>NC_133506.1:106870000-109370000 GCF_049354715.1 Callithrix jacchus
ATGGAACAACTAATGCTACAGACAAATCTCTAGTAAGACTGGTCAGGAAAAATGAAAACAAAAAAAGGCAAGTCAGAAGTGAGGCCAAGTGTGGAGGCTCATGCCTGTAATCCTATCACTTTGGGAGGCTGAGGCAAGAGCCCAGGAGGCCAGGAGGTTGAGGCTGTGGTGAGCCATGATGGCACCACTGCACGCCAGCCAGGGCAAGGGAGCCTGTTTCAAAAAGGAAAAAAAAAAAAAAGCAAAAAACAGACACATAACTACAAATCAGTAGAAATTAAAAAAATAACAAATGCTGTGAGCAGTCATACAAATAAATTTGAAAATAGATGAAATGAAAAAGAATTCTAATAAAAAGGTAGTCAAAATTGTTCCAAAACAGGAAAGCTAAGGTATTAAAGTGGATATACAGTTAAAAATCTTACTGTCTCTTGTCTCCTCTCACCAAAAGACATTAAACTGTTGGTTTTGCAGGTAAGTTTTTCCAGACTTTCTGGAAAGAAAGAATTCTTATATTTTACAAACTGTCAGGGAATAGAAAAAGAGAGAAAGCTCTCCAGCTCATTTTAGGAGACTAGCTGATCTTCACTACAAATGAACAAACACATAGGTAGTAGGCAAAAAAATTATAGATCTGTCTCAGGAATACAGAAGCTAAAATTTTCAACATTGTAGCTAAAATAAAGGGGGAGAAATACATCATGACCAAGTAGGATGTATTCCCAGGAATTTATCAAAAAAATCTGTTATTGCAATGTACACATAAAATGATTGTAGAGGAGGTGTATTCATCTTGGATTCAGAAAGGTATTTGAGAAATTTAACCACAAAATAACTTAGTTAAAGGGCAGTTTATCAAACCTTTAGCAAACACAGTTAAGGATGAATATTTAGCAGCCTTACCATTAATGATGGGAACATTATGGGGCAGACCCATGCTCAGTAATTCAGAAATGAGGCATAAGAACTGGAAAGAAAGCAGTGAGACTGATTTTATTGCCTAAAGAAACCAGAGTGTACAACAGATTGTTAGACCTATTGAGAGCTTAACAATTTGAAAGTTATTCCAGCAAAATTAGCTGTTTTTCTATGCCCCAGTAATACCCAGTTGAAGAATGTAGTGGGAGAAAAGATTGATTCTGTTCACAACGGTTAAAAAAAACAAAACTAGTTTCTACCAATACAGCTAAACAAAGATGGGCAGAGTCCTTATAGACTACATTATAAATGAAGACCTGAATCTATGTATTTTCCTGAATGAAAAGATAAGAGCATTGGGCCAGGCACAGTGGCTCATACCTTTAATCCCAGCACTTTGGGAGGCCAAGGCAGGCAGATCACCTGAGGTTAGGAGTTTGAGATGAGCCTGGCCAGCATGGCGAAACCCCATCTCTACTAAAAGTAAAAAATTAGCCGGGTGTGGTGGTGGAAGCCTGTAATCCCAGCTACTCAGGAGGCTGAGGCAGGAGAATCACTTTAACCCAGGAGGTAGATGTTGCAGTGAGCCAAAGTCATGCCATTGCACTCCAGTCTGGGTGAGACTCCATCTCAAAAAAATAAAAAAGAGCATTATAGCCTAGACATTATATCCCCAAATTAATCTTTAAATTTCACTCAGAAGTCAACAGTGTTTAGTAAGGAAATTGATAATTCAGTTCTAGAAGTAGACTTCATATAGAGAAGTAAAGGAACAGAAATATACTTAGCAAAATTTTAAAGACAAGATGTGGAGTCTTGGCCTACCTATCAGATGGTAGGACTGCAGTAAAGCTACTATAATTAAGATAGTTTGTTATTGGTTTAGGGATAAACAAATGGGCCAATAAAACAGAATAGAAAGCCCAGAAATAGACCCATATGTATGTGTAAATTTGATATATGACAGGTGGCATTACAAATCAGTGGGGGAAGAATGGATTGTTAAAAAATACCCTTTTTGGCTGGGTGTGGTGGCTCATGTCTGTAATCCCAGCACTTTGGGAGGCCAAGGCAGGTGGATCACCTGAGGTCAGGAATTAGAGACCAGACTGGCCAACATGGTGAAACCCTGTCTCTACTAAAAATACAAAAATTAGCTGGGCGTGGTGGTGGGTGCCTGTAATCCCACCTACTTGGGAGGCTGAGGCAGGAGAATCACTTGAACCTGGGAGGCAGAGGTTGCAGTGAGCCAAGATTGCACTCTATTGCACTCTAGCCTGGACAACTAGAGCAAAACTCCATCTCAAAAAAAAAAAATATTTTCTGGCCAGGTGTGGCTATGATTCCAGTACTTTGGGAGGCTGAGATGGGCAGATTGCTTGAGCTTAGGGGTTCAAGATCAGCCTGCACAACATAGTGAAACACTTTCTCTGCAAAAAATACAAAAATTAGCCAGGTGTGGTGGTATATGCCTGTAGTCCAAGCTATTCAGGTGACTGAGGCACAAGAATCACTTGAACCCAGGAGGTGGAAGTTGCAATGAGCCAAGATTACGCCAGTGCACTCCAGCCTGGGTGACAGGTTTATTCCTAAACCAGTAACAAGCTGTTTTAATTATAGTAGCTTTATTGTAAGTCTTAACTTACAATAGGTAGTAAGTCTTACTTACAATAGGTAGTCTGATAGGTAGGCCAAGTCTCTCCACCTTGTCATCCTCAAAAAGATTTCTTTCTTTTTTTTGAGACGGAGTCTTGCTCTGTCATCCAGGCTGGAGTGCAGTGGTGTGATCTCGGCAACCTCCTCTTCCCAGGTTCAAGTGACTCTCCTGCCCCAGCCTCCTGAGTAGCTGGGATTACAGGCACCCACCACCATGCCTAGCTAATTTTTATATTTTTAGTAGAGACAGGGTTTTGCCATGTTGGCCAGGCTGGTCTCAAACTTCTGACCTCAGTTGATCTACCCACCTCAGCCTCCCGTTGCTGGGATTACAGGAGTGAGCCACTGCGCCTGGCCCCAGGTATCTTAAATAAGACAAAAATATTGACTGTGAAAGGAAAACTGGCAAATTTAGCTACATTATAATATAAATGTCTTTGTTAAAAGATGCTATTAATACAAAAAGTTGAAAAGAGAAGCTACAGACTATGAGAAGATATCTGTACCTTATACCTGACAAAGTGTTAATATCTAAAATAATGAAAAATTGCTAAATTGGCTGGATGTGGTGGCTCACACCTGTAATCCCAGCACTTTGGGAGGCCAAGGCAGGCAGATTGCTTGAGACCAGGAGTTTGACACCAGCCTGGGTAACAGGGAGAAACCCTGTCTCTACTAAAAATACAAAAATTAGGCAGATGTGGTGGTTCATGCCTTATAATCCCAGGTAGTTGGGAGGCTGAGGCACAAGAATTGCTTTAACCCGGGAGACGGAGGCTGCAGTGAGCTAAGACTCAGTGGCAAAAACAATTGCCAAGTCCACAAGTGACAAATAATTCTAAAGATAAACAGGGAAGGTATAGCCAGGTGTCATGGTGCATGCCTGTAATCCCAGCTATTTGAGAGGCTGAGGCACAAGAATTGCTTGAACCCAGCAGGCGGAGGTTGAGGTTGCAGTAAGCTGAAATTGCGCCACTGCACTCCAGCCTGGGCGACAGGGTGAGACTGTCTCAAAAAAAAAAAAAAAAAGGAAAAACTGATAAAGTGTATGAACAATCAATTCACAAAAGAGGAAATCAGAATAGTTAAGGAATGAGAAAAGATATTCAACCATACTTGAAATTGGGGAACTGTAAATCAAAGTGGGACATCATTTTACCCTAACCAGGTTGTAAGTGTAACAGACAAATTTGTCACATTCACCCTCTGTTGGTGTATGTGAAACTCTTCCGTTTAAGCCACTGTTGTCAAATTGTACCCCCAGTTGAGTGTTTTTGTTTTCTCATGACCTTTGTTGTTCTCTGTACTTTCTCCTGCATAGATCCTGATACCACGTACATTTTTCTGAATAGGTAGCTTTCAGTGGTTTGTTTGTACCCTCTCCTTGTCACCTGGCTTTTTGTAGATGTCCATTTGTTTTTGGTTTGGGTCATTACAGGGTATGGAACTCAAGGTAATTCAAATACTATGTCATTACTGCCATCATCTTCCCAGATGATGCAATCTCCGCTCACTGCAACCTCCACCTCCCAGATTTAAGTGACTCTCCTGCCTCAGCCTCCCGAGTAGCTGGGATTACAGGCACCAGCCATCATGCCCAGCTAATTTTTGTATTTTTAGTAGAGACGCAATTTCGCCATGTTGGCCAGGCTGGTCTCAAACTCCTGATGTCAGGTGATCCACCTGGCTCGGCCTACCAAAGTGCTGGGATCACAGGTATGAGGCCTGGCCCAAGATTTCTTAAATAAGACAAAAATATTGACTGTGAAAGGAAAACTCGCAAATTTGGCTACATTTAGTGCAGTGGTGCAGTCTTGACTCACTGCAGCTTCTGTTTCCCAGGTTCAAGCAATTCTTGTGCCTCAGCTTTCCAAGTAGCTGGGATTACAGGCATGCACCACCATGCCTGCCGAGTTTTTGTATTTTTAGTAGAGACAAGGTTTTTCCATGTTGCCCAGGCTGGTCTCAAGTAATCTATTTAGTAGTTTTCAAATATTAGAAATTCATTATTAATTAAAACAAATGTTAATTCCAAAAAGTAATTACTGGTAGAATTAGTGGGTTATATACCACCATTTTAAATCTGCCATATGGACTCTTTGACCATCAGCTGAATGACTCCTGTCTTCAGATATTAGAGAAAGTATTTCACAATAGTTGGCACTTTGTTCATATCACGTGCTAGATTGACAACCTTCAGTGAAGCATCAAATGATTGCTTAAGTAGTCACTTAAATCTTTGACTATTACTGCATGATGGCCTGGAAGTAAAGATAACTGAAAACAGATAAACTATTTTAAATTTGAAGAAGTAGAAATACAAATGGCATGAAAAGGACCTCAAATGTGATACTAGATATAACCATTTGAAAAAGTTGAAAATTAAAGTATTAGAATTTAGAATGAACAATTGATATGACAGTCTAAAGTGACACAGTCCTTGATTTTCTAGGGAAGAGTTGCATTATTATTATTATTTTTGAAACAGAGTCTCCTTCTGTCATCCAGGCTGGAGTGCAGTGGTGCCATCTTGACTCACTGCAACCTCTGCCTCCCTGGTTCAAGCGATTCTCCTGCCTCAGACTCTTGAGTAGCTAGGATTACTGGTTATCGCACCCGACTAATTAAAAAAATTTTTTTTTATTTTTAGTAGAGATGTGGTTTCACCATGTTATCCAGGATGGTCTCAATCTCCTGACCTTGTGATCCACCTGCCTCAGCCTCCCAAAGTGCTGGGATTACAGGCATGAGCCACCGCGCCTGGCCTGCAATTTTTTTTTTTTTTGGTTATAACTTTCCTCTATTAGACAGTATTGTTAATATTTTGAGTATTAATCGATCAAAAGAAATAAAGCATTTTTAAAAAGATGTGATTTTATTTTATTTTTTGGAAACAGTATCTTGCTCTGTCTCCCAGGCTGGAGTGCAGCAGTGCAGTCATGGCTCACTGCAGCCTCAACCTCCTCTGCTCAAGTAATCCTCCCACATCAGCCTCTGGAGTAGCTGGGATTGGAGGTGTACTCCATGATGCCTAGCTAATTTTTAAGTTTTTTGTAGAGACGGGATTTCTCCATGTTTCCCAGGGTGGTCTCAAACTCCTGATCTCAAGCGTTCTGCTCACCTTTACCTCCCAAAGTGTTGGGATTACAGGCGTGAGCCACCATGCCTGGGCAAGATGTGATTTTAAAATGTGTTCTGCGCTTACCTTTAAGTCATTACAGTGTGAGACTAGTTATTTGTTCCATCATAACTTTCTCTTTTTTATTTCCATGAATATATGTATCTGTGAAAATGTCTTCTTTTTTTGCATTTAATGCATTTGGAATTCCCTCATCAGAAATCAAAGGAAAGCTAACTTAGAAGTGTATATCATTTTTGTCCTTAAAAATTAACTACCAATTTAAAAAACCAAACATACCTTGTGTTACTGTTATAGGTAAAACAGACACATGCATATGGGAATACAAATTAGAATTACCTTTTTGAAAAACAAGGGGCAAAACTGTCATGTGTAATTTCAATTGTATATTTTATTCTGGTGGTATAATTATGGATAACATCTATTAATTATGATATTTTCCCAGTTTTCTATAATAAGTATATGTTTTTATAATTAAAAATTATAAATATTAACTTATGTAGATGTAACATGTAGACATAAAAGTAAGTGTAAATTTTATTAAGGCATAGCCAGAACTTACCATCACTTTGTGTCTAAGATAGAAACTGTTACAAATTTCAATTTAATAGAATTGCATCTTCTTTCAGGTTAAAGAACTGAATCATTATCTGGAAGCTGAGAAATCTTGTAGGACTGATCTAGAGATGTATGTAGCTGTTTTGAATACTCAGAAATCTGTTCTACAGGAAGATGCTGAGAAACTGCGGAAAGAACTGCATGAAGGTAAATATATGTTCTGTATATTTTTATCTTAATCTCTAAGAACCATATAAGTTAAATTGATGTTGACTAATAACAATGACAGATCTTAAAATAACAGTGCAATGCATTAGTGATTCAGTTTAAGCTTTGTAGTTGGTTTAAATGTACTCACAAAAACCTGAAATTATGGGGTTTTTTTGCTTCATGACCTCAGTAATAACTTCATAAGGCAGCTGGGTGCAGTGGTGCTCACTTCTATAATCCCAGCACTTTGGGAGTTCTAGGCTGGAGGATCACCTGAGGTCAGGAGTTCCAGACCAGCCTGGCCAACATGGTGAAAGCTTGTCTCTACTAAAAAAACAAAAATTATCCAAGCATGGTGTCACATGCCTGTTATCCCAGATGCTTGGGAGTTTGAGGCATGAGAATTGCTTGAACCCAGGAGGTGGAGGTTGTAACACTCAGGTGAGATCACACCACTGCACTCCAGCCTGGGGGATATAGGGAAAGTTTGTCTCAAAAATAACAAAAACAAAAAACAAACCCATCAACCTCACAAGGTATGAGCTCTGGAAGAAAGATAATAAAGCTAGGAATTTCTGCTTAAACTGCTTTACCCCCTCCACTCATTTCGATGGAGGTGTATTAGCAAAAGGGAGAATGGAAGAGGACAGAGAGTGTATTCTGGTGGCCCTATGTTACGGACTGTTTTTCTCTTTTTCTTTTTAATCGCTACCTCAGGTATTTTACTTGGTAAGTTACATACTGTTTTTAAGGGACAATTTTGATTTCACTAGTCTGGTAGCAGAATGATACACAAATTTACTCTATTTTCCAGGGGTACATTCTTTCCCCACTAAAATAAACTATACTTTTGGCTGGGTGCAGTGGCTTACACATGTAATTCAAGCACTATGGGAAGCCGAGGTAGGCACATCACTTGAGGCCAGGAGTTTGAGACCACCCTGGCCAACATTGTGAAACCCCATCTCTACTAAAAATACAAAAATTCGCTGGGCATGGTGGTACACACCTGTAGTCCCAACTACTCAGGAGGCTGAGGCAGAAGAATCACTTGAATTAGGGAGGTAAAGGTTGCAGTGAGCTGAGATCACACCACTGCACTCCAGCCTGGGCGACAGAGTGAGAGACTGTCTTAAAAAAACAAACAAAAAAACTATATATATAGATACACACACACAGACACCCACACACACAGACACAACACTTCTATCTTCAGTTCTCCTAGTGATTTCTATATGCCTGGAGCTCTTAACCTTTTTATGTCATAAATTCCTTTGGCAATCTTGTGAAACCCTCTTACAGTAATGTTTTAAATACATAAAATATATAAGATTACAAAAAAACCCAATTTATTATAAAATTTACCAAGATGTAAAAAACGTCAAGCTTACAGTAATAAATGTGCTAGTTCATTAAATACATTAAATAAGATCTAGCAGCAGGTTTAATAACTACTGTCATTTTAAAGTGGTGATAAGCATAAATAACATTAAAATATCTGTAACTGAAATGAAATATGAAAATATCTGATTTCCATTAGTGACCAAGTCATAGGTATTGTTAAGCTGCTGTGGCTTTTTGCCTACATTTTATAATTAAAGCAAATGATAAATTTCAGTTAGAGGATAGTAAAAATAAAGACCTAGCTTTTTTTCCTATCCAAATTTATGGACTCCTTGAATTCTTACTGCTGCTACAGGTTGTAGTAGTAAAACATATTTTAATATGCAGGATTAGGACTGTGGTGATCGAGTCCTACTATGAATACTTTTAAGTATATCAAATACTGTGGGAAATATAGCTATAAATAATTCAAATTTGCATATGAGTTATTTTCCAAATAGTGGAAAGCTGAAATGATACAAGCCTATGGAATTAGAATTACTTCATAAAATATTATGAAAATAACCCAAACCACCTGAAGTTTTGGCCTTCAGGAAGCAGTTTCCAAATGTGCTATTGCAGAAAAAAGACACTCATGTTCTTTTTTTTTTTTTTTTTTGAGGCAGAGTTTCGCTTTTATTGTCCAGTCTGGAGTGCAATGGCATGATCTTGGCTCACTGCAACCTCCGCCTCCTGGGTTCAAGTGACTCTTCTGCCTCAGCCTCCCAAATAGCTGGGATTACAGGCATGTGCCACCATGCCCAACTAATATTTTGTATTTTTAATAGAGATAGGGTTTCTCCATGTTGGTCAGGCTGATCTTGAACTCCTGACCTCAGGTGATCCTGATCTGCCCACCTTGGCCTCCCACAGTTCTGGGATTACAGGCGTGAGCCACCGTGCCCAGCCGACACTCATATTCTTAAAGGTGTCCAAAATAACTAGTTCAGTTTAAATTATGTCCCTCCAACACTTAGTTATTGAGACTACCAAACCTTCTTAATAAACCTTGAAAAGTATCTGAGAAGATTAATTAAAATGAGGAAGGAGACTGGGTAATTTCCATACTGAAACACTCACACCAGACAATAGTCTTGAAATGAAAAGAAAACATAAAAACCCAGCAGTGGCTGGGCACAGTGGCTCATGCCACCGTGGGAGGTTGAGGTGGGCAGATCACCTGAGGTCGGGAGTTCAAGACTAGCCTGACCCAGACTGGAGTGCAGTGGCACGATCTTGGCTCACCGCAACCTCCGCCTCTGGGTTCAAGCAATTCTCCTGCCTCAGCCTCCCGAGTAGCTGGGACTACAGGCGCGCACCACCATGCCCAGCTAATTTTTTTTGTATTTTTAGTAGAGACAGGGTTTCACCTCGTTGACCAGGATGGTCTCGGTCTCTTGACCTCGTGATCCACCCGCCTTGGTCTCCCAAAGTGCTGGGATGATAGGTGTGAGCCACCCCGCTCCAGTCTGGGTAACAACAGTGAAACTCCATCTCAAAAAAACACTAGCCTGACCAACATGGAGAAACCCTGTCTCTACTAAAAATAGAAAATTAGCTGGGTGTGGTGGTGCATGCCTGTAAACTCAGCTACTCGGGAGGTTGAGGCAGGAAAAATTACTTGAACCTGGGAGGCGGATAATTGTATACTCATTAAAGTATACAATTCAGTAGTTTTTTTTTTTCTTTTTGAGACAGAGTTTCACCCTTGTTGCCCAGGCTGCAGTGCAGTGGCACAATCTTGGCTCGCTGCAACCTCCGGGTTCAAGTGATTATCCTGCCTCAGCCTCCTGAGTAACTGCGACTACAAGCATGCACCACCACGCCTGGTTAAGTTTTGTATTTTTAGTTTCACCATGTTAGCCAGGCTGGTCTTGAACTCCTGACCTCAGGTGATCTGCCCTCCTCAGCTTCCTAAAGTGCTGGGATTACAGGTGTGAGCCACCGCACCTGGCCTAGTAGTTTTTAATATATTTACAAAATTGTGCTTCATCATCACTGTCTAATTCCAAAACAGTTTCATTACCTCAAAAAGAAATCTGGTACCCATTTACAGTCACTTCCTGTGTCTCTGCCTCCAGCCCTTGGCAACCACTAATCTACTTTTTTTTTTCTTTTGAGATGGAGTCTTGCTCTGTTGCCCAGGCTGGAGTGCAGTGATGTGATCTCAGCTCACTGCAACCTCCGTCTCCTGGGTTCAAGCAATTCTCTGCTTTAGCCTCTTGAGTAGCTGGTATTACAGACACCTGCCACCATGCCTGGCAAGTTTTGTATTTTTAGTAGAGATGGGATTTCACCGTCTTGGCCAGGCTGGTCTTGAACTCCTGACCTCAGGCGATTCACCCACCTGGGCCTCCCAAAATATTGGGATTACAGGTCGGAGCCACTGCATCTGACCTCTGCTTTCTATCTCTGTGGACTTGCCTATTCTGGACTTTGATATGAATGGGATTTTATAGTATGTGCCTTTTTGCATCTGGCTTGAGTAAAGGGTTTTAGACTGGAGAGTGGAGTATAAGTTTTGCATTTTAGAAAGTTCAATCTAATAGCACTGTGGTGAATAGAATAGGGAGGGCAAGACTGAGGGCAAAAGAATAATAAAGGGACCTCTGTTGTAGTTAAGTCATAAGCGCGAATCTAAGGCAGAAGCCAGAAGATAGATGTATCATATTGCAGAGGAGGCCGAATTAGCAGATCTCTGTTGTAGTTGAATATGTTGGGGTAAGGAAAAGTCAGAAGTACGAGTTGTCTCAGGTTTCTGGCTTGGGTGGCTTGGTAGATGGGTGGATAGATCATCTCTTTTTAGTAGTAGATGGCTGACCTGATGAGTATCAACAATGCATGCATTTTACAAAGATTCCTTGACTTGTCTTAAGAAGTCTTTATTAACCGGACCCAACGAGGATTTCTGGATAATAAATT
This sequence comes from Callithrix jacchus, assembly GCF_049354715.1. Classification (NCBI taxonomy): domain Eukaryota; kingdom Metazoa; phylum Chordata; class Mammalia; order Primates; family Cebidae; genus Callithrix; species Callithrix jacchus. Next base: position 106,880,787 of record NC_133506.1, read on the forward strand.
TATCAGAATGTATTAAATACAATTAGGAGTGGTTATTCCCCCTTTGGCCTTTGGAGCAGTGTTTCCCAAAGTATATTCCCTAGAATACTTGTTATTTGAGTGGTACTGTGGAAATTTTTTTCTTTTGTCAAATAAATTTGGGAAAGCTGTATTACATATCGCCTTCCAAGAAAACATAGATATAATTAAGACCCCGAGTTCAAAGTCCTGCAATAAAAAAATCTTTAAACATTTATTTAATTATGGAAGAGCCTTTGCAAAATAATAATAAATTTCTCCCTTTAACTTGAAGTTTCTGAGACTTACTAAGCACAGAAATCTTTCTTTACTGTGTTCCTAGGAGTACACTTTGGGAGACTCTGCTTTAAAGAGATGGTGTGGGGATAGGTTGCCCCTTGGTCCAGCCAAGGACAGAATCCTAGACAGGTGGGCCATTGGCCAGACCTAGACAATTTCTGTGCTAAAGAAATTGCCTACCATTAAAATTCAGTGTTTTTGATTTGTGGTGGGGGGTTCCTAAACAGTTTGCCATCTCTTGGAGCAAGAGCGACAACAACACAACCAGTTAAAACATACGTGGCAGAAGGCCAATGACCAGTTTCTGGAATCTCAGCGTTTACTGATGAGAGACATGCAGCGAATGGAGATTGTGCTAACTTCAGAACAGCTCCGACAAGTTGAAGAACTGAAGAAGAAAGATCAGGTGAATAGAAGTTTTATGGGACTGATTTGCTTTGTTAGTAATGTCCCCCACCACATGTGACTGCATTACCTTATGTGTATTAGAGATTGACTTAAGCTGAAACAAGGGTGATGTATGCCACTTTTAAAAACATAATAGCTATATTTGAGGGGTTTGGTTTTCATTTTTAGAAATGGCCTTCTCTGGGAGGAAAAACTGATTTAGAAATTATCTTCAGTGACTACAGGATGCAGCAGTGCATATTTCTGAGAAAAACTTTCTCTACTGTGCTGACCAGTTCTCCTAGTGCTCCTGAATGTTGTCAGTCCAGGCCGAGTGTTTGGTGACATTTCTCTAAAACAAGCTTATCCAGCCTGCAGCCCTTGTCTTTGAATGCAGCCGAACACAAATTTGTAAACTTTCTTAAAACATTTGCAATCTTTTTTTTTTTAACCTTATCAGCTATCACTAGTGTTAGTGTATTTTGTGTGTAGCCAAGACAACTATTCTTCAATGTGGCCTAGGGAAGCCAACAGATTGGACACCCTGCTCTAAAAGCTCTACTAGGTGGCATGATACGGATGAGAGGCTGAGTAATAGGAAATGGCAGGTGTTCAGAGTGCTGCATATTCAAGTTCCTGTTTCCTCCTTATCTTTTAGTTATTTAAATTGCATAAGTAATACACACACACATTCTCACAATATTTTTATTTTAAATACAAAGTAAAAAAAAATATATAAAGTGATCAAGTGTAAAATTGTCCTTAATATCTCCACACCTCCCTGTCTCAGAAGATTGCCTTTACCATTTGGTAGAGAGTCTTCTAAACCAGTTCTATGTATTCATTCCTCTTATACAACTATAGTTATAAGTATTTATTCTAGGCAGGACGTGGTGGCTCACATCTGTAATCCCAACACTTTGGGAGGCTGAGACAGGAGGATTGCTTGAGCCCAGAAGGTCAAGACCAGCCTGGGTCATATAGTGAGACTCTGTTTCTACAAAAAATTTTAAAAAATTAGCTGGGCATGGTGGTATGTGCCTGTAGTTCCAGCTACTTGGGAGGCTGAGGTGGGAGGATCCACTTAATCTGGGAGGCAGAGGCTGCAGTGAGCTGTGATCACACCACTGCAGTTCAGCTGTGGGTGACAGAGCAGGACCCTGTCTCAAAAAAAAGTATGTACATTTCCTATAAGCATTATCCGGGACATATTTTCATGTCAAAGTTGTATTTTGTGCTTGACTTTAGCATGGTCATACCATATTGATTTGCCCTTTCTCCTCGTAGTGAGCATGTAGGTATTCCCCCCTTTTTTATCATCTCAAATAGTGTTACAGCTAAATCTTGGACCATATTGTGTATGTGTACAGACATTTCCCTAGGATAGCTATGTAAAAGTATTCACTGCCTTTCTAAGTATCTTGTGAAACATTTCAAATTGCTTTATGTGACTTAGGTTAGATTTTGTTTTGCAAAGTTTCTTCTTTTTAAAATTTCCTTTTTGTCCCTTAATTTGGACTCATTCATTTTGTGTGTGTGTTTTTTTCTTTTTTGAGACAGGGTTTCACTCCAGTCACCCAGGCTGGAGTGCAGTGGCACAATCTCAGCTCACTACAACCTCTGCCCCTGGGCTCAAGCGATTCTCCTATCTCAGCCTCCCAAGTAGCTGGGACCACAGGCGTGTGCCACCATGCCTGGCTAATTTTTGTATTTTTAGTTGACACAGGGTTTCACCATGTTGGCCAGGCTGGTCTCAAACTCCTGACCTCAAGTGATTCGCCTGTCTTGGCCTCCCAAAGTGCTGGGATTATATAGGTGTGAGCCATCGTGACCCATCGACATAAAAATTTAGATTCTGAAGTACAGATCTTATCCTGCCTACTCTGATGCCCATTAAAAGAGTCTAAACTTGACCTGGCATGGTAGCTTACACCTGTAATCTCAGCACTTTGGGAGGCCGAGGCAGGTGGATCACCTGAGGTCAGGAGTTTGAGACCAGCCTGGCCAACATGGCAAAACCTCGTCTCTACTAAAAATACAAAAATTAGCTGGGCGTGGTGGCACATGCTTGTAGTCCCAGCTACTTGGGAGGCTAAGGCAGGAGACTTGCCTGAGGCGGAGGTTGCAGCGAGCCGAGATCGCACCACTGCACTCCAGCCTGGGTGACCAAGTGAGATTGTCTCAAAAAAAAAAAAAAAAAAAAAAGAGTCTAAACTTTACTAAGATGATCATTTAAACCCTTTGAGCTCTTACTATGTGCTAGCATTGTGCTAAGGCTTTATGTATAAATCTTTATCTCAGTTGGTTATCAAAAAACAACTCTCCATAAATGGTAAGGACTACAATTATACAGTTCCTGTGTCCTAGAAGAGTAAACAGGCTGAGAGGTCATGCATGGCCCATCTGAGGCTTGAACAGTCTCTGATTCCAGAGTCTAGGTGCTTACTCACCACCTCTTTCTCCATGTCCTTTACTTCTCATGTGCCTGCCCATTTTTCATTTATATCAAATTAAACAGAATTCCCCCATAGGGCTGCTTTTCCATGTTTCTGTCTTTTGTATGCACTTCCTTTCTCCCTAGAACCCTTAATTGTCTCTTCTCATGCAACTGGCAAACTGATCTTAGTGATCTTTCACAATTCAGCTGAAGTGTTACCTCTTTTGGGCCCCCTTTGCTGGCTCCTTCAGTGTTTTTCTCCTTTTTTAGAACCTTGTACATATTTGTAATTGTTTGTCTCTCCTCACTAGGTTGTTTTAGGGTACATTGAAGGTATAAGGTATTTTACTCATCTTTGTTGAGTGAATTATTATAACTCTCTAATTATTCCTTTTGTACTCATACATTTGTTAATGTTTCTAATGTATGTGTAACATTATAAAGACTTTTTCAGGCGGGCTGTGGTGTGTCATGCCTATAATCCCAGCACTTTGGGAGGCCAAGGTGGGAGGATCACTTGAGCCTGGGGGTTTGAGACCAGCCAGGACAACAGTGTGAGACCTCATCTGTACCAAAAAAACCCTAAAAATTAGCCAGGCATGGTGGTGCATGCTTGTGATCCCAGCTACATGAGAGGCTGAGGCGGGAGGATTGCTTGAGCCCAGGAGTTCAAGACCAGCCTGGGCAACAAAGTGAAACCCTGTCACTACAAAAAATAAAAAGATTAGGCTATGATCCCAGCTACATAAAAGGATGAGGTAGAAGAATTGCTTGTGCCGTGGAGGCTGCAGTGAGCCATGTTTGCATCACTGCTTTCCAACTTGAGTGTCAGAGCAAGACCTTGTCTCAAAAACAAACAAAAAAAACTTTTTCATATTTATTTTCTACAGTAATCACAAGGAATGGTCTATGTAAATTTTTTCATGGATCATTTAAAGTGGTTTTGCTTTCTTTTGTTTTGCCTTACTTTATGTAGTATACTTTTTTTGGAAGCTGCTTCCTGAGTTGTTCTTTATACCGGGGTTCTTAGTTTGCGCTTATAGTATTAAAATATTTTGTCATGGCCAGAGGCCCTTAGTTGGGATTACAAAACAAAGAAGCTTAAGTGTCCAGTTTTCTCTTATCATAATGCTCTATTCTTTCTTATTTGTTTTGAATGGTTAAAGAACTGTGTTGCTTATTAAATAGGTTACTTGGGTAATATGTATTTTTTTTCTTTCTAACTTTTAGGAGGATGATGAAGAACAAAGACTCAATAAGAGAAAGGTTCACAAAAAAACAGATGTTGAAGAAGAAATAAAAATACCAGTAGTGTGTGCTTTAACTCAAGAAGAATCTTCAGCCCAGTTGTCAAATGAAGAGGTATAGTGAATCTATAATTAAAGTCATTATTTACACAATGTCAACAATTTTAGCTTACTCATACATTAGTTAATTACATTGGTCATATGAGACTTGAGAAGTGCATAGCTACTAGTTGAAAATTAGATGAAAAATGACAGTATTTATTTTCATTTGTTTTTATGGCATTATAGGTGGCACTATCTGAAACATGTTGCAGCTTCATTGCCATCTGGAATAATTAGATGTTTATAATAATCTTTTTTCCAGTATTTTCAAAATTTAATACATTAGAATAAATCTTTAAATAATGTTTACAAAATCTTTTTTGATGTGAATAGTACATGTTGCTAATACTTGTCCTTTTTGTTTAAAAGAGATTATCTAAAGCTCTGAAATGCTAAACTCCCTATAGCATGTATATGAGTATTGCCCAGTATTAGATTTTAATCCCTGATAACAGTGGGTGAGGTTTGGCACCCAGGGTAAAACAACACCACAGGATAAAAGTTTCAGTTTCTAGGAATGAGTAGAGTAGAGACACCTGAAAGTGTTAGGTGTTCTGTGGCCTTGTCACCTCTCACCCACAGTGTGGCAAGGGCCTTCTCATTGGGTTTCTTGTCTCAATCTGCCCCATTCCACTGCATTACTGTCGAATTCATTTTCTTAAGTGCAGCTGCAGTCAGGCCACTCCCCCACTCAAAAATTACTTTTGAGTCCCATTACCTATATAATTAAACACAAATTCCTCACTCAGACAATTAAGGCCCTTCATCATCTGGATTGCATTTTAGCTACAGCGGTCATAATCTTGGGCTGTACTTATACCTAGTCTGTTGGTTTCTTCATTTGGAGTACTTTCCTCCCATTGCCATTCTGAGTATTGAAATCCTTCTGCTCATCTTTCAGAGCCCGTGTGGGTTATCTTGTTTTCAAGGAAGGAAATGCTTCTATTATGGCCTTTAGATCCCTAGCTTGGCATACAAAGGCATTCACAGTTGAATGGCCCTGCTGGCCTCACTCACTGCTCTCCACTTTTCTCTAGCCATTACTGTTCATGTATATGTGCCCTGTCCCTGCTGTTTAGGATCATGTTCACTTCCTTCCCCACATCTTCTTTCCTAGCCTGATAAATGAATTTCAGTTATATTGGATAAGGATCTTTTCTTTACTTTCAGGGGTATCATGTTTCTGTTTACTTTGCAGATTTACTTTGAGACATATATAATCTACTACCTGGTGGTTTATATGCCCATGTTTACAGATTGTTTGATGTTTAAGAAAAACTTAAAAAAAATTTTAGTAGACACTAAAAAGTGATGTATATTGTAGTTATTTTGTTCATTCTTTGTTTTGGGACATAGACTGAGAACCACTTGTTCTAATTCTGCTGTGCCTTTTTAAAAATATTTAGACTCCCAAGAGAATGTCCTAATTTTTGGGTACAGCCAATGATTACATAGTGTTTTCATCATGCGGTAATCTATCCAGGAAAGTCTGAAAAGCAGGAAAACAGAAAAGGAACATTTGTTGTGATTTACAGAGACGTACTTTTATTTTTGATTGTCTCTTAACAGATCTGTAGACTTACAGAGCTGGTGTTTTGCAACTTGAATGTTGAATATAATTGTTTTATATTGAGAATCATGACACAACTCTTGGTTTAGAGTTAGTCTGAAGCCTGGCTAACATGGTGAAACCCCATCTCTACTAAAAATACACAAATTGACTGGACAAGGTGGCATATGCCTATAATCCCAGCTACTCAGGTGACTGAGGCATGAGAATCGTTTGAACCTAGGAGGCAGAGGTTGCAGTGAGCTGAGACTTCACCACTGCACTCCAGCCTGGGTGACAGAGTGAGACCCTGACTCACACACAAAACAAGTTAATCTGAGATGCTTTGGAGAGTTAGATTTATGGCTAAAGATATTTGAAATTTGCAGATGTCACATTTTCTTTAACTTGATGCTTAGAATATGCTTTGTTGTCTACAAAATGTTCATTATGGAAAATTTGGGAAGTATAGAAAAGGCCATAATACAAAATAAGAATAACTGGTAGATCATCCTACTCAGAGATAACAACTAATATTTTGGTATATATCTCTTTCTTCCTTTTGTTTTCTTTTCCAGAGATGATATATATGTTAATAAATGTGTTTCTTTTTTTTCTTTTAAATTTGAGACAAGGTCTCACTCTCACTCAGGCTGGAGTGCAGTGGCGCAATCTTGGCTCACTGTAGCCTTGACCTCCCAGGCTCAAGTGATCTTCCTGCTTCATCCTCCTGAGTAGCTGGGACAGGTGCCTGCCATCAAACCCAGCTAATTTTTTGTAGAGTCTGTGTATCAACATGTTACCCAGGCTGGAACACATGTTTCTATTTGGCCTTTAAAAAAATTTTTAGACAGGGTCTCACTCTCAGGCTAGAGTGTAGTGACGTGATCTCAGCTCACTGCAACCTCCGCCTCTCATGTTCAAGCGATTCTCCTGCCTTAGCCTCCTGAATAGCTGGGATTACAGGCACGCACCACCATGCCAGGCTAATTTTTGTGTTTTTAGTAGAGACGGAGTTTCACCATTTTGGCCAGGCTGATCTTGAACTGATCTCGTTATCCGCCCACCTTGGCCTCCCAAAGTGCTGGGATTACAGGCTTGAGCTACCATGCCCAGCTCTATTTGCACTTTTAAAACATAGATTGTAACTACATAATGTTTTGTGTAATTTTTTTCTCCTACTTAAATCTACTTTTAAGGTTTTGGCACATCATTAAATGTTTTTCCCCAAAATGGTATTAGTGGCTGGCAGAATTTTAGCATGTAAATGTACCATAATTCTTTTAACCAATTCCCTACTAATCACTTTTTAAATTTTTGCCTTTTTTTGTTTTTTTGAGACAATCTTATTCTGTCACCCAGGCTGGAGTGCTATGGTGTGATCTTGGCTCACTGTAGCCTCCACGGTTCGAGTGATTTTTGTGTCTCAGTCTCCCGAGTAGCTGGGACTACAGGCACACACCACTACGCCCAGCTAATTTTTGTCTTTTTAGTAGAGAGAGGGCTTCACCATGTTGGCCAGGGTGGTGACAAACTCCTGAACTCAAGTGATCTGCCCACCTCGGCCTCCCAAAGTGCTGGGATGACAGGTGTGAGACTGCACCCAGCTTGTGCCTGGTTTTTAATTCATAATGGTGACTGAGTGATGACATAGGGAGGTCAATGCCATTGAAAAAAGTTTTGTGGGCCGGGCACGGTGGCTCACGCCTGTAATCCCAGCACTTTGGGAGGCCGAGGCGGGTGGATCACAAGGTCAAGAGATTGAGACCATCCTGGTCAACATGGTGAAACCCCGTCTCTACTAAAAATACAAAAAATTAGCTGGGCATGGTGGTGCACACCTGTAGTCCCAGATACTCAGGAGGCTGAGGCAGGAGAATTGCCTGAACCCAGGAGGCGGAGGTTGTGGTGAGCCGAGATTGCACCATTGCACTCCAGCCTGGGTAGCAAGAGCAAAACTCCGTCTCAAAAAAAAAAAAAAAGAAAAAAGTTTTGTGTTACTCACAGTTCTCCTAGAAGCAGAGACATAGCACTTCATGCATGGCCACAGCTGGGAAGCACCAGAGCTGGGCAGGAGGCAGGAGCAGGAGCAAGAAAAAAAGCATGGGCCATGGCTGTTACTGTGGTTTCTCTGGGAAAAGCAAAGTAGAGCAGAGCAGAGAGTTTAGGACTGGCTAGTAATTAATTCTGGCAGCCTTTGGGGTATAGGGTCTGCTCTTAGTTGTTTGGAATTGGCCCTGGGTTAATTTAGGGCAGGGCAGATACTGGCTTGGTGTGTGACTTAGGTAAAGGAGGTAGTTGGTTTGAGATTGAATGGTTTGTATATGAAAAGTGTGTTTACAGTCATGTGAGTTGTTTATTATCTCTAGAATAATTAGCTAGTCCTGTGAAGCAGTTTCTTCCCAGCCAGCAAGGCCTCCACTAAGTCAAAACAGTATGAAATATAGAAAATGAAAAGCACGATTAACACACTGATAGTCAAGTCGGTTTCATTTTTTACTACTATACAATTTTTCATTATTATAAGTAATGTCATAATGTTATATATAATTTTTCCTTGTACAAAAATCATGAATGCATCTGATTTTTTTATTTTTCTTTTTTTTGTATAAGTGCTTAAGAAAAGAACACCTGACAGGACATGGTGGCTCATGACTGTAATCACAGTACTTTTGGAGGCTGAGACAGGCGGATCGCTTGAGGCCAGGAGTATCAACCAGCCTGGCCAGCATGGCGAAACCTTGTCTCTACTAAAAATACAGAAGTTAGCCAGGCATGGTGTCTGGTGCATGTGGTACCAGGTATTCAGATGGCTGAGGCATGAGAATCCCTTAAGCCCAGGAGGTGGAGGTTGCAGAGGGCTGATACTGCTCTACTGCACTCTAGCCTGGGTAACAGCAAGACTCTGTCTCCAGGGAAAAAAAAAAAAAAAAAAGAACTGCTGAATTCAAGGATGTAAACATTTTAAAGATACTATTGCCAATGCAGGGTGTGATGTGGGGTTTTTTGTTTTGTGTTTTTTGAGACAGGCTCTCGTTCTTGCCACCCAGGCTGGCTAGAGTACAGTGGCGTCATCAAAGCTCACTACAGCCTCAATCTCCTGGGCTCAAGCAATCCTCCCGCCTCAGCCTCCTGAGTAGCTGAGACTGCGAGTGTGTGCTGCCATACCTGGCTTATTTTTAAATTTTTTCATAGAAATGAAGTCTCCTTATGTTGCCCAGGCTGGTCTTGTACTCCTGGGCTCAACCTCAGGAGTTGAGGTCTTGTACTCCTGTCCTCCTACCTCAGCCTCCCAAAGTGCTGGATTTACAGGCCTGAGCCACTGCACCAGGCCTGTAGTCAAATGTTTTTCAAATGGTTCTCACAACTATTCTATCCCTAGTCCCTTCCCTTTTCAGTATCACAGCAGCACTGTATGTGATACGTAGCAGTGGGTGTTAGGTTTATTTGTAAACTAACAGGATGGCTTAGTTCAGTTTTTATTAGGATACTTACTTGGGATCTTTGCCATAGTAAGCTTAATATGTACAAGATTTGTGTTCGCAGCCATTGGAGTTGAGATGAGTAAAAATCTTTAAAAGGAAATAGAGGAATTAACTCAAAAATTTGTCACCTTTTTATTACACTAAGTATATTTTTATAGCATTTTAAAAAATTGGTGATATGAGCTTGTCAGTAACAACTGTATTCCACAGTCTCTTCTGGTTCATTTAAAAAAGAGCATTTAACAACAAAAAGTATAAAGGATATTATCTTAAAATATTGTCATTTAAATGGAATAAATTTAGTTGAAAGGGGCTGGGCATGGTGGCTCAAGCCTGTAATCCCAGCACTTTGGGAGGCTGAGGTGGGCGAATCACGAGGTCAGGAATTCAAGACCAGCCTGGCCAACATGGTGAAACACCGTCTCTACTAAAAATAAAAAATTAGCTGGGTGTGGTGGTGGGCGCCTGTAATCCCATCTCCTTGGGAGGCTGAGGCAGGAGAATTGATTGAACCCGGGAGGTAGAGGTTACAGTGAGCCGAGATTGTGCCATTGCACTCCAGCCTGGGCAGAACAAGACTCTGTCTCAAAAAAAAAAAAAAAAATTTGGAAAACTTACTATATTTTCCTTCAAACTAAGTCATTTTTCTTACATCACCACTAACTGTGCAACTGCTTCATGTAATGGCATTGGTTTGCTTTTTGCCTTTGGGAATGTGCTGTACCATGTTGTTTGAAAACTGAGGTCAAATTCACCCGGGTACGGTGGCTCATGCCTATAATCCCAGCACTTTGGGAGGCCTTGGTAGGCAGATTGCCTGAGCTCAGGAGTTCCAGACCAGCCTGGGCAACATGGTGAAACCCTGTCTTTACTAAAATACAAAAAATTAGCTGGGCATGGCAATGTGCGCCTGTAGTCCTAGCTATTTGGGAGACTGAGGCAGGAGAATTGCAAGAACCCAGGAGGTGGAGGTTGCAGTGAGCAGAGATCGTCCCATTGCACTCCAGCCTGGGTGACCAAAGCAAGAGACTGTCTCAAAAAAAAAAAAATTGAGATGAAATTCATATAATGTAAAATGAACCATTTAAAGTGTACAGTTCAATGGCATTGCATATATACATAAATGTTTTTAGTTTGAAAACATTTTTATCATTCCCAAAGGAGACCCCATACCCATTAGAGCTTTGAAAATGAAGAGAACTGTCTAATTTGGCAATATTTATTTTCATATTTCAGGAGCATTTAGAGAGCACCCATGGTTCAGTCCATTCCTTAGATGCAGACTTATTGTTGCCATCTGGAGATCCTTTCAGTAAATCGGACAATGACATGTTTAAAGATGGACTCAGGAGAGCACAGTCTACAGACAGCTTGGGAACCTCGGGCTCATTGCAATCCAAAGCTTTAGGCCATAACTACAAAGCAAAATCTGCTGGAAACCTGGACGAGTCAGATTTTGGACCACTGGTAGGAGCAGATTCAGTGTCTGAGAACTTTGATACTGCATCCCTTGGGTCACTCCAGATGCCAAGTGGGTTTATGTTAACCAAAGATCAGGAAAGAGCAATCAAGGCGATGACACCAGAACAAGAAGAGACGGCGTCCCTCCTCTCCAGTGTTACCCACGGCATGGAGAGTGCCTATGTGTCCCCCAGTGGTTATCGTTTAGTTAGTGAGACAGAATGGAATCTCTTGCAGAAAGAGGTGAGTTACCATTCTCATGTTTTTCTTCTTGCTCACTCTGAGGCACACTGGGAAGTTATGGGATTTATCGTTCATTTAGCAGATGGTTCCTGGAGTCTGCAGGTACATTTTGCCAGTGAGTGGGTGTTAACCTGTGTCACCTGACCCTTGTCATAGCCTGCTTTGGCTATTCCAGGTAATTGTGACAGAGAAAGGAGCTAGCTAGCTAATCACAGTGAATGTGAGCTTCCCCACCTGAACTCCCAACTCTCAGGTGGAGCAATCTGTCTGACTAGCATTACTGAATTGAAGTTAGCATAACCTGAATTTGGTTTGCTTTGCAGTTTTCTTATAATCTCAGTGTATTCTAGGATTCAGGCTTTTATGTTTCCTTTAGGCCAAAGCGCAATTGCCTGTCTGCTGCTGATGCTGAGAGTGGGTTTAAAGAGAGATTGGGAATATGGGAGAGAAAAGGCAATCTTTAATGAGGTTAATTTTCCTCCTTAGAGAATTTGTAAATTCACAGATAAGATTAGGAGATAAATACTTAGATATTTGCATAATGCTTTATGGATTACAAAACTCTTTAACATACCTGATCACTTTAAGCTTTATGAGGCAATTGGGGCATGGTTATTCCCCATTTACTGGTGAGAAAAATGGCTAGGAAAGATGAAGTGAGTTGCTGAAGTATCCCTTTGACTTAGTAGCAAAACCAACTTCTGGTGCTTTCCTTGACTCAGGCTGCTTCCCTTTTAAAGAAGCCATTGGTCGATAAGAGGAACAGTTACTAACCCTGAAGGAAGCTATTCTCAATGGTCTCAAAACATATGTGAGAAGGTGCTACTTACTAGTTTCATACCTATTTTATAATTGGAGCTGGCAAAATGATGATTTAGCACTGTTTTTGTTTGTTTTTCCTTCCCATTGGTTGGTTAGTATTAACTGTGAGTTCCAAGGTCTAGTACCTTTTGGCTGCTTTGTGTTTTCCTCAGATGTGATGTTTTGTGCCTCTTGGTGATAAATTATGTCTATCATACTTGTACTGGAGAGTTTGACTTTTTAGTATGTGACCCTATATTGTAACTGTTTGCCGTAAGGCCCTGAAGAAAGTGTTTACTTCATGTTCTACTTTGAGTACCATTGGTGAGACTATCTACGTGTACCTCAAGTACCTGATGTGGAATTATTTTGTTTTGCCTAAGAGGTAATTTTGGTGCCCTTCAGGTGCATAATGCTGGAAATAAACTTGGTAGACGTTGTGATATGTGTTCCAATTATGAAAAACAGTTACAAGGAATTCAGATTCAGGAGGCGGAAACAAGAGACCAGGTGAGTGTCTTCTGGATATGCCAAATTGTTATCTATTGGAGTTTTCATTGGAGGTGCAGAGTTAATTGCCTCCCCCTCGGCCCCCAGCCCCATTTACATCATGAAGCATATCCATCTTGTCAAGTTATGAAATAACTTGGTACATGCAGTGGCGGTTACATTTTTAGTGAGAGCTGGCTAGGACTCTGCTTTTGTGTATCTGCACAGGTCAGCCCAGCTCTTAAAGAGACACTGCCTCATCTCTTCTATCCTGTCGCTTCTGCCTAAGGCCTAAAAGTGATTTTATACACATGGAAAGTACTGTATGATATGGAGATCTAAGGGAGATAAAAGGTTGATTATTGCCTCTTACAGAATAAAAGCTTAATTGAATATTATATTAATCAGAATTTGTGTCCTTCATTGCTGATTGCTCACTTCTTGTCATAAATTTGTTTAATAAGTTCCCAGAAATTAAGCTTTGGGAGATTTGGTATGCGAGATTGATAAATCTTCGGTACCTTTTCAAATGCAATGTTTGATAATGGGGTACCTTGATGGCGTTTAGGAAATAATGTAGAAATTCATGAGAGTAGGTTTGTAAAAGTATATGAAAGAAAGATACTTTTTTCCTTATATTTCCAAATTGTTCTTTGGTTGTTATGAAGATGATTCCCTTGGTCTTCAAAATAACTTTAAGCAGATAAGAATGATGGTTTCATATTTTCAAATGTCACTGCTATTGAGTTCCTTCATACACTGTGTGCTTTACTCATAGATGTTTCAAAGATAAAGTTCTAAAGCTATTTGCAAAACTAATGTAGTGGGCCCCTGATAGTGTGGTGTGGAAATGATTTCCATACACATTTCAGTAGACTGTTTTAAAGCCTGGCTAAAAATTAGTCATAAAAAGAAGTGGGGAAAGGATGTCCAAGGAGAGAAAAGATTATACAAAGAACAAGAGTTAGGGAAGAAAATGATGTATTCTAGGAAGTATGAGTAGTTAGGTGGCTGGGCACAGCAGGTGATTGTTACAAAATAATGGGAGAGTAAGCTACAAAAGAAGGCCATGATGACATCACTTAAGGAGGGGTGATGATTGAAGGGATTTAAATTTTACCCTGAAGCTGGGCGCAGTGGCTCTTGCCTATAATCCTAGCACTTGAGGAGGCCAAGAGAGGCGATCACCTGTGGTTTGGTCAGGAGTTTGAGACCAGCCTTGACCAACATGGTGAAACCACACCTTTACTAAAAATACAAAAATTAGCTGGGGATGGTGGTGTAAGCCTTTAATCCCAGCTACTTGGGAGGCTGAGGCAGGAGAATCTCTTGAACCTGGGAGGCAGAGGTTGCAGTGAGCCAAAATCGTGCCATTGCACTCCAGCCTGGGCAACAAGAACAAAACCAGGTCTCAAAAACAAAAACAAAACAAAACAAAACAAAACATTAAGGCATTTATGGATTTTAAGTAGGGAAATTATGTGATTTCACTTTTACAAAATTTATTGTGTTAGTGTGGATTGTAGATTGGAGACAGAGGATAGATTTCTAGTCAGGAAAAACAGTGTCATAGCCTAGAGGATCTGGGGAAGAAGCAAATGTTTTCAGATGGGAAGAGTGTAAAAAATGATTTGTTAACTGTAAAGCACAGTACAGTTGTCTCTTGAGGTCATTTATCTCATTTCTGTCTGAATTGAAAGATCTATGGTGTTTCCTAGAAAAAGAGAAGATATTCTAAAAAATTCTGTAGATTTTTAAAAAAATTTATAAAAGGATTCTGGTTTTTATTTCTGATTGACTTTTAAAATGATATAGGTGAAAAAACTACAGCTGATGCTAAGACAAGCTAATGACCAGTTAGAGAAGACAATGAAAGATAAGCAGGAGCTAGAAGACTTCATAAAGCAAAGCACTGAAGATTCCAGTCACCAGGTAAGTGAGGGATGACTGGGTTATTCAAATAAAAGATTTAAAAAATACAGTCATGTTTCTTTTGCCTTGAAGATTTGGCAGTTTAATTTTTCCCCAAGTAAAAAGATTTCTTACTGATCATTCTGTGATACCTGTTTTACATATCTTTAAAAAATAACTTTTGATATAATTGGTCAGTAAATGGCAGGAGGTTCTGATTCTCCTTTCTTTTTTTTGGTATTAGTTAGGTTTTCCTGCTGCAGTAGAAACTTGCTGACAGAGATACTAATTATTTAAAACTTTTTAAAAGTATAGCAACATGAAAAACCAAAACATATGCATATACACCAAACATAGCAGAAGTAATATCTGTGTAACCACCATTGAGATCAAGCAGTAGAATATTAGGCAGTATAGCCAGTACCCCAGAAGCCCTCACTTTCCCCTGCACGTACAACCCCTCACGACAGGCAGCCACTGTCCTACCTTCTAATATCATTAGGTTAGTCTGTGCTTTAACTTTAGAAAACGAAGTCATATTTCATTTTCTGTTCTTTTGTGTCTGTCTTCCTCTATTCAGCAGTGTAGTATTCCTACTTACGATGCATGGAGTAAGTTTGTTCATTTCCATTGTTGAATAGTCATACCATTATACAGATATACCACAATTTATCCATATTAATGCTGATGGATATTTTAGTTGTTTCCAGTTCTCGGATATTATGAATAATGTTCCTTTGAAATTTTTGAATAGGGCGTGGTGGACATGTTTCTGCAGGATATATAACTAGGAGTGGAATGCTTGGGTACAAATAATGCCAGATAGTTTTCAAAGTGGTTATACCAGTTTATACCTCTACTAGCAATGTATGACAGTTCCTGTGGTTCCAAGGTCTTGAAAAATGTCATTTTGTTACTTTAATTATAGCCATTTTGGTGGGCGTGTAATAGTATTTCATTGTGGCTTAGTTTGCATTTCTCTAATGACCATTGAAGTTATTTAGCATTTTTCATGTTTCTTGGCCATTGGGCTATTGTGTGTGTGAGAGATTCCTTCTCAGGTCGTATACTCGTCTTTCTATTGTGTCTATTTTACTTTTTTTGGTCTTTAAAAACTGATTTGTTAGGTGTCCTTTATGTAATCTTGTTAGAATCTTTTGGTGATAAGTGTTGCAGATGACTTTTACTTGGTAGCTTATATTTTTTGTTTTGTTTTTGAGATGGACTCTCACTCTGTCACCCAGGCCAGAGTGCAGTGGTGTGATCTCTGCTGACTGCAAACTCTGCCTCCCGGGTTCAAGTGGTTTTCCTGCTTCAGCCCCCTGAGTAGCTAGGACTACAAGCAGTCACCACCACACCTGGCTAATTTTTGTATTCTCCTGCCTCAGCATCCTGAGTAGCTGGGAATAGAGGCGCCTGCCATCACGCCCAGCTAATTTTTTTATTTTTAGTAGAGATGCACTTTCATCAGGCTGGCCTCAAACTCCTGACCTCAGTTAACCTGCCTGCCTTGGCCTCCCAAAGTGCTGGGATTATAGTCATGAAGCACTGCGCTCTGCCCAGAGTTACCTTTTTTTTGAGATGGAGTCTCTTGTCACTCTGTGGCCGAGGCTGGAGTGCAGTGGCACAACCTCACCTCACTGCAGCCTCTGCCTCTCCAGTTCAAGTGATTGTCCTGCCTCAGCCTCCTGAGTAGCTGTGTTTGGAGATGCCCGCGACCACACCCAGCTAATTTTTTGTTTTGTTTTGTTTTTTTCAGACGAAGTCTCATTCTGTGCCCCAGGCTGGAGTGCAGTGGAGAAATCTCAGCTTATTGTAACCTCTACATCCCAGGTTCAAGCGATTTTCCTGCAATAGGCTCCTGAGTAGCTGGGATTGTAGGCACCTGCCACCACGCCCTGCTAAATTTTGTATTTTTAATAGAGACAAGGTTTCACCACCAGCCCGGCTAACAGCGAAACTCTGTCTCTAATAAAAAATTAAAAAATTAGCCAGGTTTGGTGGCGGGCGCCTGTAATCTGAGCTACTCAGGAAGCTGAGGCAGGAGAATCATTTGAACCCGGGAGGCAGAGGTTGCAGTGAGCCGAGACTGTGCCACCGCACTCCAGTCTGAGTGACAAGAGTGAGACTCTGTCTCAAAAATAAATAAATAAAAATAAAGACTTAAAAAAAATGATGGAGATGGTGTCTTGCTATGTTACCCAGGCTGGTCTTGAACTTCTGGGCACAAGTGATCCTCTCACTTTAGCCTGCTGAAGTTCTGCGATTAGAGGTGTGAGCCATTGTGCCCAACCTAAAGATTTTGCGTGGGTGTGTATCTTTTGTTTTTAGCAATTTCACTCTGCTATTACTAGGTGTATTTTTCTTCATACTTTCCCTGTTTAGGCTTCATAGGGATTCTCGAATCTTTGAATTGACGTCTTATATCATAATTGGAAAATTCTTAGCCATTATGTGTCTGAAAAACTTGAGCTGGGTACAGTGGCTTATGCCTGTAATCCCAGTACTTTGGGAGGCTGAGGTGGGAGGATTGCTTGAGGACAGAAGTTTGGGGCCAGCCTAGGCAACATAGCGAGACTCCATCTCTACTAAAAAATTCAAATAAAATTAGCCAGGCATGGTGGCTTGTGTGTGTAGTCCTAGCTACTTGGGAGGCTGAGGCAAGGAGATAGAGGTTGCAGTGAGCTGTGATCACTCCATTGTACTCCAGCCTGGGCAATAGAGCAAGAACCTGTCTCTAAACAAAAGAGAAAACAAAAACTTGTATTTCTTACAGTAAAGTGCACAAAGCTCAAGTATACAATATGATAAATTTTAATATATGAAAAATGTTACCAAGGTAGTCTTCATCCAGATCAAGATACAGAACATTTCTAATATAGCCATGCCTTTTCCTAGTCAATAAATACTCTACCTACCTGTGCATAGAGATTGCTACTATGCTGACTTTAACACTATATTTTAGCATTTTAGTTCTTAAATGTCATATAAATGGAATCATACAGTATGTAGCCTTTCATGTCTAGTCTTGGCCATCATTAGGTCGGTGAGATTCATCCATAGTATTTGGCATATCAGTAGATATTTTTTCATGGTTTGAATATTCTTTTACTAGGATATACAATTGTTTATTCAACTACAGTTGAGGGACATTTAGGTTGTTTCTAGTTTATGGCTATTGTATGTTTTCTTTGAATATTCTTGTACATGTCTTTTGATGGACATGGAGACTAATTTCCTTTGAGAAGGTGTGAAATTAGGAGGTTGTTGCACAGGCTTATTTTTCAGTTCTATTAGATATTTCCATTGGCCATTCTTTAGATAGCTTATATGTTACACCTTTTTTACCTTTTTTTTTTTTTTTGATTTGGAGTCTTGCTCTGTTGCCAGGCTGGAGTGCAGTGGCGAGATCTTGGTTCGCTGTAATCTCCACCTCTCGGGTTCAAGCGATTGTTCTGCCTCAGCCTCCCGAGTGGCTGGGATTACTGGTACATGCCACCATGCCCAGCTAATTTTTGTATTTTTAGTAGAGATGAGGTTTCACCATGTTGGCCAGAATGGTCTCTATCTCTTGACCTTGTGATCCACCCACCTTGGCCTTCCAAAGTGCTGGGATTACAGGCATGAGCCACCGCACCCAGCCCGTATTACACCTTCTTACTGCATCTGCATGTCTCTTAGCCTCTCTTCTATACTTTCCATCTTTTTGTCTTTGTTTACTTTTTTCAAATCTTTCACTTCAACTGATTTATTTTTTCTTCACATGGATCTTATCTGTAAATCTGTCCATTGAATTTTTAATTTTGGTAATTGATTTTTTTCAGTTCATTGTTTCCGTTTGGTTATTTGTCATCATTTCTAGTTCTCTGTCAACTTTACATTTTGGAACATGCCAGGTATCTAATAACTCACATATCTGGATTCATGGTAGACCTGTTTCTATTGTCTGTTTTTCTGTCTTATTTTATATTTCCTTGCACATTTTAAGTGTTGGGCGTTGTATGTAAAAAATAGTTGAAATAATATAAATTCTAGTATGATGCCATTTTCCTTGAGAGGTGGGCAAATATTGGTACTAACAATCTTGAATCACTTTAATCCAGTTATAGGAATTGAGATGATATAAAGTTATAAAGATTGGATTTTTTTTTTTTTTTTTTTTTTTTGACAGAGTCCTGCTTTGTTGCCCAGGTTGGAGTGCAATGGCTCAATCTTGGCTCACTGCAACTTGCAGTTTCTGGGTTAAAGTGATTCTTGTGCTTCAGCCTCCTGAGTAGCTGGGACTATGGGCATGTACCACCATGCCTGGCTAATTTTGTTTTTTTTTTTAGTTGAGACGGGGTTTCACCATGTTGGCCAGGCTGGTCTTGAACTCCTGGGCTCAGGTGATCCTCCCACCTCGGCCTCCCAAAGTGCTGGGATTACAGGCATAAACCACTGTGCCCCAACAAAGATTGGATTATTTAAAATTCTTCCCTTCCCCTAGGGTGTGGCCCTTTTGGGGGATCCAAGCCGAAGGGCAGGATGTTTACCAGGGATCCCTTTGCTAGGTAGGACCTGAACTCTTCACTTATGCCACCTCATCCTGGGGCTCTCCAGCACTCTCCTGGGCTTCTCAGTGTCAGGTTTGTCACACCTGTTACTTAGAAGTGTGGCACATTCTTCTAGAAGACTGTTCCACTCTTCATGTGTCCTTGTCCTGGTCCTTTTCTCTGTGATTCTTTTTGCTTTGTTAGTTCTCCAGTGCCTTCAAGTAGATATATATTCATACAGTTTTTCTAATTCTCAATAGGAAGGCTGATTAATATTACCTAATCCACCACTATTAGAAGCAGAATTCTTTAATTTTTTTTATTTTTGGAAGCAGAATTCTGACAATATTTTTAAAATGTCTAAAATCATTTCCACTTATAATTTTTATGTATGATTCATCAATTTTCAAATAAACCCCTCCTTAGGAACATTGAAACTAATTCAAGGGAGTTTATAATTCATTGATATTACTCATGTATAAATTGCTTGAATTGTAGCAAGTTAAAGATTGCAACTAGTTCAGAAAAGATTTCATTTATCCTTTAAATATGTGATGTTTTGTGGGCCTGATTTCATATATATATGAATATATGTTTTTTTTTAAAAGATGGGGTTTCACCATATTGGTCAGGCTGGTCTCGAATTCCTGACCTCTGGTGATCTGCCTGCCTTAGCCTCCCAAAGTGCTAGGATTACAGGCATGAGCCACAGTGGATTTCACATTTTTATTAATTTTTTTTTTTTTTTTTTTGAGATGGAGTTTAACTCTTGTCACCTAGGCTGGAGTGCAGTGGCACAATCTTGGCTCATTGCAACCTCTACTTCCCGGGTTCAAGCAGTTCTCCTGCCTCAGCCTCAGAGTAGCTGGGATTACAGGCACCTGCCACCATGCCCAGCTAATTTTTGTACTTTTAATAGATGTGGGATTTCACTGTGTTGACCAGGATGGTCTTGAACTTCTGACCTCAGGTGATCCACCCGCCTCAGTCTCCCAGAGTGTTGGGATTATAGGTGTGAACCACTGTGCCCAGCCTGATTTTTTTTTAAAGAACATCTTTAAAAATAGCTACAACTACGTCACATGAGTTAATATCTTTTTTGACACCAGTAGAATGCCCTTTGTTAATGTATGGCTACATGTGACTCAGGGGCTTTGGCATTGCCTTGTGTTATCTGAAAGGACAAGGCTTTGCATACAGCAGACCTGCACATAGCTGTTGAATGGTGGTGAGTGGTTACCATGAAGTAATATATTATTAGCTCCGGACGCTAAATAATGGAAGATGGAAGAGTTAGTTTCAGAATAACCAATTTCCTAACTATATTTCTATGTATGTGTCTTTTTTTTTTTTTTTTTTAAAAGATCTCTGCACTTGTCCTAAGAGCCCAAGCATCCGAGATCTTACTTGAAGAGTTACAACAGGGGTTTTCCCAGGCAAAGAGGGATGTTCAGGAACAGATGGTAAGTTAACACTTTAAGTACATGATAACTGTGTTACATATATTCCTTTTTTGTTCTATTTTGACATCATCTTTCATATGACTTTGTCATCCTGTCCAAAGTAGTTACTATTGTGTTCTCCAGGGACTGTAGAACATTAGTAATGGACAAAATATTCTAAAGACAGTATTCCTTTTAAACCTACTTTCTAATCAAACAAAATTTTTTTCTCATTGTTTAACTTATTTTTCTGATTTGGGAAACCTAAACAGAATAAACTATGGACATGCATTTAATTTTGAATTCTAAATAAAAGCTAAAAAATTGAAATATTTGAGAGCCATAGCTGGTGCAGCTTTTGATCAGTCATTTTGTGATTTTCCTGGATGGCTAATTTATTTAGAATAAACTTATTAGGGCCAGGCATGGTGGCTCACACCGTTAATCCCAGCACTTTGGGATGCTGAGATGGGCGGATCACGAGGTCAGGAGATCGAGACCATCTTGGCTAACATGGTGAAATTCCATCTCCACTAAAAATACAAAAAATTACAGCTGGGCGCTCTGGCTCATGCCTGTAATCCCAGCGCTTTGGGAGTCTGAGGTGGGTGGATCACCTGATGTTGGGAGTTCAAGATCAGCATGACTAACATGGAGAAACCACACCTCTGCTAAACATGCAAAAAATTAGCCAGGTATGGTGGCACGCACCTATATTCCCAGCTACTCAGGAGGCTGAGGTAGGAGAATTGCTTGAACTTGGGAGGTGGAGGTTGCAGTGAGCCAAGATGGTGCCACTGCACTCCAGGCTGGGCGACAAAAAAAAAAAAATAATTTTATTTTCTTGTGAAAAAAATTTTTTTTTTTTATAGCTCATAAGCTATCATTCGTGTTAGTGTATGTGTGTGTATTTTTTTTTTTTTTTGAGACAACAGGATTTCTCCATTTGGTCAGGCTGATCTCGAACCTCTGACCTTAGGTGATCCACCCGCCTTGGCCTCCCAAAGTGCTGGGATTACAGGCATGAACCACTGTGCCCGGCCAAGAATAACCTTATTAGTTTCACAGGGGTTATGAAAAAAACATGTAACTGTTGTGATGCTGGGGAACTTCCAGAAGGCCATCCTGCAAGGGATGGGGACAGAGTCTTATTAGCAAGGGCTGGCTGGAACCTTTCTAGATAGTTCCCCAGGCTTGGGCCTCCATCCTCACCATTCTGGCTGCATTTGCTTTATTTTTCTCAAAGTTGGAGCTTACATCTGATGGCTTCAACTAAACTATAGTAGAGATGGCCCTGCTGGGATGATTCTACAAAGCTGCTTACCCGGGGATGACAGGTTTAAAAAAAAAAAGCCTTGGGTGGAATGGTAATTGTACATTTTAAATTGTTATTAGGTGAGTATCTGAATGGCTTTTGAGCTGATCCCTAAATCCTAGACCTGTTCTGTTGGAGAGAATCTCATCCTAATCAGTGACCCATAGTTTCATATGTTTTCTCTCTTTTTTTTTTCTTTTGAGACAGAGTCTTGCTCTGTCGCCAAGCTGGAATGCAGTGGTGCGATCTCAGTTCAGTGCAGCCTCCACCTCTCAGTTCAAGCAGTTCTCCTGTCTCAGCGTCCCAAGTAGCTGGGATTATAGG
This sequence comes from Callithrix jacchus, assembly GCF_049354715.1. Lineage (NCBI taxonomy): Eukaryota > Metazoa > Chordata > Mammalia > Primates > Cebidae > Callithrix > Callithrix jacchus. The sequence goes on from NC_133506.1 coordinate 106,902,809, forward strand.
CATGAGCTACCATGCCCAGCTAAGTTTTGTATTTTTAGCATAGACAGGGTTTTACCATGTTGACCATGCTTGTCTCGAGCTCCTGACCTCATGATCCACCCCTCGTCCTCCCAAAATGCTGGGATTACAGGTGTGAGCCACCGCACCGTGCCTTATATGTTTTCTCTAATTAGACAATACAAAATAATAACACTGGTGTAACAACCACTGTTAAATACTGACAACTTCATAGTGGTGAGCTGCCTACACTCCTTTGTCCTCTTGCATCTTTTTCCTTCTTGTCTTTTAAGGCCCATCTGCCTTTTCAGACACTTTTCAAGCTGGTTTCACTTGAAATGAGTGTTTGCGACACTGGAGAATTGTTGAAATTAAGGTTGAGGTCCTGTGAACTCGAATACATGACCATTTTGTTGAAATTAACATGAGTAAGAGAAACTCACGTTAGTGCATGCTTGCCCTTGTTCTCAGACTCTCTGTGTATGTCTGTGGGTATATGATGTATATGTATGTATGTTTTGGTTTGTTTTTCCTGGACTGTTTGGAGTTGTAGACATGACAGTCATAAATATTTTAGTATGTATTTCCTAAAACAAAGAGTTGTTCTGCATCGCTGCAATACTATTATTACATCCTTAAAATTTAACCAGTTGTCCTAGTAAGTCCTTGATTACTTTTCAGTGGTGGTTTTCCTTTTTATATTTTCTATATTTTGATTCAGGAACCAATCAGTGATCACATATTGCACCTTGTTGTCATGTCACTTTAGTCACTTTAAATCTGGATCTTTTTTTTTTTTTAAATAATCCAGGCCAGTTGCTTTGTTTTAGGCCAGCTGTCTTGTAGAATTTATTTGTCTGATTATCTCCTTGTGATTTGATTCAGGTTAGACATTTTGGCAAGAATAGTGCATAAATGAAATGACTCAGTGGGAGGTTCATAACATCATGAGGCACATTAATGATGGGTGGTTCCATACTGGGGATGTTAAATTTGATCGCTTGGTTAAGGTAGGGACAAAATATTTTGAGTGACTACCTCAATATTGCTACCAACACCAAATCTACTAAGTGAAGGTCGGCATTTCTTTGTAGTTCTTTCTTCCCTTAGACTGTATCTCAGCTAAGGGTTTACAGTTTAAGTACTATGTTCAAAAGTTATTTTTTTTCCTCTGTGCTTGTATTATGAATTTGATATGTAGTTAGCTCCATTTGTTTCTCTTTGTATTTTCAGATTTGATTTTTCTTTTTCGATTTATATTTTGTATAAGGAACATGGTTCATAAATCAAAAGTATAAAAGTAAATGCTAGCTCCATTTCCATTCCCTATCCTTTTCACCCCATTTCCACTCACTTTCATAAGTGATCATTTAAATTTATTTTTGGCTTAACCTTCTGTTTTTCTCTTTACAAAATAACCAAATATATACATATTCTTCTTTCCCTTATTTCATATCCAAAAGGTGGTGTGATGCTAAGATTTTGTTGTAAATGGGTTGAAAGTGATCATAAAACACAGCTAATTCTAGTCTGAAGAAATAAGAGCCAGTGGGGTTTAGCCAAAGCATTTGCATGACCTTGACTCCCTGTCTCTAGGCTCTGTGTCCTTCAGGATGCACCTAAGTCATAGCCTCCTTTGGGAAGTGTTCTCTAACCCTCTCCCCAATTTCCTGCCCTAAATTAGGTACCCTTTTGTCTTTTTATCACTGCAGTACCCAGTCTCTGTCATAACACTTTATGGTACTGTAGAGTAGTTTTTGGTTTACTTGTCTTTCTCCTCTGTTGGACTATGAGCTTTTCCTGGGCAAAGTCTTTGTCTTTTCTCTCTGTATTTCCTGTGGGCAACAAAATAGCATGTAGAAGCTGCAAAACAAATTTTGTATGAAAGCATAATTTACATTTATGAGTACCCTTAAGGTAAGTGACTTAGTATTACAGATTAGCAGGAGTCACATGCTTTTGTAGAACTTCTACTTGGATTTGCTGTAATAACTTTTATATTGATACAGATAATATGAAATACCTAAAATTGTTTTACACATCAACAAGCAGAAGTGGGATCATGTCCCATTTTAAGAATAAGCTTCTCAAGTGCCCTGTGGTTCCTGAGCTTAGATCCTCCTGATGACTTCCAGTTTGGGGCTGCTGGGCCATTGATAGTGATCCGAGCTTGAACAAATGTATAGGTAATGGGAAATGAAGACATTGCTTTTTGTTTCTCCCTGCTTTCCGTTGAATGCATGCCATGAGGAAATAGGAGTTGTCTTAGAGTACATGCTCTGTGCTGCTTTTTCTAACTCTAGCAGAACTTTCTCATATACCCCTCCATCCTTAGCACTCCTTTAGTTTGGTCTTTTCCTGGTGTAGTTATCATCAGACTGGATTTACCTTTCTGGCTGTGATTAGTATCTACTTCTATTTTAGGCAGTGCTGATGCAGTCACGGGAACAGGTTTCAGAAGAGCTGGTGAGGTTACAGAAAGATAATGACAGTCTCCAGGGAAAGCATAGCTTGCATGTGTCATTACAGCAAGCAGAAGACTTCATCCTCCCAGACACTATAGAGGTAACTTAATTTCCACATGATAAAACATGTAAACAAGTGTATTTTCTGAAATGACCATATGTTTTTTATGTAAACAGCTTTATTCAGATACCAGATATCAGATATCATTCACATGCCAATTCACCCATTTAAAGTGTGCCATTCCGTGGTTTTTGCTGTACTCACGGATATGTGCAAACATTGTCACAATCAGTTTTAGACATTCTTTTTTTTTTTTTTTTTTGAGACAGAGTCTTGCTCTGTTGCCCAGGCTGGAGTGTAGAGGTGTGATCTTGGCTCACTGCAAACTCCACCTCCTGGGTTCAAGAGATTCTCCTGCCTCAGCCTCCTGATTAGCTGGGATTATAGGTGCGTACCACCATGCCTGGCTAATTTTTTGTATTTTTAGTAAAGACAGGGTTTCACCGTGTTAGCCAGGATGGTCTCCATCATCTGACTTTGTGATTTGCCCGCCTTCGTCTCTTAAACTGCTGGGATTACAGGCGTGAGTCACCATGCCCAGCCTAGAACATTTTCGTCACCTCAAAAAGTAACTCCTTGTGACCCGAGTACACACACACACACACACACACTCGAAAAGTAACACTTCACCCTTTAGCTACCATCCTTATTTCCCCTCCTCCCTTAACGTTAAGCAACTACTAATTTAATTCTGCCTGTATAGCTGTCCCTATGCCGGACTTCCCTGTGAATAGAATCATATGATATGTGGTCTTTTGTGTCCATCTTCTTTCACATAGCCTAATGTTTTAAAGATCTGTAAGTTATTTTTGTGGGACGAGATTGAGAGTGTGCCAGAAATTAAATGTTTGAAGGGGTTACCATGCTGGCTGCTTATGATGTTTTTGTGTCTATTACTTGAAAGGTTACCCACCATCATTCTGTCCATAAAGATGAGACTTTTGTTTTGAGACAGATAATATTTTATCTGTCTGAAATATATTATCTGTCACCCAGGCTGGAGTGCAGTGGTGGGTTCTTTAACTCTGCTCACTGCAACCTCTACCTCCCCGGTTCGAACAGTTCTCCTGCCTCAGCCTCCTAAGTAGCTGGGATTACAGGCACCCACCACCATGCCTAGCTAATGTTTTGTATTTATAGTATGGACGGGGTTTCACCATGTTGGCCAGGCTGGTCTCAAACTCCTGACCTCAAGTGAACCACGTTGCCTAACCAAAGATGACACTTTTGGTTACTTACATTCTTCTCTGGTTGGGTAAACCTGGGCTACAAAACTGGTTTCCCAGAGAGATTCATAATTATCTCCTTAACTTTATCCAAGCTTTATTTTTAATTTTTAGTTTTTGAGACACAGTTTCACTATGTTGCCCAGGCTGGAGTGCAGTAGAGTGCAATCTTGGCTCACTGCAATCTCTGCCTCCTGAGTTCAAGTGATTCTCCTGCCTCAGCCTCTTGAATAGCTGGGATTACAGGCATGTGCCAGCATGCTGGGCTAATTTTTTTTTGTATTTTTAGTAGGGACAGGGTTTCGACTTGTTGGCCAGGCTGGTCTCAAAGCCCTGATCTCAAGTGATCAGCCCGCCTCAGTCTCCCAAAGTGCTGGGATTGCAGGTGTGAGTCACCATGCCCGTCCTATCCAACCTTCGTATCTGTTTTTTTTTTTTTTTTTTTCCCTTTTTAAGGAAATACTAGTAGAAGTTTTCCAGATCCAGCCTCTACAATTTGGACCTCATTCTTTTTTCCTATATATGTATTAACACGACTGTTTTTTATTTCATCATTTACAGAAAACCACTTGTCTACCTTGCCATTAGCTCCTTGCTGTGTCCCGCCTTTCCCCAACTTCTTGTCACCTCAGCTCATGTTACAGGCACTCTTGGGAGAGCTGCCTTTTCTTTCTGAATTGGTGACTGCTCTCATCAAAAGAGAGTATGGTGACTCAGGCCTGCAATCCCAGCACTTTGGGAGGCCAAGGCAGGTGGATTGCTTGAGCTCAGGAGTTCAACAGCAGCCTGGGCAACATGGCAAAACCCTGACACTACTGAAACAAAAAAAGAAATTAGCCAGGCACGTTGGCACACACTTGTAGTAGTCCCAGCTACAACTACTTGGGAGGCTGAGATGGGAGGGATTGCCTGAGCCCAGGAGGTCAAAGCTGCAGTGAGCTGAGATCGTGTCACTGCCCTCCAGCCTGGATGACAGTGAGACCCTGTCCAAATTAAAAAAAAAAAAAAAAAGGTATCGGGCGCCTATCTACTTTTGCTATCAGCTGAAAATCACTGTTTTACCATCTTCCACCTCTGTTAGATTTTTCTCTCTTGGCAGAAAAAAATGCTGTCTTCTATGTTCTTTAGAGACTTTTTATTCCTAGATTTTACTTATTTATTTTGAGACAGAGTTTTGCTCTGTCAACCATGCTGGAGTGCGGTGGTGCAATCTCAGCTTATTGCAACCTCCGCCTCCCGGGTTCAAGTGATTCTCCTGCCTCAGCCTCCTGAGTAGCTGGGACTACAGGTGTGTGCCACCACATCCAGCTAATTTTTGTATTTTTAGTAGAGACAGGGTTTCACCATTTTGGCCAGGCTGGTTTCGAATTCCTGACCTCAAGTGATCTTCCAGTGTTGGCCTCCCAAAGTGCTGGGATTACAGCCATGAGCCACTGCACTTGGCTAGTCCTAGATTTTAAAATGTTCAAGAATCCAGGTGTGGGGCACAGTGGTGCTTGCTTGCCTGTAATCTCAGCACATTGGGTGCTTGAAGTGGGAGGACCGCTTGAGCCCAGGAGATTGAGACTAACCTGGGCAACACAGTGAGACTGTTTCTACAAAAAAATAAGAAAACTTATCTGGGCATGGTGGCATGTACCTATAATCCTAGCTACCTGGGAGGCTGAGGCAGGAAGATGGCTTGAGCCTAGAAGTTTGAGTCTGTGGTGAGATATGATTATGCCGTTGGCACTCCATACTCCAGTCTGGGTGACAGAGGAAGATCCCGTCTCAAGAAAAAGAAAAAAAAAGTTCCAAGAATCATTTAAGAATGTAGTCAGTCTTGTAAGCCTTGATTCTTGGAGCTGCCTCAGTAATAAATCTTATGGAACTTAAAAAACTGTTTAATTTATATGCATTGTTATTTGAGAATCCTGTTTTTATGTTAGAGTTGCTTTAGGCTATAACTGGAATGATTTCTAAAAGACAAAACTAAAATTTGGGAAGAAAAATAAAATTTTATACAGCTTACCATCATAGGAAGTCATCTTTCCATTATTTTCCTCTGGCCTAAGGTCATACTTTGCTCGTGGTAGATGTTCAGTAAATGTTTGAATGAATGAATAAGTGAATAAGTAAATAAATGTTATCCTCTTAGTTGACACTTGCTACTAAGTTTGTCTTTTTTTGTCTTCATTTACTCCCAAATTTCTGCAAGTAATAGTAGAGGGTTCTAAGGTATTATTTCTATTGAATGGCTTATTGTAAGTCACTTAACCTTTTTTTTTCTTATGAAAGAGTTTTGTGAGCCACATATTCTTCCCTCAAGATACTACTGGGCCCAAAATGTCTCCTTTCTACAACCTACTGAATGTTAACCTGACATGCCACCTGCCCTGAAGCTCTAAGTGGCTTAATGGTCAAAGTCTTAATTTTTGAACATTGAAATAACATCTGAAATTCTGGTTATAGAAAATCTTTTGTTTGTTTATTTTCTTTCACTCTCACAAACCCAATCATCATTTATTTGTTGAATCCAGGCACTGCGGGAATTGGTATTAAAATACCGTGAGGACATCATTAATGTGCGGACAGCAGCAGACCACGTGGAAGAAAAGCTGAAGGCTGAGATACTTTTCCTAAAAGAGCAGATACAAGCAGAACAGTGTTTAAAAGAAAATCTTGAAGAAACTCTGCAGCTAGAAATAGAAAACTGCAAAGAGGAAATAGGTGAAGATAATACTGATGTCGTTTAGAATAAGAGTCATTAAGTAAAACTGTATTAGAGAAGTAATATGTGACTGTGGAGTCTGGAACACAGAAAAGCATAGGAAAGAATTTAGTAAGGACTCAGTCCATTTTTTGTAATTTTTAATACAAAAATTAGCCACCACGCCCAGCTAATTTTGTATTTTTAGTAGTTATGGGGTTTCTCCATGTTGGTCAGGCTTGTCTCCAACTCCTGATCTCAGGTGATCCATCTGCACCCAGCCAAAAACTTGTCTGTTTATGAGTTCTGTGGCCTTTTTGGCAATTATTCATATATAGGAGACTCAGTACTTGAACCCAGACCCAGCGGAACATGATTTGATGGGTGGCAGTTCCCTGCAGAGATGTGATACATGATCTAGAAGTAGTTTATGACACAGTAGCCATTTGCATGAAACTGAGCCTAAGTATGTTGACTGCTTGGTGATAATTTTGAGAAGGCAGTCCCACAACCCGTGTTCAGTATGTGTTTGCATCCTTTGGAGGTGTCTAAACTTTTAAAACAATTTTCATGAATAATAATAATAGATGAAAGCTAATATGTCTCAATTTTTTTTTCTTCTAGCTTCCATTTCTAGCTTAAAAGCTGAATTAGAAAGAATAAAGGTAGAAAAAGGACAGGTAAGTCGTGAGTTTCAAATTAATTATTTCAGCAACCAGTGGTTATTTATTGACTTCTATGCTAGACACAACAAACAAAAAATAGTTAAGGCATGGGCCCTGTCTTAAGGAACTTCTGTCTTGTGGGGGAAAGACAATGGGGTAAGGGTGATGTGACTGAGAATGCCTCGTGTGTCAGGCCACGTTAAACTGAGGAGGTGAGGCTAACGTGTCTGTAGCCTGGAGTTGCCTAGCGTAGTGCGAAGATAGACCAGGCATAGTCATAACATGGCACATATGCTTAGAGGTACAGTAGAAATATGTATGAAAACATTACATGTTTTCTAGCTGGTTTAGTCCTCTTAGACATCATCATTACCTTTCATAGTAATCCCATTCAACTTCTTGACCTCATCGTTCCTTGATTTAGAGATTTTGACCTCCACTCTGCCCTCCCTTCCCATACACTGGGCTGAAATTTGCCCAACTGTGTCATCTCACTGCAGCCTAGTTCCTTGACCACAATCTGCCATCCTTCCAGCTCTTCATCCTACAGGCCTGTCCCTCTGAGTATCTCATCCAGACCTCCAATTTTTTCCCTTTTATCCTGGTTGTAACAGCTTCATGGCTTGCTTGCTTTCCCCTAGGATGCATCTTACTGGCTTGCTTCTTCCCCTCATCTCCCACCACACCTGCCCCCCTCTTTGACTCCTTGTCCTGCTGCTGCCCTCACTTGACTACTGCTGAACCCTGGACTAGTCCTGCTGTCCCTAGCTGGTGATGCCACTAGGTGACATCATGCTCATGCTGCCAGATAGGCCTCCAGTGTTTCTCATGCAGCCTTTCATGTGTCCTCAATTTTATCTCTTCCATTCTTCAGAGTGGCAATTTCAGTCACTTTTACGTCAGCCCCGTTGGTCAGCAGATGCTGGCCTCACTCCTCAGGCATGAGGCAGGGCCACCTTCAGCTACTGGACTCCTCAGTTACAGGTTCTCCTTTTATTCCCAGCCTTGACCTGCTTCTGACCACAGTGCCTCATTGCATAGGTGCTTTGACTGACTATCTCTGGACTTCTTCAGATGTCCCCTCACAGCTCTGGTCTTTTCCATGATGCATGAACAGGCTCAGGTGTCTCCCATTCAGAGAGAAAAAGTTTCTCTTTGCACTCCTCTCCCAGTATACCAGTCTTTCTTCTTTCCTCTGTTGCCATTCTTGATCATCTCCACTGCCTGACTTCCCAGTCACCCCGTTACCTGCTGCAGTCTGCTTCTGCCTCCACTTTCCTACTGAGATTGCACCAGAAGAAATGACCAGTGCTCTAAATACATCGCATCCTTTCCACTCCAGCTGCCACTCTTTTGAGTTGACTTCACTCTCACCTGGCTTATTATAACATCCTAACTTCCTTGCCTCCAAAATCTGTACCCTTCTAATTCATCTCCATATTGAAATCAAGATTATCTTTCAAAATTATAAACTTGATCATGTCCCAGTCTAGTGGAAAGCCCTGCAGTGGTTCTCTTTATGTACAGGATCATGTCTATATCCTTGGCCCAGCAAGAGCTCTCCTGCCTCACAGCACCTCTCCGCCTCATGTTGGGAGTCTGTGGCTCTCAACATACTTGCTGTGCTTGTAGGCAAGCCGAATATACCACTGTTCCTGCATGCATCTTTAATGCATGCCCTCCATTCCCTCTTACTAGAGTATCTCTCCGCATCTTCTCCTCCGTGTCACCCTCGTCTTTCCTCTGTAAAAATATAGGAGTCAAATGTCCTCTCCTCAGTCCTTTGTAACTTTTCTGGCAGAATTAAATGCTTCTTCCTTCATCCTTTCCATGTCCGTTTTCCCTGTTCTCCATCTTGAGGCCTTAGAATATAGTAAGTGCCTAATAATGGCTAATGAAAGAATAGTTCAGGAAGAATACATAGGAGATCCACAGTGATGAAAGAGAGTAATATTCCAAATGTAGCCTGAGTCTCGGTGTAATTCTCCAGGCTGTAGGCTCTTTTAGGCAGTATACTGGGGCCCTAAGGGAGTTTCTGTGAGTTTCAGCTTTTTCCTTTTTCACAGTTGGAGTCCACATTAAGAGAAAAGTCTCAACAGCTTGACAGTCTTCAGGAAATAAGGATCGGTTTGGAAGAACAGTTAAAGAAAGAGACTGCTGCTAAGGTAGTATTTTTCTTGGTCATTTAATTTTAAAAAGCAGGACTAAGAATGTAGGATCACATCTTATGTGTTTAAGAAAAAAATATTGGTGCTTTTTAAAAAGTGACAACAGCTTGTGAAAAGAAAAAATATAAACAAATTGATCTATTACAGCTGGGTTAAATCTTTCTGCTAGCCCTGAAGGCATGTGTCATTGGCTCACTTCAGATAGTAGGCAATCAGGACCATTGACCAAGCTTGGGTGCTACCTAGTTAGAAGCACTGATTTGAAAATGTTATTCCATTTGACGGATATATCAAATCCAAGGAGAGATTGCATCAAACCAGATTTGCTGCCTAAATTTTGGCTAGTTCTGTTAGAATAAATATGCATGTTGTGGGGGTACTTTCCTAGAAATGGTCTTAGTGAGCTGCGTGGACAGTGTTGTTAACTGTTTTCAGAAAGGCTCCCACACATCTTTCTCAAGTTTTCTGTTAGAGAGATTGGGGATAGCTGGAGCTGCCTGGGGCATATTCACTGTTTCTTGGTGGATGGTTGACTATTGAGATTATCAGAGGAAATCCTGTTTGTATCCCTGTTACTGTGACAGACACTGATCTTAGCAGCTGTTTTGATGATTATAGCCAGTCACCAGCCACTGGGGGTGGGGGGCAGCACTTTAATCTATTTCTTCCTCTGGCTTTCATACCCAGTTAATCTTAGGACCTAGAACAAATATTCTAGACGGCTTGCACCCTTGCCTTATAGATGGAAGAGACTGGTAGTATATAGGAGTGTGATGGATACCCACCCACCTTTCTGCTCTAGTAGTAGGTAACTACAAGTTACTAGATTTCCTGATTCTGACCTTTGCTCTTTGGCATTAATCTTCATTCAAAACTTGTATTTTTTAGGCCACCGTTGAACAACTAATGTTTGAAGAGAAGAACAAAGCTCAGAGATTACAGACAGAATTAGATGTCAGTGAGCAAGTCCAGAGAGATTTTGTAAAGCTTTCACAGACCCTTCAGGTGAGGCATTTGGGGAACCACAGAGCATGAAGGCAGTTTTAGGGGACAGAACCTTGCTGATCCCTGACTTGACCACTGGCAGTAGCTAGAGTTTTAGAGACTATGGCTGCTTCTATCTCCACCCCAAATGTCTGCCTCATCATTCAAGCCAGAAACCTGGTGTGTTCTTCAGACTTGGCCCCCTTTTTTCCTCTATACCTGCTAATTTTGCCTCCTTATGAGTAAAGTATAAACTCCTTAGCATACCATGTAAGACTCTTCCCAGCCAGGCCTACCCCAGTGTTTTGCTTATCTCTCTGTCTTGTTTTATACTCTCACGTTTAACTACTTATGGTTCCTTGCCCACAGCGTGGTGTTCAATCTGGTAAGCATCTGTCTCATCCCCTCCTGACTCCTTCCTTTCAAGCTCAGCAGCTCAGCATAGGTGTGTCCTCTCCATGGAGCCCTTCAAGGTCCCTGAGCTGGGCTAAAGTGTCTCCTTCTCTCTGCCATGCTCCCTTGGTACTCTATGAATACCTGTAATGAGATAATGACATTTAGAATATTGTCCTCAAACTCTTTAAGTTGTTTCCCAATGGAACTGTAGATGCTTAAGGGTCAGGAGTCAGGTCTCAACAAGGTACACTTTAAAATCCTAATCTGGGCTGGGCACGGGTGGCTCACACCTGTAATCCCAGCACTTTGGGAGGCTGAGGTGGGAGTTAAGGACCAGCCTCGCCAACATGGAGAAACCTTGTCTCTACTAAAAATATAAAATATAAAAATTAAAATATAAAGTATAAAAATATAAAAATTACAGGCTCACTCACGCCTGTAATCCCAGTACTTTGGCAGGTGGATCACCTGAGGTCAGGAGTTCGAGACCAGCCTGACCAATATGGTGTAACCCCGTCTCTACTAAAAATACAAAAATTAGCCAGGTGTGATGACACATGCCTGTAGACCCAGTTAGTTGGGAGGCTGAGACAGGAGAATCACTTGAACCCAGGAGGTGGAAGTTGCAGTGAGCCGAGGTCACATCATTGCACTCCGGCCTGGGTGAAAATAGCAAAACTGTCTCACAGAAAAATAAATAAAAAATAAATCCCAGTCTGTTACACAGTAACTTCGGGGAATTATTTTAAAAATTTAGATTGTTCTTGTTGTCTCCCTTTGACGTGACTACTACTTTGGTAAGTTAAATCTGCTGCATCTCAGCTAAACCAGTCAAAGTTCAGAAAATCTAGGCAGGAGCCACCTGTACTCATCTCACCGTTGTTTCTTCAGGTGCAGTTAGAACGGATCCGGCAAGCGGACTCCTTGGAGAGAATTCGGGCAATTCTGAATGATACTAAACTGACGGACATTAACCAGCTCCCTGAGACATGACACCCTGATGGCAGGATTCTAGCCTGCACTTTGGGTTTTTAACTCATCTTTAGAGCAACATTAATTGTTATTTAACTCCTACCTGAAGAAAGAGAAGTCACAACAAAAGGAAGACTGGAGAAACGCTTACTTCTAGAGGGAGAAGACTGTGCAGCACAGGAAACAGCAAACAGTGGGGCGATGGGCAGCCAAGAGACCTTCAAATGGGAACACTAATGAGATTCCAGGCTTGACTCCAGCAGGCGTGGGATCAGATTTGGTAATGGAAAAAGTGCTGTTTCCTTGCCTGCTTTCTCCCATAGATTTTTGGAACACATTTCCCTCCCCTAAAGCGACATCCCAGTAGTGTTTGGAATTTTTTGTTCATAGATATTGGAAGAGAGAATTTGCTTTATCTGTTGTCTAGAGCTCATCAGTAACAGCATTCAATTAGCAGACAGAGGTGTGTAGTATGCTGTATTAATATTTTATATTAAAATACGAAGGTTTGAGAGCAGGCCATCGGCTACTGACTGTATTTCCCTTGCTCAGTATATGTGTGTTTTCCTTTTACCATTTTATCTTGTTTTGGAGGATCTTAAATGCTACTGAAACTTACCTGAGAACCATAGGACTGTGGCAGACAAAACCAATTCAGGAAGTGAATTAAGTATGAGGATCTGAAAACTTGGTTGGGGCCATATATATATAGAAAGTTGAACGTTAAAGGAAAAGCACAAGAAACTTTGGAAGCACTTTTTCTGCAAACTTAGATGATCTTCATGGCCCACAGGTACCAGGATAAAGCCAAATTGGTACCATCTACTCTTTAGAAGTGTTTTAGTCTAGTCATTGGATCAGTGAAAAACATTAATAAAACAAGCTTTGTCTGACAACCTCTAGTATACATTTACAAATCTGCTTATTTTTCGAACTTGGATCATTAGGCCTAAGTACTACTTGTTTCAAATGTGTCAAAAACAAAAATGGTAACTAGGTTGACAGATATTTTGTATTTTCTTTTAAATTCAGATCTGCAGTATAAGTAACAATGCTTCTAGAAAGCCAGTTAGAATATTGATCAATCTGGAAATCTGCCTTGTCGTTTTACAAGAGGTTAGATTCCTTTCCTGTGTGAAGAAAAACTCAATGAAACAGGTCTTTGCCATAACTTGACGATTGAGTGCTACAGAAAGCACAAAGAACTGATTCATGTTTACCAATACCTGCCGAGTACTGTCCCAGGAATATCCAGTGGATGGATGGCTACACTGTTTAATTCATCATCCAGATGGTTCAAAGTAAAATGATTTTCAAATAATTTGAGATTGGTTGCATCACAGCAGGGTACCTGAAAGAGGCTTCTGGGAGTTAATTAGGTAGATTGTTTTGTTCACATAAAGCCACCATCCACCGTCAACTTCAACTGTCTTTGTTATAAATAAGGTCACTACGGACTTGCCCTAAAGATCTTCTGTACTTCTGTCTTCCATAGGACAAATGATAAGTACTACATACCTCATCTCTTGGGTTATTACTGTAGTCTTGCATTCATGATTATGAACTTAAAAATAAATGCTAATTATGGAAATAGTACTAAAGGCTTGCTGCGCATGAAACATTATTTTGATTGGTTTAAAGTCCCTTTATACGAATGCTACATGGTTTAGATAAAGGAAACACATAACTATTGAGCTACAGGGGATTTTATTAATTATAAAATGTAATCAATCAATTTAAATTACATAGCTTTAAGACTAGTCCCTTGGATAACCCCCAAGCAAATTTATCTTCAGATTATTAAAATTAGTGCTGTAAATCAGGGTGGGCAATTCACAGCCTTTCTGAACTGACTGAACTATAGCTTGCAGTGAAATGTTCTGCTGAGATTGAGCACCTTACAGATATTTTTTTCTAGAATATGGTACTGGGTAATAAAATCATCACCATTTAGGGAACAGTTAGTGGTTTCTACTGTGGCAAATGCAAACTATTGGAATTCACTTTATTGAGAAAAATATTGTAGAAAAACCCAAACTGAGACTCTAGATTTTGTTTAACAATGCGTTTCTGGTATGAAACAAACTACTATGACCCTGTAGAGGCAGGAAACAATTCTTTCAACTGGGTTTTCAGCATAAATGGGAACTGACTGAGAAGGCAGGATTTAGCCCTTCTAAGCAAAAGAAAAGATCAGTTGGGTTTCACGAGTGTTCTGTGCTTATATTCAGTCTGTGCATACATGTTCTCACGCATGTCTAACCTGATTTACCTCTTACCTGTAATCTATGTGGTTTTAATTGGCAGTCACTCAGCCATTTCTAAGCAGGTATAGTACTACCTTTCAGAACTCATTGGCAAGTATGAAAAAAAGACTTAGAGAACTGAGAACAAAGTCACATTCTGCATCCTAATCTGTTTTTTTTCTCCCTTTAAGGTGCTAAACTTGCACCTCATGCCCACTCAACAAGTATTGTGACATAGAGCACAGCCTCACTCAGCTCTGAAAGGTAATACTGCCTGTGAGGAAGTGAGCCAGCAGTGGCCTTTGCAGTTGTAGATCTTGAGCTTTGCTCTCAGCAGACTTCAGGTGTAACCATTTGTTAACTGTACTGAAGGCCTGTCCTTAAGAAAGTGTTCAAATTAAAAAAGCTGCTGCCGAGTACACTGTGTGGTCTTTTCCTTTGAATCCTAGGGTTCTAACCCTCTTCAGAGTCTTATTTCTGGTGCTACTTGAGAACACAGCTCTTATTCTTGCTCAGATCTGGAGAAAACTCACTCACCAGGGCTCAGAGAGGTTCTGGCAGTGTAGAGTGAAATAATCCTGAGTCCTTGCTGAATATCACTTTAGGCTCGAGTTATAAAACACATTCCTCCAATTTTAAATAAAAGCATTTATTGCTAATTATAAAACAAAATATTTAAAAAGATGAAAAACCACACCAAAGGTCATCCAAAATGCCTTTTTATAAATGAGATAATAGTCCCTGTTTTACAATATGGGTTTAAGTCTTCACTGGTGTTCACTTCAGGTGTTACTTGACTCCTGGTGGCGTCAGAAGTTAACATGATTGCGGATATCATTGATTTGCTTCACCATTTCCCTTATGTGTTCACCCCTGTAAAATCGTAGTCACTTACTTTTGGAAATAGAATAAACCATTTGTATGGATTCTTAAGAATCGAAACGGGTAATGTTGAAATATCTAAGAACTGCTTTGCCAAAATTAACAGCTGAAGGGTTCAGATGGATAGCAATAGTGTTCACTATTCATTTAAGATGGCAGTGATGCTAGTACTGGAAATATTTTTTAACATAATTGTAAAATGCCTTTGGCCACACAACAAAATCATGTTATTGGAAGGTCATAATTTTCAGTTCTCCCACGATAGTTATTTCTTAAGTCCCTATGTATCATGTGGCTCTCGTCCCAGTAATTACATGACATGCAAATACCAAGATTCAGGTTTCTATTAAGACAGAGGTTGATTGTGGTATACTGTAAAGGAAAAACGATCTCAGTGATAGCTGATTGGAAGTATTTACTTACTCTTCCTTCAGGACGGACTGAATGCACTTTCGCTGGTAGGCACTGAGAGTAATGGTGGGTTTTTGAAGACTCAACACCTTCTCCATCTTTCGCTGTTGATAGTCTTTTTTCATAGTAACCTTAAGTATCAAAAATAGATATTCTGGCAATGGTTTGCCACACATTTTCACACTGTCTTTTTGAATCTGCTCTTTTTACATTTTTGTAAGATTTTCTGTAGAATAAGCGCTTTAAAAAAAAATCACCAAATTTAGCTACTTTGCATCTATTCCTACCTCTTTTATGGTGTTGCCCAAATGTCGAAGTTGATCAGGTATTAGCTGTAATTCTTTCTTCATGTCTCGCTCACTATCAGAGAGAACTGGGAGCTGAGAGTGAAAACTGTGAAGTACTTTCTTCATCCTTCAGAAAAGGCAAGGACACATCTCAACTTAAGGTCTCTGCTAATTAGGAGAAATATAATCACAAACCTCATAATTCATGAATCTGGTGTCTGGGAAGTAGGCCCCATAGGAAGGGCTAGGGGAGAGTGTCATGTTTTCCCCAACATGTAATTCAGAGGAAAGGTAGGGGGATCGATTCAATCTTGCAGGTATGTAAACACCTGCCAATGCCCATTTTCTTAAACATCACTGTTAGTACTGAGTAGGTAACTAAATGTTACACAGCCCACTGACCTGTTCATGATATCCTCTTGTTTTTCCTTGGCTTCCTCATATTTGTCAGCTAAACGCTCAGCCATTTCCCGCAGACTTTTCCTAATGACATAAGAAACAAGAGACTCCTGGGGTCCACACCTTGATGTTGAAACCAACTAATGTGGCTCAGAACCTTAGGGTGAGAATATGGTTCCAGTCTTACTTACTGTTTTCATCTCCTTATTTTTGACACTTACCTCTCCTCTCGACAGTAATTGAGATCTTCTAGTTGTTTCTTTTTTTGTTCACATAATAATTTGACCCTTCAAGAACAAAAAGAAATAGAGTTTAATCAGAAGCCAGGTCTAGGCTATGACATAGCATCGGCTACCAGTGAGGGATTAGTGGTTTCTGAACAAAGGACATCATACCTCCGCTGAATCTCCTCCTTTGCCAAGTCCTGTTTAAGAATGTACTGTTCTCTGAACACCTGGGTGGCTCTGCTGATGAGCTGAAGACATTCTTCAGGAGGAGGGGCTATGTCCTTTTCAGAAGATCTTAAAAACAAAGTTTCTACCTTTATTTTCCTTAGCTGAGTAAAACAACTGAAAACGGACTCAAGTCACAGGTGCTTTTCAAACTTTTCATATTTTTTCTTTCTTTGAGATGGAGTCTCATTCTGTTGCCCAGACTAGAATGCAGTGGTACGATCTCAGCTCACTGCAACCTCTGCCTCCCAGGTTCAAGTGATTTTCCTGCCTCAGCCTTCCCAGTAGCTGGGATTACAGGTGCCCACCGCCATGCCTGGCTAATTTTTGTATTTTTAGTAGAGATGGGGTTTCACCATGTTGGCCAGCCTGGTCTTGAACTTTTGACCTCAGGTGATTGGCCACCTTGGTCTCCCAAAGTGCTGGGATTACAGGTATGAGCCACTACGCCTGGCATTACTTATTTTTAAACACTTCCTATTTATCATTCTCAGGTGCCACTTTCCCCTACCCCATTCATTAACTGATTAAATATATATCCAGTTTCTTCCAAATCCATCATAGTAAAAAGTAGATGAAACAGATGAGGACAGAAAGGATGCACAGTAATTATGAAGACAGAAGAGAAACCATTCATAAAACTGCTATGCCAAAGGTTGCATACTTTAAAAATGCTGGATTGGCAACATTACGTTGCAAAATGCTTCTAATATGCTTTTCAAAGGAATCTGGGGTTTCAGCCAGAATACGGAGGGGAGACTCTGCCACTTCAACATCTTCTCGAGTACAAAGCAGAGGAGGAGACACTGGATGCACTGTATTTCTGCAAAATATAAGTAAATTGAAGTCTACCGTGGAGTGATTTATTGAATTATAGAAAAGCAGAAACCACACTGATCTAGAACTTTCAGAATATAAAAATAAGGTGTTATTTTTGTAAAAGTGTAAGAATGCATGTTTTCCACCTTGAAAAGGTCACTTTGGGAAGCTACACCCTTACTCTTCCAATGCCCCCATCTGTCAAAGCATTTCTGATTGCCATTTCAAGTTATTTTTTTAAAAGATCAAGGCAGCACAAAAACATAAACCCATCATGGATTCTGGCAAAGGACTTAAGAGCCAGTTTATAAGCCTGAGCCACAAACATAAATCACTTACCTGTTAAGTTTAGAGTTGACCAAAACCAATATTAAGCCTGGTAACTGCTGTATATACCATATTGGTTCTATATAATTTGATTTTTTAAAAACTATTCACTCAAGTGCAAATACTCAAAAACACTTCAGAAAGAGCTTAAAAGATCTCCCAAACTTTGGCAGCATGTTAAGTAACTTACTCTGAAGGCAGCAATTCAAATGTGAAAGTTTGGTCAGGCGTGGTGGCTCAAGCCTGTAATCATAGCACTTTGGGAGGCCGAGGTGGGTGAATCACTTGCAATCAGGCATTTGAGACCAGCCTGGCCAATGTGGTGAAACCCCGTCTCTTTTAAAAATACAAAAATTAGCTGGGTGTGGTGGCGCACATCTGTAATCTCAGCTACTTGGGTGGCTGAGGGATAAGAATTGCTTGAACCCAGGAGGCGGAGGTTGCAATGAACTGAGATCAAACCACTGCACTCCAGTCTGGGTGACAGAGTGAAATGGTCTATTAAAAAAAAAAAAAAAAAAAAAAAAACAGTGAAAGTTTGTTAAATAGCATTACTTTATAGACAACTTGTATTTCAGGGAGTCGGCAGAAATATTATTTCAAAGTATCCAGATAATTGGCTGGGCGTGGTAGCACACGCCTGTAATCCCAGTTGGATCATCTGAGGTCAGGAGTTCGAGACCAGCCTAACATGGCGAAACCCCATTCCTACTTAAAAATACAAAATTAGCTGGGCATGGTGGCAGGCACCTGTAATCCCAGCTACTAGGGAGGCTGAGGCAGGAGAACTGCTTGAACCTGGGAGGCGGAGGTGGCAGTGAGCCAAGATCACACCACTGCACTCCAGCCTGGGCAATGGCACAAGACTCTGTCTCAAAAAAAAAAAAGTATTCAGATAATTAATATTTATTTTTCCCCTTTGGGATTCATATTTATTCTGAAGTAACTTAGTGTGAGTAGGTTTTATTTTACTAAATGTACTTGGGGTCTTTAGAAAGTATGCTGAGGCAACTGGCAAGTAGGCAGTTTTTTCTCCAGTGATTATTTTTGTTTGGTCTTGCTAGTTTTTAGTGCCTTTAGTATAAATAACACAAAACTATTTATTTCTTTTTGCATCCAAATAGTATAACTTATCAACCTTCAAAGAGTATGGAAGATCCTCTAAGAATGGTAAACTACTGCCAGTACTTGGCATTTATGTCAGCATCTACATGCTTTGAATAGTCAGGCGGTTGGAGCAGTGTCTAATGTCTGAAGTTCCAGTGACTTTTGTTTTTGGTACTCCTATTCCTGCATTTATATAACTCAGAATGACCTTCCAGGGCTGTTGGAAAAGGAATATAGTGATTATAGCTTAATTATCTGAGTTTCTTAAAAGAGGAAGGACTAAGAGTTCAGCTTTTTTTTTTTTTTTTTTTGAGATGGAGTCTTGCTCTGTCACCCAGGCTAGAGTGTAGTGGCGTGATCTCGGCTCACTGCCACCTCCGCCTCCTGGGTTCAAGCAATTCTCCTGCCTCAGCCTCTCGAGTAGCTGGGATTACAGGCACCCACCCGTGTTCAGCTACTTTTTGTATTTTTAGTAGAGATGGGGTTCGATTATGGCTCACTGCAGCCTAAAACTCCTGGGGTTAAGCAATCCTCTCACATCCGCTTCCTGAGTAGTTAGGACTACAGGTGTGGACCACCATATCTGGCTAATTTTTTTTGTTTTTTTTGTAGAGAGAGGGGTCTCACTATTTTGCCCATGCTGGTCTCAAACTCTGGGCCTACCAAGTATTGGGATTACAGGTGTGAACCACCACTGCACCCAGCCTGAGTTCAGCTTTACTTCAATTTACATATTCTACAATGTCCCTCAGGCTGTAAGAGATAGATAAATTAAAAAGTATGAATATGGACTTATGAGTCAATCGGAGCTGCATCTGTATTCCAGCTCTATTTGTTACCTGTGAATTGAGCATTTACTAACCTCTCAATCCCTGTTTCCACTTTTATACAATGGAATTAACAGTGCCTTCCTCATAAGGCTACCCGGATGATTCCAGGAGGCAGTGCAGGTACCTGGCTTACTTCTGAGCTTGGCAGATAGTCAGAACTTGGTAATTATTACTCATATTGATAACGGAATTTGGTATTCAATTTTAGTATTTTTTTCCCACATGCTGAAGAAAAGCTCCTGACTCTCAGCTAGGTGCAGATGCCAGAAACCATACCTAACATGAAACCTTACAGAGATGAGGAACAACAGAAATACCCATTCTTCCAACCCTCAAGTCAGAAGCCAAAGCATAAACCACGTATGTTTAGCTTCAAATTGGTCACTGAGTGCATTTTCCCAGCTTAGATACTGCAGAATTAACAAGAGCTATGTGAAGAATATAAAGTGGGACATACAATAAAGGCCTTATGAGGCATTCATAGGTACTGGTGATGCAGATCATCGTGGGTCCCAGAATGTCAGGGACAATCCAAAATCCTTGAATTGGAGCTGGCTGCCTGGAAAAACAGAGTCATAGTTAAATTACAAAGCATCACATGCAATGGAACCGAAAGCAAAGACATGACCGGTCCATGCCCTTCTCAGGGCTGGGACATCCTATCAGTACTGCAACCTGGGAGAGGTTGCCTGAGACATCCTATCGGTACTGTAACCTCAAAAGTGGTGGCTTGAAAACCTTTCATACAGCTGTCCACTTGTCTAGAGCCCATGTGACTAAGTCACTCAGGAATCTCTAACTGTACAGTGGTGCTCACTGTAATCTTGAAAGTTACATGTTATACTGATGATCGTTGGTTACATGTCTGTTTCTCCAACTCGCACATAAGCCCCAGCTATCTTTGTTTGCCTAGCCCAGTGTCTAACAAATTAAGTGCTTAGAAACTGCTGAATGAACAGAACTTCCGAGTTTCTCTCAGTTAGGCTCAACATCGGTGTCACAGGAAATCATTTAGCATGCGCAGCATGCATCTCTCTCAATCTTCCTTCCAACTTCAGTGAAGACACTGGAAACTGTGGCCCTCAGATGGGAACTGTCATTCTGCCAACATGCTTTCCTAGAGGCTCCCATGTCCATCCCACCTGCACATCAACACACAACTGCCCCGAATGCTGATGCTGCCTCCTCTCACACTTTCTGAAAATTGCACCATCAACTGTGTCGTTTCAAAATCTATTATCTACTTTCCCTCAGCTTACAAACTCATGTCTCTTCCATTTAAAACACTTTTTTTTTTCTTTTTTAGAGACAGGGTCTTGCTCTGTTGCCCAGGCTGGAGAACAGGGGCATGATCTCGGCTCACTACAACCTCTGCCTCCCAGGTTCCAGCAATTCTCCTGCCTCAGCCTCCCAAGTAGCTGGGATTACAGGCTGATTTTTGTGTTTTTAGTAGAGACAGGGTTTCACCATCTTGGCCAGGCTGGTCTTGAGCTCCTGACCTCATGATCCACCCATCTCAGCCTCCCAAAGTGCTGGGAGGGTTGAGCCACCATGCTAGGCCAGAACCAGCAGTCTTTCAACAGCAGTCAACACTAGTTCCCTTTCCGTAGCTCCCATTTACTTTTTTGGAGGAGACATGGAGACAGTATCTGGAAGGTTATAAACTTTTACTTTTTATTAACAGTGTGAAATCTACACACCACTGGGCTATAGACTATGTAACCAGTAACTAGGTCAAAAATCAGGACACTGGAGGGGGGCTCAGAGTTCCCATGTGACCCTCCCAGGTCATAGCCTTTAACTCCCCAGAGAAGTAACCAGTACTCTGACATTCAGAATATCGTGTCTTTGCTTTGCTTTACAGTTTTCCTATCTGTGTATTCATTCCTAGGCAAGACTGTTTAATTTTACCAGTTTCTGAAATTGACACAAATGGGATTTGGGGTTTTTGAGACTGGGTCTCACTCTGCCCAGGCTGGAGTGCAGTGGCATGATCACGACTCACTGCAGCCTTGACCTTGTAGGCTCAAGCAATCCTTCCACCTCAGCCTCCTGAGTAGCTGGGACTACAGGTACATGCTGCCACACTTGGCTAATTTTGTTTTTCGTTTTTTGTTTTTTTTGAGATGCAGTCTTGCTCTGTGGCCAGGCTGGAGTGCAGTGGTGTGATCTCAGCTCACTGCAACCTCTGCCGCCTGGGTTCAAGTAATTCTCCTGTGTCAACCTCCCAAGCAGCTGTTACTACAGGTGTGTGCCACCACGCCCAGCTAATTTTTGTATTTTTAGTAGAGACAGCGTGTCAACACGTTGGCCAGAATGATCTCGATCTCTTGACCTCATGATCCGCTTGCCTCAGCCTCCCAAAGTGCTGGGATTAAGGCGTGAGCCACAATGCCTGGCCTCACCTGGCTAATTTTTTAAATTTTTTTGTAGAGAAAGGGTCTCGCTATGTTGCCCAAGATGGTCTCAAACTCCTGGCCTCAAGTGATCCTCCTGCCTCAGCCCCACCAAAGTGCTGGGATGACAGGTGAGTTACCACGCCCGACCTACATGGGATTTTATTATGTATTTTCTCTGTTCACTTTTTAACCTTGTACAGTTTGCTATCCTTCCCCTGCCCACCAAATGTTTCCTCCATGGTCCTCTATTGCCAAACCTAGACTATGTCTATTTCTTACTGGATGCTATTTGCCTCATGTCTGTGTACACTCAATGTCTAACAGAGTGCTTAGCAGATATCCAGTAACTGATGAACAGAATAAAGAGAGGTATCTAGGATACCTTCCAGGTTTCTACTGGGGATAAGTGGGTCGATATGGCACCCTTCAGAAAAATGGGACATAGGAGACAGAGTAGCTTTTAGGAAGACAGAAGACTAGTTAAGGGGACATCTGGAGTTTTATGTTCCTATAGGATATCCAAGTGGAGGAGCCCAATAGGCAGCTGGATATGTGGATCTGGAGTTCAGAGTGGTCTGGGCTAGGGTAATATGGATGTGGGAACTGTCAGCCCTGAAGACAGGATCATGGCAGAAGTTACTCAGGAAAGGACCTAGAAAGAACCGAAAAGACCCAAGGAAAGAGTGGTGAGCAACACTTACATGCAATGAGTAGAGAGAGAGGAACCACCCCAAGAAGAAAACTTGAGAAAAGGGCCGCTGGAGGGACTGAAGGAGAACCTGGGCGGACAGATATCAAGGATGCCAAGGAGAGTGTATTTCAAAGAGGAGACATGGGCAAACACATGAAATAAACACAGCAGTGCAGTGAAGGGCACACATAGTCTCTGCTCTCATGGAACATATACATTCCAGTAGTGGTGACAGACATTAAACAAATACAAATATAAATGGTATAATATGTGCTACAAAGGAAAAGAGAATAGGAGAACGCTAAGTTAGATTGGGGAGTCAACGGTGTTCTCTGTGAAGAAGTGACATTAAGGTCAGAAAGAAGAGTAAGAGTCAAGAGAAGACAGCAAGCTGGGGCTGAGGTTGGGGAAATACCTTCCAGACAGGAAACAATATGTGGAGTAATCATGGGGCAGGACAAAGCTTCTGATGAGCAGGATACTCTTAGAGGAGAAGTAACATGTCTGCAACTCACTTTCAAGTGATTCAGCAATAAATACTGTGAATTTGAGTGTAACGTATACATAGATATCTGAATTACTGAAATAAACAATTGTTTTGTGTGTATAAAAGGGAGGGAAAGTCCTTACCTGCATGGCAATGGCTTTGTACAAAGAATGTGTTCAACAAAGCATTTCTGTTCCATAGAGAGTTCCTGTAAACTATCCTTATCTTCTTCATCTACAATGGAAGACATTATATAAATTAACTGATGCTTAGACAAGTCTCTGAATTAAAATGCTAATGATACCTGGTTAAATGCGATGAGGTTCTTGTCTGAAACACTGCTTCTCAAGTACTATGCTTTTCTGACATAGGCATATCCTTTTTCCCAGGGGGTCTAGATTTCTGCCCCAAGAAGAAAAGTAGGATTTTCCTTGGTAATGTCTCTAAATGCAGAAATGTTTCACTAAGAACAGTCCCAGAAATCATTCTCTTCTAGGCTGTTTCTTACCTACACTGATTTTATTTTCATACAGGTTGAGTACCCTTTATCTAAAATGCCTGGGATCAGAAGTGTTTCAGATTTCATATTTTTTTTTTGGAATTTGGAATATGTGCATTATATAGTAGTTGAACATCTGTTATCTGAAAATCTAAAATCCTAAATGTGCCAATGAGAATTTCTGTTGAGTCTCCTGACAGCCCTTAGAAATTTTTGCAGCTTAGTCAAGTTCAAGGATGGAAAAAAACCAGTTTTTTAACATTTTGGATTTCAAATTTTCAGAGTAGGGATACTCAATCTGTAACAGCTTTTTTTTGGAGACGGAGTCTCCCTCTGTTGCCCAGGATGGAGTGCAGTGGCCCGATCTCTGCTCAGTGCAACCTGTACCTTCTGGGTTCAAGTGATTCTCCTGGCTCAGCCTCCTGAGACCTGGGACTACAGGCACAAGCTACCACGCCTGGATAATTTTTGTATTTTCAGTAGAGACAGGGTTTCACCATGTTGGCCAGGCTGGTCTCAAACTCCTGAACTCAGGTCATCTGCCTGCCTCGGCATCTCAAAGTGCTGGGACTGCAGGCATGAGCCACTGCCCCTGGCTTATAACAGCTTTTTGAAACATAATTCACAGTACCATACAAGTCATCCATTTTAAAGTATACCCATTAAAATATACAATTCAGTAAGTTTTAGTATAAGAATTATATACCTATCATAACAATTTGGAATATTTTCATTTCCCAAAAAGAAACCCACATAGCCATTAGTAATCACTCCTCAGTTTCCACCAAACTTCCAGACCTAGGCAACTAATCTACTTTCTGTCTCTGCAGATTTGTCTATTCTGGACATCTCATATAAACAGCCATACAGTTGTCACTAGCTTCTTTCACTTAGCATCTGTTCGTGGTTCATCTATATTGCAGCATGTATCAGTACTTCATTCCTTTTTATTGCTGACTAATATTCTGTTGTATAGACACACATTTTATCCACTCATCCGCTTATGGACACTTGGGTAAGTGGTTTTTGGGCTATGATGAATAATGTTGCTATGAACATTCATGTACCAGTATTTGTGTGGATATAGGTCTTTATTTCTCTTGGAAATATACTCAGGACTGGAACTATTAGGTATATGGTAACTCTATGAGTAATCATTTGAGGAACTCCCAGACTGTTTTCCAAAATGACTGTACCATTTTACATTTCGATAAGCACTGTATAAGGGCCCCCATTTTTCCATATCCTCAACACTTGTTAATGTCCATCTTTTGCATTTTAGCTATACTAGTGGATGTGATGTTATACCTCATTGTGGTTTTGTGGTGTTTTATTTCCGTAATGACTAATGATGTTGGATATCTTTTTACATACATACTATTTGCCCTACTGTATGTATCAAATGCTAAGGGTTCTTTCAGAGGCTGAGGCGGGTGGATCACTTGAGCCCAGGAGTTCGAGACCAGCCTGGGCAACATGGTAAAAGCCCATCTCTACAAAAAACACAAAAATTAGCTGGGCATGGTGGCTCACGCCTGTAGTCCCAGATACTTTAGGGGCTGAGGCAGGAGGATTACTTGAGCCCAGGAGTTCAAGACTATGTAGTAAGCTATGACTGTACTACTGCACTCCTGCCCGGACAATAGAGTGAGACCTCTGTCTCTTAAAAGATTTTTTTTTTTAAATAGGGACATTTTTTTGGTTTATCTGGGCAGACTCAATGTTACAAGGTTTTAAAAAAGTGAAACAGGCAGAGTGAAACATGAGAAGGACTCAACCCATCCCACTGTTGCTGGCTGGCTTTGAAGACAGAGGACAACTACAAGCCAAGGAATGTGGTAGGCGCTGAAAAAGGGTAGGAAATGCATTCTACCCTAGAGCCTCCAGAAAGGAAAACTGCTCTGCCAACTAAAGCCCAGTGAGACCCATGTAGAACTTCTAACCTACAAAACTGAAAGACAGTAAGTTTTGTAATGTTTTAAGCCACTAAGTATGTGATGATTTACTACATTAACAGTAGGAAGCCAATACAGAAAGGATTCAGTCTTTTTACCATTAAGCATTGTGTTGGTTGCAAGTTTTTCCATACATAAAAAGTTTCCTCATTAGTTTGAGGAAGTTCCTTTCTATTACTAGTTTGTTATTTTTAACATGAAAGCCTGCTAGATTTTGTTTTTGAGACTCCTCTTGCTCTGTGAAGAACTGGTAATAATTCTTTTTAAAAAAATTTTAAAAATTTTATTACTTTTTTTTGAGACGGAGTCTCTCTCTCTCTCACCCAGGCTGGAGTGCAGTGGCACAATCTCAGCTCACTACAGTCTCTACCTCCCAGGTTCAAGCGATTCTCCTGTCTGAGCATCCTGAGTAGCTGGGATTACAGCCAATGAGCCACCACACTTGGCTAATTTTTTTTAGTAGAGACAGGGTTTCACCATTTTGGTCAGGTTGGTCTTGAACACCTAACCTCAAGTAATCTGCCTGCCTCGGCCTCCAAAGTGCTGAGATTACAGGTGTAAACCACTGTGCCCGGCTGGTATTAGTTCTTTAAATGTGAATCCATATGGTCCTTGGCTTTTCTTTTTGGTTAGTTTTGATTACTAACCAATCTCTCTGAATCAGTTTTTGTTTTGTTTTGTTTTTTTTAAGACAGAGTCTTGCTCTGTCATCCAGGCTGGCTGCAGTACAGCAGCAGAATCTCGGCTCACTACAACCTCTGCCTCCTGGGTTTAAGCAATTCTCCTGCCCCAGTTTTCGGAATAGCTGGGATTATAGGTGCATGCTACCACACCTGGCTAATTTTTGTATGTCTAGTAGAGATGGGGTTTCACCATGTTGGCCACACTGTTCTCGAACTCCCAACCTCAGATGGTCCACCTGCCTCAGCCTCCCTAAGTGGCACGAGCCACCGTGCCTGGCCTAGTTTCTATTTTTTTTAAAGCGCATTCTCCCAGACCCTGAATTCAATTTTGGTAGTTTGGGTTTTTTCTTGGAATTTGTCCATTCCATCTAGATTATCTAAATGGCAAACATTTGTTCATAGTATTCACTTAAAATCTTTTATATCTCTAAGGTCAGTAGTAATATCCCCGCTTTTATTCCTGATTACAGTCAGTCTAGCTAAAGGCTATTCAAATGTGGTTGATCTTTTCAAAGAACCCTCTGGTTTCACTGATTTTCTCTATTGTTTTTCCATTCCAAAATACTTTTCTGAAATCTATTAAATCTATTTTTCCTCTGAATTCTATTAAAAGTACAGAAAGTTAGTGAACTCACCTGATTCAAGAAATTTGTGAAGTTTATGAATCCAGGTTAGACCGACACTATGTACACCAGCTTCATGAGTACAGTGATATCTTGAAGGACACTTGGGATCTGCAAATGGAATGATTAATGATGTAAAGGCAGCCATTAGATATCTAAAAGAATTTACTTCAAATTTGTTGGCTACCCCATAATAGCTTACAAACACATTTGCTGATGGAAGGTGTTATAGGACTTTCATATTATTAGGGGTTTTGAAATGTTAAAATTTGAATTCAAATTTCAGATAGATTTTAAGTACAGGTATACTTCAGAGATACTGTGGGTTTGTTTCCAAATCATTGCAATAAAGTGAATACAGAAATAAAGTGAGTCACACAAATCTTTTGGTTTCCCAGTTCAAATGAAAGTTATGTTTACACTATGCAGAAAGTTATGTTTATACTAGTAGGTATGCAGTAACATTATGTCAAAAAATATGTACATACCTTAATAATTTTTTATTGCTAAAAAATGCTGACATAGGAACAGAGTGAGCACATGCTGTTTGAAAAATGGTGCTGACAGACTCGCTTGATGCAGGGTTGCCACACCTTTAATTTGTTAAAAAAAACAAAAAAACTCACTATCTGTAAGCCACAATAAAATGATAAAATGAGGTATAGTGTATTTTAAAGTATAAAAAAACACAATCCAAATGTTATTTTCTAAATATGAACACAATGAGGTTCACCAAAATATAAATATGTCAAGTAACTCATTTATGCTTTTCTCTGTGCATTTATTTAGTTATTCAAAAGAAAATGATGGTTAAAATAGCAGCTCTGTAGAAAACCTATGCTTGCACACATCAACTTAAATAAAATTGTTGAAGCACATGTGCTCCTACATCACAGGTATTACAAAAGACTTAAGCACAATGGCTCAGGGAATAGTTCTATCACAGTGTAGTAAGGTGTGAAATGAGAAGCAAAGTTTTGTATGTCTTCATAATGTTGACTTATGATAGTTTTAAAGGTTATTTTCAGTTTTGGATTTTTTTTTTTTTTTTTTTTTTAAAGAGAAAAAGAAGGGGAAAAAAAGAAAAAGAGGGGAAAAAGGAATATTCCTTCATTCCTAAAATGGGTTTCAATAATGGCCGATCAATATTTTGAGTGTTTAAAGTGGTTAATGCATATTTTATGTGTTTAAAATGGAGGCCTCTATTGTGTTTATTTGTTCTGGCTCTGAGTTCAAGTCCTGGATATCGTTATCAATTTGTTGTCTCGTTGAATCTAAATCTCATTATGGGTCTTATGTATCTGGGTGTTAAGATCTCTTATTGTTGCATTAATCCTTTTACCCTTGCATCCTTATAGCTTTGAAATCTATTTTGTCAAATGTGAAAATTGCAACTCCTGCTTTTTATTTATTTATTTTTGCTCTCCATTTGGTTGGTACGTTTTTTTTTTTCTAACCCTTTATTTTGAGTCTATGTATATCTTTGGATATACCGTTAGATTTTTGTCTGTATCTTTTGATTGGGAGATTTGGTCGATTTAAATTTAGGGTTGCTGCCGTTTGATATTAACTGGCTATTTTGTCCTTTCGTTGATAAAAATTCTTCTTTATGTTAATGCTCTTTACTTTTTGGTGTATTTTTAGAAAGGGTCATACTGGTTGTTCCTTTCTGTGTATAATGCTTCTTTTAGAAGTTCTTGTAAAGCAGGCCTGGTGGTAATAAAATCTCTGAGTGCTTGCTTGTTCCTAAAAGATTTTATTTTTCCTTCAAATGTAAACCTTAAATTGGCAGGATATGAAATTCTGGGCTGAAAGTTCTGTTGATTAAGTATATTGAATATTGGCCCCCACTCTCTTCTAGCTTGTAGGGTTTCCGTTGAGAGATCTGCTGTAAGCCTAATAGGCTTCCCTTTATGGGTAACTTGATCTTTCTCTCTGGCTGCCCTTAATATTTTCTCCTTCGTTTCGATCTTGGTGAATCTAACGATTATGTGCCTTGGGGTTGGTCTTCTTGAGGAATATCTTTGTGGTGTTCTCTGTATTGCCTGGGGTTGAATAGTGTCCTGCTTTGCTAAATTAGGAAGATTTCCCTGGATAATGTCCTGGAGAGTATTTTCCAGCTTGAATTCATTCTCTCCGTCACATTCAGGTACGCCAATCAAGCGTATATTAGGTTTTTTCACATAGTCCCATATTGCTTGGAGACTTTGCTCATTCCTTTTTATCCTTTTTTCTCTATTCTTGTCTTATTGTTTTGTTTCATTAAGTTGATCTTCGACCTCTGGTACCCTTTCTTCTGCTTGATCCATTCGGCTGTTTAAGCTTGTACATATTTCACTAAGTTCTCGTGTTGTATTTTTCAACTCCATAAGTTCATTTGTATTCCTCTCTATATTGTCTATTCTTTTCAACATTTCATCTAGCCTTTTTTCCAAGTTCTTAGTTTCTTTACATTGGGTTAGAACAAGTTCCTTTAACTCCCAGAAGTTTCTTATCATCCACCTTTTAAAGCCTACTTCAGATAATGGAACACAGTCCTTTTCCATCAGGGCTTGTTCCGTTGCTGATGGGTTCTGATTTTGAGTATACTCGGCCGTCTTAGGCTGTTTTTTTCCCTTCATTGTAGATGAACCGCCTTTCTAATTAGGTTTCTGAGTCGACGTCCAACTTATTGATTCCCAGTGCTGGGATCCGAGCAACCCACTGTGGCAGCCTAAATAGCAGCGATAAGACTGATGGTGCTCTTCTGCCTGGGAATCTCTGGTCTGGCTTCCCTCTTGAGTCCGCAACAAGCGGCTCTGACTTCCCGGAGCTCCAAACTCGGGTCAGTAGGGGAAGCAGTCCCGTTGGCTCTGCATGAAGAGCTGCTGCGCCAAGATGCCGGCAAAACCGCTGCGGCCGCCACAAGAGTTGCGCTGGCGACCCGTGGGGCTCCTCCACTGGGAATCGGCTGATCGGTGAGTGACGAAAATTCGTCTAAAAGTGTGGCATCGTCTCGTTCTCTGGGCTTTCACTGGGAGCTACAATCCTGAGCTGTTAGTGGTCGGCCATCTTGGATCGATCTCTCTGGATGTTCTTTTTGTGTGATGATCATTTATAACTAAGAAGCATGAGTAGTTGTTATACAATTTTAAGTAACTGGGTCTGAAACAAAAATTTCTGTTCTTTAAGCCCTAGTATCAGTAAGACAATCTTCAGACTAAAAGATAAACTACTGAATACCTATTTTATGTCAATGCATTTATCTCTATAACTCAGAATTTTTACTACTAACATTAATCTTACTAAACTAAAACAAAATACAGATAAGGTATATATTAAAGCTGATAAAATGGCAAGTTACCCATAAAACCCCTAAATTAAATTTTTCTTTTATCTAATAGTCTTTGTTATTAGAGACTTTATCATAAATTAATGTTCTAAACCTAATATATTATTTTTCTGTCTTATATACAGAGGTTTCATAAAACATCTTAGAAAACAGCATTCTGCTATAAAAAGTTTTAAAACCCCTCGCCTATGGGAACCATCCGTTTGAGTAATTAAAATAGTAAAAATTTTCATTTACCCGTATTTAAGACTTAAGGCTCAAATCATCTCATTAAATCTAGCATTATTAAAATGACTTTTCAAAATCTTTAGTGCTAACATCAACAGAAAAATCTTAATTTTGGGGTGGAAAACAAATTACTAGAGTCAACATTTAGTTAACAGAAAATTTGTTAGACACCACTCTATGTTATACTGTAGCTATTTCACTTTGTCACTAACAAATCCGGTGTGCCTCAGTGATAATATGCCTTGTTTAGCACATTATGAAGAAGCCAAAAATTTCTTAGTTTCACATATGAAAATGTTACTCTCGTTAGAAGTAAAAGAAAAAGCTCGGCACGGTGGCTCACGCCTCACATCCCAGCACTGTGGGAAGCCAAGGCGGACAGATCAGGAGTTCGAGACCAGCCTGACCAACATGGTGAAACCCCATCTGTACTAAAAATACAAAAATTAGCCAGGCGTGATGCATGCCTGTAATCCCAGGTACCTGGGAGGCTGAGTCAGGAGAATTGCTTGAACCTGGGAGGTGGAGGTTGCAGTGAGCTGAGATCGATGTCTACACCTAAGATTTCCCAAAGATATATGTATCCATATAAGGAAACCAATTAGTTTATGTCACTTCATTTGGTCTGTTTCGTCATCTATAAAATTCTTAGACTTAATATAAATCTCAAAATACAAACCCACTGTACTCTGTTTCCTGGTTTGTTATGTTAGGAATTCTGCTCCCTTAAATATTTTGACTACACTTTAGTACAGAGTTGAGGCTATTATTACCAAAACTAGGCAAACTGGCTAAGAAGAGTTCTTCTTAGCCAGTTTGCCTAGTTTTGGTAATAATAGCCTCAACTATTGTTGTGGTGAATCACTGGATTTCATTCTTTTTTAAAGCCAAATGGGGCTAGGCATGGTGGTTCACACCTGTGGACCAGCACTTTAAGAGGACGAGGTAGGAGGATCACTTGAGCTCAGAAGTTTGGGACCAGCTTGTTCAACGTGGCAAAACCCTGTGTCTACAAAAAATATAAAAATTAGGTGTGGTGGTACACATCTGTAGTCCCACCTACTCCAGAGGCTGAGGAAGGAGGATCACTTGAGCCTGGGAGGCAAAGGTTACAGTGAGCTGAGATCACACCACTGTACTCCAGCCTAGGTGACGCAGTGTATCACGGGAAAAAAAAAAAAAAAAAAAAAAAGGTGAATGGTATTCCATTGTGTGTGTATATATATATATACCACATTTTAAAAATCCATTTGGGGCCAGGTGTGGTGACTCACATTTGTTATCCCAGCACTTTGGAAGGCCGAGGCAGGTGGACTCCTTGAGGTCAGGAGTTTGAGACCAAGCCTGGCCAACATGGTAAAACTCTACCTCTGCTAAAATTACAAAAATTAGCTGGACGTGGTGGTGAGTACCTGTAATCTCAGCTACTTGGGAGGCTGAGGCAAAATAATCACTTGAACCTGGGAGTGGAGGTTGCAGTGAGTTGAAATTGTGCCACTAAACTCCAGCTTGGGTGACAGAGCCAGACACCATCTCAAAAAAAAAAAAAAAATCTATTTGGTTTGTTGATGGACACTTAGATTGATTCAGTATCTTAGCTATTGTGAATAACACTGCAATGGCATGGGAGTGCAGGCATCCTTCAACCTATTATTTCCTTTCCTTTTGACATGCCCAGTGGTGGAACTGCTAATATGGTAGTTCCATTTTTGATAGGATCAGGAAAAGTTCACTATTAGGAATCTGGGTGGATCTGGACCAAAGACCACTATTTTAAAACTTGGGAAATTTGCTCAGTCTGCCTTAGACAGAAAGCATACTGTAGTGACTAAAAGACAAAACAAAAACAAAAACAAAAAACCTAGTAAACTTTTTAAAGGCTGGAACCACAGAACAAATAAATTACACAGGACTATTCTATGATAGTCTTAGTATAAAAACCATGGGAAGCAGGCTTACCTTTATGAAGTCTGATTGGACAAGAAAAGTCAGAATCAAAAGGATCATCCTCTCCAGATGCCAGTTTCAGAGCAAGCTCCAGCTCAACACATTCAAACACATACAGAGAAGGAGTGAGGTCAATCCTGGAATCCCAGGACTTTTCTGACTGTAAAAAAAGTGTTGTAATTTTGATCTTGCATGTTAATTTGAAAATGTACACAATTAAAAATAGAAGCAAAAACCTGGGTCAGGGCCACCTGTGGTGGCTCATGCCTGAAATCCCAGCACTTTGGGAGGCTGAGGTGGGTGGATCATCTGAGTTCAGGAGTTCAAGACCCACCTGGCCAACACAGTGAAACCCTGTCTCTGTTAAAAATATAAAAAATTAGCTGGGCCCAGTGGTGGTGGATGCCTGTAATCCCAGCTACTCAGGAGGCTGAGGCAGGAGAATTGCTTGAACCAGGGACGGGGAGGCTGCAGTGAGCTGAGATCGTGCCACTGCACTCCAGCCTAGGCAACAGGAGCAAAACTCCAGCTCAAAAAATAAAAATTAAAAAAAAAGGCGGGGGGGGGCTAAACATTGCTTTCAAATTCTTAATTCCACCTCTATCCTAAGAGAGCACTGTTATTCTGAAGAGAAAACATCTCTCTTCCTTTAGGAAGATGTTTGTGAAAAAGCCAATTCAGTGATTCCAAGGCTCTTTCTTTATATCTGTCCCTGAAGATTGCAATATGGAGATCAGACAGTAACATGCAGACTGGTGGACCAAGTAAGTTGAGCAAACTTCTAAGTTTTCACTTAGATTAAGTATGCTGCAGCTACTTTTTTTAACTGTTTAATTTCCAAAATATCAGAAGTTCCATATATAAGCTAAAATTCCTCCTCATATATTAAGCATTCATATTGGGTCAGAAACCATACTAGGTGCTGAAGATACAAAACATATCCATGGTAGCCTGCACTTACTGTTTGGTCATCTTCTTCTTCCCCTTCCAGCACAACACAGTGATACAGCATTCCTGATTCAGTAGCAATCACTAAGATATTGGGGACACAAGGTAGGCAGAGTATAGCACAAGCATCATAACCATAGTTATCTTCGGCCGCAGGATGCATGGGCAACGGACCCAACAGCTTTCCAATATTTCCAGGGCTAAAGAAGAAGTGAAAACATATTTGGGAAATGTTGACAACAACCATGCTCATCTCTTAAAGCCATTCTTTGACTTTGTTTTCCTCTAGCTATCAACCCTCATTATAAATATAGTATACTCCCAACACTCCATCTTCTTGCTTTCCCACTCAGATTCTTCCATTCTGACGTTTCTCAACCAGAGATAATTTTGCCAGAGAGGACAGTGGCAATGTCTGAAGACATTTTGGCTTTTCACAACTGGGTGTCACAGTGTAGGGTGAGGTACTGGCATCTAGTGGTTAGAGGCTAGAGGCTGCTGAACATTCCCCCACAGCACCTCTAAAACAAACAATAATTCAGACTAAAATGTCAATAGTACAGACGTTGAAAACCTTTGTCCTAAATGTATTATGGTTTATGCTTTTCACCACTCCACTGAAGGTACTGTGGCAAAGGCCACCTGTGAGATTTACTAACTCCAAAAGGCACTTAACCTTTTGCTGCATTTATCACGGGTTAACAATTACTGCTACTCAATACCCTTAACAACTCTAACAGTTCTTTCTTTTAGTTCTCTCTTCCTACTTCTTTAAATACAATTTTCTAATGTCCTGTTCTAACTTTTGTCTCTTAAATATTGGTATTCTCCAAGGTTCTACTGTATGCATTTGACTTTTTTCAAAATAAATGCATAAATGAGAGCCTATTAAACTATGCCTGGTTTTAACTACCATTTATATTCCCAGACTACCAAATCCTTTCTTCTGAGATGTAACTTCTCTTCAGGGCTTTGGGCCCCATATTAAATTTGATTAGACAAATACTTATAATTGAGTGCTAGATGATGCTCCCAGTGAATGATGGTTTAGTTGATGAGGCAGACATTTAACCAGAATTACTATAACATGTGATAAGTGCAACAAAAGAGGATTTATGGTGTACAAAAAAAAAATGACAAAAAGATACAAAGATAATGAAGAAAGCTATCAAAAATAAGAAAAACAGAGAAAAAATGGTTTCTGGGAAGGCGGTCGTTGAGCATTCCAAGCTAGAGAGCAGTTTATGCAAAGTCCTGTAAGCATGAAAGACAAGGAACTAAGAAGGAAACTTATTTAGTATGATGGGAGGCAAAGCACATGTCTAAGACAATAGCAAAATGGCTAGACAGACATTCAGGACTGGCTTATGAAGTACACAGACTTGCATGCTATGTTAAAACTATTTGAAATCTATCTGCTGGGTACAGTATATCGGGTTTAAATCAAGTGATATAACTTCACTTCATAAATCAATCTGGTATTAGGAAGACATGGAAGGGTCCAAAATGGGATTCATGGAAACTATTTAATAACCTAGGCAGATGATAAAGTTCTGAAGCAGGGACAAAGGAATGGAGAGAAGGGTGTATATAACTAGGGTGTCCAATCTTTTGGCTTCCCAGGGCCACCTTGGAAGAATTGTCTTGAGCCACACATAAAATACACTAACAACAGGTGATGAGCTTAAAAAAGAGAGAGAGAGAAAAAAAAAGAAAATTGCAAACAAATCTCATAATGTTTTAAGAAAGTTTACAAATTTGTGGTGGGCCACATTCAAGGCCATCCTGGGCTGCATGCAGCCTGTGAGTTGGACAAGTGTGGTATATACCTCCCCAAAATTTTAATCACAAAATCAATAGAAATTTGGGACTGACAGAATGTAAGGATGAAGCTCACACCTATAATCCAAGCACTCTGGTAGGCCAAGGCAGGCAGATCACGAAGTCAGGAGTTCAAAATAGTGAAACCCCATCTCTACTAAAGATACAAAAAATTAGCTGGGCATGGTGGTGGGCACCTGTAATCCCAACTACTTGGAGAATTGCTTGAGCCGAGGAGGTGGAGGTTGCAGTGAGCTGAGATCGCGCCACTGCACTCCAGCCCAGGTGAGAGTGCAAGACTGTGTCTCAAAAAAAAAAAGATAACTTCTGGGTTTTGGACTAAGGTACTAGGTAGATCACGGTTTGGACAAATGAAGGCTCAGCAGTAAGAGGAGAAAGGGTAAGGGAAGGTACTAATGTTAACACAAAATCCTCCTGAGAGAGATCATGTGTGAAAGGCAGAGAACATTTCTGTCAGTGAAAATGTACTCAATAGTGAATCCTTACCATTCTGTAACCTGTTGAGCTCTTTCATCTTTCTAATCTTTATGGTTTTTGAGTATTCTCTTCTCTCTCCTGTAACCACTTCCGATTTTGTCTAATGAATCCTTCAAGTCCAAGCTTTTGTAATAGCATTTCCTCAAAGTCTTCCAAGATGAGCAGGCCTACTCATTTACTCTATCACACTCTCATAGAACCCTGTGATGCCCTGAGCACATGACACTGTTCTATAGTTATTGGTTTAGTTGTATGCCCTTCTGGTAGGTAAGGAACCACACAGCAGGAACCTTGCTTTCAATCTTGTATTTCCATCTTCTGCCACATAGTGGGGCCCTGAATAGGTACTATTAAGTAGATTTATAAGTAAATAAACTCTAATGCTTAGCCCTTAGCCTTATGCCTCTGTAGTTTCCTGATAAATTCTTAACCTGTAGACTCTCTCACCATGACGGATGATTCTCATGCCTCTATTTTAATTCTTCATTGTCTCTCATCATCCTGTATTTCCAAATGTCCACAGAGTATTTCCATTTTACTGGGCCAAAACTATGTTACACTGATCTATTTAAAAATAAATCTTCTCCCCCAATTAGCTGCCTTTACTGACCTGTTTCTGTTCATGGAATACTCCTTATCCAAATAGTAACTAAGTCTTATTTATCCCTCCTTTGTTGTTAACTACATTTCATTTACCTCCATACTACTACCATCCAAGTTTTATAAACTATAAGCTCGATTTTGCAAAAATTCTTTAAAAGTCTCTCTGTCCCAGTCCTTTCCCTAACCAACTGTTTTGTCCTTCTGCTCAGAAACCATCACCGGCTTCATACTACTCTATTCCTACGGAAAAAAAAATCCACACTCACTCTTTATCGAGGTGTTTTTAATACCCGCAAATTTTCTCTGGGCAGATACTTCTAATCATTTAATGCTCCCTACATGAATCCTCAGCTGTAGCCCAGAATGTCTAACAACTGAACCTTGAATGAAACTTGCTTATTTTCATACTTTACTTTATGCTGCCCTTGATAGAAATGGTCTTACCCTTCCTTGATACTTCATCTAATCCTGAATGAGACCTTTAAGGCACACATGACCTCACTACTTCTCTGTGAAAATTTCCTTAACCTCCTAGTCAGAATGATCTCTTCTTCCTCTGGGTTCTTACTGTCTGCGTACCAATAATGTGGTATGGATAAGTATTTTTTCATGTGTATATATGTCTTTCTCCCCACAACTGGGGCATAAGATAGAGAATGCTATGTATAACCATCCCCATGGTGCCTTATTCATATAAGATAAACAATAAGCACTTGTTCAGTTAACTAGAATTTGTGAACAGAAATCCAGGCCTATCATAAGTGATTATCCAAGAATTCTATACAACTTACCCAAATAATATGAAGAAATGAAAGGCAAAATGATCTGTACTAACTCTCAAAAATATGCAAGCCAAGCATCTGAAGACTGCAACACTTCCAAACTCAAAAACATGGCTCCCAAGTCCAATGTCAACAATCTCTACTGGAGCACAAGCTGAGTTTTCATTTCAGGTGGGTTACCACCTCAACCTACCTGTGTAACAGACTAACATATGTTAGGAAAGTCTCTCCATTCTCATATAAGATGTACAATGGGTATGCCACTACTTCATCTTTGCCTTTTTGTCCAAATATATTCCTTGGGACTGCTGCCAATGGCCCAAAGTCAAATGCAACTGCTGTCTCTCCTAGAGATGCGGTATATGCCCTTCTGGAAAGAGATGTAAAAACCAACTTGTTAAAAACAAAAACAACAAAAAGTAAAAAGAAGAAAAAAAAACAAAACAAAATGTCTAATAATAGGAGGTGGGTACGTATGGAATTTGTAATTAACGGACTGAAAAGACAAAAAATGATTATGAAGAATGTTAACATTTAAAAATTCTCATGAAATTAAGTGGAAAAAGCTGGCCATAAAATTATTTGGTGCTACTCTCACCTTAAATAGTTTATACATACACACACATAACTGCAAAAAGGAAATAGGAAAACACATGAAAAGTTGTCTCTGAGCAGCAGAATCTGTAAGTTCTACCAATACATACAAAGCACCTACTCTGCCACACACTTTTCTAGAGCCTGGGAATATATCAGTGAATTAAACAAATGCCCTACCCTTTAGAAAGAGACATACCACAAAAAGAGAAGAAATAAAGATGGAATATAAACTCAGAAAACGTTAGAAAGTAGGGTAAGAGGATACTGATGGAGGTGCTACTTTAGTTGGTATGGGAAAGACTCTGATAAGATATTTGAGCAAAGATCTGAAGGAAGGAAGAAAGCAAGTCTGTGGTTCACTAAGGAAGGAGCAATTGAGGTGAAGAGCAAAGCCTCTAAGGTAGAAGATGCTTGATGTCTGTGGAATGGCAAGGAGGCCAAGGTTACCAGAGCTTAGAGAGTTGGGGCACATGGGAGGAATCAAGGTGGAGAGGCAATCAGGTGGCATACCTGTTGGCCCTTTATAGGTAAGGACTCTGGGAAATCAATGGGGTGTGGAGAACAGGGAAGTAGAATGATCTGATTAAACTGAAAGGATCACTTTGGCTGCTGTATTGAGACAGGCTATAGGAGATTACAAAAAGATTTTCATTTTCTTAATACTTTGATTTATTTTTCTCAATTTTCTATAGCAAATATACATTACATGTATATCAAGAAGACAAATCATAAAACCATGCTGTTTTTATATTTTACAATTTAGTGTAATTAGTTATTCAGGAAGATTCTAGTTCAATACAAGGCTAACAAATACAGTTAAAATGAAATCACAATTTCATATAGTAGAGAGAGTAAACATCAGTGCAAGATATTATCTTAGTTTCTTTATCACATAGGTGATATAGAAGTGAACAATGGCTTGGGCCTGCAATTCCAGCACTTTGGGAGGCTGAGATGAGCAGATCACTTGGGCCCAGGAGTTCCAGACTAGCCTGGTCAACATGACAAAACCCTGTTTCTATTAAAAATAAACTTATTTCTTACATTACCAAAAGCACATTAGCCACCTCTAAAAAACCTTGCAATCTGTTAAAACTGCATTTATAATCCCAATAAACTAATTTAAAAAAACATTTCATGACTCAAATAAAAACTTACCCTTTATTGAGTACTAGACTTTCCTCTTCGGCTTCTGAAAGTATAATCACCTTAGTGGGTGTCTGGGGTTCACGCAGAGAGTAAATTCTAGCAACCAAAAGAGAAGAAAACTAGCACTTAAAATTCTCTTTCATTTCCCAAAAGTGTACTTTCCTCTCCATCTAGTCAGTTTTTTCTTAATAGTTTTTCTACCACTTGTCACAACTATTTCTTTGCAAAGATCTTGCTGTTGCTAAGTAGCCTACTTCATTTATTCTGTAACTACATAAGGGAGGTTTCATAGGGACCTGAGGAAATGTTCTCTATCCTTACCAATATTCTTTAACAGCCTATTCCATACTATTGCACCTCTGTCACTCTCTTCCTGAGCCCTTAGCTATACCTGCCTTGTCTAGTTATCTATTGCCCTAAGCTTGCCAGTTTTCCTTCAACTACACACATCTAACTCTGCCTATAAGACCAAATCCTACCAGAGAAAGAACCATATCTTATTCATTATATGCCAACTGGCTAATAATGAATAAGATAAGAGTGAGTGATATTTAGCCTGAAAATCTATTTATGTAAGACCCAATATTGCCCAGGTGTGGTGGCTCACACCTGTAATCCTAGCACTTTGGTAGGCCGAGGTGGGCGGATAACTTGAGGTCAGGAATTTGTGACGAGTCTGGCCAACATAGTGAAACCCCGTCTCTACTAAAAATACAAAAATTATTTGGGCATCATGGTGCGCAACTGTAATCTCAGCTACTAGGGAGGCTGAGGCAGGAGAATCGCTTGAACCTGGGAGGCGGAGGTTGCACTGAGCTGAGATCATGCCACTGCAATCCAGCCTGGGCAACAGAGTGAGACTCCATTTAAAAAAAAAAAAAAAAAAAAAGATCCAATATCATGTCATCTCTATTTTCTCAAGGGAAAGAAAAATACTGAATTTTTTTTAGCCAAAATTATTTTAATTTAAAGTAATCTATATTTCACCGCTTCTTGGCCTTTTGGCTAAGATCAAGTGTAAAGTAACCTATATTTCACAGCATACATGGCTATTGTGAAAAAGTGAAAGAATTTTCAAAAGGCTAGTAATGCCATTTTAGAAATCTAGTGTCTCTTATAAAGTCTTTTTATATTAGTCACTTATTTTGTCTGATGCCACTAAGAATTTTTAAACTTGGTTTCTTCCAATATCAGCAAAATGCCACATAAGCATTTAATAAATGTTTTTAATGATAATTTGATCCATTTGCTTACACATTTATTACAGTCTTCCTAGGTTCCTATAAGCATTCCTAACTTCAAAATACACATAAATACTAGACAATAATATTGTACTGGGGAACAGTGAAAGAAAAAGTGCTACAGGGCATTCAGTGAAAATTTTCTTTTGCTCTGAAATTGCCAAAAAGCTCCAAAGCTTAGGAAAACAGAAGTGTTAAGTACCATATATTTTTAAAAATAACCTTCAGTATTTGGGGCCAGATACTTCCTTTGAGGTTTAAGAATTGTACCTATGCTATCTTCCCACCATCTCCGTTTCCATCATAGTATATAAAGCAAGACTACGAAGAGAGGATGTCAAAGAGTCCTTAGGAGTACAGTATAATGTTTGTAATGGGAAGATTTTCCCTCCCCTCTTTCTCTGCCTGGAACTCCAAAGCCAAATGAGTGGGCAGAGAAGGCTCTAGGAAATAGCCAGATGTGGAGCTACCAATAATAAGGGAGACTGGTGCCACTTCCTAGCTGAACAGCCCTTAGTCACTTAGTAGCTGTCTCAGTTATTAGATTGAAAAACATTGCAATGTACGCATCACGTTCAATACTATCTACGGTTTCAGGCCTTCACTGGGAGGTCTTGGAACCCTGTAGATAAGGTGTACTATACCCCATCCTGAGAAATGATTCAGGGCATAAAGAACTGATGGAGGCCAATGGGAGCCAGAGCTTCTCAGTGATGGAGAGAGCTGGAAATTAAACACTGCTCTCGGACATACACACATACACACACCCCATCTATGCAGAGACTACCACTACATTAACAGAGTTCATTAGTGACAGATAGAACTAGATTAAAACAAAATCAGGCATACTTCCCCATCACTCACAGGCTACCAGTTAGGTAAGATCTCTACCTCACCTATCCCACTCCCCTACCCCACACTGAAGGAGATAGATTTGAAGGAAGGAGGAGGCAACCCTACTCCTTACACTTCACCCCATACCCTAAAGGGCTGGGATAGGAGGAAGAATGAAAGAATAGACCGCACATTCTCTGATCACTTCTGATCCCACAAAACACAGGTCTGACCTATAAAAGACCCAGGACATAGTTGTGAAATAGATTTGAGATCAAACAGCTTTTGAAATTTTTATTTTCTTTAGAGAGGGTCTCACTGTCACCCAGGCTGGAGTGCAGTGGTACAATCATGGCTCACTGCAGCCTCAAACTCCTGGGCTCAAGCAACCCTCCTACCTCAGTCTCCTGAGTAGCTGGGACTACTGGCACATGCCATTATGCCCAGCTAATTTTTTGTAGAGACAGGATCTCACTGTGTTGCCCAGATTGGGTCTTGAACTCAGAGGCTCAAGTAATCCTCCCATCTCAGCCTCCCAAAATACTGGGATTATAGGTGTGAGCCGATGCAACTGGCCATGATCAAGAGTTTTAAACTGGACACACTGTTTTCATAACTAGAAGTAACCAGAAAGCTACGGGGATCTGTATAAGATACCATTAAGGGGTCAGCCATTCAGCAGTGAAGGAAGATTTAGTAGAGCACAGTTAAAGCAGTGATTAAGAAAAATAAAACTGGGGGGTAGGGTGGTGGGGAAAAAAAAAAAGAAAAAGAAAACTGGAGGTATCTGTACCTCTGCTGAGTCCTCCCAATAACTTTTTACATAAGGCCAATCTAGAAAGTTCAGCGATAATATAGAAATCTACGTAGGATCAGGGCATTTAATCACCGAGTGCAAAGCGTGGAAGGGGCTTTAAAAACTACTGAATCAATCTGCTCAACTTAAAAGACTGGAAATTGAGCCCCTACCCCTAAAAAGAAGTTCAAGATCTCAAAGATAACAGACAAGAAGGTGGGATAAGAATTTAGATCTCTCAATTTATACTTATATCCTCCTTCCTTTACGCTACATTATCACCAAAAGGAAGAGTTTTGGAAAGTTTATTCTAACGGATTAAACTAAGAGATACTTGGAGGCAAGAAAACCAGTTGAGAAGAAATAGCAGTAATTAAGTCGTTAGGTTAGGCCAGTTAAGCAATTTTTATGATTGAGAATGGGTTACAACAGCCATCAAATAAAAGCACTGATTCAATGACTCATTTCGTTCTATGTTGAGCTGTTACTTGGCAAACAGGAACAGAGCTTTCCCACTCATAAGGCTTCAAGAGAGATAAGAATAGAATTTACCTTATTACGTTGTCTGATGTTAACAGCACTATGTGGGGATCCAGTATTTCACTAGGATACCATGCAGCATGCTTTAGAGTCAGAGAGGTAGAACTGGTGAAAAATCTCTCAGCAACTGGAGTAGTACTAAAATAAAGATAATAATTTCCAAAACTTTTTGTACAACTTGGATGAAAAATCTTCTAAAGGAACTTTTTTTTTGAGACAGAGTTTCGCTTGTTGCCTAGGCTGGAGTGCAATGGTGTGATCTCAGCTCACCGAAACCTCCTCTTCCAGGGTTCAAGCGATTCTCCTGCCTCAGCCTCCTGAGTATAGGTGCGTGCCACCATGCCCAGCTATTTTTTATATTTTATTAGAGATGGACTTTCACTATGTTGCCCAGGATGGTCTCAAACTCCTGAGCACAGGGAATCCATCTGCCTTGCCTTGGCCTTGCAAAGTGCTGGGATTACAGGTGTGAGCCACCATGCCTAGCCCAAAATTATAGTATATTTTATACATATACGTACATTTTAGGATGGTTTGACTTAGGATTTTTGATACATATTTCCTACAGTACAAGTGTTTTCAGATACAGTATCTTATTTGATCCTTTTACTAACCCTATAAGGAAATTACAATGGCAGATATTATCAATCCTATTTTTAAAATAAGGAAACGGAGATTTAGAAAATAAAAAGTTTAAGGGGATTCAACTTATAAGTTGTGGAGCTAAAGTTAGGTTTCTACTTTATATAGATGATCCCCAACTTTACAATGGGTTTATCAGGACATAACCCATCATAAATCAAGGAGCTCATCATAATGTTGAAAAATACCAAGTCGAACTATTCTAAATCAGGGATC
Organism: Callithrix jacchus; assembly: GCF_049354715.1. Taxonomy (NCBI): domain Eukaryota; kingdom Metazoa; phylum Chordata; class Mammalia; order Primates; family Cebidae; genus Callithrix; species Callithrix jacchus. Next base: position 106,945,702 of record NC_133506.1, read on the forward strand.
ATCTGCTGTGTTGTCAACAATAAATGCATTTTCAGTGTACACTGGGTTTATCGGGATATAACCCAATCATAAGTTGAAAAGCATCTGTACTCTTTTCAGTAGATCTTTCAGACTCACTTTTTTGGATTTGTTGAAAAAGAAATTATATAAAAATAGGCCAGGCGTGGTGGCTCACGCCTGTGATCCTAGCACTCTGGGAGGCTGAGTTAGGTAGATCACACGAGGTCAGGAGTTCAAGACCAGCCTGGCCAACATGGTCAAATTCCGTCTCTACTGAAAATAAAAAAATTAGCTGGGCATGGTAGTGCTCGCCTGTAATCCCAGTTACTCGGGAGGCTGAGGCATGGGAATTGCTTGAACCTAGGAGGCGGAGGTTTCAGTGAACTGGATTGTGCCACTGAGCCACTGAACTCCAGCCTGGGTGACAGAGCAAGGCTCCATCTCAAAAAGAAAAAAAAATTATATATGTATATAAAATAAACTTATATGCCAGCAAATTTCTGGCTGACAGTAACTACATTTACAAAATTTTACTTCTACCTAATTAAAAGAATGGTTTAGCCCCCAAAGAGACAGCAATGTGATAATTAAGGTAGAATAAAAGTACAATCACACACATACTATAAACATTGATAACGTAAGAAGCCAGTCTGCAGACCATGAGGAATGCTCTAATGTTTCAAGAGTAGTATACTAAATATGCTTTAAGAATCACTGGTCTTGGCCGGGCGCGGTGGCTCAAGCCTATAATCCCAGCACTTTGGGAGGCCGAGGCGGGCGGATCACTAGGTCAAGAGATCGAGACCATCCTGGTCAACATGGTGAAAGCCCATCTCTACTAAAAATACAAAAAATCAGCTGGGCATGGTGGCGCGTGCCTGTAATCCCAGCTACTCGGGAGGCTGAGGCAGGAGAATTGCCTGAACCCAGGAGGCGGAGGTTGTGGTGAGCGGAGATCGCGCCATTGCACTCCAGCCTGGGTAACATGAGCGAAACTCCGTCTCAAAAAAAAAAAAAGAATCACTGGTCTTGAACAATTTTCCGTATATATCATAAAAAATACAAATAAATATTATACAACTTACCTACAATTCACTGTTGATTTTCCACCTTCAAATTCAGAATTCTTCCCCCATCTTTTAGGTAATTGTAATACCATAAGTCCTTTTATTCCTATAAGTGCTACATGATGTTGTGTTGGACTTAACAAGACTTGATAGATTTCAAACAGGGGTGGATTCATGCAAAGCAATCTCTGAAAATTAAAGCAAACCAGTCAATACAGTTAATTTTAATATGAATATAGATGGAAGTTACTTGAAACCACAGTAATACTTTACTACAATTATAGGATAATAAAACTCTAGATAAGTACTCACACTTGTACCATTAACTTTTTTTTTTTTTTTGAGACTGAGCCTCGCTCTGTCGCCAGACTGGAGTACAGTGGCGCAATCTTAACTCACTGCAACCTCAGCCTCCTCAGTTCAAGGGATTCTTCTGACTCAGTCTCCCGAGTAGCTGGGACTACAGGCATGCACCACCAGGTAATTTTTGCATTTTTAGCAGAGATGGGGTTTCATCATGTTGGCCAGAATGGTCTCCAACTCGGGACCTCAGGTGATCAGCTCGCCTTGGCCTCCCAAAGTGCTGGGATTACAGGTGTGAGCCACCATGCCCAGTCATGAAATATTTTCAGTCATTTAGATTGGAATGTTAGGTAATATGCATCAGATTTCCTTACCTTAATAAATAGAGACTATTACACATAATGATCTATCTTATTGTTAGGGTCAAGCTGCCTCAGAAAACCCCCTCCAAGCAAGCTGACCCCACCCCCAATCTGACTGCTCTGCAGCTGCATTCCTGAACTCCTATCTAGGTGCTACAATTAAGCAAAGCTTGATTACAGCCAACTGGTCAGCTTTGGGGAGGACAGGGTAAACAAATGTTTGTTATCCATATTTGTGAATTCCTGTTTTACACATACCTGTAAAATCCTGTTTTTTTTAAAACCACTGCCACAGAACAAAAGTCACAGGATGATGTATTCTGTCTGTCACAAACTATCTCTGTGCCTATTACAAGCTGATAGATTAGATTATCTGAGGCCTGAAACTCCAGTAGGCCCCTCTCATCCCATATAAATCCCTGGTTTTATAAGCTCGGGGCTGTCTCCTCTGACTGTTAAGGGGCAGCCTGGCAGGTTAGTAAAACTTGCTTGTCTGACTTTCAGTCTATCCTTCTTTCTCTGGGGCAGACCAGCGGATTAATAAAACTTGCTTGCCTGACTTTGGGTTTATTCTTTTTTCTCTCAGCCAACCTTACACTTATAATCAAGCTGCACCCTACCACTCCCCTGCTTGTACTTCACATTCCAAACAGAATAATTTGTATTTCTGGGATATTATCCTTCTTTGCCATGCCTCTGTGTCCTTGTACAATTGTTTGTTTTCTTGAAATGCTCTTGTTTTTCAACTGCTAATGTCTGTAAGCCTGGTTTTGTTTTTTAGTTGCCCTGATGATTCTAACCAAATTGTTTTTCCTCAGTTTTCCTTCTTTCCCTATACTCAACACCCATTCTCCTTTCTGCTTGATTTTTCTAGTCAAACTCACACCAAACAGAGGCCACCTTTCTTTTGCTACATAGACAATTCAATCACTTTAGTTCATTCATGATAGTCATACTATTTAGGCTGCTGTTGTTGTTTTAAAGTCACTATTCATGCTTTCTTTTTTTGGGGGGACAGAATTTTGATTGTGCCCAGGCTGGACTGCAGTGGCAGCCCACTGCAGCCTTTATTTGGGGGCTCAGATGTTCCTCCTACCTCACCCTCCCGAGGAGCTGGGACTACAGGCAGGTGCCAACACTCCCAGCTAATTAAAATGTTTTGTTTTTTTTTTTGTAGAGATGGGGGTTTCATCATGTTGCTCAGGCTAGGCTCGAACACTTGTCCCTGTGCTCACACGATCCACCCACCTCAGCCTCGGCCTCCTAAAGTGCTCAAATTATAGGCTAGAGCTACCATGCCCGGCTTACTCTTGCTTTTTTTTTTTTTTTTTTTAACATCCAAAGTTATAACTCACAATAAGCTGCTTTCTTCCTCATCCCTAAGGTTTTGAGATTTCTGGAGGAGTGAATGCTATTGAGATAGTCACCAGTATTTACTGAGAGCTTATAAATTCTGGGCACTCCAGCATTTTTGCATGCTGGACATATAAAAATGAGTAAATTGCCAAGCATGGTGGCATTTGCCTATAGTTCAGCTACTCCCGGAGGCTGAAGTGAGAGGATCACTTGACCTCTGACAGTAGAGGCTGCAGTGAGCTGTGATCACACCACTGCACTCTAGCCTGGACAACATAGAAAGACTCAAAAATAAAACATAAAATAAATTTTGTAAAAATGAGAAGGGCAGACTCAGCCCTTGCCTTGGGCTTATAGTCTAGAAAAGACAACAGAGGCAGAGTGCTATGGCTCAAGGCTGGAATCACAGCACTTTGGGAGGATGAGGCCAGTGGATCACCTGAGGCCAGTAGTTCCAGATCAGCCTGATCAACATGGCGAAACCCTGTCTCTACTAAAAATACAAAAAGCAGACAGGTATTGTGCGGAGGCCTATAATCCAGGCTACTTGAGAGGCTGAGACAGAAGAATCGCTTGAATCCAGGAGGTGGTAGTCGCAGTGAGCAGAGATTGTACCACTGCACTCCAGCCTGGGCAACAAGCGAGACCGTCTTTAAAACAAAACAAAAAAAGACAGAAAATAATTAAAAATAATTATGATTGTGTCAAATGCAACAAAGAAGTATAGAATATTATTAGAATACTGCGTGATGAACATTTGGTAATTATTACTATCATTTTTTGAGACAGAGTCTTGCTCTGTCCCCCAGGCTGGAGTGCAGTGACAAGACCTCCACTCACTGCAACCTCTGCCTCCCAGGTTCAAGCGATTCTCCTGCCTCTGCCTCCTGAGCAGCTGGGATTACAGGTGCGCGCCACCACACCTGGATAACTTTTGTGTTTTTAGTAGAGACAGGGTTTCACCACTTTGGCCAGGCTGGTCTTGAACTCCTCCTAACTTCAGGTGATCCACCCACCTCGGCCTCCCAAAGTGCTGGGATTACAGGCGTGAGCCACCGCGCCCGGCCTTGATGTTTGTTTTTTTTTTGAGACGGAGTTTCGCTCTTGTTACCCAGGCTGGAGTGCAATGGCGCGATCTCGGCTCACCGAAACCTCCGCCTCCTGGGTTTAAGCAATTCTCCTGCCTCAGCCTCCTGAGTAGCTGGGACTACAGGCGCACGCCACCATGCCCAGCTAATTTTTGTATTTTTAGTAGAGACAAGGTTTCACCATGTTGACCAGGATGGTCTCGATATCTTGACCTCGTGATCCACCCGCCTCGGCCTCCCAAAGTGCTGGGATTATAGGCGTGAGCCACCGCGCCCGGCCGATAATTATTTTTAACTGAAATTTTATATAAGACTGCAGACTCTTGTCCTATTTTCAAAACTGCAGAAGCACTGCTAGCATCTTATTAAAATGAAATCACTTCTCGGTAGCAAGAACTGGACCGGGTTCACAACAGATGTCATACTTTAGACTGGGTACCCAAGCTCTTTACTTTGCAATCTTTAAAGGAGGAGAATCTATGTATTACAAATAAACATTTCCATAAACCAATCTTTGATCACAACAAGTCTGTAATACTTTCTGGATCACACCCACTTTCACAAAAATCCCAATTTTGGGTATGGCTTTATTTTCTAAAGCGATGTGGCGGGGGAGGCGGAGAATTAACAAAGACTTCCTCCTCCATGTCAAGCACGAAACGTGGTGCTTTGAAATCTACTATCTGACTTGCAGTGCAGAACGCAAGAGAAAGTTACGATTTATACGTATTATGAGCAACACATCATGAAATAGGTTTCTCCCGACCAAACTAAAAATAGTAACTCCGCCCACTCGTTCTCCGTCCCTTTAGCTTGCTTGCTTTTTGGCCAGGGCACTCAACCCTCACTAGTATTTTCATTATTCCATGGCCCTTTCCCTGTTCCCAGACTCCCAGGCCGTAAGCATATAAAGAGCCTTAGTCCCCGCGACCGCGACTGGCAGTGTTGGAGTCAATCCGCTGGAACGCCTGCCACGAGATGAAAGGAACAACGAAAAAAACTACTTCAGATCCCGGTGAGGGTCACTTCCAAGAAAGGCTCGGCAGTACCTGGTACTGCGACAGGGCGGGCTCTTCACCGCCGCCGTTGGGGCCCCGAAGGCGAACGACTAAGAAGGAGCTGTCTTCTCGGTCCCACAGGAAGAGCTCTCCGCCAAGGCCAAAGACCATGTTTCTTGTCAGCAACTGCGACGGCGGCGATGAAGGTAATGACGAAGAAGCTGGTTTCTCAGCTTCGGCTGGGCTCTGGTTTTTCAGTCCCTCCCGGAGCCGCAAAAACACTACATGGTTAGGAAGCCAGGTCTGCCACAGGTCGCCGTCGCCCACAGGGCCCTCAACGGCCGCCATCTTAGCCCAGCTGCTCCCCTCGCTCCAGTCGCTCAACCCGCTGATGAGCGCAGCCAGTCCGCGGCCGTCCAGTCACTGCTTCGGCCAATCACCGAGCAGCTGGCCCGGAAGCTCGAGAGGCTCGTGTCAGAGGAGGGGTGAAAGCGAGGCCAAGCCCATCAGGCAGCGGGGTCGCCAAGGGAAAGCCAATCACCAGCCCAGAATTATTTCTGAAGCCCAAGGGGGCGGGACGAGAAATCAACGGAATAGTGGTGTTGCTCGAGGTTTCGCACCTGGGGAGAGACAGACTTGTGTATCTAATTGCCTATTTGAAACCTCCATCTGGGTAAACCCAGGCATCCAGAAGTTTCCCTCAAGACTTGGGCCGGGCGCATTGGCTCACGCATGTAATCCCAGCACTTTGGGAGGCCACGGCGGGTGGATCACGAAGTCAGGAGTTCAAGACAAGCTTGGCTAAGACGGTGAAACCCCGTCTCTACTAAAAATACAAAAAATCAGCCGGGCATGGTGGCAGACGCCTGTGATCCCAGCCACTCGGGAGGCGGAGGCAGAGAACTGCCTGAACCCGAGAGGCGGGGGTTGCAGTGAGCCGAGAACGCGCCACTGTACTCCAGCCTGGGAGACAGAGCGAATCTTAAAAAAAAAAAAAGAAAAGAAAAAAGACTTACCTCCTCCACTGCAGGTTGGGCTAGCCTCACACGTTTCGCTTGGATACTTAAATGTGTATCCACGTGGAGCCGGCCTGTAAGACAACACTTCCCAGAATACCCTGCGATCCAATCGCGGTCGACGCCCAAAAGCTACAACTCCCAGGGGTCTGTGTGCCGCCAGGGGCGGGGCTTGCGCCGTTGTCACCCGAGAAGAGGCGATGGCGGAGTCGATGAGGTCTCCGCGCCGCTCCCTGTATAAACTGGTGGGCTCGCCGCCTTGGAAAGAGGCTTTTCGGCAGGTGGGTGTTTGGGCCGTGAACACTACCCCAGTCTGGCCCGGCTACCCCCGTCTTCTCTGCCTTTGCCTTAGTCCTGTCCTGTGGAGCAGGCGCCGGAGCGCCTGGCGGCTAATGGAAGCGGATCTCAAACCCAGGCCTCCTGACTGTGGAGTGTGGTATTAGCCTGGGTCAGCCCAGTGCTAGAAAGCCTTAGTTTCGGATTCAGTTTTGTTTTAAATTTGAGTGTGGTCATGACATCACCCTTTGCACCTCTGCAATAAGACTATCTACTGTTGCTGCGGAGGTGACCACGGAGAGAGGTGCTTTGTATACGTTCGTCTTGTGAGGTACAGATGATTTCTACTCTAGAGAGTAGTAAACTGAGGCTTAGAAGAACGCTCCACCTCAGTTCTGGCCTCTCCTGAACACAGTATGGTTGCTAGTAAGTAATATTATCCAAGCAAGTAAGCCAACACAAGAAAGATAGCAGATACAGCAGACTTTCGCAGCTTTGACAATGGACATTTTGAGGGAGATGTTTACTTGTTGTGGAGGGCTGTTTAAGCCACATCTCTAGCCTCTACCCACTAGATGCTAATAGGCCTACAACTAGAATTGTGACAACCAAAAATGTCTCCAAGCATTGCCAAATGTTCCTTGGGGGACAAAACCTCCCTGAGTTCAGAAACGCTGTTGTGCAGGAAGGCCGTTACCACGGCCACATCTAGAGTAGCAAGAATTTGGAAGGAATGTAAATGTTCTGTAATAGGACATTGGATGCTGAGATACTATGCACATGACCATTAAGGAAACTGGCACTGAAGATAAAATAAAAAATATGGTTATATGTAAATACATGTACAAAGCATTGTAATTGTATGTATCTCTACAGAGGAAAATGCAAAAATAACACTAGTTAATAGTATGGTTGACATTTTGTGTCTGTAAACTTTCTTTACTATTTTCCCAACTAATGTAAGAGTGTTTTTTAAAAGTAGAAATGCTTTTTTTTTTTTCTTCTCATCTTGCTCTTTTTCAAGAGATGCCTGGAGAGAATGAGAAACAGCCGGGACAGGGTCCTAAACAGGTACCGCCAGGCTGGAAGCAGTATGCCTGGGAAGGCTCAGAACACCTTTCTAGTGCAAGAGGTGATGGAAGAAGAGTGGAATGCTTTGCAGTCAGTGGAGAATTGTCCAGAAGACTTGGCTCAGGTCAGGCTGGGCTGTTTTCAGGGAGGGGGACTACACTACCAAGAACTGCTAGGGTCCTCTTTTTTACTTGTTTACTTGAGTCCTCTAAATCCACCACCCCCCTACCCCCATTTAGAATTTGACAGCCTTTAACCCAGGCTTTTCTTAATATTAGAAAACTACCCTTAATATTAGACTTGTCTAGATGAATTGTTATGAAATACCAGACTGTAGACCTGCTCATCACTGCAACATCATCATCTATGAAACTAAAAAGAAAGAAATTTCACTTCTTGCCTCTACCCTTGGGCATAGACAGGAATATCTTTCCTTTTCTTTTCTTTTTTTTTTTTTGTTTTTTGTTTTTTGTCTTGCTCTGTCGCCCAGGCTGGAGTGCCATGGCATGATCTTGGCTCACTACAACTTCTGCTTCTCTGATTCAAGCAATTCTCCTGCCTCAGCCTCCCAAGTAGCTGGGATTACAAATGTGTGTCAACATGCCTGGCTAATTTTTTTTCTATTTTTAGCAGGGAAGGGGTGTCACTGTGTTGGCCAGGCGGGTCACAAACAGCTGACCTGAAGTGATCTGCCCACCTCAGGACTCTCTTTCTAAAAAGGTCTCCAGAAACTTTCTGATTCTAATCTCAGCCAGCATTGAGAGCCATGTGTGGAAAGGAAACCATTTATAGTGTTTGAGGAAGAGCACTGGACTGGAAGTCAGGAGTTCCAGAATTCAAATCCTGGTTTGGCTATGACTCTTAACTTCAATCTGCCTCTTTGAGGTTTAGTTTTCACATTTATAAAATGGAGAAGATAATGTTGTCAGCATTGTAAAAGACTATGTAAGAAAATGTGGGCAACTATTTGAAATCATCAATGCACTGTGTAATAATGATGCATTATTCAGTGGCTTTTATGTGTTCTACAATACACCAATGTTTGCCATATTAGCACTGCAATTAGTACTCACAGTAACCCTTTCAGATAGATTTTATTCCCAATTTATAGAGGCCAAAACTGAGATTTGCAGAGACTAGAAACTTTTCCTGTGGTTATATGGCCTTGGAAGAATATGTACTTAACTTCTACCCTATATCATCTCTCCAAAATTGGGTACCATTATTTTGTCACTGGGTAGTTGGATCATTTGTTGATGACTTCTCAGCATGACAGCATTACCCCACTGTCAGCATATTCTGCAGGAGGACTGGACTGATTTTGTCCAGCAAATCTAGGTTCTTCAAGCCAGCTTCCAAGTATGAATCTCTGTGGGGCTTAGTTGGTTATTAATACTTCAACTTCTGATTCCTCCACTTTCTCTTCCAGTTGGAGGAGCTGATAGACATGGCTGTGCTGGAGGAAATCCAACAGGAGCTGATCGAGCAAGGTAACCCCTAAGAGTAGTCCTTCCTTACCTAAATTTAGCTACCAGAATGCTGTGACCTTTCCTCCAGTCAGGATTGGTTCATAAGTCCCCTTGTCTACTTCCATCAATCAAGTATCCAAAAGGCTTCTTTTGTACTCTGATGTCTTGGGTGTCTATCTTCCCAATAATAAGGGTCTCCAGGGTGCTAGGCTTTGTGCTATAAACTTCTCATTTAATGACACTTTTCTCCATGTGACTATCCAGGAATAACATAGTAGTATTAGAATAGAAGGTGGTGTTCTCATGCAGATCATACAGCTAGTAAGTGGAGGAGATGGGAAGCAAAATGAGTTGTGTGAATCCAGTTCTCATGTTTATTCTACCATCCTGCCTCTTTATTAATGGGTTAATAGTTTGCTGACAGTGGTGGCTTATGCCTGTAATCCCAGCACTTTGAGAGGCTGAGGCAGGAGTATTGCTTGAGGCCACTTCAAGACCACCATGAGCAATGTAACAAGACCCTGTCTCTACAAAAATAAAAAAAATCAGCTGGGTGTGATAGCACATACTACTTGTAGCCTCCTTCAGCCAGAAGGCTTAGGCAGGAGATCACTCGAGCCCAAGAGTTTAAGGTTACAGTCAGCTATAATTGTATCACCTCACTCCAGCCTGGCTGACAAAGTGAGATCCTGTCTCTTAAAAAAAAAAAAGGCAACTTGCCACCTTACAAGATACAGTGACAGTGCATGGTCAGATCCCTTGACCTGTTCATTTTAAGTGCTGCATTCTCTATTAACTCCTCAGGGCCTTGTGAGCATTGACTCCTTGAGGTAGGTGTCCATAGCACTGTGTAGATAGCCTTATATAGTTAAGACGTTTATTCCATGTAGCCCGGATTTGAATAGGCTTTGTTTTTTTGTTTTTCGAGACAGGGTCTCTGCCCAGGCTAGAGTGCAGTGGCGAGATCACGGCCCATGGCAGCCTTGACCTCCTGGGCTCAAGTGATTTTCCCACCTCAGCCTTCTGAATAGCTGGGATCAGAGGCATGTGGCACCACCCCTGGCTAATTTTTTTTTTTAGCTAAAGATGGTAAAAATGAGACAAAAAATTATTTTTTATATTTTTTTGAGACAAGTTCTTGCTGTGTTGCCCAGGCTGGAGTACAGTGGTGTGATCATGGCTCATTGTGGCTTCATCCTCCTAGGCTCAACCAATCCTCCCATCTTAGCCTCCTGAGTAGCTGGGACTGCAGGTGTGCACCACCGTGACCAGCTAACTTTTTTATTTTTTGTAGAAACAAGGTCTCACTCTGTTGCCCAGGCTGGTCACAAACTCCTCCCTGGTCTCAAGTGATACTTCCCATCTCAGCCTCCCAGAGTGTTGAGATGACAGGCGTGAGCCAACATGCCTAGCCTAATTTTTTTTTTTTTTTTTGTAGAGACAGGTCTCACTGTGTTGTGCAGGCTGGTCTTGAACACCTGGACTCAAATGATCCTCCTACCTCAGCCTCCCAAACTATTGGGATTAAAGACATGAACCATGGCCCCCAGCCTTAGGCTTCCTTTTGATGACCTGTACAATGGAGATAATACCCTCTAAGTTTGTTGTAAGGCTTAAACAACGAAGACTTAGTGCATTGCCTGGCACATAGAGAGCTTTCAGTAATCAACAGCTTAATAGCTAGTGAGGCAAGAGCACATACTGTTGAGTCATACCTCTAAGACTGACTTGGCTTTACCACTTTAATTTGTGTGGGACTGAGCAAAGCACTTAATTTCCCTGTGCCTCAGTTTCTTCACCTTTGAAATAAGGATAATAATAGTGAAGAAGTTAACATATGTAAGGGACTTAAAATAGCATTTGACACATAAAGTGCCATGCAAGTGTTACTTGTTATGACTGTTGCTATTGATTCCAGTTAGACTATAAATTCTTTAAGTTATCATCTTTTTAAATTGATTTTCCCTTTCCCCCACCTACAAAATCTATCTTAGTGGTGAAACATAAGACTCACCAAATGTTTATTTGGGGGCATATTTAACTGTTAAATCTGAAGTGACAAGGATTTACTGTGTTGTGCTTACTCAGCCATAAGGAACATTCTAAAGCAGAGGTTGACAGACTTTTTGTGAAGAGCCAGATAGCAAATATTTTACTTTACAGACCATGTGATGGTCTCTGGCACAACTTCTCAACTCTTCAGTTCCAGTGGAAAAGCAGTTACAGTGACTACATAAACAAATAAGCGTGGCTGTAGTTTTTTTACTCCTTCCCTAATATCTAGACTGTCAGCTCAAGAACAGGTCAGTCTTTTTCATCTTTGTGCCCCCTGTGACTAGCACATACTAGGTACTGTTGAATGTTTGCTGAGTGAATGAGCACACAGATTCTGAACTACACAGATTTCAAGTATGTGGACATACTTGGAAAACAGATCACTTTTGATTCAGCAGGGTTGTCCTGGCATCAGAAATCAGTTCTCTCTCTCTTTTTTTTTTAACACATAGTCTTGCTCTGTTGCCCAGGTGGAAGTACTGTAGCGCAATCTCTGCTCACTGCAACCTCCGCCTCCCGGGTTTAAGCATTCCTCCTGCCTCAGCCTCCCGAGTAGCTGGGATTACAGGTGTGCACCACCATGCCCTGCTAATTTTTTGTATTTTTTAGTAGAGATGAGGTTTCAACCAGGCTGGTTTGGAACTCCTGGCCTCAAGTGATTTGCCTGCCTTGGCCTCCCAAAGTGCTAGGATTACAGGCGTGAGCTACGGCGCCTGGCCAGCCATCAGTTCTCTTTGTCAGCTTTCTTTAGTTCCCTGTGGGACCCTGATATTGCATATGCTCCTATGGCCTCTGGAGATGTGTGTGAAAATTGTCTTCTTGTGTCTTAGCCTACTTCTTGTGCTCACAAAAAGGGGACAGAGAGGAGGGAGAGGGATTCAACAATCCAGCCTGAGAGCGGTAAAAACCAGTGACTGGTATTGTGTTACTGCCCAAATATTTCCCTTGTGTGATGGAAGCCTTTGGAAGTGAAGCTTAGAATTAAATACAGGGCAACCTGAAGCATGGTGAAGCACTCCAATTGCCTTTGCCTTGCAGAGCAGTCCATCATCAGCGAGTATGAGAAGAGCTTGCAGTTTGATGAAAAGTGTCTCAGTGTCATGCTGGCTGAGTGGGAGGCAAACCCTCTCATCTGTCCTGTATGTACAAAGTAAGAGTTAAAACCTTTTCAGCATTATTCATTCCCATTCCCCACTCTTAAGTGAGTGGCATTTTCCCCCACATTTGTTGCCTGAAAAGGTTTGAAGATCCAGGTCTGGTGGCCATGATGCTCTGGGATCCTAATTCTGCTTCTAGGTACAACCTGAGAATCACAGGCGGTGTGGTCGTGTGTCAGTGTGGCCTGTCCATCCCATCTCATGTGAGTGTTCCACGCAGATTTTGTGACACTTCTTCCCACATATATCACTTCCTTGAAGATCCTCCATTGCTGGCTTAGAGCCCATTGTGTATATTTCTTCCCAAGTTTATGTTCAGTGGTGTCACATTGATAGCTGCAAATCAGCCATGGTGAGAATATATATGGCATGAAAATTGGCAAACAGTACACATCAGGGCTTTTTGGGCCCTGGAGAGCCACCACTGCCTAAGTTTTTTATGGAGACCTCAGCTTGGAATTGGAAATGCCTGTATCTGACGTTCCATAAAAATTTTCTATATATGAAGCCATACACAATTCAGAATTTAAGCTTCAGTAATCTTAAAATACAGAAGGAGCCCTTTTATCTGGCAGGATGTGGACTGAAGTACAAATTTGCCAGTTAATTGAGCAGTTGGTTAAAGAGCCAAATTATAAAAATAAAATGTTTTAGGAAAGTTTCAAACACATAAATTTATTTGACAGTCTTTGAGTGTGGTTCTGCTGGTTGGAGAGCTGAGTCACCTGTTTTTATTTTATTTGAGACAGAGTCTCACTCTGTTGCCCAGGATGGAGTGCAGTGGTGCAGTCTTGGCTTACTGCAACCTCCGCCTCCTGAGTTAAAGCAAATTTCCTGTCTCAGCCTCCTGAGTAGCTGGGATTACAAGTGTGTGCCACCACACCTGGCTAATTTTTGTATTTTTTTTCTTTTTCTTTTTTTCTTTGTTTCTTAATTTTTGTATTTTTAATAGAGATGGAGTTTCACCAATACAAACTACTGACTCAGGTGATCCACCTGCCTCAGCCGCACAAAGTGCTGGGATTACAGGTGTGAGCCACCAAGCCTGGCTGAGTCACATTTTTTACATAACCAACTCCTATAATGTATAGTCCAGAGTTTCCAGTTTTAATTCCATAAAGTGGATCAAGCAGCTGAGTATACAGCTTTGGAATTTTTCCTCCCCATCATTTACCTAATTCTATAGCTCTTTTTCTTTTTTTAAAAGCAGCTCATCTTTTAGAGTGTTTCCTAAACTTCCCACTTATTCTTATAAAAATAAAACTTCATTATCATTTCCCTGTATCATTGATTTACATAATAAGTAATGTTACTGAGTTATAGTAGCAAATTCAAGTAACACAAGCAGATCTGGGAGCAAATACTAATAGTTGTTGGTAAGGATGCACTCAGCTCGGAAGGGCAGAGGCAGAGGGAGGCTGGAAAGTAGTCTGCAATCTCTGAGTGTTCTTCCTGCCATGAGTGGCTGTCAGTGTGTTTTACAGCAGGAGTAGAGGGCATTGGTTAATTTGGAGAGGCAGTTAAATGGAGATTGGTTAAGAGATCTTCTTGGTACAGTCATGGACCCAAGAGTATCCTTAAGCCTCCAAAGAATCAAGCCATCACGGTGAGCCACAGTTAGATTGGTTGGCCTAAGGAGTGAGGATTTTCAATCTGTTGGCTATCAAGTCACTAAGATGAGGTTGAACTTTTTTATTTTGTAGTCTTCTGAGTTGACAGAGCAGAAGCTTCGTGCCTGTTTAGAGGGTAGTATAAATGAGCACAGTGCACATTGTCCCCACACACCTGAATTTTCAGTCACTGGAGGAACAGAAGAAAAGTCCAGTCTTCTCATGAGCTGTCTGGTAAGCCTCTCATGGGACCCAGACTGTGGTAAGAGGGGGTCTGTGGTTGGTTTTATTTCCACCTTGATAGAAGTAAAGGCCTAGAAACAGGTAATTGTTTAATGCAGTTTATTCTCTAAGGAATTTACTTGCATAGAAAAGTGAAGGTAACAAGTCATTTCAACTCAAAGCCCAATCATTCTCTGAAAGGAGAAGGGAAGATGCAGCGTAGGATCATGATAAGAGGATTGGTCTGGAAGTTAAGACGCCTGGCTCCACACCTGCTCGTTAGATCAGCAGTAGTCATTTTTGATTCAGCTGGTAATTTTATAGTCAGAAGACCTAGATAGGCCATACTGGCACTACTTTTGCCGAAGGAAACAGGGCAGAAAGCATAGCAGGGCAGCATTAGGTTTGGCTGTCAGCTGAGTTTTCACAGAGGTCTAAGGGCTAGTCACTAGCCTGAGTGACAGCTGAGGTGTGAGGGACAGGAAGACAAGTGGGTATGGGAACCACCTGTCTTAGAAGTCTTAAGCATGCTATAGGAACCAGTATCTCTTATAATCATGTAACATATATGTATAATGTATGTGTATATATATCCACACAAACATAAAATCAATAGGATATATATTATTATTGTTTTTTCGTCCCTGGGGAATTTTGGGATTAGGATAATGCTGTACTTTAGGAAGTTTACAGCCATGGCCTTCTACTGGATATTTAGAATTCCTTCATGGCCCTCTCATTCCAAATGCAATTAACCTATAGAGGTCATTTTTATTATAAGGAGCATTGCCTAGTAACACAGCCATTTCACCTTTATCAAGTTTCTTCCATAGGTATTTAATTTTACTCATTCCTTAAAAAAACAATTAACTGAGGACTTATTAAAATTCAGAAATACACATCTCTCACAGCGCTCAAGAGAACAGAATAAACAGGCAGTACCCCTGGAGAGCTGTAGAGGGAGGGCTAATGGGAGTTCAGAGGAGGGTAATGTCACTTATGGTGACACCTTCCTGCAGGAGGCATTTAACTTGGCCTTAAAGCATGGAATCAATCTGGACAGACATGGAGATCTGGCGAGTTGTAGGGGTAGAGCTTAAGTGGAAGATCCCTACAAGAACAAGGCAGAGAAGCAGGAAACTGGAGTGTATACAAAGAGCATCTTGTTCTGTTTAGCTGGAGCATTAGGTTCATAAGGGAGAGGGTAGTTCCTGTTAGGAATAGGAAACAGATTCAGAGGAGTGAAGTAATCTGGCCACAATTTTACTACTAAGTGATAGAGCTGGTATTAGACCCCCGATCTTTCTGGTTCCAGTGTCCCTGCTGTTTCCTGCTCCAGGCTCCGGCCTTGGTGGAAGGATGCCGTTTTCCATCAGCTTGTATGGAAAGAAATATAGTACATGAAAGTTCAAATGAAACCCCTTACTACTTCCTGTTAACTACAGGCATGTGTTCTCCTCTGTCCCAGCCAGCCAGCACTGGTTGCAGATGCTCGAATATGCAGGTGCTTTTAGGCTTCTGTGCTGTTTATTCTGTTCTGTCTGAATGCCGTTGACTCCTCCCTCTCCATTTAAGGATTATTTGCACAGATATTTATTGAGCACTACAATATGCCATGTACTTCATTCAGCCTGATTCCTCACATGGAATTGGCCAGTCTTGGCGGCTTGGCTATAATCCCAGCACTTTGGGAGGCCAAGGTGGGCAGATCCCTTGAGGTCAGGAGTTCAAGACCAGCCTGGCCAACATGGTGAAACCCCATCTCTACTAAAAATACAAAAATTAGCTGGGTGTGGCGGTGGGTGCCTGTAATCCCAGCTACTTGGGAGGCTGAGGCAGGAGAATTGCTTGAACCTGGAAGGTGGAGGTTGCAGTGAGCTGAGACCACACCACTGCACTCCAGCCTGGGTGACAGAGTGAGACTGTGTCTCAAAAACAAAACCGATGGCCAGGTGCGGTGGCTCATGCCTGTAATCCCCATGTTTTGAGAGGCCGAGGTGGGTGGATCATCTGAGGTCAGGAGTTTGAGACCAGCCTGGCCAACACTACAAAAAATTAGCCAGGCATGGTGGCATGCACCTGTAATCCCAGCTACGTGGGAGGCTGAGGCAGGAGAATCACTTGAACCCGGAAAGCACTGAGTGGATATCTCACCATTGTACTCCAGTCTGGGCAGCAAGAGCGACACCCTATTTTTTTTTTTTTTTTTTTTTTTAAATGGCCAGTTCAGGAGTCCATTCCTTTGGAGTCTGTTACCATTTTCAGTAAACCTAACGAGGGCTGGCAGAGGGGAATTGGCTGGTCTCTCTTTGGGCTTCCACTGTACCTCATGCTGTGTCACCTATAAGTGTTGCAGTTACTGCTCATCTTTGTCCTTGAGGGTAAGGTCCGTATCTTTATTTTTACTCCCTGTGCTTGGCATATATTAATAAATAGGTGCTTAACATGCTTGTACAAATGAGTTAAGAGGGAGGAGAGCTGAAGAGGCACAAGTCAGGTGGCTTTGGCTTCTGCCTTCTTGGTAAGGTGAACAAGTGAGTCATCCACACAGATTATAATGGTGTCTGGAGCTCTTTAAATATGAAAGTCCAAATGCTGGGGGGTATGAGAAGGGCAATTAGAGTAAGCGGAAGACTGCCTAGTTGCTTAGTGTACAGCTTCAACTCAGCATATACCAGTTATCTACTCACCTAACCGTTAGTGCTGTGGCTCAGAGCAGCAGTGAAGCCAAGTGGGTAGTGAGGTTTGGGAGGTGAGTGCTATGCAGCAGTCCTGGAGATCGTAGTTGGCAGTGTGGGCTCTGGGGTGGGAAGGGAGACCATTGTTGGGTAAGTCGGGGGAGGTGAGGGTCACAGCAAACACAAGAAGCACAGCCAGGTGCTGTGGCTCATGCCTGTAATCCCAGCACTTAGGAAGGCTGAGGTGGGTGGATCACTTGAGGCTAGGGATTCAAGACCCATCTGGGCAACATGATGAAACCCCATCTCTATTAAAAATACAAAAATTAGCCAGGCATGGTGGCTCACACCTGTACTCCCAGCTACTCATGAGGGTGAAGTGGGAGGATGGCTTGAGCTCAGGAGGCAGAGGTTGCAGTGAACGGAGATGATGGTATTGCGCTCCAGCCTGGGCGACAGGGAAATTATGCCTAAAAAATAAAAAAACAAGAAACAGGGGGGTAAAAGACAAAATTGTATTCTGTAGGTTCCGAGTTCAACGTTTGGAACGCTCTAGTTCCAGTGTGCCACTCAACCTTTGGTTTTCACTTAAGGGGGAATCAAGGACCATTGGGTTAGAATTCAGTGAGGTCAAGGTGTAGCGTAGATCAGCATAGATGCTGAGGATGTGTTGGAAGATAGATGGGGAGGGTTGCAGACGATGGTGATATAAGGACTAGGAATATTTCAGATGTGAAGGTGCTCAGGTGGTGGTCATGGGGATGGAATATGCTAAACCACCTATTAGCAGGGCTATAGTGCCTTTTAGAGAAAGCCAGACATATTACCTGTGGAAGTGGTAAGAAACAAGGGTAACTGAGCTGGGCGTGGTGGCTCATGCCTGTAATCCCAGCACCTTGGGAGGCTGAGGCGGGTGGATCATGAGGTCAAGAGATTGAGACCATCCTAGTCAACGTGCTGAAACCCCGTCTCTACTAAAAATACAAAAAATTAGCTGGGCATGGTGGCGCATGCCTGTAATCCCAGCTACTCAGGAGGCTGAGGCAGGAGAATTGCCTGAACCCAGGAGGCGGAGGTTGTGGTGAGCTGAGATCGTGCCATTGCACTCCAGCCTGGGTAACAAGTGCGAAACTGTCTCAAGAAAAAAAGGGTAACCTATTTATGCCTAGTGTTCCATTATTGGAACACTAAACCTGTGGGAGTTATTGATGCCCTACTGCTCAAGGTCATCCCCAAGTTCTATTTTTCACACAAAAAATTTGCATAAATAGATTAAGGACAAACTGGATTCCTCAGCATATTGGTAGGCTGAGCCATCAGGGAACTGGGAGCCAGTTTTACACTCAGGTGCTTACAAATCAAGGGGAAGACAGTTTTCTGCCTATACTGATCATGCATGGTTTGTACCTCCCCTATGATACATACCTGCATCAATCTTGTGTAGATTTGGAGTCTCATCTTCCTGCTGGGCTTTAAAGGCCCCAGGCTATCAAGAGTTTGAATACAGTCTTTCTGGTCACTGGCTTCCTGAGGGTAAGGGTGTTTGATTAGTTCATCTACAGGATTTAATCTTAGCTTGAAGACTATATTGATGCTGAAGGTTTCCAAGACAGTTGTTTGAAGGCTGCAGGGCAGAGGCCCAGCAAAGCAAGAGGGGCAGTCATCAGTGACCTCCTTGACAAATTACACTAGTGATAACTGTCATGACTAGAATACAATTTAAGCTAATTATTTTCCTGTTTAAACCTAGGCTTGTGATACTTGGGCTGTAATCCTCTAGAGCCAGCTTGGAGTCACATCATTCTATCCAGTTGAAGACAACTCATTCCCTCTGAGGAGCCTTGTACATATAAGTCTTTTATTTCTAACTTATTTTATATTGAAATTTTTCAACGATACTGAATGAAAAAAAAAAGAAAACCTTTCCCAGTATCTGTTTTTGTTTTTTTGTGACGCAGGTTTAAGGGGGAGGAATAGAAAAGACAAACTGCCTTGGAGGAGATAAACCAATTTTATTGTCTATTATGTTATACAAAAATCTACAAATAATAGATTTGTACAGAAAAAAATGGTAATAAATGAGAGCGTAAAACATATAATTTAAATTTGATGTTTTTTTCCCATGATATTAGGATAATAATTTCAAAGCACGTGTCTAGCTTCTGACTTGGATTTGTTTAATGGCCAAAGCCTGCCATAAAACTATGGCTTTCAGTGTCTGTCTGCTCTACTTGCTCTTGACAAAACTTTTGAGGTCTTCAAGAAAAGTAATGTACTCCTGGTGCTCCAGGGCTGTGCTGAGCTCCACCAACTCATCTGCAAAAGTGTTGTCCACCCCTCGGTCCGCAAGGAAATCCATTAGGTGGTCATACAAGGCCTGCAAAGAACAACATTTACTAGTTAAAAAAAAAATCTCTAATTTCCATTAAAATTCTTCTTTCTCTCCTTGAACTAGGACCCTCCCTTGCAAGGTCCGAAAGATTCCCCCATCTTATCAAGCACTCACCCAGTCCAGGGAATCTGTGTTGAGTGTGTAATTAGTATCCTTCCATTCAGAGTTGCCAGTGGACTGAAAGCTAACTTCCCTGATAGAGAAGATGTCACTCTCAGCCTCATCCTCTTGTCCAACCTGAGAAGAAACAGTATCTGGGGAAACTGAAGAGTTTTCCAGGACAAGCCAGACTCATACAAAGAAAGGGGGTCACTGACAGCATATCACTCATTAGGTTTTAATACTCTTCCCTCACTTCATACCTCTCCCTCCCCTGGCTTTGCTGGTCTAAGCTAGAAAATCTTTAAATGTCTACTAAAAGGGACAGGAAGTTCCCAAGAGACACGCTGTGTTCCCCAGGGGTACCAAGGGGCTAGCACTCCATCCTGCTTACCTCATCTTCTGGATAATGACAGTCCAGCACAAGGGCCTTCTTGCCATCATTCTTTATAACTTCAACCACGAAATTGGGAGTTGATGTCAATTCAGGCTGGGAAAAGAAACAAGAAGTCAGTACATGCCATTGCTGGAAGGAGATGGATGCCTGGATCAGGGATCTCAGACAGTTCAGAGTGTCTGATGGCCACCACTGCTAGGATACAATGTAGCCATTTTAATAGTCTTATGCCATACTGTTCCCAAATGGAGAGCTTTATCTCTTCACAGCTCAGGCCTATAATCCCAACACTTTGGGAGGCTGAGGAGGGTGGTACACCTGAGGTCGGTAGTTCAAGACCAGTCTGGCCAACATGGTAAAACCCTATCTCTACTAAAAATACAAAAATTAGCCAGGTGTGGTGGTAAGCGCCTGTAATCTCAGCTACTCAGGAGGCTGAGGCAGGAGAATCGGTGGAAACTGGGAGGCGGAGGTTGCAGTGAGCCATGATCTTGCCATTACACTCCAGCCCAGGCTGACGACAGCGAGACTGTCTCCAAAAGAAAAAATAAATAAAAGGATACCAGCCTCAGCCATGTGCCAATTAACTGAGTTTCTATCAGTCCCTTAACATTCCAAGCCTTTTTCTCCACCCATATACTGCAGAAAGTTTCAAGATCTCTTTCCAGCTTGACTGTTCCAAGAGTCTTCATAAGGGACCAGGGTCAAAGGCTGGGGAACCTGGTTAAATGGCCATCCTTATGGCTGAATGACAGCACCAACTTTTACTGATGGTGAGCTCTGGGAGCAGACTAGGTCCAATGTCAGGGAAATGATAGTTGGGGTGGCTGGGAAAGAAGCATACCAGAGAGCTATGCTGACCATACCAGGTCATGAAACAACACTGTACTGATGGCTGCTTTGGCAGAAGCTCTAGGGACTCTGGCTCTCATACTGGCTGGCTACTAGGCCGGGCACAGCACTTCTTAAAATGTTGGAAGAGGCTGGGCATTGGTGGCTCACGTCTGTAATCCCAGCACTTTGGGAGGCGCAGGTGGGCGGATCACTTGAGGTCAGGAGTTCAAGGCCAGTCTGGCAAACATGGTGAAACCCCATCTGTACTAAAAATACAAATATTAGCTGGTTGTGGTGGTGCATGCCTGTAATCCCAGGTACTCGGGAGGCTGAGGCTGGGGAATCACTTGAACCTGAGAGGCGAAAGTTGCAGTGAGCAGAGATTGCACCACTGCACTCTAGGCTGGGCAATGGAGTGAGACCGTCTCAAAAAAAAAAGTCTCCCTATCATGGGAAAGGTTGAGACTGTTTCATATCCTTTCCATTAAGAGAACACTGTCCTCACTTCATCTACTTGACTGTAAGCAACATATTCGGTCCCTGGGAAAGAAAAGGGAGCCACAGTGCTGCTAAAGCTGGTCAGAAACCACTGATTCCTCCTGCCTCAGTCTCCTGCATAGCTGGAACCACAGTCATGTGCCACCATGCCCAGTTAATTTTTTTTTTTAAATGTTCGTAGAAGCAGGGTCTTGCCATGTTCCTCAGGCTGGTCTCAAACTCCTGGCCTCAAGGGATCTTTCCAGCTTGGCCTCCCAAAGGGCTGGGATTATAGGTGGGAGCCATGGGCCTAGCCTTAGAGGATTTTTTTTTTTAATGAACAAAGAAAAATGCTCCTCCTCTCAGCCCCAGTGACAGCCTGTCAGAACTTAGGTAAAAGCTGATTACAGTGTTAAGCTTACCTCCTGTTCTTCAACCTTCTGCCCTTTCGAGGGTTCCTCCTCACCATCAAATGTTGGTGGGATGCTGTTGTTAATATTGAAAGTGACAGTGATTCTAAAAGGGCAAGAGACAACAGACAAGGCGGAGTTTTAACTGAGTAGGTTAACACATATACATGGAGGTCTGCTACAGTTAAAAAGGCCTATTGAAA
Source organism: Callithrix jacchus (assembly GCF_049354715.1). NCBI lineage: Eukaryota > Metazoa > Chordata > Mammalia > Primates > Cebidae > Callithrix > Callithrix jacchus. The sequence continues at coordinate 106,967,242 of NC_133506.1, forward strand.
CAATGTCTCTATCCTGGCTGGCTGAGTTTCATGCAGAACTTCAAACAAGGTTGGCTGCCTACCTCCAATCCCCAGTGACTCAGCAGGTCTGAAGTGTGCCTACCATGTGACAGCTGCTGGAAGCCAAAGCTGGCCTCAGTTTATCTCAGCCAAACAAATCATGCATGAGTTACTCCCAACAGGCCAGTATCCCAGGGCTCACTACCGTGTGTTGACTGGGCATCTCATGTCCATAGTTGGCAGACCCTGCTCACCCTGGTCTTTCCAGGGAATGCTTGGTAAAAGTAGGGACCTGAGAAGCTGGTGAGATGGACCAGAAGCCCCTTTAAGAGCCTTCCCCATCAGAAAATCTGCCCTGCAAGGAAAGGAAGGAGCAATGGAGGGTGAGAGCATCCTGGCCCCAGGAGTGGGGATGCCTCACAAAGAACAAAGGCTGTAGTAAAGTCATTCTTCAGAGTACTTATGGGAAGTTTTATCATCACAAAGCAGGCCCGAAAAACCAACTAATGACAATTTTAAGGTGCAAGAATCCACACATGACAAATCATATTCCAAAGTTTGAGTCAAAATTCCTGAGGTTCAGAACATGAGGTTTAGAACTAGACCTGCTGGACTACGCAACTTGGGCAGGTACTATTCAAGAATACATTAAGTGCTGCCCCCTCGACTTGTGCTAACTAGCTGCTGTGCCATGAAGTCACTTTTCCATAATAACAGTGGCAGTCTGAAGTTGACAGAAATCTATTTAATTCTAACTGTGCTGACCAAGCTGAGCTCCTGCAATGATGTTCGTCACTGTTATTTTTAATGGCCCTCAAATAGCTGTGAAAAGCTTGTGCAAATGGTTTTTAAATGATGACACAACTGACCTGTGTATGGGAAAAAACACGCTATGCAATAGGCAAAGCGAATCAGGACCTTACTTTACACCATACTCAAAATGGATCGGAGACCTAAACTAAGAGCTAAAACTAGAAAACGCTTTGAAAAAAATAAGGCATCAATCTTCACAACCTTGGATTAGGCAGTGGTTTCTTGGATGTGACACTAAAAAAGCACAAGTTGCACTTGGTGAATCAAAAGCAAAGTAAAAAGTAAAAAAGCGCAAGTGACCCAAAAAAAAAAAAACAGGTTAAAATGAACTTCATCAAAATAAATAACTTTTGTGTCAGAGGACATTACCAAGAATGAAAAGAAAACCCACAAAATGGGAAGTAATACATGCAAATCATTAATGTGATAAGAGAATTATACCCAGAATAAACTAAAGAACTCTTAAAACCCAACAATTAAAAAGGTAAATAGGCTGGGCAGCGTGGCTCACACCTGTAATTGGAGCACTCTGGGAGACCTAGGCAGGTAGATCATGAGGTCAGGAGTTCAAGACCAGCCTGGCCAACACTACAACACAGAAATTAGCCAGGCATGCGCCTATAATCCCAGCTACTCAGGAGGCGGAGGCAGGAGAATTGCTTGAACCCAGGAGGCAGAGGTTGCAGTGAGCCGAGATCCTGCCACTGCACTCCAGCCTGTATGACAGAGCAAGACTCCATGGGGTAGGGAGAAAGCTGCATATTGTAGGACTCTGTTTATATGAAATGACCAAAAGAGGCAATCTATAGAGAAAGTAGATTAGTGATTGCCTGCAGTGGCTAGATGGAGGAATCAGGAGTGACTGCTAATGGTATTCTTTGGAGATGACAATAATGTTCTAGAATTAGTTAGTGGTATCTGATGCATAATTTTATGAGGACTAAGAAACAATTTAATAAGCTTCAATAAATGGGTAAATTTTATGGTATATAAATTAAATCTCATTAAAGCTGTCACTTAAAAAAATAATTAAAGGCTGGGTGAGGTGGCTCACACCTGTAATCCCAGCACTTTGGGAGGCCAAGGTGGGCGGATCATGAGGTCAGGAGATCAAGACCATTCTGACCAACGTGGCAAAACCCTGTCTCTACTAAAAATACAAAACTAGCTGGGTGTGGTGGCGCATGCCTGTAATCCCAACTAACTCAGGAGGCTGAGGCAGGAGAATCGCTTGAACCTGGGAGGCAGAGGGTGCATTGAGCTGAGATCATGCCATTGCACTCCAGCCTGGGCAACAGGAACCAAACTCCTCTCAAAAAAAAAAAGTTATATATACATCATAAGGTCTATTATAAAATAATTCAATTTTAAAAACCTGGAAGATACTAAGTGTTTATCTGTGTAATAAGATTATGGATGACTATAATGCAAAAAAATTGTAAACACTTCAACAGTTAGCTTAGAAGGTGGGAGAGCTGCCTTAGGTCACAAACTCCCAACCTCTGATGGCAGCCCTGACTACAGTGTAACCCCATTCTGTTACACAGAAGTTACATGTTGCATTTTCACCCACTCTGGACATTAAGAGACCAGGGTCCTACTTTACTGGCGCTGTAAACCAGAGATCAATCTGATTCTGCCAGTACTTTTTTGTGTTCATTTTTGTCTCCTTAGTAATCAGCCCACAGCAAATTTGTGTTCAGTGAATCAACTATCTGGAACTTATAAATTTGTCCAAATGAATCCTTCACTCGCTTGAAAACCATTTATCAAAGAATCCACACCTGAACTCAAGGCTCTTCTGGGGATGATCCACGACGGGTCTTGCAGGGTAATGGAGTTGGTGCCCTGGAATCCCCAGACCAGTACTTACGTTTCCCCAGCAACTTTCTGCACTAATTTAGCTTCTGTCCCATTCAGTTCCAGCTCCCAACCTCCAGACATCTTAGGGAGGGTTTTATGCTTCTGGATTTTTCTTTCCTCCTTAATTTCATCACTCAGGAAATCAACAAAAGCTTTGTCTCCTAGAAATCCAGATACATTAAAAGGGAAGCCAGTTAGTCTAAAACATAAAATTATTACCCAAGTTATTGTAGCCAGAAATCTGGCCTGTTTCTAATCTCTGCTATTATGCTTACTCTGGAAGCCTCAGTTTCCTTATCTGTAAAAATAACACAATAGTATTGCGAAGCTAAGGACGTCCAACAGCGAACGCATTGCCACCTTCTGTTGTAAAGCAGAAGAACTTCCAGGCATCCTCTTCCACTGCCAAACGATTTAACTATGCTATTTTCAATCACGACCTTGGGCTTTCCCAAAGGTCCACTTTTGAGAGACTAAAGCTAAGGATAGAGGTACCCTCTAGTATTTATCTACCCCGTTCCAACAGAAAATGAAACTTGTGGAAAGGCGAGGTGGGGAAATATGATCACACGTGGGTTTAACCCGCTGGTTGCCAATCAATGGAATAATGTCCCAGATCTCGGAGGTCGGTTGCAGGCGCCACTCCTGGTCTACGTTTTTCTTTCGTAGACCGCAAACCCCAACAACAGCCCTGGCCCACGAGCATGAACCTCACCTTCGGTGTGCAGCGCGCCGCAGCCACAGCCGCAGGCGCAGGGCCCGCGAGGCCGCAGGAGGCCCGGCCGCTGCTCGGAACCTGCGCGCACGCTGAGCAGCCCGAAGGGCCGGGCGCAGAGCTGGGGCGCCGGCTGCAGGAGCTGCCGGAATGGCGAAGCAGGCGAGGCGGGAGCCGCGGCGCGGAGGCCGGCAACGGAGGAGCCCAGTACACGGGGCACGCAGCGTAGCAGAGGCAGCATCGCGGAGAGGACTAGGAACACGTGCAGACGCAAAGGACTACCCAACTCTAGGCTCCCCGCGACCTAGCCCGCTGCCGGAAGCCCCGCCCCGTCAGGAAGCGCTTCCCGCGCCGGCGCTCTGAAGACCTAAGGCCAGTGGGAGGAATCGCGCCCTCTGCTGGAGACCTCCGGTATAGCCCGGGAAGCCTCGAATTTTTTCCGCGAGCTTTCTTGCTGCGTTAGCCTGAGGCCGCTGTCCGAAGCTGTTTAATTCCCTTCGGTGGCTGCTTAGACATTTTCCATCTACTGGTCTCAAGCCACACCGTTTTTGGGCTGCGTGGAATGCACTCTTGTCTCCCCTCAGCTCTTACCAGACCCTTACACGGTCACTTTCCTCTAGGAGGCTGTGGTGTTTCTGTGTGTGTGTGTACAGGTTTTCATCCACAGTTCCTGGCTGTGGTGTTACAGTGTGTGTGTGTGTGTGTGTGTGTAGGTTTTCATCCATAGTTCCTGGGAGGCTGTGGTGTCACGGTGTGTGTATAGGTTTTCATCCAGTGTGTGTGTGTGTGTGTAGGTTTTCATCCACAGTTCCTGGGAGGCTGTGGTGTCACGGTGTGTGTATAGGTTTTCATCCAGTGTGTGTGTGTGTGTGTGTATAGGTTTTCATCCACTGTGTGTGTGTGTGTGTGTGTGTATAGGTTTTCATCCACAGTTCCTGGCTCTTAACTCTCACAGCCCTTGTTACAGTGTTCTGTGATAATGTTGGGTGTGTTAGGCCTCAGAGAATAGAATCTCTCTCCCCTCCTCCTCCCCTTTCACAGGCCCCATAGCGGGACTCTCATCTCCCCCCACATTTCTGATTGTGGGTCTTAAGTCCCTCCCCAGAGAAGGTCCCACCCTATACCTTGGGGAAAGAGATGCTGAAGTTTGGAAGCTTCCATAAAAACCCAAGAGGACAGGGTTTGGAGAGCCTCTGAGAGCTAAACACTTGGAGGTTCCTGGAGGGCTGTAGCCCTGGGAGGGGAGCTCATCTCCTTATCCGCATCCTCGGTCATATCCTTTACATTAAACCAGTAAATGTGTTTCCCTGAGTTCTGTGAGAGGCTCAAGTAAATTCATATAACCCAAAGAGGGGGTTCAGATTTAGATTAAGAACCAAGAATCCCACCTTCTCAGGATACACAGGACATATAAGCTACCAAGAAGGTATGGCTTACTAACTCATGATAAGACTAACACTTAATATCTTCTGAACACTCCTGAGTCACAGGACACCTTTATAAGAAAAGAAAAGCTATTTTCTAAACAATTTTCAATGAATAACGGAAAGGAGATTCAGAAAACGAGCCACACACATCATGTAAGATTAGTTTTTAATGGATTTGATCATCGGGTGCAAACTTGAGCATTATGTACAAGAGCTTTCTGTAGTTATTTCTACACAAACAAAAGCCTGAACCTACTTGATTTTTTTCCTCCTCCCTCTAGTTACCAAGGAATGCTATCTTAGATGCATGGCCTATTATCACACTGGTCTTTAAAAAAAAAAAAAAAATGCATGGCCACAGTTCCAGGCAGTTCCTGGTAGCTGGATTTAGGATTTATATATCACAGTACAGTACATAATCAGTTTTACCCACAGTGCAAAACTTGCTTCCATTCAGGCATCTCTTTGCAACTGGCAGCAATGCAGCATTAGGGTTTTTATCCAGGACATGGTGTTTGCAGTCCTGCCCCTTGTAGTAAAATATGTGTTACTCTGGGTGCTGCACACTCCATGATTACTAGAAGGCAAACACCTGAGGCATGCAATCTGGGTGGAGTGCATCTATTTACAAGAAGCAAAGAGGTATCACATCATCAGAGATTTTACCAATGGAAAAAGAGTAGCTGAGGATTATATTGCAGTGTTATTGTGAAACGTTTAACTTTCCTAAGTTTAAAGTGTACTATCCCCTGCAGCTCAATATAAACAACGATTTATTTCTTTGTAGGAATATGTGGAGTCAGATGGGTTTTCCAATCTGATTTAATCCCTGAGCAGCTATGTTAAAAGTTCACTTTTTAAAAAAAGTATTTAAAAACTAAATACTGTATTAAAACTCTACCACAATGTTACAGTGATAAACATATTTCTGTACAGAAACATTAAAGCTACTTAGAAGCTGTTTATATCCTTTACCTCTCAGGAAAAAAAAATATACATTTCTGGAAGCTGTTCAGATACTTAAGCTGGACATAAATTACCCCAAGTTGTTTTTTTTTTTTTGAGACGCAGTATGGCACTGTGGGTCAAGCTGGAGTGCAGTGGAGTGATCTTGGCTCACTGAACACTCTGCCTCCCAAGTTCAAGCAATTCTTGTACCTCAGCCTCCCTGGTAGCTGGGATTACAGGTGTTTACCACCATGCCCAGCTAAGTTTTGTATTTTTAGTAGAGACAGTGTTTTGCCATGTTGGCCAGGCTGGTCTCAAACTTCTCAAGCAATCCACCCACCTCAGCCTCCCATCCCAGTGCTGGGATTACAGGCATGAGGTTATCTGCCAATATTGGCCTCCCAAAGTTCTGGGATTACAGGTGTGAGCCACTGCGCCTGACCACCCCTAATTATTTTTACCAGTGCTATGAATGATTTATTAAAAATATAATACTTTTTCTTACCAAGTCAGACTAAACATTCTAGACCCCTACTGAAAAAAAAAAAAAAAAAAAACCTTTGTGGAAAACTTTTCAGAAAGTCAGCAATGATAACAAGTCAGTAAGTGGAAGAACTCGTTCAAAGTTTAAGAATTCAGTAAGATAAGGTATACAGGAGCTGTCAGATCTTATTTCACCCACATATAACCATTTCTGGCAGACAGTCCTAAACAAGTCAAGCTGAGAGCTTGCCTGCACAGGACCATGGCTAGCGTTGGAAATAAAGACTGAGCTGGACTGGACACACACAACCCTGGACAGATGAGACCCTGGAATGGGGGTGCTCCGCCAGGCCACAGCTTCCAGAGATGGACCGTCCATGAGCTCTGAAGAGCCTCATGGGCAGTTTGGCCCATTTATAAACTATGATTCGTTCAGGAAGAAACGACAAAACACTGTACAGATGTATTTGGACCAAGTAAGCACAATAAAAGAGCTAAATCTCGGCTTCTTCTAGTGCAAAACATCATCTGGGGAAAGACGATTTGCTTTTGAATATCAAATAGCTAAGGGGAACCGTCAGTGCCTTTTCTCTGCTCAGAATATCATAACAGGAAGAGACTGTGGAGATCCTAATTCCTTCTGACAATGAGGGTTAGAGAGAGGTGCCTAGCAGTTAGAAAGCAGCAAAGCCAGATTGTCCCCAAGTCCCTATGAAGAAGGAAAAAATATCACAGAAAATTACTAAGATGCAAGAATAAGTGTTCCAGCACTAGCTCTTTTAGAATTTGTCCGGCAGGTCTTCAAGTCTTCCCTGAACTGCCCCCCGACCCCTCAAAAAAGATAAAGAATATACGACCAGATGTGGTGTGGTGTCTGGCATAAGCCAATGCTCTCTGGGTTCTCACTATGTACCCTTCTCCCCTGACCCACCCCCACCATCTCTGATGAGGGGCCCTGACCGAAAAGAAACAGCCGAAATGGTCCACGGAGTCACTCATGCTCACATGTTCACTGGTGCCTAGAGAAAAACATGGCAACTATGTATGTGGGAGTCACCTACACACGCCAAATACTGAAAGGTCAGTTTCCCATGTCTACACATGACATGATTCAGAAGGTGCAAATCAACCTTCATCCAGGAAGCTTACATGACTCCTGAAAGCAGCTACAGGGACACGCACCGAGGACCAGGAGGATCTTTTACTGGCCTCTGCTTGGAGAAAGACACAGAGCGGTCCACCCACTGAGACATAACTATTCATTAGGGACTGCTATCCCAGGAGGTAAGAGATAATAGCACATCCCTCTGGAAACTTCTATAGAAGTCAGTTGTTGTTCTCCTCCTTTAAAACTGCGTACAGACAGATATTAAACAAGAACCAAGGACAACATCTAAGCTCTGCAACCTCCTGTGGCCCTTCCAGAAAATCCTCCTCAGTCACGAGAACCTGGGAGGTTGCTGTAGTTAATTCGCATCACATGGAAAGCAGGAACATTAAGCATAATGGCTACCAACTCATTGCATGTGTGTCGCGCTCCAGGCACAGTTCTGGGTACTTTCCATTCATTTTCTCTGAACTTTATGAACCCAGTTTTGTAAGTATTATTAATATGATTACTCCCATTTGGCAGATGAGAAAACTGAGGCTGAGGTGTTAATTAAGTCAAAGTCACCCAGTAAGAACCAAAAGCATAATTTTGACGTTTCCAGGTACAAATGATATGTTCATGTCTACATGGTTCAGTCCTTGTCATTGAAGCAAAGATGCTTTCAAGCTCCTGGAAGTCAGGCATGGTCAGCTGATTCCAAGACTTCTCTAAGTGCCAACCTGGAAGCCTGCTGTGAGGACAACTGTAGTCCAGACTCCCAGAGACCAGCAATTCTGGTGGCATCCTGGGGTGGCTCAGTTTCTGGCGGTTCTCAGCTTCCTCCTAAAGTACTCAGGGGCAGCCTCGTACAGCCACTCTGCATCCACGACGCAGAGGTCCCGCATGTAGCACTTGTTGGTATAGAGCAGCTCAGTGTACACGACACAGGCTGGCTTGCAGTGGAAGAGGACAGATGACGGGTGGATGGCCACTGGCTGGTGGGTGTCCGTGGTGGCATAGGTACCATCTGGCTGAAGCTCGGCAGTGTTCATGAAGAGGCTGTGAGCCAGGCAGTGGCGGACACTCTCCATGTCTCCTCGGGATGACATGATAGGCATTGACATCTGTTTCAGAAGAAAGTGAGGAATGGAGCAGACCCCAAATGTAAACCCTGTTCAGGATTACACAGTGTGTTGGGGCAACTGGAACAACTGGGGCAAATGCAGCCCACACTGCGAGCATAACAAAGTGGATTCTGATATTCAGGGTGGTTACCAAGGATCAGCAAGGTCAGGGGAAGAAGGCCCAGCTAGAGGAGGCTGGACCACAAACAGTGGGAGGTAGGGCTGGGAGGGAAATGCTCATATCAGCCACCAGACCACAGGCAAGGTGGGTGACCCACCCCTCACCTACATTCCATCAAGACAGCCCAGAAAGGAAAAGCCCTTCCTTCCCTCTCACTTTGACCATGTCACCATCTCCTCATTCCAATTCACCTTACATGCTGCTGCCAAGCTCAACTTCCTGAAGTGCAACTCGAGTCACTCTACTTCCACTCAAAAACCTTCACTAATGTTGCTACTGCTCCTTGCAAAACAATGCAAACTTCCCATGGTGAAGCCATGAAGGAGCCACCCTGAGCCGGCTCACCTGTCTTTCCTCTCACCGCTCTTCTTTTTCTTTTTTTTTTGTCTCACTCTGTCACCCAGGCTGGAGTGCAGTGGTGCGACGTCAGCTCACTGCAAACTCTACCTCCCAGGTTCAAGCTTTTCTCTGCCTTAGTCTCCCAAGTAGCTGAGATTACAGGCATCTGCCACCATGCCCAGCTAATTTTTGTATTTTTAGTAGAAGCAGGGTTTCACCATGTTGGCCAGCTGGTCTTGAACTCCTGACCTTTAGTAATCTTCCCACCTTGGCCTCCCAAAGTGCTGGGATTATAGGCGTGAGCCTCTGTGCCTGGCCTCACTGCTCTTCTTTAGACACTCCATGATCCCCCATAGTTGGTGCCTTCTCTTTCCTAGCCCTGTTTTGTGATTCCTATCTCTGTGCCTTCACATTTGCTGCTCTTAGTAGAAACGCTGCCTTTGACTCATCAGGGGAAATGTCAGTCACCAGTCAATGTCCTTGCTCTACCGCTCTTGATGAGTAAGTCATGTAATCTTATGTCCCTGGGCACAGATGAGCAGACCAGTTGTGCATACTCTCTTGACCTAAGCTGGCCAGCTTCTCTCTTCTAGGCATCTTTTAGATATGAAACTGGAAACCTGTCAGTCAACTAGGCTCTTAAGTAGAGAGGCCAAGCACAGCAATCACTTGCATGTGGGGAGGTAAAGGTGAGAAGACAAAGGAGACTCGTCGAGGGTACCCAAAGTGAGAGAACCAGCAGGTCCAGAGAAAGCAGCTGCCCTGGCTCGTGCAGGCTTTTTCTAGTTCTTGTGACTCTATTTACTGCCTACAGGTTCTCAGAGATACCTTTTCATCCTTGGAAAAATCTTTCTTTGTCCTTTATGATGGCTGAGGGGTTTTTGTTGCTGACAATCAGCTGATCTATGCCTGAAGAAGATATGATTTTTTTTTTAAGAGACAGGGTCTCGCTCTGTTGCTCAGGCTGGAGTGCAATGGCAAAATGTCAGTTCACTGCAACCTCTGCCTCCCGTGTTCAGGAGATTCTTGTGCCTCAGCCTCCTGAGTAGCTGGGATTACAGGCATGTACCACTATGCCCAGCTTATTTTTTTTATTTTTAGCAGAGATAAGGTTTCCTCCTGTTGGCCAGGCTGGTCTGGAACTCCTGACCTCGTGATCCACCCACTTCCCAAAGTGCTGGGGATTACAGGCCTGAGCCACCATAACCAGCTGGAAGATACTCTTATCTCTTATCTGTCAAGATTTAGCTCAGTTGTCACTGCCTCCAGGAAGCCTCAAAGGCTAACTGGTGGTCTCTCCTTTCAGACTATCAGCTTTACCATTGCTGGCTGAGTGATTTCGGCAAATTATTTAACCCGATTAGGCTCAGTTTCATCATTTGTAAAATGATGTAACAGAATTAATTTTAATGAGGATTTTATCCTTTGGGTCAAGGTCTGAGTTAAAAAAGAAATGAGGAGTTTAAATAAGGGAATCACATATAAAGTATTCAGAACAGTGCCTGAACAAATGCCTCATAAATGACAGTGATTAATTATGACTGCCTCCTGGCAGGGGTCTATGTATTCAGGTCACTGTCTAGATTACCACTTAGTTACTGCGGAGGCAGGAGTGTAAAGTCTCAGGACCTTGACCAGTGCCTGGCATATAATGAGAGGTATCCCCAGCCACTACAGAGTCCTCAATTCAGAAATAGAGAAGTACCATTTCTTCTATTAATAAAAAATTGAGAAAACTTATGAAGCCAAGAGACAGACTGGCAGGAAACTCTTCAAATACAAAAGCAGTTTAAACAAATGTGTAAAAGACAGAACACAACAGGCTACTAAGAGGAAAAACAGCTCTATTGCTAACTATAGGCCGCTGGCATCAGACACAGGCCTGGGTTCCGGCTGTGACTGTCTCCCAGGAGCGTCTGTACTGAGGGGCACAAGACAGAGTTGCTTATGACGGCAAAACCATGGGCACTGTCTCCATGATCAACAGCAAAAGAACACTTGAACTACCCTCTGCCTCTGACATAAAATGTATTATACAAGCATTAATTTATACCATGACAGGTCTTTAAAGCATCATGTATTCTAAGAGGGAATAAAAAGCTAATATAAAACTTTGCGGTGGACACTTTGGCAACATCTAACAAAATCTAAATTCCCCCATTGAGAAATTCATTCTGTGTGCACCACAGCACATATGGAAGAGGATGGTCATTATAATAGAACCAAAATGACATTAGAGGCTTAAATAAATTGCAGTGAATACAATGAAATGCTATGAAGTCACCAAAACGAATGAGACAGACACATGCAGCACTGAAAGCCCAGCCACAGGAAGTGTTCAAGAAATATGTCGCGTGAGGCTGGGTGCTGTGGCTCATGCCTGGAATCCCAGCACTTTGCGAGGCCAAGGCAGGAGGATCGCCTGAGGTCAGGAGTTTGAGACCAGCCTGGCCAACATGGTGAAACCCCATCTCTATTAAAGATACAAAAATTAGCCAGGCGTGGTGGCGCATATCTGCAATCCCAGCTACTCGGGAGGCTGAGGAAGGAGAACTGCTTTTCACTGGGAGGCAGAGGTTGCAGTGAGCCAAGATCGTGCCTCTGCACTCCAGCCTGGAGTGCAGGCTATTATTGTGACTCCATCACAAATAATAAAAAGAAAAAAAGAAATGTGTCACGCGGAAAAAAGCAAGTTGTGGAACATGTACATCATATACACATATCCATGTGTTTGTGTAGTCACACACAGGCACACACACATATGCACAAAAACATACAAACAGAAACAAATTCTAGAAGGATCTGCCTCAAACTGTTAACAGCAGTTATCTCTGGAGGAGCAGGATTATGGGAGACTTTTAAACTCTCTACATTATAAATTACTATTTTCTGCATTGTGTCAGTATTTAACAACTAAGCACTGCTTTTGTAATCTCAAAGAAAATAATGGCGATATTCCCACTAAAAAAAATTCTTATAAAGAATTCTAACTCTGGAAAATGCTTATGAAGATTATAAAACCAAATATAAATTATACATATCATGTAATTTACTATGTAAAAACATGCAATAAAAAACAGGCTATCAGGAAACAGACTAAACTACTGAGATGTGGAATTGTGGGTAACTTTTTTCCTTCTTTGTGAAATTTTCTACAATGAGAATTCCTTTTATAATCACTAGCAATAAGCACTTTAAAAATTCTACCTTGAACAAAGTGACAGCTATGTCACCCAAAGAACACTAGGAACAGATAATACCTTTAAGCAGATGTCCCTCAGCTGTGCTCGGACTTCAGTTACCAGCATCATATTCTTGCTGTTGACAAAATTCTCTTTGCACCAATCCTGAATAGGAGAAAGGGTGATAGTACAACCCATTCATTCACTATTTATTTGTTTATAGAGCTAGCATCTTGCTCTGTTGCCTAGACTAGAGTGCAGTGATACAATCTTACCTCACTGCAAACCCATCTTCCCACCTCAGCCTCCCAAACAACTTGAACTATCTGCAGCCACAACCATGCCCAGCCAACAATCCTCTCATCTCTATGGAGAGAACATAATGACGTTTTTAGAACACAGTTGAATTCAGAGGAAAAACTTCAGGTGCCAAAAAAGGAATGTAGGAAAATATCTTTATATCAAAAAACATGAATTATAAGGAAAAGTATTAATTTAAACTAAAGAAAAACTTCAAGTTTCCCAGATTGGAATATTTGTATCATCATATCCAATGAAAGATTAGAATCTCCAGAATAGATCTTTTTTTTTTTTTTAAGAGACAGGGTTTCACCATCTGGTCTCGAACTCTTCACCAAGCTGGTCTCAAACTCCTGACCTCAGGTGATCTACCCACCTCGGCCTCCCAAAGTGCTAGGATTACAGGTGTGAGCCACCACACCTGGTGAGAATAAATCTTAAAAGCTCTACAAGTCATTAAGAAAAAGATCAACAACCCAGTAGAAAAATAGACAAAGGATATGAACAGACACAGAAAAGGAAATATAAATGCCCAATCAATTTATATAAGGCTTCTTTTTCCCTCCCTTCCCCTCCTTCCTTCCTTTTTTTTTTTTGAGTTGGAGATTCACTCTTGTTGCCCAGGCTGGAATGCAATGGCACGATCTCAACTCACCTCCGCCTTCTGGGTTCAAGTGATTCTCCTGCCTCAGCCTCGAAAGTAGCTGGGATTACAGGCATGCAACACCATGCCCAGCTAATTTTTGTATTTTTAGTAGAGATGGGGTTTCTCTATGTTGGTCAGGCTGGTCTTGAACTTCCGACCTCAGGTGATCCGCCTGCCTCGGCCTCCCACAGTGTTGGGATTACAGGCGTTAGCCATCATGCCCATAATCATCTTTTTTCTTTTTTTGGAGACAGAGTCTCACTCTGTCACCTAGGCTGGAGTGGCAAGGTTTCAGCTCATTGCAACCTCTGCCTCCCAGGTTCAAATGATTCTCGTGCCTCAGCCTCCTGAGTAGCTAGAATTACAGGTGTGTACAACCATGCCTGGCTAAATTTTGTATTTTTAGTAGACATGGGGTTTTGCCATGTTGGCCACGCTGGTCTGGAACTCCTGGGCTCAAGTGATCCACCTGCCTTGGCCTCCCAAAGTGCTGGGATTACAAGCTTGAGAAACTGCCTGGCCCTGGGCAAGTTTTTCAACTACACAAAGCTTCATTTCCATGACTATATGTTTCATGAATATAAAAACTAGTAACAGTGCTCATTTCTTAGGATTATTATACTAAATGAGATAATACATTAAAAAGTGCTTCGCATGGGGCTTGGCACAGAATAAGCACTCATTAATTGGTATGCACTCTCATTATTAGACATATTTACTTTATTAAGCTCCAATTAAATTTTGATGGGTTGGGAGTCACTTAAGTCTTGCTGAATTAAACACATTCAAAACAAAGACCGGAATGACACATCTTCCTTGGTAATTGCCCAGTATTCAGACATTTCTAAAATGATGTCTGGCTTTCGTTTTGTGATTCTTTAGATAATTCAGCTAAAAAGGGAAAACGTAGTATGTATACGCCTTCAGTACAAAAAGGGAATCACATACCAGCGAAGAAGGGAAAGCAGCTGTCACTGGAGAAAAGGAACAAGACAAGGCTCACCTTATTTCCACCTATGTTTTTGAAGGTCCGATAGATGTTGAGCAGGGTAAAGTGATCCCCTTCACTGGATGTGAACTTCTTCCGGACCCCTTGTACTTCATCCCGCCGGGAAGGAGGGTTGTGGAGGATGCTGTCCACAGACAGCAGGGAGACAATGGTTAGGATCTCCTCTGTACAGTGGAATTTGGGGGACAGAAGGATGGTCTGCAAACCAAAATTTAAAATTGTGTAAACTTTCTCCCAGCTTTAGAATACACTATCTCTGCATATTGCTTTTGCAGGTTCCTTTCTAAGGAGTTAAAGGGCAGGTATTTCTGAAACCATGGCTATGTACATTAGTGTTATTTTACTCTTTAATATGAAATAAAACAGATGACTGCCTTCCCTACAGAGTTCCAAATATTTTTCCTTTTTTTCTGAGAGCCTTGATCTGTCACCCAACTTGGAGTGCGGTGGCATGATCTCGGCTCACTGCAACCACCACCTCCCGGGTTCAAGTGATTCTCCTGCCTCAGCCTCCTGAGTAGCTGGGATTACAGGTGCGTGCTACTGCGCCTGGCTAATTTTTTTGTAATTTTTAGTAGAGATGGGGTTTCACCATCTTGGCCAGGCTGGTCTTGAACTCCTGACCTCGTGATCCACCCGCCTCAGCTACCCAAAGAGCTGGGATTATAGGCATGAGCTACTGTGCCTGGCCCAGAGTTCCAAATTTCTTATGGGTAGGACTCTTGACTTGGTATCATTGAATCCCACACTGAACATATATCAGGGTTATATGCAAACTAGGGGTTGGTAATTATTTAAGAGAAAAAGTGAGATTAATCTAGAAGCACTGGGTTAATGGTTCTACTTTGGGATGGCTAACCTGTAATGTACAGAAAGGGGACTGAGGAGAGGGTATCATTTACTTTGGCAAATTTGGGTTCTAAAGGAAATGCTGCCATCTTTCTTCCAATTGGAGTCAGGGTAAGCTGGTCATCCTTATGTTCAAGAGCACCTAACAGGTCCAGTTGGGCAATGGCCGCCTGAATGTGATCTAAAGAAACAGAGACATAAAAAGGAGCCGAAAATCCAGAAAGGATAAAGTTGCAGCTAGTTCAGTATTTCTGGGAGCTTTTGATAACTCTACATCAAACAATAGCAAAACTTGCAACCACCACTACCCCCCGATGCACGTGTTGAAGAATGACATCACTGTCTTCAGTTCAATTCCCTTTTCTTTTTTTGAGACAGAGTCTTGCTCTGTAGCCCAGGCTGAAGTACAATGGGGTGATCCTGGCTCATTGCAGCCTCCACCTCCCAGGTTCCAGCGATTCTCTTGCCTCAGCCTCCTGTGTAGCTGGGACCACTGGCGCACACTACCACGCCTGGGTAATTTTTGTATTTTTAGTAGAAACAGGGTTTCACCATGTTGGCCGGGCTGGTCTTGAACTCTGGACCCCAGGGTATCTGCCTGCCTCAGCCTTCCAGTGTTAGGATTACAGGCGTAAGCCACCATGCCCTTTTTAAGTGACCTGTAATTTGGCGATATGTATGTAGAGTTTGAATATATACATCCATTGACCCATCAGTGTTACACTTATGAGTTTCACCTGTAGATTTACTCATACATTGCACAGAGACCATATTGCCAGAACCAAACACAAAACAATGGAAATACCAGTTGTGTCAGAGGCCAGCTGGGAGGCTGGGAGACAAGAAGGTGAGAAGGACATTATTACTATTTACTATTTTATATTTTTTAAACTTTGAACCTTGTATATATATTATCTATTAGAGAATAAAAAAGCATTTTTAAAGATGTAGTAAATATATATATCCCAATAAGGAATGATCTGTAAAGTGTATTAAATGAAAAAAAGCAATGTGCTTTTCACTGTTTTTTTAAAGCAATTTTGTCAATAGGAGGATGGATAAATGCATTTTCGTTTATTCACAGAATGGAATAGCACTTAGTGTGTAAAAGCATCAACACAAACTGTACAGAACATACTGAGTGAAAACAGCTTAATAAGGAATGAATTACATAAACTTACAACCTGAAACAACAGGTGGTTTAGGGATACATATGCATATAGTAAAATAAAGAAAAGCAAGGCAATTACAAACACGATGTGGGGGAGTGGTTACCCCAAGGGAGTGAAAGGAGGTGAGGGCAGCCAGGGAGGGGTCCTCAGGGCTTCGACTGGGTATACAGGTGTTGGATTTTAATCATTCCTTACCCCTCTGTATCTTATTCTTTTGTTTGTCAGGATTTAGCAATGAAAAAAAAATCAAGCATGGAACAGTGCTCAATGTGTGTTGCTATTTGTGTTTTAAAACATACTACATGCTGAACATGGTGGCTCATGACTGTAATCCCAGCCCTTGGGAGGCTGAAGCGGGAGGACCACCTGATGTCAGGAGTTCAAGACCAGCCTGGCCAACGTGGTGAAACCCTGTCTCTATTAAAAAATACAAAAATTAGCCAGGTGTGGCAGTGCACACCTGTAGTCCCAGCTACTTGGGAGGCTGAGGCAGGAGAATCACTTGAATCCAGTAGGTGGAGACTGCAGTGAGCTGGGATGGCACCACTGCACTCCAGCCTGGGCGACAGAGTGACGACACTCTGTCTCAAAAAAAAAAAAAAACCAGAGAAACAAAACAAAAACATACTACAGGGTGGCTTGGTGGCTCACACCTGTAGTCCCAGCTACTCGGGAAGCTGATGTGGGAGGTTGAGGCTGCAGTGAGCCAAGAAGGAGCCATTGCACTCTAGCCTGGAAAACCAGAGTGAAACCCTGTCTCAAAAATAAATAAATTAAACACACTACATATACTCACATATGCATACATTGCTCTAGAAGTCTACTAAAAAATGGTTCCAGTGGTTGTTCTAGGGGAAAAAACTATGAACCTGAGGATCAGGGCAGGACCCTTGTATACCCATCAATGGGTTACTTCGTGTTTTTCCTTTCTCCCAGCCTCCCCTCCCTTGCTCCCCTCCCCTCCCGCTCCCCTTCCCCTTCCTTCCTTCCCTTCCTTCCTCCTTCCCTCCGTCCGCTCCCCCCTCTCCCCCCACTTCCCCTTTCCCTTCCCTTCCTCTCTGTTTTTATTTTTGTCACCCAGGCTGAAGTGCAGTTGTGCCATCTCGGCTCACTGCAACCTCCACATCCCAGGTTCAAGCAATTATCCTGCTTCAGCCTCCTGAGTAGCTGGGACTACAGGCCCCCACCACCCTGCCTGGCTAATTTTTGTATTTTTGTAGAGATGAAGTTTCATCCTGGGGTTCAAACATGGGGTTTCATGTTGGCCAGGCTGGTCTTGAACCCCTGAGATCAGGAGTTCCTCCTTTGGGAGGCTGAGGTGGGTGGATCACCTCAGCCTTCCAAAGTGCTGGGATTATAGATAGGTGTGAGCCACTGCACCTGGCCTCCTTTTTCTTTTTAAACCAATTGCATTTCTTAAGAAAAGGGTGGGGGTGGGAGGAAAAGGAAAATGATGCACTGATGAGAGGCCAGGTACCAAAGCTACTCTCATAAAGAATTCCAGTTATTTTCTTCCTCTATAGAGAAATTACTAATGAACAGAAGAGACTGATCAAATTCCAGTGAAAAGCAAAGAAATGTGATCTCTGCAGTCCCTGTGCTGATAAAAGTACAATTTCATTAAATTTCTGCAGTACCCCAAGAACTCACATGATGACCTTCACTTGTTCTAGAGGTCAAGGAACCTTATGGATGGTGCTGATAGTACAGAATCTATAATTTCACAGCTAGGAGCATTGACACATGCCTGTGGCCCCAGCTACTTGGGAGGCTGAGGTGGTAGGATCACTGGAGCCCAGGAGTTGGAGGCTGTAGTGCACTATGATGGAACCTGTGAATAGACACTGTACTCCCACCTGGGCCACACAGTGAGACCCTGTCTCTTTAAAGTCAATCAACTTATCTATCTACGATTTCATGATTTTAAGATGCTTCTCAAATAGTTAATGTTGTTATCCACAAAATTAAATAAACAAAAGGGGATGACCAAAATATTTTATTTTTGGACACGTCCATTTGTTGTTTTTCTCTTCACCCACCTTCTGCAAAACTGTGGATTTCACTTACCTGGAGATGGCTTGGACATGAAGTCAAAGGTGAGCACATTTGGGACTTTCATTGCTAGAAGCTGAAGCATGACACTGGCCAGGTTACACCTGTGAAGAGCGTGAGACCAGGGTCATGACCTGATCCCTCTACCAGTGAGTCAGAACCACTCGACAAGGAGTGTGAGTAAAAGCGGCAGCTCTGGGCAAGCGGGAGAGACATGGGGACAAACAGCAGCAGTGCAGGAGCCTAGTGCCTACCTCTGGATCTCTGGCACAGTCATCTTATCAAACTTCTCAAACTCCTCCTCCGTGTAGAGCCGGTAACAAATGCCACTGTCCTCTCGGCCAGCCCTCCCTGTGCGCTGCCAGGCCTGGGTCTTCGATACCCGCTGCACTGCTAACACCTCAAGACCACTGTCTGGATGGAGAGTGAGCCCCATTAGTGCTTTATCACATGAACAAACTCTTTCTAGTGTTGAAAAAAGTACACCCGTGGTTCTTTCAGCAACACTGGGGTTCAGAAAATCTCAACACTAGCACATTGGATAGCGCAAAACCAGGTTGCTCCGCAGTGGTTTGGCCCTAGTGAAATAAGGCTTTGCAAAAAGCCCGGTGTGAAATCTGTTCCAAACACATCAGAAAAACCTCATGCATGCAGCAAGGGGCCAGAAGCATAGTTTCCGAGGTCTTGGCTTAGATGGCAGGATGGCCAACCCCTCCAGTTTGCTTGGGACAGAGGGTTTCCTGGGATGTGGGATTTGGGGTGCTAAAACCGGGACAGTTCCAACAAACTAGGATGGTGGTCATAGATCATACTATCAGTGACTCAGAAATTAAATGTCTCAAATCACTTGTGTGCTTTATCCTCCCTCCCAGTTCTGTTTTAAGATGGAAATACTGTGATGTCTGTTTTCCAGCAGTAAATGAGGTTCATTTCCTTGATAAAGGTGTATTCTGTGCCAGGCAATGGAGACTCAAGCTCTTTCATCTATGTCATCTCAAAAAGACACATGAGTGAAGTCAGGACCCTCGAATGTTTACTACAGCATTTCAGTTCAATAACTGGGAACAACAAATGCAGTGGCCTTAAATCCTCTGTGGAATTAAGCAAAGTATAAAACAGATACAAGTAAAGATGACCTTAAGTTAGCTTTCCACTGCACCTTCTCAGGAGAAGCCAGTGCTTCACCTTCCATGCCTCACCCCAGCCGGCGGGTCTGATTCCTTCCTGGGAAACCTGGGAGATCAAACCAGCCATATATATACTTTCTGATGAGAGCCTTCGATTGTTACCCAGCTGTCCCTGGTCTTACAGCAACTTCTGATAGGGTACCAGACCCTCTGCCCAGGTCCCTGACCCTGTCTTCCCACATAAGCTAAACCTGGGTTCTTTTCTGCCTCTACTTCCTGTCTCACATACCTGCCTCAGGACTCCTTTGTGGACTCAGATTGTAGATTATCTCACCCGTGGTGCCTGCCACCCGAATCTGTTCGTTACAAACATCAAACACTCACTCAGGGGAACACTGTGGGACTACAGTTTCAGTGGTTGCTCACTAGTCACAGGAGAGACATTCATGAACTACGAATTCTCACCAGGGTTATACTTCTTTGCTTTAACCATGCCCGTGTCAACTACATATTTTATTCCTGTAATGGTTATGGAGGTTTCAGCGATGTTGGTTGAAATGATCACTTTGCGATAGCCCTAAAAGGAGGAAGAAAACCAAAAAGCCGTATGACACACAGATGATTCAGAAGTGTTCAAACATATTCTCACCATTAATTTCCACAATTCGCTCATGACCAAGAAAAGATGACTTCATTATTAATGGCAGTCATTAATATCAATGGTTGGTCATTAAACTGGGCGGGGGAAGGGGACGTTGCAGTCTTAAAGGTAAATGTGAGGCAATGAGATGTGGTGGAACAAGCATGGGAATCAGAAGCAAGTAGATGTGGGTTGGAATCGTGGCCCTGTCAGTGACTTACTATGTGGCCCCCTGAGCAATTTACTTCCCCTCTTGGGGCCTTGGGACCCCCATGGGATCATAACCTGCCTTGCTGGTTCCCACAAGGATGAGAGACAGTGGATATAAATGCTAGCACAGTGCCTGGCATGGCAAAGGCACACAATAAATAGCACTATGGACAAATGCAATTTATGCTGGTTCTCAGAAGTCACTCATTTACCTTCCAGCTTTTGTTATACTCTCCCTCATCCCAACAACTGTCTCCCTGCTCCTGTCATAGGAACGCTGTATCTGTCTCTGTGCATTGTATCCCTGCACCTTCTCAATGAGCTGATCTGGTACCTGGGCATCCCATCCCATACACCTCATCTGGAGCCTGGTAATAGGTACACACACCTCACTGGTGGATCCGTCTGGGTGCCCAGAATGGGGCTGGACAGAAGAGGTGGTGTACTCACCTTTGGGGCCCCTTGGAAGACTCGGAGCTGCTGTGCATAGGGCAGGGAGGCATACAGAGGAAGGACCAGCATCGCAGGGCAGCTGTCTGGGAGGTGCTTTGCAATGTCGCGGCAGGTTTTGCTCATGGCCTCAATCTCCTCCTGACCAGTGAGGAACACCAGGATGTCCTGTGAAGAAGGGGCTTCCTATAAAAAAGGTGGAGTGGGATTACTAGGCATTGACAGAATTGTAGCTTGCATAGAAAAAGACAATGGTGATTGATGATGTTTCTCAGAGTTCTTTTTCTTATGAAAATAAACATGAGCCTAAAAGTTGATGTTTCCCTTGGAGAAAACCCTTAACCAGCAGTGCATAAAACGATTAACAGGCTAGGTGTGATGGCTCATGCCTGTAAACCCAGCACTTTGGGAGGCCAAGGCAGGAGGATCGTTAGCGGCCAGAAGTTTGTGACCAGCCTGGGAAACACAGCAAGACCCCATCTCTACAAGACGTTTTTTTTTTTTTTTGAGACGGCGTTTCGCTCTTGTTACCCAGGCTGGAGTGCAATGGCGCAATCTCGGCTCACCGCACCCTCCGCCTCCTGGGTTCAGGCAATTCTCCTGCCTCAGCCTCCCGAGTAGCTGGGATTACAGGCACGCGCCACCACACCCAGCTAATTTTTTGTATTTTTAGTAGAGATGGGATTTCACCATGTTGACTGGGATGGTCTTGATCTCTTGACCTCGTGATCCACCCGCCTCAGCCTCCCAAAGCGCTGGGATTACAGGCTTGAGCCACCGCGCCCGGTCCTGATATATTTTTTTTTAATTGGTCAGGGGTGGTGGCACATGCCTAGAGTTCCAGCTGCTTGCCACTGCACTCCAGCCAGGATGACAGAACAAGACCCTGTCTCAGAAACACAAAAACCAAAACTATAAAAATACAAGAGTTAGCCAGCTATGTTTAAAAGCCAAGTGATGAAATTATGAAGGAAAATCATCAGATTGTTTTTTCTAACAAGAACAACACCATGAAAAGCATAATCAGGGAAGCAAATAAAATCTGCATGAAGCTTCCTTACTTTTATAAGCATCTTGAAGACGAAGTTGAATAAACAGAAGGCAACTTGGGGAAATCCTAACAAACAGAAATGAACAGATGCAGTCAAGCTGGAAAAGGAGCCTTTAATGAATGATGCCATCAAAAGCACTTTCACACGTCCAAAAAAATACACTATACTGGGACAACTGCTTGAGATACTGAGGTTAATGGGGTTCCTCACTTTCTTTCATTCTTTTTTTTTTTCTTTTTGAGACAGTCTCACACTGTTGTGCAGGCTGGAGTGCAGTGGTGCAATCTCAGCTCACTGCAACCTCCACGTCTAGGTTCAAGCAGTTCTCCTGCCTCAGCCGTCTAAGCATCTGGGATTACAGGCACCCGCCACCATGCCCAGCTGACTTTTTTGTATTTTTTTAGTAGAGATGGGGTTTCACTATGTTGGCCAGGATGGTCTCAAATTCCTGACTTCCTGATCTGCCTGCCTCGGCCTTCCAAAGTTCTGGGATTACAGGTGTCAGCCACCGTGACCAACCAGGATTCCTCATTTTCAAAGGTAAAAACACCCAAGTGTGAATGACATACCTAATGTGCTGATTTTTCTTTGATTTCTGATCATATATATTAATTTGGTTGAAGTAAAGTGCTTGACACTTTGGAAGGCTGAGGTCGGTGAATAACCTGAGGTCAGGAGTTCAAGACCAGCTTGACCAACATGGTGAAACCCTGTCTCTATTAAAAATACAAAAATTGGCCGGGCGCGGTGGCTCATGCCTATAATCCCAGCACTTTGGGAGGCCCAGGCGGGTAGATCATGAGGTCAAGAGATTGAGACCATCCTGGTCAACAAGGTGAAACCCTGTCTCTACTAAAACTACAAAAATTAGCTGGGCATGGTGGTGCACACTTGTAGTCACAGCTACTTGGGAGGCAGGAGAATTGCTTGAACCCAGGAGGCGGAGGTTGCAGTGAGCTGAGATCATGCCATTGCACTCCAGTCTGGGTAACAACAGTGAAACTACGTCTAAAAAAAGAAAAATACAAAAATTAACCAGGCATGGTGGTGAGCACCTGTAATCCCAGCTACTCGGGAGTCTGAGACAGAAGAATTGCTTGAACCTAGGAGGCGGAGGTTGCAGTGAGCCGAGATGGTGCCACTGCACTCCAGCCTGGGCAACAGAGCAAGACTTTGTCACAAAATAAATGAAATGAAATAAAATAAAATAAGGCCAGGAGCAGTGGCTCACGCCTGTAAGCTCAGCACTTTGGGAGGCCGAGGCGGGTGGATCATGAGGTCAGGAGATCAATACCATCCTGGCTAACACAGTGAAACGCTGTCTCTACTACAAATACAAAAAATTAGCTGGGCATGGTGGTGCTTGCCTGTAGTCTCAGCAACTCAGGAGGCTGAGGCATGAGAATCGCTTGAACCTGGGAGGGGGAGGTTGCAGTGAGCCGAGACTGCACCACTGCACTCCAGCGTGGGCGACAGAGCAAGACTGTTTCAAAAAAATAATAATATACTGGGAAGCCATGGGGTGCAGTAATGAGCTTCACCACAGGAAAATGGTGACAAAGGGAAGAGTAAAGATGACAACTGCACAAAGGCCTAGGAGAGCCACATGTCCCAACTGGAAAAGTAGCATAAAATAGAACTATTCATGATTGGCATATGAGAGATGTTGGAACATTTGGGAAAAAGCCAGAGCTACTTAAAAACAACTGTTGTTCAAGAAAAAGGTGTAGGGATGGTGTGCTGCCAGCGATGTGCTCATAATATTGTTAATATTGATACTAGACTTAGAAAACATCTAACAGGCCAGACACAGGGGTGCAAGCATCTAGTCCTCGCTATTCCCAAAGCTGAGGCGGGAGGATTGATTGAGCCCAGGAGTTCACGTCCAGCCTGGGCAACATAGCAAGATCCTGTCTTAAAAAGAAAAACCTAAACAATATCATGATAGAACTGTTAAGAAGTTGAAAATAAAGGGGGTAGGGGAGGGGCATTTCAAACTCTTATCACCATGTTAAGAAATTAGCATATGATGCCTGACACCCATAACTCAAGAAACAGCAGTAAAAGCAAGGTAGCTTAGAAATATGAAAGCAGGGCCAGGCACGGTGGCTCATGCCTGTAATCCCAGCACTTTGGGAGGCCGAGGCGGGTGGATCATGAGGTCAAGAGATTGAGACCATCCTGGTCAACATGGTGAAACCCTTTCTCTACTAAAAATACAAAAAATTAGCTGGGCATGGTGGCGCATGCGTGTAATCCCAGCTACTCAGGAGGCTGAGGCAGGAGAATTGCCTGAACCCAGGAGGCGGAGGTTGCGGTGAGCCGAGATCGCGCCATTGCACTCCAGCCTGGGTTACTCCGTCTCAAAAAAAAAAAAAAAGAAATATGAAAGCAAGGCTGGGTGTGGTGGCTCACGCCTGTAATCCAAGCACTTTGGAGGCCAAGGCTGAGGTCGGGAGTTCAAGACCAGCCTGACCAACATGGTGAAACCCTGTCTTTAATACAAAAAAAAAACAGAAAAAGAAATATGAAAGCAATATCTAGAGATTGAAAGTAGGTCCCCTAAACAGCAGAAACCTGGGATGATGAAGTAAAAACAACTGCTATTCTTTTATTATGAGCCTTTTACTATAAACTACTTGACTTTTTAAAACTTTAAGCCCCATATGCATCACTTATTTATTTTTTTGGGGATGGAGTTTCGCTCTTGTTGCCCAGGCTGGAGTGCAGTGGCCCAATCTTGGCTCATTGCAACCTCCACCTCCCGGGTTCAAGCAATTCTGTCTCAGCCTCCTGAGTAGCTGGGATTACAGGCACCCACCATCATGCCCAGCTAATTTTTATATTTTTTTTTAGTAGAGATGGGGCTTCACCTGGTCCTGAATTCCTGATCTCAAGCAATTCACCCAGCTCGATCTCCCAAAGTGCTGCGATTACAGGCATAGGCCACTGCGCCTGACCTGCATCACTTATTTTAAAATATAAAATGGGCTGGGCACGGTGGCTCAAGCCTGTAATCCCAGCACTTTGGGAGGCCGAGGCGGGTGGATCACGAGGTCAAGAGATCGAGACCATTCTGGTCAACATGGTGAAACCCCGTCTCTACTAAAAAATACAAAAAATTAGCTGGGCACGGTAGCGCGTGCCTGTAATCCCAGCTACTCAGGAGGCTGAGGCAGGAGAATTGCCTGAACCCAGGAGGCGGAGGTTGCGGTGAGCCAAGATTGCACCATTGCACTCCAGCCTGGGTAACAAGAGCGAAACTCCGTCTCAAAAAAAAAAAAATGACTGAGCATGGTTTCTCACATCTGTAATCCCAGAGCTTTGAAAGGCTGAGTTGGGAAATTCAGATGAGACCAGGAGTTTGAGACCAGCTTGGGAAACATAACAAGACCCTGTCTCTACAAAACATAAAAAAAAAAAAATGAGCATGGTATAGTGGTGTGTGCCTATAGTTCCAACTACCCAGGAGGCAAAGGCAGGAGGACTGCTTGAGTCCCAGGGGATCAAGGATGTAGCGAGCTATGATTATGCCACTGTTCTCCAGCCTGGGTGACAGAATGAGACCCTGCCTCTAAATAAGTAAATTAATTAATTAAATAAAAATTAATTTAAAAAGTTTGCTTCTGGATTTTCTCAGAAAGTTAATAGGAAGGTAATAACATTATATTTTATACAAGTTAAACAAAAGTGATTTAATGATTCAAATTTTTGAAGTAAATGTTTAATAAAATTTGAGAAAATAGTTATAAATATTCTCCTGATATAGTTTTAAAAAAACCAAAAACCCTAAGTTACAACCTATTATTGGGCTAATGTCAACTTTCTTGTTTTCTTTTATTGAGATGGGATGTTGCTCTGTCTCCCAGGCTGGAGTGGAGTGAGCATAGTTCACTGCAGCCTTAATCTTCCAGGCTGAAGTGATTCTCCTACCTCAGCCTCCCAACTAGGTGGGACTATAGGTGCGCATCACCACGCCTGGCTGATTTTTTTTTATTTTCAGTAGAGACAAGGTCTTGCTATGTTGCCCACGGTGGTCTCAAATTCCTAAACTCAAGCAACTCTACCCATCTCTGCCTCCCAAAGTGCTAGGATTACAAGTATGAGCCACTGTGCCCGGACAGCTTTTTCTTTAAGTGAGGCACAAAATATCAGAGCACCCCACATGTAGTAAAAGAGGCAGTGTTTCTTCTTTAAAAACATTTTTAATTTTTTTATAGTGACAGGGTTTTGCTATGTTGTCATACTGGTCTTGAACTCCTGGAGTCAAGTGATCTTCCTGCCTTGGTCTCCTAAAGCATTGGGATTACAGGTGTGAGCCACCATGCCTGGCCAGAAGCAGTGTTTCATAGACTTATTTCAGTTATAGGTATAGCATATTGGGTTGTAAAATAAAAAGTACTTCTTAATGGGTGATATAATCAAGAAAAGTTGGTAAGCTACTGCTCTAACATATGGAAATTTTCTGGCTCAGTGTAAGAAAGTTGCTGGTCAGAGCTGAATTATTTTTCTTTTCAGAGAAAATTAGAGATACTATAAATAAAGGATAAAAATGCAGACAAAGCAAATGAACTCCTTATCCATCATTTTCTTTTTTTTTTTTTTTGAGACAGATTCTCCCTCTGTCACCCAGACTAGAGTGTAATGGCACGATCTCTGCTCACTGCAACTTCTGCCTCCCAGGTTCAAGCAATTCTAACATGTCAGCATCCCGAGTAGCTGGGATTACAGGCACCTGCCATCACTCCCGGCTAATTTCTGTATTTTTATAGAGATGGGGTTTCATCATGTTGGACAGGTTGGTCTTGAACTCCTAACGTCAGGTGATCTGCCTGCCCTGGCCTCCCAAAGTGCTGGGATTACAGGTGTGAGCCAATGTGCCCAGCCTCCTTATTCATCTTAATGACACAACTCACAAAGCTGTTTTATTCGGTAGCTTTTCTTTTCAAGGCTCATTGTTCTCACTACAACCACAAGATAAAAGAGAGCTTTTCGGGAATTTGCACCCCATACCATACCTGGTGGATCTGGAAGACTGAGACAAGCGCAGCGTGCAGGTAATCATTCTGAGGCTGTTTGGTGTAAAACACCTGGATCGGATGCTGCCGACCCTCTAGGTAGAGGACAGGGGCGCCATTGAAATACTGAGAGAACAGGTCCACGTCCATTGTAGCTGACATCACAATCACCTGCATTAGAGAATGAAGAGGAGGATCAAAAACAAACATTGGGACAGGCTTTCTGTGTCCCTTTCCAGCCCCAAAAGCAGATGATTGAGGCCTGCGCCACCCCATCATAGTTAGCTTTCTTCCAAGGCTCTGAGCAGAACAGACAGAAGAAAACACCCTGCCAAAGCACACAGGTCTGTTTCCTTTTTTTTTTATTGAGACGGAGTTTTGCTCTTGTTATCCAGGCTGGAGTCCAATGGCACGATCTCGGCTCACCACAACCTCCACTTCCTGGGTTCAGGCAATTCTCCTGCCTCAGCCTCCTGAGTAGCTGGGATTACAGGCACGCGCCACCATGCCCAGCTAATTTTTTTTTTTATTTTTAGTAGAGATGGGGTTTCACCACGTTGACCAGGATGGTCTCGATCTCTTGACCTCGTGATCCACCCGCCTCAGCCTCCCAAAGTGCTGGGATTACAGGTGTGAGCCACCATGCCCGGCCCCCCCCTTTTTTTTGAGATGAAGTTTCACTCTTGTCACCTAGGCTAGAGTGCAGTAGCACAATCTCGGCTCACTGCAACCTCCGCCTCCTGGGTTTAAGCGATCTTCCTGCCTCAGCCTCCCAAGTAGCTAGAACCACAGGCATGTACCACCACGCCTGGCTAATTTTTTGTGTTTTTAGTAGAGACAGGGTTTCACCATGTTAGCCAGGCTGGTCTACAACTCCTGACCTCAGGTGATCCACCTGCCTCGGCCTCCCAAAGTGCTGAGACTACAGGCGTGACCCAGTGCGCCCGGCCAGGCCTATGTCCTGTGTGTGATGCATACTTTCAGAGGCAGTCTCCCCAGTTCCTTTCTCCTCTTCTGTGCAGCTTTCACCACGCCAAAGAGCACATCTGTGTGGATAGTCCGTTCGTGAGCTTCATCCAGAATGACACAGCTGTACTTCCGAAGCAAGGAGTCTGAAATTGCTTCCCGCAGAAGCATGCCATCTGTTAGAAACTTGATTCTGGTGTCTTCTGAGGTGACATCATCAAAGCGCACTGTATAGCCAACCTGTGGGGAGAAACAACTTATTCAGTCATCAAACATTTCTTGAGCGCCCACTGTGTCCAGAGTAAGTTGGGTACTTGTACCACCACAGTGAACAAGACCAACACCAACCCCTTCTACTCCCTAGGGAGGCATGCAATCTCGCTGGGGAGAGAGACGATGGTCAAGTTTCCTTTAACTGCAATTATGATAAGTATTACAAAGAATATTTAAAATCAACCTTCAAATTCAAGCTATTTAATAGTTTCATGTGAAGTTATGTATAGATATGAAGATTTCTGAGATATTTTTAAGTGAAATGAGTACATGCACACACAAATCTGTCTTAGAAAAAAAAAGAAAAAGAAAAATGAAATAAAAAAAGAAACAAAAAAACAAATCTGTCTTATATACAGTTCTGAGACTCATTCTCAATACTCACATATAACTAGCGTAATGCTTACAATTTTTCTAGAAAGACAGATAAGAGATTTAACAGAGGTTACTGAAGGCTTAAAGATGTTCAAGGAAAACAACTAATTTGTCCAACTTGACAATAGATTTAGAAAACAAAGCACATGGAACGTAAAGAACTCTGAAATAGGCCTCGATGACTGGAAGAATAGGCAAGAAAGCGGCTCACTATGTAAAGGAAGTCTTGTTTGGAAAAGTAAGAGGCAGCAGGCATGGTGGGAGAACTGTTTAGTTAAGAAGTACTGATAGTAAAGAAGGAAACCAGGTACCAGCTTCCCGAGTTCAGTTCTCTTCTCATCTGACACTCTAGTAGCAAGAGAGATGGCAGCCACTCGCCGAGGCTGGGTCACAGCAATGATGCCCTGGCGGCTGATCCCGCCTTCATAGAGGTACTGAGGGATCTGAGTTGTCTTCCCAGAGCCAGTTTCTCCTAGGAAAGAGGGAAAAGAAGTCTCACTGAAATGCAAATTGGGGCTGGGCATCAGGGCTGGCATCTATAATCTCAGCACTTTGGGAGGCTGAGGCAGGAGGATGTCTTGAGCCCAGGAGTTCAAGACCAGCCTGGGCAACAAAGCAAGACCCTGTCTCAACAACAAGAGCAACAACAATTAGCCAGGTGTGGTTGGTGTAGTCCCAGCTACTAGGGAGGCTGAGGCTGAAGGATCATGAGGCCCCAGGAGTTCAAGGTTACAGGAAGCTATGATTGCACCACTGCATGCCAACCTGGGAGATAGTGTGAGATTTTGTCTCAAAAAAAAAAAAACAAAATGCAAATTGGCTGGGCACAATGGCTCATGCCTGTAATCCTAGCACATGAGGAGGCCAAGGTAGGAGGATCACTTGAGCCCAGGAGTTGCTCCTGGGCAACACAGGGAGATACTGTCTCTACAAAATATACAAAAATTAGTTGGTCATGGTGGTGCACGCCTGTGGTCCAAGCTACTCTGAAGGCTGAGGTGAGCGTATTGCTTGAGCCTGGGAGGTCGAGGCTGCAGTGAGCCACAGTCACGCCACTACACTCCAGCATGGGCAACAGAATGAGACCCCGTCTGAGAAAAACAACAACAAAAAGTAAATTGACATAAATTTCACCAAACACACAGCTCAAAGTCAGAAGTAAGATAAAATACTCTGAGTTGGTAAAGCCTCAGGAGAATGGGCACTCAGGTATGTACACTGCTGGCGGAGTTAATTGGTTAACTGGTATTGTTTCTCTGGAGGCCAAATTATGGCTTTTAAATCTTTAAAATGTTCTTATCCTTTGACTCACAATTCTATTTGCAGAAATTGATTCTAAGAAAATAAAGACATAGCTTCAAAGAGGTTTTATTGAATTTTGCTCCTGGCAGAAAAAAAAAATTGGAAACAATATAAATGTTCAACAAGTAACTTGCATAGTTAAAATATAAACTAAAATACAACTCTTACATAGATGCATACTGAGTGACATGAAGAGACATTCATTCATGCACTGCTGCCTTAAACTCCTGGCTGCCCCCAGCCTGCTGCCTTTCTTCAAACCCTCTGCCTCTGCCCACACTATGGGCAGAACACCTGCTCTCACACTGCCTGCCTGGCAAACTCTAAGATGAGTCAGGCCTCCAACACGCTCCCCTGGCAGCACGGGTGGCCCACCTCTGGGCTCCGTGGTGGCTTGTTCATCTCTCTTCCAGCACTGACCATCCTACATTGCACAAAAGTGTTTAAATGTGTGTGTCCCCCTCCAACACCAGAAGCTCCTGGAGGGCAGTGCTCTGAATGTCCCTGGTGTGTACTTAAATATTTTGCATACAATAAACACCCAGTAAATGTTATTTCCTACCCTGTGTGAGTTCCTTTAACAGCGCCTGATTAGCGCAAAGAACTCAGTAAACGAGCGAGGGCATCCTTCTCCTCCCTCTAGCTACCACATCTCTCTGACCTCAGAGTCCTCCAGTCCCATTATTTGTGGGTTTATTTCTTGTCAGTTTGTCAGCCCCCTCTAACTGCTTTTCCTTCCTGACCCAGACAAGAATCAGACTAAGAATCTGATTATTCTGCAATCTTCTTGCTGAATCCACCAGGCAAAACCCCAAACTTGGATCAAGGTTTCCCTGTCCCTTCTATACCAGGGCAACTAAGTGTTACCGAAGTAAAATACAAAATGCTTGGAACCAGAAGTGGTTTGAACTTTGGAGGATTCTTTCAAATTTTGGAATATTTGCATTATACTTACTGGTTGAGCATTTTAAGTGTGAAAATCTGAAGTCCTAAATGCTCCCAAATCTGAAACTTTTTGAGCACTCGACATGATGCTCAAAGGAAATGTTCCTTGGAGCCCATTCTGGATTTCGGATTTTCAGATTTGGGATGTTCAACCTATAATCTGGCTGTGCAGAAGCAAACCTGAGCTTATAGTGTAGCCAGAATGCACCTAGGCACCAACACCAACATCGATCTTTTTCTTGTTTTTGCAGCCTGTCTTGTCTCCATCCTTCCCAAGGGCCCACTTGAAGACCAGTGACTCCCATTCTGAGCAGAGCTCCTGAACGGGTCTCACAGAAGGGACGTTCTAAAATGTGATCTCTCTCTACTTGCCCCTTCAAGCCCTTCTGCATTTGCACCATCCTTACATCCCTTCTCTAGCCCCACAGCCTCTTAGCCTTCCTCCTCTTCCAGACCAGCCCTGCATCTAGCCCTGGTTGCCAAGGTCCCCCGGCCCCACGCCTCCTGATCTTTGCTCGGTTAGCTTGATTCTATCTTCAGCCTCCCTCCCTGAGTTCTTCCCCTTGACCTCTGAATACAGACGGTCCCTGACTTAGAACCTTTCAACTTCAAGACGGAGTGAAAGTCAAAACCGTAAAAACTGTACTTTTGAGTACCCACACAACTGTTCGTCATTTTCAATATGGTTTTCAACAAATTACATGAAATATTCAAGACTTTATTATAAAATAGGCTTCATGTTAGATGATATCACCGAACCATAGGCTAATGTATATGTTCCGAGCACACTGAAGGTAGGCTGAGCATATTAAATGCATTTGCAACTTAGGATATTTTCAACTTACGAGGATGGATGGGTTCATCCACACATAACCCCATCCTAAATCAAGCAGCATCTGTAGTTAAAGTTCCTCTTGGCTTCCCTCCTTTTTCTCAAAACAGAAGCCCGCTCCCCCGTGCTTTCATCCTTCAGCTCAATGACAAATCGGCTCTTACCCACACAGCTTTGTTGAAATAGCTCTAGATGGGATCCACAATCAATAGTGCCAGAGACTGCCTGTAAAAGTCGTGAAATTTTTATTTATGCAAGAAATGATTTACAGTTTAAAAGTGATTAGGCCAGGCGCGGTGGCTCATGCCTATAATCCCAGCACTTTGGGAGGCCGAGGCGGGTGGATCACGAGGTCAAGAGATCAAGACCATCCTGGTCAACAAGGTGAAACACCGTCTCTACTAAAAATACAAAAATTAGCTGGGCATGGTGGCGCGCACCTGTAGTCCCAGCTACTCGGGAGGCTGAGGCAGAAGAATTGCTTGAACCCAGGAGGCGGAGGTTGCAGTGAGCTGAGATCATGCCACTGCACTCCAGCCTGCGTAACAAGAGCGAAACTCCGTCTCAAAACAAAAAACAAAAACAAACAAACAAACAAAAAGTGATTAGGTCTCCTGAATGCTTTATAAAACGTCACGGTAACTCTTAACTATATAACTTGCCTGCTTTGCAGTTAGGTAAAACCTAGGCCACATGGAGTTAAATGCTGGAATAAGCCAGACCTTATCTGCACTTCTGTCTAGGTCCTAGGCTCTGCACCCAGTACATAATTAAAATCCCAAACTTACCAAGGTTTTCAACAAAGGTAAAGGCTGCTAAAAGTTAACAGTGTAACATGTATTTAAACTATGGAAGGAACAGTTTATGTGCAAGGTGTGTAAGGAAAGTAAAATATACTCTTGGTAAAAAGATTATAAGGTGGCATAAGAATGTGAATTTTTACCTACATTAAAAGGTTGAAGAATTGTTTTGAAGGTTTAAGCAAGTTTTGGAAGGTTAACTGTAAAAAAATTCTGTATGCAAACACATTAGCTAAAACTAAAGGGGTATCATCCAGTTTTTCTGTAAATTGAGCATTAAAATAAAAGCACAATGGGTTTCTCTTAAAGCACTAACCTGCTCTTAACAAAAATTATAATAGATTAAACAAAGGTCTATAAAAATCTTACCTTAGAAAACCAAACACCTGGCTGGGTGCGGTGGCTCACGCCTGTAATCCCAGTACTTTGGGAAGCCGAGGTGGGCAGATCATGAGGTCAAGAAGTGGAGACCAGCCTAGCCAACATGGTGAAACCCCATCTCTACTAAAAATACAAAAATTAGCTGGGTGTGGTGGTACATGCCTGTAGTCCCAGCTACTCGGGAGGCCGAGACAGGAGAATTGCTTGAACCCGGGAAGGGGAGGCTACGGTGAGCAGAGATCTCGACACTGCACTCCAGCCTGGTGACAGAGCAAGACTCCGTCTCAAAAAAAAAAAAAAAAAGAGAAAACCAAACACTGCATGTTCTCACTCATAAATGGGAGTTGAACAATGAGAACACGTGGACACAGGGAGGGGAACATCACACACCCGGGCCTGTCGGGGGGTGGGGGAGTACGCATTCTGCACATGTATCCCAGAACTTAAAGCATAATAAAAATAAAAAATCTTACCTTATAGTTAAACACTAAAATTGGGTAAATGCATCTACAAGGTTATTTTTAGAAATTGAGTTTAACATTAATAACACACTAATATAAAGGTAAAATTTGGCTTATTTGGTATAAAATCATACAGGAAGCATTATCAAATATAAAATGGCATTTGGCTTTCTTTGTATAAATATGTTATTAGTCTGTGCCCCAAAGTTATGGATGACTCCTATAATTCTGATACAGCTTAGTGCATGTTATCAGTAATAAATATAATTGTTATAATTATTGTGTACCATCCTTGTTAATTGTGTCTTTAACAATGCCAACCCTAAAACTTTTGTCATCCATAAATAACTGTTGTCTTGTTTTGGTCCTCTTTAAAAGGTGGTTTTATCATCAGCTATAAAGCTCTAACATGTGCACTTGAATGCAGGTTTCTGATAACTTTACAGATTGTAACAACAGAATAGAGGAAAAACATTCAGGATTCTTGAAGGGCTAAAATGTTCATTAATATCAAGCAGGACAGGAATGAACCGCATGAACTAAACTAATAGGAAACTGGAGTGATCTTTTCGATCTGTTCTGTTTAAAATATTGCTAATCCTTTGTTTTGCTTTTCAATGTCAAAGAAATTTTTCTTTTGAGATATTAACAGCTTTCAACAATTTAGTATACTCCCATAAACAAAATTTGGAGCATGCTTGTTTCTCTCTACCTGATTTTCTCCAGAATTTGGAAACTCTATTTTCAAGTTGTGGCAATACAGTTATTTGAATAACTGCAATAAGAATCTGTGTTCTTTTGTAATAGGACACAATGGGAGAAACTGGCTTTAATTGGAATGATATGCTTTCCTTCGAGGAATCAAACTTGCCTTATGAAGCCAAGAAGGCCCTTGGAAACTGGTTTCATATTCTGGCTACACAGTCCCTGTACAGGGATTCTGATCTGTAGTAAGTAAAGACTGTCACTTTCTAGCAGGCCAGGAACCCAAGTTACGCTGGAACTTCAAGAGGAGAGAAATTCACCAACTCATAGGTATTTGATGGTACAAATCCATGGCTGGGCTTCTTCAAAAGGTCTTATCTCATTTTCCTTCTGTGAAACAAAGTTCCAACAAAACTAGTTTAAAAGTCCTATATAACAAATAATTATTCTTACTGTACCATATACAAATGATTATGCAAATAATAATAAAGCAAACCAGTCCTGCCACGATTTTTCTTTTAATAAAAATCGTAAACTGGAGAGAGAAAATTATGTTTCAAAAACTATAGCACACCTGTTGTTAAATTCTAGTGTTGTCTAATATTTTACAATTTTTATTATTTTCTACTGTTTAAACTAAACTCTGATTTTTCTGGCTAAATGTTTCCAAAATAAAGCTGTGCTTTCCTTTTTTTTTTTTTTTTGAGACAGAGTTTCACTCTTGTTGGCCAGGCTGGAGTGCAATGGCTCCATCTCGGCTCATGGCAACCTCCATCTCCCAGGTTCAAGGGATTATCCTGCATCATCCTCCTGAGTAGCTGGGATTAAATGGGCCATCACGACAGGCTAATTTTGTATTTTTAGTAGAGACGGGGTTTCTCAATGTTGGTCAGGCTGGTCTGAAACTCCTGACCTCTGGTGATCCCTCCACCTTGGCCTCCCAAAGTGCAGGGATTATAAGGTGTGAGCCACCTCGCCCGGCAGCTGTGCTTTCTTAAAGTCCTATACACTGAAAACTAAATGTTTCAGCAGGCGCTGTCTCTAAGCCCCCTGACCATCACAGGAGGAAATCTCTTTACTGCTGGTGCTGACAACTAATAACTGAGGGTGCCCGGAATCTTTCGTCCCCATGTCTAGTGAGTCCATGGAACCCAGGGTAATTAAAATGGTATCTGTTACAGAAATCAATTCCTAAATACATCACACTCAAGTCAAAGCCTGGAAAGCTGAGGAGGAAACCTCTGACAGATCAACAAACATCCTAAATATCAATATTAAAAAAAAAGCAAATCTTAAGCTGAAACACATAAAAGAAAAGCAACTAGGTGAGAACTACTCATCTTACTCAGTCTCACCCCTACCTCACCAAATATTTCTGTTATTCCCACCTCTCCTTTTAAGGCAAATATTAAAACTTTTTAATGGAAATTATTTACTATGCCACCCTTGTGGGAATTGCTTTACTCTACTATTTGCAGTAGAACTAGATACTGCAGTATCTAGTGGAGTATCAAACAGAAAATCTCAAATTACTATAGAATTTTGCTTAATTATTATCCTCATAGCAGGAATAACGGTTACTAACAAAAAATTTCTAAACACGCACTTCTGCCTCTCATTAGATAAGAAATGTTGTTTCTATATTAACCAATCGGGCCTAGTAAAAAGCACTGCTAAAAAACTTAAAGAAAAGGCTAAAAAGCTAAGGCAGTACCAGAACAACCACATAGACTCTTGGTTTGAAAAGAAAATCTTAACATGGGTCATCCCATTCCTGGGCCCTCTCCTAATAATATTCCTGGGATTAATGCTCTTACCCTGCCTAATTCAAAGATTTTTTAACTGACATACTGCAGATGGCATTTCTCCTACAGTCAACCTGAGACCAGAAAACTCTCCATCCTAGTCACCAGAAGTAGCCAGAAAGAACATGCCATCCTATTCCTTTTTATGACTACAGGGTCTGGATTGACAGAGCAAGAGCACTGCCATCTTGGACAAGCCCCTCATTCAAATGTTCACCAATTCCCACAAGGGTGGCATAGCAAATAATCCTCCATTAAAAAGTTTTAATATTTGGCTTAAAAGGAGAGGTGAGGGCCGGGCGCGGTGGCTGACGCCTGTGATCCCAGCACTTTGGGAGGCCGAGGTGGATCACGAGGTCAAGTGATCGAGACCATCCTGGTCAACATGGTGAAACCCCGTCTCTACTAAAAATACAAAAAATTAGCTGGGCACGGTGGCGCATGCCTGTAATCCCAGCTACTCAGGAGGCTGAGGCAGGAGAATTGCTTGAACCCAAGAGGCGGAGGTTGCGGTGAGCCGAGATCGCGCCACTGCACTCCAGCCTGGGTAACAAGAGCGAAACTCCGTCTAAAAAAAAAAAAAAAAAAAGGAGAGGTGAGAATGACAGAAGTATTTGGTGAGGTAGGAGTGAGACTGAGTAAGATGAGTAGTTCTCACCTCGTTGCTTATCTTTTATGAGTTTCAGCTTAAGATTTGCTTTTTTTTTTTAACATTAAAAAAAATACAAACGGTATTAGCCTAATAGCTAAGGTCGGCACGACCACAGACCACAAATAACATCTCCAATCCCAAATATTCCAAACTCCTTCCAGACCAGAGACATGCTAGCCCCCAGATAACCCCTCTCCGGGCCGGAAAGACATCTGCCCCAAGATAACCTCCTCACCTCCCAGATCGATTCCAACCCCACCATAAACTTCTCCACACACATAAACATTCCAAGCTTGTGATACAATATATACTCTTAGTCTGTAAGAGAAAGGGTTCCTGACCGGGTCAGGAGCACCTCTCAGGTTTTAACTAAAGAAAACCTGTCTCTAACTACCAGCCGCTTTTCGTGTTTCTTTCCTCTATAACTCTTAACTAACAGCTCACATCCAAATCCAGTGGGCAGCACATCCAAGTCCAGAATAACTGGACTTCGCGGCTGCATCTGATAACCATTCCTCTGACTAGCAGCATTCCTGGGGATCCTTCCCCTTTGGATCCTCATCCTTTCTGTCCTTCAGTATCTCCTCTAGCACGTTGGGGGATCAAAGCCCCCTGAAATCAGTCCCTGCCCCACAACCCTGCCTTTTTTCATGCACCAGCAACTACACCTTCCCGCTCGACCGGAATGTGTTCAGGTTCCCGTCTCTCAGGCAGGGTTTCCCACCTGCCTGGAATGTCCTCCCTCCCACACGACCTCCCCAGCCGCCTCCTCATAAACGGAGTCAGATCTACTCTTCTAAGCTCCGCAAGTCCCCGGTACGTCTCTCTACCCTTTTACACGGAAGGTGAGTCTTTGCCTACACACGTCGGTCACTCTCACCGGGCTGTCAGCGCCTCCAGGGCAGGGCTGCCGGACCCTTCTTCGAGACCCCTCTCCATGTCTGGCCCAGAAAAGGTACTTAGGTTTGTTGAAGCCCACGAACGAAAGGAGTGATTGTCGTGTAAGCAAAACTGCTCTCGCTAAGCTACGGACGAAGAGCAAGGAAGAGCTCGCCGGCGCGGCCACTCACCGATGAGGACCGCGTTGTCCAGGTTTCGGAGCTGGGCCAGCAGTTGCCCCCGCGCCTGGAAGATGGGCAGACTCCGGCGCTGCAGCTCCACAGCTTCAGGGTAGGGACTGGCCGAGGGCTGGGCCAGGGGCGGCTGCTGCCTCCGGCCTCCTCCTCCACCTCTGCCGCCGCTGCCCGCCGTCAGCAGCATCACCACTCGCCTCCCGGGAGGGAAGGACCCAGCGCGGCTCGGAGGCCCAGTGCCCGGCCGGAATCTCTTGGCCGGCGGGAAGCCCGCCTCCTCCGGCATGTCGGGAGGACACCGCAGCGGGAGGCGCAAGCGCCGCGCCGTCAGCTCCGGCCCTCTCCCAGATGCCAACAGCGGGCGCGCACCGCCCTTTCCTCGCCACGTGCTGGAGGTTCCTGGCGACCACCGATGACCTCACGGCCGCCCCAGCCTTTAGAAAAGGGACTGCAACTCCCAGCATGCATTGGGGGCTTGGGATGGCTTTCAGTTCCTGGCGGTGGGAAAAGCAGGGCCTGAGGTGCAACCAGGTAAAGTACCGGTGCCACAACAGCGAAAAACAAGGTGTACGGTTCCGTAGGACTGTAGTCTCGGTTAACGAGGTTTTTCTCATTGTTTTGTTTTAGTAGTATTACGTCTTTCCAGTAAACACGCGTTTCCCCCTTCTCTGCAGGAATAAGTCACTCTTCAAGGAAAGTACTTACTTCTGTAAAAATCAATGAGAAGCACAAACGTGTATTATCTAATCCTCTAAGCAACTTATAGGGTTATCTAATCCTTTAAACCTCTTAATTCTACCGCAAATTATGTGGTAGATACTGGTTGTTAAATTATCCTTAATTTACAGATAAAGAAGCTGAGTCTTCTGAGATTAGTCATTCAGATGTTCCCAAATCATCCTGTGTTACAGAAGAGGAAAACAAATTCTATGATATACATGAATTAAACTCAGAAAATGACTACTCCAGCGGATGTGGTCGCCTCCAGTAATACAAGCAGAGAAAGGAGGGAGTTCGATGAAACTAAAATTGTATTTTATCTTTCCTTTTCATGGGGAAAAGGAAAAGTTCTCTACATGGCTGTCCAACCCCATCATAGACACTTCAATCAATGAAAAGATTCAGAACTGCAGCAGAAAAAAATAGGATGTAACGAGTTCCTCCTTCCGCTCCTAAAAGTTCTTAGATGATTTGCTAATTTACCACGGAGAATGGCAAGCAGCTGTTTGCTCTTACAGGAAATGTCATTTCCAGAGAATATACTGTAAACTTCAACTCATGCGAAGGACATCTGAAGCTCGTTTCCATGAAACTCGCCCTGTATGTGAACCTGTTAAAAATCTCCCCATCATTCGTGAAAGAACAAGTATAAAACAAAAAACTTCCCCTTTCCTCCAGGTCAGAGAGAATTTTCCTCTAGTTGCTGACAGTTTGGTGACCAGGCATTGCCGAAAATGTTCATGTTGAACGAGCAGTAGATGTGTGTTTAAGAATAAACTGACAATTAAAAAAATAAAATGACAAATTTTCACTTCCTGTCCTGAAATACTAATTTAGAAAGGCAAGCGAAAACTACGAGATAATAAATGTTGACCACGCCAGGAGCGGTGGCTCACGCGTTTAATCCCAGCACTTTGGGGAGCCGAAGCGGGCGGATCACGAGGTCAGGAAATCGAGACCATCCAGGCCAACATGGTGAAACCCCATCTCCACTAAAAATACAAAAAAATTAGCTGGGCGTGGTGGCGCACGCCTACAGTCCCAGCTACTCGGGAGACTGAGGCAGGAGAATTGCTTGAACCCAGGAGGTGGAGGTTGCAGTGAGCCGAAATGGCACCAGTGCACTACAACCTGGGCGACAGTGCGATACTCCAGGTCTCAAAAAAAAAAAAAAAAAAAATTAAAAATAAATGTTAACTTTCAAATTATGGACCTTAAGGCATCTCAGTCCTTTTTCCCAGTGTGCTTTCCAGAGTAATTTAATGTAGGAGTCCTACATTCCAAATGATTACAACAATTTAGGTAATATAAATGGGTGGACTTATTTCTTGATGGAGCACATGTCACCTCTGGATGCAGTCACTAATTTCCAGGCAATGGCTGTCATGCAGACCGATTACTGCCAAATCTTCTAATTTTCTCAAGAAAAGCCAAAAGTGAAGATTTTCATGTCAATGTTAAATACAAGCTTTTTTTTTTTTTTTTTTTTAAAAAAGGTAACCAGTCTGTAGGTAACTCATCCATAATCTCTGGCCTAATGACCTGGCGGCTATTCTGTAACCTCAAAGCCAAGAGGACCAAAGAGTTGAAAAATTAAGTCCTATGTATACATCAAGCCATGTTGCCCACATTTCTCCTACTGGTAGACTGAAATCTGCTGTTTCTCCTAAAGAAGTCTCTTGCAGTTCAGCCTCCTTCATATGTGGATACTAACAAGCTAATAACTATTCGAAGAATCCTGGTTCTTTCTCCAAAAGATGAAGTGTCAGACACATTTCATTCCCAACTTGTCTAGGATGGTTTGTGGACTTAACTGGTCTGATCATGACCATACCAGCTGGCAGTCACCTCTGCTTTTCTGACCACCAAATCACTGCCCTTGTTCATGTTGTTTTGCTCCATCCCACTTTCAGAGACAAACACAAGCTTCAGCAATGAGGCCCAAGCTTGCATGCATACACTTTAATCCCTCTATAATTAAAAATACCAGATAATACTTTGCTGATCAATAAACAAAAGTATTTATTCAGCACCCATGTGCCAAGCACTGTGCTAGGCACTATGGTGGATACAAAAATTAAGACATGGTCCCTGCCCTTAAGGAGCTTACATTCTCATGAGGGAGACAAGACTAATATACATGTACCAGCTAGGAACAATACAAGACAATATATAATCTGGCGTAAGAATATGTCATACAGACTTGAAGCTTTATAGGGATTCAGAGACAGACAATAAAATAGGCCTTAGAGTCAAGATTTTTGGAGGAATCAGGAACAAGGCCAGGCCTTGAAGAACTGAAGATACTTAAGTTGAGGTCCCTGTTAGGTAGAAGTGGGAGTCAATTAAGAAAAAAAAAAACAAGGATGCATATGATAGAGGGGCTTACTAAGAAGTCACTGTGGATTTCTGAGAAGTGACTTGATCATACAAGATTCAACAATTTTATTGCAAACTCATAAAATATGTTTAAGCAGCCTGGTGACATCCTACAGAACACAGAAAACAATGGCAGGATCATGACTAACATAGCTGGAACTCACCTGTCAAAGAAAAACAGCCACAACATAAAACATCGTCAGGATAAATGACAATAATTCTAGGAAGCCTATTACTAAACATGGTAATAGCTCCAATTTGTCCTTATTTTCAGAGGCCCCGGACACACCTCTGCCTGCTTCTAAAGACTACACAAGAAGTATGAAAGACATGAGGACATACAAGAGTGACACAGAAAAAAACAAGTGGAAGAGAGAAATAGAAATCCATAGTGAAAAAAACGCACCAAAATGTATAAAAATGTATCTCCTAGGGAGATGCAATTTGTACGTCCATTTATTTTAAATTGAACGTATACTGTATTTCCATAACAGCAACAACAACAAAAAACCCTATGCTTAAGTCAAGTGTGCTTTTCAGTATTACTGGAAGAATCCAGGAATCCCTCATTATGTGTAAGGTTAGTTGGTCACAAAATTCCATATATCAAATCTCACTTTTAGTTTATTTGCATTGTGAAAAGGAAGTGTGTTCTGGAAGAATCAAGATTTAGAGGCAAATTGAGGGGGAAGTAAGGACTTTTCCGTATGTCCATTCAAGCACAGGAATCCTGTCAAGCAACACAGGCCTAGGAATCATGGTAGTAGGGCTGGCCGAACT
Organism: Callithrix jacchus; assembly: GCF_049354715.1. Taxonomy (NCBI): domain Eukaryota; kingdom Metazoa; phylum Chordata; class Mammalia; order Primates; family Cebidae; genus Callithrix; species Callithrix jacchus. Next base: position 107,008,381 of record NC_133506.1, read on the forward strand.
GAGGAGAGGTGATTGAAATTACCACTGCTCAGGACACAGTGTAGTCACACCGCATGTCATCCTGCCACTAGGAACTTGCACCCCATAAAATCAGAGAAACCAAAAATCCTGTTAACTGCCTGCCTTTAGGCTATACATTCAAAACACATTTCCTGTTTTACCCAGTCATTAATGTATACAGATATTCCCTACTTAAATGAAAAGTGAGTGAATAGATTTTAGAATTAGCATTTTACCACAAAAATGCTACTACTTGGATAACTCAAAGTTAACTCAGGGAGAACAAATAAAACTAGAGAAACCCATCTCTAGCCCGAAAACAATAAAAAAAAAAACACAAAAACTAACAAACATTTCTTTGTTAGTTAAAGCTTTCTTGAGCAAAAACAAGATATGATAAAATTTAAGAATCTCATAAGGAGTATACACTTTAAGACTGGCTTTTAAACTTTAAAAAGCTTTCTAAAACCACTTAAAGAAAAAGCAGTCCCATAGACCCAGGTTGCATAAAATTGCAGCAATGATATTCAAAGTTACTAGCAACACGTAAAATACTTAAATTCCATTAGTTATGCAATTCCATTTAAAGACATTAAAACACTTTTCACTTCAAAAACAATCTGAAAATTCCTATTTAGGATGTACGTTATGTTTGAGCCTATGTCTAACCTTCTGAGGACAATCGCCCGTTCTGGAAAGCTACCCCTTAAGAAAGGTTGAACTACTACTAACAATCCACTTTTGGGAAAGGGACCTGTGTTTACACACTGTTAATGATAGCTGTTTGGAATCATCTCTTTCCTAGGAGTGCTCTTAAGACTCTTCCAGGTCTGTGAGTTACTTAAGCAGTGTGAATGCAAACCTGCTGAGACTCAGGGAAAACTGAATATTTGGGGCAAGTATTTATTGAGCCACAGCATTATTTATCTAATTCTGTGGACCCTGTCTAATTTCTACCTGATTGGGAAGGTAGTCCAAGTACTTGGCTCTGAAAAGGTTTTTGGATTTTCATGAAGCAAATGACTAATGTTAACTAGCCGAAGACCCTGGAGAAACATAGGCCTAACTGGTATCTGTTCATCTGGCTCCAAAGTCAATATTCTAACTTGTTTTCCAAATCTAATGAAAATCTGACACCCTGTCTCTAATTAAAAAAAAAACAAAAACAAAAACTTTTTTTTTTTTTTTTTTAGTAAAAGAGGAAGACCTCATATAAAACCAAAAAAATTTTTTAACAAAAAAGGGAAAAAAAAGCTGGGCATGGTGGCTCATGTCTGTAATCCCAGCAGTTTGGGAGGCTGAGGTGGGAGGATTGCTTGAGTCTGGGAGTTCAAGACCAGCCTGGGCAACATAGTGAGACCCCAACTCTATTTAAAAAGATTTTTTTTTCCCTACAGCTGACTTTCCTACAGCTGAATTCCTACTGCTACAAGAACCACCCTCCCTCCTTTTTTTCCATGTTGTCTGACAAAGTTTTGCAAAACCCAGATAGAGAACAATTTATCCAGGTGATGGAATCTTCCTGCTGAATCTTGCATTCTGAATCAGTAAGATTTATACAACCACAGCATAACAGCCAAATATTTCCAATCCTGAAATGAAATCCAGTGAAAAGTTGTGAAGACACAGGAAGAGCAGCCGTGAAAACTGTTCTGAACTCAGATCTATGCAGGAGAGCTACATCATCATAATTTAAAAGATCACACACAAAAGCTTTAATACAGTGAGAGAAAAATGGAATTCGGTTTTATTTTGTCCTCTCTGAAACTTCCATTTACACCATGGCCTCATCTATGAAGAAGAGGAGGAAAAAGCCCTGCCTTCTACCATAAAAATCAAGTACTCATGTACTTGTTACAGATGGCAGGATATTTGTTTCTACAGTTTTCTGGCTCCAAGAAATTACACTTTCAGTACCAGTGTAGTGAGGAACCACTGGCAGACTGCTGGAAATGTCTTCTGCATTAGTCAGTGTACCATTTCATAAAGTGCTTCTGGAGTTAAAATCTGCCAGGTTGTCAAAAGCATCCACACTTTTGCAACCAAGGATAAAAGAATCCCAATGGGTATCACTGAGTCCTTCCCAGCTGGGTCTCATTATTGGCACTGCTGCTTTAACCTCCGAGGCGCTGGCCCTCACCCCAGGCAAAGCCTCCTGGCCGTTCTTCAGGTAGTGGATTGTAATTTGGATCCTCATCTGGTGTATCAAAAATAGCTTTCCTAAAAGACAGGCAACAGATATAATTTGGTCCCAGAGTCATCTCAGGTCCTAGGTAATACAAGGTCAGTTCAGCTCCCACAGGGGTCCACCAATAGGTAAGTATTATACCTGCCTGCCAATTAAACAGTTAACATATTGTAAGAGCATCTATAATTATTAACATTTACATTAGTTTTTATCTTTTGCTGGTTTTTACCACAAAATGATAATAATTATAGAGAAGGAGGAAATACAGATGAACAATATGTCCTAAATTTCCAGAGGTAATTATTGTCCATGTTTTAGTTTTTCTTCAGGAACTTTTATATGACCTAATTTTACAAAAGTTAAATCACACTACATCTGTTTTGTAACCTGACTTTCACATATTTATCATTTTACAATGTCTCCCCATAATCAAGGTATCACCATGTCCATCAATAGATGAATGAACAAAATATGGTAGGTATGTACATGTAATTTTTTTTTTTTTTTTGAGATGGAATCTCACTCTGTCACCAGGCTAGAGTGCTGGGTTCAAGTGATTCTCCTGCCTCAGCCTCCCGAGTAGCTGGTATTACAGCTGTACCACTCAGGCTCAGCTGAGATCACTGCACCCAGTCTAATACAATGTTATTCAGCCTTAAAAAGGAAGGAAATGGGCTGGGCACAATGACTCACACTTGTAATCCCAGCACTTTGGGACACTGAGGCAGGTGGATCTCTCGAAGCCAAGAGTTCGAGAACAACCTGGCAAACATGGCAAAACCCTCATCTCCACCAAAAATAAAATTAGCCTGGCATGTTGGCACATGTCTATAATCCCAGTTACTACACAGGCGGCTGAGGCAGGAGAATCACTTAAACTTGGGAGGCACAGATTACAGTGAGCTGAGATTGCTCCATTGCACTCCAGCCTGGGCAATACAGCAAGACTGTCTCAAAAAAAGGAAGAAAATTCAGAAACATGGTACAACATGGATGAACCTTGAGGATTTTAAATGAAGTATGAAATAAGCCAGACAAAAAAGAAAAAATACTGTGTGATTACACTTATGAGGTAACAAGAGTAGTCAAATTCAGAAAAGCGAAATAGAATGGTGGTAGCTGGGGTAGGGTGGGGAGTTGTTTAATGAGAGTTTCAGTTCTGCAGGATGAAGAGTTCTATGGATGGTGGTGACGGAAGCAAAACAGTATGAATACACTTAATGACACTGAACATTTAAAATTAGTTAAGATGGTGAATTTTATGTTAGGTATTATTTTACCACAATTAAAATTTTTAAAAAATTAACAACGCATCCCAAGAAAAATTACTGCAGAACACAGGAGGGGATAGTAAATATCCAAAAGACTCTTTAAGTACTATGATGTAAGTATACTGAAAAATGAGTTTTTAAAATTCTTACAAATTAACAATGAAAACAAACATACCAATAGAAAAAATGGGCAAAGAGAACAAGAAATTCATTTTGTTTTTTGTTTATTTCTTTTATTCAACAAGCAATTCAAAAAGGAAATCCATGTGGTCAATAAACATGAGAATGTTGGCTCTCACAATAATCAAAGGATTAAAAACTGAGATCCCAGCCGGGTATGGTGGCTCATACCTGTAATCCCAGCACTTTGGGAGGCCAAGGCAGTTGGATCACCTGAGGTCAGGAGTTCAAGACCAGCCTGACGAACACGGCGAAACCCCATCTCTACTAAAAATACAAAATTAGCTGTGGCGCATGCCTGTAATCCCAGCTACTCGGGAGGCTGATGCAGGAGAGTCACTTAAACCTGGGAGGTGGAGGTTGCAGTGAGCCGAGATTGAGCCACTGCACTCAAGCCTGGGTGACAATGCCAGAATGCATTTCAAAAACAACAACAAAAACAAAACTGAGCTACCTTCTACTGCTCAAACATTAGCAGGATGGGGGTGGGGGCACAGCCTGGTACAGGGAGTCAAGAGCCCATCAGACCATGCGTACATGGAAGTGGTCTGACAAGATGTTAGCCTGAGCAGGACAGGGAGTGAATCCCCATAAGAGGACAGCCTGGTCTGGGGAATCTGAGGGTGAGTGAGATGAACAAGGCATCCATACTGGGGAGGTGGAGACTATGATGAAACACTGGTTACATATGGGGGTAATTAGGTAGGTAAAAACAATCATTAAGAATCAGGTTAGGACAATTGGAAAGGGCAGATGGAAAGAAGTGGTACATTCTTATAATCAAATAATACTCAGCAATAAAAAGGAACAAATTACAAAAACATACAAGAACAGGCCGGGTGCGGTGGCTCACACCTGTAATCCCAGCACTTTGGGAGGCTGAGGTGGGTGGATCACGAGGTCAAGAGATTGAGACCATCCTGGTCAACATGGTGAAACCCAGTCTCTACTAAAAATGCAAAAAATTAGCTGGGCATGGTGGCGCGTGCCTGTAATCCCAGCTATTCAGGAGGCTGAGGCTGGAGAATTGCCTGAACCCAGGAAGCAGAGGTTGCGGTGAGCCAAGATCGCACTATTGCACTCCAGCCTGGATAACGAGAGCGAAACTCCGTCTCAAAAAAAAGAAAAAAAAAAGACATATAAGAACATAGATGAGTCTCAAAAACATTATGTTGAATTAAAAAAAAGACTTTTTTTTTTTTTGAGATGGAGTCTTGCTCTGTCACCCAGGCTGGAGTGTAATGGCGTGATCTTGGCTCACTGCAACCTCTGCCTCCCAAGTAGCTGGGATTACAGGCATACACCAAGTCGGCTAATTTTTTGGTATTTTTAGTAGCGACAAGGGTTTCACTTTATTGGTCAGGCTGGTCTCAAACTCCTGACCTTGTGATCCGCCAACCTTAGCCTCCCGAAGTGCTGGGATTACAGGCATGAGCCACCGCACTCTGCCTGAAAAAAACCTTATACAAAGGAGTACATACACACTGTACGATTCTACTCATGAAGTTGCAGAACATGAAAAACTAATCTACAGAGGACAAAATCAGAATAGCGATTGCTTCTTGGGGGACAGGTGCAATGACTAACAGGGAAAGACATCAGGGAACTTTCTGGTTGATGGTAATTTTCTGCCTTGATATATACACGTGTGTGCATTTATAAACATTCATTAGTTGACACACTAAATATCTGTGTATTTTGTTGCACATAATTACCAAACTCTAGTTAATGATATATATACTAAAGTATACAAGGAATTAAGTATACATATGATGGCACATATGTTTTGGACAGGAAAGCTAGATGGAGGGATAGGTGTGCAAAAAGAATAGGGAACTATCAGGCCGGGCATGGTGGCTCACACCTGTAATCATAGCACTTTGGGAGGCCAAGGCCAAGGCCAAGGCCAGCAGATCACCTGAGGGAGTTCAAGACCAGCCTGAGTAACATGGAGAAACCACATCTCTACTAAAAATACAAAATTAGCATGGTAGCACATGTCTGTAATCCCAGCTACTTGGGAGGCTGGAGGAAAATTGCTTGAACCTGAGAGGCAGAGGTTGTGGTGAGCCAAGAATACGCCATTGCACTCCAGCCTGGGCAAAAAGAGAAACTTCACCTCAAAAAAAAAAAAAAAAAAAAAAAAAAGAACAGGCAACTATTGATTACAGAATTTATGTGGTGCCTAAATGAAGCTCACATTTTTTTTCTGATTTCCTATAAGTTTAGAAATTTTCATAATAAAATATGGGAGGAAACAAATAGAAAGGAAAAAAGCTAGTATGAACCATGGGGTAGTACTAGAAATGATAGCATAAACCCGTGTTTTTGAAAATCTACAGATCTAAAAATATACATGTGTATACATTATCATACATAGATATAATTCCACTGCTCTGTTCACTGAGAGGATCTGGGAATAGCAACACTTCAATAGCAATGAGCACATATAGCACCCAGATCCTGGCTTCTAAATACCATTCTCCACTTTAAAGGAACCAGGGCTCCTTGAAGAAACAGCTGATTCCAGGACCGGATCAAGGAGAGCACAACATGAGCCTGGTATATCTTGTTGAGCCAGAAAACAATTGCAAAAAAAAAAAAAAAAAAAAAAAAGTGGGGTGTGGTGGCTCACACCTGTAATCCCAATGCTTTGGGAGGCCAAGAGACAGGAGGATCACCTGAGGATAGGAGTTCAAGACTAGCCTGAGCAACACAGAGAGACCACATTTCCACACACAAAATTTTTTTTTTAAATTAGCAGAGCCTGGTGGTGTGTACCTGTAGTCCCAGCTACTTGGGAGGCTGAGGTGGGAGGGTCACTTGAGCCCAGGGGTTTGAGTTAAGAGTGAGCTACGATCATACCACTGCACTGAGCTCAAGTGATCTGTCTGCCTTCACCTCCCAAAGTACCGGGATTACAGGCATATGTTATGTTGTCCAGGCTGGAATGCAGTGGCTATTTTAAAAGGCCTGGCCAAAGAATAGCAGTGGCTATTCACAGGCGCAATCATAGTGCACAACAGCCTTGACTGGCTCAGCATTTAAAAAAAAGTACACAGATAGCAAAGTCTGAAGAATACAAAAAGAAAAGTTAACAATAGCAGCCCCTGCTACATCCAAGTGTCAGGATCATGGACAATTTTACTTTCTTGCTTAAATATTCTACAACAAACATTTTATAACAAAAACTCACATTTTATTTCTCAAGTGAGCCCTTTTTAATATGGTATCTCCCAAGGACACCAAATTCCAGAGTAGAAAGAGGTCTCATAAATCAAAAGTTCTACTGCACTCCAGCCTAGGTGACAGAGCAAGACCCCATGTCCAAAAAAAAAAAAAGAAATCAAAGTTCTATTGTTCTATTTCAGGAAACTGAAGTTCAAAAAAGGAGGGACTTGCTATACAACTGGTCAGTAGGACAGCTATACCTGGTTTCCAGTCCAAAGCTACTTCCACTCTGCTTCACTGCTTATCTCAACCACCTGCTTGGCAGGTCAGAAAGTCCACCATTAGAAACTTTCATCAGTTTTGCTCATTTTGCTACCTTACTTCACTAAACGTGGACAGCAGCTTTCATAAAAACAGTAGACTCCTCCTGGAACATGAAGTTCTAGTGGTCATCTGGAACAACAATTACCAGGTTACTCAACAAGATATCCTGAGCCTGTTAACCTTGCTCTGGCCACAACCCTGGCACTGTCGGTTACTACCCAATCCAAGTGCTCTTCAACTGCAGCCAGCTTGCTCAATCTGTAAATAGTTACTGACCTCAACTATGTGTACTAGGAGCTAGGAGAGCCCAAGAAAACACAGATCATGACCCCCATCCTAGTTTGCCTGTAAGAGTATGTAAATACTCACAAGATAGATGGTGTTTTCAGAATTCTTATTCCACCAGGCTGATTAGGAAATACATCTTCCAAGAAAAAATATATGTGTCCAACTGCAATACCTAAAGTCAAGCAGAAATAAAGGATGAGGGAGACAATGAAAATTTGGATTGCAGGCATACCTACCAACATAAATTGCCTATATTTAGGATGAATGGCAGCATAATTATTAATGAACGAATATTGTAGTCTTTTACAATACTTATACATGAAAGCCAAACAGAATATACAGGAAAAATAGTGACAAAATACATTTACAGGTAAAAGAATTTAAAAAATAGTGAGAAAAGCCTTACCCAAAAGGTCCACAATGATCGAGTTCCCCAACAACAAGGAAAACCCCATGAGCACCCAGGGCAGAAAGGGGGCCTGGAAGTTGAGAAGGCCGAAGAAGTTCATGCGGACATAGGGGTTCCTTCGGCTCCACACGTAGACGAGCATTATTGTAAAGGCCTGGCCCAAGAAAACTAAGCTCACAAACAAACCAAAAAGCTAGCAGATAGCATTAAGGAAAATGTCAACATTAAAAGTTTAATAGGGAAGACTGAGCAGGAGGACTAACAATTGTGTTCTAACAAACGTTTGAGCTGGAAAAGTCAAGTTGTTATATCTTTAGAATAGAAGGAAAAAAAAAAAACAGAAAATAATTACCCAGAGCAATCATGCAAAAATCTGCTTAGGCTAAATTACTGAGATTGCAGCTACTTCAAACAAATACTCTGCTTTCGTGAAGTTCTTGCCTCTTTGGAAAATCTGTTAATTCTTTGGTCAGTAATTATATTAAAGCTTGCTCATGGTTAACACCTTTTCAGAGGTGAATAAAGCTAGCTGGAACAAGTCCATCTTGTCCAACAGTAGCATATCTAAGACTATTGTATAGATGAAAATTTTTTCTTTTTTTGAGACGGAGTTTTGCTCTTGTTATACAGGCTGGAGTGCAATGATGCGATCTCGGCTCACTGCAACCTCCGCCTCCTGGGTTCAGGCAATTCTCCTGTCTCAGCCTTCTGAGTAGCTGGGATTACAGGCATGCGCCACCATGCCCAGCTAATTTTTTGTATTTTTAGTAGAGACAGGGTTTCACCTTGTTGACGAGGATGGTCTCGATCTCTTTACCTCGTGATCCACCCACCTCGGCCTCCCAAAGTGCTGGGATTACAGGCGTGAGCCACCACACCCGGCCTGAAAATTCTTTTTCTAAAAAATAATTTATTGGTTTTGATAGCCACCAAGTAAATGTCTTACCAACTTAGTTTAAAAGTGAAGTACACCAAGCAGCAATGATATAACTGAGACACTTAATAGTAACCCACCTGGGTTAAAAGCTCCTTTGATTTGTTCATCCTGTTCAACCTCTAGGCTTGGAAACTTGTCACAGAAAATGTGCTGTAAAATAAATGATGGTGGGCTGGGTACGGTGGCTCATGCCTATAATCCCAGCACTTTGGGAGGCCAAGGCGGGAGGATCCTCTGAGGTCGGGAGTTTGAGACCAGCCTTACCGACATGGAAAAGAAACCCTGTCTCTACTAAAAATACAATATTAGCTGAGTGTGGTGGTGCATGCCTGTAATCCCAGTTACTTGGGAGGCTGAGGCAGGAGAATCGCTTGAACCTGGGAGGCATAGGTTGCAGTGAGCTGAGATTGCACCATTGCACTCCAGCCTGGGCAACAAGAGCAAGACTCCATCTCAGAAAAATAAAGTAATAAACAAATGATAGTGCCCTGAAGCTAAAATCTGGAGCTCTACTTTTATCTGTTTCTTCAGAATATCTAGTGAATTATGGGAGACAGATGACAAGCTTTGGGAAGAAACAGGGTGTTCTTTAACATTTTCCTGTATGTGTTCTATTTGTTGAAGGATACGGTCATTAAGAATCCACCAAAAAGGAACATAAATACAAAGTCTGCTGTCCGACCCCGGAAAGAGCCTTCTTCTAGCATTCGACAGTAACGATATCTTAAGTTCCAAGTTAAGAAAATATTAAGCACATGAATATGAACAAGGTAAAATTTAATGTTATGTAAGTACACTTGGATTCCATATTATTTGTAAGAAGTCAAGTCTTCATTTGTGTAAGAATGTTTGAGTGGTAATGTGTCATTACCCTTCTTTTACCAAGTGTTTTAGAAACGGTCAAGACCAGCACCATATTTTACAAACTGTCCCTAGCTAGGAACTAATCCACATAACGTACAGAAGTGCTTCCAGTATCCTACTAAACCTTTAAAAAATTGTATAGTCTTTCCTGTGCTGCACCTTAATCTGTACCATCTTTGCTTTTCTACAACTTAACTTGGAAGTAATCTGTAGCAAGAAGCCTTGTGTGCTAAACCACGTTTCCAGACCTGGTGTGAGCACCTCAGTCAATAAAGATGAATTATGATGAGAAAAAATTTTATTGGAAACTTACCAGAATGATATCCTAAATAGGATTTAAAATGGATTCCTGCCATCTTCAGGAAGGAATGCAGCTGCAGATGAGTTGAACTGTAACTCCCTCTTAACAGAGAGGGCAGGGGTGGAGGAGGAATGCCGTGTTCCATGGCCCCAACTGCCATTGATCAGAGCTGGGGTTTCCCTTTCTTTCAACAAATTGGAACTTGACAAGACCAGCAGACACATCACTGTCTTTCAGCCAGTAGTTCCCGCAACCAGGACCGAAGGAGATCACAAGTTCCCACTCTCCATGAACCCACTCTAAAACTTATGCCCAAATTCTGCTAAATTATCATTGTATTCAGGTTGTTTTACCACTTTGTACCTGTTGATGTCACTGTGGAAATATATCTCAGTTAAATCACTTCTCCCCTCCCTTGATCAGATTTGTAAGCAACTAAAAAGTAGAAGTGGTATCTTTTTATGGTTAAAACCTCTCATTTGAACAGTGACCTACAAACCTTTTCAAAACATTACTACCTAACCAACTACTTTATGTTCCACTGATCCAGAAATTATAGCTAAGATGGTACCAGAAACAAATAACAGGATTAAAAGTTTCAACTTAATCTTTTACTTCCTAAGAAAACAAAGTTTTGATGCTGACCCCATTTAATAAAGGATACAGAAAAATCATGTTAAATAAAAAATTGAATCCAACTGGCCCAAAAAATAAGAAATTGGTGATTAATCTCCATATCTGTTTAAAAAAAAATCAAGAGAAAGATATATTAAGTCAAATAAATTACCAGGAAACAGTTCCATATGAATACAAAAGACACATCCTATGACTATGATGGTTGAGAAGCCTTGGACAGAGTGATATTCTGTTCTGAAACAAAATGAGGGCATATAATCCGATGTTAGATTTTTGCTGCTTTTAGTTAAAAGTTTGAAAGACATCATTGGGACTGTGAGATTTACAATAGCACAGAAAATTTTAAATTGTGATTGTCTTATGGAGAAAGTTTGGTAGAAAGACTAGGTTAATTTGCTGAACAGAAAACAGTGCTTTCATATGTAGTATTATCATATAATAAATAGATCTGACATACCAGAGAAAAACTTCAGGGTCTAATATAAATTGCTGAGAAATGTTTACATTAGGCAGTCAGAAACATCTCAAAGAAAATTCTTTTTTAATTAAAAAATTTTTAACGTATCCAAGACTGAGTAATCTATAAAGAGGAAAAAAAAACCATTTTTTAAAAACAGAGACAGGTTCTCACTATGTTGCCCAAGCTGACTCAAACTCCTGGCCTCAAGGGATTATCCACCTTGGCCTCCCCAAAGTTTTGGGATTATAGGCCTGAGCCACTGCACCTGGCCAGAAAGGAAAATTCTAAAGAAAAAACCCAAGTTCTAGTCTGAACAAATGGCCAACTCCCTGCAAGAATGAATGCTATAATAATTATAGTCTACTTGGGAGATAAAGAACACTCATTTTCTTTTCTTTTTTTTTTTTTTTTGAGACAGAGTCTTGCTCTGTCGCCCCATCTGGAGTGCAGTGGCATGATCTTGGCTTATAGCAACCTCTGCCTCCCAGATTCAAATGATTCTCCTACCTCAGCTTCCTGAGTAGCTGTTACAGGTGTCACCAGACCTGGCTAATTTTTGTATTTTTAGTAGAGGTAGGGTTTCACCATGTTGGCCAGGCTAGTCTTAAACTCCTGACCTCAAATGATCCGTCCACCTTGGCCCCGCAAAGTGCTGGGATTATAGGCGTGAGCCACTGTGCCCGGCTAAACACTCATTTTCTTGTTGGAAACTCTGATACAGCCTTCCCTGCCCAACATCTCCACACCCACAGTATCCACTCACAATGGTAGAGTATTTTTAACATTTAAAAATTTCTACTACCTCTTGTGATCTTAATAATCCTATGAGACAAGCAGGCTACCCCCATTTCACAGATAGGAAACTAAAAGACTTACTGAAACTGACTGAGTAACTAGCTAGTTATTCAACTAAAAGGTGAACTTTTAAATGTCCTGACCAAGGACCCACAGGTTGTAGAGGGAGACTCTGCTGGCAAATCTGGAACTCCTAACTCCAAATGCACAGTGTCATCAAGAGTTTAACCCCAGGCAAAGTAAAGCCAAGCAAGCCAAGTAGGAAGTAAGACTTACTTGGATGGAACTACAGCTCCATGTGAGTATTGTGGGAACACAGTGACAAGAGATGACAGGACTGCTTTACAAATCACTAAATTCTTGAGAACTGGTAACTATTAATGTTGAAACAATTAGTTCTACATATCAATTATCCAGATTTTAGAGCCCTCATCCTAGTGAGGAGACAAGCATATAAATAACTGCAAAGTAAAGGTGAGAGATGCTCTAAAACAAAGGAGGATGAGTACATAAAGGTTACACAAAAGCTGCATTTTGAAAGGCAAGCTAGAGCTCAACAGGTATAAAGTGAATGAAATACATTTGAGACAGAGGGTACAGCATGGGTAGAGGCACAATTATTGGCTTTTGGGTCTCTCCCCTACTCCAACTATGGTCTGTAATATCATCCTGGAACAGGAAATACCATCTCTCTTTTAGCATTTTATTTTGAGACAGAGTTTTGCTCATCTCCCGGGCTGGAGTGCAATGGCACAATCTCTGCTCACTGCAACCTCCATCTCCCGGCTTCAAGTGATTCTCCTGTCTCAGCTTCCCCAGTAGCTAGGATTACAGGCATGCATCACTAGGCCTGGCTAATTTTTGTATTTTTCGTAGAGTCGGGGTTTCACCATGTTGACTAGGCTGGTCTCAAACTCCCGACTTCTGGTGATCTGCCTGCCTCAGTCTCCCAAAGTGCTGGGATTACAGGCGTGAGCCACCACGCCTGGCTGCTGTTAGCATTTTAATCACTGGAGAGGACTATCTCCCACTGTAATCTAATAAACCACCATGTTGCTTTAGATGTTGGTCTTTTGGAATTTTGTTAATATGATCTGATCCCTGCAAGACAGATCACAATTTAAAAGTACTAACAGAACTGAGTTTCTGGACCATGGTGATAACACCAAGGTGGTGGGTGTGCCTAGGTGGTGAATGGACAAAATAAGGCCATCCCTTTGAGACAACCCCTAAGCAGCCACCTGGTCAGTCTCCTCTCAAACTACAACATTAACTCTAAACCAGTGATATCCAACTACAGGAATTGGGCATATCAAAACGATGCAGGGAACTTTTAAAAATAAAACATAGATTTTAATTCCTACCCTTGCAAATTCTGACTTGGTATTTGTTGAGGAATTTGAGAATCTCTTCAAAGTTCCCTAAGGGATTCTCAAGTCCAACCAGGTTGCAGAATCACTGCTTTATATCCTGACAAAGCAATTATAATCAAAGGTCCCCACTGGGTTCTTTTTTAGGCTAGTATGTAACAGGATTTGCTACTAAACTGTAAGAAAAGGAATAAACTGAAGCATTAATCACTATTGTGATGAACCACTTACTTGAAAGTGTTTAAAGATTAATTCAGGATTGAAGTACAACTGAAAAGGTGTGATCAATTCCAACTGCTGAAATAGAAAAAGAGCTTCTTAAAGCAAATCAACCAAGAGACAAAATTTCATCATTTACAACAAAGGATTAGTAGGTCTAGCAATTTCCAACTATCAGTCACTTAGACTGATTTCCTTTAAGCCTTTCTTCTTAGGCCAGAGGAAAAGGTTGGTAAAGAAATCTCTAGAATTGGTAGAATTCTTTGTATTCTCACTACCTAACAAAAAGTTTGTTGTATGTTGCAATAGTTGAGGCTGACATGAAGAAATGAGAGGCAGACAGGTGGTGATATTTTAGACACAGGACAAGTAAAAACAGCTGCTATGACTACCCCACCACATGGGCACCACCTGGAACAGCTGTGTCAAACAACAAAACTCAATTGAAATAACGGAGACTCGAGACCCTGCCACCATTAGGGCTGGGTACCTCCAGCCAGCCCCTTATTATCCAAAGACCTCTTTATTATAAGCTGTTCCCCTCTCGACAGTTTCCAGCTTGCTTTCCTCATTCCTGTTTCTTCCCTAAGCGGACCTTCCTCTCACTACTCACCACGGTACCACCTGGCCATCACCAGAGCTCTCGGACACATTTCTTGGGTGGGAGGCTCCCGCAACCCTAACCCACTACAGGTCCGGCCCTCATCTCTGAGAAACTGACCAGATCCCCGATGAAGCAGCACTCCCTTCTCAGGTCACTGGATACGCTTTCTCGGCGCCAACTCGAACCCCAGAATAATCCCTGTATGCCTCCACCCATCACCGGGACCAGCCCCTTTGGACTTCCCCAACGTCCAAACCCCAGTTTCCTGAAGACCCAGTCATATCCAGCCCAGATAACGGGAAGGTGGCGCTGAGGCTGCTCACCACGGCTGCGGTGGTGAGGACGCAGGCAGTGGTGTAGGCGCGGCTGACCGGTGGGATCTGCAGGTATTCCAGCCGCAGGCTCTGATACGCCATCTTCCCCACCGTCGCCCGCCCTCCCACTTCCCCTTCCGCCAGCAGATCCCGGCGGCGGGGCGGGCCCAAAGCACCCCCGCCCCTCCCCACTAAGCCTTCCTGTGGCTGCCCAATCAGCGCCAAGCAACCGGCCAGCCACCAATCGTAGAGCCCCAAGTAAGGCACACCCGCCAATCACGAGTTGCTTCGCCTCAATGCCCCAGCGCCTCAGCGCCCCAGCCTGGCTTCTCCACCAGCCAACGTCCGGGAGAAACGAGTAAGTATCGGTTCCTTCTGCCAATCCCCGCCGGCCACAGCTAACTTTCCCGCCCGGCCCCTTTCTGTCAGTAATTGAGATGTCCCCAACCAGCCAATCAGGAGAGCGAGAGCATCCCGCGTTTGCTTTCGTTCGCCGAGGCGCGTATCAGTCGGAATTTTGGGGACCCAACCGCTCCGTCTGTCCTTGGCATGCCAGCGGCGGTTTAGAGGAGGTGGCGGGAAGCCTGTGTGCTCGAATTCGTCACCCTCATGGTCGCTCCAGTAAGTGCTGCGGAGCAGCATTTTTCCTGAGGAGCGGGTACTGGCGGGACTAGTTTAGGCGTCATCGCTGAGGAGCGCGGCAGCCTGCTGGGTAGGCCTCGCCGCCGGTTCCGAACCGAAGGTCCCGGCATGCAGCGCGGGCGCGGGGCCCGACGGGAGCCCGGAGCCGGCCGGAAGCAGTTCCTGGGCCTTTCCTTCTGGGTCCTGTTCAGCGCAATCTTGGGCTCTTGGCTCAGTTCGCCGAGATGGCCTGGGCACTTAGGCGTGGAATCGGCAAATGATGAGGCCGCACTCATTTCTCTACTAGGAAATCCAAGTCTAGCAGAGAAGATGAGGCGGTAGTTTATCTGTCAGTGCCCGAAGAGAGGTCCTAATGGGAATGCAAAGGAAGGATTTAATCAAGGAAGTGTATTTTTTTGTTATTTGAGATAGAGTCTCACTCTGTCGCCTAGACTGGAGTGCACAGTGCAATGGGGCGATCTCGACTCACTGCAACTTTGAGAGATTCTCCTGCTTCAGCCTCCCGAGTAGCTGGGTTTACAGGCACCTGTCACCATGCTGGCTGATTTCTGTATTTTTAGCAGAGAAAGGGGTTCCATCATCTTGGCCAGGCTGGTCTCGATCTCCTGACTTCAAGTGATCCACTTGGCCTCCCAAAGTGCTGGGATTACAGGCGTGAGCCACCGAGCGCGGCCAAGGAAGTGTATTTCAATGTTGAGTGACATTTAGCTCAGGCATCCCTCCTTGAGGGAAAGAAAATAACTGGTTTGGTTGGAGCAGAGTAGCCAGTTCATGGTAGGAGAGGTTAGCATCATGCTTTATTCATGCGTTATGAGGAAGCACTAAAGATTTTTGGAATGATGGGAGTGACCATCAAGTCTGGTAGTTTATAAGGTAGGCTGAAAAGAGTGGTATTTTAAAAAGGATGTGAATGGCCAGGCGCGCCGGCTCACGCCTGTTATCCCAGCACTTTGGGGAGGATGAGGCAGGTGTTTCACGAGGTCCGGAGATCAAAACTATCCTGGCTAACACAGTGAAACCCCACCTCTACTAAAAATACAAAAAATTAGCCGGGTGTGGTGGTGGATGCCTGTAATTCCAGCTACTTAGGAGGCTGAGGCAGGAGAATTGTTTGAACCCGGGAGGCAGAGGTTGCAGTGAGCCAAGATCGTGCCACTGCATTTCAGCCTGGGTGACAGAGCAAGATTCCATCTCCAAAAAAAATACAAAAAATTAGCCGGGCGTAGTGGCGCGCGCCTGTAATCCCAACTACTCAGGAGCCTGAGACAGGAGAATCACTTGAACCCAGGAGGAGGACGTTGCAGTGAGCAGAGATTGCGCCATTGCACTCCAGCCTGGGTGACAGAGTGAAGCTCCATCTCAAAAAAAATAATAACAAAAACTTAAAAAGATAAGAATAATTGGCAGAAGGAGAAATGTCACCCAAATATCACCCTGACAACCTGTTGATAAAACAACTCATGGTTTAAGCCAGGCAGGGTGGTGCACACCTGTAGTCCAGCTACTGCTAAGGCAGGAGGACCTCTTTAGTCCAGGAGTTCAAGTCCAGCCTCTGCAACAGCGAGACAGTTTCTTTTCTTTCCTTTTTTTTTTTTGAGATGGAGTCTTGCTCTGTTGCCTAGGCTGGAGTGCAACAGTCGATCTTGGTTCACTGCAACCTCCGCTTTCCAGGTTCAAGTGATTATCCCACCTCAGCCTCCCAAGTAGCTGGGACTACAGGTGGGCACTATCATGCCCAGCTTATTTTTGTATTTTTAGTAGAGATGAGGTTTCACCATGTTGGCCAGGCTGGTGTTGAACTCCTGGCAGGTGATCTGCCCGTCTTGGCCTCCCAAAGTGCTGGGATTACAGGCATGAGCTATTGTACTCGGCCTACAAACATAAACTGTTAAGATTAGCAGCATTTTGTCTTCCCATAAGATTTGACTGCACTGCTTACTGCAAATTATTTCATAAAGTGCATCCTCAATTCACCTGATATTTGAAGTAGCAGTTTATTTTAGCTAATTGTGTTTATCTGAAGGAATAATAAAACTTCTCTTTTCTCTATGACAAGCATATCATTTCATCTCAGGAAAAGATGCCTAGGTTGAACTCCCACAATGACAAGGAGATAAGCGTTTTATTTTCCTAGATGTTTATATTTGAGAGGAATTACTCCCAGACCCTTGAAAAAACATGCAGGGTTATAAAGCTGACAAGGGACTTGTTCATCTTCTAATTGCGTTTTTTTCAGGTGGCTTGTCTGGAGGACAAGCAAATTGAAGACATTGGCAATGAAGTGATCAAAATGATAGGTCATGGGGCCTAAAATGAATAGGGAAAAGAAGTGAAGTGGGAAAGGCTGAGAACAAGAAAGAGAGGGTTAGGGGCTGTAAATCTTGAAGATTAGGGTATAATGTGAGTCTGTGAGTAAGAGTTGAAAGAATTGTACGAGGTAGTGGTGAAAAAGTAGGAGCAGTTTGGAAGAGTAGTTACAAATATCAAGAGCCAGTTGGCTCAGAAGTGGAGGTGCAGATCATTGAATCTCAAGAAACTAAGTCTCTAGGGCATTGGTTAAGCCAGCTGTCTAGACTTCAAAGTTGTCTAGGATGATAACAATTCAGAAGACTGGTCTGTGCCAAAGTCACAGGTAAGGAAAATGAACAATGAGGAGGGGAAAAGAGAGGGTATAGGCTAATGGAAGGAGCCTCAGAGAGGCAAGAATTTATATCCTGTTGTGGAAGTGGCATCAGGCATAAAGGAACAAAAACTCTTTTTATTTGCTTCCTTGTTGTGATATGTTACTTCCCGCAGAAGATTTTTTTTTTTCCAAGTGAATTATTTTATTTTTCCATTTGCAGATTTTTCACAATTGAAAATAACATAGCAAAATAAGCCAAGATGTCTGTGGATCCAATGACCTATGAGGCCCAGTTTTTTGGCTTCACGCCACAAACATGCATGCTTCGGATCTACATTGCATTTCAAGACTACCTATTTGAAGTGATGCAGGCCGTTGAACAGGTTATTCTGAAGAAGCTGGATGGCATCCCAGACTGTGACCTTAGCCCAGTGCAGATTCGCAAATGCACAGAAAAGTTTCTTTGCTTCATGAAAGGACGTTTTGATAACCTTTTTAGCAAAATGGAGGAACTGTTTTTGCAGCTGATTTTACGTATTCCCTCAAACATCTTGCTTCCTGAAGATAAATGTAAGGAGACACCTTATAGTGAGGAAGATTTTCAGCATCTCCAGAAAGAAATTGAACAGTTACAGGAGAAGTATAAGACTGAATTATGTACTAAGCAGGCCCTTCTTGCAGAATTAGAAGAGCAAAAAATTGTTCAGGCCAAACTCAAACAGACATTGACTTTCTTTGATGAGCTTCAAATTGCTGGCAGAGATCATGGGACTAGTGATTTTAGGGGGAGTTTAGTGTCCCTGGTTCACAACTCCAGAAAACTTCAAAACATTAGAGACAATGTGGAAAAGGAATCGAAACGATTGAAAATATCTTAGTTGCTGAATAGTCAAAAGGAGGAGTCTGTCAAAAAGTAGAATCACAAGGAATTTATACCAGTGACTGTTCAAACCAACCATACTTTTTTTAGATTTGCTTTGTCAACTCTGTTGCATTCTGTGTCTTCCTCTTTTTTGGTCCACTTTCCTGAGGTATGTGTGTACTGCTTTGAACTAGGCTGAAGCATCTGTTCCTTAGAATCTTAAAAGTAGGAAGGGATCAAACAAATGAAGCCATGGCCAGTTAAAGATTATTAGCAGAGTTATATACTGGTCGTAAGTTCTTTGTGACCTTGATTATTTTGACTTATTTTTTGGATGAGACCAGGTGAGAAAGGGATTGAACTGGTGGCTCTTTTATTATTTTTTTGAGACAGGGTCCCATTCTGTTACCCAAGTTGGAGTAGAGTGCAGTGGTGCAATCTTGGTTCACTGCAATCCCTGTGTCCCGGGCTCAAGTGATCCTCCTGCCTCAGCCTCCCAGGAGGGTCTGTGCCACCATGCTTTGCTAATTAAAAAAATTTTTTTTGTAGAGATGATGCTTCACTATATAGCCCAAGCTGAGTGGCTCTTTTATTAACCAGTCTTTACACTGCGGGACAGCCAACACAGAGTACTTGTTTTGCTCTGTAAATTTTCTTACATGAGGGAGTCAATATATAGTTGAAAGAAGCATGTAGCAAAAAAGACAACCTTGATCTTTAATAAAGAAGAAAGAAGTTGGGCCGGGCGCGGTGGCTCACGCCTGTAATCCAAGCACTTTGGAGGCCAAGGCGGGCGGATGACCTGAGGTCGGGAGTTCAAGACCAGCCTGACCAACATGGTGAAGCCCTGTCTTTAAAAAAAAAAAAAAAAAAGAAAGAAAGAAGTTGGTTTTGTTTCTAAAATAAATCCTTCCCCTGACAAAAACCCTGGTGCTGTTAAGCAGTATTCTATTCTGTTAAGCAGAAGACCTTAGATTAAAAAATGCAGAGCCCACTGAACTAGAAAAGGAAACATATTAGCATACCTAGTAGTGAAATTTCATTTTACTGTTAGGTATTTATGCCAATTTCTTTTCATACTGCATTTGGTTTTGGAATCTCTCTTATATGTAATTAATTATTCACACTTATAAGCATCAAATATTTAATGCCCTCAGTGGGAAATTTTAGCTGTGTCTTGTATTTAAACTCAATGGAATCTAATATTTCTTTATGTAATTAGTCCTTGTAAAATGTTAGGTCACCCAAGGAAATGGGAGAAATAGCAGTGGTTTCTTCTAAGGTAATGCTTGCCCTCCATGTCTTTGTAAAGAGCAGGACTTGGAGTTTCTCCTTTATATAGAGAAGAAGTAACTTAGGTGTATTTTAATGAAATATTCATAGATATAGAAAGCTTATATATACATGAAATATGTTTATTATCAAGAAGTCCTTTTTCTAGTTCTGTACATTAAATATATGTGTTTTAAAGGGTTTGGTTTTTTTCTGTTGTCTATAATGCCATGGTATATTTTCCTTCCAGTATGACTTTTTACTCAAGTGAAAACACTGTTGTTTTCACATTGGTAGCTTATTCAGAATCTATTGTAGTGGGTCGAACAGTGTTCCCTCAAAAGATAGGTCCATGTCCTAATTCCTAGAACATGTGAATGTTGACTTATTTGGAAAAGGGGTCTTTGCAGATATAATTAAGGATATGGAGATAAGGAGATCATCCTGAATTATTTGGGTGGACCCTAAGTCCAATGAAAAGTGTCCTTACAAGAGAAAGGCAGAGGGAAATTTGAGACAGAAAAGGAGGGGTTATTATGACCTCAAAGGCAGGTTGGGGCCTGGTACAGTGGGTCACACCTGTAATCCCAGCACTTTGGGAGGCCTAGGCAGGTGGATCACTTGAGGTCAGGAGTTCACAAGCCTGGCCAGCATGGTAAAACCCTGTCTCTACCAAAAATATAAAAAATAATCTGGGTGTGGTGGCACATACCTGTAATCCTAGCTACTCAGGAGGCTGAGGCAGGAGAATTGCTTGAACCTGAGAGGTGGAGGTTACACTGAGCCTAGATCGTGCCAGTGCACTCTAGCCTGGGCGACAGAGCAAGATTTCGTGTCAAAAAACAAAACAAAAATGTTTGGAGTAATGCAGCCCCTACAAGCTGGAAGAGATTCTCCCTTAGAGCCAACAGGTGGGTTGTATTTCTGGCTTCTGGAACTGTGAGATAATTTTTTTTTTTTTCTTGAGATCCAGTTTTGGCTCTTGTTGTCCAGGCTGGAGTGCAATGGTGTGATCTCTGCTCACTGCAAACCTTCGCCTTCCATGTTCAAGCAATTCTCCCACCTCCACCTTCCGAGTAGCTGTGATTACAGGATGCACCACCACACTCAGCTAATTTTTGTATTGTTAGTAGAGACTGAGTTTCTCCATGTTTGTTGGGCTGGTCTTGAACTCCTGACCTCAGGTGTTCCACCTGCCTCGGCCTCCCAAAGTCCTGGGATTACAGGTGTGAGCCACCGTGTCCAACCAAGAGGATGTATTTCTGTTGTTTTAAGTCATCAGTTTGTTACAGCAGTCACAGGAAACTTATTAGCATGTCAGTGAAATCAGAATATTGATATGTTCATGAGCATATAAGCTGTTTGTTAAGGAAACAGCTGAGACTTCGTCATTATACATGCAGTAATACAGTTTATTAGAATACAGTTGAATATGGTCATGACCTGGATAGAAGAGTGAATACAGTGTTTGAAGTCAGGGGTCCATTTCATGTTGAGTACATGCTTAATAATTGTTGGACATTACTTTTGCTGTTTGTCATGGTAGTGTCTCTGCAGAAATAATATAGTTGGCCCTATTGTCCTCTAATAACTAAATTCTCCCTTCAAAAATTTAGGAATAAATCAGAGTTATATACAGCTGGTTACCCATTCTCTGATTCTCTGGAATACAAAGTTGTTTTAACATGTGAAAATGAATCAATAGAATAGAATAAACAGAACCATAGTAAAATAAAGGATTAAAAATTGTCCCGTCTTCCATCCAGCATCAGTCTCACTCAATTTCTTACTCTTCCTCCTGCCCCAATACTACATCCTGTTCTGTAATATCAAACCTTCCCTGGTTTTATTTATTCTCTACTGTTGTGCCTATTCACCACTATATAGTGGATGTAAATGCAAAAAAAAAAAAAAAAAAAAAAAATCCTCAACGTAGCTGGATGCTGTGGCTTGTGTCTGTAATTCCAGCACTTTGAGGGATTACCTGAGCTCAGAGATTGCCTGAGCTCAGAAGTTCAAGACTAGCCTGGGCACCATGGTGAAACCCTGTAAAAATTAGCCAGGTGTGGTGGCGCACGCCTGGAATCCCAGCTACTCAGGAGGCTGAGGCTCGAGAATTGCTTGAACCTGGGAGGCGGAGGTTGCAGTGAGCCGAGATCATGCCACTGCACTCCAGCCTGGGTGATAGAGCAAGACTCTGTCTCAAAAAACAAAACAAAAGGTGTGGCTTCTGGAACTGTGAGATAATTTTTTTTTAGCCTGGCATGCACCTGTAATCCCAGCTACTCAGGAGGCTGAGGCATGAGAATCGCTTGAACCTGGGAAGCAGAGGTTGCAATATGAGACAGGGTCCTGCCACTGCACTCTAGCCCTGCAACAGAATGAGCCTCTGTCTTAAAAAAAAAAAAAAAAAAAAAAAAGCCAGGTATGGTGGCTCACACCTTTAATCCCAGCACTTTGGGAAACTTGAGATGGGAGGATTGTTTGAGCACAGGAGTTCAAGACCAGCCTAAGCAACATAGTGCGACCCCCTCATCTCTACAAACACTAGAAAAAATTAGCCAGGCATGGTGGTGCATGCCTGTAGTCCCAGCTACCTGGGAGTCTGAGGTGGGAGGACTGCTCAAGCCTGGGAAGTTGAGGCTACAGTTAGCCATGATTATGAACACTGTACTCCAGCCTGGGTAACAGAGTGAGACGTTGTCTCCAAAAAGAAAAAAAAAAAAGTCCTCATCAAAATATACGTAAATCCAATCCAGTAGTATATAAAAATGGTTATACATGATGACCAAGTGGGGTTTATCCCAGGAATATAGGATTGGCTTAACTTCTGAAAATGAATTAATGAAATACACCACCTCAATAAAATAAAGAACAAAAATCCTATGATAACCTCAATAGACACATAAAAACAATTGACAAAATTCAACACCCCTTCATGACAAAAACACTCAACAAACTAGGAACAGAAGGAGTTTCCTCAACCTGATAAAGCGCATCTATGAAAAACTCAAAGCTAACATCATACTTAATGGTGAAAGACTGAATATCAGGAAAGAAAGAAAAGGTTGTCCACTTTCACTATCCTATTCAGCATTGTGCTGAAGATTCTATTCAGCACAGTTACACAAGAAGAAGAAATAAAAGGAATTCAGATTGGAAAGAAGGATGATAACTGCAGATGTTGTCATGTTAAACTATTAGAACTAGTAGTTATAGTGATTAGAACAAATAAATGAGTTTCAGCAAGGATTCAGAATATAATATCAATGTTAAAAAAGCAATTGTTGCCGGGTACGGTGGCTCACACCTGTAATCCCAGCTCTTTGGGGAGGCTGAGGTGGGTGGATCATCTGAGGTTAGGAGTTTGAGTGACCAATATGGTGAAACCCCATATTTAAAAAAAAAAAAAAGAAATTGTTTTTCTCTTTTTGAGATGAGGTCTTGCTCTGTTGCCCTGGCTGGAGTGCACTGCTAAGATCTCAGCTCATTGCAGCCTCAACCACCCAGGCTCAAGTGATCCTCCCAATTCAGCCTCCTGGGTAGCTGAGACCACAATGAGCTTGCCACTATGCCTGACTAATTTTTTAAGTTATTAGTAGAGATGAGGTCCTGCTGTGTTGCCCAGGCTGGTCTCAAAGTCCTGGGCTCAAGTGATTTTCCTACCTCAGTCTCCCAAAGTGCTGGAATTACAGGCATGAGTCACCGTACCCAGCCTTAATTATTTTTCTATGCACTAGCAATGAGCAAACAAAATGAAATTAAGAAAATAATTCCATTTATGAAGATATCAAAAGTAAAATCCTTTGAAGAAATTTAACATGTGGAAAACTAATTATATTAGTCCATTTTCATAATGCTGATAAAGACACAATCCCTATCAAAATTCTAGTTGACTTTTTTGTAGAAATTGACAAGCTGTTCTTGAAATGTATATAGAAATTCAAAAAGACTTAGACTAGCAAAAGCAATTTTGACAAAGAATAACAAAGTTGGAGAATTCATACTTTCCAATTTCAAAATTTACTGCAAAGCTATAATTATCAGGACTGTGTATTAATAGAATATGGATAGACATATAGATAAATAGAATAGAATTAAGAATCCAGGCTAGGCGAAGTAGCTCACTCCTGTATTCCCAGCACTTTAAGAGACCAAGGCAGGCGGATCACTTAAAATCAGGAGTTCAAGACCAGCCTGGCCAACTTGGCAAAACCCCGTCTCTACTAAAAAGAAAAAATACAAAAATTAGCCAGGTGTGGTGGCATGAGCCTTTAATCCCAGCTACTTGGGAGGCTGAGGCAGGAGAATCGCTGGAACCTGGGAGGTGGAGGTTGCAGTGAGCTGAGATCACGCCACTGCACTCCAGCATGGGGGACAGAGCGCCGCTCCGTCTCAAAAAAAAAAAAAAAAATCCAGAAATTAACCCTCACACACACAAAAATAGTTTTTAAAAAAGAACAGGCCGGGCGCGGTGGCTCACGCCTGTAATCCCAGCACTTTGGGAGGCCGAGGCGGGTGGATCACGAGGTCAAGGGATCAAGACCATCCCGGCCAACATGGTGAAACCCCATCTCTACTAAAAATACAAAAAATTAGCTGGGCATGGTGGCGCGTGCCTGTAGTCCCACCTAGTCAGGAGGCTGAGGCAGGAGAATTGCCTGAACCCAGGAGGCGGAGGTTGCGGTGAGCCGAGATTGCGCCATTGCACTCCAGCCTGGGTAACAAGAGCGAAATTCCATCTCAAAAAAAAAAGAACAAAATCCAGAAATTAACCCTCATATTTAGAGTCAAATGATTTGGATAAGGGTGCTGGGATAATTCAATGGGGAAAGAAGAGTCTTCTCAACAGATGGTATTGGGACAACTGAATACCCTCCTACTAAAGAATGAAGTTGGATCCTACTGCACATCATGTACAAAAATGAACTCAGAATGGATCAAAGACCTAAATTTAAGAGCTAAAACTATAAAACTCTTAAAAGAAAACACATTAGGTTTAAGTCTTCATAATCTTGGTGAGTCAATAGTTTCTTAGCTATGCCACCAAAAACATAAGCAACAAAGAAAATAAACGATATTATCAAAATTTCAAACTTTTGCGTTTCAAAAACACAACCACAAATGTGAAAAGACAACCGACAGAGTGGGAGAATAAACTGTAAATCATTTAATAATGGACTGATATCTAAAATATATAAAGAACCCTTAAAGGTCAGGCACAGTGGCTCACCCCTGTAATCTCAGCATTTTGGGAGGCTGAGGGGGCGGATTGCCTGAGCAACATATTTTAGTGGAAATGAAACCCCATTTGTACTAAAATACAAAAAATTAGCTGGGCGTGGTGACATGCACCTGTCATCCCAGCTACTGGGGAGGCTGAGGCAGGGGAATCCCTTGAACCCAGGAGGCAGAGGTTGCAGTTAGCCGAGATTATGCCACTGCACTCCAGCCTGGGCGATAGAGCAAGACTCCATCTAAACAAAAAACAAAAAACACCTTAGAATTCAATAATAAAGAGAGACAAAGAGCCTAATTTTAAAGTGGGTAAGAAATGTGCATAGACATTTCTACAAAGATATGCAATGTCCAGTAAACACAAGAAAAGATACTCAACAGCATTAGCCATTAGGAAATGCAAATGAAAACCACAATGAGATACTATTTAACACTCACTAAGAGGAATATAATAAAAAGATAGATCAATTTTGGTAAAAGGAAGTAAAGAAACACATTCTTACACAGTGCCAGTGGGAATGGAAAAAATGGTGTCATCACTTTTGGAAAACAGTCTGGTGGTTTCTCAAATGATTAAACAGAATTGCCATGTAATCCAGCAATTCCATTCTTAGAGAACTGAAAACATGTCCACATAAACATTTATACATAAATGTTCATAGCAGCATTTTTTTCTAATAGACAAAAAGTAAAAATAACCCAAACATCCAACTGATGAATGGATAAATAAAATGTGATATGTCCATACAATGGAATGTTATTTAGCAATAGAAATGAAACACTGATTGATACATGCTGTAACATGGATGAACCTTGAAAACTTGCTCAGTGAAAGAAACCAGTCACAAAGGACCACATATTATATAATTTCATTTACATGAAATATGCAGAATAGGAAAATCTATAGAGACAACAAAGCTGATGATTGGTTGCTTAGGGTGTTGGAGGGAATTGGGTTAGGAGTGTGAGGTTTCATTTTAAGGTGATGTATAATGAATGTTCCAATATCAGGCTGGGCATGTTGGCTCATGCCTGTAATCCCAGCACTTTGGGAGACCAAGGTGGATGATACTTGAGCCCAGGAAGTTGAGACCAGCCTGGGCAACATGGCAAAACCCCATCTCTACAAAAAATACAAATATTAGCCGGGCATGGTGGCATTCACCTGTAGTTCAAGCTACTTAGGAGACTGAGGTGGGAGAATGGCTGGAGCCCAGAAGGTGAAGGTGGCAGTGAGACAAGATTGCGTCACTGCACTCCAGCCTGACAGAGCCAGACCCTGTCTCAAAAAAACAAACAAAAGAAACAAAAAAGTCCCACTATCAATTGTAATGGTTGCACAACTCTGTGAGTATACTAAAAGCCATTGAATTGTATCCTTTAAATGAATGAGTTGTGAGTTATATGTATTATTAGTTTTTTTAAACCGGAACCTCCCAAGCATGAATGAATTATTTCTTAATATAGCTGATAAAACCTGGGCTCGGTGGCTCACGCCTGTAATCCTAGCACTTTGGGAGACTGAGATGGGTGGATCACCTGAGGTCAGGAGTTCAAGACCAGCCTGGCCATCATGGTGAAACCCCACCTTTAAAAAAAAAAAAATATATATATATATATATATAATATATACAATATATATAAATATTATATATCAGATATATAATATATATAAATAAATTATATAATATATAATATATTGTATATATCTGATATATATATCAGATATAGATATATCTATCTGATATATATATCAGATATAGATATATATATATCTGTCAGATATATATATATATATCTATATCTGATAAAGAGAATAATACACCTGTCAGAAAGAATGCCTGAGTTCAAAATCTTGCTGTGCTGTGACCTTTGGAAAACCATTTCACCTATGCCTGTTTCCTCATCTGCCAAATGGGAAGAATAACAGAACCTACCTCATATGATTGTGAGAACTCAATGAATTGTAAAACACAAAGCCTGCCACATGGTCAGTTCCATCATTAACAAAGTGAGCTTCATGAAGGCAAGGGTTGTCTCTGATTTGCTGATAATCATCTCCAGTGCTTGGATCCTAACAAGCAATGACATAGTTAAAAAATTAATCCATTCTCCCAGTATCAGTTTCCACTGTTTCAAATCACTAAATGGCAACTGTTTCCCAACAACTTACTACTGTTCCATGATATTCAGAAACTGCTGCTCACTTCACCGTCTCCATATATTGACCTACCACTGACAACCAACATTGCCCGAAACAGTTGGCTTTGCCTTCATCCTGTGTTACTTACTGAAAGTCAGTTTACTGGATATCTGATATTTTCACCTGCCTAGCATCCATGGCTCTTTAGTTTTCCTCTGTGAACTATTTCTTTCCTATTGCATGCTATTTTCACAAAATTGCCTGTTAAGATGAGTCTCCTGCCTTTTAGCTGAAGATGGGGATGTGACTGACCTTAGCCAGGTGAATAAAACTCTAGAATTTGCTTCTAATTTGATTTTTGAGCAACACGGCACAAGGAACCCCAAAACAGGTCCTTGTTTGTTTGTTTTATTTGGAGATGGGGTCTCTGCTATGTTGCCTAGCTGGTTTCAAATGTCTGGCATCAAGGAATCCTCCTGCATCAGACTCCCAAGTAGCTTGGACTACAGGTGCACACCATGGCACCTGGCTTGGGGGCCCATTTGTTTTTACATTTTAAAAGGCTGTCCATGTTTACTGAGCAGACAGGGAAAGGCTTGATATTTTGGACAAAGGAAACTCTTACTGAAAGCCCAGAAATTGGAGAACAGTTGCAAGCTCAATACAGGTAAGCAGTAACTGTGAAATTAGGTGGGCATTAGGGAGCTATGTGATCACATATTCCTGGGATACCTAAACTATATCTCAAGCTATATAAGAGGAAAATTGGCCAGGTTAGATGCATGATGATACTAAAGGTACACACTTATTATGTGTACACATTAGAGTGTACAAATTAAGTGTACACTTAATACTTAGTATTAAGTGGTATATCATTGTGTGGATAATGTGAGAGTAATGGAAATTTAATATTGATTAGAAAATACAGCCCAGGCCAGGTGTGATGGCTTATGCCTGTAATCCTACCACTTTGGGAGGCTGAGGTGGGCGGATTGCCTGTGCTTAGGAGTTCAAGACCAGCCTGGGCAACACAGTGAAATCCCGTCTCTACTAAAATACAAAAAAATTAGCTGGGCATGGGGCATGCACTTGTAGTCCCAGTTACTCGGGAGGCTGAAGCAAGGGAATTGTTTGAACTCAGGAGGCTGAGGTTGCAGTGAGCCGAGATCACACCACTACTCTCCAGCTTGGGTGACAGAGTGAAACTCTGTCTCAAAAAAGAAAAGAAAAGAAAATACAGGCCGCACACCGGCGCTCTGTGGAACCAGGAATTTGAAGGAGAGTGAAATGGGGAAGAGTATGGAGAATAGTGATGGGCTGATAGGAGAGAAAATGGGGGTATGGGAAGAAAATGAATTTGGGGGCTGGAATGAGTTTAATATTGGAGACAGCTGTGATGGGGTGAATGTCAGGGAAGAGTGGAGTACAATATTGAGACAGTAATCAAGTATTTGGGGAACAACGCAATGAATACTGAAATAAGGCAATCAAATGGAGCTGGATATTTAGGAGAATATTGAAGCCAATATTAAGACTGTCACTGGGGTCTATTGGGGGGAAGAGGGGAGGGACAGCGGGCGGGGGAGCTGGGGAGGGATAGCCTGGGGAGAAATGCCAAATGTGGGAGAAGGGGAGGAAGGCAGCAAAACACACTGCCATGTGTGTATCTATGCAAATGTCTTGCATGTTCTGCACATGTACCCCAAAACCTAAAATGCAATTAAAAAAAAAAAAGACTGTAGAGAAAATAGGATCTAATAACAGTATAGTCATGGGAACCAGATGTTGGAATTTGGGGTAGAAAATGGAGGCCCAGACCAGGAGCAGTGGTTCACGCCTGTAATCCCAGCACTTTAGGAGGCTGAGGCAGGTGGATCACTTGAGGTCAGAAGTTCAAGACGAGCCTGGTCAACATGGTGAAACCTCATCTCTACTAAAAGTACAAAAAACTTAGCTGGGTATGGTGGCACGTGCCTGTAATCCCAGCTACTTGGGAGACTGAGGCAGGACAACTGTTTGAACCCAGGAGGAAGACGTTGCAGTGAGCCAAGATCAGGTCACTGCACTCCAGTCTGGGCCATAGAGTGAGCTTCAGTCTTTAAAAAAAAAAAAAAAAAGCTGGGCATGGTGCCATGCACCTGTAGTCCCAGTGAGTTGGGAGGCTGAGGTACGAGAATCACTTGAACATGGGAGGCAGAGGTTGCCATGGGCCAAGATGGTGCCACTACACTCCAGCCTGGGCCACAGAGACTTCGTCTCAAAAATAAAAAAAAGAAAAGAAAAGAAAATGGAGGCCCAGATTTGGTGGCACAGAGGGCCATGATATTGTGGAACAATGATCAAATGTC
Organism: Callithrix jacchus; assembly: GCF_049354715.1. Classification (NCBI taxonomy): domain Eukaryota; kingdom Metazoa; phylum Chordata; class Mammalia; order Primates; family Cebidae; genus Callithrix; species Callithrix jacchus. The sequence goes on from NC_133506.1 coordinate 107,037,840, forward strand.
AAGGAACAGAGAACTTTGGTTTGGGGAAGCAGGGAGGAGTCTACTCTACTATGTACTCTACTATCAGGAGATTGGCTGAGGAAAGGAAGCTGGGGGATCATATCCTGAGTAGTCATCGAAGGGCTGTATGAGATAATAGGGGTGTGAAAGGAAAACAGTGAGATCAAATGTTTGGAGAGCACTGGGCTATATATTGAGAGTCAGTGAGCAGTCGGCACTGAGAGGTAGTAGAAGATAGAATATCCAAGATCGAAAGCTGGAAAATAATGAGCGAGAAATGTTGTGGTACTTTGCAGACATAATTTTGGGAAATAGTGCCACCGATTGCTGTGGGGGAATTGTTGTAGGAAAGTGTGATTGTAAAGCACAGGCTAATACTGGGGAACAGTGGCTGTCATACTTGTGGCACTCAAGTGTCTTGGGGCAAGATATCAAGGCACATAGTGATCTGGGATAATGGGAAGTCAGAATTAAGAAACGGCAAGGCCCTGATATTGGAAATAGGGAGTTTGTAAAGACCCAGGGGGCAAATTCCAGAGCTTAGTTGGGGGGCTGTACTCAGTCTTAATAATGGAGGCAAGTGGAGACTAAATACTGAGGGGCAGTAGGTAATGCCACAGTGGGATAGTGGCTGATCTGCCATAAGGGATGATAGACTCAAACACTGGCATGTTGTGAGGACCTGATATGGAGAAAGATGCCATTGTAGCTATTTAACGGAGGGAGAGGCTGTATTTTGGAATGCTGAGTCAGGGGATTAGGTCTGTTTTGGAGGGACAGTAGGGATGCTGTGGAGCAGGCCACAGGAAGCTTGGCAGGACCCACTGCAGAATTGGCAATTAATGAAGAACTGAATATAGAGGAGGCTGAAAAAGAGATAATTTATTCCACCAGAGGGCTCACAATTACAGACATTTGCAAGTAAGGAATATGCAGGGTTAGAGCGCTGTGTTTTGACATTTAACATTCTTGAGTAAACAGAGATGGCCGGTGGGTAAATAGCTTGCCAAGGTGGTTTCTGGTATTAAGCCTTTTGAGTCTAAGATGACAAACCCCTAGGGGTCAGGTGGTTTTCCGCACGAACTCTTGTCAGTGACAAATCCCTCAGCCCCTTTTGTCTTGGGTCCCACAGCTGCAGGAGGGCTCTGGGCCAGAACGAAGTCATCCTAGAGTCCCCAAGGACAGCCCTCCCGTGGACCCCTAAGGCCCCCAGAGCCTCATCCTGGGGAGTGCGTCAGCGTCCCAGTGGGGTCTGCAGCCACAGGTCCCATGAGTCCTGGACACTTCCAAAGCGTAGTCTCCTGGTAAGACAGCTCCTCCAGCTATGAGTCTCGACTCCTCCGGGCGGCCACAACAAAGTCTAAGACAGGAAAAACGCACAGTGGAGGTCAGCCAGAGCCCCTGCGGGCGCAGCACGATATTCCGGCAAACGCCACTTACCGAGTCCCACGTTCCAGCTACGCCTGCGGCGCGCTCTCCTCCTCTCTCGGCGGGGCCAACTCCGGGACACAGCTGGCTCCTCCTGGGGGCAATGCAGCATCACAGGGCTCCGGCCCACACCGGGCCAGGGCGCCGACCCTCCCAGCCGGGCCCTCACTAGAAGGCCGTGGGTCTGGGTCTGGCTCATGCCTTAAAGAATCCAAGGTTGGGCGCACTCTGAGCTCCCCAAACACAAAATGATGGGATCCCTGTGCGTGCCCCCACATCACAGAGTGGTGGGGGTTCAGGGACACTCTCCTAATTATAAACGGGGTTTAATCACACCCCAGAATTCTAAACGCCGCTACCCCTCACCTGCAGGTGCAAATAGCACCCTTATTTCATTGCCGGCAGCTACTTTGTACCTTCCTACTGACAGACAAAGATAGTGACAACAAAGAAAGAAACAAGCATGGAAAACTACATGAAGGGGGTGCGGCGCTGTTTCAAAAAATGCTGAGCCCTGTTTTCTCTTTCCCTCCCTGCTCGGCCCTGCACCCATCACGTCCCGCGCTGGCCACTTAGGCAAGCTGTAAATGGATATAGGTAAAGATGCAGGAGGTGATGGAGAAGGCGATGGCCGCGTAGATGAAGATGGAGAGGTGCGGAAAATGGTCGAGATAGCAGCCCTCGTCCAGTGGAGGCGCCTCCTCCTTGAGCTGGGGGCGCGCTGCGGCCTTCGGGGGCTGCCCGGCGCGGCCCCCTTGCGCCCTCCCGCCCGCGCGCCGACCAGCCTTCTTGCCAGCAGCCGACGCGGACCTGGGCGCGCGGGCAGCGGGAGGGTCCTCCGGGGGAGGCTTGTCAAACAGGCCTTCGGACTTGGCGTCCGGGCGAATCTGCTCCGGACCCCAGGGTCTGCGCTGAAAGAGTCCGTCAGCCATGGGCAGGAGAGCAGGGAGGTGGGTCAGCTGGGTCTGGGTCGTAGCGCAGTGGGCGGTGGTCTCGGCTGCGGCAGTATTTCTACCGCCCTGGGTGGGGGCGGAGCCAGAGGGGCAGGGGGCCTCTGCAGGGTCCGCCGGGCCTCTCAGCGGAGACACAGCTCCCCCTGGCTCCTCCTTCCGCCCCCAGTCTGTTGCAGAAGCTGACTCCCTAGGTTCCAGTTCCCACACCGGCGGTTCGGTAGTCTAGCACAGCAAGGTTTATCTCCTTGGCAACCAGGCTGGCGGTGTGAGGGAGAGGATGCGCGAGCCGCTGGCTGGGACCCGGGACAGGAGCAGGCTTGGCACCTAAGAAGCCGAAATGCAGCCAGCCAGGCTCTCAGCTGCGTGGGGAGCGTCCCTTTTCTCCTTTTAAAAGTAATATTTATTGTGGGGTCTGTTTTAAATTTTAATTTGAATACGTGAAAAAGCTAACACACCATCTTTGTAGGAAACTAGAAATTGAGAAAACAGTTAAGGCCAAATCAGTAGTAAAATAAAGCCTCCCACAATCCCAGGGTCCAGAGATAACAGCGCTAAAGAATTGGTGCATTTCTCTGCTTTCTTCCCTTTTCCTCTATCTCTCCATCTCCATCTATATCTGTGCAACCTGTTTTCTCTTCTTGCTCTTTACCTGCAAAAGCAGGATTCCAGGCTTTTGAGCATCTCACATGACTAAGAACAAATCCTTCAAAGACCTGCCTCACCTAAGCCCATTTCTCGGGCCCACCTGAGGTCTCCCCAGGCCTCCTTGTCATCCACCAAGCCCTCTCGTTTCATCGGTACTGCCACAGGCTGCTGGGTACTTGCATATCCTGGCATCTCTGTTGCACCTGCGGTTCCAAGGCTGGCTGCTGTTCCCTCCCGGAATGGAGGGAGAACAATCACTTGGATTTATTTGAGTCCCAGTAGATTGGAGGCGTCCACTGGTCAGCTCTGTTAGTTGCAGCAAATCCAACTCAAACTGCCATCATGAGAACTCCCTGCCTCCTGCAAATGAAAGGCCCAAGGTGAACCAAGACCAGGGTGCCGAAACACTGTAACCAGGGTGCTGCCTCTCTCTGTCTTTCAGTGTTGCCAGGGAGTTCTTGCATGGCCAGCGCATACTAGGTAGTGGTAGGTACTCAGGATTTTGCTGAATGAATGATGCAGTGAATAATGGCAGCAGCAAACTCATGTCCTCACAGCTTAACCACCTCAGCTAAAAGGGCTTCCAGGGGTGCAGTGGTTCACACCCATAATCCCAGCACTTTGAGAGGCCGAGGTGGGCCATGAGGTCAGGAGATCGAGACCATCCTGGATAACATGGTGAGACCCCATCTCTACTAAAAATATGAAAAATTAGCCGGGTGTGGTGGCACGTGCCTGTAGTCCCAGCTACTCAATAGGCTGAGGCAGGAGAATAGCTTGAAACTGGGAGGTGGAGGTTGCAGAGAGCTGAGATCGCACCACTGCAGTCCAGCCTGGGCAACAAGAGTGAGACTCCATCTCAAAAAAAGGGTGGGGGGGGCTTCCAGTTGGCTAGGATGAGGAGAAGATGGAACCCTCATCTGTGATGTTGAGAATGTAAAATGGTACACCTACTTTTGAAAACAGCTTGGCACTTTCATAAAAAGTTAAGTATACTCTGACCATCCAACCCAGCAATCCCACTCCTAAGTTTCTACCCAAGAGAAATGAAAACGTGTGTCTGCATAGAGACAAGTGCATGAATGTCCATAGCAGGATCATTGGTAACAGCTGAAAACTGAGAACAATCCAAATGTTCGTATAATAGTGAGTGGATCAACTAAATGTAGATTATCTATGCAACTGATTACTATTCAGCCATAAAGAGTGAATACTGACCAAGTGCTGTGGCAAAAGCCTGTAATCCTAGCACTTTAAGAGACCAAGCCAGGAGGCTAAAATGGAAGGATGTGACTGTTGGATTGGAAGAATGTGAAGAAACAGAGTGGTATGAGGGATGGACGGAAGGATATGAAGGGTGAAAGTGAAAGATGTGGAGAGTGGAATGGAAGGATTTGAAAGATGAAATGGAAAAGTGTGTAAGGTGGAATGAAATGGCATGAAGGATGGATAGAAGTTTATGTTTTGGAGATGGAATCTTGTTCCGTTGCCCAATCTCGGCTTACTGCAACCTCTTCCTCCTGGGTTCAAGGGATCCTCCTGCCTCGGCCTCTGAGTAGCTGGGATTACAGGGGCACACCATCATGCCTGGCTAATTTGTAGAAGAGACAGGGTTTCACCACGTTGGCCAGGCTGATCTCGAACTTCCTGACCTCATGTGATCCGCCCGCTTCGGCTTCCCAAAGTGCTGGGATTATAGGTGTGAGCCACCACTCCTGGCTGGATAGAAGTATATGAAGGGTAAAATTAAAAGGCGTGGAGGGGGCATGAAAGGACATTTTAGGTGTAGTGAAAGAATGTGAAGAATGAAATGGAAGGTTGCGAAAGGTGGAATGGAAGGACATAGAAGGACCACAGTGTGAAAAGTGGAATAGGAGGATGATTAGGGTGGAATGAAGAGTTTAAAGGATGTCATGGAAGGGTGTGAAGAGTGGAACTGAAGGGCGTGAAGGGTGAACTGGGAGGATGCTTAAGGTGGAATGAAAGATGTGAAGGATGGAATGGAAGGACGTGAAGAGAGAAATGGAAGGACGTGTAGTGGACTGGAAGAGTCTCAAAGGGTGTGTAAGGTGGAGTGGAAGAATGTGAAGGTTGTAATGGAATGGGGTGAAGAACGGAATGGAAGGGTATGTAGGGTGAAATGGAATTGTGTGATGGATGAATGGAAGGGTGTGAGGGTAGAATGAAAGGGTGTGTAGGGTGCAATGGGAGGGTTTTCAGGGTGTAATGGAAGGATGTATAGAGTGGGATGGAAGAGCTACGTGTAGGGCTGTGGCTTTGAGAAAGTCACACAAACCTACCTATGGGGTTTAGGTGGGAGTACATAGTGGGGAAGTCTCAGTAACCAAGAAAGTCTTGGGCAGAACCATGCAAAGGCTTACTGGGAGGAGCTGGGTGTAAGTGAGGAGTGCAGGCGTTACAAGTGCTTTAGCAACTGCAGAGTCCATTGCATATTAAGAAGGTGGGAGGCTAAATCTGGAGCTCCGACAGCAGAGGCCCAGGTGTCTCCAGGACACCTTGTTATTTTTTACCTGGTCTATCTGTATAGAAATGAATATATTGCAAAATAGTACTGGTCCCAGCCCAGGTGACCCTTGGGGGCTCTATCTTCCAGGAATTGAGAGAGCTTGGCTGACTCCATGGCCTCACCCTGGTGCAAGCTATGCCTGTACCCAGCAATGAGAGCTAACTTTGTCCCAGACCAGGGACTTTAGGACCCTTAGACATCTGACAGTACAGACACTGGAAGGTCCCAAGCTACAACTTCCCTCTCTGCTTGGCACCAGAGTGTCCCAGGAAAAACCTTATGAGTCCAAGGCCTGGAGCCAGAATCCACCAAAAGACGCTGAATGGACAAAGACTGCCTTTAGCTCCTGTTTCTGGGACCTGCCCAGAGTCCATATGCCTCTTAGAGGTGACAGAGAGCCCTCTTCTAGGAGGATCTTTGCTTCTGGGCTTTACTTTGATAGGTTTCCTTCATCTTTGTGGGGTATTTGTCCCTGGAAGAAGGATACACTGTTTGAGTCAATAGGAATCAGGAGTTTCAGTCTGCCAGGCCAAAGCCTGGATCTGGACAGTGGCCAGTTAACCATGTTGGTGACCCCTAGGACACACATGGATGATAGCAGCAGCAGCCGCCGCCGCCGCCAATCACTGTGCACTGACTGTGTGCTAGGAACTGTGCCCAACATTTCTGCAGAGATGGTCTCACTTAATTTCCATGACCCCATAAATTAGGCACCAGTAGTTCCTCGAAAGTTCCAATGAGAAAACTGAGGCTGAGTGTCGGGGTCCGGCACGTCTGCCGGGGGACTACCGACCTGCGGGAGTCCCCGAGACCGCCAACGTAGATGTCTCGTTCAACCTGAGAGAGAGAGTGCGCGGAAAAGAAGGAATATAGAAAAGTAGAGTCTGGAGGGCTGCGTGAAGATTATGGCCAAAACGCAGCAAATTTATTTTTGTGGGTTACAGCTTTTATACCTTTTGTCTTGTTTACATTTACCTCATCTCAGCAGAAAGAAACAAAGGGGAAAACAGAAAGGAAACAAACTCCATAAAATAGATATCCGGGGCTTGTGATATCCTGCTTAGGAAGCAGTTTAAGGGGGCTAGTGGTAGCAGTTTACATTTCAATGATTTTACATTCCAAAGATACAATGGCACCCTTAAGGTGGCTGGTTAAACCTGTTTTTCATCAGGAGCTAAAACAAAGGCTTGGCTCCAGGGAAAATATGGGCAGAGGTCTCTGCTCCTCTTAGACATTTCAATTGCAGCAAGTTTATTGCTTACACAGAGACTGAAGGGGGACATGGAAGCAGACAGCACAATGTTCTCATAAACTGCAGGCCGTTGCTTTGCATCCTGTTGTTGCTTTTAGTGAGTCAGCTTACGGCCCTGTCTCACTCGACAGCCCTCGAGGTGAGGAAATGCAGTACAGGTCCAGCAGCCAAACTGAGGCAAGTCAACTGTCTCGAGCCTTTGGCGCGAACACCACAGCTGAGAGGTGAAGGAATCTGTCTAAAATCTGCCACTAATACTGACTACTAGGGGCTGGGTGTGGTGGCTCACATCTGTAATCCCAGTACTTTGGGAGGCTGAGGTGGGTGGATCACCTGAGGTCAGGTATTCAAAACCAGTCTGGCCAACAGGGCCAAACCCCTCTCTACTAAAAATACAAAAATTAGCTGGGCATGGTGGCATGCACTTGTAATTCCTGAGGTGCATGCCACCATGCCCAGCTGAGGAGGCTGAGGCAGGAGAATACTTGAACCCGGGAGGCGGAGGTTGCAGTGAGCTGAGATCACACCACTGCAATCCAGCCTGGGTGATAGACCGAGACTGTGTCTCAGAGAAATATAAAATAGAATAGAATAACATAAAATAAAATACTGACTGCTGGGGTTCTAACCCACGTCCCTCTGACCCAAGGGTAAGAGGTATACCTCCCAATCCCCACCCCCTCAGCTACCCATCCTAGGCTTGTTCACCTTCAAAGACTGTGTCCTGTTAGCCTTTCCCAGGCCACATCCTGGGCACACTGCAGCAAAACAGACTTGTTCTCTTTAGAATGTGTACACAAAGCAAGAGGCAAAATTCGCAAAGGCCACTTTTAGCTCAAAGTGTTCATGCCCAGCTGAGGAAATAAGCTTTGGTGGTGGTGGTGGTGTGTATGTGTCAGTGGGTAGGTGGGTGGGAGAAAGGACCTTCCGGGAATCTCTGTTGCCTGGACTGCAGCTGTTTGTTATCCTGGAAACCATGGCTGCTTTGAAACTGGTTGCTGAATTCCTTTTCCTGCCAACAGGAAATACATCTATGTGTATGCCCTGGCTGGGGGAAGGGAACCCAAGCCAGGAATCTCTCCTTTCCATAGGTCCACTACCCAAACCCACAGTACATGGGAAACCTCCAAGTGTATGGCAACCTTTACACTAGGATGTCCCTGGATAGGCCTAGTCACCTGCTGAAGGTGCTGTGGCACTTCCAGCCTAGTGTAGGGTCAGCTGCTGCCATGTCTTACCTCAGCCTGAGAGGCTTCAGGGAGCTCACATTCAATCCTGATCATCCCCATGCTCCATCCAGTCCCCTACTGGGGATAGGGGTAGCAGTGGTTGCTGAGCAAGGCAGGGAAGGGGAGGCTAGGCAAAGCCTGGGGCTCCAAGGGGCAGAGAGCAGGAAGCCAACCTGTCTGGGGGCTGTGGGGTGGCACCTGGGAGGTGGGATTCCACAGGAGCTGTGGCTCCAAGCCTCCCTACCCTCCCTTCCTGCCCCTATGCATGCTCATGGTCCCATCAGACTTCACTTACAAAGCACAAATTCAAAGATATAATCATTAAGAATTTTACGGCTGGGTGTGGCGGCTCATACCAGTAATACCAGCACTTTGGGAGGTTGAGGTGGGTGAATCATGAGGTCAGGAGTTTGAGACCAGCTTGGCCAACATGGTGAAACCCCATCTCTACTAAAAACACAAAGAATTAGCTGGGCATGGTGGCAGGTGCCTGTAGTCCCAGCTACTCAGGAGACTGAGGCAGGAAAATTGCTTAAATCCGGGAGGCAGAGGTTGCAGCGAACTGAGATCACACCACTGCACTCCAGCCTGGGAAACAGAGCAAGACTCCATTTTAGAAAAAAAAAAAAAAAGCCGGGTATGGTGGTGCACACCTGTAATCCCAGCTACTCAGATGGCTGAGGCAGGAGAATAACTTGAACCTGGGAGGCAGAGGTTGCAGTGAGCTGAGATTGTGCTATTGCACTCCAGCCTGGGTGACAGAGCAAGACTCTATCCCAAGATAAAAATAAAAAATAAGGCTGGGTGCAGTGATTCACGCCTGTAATCCCAGCACTTTGGGAGGCCGAGACGGGTGGATCATGAGGTCAAGAGATCGAGATCATCCTGGTCAACATGGTGAAACCCCGTCTCTACTAAAAAAAAATACAAAAACTTAGCTGGGCATGGTGGCGTGTGCCTATAATCCCAGCTACTCAGGAGGCTGAGGCAGGAGAAGTGTCTGAACCCAGGAGGCGGAGGTTGCGGTGAGCCGAGATTGCACCATTGCACTCCAGCCTGGGTAACAAGAGCGAAACTCCGTCTCAAAATTAATAAATAAATAAATAAATTTAAAAAAATGTGTTTTGTAGAGACAGAGTCTTGCTATATTGCCTAGGCTGGTCTTGAACTCCTGGCCTCAAGTGATCCTCCTCCTTGGCCTCACAAAGTGTTAGAGGCATGAGCCTGTAATAGGCCTGCCTGTAACACTGAATGAAGATTACAGGTATGAGCCACTGCACCCAAGCATGAGGGAAGTTATTGCACAATATAGAAAGTCATGAAACTATTCATGTCCTTTGACACAATCATCCTTTCCCTTAGTGTTGATTTCAAGACAGTCATCCAAAGAATAAAGAAAAGCTCTCTGCAGAAGGATGTGTACTGCAGGATTGCTTATCATGGCAAAAAAGTGGAAGCAAACTCAATGTCAGAACAAGAGGAGAATAGTTAATTAAATGATGTATGTATCTACTGCAAGGAGTTATGCAGTCATCAGGGGAAGATTAACCTGAAAACTCTTTTGAGGGATGCTTGTGATGATCTAAATCAAAGTCAAAAAAACAAGATTTAAAACCAAATGTACTAGGATGGTAACAAGATGAAAATGTGTTCCTGCAGAGAAAGACTGGAATGGAAAGAATAAAGACAGAATTTTTATATTGTTTGGATAATGAGATCATGGGGTGACTTCTTTCTCATTTTACCAGACCTTGTGTACCATAGTTATATTCGTTTCTGTGCAACAAAGACAATTAATAGATGAAAAAAATCAAAGTAAGGGACCCAGTGGCCATTTTCAGGATTAACAATACCCTGTGATGGTCTGATTGGTGTCCATGCAGACAAAGGTCCTTACCTGCCTGCTTGGATGGCTTCACATTGCCTAGCAACTACCTGCTTATCAGCAGTTGCTAGGAAACCAAGGACACAGCTGGACTCCTGACCAATAGCACAGTGTCCATACTACTGCCAGCCTTTCCTTCAAGTTCTCTCCAGTAGTCATGCTCCTGTCTGGCCATTCCTCTTCTCCTGCTCTCCTCCTTCACATTCCTATCTGCCTGGGGCTAACCTGTGAGTAGCACTCAATAGGGTCCCCACAATCATACAACCTGACACAACACGGGTAATCACCAGTTCCACAGGACCCTCTTCCTTCCCTTGGTTCCTCTGCTTCCTTCTTGCTCCAGGACTGAGGCCTGAACCAGAGTGTGTAGATGGCTCAAAGTTAAAATCTGTAGTTATCCCATCATTGAGACAAGTATTGCCCACAGCCTCCATTGGGTTCTAGGACCTGAAAATTCTACTCCTTGGGAGAATGATTCCTTCAGGAAAGGCACTGAGCTCAGCCCAGGGCTCCCATCATAGTGCCTAGTGGAAGCAAATCCATGATTCCTTTTTTTTTTTTTTTTTTTTTTTTGAGGTGGAGTCTCACTCTTGTCACCCAGGCTGGAGTGCAATGGCGTGATCTCGGCTCACTGCATGAGCCACCACACCCAGCTAATTTGTTTTTATTTTTAGTAAAGATGGGATTTTGCCATGTTGCCCAGGCTGGTCTCAAACTCCTAACCTCAGGTGATCCACCTGCCTCGGCCTCCCAAAGTGTTGAGATTACAGGGGTGAGCCACCTCACCCGGCCAACCCGTGATTCTTGAATGCATTCTTTGACAGGGGTCATGTGGACATCTCCCTGTTTCAAGTGGCCCACTTTAAAGAGAAAGAAAACTTCATCTAGGGCGGATTAATCTGAACACAACGATCCTGGGAGACTCCAGTTTTCCACCATTATTAAGAATTATCCTCACTGCTCTGCATTTCTCATTCCCTTCATCTCCATTTGTTGTTCCACTGTCTCCTCCATGCTGAGGAAGTTGCCATGTATCTCTATTCAAAAGGATCTTTCTCCTCCTCCTCCTCCTCCTTCCTCTTCCTCTTCCTCTTCCTCTTCTTGACACAGGGTCTCACTATGTTGGCCAGGCTGGTCTCAAACTCCTGAACTCAAGCAATTCACCAGCCTCAGCTTCCCAAAGTGCTAGGATTATAGGCAAAAACCCAGCCAATTATTTTTTTTACAGACAGGATCTTGCTCTGTCACCAGGGCTGGAGTGTGGTGGCATGATTATGGCTCACTGCAGCCTGGGCTCAAGGGATCCTTCTGCCTCAGCCTCCAGAGTATCTGGGAATTCAGGCATGTGAAATGACGCCTAGCTAATTAAAAAAAAATTTTTTTTTGAGGTGGAGTCTTGGCTGGGTGTGGTGGCTCACTCCTGTAATCCTAGCACTTTGGGAGGCCAAGATGGGCGGATCACCTGAGGTCAGGAGTTTGAAACCAGCCTGGCCAACATGATGAAACCCCATCTTTAAAAAAAAAAAAAAAAAAAAGGAGATGGGGTCTTGCTCTGTTGCCCAGGCTGGAGGGCAGTGGTGAGATCTCGGCTTACTACAACCTCCACCTCCTGGGTTCAAGTGATTCTCCTGCCTCAGCCTCCTGAGTAGCTGGGATTACAGGCACCTGCCATCATACTCAGCTAATTTTTGTATTTTTGTAGCAAACGGGTTTAACCATGCTGGCCAGGCTGGTGTTGAACTCTTGACCTTACGTGATCTGTCTGCCTTGGCCTCCCAAAGTGCTGGGATTACAGACGTGGGTGTGTATTTCATATCTCCTTGCCACTGGAATATAAATTGCTCCAGAGCAGATACTCTGTGCTTCTGTTATCACTGGCACCTACGACAGCCTCAGGCTCAAAGAAGCTAAGGTTTACGGCCCGCCTACTGTTGTGTACAGCTTGCCCAGAACAACTTCCCACTCATGAGCTCACCTAATCAAAGAACTCTTTGACGCTGGCTTTATGATTCCCTTCTTACACATCTGAAAAGCTGTTTCAAGATCACACACCTAATGGGTGCTAGAGCCAAGGATTTGATTCCCAGCTCACTCCCTGTTCCTCAGAATCCTAGCTGTTGCTATTAGAATCCAGATCCAGGCCGGGCATGGTGGCTCATGCTTGTCATCCCAGCACTTTAGGAGGCCAAGGCAGGAGGATCACTTGAGGTCAGGAAGTTCGGGACCAGTCTGGCCAACATGGTGAAACCGCATCTCTACTAAAAATACAAAAAATTAGCTGGGTGTGGTGGCACCGCCTGTAATCCCAGCTACTCAGGAGATTGAGGCAGGAAAATCACTTGAACCCGGGAGGGAGCCTAGATTGCACCTGTGAACTCCAGTCTGGGCAACAAGAGTGAAACTACCTCTAAAAAAGAAAAAGAAAAAAAAAAAAGGCTAAGAGCAGTGGCTCATGCCTGTAATCCCAGCACTTTGGGAGGCTGCGGCGGGTGGATCACGAGGTTAGGAGTTCAAGACTAGCCTTGCCAAGGTGGCGAAACCCTGTCTCTACTAAAAATACAAAAAAATTAGCCGGGTGTGGTGCTGGGGGCCTGTAATCCCAGCTACTCAGGAGGCTGATGTGGGAGGATCCCTTGAACCCAGGAGGCAGAGGTTGCAGTGAGCTGAGATGGCATCACTGCACTCCAGCCTGGACAACAGTTTGAGACTCCATCTCAACAAAAAAAAAGAATCCGGATCCAAAGAGGACATGCATCTGTGTCTCTCCCACCCCCACACACTTGTTTGTGTCTGGCCTCACTCGACCTCGGGCCTCTCTGCCATGGAGACGACTCAAGATTTAGGAATAGGCGGCAACTAAGGCAAGGACCTGCAGGGATGAGGGAGGGAAACTGCGGAAGGGGGCGGGACATGCGAGGCTTAGTGGGTTGGCTGAGCTCATCCTCGCGTCGGTCCCCTTGGTCTCTCCGATCCTGTGCGCCCCCGTGTGCCCAGCACGCTGCGCCCACGTGAGTCCACGGAGCCCATCCTGCGCCCCCGCACTCGGGCTAAGGCTTCTGCCCCGATTCACCCGGGGCTTAGTTCTGGAAGGTCCCGAGCCACCGGGCCGGCCGTCCTCTTCAATACCTTGCATCAATGTTTTCGTTTTCCTTGTGGAGATCTTTCACTTCTTTAATTCCTAGGTATTTTGTTTTATTTGTAGTTATTGTAAGCAGGATTACTTTCCTGATTTCTTTTTCAGCTTGTTCACTGTGGACACATAGAAATGCTAATGGCCGGGCAGGCGGTAGCTCACGCCTGTAATCTCAGCACTTTGGGACGCTGAGGCGGGCGGATCACCTGAGGTCAGAAGTTTGAGACCAGCCTGGCCAACATGGTGAAACCCCGTCTCCACTAAAAATACAAAAACTAGCCAGGCATGGGGGCATGTGCCTGTAATCCCAGCTACTAGCAGGGCTGAGGCAGGAGGATCGCTTGAACCTGAAGTGGAGATTGCAGTGAGCAGAGATTGTGCCACTGCACTCCAGCCTGGGCAACAGAGCAAGACTCCATCTCAAAAAAAAAAAAGAAAGAAAGAAATGCTACTAATTTTTGTATGTTGATTTTGTATCCTGAAACTTTACTGAATTTATCAGTTGTAATCGTTTTTTGGTAGAGTCATTAGGTTTTTCCAAATATAAAATCATGTCATGTGTAAACAAGGATAATTTGACTTTTTCCTTTGTAATTTGGATGCCCTTTATTTCTTTTTCTTACCTGACTGCTCTAGCTAGGACTCCCAGTACTATGTTGAATAACAGTGGCATCCTTGCTCTGTTTCCAATCTTAGAGGAAAGGCTTTCAATGTTTCCCATTCAGTATGATACTAGCTGCGGGTCTGTCACATATGGATTTTATTATGTTGAAGTATGTTCCTTCTATATCGTTTTTTGAGTTTTTTTTTTAATCATGAAGAGATGTTGAATTGTATCAAATGCTTTTTCAGCATCCATTGAAATTATCATATGGTTTTTGTCCTCATTCTGTTGTTATATGATATTGATTGATTTGCATTATGTTGAACCATCCTTGCATCCCTGAGATAAGCCCCATTTGGTCATGATGAATGATTTTTTTTTTTCTTTTCTGAGATTGAGTTTCACTCTTATTGCCCAGGCTAAAGTGCAATGGTGCGATCTCAGCTCACCGCAACTTCCACTTCCTGGGTTCAAGGGATTCTCCTACCTCAGCCTCCCAAGTAGCTGGGATTACAGGCATGTGCCACCACACCCGGCTAATTTTGTATTTTTAGTAGAGATGCGTTTCTCCATGTTGGTTAGGTTGGTCTCGAATTCCTGACTTCAGGTGATCTGCCCACCTCGACCTCCCAAAGTGCTGGGATTGCAGGTGTGTGCCACCGTGCCTGGCTGAGGAATGATTTTTTTTAATGTGTTGTTGGATTCGGTTTGCTACGATTTTGTTGAGGATTTTGCATCAATGTTGGCCTGTAGTTTTCATGGTTTGATGCATCTTTGGTTTTGGTGTCAGGATAATACCGGCCTCAGAGAATGAGTTTGGAGGTATTCCCTTCTCTTATTTCAGAATAGTTTGAGTAGGATTGGTATTAATTCTTTTTTTTTTTCTTTAGAAATCAGCAGTGAAGCCATCAGGTCCTGGGCTTTTCTTTGCTGGGAGACATTTTATTACAGCTTACATCTTGTTCCTTATTATCGGTCTGTTCAGATTTTGGGTTTCTTCATGGTTCAATCTTGATAGGTTGATTGACTGTACTTAAGAATTTATCCATTTCTTTTAGATTTTCCAGTTTATTGGCATATAGTTGCTCAGAGTAATCACCAAGGATTCTTTGAAATTCTGCAGTATCAGTTGTAATGTTTCCTTTTGAATCTCTGATTTCATTTATTTGGTTCTTTTCTTTTTTTCTTAGTCTGTTAATCTGACTAAGGTTTTGTCAATTTGTTTATCTTTTCAAAACAACAACTTTTTGTTCTGTTGATCGTTTGTACTTTCTTTGTTTGAATTTTATTTCTGCTCTTTATTATTTCTTTACTAATTTTGGGTTTGGTTTGCTCTTGCTTTTTTGTTCTTTAAGATGTGTTATTAGCTTATTTATTTGATGTTTTTCTTTTTTTGCTGTAGATGCTTATAGCTGTAAAATTCTCTTTTAGTATTGTGTTTGCCATATCCCATAGATTTGGTATGTTGTGTTTCCATTATCATTGGCTTCAAGAAAATTTTTAACTCCCTTCTTAATCTCATCATTTACCCACTGGTCATTCAGGGTCATATCATTTAATTTTTTAATGTGTACCGTTTCCAAAATTCCTCTTGTTACAAAAAAATTTCTAGTTTTATTCAAGATTAACATTTAAATTGGTGGACATTTTTTTTTGAGACAGAGTCTCATTCTGTCACTCAGGCTGGAGTTGGAGTGCAGTGGCGCCATCTCAGCTCACTGTAACCTCTGACTCCCTGGTTCAAGCGATTCTCCTGCCTCAGCCTCCCGAGTAGCTGGGATTACAGGCACACACCCCATGCCTTGCTAATTTTTGTATTTTTAGTAGAGACGAGGTTTTACCATATTGGCCAGGATGGTCTCCATCTCCTGAGCTGGTGATCTTCCTGCCTCGGCCTCCCAAAGTGCTAGGATTACAGGTGTGAGCCACTGTGCCCAGCCACAAATTGGTGGACTTTGAGTAGAGTGAATTGCCCTTTTCAGTGTGGGTGGGCTTCATCCAAACAGTTGAAGGCTTCAGAGAATTCTTCCAGCTTTTCTAAGGCTTTTGGGCTTGAACTGCAGCATCAGCTTTTCCCTGGGTCTTCAGCCTGCCAGCCTATTCTATAGATTTTGGACTTGCCAGCCTATATAATCATGTCAGCCAGTTCCTAAAAATAAATGTCTCAATATGTATAGACATCCTATCGGTTCTTTTTCTCTGGAGAACCCTGACTAATACAGTGTTGCCCTTAGGGTTAATGAGTGAATATACTGAACACCTTTAGAACAAGGAAGGCCCTGAAGGCCATACTAGCAGGCTATCACTTAAGTGTTCACACATGTCTCCGTTCAGCTTCAAGGATGCCTGCGCTCTCTCGATCCCTGACTACCCACCCCCTCAGTGCATTAAAAATACCCCCATGCCCTCAGCAAAGGAGGGCCATTTGAGTCTCCCCACAAAAAGTTGGGCACTCCTTAGAGGTGGTACGGTGGGAAGTTGGAGGCAACCCCCATGTACCCTGTCTGCAACGATTCTCAGTGTTGTGGCCCCACCAATCATTTCACCTCCAGCTGGGAGCTAAAACTTGGTGGACAGTTCCTTGGGAAGGCCCTGAGCTACCAGAATGTACTTGCAACTTCCTGATCACAGGAGAGAATCAGAGCTTCCTCTAGAGAGATCCAGGGTTTTATCTTGAGAATGGAATAAGCTAGAGTCAACTAATTGCACTATACTGTGCAACGTGATGTGCAGTGCAGGTAACAGAAGCAAATAGTTTAGTCCTAGGAGGACTCCCCCATGCTTCTGAGGGACTCCATTGAGGAGCCTTGGCTACTTGGAGAAGAAAGAAGGTCTAAAACAAATAGGGTATTTTTTTTTTCTCTCTTAAGAGAGCTGAGGACATCAAATTCAGATGCAGGTTGTACACCTGCCACATTTAGCAGAAAACTGCTGACCCAGGCAGCTGACCTGAAATCCATTCAAATCAGCAAGTTCGTTATGCATAACTTTCTTGTTTTTGAAATGAAAACCCAGGGTCTTGGCCTAAATTGGTTTTCTCTCTCTCTTTCTCTCTCTTTCTTTTTCGAGATAGAGTTTCACCCTTGTTGCACAGGCTGGAGTGCAATGGCACAATCATGGCTCACTGCAACCTCTGCCTCCCAGGTTCATTGATTCTCCTGCCTCAGCCTCCTGGGTAGCTGGGATTATAGGCACAGGCCACCACACCTGGCTAATTTTTGTATTTTTAGTAGAGATGGGGTTTCTCCATGTTGGCCAGGCTGGTCTCGAACTCCTAACCTCAGGTGATCCACTCACCTTGGCCTCCCAAAGTGCTGGTATTAAAGGCATCAGCCACTGTTCCTGGCCTTGTTTATGCTTTCTACATAAGCTTATCCTACCTGAGACCAGAGAAAAGGCACAGTTACCTGGATCTTAGGTAAGGAATATTTTTCTCAAAGTGTGGGTATCCTGCTAGACTCCACTTTTATTACAAGAGCTGAGATACAAAAGTTCAGGAACACTTTGATCTCTAGAGGAAGATTCCCACAGTCAGCCACATTACTGAACATGCTGGCAATGTGATGTAAGCAAAAAGGTCAGAAGGTCCAGAAGGTGGATAGGATCCCTATGTCCCTTTACCCCTGCTTTCTTTCTGTGACTTGACTGAAAATCACAGAGTGCCTTAACTATGCTATGACCCAGCCAGATGCAGGTTTTTCCCAGCAGGCTTGAACCAAACCCAGGCCTTGAACATTCTCAGACACTGACAAAGGTATCTAGGTTGTTGCCCAAAACACTGAAGGAAGCTGGTTGTAGCCCCAGGCCTCCTATAAACTCCATACCTGACCCTCTTGCTGCAGAAATATCTACATAGAATCCCTTTTCTCTTGCTGTTAGTCTCAGAGATACACTGTACTCCACTCTCTGTGTCAGCTCCCCTATTAAAGGCTTTGAACTGATCACCCTGAATTTAGTGCTTCTGGTTTTGGAATCCCAGCCAGCCCCCATCTTGGTATGGTTTGAAGTAGTCCCTTGTGGGAATTCCCCGCATGCTGCTTCTGGGGTGGCTGGACAGAATAACAAGTGAAAACTAAATTTCTCCCTCTGCCTCCATTCATAAGCCATCCAGATCTCACAAGGACACATGTTCATTTCCATTTTCTGTCTCCAGCCAGAGGCAAAGGGTCCCATGTCCCTCCTATTCCTCCTTGCATCTGCCAGGAGGCAGTGTTATTCTTCCCAGGATTTGAGTTCCCACAGCTGATATGCGAGGTATTCCAGTGCTGTGAAGGTCAGGATGAGACCATTTATAATATATATAAAGTGTTCAGTATGTTAACTCATTAACCCTAAGGGCAACATTGTATTAGTCAGGGTTCTCCAGAGAAAAAGAACCAATAAGATGTGTATATATATTGAGACATTTATGTTTAAGAATTGGCTGACATGATTATATAGGCTGGCAAGTCCAAAAACCCATCTTCAGTTTTGCCGGCTCCTTCTCCAGTTTCCCCAAAGTCGGTAAAGGTGGTACTGTCCACTGAACACGCATCCTGATGAATAGGATCAGTGCCTTTATAAAAAGACTCAAGGGAGCTTGTTTGCTCCTTTGCCCTGTAAAGGCACAGCTAGAAGATGACATCTATGAGGAAGAGGACCCTGACTAGACATTGAATCTGCCAGCACCTTGTTCTTGGTCTGAATACTCTCAAGAACTGTAAGAAATAAACAAATAAACATTTGTAAATCATAAGCCACCCAGTTAATGGTATTTTCTTATAGGCGCCTGAATGGACTAAGACACCCAGTATGGGGAAGGGGATATGCTTGGGCCTGGGGCCTTTGGAGGTTGTGAGAAATTCTATAAGGTGGCTGCATCTCAGGAACTCCCTTAAGTCAAACTCATACACGGGCCCAGCCCCTGGCCCTGGAGCTGGGAAAGATATAGAAACTTTGGTTGCCTGTGCTGCTGTGGATTCTGTAACTCTGAGAGACCATTGGATGATGCTGGCAGGTTTGACTCTGGGCAGGTAGAGAACAAGGAGGAGGAAGGGGCAGGATCAAGAGTAGCCTACATTGGTCAGGTGTTTGGCCTCCCACTATTCAAACTCTTCTTTTCAGGATGAACCTCGTTGTCCAGCACTGTGTGGGTGCTTTGGCCTCCCAAAGTGCTGGGATTACAGGCCTGAGCCACTGTGCCCAGCCTAATACACTTACATTGTGCCAGGGCTTATGGATGTAGCTGTGAACAGGGAAGATGTGGATACTGCAATTTCAGAGTGCATAGCCCAATAGAGAAGACAGGCAATGAATAGAAAAATGGCTCAAAGCATCACTAGTGCTCTGCAATGAAAGCCCATCAGCTCCTTCGTCCTTTCTCAGCCACATGCCCAGTGCCGGCCTTGGGACATTGCTGCCTGGGGACTCTCCCTCCTTTAGATGCTGCCCTTGGGCCTGTGGCCTGATGCCTGGCCCTGCCCTCTCTGCTGAGTGTGTTGTCAGCACCTTCCAGGCTCATGTGAGCTGCTGAGGGGCACAGTGACTCTCCTGCTGAAGCAGGGACAGTGGCACCCACATCACATAAAGGTGGGGCACTAGAGAGTCATCTAGGAGAGCAGCTAAATGATCTGGACTGCCCGGTTTTGACTCCCAGCAAGGGCTCTTACCAAATGTGGGACTCTGAGCAGATTACTTGACCTGCGTGTGCATTATCTGTAAAGTGGGCTGATAACAGCATCTCCTCCTGGTGTCCCTGTGCAGATTGACTGGGTTTGTGTCTATAGAGCACTGGGGATAGCAGAGGCCTCCTGCTGGTATTATGGATAAAATGCAGCTTGATCAAGTGCATCTTCATTTGGGTGTGTGGTTCTTTCTGTTTCTTCCTTAAACAACTTGGCTCAGTCCTCCTGATAACCCTTGGGGTCTGGAAAGAAAAAGGTAGTAAGATCTTTTGAAGATGCATTTTGCTGAATCTGAGTTTTGGGACTGTCTATTGTTGTGTGGTTCAGAAGGTGTTGGTTCCAGGGAACCCACAGTTTGGGGCCTGTGGAATATCACTGTGGTTTTCAGCAATCTAGTCCAGGTGAGTTCCTGGCTGGATGGGGATGGGGAGAGGGTGGGGCTGGGTAGTGACCCCACCCAGGTGTCTGTGTGAAGTGTCCTAATTTTCCATGGGCAGCACAAGGAGGAGCAAGTGTGAAAAATGAGGGAACTCACTTCTTCTTGGAGGGAGGGTTGTGTGGAGAGCAGAGGTCTGTGTGTGCTAAAGGAGATGGGTGGGTGAGGCATGAAGGACCCGAAGGACAAGGCCAGCCTGATGGGTGTGTGGCCTGAAGGTTTTTCTGGTAAGAAGTGGAAAGCCTGCTAGACAAATTCTAAAAGAGCTGTAACACTCCTTTATTTTCTTAATAAACGTCCTTCCACTTTTCTGTTGGCTTGCTCTTGTATATCTTCCTGTGCGAAGCCAGTAATCCACGTGGCCTCCCATGCTGAACCCCAGTTTTGGGACTCATCCTGTGACATAGCCAGAGGCAAACGTTTCCATGTCTCTCCTATTCCTCCTTGCATCTGGATGGGATCCGAAGGGCTCTAGGCTTGGCTGCTGTGGCCACCAGATGCAGCTCTATGAGGTCTGCAGGGGTCCTGCCAGCTCCAGATGGACATTCCCTGAGATGCTGTTAGGCCACCTGGGCTGGGGCCCCATGTGGTATCCCTGGCATGGACACATAATGCCCAGCAAAGGCATCATCAAAGTTCCACTACTTTAGTGCTGGAAGGCAAATCAGATGGCAACTTGTTTGCAGAGAAAGAAACAGACCCAAAGAAGGGTCAGGCAAAGCCAGGACTCAAGGGCTGGTGTTCATACCTCAGATGCTGAGTGGCAGGAGTCCCTTTTTGCTGCCCTTCTCCCATAGTTCCATAATGAGGTAAGGATGGGTGTCCTTCAGGGCTTGGTAGAGTCGATCTTTGCAGCTTCTGTCCCAGGACCGGCTGAAGCTGAACAGCTTCCGCATCTTGCTGGGCCTGGTGTCCTCAGCCAGCACCCTCTCGTACTGCTCCTGGCTCAGCACATGTCCAAGCAGGTTGTCCAAGACAGGTTCCACTGATGTCACTCGGGCTACCAGCTGCTCTCGATACTGGTCCACGAAGTGCAGCAACCCCGGGGCATCCAGAGGGGAAGGTAAGGCTGGCAATGAACAAAGACGGGCTCTGACCACAGCCTCCACCTCCACTCCCCATGTTCCATGCTTTTCTCTCTCTTTTCTGCATCCCTTGCTTCCTTTTGTCTCCAGAAATGCACCTCTATCTTCTTTCATGTCAGCATCTAGCCTGGCATTCTGTTAGAGTGGGGACTGGAAGTGGGGTTCCTGATGGGGGCACTAGAGGCTCTCAGGTGTGGAGTTCTAGGGCCTCTGTGGATAGGACAAGGGGATAGAGGGAGGGACCATGCACCGCTCTCCAGAGCCTGATCCCTTGTGAGGTCTGCATTGATGAGTCCCTTCCTTTCTCTCTTCCTTTCCCCCCAGAACCAGACTGCCACTGCCTCCTGTGGTCTCTGAGAGCTGTTACTGACCTTTGGGGGCTGGAGGGACCAGAGTAGTTGCCGGTGTGAGATCTCCTGGAGGAAAACAGAGACGAAGATGCATCTGTAGTAGTGCTAAGTTATTAACACATGATACACCTCCAAACTCCCAATCACTTCTGACATTTTTTTTTTTAGAGAGTCTCACTCTTCACCTAGGCTGGAGTGCAATGGTGCAATCCCAGCTCACTGCAACCTCTGCTCCCCAAGGTTCAAGCGATTGTACTGCCTCAGCCTCCCAAGTAGCTGGGATTACAGGCATGTGCCACCACACCTGGCTAATTTTTTATATTTTCAGTAGAGACGGGATTTCACTATGTTGGCCAGGCTGCTCTTGAACTCCTGAGGTTGTGATCCACCCACCTCAGCCTCCCAAATTGCTAGGATTACAAGCGTGGGCCACTGCACCTGGCTGAGATTCTTTGATTTAGAAGAAAGCTACAGACAAATTCTGATAGAATCTGGAGTAAGGGCTGGAAGGGTCCTTAGAAGTTATCTAGGTGAACCCCTTCCTTATGCATATGGGGAAACTGAGACCCAGAAATTGTGATCATAGAGTAATAGAGAGAAGGCATCCAAATGAGCAATAGCAATTTCTCCTACAACATCCCAGATTTGGTTTGATCCAGTGTTGGTCTGAACTGTATCCCTGGTGAACTAACCAAGCCCCTTGCTAGATGGCTTGAACTATTTAGCACCTCCTTGTTCTAGCGGAAATCTATTTCCTTGTTCTTTGTTTTAGCCTTCTAGACTGGCACCAACCAAAGGTGTATGTTCTGCATTTGGATGTCAGAATCTAGAATCAACATCAAGCAATTTTCAGACACGGGAATAACAAATGAATTTTAACAGAAAAAACCAGATAACAAAAATGGAGGTACTTAAAAATTGCTTTGCAAAGGAGAGAAAGGGGAAGTTCATAGCAGCTCATATGTGCAAGGCCTGAGAGTTTGAGCAGGCTCCAAGTTCAGTATGATCTCATGGTGCAGGAGGTGGGTACAGGGGAGGGAGTTCAGGTTGTGATACCAGAAACACCAGATCGATGTGGGTGGAGAAAAGAGGGTGTTTCACATCCTTTCTGCTGCCTGGACAGTCTAGGGTCAATTCTGACTCATTCCCACATCAGAGCATCTACTGAGAAACATGACTAGATGGCAAAGAATTTACAAACTGGCCAGGCACAGTGGCTCACACCTGAAATCCCAGCACTTTGGGAGGCCGAGGTGGGCAGATCATGAGGTCAAGAGTTCAAGACCAGCCTGACCAATAAGGTGAAACCCCGTCTCTACTAAAAATAGAAAAAAAAAAGTTAGCTGGGCGTGGTAGTGCACACCTGTAGTCCCAGCTACTCAGGAAGCTGAGGCAGGAGAATTGCTTGAACCCAGGAGGCAGAGGTTGCAGTGAGTCGAGATTGCACCACTGCACTCCAGTGTGGACAACAGAGGAAGACTTTGTCTAAAAAAAAAAAAAAAAAAAAGGAATTTACAAACCAAAATGGAATTGGAATGTTGGAAGCAATTGGAGATGTCTAACTTGTACAACAAGAGTCATCAGGAAGGCTATCAGTACAGTCTCCAAGATTCTCAATGGCTTTCTCATGGGGAAGGAGATAAACTTTTTCTGAGTTCCAAGGGACAGAATTAAGACTGATAAGAGGCAGAGATTGGCCTAACATGAGGAAATAGATAATATTGCTATGATTTGTTGAGGATTATTGCATGAGGCATGTATAGACATCGCTTTATTTAATCTTTCCAACATTTCTACAAATTAGTCATTATGATCATCATTTTACAGAAGAGGGACTCAAATGAATTAAGTAATTTTCCCAAGGTCACCCAGCAAGTAAGTGCCAGAGTGGGATTTGAACCCAGGTCTGAAGTTGGGGCAGGCTAGTTCTCCATTGGTGGTTGCACCCAAGGCCACGACTCAGTAACGCCCACCCTCTTTC
The DNA here is from genome assembly GCF_049354715.1 of Callithrix jacchus. Lineage (NCBI taxonomy): Eukaryota > Metazoa > Chordata > Mammalia > Primates > Cebidae > Callithrix > Callithrix jacchus. Next base: position 107,061,011 of record NC_133506.1, read on the forward strand.
CACTACACTGCGAAGCCAGCTTGTTGTAGCTCAGAATGGATTCGCCATTTTTTGACAGCTGACTAGGGCTGGTTGTCCTAGAAGGACTGTTTAGGGGGTTTAGATTCTTAGGGTGTTAGTACTAGACTAAAAGTCTATAAGTTTTCTCCATCCCAGAAAATTTATTATTTGATTTCCTCTTGTCTACCTTGAAAATACTGAGCGATACAGGGGAGAGTATCTGAAATTGTCAAATCAGCGTAATCCATACAACCATATAAGTATCTAGGTCTTATTCTTTCACCTCACATCCCAACTATCATGAGAAACTTAGCCAAAAGCTTTGTGGATGTTGACATTGTTCATTCAAGGGCACTGTGAAGACACCATTGTGCATGGGAGAGAGCACACATTTTAGAGGGTCAGATGGACTCATTTAAATTCTAGTCATAACAACCGTTACATAACTTGAAAAAGCCACCTACCTCCTGGGGGCTACTTCTTCTCATCAATAAATTGTGATAATGCCCCCCCCCATACACACTTTCATTGACTTTCTTTCTCCTCCCAACTCTGAGCTCTCTGGACGTGTCCTGGTTTTACCTGGTTTCACCAAGGCCTCCCACACCAAAGTCTCATCTGTCTTGTTTTTCATTTGCAGCCTGATCCCTGATCCCAAGTGGCCAACATAGAACTCAGAGAACAGCTGGGGTTCTCCAGGGCTTCGATAGCAGAGCTCCAGTTCCTGAAGAGGCAAAGAGTTGAGTTGCCACCCTGTTCATCTTGCATGGGAGGCCTTTCACCACCTGATACCTTCTTGGCCCTGCTTGGCTCCATAGGGACACTTCGATGATCCCTTTATTGAAATCAATCACCACCTTCAGACACTGCTCTTTTCCCAATTTTCTCCAGAAGGATGAGGACACAACTGGGTACTATATGGGTGAGTCAGGGCTTGTCCTTAAAAGTAGTGCTCATCATCCTAAGTCAGATCCTTCTTCCTCAACCTCCCCCATCTTGAATCTAAATCCTAATTTCTGCAGCCCAAAGCCTGTCTTTCCAAAAGATCCTAAACTCGGCCCACTTTCAATTGACAAAAATTTATATCCATCCCCTTTCCTAAATCATACCTAAGACAGAACTCTTGATTCCCCACTGTCTTCCAAATATGCTCCCTTTCCAGTTTCCTCAAACTCAGTAAAGGATAGGACCATCCACTGAACATGCAGGCTCCAAACTAGGAATCATTCTTAACTCCTTCCCTACACGGGCAATCCAGCAGGTCCTGTTGGCTCTACCTTCAAAATCAACCTTGAATTCACAAACTTTTCTCCATCTCCCTCGCTACCTTCCTAGTCAAGTGACCTTCAACTGTAGCTTGCAGTATTGCAACAGCCTTTTCCTTTTTTTTTCTTCTCTCTCTCTCCTTTTTTAAAGTGAGATGGGGTTTTTCCATGTTGCCTAGGCTGGACTTGAACTCCTGGGCTCAAGCAATCTTCTTGCCTCAGCCTCCTAAGTAGCTGGGACTACAGGTGTGTGCCACCATACCTATCTTATTCTTTCATTTTTCATAGAAATGAGTTCTCCCTACATGGCTCAGGCTGGACTTAAACTCCTGGTCTCAAGCAATTCTCCCATCTTGGCCTCCCAAAGTGTTGGAATTACAGGTGTGAGTCACTGTACCCAACCACTACAGCCTTTTGTTTGTTTGTTTTGGAGACAGGGTCTTGCTCTGTGGCCCAAGCTAGAGTGCAGTGGTGTGATCTCAGCTCACTGCAACCTCCGCCTCCTGGGTTCAAGCAATTCTTCTGCCTCAACCGCCTGAGTAGCTGGGTTTACAGGTGCCTGCCACCATGCCTAGCTAATTTCTGCATTTTTATTAGAGACTAGGTTTTACCATGTTGGCCAGGCTGGTCCTGAACTCCTGACCTCAGGTGATCCACCTGCCTCAGCCTCCCAAAGGGCTGGGACTACAGGCATGAGCCACCACGCCTGGCCCATAACAGCCTTTTGACTTGTCTCTCTCGTTTCACTCTTGCCTGCATACTTTTCCTTCATTCTCACCCAGCAGCCAGAGGCATCTTTATGAAAGCAAATCAGGTCTCTCTTTTTTTTTTTTTTTTTTTTTTTGAGACAGAGTCTTGCTCTGTCACCTAGGCTGGAGTGCAGTGGTGAAATCTTGGCTCACTGCAACCTCTGCCACCCAGGTTCAAGTGATTCTCCTTCCTCAGCCACCTGAGTAGCTGGCATTACAGGGATATCGCCACACTCAGCTAATTTTGCACTTTTAGTAGAGACAGGGTTTCACCATGTTGGCCAGGCTGGTTTTGAACTCCTGACCTCAAGTGATCCTCCCATCTTGGTACCCAAAGTGCTGGGATTACAGGCCTGAGCCATTGTGCTTGGCTATAAATCACGTCTTGTTTTACCATGTTTACAAGCCACAAGAGCTTACCATTGCACTTAGAACAAAGTTCAAACTGCACACCAGGTCCAACAGGGCAAATGAGGCCTGGGAAGACTCTGCCTCTGATCTGACTCATCTCTTGTTATACTGACCTCTTTTTGTCATCTGGAGGTGTCAGGCTTGCTCCCAACTCTATGCCTCTCACACATTCCTTCTGCCTGAAATGCTCTTCCACAAATCTCCATGTGGCCTGAACCAAGAGCCAATCTAAAGAAAATCTTTGTTTCCTTAGATCTTCCTCCAATGTATGCAACCAAGGCCCAAATCCTATAGCAGATGATAACACCCTCTACTGAGACATCTCATGGTTCCCTTAATATGTGTTCTGCCGCTGCAATGAGTAATAAACACAGTGTGTTCAACTACAGGTGTGTCCCTGGTGGTCTTGACTGGCGAACATTGACGACCTATAGCCCAAACAGTTCCCAGTGCCCCCAAGTCAAACCCCACTATCTTCTTATCCTGTATGTGATCCTCCCTTCTCTGAACTTTCAGTCTTGGAAGCATTCCCACTTTCCCTAAATCCCACTCACTTTCTGTTCAACCTCAATTTATCCTGTCCCTGGGAAAGCCCTGAGACCTGCCCCACAGGCATTCCAAGTAGGACTTGCGTTCACAGTGAAGAGGCAGACACTGGGCTGCTCACCTCGGGGATTATTTCCAGCTCCTCTGAACCAGACACAGCATAACGAGAGCCCATATAAAGTGGGGTCAGCGGGGGTGGCTTGTGTAGTCGCACAAACTGGAACTTCATTTCTTCATCATCTATGGCCTATGGAACATAGGGAACAATGATTAGGGGAGGCTTCTGCCCAATGAAATGTTGTCTGAGTAGGTGGGATGGTGCATTGGTGTATTTGGGTGGGTAGAGTGGGGCCTGCCTCCCTCCCCACATGCACTGCCTCCCTCCTCACATGCACTGCTACCGAGACAGCCCACACTTGGTCTTTGTTATCTTCAGGATGGGAATAGGGTTGTTAGAGAAGTTAGAATGGGGAAAGGTTTAGGCATGGAGGTCTCCAATCCTTTGATTCCTGGAGAGGGGCTGCAAGAAACCGTCCAAAGTTCTGGGGGAGACCTCGGGGAGGCAGGAGACCAGTCCATGGCTGAGAAGGGATGGATTGTTCACCCACTTCAAGGTTCTCATGTACAAGAGGCTTATCCTTAGTCCCAGTTGAAGACACTCTAGGGGGCTCTCTGGCTGCATTTTGTGTTTACCATCAACCCACCGTGGCCCAGCCTTTCTGGTTCTTAGTGTCACCTTCCGAATGGAGCAGTCACTTGGGATCAGGTACAGGTGGAAGGTGACTTCCTCAGGATGGATGCGGTGGTAGAGCAGCACCATGGAGGTGATGGGAAAGATGCGAAGGGCATTATGGATCACTCTTAGGAGGACTCCGATGGGGGAGAAGCTGGGGTCTTCCAGAACTATGTGATGCAGCTCCACCTTGGCTGGCTTCTCCAGGAGCATCCCCTCTTCTTTAAAGTGGGCCACTTGGAATAGGGATGTATCCATGTGGCCCCCTGTCAAAGAATGGATTCAAGAGGTACAGATGTATTTTTATTTATTTATTTTTGAGACAGAGTTTCTTGTCACCAAGCCTGGAGTGCAATAGCACGATCTTGACTCACTATAACCTCCACCTCCTGGGTTCAAGTGATTCTCCTGCCTCAGCCTCCTGAGAAGCTGGCATTACAGGTGCCTGCCACCATGCCCAGCTAATTTTTGTAGTTTTAATAGAGACGAGGTTTCACTATGTTGGCCAGGTTGGTCGCGAACTCCTGACCTCAGGTGATCCACCTGCCTCAGCCTCCCAAAGTGCTGGGATTATAGGTGTGAGCTACCACGCCCATTCTAAGAGGCACAGATTTAGTGTTGTCACTGAGTCAGGATTTGCTGGCATCACAGGATCCCAGGGCTTAGGCTCAGGCATCTTCTTGGGGGAGCCCAGTGCTATGGTCTTGAATATCTGTATCCCTCTACAATACATATGTTGAAATTCTAACCCCCAAGGTGATGGTATTAAAAGGTGAAGCTTTTATGGGAGGTGATTAGGTCATGGGGGTGGAATTCTCATGATTGTGATTAGTGCCCTTATAAAAGAGACTCATGGGAGCTTGCTTGCCCCTTCCACCCTGTGAGGACACAGCTAGAAGGCTCCATCTATGAGGAAGAGGGCCTTCACCAATACTGAATCTGTGGGTGCCTTGATCTTGGACTTACCAGGCTCCAGAACTGTGAGAAACAAATTTATGTTATTTATAAGCTACCTAGTTTATGGTATTTTGTTACAGCAGTCTGAACAGATTAGAACACCCAGCATGGGGAAGAATATTTCTAGGCCTGGGGTGTTTGGAGGCTGCGGGAAATTTAGCCAGTACGTGGGAGCACTTAGGAGTGCTGAGCTCCTGAGAGGGAGCTCAAAGAATACCCTTGACCCAAACTTGCACGCAATCCCAGCCCCTGGCCCGGAAGCTGAGAAAGATATCGAACCTTTGGTTGCCTGTGCTGGTGTGGATTCGCTATGAGAGACCATTGGGTGATGCTGGCAGGTTTGACTCTAGGCAGGTAAAGAACAAGGAGGAGGAAGGGGCAGTGGGAAAATGGGATGACCAGGAGTAGCCTATATTGGTCAGGTGTTTGGCCTCCCACCATTCAAACTCTTCCTTTTAGAAAGAGCCTCCTCACCCTAGCACTGTGTGGGTCTTGGCAGGAGGCGAGCTGAGCCTCCCACTCAGGAAGCTGCTGCTCCTTGGCAGTAAAGACACAGATGTTTGGCTATAACTTGACTAAGTGGCTGTCCCTAACTGGGACCTCAAGTCTACAGGATGAAACACAGATGCAGAGATAGTTATAATTTTGGCAGTAGCAGTTGGGTAAAGAGTCCACTGGGAGCCAGATGTGGTGGTGCACACTTAGAATTCTAGCTACTTAGGAGGCTGAGGTGGGCAGATTACTTGAACCCAGGATTTCAAGGTTGCAGTGAGCTATGATTGTGCTGCTACTGGGTGACAGAGACCCTATCTCAAAAGAAAGAAAGAGAGAAAGAGAAAGAAAGAGAGAGAGAGAGAGAAAGAGAGTAAGTGAGCCCAGTGGCTCCTGGGCAGGAGGGTCCTACAGTAGCTGTGTCTGCAGCATGTCTCCATGCTCACTGCCAAAAGTATTTCAGTAGTTTAACCTGGGCAGCAGTACTGGGGCATCTCTCTATAGGCCAGCCCTGACTTTCCCTTCTTCTGAAATATACCAAGACTTTAGAATCCTTTAGCATTCTTATTTGTTATTAGTGTTGGTATTTACATAGTTGTTTCTCTCTTTTAAATCCCCACATGAGTCCTTAATATTGTTGCTTTATCCAGTTAATGTTTTGTTAGATTTACCCATATGTCTCAGTATCTTTTTATTCCTTTTTCTTTAAAAATTTTTTTTTCTATTTTTAATTTTTTTTTTAAGATGGGGTTTGACCATGATGGCCAGGCTGGTCTTGAACTCCTGACCTCAGGTGATCCACCCACCTCGGCCTCCCAAAGTGCTAGGATTACAGGCATGAGCCACAGTGCCCAGACTCTTTTTAAAATTTTTATATATGACAGCAAAGAAATATCTTAGTATCTTTGCTTATCATTCTATCTTGCACTCAGACCTTGCATATGGGATCATTTTCTTTTGCCTGAAGTGTATCTTTATTATTGCTTCTATTTATTTTTCACCTCACCAGTGTGCTAATCTTTTTTTTTTTGAGATGGAGTTTTGTTCTTGTTGCCCATGCTGGAGTGCAATGGAGCGATCTTGGCTCACTGCAACCTCCGCCTCCTGGGTTCTAGCTATTCTCCTGCTTCAACCTCCTGAGTAGCTGGGATTACAGGCATGCACCACCATGATTGGCTAATTTTGTATTTTTAGTAGAGATGGGGTTTCTCCATGTTGGTCAGCCTGGTCTCAAACTCCTGACCTCAGGTGATCGGCCCACCTTGGCCTCCCAAAGTCTGGGGTTACAGGCATGAGCTACTGTGCCTGGTTATCTGAAATGCATTTTTCAGATTTTTTTTCAGCAAGCATTTGTTTGCAGAAAGCATTCTTGGCTTTAGTGGTTTTAGTTCTCTGCAAACTTTAAAAAAAATTTTTGTATTTTTTTTGAGTCAGGGTCTCACTTTGTCTCCCAGGCTGGAGTGCAGTGGTGCAATCACAGATCACTGCAGCCTCGATCTCTTAGGCTCAAGCAATCCTCCCACTTTAGCCTCCATGTAGCTGGGACCACAGGCATGTTCCACCATTCCTGGTTATTTTTAAAATTTTTTTGTAGAGATGAGGTTTTACCATTTTGCCCAGGCTGGTCTTGAACTCCTGGCTCAAGTGATCTTCCCACCTCAGCCTTCTAAAGTGCTAGGATCACAAGTGTGAGGCACTGAGCTGGCCTTGTTTACAATGTTTGATTGACGGTTTTTAGTACATCGAAGAAATCATTCCATTGTCTTCTGTCTTCCATTGTTGCAGTTCAAAAATCAGTCATCAGCCTGATTGTGGCAACTTTCTAGGTAATCTATCTTTCTGGCTGCTGTCGACTTTCCCTCATACTTTGTTATTCTGTAGTTTCACAATAATGAGACTAATGTTGATTTTTTTTATCTCTCTTCTCTCTCTCTCTTTCTTTCATTGCATTCTTTGGGATTTCTCATCTTGAGGTCTTGTATGTCTCAATACTTCTAGAAATGTATTTGCAATTGTCTTGTTGGATACTCCTTTTTTTCCCTTTTATCATATCTTTCTGGAATTTGATTTAGATATATATTAGGACTTATCATGATATCCTACAAGTTACTTGATTGTTTTCCTGTTTTTTTCATTTTTTTGGTCAATTTAGTTTCCAACTTTGATATGTCATTTTTAATGGTTCATTATTTTTGCTGATAATTTTAAGGGTACTTTTTTTTGGTCATATTATATACACTTATGTTCTGTTTCTGATAATTTCGACATCTGAAGGATTTAAGGAACTGATTCTGGTATCTAGTTTCTGCTGGTTCTTACTTCTTGTGCCTTATTTCTCCTTTGTGAGATTTTTGACTGTTAGCTGATATTTCTTGGAACTCTATCTGTGGGAAGTCTTTGGAGGTGACAGAGGTCAGGATACTTTGTGATTACGATGTTCTGTTGGGAAGCCCCTCTTTCATGGCTCCAGCTCTCAGATGGAGTCTGATGACACTGTTTCTTTTCCCTGCCTGTAGGAGTAGTGATGGCTTCTTATTGTGCTAGTGCCCCAACATTTCTTGTTAGTTCACTTAGCCTTACTTTGTGAATGGTCTGGTCTTTGAAAAGCTTCTTCAAAAATCCGAAGTGAACATATCATCTCTTTTCTGCTGGGACCCTGAGTGATGGGAACTATATAAATAACACTTAATAAAAACCTTCAAGTAAGTTTAGGCAGACATATTTATGAGGCTGGGAGACGTGTTTCAAAAAGATGTCCAGAGAAGAGTGGAATGCAGGAAAATCTTAATTGCCATCTCCTTAACCCTCCCTCAGCTCCTCTAAGGAAGCCACAACACCCTTTCCCAGGATATCATTGTCCTATACTCCCTTTCAGACCCATAATTACCACCACCTTCCTCTCCATCCTTCCCTCTTGTTTACCTTGGAGAGACACAAAGTGAGGGAGGTGCACAGCTTTGATGGCTTCAGGCTCAGCCTTGATGTCCAACAGAGGCCCTGCCACCATCCAGCTTTGCTGTTGGTTGATCTCACCCAGGAGCTTATCCCACACACAGAATTCAATTTCAGTGGTAACAGCTTCTCTCACCACAAAGCAGAGACCCATGTTGGGCCAGCGGTAGGTGCCAGCCACAGGGAAGTGAACTCTGAGAAGAAGAGAGAGAGGCAGACACTTATTGAACAAATTCACTGAGCACCAGCTGGATGCCAGACCCCATGTGCATACGGTACAGTGGCTTCAAGCCCAAATTTCATTCAGAATTCAGATGGACTTGCATTTTAGTCCTGGCCCTTCTGTTCTTGACTGTGGATCCTGGAGCAAGTCATTTGACTTTCTCGTTTTTGGTTTCCTCATCTATAAGTAGGAATAATCATAGCTCCCATCTCTTAGTTGTGAGAATAAGTGACCTAATATGCTCACAGCTTGGTACATACCTGGGAGCAGTTAACTGTTTCTATTATGTTGATGATGGCAATGATGGTGATGATGAAATAATAAGTGTTCGTATATGTAAAGCGTCTATTTACCAATAATCAACAACAATATATGTGCTAAGATATATATCTATCTATCTATGTATCTTTTATCTATCTAATCATGCATGTATGTATGTATGTATGTATGCATGCATGTATCTATGTCCAGAGAAGAGTGGAATGCAGGAAAATATCGATATTTGGAAATATGGTCTCACTCTGTTGCCCAGGCTGGAGTGCAGTGGCCTGATCTCAGCCCACTACAGCCTTGAATTCCCCGGCTTGGGCAATTCTCCCACCTCAGTTCCCTGAGTAGCTGGGACTACAGGCACACGCCACCACATTCAGCTAATTTTTTTGGTAATTTTTGTAGACACAGGGTTTCACCATGTTGCCCAGGCTGGCCTTGAACTCCTGGACTCAAGTGATTCTCCTGCCTTGGTCTCTTAAACTGCTGGGATTATACGCATGAGACACCATGCCTGGCCATATGTGCTAATATTAATGCTAAACTCTTAGAACGGAAAAGAACGCTTTACAGAGATCGGAAGTGATTTTCCCAAGGCTCCCCATGTGGGTTAATAGTGGGTCCCAGGATACCCCAGCTTCTGTAGGTGTGAGTTGGGAGTGATGCTATCTCCTGGCTGACATAATGTCTGTGGCAGTGTTTGGTGAGCAGTAATACGTTATATAAGAGATCATGAGTATGACTACAGACAATGATTACTAATGCAACTTATAAGCCCTGGGAGGGCAGGGCTGCTATATTCATCTCAGGGTTCTCAGCTACTAGTACAATCCTTAGCTCATTGGTGGCTGTTAATAAAACAGGAACATATAGATTAAAAGAGAGTTAAGTGAGATTTAAGAAACATCAAACAAAATAAAATGAGGTTGGACCTTGTTTGGATCCTGGTAAGAACACACCAACTGGCTGGGCACAGTGGCTCATGCCTGTAATCCCAGCACTTTGGGAGGCCTACGTGAGTGGAATGGATCACAAGAGGTCAGGAGTTTGAGACCAGCCTGTCCAATATGGTGAAACCCCATCTCTACTAAAAATACAAAAATAAACCAGCCGTGGTGGCATACAAGTGGAGTCCCAGCTACTAGGGAGGCTGAGGCAGGAGAATCGCTTGAACCAGGAGGTGGAGGTTGCAGTGATCCATGATTGTGCCACTGCACTCTAGCCTGGACAACAGAGTAAGACTGTCTCAAAAATAAATAAATAAATAAAATAAAAGAACACATCAACTCCAAGAACATGTTTTAGACAATTGAACAATTTGAATATGAATTGGGGATTAGATGAAATGAAAGACTTATTGTCAGCTTTGTTAGATGTGATATTGGTATTGTAGTTATGTTATGGAAGAAGAGGTTTTAATTTTTGTTTTTTGAGATGCATAATGAAATATTTAAGGGTAAAATCACCTGACGTCTTGGATTTAAAATACTGTAACAATAACAAAGGAGGGAAAGTGAACAGTTGAAACAAATTTGGCAAAACAGTGCCTAAAGCTGGGTAATCGGTACATGGAAGCTCCTTGTACTCTCTATTTTTGTATATGTTTGAAAATTTAAAGTTTCATAAGAAAACATCTTTTGCATCATGATAAGCACATACCCAGTGTCTCAGTCCTGTCCTTGCCTGTTTTCTTGGCAAGGGGAGGGGACCCAATGGCCAGTGTGAGTTGGGGGGCACTGACTGTGGGGACCGAGGATGGGCAGTGGGGTGGGGGAGGCCAGCCTGGGACCAGCAGAGCCCTCACTCACCGGTACAGGCTCCTTTCTTTGTCAACTACCTCAGTAGCCACAGGCCCTGTGGGGCCCCAGAAGTCATCATCATTCCCCAAAGGTTTCGTATGCAGGTCCTCCTGAGAGGCAGGAGATGGCAAGTAGGCGAGTTCCTGCTGTGCTATCCTTGGGACGCTCTCTGAAACAGCAAGGCAGTGGTCAGCTCCACATTCTTCCACCTGGCCTCCCCCAGCCCCTATGGCTGCACTGTAAGGGGCCTTCACAAGGCTGGCCTGCCTGGACCATGGCAGGGAATATGTCTGCAGCTTCTGCTCCTGCTCCTTGGCTGCCTGCCTGCTGTCTGGGTAGGCCCACTCCACTGCCTCCAGCCCAGCCTCTGCCTATCTCCCCTTGCACACTGGAACAGAAGGAGCACTCTTCCCAGTATGTCCAGTTGGGCAGGTTGAGAGAGGAACATGTTTCAAAAGATGAAGGGGGCCAGGCACCGTGGCTCTTGCTCGTCATCCCAGCACTGTGAAAGGCCTTAGCGGGAGGATTGCTCCAGTCCAAGGGTTTGAGATCAGCCTGAGCAACATAGGAAGACTCCGTCTCTACAGAAAAAAGAAAAATATCAGCCAGGCATGGTGGTGTGCGTCTGCAGTCCCAGTTCTACTCAGGAGGCTGAGGTGGGAGGATTGTTTGAGCTCGGAGGTTAAGGCTGCAGTGAGCTATGAACATGCCACTGCATTCCAGCCTAAGCGGTAAAATGAGACCCTGTTTTTCTTTTCTTTTTTTCTTTTTTTTAAAGATGGCAGGGAAAATTCCTGGTTCCCAGGCCTTGGCAGCCAAGAATGGGAGGCTGGACCCTTGTTCAGGGTTTGATACATGTCACAGATTTTCTGGGGAAAGGTAGCACCAGCCCCTGAGCCTAGGAGAGAGGGAAGCAGAAATGTAGCCAGTTCTTAGGAGTGGGAGTTCTTTCGTAGGGGTAGGGAACCCGCCCTGTCCCACATCAGGGGCAGAGGGCTGGAGGGAATGACCTCCCATAGCTGGCCTCCCCCAAGCCATCATGATGCTCCCAGCTTCGCGCCTTCTAACTACCTGATCTGAGTCTCTGTCGCTTGAGTGAGGATGTGCTGTTACTCATGTCTCCTATATCCAGGCCCTCATTAGGGATCATCGCACTTGGTTTCCTGGAGAAAGAATTGTTCGTTCTTCCTAAAATCTTGGAGAAAGTGAGGGCTGTCTACATGACATCCCCACTTAAAATTCAACTCATCCTCGGGCTTAGTGCAGTGGCTCACATCTGTAATCTTAGCACTTTGGGAGGTCGAGATAGGTGGATGGCTTGAGCTCAGTAGTTTGAGACCAGCCTGGGTAACATAGTGAGACCTTCCACCTCATATCTGCCCAAAATACAAAAATTATCTGGGCATGGTGGCAGGCACCTGTAATCCCACCTATTTGGAAGGCTGAAATGGGAGGATCATTTGAGCCCAGGAGGCAGAGGTTGCAGTGAGCTGAGAAGTATGCAGCTTCACTCCAGTATGGACGATAGAGCCAGACGCTGCATTAAAAACAAACAAATAAACCTGGCCAACATGGTGAAAACCCCTCTCTATTAAAAATACAAAAAATTACTGGGCTTGGTGGCACACATCTGTAATTCCAGCTACTGGCCCAGATCGTGCCACTGTACTCCAGCCTGGGTGACAGAGCCAGACTGTATCTCAAAAAAAAAAAAAAAAAAAGATTAAAAACATACAAAACCTTATCTAGGTTTGATATCATGAGTGTGACTACAGGCAATTATTACTAATGCAACTATAAGCCCTGGGAGGGCAGGGCTGCCATAGTCATCTCAGGGTTCCCAACCGCTAGAACAGTCCTTAGCTCATGGGTGGCTGTTAATAAAACAGAAGCACATAAATTAAAAGAGAGTTAAGTGAGATTTACAAAGCATAATAAATAAAATAAAATGAGTGGAGCTTGTTTGGATCCTGATAAGAACAAACCAACTGGCTGGGCACGGTGGCTCACGCTTGTAATCCCAGCACTAGGGAGGCCTAGGTGAGTGGATCACCTGAGGTCAGGAGTTCAAGACCAGACTGTCCAATATGGTGAAATCCCGTCTGTACTAAAAATACAAAAATTAGCTGGGCGTGGTGGTATGCGAGTTTAGTCCCAGCTACTCCGGAGGCTGAGGCAGGAGAATCGCTTGAACCCAGAAGGCGGAGGTTGCAGTGATCCATGATTGTGCCACTGCACTCTAGCCTGGATGACAGAGCGAGACTCGGTCTCAAAAAAAAAAAAAAAACACACCAACTCCAAGAACATGTTTTAGACAACTGAACAATTTGAATATGAATTGGGGATTAGATGAAATGAAAGACTTATTGTCAGCTTTGTTAGATGTGATATTGGTATTGTAGTTATGTTATGGAAGAAAAGGTTTTAATTTTTGTTTTTTGAGATGCATAATGAAATATTTAAGGGTAAAATCACCTGACGTCTTGGATTTAAAATACTGTAACAATAACAAAGCAGGGAAGTGAACAGCTGAAACAAATTTGGCAAAACAGTGCCTAAAGCTGGGTAATGGGTACATGGAAGCTCCTTGTACTCTCTATTTTTGTGTATGTTTGAAAATTTAAAGTTTCATAAGAAAACATCTTTTGCATCATGATAAGCACATACCCAGTGTCTCAGTCCTGTCCTTGCCTGTTTTTTTGGCAAGGGGAGGGGACCCAATGGCCAGTGTGAGTTGGGGGGCACTGACTGTGGGGACCGAGGATGGGCAGTGGGGTGGGGGAGGCCAGCCTGGGACCAGCAGAGCCCTCACTCACCAGTATAGGCTCCTTTCTTTGTCAACTACCTCAGTAGCCACAGGCCCTGTGGGGCCCCAGAAGTCATCATCAGTCCCTAAAGGTTTCGTATGCAGGTCCTCCTGAGAGGCAGGAGAAGGCAAGTAGGCGAGTTCCTGCTGTGCTACCGCTGGGGCACAGCAGGTAGATGGGTGGCTGGCTTGAGCTTAGGAGTTCAAGATCAGCCTGAGTTAACATAGTGAGACCTCCCCACCTCATCGTTGCCAAAAATATGAAAACTAGCTGGGCATGGTGGCATCATGCACCTGAATTCCCAGGTACTTGGAAGGCAGTGGGAGGATCACTTGAGCTCAGGAGGCAGAGGTTGCAGTGAGCTGAGGTTGTGCCACTGCACTCCAGTCTAGGCAATACAGCCAGACACGGTCACCAAACCAAACCAAATCAAACCAAACCTCATCTGAATTTGAACTCAATTTTGTGCTTCTTTTGTGGTCCCTGTCTCTGTAAGTGGCCTCCATCCACTCATGCATCCAGGAGAGCTGGGGCATCATCCCAACTCTTTGCTCACCAACCCTAAGAGCCGATCACCTTGACAACACCTCCTAAATAGCTCTTTTTTCTATTCTCTTCTCTGCATTTCCATGACCTCCACCCGAGTCCCGGGCCCTGGACTCTGTGGCCTGTACCACTGCAGCATCCTCAAAAGGTTTCCCTGCTTCTGCTCAGGTCCCTCTGCTGCCCATTTTCTGCATAGCAGCAGATGTTAAAATAGGAACTTGACCCATCACTTGGCTGCCGCAGCCCTGTAATGTCTTTCCATTGCTTCTAGGGGAAAATGGTAAGTTTTAAACATGGTCCAAAAGGGCTTGCTGGGGCCTCTGTCACCCTCCAGTGTCAACTGGGGCATGTTCTTCCTGCTCACTGACCTCTAGTTCTCAAACTCAGTATGCTTAACAATCACCTGGAAGGCTGGTTAAGACACAGACTCAGCTGGGCACAGTGGCTCACGCCTGTAATCCCAGCACTTTTGGAGGCCGAGGTGGGTGGATAACAAGGTCAAGAATTTGAGATCAGCCTGGCCAATACAATAAAACCTTGTATCTACTAAAAATACAAAAATTAGCCAGGCATGGTGTTATGTGCCTATAATCCCAGCTACTTGGTTGGCTGAGGCAGAATAATCACTTGAACTGGAGAGGCAGAGGTTGCAGTCAGCCAAGATCACTCCATTGCACTCCAGCCTGGGTGACAGAGAAAGACTCTGTTTCAAAAAAAGAAAAAGAAAAAAAAAAAAAAAAGACACAGATTCCTGGGCCCCACCCCAGAGATCCTGATTCAGCAGGTCTGGAGTGGGGCCTGAGAATTTTCATTTCTAGCAAGCTCCTGGTAAAGGTGATACTGATGCTGCTGGTCCACGGATCACACTTTGAGCAGCGGCTCCTGATGCCTGGCCTCCCATTCCTCGCAGAGGCTAAACTCTTTTCTCCCTCAGAGCCTCTACTTCTGCCTGGAATCCACCCCTTCATGGGCCCAGCCAACTCGTCCTATCTTTCAGAGCTTAGCTCAGCTCCTCTTGTCCAGGTCAAACAGGCCCATCAGTGTACTCACACTGACCCCAGGTGTAATTGCAGACACTCGTGGGATAACCTGTGCATGTCTACCTGTTGGACTAAGCTCGTGGAGGTTGAGCCATATCTTTCTTGTTCATTGTGTCCTCAGATCCCAACATAGTGCCCGACACACTGTGGGTCTGCAGGGAATGTTCGTTCAATGAATGAATGGCTCCTCTTAAGCCTAGGAGCTCTTTTCCTTCCATTTCAGGTGAGACACAGCAGCCAGGAACCTGGGGACAGATATGCTTCGTGGTCAGGTGGAAATGCACCCAACTGGGAGAACACAAGGGCTGCAGCTGATTCCTTGGGGAGTGAAAGATGGACTTTCCTGTCCCTGGGCTTCCCCTCAAGTGAGGGGTGGGTGTGGTGGTGGTGGTGAGGGTGGTGGATGACAGTGATGGCGAGGGTGGTATTTTTCCCAAGGCACAGGCTCTTCTGTCTTTGTCTCCCTCTTGTGATCATTGCTTTCATTGTTCCAAACCTTCTCTGTTCTTCACCAAAGGATTCCTGAACAAGGGGCCATTTGGTATCAAGCTGTGCTGGGTCTAGGGGATTCGCTGGTTCACTGACTTTTTCTTTTCTTTTCCTTTTTTTGAGATGCAGTCTCGGTCTGTTGCCAAGGCTGGAGTGCAGTGGCACGATCTTGGCTCACTGCAGCTTCCGCCTTCCTGGTTCAAGTGATTCTCATGTCTCAGCCTCCCCAGTGGCTGGCACTACAGGAACCTGCCACCACACCCAGCTAGTTTTTTAGCCCACTTACTTTTTCAAGTTCTCTCCTTGCCTGCCTATGGAAGAGTTTAAGCTGGGGGCGGGGGGTTGATTCACTTTGCACTGACAAGGGCTCCTTACTCTGCCTGCTGTGGTTTCTTGGTTTCCTCCTGGCTGTGTTTATCTCTCACCCAAGACTCTTTCCCTGTCTCCTGATCAGCCCTGGGCCTGGATCAGCCAGAGGGAGTTCTGGCGCTCCTCCTTACCGTCATATGAGAAAGATCTGAATCCGAGGCTTCTGCACTAGGGCCTTCTGCTTCTACCTGATTTCATTGCTCAGAGCTGTTGGAAATGCCTGAAAGCATAAAGGTAGCTGGGTCCTCCTGGGAACCCCCATGTGGTTCGGAGGTCCTCAGGATCCAGAATCTGGGAAACTGCCACCTTCTGAAAGAGTGGCTGCAGGGTGGGTTCCCTGGGAACGGGGCTCTGAGGAGCAGGGTATAGTGAGGAGATTCACTTGGGTGTGTTCTTGGGTCAACGCCAGGGCAAGAGAAGGGAGGCAATCCCCCGACATGGGCTGTGAGTCAGTCTCCATGGAGGCCTCAGTCGACTCTGTGGGATGATTCTGTAGAGCTGTTTAAAGGAGTTGGCATGGGGGTCTGGGCCTTTATACACCAACATCGGCCAGGTATTGGATGCGGGCCTCCCCAGGAAGGAGATGTGGCCTTGGGTGAGATAGCTCTCACTGGCAGAGGGTGTCTCTGTAACCAGTTGCCAGGGACATTCCCCATGGCCTGAAAATGACCACCTGAGGCCTGGGTCCTGGGATTTTCTTCCCAGAGGTCGTAAGTTTTGCTGGGAAGAGAGTCCTGGTTCCATTCTCCCAGGCCTTGTGCTCTGGGTTTTCTGCCAGATGTGGGATGCTGATTGTCTTCTCTGGGTCTCTGTGTCCTCAATCTACCCTGTGGGGTGAATCACTCCTGTCCTGCCTATTCTGAGGCACAGACAAGGAGGAGGTGAAAAGACCCTGCCTTCTGTGAAGGGCTCTGCAGGGCTCTGCATTCGTGCCCCTCCTGCTGTCAGAGCTGTTCTGTCCCTGTGGAGGAGGGCAGCCCTTCAAGTAGAAGCTTATTCTTCTCAACTAAGTCCTGGCTCCAGGAGGGAAGGCGGTGGAAACCTTCTTGGGACTCTAGAGAGCAAAACCCCTTGGAGGCAGCCCAGGTTTGACAGGTAAGTGTTGAGCTGGGGCCTGAAGGTGTGTCTGCCGTGTCTGCCCACAGTGGACATGCTCTGGGGAGAGGCTCTTCAACATAGGGGAGGTGATGATAGCCAAAAATACTGAGTGGGGAGCAGCAGGCTGGGGTGCAAAGGTACTGCCCCTTTGGGATGGAGTTCCTATGGTTGTAAATGGCTAGCTCAGCTACAGGAGAACCCAAATGTAGACTATTTCTGTTTCTCTGCCTTGACCACTTGTTTTGGTTTGGGAGGCCTTGCCGAAGAAAGCCTGAGGCCCAGGTTTCTCGGACCCCCTCTGAGAAGGCTCTGGAAGTGGGAGTTTGGAGCCCCTGTCTGCTCCTTGAGCATGTAGCAGGGGCCCTAGCAGGAGCCATACTTAAGTGTTAACACAGAAGCGGCCCATAAGATTGTTCCCAGAGAGTAGAGGGGAGCAGAAGTGGCCCAGAGATAGCGTGGGGGTGCCTGCTCGGGGAAGGGCAAGAATCTCTGGGGCCCACAGGATGGAAATGAGGGCTGGAAGCACGCTCCACTCCAGCTGCTCAGGGTTCTTCAGCTCTCCGGGGCGCCAGTGCCTCTTTGTTCCAGGCATTTTGCCACGCCATCCCTTGGCCTGGACTACCCTCCCCAACTTGGCCTGGGTACCTCTTCCTCCTTCAGACCTCAGCCTGATGTCACTTTCTCAGGGAAGTCGTCCCTGGCCCTTTGATCCAATTTCTTCCTCCCCCAATATCACATTCTAATAATACCCTGTTCTTTCCTTTCATAGCACTCCACAGAGCCCATACATATATACTTGTACATTTACAGGTAGACAACGTCCGTCTCTTCTGCACTAGAGTGTAAACTTCAGGTGGGCAGAGTCCACGTCTGTTTGCTCTCTATTATACCCCAGGGCCCACCATAGTGCTTGCCCATCGAAGGCACTCAGTGAATGAATGAATGTGTAAATGAATGAATGAACTGCTGTGCTGGCGTGAAGGGAACCTGGGAGTCCCTTAGAATGTGCTACTTCATTAACAGTTATCATTTGGTCATGCCCGACTCTTTCCCCAGCATTGTCTTGGTTTTCATTAAATTAATTAATTAATTAATTAGTTAACTTTACAGAGCCAGTCTCACTCTGTTGCCCAGGCTGGAGTGCAATGCTGCAATCTTGGCCCACTGCAGCCTCTGCCTGCCCGGTTCAAGCAATTCTTGTGCCTCCGCCTCCTGAGTAGCTGGGACTACAAGCATGTGCCACCACGCCCGGCGAATTTTTTAGCCTACTTACTTTTTCATGTTTTCCTTTCCTTGTTTGTCTTGCGCAAGAGTTGAAGTATGGGGAGATTTCATTTTATTTGCACTGACAAGTGCATCTCACTCTGGGTGCTGCAGCTTCTTGGTTTCTCCCTGGCCAGGTTTGTCTCTCACCCCAAGGCTCTTTCCCTGTCTCCTGCTCAGCCCTGGGCTTGAATCAGTCAGAGGGAGTTCTGGGGCTACCCCTTACCGTGTGTAGAACAAGAGCAGCTGGGACTTCTCCTGCTCCAGGGCTCTCAGCTCCTGCCTGGTCTCATTGCTCAGAGTTGTCTGGTCCAGCCTAAAAGCACAAAGGGAGTGAGGTCCTCCTGGGATACCCCATGTAGTTCCCAGGTCTTCCAGGCCCAGAATTCCCAGACTTATCACCTTCTGAAGGAGTGGCTTCCTTCTGAAGGGTGGGTTCCCTAAGAGCCTGGTTCTGAGGATGAGGCTCTTAGGGAACCCAAGAGGAGGTATAGTGAGGAGATTCACTTGGGTGTGTTCTTGGGTCAACGCCAGGGCAAGAGAAGGGAGGCAATCCCCCGACATGGGCTGTGAGTCAGTCTCCATGGAGGCCTCAGCCTACTCTGTGGGATGATTCTGTAGAGCTGTTTAAAGGAGTTGGCATGGGGGTCTGGGCCTTTATACACCAACATCGGCCAGGTATCGGATGCGGGCCTCCCCAGGAAGGAGATGTGGCCTTGGGTGAGATAGCTCTCACTGGCAGAGGGTGTCTCTGTAACCAGTTGCCAGGGACATTCCCCATGGCCTGAAAATGACCACCTGAGGCCTGGGTCCTGGGATTTTCTTCCCAGAGGTCATAAGTTTTGCTGGGAAGAGAGTCCTGGTTCCATTCTCCCAGGCCTTGTGCTCTGGGTTTTCTGCCAGATGTGGGATGCTGATTGTCTTCTCTGGGTCTCTGTGTCCTCAATCTACCCTGTGGGGTGAATCACTCCTGTCCTGCCTATTCTGAGGCACAGACAAGGAGGAGGTGAAAAGACCCTGCCTTCTGTGAAGGCCTCTGCAGGGCTCTGCATTCGTGCCCCTCCTGCTGTCAGAGCTGTTCTGTCCCTGTGGAGGAGGGCAGCCCTTCAAGTAGAAGCTTATTCTTCTCAACTAAGTCCTGGCTCCAGGAGGGAAGGCGGTGGAAACCTTCTTGGGACTCTAGAGAGCAAAACCCCTTGGAGGCAGCCCAGGTTTGACAGGTAAGTGTTGAGCTGGGGCCTGAAGGTGTGTCTGCCGTGTCTGCCCACAGTGGACATGCTCTGGGGAGAGGCTCTTCAACATAGGGGAGGTGATGATAGCCAAAAATACTGAGTGGGGAGCAGCAGGCTGGGGTGCAAAGGTACTGCCCCTTTGGGATGGAGTTCCTATGGTTGTAAATGGCTAGCTCAGCTACAGGAGAACCCAAATATAGACTATTTCTGTTTCTCTGCCTTGACCACTTGTTTTGGTTTGGGAGGCCTTGCCGAAGAAAGCCTGAGGCCCAGGTTTCTCGGACCCCCTCTGAGAAGGCTCTGGAAGTGGGAGTTTGGAGCCCCTGTCTGCTCCTTGAGCATGTAGCAGGGGCCCTAGCAGGAGCCATACTTAAGTGTTAACACAGAAGCGGCCCAGGAGCAGAAGTGGCCCAGAGATAGCGTGGGGGTGGCTGCTCGGGGAAGGGCAAGAATCTCTGGGGCCCACCAGATAGAAATAAGGGCTGGGGGCTTGCTCCACTCCAGCCTCTCAGTGTCCTTCATCTCTCTGGGGTCAAGCGCCTCTCTGTTCCAGGCCTTTCCCTATTCCATCTCCTTGCCTGGGCTACTCTCCCCAGCTTGGCCTGGGTAACTCTTCCTCCTTTAGACCTCAGCCTGATGTCACTTTCTCAGGGAAGTCGTCCCTGGTCCTTTGATCCAATTCCACCCTCCCCCAATTTCACATTCTCATAATACCCTGTTCTTTCCTTTCGTAGCACTCCACAGAGCCCATACATATATACTTGTGCATTTACAAGTGAACAAGTGACCAGTGTTCATCTGTTCCTCACTAGAGTGTAAGCTTCAGGAGGGCAGGGCCCATGTCTGTTTGGTCACTATTGTACCCCAGGGCCCAGCCTGGTGCTTGCACATTGGAGGCAGTCAGTGAATGAATGAATGAGTAACTAAATGAATGAAGCACTGCCCTGGAGTAAAGGGAATCTGGGAGTTGCCTATAACATGTAGCCTCAGTAACAGTTATCATTTGATCATGCCCAACTCTTCCCAGTAATGTCCTTGTTTTTATTTTATTGTATTTAATTATTAATTAATTAATTTATTTTTGAGACTGAGTCTCACTCTTTCACCCAGTCTGGAGTGCAGTGGTGCCATCTTGGCTTACTGAAACCTTAACCTCTGGGTTCAAGTGATTTTCCTGCGTCAGCCTCCGGAGTAGCTGGGATTACTAGTGCCCACCACCATGCCCAGCTAATTTTTGTATTTTTAGTAGAAATGAGTTTCACCAAGTTGGCCAGGCTGGTCTCAAACTCCTGACCCCTCCTTGATCCACTCACCTTTGCCTCCCAAAGTGCTGGGATTACAGGTGTGAGCCACCACATCTTTCCTGTCCTTGTTTTTATATATATTACAATCCATGAGGTGGGTATGGTATTCCCATTTCATAGATGAAGAAAGAATCACAGAGAATTTGGTGACTTGTCCAAGTCACACAGTGTGTAAGTGGTAGAGTTGGTAAGAAATGTGTGCTGATTATGAATTTATCAGTCCCTTTTCCTTCCCTGTCTGACATCCCCCACAATCATCTTCTCTGCCCTCTGCCTAGAAGGGACCCACAGGGCCTTACCCCAGGCGTGTGAGTTTGCAGGTAGGACGCCTGAGTCCCTTACAGAGCAGCTGCACGCCGACATCATCCAGGTCATTCTGCTGCAGGTCTAGGTCCGTCAGGCTGGGGCTGGCGCTAAGCACAGATGCCAGGGCTCGGCAGCAGCCAGACGTGAGGCCACAGCTGACCAGCCTACAGGAAAGATACACACCAGTCCAGGTCACTGTCCTGAGGGCAGGCTCTTCTGATCTTCCTTCCTAGCATGTGTAGCCTTTTAGGGGTCTGGGGTGACATGCTGAGAAGATACAAACTTTCCTGGTTTGCAGTAACCTGAGAGATTTTCACTTTCCTCTTGCAGCCACAGAACCCCTCAGGATGCTGGCACCCACCCTTTCTCAATCCTGTGTGATTCCCACTGATCCTATCCCTTCACTCTGTCTACATCGATGAGTAACTTACTCAATGTCCCACTTGTAAACCTGGGTCTAATTGTTTTCTCTTTCTTTTCTTTTCTTTTCTTTTCTTTTCTTTCTTTCTTTCTTTCTTTCTTTCTTTCTTTCTTTCTTTCTTTCTTTCTTTCTTTTCTTTTCTTTCTTTCTTTCTTTCTTTTTTGAGAAGAAGTCTGACTCTGTGGCCAAGGCTGGACTGTAGTAGCGCAATCTCAAGTTTATTGCAACCCCACCTCCCAGGTTTAAGTGATTCTCCTGCCTTAGCCTCCTGAGTAGCTGGGATTACAGGCGTGCATCACTATGGCTGGCCAATTTTTGTATTTTTAATAGAGACGTGGTTTCACCATGTTGGCCAGGTTGGTCTTGAACCTCTCGCCTCAGGTGATTCACCTGCCTTGGCCTCCCAAAGTGCTGGAATTACAGGCATGAGCCACCACGACCAGCCAACCTTGCTCCCCTCCCCTCTCGTTTCCTTCCTTTTTGAGGAGTCTTGCTCTGCTGCCCAAACAATGGTGTGATTGTTTGCCCAGTGCAATAGTGTGATCTTGGCTCACTGCAACCTCCACCTTCTGGGTTCAAGCGATTGTCCTACCTTAGCCTCCCTCAGTAGCTGGGATTATAGTCTTCCTCAGTAGCTGGGATTATAAGTGCCCAGCTAATTTTTATATTTTTAGTAGAGGTAGGGTTTCACCATGTTGGCCAGGCTGTTCTCGAACTGACCTCAAATCTGCCCACCTCGACCACCTGAAGTGCTGGGATTACAGGCATGAACCACATTGCCTGGCCTTGTTTCTACATGGTAAGGGGCATGGCTCTATCCTTTCGAATGAGATAGAATATTGAATTAAGTGGACACCAGTGATTTTAGCTCTCCATGGCAGAGCCTCATGCCAAGTGAGAGGACCTGTTACTAGGTAGATCACAGCTGGTGGGAACAGGAGAGGAATAGAAAAACACTGCTGCTTTATGAAGTTGGTACTATTATCATCATCCTCTGTGGTAGTCTGAAAATAGCCACAAATTCTGCCCCTTGTCCCCACCTTGCATCCATGCCCCTTGACTCGACTTGGTTTCTCTTGCTCCAGAGCCTGGAGGCCCCCTCCCTCTGTCCAGGGGTGGGTGAGCTTCCTCCTGAGCCTCTACTGCTTCGCTGAGATCCAGTAGGCTCCTCCCACTCCCACAAAGCAGGTCTCACCTTCTCTCTGCCTGTCCCCTCCGTCTGCCTCATGGTGGCAGGCAGCTCCCCCCACCTCCCCTGCACACCAGGAGCAATTACTGCAGTCGCTGTAGCTTGCAGGTTGGCCATCTCAGTCCCTGGCAAAGGTGTTTGGCTCCAGCATCTGTGAGCACATTGAAGCTCAGCTCCACCTCGGTCAGGGTCTGGTTTGTTCTCAGCCCAGAGGCAAGGTCCTTGCAGCCCTCAGCCGTGAGGCCACAGCCGGCCAACCTGTGGAAGACACAAACCCATGGCCTTGAGCTTACTCACCTGTTGATTCAACAAACACCCATAAGCACCCACTGATCACCTACTATGTGGGCCAGGCAGAGGTCTAGAAAACCCAGGCCCCAGAAATGCACAGGCTACTTGGAGATAGACATAGAAACAAATAATAGTTTTTTTTTCTTTTTTTTTTTTAACCTTTTTTGATTAACATTCTCCAACGTTTTCCCATGTGACTCAGAGTACAAGTCAAGGTCCTTTTCCTGGTCTACAGGGCCCTGGGGACTTGGATTCTCATCATCTCTGTCCTCATCTCTAATATCTTTGAGCTCCATCCTCACTGGCCTTCTCTCTGTTCCTCACACACCCCAGGCACAGTTCTACCTGAGGCTTCTGTACCTGCTGCTTCTGCTTCTGCTTCTGCCCGGAGCAGTCTTCTGGAGCTGGTATCTCATGGTTTGTTTCTCCGTTTGCATCAGGTCTTTGCTCTGAAGGAAGTCACTTTGGGGACTTCTTGCCTCATCTTTCCACTTAAAATTGCACATCCACCCCCAGGCTCCCTGCTCCTTTCTGCTTTACTTTTTCTATAGCTTATGTCACTCACAATATATTTTACTTATTTATTTGGCTTCTTGTCCTCCTTCCCAACTAGAATGTAAGCTCCTTTAGGAAGGAATCTTTCCCATTTTCTTTCTTTTTGTTTGAGATGGAGTCTTGCTCTTTCGCCCAGGCTGGAGTGCAGTGCCGCAATCTCGGCTCACTGCAACCCCGCCCTCTGGGTTCAAGTGATTCTCCTGCCTCAGCTTCCCGAGTAGCTGGGATTATAGGCATGTGCCACCTGGCCCAACTAATTTTTGTATTTTTAGTAGAGACGAGGTTTCGCCACGTTGGCCAGGCTGGCCTTTAAGTTCTGACTTCAGGGGTCCACCCACCTCGGCCTCCCAAAGTGTTAGGATTACAGGCATGAGCCACCATGCCAGGCCTCATTTTCTAGTCATATCCCAGTGTCCAGAGCAGGATCTAGCATACAGTAGGTGCTTAGTAAGTATGTAGTAAATAAATGAATGAAACAGCCACAAAAGAGGGGCAACTCAGGTACAGCTGAAGGCAGAGGAATGAGTGATTGCCAAGGCAGGGAGGAAAAGGTGAGCCTTATACGAGTAGTTCACTGAAGTGAGGGCAGAGGCAGGGGTGTGGTGTGTATGGCTGGTAGGGAAGATGTAAAATCACAGCATGCAGTCAGTGTAGTGATGTTGGCATAAAGGTTACCCAGGTAGAGAGAAAGTTTGAGGGTAAAGCTAGAAAATATCACAATGGTGGTAGGTCTTGGATGCCATTATAAGATGTTGAAACCTATTTCCCCAGGGCAGTGATGAGCCCATAAGAGTTTTTGAGGACACCAGTGATGTGGTCTCTGCATTGCTTTAGAAAAGTCTTTGAAGGAGGTTGCAGTGAGCTGAGATTATGCCACTGGACTCCAGCATGGGCGACAGAGCAGGACTCCATCTCCAAAAAAAAAAAAAAAAAAACAAGAAAGATCTCTGAGGGGGCTGGATAGGGAGATGCAGAAGGCAGGGGGTCTGGGTGGGAGGATGAACAACTGGGTCAGAGCGGTGACTTTTGGGAGATGCTTCAAGTAGACCCTGTGTTACTCAGCGGAGTCCGAGGAGGCTTCTAGATTGGATTCAGAGTAGAAGCTGCTGTCACTTACTGAGAAAGTAGATGTGAGAAGAGTATCAGTTTCATTGCTGTACAACCAGGGCAGCTGCACAGGGCCCCGCACTCAGAAGGACCTGCAGTTGGCAAGGGTGTGAGGAGGACCCTTCTAGATTGAGGTTTAATGCTCTATGGACACCATCTTGAATTTCTTAATAATTTTGTCTTTGAATTTGTGTTTTGTAGGTGAAGTCTGATGGGACCATGGAGCCTCAGCTCATAGGTGATCCCATCAGTGAGCTAGAATTAATCAAGCCCTGGCTTACCTGATACAGAGGAGGTAGGTGTTGCTGGGTCACCCCCTCACTGAGTCGTGTCCCGTTCTCCCATTGCTAACTATGTGAATTTGGCAAGTCGTTAATTTTCCTGAGCCTCTTAGGACAACTTAGGCACTAAGTACATAGCATACGTGATCCTAAGTACATAGCATACATGTCCTAAGTACATAGCATACATGTCCTAAGTACATAGCATACATATCCTAAGTACATATCATACATGTCCTAAGTATATAGCATACATATCCTAAGTACATAGCATACATGTCCTAAGTACATAGCATACATGTCTTAAGTACATAGCATGCATGTCCTAAGTACATAGCATGCATGATCTCCTTTGACTTTGTAGCCACCTTGTACAATAGACATGGTGAATCCATGTTTTTAACGAGTAAATCAAACTGAAACTTGATAAAGAAACCTACCTATAGTTTTCAATTTGTAACTGATAGAGGCAAGATTCGAACCTGTGCATGTCTGGCTTCAGGGAAAGAGCTCCAGGATGGTCGTTCCCCAGTCCATTTCTTCATATATGGAAAATAGAAATAATTGTTCCTGCTTTGCCATTTTTGCATATTGTTTTTTGTTTTTTTGGAAGGCCCAAGGAATTAATGGATATGAAGGTGTTTGCATTTGAGATTGTAAAGTTCTATGCCAATGTCATAAAGAGTACACTGAAGATTGGTGTCTTCCTACTGGGGTGTGAAGTTTGAGGTAGAACCAGGATTCCTGAGTCCTACTCAAAAACATTTTTACTGGACTCTGGTGGTTCTCCTTGGGTGGGTTTTAGGGGTGGGTAGAGCAGCCTCATATGGATATCAAAAATCCCAGCACAAGGCTAGGCTTGCCTCCTTACTCTGCATGCTCAACTTCTCCCACTGTAAAAATTCCTTTTCAATGAGCAACCTCTTGGTTGCTTTCCTTTCTTGCCATCTCCTTTCTCTCAATCTCTTAGCACTTTCTTTTCTTCACTTTCCTTGGAATGTAGCTTAGCTTCCATGATCCTTCACTGGCAGTGAATTTCTTACCCTCTGACCTTCCATCACATCCCCCTGGCTAACCCCAAACTCTACTATCTTCCCACTCCCCACCCCAAGTCCCGCCTGTGCAATAGAGTAGGTGGCTGCCATCTTGAATCATGACCACAACCCTCACATGGGTTACAGCAATGCCTGACAGGCAGAGATCTCATGCTCTCCTCCAGCCATTTGAAGATCTTCTCTTTTTCAAACCTCCAGCACCTCAATCCTCACACTCACTCCTAGGAAACAACTCAAAATTCCTATTTATCAGAGAAAAATCATGCCATCAGTGGGAACCTCTCAGCTTCTATCCTTATCTTCCCTGTCCTTATCTCCCCTCCTGTTACAGTAGAGAAACATTTCCTTCCTCTTTCAAGGCCAATCTTTCTCCTACTCGCTTCCCCTGAGGATAGAGAGCCATCAATAACTCCTTCTCCTTCTTGTATATTTTATCACTCCTCCTCCACTGATACTCAAACTGAGATTATTCCTTCTTAAATGCAAGTAAGCAGATGAACACACACATTTACTCAGCCCACCATCCCCTCTGCTTTAGTTCTTTCCTCCTTTTCACTACCAAAGCCTTTGAAGAAAGTATATTTGTGGTCTCATTTTTTACCCTCTCTCCCTCTTTAATCCATTCCAGTCTGTATTCCAGCCTCTTCATGTTACATAAGCTACTTCTGCTGAGGTTATTCATGACTTTTCTATCTCTAACCCAGGGGACAAATTTCAGTCCTTATCTTACTTGACCTCCCAGCAGCAGTAGCCCCCGCTGACCTCCTTGAGACCCTCTGTTCTGTTGGGTTCCATGACACCACTCTCTCCTGGTGTCCCTTTCATCTCTGTGTCCCCTCCTTCTCAGGCTTGTTTGTTGACTCTTCTTTGTCGGGCCACTAAAGACAGGGCTTGAGGTGTTCTCCAGGCTCGACATGCAATCTTATTTTTGCCCATGAATTTTTGAATCAGCTTGTCCATTTCTTCAATAATGGCAGCTGGAATTCTGATAGGGATTGTATTGAATCTGTAAATCAGTTTGGAGGGTATTGCCATTTTAATAATATCAAGTCTTCCAATCTATGAACATGGGACATCTTTTCATTTATTTAGGTCTTATATAATTTCTTTCAACCATTTTTGTTTTGTAGTTTCCAGTGTACAAGTTTTCTTTTGTTAAATGTATTGTTTTTCTATTTTAATTTTTGGATTATTCACTGCTGGTGTATAGAAGTACACCTAATTTTTGTATATTGTTCTTGTTTCCTGAAACCTTGCTGAAATCGTTAGCTTTTTTTTTTTTTAACAGGGTCTCCCTCTGTCACCCAGGTTGGAGTGCAGTGGCATAATCTCAGCTCACTGCTACCTCTGCCTACAAGGCTGAAGCAATTCTCCCACCTCAGCCTCCTGGGTAGCTGGGACTGCAGGCATGTGCCACAATACCCAGCTAATTTTTTGTATTTTTGATAGAGACAGGGTTTTGCCATATTGCCCAGGCTGGTCTTGAACTCCTGAACTCAAGGAATCCACCCATCTCAGCCTCCCAAAGTGCTGGGATTACAGGCATGAGCCACCATGCCTGGCCCTAATTTTAATATTTTAGATTCCTTAGGATTTTCTACATACACCATCATGTCACCTGCAAATAATAGTTTAATTACTTTCTTTTCAATCTAGAAGCCATTAATTTCATTTTATTGCTTTTGTCCTGGATGGAACCTTGAGTACAATGTTGAATAGAAATGGCAAGAACAGACATCTTTGTCTTATTCCTAATCTTACGGGGAAAGCACTCAGTCATCCACCATTAAGTATAATGTTAGCTGTGGGTTTTTCACTGCTAACAACTTTATCGGGTTGATAATGTTTCCTTTTATTTCTAGTTTGCTGAGTGTTATCAATGTGAAAGGTGTTGGATTTTTGTCAAATGCTTTTTTTTTGTCTTTGAGATAATCATTAGTTTGTGTTCTTTATTCTATTAACATGTTGCATTACATTGATCAATTTTCCTAGGTTAAACCCAGTTTGCATTCTTGGCATAAATTTCACTTGATCATGGTCTACAATCCTTTTTATATGTTGCCAGTATTTTGTTATGGAATTTCACATATATATATTCATAAGGGAAGTTGACCTGTAGATTTTTTTTTCTCTTGTGATGCTTTTGATTTAGTCTAATTTTGGTATCAGGGTAATATTGATCTCATAGAACGAATTGGCACATGTTCTCTTTTCTGATATTTTTGGAAGAGTTTGAAAAGATAAGTGTTAATTCTTCTTTAAATATTTGGGAGAATTCACCAGTAAAACCATCTGGGTTTGGGCTTTGTTTCATAGAAACTTTTTTACTTACTAATTCAATATCTGTATTTGTTATAGGTCTATTAAGATTTTGTATTTGTTCTTTAAGTCAGTTTAGGTATTTGTGTTTTTCTGGAAGTTGGCCCATTTCATCTGGGTTATCTAATTCGTTGGCTTACAATATTTCATAATATTCCCTTTTAATTCTTTTATTCCTGTAAGTTCAGTTGTGACGTCCTATCTTTTATTTCTGCATTTAGTAATCTGAATCTTCTTACTTTTAATTTTAGTTAGCTCAGCTAAAAGCTGTCAATTTTGTTGGTGTTTTTAAAGAATTAACTCTTAGTTTCATGGATTTTCTGAATTGTTTCTATTCTCTGTTTAATTTATCTCTACTCTCTAGTCTTTATTATTTCTTTTCCCCTGCTTGCTTTTGGTTTTGTTTGCTTTTTTTTTTAAAAAAAATTTCTTTACTAACACGAAAGATCTAAGGAAAAAAATTGTTAAAGTGTAAGTTTAGGTTACTGATTTGAGATTCTTCCTCTTATTCCTCTCTTTCGTTTTCTTTAATAGACTTTATTTTTTAGAGTAGTTTTAGATTCACAGTAAAATTGAGCAAAAAGTACAGAGAGTTCCCATATACTCCCTGTCCTCACATCTCTCATACAATCTTTCCCACTACTGACATGCTGTACATTAGTACATTGCAGTGAAATTTGTTACAATTGATAAACTGACATGGACACATCATCACCCAAAGTCCATAGTTTACATTAGGGCTCACTCTTGGTATGCATTCTGTGGATCTTGACAGCTGTATAATAATACATACTAACTCTAACCCTAACCTTAATCCTAACCCTAACCCATGATTATAGTAGATACAGTAGTTTCACTGCCCTAAAACTCTTCTGTGCTCTATGAATTCCTCCTTTCCCTCAAGCCCTGGAAACCACTAACCTTTTAATTATCTCCTTGGTTTTGCCTTTTCCAGAATTTCATATAGTTGGAATCATACAGCCTGTAGCCTTTTCAGATTGGCTTCTTTTGGTAACATGCATTTAAAATTTCTCCATATCTTTTTGCAGCTTGATAGTTTATTTCTTTTTAGCATTGAATAATCGTCCATTGTCTGTTTGTATCTCAATTTATTTGTCCATTCACTTCCTGAAGTACATCTTGCTTCCAAGTTTTGGCAATTATGAACAAAGCCGTCATAAACATGCATGTGCAGGTTTTGTGTGGACAGAGGTTTTCAATTCATTTGGGTAAATATCAAGGAGTGCAATGGCTGGATTATATGGTGAGAGTATATTTTGTTTTGTAGAAAACTGCCAAACTGTATTCTAAAGTGGCTGTATCATTTTCCATCCCCACTAGCAATGAATGAGATTTCCTGTTGTTCTACATCCTCACCAGCATTTGGTGCTGTCAGCGTTTTGGATTTTAGCCATTCTAATAGGTGTGTATTGGTATCTTTTCTTTTTCTTCATTAATTTTTAAAACATTTTGAGTATTTTTTTTTAGAGATAAAGTCTGTCTCTGTTGCCCAGCTTGGAGAGTGCAGTGGCATAATCATATCTCACTGTAATATTGAGCTCCTGGGCTCAAGTGAATCCTCCACCTCAGCCTCCCAAGTAACTAGAACAACAGGCACATATCATCATTCTCAACGAATTTTTTATTTTATGTTTTTGTAGAGACAGGGTCTCTCTATGTTGCCCAGGTTGGTCTCAAACTCCTGACCTAAGGCAATTGTCCTGCCTTGGCCTTCCAGACCTTTGGGATTATAGGCATGAGCCACCATGTCTGACCCTATCTTTCCTTTTTTTTTTTTGTTTTAAATAGAGGCATTTATAACTATAAATTTCCCTTTAAGCACTGCATTAGCTACATTCAATGCATTTTGGCATGTTGTATTTTTGTTTTCATCCCTTTCAAAGTATTTTCTAATGTCCTTTGTAATTTATCCTTTGACCTTTCATTATTTAGAAGTATGTTGTTTAATTTCAGTGTATTTATGAACTCCTCAAATTTCCTTCTATTGTTGATTTCTAATTTCATTTTATCACGGTCAGAGAATATGCTTTGTATGATTTCAGTCCTTTCAAATTTGTTGGGATTTGTTTTATAGAGCTTTATTTGATACCTGCTTGGCATGTTCACTTGGATACCTTGAAAAGATCCTGAAACCAGCAAACATGAGATCACACTCATGAAACTCCATCCCCCCACAATCACTTTTCTTTTAGTATTCCCCATTGTAATGTAGGTGCCACTATCTCAAGAGTTGCTTTGGTCAGAAACCTAAAATCATCCTTGATATCTTCCTCTTCATTTTTCCCTAATTTCAATCCATTACTCAGCCCAGTTGATTTTACTTTTAAAGATCTCTTATATCTAGTCACTTTGTTCCATAACCATTGCCAATACCATAGTCTAAGCTATGGCTGCCTGTTACAAAAACTGCTGTAATTTTCCTTAGTCCAAGCTATCACCATCTTTGCAAGAACTACTGCAATTTTCTTACTCATTGGTTTCCCAACCTCTACTTTTGCACTCTTCCAATCCATTGTCCATGTTGCAGCCAGTTTCTATTTTGAAAATATACTGATCATGTCAATCTTCTGCTTAAAATCCCACTCCATCAGGAAAAAACCCCAAATCCAACATGGCATACAAAGCTTGCATAATGTGGTTGTCGTTGGTATCTGAAGCCTTATCTCCCTCCTTTGCTATCTGCCCTCCAGCCACACTGGCCTGCTTTTAATTTCTTTTTTTTTCTTCAATTTCTTATTTATTTATTTATTTATTTATTTTTATTGCATTTTAGGTTTTGGGGTACATGTGCAGAACATGCAAGATAGTTGCATAGGTACACACATGGCAGTGTGTTTTGCTGCCTTCCTCCCCTTCACCCACATTTGGCATTTCTCCCCAGGCTATCCCTCCCCAGCTCCCCCACCACCGCTTTCCCTCCTCTATTCCCCCCAGTAGACCCCAGTGTGTAGTACTCCCTTCCCTGTGTCCATGTGTTCTCATTTTTCATCACCCGCTTATGAGTGAGAATATGCGGTATTTCATTTTCTGTTCTTGTGTCAGTTTGCTGAGAATGATGTTCTCCAGATTCATCCATGTCCCCACAAAGGACATGAACTCATCATTTTTGATTGCTGCATTATATTCCATGGTGTATATGTGCCACATTTTCCCAGTCCAGTCTATCATCAATGGGCATTTGGGTTGGTTCCAGGTCTTTGCTATTGTAAACAGTGCTGCAATGAACATTCATGTGCGTGTGTCCTTACAGTAGAACGATTTATAGTCTTTTGGATATATACCCAGTAATGGGATTGCTGGGTCAAATGGAATTTTTTTCAATTTCTTGACTGCCTCTTCCTGCCTTCTGCACAGAGCCTTTGTACATGCTATTCTTTTTGCCTGAAACTTTTTCCCTCCTGCTTCACTTAGTTCAAACCTCTGTATTCTTCAGACCTCCCTCAAGCTTCACTTCATGAGAGAATTTTGTGTGTGTGTGTGAGCAAAACATCCTGTCTGTGTTTGTTTAGCAAAGTCACACTGGCCAGAGAGGGCCTTAACGAATATCTGATGAATACAAGGGCAAATCCCTCAGGCCAGACTCAGCTTCTGCCTTGGATCTCCTCCCCATCCTTGCTTCAGAACAGAACCCAAGCCAGACTCACCGTAGGGTCTCCAGGAGGCAGCGAGGGTATTTCAGGGTCTCACAAAGACTCTGCACTGCAGAGAGGCTAAGCAAGTTTCCACTTAGGTCCAGCTCCTTCAGGCTTCTGGTGACCTTGAGAACGGAGAAGAGAATCTGCCAATAGGCATCTGTGGCTGGGACCCACCTGAACCTGAGGGAGAGAGAGGAGGACAGGATAGATGTGTTGTGTTGAGGGGGTTTGAGGTACCCAGCCCTGCACAACACAGTTGAGCTCTGTCCCCCTGAGCACCAGACCACAGCAGGCAGTGCCATCCCCAGTACTGACCAGCCTCCCTATCTGCTCCTGTCACCCAGAGCTAGATCCCTCTCCTCCATGTGACTCCTCATTCTACAGCCCTTACCATAGGACACTGAAGTGTTCATTTTTTGTGTCTGTTTCTCCCACAGTCTGAGAGTTCCTTGAGGGCAGACACAGATACTTGTCTTTTGTTTTTTTTTAATCTTCAGTGCTCAGTATAGGTCCTGGCCTCTCGCTGTGCAGGGGCAAGGAGCTGCCTGCACATGGGCTCTGCATCTCTGTGCCTCACTCCGTCTCCTTGCCTGTAAAAACAGGACAGCAATAGCATCTGCTGCAGAGGGGTGTGTGAGGATTAACAACTACTACGAAGTATCCCAAAAGTCCTAGAGCAGTTTAAGTTTTAATAATTGTGGAAGTACAAGTAGTACAAACATATAGAAAAAGCCAGCTGAGTGCAGTGGCTCATGCCTATAATCCCAGTACTTTAGGAGGTAGAGGCAGGAAGATCGATTGAGCTCAGGAGTTTGAGACCAGCCTGGGCAAATAGTAAGATCCTGTTTTCACACACACAAAAAAAATAAATAAAAAATAGCCAATGTGGTGGTGTGCACCTGTAGTCCCAGCTACTCAGGAGGCTGAGGTGGCAGAATGGCTTGAACCCGGAAGGCCAATGTTGCACAGTGAGGTATGGTCATGCCACTGCAGTATTCCTAGGAGACACAGCGAGATTCCATCTCAAACACACACACACACACACACACACGCGCACGTGCGCGCACGCGCACACACACACACGTGCGCGCACGCGCACACACACACACACACACACACACAGAGGAGAAAAAAAGCCATAAATGAGGCTGGATGTGGTAGCTCATGCTTGTAATCCCAGCACTTTGGGAGGCCGAGGCAGGCGGATCACCTGAGGTCAGGGGTTCGAGACCAGCCTGGCCAACATGGTGAAACCCCATCTCTACTAAAATACAAAAATTAGCCAGCTGGCGGTGGTAGCAGGCGCCTGTAATCCTAGCTACTCGGGATGCTGAGGCAGGAGAATTGCTTGAACCCAGGAGGCGGAGGTTGCAGTGAGCTGAGATCATGCCATTGCCCTCCAGCCAGGGCAACAAGGGCGAGACTTACCTATAAACAAAACCAAAAAAAAAAAAAAAAAAAAAAAGAGCCATAAATGAAAGTTGATTTGAATTTCTTTTACATTTGCTTAGTTTTGTGAAACTTGAAAAATACATTTAAAATTTTTTATTTCTGTCAGCATTTGCCATCTGTAATCAAGAGGACTGGAAAAAAAATTAAGTTTATATTGAAATACACAATGCTTAATCACAACCTGAAACCTCTCATCTTGCCATCTTCATTTCCTTAATATCTCAGGTTGGTTCTCCTCTTCCTTCCCACAGCCCTTGGCCAACCTCCACCCTTTCTTCCTGAACTTTCACTTTGTTGTTTATAGTAGTCTCCTTACTCTTCTCTCTGCCTTGCCTAGCTGACTCACTTCCTTTACAATTTCCCCTCCCACTTGCAACTGAAGCCTCTGACTTTCCCATGGCATTCTCTTAAGGCTCTACTTGCTCCCACCTATCCCAAACTGTTTTCTCTGGTCTGGTGTTCCTGGTTCCCCTTACCCATCCCAGTACCCACCCCCGGCCAGCCACCATCTGGCCTCTGCCTCTGGCTGCTTGAAACTCTTCTGAAGGTCTCCCATTGGTCCACTGCCACTTGGAATACCTGTATCTAGATCCTTTAAGGCCTATCTCACATTTATAATTATGAACAACTAGAAACAGTTTACAATGGCCAAGAATAGGAGAATGGTCAAATCAGCCATGGCACTCCCCTGTGGAATGGCATGTGGTCATTCAAAATGGTGTTGTATCAGACTACTTAAAAATGTAAGAAGGGCTGGGCATGGTGGCTTATGCCTGTAATCCCAGAACATTGGAAGGTTGAGGCAGGTGGATCATTTGAGGTCAGGAAATAGAGACCAGCCTGGCCAATGTCGTGAAACCCCATCTCTATTTAAAAAACAAAAAAAATTAGCTGGGTGTGGTGGTGCACACCTGTAATCCCAGCTACTTGGGAGGCTGAGGAACGAGAATTGCTTGAACTTGAGAGGCAAAGGTTGCAGTGAGCAGAGAGCACGCCACTGCACTCCATCCTGGGTGACAGAGCAAGATTCTGTCTAAAAAAAAAAAAAATATATATATATATATATATATATATATATATATATATTTATATATATGTATATATATATATATTTATATATATGTTTTAATGAACATGAGTTTTATTGTGAGAAAAAGTTTTAAAAATATGAATATAAAGATCCACATCAAATATTTCTCCCTCTGAGAATCTTTTCTTTTTTGTCCACTCATGTGATCACTCCCTTCCTTGGGCCACACCACAGTACCTTGTCCATATCTCTACTGTTGTAGGCATCACACCCTGTTGTCAGTATTAAATGAATGTTTGTCTTCTCTCCTATTTTTTTTTGAGTGCCTTAGGGCAGGGATTGTGCTCTTTTTTGGTGTGTTTTTGTTTCTGTTTCTAAGATGGAGTCTCGCTCTGTTGCCAGGCTGGAGTGGCAGTGGCAAGAGTTCAGCTTATTACAATCTTCAAGATATTCTCCTGCCTCAGCCTCTGGAATTGCTGGAACTATAGGCATGAGCCACCACGCCCAGCTAATTTTTGCATTTTTTTCATTTATTTATTGAGTTGGAATATTGCTCTTGTCTAGACTGGAGTGCAATGGCATAATCTTGGCTCACTGAAACCTCCGCCTCCCAGGTTCAAGTGATTTCCTGTCTCAGCATCCCGAGTAGCTGGAATTACAGGTGCCTGCCACCATGCCTGGCTAATTTTTGTACTTTTAGTAGACACGGGGTTTCTCCATGTTGGCCAGGATGGTCTCAATCTCTTGACCTTGTGATCCTCCCACCTTGGCCTCCTAAAGTGCTGGGATTATAGGTGTGGGCCACCATGCCCAGCCAGGATTGTGCTTTTTAATCTGTGATCTGTAGGGCCTGGCAGAGAATCAGTGCTTAATAAATATGGAATGAATCATCTAAAACAGGACACAGACACATACCAATACCATGTGATCTATACTGCGGCAGAGGTGGAGGAACCCGGATGGGGAAGTTATGAGTGTTGCTGGGCTGGAGAATGCCTAGAGGAAGCTGCTCTTGCGAAACCAGAGAGCAGGTTTCATGCTGAGTGCCTGGGGCAACAGTGGCACCACAGTCACAAATAATTATGAAGTCAGTTTTGCGGGGAAAAATAGCAAACTTTTTTTTTTTTGAGACAGAGTCACTGTCACCCAGGCTGGAGTGCAATGGCGCAATCTCAGCTCCTGGGTTCAAGCAATTCTCCTGCAGCCTCCTAAGTAGGTGGGACTACAGGTGCCCACAACCACACCCAGATAATTTCTGTATTTTTAGTAGAGATGGAGTTTCACCATGTTGGCCAAGATTGCCTCGATCCCTTGACCTCATGATCTGCCTGCCTCAGCCTCTGAAAGTGCTGGGATTACAAGTATGAGCCACAGTGCCTGGCCAGGAAACTCTTTTTGAGAGCTGATGGGGAAGATCTCAGGGCCAATGTCATTGTCTTCGAGAGCGTTTCTGAAGCAGCTGGAGGAGCAATTTCTTTGAGAGAATGAATGGCCAGAGAGAGGGGCAGGGGTGGGGGGGGCTGCCTGATCCTTGGGGAGTGTGGGGGTAGCTAAGGTCAGCTGGAAGCTAGGAACAGATCCAGGAGAGAAGATGGGCAGTCATTCTAAGGGTAGGAGGAGAGGTGGCAGCATAAGGCGGGGCCCAGTGGCCTCTCCAGAAGCAAGCAGGGTCTGCCCCACAGTTGGACACTACAGAGGAGCTCAGGTGGACAGAGCGTGGTGGTCAGATTGGGCAGTTAGAAGTCACTGGTGACCCTGATTCTTTAGCCACCCCTGTCCCCCAGCCAGGCTCAGTGAGCATGCCTCTGGTGTTCAGGACACTTGGGCTTATGGACTGACAGAGGAGCTGGAGACACGGTGGGTAGAGTACTCACAGGACTACCCTGTCAAGGCTCCTTGCTGGTCCATGCTGCCTGCCCTCAATCAGTTGAAGCTTCTTCACGTTGTGGCAGAATTTAATGCAGAAAGTGCACACCAGGAGCTCCATGTCTGTTTCCACACACATGCACACTTCTTGGAAATGGGCCATCATTTGTGTCAGGAAACTTTTGTCCTGAGTCTCATATAAACAGTGGAGGAACTCCAGAGAGTGTGACTGCAGTGGGGGCTGCAGGAACTGGGCGCACTGCAGAAGCCTCTTCTTTCTCTCCCGAGACAGCCGGCAGTCGAAGATGTTCTCCATCTCTCTTGCCCCCTGTTCACTTAACAGGCCCAATAGGAAACGTGTGGTTGGTGCCCTCAACAGGTCATGTGTTCCATATGCTTCTAGCAACTTTCCCAAACCCATGATGTGATTAGAATGTTCACCTCTCCCCTTCTTATCCTCCAAGGCACAGGACATTGCTGCAAAGAACTCCTGGAAACAGAGGTGAATGAAGCTGTAGCTCAGAGGGATGGGGTGCTCTTGAAGAATATCCATCTTCAAGAGGGAGGAGATGATGGCCCCATCTAACCCATGCTTCTTGAGGTCATCTGGACTGAAGAGGGTCTTTCTTTGCCAGGTGCCCTCAGCAGCCAGGGAGCAGAAGCCCTGGAGCTGGGACCCCAATGGCTGAGCTTGGAGAGCCTGGGAAAAGTAATGCAGACAGAGGGTCGTGGTGGTCTTGGAGGTCAGTGTGAGTTCTTCCTTCTGCTTCATCTGCTGCATCAGGCAAGTGCAGGCCAGCCAGGACACCCAGGGCACAAGACACAGGGCCCAGAGTTCTTTGTTCGATTTGACCAACCTAAAGGCTCTACTTGCTTGCATTTCATCTGTGAAATATTTGTAGAAATATTCCTTCCTGCTGGACTCAGAGAACCCCAGGACCTCTACCCAACGTGCCTGCTCCAAAGAAGGAATGAGATGCTGCAGAGCTGTGGTCCGAGCAGTAATCAGGAAGGATGCCTTGGGAAGTATGGTTTTCCCCAGCAAACTCCCCAGCAGTGCATCTGCTGGCTGCGGCTGGCTCCAATGCAGACAGAGCTCGGAACTCTGCTCCTCCAAGACCCATTTTGGCTCATCCACACCATCGAGGATGAAGAGCAGCCGCTCTGGCCTAGACAGGATCTGTCTAATGGGAGCCTGAGTGGCTGTCCAGTCTTTTTCAATGAGCTCAGCAAGACTCAGCACCTTGGACTGGGCCAGCTCTCTGCAGCTGAAGTAGAAGACATGTTGGAAGCAATCCCTATACAGCTGGCCTCTCCCCCAGGCCTCCCTCACCCGCCTGGCCAGTGTTGACTTCCCAATTCCAGCAGCCCCCTGCAGTATGACTATATGAGGTTCCTGGGTATCCAGGCCTGGGCCAAATAAATCTCCGATCTCAATTAAATGTCCTTGATTCTCCTCCACATTATGAAGCAATCTTCCCCCGACCAGGCACTCATGGCTTCTGGGGTGAGGCCTTTGTAGAAGTAGCAGCTGTGTAAATTTTTGGTTCAAATCCTCATTTTTCCAGGACCATGTGGAACAGGGACTCTCCCTCCACAGGCTCTGGTCTCTTTCTCTGATTCCTAAGGGAGGGAAAGAAGGAACATAAAGGTAGAGAATAGAATAATTAATTAAAAACTATTTTAGGCACCTACTCCAAGCCACACAATGCACTGGCTGCAGACACTGGTATGTTCTCGCCATGTGGTAGAAAGAACACGTGCTTTGGGGTAGAAGATCCCCGTTCAAGTCTTGACTCAACCAAGTCATACTCCCTGAATGAATTTTCATCACTGAATATTTATTAAGTGCTTACTATGTGCCAGGTGCTGCTGTAGGGGTTGGGGATAAAGAGTGAACAAAACAGACATAACTCTGTCCTCACTAAGCTCATGATGCTGGCCATTAGCTCCTATGAGCCTCAGTTTTCTCATCCATAAGCTGGGGGTTGTAGGAGGTCACGAAGGAGTGGAGGAGATAGTGGAGTGTGTAGCAGATGCTGACAGCATCCCCTGAGCACCCGCTGTTGCAGTACCTGCCAACAGTGTCCCTTGGCAGCAGCTTTGGTCATCTGTCTGAGGGCTTGTTTTCCGCCTGTCAGCCAGGAGGGCCAGAAATACTGGGGGATAGTACTGTAGTCCAGGAGATGCCCTTAGTGGACAACAGATGGGGGTCCCTTGCCCCCAGGGCAGATAACACTCAGGCTTGTTCTCACTGTCTCCCAGACATCCGCAGCAGCATGGAATTTCAGTTGCTTGCAAGGTAACCTGCTCCATAATCTACCTTTCTTGGGCTTCCCTGCCTTACTTCTCTTCTTGATGTTTTTAAGCAACCACCACCCCAATAAACCACCTGCAAGCAAATCTGGTTTCAGGCTTCTGGGTGAGCCCAACCTGAGACAGATGGAAGATGCCTCCTGACCTGTGAGGAGCTGAGCTCACGTATGTGATTGTTTCCCAGGGAGGGACCTCAGGCTCCTGTCTTAGTTAGACTCCAAATAGAACAGCAGTCACAACTTCTGTTTTTCACAATATTTTGAGTGCCTCTTCCTTTTCTCCTTAGGTGAATTTTATTTTATTTATTTTTTTGAGACGGAGTTTTACTCTTGTCACCCAGGCTGGAGTGCAGTGGCATGATCTCAGCTCACTGCAACCTCTGTCTCCCAGGTTTAAGCGATTCTCTTGCATCAGCCTCCTGAGTAGCTGGGATTACAGGCAACTGCCATCATGCCTGCCTAATTTTTGTATTTTCGTTTCACCATGTTGGCCATGTTGGTCTCAAACTCCTGACATCAAGTGATCCACTCATCTTGGCTTCCCAAAGCGCTGGGATTACAGGCGTAAGCCACTGTGCCTGGTCTCTTAGGTGAATTTTAGAGAGGATGCAGGTGACTCATCCTGCATCCAGGGATGAAGCCCTGGCCATTCTAGAAACCTGCTGGGGCTCCAAAGTTCAAGGTTACCTGGCTTGCATCTGCAGGTGTGCCGAGGAAATCTGGGGAGAGTGGGGCCAATTCACACTGTTAGCACTGGTGAGACTGGTGAGGGTGTGGTGTTCAGAAAGCTACCCCACCTCTGAAGTAATTATCTATAGACCTGCTTTTCCTGTCTCCTGTGGGATCATTTCCAGCAATGTGAAAACCTACAAACCTCAGGATGACCACCCAGGGTCACGGCCATGGCCCTCCCCACTGAGAATGTGCCTGTCTGAGGTGCCACAGGAGGGCTTTGCTCTTCTAGATGCCACCTTCTCCAGAACCTCCTGGTTTTCATGGCTCTGTTACCATGCTGTGTAGCTAAATCCTCTTGAAAAGCCAGACTAAAAATTGTACCCTTACCCTTGGTACCTCTAACAAGTTTCATTTTAATGTTATGCTCCTGGCCAAAGTGTTGGCAAACTCTTGTCAAATCCACAAAAACAGGTGGCTGGCTGGATTTAGCTGGTTTGCCAACCCAAGCCAGCCACCTGTTTTTGTACAGCCTGTGAGTTAAGAATGATTGTTACATTTTTAAATGGTTGGGAAAAAAATCAAAAGAAAAATAATATTTTATGCATGTGAAAATAACATATATAAAATTTATTGTTCCTGAGTATAGTTTTATTGGAATACAGCCATGCCCACTTGTTTATGTCCATGGCTGCCTTCAGGCTATGAGGGCAGACCTGAGTACTTACAACAGAGACCCTATGGCCTACAAACACTAAAACATTTACTATCTTGTCTTTTTTTTATTTTTTATTTTTTGATGGAGTCTCACTTTGTAGCCCAGGCTGGAGTGAGTGGCATGATCTTGACTCACTGCAACCTCCATCTCCCACGTTCAAGCAATTCTTTTGTCTCAGCCTCCTGAGTAGCTGGGATTACAGACATATGCCACCACATGCGGCTAATTTTCATATTTTTAGTAGAGCTAGGGTTTTGCCATGTTAGCCAGGCTGGTCTCAAACTCCTGACCTCAAGTGATCTGCCCGCCTCGCCCTCCTAAAATGCTGGGATTATAGGCATGAGCCATCATGCCTGACCTACTATCTTGTCTGTTGCCCAAATTTTCTTACCTTTTCTCTTAATAGATTAAAAAGCATACCATGTAGTTTTTATACTTGCCATGAAACTGTTCTTCAGGTTATTTTGTTCAGGTTCCCCACTTGGACAGCAGTGGGGGTGACTCTGCTCACCCCTGCCACTGGTCGCCAGGCAGGCAACGTCTGCTAGCAGTCCTGCTTCTGTCTAAACTCAGCCAGCAGAGGCAAACTCCTGGTGCCCCGGGAAACACTCTGAAGGCAGGGTGGGTGACTCCACCCACCACCACCTCACCTAGCCAGACAGGCCATGTCTGCTAGAGCTTCCAGCCCAGCCGGTCCTCCTTCTGTCTAAATCCAGCTGAGGGGTGCAGCCTCCTATTGCTGCCCTTGCTGCGCAGAAGCTTTTTAACTTGATGTGATCCTGTTTGTCTATGTTTGCTTTGGTTGCCTATGCTTGTAGGGTATTGCTCAAGAAATCTTTGCAGACCAGTGTCTGGGAGATTTTCCTTGATGGTTTTTTGTAGCAGTTTCGTAGTTTGAGGTCTTAGATTTAAGTTTTTAGTCAAATTTTTGATGTGTTTTTGTCTGGTTTTGGTATCGCAGTAATATTGGCCTCAGAGAATGGGTCTGGTAATATTCCTTCCTCCTCTATTTTTTGGAATAGTTTCAGTAGAAATGGTATTAGTTCTTTTTTTTTTTTTTTTTTTTTTTTGAGACAGAGTCTCACTCCAATGCCAGGCTGGAGTGCAGTGGCTTGATCTTGGCTCACTGCAACCTCCGCCTCCTGGGTTCAAGCAATTCTCCTGCCTCAGCCTCCCGAGTAGCTGGAACTTCAGGCACGCGCCACCACACCCAGCTAATTTTTGTATTTTTAGTAGAGGCAGGGTTTCACCGTGTTGGCCAGGATGGTCTCAATCTCTTGACCTCGTGATCTGCCCGCCTTGGCTTCCCAAAGTGCTGGGATCACAGGTGTGAGCCACTGTGCCTGGCCATGGTATTAGTTCTTCTTAAATGTTGGGTAGAATTCAGCAGTGAAGCCATCTGGTCCTTGGCTTTTCTTTATTGGAGGACTTTTTATTATGGCTTCTACCTTCTTACTTGTTATTGGTCTGTTTAGGTTTTGGATTTCTTCCTGGTTCAGTCTTGGTAGGTTGCATATATCTAGAAATTTGTCCGTTTCTTCTAGATTTTCCAATTTATTAGCATATAATTGCTCATAGCAGCCACTAATGATCCTTTGATTTTCTGCAGTATCAGTTGTAATGTCTCCTTTTTCATTTCCGATGTTATTTATTTAGCTTTTCTCTCTTTTTTTCTTGGCCTGGCTAAAGGTTTGTTGATTTTAACTTTTCAAAAACTCAACTTGTTTCATTGATCTTTTGTATTTTTTCAATTTCATTTATTTTAGCTCTGATCTTTATTATTTCTTTTCATCTACTAATAGTAGGTTTGGTTTGTTCTTGCTTTTCTGGTTCTTTAAGATGCATCATTACATTGTTTATTTGAAGTTTTCCCTCTTTTTTGATGTAGGCATTTATAGCTATAAACTTCTCTCTTAATATATCCCATAGGTTTTGGTGTATTGTGTTTCCATGATCATTTGTTTCAAGAAATTTTTCTTTATTTTATTCTTAATTTCT
Organism: Callithrix jacchus; assembly: GCF_049354715.1. NCBI lineage: Eukaryota > Metazoa > Chordata > Mammalia > Primates > Cebidae > Callithrix > Callithrix jacchus. The sequence continues at coordinate 107,102,787 of NC_133506.1, forward strand.
TCACTGACCCAGGAGCACATTGTTTAATTTTCTTCTATTTGTTTAGTTTTCTAAATTCCTTTTATTACTAATTTCTAATCTTATTGCATTGTGGTCAGAGAAGATGCTTGAAATTATTTCAATTTTTTGAATGTTTTAAGACTTGTTTTGTGAGCTAATATATGGTGTATCCTTGAGAATTATCCATGTGCTGAGGAATAGAATGGGTATTCTGCAGTTCTTGGAATGTTCTGTAAATATATATTAGATCCATTTGGTCTATAATGCAGATTGAGTTTGATGTTTCTTTGCTGATTTTCTGTCTGGAAGATCTGTCCAATGCTAAAAGTGGGGTGTTAAAGTCTCCAGCTATTATTGTATTGAGGCCTATCTCTCTCTTTAGCTCTAGTAATATTTTCTTTACACATCTGGGTGACTGATCATGTGTTAGATGCATCTATATTTAAAAGTGTTATATCCTTTTGCTGAATTGACCCTATTGTCATTATATAGTGATTTCCTTGTCTTTTCTTATAGTTTTTGTTTTGAAATGTATTTTGTCTGATACAAATATAGTAACTTTTGCTCTTTTTTGGTTTCCATTGGCATGGAATATCTTTTTCCATCACTTTATTTTCTGTTTATGTGTGTCTTTAAAGGTGAAATGTGTTTCTTGTAGGGAACAGATCAATGGTTCTTGTTTCTTCATTCAGCCAGTCTATGTCTTTTGATTAGATAGCTTAGTCCATTTACATTTAATGTTATTATTGATAAGTAAGGACTTACTTCTGTCATTTTTATTTTTTTGTTTTCTGATTGTTTTGTGGTCTTCTCTTCTTTCTTTCTTTTATTCCTGTCTTCCTCTAGTGAAGATAATTTTTTCTGGTGATACAATTTAGTTTCTTGATTTTTATTTTTTGTGTATTCATTTTATGTTTTTTGGTTTGAGGTTACCATGAGGCTTGCAAATACCATCTTATAACTCATTATTTTAACCTGATAATATTATTTGCATAAACAAAGAAATAAGTAGAAAGAAAACTAATAAAAACTCACCTGAACATCATCTCCCTGCTTTTTAAACTTTTTGTTGTTTCTATTTATATCTTATTGTACTGTGTCTTGAAAAGTTGTTGTAGCTGTTACTTTTGATTGGTTCATCATTTAGTCTGCCTACTTAGGATAAGAGAGGTTATACACCATAGTTACAGTGTTAAAATATTCTGTGTTTTTCTGTGTTGTTCTGAGTGAGTTTTGTAGCTCCAGGTGATGATTGCTCACTAATATTCTTCTCTTTCTAATTGAAGTACTCTTTTTAGCATTTCTTGTAGGATGGGTCTGGTATTGATGAAATCCTTTAGCTTTTGTTTGGGAAAATCTTTATTTTTCCTTCATGTTTGAAGGATATTTTCTGTTCTTTCTTTTTTTTCATGGTTAATAATCTCATTTTTATTATACTAAATGTCGAGTCAAAAGTCAATGGCATTTACATGCTGGAAGACTGTTTATCACTCACCTCTTTCAATTATATCAAACACTGATTAACCAAATATGACTGGACTCAAGTGCTACAACTTTCAATTATATCAAACACTGATTAACCAAATATGACTGGACTCAAGTGCTACAACTTTATGATTTCTTTAAAGTATATGCAAATCCCTTAAGTGGGCACATATGCATATGTGCAAAACAAACGAAATATAGATACTTAAAGAATGAACAGAAGTGGCCTGTAAACATAAACCACCCTGCCATTTAATTTCAAAGCTCTGTCTTTTCTTCACTAATTTGTCTTCTGCTATTAGTAGTCTTCTATCCTATTAAAGTTGTAGGTTTACTGATGATCTGGAAATTTCACATTGGTATAAGAAAGGAATGTTGGGTTGATGCAGTCTCTATAAGAAGAAGAAATACGTTGTTCTATGAGCAGCTGCCATACTTTCAGACATGTTTCTGACTTTTAGATAATTAACGAATCCTCTGAAGAAAAGGAGCAGGCCAAGTACAAGAAATATCCACCAAAGCCAATACTGTCCATTGAAATATCCAGTAAAATAATCAGAAAACCTGACAATAAGGATCCATTTGATCAAGGAAAGGCCAAATCCGCAGATAGCACCATACTGTCCAGCTATGGTATTGGTGATACAGAAAAATAAACAAAATCCAAGCCAGTTGAAAATAAATGCCATGAAAAATGCCAGCATGAAAATGCCATTATTCCCCACTCTGAGCTGGTCTGCATCACTGAAGTCATCTCTTGGTGGACACTCTTTCTCCTGAATTCTTTGAGATGTTTCTGCTGCATCTGCCACTGCAGCAGCTTTAGCCTTCTCAGCTTCATCGTATGTAGGAAGAGAGGCAGCAACACTATAGAGAGATGGCACAGGATAAGACTCACCATAAACTTCTGTATCTGAAGTTGTAGGTACTTCCACAGTAATACTACTATACGGTGGAGGTGAAGAGTCAGTTTCAAGTGCTGGTGCTGAAGAGGCAGCCTGCACAATCTGTGTTGCTGGGTTTGAAGTAGATGGCTGCTCTATGGCCAATGATTCTAAGTTATCCTCTTCATTAAGAAGCACCCGGTAGCGCCCAGTCCCCGGCTGGTGGTGATCCATCCTGCCTGGCTCCGGATCCAGCTTCCGAGTGGGCGAGTCCCCTCAGTGCTCAGCTCCCTTGGCCACCCCCGCTGACAACGCTGTCGCTGCAGGACCCCTTCTGCCTCTGTTCCTGCTGCCGCTGAAGGATATTTTCATGAGTTATACTATTTAGGGTAAAAGTTTTCTTTCCTTCAGCATTTTAAATGTCATGCCACTCTCTTCTGGCCTATAAGGTTGTCATTGAAAAGTCTACTGCCAGACGTACTGGAACTCCGTGGTATGTTATTTGTTTTTTTCTCTTGCTACTTTTAAGAACCTTTCTTTATCCTTGACCTTTGGGAGTTTGATTATTAAATGCCTTGAAGTAGTCTTCTTTAAGTTAAATGTACTTGGTGTTCTGTAACCTTCTTGTACTTGGATATCTTTCTTTAGGTTTGTGAAGTTCTCTGTTATCTCTTTGAATAAACTTTCTACTCCTAGCTCTTTCACTACCTCCTCTTTAAGGCCAATAACTCTTAGATTTGTCATCTTGAGGCTGTTCTCTAGATCCTGCAGGTGTGTTTCATTGTTTTTTATTCTTTTTCCTTTTGTCTCTTCTGTGTATTTTCAAATAGTCTGTCTTCAGGCTCACTAATTCTTTATTCGGCTTGATCTATTCTGCTATTAAAGAACTCTGATGCATTTTTCAGTATTCCAATTGAATTTTTTCAGATTCAGAATTTCTGTTTGATTCTTTTTAATCATTTCAATCTGTTTATTAATCTGCTAGAATTCTGAATTTTTTCTCTGTGCCATTTGAATTTCTTTGTTTCCTCAACACAGCTATTTTGAATTCTGTCTGAAAGGTCACATATCTCTCTTTCTCCAGGATTGGTCCCTGGTACCTTAGTTAGTTCATTTGGTGAAGTCATGTTTTTCTGGATGGTATTAATGCTAGTAGATGTTCTTCAGTGTCTGGGCATTGAAGAGCTGAGTATTTATTGTAGTCTTCACTGTCCGGGCTTATTTATAGCCAGCCTTTTTGGGAGGGCTTTCCAGGTCTGAAAGGACTTGAGTTTTGTGATCTGTTTTAGAGGGCACCCTAAGCCCAGTAGGTGTAGTTCTTTCAGAGTCATAGAGGTACCACCTTAATAGTCTTTGAAAAAAGTTCTTAGAGACTGAAGAGACTTAGATAACTAGACAGTAATAATGGGAGACTTCAACACTCATCAACAGAATTGAACAAATCATCGAGGCAGAATACTAGCAAAGATATTTGGGACCTAAATTTAACACTTGACCAAATGGGCCTAACAGACAATCTATAGAACTCTCCGTCCTAAACAACAGAATATATATTCTTCTCATTTGCACATGATATATACTGCAAAATCAACCACACAATCTACCATAAAAAGTTCTCAGGAAAGGATTCCACCAAGACGGCCAATAGAAGCAGCTGTGGAGCACAGTTCCCAGCAACAGAGTTGCAGAAGGTGAGTGATCTCCACATTTCCAAACAAGGTACCAGGTTCATTTCAATGGGACTGGTTGGAGAGTGGATATAACCCAAGCAAGGCAAACTGAGGCAGGGTGGGGTGCTGTCCCACCTGGGAAATGCATCTAACTGGAGGATTGGGGTCTTTCTCCCCTCCAGCCCTCTGGTTCAGATACTGTGCTTCTCCCATGGCCCTTGCAACCCACAGACCAGGAGACCTGTGCTGGACTGAAAAGCCCTGCGAGTTATCTGCACAGGGAGAGAGGTGATACTGCTGGGTGGCAGCAATTGAGCCTACCACACAAAAAAAGCCTGGGTCCAGATGGGTTCACAGCTGAATTCTACCAGACACACAAAGAGGAGCTGGTACCACTCCTTCTGAAACTATTCCAAATAATCCAAAAAGAGAGAATCCTTCCCAAATCATTTTATGAGACCAACATCATCCTGATACCAAAACCTAGCAGAGACTCAACTAAAAAAGAACACTTCAGGCCAATATCCATGATGAACGTTGATACAAAAATCTTCAATAAAATACTAGCAAACTGAATGCAACAGCACATCAAAAAGCTTATATACCACGATCAAGTTGGCTTCATTCTGGGGATGCAAGGCTGGTTCAACAGGCGCAAATCTATAAATGTAATCCACCTCACATAAACAGAACAAAAGACAAGAACCACATGATCATCTCCATAGATGCAGAGAAGGCCTTTGACAAAATTCAACAGCCCTTCATGCTAAAAACTCTCAATAAACTAGATATCAATGAAATGTATCTAAAAATAACAAAAGCTATTTACAACAAACCCACAGTCAATATCATACTGAAGAGGCAAAAACTGGAAGCATTCCCTTTGAAAAATGGCACTAGACAAGGATGCCCTCTCTCACCATTCCTATTCAATATTGTATTGGAAGTTCTAGCCAGAGCAATCAGGCAAGAAAAAGGAATAAAGAGTATTCAGTTAGGAAAAGAGGAAGTCAAACTGTCATCATCTCAATCGAAAATCTCCTTAAGCTGATCAGCAACTTCAGCAAAGTCTCAGGATACAAAATCAATGTGCAGAAATCACAAGCATTCCTATACTCCAATAACAGACAGAGAGCCAAATCAAGAGTGAACTCCCATTCACAATTGCTACAAAGAGAATAAAGTACCTAGGACTACAACTAACAAAGGATGTGAAGGACCTCTTCAAGGAGAACTACAAACCATTGCTCAAGGAAATAAGAGAGGACACAAACAGATGGAAAAACATTCCATGCTCATGGTTAGGAAGAATCAATATCATGAAAATGGCCATACTGCCCAAAGTAATTTATAGATTCAACACTATCCCCATCAAGCTACCACTGACCTTCTTCAAAGAACTGAAAAAAACCACTATAAACTTCATATTGAACCAAAAGAGAGCCTGCATAGCCAAGACAGTCTTAAGCCAAAAGACAAAACTGGAGGCATCACACTACCTGACTTCACACTATACTACAAGGCTACTATAATCAGAACAGCATGGTACTGGTATCAAAACAGAGATATAGACCAATGGAACAGAACAGAGGCGTTGGAAGTAACGCCACACATCTACAACCATCTGATCTTTGAAAAACCTGACAAAAACAAGCAACGGGGAAAGATTCCCTGTTTAATAAATGGTGTTGGGAAAACTGGCTAGCTATGTGCAGAAAGCTAAAACTGGACCCCTTCCTTATACCTTACACTAAAATTAACTCCAGATGGATTAATGATTTAAACATAAAACCCAACACCATAAAAATGCTAGAAAAAAACCTAGGTAAAACCATTCAGGACATAGGCATAGACAAGGACTTCATGACAAAACACCAAGAACAATGGCAACAAAAGCCAAAATAGACAAATGGGATCTAATTAAACTTAAGAGTTTCTGCACAGCAAAAGAAACAATCATTAGAGTGAACTGGCAACCAAGAGAATAGGAAAAAATTTTTGCAATCTGCCCATCTGACAAAGGGCTAATATCCGGAATCTGCAAAGAACTAAAGCAGATTTACAAGAAAAAACAAACAAACCCATTCAAAAGTGGGTGAAAGATATGAACAGACACTTCTCAAAAGAAGACATTTATGAGGCCAACAAACATATGAAAAAATGCTCATCATCACTGGTCATTAGAGAAATGCAAATCAAAGCCACATTGAGATACCATCTCACACCAGTTAGAATAGTGATCAGTGAAAAATCAGGAGACGACAGATGCTGGAGTGGATGTGAAGAAATAGGAACACTCTTTCACTGTTGGTGGGAGTGTAAATTAGTTCAACCATTGTGGAAGACAGTGTGGCAATTCCTCAAGGATCTAGAAATAGAAATTCAATTTGACCCAGCTATCCCATTATTAGGTATATGCCCAAAGGATTATAAATCATTATATTATAAAGACACATGCATACGTATGTTCATTGCAGCACTGTTTACAATAGCAAAGACCTGGAAGCAACCCAAATGCCCATCAATGATAGACTGGACAAAAAAAAAAACAAAAAAAAACGTGGCACATATACACCATGGAATACTATGCAGCCATAAAAAAGGATGAATTCATGTTCTTTGTAGGGACATGGATGAACCTGAAAGCCATCATCCTCAGCAAACTGACAAAAGAACAGAAAACCAAACACTGTATGTTCTCATTCATAGGTGGGTGATGAACAATGAGAACACATGGGCCCAGGGAGGGGAGCATCACACACTGGGATCTGTCGGTGGGGTAGGGGAGGAACAACGGGGGTGGGGAGGTTTGGGAGGGATAACATGGGGAGAAATGCCAGATGTAAATGACAGGGGTATGGAGACAGCAAACCACCTTGGCATGTATGTACCTATGCAACAATGCTGCATGATCTGCACATGTGCCCCAGAACCTAAAGTACAAAAAAAAGAGTTCTCAGCAAATTTAAAACAAAACAAGAACAAATGATATCAGCCACACTCTTGGACTACTGCATAATAAAAAAATAAATACTAAGAAGATAGTTCAAAACCATACAATTCATGAAAATTAACCTGTTCCTGAGTGACTTTTGGGTAAACAATGAAACTGAGGCAGAAATCAAAACATTATTTGAAACAATGAGAACAAAGATATAATATACCAAATCTCTGAGATACAGGTAAAGCAGTGTTAAGAGGTAAGTTTATAGCAGTAAATGCCCATATCAGAAAGTTAGAGAAATCTCAAATTAGCAACTTAACATCACAAATAGATTTAGAAAAACAAGAGCAAATCAATCCCAAAGCTAGCAGAAGACAAGAAATAACCAAAATGAGATGAATTGAATGAAATTGAGATGAAAATAAAACACATAAAAGATCAACAAAATCAAAAGTTTGTTTTGTGGAAGAATAAATCAATTGAGAGACCACTAACCAGACTCATAAAGAAAAATAAAAAAAAAGACAGAAGATCCAAATAAACACAACAAGAAATGACAAAGAGGACATTACCACTGACCCCATAGAAATACGAAAAATCCTCAGAGACGATTGTGAACATCTCTATTCACACAAACTAGAAAAACCTACAAGAAATAGATAAATTCCTAAGACTGAACCAGGAAGAAATTAAAACCCTAACAGAGCAATAACAAATTCTAAAATGGAATCAGTAATAAGAATTCTAGCAACCAGAAAAAGGCCAGGACCAGATAGATTCACAGCTGAATTCTACCAGACATATTAAGAAGAGCTGGCACCATTTCTACTGAAACTATTCAAAAAAATTGAGGAGGAGGGACTCATTCTATGAGTTAGGTATCATTCTGATACCAAAACCTGGCAGAGATACAACAAAAAAAGAAAACTTAAGGACAACAACTGTGATGAACATAGGTGCAAAAATCCTCAACAAAATACTAGCAAATTGAATCCAGCAGCACATCAAAAAGTGCATTCACCAAAACCAAGTAGGTTTTATCACTGGAATGCATGTTTGATTCAACATGTGCAAATCAATAAATATGATCCATCACATAAACAGAAGTAAAAAAGCCCCCACAGGATCATCTCAAGGCATTTGGTAAAATTCAACATCCTTTTATGTTAAAACCCTCAACAAACTAGACATTGAAGCATATCTCAAATAATAAGAGCCATTTAGGACAAAACCACAGCCAACATCATACTTAATGGGCAAAACATGGAAGTATTTCCCTTGAACCAGAACAAGACAAGGATGCTCATTCTCACCATTTGTTCAACATAGTACTGGAAGTCCTAACCAGAGCAATTAGGTAAGAGAAAGAAGTAAAAGACATCCAAATAGGAAGAGAGGAAGTCAAAGTATCTCTGTTTGCAGATTATACGGTTTAATACCTAGAAAATCCCCCAGGGTCATCCCCAAATCTGCTAGATCTGATAAACAACTTCAGCAAAGTTTCAGGATAAAAAAATCAAGTTACTATATTGGGTAAAAAGTAATATGTGATGTTGTGCAATGTTGGTGCATTTCCAAACACCAACAACATCCAAGCTGAGCACCAAATCAGGAATGCTCAGCACCAAACCACTCACAATAGCTGCCCCCCACACAAATACCTAGGAATACATCTAACCAGGAATGTGAAAGATCTCTATAGTAAGAACTACAAAACACTGCTGAGAGAAATCAGAGATGACACACACAAATGGAACACATTCCATGTTCATGAATAGGAAGAACTGATATTGTCAAAATGGCCATACTATTCCAAGCAATTTACAGATTCAGTGCTATTCCTATCAAACGACCAATGACATTCTTCAGATAATTAGAAAAAATATTCTAAAATTAATATGAAACCAAAAAAGAGCCCAAATAACCAAAGCAATTCTAAGCAAAAAAATAACAAATCTGGAGCCATCATATTACCCAACTTTAAACTATACTACAAGGCTAAAGTAACCAAAACAGCATGCTACTGGTACGAAAACAGACACAGACCAACAGAACAGAATAAAATGCCCAGAAATAAAGCTGCATACCTATAACCATCTGATCTTTGATAATATTAACAAAAACAAGCCACGGGGAAAGGATTCCCTACTGGATGCTGACATAACTGGCTAGCCATAGGCAGAAGACTGAAACTGGACCCCTTCCTTATACCATATACATAGATCAATGGAAGATGGATGAAAGACTTAAATGTAAAACCCAGAACTTTAAAAAATCTTGAAGAAAATCTAGGAAATACCATTCTGAACATAGGTTCTGGCAAAAATTTCATGAGGAAGATGCCAAAAGCAATTGCAATGAAATAAAAAATGGACAACTGGGACCTAATTAAAGAACTTCTGCACAGCAAAAGAAACTACCCATAAAGTAAACAGACAACCCACAAAATGGGAGAAAATATTTGCAACCTATCCATCTGAAAATGTTTGAATATCCAGAATCTATAAGGAACTTAAACATATTAACAAGACAAAAACAATCCCATTAAAAAGTGGACAAATGGCTGGGCGAGGTGGCCCATGCCTGTAACCCTAGCACTTTGGGAAGCTGAGATGGTAAGATCACTTGAGGTCAAGAATTTGCGACCAGCCTAGCTAATGGGCCATCTCTACAAAAATTAGCCAGATGTGGTGGTACACGCCTGTAATCCCAGCTTACTCAGGAGGCTGAGGCAGGAGAATTGCTTGATCCCAGGAGGCGGAGGTTGCACTGAGCTGAGATTGCACCATTGCACTCCAACTTGGATGGCAGTGTGAGACTCTGTCTCAAAAAAAAAAGTGGACAAAAGACACCAATAGACACTTCAAAAGAAGACATACAAATGGCAGACAGCGTATGAAAAAATGCTCAACATCACTTATTATTAGAAAAATGTAAATCAAACCCACAGTGAGATACTATCCCATACCAGTTAGAAAGGCTACAATTAAAAAGTCAAAAAATAACAGATGTTGGTGAGATTGCAGAGAAACAAGAATGCTTATACACTGCTAGTAAGAATGTAAATTAGTTCAGCCACTGTGGAAAGCAATTTGGCGATTTCCCAAAAAACTTTGAACTACCATTCAATCCAGCAATCCCATTATTGGGTATATACCCAAAGGAATGTAAATCAGTCTATCATAAAGATGCATGCACATGTATGTTCATTCCAGCACTAGTCACAGTTGCAACAGCATGGAATCAACCAAAGACTGGTTAAAGAAAATGTGGTATATTTACACATGGAGTACTACACAGACATAAAAAAGAAAGAGATCATGCCTTTTGCAGCAACTCAGATGGAGCTGGAGACCATTATCCTAAGCAAACTAACACAGGAATAGAAAACCAAATACCACATGTTTTCACTTATAAATGAGAGCTAAACATTGAGTACACATGGACACAGAAAGGGAACAACAGACACTGGGGCCTCTTGAGGGTAAAGAGTGGGAGGACAGTAAGGATTAAAAAACTACCTAGGCTTATTACCTGGGCAACGAGATAATCTGTACACCAAACACTTGTGACACGTAATTTACCTAGAGAACAAACCTGCACATGTGCTTCTGAAACTAAAAGGTTTTTTTTTTTTTTTAAAGTTCCTTATTTGAAGAATTCCCTTAGAATTTAGAAAAATGTACTTCTCTTGCATTGGTCTTTTCTATTGAGTAACAGGTATTGTGTAACCCACTATATTTCCAGTGGGTATTGTGTAACCTACGATGTTGCTAGATTCCCCAAAACCAATGGAACCATTATTTATAGCAATGTGTAAGTCTTCATGGTTTTCACACTTGTTTTTTTCTCTTTTAGGGTTATTGCATTACTATGCTTCTACAGATGGCTCTGATCTGTCTTTATATTCTTCCTTTCTGTTTTTCAGTTTTAATTGTCTTTATTGTTTGGGTTTTATAGTTCACAAAATAATTCTGAGAAAAAGTTATCTTTGTGATTCTCAGATATAAAAAGAAAGAACTTAAAGTATTAGAATCTTCCTTTCTTGACTTCTGTTTTCCTTAGTTTAACCTGAATGTTGATCTTTCCTTATATGCCCTATCAAAGTTTTAAAAATATGAGTTTGTTTACTTTTTATTGTAGACTCTGGTGGTATATGTGCGGGTTTATTACATGGCTGCTGGCTTTTTTTTTTTTTTTTTTGAATGGCAAGAGGTGTGAATAATTAAGTAAACTGATACACTTTGAGCCTAGGACATATTTTAGGACCATGAAATCTACAAGTTTACTCCTAGGTAGGGGGCAGAAGAAATCCTTTTAACTTAACATCTCTCAGATTTCAAAGGAGGCATCCTTTGGCATTGAGAGGCAGTGTAGTTTAGTGGTTAAGGAGCCTGTGGCATCAGGGGTCTCTGAACCTGTGGCTTTAGCATGACTGTCTTCATTGTCCAGATGAGAGCGCTCCCTGTGTAAGTTAAAGGTGTGGACTGCTGTGTGAGAGAGTGAAGGCTGAATCCCATCTTCGCTAGTGCTGACTGTGAGAATATCTTTTTGATCCTTGGTTTTCTCATCTCCAAGTTGTGATGATAGCAATATTTATCTCATGGAGTGGTTGTAAAATTTAAGTTCAACGTACAGGTGAAGCCCTGGACATGGTCTGACTCACAGAGTGTCCAGTGAGCACTTGTGGGCATGGGACTCACTGTAGGCCACTTGTGGGGTAAGGAGCTCAGTCGAAACTGAACGCAGTTTTCCTGACCTCAGGCCAGTGCCCTGTCCAGTAAACCAGGTGATGTGTAACTCTATCTTGGCTCCGCCATCCTTGCTCTGTTGTCCCCCAGATGTGCTGGGTAACACATCTGTATTTTAATGCCCAGGAGCTTCCTGGTAGCAGTGCCTTGGACCAGTGGAGAGGCTCCAAGGGTGGGATTTCCTGAGAGAAATTTCAGATGTTTTCCAGAACCTCTACTCAGCCTGCCAACCTGGTCCCCAGGGGATTCTTTGTCCCTGCATTTGCCTCTCCCACCCACCACCCCACCAGGAGCTCAGTAGGGTCTCACCTGTGTAGTAATTTCCCAACGTTTCATCCAGAGGCCACTGGGTACCAGGAGCCTCCTGCTCTCTGGGCACTGGGCTGGGCTGAAGTGGGGATATCCAGCTCCCCAGCTCTGCTGTAGATATGGGGGCACTGGGTGACTCATAGCTTGGAGACCCATAGTCTGGAGAGCTTAAAGGAGCTTGGTAAAGGAGTGAGGAAGTGATTTCTAGGGGGAAGTGAAAGGAAAAAATGACAATTTACTGAACATCTATTTTCTTTTAGTTGCATATATTTTAAGCTCTCACAAGCTGTCTCTTCGAGGTCCTCTTTTTCCTTCAGGGGCCAACCAGATCCAGCCCCTGCTGATCTCCAAAGCTCCGGGCCCACTATGGGTGGGGCTGTGAACCCCTAAAGCCAGCCCAGGGAACCTGGGGCTGAGAGATGGGTCTTAATAATATTATTTTAAAAACCAGTGCAAAGTAGAGACACAATTTTATTCTTTTAGTAGTGAATAGAGAAGTCATGTGAGGGAGCTAGCTTGGGCTGAGGACTAAGCCTAGCCTCATCTTGGGGTCTGTCTGGAAAGCAGAGTCCTCCTTGGAACTTCTGGACCGCCCTGACCCTAAGGATCTTCAAAGTCCATCAATATTATGAGCTGAGCTCTCCTGGGGCAAGACTCACTTCCTGACCCACATGGGTCTCAGCTTCCTCATCTGTCAAATGGGGAGGGGTGCAATCTCAGCCCTGGAAAGTCCCTGAAAGATAATTTCTAGGCCTACTCCTCTTATCCCATCCTGGCTCCCCTGTCTTTCCTCTGCTCTCTCTACCATGCCAGGTCCCCATGCACAGACATGATCACCTGGGTGGGGCCTGCCTTCTGACTCACAGTCCCACCCAGAGCTGTCAGCCCCACTCAGCAAGCCTCACCTCTCCATTGGTGTCCAGACGTGTCAGGTAGGCGTCTCAAAACGCTTCTCTCTGAGCGCTGGGTGCACCCATGCAATTCAGGGATCTGGGACCTCAGCACTGTGGTGGAGGTGGGTTGGTTGGGAGACCCCATGCTGGGTTCACTTAGGCTGTAGTGGAATGAGAGAGAGTGGCCTACAGGAAGGAGACAAAGAGGAACTGAGCTTGGGTTCTTCATATTAAGCTGGTTGCCTGTTTCAACCAAGAAAGGTCAGGAGACACCAGGGAACCTACTGCAGTCCTCTACAACCCCCTCTAGAAGTTTATCTGAAGAATGATGCTCTTATAGATACTGATAGACAAAAAGTCCTGATCTGGGATCAGGAAATTTGCTTATCTGTCCTGGTCCTGACTACCTCCCTGTGCAAATCACTGCTCCTTCTAAGCCTCAGCTGTGCCATACTGGGCTAACAGCATCTGCTACTCAGGGTGGCTAGCAGTGCTAATAACAGAAGCAGCAGCAGTAACAGCAATGAGAGATCTTATTTATTGAGCACTTAATATATATCAGACTCTGTGCTAAATGTTTAACATGGATGAGCTCTTTTAACTCTCACACAGCCCAGGGAGGCGGGCTCTCACTCTCCCATTTTGCAGACAGAGAAACAGGTGGAGAGCAGTGAAGTGATTTGCCCAGGGCCATAGTACCAGGACTGGTGATAGTGCCTGACTCCCAAGTCTGTGCTCATAACTATAATGCCAGGCAAGTGCCCCACTTGGGAGCTTGATCTAAAACCCATGCCCACCCTTGCCGGTGTCCTTCTGAATGTCAACCTCTCTCTCCCTTCTTGGGCCCTTTGGGCGCTCCCTCCCAGGTACTATGGGGACCACATGAGGTCCTAGGAATGCACTTGAATAAAAGAGGGAAGGTGTGGGGCTCTGAGGTGCAGCAAGGACCCCCCAGCAAGCCTTCGGGCTCGAGCCTAGTCTGGGGCATGAATCTCCCTTTGACAGGGCAGTTCCATGTCACTGTCCAGAGGAAGGCCTGGCAGGGAGGGTTCAGTGGTGATGCTGGGGTCCCAAGAGGGAAGGGGAGGAGTGGGGGTCAGGAGCTCTCCAGTAGGCAGAGGTGTCCTTTGTCTACTCACCTGCCTCTTCCTGAGCCTGGGCACACAGTGACCTCAGGCCCATCTGTTCCCAGATATGGATGGCCAGGTCCCAGGCCTGCTGCTCCCCATACTGAGCCACCAGGTGTGAGGCCACCTGCATGCCACTTGTCTTCTCTGGTTGAGCAGGTGTCTCACCTGAAGAGCCCCTGGAGTGCACTTTATTGGTCAGCAGAAACTGGAACTTCTTCAGCTCCTCCTTCTCCAGGAGCTCCAAGTAACAGGCCAGGCGGCCCCAGGCTCCACCAGCCATCTCTGTCCCAGAGTTAAGGGGGTATCTGGGGGATGTTTACGGGTGGTGAGGGTATCAGGCAGGCAAAGAACAGTGCTCTCCTTTGCCTTGGCTCTTACTGTCTCTTATTCAGCATTCAGAACCCAGTTTTATAAACCCCAGGGCACCTGCAGATAGATGCCGATAGAAGGGGAGTGGTAGGAAAAGTCAGAGGAGGGAGGAGCCCAGAGGGTCCTGCGGGACATTGGAAGAAGTCAGCTGATACTGAGGTGCTGGGATGGGGCCTAGGGCCAGGCAAGGAGGGTGAGGGTGAAGGGAGATGTGGTGATGGAGTATGGGGTGTGGGCAATGCTCACTGTTCTGTGTTCCTCAGAGTCTTCCTTCTCCTGGGTCCTGGACTCCTTAGATCAACACTTGAGCTGCAAGGCTGAGAAGAGGTGGGGTGGGAAGAGCTGCAGAGCAGGGAATGGGCTTTCAGAACTCAGAGCTGAGTCCAGGGCTGCTTGTTCTCAGGTCTCTTCAGACCTCTCCTGGTCCTGGGATACCAACCAGCAGGAACAGTCCCCAGTCAGCCAGAGCAGGAAGGAAAAGTCATCCAGAGGAAACCCGCAAGGGGCGTGGCCAGGGGGTGGGGTCAAAACAGGCCTGGGTAGACCAGGCTCAGAGCCAAATATCCAGATGGGCCGCATGGTGTCTATAGGCGGACCAAGGGTAGAGGCCTAGACTAGCTGATGCTGCAGCAGGTACAGGCCCATACTACACACAGTGCGTGCATCTCCAGGCGGGTACTCTGCCAGTTATCACCTAGAGCCTGTCTGCAGAGCCAGGAGGCAGACTCTCCAGGCAGTTGTGTTTGCAGCTCAGGCCCAGACTCTCAGGATGAGTGGGCCTCCCTGTTTCTGCCAGGGCAGCTCCTTACTGGGAAACACTAGAGCTGGGCCAGGGAGCACTTTCCCTCAGCCTCTCATGTTTTTGGGGGCTTCTTGAGTTGTACTGAATGTCCTGCCATGCTACCGGTGGCATCCCAGGCCTAGGGGGCTGTTTGCCTCGTGGGCAGCCCAGCACTTAGCTGGTGAATATTCTCACTGGAAAGCAGAATAGCCTCTTCCTCATTTTTATAAGCAGGCCTCAGGGAGCTAGGTGCAGACTTCTTTTTTTTTTTTAAATTTTTTATTGCATTTTAGGTTGTGGGGTACATGTGCAGAACATGCAAGACAGTTGCATAGGTACACACATGGCAGTGTGTTTTGCTTCCTTTCTCCCCTTCACCCACATTTGGCATTTCTCCCCAGGCTATCCCTCCCCACCTCCCCCTCCCACTGGCCCTCCCCTTTTCCCCCCAATAGACCCCAGTGTTTAGTACTCCCCTCCCTGTGTCCATGTGTTATCATTTTTCATCATCCGCCTATGAGTGAGAATATGCGGTGTTTCATTTTCTGTTCTTGTGTCAGTTTGCTGAGAATGATGTTCTCCAGATTCATCCATGTCCCTACAAACAACACAAACTCATCATTCCTGATTGCTGCATAATATTCCATGGTGTATATGTGCCACATTTTCCCAATCCAGTCTATCATCGATGGGCATTTGGGTTGATTCCAGGTCTTTGCTATTGTAAACAGTGCTGCAATGAACATTCGTGTGCATGTGTCCTTATAGTAGTACGATTTATAGTCTTTTGGATATATACCCAGTAATGGGATTGCTGGGTCAAATGGAATTTCTATTTCTAAGGCCTTGAGGAATCGCCACACTGTCTTCCACAATGGTTGAACTAATTTACACTCCCACCAACAGTGTAAAAGTGTTCCTTTTTCTCCACATCCTCTCCAGCATCTGTTGTCTCCAGATTTTTTAATGATCGCCATTCTAACTGGCGTGAGATGGTATCTCAATGTGGTTTTGATTTGCATCTCTCTGATGACCAGTGACGATGAGCATTTTTTCATATGATTGTTGGCCTCATATATGTCTTCTTTCGTAAAGTGTCTGTTCATATCCTTTGCCCACTTTTGAATGGGCTTGTTTGTTTTTTTCCTGTAAATCTGTTTGAGTTCTTTGTAAATTCTGGATATCAGCCCTTTGTCAGATGGGTAAACTGCAAAAATTTTTTCCCATTCTGTTGGCTGCCGATTCATTCTAGTGACTGTTTCTTTTGCCTTGCAGAAGCTGTGGAGTTTCATTAGGTCCCGTTTGTCTATTTTGGCCTTTGTTGCCAATGCTTTTGGTGTTTTGTTCATGAAGTTCTTGCCTACTCCTATGTCTTGGATGGTTTTGCCTAGATTTTCCTCTAGGGTTTTTATGGTGCCAGGTCTTATGTTTAAGTCTTTAATCCATCTGGAGTTAATTTTGGTGTAAGGTGTCAGGAAGGGGTCCAGTTTCTGCTTTCTGCACACGGCTAGCCAGTTTCCCCAACACCATTTGTTGAACAGGGAATCCTTTCCCCATTGCTTGTTTTTGTCGGGTTTATCAAAGATTGTATGGTTGTAGATATGTTGTGTTGCCTCCGATGCCTCTGTTCTGTTCCATTGGTCTATATCTCTGTTTTGGTACCAGTACCATGCTGTTTTGATTACTGTAGCCTTGTAGTATAGTTTGAAATCCGGTAGTGTGATGCCCCTCGCTGTGTTCTTTTTGCTTAGAATTGACTTGGCTATGCGGGCTCTCTTTTGGTTCCATGTGAAGTTCATGGTGGTTTTTTCCAGTTCTGTGAAGAAAGTCAGTGGTAGCTTGATGGGTATAGCATTGATTCTGTAAGTTACTTTGGGCAGTATAGCCATTTTTATGATATTAATTCTTCCTAACCATGAACATGGAATGTTTCTCCATCTGTTTGTGTCCTCTCTGATTTCGTTGAGCAGTGGTTTGTAGTTTTCCTTGAAGAGGTCCCTTACATTCCTTGTGAGTTGTATTCCAAGGTATTTTATTCTTTTTGTAGCAATTGTGAATGGCAGTTCCTTCTTGATTTGGCTTTCTTTAAGTCTGTTGTTGGTGTAGAGGAAGGCTTGTGATTTTTGCACATTGATTTTATATCCTGAGACTTTGCTGAAGTTGCTTATCAGTTTCAGGAGTTTTTGGGCTGAGGCGATGGGGTCTTCTAGGTATACTATCATGTCGTCTGCAAATAGAGACAATTTGGCTTCCACCTTTCCTATTTGAATACCCTTTATTTCTTTTTCTTGCCTGATTGCTGTGGCTAGAACTTCCAGTACTATATTGAATAGGAGTGGTGAGAGAGGGCATCCTTGTCTAGTGCTGGATTTCAAAGGGAATGCTTCCAGTTTTTGCCCATTCAGTATGATATTGGCTGTTGGTTTGTCGTAAATAGCTTTTATTACTTTGAGATACGTTCCATCAATACCGAGTTTATTGAGGGTTTTTAGCATAAAGGGCTGTTGAATTTTGTCAAATGCCTTCTCTGCATCAATTGAGATAATCATGTGGTTTTTGTTTTTGGTTCTGTTTATGTGGTGAATTACGTTGATAGACTTGCGTATGTTGAACCAGCCTTGCATCCCCGGGATGAATCCTACTTGATCATGATGAATAAGTTTTTTGATTTGCTGTTGCAATCGGCTTGCCAATATTTTATTGAAAATTTTTGCATCTATGTTCATCATGGATATTGGCCGGAAGTTTTCTTTTCTTGTTGGGTCTCTGCCGGGTTTTGGTATCAGGATGATATTGGTCTCATAGAATGATTTGGGAAGGATTCCTTCTTTTTGGATTATTTGGAATAGTTTCAGAAGGAATGGTACCAGCTCCTCTTTGTGTGTCTGGTAGAATTCGGCTGTGAATCCGTCTGGACCTGGGCTTTTTTGTGTGGTAGGCTCTTAATTGCTGCCTCGACTTCAGACCTTGTTATTGGTCTATTCATAGTTTCAGCTTTCTCCTGGTTCAGGCTTGGGAGGACACATGAGTCCAGGAATTTATCCATTTCTTCCAGGTTTACTAGTTTATGTGCATAGAGTTGTTTGTAATATTCTCTGATGATGGTTTGAATTTCTGTGAAATCTGTGGTGATTTCCCCTTTATCATTTTTTATTCCATCTATTTGGTTGTTCTCTCTTTTCTTTTTAATCAATCTGGCTAGTGGTCTGTCTATTTTGTTGATCTTTTCAAAAAACCAGCTCTTGGATTTGATTTTTTTGGAGGGTTTTTCGTGTCTCAATCTCCTTCAGATCAGCTCTGATCTTAGTTATTTCTTGTCTTCTGCTGGGTTTTGAGTTTTTTTGATTTTGCTCCTCTAGCTCTTTCAATTTTGACGATAGGGTGTCAATTTTGGATCTCTCCATTCTTCTCATATGGGCACTTATTGCTATATACTTTCCTCTAGAGACTGCTTTAAATGTGTCCCAGAGGTTCTGGCATGTTGTGTCTTCGTTCTCATTGGTTTCGAAGAACTTCTTTATTTCTGCCTTCAGTTCATTGTTTATCCAGTCAACATTCAAGAGCCAGTTGTTCAGTTTCCATGAAGCAGTGCGGTTCTGGGTTGGGTTCTGAATTCTGAGTCCTAACTTGATTGCACTATGGTCTGAGAGGCTGTTTGTTATGATTTCAGTTGTTTTGCATTTGCTGAGCAGTGCTTTACTTCCAATTATGTGGTCAATTTTAGAGTAGGTGTGATGTGGTGCTTAGAAGAATGTATATTCTGTGGATTTGGGGTGGAGAGTTCTGTAAATGTCTATCAGGTTTGCTTGCTCCAGGTCTGAGTTCAAGCCCTGGATATCCTTGTTGATTTTCTGTCTGGTTGATCTGTCTAATATTGACAGTGGAGTGTTAAAGTCTCCCACTATTATTGTGTGGGAGTCTAAGTCTCTTTGTAAGTCGTTAAGAACTTGCCTTATGTATCTGGGTGCTCCTGTATTGGGTCCATATATGTTTAGGATCGTTAGCTCTTCTTGTTGTATCGATCCTTTTACCATTATGTAATGGCCTTCTTTATCTCTTTTGATCTTTGTTGCTTTAAAGTCTATTTTATCAGAGATGAGAATTGCAACTCCTGCTTTTTTTTGCTCTCCATTTGCTTGGTAAATCTTCCTCCATCCCTTTATTTTGAGCCTTTGTGTATCCTTGCATGTGAGATGGGTTTCCTGGATACAGCACACTGATGGGTTTTGGATTTTTACCCAATTTGCCAGTCTGTGTCTTTTGATTGGTGCATTTAGCCCATTTACATTTAGGGTTAATATTGTTATGTGTGAATTTGATACTGCCATTTTGATGCTAGCTGGCTGTTTTGCCCGTTAGTTGTTGTAGATTCTTCATTATGTTGATGCTCTTTAGCATTTAGTGTGATTTTGGAATGACTGGTACTGGTTGTTCCTTTCTATGTGTAGTGCCTCTTTTAGGAGCTCTTGTAAAGCAGGCCTGGTGGTGACAAAATCTCTGAGTACTTGCTTGTTCGCAAAGGATTTTATTTTTCCTTCACTTCTGAAGCTCAGTTTGGCTGGATTTGAAATTCTGGGTTGAAAGTTATTTTCTTTAAGGATGTTGAATATTGGCCCCCACTCTCTTCTGGCTTGTAGAGTTTCTGTTGAGAGATCTGCTGTGAATCTGATGGGCTTCCCTTTGTGGGTGACCCGACCTTTCTCTCTGGCTGCCCTTAGTATTTTCTCCTTTATTTCAACCTTGTTGAATCTGACGATTATGTGCCTTGGGGTTGCTCTTCTTGCGGAATATCTTTTTGGTGTTCTCTGTATTTCCTCCAATTGAGTGTTGGCCTGTCTTGCTAGGTGGGGGAAATTTTCCTGGATAATGTCCTGAAGAGTATTTTCCAGCTTGGATTCATTTTATTCGTCACATTCTGGTACACCTATCAAACGTAGGTTAGGTCTCTTCACATAGTCCCACATTTCTTGGAGACTTTGTTCATTCCTTTTTGCACTTTTTTCTCTAATCTTGGTTTCTCGTTTTATTTCATTGAGTTGATTTTCGACTTCTGATAGTCTTTCTTCTGCTTGGTCAATTCGGCTATTGAAACTTGTGCATGCTTCACGAAGTTCTCGTATTGTGTTTTTCAGCTCCTTTAATTCATTCATATTCCTCTCTAAGTTATCCATTCTTGTTATCATTTCCTCGAATCTTTTTTCATATCTTTTTTCAAGGTTCTTAGTTTCTTTGCATTGATTTAAAACATGTTCTTTTAGCTCACAAAAGTTTCTCATTATCCACCTTCTGAAGTCTAATTCCGTCATTTCGTCACAGTCATTCTCCGTCCAGCTTTGTTCCCTTGCTGGCGAGGAGTTTTGGTCCTTTCTAGGAGGCGAGGTGTTCTGGTTTTGGGTGTTTTCCTCCTTTTTGCACTGGTTTCTTCCCATCTTTGTGGATTTATCCACCTGTTATCTGTGTAGTTGCTGACTTTTCGATTGGGTCTCTGAGTGGACACCCAGATTGTTGATTATGAAGTATTTCTGTTACTTGGTTTTCCTTCTACCAGTCTAGCCCCTTCACTGTACGACTGCTGAGGTCCACTCTAGGCCCTGCTTGTCTGGGGTGCACCTATAGCAGCTGTGGAACAGTGAGGGATGCTACCAGTTTCTTTTTCTGCTATCTTTGTCCCAGAATGATGCCTGCCAAATGTCAGTCTTTTGGATATAGAGGGGTCAGGGAGCTGCTTGAGGAGACAGTCTGTACTTTATAGGAGCTCAAGTGCTGAGCTGTGAGCTCTGTTGTTCATTCAGGGCTGTTAGGCTGCTATGTTTAATTCTGCTGCAACATAACTCATAAAAAAACCCTTTTTTTTCTCAGATGCTCTGTCTGTGGGGGGTTGGGGCTTTCCTTGTGAGTGTCCGCCGCACTGTCCTGCCCAGCTAGGAGGCAGTCTAGTCACTATTTGACTGCTGAGGCTCCGCCCTGCTGGTGTGAGGTTCGCCCTGTTGCTGCAGGCTCTGCCCTTCTGCTGCGGTCTCTGCCCTGCTGCCACGGGCTACGCCCTGTGGTGGAGTCTCTCTGTTGTAGCAGGTTGCCTTGGCAACGGCAGGCTGTGTCAGCAATGGGCGTGTACCTCAGTAGGGGCGGTTTGCCTTGGTAATGGCGGACGCCCCTCCCCCACGGAGCTGAGGCCTCAGGGAACCCCTCCACGGGGAGTGTTTGGAATCGCTGTTTTGTTTGTCCCACTGTGCTACCCCAAACGCTGTCACCCTGGAATCTCCTGGGCTGGCTCCCTGTCCAAGTCCCATTCAGTCTCAAGTTCAGCCCTCCCAAGTCTCAGGTTGCCGGCCCAACAGGGCACCCGGACGAGCGCGCTTTGTGTGGAGCACTGTGTGCTCCACCACAGCGCGGGCCGCCGCCACACCAGCCGTCGGCTGCGCCAGCCAAAACCTCTGCCTGGCGTCCCGCGTCTCCTCTATATCTAGGAATTTCCCCGTTCTGTGGGCAACAAAGATCCGTCTGGAAATGTGGCCCTGACTCACCCCATCCACGCATTGACCGCGAGCTTCAATCCTGGGTTGTTCTCACAGTGCCATCTTCCAGACTTCTTCTTTTCTTGAATCTGCAAGATCCTGCTGATTCCAGGTTGAGTAATGACATTACCCAACTCATTTGCTGATGTAACACACCACCAGGAATTTCTGGAGATGCTTTGGTTTCACCTGGACTGGCAGAGCCCAGGCTTCAGCCCACAGCTTACTTGAACAAGGGCTCCTTTGAATAAATTCAAAGATTTATATCTTTGAGCCTCAGTTTGCTCATCTATTAAATGGGACATCATAGGTTTACTAAGAGGCTTCGATTCAGCAAAAGGGCTTAGTAACATATATATATATATAATTTATTTATTTATTTTTGAGACAGAGACCCTCTCTATCACCTAGGCCGGAGTGCAGTGGCAAGATCTTGGCTCATTGCAACCTTTCCTCCACCTTTTGTGTTCCAGCGATTCTCCTGTCTTGGCCTCTTGGGCAGCTAGGATTACAGGCACTTGCCACTACGCCTGGCTAATTTTTTTGTATTTTTAGTAGAGATAAGGTTTCACCATGTTAGCCAGGCTGGGCTCCAACTCTTGGCCTCAGGTGATCTGCCCACCTCGGCCTCTCAAAGTGTTGGGATTACATTTATACAATTATAAGTTATTATATTTATGCAATACAAAGCCTCTGTGCCTGGCCTAAATATATTATATAAATGTTAGCTTTAAAAAATGGCTAATAAGTACATTGTAGGGCATTCAAACATTAGACTGACTGGAAGTGGAAAAGCACTGTGCTAAAAGTGGGATGATGTGATTGGGGGGCGAAGGGGCGGGTCTGAGCACTCCGTTAAGGACCCTGAGACCCCCTGTGGTGGGAGGAATGGCCTGGAGCCTGGAGGGCTGTGTGGGGTTTTTTTCCTCCTCACACCAGCCAATTTTGACACCAACTGGTTTTCTGCAGTGCAATTCTATATACTAACTGCCTGGAGTCAGCATCAAACACCATAGGTTTAGGGGCTCAGTGAAGAGTTGGCCTCATAGCAGATGCCAGTTACAAATGGGACTCCCAGACCACTGGCACCTCTCTGTCTGACTTGGTGACAAATTTGAGGGTTCCCACAGCCCCCGGCAGGTTCAATAATTTGTTGAAATAACTCACGGGACTGAGAAATGCACTTTATCTATTATTACTGATTCATGATGAAGTATACAGCTCAGGAATAGCCCAATGGAAGAGATGCTGAGGTCAAGGTGTGGGTGGGGAAGGGCACAGCAATACCTTGCCCTCCTGGGACTTCACTCTCCCCACCCCTCCCTGCTTCACTAACCTGGGAGCTCTCCAAACCCCAAACAAACAAAACTGTGGGGTTTTCTTTTTTTGGAGGTTTCACGTCATAGGCATAATTGATTAAATCACTGGCCACTGGAGATCCACTCAACCTATTAAATAGATCAGAAGTCTCACCCTTCTCACCATGTCCATGGGGGCTGCTGGTCCAGCCCTCCATTGTCTCTTACTGGGATCATTGTGCTAGCCTCCCAAGTCTCCCCCATTCATGCTGATGCTGTCATTTTACTGTCTACTCTCAGTCCAGCAGCCACAATTATCCACTTAAAACATAAATTAGGTCAGGTCACCTCTCAGCTCAAGACTTTCCCATACTCACATCTCACTTTGAATAAAAACCAAAGTCCAACCAAAGGCATGATGACTCATGCCTATAATCCCAGAACTTTGGGAGGCCAAGGTGGGAGGATCACTTGAGGCCAGGAGTTCAAGACCAGCCTGGGCAACACAGCAAAACCCTGTCCCTATAAAATAATACTAAAAAGCTTCCCAAATCTGGCTGGGCACTGTGGCTCATGCCTGTAATCCCAGCACTTTGAGAGGCCAAAGTGGGTGGATCACTTGAGTTCAGGAGTTTGAGACTAGCCTGGCCAACATGGTAAAACCCTATCTTAACTAATAATACAAATAATTAGCTTGCATGGTGGCAGGCACCTGTAATCCCGGCTACTCAGGAGGATGAGGGAGGAGAATTGCTTGAACCTCGGAGGGCAGATATTTCAGTGAGCCAAGATCAGGCCATTGTACTCCAGCTAGGGTGACAAGAGCGAAACTCAGTCTAAAAAAACCCCTAAAAAAAAAACCAACTTCCCAACTCCCCTGAAGTCCTCCCAGTGGCTCCCGGGGGTTGCATGATGTAGCCCCTGATTTGTCTCCAGCATTATCTCCTACCCTGTCCCCCTCCCTTACTCTGCTCTGGGTTCTCTTAGTCTCTTCCCTGTTCTTTGAATACACCAATAATATTCTCACTCCAGGGCCTCTGTGTGGTTTCCATTGCCTTGGAATGGTTTCACCAGATATTCAGAGAAGCAATACTCCTCCATTCCCTGCTTCATTTTTTTTTTAAGACAAAGTCTCACTCTGTTGTCAGGCTGGAGTGCAGTGGCACAATCTTAGCTTACTACAACCTCCGCCTCCTGGGTTCAAGTGATTCTCATGCCTCTCAGCCTCCTGAGTAGCTGGGATTACAGGCATGCACTACCATACCCAGCTAATTTTTGTATTTTTTTTTTTTTTTTAGTAGAGACGGGGTTTCACTATGTTGACCAGGATGGTCTTGATCTCCTGACCTCGTGATCCCCTCACCTCGGCCTCCCAAAGTGCTGGGATTACAGGCATTAGTCACCACACCCAGACCCTGCTCCATTTTTCTGCATGACACTTATTACCGACTGATATTATAGACTTGTTTATTTGTTTACCTTCTGTCACCCCCTCCTGCTAATAGAATGTTAAGGTCCCTGGAGACAGGACTTAGTTTGTTTTGTTCACTGTTGTATCCCCATGCCTAAATCAGTGCCTGGCCCATGTCAGCACAACAAATACTACAGATCGTCTTTCGAACACTTTCCGTTTTATCCTTTCTAAACAGCTACTCACTCTGGCCACTCGATGGCACTCAAGTACTTTCTGTGCATTGAAGCAGCCTCTTGGGTTTGGTGGAGAGGACTCACTGGCACTCTCAGCCTGAATTTTTAAGGTTATTCCTATTTCTGGTGCTTTGAGTCTTTGTTTCCTTTCCCGGAGGCATTTTAGGAACACATTAAATCTTACTTTTACTCAAGTCAAGCTATTTTCAATTAAAACTTAACTCATGAGGAATATCCGTATGGCCAATGCTCCAGCAGAGAAGTCAGACTTTCTCTCTATGTTCAAATTATTATGACTTGAATCCAGATCTGGATAACTTCTGGAAATCAGCCTCCTTGAAATTCCCCTCCTCCCACCTATTTCTACGTGTGTCCCAGGCATTACCTCATGGGGTTCTGAAGTCAGTCCTTGGTTTCCCTCTGACCAAGTGGCCTTTACTGCCTTGCTGTCATCCCCTTGGTCTCAGACCCCATTTCTATCCTCCTGAAGTTAATTCACCAATTATTAACATTTACTATTGTTTTATTTTTTATTGATGTTTGCTGATTATTAAAAGTAAGTTGCAGATATCATAACATTTACTTATTTTTTTATTTTTGAGAGTCTTGCATTGTTGTTCAGGCTGAAGTGCACTGACTCCATCTTGGCTTACTGCAACCTCTGCCTCCCAGGTTCAAGTGGTTCTCCTGCTTCAGCCTCCCTAGTATCTGGGATTACAGGTGTCTGCCACCATGCCTGGCTAATTTTTGTATTTTTAGTAGAGATGAGGTTTCACCATATTGGCCAGGCTGGTCTCGAACTTCTGACCTCAGGTGATCTACCCACCTTGGCCTCCCAAAGTGCAAGGATTACAGGCATGAGCCACCACGGATGGCCCATAACATTTACCTCTAAGAACTTTGGCAATATCTACTAAGAATCAGGAGGTTTTCTTATATGCCACTGTACAATGATAAAATTCAGGAAGTTTAAAATGTTAATGTAATACTACTATCCAGTTACATGTAACTTTTAAAATGACATTTTAAGCTTGTTCTTTAGATTATTAGGATCATAAAAATATAATACAGAAATATATAGGGGAAAAAGTGAAAATGTTTTTTGACTTTCTGCACCATCATATCTACTTCCCAAGAATAGCCAATGTTACATGAATGTTTCAGTGCTCCATGAAAGAAAACAGTTTTATATGGTCACAGTTACTTTTCTATGTGCCAAATATACAGGACCTAAGTTTTTTCAGAGTGAATTTTTTTCCTCTTAAAATATTTTGCAGATCCCCCCATGTTAGTACATAGGGATCTTAGTTGTTCTTGCTTTTTTTTTTGTAACTGTTGAGTTTTTCATAGCTTGGATCTACTATAATTTATTTGATTAGTCAAATTTGATGGAAATCTAGCTGGCTTTCATTTGCATTTTCCTCTTACCAGCCATGCTGTCATAATCAACTTTGTACACATGTGTATCTTGTCACATTCATGTGAGTACCTCTAAGGGATAGAGTCCTAGTAAAGAAATTTCTGGGTTGAAGAGATCACACATTTAAAAATTTAGGTTTAGAAATGTGCTTCTCTTGAGAGTTCATTATTTTTGTTTTTTGACCACGGCACCAAGCAACTAGACACACATCTTTGGTTTGTCTTCTGGGAGGCTTTCAAGTCAGAGGTTTGGCCCATCTCTTAAAAATGTACATGCAGGCCGAGGCGGGTGGATCATGAGGTCTAGAGATCGAGACCATCCTGGTCAACATGGTGAAACCCCGTCTCTACTAAAAATACAAAAAATTAGCCGGGCATGGTGGCGCGTGCCTGTAATCCCAGCTACTCAGGAGGCTGAGGCAGGAGAATCGCCTGAACCCAGGAGGCGGAGGTGGCGGTGAGCCCAGATTGCACCATTGCACTCAAGCCTGGGTAACAAGAGGAAAACTGCGTCTCAAAAAAAAAAAAAAATTGTACATGCAAAGTTCAATCTTAAAGCACATGATTTGTCCACAGTGTTAACTCCTGGTTTCATCTTATTTTCTCCCTACTCTCATTTAATTTTACTTGCTGTACATACTAATGTAATAAAAATTTAATTTTATCATATATCTTTTTTTTTTTTTTGAGACGGCATTTCGTTGCTGTTACCCAGGCTGGAGTGCAATGGCGCGATCTTGGCTCACCGCAACCGCTGCCTCCTGGGTTCAGGTGATTCTCCTTCCTCAGCCTCCTGAGTAGCTGGGATTACAGGCATGCGCCACCATGCCTGGCTAATTTTTTGTATTTTTAGTAGAGACGGGGTTTCACCATGTTGACCAGGATGGTCTCGATCTGTTGACCTCGTGATCCACCTGCCTCGGCCTCCCAAAGTGCTGGGATTACAGGTATCATATATCTTTATATGTAAATTTGTGTTCTGAGTCCAGAACAATATGTGCTGTGAGTACATGAAATGGTTG
Organism: Callithrix jacchus; assembly: GCF_049354715.1. Lineage (NCBI taxonomy): Eukaryota > Metazoa > Chordata > Mammalia > Primates > Cebidae > Callithrix > Callithrix jacchus. Next base: position 107,129,904 of record NC_133506.1, read on the forward strand.
AATTGAGTTTTGTTTTGTTTTGTTTTTTTTTGAGACAAAGTCTCACCCTGTCTCCTAAACTAGAGTGCAGTGGCACAATCTCAGCTCACTGCAACCTCTGTCTCCCAGGTTCAGGTGATTCTTGTGCCTCAGTCTCCCAAGTAACTGGGATTATAGGCAGTGCCACCACACCCAGATAATTAAAAAAATTTTTTTTAGTAGAGACAAGGTTTCATCATGTTGGCCAGACTGGTCCTTAATTCCTGACCTCAGATGATCTGCCCACCTAGGTCTCCCAAAGTACTAGGATTATAGGTGTGAACCACTGTGCCTGGCCTGAATTGAATTTTCTTAATGACAGTCCTGGGAGTGGGAAGAGGAGCAGATGACAACGTCTATTGAGTGGGATCTGTTTCATTCCAGGCACTTTGTAAAGCCAGCTCATTTCATCTTCCCAACTCTCTTTTAAGATTAAAATTATCATACCTATTTTGTAGACAAGAACCAGATCTATAAGACCCCAAAGCCTCCTCCTTCCCATGCATCACAATACCTCTAATGTACTGAGAGGTGTGCTCTCCGAGTGGCTGCCAGCGTATCCCTCTCCAACAGGCTTGTCCTCCTGTCACTCCTGAAGCTGCTTTAAGCTTGCTCTGCACTTGCTTTGGCCCTCACACAGAGGAAGCCCAAACCTCTCGGAACATATCTGTGTCCATTGCCTTAAGTGGATTGTTGCCTACCCTTCCCTATGGAGGTTTCTGAGCCTGAAAATACAGAAGTCAGATGATGGCCACTGAGTGTATCCAGCTCCATGGATGACAATCAAAGCAAGGGGCCTTTAACTGCAGCAGGAGAAACTGGGATTAGCTCTAGGGTAGGAATTCTGCCCAGTGAGAGATGCTAAGTTGTAGGAATGAGTTAGGGGAGGTAAGCATGGAATTTCTTTCAAGAAGTCTTTAAGAATAAGCTAAATTTCCAACCGTCTGGGGCTTACTGTGGAGAATTAATGAGGCCCCTTGTGACAGCCCTGCTAAGCCTCCCTAGAAAACTACAAATCCATGATGTCAACTGGTCTTTAAACTCCATTACTCGTCTGTCTTTTCTTGACGAAGTTTAATTTAGGCCAGTAGGTGGCGATAATTCAACAGAAATAGGGCCAGGCATGGCTTCTTTGAACCACAAGAGAACGCATTAAAAGCAGTCTGGAAGGTTCCTTTTGGGAACAAGAAGAGGAACCTTTCTGTGAATCCAGTGCTGGTTGAGGTGCAATTAGCAGATGCACTAATAGGATGCCTCTCCTGACTCTTAAGGATCTCCTAGGCTCCCACTGTGATCACTTTAAAATATTTTAAAATATTTTAATTTTTTTGAGTCATGGTCTGAACTCTCTCACCAGGGCTGGAATGCAGTGATGTGATAACGGCTCACTGCAGCCTTGATCTCCCAGGCTCAAGTGATCCTCCCACCTCAGCTCCCCGAGTAGCTGGGACTACAGATGTGAGCCACCACACCTGGCTTTTTTTTCCCCCCACTTTTTTTGTAGAGACAGGGTCTCATTATGTTATGAAGGCTGGACTCAAACTTCTAGGCTCAAGCAATCCTCCCACATTAGTTTTCCAAAGCGCTGGGATTACAGGTGTGAGGCACTGTGCATGACCCTAAGACTCTGCTGCCCAGTGAATCTTGGGCATATGAAACGAGTCCCCCTATTCAAGGAGGTGTGGCCTGGAACATTCAGACCAAGGCCCATCTGCAGTTTTCCACAGACAAAGGGAGCTCTCTCAGGCTGCGTGGGAGATGCCACTGATTCTTGATGTGTTCTTGCCTGTTTCCTACACTATAAGTTTTTTGAGGGCAGGGATTATGTCCATTTTGCACTCCACCATACCCCCGGCACCTGATGCAGTGTAGCAGCTCACTATGTGTTTGTTGAATAAAGGAATGAATAAATGGCAGGACAAGAGCTGGCCTTCATGGAGCTGTCCAGGGTTCTCACCAGCACCTGGCTTCTTTCGGTAGATTGGTCTGTTGCTTTCTTGCCTTCCTCCCAGATCTTTGCTGCAACACTGCACAAAACCTGTTCCTAGTATGTATATACTGAATTATGTACTTCCTTGACAGTCTTACTGTGCCCATGGTGGCCCCCAAACAGCCTGCTGAGTTAGGTCCAAGTAGTTCTCTCTGCATAGAACCACATGAGTTAAATGCCTCATTCTTCATGTGTCTATGGAGTTTTTATTTCTCAGTCCCAGTCCTTCCATGTCACTATGGTTGAAGGATGTGTGGTGGGAAGTGGCAGGAGAGGGTGCTGGAGGAGCAAGCTGGGGCTAGACTGCAGGGGCTTAAGGTGTGAATTTATGGGGCAGGGAGTGTGCCTTGTCCATCCCTGAGTGCTCAGTGTCCTGCACAATTCCAGGCACAAAGTCAGCTCTCAATAAAAGGTGCATAACTTCTCATTGTGCAGGACTGTGCAAAGATATGACAAATGTAGACCTGGCTCTAAACTCATCCCCGTGAAATGTCTCAGTTGATATTTTCTGGGGAGTAGAAGATGAAGGATTGCTGTTTACATTTATTTCTTCTTTGTATTTGTTTACTCACATCTGAATGGGCTAAAAAAATCCAATTCTTGATTCTTCCATCTTGCTTCTTGGTATCTTAGACTGTCATATAATACAAGATAGGGAGGAGGGAGGGGAAGAATTGGGGAAAAAAGGTGAAACTAGGGGAGTGAACTTAAGACTAGAGATTTCAGTCTTTCAAACAGGCTCTGGGGAACCTAAGTTTCTGCTCTAGAGCTCAGAAATCAGTGGGCAAAGAGAGAAAATTTCAGAGCCATCAAAATAGATGAACCAAGAGGTGGATACAGGGAGTGATTTGGGAAAATGACTCAAACCTTGTTTGGTATGAGTCAGGGAACTCTGATGTCAGTGCCCAATGTACAACTGCAGCAAAAAGAGTCCCCAAGGCCTGGCACGACCAGGCACATCCTTAGGGCTCTGGGCTCAGTCTTTCTCTTTGCTCATCCTCAGGGCTCTGGGCTCAGCTCTGATCTCAGCATCACCTTGGAAATGCAAAGCCCAGCGTCAGGCCATATATCAGGCGCCTGCTGCCTGCATCCCTCATCCTCCCTCACAGTGCTCTGTCCCTAAGACAGCTCATTTCCTGCCTCTGGTTCTCCTCTCCATCCCCTCTGCTCATCATCATTTCTTCCATGTATTACTCTGTAGTCACCTCTCAAATTCTTTTCCCTGCCTCTGATCCCACCCCTTCCAACACATCCTCCACGTAGACAGCCAGAGAGACCTTTCTGGAACTCGCACCTCATCACGACACCCCTTGATAAACCCCTTCCATTACTCCCCACTTGCTGTCTGGTGCTCCAGGTCCTTTAGCACTGGCCCTCCACATAGGTAGCCAGAGACACCTTTTTGGAACTTGCACTTCCATCACATCACAGCCCTTGGTAAACTCCTTCCATGACTTCTCACTACTGTGTGGCACTCCAGGTCCTTCAGTCCTCATCCAAGCTTCAGGCCTTGTCTGTATCTTTCTCCCCATGTGGTCTCCATGCCAGCCTTGCCTTCTTGGTATCCCCAGAACCATTCTCCCACCCACTGGGTGCCTTTGGGGAGACTGCTCCCTCAATCTGGGAGGTGAACTCCTCCTCCTCTACTCCAGTTCAGTTATCATCTCTTGCGAGAAGCCTTCTCCCATGACCCCAGGCACAGTTCCTTCACTGACCACACATAAATTATTTACTTCTTGTTATAGAGCACTGAGCACCATCTGATACTCCATCCTCCAGACCACGAGCGCTTTCCAAACAAGAGTGATAGCTTATTTCTTTCAGCATTCCCTTCCCCCCTTGCCCAGCAGAGTGCCTGGCACATATTTGATGCATAGTATTTGAAGAATTGTGAAATTAATTGAGCCCATAGGATGGACACAGAAGACTGCCTTGTGGGGAAAACTCTTCAATCTAGAAGGACGGAAGCTGAGAAAAGGCACAACAAAATGCTATAAAATGCTAAGGAGGACAGAGAAGGACACATGAACTATGGATGTCTGTTTGTCCAGTGGTCCCTTGGCTGGTCATTGCCCCTGGCTTTTAGATCCATTCCCTCTCTTTCTTCTGCAAACTGTGTTTCCCAGGTACCCTTGCCATGGGTGTTTGTCTAGATTTGGCAGGAGATGGGAGCATGAGAGGAAGGGAGAGGTCAGGCCATTTCTCCTTTTCTCTCTGCTCTGGCCATGGCTGCATCTACACAGCTGTTTCAGGTCCCTGCTAGATAGGCCCTCCCACCATGGTCTCAGGTTTTCCTGGCAACCTCTGCTATGGTTCTAAGCTCGGGCTGGATGGCCCTAGCATCTGGGTTTTGGTAATATTGTCATTCCCCCGTGTCCTGCAGCTATTGCAGGGGACACTAGCCCCTGCTGTTGCTCATATTTGGGTTGCTTTACCATCCCCGTGTGGCTTCTTAGTCTTTTTATCCTCACTGTGGCCCATCCTCCCTATTAAATTTCCTGTGATTGAAATACTAGAGTGGTTTCAGTTTTCCTGACTAGATCCTTATCATCACAGTTCCATAAATCAACTGAAGGTTCAGTCCTGGGGTTCCTGGACCAGCCTCTGCCCTGGGTTCTACCCACAGGGGTCTCTTGTCTTGGCCACAGTGTCCCTGCAAGCCAGCCATTGGTGGCCCTTGTAAGCACCAGCATTGTCTCCTACTGCTATTTGCCTTATGATTCCCTTTCAGTGATTTTGGTGATCTGGATCCCTGGTTGAATCAATGCTTCCATGCTCACTGGTTCTCATGAAGAAGGATCCTGAATCCTGGCAGAGCAGGGTAGGAGGCTTGGTGCAAGACCACAATCCACATGTGGCCACTACTTCCAGGATACTAATTACCTTCTGTGCCTTGACACTTGGAAGAAGCCTGTTTGAAACACATTCAGAGGCTAGAAAACTCCAGCAATTCATTATGCCAAGAGCTGGTGCCAATAGGAAATACAAAACTTTTCCTGAGAGGCTTGGCTGAACTCAACAATTGATCAGTGTAGGATTATTAAGGGAAATGAGTCTGTCATGCAGCCACCCCCCCCACTATGGAGCAGTGATAATGTGTCTTAGGGGACCTGACTGGAGCCAGAACCTGGGCTGAGTGAACCCGAGTCTGACCCCTAGGTGGCTCTCACATCCCTTTGCAGGATGGCAGGAGCGGGGGTGAAGGGACTCCCCAACACCTGGTGGAGTTAAAGGCATAGGGATTGAGGTGAGGGAACCGGGGCTGGTCAGGAGATGGATGGGTTACTCCAAGGAAGTGGATGGGACCCGGTGAAACCTTTCCCAAGAGTGGAGAAATAAAAATGCTTAAAGCTTCAGTTTGACAAGTACATATGATAGAGGAGAAGAGAAAAAGCTAAGAGAGGCTGGGCACCGTGGCTCATGCCTGTAATCCCAGCACTTTGGAAGGCCAAGGAGGGTGGATCATGAGGTCAGGAGTTCGAGACCAGTCTGGCCTCTATAGTGAAACCTCATCTCTACTAAAAAAACAAAAATTAGCCAGGCGTGGTGGCATGCACCTGTAGCTCCAGCTACTTGGGAGGCTGAGGCAGGCTGAGGCAGGAGAATCGCTTGAACCTGGTAGGTGGAGGTTGCAGTGAACCAAGATCGTGCCACTGCACTCAAGTCTGGGTGACAGGGTGAGATTGTCTCAAAAAACAAGAAAAGAAAAAAAAGAAAGAGAAAGAAAGAAAGAGAGAGAGAGAGAGAGGGGGGCTAAGAGCAAGGAAGAGAGATCTGGGCACCAGAAAAAGGTTGGACATTTCTATAAAGGTCATTGAGGGGGTAGGATGGCAGGAAAGACAGGAATTCAACATGCAGGGCACCAAGGCCCATTCCACAAGACAGGACCCTGTGGCTTCATTTATCTAGTGCCTCCATGTGCCAGGTACATGGAAATGCAGAGGTGAAAAAGACACAGTGCCCACTCTGGGTGCTCATGCTGTAGATGCAGAGTCTGAGAATAAAGGAGATGACCATGATTCAGTGTGGCACGTACTCAGGTATAGAGACACACTTATTGCTGTGGGGTTTAAAAGAGGAACACCTAAGTTAAGCAAACTTGGGAGGCCAGGTAAGGGTTATAGGAGATTTCTGCATGGAGTCTTGAAGGAGGAACTGTAGTTATGCTGGAAAAGGAAGCACAGGAGCTGGTGAAGGCATCACAGCATCTGAAGAGTGGTACACAAAGGCCTGTAGTGAGGGAAAGCCGGGTGTGTTTTGTGAGCTGGATGGGTGATGATGTGAGGAGAGGCTGGAGAGGGAAGTGGTAATGGAGGGTACCCTGGGAGGTCTGATGATACTAGGAGTTTGGACTGGTCTCCTGTGAGCCATGTGGAGCTGCTGAAACAATATGGTAGAGGAGTGATCAATGAGATTTATAGTTTAGAAATGAGATTTATAGTTCAGAAAGATTACCCTGGCTGCAACGGTGAAACATGATCAGAGAGGGGCAAGACCGAGGCAGAAAGACTACACAGGTGGCTGTTGTGATGACTCATGTGATAACTGCTTCCTGCCAGTCCAGAGTATGCTGTGACTCCAGACAGTCCCGTTATAACAGCTGGGCAGACAGAGCTTGCCTGTCCCACCCCTGCCTAGGATCTGTCAGCCCTAATGAGGCTTTCGCTGGCATGGAGAGAGGGATCTTGGAGAGCTGCTTTGGGAGCAGAAGTGGTAGGGAAGTCAGCTGGCCAGGCTCTGAGATGTGCCCTGTCTTCTGCAGCTGACCACAGGGCCAATGTAGCTTGACTCAGTGGGGTCAGTGCTTTGCAGATGGAGGCAGAGATTTAATGGCTGCTGCTGATGAGTTGTAAGAGTGAGGGTTTTTCGGGAATGTATGTGAAGGAGGCATCTCTATACAGCTAAATTCCTTTATTAACTTAATGAGTTTGGCTGCTTTCCTGAAAATGCAAGTGCCATTTGGCACCATCGCTGCTACTTCAGAAAGGGTGTCATTACACTAAGAATCTGTAGGAATGCACAATAGTGATAAACGAAGCTGCTTGGGAGATTACACAGCATCACGCAGACTTTGCAAGGACCTTCAGAAGGGAGAATGCTTTCACTCTGAGGTCAGTACCCAGTTAGGGGCTGGGAGTAGAGGTAGTGAAGATAATCACTCCAGTAATCATCTAGATAATCCAATCAATGCAGGTAATGCTGGCTATTAAAAGGGAGAATATTAGAATATTAAAGACATTTTAAAGTTGATATATAAACGTTAAAGGGGTCAAAACACCTCCTAGCCCTTCTCTGTCCCCCTGTGCTGAGCACCCTTAAGTCCAGGGTTCTAAAGGCAGGACCCTAGTCTAAAAGCTTTGTTCTTTCCATGTTGCAGCTTTGCATCAGATTGTCCAGGTGGTTCCCAGACCCACCGACAGGGAAACTCAAGGCAAATGATTTCTTCCAAACACCCGACTAGATTTGGAACACCAAGGGTGAGACTAGATCACTGGGTAAAGTGGCAACAGAAATCTCTCTTTCCCTCCCTTTTGTTCGTTGGAATGAGAGGAGCCTTGAAGCTAGGAGGAGACTTGGGAAGTTATTGGGCTTTTGAGATCATAATATCATTGTGAAATCCTCTTTCTCTGAATTGAGTTTGGAGCTGAGAGTTGGATGCAAACCCTGTGTGACAATAAAATCTTCCCAGATGATGTCAGCTAGCAGACTTAATCTTTATTCATGTGATGCTAAGTCCCCTGGAGCCATAGCTGCAGAGAGGATGGGGAACAAGTAGCCTTCAACAAGCTCCTCTTCCTGATCACCTGCTGTGGGTCAATCATTCTCTTTAATCCTCATAGCAAGCCTGTAATGGTGGCATTAGTTTTTTGCAGCTGCAAAGTGGAGGCTCAGAGAGGTTAAGGCATTTGTCAAAGCCCACCCAGCTGGTAGGTGGAAAAGGTGGAACTGAACTCAGATTGTCTTAGGCCCAAATGAGTGCCTTTCCCCACACACCTCTCCTTGCCGATGAGGAAGGTGTTTATTGGGGATCTGTGGATTTGAGCTTAGCCTAGCTGGGAAAAGTGTCTGTGGTCCCTCCACCCACTCTTGGCTCCTATCCCAGGCAAGGATTCCACACGGTTGGGTGCTTTTATAAAATTTTTATTTTTCAATTACATGCTCATTGTAACAAATCCAAACAAAGGAGGCAGAAGAGGGACGGTCCTCCCCATTCCAGTTTGAGGCCTTTTTCTTTGCTTCTGACACGTGGAGTTGAAAGGGCAGGCTCAGGGGCCGGATGGGCCGGCTCAGTTCTGGGCTCCACCACTTGCTAATTCTACAACCCTGGGAAAATTACTTAACTTCTCAGTGCCTCAGTTTCCTCATCTACAAAATGGCATAATAGTACTTATCTCAAGGGTTGCTGTAAGGGTAAAATATTTAAATAACTAATAAGCATTGAATAAACCATAGTGATTTTTATTAAATATGGCTTTTAAAATCCAAAATGAGTATTAACACTGTACATATTGTGTGGCAACTTCCTTTTTCACTTTCCAATATGTTATAGACTTCTTTCCAAGTCTATACATATGGTACCTTTTAAATGGTTGTGTAGAATTTTATTTGTAGGGATATACTATAATTTATTCATTCAGATATGAATGCATATTTAAATTATTTTGACTTTTTTTTTTTCTTACCATTACAACCAATGTTACACTTTGTGCTTCACATGGTCCTACTAGTATTTCTATAAGATAGAGTTCTGGAGCAAGAGCATAAGATTTTAGGGTTTTTATATTTTAAATTTGATTATATAAATACAATTTGACAGCATAATAAAAAAGCCTGTTTCCTCAACCTTAACCAACACCAGATTCATTCACCTTACAGCTGCTGGATTATAGAAATATCCAAAAAACTTCACATATGAAGATATTTATACAAAGGAAAGTTAAGTTCCTACTTTACACCACAGATGTGCAGACATGATAGAAACGAAAAGGCCAGGTGCAGTGGCTCATGCCTGTAATCTCAGCACTTTGGGAGGCCGAGGTGGGCTGACCCCAAGGACAGGAGTTCAGGAGCAGCCTGGTTAGCATGGAGAAACCCCATCTCTACTAAAAATACAAAAAATTAGCCAGGCATGGTGGCAGGTGCCTGTAATCCCAGCTGCTCAGGAGCCTGAGGCAGGAGAATTGCTTGAACCTGGGAGGCAGAGGTTGCAGTTGCAGTGAGCTGAGATTGTGCCACTGCACTCCAGCCTGGGTGACAGAGCAAGACTCCATCACACACACACACACACACACACACACACCAAAAACCCAAAGAAAATGATGGCAAAAGACATAAAGCCCCTTCAGCACAATTTTGAACTAAAGATGAGTGTGGTTAGGGAGTACTCCAAACATTCTTTAATCCTTATGACATCTACTCATCATCACCCCCACTTCAGAGGTGAGAAAACTGAGGCACAGAGAGATTAAGTAGTTTGCCTAAGATCATGCAGCTGGTGCATGGCATAACCTCCCTCACATCAGGTCCTGCTCTCTGTTCAGCCATACAACCTTCCTGTAGAGGTCCACACATGCTTTGGATTGAAGAAATTGAAGAGGCCTCAAGAAGTGGAAACTTCATTAGCTAAGGTGCAGAGCTCTGAGTGGTTCCATGCATTCTGCTTGGCTTTTGATGATTTTCCCATCTGTGATACAGAGGGGCTGAGATGTAATAGGGAATCACTGGGGTGGATAGAGAGCATCTTGTCCCTCTCTGCCCATTGAGATGGAGAGACTGGGAGGCAGGCAGCAAGACAGTTCCTCTGCAGTTGGACTGCATTAGCATTCCCATGTATTTATACAAATAGCCCCCTGCTCATTTTCCGTATGTGCCTATCAGTGTAGTAAATCCTGAGCACTTAAAAAAAACAAAACAAAAAAAAACCAAAATAGAATCAGAGCCTTTTGTGTTCAAAAGCTAAGTGTCTATAAATCAGCACTCCTTGAATGAGAAGATGTATGTGGATTCATGAAGACAGGGCTTTGAATTATTTATCAAGAAGTGGTGCTACTTGGAACCTCAGGCACACTCAGCTCCGCAACAAAACGGAGTCATCTTCTCAAGATGTCTTTGTGGACATGATGGAGGATGACATGGATGTAAAGAATTAATTAGACATGAGGCTTCTTAGTGTCTGGTACCTGCCCACATTTCCAATCCCCCTATTCCCCAAGCTGCAGCCTCACCCAGGCACTCACAGATTCCCAAAATATCATATTCACACACACGGTTTTCTCCCCTTGGATGTTCCTTTCCTCTTAGCCACCCTGCAAACTCCTATGCATCTGCCAAGAGCTAGCTTAAATGTCCACCGCCCTTTTTTTTTTTTTTTTTTTTTTTTTTGCAGAAATATTTCCTGACTTACTGTGTCAGGGTTAGTAGCATCCTTCTTTGTAATTGTCTCTAGATACTAAATAATTCAAGAGCAGAGTTGGTTATGTCTACTGATCTATCACCAGGACAGTGTCAAGCACATAGTCAAAATTAGGGTTGTTGAATGAGGGAAACATTTGACATCGGTGGGGAGACAACCCTTTTTGGTCAGCACCATGTGTCTGGCACGTGATAATTTAATTTCAAACACAATGTGTCTAATACTTCTGTGAGTGGCTTGATCAAGATGCTAGAGAAGATGCTTTACTGACTTTGCAGGTAATGCAAACCTGGAAGTGATAATAAACACACTGAATGGTTATTCAGTATTTTAAACAATATGGATAGTTTGGCAGACTTGATTGAAATTCACAAGATACCACTGAAAATGGATAAACTGGAGGTGTTCCCAATATAAAGGTCTGTGAATCAATGGCTGTTGGAAGCTGGTGTGGGGGAGAAGATTCACAAGTGTCCAGGGTATTAAATATTCCTCCACAGATGCCATGGTCTTTCATACCCATTGGTGAGGGGAAGCTTAGGGGTTTGTCTGGAAAAAGGCAGGGACAGGCAGAGTTTGATCCACTGAATCTTCTGTGTTTGTAATAATGTCTTCCACCTAGATATTTGAATTATGAATGGCCACTTTGTGTTTACTTTCTGCTTGGAGTATCATTGGCCTCCAATTTCTTTTTCCTTTTTGAGACAGAGTCTCATGCTGTTGCCCAGGCTGGAGTACAGTGGCACAATCTTGGCTCACTGCAACCTCCACTTCCTGGGTTCAGGCGATTCTCCTGTGTAATCTTAGCCTCATGAGTAGCTAAGATTACAGGTGTGTGCCACCATGCATGGCTAATTTTTGTATTTTAATAGAGGCGGGATTTTACCATATTGGCCAGGCTGGTCTTGAACTCCTGACCTCAGGTGATCCACCTGCCTCTGCCTCCCAAAGTGCTGGGATTACATCATGAGCCACTGCGTCCAGCTCAAATTCTTACTAGTCCTTCAAAACTGAACTCAGAAGTTACCAACTCTAGGGTACTTTTTTTTTTTTTTTTGAGACGGAGTTTTGCTCTTGTTACCCAGGCGGGAGTGCAATGGCATGATCTCGGCTCGCCGCAACCTCCGCCTCCTGCGTTCAGGAAATTCTCCTGCCTCAGCCTCCTGAGTAGCTGGGATTACAGGCACGAGCCACCATGCCCAGCTAATTTTTTGTATTTTTAGTAGAGATGGGGTTTCACCATGTTGACCAGGATGGTCTCGATCTCTTGACCTCATCATCCACCCGCCTCGGCCTCCCAAAGTGTTGGGAGTACAGGCGTGAGCCACCGTGCCCGGCTCTAGGGTACTTTCTCTAGTGGCTACTTCCTCACTGGGCTATTATAATACTCTGGTTTAAAAAACAGGACTTAATATACTGTGTGAATGTTTATAGTCCAATAGTATCGATCCCCCATTAGACTGAGAGCTTGGCAAAAGCAGGGGTTGGGTTTAATTAATCTCTGATCAACCAGTGAACTCTGTATCATTGGTGCTCAATGTCTGTGGACTGAAATGACTGAGAAGTTCTGGAACATGATGCATATTTAATTTCCCTCAGAGCTCAGTGGTCTGAAAATTAGAGACAGGTCAAAAGACAGGGTCTTTGACTATAGAGGACAAGACTGCAGGGCATGCATTTAAGGGATCTCAGGGTGTCACTAAGAGCAGCACTTGGTCCAGAATGTGTAGGGAGATGAGTGTCACTCTACTGCCCAGACTGGAGTGCAGTGGCATGATCTCAGCTCACTGCAACCTCTGCCTCGCAGGTTCAAGTGATTCTCCTGCCTCGGCCTCCTGAGTAGCTGGGACTACAGGCGCGTACCACGATGCCTGGCTAATTTTTGTATTTGTAGTACAGAAGGGGTTTCACCATGTTGGCCAGGCTGGTCTCAAAGTCCTGACCTCAGGTAGTCTACCTGCCTTGGCCTCCCAAAGTGCTGGGAATATAGGTGTGAATCACTGTGCCTGGCTGAAAATAGATAAGTGATTTCCAAGCTTCAATCATCCTTCAAGAGCTTGGATGTGGAGTCAGGTCTTCTGACTAGATCTGTGCATTGGGTATGGCATCACAGGTGTGTCTGAGACACTGGAGGTGGAAGAGTTCAGAGTTATGGCAGGGTGTCTGGCCTGGGGGCAGTGGAATAGAGGAGATTGTTGCTGGAGTTGAGGAGGCTGGAGAACTGTAAGACCAGGATGCTGGAGGGGCATCATCTTATGTTGAGTTCATCAAAGATGATATCAGGGGATAGGGAGTAGAGCACGTTTTAAAGATCATTTCAGACTGAAAGTTACAGAATGGTCCAACCTCAAAAACACTTTAGTAAGAGAAGGATAATTTGTTGGCTTTGAGTATCTTAGGAAGGATAGATTAGTCAAGCTATGGGGCAGTCAGGGAAGCAACTGGGTCTCGAGAACTACTGGAACCAGGAATTTGAGTGCCAACAGGTCTTCCTCTCTCTGTGTGTCTCTGTCCTTTTCTCTGTCCATATCTTGCTTCTTGGACATGTTTGTTTCATTTGCTGTTTCCATAATGAACCACTTTCTTCATGTGGCAGGATACAAAACAGTTCTGAGGCTTACTTCTCATAGCTTTAATCACCAAAGAGACTGACCTTCCAGGACACACATTTTTAAAATTCCCAGGGAACAGATCCATTATCTCAGAGGAAGTGAGGTGCTCATTCCTTGATTAGGGCCCTCAATTTGTCAACAGGTAGGTTGGGGGAAGAGCTTGCAGTGTGGAGAAGTTATCGTGGGAAGTGTAGTCACTTAACAGACATTTATTCTTCATTTTATTATAGGAGATATAGCAATTGGGATGACTTTGGCTGCAAATAGGAGAAAACCTTACTCACACTGGTTTAAATAAGGAAATTTATTGGCTCATATAACGTGAAGCCCATGTGTAAAATGGTCTTAGGGTTAGCTTAATCCAAAGGCCCCACTGTCCTTTTTTCTGCAATGCCTTCATCTGTGCCGTCTTTTTGCTTGGTCTTTGTCTTCAGACTGCTTCCTTTATGAGGGCAAAAAGGAGGCAGCAGTTTCTGGCTCCACATACACACATAAAATCCAGAGGAAGAGAAATTGTCTGAAAGATTTTTCATAATACAGAAAGCTTTATTCTCAAGAGTTTTCCCCACAAGCCTCTCTCTGGTTTTACTGGCTTGAACTAGATCCCATGCTCTTTCCTGAACAAGTTGGTGGCTGGTGGATCCCGTTTGCTGATTGGCTCAATTCCATTCATCCTGGAGCCTGAGGCAAGGAGACTGGGATTATCCTGATTGGATTAGACTAATTCGAGGTCATCTAAAACACCTGGGTGCCGCTCTGTAGGCATGGGTGTATCAATTAGCTTTCTATTTGTTTTTGTCTGTTGAGATGGAGTCTTGCTCTGTTGCCCAGGCTGGAGGGCAGTGGCAGGATCTTGGCTCATTGCAACTTCCACCTCCTGTGTTCCATCGATTCTCCTGCCTCAGCCTCCCGAGTAGCTGGGATTATAGGTGCCTGACACCACCCCTGGCTGATTTTTGTATTTTTAGTAGGGACAGGGTTTCACCATGTTGGTCAGGCTGGTCTCAAACTCCTAACGTCAGGTGATCCGCCCACCTTGACCTCCCAAAATGCTTGGATTACAGGCGTGAGCCACCGCGCCCGGCCTCAGTTAGCTTTTGTTGTGTAACCAACCACCTACATTTTAGTTATTCAAACTATCATTTGTTAATTAAGTTCAGATGTTGTAGGTGAACAATTTGAGCTGTGTTTACCTTCTCTTGGGCCTGGATCTCTCCAGCAATTTTGGTCAGCTGATGGGTCAGCTGGGGTTGTGGGGTTTATGACATCTTTGCTAAGATGGCTCGGATGACTATAGACTCTTCCTCTGATTGTCTCAGGGTTCCAAGAGCCACAGGAGAGAACAAACCCCAGGGCACAAACACATTTCAAGTATCTTCTTGCCTTACATTGCTATTAATCCATTGGCTGAAGCAAGTCACACAGCAAGTACAGAATCAGGTAGGGGGAAGATAACTCAAGGGGATGGATATGAGAAAGGGCTGGGTATGGTAGCTCACACCTGTAATCCCAGCACTTTGGGGGCGGAGGGGCCAGATCACTTGAGGCCAGGAGTTCGAGACCAAACTAGGCAACAGAACAAAATCCCATCTCGGTGGGGGAAGTGGGGAAGGAAGATCTCCTGAGCCTTGGAGGTCAAAGCTGCAGTGAGCCGTGATTGTGCCTCTGCACTCCAGTCTGGGTGACAGAGTGAGACCCTGTCTCAAAAAAAGAAAAAAGAAGAATGAACAAAGTTGGAGCCATAAACACAACAATCTACCCCAATGAGGAGAGCTGAGGTTGGGGGAGAGCCACTGTTTCTACCCTAAGATGCAAATGGAAAGAGTGGTTCTAGAGAAGATGCAGAATGCAGGAGACTTTGACTCCAATACAACATGAGCCACAGGGCATACTGCATTGGAAGAAGCATTTGGGCACAGTATACATCTGGAGAGAAGGCAGAGAGAAAGAGTTTTGCATTTAGGACTGAAAGTAAGGATGGAGGGAACAGTTCAGTTGGAAACAGTGCCAGGCTCTAGACTAGGCATGCTGCATGCTATGCCTCATTTGATCCTACAGTTGCAGGTGAGAAAATGGGCTTAGAGAGGTTAAGCCACTTGCCCAAGGTCGAGGTCACACAGTAAGTGTGGATTTAAGCCCAATTTTCAGTGGATCTCAGGTGTGAAGGAAACAGGACTTGGCTGAAGATGGCAGTGGAAGAGGAGGAGGGGAATGGGGTAAAAGAGTGCTTAAGTGCAGGGATCTGTAGCCCCAGCTCACCCCAATGTTGAGCAGAGTGAGCTTGGATGAAGATGCCTCTTTGCCAGCATGGAGTTCTGGACTGGGAGCTCCTGTGGCAGGGACCTCACTCCTGCTCTAGTTCTCCTGCCCACAGCATCTGGCAGAGTTCTGAGACTTAGCACTGAGGGGTGCATCCCATGTGCCCAGTGCTTCACCGTCATTGTCTCACAGCCCTCCTAACAGCACAGATGTGGCATGTGATGCTATGATCCCCATTCTACACACGTGACAACTGTGGTCTGGAGAACGAAGTCACATCTTTGTGTTCACTTTGCAGAGTTAGTAAGTGGAGAAGCCAGGGCTTGAAGGTGGGGCATGGAGCCCACAGTTCATAGTCTGAAGTGCTGGCTAGGCTGCCTCAGGGAGGGAGCAGTGCGAGAAAGGAAAGGGAGGTGGGAGGGGGAGAGCCTGGACATGGAGACCCTCATGGTGAGGGGTTTGACAGGTCACCACTGAAAACATGTGAGGGCTTATTATGACTCACCACGATTGAACTGTTTTCTGTTTTTGGGGGTGGGGGAAAGAGTCTCGCTCTGTCGCCCAGGCTGGAGTGCAATGGCGCGATCTCAGCTCACTGCAACCTCTACTTCCTGGGTTCAAGTGATTCTCCTAGTTGGGATTACAGGCATGCGCCACCATGCCCAGTTAATCTTGTAGTTTTAGTAGAGACGGGATCTCACAGTATTGGCCAGGCTGATCTTAAACTTCTGACCTCGTGGCCCGCTCAGCCTCCCAAAGTGCTGGGATTACAGGTGTGAGCCACTGAGCCCGGCCTGGACTAAATGTTTTTTATATCTTATTTAACCCTTAAAAAGTACTTGGGGGCTTAGCACTGTGGCTCAGCCCTGAAATCCTAGCACTTTGGGAGGCCAAGTTAGGAAGATCACTTGAAGCCAGGAGTTAGAGATCAGTCTGGGCAACATGATAGACCCCCTGTTTCTACAGAAGGTAGAAAAAATTAGCCAGGCATGGTGGCTTGTGTCTGTGGTCCTGGCTACTTAGGAGGCTGAGGCTGGAGGACTGCTTAAGCCTAGGAGTTTGAGGCTGCAGTGAACTATGATCATGCCACTGCACACAGTCTGGGTGAAAGAACGAGACTGTCTCAAAAAAAAAAAAAAAAAAAGAAGTACTTGAGGATACATATTATTCCCATTTAAGAGGTGAAAAAAATGAGGATCAGTGAGGTGGGCTCATTTGCCAAAAACACACTAGCATTAAGAATAGACAAAGCTGCAGGCAGACCTGGTCAGGGCTAACCCTCAAAGCCCACGCTTAACCACTGCACCATCCAGCACTTTGCTATCCAGTACCACACTATCCAACACTGAGCTGCTGTCCAGGACCATGCTATCTAACACTGAGCTGCTGTCCAGGACCATGCTTTCAAACAATGAACGAATCAGTCCTGCACTATCTGGGCCCATGTGGGGTGCAGGAGGAGGCTGAAAAGGTAGGAGGTATTTGTAGGATGCGCTGCAAACCTTGATTACCTAGAAGACTCCTGGGAGAAGGAGGGTCAGACTTTTTTGTTGCTACTTAGGATTGAATTTTTGGAACACTGGTGAGAGTTGAGAATTTGGTACAGAGTGAGCACCCCAAAAATGATTGCTGTATTGAATCAAATTATGGCTCTTCCTGGAAAGTGACACTTCCAGCCAGAAGCCTGGTGTGCACAAGAACAGCAATGCCCCAGACCTCCAAGGACTCAGGACCTAAAGTAGTGCAAGAAGCCCAGATGCAGGAGGGGCACAGTGAGCTCCAGGCCTCCACATCTGAACGGAGAGCTTCCATCAGCTTGGATGAGCCAGATCAGGTCCCTCTGTGCATGATGGCTTCCTCCTTTTCAAGCCATTCTATAAACTCCCAGTGCTGCAGCCAACCAAACAGGCAGGGGTGGAGCAAGAACCATGTCCTCCCTTCGAATCAAACACTTCCCACAAACCTTTTTCTCCCCAAAGTCATTAATAACAATCTACATCCCCACAGCATCTGTTAACAATTTATTATTACACAGGTAGTATAACATTTTCATACCTACACCATTTTTCATTCTAGGTGGAGTTAATTGCAAATGACTCACAAGCAAATAACATTTCCTCCAGCAATCCACTGCAAACAATGGAGCTCTGATTTCTCCCACCAAATCCTGCCGCCTTGCCCCAGCTTCCATGACCTTCCCTCATTTATCACCATTGCTCTAAATGAGTCACACATACCAATACAAAAGGCCCTCAAACTGTTGACTCAGTGGCTCCTTTCTGCTAAAAGTGGCTTCTAAAAGCATGTGGACGCTTCTTGAAAATTGAATTCTAGTTTCTCATCAAATGGAAAAATAACTTTTCCTCAGGATACAAAAATCATTCATTGATTGAACCAACTTCAGATTCTTTTAGTGGTGGCCACATGGTATACTTTCTGGAGATTAATTCTGAGTTAAAAGCTCAGAGGAAAAGGTGGCTTGATCTATTTTTGAGTCTGCCACAGGCCTTGGAGGGGGAGCAGTGAAAGTTACATCAGATATCTGACATTCTAGTCCCACTTTTTTCTTTTCTTTTTTTTTTTTTTTTTTTTTTGAGACAGGGTCTGACTATGTTGCCAAGGCTGGAGTACAGTGGCACAATCTCAGCTTACTGCAACCTGGCTCAAGCAATCCTCCCACCTCAGCCTTACTTGTAACTGGGACTACCATGCCACCATACCCGGCTAATTTTTGTATTTTTTTGTAGAGACGAGGTCTCGCTATGTTTCCCAGGCTGGTCTTGAACTCTTGGGCTCAAGAAATATACCCATCTTGGCCTCCCATAGTGCTCAGATTACAGGTGTGAGCCACTGCACTCGGCCTCCTCACTTTTTACATGAGAAAACCAAGGCCTAGAGAGGTTAAGTGACTTCTGTAAGTCTCCTGGTGAGGTAATGGTGGAATTGGGGTTAGAAACCAGTTCTGCATACTTACTATCGAATATCACTGTATGAGGAATTGGCAGAATAGCTAACAATGGCTGACATTTCTTAAAAAATCACTATATCCTTGCTATGTGTGGTAGATTAAATTATTGTTTATAACTCATTTCTTCCCCCAGAATCTCCAATCCACAGGCAAATGAGAAGTATGTGCTTGTTGTATGACACTGAGCTTTTGTGGTTGTCACGCAGCAATAGCTGACTAAGACAGTAATTGGTATCTGAAGTGGAATGCTTTCATAACCAAAACCTGAAATATGCGGCACTGGCTTTGAGACTGGGTGGCAGGTGGTGAGGGAAGTGTTGTAGGAGGCTAGTAAAATGGCACTCACATTATGTAATGGCAAAACATTTGGTAAAGCTGTCACTTGCAATAGCCTGGAAGGTAAAGAATGTGCCTGAAGCATTTGTCAAATTGGATGAAGAGACTCTGGGGCAGGCTGGTGAAAGTATGAGCTGACTACTGCTAATTGCATTAAACTCAAGGAGGAATTGGCCGGCTTGCAAGCAGAGAACTTCAAGGAACTATAAAGAGGCCAGAAATTGCGAGGTGGGAAAACAAAACAATGCCTTACCAGACAAGAGGTGTGGCCACTACAACATAGCCTCAGGAGATGAAATTTAGCAGTTTCATCTGTAAAATTTTTGTGGGTTGTTTTGCAGCCATAGCTGTCTGATGGGTACTCTACCTGTCACTTTGCATGCATTATCTCATTTAACCATTATAGTAATCCCAGAATGTAGATGTTATTATTTCCATTTTACAGATGTTGAAACTGAGGCGTAGAGAGGTTTTGAAACAGGCCCAGGGTCACACAGCTGTGTGAGGCAAACCCAGAGTTAGAACTCAGTGGTGGAGGCTAGGCATGGTGGCTCACACCTGTAATCCCAGCACCATGGGAAGCTGAGGCAGGTGGGTCATCTGAGGTCAGGAGTTTGAGACCAGCCTGGCCAACATGGTGAAATGCTGTCTATACTAAAAATACAAAAATTAGCCGGGCATGGTGGTGGGCACCTGTGATCCCAGCTACTTGGGAGGCTAAGGCTGGAGAATTGCTTGAACCCAGAAGGCGGAGGTGCAGTGAGCCGAGATCATGCCACGGTACTCCAGCCCGAATAACAGAGAGAGACTCCATCTCAAAAAATAAAAAAAGCAAAACAAACAAAAAAGCTCAATGGTGAATCTGACTCTAAAATCCATTTCTCGTCAGCAAGCTTTTCTGCCTGTCATCCTGCAAATGTTGCCGTGCTCTTTACTGTTAACGTGTGTGAGTGTGATAGGTAGAATGGACCTCCAAATATGTCCCCATCTCAGTCCCTGATATTGACTAAGAGGAATTCAGGTTGCAGTTGGAATTAAGGTTGCTAATCATCCGACCTTCAGAAGGGGAGATTATCCTGGATGATCTGGGTGGGCCCAACGTAAACACAAGGGTCCTTATAAATAGAAGAGGGGGATCACAGAGACCTTTGAATTGCTACACTGCTGACCTTGAAGACAGAGGAAGGGGCCATAAGCCAAAGAATGCACACAGCCTTCAGAAGCTGGAAAAGGCAAAGACACGAATTCTCCCCTAAAGCTTTCAGAAGGAACACAGCCTTGTCAATTTTACTGTGATTTTAACCTATAGTCTCATTTTGGAGTTCTGACCTCCAGAACTCCAAGATGACAAATTTATGTTGTTTTAAGTCACGAAGTTTGTGGTAGTTGGTTATAAACAACAATAGGAAACTAATACAATGACTACTCCTAAATGTGTGCTTTATGTGTATGTACATGACTTTCTTCTTATTTGAGACAGAGTCTCACCTGTTGCTCAGGCTGGCATGCAGTGGCACGATCCCGGCTCACTGCAACCTCCACCTCCTGGGTTCAAGTGAGTCTCCTGCCTCAGCCTCGGGAGTAGCTGGGATCACAGGCATGCAGCACCACATCCAGCTGACTTTTGTATTTTTGCTAGAGACAGGGTTTCACCATGTTGGTCAGGCTGATCTCGAACTCCTGACCTCAGGTGATCGGCCTGCCACGGCTTCCCAAAGGGCTCGGATTACGGGCGTGAGCCACCACTCCTGGCCCAATGTGACTTTCTAAGTGTGTATCTCTCCATGAAAGTCTATATGTCTTGGGTGAGGGTCGCCCTTTTGGTGGCCAAATAGGGGTGAAGAAGCCAGCAGATTCCTGGGAGGGCTGCAGGCTTCATCTATTCCTTTATTAGTTGGCCACAACCAAACACAGCACTGTAATTAAATTCAGCAAGCATGATATGCTGAGGACCTACAGGTCAGTATCTATGTGAGTGGGTGCAGCCATCTGTGTTCAGGTACTCACACACTTGTGAATGTTCACATGTGCACCTGTGTGAGTGAACATGTCATCTCTGCTCATGCACGTGTGTACAGATGTGTCTATGTATATGACTATGTGCAGGCATGTGTGTACATGAACCTGTGTGTTATGTGTATTGTATGCACATGCATATACCCTGGATTCATTTGGGGATTTTGGGCCAGAGATCAGAACCCACCATTTAACTGGTGCCTTCCTAAGCAAGGCCCTGGGTAGAGACATAGCACAGGAGCCCTTGACAGGAACCATTACTTTGCTCTTTTATCCCTGGGGCTGGAGTAAAATGAAGCTTGTTTTCCATTTCTACACAATGAGAAGAAGTGTATCGATTTTTCCTCACTTGTGATTGTTCACATTAGGGGCTTGTTTCTAAATAATTGACACTAGGATCATTCGTTTTACTGCACAAACATATTTTATGGGTCACTTTTCGCTTTGAGACATAGTTCTGGGCGGACCCGAAACAAGTCCATTTTGTAGATTGGTGTTTCTCTGCAGGGAGAACATCCTTCAAAGAGCAGGTTCAGCTGCTCTGGTGGCCCCCTTTCAATTGTGTATTTCCTCACCCATTAATTTGTCCACAAGATTCCACTGAGTGCCAGTGCTGTGTGCACAGAATCTAGGCACTAGGCGTGGGCTGTGGTAGAGGGGCACTAGTGGGTCCTTGCTTTCTGACCCAATCAGTCTGAGTCTGAAGTGCTAGCCTCAGAAGAAGCCTTCCACCCATCCACCTGTCCACCTGTCCGCCTTAGGAAGCAGTAAGGAAATTCAAGGGCTCAGGGAAAAGCAGCAGGAAGAGGGAGGGATGAAGAGTCAAAGCCCCCAGTTGTCAAGGTCCCCTCTCCTAGCTTTGCTCATGCCACCCTGACTTTTCAAAGGATGCTGCCCCACTGTCCACTGCCAATCATCCTCATGCTTGAAAAATAGCTTACCCCCCCTCAGGATTCTCTGAGCCCCCAAACTGGAAGGACATCTCCCTCCTCAGTCCATGTCCCTCTGGGTCAGCATCTGAACCTCCTTCCTCACATCCTGACTTGGGTTTCAATGTGAGTTCCTTGGAATGTAATTTCTTTGAGGTCAGAAGCTACCCCTGCCTCACCATCTCTTCAGCTTCCCCAGGAGGTTTTCAATGCTATTACCCACACACTTGGATCACCCTCATTCCTTGGACTTGTGAAATTCCGAGAGAAGCAGCTGGGATGGAAACTGGTGACCACCACTCCCAGTCCTGCTGACTGTTTTTCTGGACTTCTAGTACTGATCCTCCATGCCCACCCCTGGGTTGCCGTGGTCTCTCTAAAGTCTTCTCAGTGTGACTCTAGGCTAATTTTCCTTTTCGAATGTGGTGCTGAGAACAGCAGTTTCTTCTCTTGTATGAGTGACCTCCTCATGGAGAGCTCAGGTTTCTAAGCTTCAATGCCACATCCTGCAACCCAGTGAGGAGGAAAGAGGAAGGTCCAGACCGAAAGGCTTACAGCTTCCCACTGACCCTGCAGGGCAGGCTCCTTTCTGCCTGCCTGTGGGCCCCTCAGCAACTGGGTCAGCCTTGTCTGCTCAGGGGAGGGTTGCTCCTGGTTCTTGCAGGAGGCCTCAGCTGGTGCAACAGCAGTGGCAGGTTTTGGGGGACATCTCCTATTTCTTTATATCGTCTCAGAGAGAAAGTCATGGGACTTTATTATACAGGCTGAAGCCAGGAATGCTAGTTGCCTCCCTAATATCCATTCTCTTCTTTGTTCTTCATAACAGAACCCCAATTCTATTTCTTGTGGCAATGGGTCTAACTAAAGGACCAAGTGTTCCAGCTTCTCTTGCAGCTAGAGGTGACCAACAGGTTGGGAGCAGAAGTGTTACAAAAGTGGGTACAGCTTCTGAGAAACTGCTTTAACAAAGGGCAGGCAATGGTATATGACTTCTGCCCCCCTCACCCCTCCACCCCACCCCTTTCTCTAATGCTAACTTTCTGCCTAGAACTCAGGCATAAAAACTGGAGCCGCAAAAGTCATCGTGAAGTGACCTTGAGGATGAAAGCCATTTTTCTATAAGGATGATAGAGCATAGGGATGGATGATTCTGGCTCCTATTCGCTACACAATACTTTCTTCTGTTTATCCCAGGACTTCTTGTATAAGAGAGAAATAAATTATTACCATTTTCTGTTACTAGTTTCTTAATGCAACTCCTGATATATGAGACTGTATGGTTATAGCTCTTACTGAGAATAGCCAAGTGTTCAAGAGCTGGGTAACCCATCACAAGTGATCTACCAGTCTTTTAAAATTCTATTACTAAAACCCAAACATGCTCTTTCATATTTCCAGCATAACACTGGGTCTAAATTTAGACTGGTACATCCTGATGCTGCACCAGCCTGCTCTTAATTTAAGGCATATAGGCATCTTGCTAATTTGGGGATAGTTATGTGAATAGGGGAGAAAGTGGCAGATGTAAGGGGAGCCCAGGCTTTAAAGGGAATTTTCCCAGAGACTCCTGCCATATAGATATCCAGAGTAAAGTAGCTAACAGCGCAGGCTAAAGATTCCAGGCTCGGCCAAGCAGCTAGGTAGCGCAACCCAGCAGAGCTCATTCCACTTTGTAGAGGCTGCATGTATATGTGCAGGCTGTCAGTATTTGTTTGACTGGATGGGTTATTAAGGTCAATGTTTATTCTGATTGGTCAGTGCCTATGCCTATACCAGTTAACTATTCTGTATAGGAACCCTGCATAGTACAAGGTTTTTAAAACCTGACAACCTCCTTGCTTGATGATGTACTACTTCATCTCCAGGTCCACCCAAGGACTGTGGAATGCACTAGAGTTCAAACTGTATGTTCAAACAGTAAATGATTAATTCTACACATGTGCAACTCTGTAATACTGGAAAGAGGAGGTTAATGAGTATGTGTATTAAACGACAACAGAGGCCTTTCCTCTAAGTGGATCATCCTCAAACTTTTTTTGTTGTTTTCTTCAATTTATCTGATTGTCTTTTGATCAGTACAGACATACCTTGATTGGGAATTAATCATATTCCACCTGCACAGCCACCTTTTTCTCTGTGTCAAAAATGACAAGCTCTTTACCATTCCAACATAGCCACCTATTAGATGGTGTTGTGTTCTTCAGTCAGTGTTCTGCCTTCTGAAATAGATACCCACTCAGCACGTGCAAGTACCAGCCCTTGGGCCTTTGCCAGTCTGCTCCCTCCCTTAGCAGTTAACCTAGTGGTGCTCAGCCCACCAGGGGCATGACATGGCTCCTGCTACTTGCGGTTCTTATTCTTCATCACACTGTCATGGTGCCTGCTCTCCTGGGAGCTCAGGACATTATTCTTTCTCTAAGCCCTTTGGGACGATCACTCAGGGGTCTAACTAAAGGTGAGTTCAGGCCCCCCCACCACTGCCTCTTCCCTGAAGTGGTTTTGGGGCATGGGTACTTTGATGTTCTTTTACTAGCTCATCTTGGGTGGACATGGAAGTTCCTGTCTTTTCTAATACTGAGCTGTGCTACTCATCCCTTCTGCTCCACCTGGCTCTTACAGATCCTATTCCCTTCCCCTCAGCCCAGAGAAGGAATGCAATTCAAGGTCATATGATGATGAGGAGACCCTGGAATTTTATTCAAGAGGTAGCAGAGATTGGAGACCTGTTTGTGTTCATGAGAGTTTAAAGCTCTTCCTGGAGGACTTTCTATTCAAGATGCTGCACTGAGCATATTATAGCCCCTCCTTCCACTAAAATGACAGTAAAGGAATACAATAGTATAGTCCTCTAACAAGGAAGACAAGGGGAGGGTCATTGGATGAGGGATTTTAACAGATTTCTGGAAGAGAGGAAGTGTATGAAGAAATGCTGGTTGGAAAGCAGAGTGGAGAAACTCGCGGCGTGGAATACATGCAAAGGGGACATGCTTAGTTGAGCGAAGAGAAAGCTGCAGTCATAGAGATGACGGATACTTTAGGCTGACCTAGGACGAGAGTGTGAGGCTGAAAATAGGAGGAATAATTGAAGATGTGTACAAAAACAGTTGACCTTCACAACCCTCTCTCTTTTTCCCAAAATGCAGGCTAGATGACAGTGCGGGATTTACCCCTAGGACAAAACACTTGTGGCTATTTAAATGCAAATTTAGATTAAACAGAATGATTATTTCTTAAGAAATTCCACAAATGTCTGGGAAGAATTTGGGCAGTGAGTGTGAACTGGTGTCTGAGAGTAAGGTCCTCTGCCTTCTGGCATTTGAGGGGGGAAGGTGTGGTGTAATTGACTTTCTGATCATTCATGTGGCATGAAGCCCACCAGCAGTCAGCTCCGCCCTTGGATACAGAGCTCCTGGTCAGAGCAGTTCATTCATAAACATGAATGAATGGCCAAGGATCCCCAAACATTTGAGGAGAATCTGAATTAATCAAGGGACAAATTAAGGTAAATGAGACCTTGGTTGCAGAAGAAACAGGATGATTAAGGAACAGAACTTCTAAAACAACTCCTGTCTCCAAAGCAGTCACCCTCTCCCTGAACACATCAGACTCCCTGAGTGGTCCTGTTGAAGGTCCTCACTCCTGGCTCAAAGTGGAAAATTTAAACATCTTGTTTTGGCATCTTACTAAATCTATGCTGTAATGTCCAAAATGGTAGCTATTAGCCACTTGTGGCTATTTAAATGTAAGTTTAAATTAATTAAAACGAAGCAACAAATTTAGTTCCTTAGTTGCATTAGCCACTCAAGTGCGATTTCAAGTGCTCAATAGCTGCATGTGGCTAGTTCCTACCATACTGGACAGTGCAGATACAGAAGGTTTACATCACCAAAGAAAATTCTATTGGACAATGTTGATCTATAGCAACAGGTTACAGTTGAAAGTTGCATTTTATCATCATTACATAGATTTATACACACACATCAATCACTTCCATTTACAATTTAATTTGTTTTTATATATTTTTAAGTTGAAGCATAATTTATATATAGTAAAATGCACAAATCTTAAGTGTACAGGTCAATAAATTTTTAATATGTATACACCAGTGTGATTACCACTCAAATCAATATATGGAACATTTCCATCACTTCAGGATACTCTTTTGAGACAGTATTTTGTCTCACCCTCTCCCATCTCCCCCAGGTAACCACTGATCTGAAATCTATCACCATAGATTAGTTTTGTCTGTTCTTGAATTCATAAATGAGGTCACACAGTATGTATCTTATGTATCTAGTTTTTTCCCTCAGCATAATGCTTTTGAGATTCATTCATGGTGTGCATACATTGTGCATACGATATTTGTATTATTTTGTTGCTGAGTCATCTTCCATTGTATAAAATACCACAATTGGTTTCTCCATTCACCTGTTGATGGACATTTGGATTTTCTCCAGTTTTGCCTATTATAAATAAATATACTATGAACATTTAAGTTTTTTTTTGTGTGTGCGTGGAGTAGATTCACTGAAGGCTGAAAAATGCATTCATGTCTTGGATGTTGCTTTTGGCAACACTATTTATTTCATAGGTTTCCATGTAAGATCATGGGCTTCACAAAAGCTAGGCAGGGGAGGACGGTTGGGTCCCTGGAAGTCCTTGGGAATGAAAAATGTGTTGCTGGACGCCAGGGAGGGGAAATGTTTCTTCTTCAGCCCTTCTTCCGTTACCTAGAGTGGAGTTCAGTGAGAAGACTCTGACAGGCAACACCTGAAATCAGACGTGTAGCATTCTGATTTGTGTGGGACCCTCGAGGGAGGGCTGGTGAGCAACTAGAGGGCATAAGAGACAAATAAATAATAGACCTGACCGGGCTTGGTGGCTCACTCCTGTAATCCCAGCACTTTGGGAGGCCGAGACGGGGAGCGGGGGGGTGTATTTTTTTTTTGAGATGGAGTTTCACTCTTTCGCCCAGGCTGGAGTGCAATGGCGCGATGTGGGCTCACTGCAACCTCCGCCTTCCGGTTTCGAGCAATTCTCCTGCCTCAGCCACCTGAGTAGCTTGGATTACAGGCGCCTGCCACCACGCCCAGCTAATTTTTGCATTTTTAGTAGAGACGGGATTTGACCAAGTTGGTCAAGCTGGTCTCGAACTCGAACTCCTGACCTTGTGATCCGCCCGCCTCGGCCTCCCAAAGTGCTGGGATTACAGGCGTGAGCCACCGAGCCCAGCCGGGTCTATTGTTTACTAGCCTGTTATGCCCTCTAGTTCCTAGCCAGCCCTCCCTCCAGGGCCCCACACAATTTAGAATACTACATGTTTGCTTTCAGGTGTTGTCTGTCAGAGTCTTCTCACAGAACCCCACTCTAGATAACAGTAAGAAGGGCTGAAGAAGCAGCATTAATTTTTTCCTGTGTGGGTGAATTCAGCTGCCTTTTTGGCCCCTATCCCTCATGACGCCGGCCATGATGGCAGCCACAGCATAAGCTCCCAGACGCTAGGTCTGTTCTCACACCGCTATAAAGAACCGCCCGAGACTGGGTAATTTATAAAGGAAAGGTTTAACCGACTCACAGTTCAGCATGGAAGGCCTCAGGAAACACAAGCATGACAGCGGGGGAAGCAAACACACCGTCAGTGAAGAGGCAGGTGCGAGAGCGAAATGCCGAGTGAATGGGGAATTCCCTTATAAAACCATCAGATCTCGTGAGAACTCACTATCACCAGAACAGCATGCGGAAACCTCCCCCCATGACTCAATTAGTTCCACCTGGTCCCGCCCTTGACACGTGGGGATTATTACAATTCAAAGGTGAGATTTGGATGGGGACACAGAACCAAACAATTTCAGGGTGATTCCTAGAGTCTTCCCAGACTCAGCTTCCTGCTGCTTAGCCTGGGGTCTCTGGCGATGCCCTAGATTAAGCCTTGTCCTTTCTCACCTGACCCGTGAATCAGCCTTCTTAATGATCCCTCGGGCTGGGTATGGTGATCTTTCTTTCTTTCTTTCTTTCTTTTTTTTCTTTTGAGACAGAGTCTTGCTCTGTTGCCCAGGATGTAGTGCAGTGGCATGATCTTGGCTCACGGCATCTTCTGCCGCCAGGGTTCAAGCGATTCCCCTGCCTCAGCCTCCCGAGTAGCTGGGACTACAAGTGCAGGCCACCATGCCCGGCTAATTTTTTTGCATTTTAGTAGAGACGGGGTTTCAACCATGTTGGCCGGGATGGTCTCGATCTCCTGACCTCGTGATCCGCCTGCCTCGGCCTCCCAAAGTGCTGGGATTACAGGTGTGAGCCACCGCCCTCAGCCAGTAGGGTGATCTTTCTAAGACACAAGTCTGACCCTGCCCCTTTCTTCATTAAAATACTTCAGTGGCTCCCCATTGCTCACAGGATAAATCTAAGCTCCTTATCATGGCCTAGAAAGCCTCCTGTGCCTTGGCCCAAAGTCTCCTTCTCAGTGCCCTTTCATCTGATTTTCCCACATTCACCCCTGACTCCAGCTAGTGCAGGGGGCTGTCATAGCTCTTTGCTTTACCTCTGGGGCAAGGAGGCCCTTGCCACAGGTGTCAAAAAAACTTATAAACAAGATTTTAAATCAATATTTTAAAAAATCAAAATGAACTCAAAAAACCCACAACGAATATAATATCAAGATTTCATGTAAAGACAGGCTTTGACAGTGCTATGCTGCATGTTGTTTGAAGCCTGAGGCAAGGGGAAAATGCATCCTTACAAGGTTTATGTATTTTAACGGGTTAATTTAAACATCGCAAAACAGAAAACTAGATGTATCAACCCTCACAACGTTAAGTTCAAATATTTTATTTTTTCCCAGACCAGAATTTATCACAATTTCACATTCCTGGCTTAAGTAGAAGCAAGTGCATCAGTCATATTTTTAAAATCTAGTTTTGAAAAAGGGCAGACTTTGAGTCTGGGTTCACAATGGCTTCACATGGTGCTGATGTGATGATGTCCTTTTTACTTGGGATACCACTTCTCCTGTCTTGGTGGTGTGGGGTGCTGGTGAAGAACAAGACCTTAAAACTGGACAAGCCAGGGCGTGGTGGCTCATGCCTTGTAATCCCAACGCTTGGGGGATAGAGGTGGGCAGATCACTTGAGGCCAGGAGTTTGAGACCAGGCTGGGCAATATAGCAAAACCCATCTCTGTTAAAAAATACAAAAATCAGCTGCGTGTGGTGGTGTGCACCTGTAGTTCCAGCTACTCAGTAGGCTGAGGTGGGAGAATTACCTGAGTTGGGAGGTGGAGGCTGCAGTGAGCCATAATCATACAATTGCACCCCAGCCTGGGTGACAGAGTGAGACCCTGTCTCAAAACAAACAAAAACAAAACTGGGCCATCTCAGTTCTACATCCTGGTACCATTATTCACCAGCTATGTGATTCAGGGCAAATTATTTAACATCTCCCTCTGTATCTCAGTTTCTTTGCTGGTGGAAAAGATATAACAGAAGCTCACTATTAGGGTGGCCGTGAAGAGCAAATGAGGTAGTTCTTGTAAAGAACTTTGACAAATGTGAGGTCCAGAATACGTTCTCAAAACAATAAAAAGTCCCTAGATACAGTCTTACTCATCCTTTAAGACCCAGCTTAAGCCTGAGGAGCTGCATATAACTAACTAATCTAGGAAGTCAGTATTTCCCCTTTCCCTGGGCTCCCTCAACCCCAGAGCTTCCCCTGACATCTCCCTGACCACATGGCATAGTTCTCATGTGTGTATCGTCTGTCTCCTCCACTGACTGTGAGCAGCCCTAAGGCAGTAACCACAGGACATCTTCTGCAAAACCAAGGCTGAACTTGCTATGCCAGCCCGGGTTTCCAGGCCATGCTTGGCACTCAACTCTGGTCTTGCTCTGCTGAGAAGAGAGAAGATAAGGTTTCTGCCAGAAAGGGCACAGTCTGGGGCAAGAGTTGACTGGCATGAAGACTGGTGACTCAAAATTGCAGGTTAGTTTGAACTTCAGTCCCCTGCTGGCAGGAAGAGGAGTAACTAAGGGTCAGGAAGGCTCAGAGTGTTCTGGAGGAGGGTCCAGTCCTGCCATGTTGCAAGGTCCTTGGTGTTTTTTTGACTGTGTAGAACAAGTAATTCTAAGGAGTCCTGAGCCTCTGAGAGTGATCCCTGGCATCTGAGTAACACTTTAGGCTATATGTGGGGGATGATGGGATGGCGCTAGACACCCACATTATGGGTATTCTCATCTCATGAAAGAAGAGGGTGTTCACTGCTTCTATGTTGGGGTTTCCCACAACCTCACCTAAGGAAGCTCCCACACCACTGGTTCTGTGTCCAGTGCCTATTCTAGGACCCAGCTGCTGCCTCTCCTCTTCTTTCCCTATATCAGTCAGATTCCAACAGAGGCAGAAAACAGCAGGATTCACAGGCACACAGACGTGCATGTGTGTATGTATATGCATGTGTATGTGTATATATATGTACATACATGTGTCATATATCATATGTATATGTATATCTATCTGTATGCTTGCATGGAATTGGTTTATGCATTTTGGGAAATGGGGGCTGGGCTGGCCATCAGGAAGGGCAGCAGGAACTCTTAGGCAGAGCAGAAGCTTCTGTCCACAGGTAGAATTTCTTCTTCTTTATGGAAGCATCTGCTCTTATGGCCTTTGCCTAATTGAATCAGGTCCTCCCAGAGTATCCAGGATAAAGGATACTTTACTTAAAGTCAACTTATTATAAACATTAATTATATATACAAATACCCTCATAGCAACATCTAGATTAGTGTTTGATTGAATAGCTGGGGGTTGTGCCCTAGAGAAGTTGGCACACGAAACTGACTGTTACATTCTCCAAATTTACTTCTTGGATCTATGGAGGAAGAAGAAACCAACTTAGCCTCTTTGTGCCTGTGTAAAGCAAGAAGCAAGAGTTAAAAGGGATCCCCATGGGTTGGAACCCATATATCTGATCAAAAGGGAGGAGGTGACTACAGACTCCCCTCAATAGCTCAAGCAGAGACCACACTCCTGCAAAACCAGTGTGGACATTCTCAGTCTCCACAAGAACAAGTGTCTCCTTCAGGTGATGGGAAAAGGTTAGGTGGGGCAAAAAGGAGAGAAAGCATCCATTTCCCGGGCACCAGACACTGACAGAGAACAGATTCTAAAAAAGCCTCATCCCCAGAGCTTGTCTAGTGAGTGATACATCCTTCTAACGGTCACATGTGGGAGCTCTCATGTCACCTTCATTCACTTTCTTCTCTCCCCCCAACCATCCACCCACTTACCCAATCATCGACTTATATATGCATCCATCCACCCACATATCCATCCATCTACCCACTTACCCATCTATCCATCCTCCACTCACTTACCTATCCCATCTACCCACCCACCTCTTCATCCACTCACCCACCCATCCATCCACCCCCATATCCATCAATCTACCCACCTACCCATCTATCCATCACGCTCTACATATCTGTCTGTCCATCCACCCACCCACTCATCCATGCACCCACATATCGATTTATCTACTCAGTATCTATCCATCCATCCACCCATATATCCATCAGTTTACTCACATATCTGCCCATCTACCCACTTACCCATATATCCATCCTCCATTCAACTTCCTATTCCATCTACCCACCCACCCCTTCATCCACCCACCTACCCATCCATTCACCCACAAATCCATCAATCCACCCACCTACCCATCTATCCATCACTCTCTACTTACCTATCTGTTCATCCACCCGCCCACCCATCCTTCCCCCCCACATATTCATTCATCTACTCTCATATCTATCCATCCACCTCCCCACCTATCTATCCATCACTCTCTACTTACCTATCTATCCATCCACTCACCCACCCATCCATCCACCCACGTATTCATCCATCTACTCACATATCTGTCCATCTACCCACTTACCCATCTATCCACCCTCCACTCACTTACATATTCCATCTACCCACCTACCTCTTCATCCACCCACCTGCCTATCTATCCATCCCCATATCCATTCATCCACTTACCTACCCATCTATTCATCACTCTCACTTACTTATCTATCCACTCACCTACCTATCCATCCACTCACCTATCCGAAGAGTGACTCTTCACTCACCTATCCACCCTTGCAGTATTTATACATCCACACATCCACATATCCACACATCCACATACCCATGTATCTGCCCTTTACCTATCTATCCATCCTCCAACTATATATAAACATGCACCCACCTACTGATGCTGATGCATCTACACACCTGCCACTCATCTATCTATTCATCTACTCACCTACCTATTTATCCGTGTGCCCTCCTATCTGTCCATCTACCCATCTGTTCATCTATCCAGCAGATATTTACCGATATTTACTAAATGCCTACCATGATGCAGCCACTATGCTTGGTGCTGAAAGGGCAATGACAAGAAAAATAGAAACAGTTATTTCCCTGAGGGAGCTTACTATGTAGGAGGTAGACATTAACACAGACAGATGCCAAATTGCAATGGAGAAAATTGGTATCAAGGAGAGATACATAGTGGCATGAAAACCTGTAATGGGAGATTGAACCTAGTCAGGGAGGCAAGGAAGACTTCTCAGCTGAGATCTAGAAGAAGAGGCATGGACTTGGTGAAAGCAGAGAGAGAGAAACAATAAATTCACAGAATGAATAGCAGCTGGTGTGGCTGAAGTACTCTCCAGGGGAGATCAGCCTCTCCAAGGGGAGATGGGAAGGATGGTAATGGCCATCTGTTGGGAAATTTTACTATTTTTCTTAAACCAATCAAATCATTTTAGAAAGGAAGTAAATGATCAAATCTGTGTTTTGAAAAGATGATTAGGGAGGAGGAGAACGGCGAGGTGGGAAGACAATATAGGAGGCTGGTATAGTTAGCTGTCCTATAGTGTTTTGTTACAAATTTGGTATTGAATTTTTGGGACAAATATTTTTCCTTATGCAAATATCAACCACAAATATTGTACTGAGAGATACTTCATGTTCTAGGAATTTTGAGTACTAAACACGGAGGTGTTGAATAAGGGCATTTTCCCTGGGGAGAAGTTTTGCAGTGCTTGGTTTTCCATTTGCTCCTTGAGGCAGGGATTCATTCCCCCTTCTCACCCCAGGCCCACTATAGATACCTGATGACTTTGGCTAACCAAGAAATGAATGAAGGGTTTAGAAGACTGTATGGGCTCTGGGTCTGTTTGCTCTCAGATCCATCCCCTAGCTTTCTGTGCCTTGCTCTGTATGGAAGGGGACTGACTTCTGCAGGCAGCATTCCCAACCTTCAGTCAACAGAAGCCAGTGGGAGGCTCTGGCAGAGGGCGGGGGTAGCAGGGAAAAGGGAGAAACCAAGATATTTCTCCTTCCTTGTCTGCTTTGGGTAGAGTCTTCAGTAGCTGCTGTACCTCCTTTATAGTTCCAGCTTCTTCAGGGTGACTCTGGGCTCCTCCTGGGCAGGCTTCCTTTCTCTGTCTTGTGGCCTGGGAGTGGTAGTAGCTTCCGGCTGTTGCTAACATTTGGTTGCCTCACTATCCTGCTGGGCTTCTGAGCTTTTTCATCAATCATGTAACCAATTCCTTGCATTCAAGTTCCTCTGCCTTAAACAATCTGGTGGTTTCCTCTTTCCTGCTTGGATTCTGATTAATGCAGACTCAGTTGTGGATGTGGCTTCTCTGTCCTGGGACCTCAGAGCTTCTGGGAAATTCCCCACCTACATACCAGCTGCCTTGAGAAACTCCTTTGAACACAAATGATGGGGGATGCCATTTGCAGTTAAAAGAAGATACTGCTCCCTTTCTAAGGAACAAAAGTATAAACAAACACATTAAGGAGAGGGAGTAAGATGAGGGAGTAAGTTTTGGGGGAAGAAGTAACTATTACAATAACAACTTTCAATTATTAGATCTTTGAAATGTGATGCCTTGCATACATTCTCAAGAATGCTACAAAGAAGTCATATTGTTCTCATTTTGCAGATGAGCAAATTGAGGCTAGTAGATGGCAGAGCTAAGGCTTGAACCTCTGGTCCCACTCCCTCCAGAACCTATGACCATTCTGTGGAGCACACATAGAGAGAAGAACCCTCTCCAAGAAGTAGTGATATTTCTATTAGTTATATATGCATTTATATATATATATGCAAACACACACTTAATACACTGGAAATATATATTAATAAGCTGCAAAGAATCTTATTAAACCAGGTCTTGCTACTTAATATGGAAATGTCAAATCCTCAGTGTCCAAATCACTTTAATGATGTCTATGATGCCAAATGCCCAGAGAAGGGTTGAGACATCAGCTAACATAACCAGCAGCCAGTGTGACATCCCTGGACACACAGATATCACACCACTCTTACTTTAACAATGACATAAAACTGCATTTCCAGGGGGACCTGCAGCAACAAAATCCCAGGCTTGATTATCCAGAAAACTATATCTTCCGCACAGGTCACAGAGAAAACACTGTAAGAACCAAACAAATTACAAGATAGATGAGGCATCAAAGGAGGAATGGGGTCCTTGCAGTGTATGATATAAAAACCAGATAGCAGAGGCCGGGTGCAGAGGCTCACACCTGTAATCCCAGCACTTTGGGAGGCTGAGGCTGGTGGATCACGAAGACAGGAAATTGAGACCATCCTGGCCAACACGGTGAAACCCATCTCTACTAAAAATACAAAAATTATCTGGGCGTGGTGATGGGTGCCTGTAGTCCCAACTACTTGGGAGGCTGAGGCAGGAGAATGACTTGAACCCGGGAGGCAAAGGTTGCAGTGAGCCAAGATCACAACACTGCACTCCAGCCTGGGTGACAGAGCTAGACTCCATCTCCAAAAACCAACCAACCAACCAACCAACCAACCAACCAAACAAACAAACAAACAAACAAAAAACACCAAAAACCATATAGCAAAACAACAACAACAAACAACAAAAAAACAAACAACAAAAGAAAACCATATAGCAGAAGCCGAGAAAGTGAGGCTTATTTAACCCTTCCTTCGGGGAACTCAGTACAGAAGTCTACCCATAGGCTTTAATTTTTTTTTTAAGGCTATTTGTCAAATGTACAGGACAGAGCAGAGAACGCTTATCAAGAGTGAGTTGGGGCTGAACAGAGGCAGTCAGGAAGTTGCCATGGTCGTTTTAAAAAAACTGTTTTTGCTTATTAGTTTTCAGAGTTCTATTTCTACAGGATCCTCCTTGGGTTGTAATGATGACATGCACTTTGTACATGAAGGTAGCTATTTCTTCAGCAGTGGTGAGTGGGTAACTCAACCCTTACTGTTTCTTTTCTGATAATTCTTGCCCTCAACAAACCCTCAGTGGGTTTATAGGTTAATCTTGGGCCAAGGAATAGTGAGTAAGACCTTGGGTACTCATACAGGGTTAGACTTGTCCCTGTGCTCAGTGGCCCCCATCATTGCCATCTGCAAGCCTTTGCCAAGCTGTTTCACCTGCAAGGCAGGCTCCTCGGCTGCTCTCCAACTCTGTGCTCCCCACTTCTCATTTCTTACTCTGGATTCAACTGTCCTAGGAAGGCTCTGTGGGCAACCGTGTGCAGTGTTCCTTCAACTCCCTAAGCACTGAGATGCAGGCCATCATATATACTTGGCCATCATAGATTTGCTCCCATTTTTCCTTGTCTCCAAATTGTCCTACATACTACTCCCAGATTTTTTTCCTAAAACATAGCTCAGACCCTGTCATTATCGGATGCAAAGTCTCCAGTGGCCGCAAGGATCATGGGTTGATTATTTTTCCCTCCTTGAGACACTTTTCCCTCTTGGTATTCAGGATACACATTCATCTATATGTTCTCTTATCTCACCAATGGATCTGTCTTAATCTCCTTTGTTGTCTGTTCTTCATCTCCCAGACTTTGAAATGTTGGGGTGCCCCGGGGCTCAGGCCCTGTTCCTCTTTACTTCCCTGCCTATGCTCACATTCTTGATGATCTCATCCTTCCTGGTGTCCTAAAACAACATATACTTATTGAGGACCCCCAGATTTCTGCTTCTAACCCAGACCTCTTCCCTAATCCTAGGCTTATACATCCAATTTTCTTGGGGAAAGAAGTTGAACAAATCCAGTCTGTTGCATTGGCCTTTCCAAAGAACTAAATGTGGCAGATTGTGTTTTTCAAGGTTAGTTACAACAATATCTTCCTTTTTTCATGATCTTTTTTTTTTTTTTTTTTTTTGAGACAGGGTCTCATTCTGTTGCCCAGGCTGGAGTGCAGTGGTGTGATCTCAGTTCACTGCAGCCTTGACTTCCCAGGCTTAAGCAATCTTCCCACCTCAGCCTCCAAAGTAGCTGCAACTACAGGAGTGCACCACTACATCAGGCTAATTTTCTTGATTTTTTTTTTTTTATTTTGAGAGACGGGGTCTTGCTATGTTGCCCAGGCTGGTCTAGAACTCCTGGGCTCAAGCAATCCTCCTGCCTTGGCCTCTCAAAGTGCTGGGATTATAAGAGTAAGCTATCAGGCTTGGCCTTTCATGACTGTCTTCCAGTGTGTCCTTGACATTCCTCCTGTGGAATCTAAGTTATTTCCCCTTGAACCTGGGAAGACCTCTGTGACTGTTGTGACTGATAGAGTATGGCTGAAGTGATGCTATGTCATTTCCAAGGCTCGATCATCAATATGGCATGCAATCTGTCCTGATCTCTTGAGATACTCACTCTTGGAAGCTAGCCAGCACGCTATGAGGAGGCCCAAATAAGGCCACATGGAGACACCATATGGAGAGGCCACTTGTGAATATTCTGGCCAACAGCCCAGCTGGGTTCCAGCTGACAGCCGGCTTCAGCCACTGGACATGGGAGTAAAGACACCTCCAGATGATCCTAGACCCTAGCCATTGGGTCACCCCCAACTGACACACTTTCCCAAATGAAGCTCCAGACATTGAGATAAGAGTCATATTGTCCCTGCTGTGCCCTGTCTGAACTCTTGACTCATAGAGTTCATGAGCAGAATAAAATAGCTGACACTAAGTTTCATGGGTTGTTATGTAGCAGTAGACCTAGTAAGAGTACTAGGTCTGCCTTAGGCCTATGCCTACCCTCCAGTTTCAGACTCAGGGAGGCCTGCTCCTCCTCTACAGCTCCTTTTATAGAGTTTGCTTTAAGACATGATCTTCCTAACTGTGTATTCTTTTTTTTGTTTTGTTTTGAGAGAAGGTCTCACTCTGTTGCCCAGGCTGGAGTACAGTGGTGCTATCTCAGCTCACTGCTGCCTCTGCCTCCGAGGTTCAAGTGATTCTCTGCTTCAGCCTCCTAAGTAGCTGGGATTACAGGTGCCCACCACCACATCTGGCTAATTTTGTATTTTTAGTGAAGACAGGCTTTCTCCTTGTTGGTCAGGTTGGTCTCGAACTCCTGACCTCAGGTGATCGACCTGCCTCGGCCTCCCAAAGTGCTGGGATTACAGGCATGAGCCTCTGCACCTGGCCTATAGAAAGAATTTTATAATACTGGGCATGTAGCTGTGGACTCCCCAATGGCAAGGTTGGCCCTTGTGCTCCCCACTTCTGTAACCCCAGTGCTTAGCATGGGGCCTGATGCTTGACAGGCTGAGGAGGCTGTTTGTTCAGTCAGTACCATGGTCTCTGCAGCCCTGGTCTCTGACATGAAAGTTCAGATGCTGCCTTCCACATTTTCCCCGCAGTGTCAGCCCCAACTGTCTCTGAGCCCTGCCTCCTTCCTCATGATGTTGCCCCTCTCATCTTCTCCAGGCTATGCGGCTCTGAATCAGCTC
Source organism: Callithrix jacchus (assembly GCF_049354715.1). Classification (NCBI taxonomy): domain Eukaryota; kingdom Metazoa; phylum Chordata; class Mammalia; order Primates; family Cebidae; genus Callithrix; species Callithrix jacchus. Next base: position 107,167,230 of record NC_133506.1, read on the forward strand.
TCCACACTCTTAAAAGCTTCCCCTTCCCGGTCTCCCTGCCACACTCCTGTTAGGAGCCTGGGCTAGTCAAAAGCCCTTCTGTTTCTAGTGTGTAAATCTCCTCAGAGATGGGTGCCTCTCCAAGCCTGTTGTTTTAGCTGAAGCAGGACGCTTACAGCTGATTATCGCATTACCGCAGGGCTGATGTGCAGTGCGGATCTGCAAGTTAGATTGCACAACACTGAGAAAATTAGTGCTTCGGAAGAAGTTGTCTGCAGTGTTATGGATGCTCCAGCATCAACAGTGTTCCAATATTCTTTCTGGAGGAGCTGACGACGCTGACAAAATACATGAAACTGCTGTTCTCATCCACACATTCAGATAAAAGGCAGTGTGTCTTGATGCAGGGCACATCATTTGGTGATGGCAAACATTATCTTTTCTTTATGAATAATAGAAGGCATTCGGCTTGTTCATAATCTTTTAAAAACTGTAGTCATAGTAACACGTGTCTTGCCCGTTAATACAAGAATTTATTCTGCCTCTTAAAGACAACAGCCTATTTTACAGTGTGTTCTTAGCCCCCCAACAGAGCAATATCCATTTGATTTGCAACTTGACCAAAGTCAGATATAGAAAGGAAAGATTGTCTTTGCTACCTGCGAGATTCTTAGCTATTACCCCCATGGGGTGATGATTCGTTTTGGTGAGAAATTGTAGTTTAGAACAAAAGAGCAAAGTCTCTGATGAAAAAAATCATCAGGGATAATGCACAAGTTAGGGGGAATGGTCTGCCTACCACATGCTCTTTTCCAAAGGAAAGAACTCAGGTTTCAGAAGTGACCAAAACGGAAGAATAATTCCAAGTGTGTCCAAACCCAAGGGGTCCTTGTTTCTAGCACCTAGGTGGCCCCGTAGGTGGTTGTGGTGGTGACATAAAGGGGTGTTACATAAACATGGGACATAAATATGTCCCATATCTCTTTTTGTAATTGATGCACTTCAAGAGGGGCATGGGGGATTTTGTAAAAGCAAGCAGGAAGATGTGGATGTTCAATGTTTGCAGGTTGAAGAAAGTAAAGTTGATTAGATTGGAGAGGGCAGCAGATGGCTCTCAGGAGACATGATGACCAATTTCAAATATCTGAGAGTCTATTGGGGGTGAAGGGATTTGACTTGTTTTCTGTGGCCCTGAGGGAAAGAACTGTTGGCTATGAATGGGAGGACACCATAGGGAAGCATATTTCAGATCGGTGTGAGGAAGTGCTTTCTTCTCATTGTTGCTGTCCAGATAAAGGATAGAAGGCATGAATAACTATGGTGGCTTAGGTTGGGTTCCCTGGCACATAGCTCTGAGACGAATCTCTGAATGCACAAAGTTTATCAGGAAGTGCCTCCATGATCAATATCTGGTAAAGGAAGCATGACTGGGCAGAGGAAGGAGTTGAGCTATGACAAAACTGCAGAAGAGCTTCAGCTGCTCCCATGGGGAGCCCTGGAGTCGGGACAGCCCTCTGCATTGAATTGAGGCTGGAGAGTCAGCCCTTTGGAACCTTTCACTGACCAGTCATCAGATGCAGCTGTCCCCCAAGGAAGTGGGAGGAGGGATCTTGGATGAGGCAGCTCTTCAGTGGAAGAAATTCCAGGAAAGCAACTCAGCTGGGAGTCATCAGCCACCAACATTTCTAGGAGCTGGAGAGATGAGTGCCTTGGGCCTAACGGGGGATCTGGGCAGCATCACACAGCATCCATTAGAGATGACTGCTTAATGGAGATGCTGTGACACCCCTGCCCCTTGTGTGACTTCTCATGATCCAGTGTTCACATTCTATAATGAAATACCATAAGGTCTAGAGAAGACCCAATTTATTGACTGTTTCCCCATGAGGCCTCCAGTATGGGGTCCTGGATGGAGTCAGAGGCAGGGCTCACTTATTTTCTAGCTTAAAGCTCTTGGCTCCTGGGAAGCATCCTACCAGTACTCCTTGGTCCAGGTAGAAGAGTTCATTCATTCAATTTCATTCAGTAATATTAATTGAGTGCCTTCTTTTAGGAGCTAGAAATGCAACTATGAAGAAGAGAAAATCGTACCCCTGATGGGGCTTATATTCTCATGGGAGAGATAGAAAACAATACACAGATAAAATAATCCTGGTAAGGAGAGGTAGAGCGATCATATGTATATGTGATATTTGTATTGGGAATTCAGGGAAGACCTCTCTGGGGAGTGACACTGCAGCAGATTCGAATGATATGAAGTAGCGATGTCTGAAGACCTGGGGAACAGGTTTACAGGCAAGAGGAATAGCAAGTGTGAAAGTCTTGAGGCAGGGACAGCCCTGATGTTTTCTAGCTTCTTTTAACTAAGTAGAGTATGGGAAGATTAACCCCAGTTTTTAGGGAGAACCTGCTTCAGTAAAGAGGCAGCTGCATTTGGGGATGTAAAAGACATTTTCAATGTTAGTAGCCAAAAAACATGCATGGTTCTCAGGAGAGAAGATGCTCGTTCTGTTGTTGAGCATTGGCATGAGACTGCCCTTGGCAGTGGAAACCCAGCTGACTATGATTTGTTTTCTCATTTGGAAAATCAAGATTATATTAATATCCACTCTGAAGGGCTGTGGGGAGGATCAAAGGCTATGATGTGTGGAGGTCCTTAACTTAGTGCCTGGCTCATGATAAGTGCTTGTTACATATTAGCTTTTATTTGTGTGGTTTAACTGAGAGAGCTAAAGAGCTGGTGCTTGAATCTAGGATTTAAATTCTATCAAAGTCCTTGCTTTGTGTAGTGTTGCTCTTCCTCTTAGTCTTAGTTCGTTTCTCTCTCTCTTAGTCTCTGTATCTCTGTCTCTACGTCTGTCTCTGTATCTATCTTGATGACTGCTGTGCTCCATCTCCACTTGTCTATCTGTTTCTGTGCTTCACTCCTCTATCACCCTCTCCCTCTCCAGCTTTCACTTTATCTGTTCTTTCTTTCTCTGTTCCCTGTCTCTGCTTCCTTTCTTCCAGACTGAGAGCCCTACAGTCTTCTATAGGCCCAGGAGCAGGCAACTCTCCATGGTGCTGACGAGGTGTGTAGGTCCAAGGCTTCCATCCCTCATTAGGAAACAAGAATGGATGGCAGTGATTTTCCTCGAGCAGCCAGTCAGCAGGGACTCTCCATCTCCTGGTTCAAGTAGAGCAACTTTCCTTAATGGGACCAGCTTTCCTAGAGCATGTAGGACCTTTCTGGTCATGAAGCAGCTGTCTTTCTGCGCCCTTCCCACAAAAACACTTAATCCTGCATTGTATATGCCCGTATGGCCTCCACAGGTGCTGGAGAAGCAGGCTCTTCCTGGTCTCTGGACTGCAGCAAAACAGATTAGAAGGGGATTTATTTCTCCTGCTCCAATGGCTTATAGCAGCTCCCCAGTGAGGGAGCTGGGGGCTGGCCCTTCTGGAGACACAGGCACTTTCTCCATGGAAACCCTTGTCAAGGAGAATGGTAGCAAAATGTGATGCCACTTTATCCTTCAAAGAAGCTTTCTTTAATATCACCTAAAGTGAATTAAATGATGAGGGCCTTGAGATTTCATCTCTCCTGATCCCTTTCAGCAGTGATGGACGGCAGCAGGGAGGGCTCAAAGCTTGGGGAAAAGGGGAAGGTGCTCTGAGGAGGTAAAATGTGATCACAGAACTTAAAGCAGCCAGGCATAAGTTTCAGTCCTGGCCCCATCACTAACTCTGTGTCATCTTAGGCAAAGGATTGATCAGTTTCTTCATCTGAAGCCTAGGGCAAACATCTGCTCCAGCTTCCTTGTAGAGTTGTTGTGAGGGTCAAACAGAAAGTGGGATGAGAGAATTTGGAAACTAGGTGTAGTGCATATTCCAACAGCTTACATTTTTTGAGTGCTTTCTAAGGCCAGCTTCTGTGCTAGGCATTCTATGTGTATCATCTCATGGAATCCTTAATATCCTCATAAGGTAGACATTATTATTGTCTCATTTAAGGGATAGGAAAACAGACCTCAGAGGAGTGATGTGTCTTTAGCTTGTGTGTATGTGTGTGTGTGTGTGTGTGTGCGTGTGTGTGTGCATGTGTGTGTGTGTGTGTGTGAGAGAGAGAGAGAGAGAGAGAGAGAGAGACAGAGAGACAGAGAGAGAAAGCATGCTTGGAAATTAACTCTGGTCTGTTTGACTCCGAAGTTCTTCTCTCTTCCTTTGTGCCCTACTCCCATCTCTGTCTTGCAGGACAGGCTGTCACTGGTGTCCCTGCAGCCCAGTGGTCCTGATGGACTCACTGAGACACAGGCAGATAGCAGGTCTTGAGTTGTCAGATACATCCTGCGTTGTCCAAGAGGCTCACCTTGAACATACCAGCTGACACTTGGAGAAACAGGATTTTTGAGATTTTTATCTTAGAGAAGGGACCATCTGCTCTCTGCTCTTTAAGATCGGTGACCTCCAGAATCTGTGACTTTCGGGTAGCAGAGATTCAGGAGACCAGGTGTCTGCTGCTTTATTTATCCAGTGACAGCAGAACTGTGCTTCTCAGGTCCAGGAGACTCCTCTCATTGGCAACAAGAGCCCAGTCTGAGGAATTTGCAAACAGCTGGAGCTCCCTCTCTCTCTGCCTTCTTGTATCTACATCCTCAACTTTTAGCTCCAAGTCACATTCATGAACTGATGGCCCTTCTTTCTGTTTTGACGAAACCAAAACTGCTTTTTTTTTTTTTTGAGATGGAGTTCTGCTCTTGTTACCCAGGCTGGAGTGCAATGGCGCGAACTCGGCTCACCGCAACCTCCGCGTCCTGGGTTCAAGCAATTCTCCTGCCTCAGCCTCCTGAGTAGCTGGGATTACAGGCACGCACCACCATGCCCAGCTGATTTTTGTATTTTTAGTAGAGACGGGGTGTCACCTTGTTGACCAGGATGGTCTCGATCTCTTGACCTCGTGATCCACCCGCCTCGGCTTCCCAAAGTGCTGGGATCACAGGCGTGAGCCACCGTGCCCGGCCCAAATCTGCTTTTAAAGTCCTGGGTTCAGAACTCTAAGCACAGCCTCTCTGGGATACACCAGTAAGTTGGTGAGAAGAATCAGGGGAACAATTCTGAAGTGAGCTGAGTTTCTGCAACTAAACTATCCAGCTCCATTAAGAGGGAATTTGGTCACCTTTTATATTTTTGAATAAAAATAGCCTACGCCCCTTACTTTGCCATATTTAAAAAAAAAATCTCAGGAAATCTCTTGGGGCTTTTAGATTATTTAAAAAAAAATAAAAACCCCATTAATGTGCATTCAGTCCTAAGTGGTCAGTCTGGTTTCCACATGCTTGTGCTAGTAAAACTGGGAAATATGACTAGTCCACCAGCAGGCAGGCTGGCCTCAGCTGCCTTCAGTGCTGCTGCCGCCACATGGGATGGTTGTTGAAAACTGATTCAGCACAGCATGGTGCTCTCCCATCCCTGGCTGTGAAAATGTGCTTGGTGGTTCACATCCTTGCACTGACCAGGTTGCTATTTTTTAATCGATTCATTATTTATTTTTTGAGATGGAGTCTCTCTCTGTTGTCCAGGCTGGAGTGCAGTGGCACGATCTCAGCTCACTGCAACCTCTGCCTCCCAGGTTCAAGTGATTCTCCTGCCTCAGCCTTGCAAATAGCTGGGATCACAGGTGCCTGCCACTGTGCCCAGCTAATTTTTGTATTTTTAGTAGAGATAGGGTTTTACCATGTTGACCATCCTGGTCTCAACTACTGATCCCAGGTGGTACACATCCCAAAGTGCGGGGATTACAGGCGTGAGTCACTGCGCCCAGCCCAAGCTGCTATTAGAGATCAGGGATCCTCTTTCCTCAGTGTTTCCCTTGGCACAGGGTGCTGCACACTGGGATTCCCAAACAAATAGCTCCCTGATTCACAAGCACATTCCCAGCCAACCCCAATCATGTGATGGAGAAGCCACGGGGGTTCTGCCAGCCTCAGCACACAGGTCCTCAAGACCAGCTCTCTCTTGAGATTAGCCTGGGTCCCCTTTTCAGATTTCCCCTCCCGTTAGGGTGAGTCTTACCCCCCACCCTTGAGAGATCTTTTCCTGCTGATGGTTCTCAGTCGGGTTCCTAATAATGCCCTAGCAATTCTAATAGGTTGGAACTTGACAATGGCAGAGGGCAACATTGGCATATTTGCTGAGAAGCTGCCAGAGGACCCAATCTCCTCCTCCCAACACCTCTTCTGCTCTCCAAGGAGTATCAGCAGGAGCAGCCAATACATTGGCCAGGAAAATGTACAGTTGCAGCTCTCCCCTGCAAGGCACTGGGGGGCTGTTTGTCATTCTATGTAAGGACCAGGTGAGGTTTTCTAGAACAATCCATCTATGAAATAAATTAGCTGCAACATTTAGATGACAGTTTATAAATTCCCTATAAATGTTTAAATTCTGTCTAACCAGGTATCTCTTTGTATTTATAAGAAGCAAAGAAGAGGCCTGGGAGCTTCATTGTCTTGGAGGACCGCCATTAGAATACAAAGACCTTTCTGACAAACCCTGGTGCTTCTGTCTGACCAAGTTGACGTTCTCACTGGGGCCAGCAGGGGCTCATTCCTCACACAATGGTGGGGGCAGGTAGGGGGTGAATACCCTTTAAGAAGGAAAAGAACATTTTTTTTTTTAATGTACAGCTGCTTTGGGCTGCAACACTGGCTGCAATTTCCTTCCTTCACTCTTTCCTTCCTCTGTCATCTCTCCTTTTCTCCATGATGCAGTTATGGTGAGGTTGGGATACTATGAGATGGCATTACAGTCAGAGGAGTCAGGAGCTTCATTCTGTCCTTAAGGTTCCCAAGGCCAATGGAAGGCTCATTCACTCATATGTCTGTGGTTGCTGCTGGGTGTTGGTTGGGGTGTTCACTTTCTCCCCACGTAGTCTCTCTGTGTGGGCTAGTTTGAGCTTCCTCTTAGCATGATGGTTGGCTTCTCCAGAGTAAGAGTCCCTAAAACAGTATGACCCAGGTGGAAGAGCCATGCTTTCTGTGACCTAGCCTCGGACGGTGCATAGCATCACTTCTGATGAGCTCTCCTGGTTGGGGTGATCCCAAGCCTGACCAGTTTCATGGAGAGGGAGCAGAGATCCCACTTCTCAGCTGGAGGAGTGTTGAAGTCACCTTGCACCAGAGGCATGTAACATGAGGGATATTGCTGCATCATGTAGGAAAATACCATCTGCCACAGAGGCAAAGTAATCTTTAAAAAAAATAGCTGAGGTTTTGATGCCCAAACTTAATGTAGAATTCAAGTGAACTGGTTGCACCATGTGAACAGCTTCTTTCTTCTACACTACTTAAGCCTAAATAGCTTTAGGCCCAAGGCCAGGAAGTTCACCCTTTTTGGTTTCACCTCCTCCTGCTCAAATCCAGTTCTTATATCTTATTGTTTGCAATGCAAGGAAAAGCCAACTCGAGGGGGAATGGATCTACGGAGGAAGAGAAAGAGCGTTTTCTCTAAGGCCTAGGGCATAATTGTCCCTGGCTGTCTTCCCCCTGCCCTTCTAGACCTAGGCAGTATCCCTGGGCCTGGCTACTTGTATTTGTTGGGGTTCTCCAGAGATCGAGAGTCAAGATTTACGGTAAGAAATTGGCTTTTGTGATCATGGATGCTGACAAGTCCCAAGGTCTTCAGGGTGAGTTGACAAGCTAGAAACCTGGGAGAGCTGGAGAAGTGGCTCCAGTCCAAGTTCGAAGACCTGAGCACCAGGAGAGAACCAGGAGAGCCAATGGTGCAGCTCCAGTCTGAAGACTGGAAAGCTCAAGGCCCAGGAGGAGCTGATGTTTGAGTCTGTGTACAAAGGTAGAGAAAGCTCCAGTTGGAAGGCTGTCTGGTAGGACGAATCCTCTCTTAATTGGAGGAGGGTCACCCTTTTGTTTTATTCAGGCCCACCTGGTTGGATGATCCCCACCCATTATAGGGAGGGCAATCTACTTTACTCAGTATGTGGGTTTAAATGATAATGTCACAAACAGAAACACCCAGAATAGTGTTTAATCAAATATCTAGGCACACACCATGGCTTAACATGTCCCAGTCAAATTGACACATAAAATTAACTGTCACATTACAGTGTAGGAGAGAGGGTTTAAAGAGCAGAAGCAAGCTGGCCACCATAAAAAAGAAGCTTTTCCATCCACTGAAAATTTCTGCCCCCTACAAACATCAGTCCTATCAGTGCAGTCCAACTAACCAGACCGTGCCTCTTTCCCCTTACAGAGTGAACATCCTTCTTCTTCACCCTGGATTCCAATTCATCCTTGTGTGCAGAGAAGGATGAAGAAAGAGGAGCTTCAGGTCTTCTGGGAGCCAGCGTCCATTCATTCATGGAGTACCGAGCCAGGCCACATGCCAGGCACTGGGACCATGAGATGACTCTTACCAGTCCTCGTCTTCAAGGAGTTCACAACCTATAGAGGAAGAGAGGTGAGACTGGGAACGAGGAGGAGATAGTGGCCTCCAGGCTTCTCCATCCAGACAGGTGATGTTACCCTACCATACTGCTCCAGAGACAGCAGTGGCTCCCCACAACAGCCCAGCTCCTTTGCACAGAGATTAAGTTTCTCACTTTGGCTCCTAGCCTCCTGCTCGTAGGTGTCCCTCCACCTGTCCTGTGATCTCCTGCTCTGCTCTGTCCTCTAAGGCCTGAGATGCTGATGTATCCCCCCAGCCTAGCACGTCCCTTCAGCTCTTCTCCCTACTGAAGTTCCCTCATTCTTCCAGTTCTCCTTCCAGTGCAACCGCTGGCATGAGACCCCACGTTCATGGCAAAGCAATCACCCTCTTTGTGGTTCACTTCCACGTCCTATGGCATGTAGCTTTCTTTAATATTGTCAGTGACATGCGTGTTGATGGACATGTGCAGAGAACAAAGCATGTGTCAGGCACTATGCCAAGCTCTTTACAGGCATCACCTCCATTCGATCCTTTCACAAGCCCTGGGAGCAGGTGTTTCCCTGGTCTTTCTACAGATGGGAAATGGAAGCTAAGAAAGGTTCACCATGATGTTCCCAGGGGCACACAGCTAGTATGTGGCAGAGCTGGAATTAAAAAAATTTTTTTATGGGTACATAATAATGATACATATTTATGGGTCCATGTGATATGTTGATTCATGCATACTATTTTTACTGATCAAATCAAGGTATTTGGGCTATGCGTTAACTTAAACATTTATTATTTCTTTGTGTTGGGAACATTCCAAATCCACTCCTCTAGCTATTTTGAAATATAAATAAGTGATTGTTAATGATAGTGACTCTAGGTAGTGTTGAACACTAGATCTTATGCTCCTATCTAGCTGTGTTTTTGTACCATTACCCGACCCCTCTTTATCCACCATCCCCACGCCTCTTCCGAGCTTCTGGTAACTATCATTCTACTCTCTACCTCCATGGGGTCAATTTTTTTAATCTGTCACATATGAGTGAGATTTGAATTTGAGCTAGGGCTGCTCTTAACCTCTACGATCCATGGCCCACCTGTTTAGCATAAGGCAGGGAGCATAAATGCAAGTTCCTTGGGCCAAGACCTGAGAGCAAATAGGTGAGCTGGGGAGTCTATGGGGCTGTGTGCAGATGGCTGTTTTTCAGGGGGTGGTAGGATGATAGCTCTCTGGACTGCAGGGCCCCCAGAGAGGGCTGGGTCCTGCTGGGGTGCAATGAACCAGAAGGCTGCCCAGCTGAACAGTAAACGGGGCCTGCCCCAGCTGTGGAAAGAAATCAGGCCCTGCATTGGGGTGGAAATGGCTCCCGGGCACAACTACGCCTCCCTCCTCCTCAACCTCAGGCAGGAAGGCTGTCAGCCTTGCTTGTCATGTCTGATTGAATGACAGCAATGACATAGTGTAGGAGGTGCGAAAGCAGGGGATCCCTTAATAGATCGGGTGCCTCTCAGCCCTGAGGCTTGATATCCACTTTTTCGGGGGACAGCGTCAGGGCATAAGAATTGATGAATTCCTGCAGGACCAGGATTGGGGCGAGGCAAGTGAGGCACCCACGAAATTCAAAGGGGCACCGGAAAACTCAGTAATCGAGATAAGCGATATTGTAATGATATTTGAAAATCCCAATTAATACGAAATATTCATGATGAAATAATATCAACATTTTAAATCAAGGCAGGATTAGTAGGACAGAAAGGCTTTTCCTGAATTCTGAGGCACAGCTATGTGGTCTAATGAACAGGTGAGCTGGCCTCCTAAAACTCTGAGCCTACAGGGAACTATGACATTCTGCTGTGTTTGTCCTTGACTACATGGAACCAAACTGTATTTTATTCATTCATTCAGTCACTCAGTCACTCACTCAGTTCCTGAGCATCTGTTAAGTATTTTTAATGAGGATAAGCATATCATTTGAAAATAATGACAAATTTGTATTTAATAATATTATTTGAGAAGAATGACAAATTTGTATTTAATAGCTTTCCAGTCTTTTTAAAGTTAAAATGTTAATTAATTAATTTTTATAAAACCCAGATCCTCCACAGTCTTTCCCGTCCTTACTCTCTAGCACAGTAGCCAGACCTCCAGTATAATTTTAAATAGTACCGCCAATAGCAGACGCTTTGTCTTTTTCCTGATTTCATTGGGAAGCAGCCTAAATTTTTATTATTAACTATAATGTTTACTGGACATTTTGGGTGTGTATGCTTTATCAGGTTGTGGAACTGACATTCTACTTGTATTTTGCTAGGAGTTTTCTTCCTTCTTTTAAAAAACCATGAATGTGGTAAATGTTATTGGGTGCTTTTGGCATTTCTTTTGATATGATTCTATAATTTTTCTCCTTGATCTGTAAATATATTGCATTATGTCAACATATTTCCTAATTTTGAGCTACCTTTGCATTTCTGGAATAAGCTCTGTTGGATATAATTATATTTTCTATGCTGCTGGAGAGGATTTGCCACTCTTTTCCTTAAGATTTCTGTATTCCAATTAATAAACTTAAAAGTATGATTTTACTGTTTTATACTGTCCTTGTCCAGTTTGGCAGCAAGATCATAATAGCCTTATAAAATGAGAAGGGTTATTCACCCTATACCTCCCAATTCTGAATAAGCTTTTGTAAAATAAGAATTACACATTTTTTGAGGGTTTGGTAAAACTTGCTTCTGTAACTGTCTGGGCTTGATGTCTTTGGAAAGGGAGATCTTTGACTACCCACTATATTTTGTTTTCTTTCTGCTGGAGAGTCTTGCTCTATTGACTAGGGTAGAGTGCAATCTTCAGTTCACTGCAACCTCTGCCTCCTGAGGTTCCAGCTATTCTCCTGCCTCACCCTCCCGAGTACCTGGGATTACAGGCATGTGCCACCAGGCCTGGCTAATTTTTGTATTTTTAGTAGAGATGGGATTTTGCCATGTTGGCAAGGCTGGTCTCAAACTCCCAACCTCAAGTGATCCACTCGCCTCAGCCTCCCAAAGTGCTGGAATTACAGGGGTGAGCCACTGTGCCTGGCCCCATTACATTTTCTTAACGTTATTGGCTTATTCTTCTATTTATCTTTCAGTTAGCTTTTAGGATTATGTCGTTATAGAAAATTATTCTTATCTCATTGATTTGAAGTTCATATTTTTCTTGTATGGTTTCAAGTGTTTATTGTATCTTTTCTCCTTATTTGAGGTTTGTCTATATTGTGAATCTTTTAAAGAGTCAGTTTTTGGCTAATCCTCTCTAATTTTTTCCTTTTCATTAATTTCTGCTGTCATCTTTATTATTTCCTTTATTCTGCCCTGATTTTCTTTTCCTAGCTTCTTCAGTTGAACAAGGAACTCATTTATTTTTAATCTTTCTTCGTTTTTAATAAATACATTGAAGGCTAAATTTTTCCCCTAGGCAGAGCTTTAATCATGTCCCACAGATTTTACATCAAGTATAATCATTGTCATTTCGTTCTAAATATTTCAGAAGTTTTCATTGTGAATTTCTTTTTAACTTATGTTATTTGGGAGCACAGTTTTTCTTCTCCAAATGCACCTTAAACTACTTTCATTGTTGAATTGTAATAAAAACGAATTGGTTGGAGAACATAGTCAGTGCGACATGGATTCTTTCAAATTTGTTGGTACCGTCTTCGTGACCCAATGCATTGTCAATGTTTATAACATGCTTTGCGTGCCTGAAAAGGATTAATATTCTATGCTTATTGGGAGCAAGATTCCAGATTTATCTGTCATATCAAGACTTTTAATTATGTCGTTCAAATAATCAGTACCTTTACTGGGGAGGTACACTAAACTCTTCCTCTGTGATTGGGTATTTGTCAATGTTTCCTTGGAACTCTACCAGTTTTTGCTTTTTATATTTAAAACAGGGTATTTAGACTCACAGGTGTTTATGGTTGTTGCGTCTCTTTGGTGGAGTGTGTTCCTTTTATCATTATGTTTAATAATGTCTCTTTATTTCTCTTGCAGCTTTTTGCCTCCAATTCTGGCTCATATTAACATTGCTCAAATATTTGCCAAGAATGGATTCTTTTCTGTCCCTTTATTTCAGATTTTCTCTGTCACATGTAAGTAACATATAGTTTTAAAAAATTTAATCCTATCACCTATTCTTTATCAGATTATTTTGATCTATTCACATTTTTTTGATTCTCATTAGCGTATTATGCCTACCATTTTATTATATTTTTCTGCTTCATTTTTTAAGCTGCTGTTAGATTGATAAAGTTTTATCTTTTTCATTTCTCCTGCTGACTCAGGAGCTATACATTATATTAGTCTTCTTTTAGCAATGAGATATATATTTTTAGCATTTCTATTTTACTATTAAGTTTTCTTATAAAGTCAAAGGTTATTCATTATTTATATTCTCCCGCAGGTAAGACTTTCGCATACTTTACCCACAGAACCTGTGAATCTTTTATGTACAATAAAACCTTGAATCTTTCTCATTATTGTTGCCTAGACTTTTGTTCTAGACATTATTATTGTTTAGTAATTATATAGTAATAAAAGAGCACTACTTAGAAATTTATTAAATTTATTAACATTTTACCAATTTGAGTTTACCTTTGTTTCCTGCATGACAGTTTTCCTCTGGTTTCACTTTTCTTTCTACTAAAGAAAAAACTCTTTGCCAATTCTTTCAGTTAGTGTCTCTGGGTGGTAAACAGTTTTAGATCTGAAAATGTCTTATTTTCACTTTCAGTGTTGAATGATAGTTTAGTTGCGGATATTATTCTAGGCTTCCAATTACTTTAATTAATTAATTACTTTTTTTTAAAGACAGGGTCTGGTTCTTTCACCTAGGCTGGACTGCAGTGGCACAAACATGGTTCCCTTCAGCCCGACCTCTTGGGTTCCAGCAATTCTCCTGCCTCAGCCTCTGAGTAGCTGGGACTGCAGGTGCGTGCCACCACACCTAGGTGTTTTTGTATTTTTGTTAGAGATGGGGTTTCACTGTGTTTCCCAGGCTGATCTTGAACTCCTGAGCTCAGGAAACCCTGCCTCAGCCTCCTAAAGTGCTGGGATTACAGGTATAAGCCACCACGCCCCGCCAGCTTCCCGTTATTTTTCTTCAGCCCTTTGAAGATATAACTTCATTGCCTTTTGTCCTGTCTTGTAGTGATGAGAAGCTTACAGTCATTAGATAGTTTTATTTTGCAGATAATCTGTCTGCTTTTTCTTTATCTGATAATTCTTTTAAAATAACTGTTTCTTTACCCCTGATGTTCTATAGATTCACTATGGTATATACTTAGGTGTAGTTTTAAGATATTTATTCCATTTAGTATACATCTTTGAGGATGCACGTTTTTCTTCAATTCTGGAAAATCCTCAGCCCTTACTCCTTTGGACGTTCCTTCCTCATAGCCCCCTCTATTATCTTTTGGAGCTACTACTTCAACACGTATTTGAGCCAAAGAGTTTTTTAAATAGCTCTTTCCTATTTTTCTTTATTTCTCTAAGCTCTGTTTTAGTGATTAAATTAGCACCATTATCCAATGTAGTCATTCTCTCTTGGACTTTATTCTCTAGCATTGATTTCTTCTATTGAAAAGCATTGTAAACAAAATGTCTATTTTGTGTTCAGCACTTACATCTGGTTCTTTTTCTGAATGCTCACCTGACCTTGTCCTGTTTTAGCTTGCTTTTGTTTCACAATTTCTTATTGTTATTATTCATGTTATTTCTTCCCTCATCCATTGTGGGTCCTAAATAATAAAAAATATTTTCTGATTGCTTTATTATTCTACTTGCCCAGAGTGTGTTAACCTTCTGGGTGTGGTTTTGTTGGCTGTTTTTCTTAGCATCAGATTTCCTCATATTCTTCAGCACTTAGCTTCATAGGAAATCATACATAATTATGTATGAATATTAGGGGATTCCAACTCAACTCCCTCAACCCCAAATTCAACTTTCATGGTCATCTCCAACCCAGTCATGAGGCTTCTGTCCAAAGACTGGTCTCATGTTGGTGGTTGGGGGCGCTAGTTCTTTAAGGAGACAGAGGAAGGTGCAGATCCCAGGCCTTGGCTGGTTTGCCTAGAGGCCCTGGCTGGAAGGCTGCACATCCCCATTCCTAGCGTCATCATCACTGAACTACATATAAACCACAGCCCTGGGCCAGATTCATTGCAGTTGGTTTCAAACTCCTTCCCTGACCAGGGAAATCCTATCCCAGGCCCAGGAAGTCTGGCTCAATATCCCTACATTTTTAGTTCCTTGTAGCCCACAAGATAGAGCTCCAGTCACTGCTTCCTGCATCTTGGTCTCAGTCCAGCAGACCTGCAATTCAGTCAGCCTCTTTTTCTTTGTTCTTTTCTACCATTTCTACTACAGAAAGATATTTATCTTGCTTTTGAAGGTGGCTATGTATTCTTAGGTCTCGTTTTTATATTTTATCTATGAGTGCTATGTGTTGGGATCAGAGGGACAGCTTGAAGCATGAACTTACAGTATAATCTTGGCTGGGAGCTTCCATTATTGTTTAAATCATTTTTAGTTAAAAATAATATTGTTACAGCTGGGAGGGGTGGCTCACACCTCTAATTGCAGCACTTTGGTAGGCTGAGGCTGACGGATCACCTGAAGTCAGGAGTTCGAGATCAACCCGGCCAACATGGTGAAACCTCCTCTCTACTAAAAATACAGAAATTAGCCAGATGTGGTGGTGCATGCCTGTAATCTCAGCTACTTGGGAGGCGGAGGCAGGAGAATCGATTGAACCTGGGAGGCAGAGGTTGCAGTGAGCTGAGATCATGCCACTACAGTCCAGCCTGGATGACAGAGTAAGACTCTATCTCAAAAAAAAAAAAAATCTTACGAGCACACCAATAAATATAAATTCACAAAAGATGGTAGCTGTGATTATGAAAAAGCTCTAGAAGCTATTCACAGATTCACAGGAAGACATGCATGAGATCAGGGACTCAGGGCAGGCCTTTCTGGGAGGCGACATTTAAGCTCATGCTTAAATGATGAGAAGCATAAGCCACGCAGAACTTGGTTGTCAGAACAGGCAGATGCATTTCTTTGAATCCTGATGTGTTTCCTACTAACCAGGCAAGGCTTTCGCTATATTACTTCAGGTAGGAGCTTTCTTCTGCCTCAGATTCAGCAGTATCTACAAGATGCCCCCACTGTCTTGGGTTAGAATTTCAGGTGAAATGTATCTGAGCACATGGGATTCCTTCTAACAGTTGTGGAATGAAGAACATTGGCTCTGGGATGATGGTCACAGGGAATCCCCCAATCCTCAGCATATCTCATGAGTCTCTGCTGAAATTTGGGTCTTGTTTGGTTGAAGGAGAAAACTGTGCATTGAGTAGCTGTGGAATAAGGGAAAATCATCTTGGCCCTGGAGGCAGAGAGGTCTGGGCTGGATCTCAGCTCCACCATGGACTAATCTAACAGTCAGCTTGGGCAAATGGCCTTCCTCTTTGAATAAGCTTCCCAACTTGTGAAATGGAGGTCACAATGCCTATCTCATGGAGAAGTTGTGCAGGTTCAGAGAGGTGACAGGTCCTCCACTTCTGTTATATCCAGGACATTTAAATACTATTTGAGTAATTATAATAGTATACTATGATGTGATGCTATTCAAATAATTATTAACCCCATGTAAGCTCAATTTTTATGATGTGGTAAGATGCATTGCCCCCTCCATTATAATGAGTAGGTGTGTGTGTGTGTGTGTGTGTGTGTGTGTGTGTGAGTGAGAGAGAGAGAGAGAGGGGGGGGAGAGAGGGAGAGAGGGAGAGAGGGAGAGAGGGAGAGAGAGAGAGAGGGAGAGAGGGAGAGAGGGAGAGAGGGAGAGAGGGAGAGAGGGAGAGAGGGAGAGAGGGAGAGAGAAAGGGAGAGAGGGAGAGGGAGATTTGAAACAAACATGCCAGTCAGAGTGGTGCCATGCTCTCAGAGAGGGTGTCATTCACAGTGGAAATGGAGAGTCAAATGTTTCTTAGCACAACAACTTGCTGGAATTGTTTCTCTCAAAGAACAAGGTCAGCGTTATCTTAACAGGAGGAATAACCTTTTCTCATGTGGGTAACATGATTACTTGCTCTAATGTGGTATGTTTGGGCCTTACATAAACTCTGAATGTGGAGTCACACTTTCTTCTCGCTCCTGGGACCAGAGTCTGCACCCGACTCTTTGGTTGGTTATTTTATCTTAAAGTAAATGTTTTAGTTTAGATAGTTTAGAGTTCTCGTGTACCCCACACCCAATTTCTCTTATACACACCTTCTACTTTGTGACTCAGCAAGGATGGGGCAGGGGAGAGCCTATGTTAGCACCCAGCCGGAGCATCTTAGCACCCAGCTGGAGCACCTGAACAAAACAGAGGGACTCAATGGAGTCACCAAGAGAAGGGATAGAAGCTGGAAAGAAGCAAGGGTGGAGGAGAAGGGGTAGAGAAGACCCCAACCCCTGGTGCAGGAGGCAGCAACAGGTGCTGAATCTCCTGAATTTTTAGCAAAATTCCCTCTCTCAGCCCCTACCACAAGCAATTAAAAACATATTTGAAACAGAACAGAGGGACTTTGCAACACCCGGAGTAGATTTCTTATTATTTCCAGAGCAGGTGGCGTAGGAAGTACCTATTGCCAAATAAGAGATGCGACAGACAGATAAGGTCAAAGTGCATAAGAAAAAGAACGATTTTAAATGCTGACATCTCAGAGGAAGTGAATATGCACGTTATATTTGTAACTCACTTTTCATAGTCCTGATTTGGGGTGTGGATCTGCCATAAGGGCCTGCCAGTCTTTAGGGGTGCAAGCTCTGCCGTCTTGGGCTGTTTCTTCTTAGACTTTCAGGACAAATATGTAGATGTGATGTTTTTACTTAAGATTACCCATATTTTCCATGTATTATTGTATGGACATGACTTCAGGGTTCCTCTCCCAAACCACAGCGGACCCTGGAGAGAGAGTGAGGTGATCTCCAATATGGCTGGGAGTGGGGGATTGGGCAGGTGGGTTGGTGGCTTTAGAGAGGAAACTTGTTGCCTGAGTGATGTGGGGCAGATGGCCCAATGGTGGATGGAGGAGCAAGGTGATTGATGGCTGCCATCTCTTGTATGATCCTGACTCAAGTTCCTCCTGTTCCTCCCAGGATTGCTATGGAAACCCAGACTGAGTTGTTCTCTCTGTGTCAGGCCTTTCCTGGGTGTTTTTCCTCCTGGTTTCAAAGCTTACAAATCATTCTTTCCTGTGTGCAGATCAGGTGATTCTCCCAGGTCCTGTCTGGGCAGGGTGACTGACAAGTCAATTTGGTCAGACAATTGCTTGGGCTGATTTTTTCCATTGTACTGAGCTTTGGTAAACTGCGTTTGATCTGGGGATGGGAGGTGGAGACTGGGGGTCAGGCAGGCATGGAGGGGATTCCATGGGAGTCTTCTCTCTTTTAAGAGGGGCTGAGAGGGAATGGTGAGAATCCAGAGCCCCCAGGTCTGAGGCAGGGAGCTGGAGGTATGTCAAGATTAGGGGCAGGGGTATCATTCCCACTTTAAAGATGAAGACATTGAATTCAGGGAGCTGAGCTGCTTTACCCAAAGCCACATGACTTATGTGGTGGAATCTGGACTCCACTTGAAGGCATGGTGGTGAGCACAGTGCCCTTTTCACTGCTTAAGTGGAGGGAGAACTGAAAGAAGCCTTTGCCTGATTTTTTGAGTCTCCTTCTTGTGATGGGGAAGAAGTGGCTATTGTTTTTAGGTCTGTGGTTCGTGTTCCCCAAAGAACTGATGACAAGTCTGCCCATAATTTGACCTTGGACTTTGGGCAGTCCTCCACATGCCGCTTCCTGCTGAAGACCCTCCGCACTTGCAGCTGCCCATCTGATGGATGGGAACCTTACCCTAGAAAGGCATGGCTGAAGCAGAGAACAGTGTGATCCTTGAGGCCAGAGACCTGGATGTTTATTTCACTTCTGGTACTTACTAGCTGTGTGACTTTGTGTAAGTCACCTGCCTTCTCTGAGCTTTAGCTCTTGGGCTGAGCAATGCATTGGATAATTATTGCTTGGCCTACTTACCAGAGTTGCTGTGAGGATTTAATGAGATTGGAAGCATGGAAGCTCTTTGTAAGCCCATAAGGTCAAGCCAAGTGTCCATATAAGAGCTATGTGGCTTTGATATTCTTAAGGCCCAGAAGGCAAAGCTGCCCTTCTGAGGCCAAGAGCTGGGGAGGGTGGAGCTGGCTCAGAGTTTGCAGCCATTCAGTGGCCATGTTGGTGATTTTTTTCCTTTTAGGAGGCTTCTGGTCTAGGGGGCCAGCCAGAGATTAGAGAAGAGGATACATGCTTGTCCGTACTTGTCTTGGTGATGCCTCATTACACCTGCCCTCTTTTGTCCCTCACATGTTGGGTGGCAGAAAGATGGGCCATTGGGTGCAGAGCGGACACACTGGAGTGTGGCTATGAAGAGAGGGAGTGGCAGTGCACTCGAAGGCTGGAACTAAAAGGCAACTTGACTTCTTCCACTGGCCATGGCCAAGGTTGTCCATTTGCAGAGTCAGGTTGTGCTTTATGTAACAGCTGCTCAGGGAGAAGGGCTCAGAGATAATAAATGTAGCCAAGTTTGGAAGCAATCAGCTATGAAGAGAGGGAGTGGCAGTGCACTCGAAGGCTGGAACTAAAAGGCAACTTGACTTCTTCCACTGGCCATGGCCAAGGTTGTCCATTTGCAGAGTCAGGTTGTGCTTTATGTAACAGCTGCTCAGGGAGAAGGGCTCAGAGATAATAAATGTAGCCAAGTTTGGAAGCAATCACATCCCCATTCATCACGGAGGGAAGTGGGAGGCAGGGATGTAGCCCC
Source organism: Callithrix jacchus (assembly GCF_049354715.1). Lineage (NCBI taxonomy): Eukaryota > Metazoa > Chordata > Mammalia > Primates > Cebidae > Callithrix > Callithrix jacchus. The sequence continues at coordinate 107,186,500 of NC_133506.1, forward strand.
ACCCCTAGGCAGCCCTTTCTTCCTCACAGCAACACTGTGAGAACCTCCTCTTTCTGCAGCCAGTCGGGGAGAGGGGTATCAGGCCCAGAAGTAGGCTTGGCTGGAGCCCAGGTGCCAGGAACAAGCCTCACTAGAGGTTGGAGATGTTGAAGAGTTCTAGTCTACCCTTCTGGGCTCAGCATCGGGTACTGTTGTCAGCCTCTCAGCCCCTGATTCTAGGGTCAGTTATGTTAACCAGGCCTTGGCCTCCACCTAGAGCCCCAGCCCCTCCTCTCCTCCCCCCAACTGCAGGGGGTTCCTATTTCTTTCTTCTTTTTTTTGAGACAGAATTTCGTTCTTGTCTCCCAGGCTGGAGTGTAATGGTACAATCTCGGCTCACTGCAAACTCCGCCTCCTGGGTTCAAGTGATTCTTCCACTTCAGCTTTTTAAGTAGCTGGGATTACAGGTGGTTGCCACCACACCCAGCTAATTTTTATATTTTTAGTAGAGGTGGGGTTTCACGTTGGCCAGGCTGGTCTTGAACTCCGGATCTCAGGTGATCCACCTGCCTTGGCCTCCCAAAGTACTGGAATTACAGGCATGAGCCACTGTACCTGGCAAGGAGTTCCCATTTCTAACAGCTGGGGCAATTCCCAGTTCTACTTCTTTCAGTCGATATAAGGCCCTGTTTCCCCCCTTGTCCTTGCTGACTGCCCCTTCTCAGGGATAGTGGCCCATCCTTGGACCCCAGCCCAACATTGGTGCCTCTAAGCTCAGGATAGGAAGCAAAGTTTTGGGTGTTGAGAACCTTTTTTTGCTCCTAGCCCTTTAAACCTAAGACTAGATCAAAGAAGTGGATTCTAATTATTCCCATTTTACAGACCAGGAAACTGAGGCTCAGAAAGGCTAAGCGACTTACCTAAGGTAACATGAATGGTAGAAACAAGATTCCAATCCACATTCACAGGGATTCAAAGTTTGTGCTGGGTCTTGGTGCAGTCACCCACCTGCCTGACGCCCCCAGGGGTCTGGTTCCCAGTGGGGGTTGTATTTCCTGTCCTGGGAATCTCCCGTTTGTGCTGTCTCGCTGAGATCCAGACATTCAGTGCACGCCAGGGTCAGCCACATGACTCCACTTCAGACCAGTTCTTTGACAAAGTTTTAGATGTTCCTTATGGAAAACTTAACCTTGAATCTGCTTCTCTGCCCTGCTCAGTAGTTCTGTGTATTACTTAATGTGAAAGTAAGGCTCAGAGACCATAGCATTTATTAAAAAAAGAAAGAGCTTACTTGTAAAGAAGCTCAAGAGAGTCAGACTTCATAAAGACTCTGGTTTATCAAATAAAACACAACAGGAATTTAAGGAAAAAAGCACGGGGCAAACCTTCCAAGGTCACGGGCTTTATTGTGAGTCTATTCATGGTGGAAAATAGCAATTTCCTCACATCCATAAAGGTTGTGACAAATTTTTAGATATTGGCATTGCCCAAGTCAGAGATAAAGTTTTTTTTTTATGAAGTGAGCCAACTAAGGGAAAGGCTCAAGATTTCATTTGTTTTGGGGAGCCAGAACTAGAGAGTATGATCCACGATCCTCTTATTTTTGGTTTCTTTTTTCCTAGTTGGGAGGCATGGTATGTTCGCTTATTCTTTATTTTTTTAAATTGTTTTGAGATGGGGTCTTGCTATGTTACCCAAGTTGGTCTCAAACTCCTGGGCTCAAGTGATCCTCTTGCCTTGGCCTCCCAAAGTGCTGGGATTACCGGTATGAGATGCCATGCCTGGTTGCAGGCTGTTATTTTGAGTCAGAGTCTCACTCTGTTGCCCAGGCTGGAGTGCGGTGGCTTGATCTCTGCTCACTGCAACCTCTGTCTCCAGGGTTGAAGCGATTCTCTTCCCTCAGCTTCCTGAGTACCTGGGATTACAAGCATGTGCCACCACACCCGGCTAATTTTTGTATTTTCGGTAGAGAGAGGGTTTAGCCATGTTGGCCAGGCTGGTTTCAAACTCCTGACTTTAGGTGATCTGTCCACCCTCAGCCTCCCAAAGTGCTGGGATTACAGGCGTGAGCCACCTTACCTGGCTCCTACTTATTCTTAATGGCAACAGAAACAAGGGTCAGAGTTGTCTCCAGTCCGATAAACACCTCTGCTGCTGATAAAATCCAGAAGGTAGATTCTATTGTTTGCAACTGACTGAAAGCGCCCCAAGGGTCACTGTGTGCAAGTCCTACTTTTTACAGATGAGGAAGCAGCAGCCCAGAGGGGAGAATGTTACTTACCCAAGACCCTTGGGATTTCCCTGCTTCTCTTGTCCAAGTGAGGACACTGTCTCACTCAGGCCTGACCAGAAGGCCTGGGACTGAGCTGCAGTGTTCTAGTCCCTGAGACGGAAAGAGAGAGAGGCTCTGCGGGTGTTTTTGGTCTCCTGTCCTGGTTAACAATGACGTTCATTCTGCAGTGGGAGTGAAATGTTAAATGCACAGCTTGACTTAGCACCCCACAGGCAGAGCCTTCTGAACCCCACTTCAGGCTCAGGTTCGGTCCCAGCTCAGGCGCTAGGACTCTTCCACACCTAGGCAGGAGGGGTAGAAGCACTTCCTGTGTTGCTCTGAGGATTCTGTGGCAAGTTTTCCAGGTTGCTGGTCTGGCCCTGCCCTCATAGTCTAGTATCACAAATACCACTGCTTACTGATGATCGGTCCAAGCATCGTGCTAACAACTTTGTACGTAATATAACATTCATTTCTCTAACAACTATGAGCAGCTGGTTTTATCTCCATTTTGCAGAGTGATAAACTGAGGAACAGAAGAGCTAGGTGACTTGCCTGAAGTTCTAGAACTAGTGAGTATTTACGGAAGCAGGAGCTGAGCCCAGTTTTGTCTGAATACCAAGTTTGTTCTCCCAGCCACATGCACGCTGCCTGACTCGGTGAGCTCCGTTCACACCATTGGGCTGCAGTGCTGTTCCTCTCTGGCCAGTATAGTCCCACTTTGAGCTCCTAGCTGGGTGTGGGATGGTGCAGGAAGAAACCTAAGGACCTGTCACCTGTTGATGTCACTTGTCATGTTTTCTCTCAACTTCCAAGTGTCTTCTGACTTGGTTCCCTGGAGTCAGGACCCAGGCTGTCTGTGCCCATTTTTCTGACAAGTGGTGCTGCCTGCTCAAATCCTTGCCTCTCTCTGGGCTGAATGAATGCTCAGTCTCTTGTCAGCACTGATGCTCTGGTTCTAAGAAGCAGGTCCCCCACCTGACTGAGACAGATTCCCCAGAAGGCTTGCACGAGTGGTGTCTTTTTGCATGTTAGCGCACAGAAGAATGATACCTTCCCAGAAAGGAAAACATCTCTTGTTTTCTTCCAGTAAATTAAGGCTGGGAGGTGCACTTGTATAATGGGTTCTGTCCACAGCTAATCTAATTTGGTAAGTGATTTGGGGGTGGGGAAAAATGCTGACCAAACACTTCGGAGAATGGATTCAGAGCAAGGGGTGTAGGCAGCGACACGCAGTGGGACTGTGAGCAGGAGAAGGGGCTGGAGAACCTACCCGTGGGTCAGGGTTTCCCATCCCTTCCCTGTGTGACATGCACTCACACACCTGCACACTTGCACAAACACTCACACTTGCATGTATGTGGGTACTGTCTTTCCTTTCTGGCTCTTAGATATCAGCATTGCCAAAGTCAGAAATAAAGTTTATTTTGTTACAGAGTCAACCAATGACAGAGAAGGCTCCATATTTCATTCGTTTGCCAGGGGCAGAGGGTACAGAACTAGAAAGGTGATCCTCTTAGTGGTTTTTTTTTTGAGGCAGAGTCTCGCTCTGTCATCCAGGCTGGAGTGCAGTGGCATGATCTCAGCTCATTGCAACCTCTGCCTCCCAGGTGCAAGTGATTCTTTGCCTCAACCTCTGGAGTAGTTGGGACTATAGGTGTGTATCACCACGCCCGGCTAATTTTTTGTATTTTTAGTAGAGACAGAGTTTCACCGTGTTAGCCAGGATAGTCTCAATCTTCTGACCTCATGATCTGTCTGCCTCAGCATCCCAAAGTGCTGGGATTACAGGCATGAGCCACTGCGCCCAGCCTGATCCTCTTAGTTTTGGTGTATTTTTTCCTAGTTGGGAAGTGTGGTGTACACTTATTCTATTTATTTATTTATTTTTCCTCACTCATGGACTCACATGTGTTTGCTTTTTCGTTATGGCAACAAGAACAAAGGTCAGCGTAGTCTCCATGCTGAAATGTCTGTCCACGTGTCTTTCTGTCTGCCTTTCTGCCTGTTAGAACCACAGCTCACCAGGATCTAGAGAGTAGACTCATCCACCATAGCAGATGAGTCATAGATATTTTGGGAAGGGCAACCATTCAGATTGAAGGATGAGGAGTATGCTAGACAGAATAATGGCCCCCAAAGATGTCCACATCCTCACCCTCGGAACTTGTGAGGATGGCAAAAGAGACTTTCTGGATGCGACTAAGTTAAGGACCTCAGGACGAGAGGGTCCTGGCTTATCCAGGTGGACCTAATATAATCATAAGGGTCCCTGTAAGAGGGAGGCAAAGGTTCAGTATCAGAAAGGAGATGTGATGATGGAGGCAGAGGCTCCAGTGATGAGCTTTGAAGGTGCAGGCAGGGGCCATGAGCCAAGGAATGCAGGTGGTGTGTATAAGGCAGAAGAAGCAAGAAAACAAATTCTCCACTAGAACCATCAGAAGGAGTGCCGCTCTGCTGACACTTTGATTTTAGCCTGTAAGATCTGCTTTGGATTTCCGACCTCCAGAACTATAATCTATTTGTGTTGTTTTAAACCACTAAATTATAGCAGCAATAAGGAACTAACACAAGAAGTCAGGAAGGCTCAGGCATGGGGCGGGTGGATGCCTGGGCTCTTCAGGCATACTGAGAGACTCATGCAGCAGGGAGAATGTGGAGACAGATCTGGGAGCTGGAAAGGGCCTCAGAACAAGGCTAGAGGTCTCTGGAGGATGGAGCTCAACACCGTTTTGATCCTAGGCACAAGGATAGGGGCTCAGGTATTGGGGACTAAGACTTGAGGATGGGGTACAGGGTGTGGCTGTGGAGAAGAACAAAGGAAGGGCCTAATTTTGATAAGCTCAGTTTGGTGCTGAGCTGTGTGCTCTCAGATTTGCTCTCTTTACTTGCAAAATGGAGGTCTTGGCTAGCTCAGAGGTCACAGACTGGAGGCTGTAGGCTTGATCCAGCTCACAGACATGTTTGTCCCGTACCGGGTTTTTAAAACCATTTGGATGGGTGAGGCATGGTGGCTTCCACTTGTACTCCCCGCACTTTGGGAGTCTGAGGTGAGAGGATCACTTGAGGCCAGGGGTTCGAGACCAGTCTGGTCAACACAGCAAGCCCCTGTCTCTATCAAAAACAAAAACAAGGCCAGGCGTGGTGGTTCATGCCTCAATCCCAGTACTTTGGGAGGCTGAGCTGGGCAGATAACCTGAGGTCAGGAGTTTGAGACCTGCCTGACCAACATGGTGAAACCCTGTCTCTACTGAATATACAAAAATTAGCCAGGAGTGGAGTGGTGGTGCACACCTGTAATCCCACCTAGATGGGAAGCTGAGGCACGAGAATCACTTGAACCTGGGAGGCGGAGGTTGCAGTGAATGGAGATAGCGCCACTGGACTCCAGCCTGGGCAACAGAGTGAGCCTCTGTCTCAAAAACAACAACAGCAACACACACACACACAACACAGCAAAAGACATTTAGACCAATATTTAAAAATCATTAGATTTCACATATAAATCCAATGTATTGACTTTTATCTTAAAATATGGCAACAATTGAACCTATACTCCTGCCTATTTCTGAGCCTCCCACGCAATTCCAGGTGGAGGTGGAATGTTCCTGGGGGAGGTGGGCCCTGCAGCTGTGGGAGTAGGGCCACTCTTACCCAAAAGGATGAGCATTGGCTTTTTAGACTGGGATTTGAGGGACCCCACTCAAGGCAAGTGTCTAAACCATGCAGGCTCCTTGCAGTCTTGAGCTCAGATTCAACTTGACAAGTGCTGAGTACAGCGGGACTCTTTGCCACATTGATCCGGACACTAAACTCCTATTAATGTAGTCAGAGAAGGCAATTGCTTTCTTGGCAGCCACATGTGGCTGGCAGCTCACACAGACCTTGCAGTCAGATGAAGACACCAGGACCGCCCCTCAGGAGCAGCTGTGAGCCTAAGACTTCGAGCCTGGGTGTCCAGCTTCAGCGTGGGCTTCACGCTCTGGCCCCATCAGGGCAGTCCATCACTTCAGCTGCCAGCGTCTCTCATGAGTGGCACCCTCAGCTGTCTCCTGCACTGGCCCTTGGCGTTTTCTGAACCCCTATACAAAAGGGCAGTGGTATCTTGGCTAGGGGGCTGAGAGCAATGCTCCCGCTCCCCAATTTGGCCTTCCCTGCTAGGGTCCCCTTCCCTGGTGTTTTGGCCCTTTTTGGCTTCTTCCCTCAGCATATGCAGGCCCCTCGATGCTCTGTTTTGGATGTGTCTTCCTGTTTCTCCCTCCTCAGGCTCACTCCAATGGACATGATTTGGCTTCTGACCTCTGGACCTATGCACTTTGGCTGGCCCCTGCTCTTGCTATGTCGGGATTGTGATGGCCAGGACCCCTCCCCAGCCCCAGGAGCACCCTCCTCAGTCACCAAAGTCTGTCTCTTTCACTCCTTGGTATCTCTGCAGTTGTCCATTTTTTCCACCCTCAGGCCATGTGTGTCCAGCCCAATCCCTCACCTGGCTGCTCCCAGAGCCTCTGGCCTGTGCTTCCTGCCTCCAGGCTTTTCGATTCCAGCCCACTTTCCAACAGCAGCCAGAGAGTTCTCTTCAGAAAACAAATCTGAACGTAGCAACTCTGTCCAGAATCCTTCAATGGATCACTCCAGATTTCAAGATCAAGCCTGAGTTCCAGGCCCTTCCAGACTTGGCCCCCATTCTGTCCTCCAGCCTCATGGCTCGCAGCATCCATCCCCCTGGTCCATGTTCTGGCCATACTGGTCCATTTGCCGGTTGCTTGCTTCCTCTGAAACTTTTACTTTTGCACAAGTTATTCTTTTTATCAGGAACCTGCTCTTACTCCACCCACTTCGTCTGGCTAATTCACCTTTCACATATCATTATGGCTTCCCTGCCACCCCACCACCCCCAGGATAGGCTTCTGGCTCTTGCTCTTATGAGACCTACCTCCAGCCGTGGCACTGGCCTCCCTCAGTGATTGCTGCTTACTGGGTTGTCTGTCTTTCCCACCAGGCTATAAGCTCCTTCAAGGCAGCAACTCCGTCTGTTTTGCACCCCATTTTACCCCCACCTCCTGGTGTAAGGCTGGGAGTAGCAAGTGCTTCATGAATACATGTTGAATGAATAAATCATAGTGATGATGAAGCTAAGAGCAGAGAAAGCCCATCCAGGTAGAGACCTTTCTCTAGGCTGATCCAGAGTCATCTGTTTTTTTTTGAGATGGAGTTTCTCTCTTGTCCAGGCTGGAATGCAATGGTGCAATCTTGGCTCACTGTAACCTCTGCCTCCTGGGTTCAAGTGATTCTCCTGCCTCAGCCTCCTGAGTAGCTGGGATTACAGGCTCCCATCACCACGCGCAGCTAATTTTTCTATTTTTAGTAGAGATGGGGTTTCGCCATGTTGGCCAGGCTGGTTTCAAACTTTTGACCTCACGTGATCCACCTGCCTTGGCCTCCCAAAGTGCTGGGATTACAGGCATGAGCCACCATGCCCGGCCCAGAGTCGTCTTTAATTGCCTGTCTCTGGCCACACCCCATGGAAGGTGAGTTAGCTGAGTGAGCAGTTGACTGTAGGAATCTTCCCAACTCTAGCAATTCCTAGTCCCCATGTCTCCAGCTTGTTCACGAGGATGATGTGGGAGATGTTGCCAACTGCCTCACTGAATCAAGTGCCATTCGTTCTACCAGAACAGGAAGTGAGCTTAATTTGGCATAACAATTGTCAGGTAACACTGAGTTTGTCTGATTCCAGAGCTCAGCTTTCTTAACCACTGTGCCATCTTACCTGGATAGAACAGCTGGGAATTAGCTTGGAGCTCACTTCCAGCAGTTGGACTAAAGGGTGGTGGCCAAATAGGCAAAGGTCTGAACTCTAGTCCCCATTCTGCCTTAGGGAGCTGTGTGACTTGGGGCCAATCTCTGACATTCTTTGGGCTTTCATTTCATGTGACCTAATACACAGGGCTGCTGTAAGTACTCATCTTTCATTACTTTAGGGCTTATAAAGGGCAGGGACCAAGCTTCCGTATGTGGACTTCCCCATTGCTCAGCACAGGGCCTCACCCATCAGTAGCCCTGAAAACATGATTATTGAATTGAAAAGCTCTTTGCAGTCCACTTTCTAAAATTCTTTATCAGTCAAGCGCTTCAGTTGGGCAGTGAAACCCACTTCATCCTCACTAACTGGACAATTGCCTCATGTCACTGATGTGTGTTATTATGTCCTCTGCTATAATGCATGTCTTTTTAAAAGAAAATTAGGATCTGTCAAGCACCATTACACAATGAACCCCGGGAAAGGGGCAGCCAAGCTTCCAGCCAAGCAGAGGCAGTGAGTGGTATGGGCAGCGGTTGTCTGGTGCCGGTCGTCTGCAAAGAGTTTTCAATTCAATAATCATGTTTTCAGGGCTATTGATGGGTGAGGCCCTGTGCTGAGCAATGGGGAAGTACTGAGCAGTATTCCACATGGAGGGTTCCCTGCTCTGGGGAGTCTCCTTCTCCTCCCAGGTCCCTACCTCAGAGAGGGGAGTGGGGAGGGTTTGATACAATTTTCTGGCCTGAGAATCAAAATCCACTTCTGAAGGTACTCAGGATTCCATGCCTTTCCATGCAGAGTAGACTTGTGCCAATGAGAAAGACTGCAAGGAAGGCTGTAGCTGGGTACCCCAGTAGGGACGGCTTCTCCTAGTGTTCCGGTGCTTTGCACCTGGTGATGTTTGGTACCAGCCCTCTACTCCTAAGAGGGAGGTCCTTTTTCTAGATGAGGAAACTGAAACTTGGAAAGAGTCCAGCCCAGAACTAGGTGAGTGTGATCCCAAAGTCCCAAAAATGTGTCTTCCCAAAGAAAGAGAAAAGGAAAGAGGAAGGGAGTAGGAGGAAGAGTGTCCATGGGAAGACACATTTTTTATTTCTCACTGTGTTGGTTGATTGCTGTCAGGAGCCACCTTTTGCTTGACCTGCTCAGATGTGACAGACAGTCCTGTGGTGTGGGTTAAAGGATGGCACTTTAGATGCTTCATCCTCAGTGGCCTCCTAAGCAGCTGAGAGGTCCTCACCCATCCATGCTACTTCCAGGGCCGGCCCCGCCCTACTCTTCGCTCTTCCTTCTTTTTTTCCCATATCTTCTCCTTCCCCTCCTCCTTCCCCTCCTCCCATTCCTCCTCCTTCTCCTCCTCTTATTCCTCCTCCTCTTATTCTTCCTTCTCCCCTTCTCCTCTTTCTTCTCCTCTTCCTCTTTCCTCTTCTCTTTCCTTGCTCTCTTCTTCCTTCTCCTTCATCCTCTTCTTTCCTTCCTCTTCTTCCTCTCCTCCACCTTTCCCTTTTTCCTCTCTCCTCCTCCTTCCCTCCTTCCTTCTTGCTCCTTTCCCTTCTTCTCCCTCTTCTCTTTCTCTTCTTCCTCTCCTCTCTTGTCCATCTTTCCTCTTTCCCCTCCCCACTTTCTCCTTCCTCCCCTGCCTCCTCCTCCTCCTCTTCCTTCCTCCTCCCTCAGACAGTGCTCACAGCTTCTCACCAGCCAGCACATAAAACTGGGAGAAACCAGAGCCAGCCTCACATGTGGGGGAATAAATGCTGAGCTGTGACAATCCTGCCTGCCTCAGAAAGAGAGGTTTTATGTAGTTTTTGGCATTTACAAATCCTTTGTGAAAAGGTCACCCTGTTCTTGGAATCTTTTATTAATGCTGAAGACTAGCCCCGGAAATGTCATGTCTTTTTACCATGATATTTACTCAAAAAGGTATGACTAAGCATCTGAAATTCTACCAGCACCTCAACCCAGGCCAGGCTGGGGGACCCTGCAGGGGACAAATGAATGCTGGGCTCTCTGGAGCTGTTGGGCTGCACCTTCCCCTGAGCCCTGAGTGAAAGGAAGGAGGGGCATGCCAGGGTCATATACCTGGGCACCATTTGCACTGCACTACTCTCTTCTGTCCCAGTTCCTCAGAGGATCCAGAGCACACATCAGTACTTCAAGCTGGAAGGGACCTTGTGTGTACAAGATTCCAACTCACCATTTTACAGATGCGGAGACAGACTCATAGAGGGGAAGACACCTGCAGAGTCACCCAGCAAGTCAGGGACAAAGCAGAGACTGGAGACCAGTTGTCCTGATGTCCTTGTGTCCCAGTCAGTTGTCAGTCCTGACTCTCACCTCTGCGCTGAGCCGAGAAGAGGATAGAGGCTAGGCGTGGTGGCTCACGCCTGTAATCCTAGCACTTTGGGAGGCCAAGGCAGGCAGATCGCCTGAGGTCAGGAGTTTGAGACCAGCCTGGCCAACATGGCAAAACCCCGTCTCTACTAAAATTACAAAAATTAGCTGGGTGTAGTGGTGCGCACCTGTAATCCCAGCTACTTAGGATGCTGAGGCAGGAGAATCGCTTGAACCCAGGAGGCGGAGGTTGCAGTGAGCCGAGATTGCACCACTGCACTCCAGCCTAGGCCACAGAGCGAGACTCCATCTCAAAGATTAAAAAAAAAGAGGATGGGAAGTCTTCTCTGTATCCAAAGTTCTGGTTCCTGCATCCAGAGTCCAGGGTAGTAGGATGTGGAGTAAGACATGGGCATATCCCTCACCTGCTTCCCTTCCATCAGCCTGGAATTTCCTTTGTCATCCTGCTCCAGGTTCCATAGTGCAGAAGCCTTTTCTCTAAGCCCTGTTGCCTTTCTAGACAGTCCAGGAGGGGCTTGGGGCAGGAAGATGTGAGCCTACCCTATTGTCTTAGTCAGCTCAGGCTGCCCCAACAAAATGCCATAGATTGAGTGGCTTATAGACACTTATTTTCTCACAGTTCTGGAGGCTGGAAGTCTGAGACCAAGGTGCCAGCACGGCTGGGTTCTGGTGAGGGCTCTCTTCCAGGCTTGCAGACGGCTGCCTTTTGTGTCCTCATGTGGCCTTTTCACTGTGTGCATGCAGGGTGAAGGCGAGAGTGAGTAAGCGCTCTCTTCTTAAAAGAACACCAATCCCATCATGAGAGGGCTATCTGCATGACCTCATTTAACCCTAATCACTTTCCAAAGGCCCTAACAAAATGCCACCTCATTGGGGGTTAGGGCTTCAACATATGAATTTTAGGGGGACACAAGCCTTCAGCTTATAGCACCTACAATTTCACAGGGATCATTTGGAGAGGGTGAGACAATGGGTGTGAAATTAATGTGTAAACTATAGCTTGTGCATTTGTATATATTTTTATTATTATTATTTTTGGGAGGAAACCAGAGAATAGAGAAGAGCACAATGCAGCCTGCTCAGCTTCTCAGAGGGGCTTGTTTGCACCTTGGAGAGGAGAGTGAGCCTCAGGCAAGGAGACCCTGGGCAGGGGGAATGGAGAAGACATTTGCTGTTGCTCCCCCACAGCCATACTCCCTTCCTTGGCCACATCCTTCCTCCAGTGTCATTTCAAGGGTCTGAATGGATCATGAGACCAGGGCCCAAGCCAGTTACCACATCCCATTTTCCTGGCCACAGTCCTTGCTTCAGGAGCGGGAACTTGACCCTTATATGTTTAATCAGTGTCTTAAGGGCTTTCGTTGGGACTCACTCTTGTGGTGGATTTGAACTGGAAGGGTATCTTCTCAAGAGCTGCTGCTATAGCCACCTGTGGCCGTGAGGGGGCATCTGGCTGTGCTCACCCGAAGACATGGGGTGAGTGCATATTCTTATGCAGCCTTAGTCTTCATGAGGGCAGGAGTTTGGTTTGTATGCCAAATACAGTGCCTGGAACACAGAAATATTGATAAATATTTGTTGAATAATATGTATTTGAGACCCTGGATCCAGCCATGCCTGGAGCTAGTTCTTTCTGAACTCCTTCTTTTACTTAAGCCAGCTTAATCACTTGTCCTGAAAGATTCTCAAGTCAAAGAGCTAAAGGCAAGAGCCTGGAGTGGTTAGGGCGGGGTAGGGGGGCTGCTCCAAGGCTGTGCAAAGCCCAGGGCAAGGGGCTGCGGGGGACTGGTCTAGCTGGGTAGACGCAGCCTGAAATTCAGCATGGGGGTCTCTGTGCGTGAGGACTCCTGGTCATGCACTGAGCACAAGGAGACCTTTTTCCCTTTGAAGGAAATACAAGGCCCCAGTGCCCCCCACCTGAGGTGGTCCTGCTCTGAAGAATCACTGGCCTGCCAGGGCTTAGGCCTCAGACTGCCATGAAGAAAACCCCTTGGCCATGACGGTGCTGGTGAGAGTGTGGCTGTTCAGCTCATCCTCTCCCCATTGCCGGACACAGCTCAGGATGCAGGTCAGGCTGTTTTAAGGGTGAGGTTCCCTTCTTGTAACTTTACCCTCCAATCCTATGGCTGCTGGGAATAGTAAAATAAAAATAAAAACCTTATTTCAATGTTTGAAGTGAGTAGGTACTATGAGCTATTGATCGTGAAGTAGGTATTATTATTATTTCTATCAAACAAATGAGGAAGTGGAGATCCGGAGAGCTTAAGTAGCCTCCCAGAGGCTCAAATAGGAATGGCAGGACTGGGATTTGATCACAGGTCAAAAGAGTCTGGCGCCTTGGCTCCTGACTGTTGTGTTATTTGCTGTTTGAAAGAGCTAGTATCATCGGGAACCTCATGGTGGAGGGGTCCATGGGGAAATGTCAGAGCTGCCATCTGACAAGGTGGTATCTGGGGGACCCACTCAATCTGCCTGTGTCCAAACTCTGGTTTTCCGGGGAGGTGCCCCTGCTGGTGGTCACTGGGGAGCCTGTTGGTGACAAAACATTTGGTGGGTCCCTTAAGGGCTCATGGGATTGCCTGACTGTTGATCAGGGCCCAGACGAGCAGCCTGCAGGTGGGAAGGAGGGCCCAACCTCAATGCTTCTCACACGAGTGATGCTGCTGCCCACAGAGGTGGCATCGGCACATGGCCAGGGCTCCCCCTCCTCCACTGATGAGGGGTCAGCACCACCTGGGGCTTGTGGATGGCTACCAGGGATCTGGGGAGGCCCCTAAAGTGTGGACAGTTGGCAGCTGTGCGACGGAGCAGGAATTCCGTGAGCTGTGTCTGCCAGAGGGGCTGTATGCTGGCTGGAAGCCTCCTCCTCCCAGAGGCACTGGAGCCCAAGCTATGCTGTCATGGTGTGGGAAGAATGAGCAGAAATTAGGGGCCATGAATCTAGGCATTTCTTGTGCTGTGGATTACCTAAGGAAAACTCAGGGAGGTAGAACCCAGCACCCTCCTGGGGTCCTTATTTCTGCTCACCGAGCTTCTCCTGGTGACAGGGGCAGTCCAACAAGGTCCAGCCCCAGTGGATGCTGATGGGGGCAGAAATGAAGCTTGGCCTCCATCCCTGAAGCAGTGAGGTCGAGAGGTCTTAACATCCCTGTTGCTGGCTCTTCCTGGTCCTGCTCCTTATACTGTGAGTGACCCATTGATGGGATGCACTGCCCCCTTTTTCTACCAATGGAGAAATTGGGAGCCAGGGCCATCCTGGGTGACTCAGAGGCACTTTCAGTTAAGTGCTGGCCCCTTGGTGTGAAAATAGGACCATGGAGTCAGCAGATGCTGCTCTGATGTAATAAGAGCAGGCCATTATTTCACAAGGTGAAATAATCAGTCATATGACCCAGAAGAACTCACACACTTCTCTTGTAAACTAAAATATGATGTCTCCAGGAGAAACCTGATTCTTTGGTTGAAAGATGAGTTTGTTCTTAGGTCATCAGGAGAAAACACTGGCCATGGCTGTGGTTGATGAGGAGAGCCTGATGTGGAATGGAAGCCTGGTCCACCCCAGCCCATGGGTCTCAGTCATTCTGGGACAGGGCAGGGGAAGTCCCACGATATCAGGTTGAAGATGGAGGGGGCAGAGTGCAGGACAAGCAGCAAGATTCCAATACTGTTTAGAAAGGTGGGAAGTCTTCAGGGAAGGGTGGGGGCACCCAGGTGGAGGCCGGGGGGCTGCAGGTGGAAGAGGCAGAGGAGCTGTGAGCTGGTGAGTGGGAAGGAAGGGGGGTCCTCAGTGAGACCTCGTTCCTCGTTCTCCACCCTGTGACATGTGAGGATGAGGTGCCAGAGCAGTGGTCCTCACACATCAACACACATCAGAATCACCAGGAGGGCTTGCAAAAACAAGGGCTGCTGGGCCCCACCCCAGAACTTCTAATTTGGTAGGTCTGGGATTGGACCTGATAACTGGCATTTTTAAGAGGCTCTGAGCATCACTCATTCTGCCAGTCAGAGGACACACTTTGAGAGCCACTGACCTGGATGTGGTCGGCTGCTATTGTACAAGTTTTTGGGGTTTACTTGAATTCCTCAGCCAGGCAGCTCCCAACACCTCCCTCAGGTTCAGTGTGTGTTTGGTATGAGAAAATGAAGAGTGCTGGTGGGGGACGGGGTGGGGTGGAATCCCCCAGATCATGGGGCTAGGCACTGATTTTTCCTTCCCTGGGGATAAAAGACTAGAGGCCACTCTCCAGCCTGAGGCCATACGGCCAATTCCTCTGATTCACCCTTTTCCCCAGGTGACAAAGGACATTCCTTTCTAGGATGGAAAGAAGGGACCCTGCTATGATAGTTACTCAAGAATGCCTTGTACCGGGGTTTGCAGAAGTGAAAGTGGGTTGGAATGGGGAGCAGCCCAGTGACAGAACCTTATTGTTCCTTGTGTTGACCTCAAAGCTCAAGCTCATGTCCTGCCTCACCTTCCTTTGCTATGACCCTGGGGGAACTTAACCTCTTGAGCCCTGATTTTCTCGTCTGTAAAATGGGAACAATGATAATGTCAGTCCTACTGCTCCCTGGGATTCTTTTGGGAGGAAGAGGCAGTGGATGTGGAATTAACATGTGAGCTATAAATTGTGTACATATGTGAATTCTAACACTGTTTTAAGTTTGCAAGGAAACCAGGGGAGAATGGAGAAATGGAGCAGTCATGAAGAGAGTCACTATTTTCCATCGGGACTTGGGGATTCATTTCCTCTCTTTTTCTCCTTATGCTCAAAAAACTCAGATGAAAAATTAATGAGAGTCCATTGGGACTTGGGGATTCATTTCCTCTCTTTTTCACCTTATGTTCAGAAAACTCAGATGAAAAATTAATGAGACAAAAGTCCACACTTCATACCAACTTTAGCCAGGACTCCCACTTACATGACAGATGGAGGTTAGTGGATTATTTGGGTTTGGAAAATGGTCAATCGTATTTTGGAAATGTTGACATTTGCTGCTTGGGACCATCACCATGTTGCCCACATTCCTGCCTCTGAGGCCGAACATTAATCAACAGGTTCTGATGAATGTTGATATCTCATAGAGTTGGTCTTTGTCAATATCGACCCAATACAAAATAATTAATAATTATGCATAATCCAATTATGTCTTATTGCACACCTACTATAGAATGGAAGCTTTATGGGCATGATTTCAACTTTGAAAGTAGGTATTATTGTTTCCACTACACAGATGAGAAAACTGAGGCCCAAAGATCTTACATTACTTGACCAGGGTCATAATTTATTAAGTGTCAAAGTTCTTGCCCTTTGACTGGACCCCTTTGCTTCTCATAAGGGACATGAAAACACTTTGTAAACTGTGCAATGTTGAACATCTAAAAGGAATTGTTGTTAGGGCTCAAAATAATTTTCTTGAGTTTTAAATTTCCCTAGTTGAAGAAATATCTAGCTACTTATGCATGTGGACACTAGCAGCATCGCCCACGTGGCCTCTGCAGCATCCTATAGCCTTGATAACAGATCCTCAGCCCCAAGGGACCACGGCTCCTCAGGGTCAAAGGAAAGGGCATTTTATAAGCCTTCACAAATTTTTTTTTGCATTAGTGTATTGCCTGGGAATAGCTTGTCCCCTCCTCCCCACCCCCAACTCAAAGCCACTTTGTTGCACTGGCATAATTTCTTACAATAACATTAACATATCATTGGAGCTCATTACCTTTGGTGTAATAGTTCCCTATTGAACTGTGTCAGACTAATTATGTCAGTTCCTTTTCATTCCAGTTTAGTGCTTCTCCAGAGAGTCGCAGTGCAGCACCGGTAATAATGATTAAACTGCTGTCTAATGCTCCACTGGATGGCCAAACCAAACAGGGGAAAATTCCTTGCTGAAGATGAGACTCTCAGCAGCTCTTGTACTTGATGCAATTTGGTGTTTTAAAAGCCATTACCTGGTGGTCATTTCCACATAACGACGGAGGGCTGGTAGTGTTTCTTGGGGGATGGCAGACAAAAAAGCAGATCAGCAAGGCAAGAAGGAGCAGAGAGGCAACCCAGGTATTTCCCATTTGTGTGGTAAGCCCTCAAGTTCTGATGGGGACCATCTGGAGCCATGCTTTACAACTTAGCTGGCAGAGGTGGGTGTGCAGGAAGAGGCCAGAGTAATGAATCAGGACAAGCCAATATCAAATGCTTAAGGCTCTGCTGCCAGTGTCAGAGGAAAGAGCCCAGGGAAGATGAATGAAAATGAAGTCATTTTCACCTTCCTGTAGTCTCATATAGAGCTCTTTGCTTGAGCCTAAATCGAACATGCTTTTGTCTTTTTGCATAAAGGGAAGGAAGGAAATTTCGTGCTTCAACAAGAGCTTCGACAGAAGCTGATGCTCTTCATTGCCTAAAGGGAGGCTGGCCTGTTCTGAGCACCTGTTCTTGATGAGGATTAATGAGCCTAATAACAACAACTGTTATTATTAGGCATCAGTTAAGTGATGACTTTGTGCCAGTCATTGTGTTAAGGGTTCCACATCTGCTGGCTAATATAATCCATAAAAGGACTCTATGGGTAAAAGCTGTCTTATTCCCATTTTAAAGATGAGAAACTGGGACATAGGGAGATTAAATAACTTGCTCAAGGCCACTCCCAGAACCTCCATATCTAACTCTGAAGCCTGTATGCAGAGTTATACTCCCTCTTGCTTCATTCATTCAGTCAATATGATTAGGGCCTTTCTGTCCTTTAGCCTTGAGCTGTGTCCTTCAGACATTTTGTGGACATTAAAGACACAGTCTTGGGCTTCCTGGGGCTGAGAGCGCAACAGTAAATTTCAGTACAGGGTGAGCCATTCTATGAGTGGAGAAAGGCAGAGAGCTGTGAGAATACCTTCATTAATTCACTCACAGGTTTGGTGGATTCTAGGACACTGGGGTCAGCTGAATACCCACAGACTGTTTTAAGGGAGTTTTTAGTTCGTATTATAGAAGTCCATACAGACTGAGACAGGAAACTGGTACGGAGAAGCGGGGAGTGCTGCTGTATCAAATACCTAAAATGTGGAAGCAGCTTTGGAACAGGGTAATGTGGAAAGGTTAGAAGAGTTTTGAGGTGCATGCTAGAGAAAGCCTACATTGCTGTGAACAGACTATTCAGAGTGATGTTGGTAAGAGCTTAGAGAAGAGGGGAGCTGTAGGAAAAGCCTCAGCCTTCTTAGAGAATACCTAAGCAATCAAGAATGCTGGTAGAGATATGGATGGTGTCTTAGCCCATTTTGTGCTGCTACAATAAAATGCCAGAGTAACTTATAAAGAAAAGAGAATTTCTCACAGTTCTGGAAGCTAGGAAGTTCAATATCAAGGTACTGTCATCTTTCAAGGGCCTTCTTTCTGTGTCATTCCATGGTGAAAGATGAGAGAGAGAGAGAGGAGAGAAAATGAGAGAGAGAGAGAGAGAGAGAGAGAGAGAGAGAGAGAGAGAGAGAGAAAGAGAGAGAGAGAGAGAGAGAAAGAGAGAGAGAGAGAGAGAAGGGCCAAACTCATCCTTTTATGGGGAACTCACTTCCAGGATAATGAAAGTCCTCCAATCCATCCAATCCATTCATGAGGACAGTGGTCCCATAGCCCAAATACTTCCCATTAGGCCCCACTTCCCAGCACTACTGCATTAAATATAACATTTTTAACATATGAACTTTGGGGAACACTTTCAAACCACAGCAGATGGTAAAGGCCATTCTGATGAGGCATCAGATGGACATGAAGAAGATGTTATTGAACAATGGAGGAGAGGTCATCCTTGTTGCAAAGTGGCAAGGAAGTTAGTTGAATTGTGTTTGTGTCTTAGTATTTTGTGGAAGGTAGAACTTGTGAGTAATGGAATTGGATATTTAGCTGAGGAACCGTCTAAGTGTTGAAAGAGCAGGTTGCCTTCTCTTGACTTCTTATAGTAAAATGAAAAAAAGAGAGACATAACTTAAAGATGGAATTGTTAACCAGAAAGAAAGCCAAGCTTAAAGATTTGGAAACTTCTCAGCCTTTCCATATTGTAAAAAATGAAAAAGTCTGTTCCTAAAGAACTTTAAGGGTGTGGCCCAATGGCCACATCTTACATGGAGATTTGCCAGCCATCTGAACAGAAGCCAGGGGCTACTGTTCAAGACAATGGAAGAATGACCTCTTTCCATAGTAAGGTACTCCAGAGGTCATCAGAACAACTTCATAGGAGGGGCTGCAGGTGACTGCTGGACCCCTTCAGGCTTTGTGCAGCATCCCTCATATCCCAGGCTCCACTCCATTGCATCCGGGGCTTTGCTCCTTGGCTGCCTATCCAGAAGGTACAGGCAGCAGACTTTGGCTGTGTCTGTGTGGTGCTCAGTGTGCACAAGCTGTGGGGGCAAGGATACCTTCACCTTGATTTCTAAGAATGGAGCCACCTGAAGCCATGGGTGTACCACCCAGGCAAGAACTATAGAGGGCCGCTGGTAGGGCAATGTCTAGTGGTACCAAGGTGGAACGGTCACCCTGAGACCCCAGAACAGTAGAGCCATTGGTGTGTGATTCCAGGCCTGGAAAGCCACAGGCACGCAACCACAACCTGTGAGAGCTGTGGCAGGGGTTGTACCCAGCAAAGCTGTGGGGCAGGGCCACCTGGAGCCTTGGGTGCCTAACTTCTACCCTACAAGCCTTTGGGGATGAGACTTCCACTACAGTGGGCCTGGAGGGCAGAGCAGAAGATTATTCTCAAGCCTTAAGGTTTTGGACTTGCTTGGGGCCTGTCACTTTTTCCTTCTTCCCTATTTCTCCCTTTTGGAATGGGAAAGTTTGTCCTGTGCCCAAACTGCCACTGTATTTTGTAAGCATTTAACTTTGATTTTACAGACTCAGAGAAGGAGGCAAATTTGCCTCAGGATGAATTGTACCTTGAGTTTCATCTACATCTAATTTAGATGATATTCAAATGAAACTTTGGACTTTAGGTTTTTAAGTTGATGCTGTTATGAGTTCAGACTTTTAGGGTTATTGGGATGGAATGAATGTATTTTGCATGTAAGAAGGACATGAATTTTGGGGGTCCAGAGGCATAATGGCCTCAATGTTTTTACACCCTCAAAATTAATATGTTGAAATTATAACCCCCCAAGGTGATGGTATTAGGAAGTGGTAACTTCGGGAGGTGATTAAGTCAGAACCTTCATGAATGGGGTTAGTGCTCTTATAAAGGAAATCCAAGAGAGCTTGTTAACCCCTTCCACCATGTGAGGACAAAGAGATAAGATGGCCATCTCTGAACCAAGAAATGGGCCCTCACCAGACACCGAATTTGCTGACACCTTGATCTTGAACTTTCTAGCTTCCAGACTGTGAGAAATAAATATGTTTTTATAAGCCACCCAGTACATGGTAGTCTGTTATAGCAGTTTAAATGAACTAAGATAGCCCAGACGGGAAAATGTAATCTTTATTTAACATTTATTAAGCATTCACTATGTGCCAAGATCTATGATAAGTGCTATTAAATAAGTCAGTTTATTTAGCCCTCACCATAGCTCTCTATCATTTATATAGACGAGAAAATGAAGGCTTGGAGAGTTACACAATCAAACCAAGGTTTCTTTCAACTATAGGTAGACTTGACCTATTTTTGGGAATCAGTGTAATGGGGCATATTCCATTTTTCTCTTGAAGGCCCCTTATTCCAAGAAAAACAGGCCATTGAGACTCTCAAGCCTGGCTTTGCACTCCTCTCATGGAGCTTATCAGCCTGGTGCCAGTTTGGAACCTTATATCTATATGGGCTCTTCTGCCCTATTGGTTAAGGATGGAGCAAAGAGGAAGAAGCCTTGGCTTAGCCATGATAAGAGGACAACAGAGAAACCTGTAATGCCTGGCCTGTTCCTTTGGTTCAAGGAAGGGCATACATCTGCAAAGACTCTATGGTGTTCATTAGCATCTGTTATGGGCTGACTTGTGTCCCTACTAAATCCATATATTGAAAACCTAACTCTAATGTGATGATATGTGGTGGTGGGAGTCTTAGGGAGGTAATTAGGTTTAAATGAGGTAATCAAGGTGGGGCCCCCATAATGGGAATAGTGTCCTTTTAGGAAGAGGAAGCAACATCAGAATGATCTCTTTCTCTGTCATTTGAGGACACAGTGAAAAGATGGCTATCTGCAAGCCAGAGAGTGGGTCCTCCCCAGACAGGGAATCTGCCAGCACCTTGAGCTTGGACTTTCCAGTCTCCAGAAATGTCAAACTATATGTCTGTAGTTTAAGCCTTGGTATTTCACCATGGCAGCCCAAACAGAGTAAGATAACATCTTAAATGTGATGATGTATGGTACTGTGTCTTGTAAAGTAGTGGGCAAATGGTAATCATCAGAGATTTCATGAGTCATACATGCTCTGATGCACTGTGCCTCTATCAAAATTACCTGGTAAGGGTAGATAATGTGATAAACTGCAGATTTCCTGGGCTCCACTAGCCTTATACAGTGGTAACATGATTCAGCTCACAGCAGTTTTTCCTAAGATGAGTTCCTAGCAACACTACTGAATATTTATAGAGATTACTCGAGAATAGGGATTTTGTCAAGCAATAAATTTAGGGAATGCTGGGTAAATTAGGATTTTTTTGTTGTTGTTGTTAGTGAAGCTTCTCACAGCCTTTAAAATGCCTTGTAATCTACTAGAGAGGAAATAATACTATTTCCCAAAATGCACTTAACCTTGGGATATCTTTTCCCGAGAGCATCTTAGGGGAATCAGGCTTTTTTGTGGAAGGTAAATTATTTGGTGGAATGTAAAAGGGAATGTTAAATCAGGACTTACAAAGTCAGATATCCTCAGGAGCTGGGCAGGTAGTGCTGCTGATGAAAGCAAACGGAGTCAGCAATAGGGAGTGATGAGGACTGGAGAAAACTGTGGTCTATGGTTTGATTACGGGCTCTGCTGAGTGACCTTGAACAAGATATTGGACCTCTCTGAGCTTGAGAAAATAGGGCAATGATAGAACCCCACACATTATTCGTTACAGGGATTCCATGAATTATTCTCTGTAAAGCCTTTAGAGTAGTGCCTGACAAACTTTCTTTATTTTCTAGATCTCATTCTGAATGACTCAGTGTGAGAGCACTTATGCTGTAGCCATCAGGCTGTGGCAATAAAAGCGGAGTGGTTAACAACAACAGCCTTGATTTCAGACAGACCTGAGCTGAATCCTGACTCCGTTACCTATTAGCTCTGTTACCCTAGGCAAGTCACTGAACCTCTCAGAGTTTCCTCATCTATAAAAAGGGGTTGATCATATTAGAAATGAGCATGAACTACGTCCATGTAAAAGCACTGTGTCAACTGTAAAGTGCTGAACAAATGCAGAGTTCGTGCGCAGGTGTTTTTTTGCCAAATCGGGCAGAGCTGCTTTCGGGAGTGATGGAGGTATTCTGAAATGAGGTGGGGTGAGGGCTGCACAACTCTAAAATAAACTCAGGATCACTGAATCGAACCCTTAGACAGGTGAATTTTATGGTGGGTAAATTATATCTCCATAAAGCTTTTAAAATGAAAAAGAAAAACACCTTGATACCTCTGGTCAAGAAGAGCTGAAGGGCCTTTCCTGTTCTTACCTATTGAGGCTGCCCGGGAACCAGCCCCTCTCCTCCTGTCCCTCTGGCCAGGGCTCTTTCCACAAAGAGAAGCCCCAGACCCTGAGCCGACCTATTTTCTTTTTCTAACCTGATTTGAGCGAGCATTTTGCAAAGCTTCAATCTCTGGGGGCAAAAGTCGAACTTCTTATTCACTGTCAAAAGCATAGAATCTGGGTCAGTAGGAAATACTTTTCCTGGAGGAGTGGGGTCAAGGAACAGGTGTCAGCCTGACAAATTAGAAAGGAGATCGGGGAGAGGCAGAGACACACCATCTGCCTCCTGGCTTGGGATGGAGAAGGTGCTCCCATTCACAAACCTGTTCTAGCAAACACTCTGTCCAGGGCCAGCAGGTCAGGCAGGTGAGAACTGATGGGGAACAGGTGAAAGGGCTGAGCTCCTGGAAGTGGGAGATTTGAATTGTGAGACTGTGGAGGGCAGGGGGTGGGTGGTTGCAGGACACCAAGCAAAGATCAGAACTGGGCTGCCTGACGATTGGGGCTAGACAGAGCAGAAGCCTGGGTGGAGCTGTCAGAAGGCAGAATGAGGAGAGCCATGAGTTTTACTCAGGTGGACTGAGGAATCTTTCAAAGTAAGACATTTTCCCCCCAAGAAGGTATTACTCTCTTCCCACCACCTGCTCCCTGAAACATTTTAATTTCAGTATAACTTGCAGAAAGTTCTGCATAAATCCTTAGTGTACAGCACCATGTATTTTCACAGAGTTTATGCAAGTTTAACCAGGTTCTAGATCAAGAGATGGAGCACTGGCCGGATGCGCTGGCTCACACCTGTAATCCCAACACTTTGGGAGGCTGAGGCGGGCGGATCATCTGTAGTCAGGAGTTTGAGACCAGCCTGGCCAACATGGTGAAACTCCATCTCTACTAAAAATACAAAAGTTAGCCAGGTGTGGTGGCGTGTGCCTGTAATCTCAGCTATTCAGGAGGTTGAGGCGGGAGAATCACTTGAACTGGGAGGTGGAGTTTGCAGTGAGCTGAGATCACGCCACTGCATTCCAGCCTGGGCATCAGAGCAAGACTGTCTCAAAGAAAAAAAGAAAAAAGAGTTGGAGCATTTCCAGGGCTCCAGAAGGCCCCTTGTACCCCATCCACTCCCACCCCACAAGGGTAAACCTGCCTTGATTTCAACACCATGCACTCCTTAGTTTTAACTGTTTAACTTTATATAGATGGAATCAAAAGCATTTGCTCTTCTGTGTGCTGATTCATTCATTCATTCTTTCTTTCTTTCCTCTTTTTTTCTTTCTTCTTCTCCTTCCTTTCTTCCTTCCTTCCTTCTTCCTCTTCCTCTCTCTCCTTCTCTCCTAGTTTCTTTCTCTCTTTCCCTTTTCTTTCTTTCTTTCTTTTTTTTTTTGACAGAGTTTCACTCTTGTTGCTCACTCTTGTTGCAATGGCATGATCTTGGCTCAGTGCAACCTCTGCCTCTCAGGTTCAAGTGATTCTCCTGCCTCAGCCTCCTGAATAGCTGGGATTACAGCTGGCTAACTTTGAATTTTTAGTAGAGATGGGGTTTCTCCATGTTGGCCAGGCTGGTCTCAAACTCCTGACCTCAGGTGATCCACCTGCCTCGGCCTCTCAGAGTGCTGGGATTATAGGCGTGAGCCACTGCACCTGGCCAGCTTCTTTCCCCCAACCTTTTGCTTGTGAGATTCACCTGGGTTGTTGTGGTCTCTTCATTCTCACTGCAGGGTGGAGTATTCCATTGTGTGATGACACCACACATTATTTTTCCATTTAACAGTTTCTGGATGTTTGGGTGGCTTTCAGTTTGGGGCTATTACGGATAGGGCTGCAGTGAACGTTCAGGTGGCTGTCTTTGGGTGAATGCATGGATACATTTCTGGTGGGGTGGAGTTGCCGGGTCATAAGGTATGTGCATTTGAACCTAGAGTAGATACTGCACAGCAGCACCCCAAAGTGGGTGGACAAAGCAGGCGGGCAAGACCACTGGCTGTGTGTATGGGAGATATAGAGATAGAGAGAGAGTTCTTCTCTAGTCCTCCATCTAAGAGCTAAAAAGCACTAAATACTTTATGAGATGAATTGTGTCGCCTCCAAATATTCATACATTGAAGCCCTCACTGCCAGTACCTCAGAATGTGACTGCATTTGGAGACAGGGCTTTCTAAGAGTTAAATAAGTTAAAATGAGGCCATGAGGGTGGTCTCTAATCCAATCCAACTGGTGTCTGTATCAGATGAGCAGATTCCTGTAATCCCAGCACTTTGAGAGGCTAAGGCAGGTGGATCACCTGGGGTCAGGATTTTAAGACCAGCCTGGCCAACATGGTGAAACCCTGTCTCTACTAAAAACACAAAAATTAGCTGGGCATGATGGTGGGAGCCTGTAATCCCAGCTACTTAGGAGGTTGAGGCAGGGAGAATCACTTGAACCTGGGAGGCGGAGGTTGCAGTGAGCCAAGATCATGCCACTGCACTCTAGCCTGGGTAACAGAGTGAGACTGCATCTCACAAAAAAAAAAAAAAAAAAAAGGAGAGGAGATTAGAACACATGGAGAGACAGCAGGAGTGAGCTTGCACAGGGGAAAGATCCTGTGAGAACACGGTGAAGAGGAGGCTGGAGGGCAGTCATCATCTGGAAGCCAAGGAGAGAGGTCTTCAGAAGAAATAACCCTGCTGACACCTCGACCTTGGACTTGCAGCCTCCAGAACTGTGAAAAATGAACTTCTGTTGCTTCAGCCACTGTGCCTGTGGTATTCTGTTGTGGCAGCCCTAGTAGAGCTTGGCTCATGCTTTATCTCACTGAATCCCCACATCAACCCTGCAGAGTAGGAACAATTGCGACCTCCATGTTGCAGGTGGAGGACTGAGCTTGGAGGTAAATGACTTGCCCAGGGTTAGAACACAGGCAGGGGCCTGAACCTGGACTGGAACTCAGGACTGCCTGTCCAGAGCCCTGAAACTGAGCCCTTCCTCATGCCTGCCTCACACACTTCTTAGGTCATTCATGGCGGACTCCCAGCCTAGGGTTATTTGAATAATGGCTGTATTAGGTTTTGCAGCTTAGTGTAAAGAAGGGAGAGTGTGCCTGAGAGGCAGAAGATCTGGGTTCTAAGGTTCCTGCTGTGTAAATGTGTGCCCCACTGCTTAGATTTTGTATGCTTCTATCTCCTCATCTACAAGGCCTTCGTCATGGGCTGATTGTGCATACCCAGTGTGACAATGTACAGAAGGTGCACTGTCAACTGTACAGTGCTGGGCAGATGGGAATTGTCTCAGAGATTTCATGAGTCGTGGTATGCATTTAGTATGGGCTGAATTGTGTCCTCCTGCCCCCAATTTGTATGTCAGCAATCTAACCCCTAAAGTGATGGCATTTGGAGATGGGACCTTTGGGAGATAATTAGGGTTAGATGAGGTCATGGGAGTGAAGATCTGCTCTGATAGGATTAATGTCGTTATAAGAAGAGACACCAGAGAGCTGGCTCTCTCTTGCCTTGCGCGGGATACAACGAGAAGATGGATGTCTGCAAGCCAGGAAAAGAGCCCTCACTGGGACAGAATTGGCTGGCACCGTGAGTTTGGACTTTCCAGCCTCTGGAATTGTGCAAAATAAATGCGTGTTGTTTAAGCCACCTAGCTTTTGCTATTTAGCTGTGGCAGCTTGAGCTGACAAAGACAGCATGCCACCGCTCTTTCTCCTTGCAGAGCTTCATAGACACACATGGCTCATACACTCAGAACATTCAGATTCCTGAAGGGCTGACTCTTTGGCAGGCGTCAGATCTGGGGCTGGACTGGGTGATGGGTTCCCCCAGTGGAAAACATGTAGTAGCAGTGTGTCTGCTCTGGGGCTGGTGTTTGGTGAAGGCAGCCAATGTTTCTTTTTTCCTGTTTGTCTTATGCCCCAGGACTGTGAACTGCTCTTGTTCTGGAGACTCCCGAGTAGAAAGGAGATGATGAGATACGGACCCAGGTACAGAAAAGGGATGGCAGAAGTGCTTTCCATTTGTGCAGTGGCTCAGAGAGGCAGGTTTTGCTGTTATTCCTTTTACAGCTTTGGGGACTCAAGCGCAGAGACTTATTCAACAGTGCTTTACTAATATGTCATAGGACCCAGGACCGAAGCTGAAGGCCTCTGGATTTGGGGTCTCTTGATTGCAGGGTATCAGTCTGGATAGGCTAGATCAAGCTGCAGAAACAGCAACGACAAAACCCAGATCTTCTGTTGTCTTACAGAGACACAGCTTGTTCTCACTCGTGTCACATCCATCCTAGTGGCTGGTGCAGCTACCCCTTGTCTCTTCACTCCGAGTCCTGACCAGCGGAGTGGCCACCAACTCCCATACGAATGGATCTCTGGAGGATCTCACACTGGCAATTCAATGACCCAACCCAGAAATGCAATTTGTCATTTCCACCCAAATTCATTGGCCAGAGTTAGTCACTGGCCAGAGTTGGTGTGGTTATTCTAGATCCCCAGCCAAACACACAGGGGCTAGAATACTCAGCCCAGGTGCCCAGCAGACAGAGGAGGCAAGTATTATGGGGGCAGCATTAATGCCCATCTCAGAATGAATGCATGCATACATGAATGAATACAATTAGAATCTCCATCTGAGTTTGGTGGTTGTTGACAGACCCAGGAAAAGACAATGGAGACTTGTAACTGCCCAACATAATGACATTGGAACTCGTTGGCTCCTGATAAAAGGTTTAAGCATCTTGAAAATGTATGCGTGTTCTTTTCCTTTCCATCGTTCTCAGCTCCTGTGACTACATGTTCTCTCTTCACCAAATCTGTTTGCCATTGACTGTGATGACAGAGTCACCCCACCCACACAGGCCCCAGTGTGAGGGTGATTGATAACCTTGGACAAACACAGATGGACACACAGAGAAATTTCTACTCCTTCCACATGCCTCGGGCAGCAGTGGAGATGGTGATTTTTCAAGTGAGTGTTAGCTCAGAGTTTTTCTCAGGCTCTGGAGCATAACTAAACCCAGGCAGACTCTGGGAGATGAAAAATAAACTGTTGCTTTTATGATGCCATGAAAAAGCCTTCTTTTTCCTCCTAAAAAAGAAACCTGTTTATTTCCATGTGTGTATAAGTTTGCAGTAAGTGTGGAAGGATTAAACCTTTGAAACTGTCGATTTATATCCATGAGTAATGTGAAGTCTTTGTCCTGGAAAGCAGCAAGTTTTCTTAACAGGAAAATCAGGTGTCTGGCCCCTTTGCTAATTCACTTAGTGGCTCATTCACTAAATATTTACTGAGCACCTCTTGCCTTCCAGATCTGGATTCAGGAGCTGGGGGTGCAGAGCTGGTGTCAGAGGGCACCATCTCTGCCCTCGAGGAGTTTGCAATCTCCAGGGAAAATGGCAGAGGCCTATACAAAGGGTATGGGGTACTGATCAGGAAGGGAGAGCTTTGTCAAGGAGCATGGAGAAACTTAACCTGGAAGGACAAGGAGGAACCAGCCAGGTGAGGAGAACAAAGAGGGAAGACTCTGAAGGAAGGAACGGCATTGCCAGATGGGGAGAGGCGGGCGAGGGTGCAGTGTAGTTGGGCTTCACCAGGTAGGTTGTGTAGTAGAGAAGGTAAGCATCTGGGCTCTGGGTTTGAATCCCAGCCTTGCCCCTTCCTTGCTATGTGACCATCTGAAAAATGGGGAAAGAAGCTGTAACTCCCTCACAGAGTATCACGAAGAGTCGATGGGTTGAAATGCATAAGGAGCCCAGAGCAGTGCCTGGTGTGCAGAAAACGCTTAGTAGCAATGACCTGTCCTTGTTTTGCTGAGACTTGAGTAGAATAGAAGAAGGGGAAGGAAAAGGGGAGCAAGGACCTGAATGTCAGGGTGAGAGGCTGATGCTCTGACCCATGCTTGCAGCATTCAGGGATACAAAGGATGTGTGGATTTCATGGGCCTGGTCTGATCCTGGGGAGGAAGTTGGATGGGGTGGTCCTGAGAAAGGACCTACCCTAAGGGTAGAGCTGTGCCCTGGAAGCCCAGGGGCTGAGGGGGAGATCCCAAGGGGTCGATCAGAGGAGGTGTGGCCCAAGTCATGGGGTCTGCAGGTGAAAGACCCTTAGACAAGAGGATAGGTGGTTCTGAAGGACCCACACCAGAACCTCCCTGCTGGGTGCCCCGTGGAGGGTGAAGAGTGCAGAGAAGTGGGCAGCTGGGCCTCTGTTGGGGAGGCTGCATGGCATGAGTGAGGAGCCCCTCGTGGCTCTGGAGTAAGACTAGCTTGAACCCAAAGCCCAGGCAGAGCCCGATAAGCTGAGCCTTTTATAATGGGGGCAATGTAACCCATCATCCAGGGGTGTTTTGTGAGTTAAATGTCTCTCTCTGTCCTTATGGAGCTTAGAACATGGGGGTGCAGTGCAAGAAAAGAGAGGATTAAATATGGACTGACATGTGGTCTATGGGAGCACAGAGTGACGGGTGGCTGCCTAGCAGTCAATCAGGCAGACTTCCTGGAAGAAGGGGCCTTCTGAGAAGCTGAGATTCACAAGATAACTAGAAGTTGGTAGCCAGGTGAAGAGGAGCAGGGAGAATGCCCTAGGTGAGGAGATGGCGTGGGTAAGGTCTAGAGGTGAGTGAAGTGTCATAGGATTGAGAGTCTGCAGGGTGTTCAGTGTGGCCAGAGCAAGGAGAACAGAGATGAGAGCGTTTGGAACCAGGGAAGGGTGAGTGATTCTGGCAGAGACTCAGGTGGCTTTGGATCGTTCAGAGAAAGCTAACTGGGAAAGGTGAGTCCTGGAGTCAGAAGACCTGGCTTCAAGGCTGCACTGGGTCACTTCTTGGCTGTGTGCCCTAGACACTTTGCTTTACCTTTCCGACTTCATTTCCTTCCCAATAAGTGAGGACAGAGACAGAATGTATTCATTCATTCAAGCGGATATTTACCATTGGTTTCTATAGGCCAGGTGCTGTTCTTAAGCCCTGGGGATTATTCAGAATATGGGGAAGATCAAGTCTCTTCCCTCATGGGGCTTACACTTTAGCAGAGGACACCTCATAAGTGCCATGAAGAAGAGTCAAGCAGGGTAGGGGCCAGAGGGTGGCAGGGTATGGTGGACTTTGGGGTTGGATGGGATGGTCAGGGAAGGCTTCTCAGAGGAGGAGACATTTGAACAAACGACAAGGGGGGAGTGAGCTGTGTGGGATTCATGGGAAATAAACATTACTTAGTATATCAGTAGATGTACTAAGTACAGGAAGAGCTCTAAAACCTTTACCTGGATTAACTCATTCTAGCCTCAAAACACCCTGAGAGCCAAGCACTGTTATCACTATGCACCATTACAGATGGCAAAATGGAGGCAAGGAGTTAAGCTTGGCCAGGTTTCAGGATTTGAACCTTATGGTGTGTCCTGCACAGCTACCATCCTAATCCCACCACCATCCTAATCACCCCACCACAGTAAACCTGGCTTGGGACTCAGCTTGTTTGGGGCGTCCCAGGCTGGGTTTACTGTGGGGGACAATGTGTGCAGACTGCAGAGTGCGAGTCAAATGTGAAATGTTGTCACTGATATTTTCTTTGGAATGTGAAGGAAACATCTCAAACCAGTGTCATACTGTCCACTTCTGCCAATATTCTTTCTTCTTTCTTTTTTTGAGACAGGGTCTTGCTCTGCTGCCCAGGCTGGAGTGCAGTGGTGCAGTCATTCCAGCCTGTACTTCCTGGGCTCAAGAGATCTTTTTACTTCAGCCTCCAGAGTAGCTGGGATCACAGGCATGTGCCACCATGCCTGGCTAATTTTTTTAAAAACTTTTTGTAGAGACAGGGTCTCACTATGTTGCCCAGGTTGGTCTTGAACTCCTGGGCTTAAGCAATCCTCCCACCTCAGCCTCCCAAAGTGTTGGGATTACAGGTATGAGCCACTGCACCTGGCCCTCTTTCGCTGATATCCTTAAAAACAAAGGCCTGTGGGCCTCAAGTTTCTTGCAGGATTCTTGGCAGACTACATGAAAAGACAACATGCTTAGGGCGGGAAAAATGCTGAAAAGCGAAAGGAACATCTGCGTTTGTTCTTTGTAAAAGTAATATATCCACATACTGAAAATATGAAAAATAGAGAAAAGAAGAGAAATTTCTCAGATAGTTACCATTTAAATATAAGCACTGTGAGTATTTTGGAATGTTTTCATTTACCCTTTTTCAAAAGGAGAGGATGTTTTAGTTGTGTGCAGCAGAAAATAAAGAACTCAGAGGTTTTGGAATATGTAGACAATTACATAATGTTATTATGTGACAAGGAAATACAGACTAGGCCATGCATGGTGGCTCATGCCTGTAATTTCAGCACTTTGGGAGGGTGAGGTAGGAGGATTGCTTGAGCCAAGGAGTTCGAGATCAGCCTGGGCAACACAATGAGACCCTGTTACTACAAAAAGTAAAAAAAGTAGCTGGACATGGTGGTATGTGCCTGTAGTTCCAGCTACTCAGAAAGCTGAGATGGGAGGATCTTTTGAGTCCAGGAGGTGAAGGTTGCAGTGAGCTGAGATCACACTGCTGCATTCCAGCCTGGGTGACAGAGCAAGACCCTGTCCCCCGCCCCCCAAAAAAAAGAAAAAGAAAATTTAGGATAATGCAATACCTATTTTACTTTTCTATTCTCCAAAATATTAGCTTTTGCAAACAGCTCAGGGTGGCAGGTCGAGCTCTGTGGCAGATAATTAGAGACTGGGTTTCAGATTGGTCAGTTCTCTCTGAGATTACCTGTTTGCCAGCTTGATGGTCTCCCACCTGGACTGTCCCCTGGTTCCATGGTCACCAAGCATTGCAGTTGTCCACCCATTTTGTATGAGAGAATGCTCATAATTTTTAAGCATCCCATCTTAAGCTAGGCACATTTATTTATAAATCATACTATTATCAATCTGCAGAATATCAATACATTCTTAAACTATATGTTAATATTTAACACATAATTTCTTATTTTTATAGAAAAATATAAATGTTCTAATATTTTCCTCCTGCACTATTTACTGGTTTGTTTACACCCCATTGATTTAATCCATTTTGCCCCAGTCCAGAGACTGTTTTGTAGACAGACATGATATCTTGTGAGAAAGGGTGAAAAAATGTGTTATTTCATACCAAATCGCACTGTAGGAACCTCTGATGGGGTTGGCACAGTCTATCTCAGTGGGAAAATACATTCTAATCTTCCACTTACAGAGACAGGTCAGGGAGGGAGAAGGAGAAGAATGGAATTTCAAGGCTAGGCTGTATGTTGATGGAGGATGCCTGCAGAGTCCATAGTCATGCCATTTTTTTTGCCTCTTTGGCCTGGAAGGGAAAGGGCTGGATCCTGATGGGGCTAGGGCTGAATGCTTGACATAATAAAGTGAGAAGAGATGTAGTGAATGGAGGGTGAATAATATTCCATTAGTATTCATTAAGTAATTAATTCCATTCAGTAATATCCAATTGTATGCATAAACCACATTTTCTTTATCCGTTCATTGGAAAAGGATGGACATTTGAGTTCTTTCTTCTTTTTTTTTTGAGACAGAGTCTTGCTCTGTTGCCCAGCCTAGAGTGCAGTGGTGCGAACTCAGCTCACTGCAACCCTTGCCTCTCAGGTTCAAGTGATTCTTGTACCTCAGCTTCCTGAGTAGCTGGGACTACAGGCGCCCACCACCACACCGGCTAATTTTTTTCTTTTTTTGTATTTTTAGTAGAGACGGGGTTTCACCATGTTAGCCAGGATGGTCTCGATCTCCTGACCTTGTTATCTGCCTGCCTTGGCCTCCCAAAGTGCTGGGATTACAGGCATGAGCCACCGTGCCCGGCCAACACCAGAGCTTTTTGCGGCAGGTGTTAATCATGTCCCCATCTCACCGGTGAGACTGCTGAGTCTTGGAGCATCTCCCATGTGTAAGTATTGGAGCCAGGTCTGTCTGACCTCAGAGTTGAACTACTTGCTACTCAGAGAAGAAGCGTGCTTACGGAGGCGCTGCTTGTAGAAAAGGATCCTAGAGAAGTATTCTTTTGCCATCGCTCAGACCAAAAGAGCAAAAGAATAAATGATCAATTAAAAACCCTCCAAAATTTATCATTGGCTTGGGTTTATCCTGTTTTAAATGATAATCTAAGCAGCCTGAAATGGTATTTCCCAAAAATGGGAGTGATATTCTGGTTATTCAGGGAAGAAGCCAAGGACTGGGGGTTTGTAGGAGCAGTTTCCAGACTCCCAGGAGCACAGGTAAGCTCCGAAGAGGTGGAGGGGAGGGAGGGAAGAGCAGGGGAGGAGGAAGGACTGGAGCCCACTGAGAGAGGGAGCTCTCACCACACTGGCTTGTGTCCAAGCCCACACCACACTGGGCACAGCTCTTCCCCTGGGGCCAACGGAGGCTCTTATCATCATCCTTGTCCCAAGATGCCCCGCGGCACAGTTAAGCGCTTTAAGTGGCAGCTCCGAAAAAGGCCATTTCCCGCCAGGACTATAAAGTGGAAAAATGGAGATGCTGCATTCACGGCAAAGAATCAAATGAGCGGAGTCTGAACACGGAATTTATAAATCAGTTACTAGGAGCATTAAAATGCCTCTTGCTGCACTTAATCTCCGGCTTCCTTTCCTTTCTTCTTCCAGATACCCAACACATCACTCTTTTTTACTGGCTCCGGTGGACGTTCAATGAAGTCTGTTCCTTTTTTAGAATAAATATATGTGTATTCTCTTCTCTGACTCAACTCGACTGTAAAACAAATAATGATACAGTGTTTACTCTGGTTCTTCAGATAAATATGAGAGGAGGCAGTTTTGTTTTTCTTTGGGCTGAGACCTCCCTGGGAGCAGGAAGCCTGGCTGTGGCAAGCACAGTTTCTGTAGCTGCATCCCCATGCGATCCTGTAAGTAGGAACACTCGGAATGTAATACCAGCAAAGTGTGGTCTAGAGATAGTCAAGCTTGACCCAATAAAAACAGGAGAACCAAATTGCACTCCAAGGCATCCCCAAGACTCTTGTATAACAAGAACAGCCAGCACTGCATGAGCCTACCTTAGGCCAGCTGCTGTCCTAAGCACATTACATTTATTGACTCCATTTAATCCTCAACAATAACCCTAGTATTGTTATGGTCTCCATATTATAGATGAGGAAACAGAGGCACAGAGAAATTAACTTTCCTAATTTCATACAACCAGTGACAGGTAAAATTGACTTGTGGACCCAGGCAGTCTGACCCAGCAACAGGGCCCATACATTTTATGCTATATGGCTGTAATAAGCAGGCTAATTTCACTATTTACCCTATGATATGGTCCCCACCCATATCTCATCTTGAACTATAATCTGCACAATTCCTATAATTCCCATAATCCCTGTGTGTCAAGGGAGAGACCAGGTGGAGGTAATTGGATCATGGGAGTGGTTTTCCCTGTGCTGTTCTCATGATAGTGGATTCTCAAGAGATCTGATGGTTTTATAAGGGGCTCTTCCCACTTTGCTCAGCATTTCTCCTTCCTGCTGCCTTGTGAAGAAGGTGCCTTGCTTCCCCTTCATCTTCTGCCGTGATTCTAAGTTTCCTGAGGTCTCCCCAGCCTTGCTGAGCTGTGAGTCAATTAAACCTCTTTGCTTTATCAATCACCCAGTCTCGGGAAGTTCTTTATAGCAGCATAAAAATGGATGAGTACACCCTTGTTCTGGTAGGATTCAGGGACACAGGCTGCAATGAGCGTAGAACTGCTGGGAGCCACAGATTTGGTTATTCCCAGGACGTCTGTTTGCTGGGCTGGTATGTTATGGGTTGTTTTTGCAACCTCCATCTTAAAGCACATTTGGTCAAGTCTTACAAGAGGCTTCTGCTGGAGCCGTTCAAGTGGTGGAAGCTGATGCAGGTCCCTGTTACTCAGGGAAGGCGGCCCCGCAAAGGATGCCTGGGTCTGGAGATCTGCAAGAAAGAGACTTTCCCCTGGAGAACTTCAGGGAAGCGTGGCTCAGTAAAGAGGAGGCCAGGTGGCCTGAATACAGACACTGGGCTGAGGTGCATCTGTAAGATGCCTGTGCGTGACTAGGAAGTGCTTCTGAGCCTGGATACGTGGTGATATTTCAGCTGGTGAATATAGCATCCTGGCCTGAATTTCAGCATTTGGGGCCTCCTTGAAAGGTTCTGAGAATCTCTTTGCCAATATCTGTTTCTGGTCCTTGGAGACATCCAGACACTGCTAGACTTAGTCACTTATGCTATAGACCAGCCCTCTCTTTCATGCCTTTATGATATTGGTCCAAATGGGGCCCCGATGGCTCCCTTCTGGCCAAACCCCACCCCCATGCACCTGCCCAGGTTTCTGGAATATCGAGGCTCACCCTGAGCCTAGAGTCCTGGAGTCCCCTTGTCTGGAGGGGGCAGTGGGCAGTCCTGGTCTATCATCCTTAGTATGGATTCCTGGCCTTTTTGAGCTTAGTTGGAATTGGCAGCCTGGGCTTTCCCCATTTTCAGGTGTGGTCGTGAGGCTGCACTGGCACTAGGCCAAACTTCACCAGGACAATCACGTCCACCATGATGGAGCAGATGGAATTCTGTGTGGCCAGTGAGGGAGGTGTATTATAGAGGCCCATGGTGAAATCCAGATGATTTCCCCTGTAGAGCCTCTTCCCACCCTGAAATTCCATAATGTAAAATGGAAATCTAAAGGAAGATTGAGGATGAAAGACTATAGCTAGTAAGTTAGATGACAACCTCCAGCTCAACAGGTGAGTTATGAGCAAGGAAAAAAGAAAATAGTGAAGCCAGGGAGCCAATGTGGGTTCACTGGGAACAAGTCATACCCAAGAATTTCCCTGAGGGAATTATTAGCTCATTCTAGCATGAAAACACTGTAAAACAGTCTCATAGCTGGAAAAACTTCCTAGTTTTTGAGGCCTTTTCCTTTACTATTATTTCCCCCCCCTCCTTCATAACAGTCCTGGGAAACAGGCAGGGAAGAATAACATGCCCATTTTACAGACAAGGGAACAGAGAGAAAATGGGATTTACCCAGGATCACATAGCTAAGTTATGGAACATAGACTCAAACTGAACTGTTCTATCTCTGCTTTTGGGACCCTTTCTATAACTCTGCATACTGTATTTTGATTTTTGCAAAGCACTTGACAATGTGCCTGATCTCTTTGAGGACCAGAGGCAGAAGTGTCCCCGGTGTGATAAATAAGCTTGGGGGGGCAGGGTTGAACATTGAGCTCATCTGATGGCTACTGAGCCTATTTGATGGCTGAATGCAGAGATTTCTGGTGCACACCTGCCACATCCCTTTTGTCCAGGACAACTTCCATGAGACACTGCAGTGTTTATCAGACTTCCTGATGACACAGTGCTGGAAGGGACAGCTAATCCACTAGTTGGGAGATCCCAGTAGAAAACAAATGAGACTGATGTATTGGAGAGGGCATGGGCTGTGGAATCAGACCAGCTGTGGAACCTTGGGCAAATTACTTAATGAGAGCAGATGCTCATTTAATGCTCCTTCCCCCTCCTTTCTTCCTTCAGGCAAAGAAGAAGCAGGATTGCTATCTTCAAATGTTTGAAGCTCCATCTTAATAAAGCAGGTGCTGCTTGAGTCAATACCCTGGTGACTACCAGCTTAGCCCCTGGAAACTGACTGCCTTGGTTCCTTTCCTGGTTCCACTACACACTAGTTGTGAGATCTTGGGCAAGCTACATCCTCTTTCAGTGCCTGTCCTGTAAAACGGAGACAACAACAGCACCCATCTCACAGATGATCCCTAGAAAGCACTCACAATAGCAGCCAGCACTGAGCAGGTACTATGACAAACTTCCATTGTTGTCGTTCTCATCCTGTGGCCCCTAAAGGTAAAATGCACCTGACGCTGTAACTTACAGAAAGTGGGGGTTTTATTTGTCTAGGGGAGCACTTTTTGCCTCATTCCCCTACTGAACACTTTTCAATTCCACATCATTACCCTTAGGAGAAAGGCAGAAATCTTTAATGTGACCTCCACGGTCATGTGGTCCTTGACTTGTCACAGTGAAACCACCTTTGCAAAATTATAACTGAGACAAGAGATCTAACTTAACTGACTCCATTTGGCTTCTAATCTCCAAGCTGTCCTTGTTCATTCCTGGACATAGGCTGAACTAATTTTGGGAGAAACTTAGTTTATAGTTTAAACAAATACAGTAACAGCCCTTTCCCAGAGCAGACCTCCTTCCTGCCTGGGGACTAGATTGCCTTTGTAGGACTAACATTAGCCACAAGATTAGAAATGATGGTTTAGGAGTCAGGCAGCTGGAGGCACAAGATTTTGACACTCCCTAAACTGTTCCTAAGATCAGTGCTTGAGATATTGTGCAGACCCTGCACTTGATGGATCAGCTGGTACTACCCAGATCAATAAACTGCTCATTTGATCTTGTGGCCCCCACCCAGGAACTGACTGAGGGCAAGAAGACAGTTCTGACTCCCTATGATTTCACCTCTGACCATTCAACACTCCTGGCTCACTGGTTTTCCCCCACCCACCAAACTATCCTTAAAAACTGCTCCCTGAATGCTCGGGAGACTGATTTGAGTAAAATAAAACTCCCGTCTCCCGCACAGCTGGCTCTGTGGCTCTGTGTGAATTATTCTTTCTCTATTGCAATTCCCCTGTCTTGATGAATTGGCTCTGTCTAGGCAGTGGGCAAGGTGAACCCCTTGGGCGGTTACAACTTATCTTGCACCCCTTGGTCTGTCATCCTTTAAAATTTCTTGTATGCACAATGCCCCTTGCCTTTGCACATGCAGTTTCTTCTGCCCAGAACACTCTTCTGTCTTCTTTCTCCCATTCTCTGCCAATCCTTCAATTTTCAACTTATTTATCATTTTTTTAGGGAAACCTTTCCAGATCTTCTAAGTGAGGTTAGTCCTCCTTATAAACCCTCATTGCATCCTGTTCTCTGTAATGGTTACCACAGTCATAACTTTTTCATATAATTATTTAATTTAATGTCTACTTCTAACAATAGCAGAATAATTTAAATTATTTAATTTAATGTCTACTTCTAACAATAGCAGAAACAATCCTTGCCTTACTCGCTGCTGTACCCTCAGCCCCTAGCACAGTGCCTGGCACTGATAGGTTGCAGAAAACATTTGGGGGTTTAATGAACACATTTTCTCACCACCTTTTCTGGGCAGGACTGCATTTAGGAGTCATGAGATCCATCCCTGGAGATGTGCAACCAAAGCCAGGGACATGGTGAGCTGAAGAAGCACTAAGGTCAAATGAGGCCTCTCTGCTTCCTCCAGGGAGAATTTGCTGCCACTAATCCTCAAGCTCTGAGGCTGCAAAATTTGCAAGATACTAGCTGAGACTGATGGGGACTCAGATTTAATGATTTCTTCAGGGAGGGTTATCACCTCTCTGGGGGAAAAGGGAAGGGGGTGGACACCCTCAGGTGGGATGGGGGAAAGAGATAGCTGCAAGAAAGGAAGGGGGAGGGGCCCTGGAGGACTAGCACAAAGGCCAGATTTAGCAGCTGCGCAGGTCAACATCCCGGAGTCTATACCAGTAAGAGCCCCTTCCCTCTCCTCCTCTCCAGCGGCTCCTGCACTCTACACTCACAAAGCATCAGAACAATCGCCCAACCCATGCGGTAAAATATTCATAGGGGTGAGAAGCAAGGCAAGAGACTGAGGCAGCCTCAGAAGAGGGGGTGGGGTTTCCTTGCCGAGAGGTCCTGGGTGCCTCTTCTTTGGGCAGCGAGGCACGGTGTTCTCTCCTTGGGAGCTGCGTGCGGGTCACAGCTTGGGCACCGCTAAACTCCTGAGGTTAGCATGAACATCTTTAACATTCCACCAACGTCCAGCTTCTGGAGTCTCCTGCATTATTTATTTATTTTCATGCTAATGGCCTGAAACGTCCGCAGAGCAGCTCTTGGATAGCATGGTGACTAGAAACCCAGGCTCCTGGCTCCCCATCTTCTGCGGTGTGGGCAGAGTTCACAGTTTTGGGTCACGCTGACTATTCCTGGGTCTCGAATCACAGACAGCATTGGGGTGATTTTCTTCCTCGTCAAGACACAAATCCCTCTGAGGAGCACCCGGTTATTTTTGAGTCTTCTGCGCTCAATCTTATCCCTCATTTCCAGGAATTGCATTGGCACCCGAGGCTCTTGCAAGTGGCAATTTAGTAGAACAAAATAAAATCCCTAGTCAGATTCAAAAGCCATGAAATAAATAGAATTGCATTTTTCAGTTGGCATCAAGAGGGTGGAGACACTCCCAGGTACAATTTGAAAGCAGCTTGTTTGCCTCCTTTTAAAGAGAGGCCGCTGATCAATCAGCTGCTTTCATTTAAACTCAGGGACACAGGGGAAAAGAGAGCAAAAGACCCTTTTTTCCTTTCTAGAGTCTGAAAGTAACTGTTCCTATTTCTTAAATCTGTGGATCTCCCCTCCCATCCTCTGAACCTTCTCCCTGCTTTTTCTCAGGATATATTCCACAGGAATTGAACATCTGGCAACACAGGTTTCCATGGAAAAGACAGCAGGCTGGGCTTTGTTCTCACCTAAAGCTGATGGAGATATGCTTTTCAGATGGCAGCAGGGAGCCATTGTTAGCCACAGCAGGCTGGAGCTCAGAGCCCAGGGGGTCATGGCAGCTCTGGGAGCTGCCTCTGCCTTCTAGCTCTTTACTTTTTTGCTGCACTCTTCCACATGCTGACTTTTCCCCAGACCTGGCTTTATCCTGCCAGGATATAGAGAATGGTCTTGGAGCTTCCTTGATTGTTTCCAGTGTCTCCAGTCTCTGCTCCAACTCTGTGTGGTACTGCCTACCTCTACATGACCAGGAATATTATTTCAACTCTGTTCATTGATGGCTTTAGGGCGGTGGCCAGGCTCTGGCCATCAGTAGGACCAAAGTGGCCATTTTCTCATCTGGGACCCAGAGAGGTGGGGGTGGGGTGTGTTGGAGGTGGTAGAGTCCAGCTGAAGACCCTCAGGCCCAGAGAGACTCAATAGCTGACCCAGGGTCACACTGGACCTCCCTGTACTCACTTAGGCACTCTGTCCAGTGCCCTGTAAAGCCCGAGATTTGAGTTGGCCCTTCTGAACCGTGTCCTTGGCAGGAGAGGTGGAATGAAATGTCTGGCAGAGCTGAGCTCTGTGGCAGAATGACAAATGGGCCCCTTATATTGCTAGGAAGTGGGTTCTGGGAACAAGGGCAGCCAACAGAGCCATTTATCCACCCCCGCCCCCCGAGTCACTGACTCAGCCAGCAGTGGAGAAGTCAGAGAGAACAGGGGGTGTAAAGGCTATGGGTTCTCCACCTCATTACTGGCAGGGACTGCCATCCAGGGCTGACCAGCAGTTCAAACGTGAGGCCTGTTGTCCTAAAGGCCAGGGCCAGGTAAAGAACATCCTTTTAATATAAACTGCACTTAAAATCAGTGCTTCTCAATTTATGTGAATTGCAAATCGAAGCCTTGCAATTTCACATATGTATATATATACATATATTTAATGTTTTCAAACAGCATAGGATACAGGATATGGTAAGACAGTTTTCAAACACAGGTGATAGATGAATGGTTTTTTAGGGGGCATTTGGCAAGAATTATCAAAACTTTAAAATATTTATACTCTTTGTCTTAGGAATTCCATTTATAGAAATGTAGCCTAGGAAAATAATCAGAGATAGAGATGATAATGTTGCTGCAGCATTAAATTAGATCTAATCTTAATATCCACCATTAAGACAATGGTAGATTATAGCACATCCATTTGGTAAATTATTATGAATCATTCAAAAACAATGTAAAGAATTCTAATGAAATAAGAAAATGCTTATGATATAATATCAAACAAAAAAGTAGGGTATACAACTGCATTACATATGTTTCAACAGTTTAATCTATATTTTTATTTCTTTCTCTAATCTCCACATAATCTTAGGAAAAAGGGCAAGAAAAAACCATGGGAAATGTGTTTAGTGTTTTCTCTCTCAAAGGAGGTGACTGGGGTGATTTTTAAACACCTTCCTCAATTTTTTTATACTCTGTGTGTGTGTGTATGATAGTACAGACACAGCAGAGGTTTTAGCTAGGTTGAAGCTGAGATTTGGATATCTCTGATGGTTGGGGGTGACAACCTCTCTCAGGTGTAAGTTTACCTTCATTGATCTCTAGGGTCCTGCAGACTGTCCTTGACTGGTGCTATGCTTTGAATGTGTCCCCCAGATTTCATGCGTTGAAAACTGAATCCCCAAATTCATATGTTGATTAGCAGTGGGAGCTTTGGGAGGTAACTGGGATTAGATAAAACCATCAGAATGGGGTCTCTGGGATGGGACTGGAGGCTTTATAAGAAAACGAACGAAGACCTGAGCTGGCATGTTCTTGCCCCCCAGCCATGTGATAACCTCTGCCTTGTTATGACACAGCATGAGGGTCCCTATGAGATGCTGGTGCCATCCACTTGGACTTCCCAGTCTTCAGAACTGTGAGCTAAATGAACTTCTTCTTCTTTTTTTTTTAAAAATCACCGAGTCTGTGGTATTCTGTTACAGCAATAGCAACAGAAAATTGACTAAGACAATGCGGACACAAGCATTTACAGATGTGCTTAGCAAGCCTGGGTTGGGGCCCCAACTCTTTCTATCCCTGTAAGTGGCACGGGGCCCAGAACAAATGGAGCAGAGCAAACAATGCTCAGCATGGGGGCCTGGGAGTCAGAGGAGGGCTTGTTCTGAGAATGGCTGCTGCTTGAAAGTCCTCCCTCCCTACCTGTTGACCCAATCACTGTGGCAACTTGTGTTTACTCTGGGAAGAGATGCTACTGTCAAAAAGAGAGCTGTAACTCCCAAGGGCCTAAGCAACCCTTGGAGAAGCCCATCTAGGTAACTTCATATGAAGTTAGTGGCAAGGGAGCGTGTCTGTAGCCAGTCTGCAGTGGTGTTAATGAAGCAAGAACAGGGGAGCATCCCAAGGGATCTGCACCTGGGGCAGAGGAGAAGGGGGCAGCAGACTTGGCTCAGTAGCAACAGCAGAAAGTGTGGGAAGGACAGGGTGTTGTGCTGGAGACCAGGATCCCAGTGGAAATCAAGACTGAGAGAGGAAGACAGAGGGAGAGAAATAGGGGAAACAGTCTTGAAGCTTGACGCTGTGACCCATATCATTTGGGTTACAAATAAGAATATCGGGTGGGAGGGGGGTGGTCTGGTTGGCCTTAACCTGTCCTTAAAACAGTCATGCCATTCTGCATAGTGAAAAGATCAGAATGGAGCAGGAGTTTAGAAGCTCAACTTCATCTTGCAGACATGTTTCATGGTGGTCAAAAATTAAGTACCTTTAGGCAGGTCCTACTTTTTAAAAGCTGTGCACCCCACCCCTTCCTACTCTCTCACACCTGGCCCAGTTCACTTATTGCTATCATTTGCCTAAGCCCTGGAGGCATGTGAGTTTGCAGCCTCTGGGTGGATTCCTCTGAGGACCTTTCCAGCTATCATGTTGCAAAGTGCCTTTGCAGCCCTTGTCTCACTTGGCATCCCTCATCCCACCCCCCTCATATCCAGAGCTCCCCTATGGACCACTCACTCTTCTCCACACACATCTGCCTCGTGCCTGCCTTGTTTAGGCTGCCTTACCTGCCTGCAAGCCCTTCCACTCTGAAGACCTCCAACTTGTCTTCCAAATCCCCTCTCAGGATTCTCCAGCTTTGTGATGTCTTTTCCTGATTCCCTCTGATGTGGTCTGAGCACTCCTGTCTGTAAGGTGTTTTCAGCTGACTGTGCCATGGACAGCATGGTAGCCTCTGTGACCTGCACGTATACTCCAGATGAGTTCCTAGAACTAAAAAGGCTGAAGTAACTGGAAAACCACAAAAGGAGAAGAAACAATCATCCCCTGCAGCGCCTAAATAACTTTGAGACATTCGTCTACTGTTCCTTATTCCCACCTCAACTGATAAAGCAACTGGACTTTGTAACCGACCTTGATCAACCTCATGACTCCAGACTCTATGACCCCCTCCCAGCTTGCAAAAACCAACTGTAACTTCTGTTACTTTCCACTGCCTACCCCAAACTATAAAACCAACTCCTATCCCTCTACCCTCCGCTGACTCTCTTTTTGGACTCAGCCTGCTCGCACCTGGGTGAATAAACAGCCATGTTGCTCACACAAAACCTGTTTGGAGGGTATCTTCATTCAGAGCACACGTTTAATACTGTCTTTGTGTCCTCACTTTGGCCAGTCACTGTGATGGCTTTTGTCCTTTTTACTCTTGGCTGCTAGCCATGGAGCAGCATGTGGCCTAGGCTCACTCATCTCCCAGTTTTTGGTGCCTAGCATGGTGCTATAGGAAGGAAGATACCATATCTTCGTACACTGCTGAGTAATCACTCACAGGCTCAGAGAGGTTCACGATGTTGTCCAGGGTCACACAGCTAATGAGATCAGCAGAGTTAGTACCAGAATTCAGGTCTTCTTCGTTCAAGTGTCCACTGGGCTTTCTCTGCACCAGGTATCACAACCTGTGGGGAAAACCCAGGATAC
This sequence comes from Callithrix jacchus, assembly GCF_049354715.1. Lineage (NCBI taxonomy): Eukaryota > Metazoa > Chordata > Mammalia > Primates > Cebidae > Callithrix > Callithrix jacchus. The sequence goes on from NC_133506.1 coordinate 107,229,043, forward strand.
TTTAATCATTTGAAATGGACCGGGCAATAGATTAGTGATGACAAATAATGGATATGGCTTATCTATCTATCTATCATATGTGCATATATATATATATATATATATATGAGATATATATCAGTGTATATACTACCACAGAGATGACCAAGTGGGTGCTATTCAGAACATGTATTTGAGTTAATCCTTTTCCCAGAATGTTGCCTTCCTCTCTTGGGCATCCTCTTCTGGAATGAGGAAGGCCTGGTTGGGTAAGGACTCCCAAAGCGTCAGTTGAGTACACTGGCATTGTTCCATGTCTGAGTGGAGAAGGAAAAATGCCTGTTTAGTCATGTGGGCTCTGCAGCTACAGTTCAAATCTCAGCTCTGCTTCTTACAAGTTGTGTGACCCTGGATAAATGAGCTAAGCTTTCTGTGCCTCAGTTTCCTTATTCATAACGAGCTCATGATGATAGTTCCTAGCCTCTAGGTATTGAGAAGATTAAATGAGTTGATCCATGTAAAGCACACAGTGAGCCCTAATGCGAGTGCCTCTGCCATTAATATTGCCAGTTTGTCCGTGAGTGGGCAAGAGGGCCTGGCACTAGAAATCAGGGGATGTGTCTCTAGTTTGGCTCTGCCTTCGGCTGTCCTTCCCCAACTCTCCTGGTGTTGGGGGGAGGTGGGATGAGTGGGCTTCATGTTCTTGGGGATTTTTCAGTTCGTTTGCTCCATGGCACTCTTCTCTATTGCTTCTGCACCTGCTTTGGGACAAAGCCTCTTGAGTAGATAAAAGGGAGTGGGAAGTTGAGAGTGCCCCACCCCCCACCACCTCCTGCATCTTCTTAATGAGCTGCCACTATCTCCGTGGGGTGTGGGGTGGCACTTGGTCCCATCTGGAGGGAGGCTGGCTCCAACCTGGCTCTCCAGGTGCCAACTCACCTCCAGGGAGCTAGTTTCCCAAGTGCTGACTCCAGGCCAGGCCCTGCACTCAAAGTCACTTTACACTTCAGGCCACCCGTGCAGTGGAGGCCAAGCCCAGAGGATTGGGTGATCCCAGCCAGGAGGGGAGAGGTTCAAGGAGAGGGTGGGAGGAAGTTACCCTGGAATACAAAGGCCCAGTGTAGGAGGCGAATAGAGAGTTAAAGGTGAGCATTCCAGGAAGACAATGGCCTGGGCTGAGGTCACAGAGGAACAACTTAGCAATATTTAGTTGTTCAGTGGGCTGGGGTGTAAAGTGGTTAAATTGCAACGTCCTAGGCTGGGAGGGAGAACCCAGGCCCCAGCCAGGACCCTTGTAGTCAGGTTGGGCTGAGGAAGGTGGGATGCCAAGCCCACTGTTTCTCTGTTTTTGTCTTTCTTTCTTTCTTTCTCTTTCTTTCTTTCTTTCTTTCTTTCTTTCTTTCTTTCTTTCTTTCTTTCTTTCTTTCTTTCCTTCCTTCCTTCCTTCCTTCCTTCCTTCCTTCCTTCCTTCCTTCCTTCTTTCTTTCTTTTCTCTTTCTTTCTTTCCCTTCCTTCCTTCCTTCCTTTCTTCTTCTTCTTTTTCTTTCTTTCTTTCTTCCTTCCTTCCTTCTTTCTTTCTTTCCCTTCCTTCTTCTTCTTCTTCTTCTCCTTCCTTCCTTCCTTCCTTCCTTCCTTCCTTCCTTCCTTCCTTCCTTCCTTCCTTCCTTCCTTTCTTCCTTCTTCTTCTTCTTTTCTTTCTTTCTTTCTTTCTTTCTTTCTTTCTTTCTTTCTTTCTCTCTCTCTCTTTCTTTCTTTCTCTCTCTCTCTCTTTCTTTCTTCTTTTTTTCTTTTTGAGGCTGAGCCTTGCTCTGTCACCCAGGCTGAGTGCAGTGGCATGATGTCGGCTCACTGCAACCTCCATCTCCCGGGTTCAAATGATTCTCCTGCCTCAGTCTCCTGAGTAGCTGGGATTACAGGCATGTGCCACCATACCCAGCTAATTTTTGTATTTTTAGTAGAGATGGGGTTTCACCATATTGGTCAGGCTGGTCTCAACTCTTGACCTCGTGATCTACCCGTCTTGGCCTCCCAAAGTGCTGGGATTACAGGTGTGAGCCACCACACCCGGCCAATTCTCTGGTTTTAAGCACTTTTTCAGTCTATCTTGGAAAAGAAAGCACACCTGTGTTCTGTGCCCCTTTTTCCTGGGGGTAGGGGGTGGGCTTAAAAGTGGCATTAAACACCTTATTTCCAAAGCCCTGGGATGTCAATTTTGGGGTTCTCTGAGGTGCTGCTGGGTGTTGTTCACCTCCATGCCAGCCTCCCAGCCTTCCCGCTGTATGAAGGAAGCTCCAGAAGCCCAGCTTTGGCCAGCTGTAAAGCCAGTGGGGGGCCAGTGCTGGGAGGCCAGATGGGGAGCTGTGCAGAGGGGTACCTTGGCAGACCCAGGGACTTCAAGCTGGCCCCCTGAGCTAAGCAAGGGGAAGGGAGGCAGGTCTGCCTCTCTGGGCCTTCAGACTTCCCACCATCTGCTTAGTTGGACCCTGTTTAAATTCTCCACTTGTTTTGCCTTCCACAAAATAATTAGCATCTATTTGTTCCTAGAGCTTGCTTGGCGACATTAGTCATTATAGGAGCTTTCAGTGCAGCTCACAGAAATTTCCATTTGATACAAAGTTGAAAATGGCTTAAGTGGGACTCCACGGGCCCCACTTACTGCACCAGCATCTGGTGCCTTGGTTTGTTTCCTCCCACCCGCTTCTTTGCCACCTTCTGAGTGAGTGTGAGGCCTGATAATAAGGGGAGAGGAGGGCACTCAGACACAAGGGGATGCTGTCCTCCTGGGACACTGTGGGGAAGGAGACTCACAAGGAAACCCCATCCGGGGCAGGAGGGGGAAGAGGAGGTTCTTAGTGCTGCAGCCACCTAGGCCCTTCCCGCGGGGACAGAGCTTTTGTAAGGGAGCGATTTATACGTTGAGCTGCAAAGGAGCTCACATAAACCCAATCCCAGCTCAGGCATGAAATCTGCTCCAGAACAATTCTCTGACATGTTTGCGGTACAAAACTAACATGCACCATTGCAGAGCAACCTGCTCTCTGCGTAAGTGGCTCAAAACCCTTTGGCTTCTCTTGAAAGCAGTTGCTTTGGCTCTCTGAGAACCCAGTACTCTAGCATGGGTCAGTTTACATATTCATGAGCCAGAGAAGGAGAGAAGGTGCTGCCTCCTGGCTCTCCTGTGGGGAACGAACATGGGGTGAGCAAGTTCCTGAAATCATGCCTCCCGCTCCCTGGGCTGCAAAATGCTTTCCTATACGTGGTGTTCTTTGATCCCCCAAACAACCCTCTCAGGTGGGTGTTAAGGTGTTATCTGAGCCAATGGGGAGATGAACATTCAGAGAGAGGAAGGGCCATGCTTTGTGATTCTGGCCTTTCTTTGCCTATATGTAAAATGACCTGGTTGCTGTAACCCCAGTACTTTGGGAGGCCAAGGTGGGCGGATCACCTGAGGTCAGGAGTTTGAGACCAGCCTGGTCAACAAGGTGAAATCCCATCTCTACTAAAAAATACAAAAATTAGCTGGGCTTGGTGGTGGGCACCTGTAGTCCCAGCCACTAAAACGCTGAGGCAGGATTGCTTCAACCTGGGAGGTGGAGGTTGCAGTGAGCCAAGATCGTGCCTCTGTACTCCAGCCTGTGCAACAGAGCGAGATCCTGTCTCAACACACACACACACACACACACACACACACACACAAAATGACCAGGTTGAACAAAGTAATCTCTGAGGGCTGTCCACATTTAGTCTCTTCCTTGTGGTGTGCACTGGGACTGAGGGGTTTTACCCCTATGGCAGTCCGCAGGGGAGGCCCTGCCAGGCAAGCTGCATGGTGCTGTGGGACGCTTTGGGTCTACAGTGTAAGAGAGATCTGGTTCCAAGCCCTGGCCTGGCCCTGTTTAGCTGTCTGGTCTAGGGCAAGTTGCCTTCCCTGGCTTCATCTTGGTTTTCTTCTCATCCACAAAGTGGGGCCAGCCCCCTCTTCTGCCCACCTTATGCTTCACTCCAGTGTGAGCATCAAAGAAAGGAATCGATTTAGAAATGCTGTATGGATGAAAAGGTAGTGTTTGTTTTTCTTTTGCAAAAAATGATATATGCAATTTATACCAAAATTCAAATGTCGCAAGAAGATGGTGAAAGATAAGCTTCCCTTCCCACCTGTGTCACTTCTTCTCTCTAGATCCAACTCATTGTTAACTCCTTGTGTGTGTTTCCTTAGTGACTTTCCATATGTCCAATATATATGCACAAAAAGCCACATCTCAAGTATTTATACATTCATCTATGTATCTTACTTACAGATGATTTTTAGGACTTTTAGAAATAGTCATTCAGCAAATATCCACTTTCCTTCTTTTCCTCCCAGGAATAGGCTTCCTGGCCACATTGATGTTGGGCTTGGCCGTGACTTACTCTGGGTAATGGGATATGAACAGGTGTAACATGAACAAAGATTTGAAATATACTTATAGTTGGTGGAAATCTCCTCTTGTGCTTCTGCTATGAGCATGAGAGGAACAAGCCGTAGCTAGCTGGCTGGTCCCAGAAGAATGAGAGTTATAGATTGGAGTCTCCTCAGTCTATCTGTGGGAGTATAAAAGAAAAAGAAACTGTCCCAACTGACTGCACACCTTTGAGCCTGAAAATAAGGCTTATTGTTTTATGTCATTGAGTTTTGGGGATGTTTGTCATGCAGCAGTCACTAACTGATACAATATATATGTTTACTTTTTTTCTAAACCATATGGGAACATATGTACAATATTGTGCACCTTGCTTTCTTCACATGATGTGTGTTGGAAATTGCTCTGTATTGGTACATGTACATGTCTCTCAATTTTAATGGCTGTATAATATTCTATTGTATAGTATGTTCCTTATTGATGGACAGTTAGGTTGCTTCTGTTTTTTCCTATTATAGGTTGAATATCCCTTATCTGATGCTTGGGATCAGAAATGTTTTGGAGTTCAGATCTTTTTGGATTTTTGAATATTTGTATTATATACTAATTAGTTGAGCATCCCAAATCCAGAAATCTGAAATCTGAACTATTTCATTGAGCATTTCCTTTTGAACATCATATTGATCTCAAAAAGTTTTGAATTTTGAAGCATTTAATGGTTTTGGATTTGGGATGTTGAACCTGTACAACAATACTCTAAAGACATAATAATGTTGTAGAACAAATACCTGGAAGGAGAAATTACTGAGTCAAAGAGTATGTTCAAAAATGTTGAACCGATTTACACTCTCATCATCAGTATATGACAACTGCTATTTCCCCCCACCAGGGATATTACTGTGAGGATGACTCTTTACTGCAGCAGAAGTTTCGATTCTTGTTCTACAGCCCCATAGTCTTCAAACCTCACCATGAGGTTTCAAAAAGCAGTGTTTTCCCAGAGTGGTATTGATTTTAGTTGGTACCAGAGATGATTTTTAAAAGGTAGGCAGACAAGATACTAACGAACAATGAATCACATAGTGAGAAAATGATTCACTTTCCAAATCTCTTTTCTCCTCTGATTCCATCAGGGAGAAAGTCCCAGTTGGATGCTGATGTATTTTAACACTTCTCTAGCAGTTGCTAATTTCCCTTTGAGCTCAGAGCCTTCAGTGGGCAATAGTACTTAGCTTTCATTAGATTCATTTAAACATTAATTTGTTTTTAGGAGAGAGATCCAAGATGGCCAATCACTAGCAGCTCAGGCTTGTAGCTCCCAGTGAAAGCCCAGAGAACGAGAGGATGCCACACTTTCAGACAAATTTTTGTTGCTCAAGGACCAGGAGATTCCCAGCAGAGGAGCCCCACGGGTCACCAGCGCGACTCTTGCAGCCGGCGTGGCGGTTTTGCCTGTGTCCCGGCACGGCGGTTCTCGGTGCAGAGTAAACGGGACTGGGTCCCCTTTTGGTCGACGTTTGGAGCTCTGGGAAGGGGCAGAGCCACCCAGTCAGCTAACTGAAGAAGGGATTCAGGAGAGAAGCCAGACCGGAGACTCCCAGACAGAAAAGCACCAAGAATCTTGATGCCTAGCCGGCGCAGTGGGTTGCTCAGATTTTGGTGCTGGGAATTAACAAGTTGGACGTCCACTCAGAGACTTAATTTGAAAGTTGGTAATTACAAAGACGACAGGTGGATATATTTACAATGATGGGAAGAAACCAGCATAAAAAGGCTGAGAATACTCAAAATCAGAATGCCTCTCCCTCTACAGAGGATCACAGTTCCTCATCAACAAGGAAACAAGGGCTGATGGAGAAGGAGTGCGTTCCATTAACAGAATTAGGCTTCAGAAGGTGGATAATAAGAAACTTCTGTGAGTTAAAAGAACATGTTCAAGCCCAATGTAAAGAAACTAAGAACTTTGAAAAAAGGTTTGACAAAATTCTAACAAGAATAGACAATTTAGAGAGGAATATAAGCGAATTAATGGAACTGAAGAATACAATATGAGAACTCCAAGAAGTATGCACAGGTTTTAACACTTGAATTGATCAAGCAGAAGAAAGGATATCAGAAGTCGAAGACCAACTTAATGAAATGAGAAAACAAGATTAGAGAAGAAAAAGTAAAAAGGAATGAGCTAAGTCTCCAAGAAATATGGGACTATGTGAAAAGACCTAATTTACGTTTGATAGGGGTACCTGAATGTCATGAAGAGAATGAATCCAAGCTGGAAAATATTCTTCAGGATATTATTCTGGAAAACTTTCCTAACCTAGTAAGGTGGGACAATACTCATCTCCAGGTAATACAGAGAACACCACAAAGATATTCCTCAAGAAGAGCAACCCCAAGACACATAATTGTTAGATTCACCAGGGTTGAAATACAGGAGAAAATTCTAAGGGCAGCTAGAGAGAAAGGTCAGGTTACCCATAAAGGGAAGCCTATCAGACTCACAGCAGATCTCTCAGCAGAAACCCTACAAACTAGAAGAGAGCGGGGGTCAATATTCAATATCCTCAAAGAAAAGAATTTTCAACCCAGAATCTCATATCCAGCCAAACTAAGCTTTATAAATGAAGGAAAAATAAAATTTTTCATGAATAAGCAAGCACTCAGAGATTTCATCACCACCAGACCTGCTTTACAAGAGCTTCTGAAAGAAGCACTATACACAGAAAGAAACAACTAGTATCAGTCATCCCAAAAACTTACCGAAAGGTAAAGAGTATCTCGATAATGAAGAATCTATATCAACTAATGGTCAAAATAGCCAGCGAGCATTAAACGACAATATTAAACTCACAAATATCAATATTAATCCTGAATTTAAATGGATTAAACGCTCCAATCAAAGACATAGACGTGCAAACTGAACAAAAAGTCAAAACACATCGGCACTCTGTATCCAGATCCATCTCATAAGCAAGGACACACAAAGACTCAAAACAAAAGGTTGGAGGAAGACTCACCAGTCAAATGGAGAGGGGGAAAAAAAAAACAGGAGTTGTAACTTTTGTCTCTGACAAAATAGACTACAATAGCAACAAAGACTAAAAGAAACAAAGAAGGACATTACATAATGATAAAAGGATCAATCCAACAATAGGAGTCAATGATCATAAATATATATGCACCCAATATAGGGGCACCCAGATACATAAGACAAGTTTTCAATGACTTATAAAGAGACCTGGACTCCCACACAATAATAGCGGGAGACTTTGACACCACATTGTTAATATTCAACGGATCAATAAGATAGAAAAATAACAGGGACATTTATGATTTGAACTCAGATCTGGAACAAGTAAACTCAATGAATATTTATAGAATTCTTCACCCCAGGTCCACAGAACATACATTTTTTTAGTATCACATTACACCTATTTTGAAAGTGACCACATAAATGGAAGTAAATCACTCTTCAGCATTTGCACAGCATTTCACAGATTTAAATAAAATAATGGTTGGCTGTTTGTTTGTTATTTTCTTTCCCTATTCCTTCCTGTCTCCGCTGTTAAGCACAATTATCGGCAAAAAAGAGTTTTTTAATACCTATTTTTAGATTGCATTCCAGCCTGGGCAATAGAGCAAGACTCCTGTTCTCTCTCCCCCTTTTCTCTTTCTCTTTCTTTCTTTAAAAAAAAGGAAAAAAGAAAAAAAGAAAAAGGCAAGATGCAGGAAAAAAAAAAAAAAAAGCCAAAATCTTCTCTTCCATGTGCTATGCTATGAGAAAGGAGAAGGAAAGTAACTTTCACCTACCAAACTTCCCTACCTCAGGCTTAAGACACATATCAACAGGTGCAACGATGTTTGTGTTGGGACATGCATCTTACTATATACGTGCATCTTTAAAAAGACTTTTCCTGCCCAGGGAAATGTCTTTTTAAAGATGCACGTATATAGTAAAATGCCTGTAATCCCAGCGCTTTAAGAGGCTGAGTCAGGCCGATCACAAGGTCAATAGATCAATGCCATCCTGGCCAACATGGTGAAACCCCATCTCTACTGAAAAATACAAAAATTAGCTGAGCATGGTGGCACATGCCTGTAGTCCCAGCTACTCAGGAAGCTGAGGCAGGAGAATCGCTTCAACCTGGAAGGCAGAAGTTGCAGTGAGCCGGGATTAAAAAAAAATTAATTTGTTTTTAATAGACAGATAAAAACTAAATATATTTATCATGTACAATGTGATGTTTTGAAATGTATACATGTGGAGCGACTAAATTGGGTTATTTAACGTATGCATTACTTCAGATACTTACCTTTTTTACGGTAAGAACACTTAAAATCTACTCTTTCAGCATAATTTTCAACAACACAATACATCCTTATAGTCATTATGTTGTACAATAGATCTCTCGAACTTATTTTCCTCCTATTTAACTAAAATGTTGTATCCTTTGACCAATTCTCATTTCCTGGTAATCACTGTATTTATTTTTTACCAGTTGACATTTTATAGCTAATGCTCCTGATTTTTCTTTTTTTGGGAGTGATAGTTTTCTTTGAAAATAAATTTGTTTCATTACAAAAAGTTTGTGCTCAGATTTATTTACTTTTTTTTTTTGGAATAATGTTAGACATATAGAAGAGTGTTAAAAATGGTCCAGGACTTCCTATATTTCCTTCACTCAGCCTCCACTAATGCTAACATCTTACATAACCACAGGACAATTACTGAAACCAGAAAATTCACATCAATTTGATACTGCTAACTAACCTACAGACCTTATTTGAATTTTGCCAGTTTTCCCACTAGTGTCCTTTTTCTGGTCCAGATCGAATCCAAATTCCCACACTGCCTTTAGTAGTTGATATGGGTTGAAGCTGCATCTATGCTCAAATCTCATGTTGAATTGCAATCCCCAAAGTTGGAAATGGGCCTGGTGGGAGGTGATTGGATCGCGGGGTGGATTTCTCCCTTTGTGGGTAGAAAGTCTCGTAAGTGCCAAGGCAGGAGACTAAAGCCTCAGCCAGTTCCTGATTACTAAATAGAATATAGAAGGAAGAATCTAGTTAGGAATAAGTGTCACGAGTGATTAGATATTAGTCTTACTGAATATTAAGCCTTGATTAAAGCCTTCTTGTACTTTATGCATAATTATCTAGGAACTTCGGGTTGCTGTGGTCAGGGATTGATAAGGGACACTATGAAATGTGGCCAGGAGGCAAGAGCATTAGTACCTGTGGAGCATCGATTGGTGGTGATTAGCAGGGACAACCTGTTGAATGCCGAAACCAAGCCCTCTGTCACACCTGCATAAGGGTTGCTGGAGGCCATCTAAAATCTCTGTGGTAGCGCCAGCACTTGGGGAAGTACCCACTACTCAGCAGACCTTGGAAGGGAACATCTCCTGTCCTTGGGTGAGTCAGAGAACACTCCACTCTCCCGTACTCTTGTGGAAGGACTGATGGCAGTCAGCCCAACCTGCAGCTACCCAGGGGCTTGTCTCTTTGTGGTGCTGTGCTATATTGGTTACAGTCTGTGTCTGCTTTCACTCCCTGCTTCTGCACCTGGTTCCTCTTTTGAAGATAGTAAGAAGTAGCATAATTTTTGAAACCTCTGCTCTTACTTGGCAAGTATAACATAAAGTGCTGACACATCTTCCTGCCCCCTGCTTCGGCTACTTGAAAGTCCTGGGCCCCTTGTTCCTTAGACACGTGATCTGTTTGAAAAGTCACCCTACTTACCCTCTCCCCGTCTTTTGTACCTAATAAAGAGTGTTCAGGTACTCGGGGCCAGTACCCGTCTCTCTGAGAACTGGTGGTAATGGACCCCAAACTCTTTTTCTCTTGATTTTGGTGTTTTGTGTCTTTATTTCTATGGTTTCTCGTCTCCGCGCCTGTAGAGAATACCCTCTAGACCCAGGAGGGCTGGACCCTACACCCCTTTGGTGCTGTTCTTGTGATAGAGTTCTCATAAGATCTGGTTGTTTAAAACTGTGCAGCACCTCCTCCTCCTCCTCCTCCTCTCTCTTCCTCCTCCTCTGGCCACATGAGGATGTGCCCGTTTCCTTTCACCTTCCACTATGATTGTAAGTTTCTTGAGACCCACCAGCCATGCTTCCTGTACAGCCTGCAGAACCATGAGCCAATTAAATCTCTTTTCTTTCTAAATCACCCAGTCTCAGGTATTTCTGTGTAGCAGTATGAGAATGGACTAATACAGTCTTCCTAGCTATTTAATTTCCTTCACACTGACAATTCTTACATCTTTATCTTTTATGATCTTGATAAATTTGAAGAGAACTGGCCAGTGATTTTGTAGATTGTCTCTTAACTTGGGTTTCTCTGATATTTTCTCATGCACATCACAGAAGTTGTGTTTTGCCATTCTCAATGCATCTCATAAAGAGGTACATGATGTCATATGGCTTAGGTGACCCATGCTTGGCAGAGGTTTGGGAAATCCTTCCATAGTTGGAGACATTTTGTGGTTGTCCTCTGGTAACTTTCGTGATGTGGATCTGTGTCTGGGCAATAGTCCTCCCCATCCTGGCCTTCCGTGAGGAGGCTGACCACCGTCTGCCCACGTCAAAACTCATGATGCAGCTCTGAAGTGTCCACGATGGAAATCAGCACTCCCATCCCCAGCACCCTGCTTCCTGAGGTTGGTCCTGAATGGTGACTGAGCTAAGACTCTATTGAGCTTTTATTTCCTTGCCTTCTGAGACACGTTCATGCTGGTTCAGATGAAAGGTGCGAGATAGCTCTTTGGATTTGATCTTCCCTCAGATGAAACATTTTAGGCTAGAAAATAAAGATGTCCCAGGTAGGTGGGAGTCAGTGACACCCTCGATAGAGGCACCTCTGCAGTTTCTCCTTTCAACCCCAAAAGAGATTTTCCTAACTGATGTTGCTCACCATCTGCTGCCAAGCTATTGCTTTGTTTGACTTTCTGTGAAATCACCTCTCTTCCCTCTGTGATATGAAGAAACACTCTCTTTTGGCTTCTCCTCCACCTACCTCTGGAATGACGCTGGGGTCTTGGAGCAGCTGTAAGCTCCTGGGCAGCTGGTGCTGGTTTAGGTCTCAGATAATATTGCCCTGAGGAAAAAAGCTAATTATCATAAGCTAAGACTAATTAATTACCACAGAGGGTGGGATTTCTGAAGAAAATGCCTGACTCTCCCTAGGGTCTGTTTAATGAGCCGATGGCTCTGCAGGGATGCCTTTGATAATCCTAAGGCCTGAAATGGATCCCACCACACAACTCACAACTGAATCTGGATCCCAACATCACTTCTTCCTAATTTCTGACTCACATACTGACTGGTTTCATGTACTGTCAAAGCTGATGGACGAAGATGAAAAATGATTTTTAAATTTTACTTGTCAATATGAGTTAATTCCTCCTTTTCCCTCTTCTGTGTGCAAAGTCCTTGTTTAGGTACCAAAAATACATGAGAGACTTTGAAGAATTTCTAACAAGTAGAGAAGTCAGGGAAGTAAACAGGTAGGAACAATAGAGTATCCTGAATGCCCTAATAGAGTGAGTCATTAACTCAACAACTGTTTATTGAGTACTTATGATGTGCTAGGCACTGTTATTGCTGCTGGGAGACAGCAGTAAACGGGCTATAAACACACTGCTTGCCCTCTTGGAGCTTGGAATTTAGTGGGAATCCCAGGTAGCTTAACCATAAAGAGGGATGAGGTTTAGGATAAGCGCTATGGTTGGGGGGATGAAGAGGAGACCTAATGCAGTTTGTGGTTGTGGAGCTAATTTCAAGCTGAGGCTTGAAAAACGGGCAGGAATTATGCAGCCAGAGGAGCCAGAGGTGGGTGGGAAGATGTGTCTCAGGCAGAGGCACCACATGTGACACAGAGATGAGAATAGCACAGTGAAGTTGAGAAACTGCTGGAAGTCAAATTGGAACCCAGAGTTCAAAGAGAAGAGTGGAGAGAGCTGAGCAGGAGGAAGGTTGGCAAGGAAGGCCTTGTAAGCTCAAGGGTTTGACTCTACTTCTAAGGCCACTTATTATATATGAGACGAAGGGCTCAGATTTCCATTTCAGTTGACTTGGCTGCTGCATTAGTCCCTTTGCATTGCTGTAAAAGAATACTTGAGACTGAATAATTTATAAAGAAATGGTGAAACCCCACTAAAAATATAAAAAATTAGCTGAATGTGGTGGCGGGCACCCGTAGTCCAGTTACTCAGTGTTTGGAAAACTCTGCCCCTACCGCAAAAGCTCTCTCTCTCTCTTTCCCTCCCCCACAAAGAGGCTCCCTTATCTCTCACTTTACATACCGGCCCTAGCCCTCCCGCGGCCCAGCTTCCCGCCGCCCAGTTTCCCGCCACCCAGCTTCCCGCCCAGCAGTTCAAACTGACCAACAGTTGCCCACCACCTCGGCTTTTGGCTTCCCCACCCCCAGCCCTTCAGCCCCCTATAAAACAACCCTGCCCCTCTGAGCGGCGCGGCCATTCTCCTCTCCTCCCGGCTGGTCAGCCCGGAGGCTCTTTCCTCTCAATAAAGCCTGAACTTAAGGAATTTCCTCTAGCCTGCGGTCCGGTTCCGAACGAGCTCAGTCTTCCCGCAGAGGGTAGGTCGGACACTCGGGAGGCTGAGGCAAAAGAATCGCTTGAGCCCAGGAGGTGGAGGTTGCCATGAGCTGAGATCGTGCCATTGCACTCCAGCCTGGTCAACAAGAGGAAAACTCCATCCTAAAAAAAGTTTATAAAGAAAAGAGGTTTATTTGGTTCACAGGTCTGCAGGCTGTACATGAAGCATAGTGCTGGCAAATGCTCCTGGTGAGGGCCTCAGGGAGCTTACAGTCATGGTGGAAGGTGAAGGGGAGTCAGTGTGTCACATGCTGAGAAAGGGAGCAAGAGAGAGGGAGGAGGTGTTGGGCTCTTTCAACAACCAGATCTAATGTGAATTCATAGAGTGAGAACTCACTCATGACTGTAAGAACAGCACAAAACCGTTCATGAAGGATCTGCTTCCATGATCCGAACACCCACTATGTCTACCTCCAGGTCACATTAAACATGAGATGTGGAGAGAACAAAACATTCAAACGATATCAGCTGCATTGGAAAAGAGAAGGCTGGAGTCGGGTTAGGGAGAACAATGGGCAGGTACTGTGCAGTTCAGGATTGAGCTGAAAACATCCCACTCAAACATCCAGGCTTCCAGAATAGTGGTTTTTTAGAGAGATGGAGCTTGAATCCCTGAGTTCCCACTTGGAGGAGAGCCCTCAGGGACAATGTCTTATCATGTTTCAAGTTGTGATAGGAACAAGAAACCACCCTGTGCGAAGTCACTGAAATGTTGAGATTGGTAATTACAGACACTGCCATTTCTTACCAGGCCTACCACAAACAAGTTGGGCTTGTATTTTTCTTTGCTCTTTTATGGCACTTTGGTGGTTTCTCTGTTCATCCAGAGAAGAGGAATTGTTGAGTGTGGAGAAGGAAGGAAAAGCAGTCATACAGAAACAGAAATATATATACACACGGATACATGGGGCCCCTTAGCCAAGATACCCATACAGGCCCAGAAAAATCACTCAGTAATAATGATAAAGACAATAGAACTGAAATTCCTCGAGTGTCATGGTCTGTGCTAATAGTTAATTAAATCCCACAACAACCCTACAAAGTAGATACTATTATAATTTCTCTCTCTCTCTTTTTTTATTTTGAGACAGGACCTTGCTCTGTTGCTCAGGCTGTAGTACAGTGGTGCAATCACAGCTCACTGCAGCCTTGAATTCCTGGGCTCAAGTCATCCTCCTACCTCTGCCTCCTGACTAGCTGGGACAATTGATGCATGCCACCATAGCTAGCTAATTTTTTAATTTGATTTTTATAGAGATGCGGTCTTTCTATGTTGCTAGGGCTTCTCTCTCTCTCCTCTCTCTTTTTAACAGATGGGAAAACTGAGCTCAAGAGAGGATGAGTAACTTTCCCAAGGCTACATGGGACTTGGACCCAGGTATCCTGACTCAGGAGTGTGTCCTGTTAGCCACAACTCACAGACAAGGGCACGGTGACAAAGGGTTGGGTATGGATACACTCACACACACACACACACGCATGCACGCACACACACACAGACTTGTGTGCACACGGCACAGACAGAGACATAGAGTGTCTGGATTGTCCTTGTCCTCAGCGTGAACACCATTCCATTTTCAGGAGGGAGATGGCCAGATTGCAGTGGTGACAAGAACAGAGCATTACCATTACCAAAGACTTACTTTAATGAAATTCTCAGCTGGCTCAGGACATTTTGTTTCTCTCTAGATAACTACCTGATGCTATCATTTTTGCATACCCTGTTTATTTCACCTGCTCCATCTCTTCCTGGCCCCAAAAGGAGGCTCTGTTCGTTTGTTTGATGTTCCTTAGATACAAATGATCCTTCCCTGAATAACAAATAGGATGCACCCTTCAGAGGGATTTATGATTCACCTCTTGTTCCTCTAGTTTCTAAATGGGATACTTCCCCAGAAGGTACTTTTTCCCAGTTGACACCTGAAACTTTGTCCCAGCAAATGGGTTGTCTGCTGAGCACATGGGCTTAGTTTTTCAGATCCTGGGCTTGATGTGTCACCCAGACTCTGGCCTCTGAAGCCTTAGGCCCCCCAAACTGGAGAAGTCATCAGCAATGAGAACCCCTGCTTTGGCATATTTGTGGATGTGGGGAGTAGTTTCTGTGGGAAGTTCCTGGGATAACAGTTTCTAGGTTGGACATGTCTGTAAAGGTCTCGTCACCCATCAGTTCTAGTCATTATTGCTGCAACACTGAGTGGTGTAATGCAGCCATTTTTATTATGATTATGGATTCTGTAGGTTAGGAATTTGGACAGGATCCAGTTGGGATGGTGTGTCTCTGCCCCATAATGTCTGGGGACTCAACTGGAAAGACTTGAAGGCAGGTGTTGGGGGTGTCACTTGATAAATTTGGGCTAGAGTCAACTAGAGATGTCTTCACTTATCTGCAGGTTGATATGATATGTAATATCTGAAGCTGGTCATCAGATAGAGCCAGATGGACAGAGTGCCTCTATTTGGTTTTCCCACGTGATTTCTCTGCATGGGCTGGTTTGGGATGGGACACAGTGTGGTGAAGGGGTTTTAAGAGTAAGCATTCTGGCCAGGCACGGTGGCTCCCATCTGTAATTCCAGCACTTTGGGAGGCTGAGGTGGGTGGATCACTTGAGGTCAGGAGTTTGAGACCAGCCTGGCCAACATGGTAAAACTCTGTCTCTACTAAAAATACAAAACTTAGCTGGGTGGTGGTGCTCGCCTGTAATCCCAGCTACTCAGAAGGCTGAGGCAGGAGAATCATTTGAACCCAGGAAGTGGATGTTGCAGTGAGCCAAGATTGTGCTATTGTACTCCAGCCTGGGCAACAAGAGCAAAACTCCATCTCCAAAAAAAAAAAGGAGAAGCATCCCAAAAGAGCGGGGCAGAGGTGTGACGCTTTGTGATATAGCATTGGAGGTTACATAATGTTACTTCTGTCATGCTGCTTTGGCTGAGGCAGCCATAGAGTCTAAGTTCAAGGGAAGAGGATATTGATCTCACCCTTCAATGGGGAAGCAGTGAAGTTAGAAGAGGATGTGAGACAACAGACATTTTTGCAGCTGTTTGTGGAGAATATAACCGATCGCAACATTTCACATGTGAATCCCTTACTTGCAGCTCACTGCATGCTCATGCAGCGTCCACTCTCCTCTATTCCTATCATGAGGAGTTAACTACTTAGACTAGTTAATTTTCTTTGAGTGTAAGCAACAGAAGCCCACTCTGGCTAACCTAAGCAACGCAGAATGTACTGGCACAAGGTGGGAGTGTTGAAGGATGGAAGGGAAGGCTAAAGATTCTGGCTTGGCATAAAAAATGACCAGGGCAATGCCAGTAGTCTTGTTCAGTCATGCCTGGGGGATAAATTCCAAATTGTGTTTCAATCTTTTAGTCATTCTCTTCAAAATTTAAATCTTGAGGCAAGAAGATCTGAATGGCCCTGTGCCATGAACTTTACCACTTACTACTTGCTTGACTCTGGGAAAGTTACTTCACTGCGTTGTGACTCAGTTTTCTCATCTGTAAAATGGGGACACATAGCAGCTACTTCATAGGTTACATGAGACTTAAATAAGGTGGTGCTTACAAAGTGCTTAGCCCAAAGTCTAGCACATGGTAAATCTTCAATTAATATTAGCTAACAACTGCTACTGTTACTGCAATGACTATTATTATTAGTACTGATTTGAGATGGAGTCTCACTCTGTCACCCAGGCTGGAGTGCAGTGGCACAATCTCAGCTCGCTGCAATCTCTGCCTCCTGGGTTCAAGCAGTTCTCAGCCTCCTGAGTAGCTGAGATTATAGGTACATGTCACTACGCCTGGGTAATTTTGTATTTTTAGTAGAGATGGGGGTTTCACCATGTTGGTCAATCTCAAACTCCTGACCTCAGGTGATCCACCTGCCTTGGCCTCCCAAAGTGCCGAGATTATAGGCATGAGCCACCATGCCCAACCCAGACTATTATTTTTTTGGTTGGCTTGCTCCTGTGTGTAGTACAGGGTCAGGCACACAGTAGGTGCTTAGTTTTAGTGATGAATGAATGAACAAATAAATGAATGGCTTCTTATCTAATACATGGCAATCAGCTACTTTGAAGTCATGTTTAGACATTTCTTTTTTTATTTTGAGATGGAGTTTTGCTCTTGTTGCCCAGGCTGAAGTGCAGTGGCGTGATCTTGGCACACTGCAACCTCCGCCTCCTGAGTTCAAGTGATTCTCCTGCCTCAGCATCCTGAGTAGCTGGGATTACAGGTATGCACCACCATGCCCAGCTAATTTTTTGTATTTTTAGTAGAGATGGGATTCTCCATGTTGGTTAGGCTGGTCTGGAACTCCCGACCTCAGGTGATCTGCCCACCTTTATATAGAAATAAAGGTCATAGGAGGCAGACTATGATCCTTCCATTATAAGAAGATTTATAGTGGCCTCCCAAAGTACTGGGATTAGAGGCATAAACCACTGTGCTTGGCCTAGACATTTCTTATAATTAGATCAAAACAAGAATAATCAACATATAAGAATCTCAGTGTATTTAAATATTAGACCCACCCTCCTGAGTGATTGTGTTCTTTTTCTTTCTTTCTTTCTTTTTTTGAGACAGAGTTTTGCTCTTGTTGCCCAGGCTGGAGTACAATGGTTCTATCTCAGCTCAAGGCAACCTTTGCCTCCCAGGTTCAATCGATTCTCCTGCCCCAGCCTCCTGGGATTACAGGCAGGTGCCACCATGCACGGCTAATTTTGTACTTTTAGTAGAGATGGGGTTTCACCATGTTGGTCAGGCTGGTCTTGAACCCCTGACCTCAAGTGATTCACCCACCTCAGCCTCCCAAAGTGCTGGGATTATGGGCATGAGCCACCGTGCCCAGCCCTTAGTGATTGTGTTGTGTGTCTGCAGTCCTCCTTCTGAAAAATAATCCCTGGTGTTGCTCTTTGCCTGAGTCCTTCAGAAATGCTGCAAACAGTAAACAAGCAACTCCACTCCAAGGAGGTGAATCATATGCTGACGGGATTGCATTCCACATCAATTCTCGTGTCATATTTGATTAATTTTGTATCTAGCTTCATTACATCTCATCCCTCATTTCAAAGGTGTCCTTCACAGGGGACACTGGAGGAAGCAGAGAGGGGAGACCAAGCAATGGACATACTGCTGCAAAGAGTTCATGGGGGTCCCAAACAGGAGCAACTGAGATTGAACAACCTCAGAGCCTCACCTCTGCTATGAGATGAGCTCTCTGCTGGTACTGCAGCGTTTCCCAAGCTTGAGTCACGGTGCCCCAGTCACCATGAGACAGCCACTTTACACACCATTAATCAGCAGAGTGGCTGGCAAATGCTGACCCACTTAGCAGTGATACCCAAGCAGGTGACAGCTACTGGAGCTGACAGGATCTGGCCAGAGGGCACACATATCCAGGCAGGCCGTCTGGAGCTCTCTGAGTTCTATGTAGGTTACTGTGAAGCTGAAGGTGAGAAATCCAGCACCCTGGCCCAGAGTTGCTTAAATGGGTCAGGGCAGGATTTAACTCTGGCACACCTGAGTTCTGGGCCCTTTCTCACCAGTGCTGATGATCTCCTACTTCCCATTCCTCTCCTTCTACCCATGTCTTACTACATCTTGGAACTCTGAGGATTCATCTAACATTTATTTAGTTTCAAAATAATTTGTTGAGTGGTGTAGCAGAAACCTCCGCTGTTTAATGTTCTGTGTGTCCTGTTGGCCCGCCTCTAATTCCAGTTGAAGCTGTGTGGATATGTGACCGTAGCTGTGGCTCTGGATGGAGGCTGAGCCTGGATCCTGGCCTCAGACCTTCTTGTAGTCATGGTCACAGACTGAGCTCTGATCATGGTCACAACCTGAGCCTTCCTCCTGGTCACAGGGACAGCCTTGATTCTGGTCACAGACTGAGCTCTAATCATAGTTGCAGGCTAAGCTCTGATCATAACAGAACACAGTGAGAAAGAGATTGAGGAAGGCTCAGCTCAGGCCACCCTCACTTCCGCAGTCGCAGGTGGGAGCCATGCCCTCTCAGTGGGATATGAGCAGTGCAGGAATCAGGGCAAAGGCATCCTGCATATGAACAAAGACAGTGCCAATTACGGCAGCTTGCATTCTCAGGTCCTTTACTTGGAAAAAGCCACTGTGGTTTCAAGCACAGCCTAATGAGGTTTTCAGAGCTGTGTCTTATTTCCTTTAGCACAGAGGTTATTTTGTTTTGCAGGAAAATTAACTGGCAATTAAATTTCTGAAATAGTGTTTGAAACTCCTACAAGCTGTGCCTTATTGTTTTGCAAGATTGGGTACACAGTGTAATAATTCCATCTGCAAATTAATTTTCTCTTACTCACAGCTTCTGATGTAACTGCAATGTCATTCATTTAGTCGTTCATTCATCCCTGGATTCAGTGCACATTTACTATGTACCTCATGTTGCACCAGGCACTGTGGGGAAGGCAGAGGTGTGTTTCTGCTTCCTGGGAAGCTCCCTGTCTAGAAGGAAGGCGGATTTTCTCAGAAATAAAGGTCATAGGAGGCAGACTGTGATCATTCCATTAGAAGGAGATTTATAATGATTTGGACTTCTAGATTTAGGAGGAGAGGGAGATAACTCCTGACTTTGTCTCAGTGAAGAAAGAATAGAAAGAAAGCTGAAAGTAATAGGAACTAACATTGACTGAGCACCTGCTGTATGCCAGACTCTGTGGCAGGTGTTTTGCATCTGGGATCTCATTTAATCCTTAGAACAGTCCTATGAGGTAGTGTTATCACCCCCCCTTTACAGATGAGGAAACTAAGGCTTAGACAGGTTGGGTGACTCGCTTGAGATCATATACCCAGCAAGTATTGGAGTCTGTTTTGGAACTCACAGCTGTCTGATTAAAACATTTCCCACTAAACATGCTGAATGCTCTAAGAATGACTTCTTGGCCAAGTGCTTTGTAGCCTTCCTGCTTCCCATCAGCACAAATGAAGGAGTAAGAGAAGGTTTAGAGGGGAGCTCTGTCAAAGCCAGCATTACATCAAATGTGCTCTGAAGAAGAAAGCGGCTGGGACTGCAGGAGGTGGTCACTTACTGAATATCTACTATGTATCTATGTAGTGCTTTTCATACGTTTTATCATTTAATCCTCATATACACTCTTCAAGGTAGGCATTACTAGCTGCATCATTTTGCTGCTGTTAAGGAAATGAAGATTTAGGGAAGCTAAATGATCTGTTCACGGTCACACATCTGGTAAATGATGGAGCTTAGATTCATGCTCAGGTCTTGACTCTGAAGTCTGATTCTTTTCTTTCCTTTTTTTTGAGATGGAGTTTCGCTCTTGTCACCAGGCTGGAGTGCAATGGCATGATCTTGACTCACTGCAAACTCTGCCTCCCAGGTTCAAGCGATTCTCTTGCCTCAGCCTCCTGAATAGCCAGGATTACAGGCATGGGCCACCATGCCCGGCTAATTTTTGTATTTTTAGTAGAGATGCTTTCACCATGTTGGCCAGGCTGGTCTCAAACTCCTGACCTCAGGTGATCCAATCGCCTTGGCCTCTGAAAGTGCTGGGATTATAAGCGTGAGCCACCATGCCCAGCCCTGACTCTTTTCATCTTACTTTGCTGCTGCTTCTGTGGTGTGGTGTATACCCAGCCTTGAGGCATGGTGGACTGTTACAAAATATACGTTGCAGGTTGTTCTTAGGAATTTTGAGATTAGGCATAAGGAAGAAGGGATGACTCATCCTGAGGCTCAAGCCCTAATTGTGGTTCCTGTCCCCAGCTGGATCCTTAGCCAGAGCCAATCATCTCATCTACCTCTTCTTAAGAGGCCCAATCTATCCCATGGCAATTACTAACACCTGTAGATGGTATGCTAATCCTACCCATGGCCTTCCCCCAAGTGGCAGACCTTCACCTGTCCACCTCCTGGACAACTCTTTCCAGATGATTCTGGGAGTGGGAACCAAGCACGGACAGATTAAATCATCACCTTCTCCTGTCCTTCCTGATGGTCCCCATTTCAGTGAATGACTCCGAGAGCCTTTCTTTTCAAATCCTTTCCTCTCCGAAGCATATAAATAACTTGGTGACTGCATCTTGTGTTTCCTTCCAATGGTTCCCTTGCTCCACCCCACACCACTGCCTTGGTTCAGGCCTCATGCCTCTTCTCAGATGGTTGCCTGCCTTTAGTGTTGCTCTGGCCAGCTCCATACTGTAGCTGGAGTGGTGATTGCAGGTGGCATGGGCTCTAAACCTGTGATGTTCTGTCATCTATGACAAGTTCCTTAACCTCTCTGTGTCTCCTCCTCCCTGTAAGTGAAATGAAGATTACAGAACCTGCCTGGTAGGGTAGCTGTGTAAATTATATGAAATGATAAGGATACATCATGTGAAAAAGGATTTGGCTCACAATAGACACCCAATAACTATTAGCCAATGTGATTACTATTTAGGCAGACCAAATGATGCCTATTCTGCTCAAAGTCTTCTGATGGCTCATTATGGCTTCTGGAATAGCTCCTTATAGGCCTTTAATCTGGCACTGACCATCTCTATGGCATCATATCCTGATATCCTGGAGCTCATCCCTCACCCCCACCTTTACCTCTTGTCTTGCCCCAATATTTTTTCTACCTTATTTTTGCATGTATTTATGGTGTATGATATGATGTTTTAAAATATGTATAAATTGTGGAATTTTCCCACTTTTACTTCCATCCATATGGATAGAAACTTGGGTTTCCAGGATGCAGTATAAGGAAGAGGGAACCAATGTTTTAGTTCAATCTGCTATAACAGAATACTATAGACTGGGTGGCTTGAACTATGTGAATTTATTCTTATAGTTTTGAAGTCTGGAAGGCTGAGACCAGGGTACCAGTATGGTTTGGTTCTGGTGAGGGCCCTCTTCCTGGTTTACACGTGGCTGAGTTCTCATGGTGTCCTCAAGTGGTGGACAGAGAGCACAGAGAGGAAGCAAGCCTTCTCACATCTCTCCTTATGTGGGCACTAATCCCATCATAAGGGCTCTACCCTCAATGCTTAAACACCTCCCAAAGACTCCATCCCTAAATATTATCACATTGGGAATTAGGGTTTCAACATACGAATTTTGGGGAACACAGGCATTGCATTCATAACACCAAGGCTGAGCCCAAGAGATTTCTTGAACTGAGGAGACGGACTAAGTCTTGGATAGCAGGGCAGATAGAATACTGGAGAGGAAACAGCTGCACAGAGAGAACTCTGAAGAGCTTCAGAGGGCCCCACTCAAGACCTCAGTGCAGAACTCATAAGGGCCTGCATGTCAGAAAACTACCTGGGGCCAGGGAAAGCCCATTCAAAAGGGTTAGAGCCTTGAAGATGAGAGAAGGGGCCCAATTCTTCTTCAGGACAACATCTGACCATGCATTACACAAACAACGCTTCAAAAGTTGAATGAATTGGGCTACAGAGTTTTGTTTCATTCTCATATTCACCTGACCTCTTGCCAACTGACTACCAATTTTTCAAGCATCTCAACAACTTTTAGCAGGGAAAATGTTTCCACAACCAGCAGGATGCAGAAAATGCTTTCCATGAGTTCATTTCAATCCCAAAGCATGGATTTTTATGCTACGGGAATAAATAAACTTATTTTTCATTGGCAAAAATGTGTTGCTTGCAATGGTTCCTATTTTGACTAATAAAGATGTGTTTCATGTGGGTTTCATACCAGGGATGCAGGAATGGCTTAACATCTGTGATGGTTAATATTGAGTGTCAACTTGATTGGATTGAAGGGTACAAAGTCTTGTTCCTGGGTGTGTCTGTGAGGGTGTTGCCAAAGAAGATTGACATTTGAACCAGTGGACTTGGAGAGGCAGACTTACCCTCAATCTGGGTGAGCACCATCTAATCAGATGCCAGTGCAGCCAGGATAAAAGCAGGCAGAGGAATGTGGAAGGACTAGAGTCTTCCGTCCTCCATCTTTCTCCTACGCTGGATGCTTCCTGTCCTCTAATATCAGACTCCAAGTTTCAGCTTCGGGACTCTTGGATCTTCCACAACAGACTGAAGGCTGCACTGTCGGCCTCCCTACTTCTGAGGTTTTGGGACTTGAACTAGCTTCCTTGCTCCTCAACTTGCTGGAGGCCTATTGTGGGACCTCACCTTGTGATTGTGTGAGCCAATACTCCCCAACGAGCTCCCCTTTATATATGCATCTATCCTACTAGTTCTGCCCCTCTAGAGAATCCTGACTGATGCAATATTCACAAGTCAATAAATGTGATACACCACATAAACAGAACTAAAAACAGAAATCACATGGTCATCTCAATAGATGCGGAAAAACATTTGATAAAATCCAGCATGACTTTATGATTGAAACCCTCAGTAAAATCTGCCTAGAAGGGACATACCTTAAGGTAATAAAAGCCATCTCTGTGAAACTCACAGCCAACATTATAGTAAATGAAGAAAAGTTGAAAGCATCCCGCTGAGAACTGGAAGAAGACAAGGATGTTCACTTTCACCACTTCCATTCAACATAGTAATGGAAGTCCTAGCCAGACCAATCAGACAGGAGAAAAAATAAAAGGCATCCAAAGTGATAAAGAGGAAGTCAAACTGTTGCTGTTGCTGATAATACAATTGTATACTTAAAAAACCCTAAAGACTCATCAAAAAGCTCCTAGAACTAGTAAATGAATTCTGCAAAGTTTCAGGCTACAAAATTAATGTACACAAATCAGTAGCTCTGCTATATTCCAGTAGTGACAAAGCTGAGAATCAAATCAAGAACTTAACCCCTTTCATAATAGTTGCAAAAAAGACAGAAACAAAAAACAAAAGAAAACACCAACTTAGGAATATACGTAACCAAGGATGTAAAGACTTCTACAAGGCAAACTACAAAGCACTCCCAAAAGAAATCACAGACGACACAGACAAACAGAAACACATCCCATGCTCATGGATGGGAAGAATCAATATTGTGAAAATGAACGTACTGCCATAAGCAATCTACAAATTCAATGCAATTCCCATCAAAATACCATCATCATTCTTCACAGAACTAGAAAAAAAATCCAAAAATTCATATGGAAGCAGAAAAGAGCCCACATGACCAAGCAAGACTAAGCAAAAAGAACAAATCTGGAGGCATCACATTACTTGACTTCAAACTATACTACAAGGCCATAATCACCAAAACATCACGGTACTAGTATAAAAATGGGCACACAGACCAATGGAAGAGAACACAGAACTCAGAAATAAAGCCAAATGATCACTGACAAAACAAACAAAAAAAGAAAGTGGAGAAAGGACACCCTATTCAACAAATGGTACTGGGATAATTGGCAAGTCACATGCAGAAGAATGAAACTGGATCTTCATCTCTCACCTTATACAAAAATCAACTCAAGATGGATTAGGGACTTAAATCTAAGGCATGAAACCATAAGGATTTTAGAAGATAACATCAGAAAATCTCTCTAGACATTGGCTTAGGCAAAGACTTCATGACCAATAACCCAAAAGCAAATGCAATATAAACAAAAATAAATAGGTAGGACTCAATTAAACTAAAAAGCTTCTGCACAGTGAAAGGAATAATCATCAGAGTTAACACACA
This sequence comes from Callithrix jacchus, assembly GCF_049354715.1. NCBI lineage: Eukaryota > Metazoa > Chordata > Mammalia > Primates > Cebidae > Callithrix > Callithrix jacchus. The sequence continues at coordinate 107,253,629 of NC_133506.1, forward strand.
ACCCACAGACTCAGAGAAAATCTTCACAATCTATGCATCTGACAAAGGACTAATATCCAGAATCTACAAAAAACCCATACAAATCAGCAAAAAGCAAAACAAACAAACAAAACAAAAAAACCCAAACAATCCCATTGAAAAGTGGGCTAAGGACATGAATAGACAATTCTCAAAAAAGATATACAAAAACCCAATAAGCATAGGGAAAAATGCTCAACATCACTAATTATAATGGAAACGCAAGTCAAAACCACAATGTGATACTGCCTCACTCCTGCAAGAATGGCCATAATAAAAAAATAAAAAAGTAATAGATGTTGGTGTGGTTGCAATGAAAGGGAACACTTTTACACTGTTGGTGGGAATGTAAATTAGTACAACCACTATAAAAAAGTGTGGAGATTCCTCAAAGAACTAAAAATAGATCCATCATTTGATCCAGCCATCCCACTACTAGAGGAAAAGAAAAGATTACACGCAAAAGATACTTGCACACGCACGTTTACAGCACCACAATTCACAATTGCAAAAATGTGGAACCAACTCAGATGACCATCAGTCAACAAGTGGATAAAGAAACTGGTATATGTATATAATGGAATAGTATTTAGCCATACAAAGGAATGAATTAATGGCATCCACAGCAACTTGAATGGAATTGGAGATTATTATTCTAAGTGAAGTAACTCAGGAATGGAAAACCAACTATTGTATGCTCTCACTTATAAGTGAGAGCTAAGCTATGAGGATGCAAAGGGATAAGAATAATATAATGGACTTCTGGAACTTAGGGGAAAGAGTGGGTGGTGGTGAGGGTTAAAAGGCTACACATTGGGTACAGTGTACATTGCTTGGGTGAAGGGTGCACCCAAATCTCAGAAATCACCAGTAAATAACTTATTCATGTAACCAAACACCACCTGATCCTCCAAAACCTATTAAAATAAAAAATTAAAAGTTAAAAAACATGTGTTTGAGCCTAGTGATAATGATTTAAAATTCACGGGCCAAAACCGCAATTACTTTTGCACCAACTGAGGGCAGCTCCACCCAGTGAGAGCAGAATATACATTCTCTTCAAATACACCATGAGGTCTTCCTGCAACCTTTCCTGATCCAAGGGCTTTGTGGCTGTGCAGCATCTCTGCACCGCCACAGTGGCTGCTGGAAGGCCCAGGCCTGTGCTGGGGAGGTTGCAGCTGCGGCTGTGGTGCATTTCTATTCCAAGGACAGTGAAGGCTGCTGGTGCTGCTCCATCTTTGTTCACAAAGTGGACCCCTGGAAGGATGCCCACTCCACCCTGCTGTCCAAGAAGGAGGCTAGCAACCTCTACAAGATCCGATTTTACAGTGAGAAGCCTGAGTGCCTGGATGCCTATAGTAGGCGCTGATGGAGGCAGCACTGCCCATGCTGCACCAGGTTGAAGACCATCCCTGCTCCCTCGTGGGCAACTGGAACTTGTGGTGTTGGGAGCAGGACCAGGCACTGCACCTGTGGAGGCTCTCAAGTGGCTACCCAGCCCTCATGGACTGCAGACGAAGAGTACCTGGAGGTCTGGAAGGAGTGCAGCCAGATGCTGCTGTCCAGAAGATACCAATTGCTAATCGACTTCAGCTTCTGGAATAAGCCAGAGCCCAGAGGGAGCCCCAACATCTATGAGCTGGGGACATGCAAGCTCAAACCAGGAACCATGAATCAAGTAAGGGAACAGCTGGGTTCCTCCTAGCAGGTACCAGCAGTAAGTCCCAGCAGGAGAACCAGGAGGCAATGGTGGCTTCTCCCAAATAGGAGAGCTCCACCTGTGCATCATCTCTGGGCCTATGAAGACCTGCAGTAGGCCGGGGACAGTGGCTCATGCCTGTAATCTCAGCACTTTGGGAGGCCAAGATGGGTGGATCACGAGGCGAAGAGATGGAGACCATCAGCCAACATGGTGAAACCCCATCTCTACTAAAAATACAAAAATTAGCAGGGTGTGGTATTGTACGCCTGTAGTCCCAGCTACTTGGGATGCTGAGGCAGGAGAATCACTTGAACCTGGGAGGTGGAGGTTACAGTGAGCTTAGACTGCACCACTGCACTCCAGCCTGGTTATGGAGTGAGACTCCATCTCAAAAATAAAAAAAGACCTGTAGTCTTGGGGAGAGACCCAAAGTGCTGCCTGGAGGAAGAGGGGCTGGGATGAAATGTCTATCATACGGTTCCCCTGGTGCAACACACGGAGTCTTGGATCAGGATCCTTTTGAAGATCTTACTTCTTGAGCGATGCTGCCAATACTTCTACCTCCTTCCTTTCCTCCCTCAGGGCAACCCTGGACAGAGGAGCACCCCAGTCCTGCTGTCATGGTTTTCTCTTAGCTCTGGGAGAACTCTGAGAGTTCTTGCTTAGCTCAGACAAGGAGGAACTTGTCTAAGACAAATTCTAAAAACAGCTCAGCCCAGTTCCTTCCTGCTTCCCCTCCTCCCTCCTTCCCCCTGCTGGAAGTAGTTCCTAATTTCTCTGAACGAAACATAACAATCTTCCAGGTCTGCTTACATCTTTTCCTAAGATTTCTCAGTCCCTAGCTATTACCACAGAAATCCTTGGTTTAGCTTAATTGCACAAGAGGAAGTGTGTCCAGTGGTTAGAGGTGGGGTGGGAGGGAAGGAGGTCAGGCCAGGCCAGCCTGGGTCCTCAGGAATTCCCTGGTCTCCTCTAGGCCACCACCACCGACTTGCCGGATAGTCTGAGCCAACTCCCGTCTGCTGGGGAAAATCCTGGAACTGCCAAAAAAATCCCCCCTCAAATCAGCAAGGCCAGGAGGATGTCCAGACATTCCACCCAAAAAGGCAGGGAAAAAGAATGGGAACCAGGAAGGATTTAGGGGCAGGAGACAGACATATAACAGGAACCCAGAAGGTAGAACTTGGAATTCAGAACTTGGGTTTAAACTGCAGAGTTTGGAATTTGGAATACAGAATTGGAAGACAGAACAGAGGGGACAGAAGACCACTTGGGGAGGAGTTCCTAATACTAGACAGATGGAGGGTGACTGCTTTTCCCTACATATTGGGGTTGAGGACTTGACTGTGTAGTTCCAGTCCTTCTTTGCAGGGAGTCTCTCCTGCCCTCCCTCCTTCCTACAATCAAAAGTATAGACAAGGGCATGCGTTTCCCTCACCACGATTCCTTTTCCTTACTTGACATTCTGTCAGCTCAACCTTCATCCTACAGGGTCATCAGGTGTGTGGATTGGGGTCAGTGACTCTGGGGGGTTTCATCAGTGAAAAAAATACCTTCTGAACCTTTGAGATAGCTCCATTCTGCCCCTCTTCCAGGAAAATATACACTGGGGTTGCTAATGGAACCAACTAAATATTTACTATAAAAACAAAGCAAAGAAAAAACAAACACACCATGCACTTTTGTCAAGATATGCCGTACTCTGGCATTTAAAACAAGTCACAATAAATCTGAAGGGATTTGGTTCATGCCAAGTGGAACCCAATGGATTAAATTAGACCCCAATGAATTAAATTATAAATCAATGACAAGAAGCTCTCTGAAAAAATCCTCAAATGTTTAGGAACTAAATAGCATACACTGCTGGTGGAATGTCAAATGGTACAAATACTCTGGAAAATAATTTGGCAGTTTCTGTTTTTCTTTTTTTTGAGACGGTGTCTTGCTCTGTGGCCAGGCTGGAGTGCAGCAGCGTGATCTTGGCTCATTGCGACCTCTGCCTCCTGGGTTCAAGAGATTCTCCTGCCTCAGCCTCCCGAGTAGCTGGGACTACAGGTGCACCCACTACACTTGGGTAATTTTTGTATTTTTAGTGGAGACCAGGTTTCACCATGTTGGCCAGAATGGTCTTCATCTCTTGACCTCATGATCCATCCACCTCAGCCTTCCAAAGTGCTGGGATTACAAGCATGAGCCACCGTGCCCGGCCAGCAGTTTCTTAATTAAACTTCTAGGTATTTATCCAAGAAAAATAAAAGCATATATCTATTCAAGGACTTGCACATACATGTTCCTAGCAGCTTTATTTGTAATAGCAAATAAAACCTGGTAATAGTCCAAATGCCCATCCACAGATGAATGGATAAACATTGTGGTACATCCATGTAATGGAATACTACTCAATAATAAAAAGGAATGAACTATTTTTTTTTTTTTGAGATGGAGTTTTGCTCTTGTTACCCAGGCTAGAGTGCAATGGCGTGATCTCGGCTCACTGCAACCTCCGCCTCCTGAGTTCAGGCAATTCTCCTGCCTCAGCCTCCCGAGTAGTTGGGATTACAGGCACGCACCACCATGCCCAGCTAATTTTTTGTATTTTTAGTAGAGACAGGGTTTCACCATGTTGACCAGGATGGTCTCAATCTCTTGACCTCATGATCCACCCGCCTCGGCCTCCCAAAGTGCTGGGATTACAGGCGTGAACCATCGCGCCCCGCAAGGAATGAACTATTGATAGAAGCAACAACAGGAATCAATCTCATGTTGAATGAAAGGAGACAGACAAGAAGAAAGCAAACACTTTAAAATCCATTCATATAATGTTATAAGAAATAAAAGCTACTTGATAATGACACAAAGTGGACCTGTAGTTGTCCGAAGAGAGAGATGTCAGGGAGTGGCAGGAGGCAAAAATTATAAAGACGCATGAGAAAACTTTTGGGAGTGATGAATTTGTTCACATCTTGATTGTGGTGGCAGTTTCCTGGCTATGTACAGTACATATACATTAAATTATATACCTTAAGTATGTGTGATTTATTGTATGGCAATTATGCCTCTAAAAGCTATCTAAAAATATGATGGAATATTTTTTATCATAGTAAAATATACAAAATGTAAAAATTTTCCATTTTAATCATTTTTGTTTAATTTTTAATTTTTAACTTTTATGCTTACATAGTATATATATACATATATTTTTTTTTTTTGAGAGAGAGTCTCACTCTGTCACTCTGTTGCTTAGGCTGGAGTTCAGTGGCACAATCTTGGCTCACTAAAACCTCTGCCTCCTGAGTTCAAGTGATTCTCCTGCCTTAGCCTCTGAAGTAGCTGGGATTACAGGCAGGCACCATGACGCCTGGCTAATTTTTATATTTTTCTTAGAGCCAGGGTTTTGCCATGTTGGTCAGGCTGGTCTCGAACTCCTGGCCTCAAGCAATCCACCTGTCTGGGCCCCCCAAAGTGCTGGGATTACAGGTGTGAGCCACCACACCTGGCCTACTTTGTATATTTACGGGCTACACGAGATATTTTGATACAGGCATAAAATGTGTAATAATCACATCAGGGTAAATGGGGATATCCATCACGTCAAGCATTTATCATTTTTTGTGTGTGTGTTAAAGACTCACTTTAACCGTTTTAAAGGATATGGTTCAGTTGCATTAGCAGATTCACATAGTTGTGCAACCATCACCATCATCCATCTCCAGGATTTTTTTTACCTTCCCAAACCGAAACTTGGTCTGACAAGGAGCTTTTGTCCAAAGTAGTAATAGAAATAGTTAAAACAGAAGAAATCAGGGGCATATGGTTTAGCTGCTAAAAAACAACATTTCCATGGCATTTTAAAGGTATTTGCAATCAGGGCTGTTGCTCCTGGAGGAGTAGGTTCCCATGAATACTGGGACATAGAAAGGAAGTAACCTGGAGTCCCATCTACTGGGCAATCAGCTCAGAGCCCACACCCCTGAGGGAATGTGCATGCCATTTACAGGTTACCCTCCTCAAACGGGGCTTCTGCGCCTCCTGGAAATTTAGGTAAGCTTGTTTCAACCCTCCCAAGTTATAGCCCTTGAAAACTCAGGGCTTTCCTCACGATCCTGGAGAATTTCTGATGGCCTAATTCTTGAGTCAGTTCTTGTCAGCATTGGAGAGTGCAGCCTCCTGCCATCTGGGATAAAAAACCCAGTCTGCGGTGGTTTCCACTAAGGTTGTTCCCAACAGATGATTCATGGGTGTGGTGGACTTGCTCAAGATTTAAGGGGTCTCGCCAGGCTCCCCAGAATATTCATCCATTTCGCTGTTCCTCTCTCCTTCCTCTCTCTCTTCATCTCTTTTTCAGGATCAACAGCCTTCTTCCCAGCATCTGAAGCTCATATGAGCTTACTGTGTGGACCCATTCAGAACCCCAGAGTTGGAATAAAGATTATTTTAAACTGAAGACATTTGAGACATTTGAGATTCAACAGATGCAGAAGAAAGCCTCCTCAGAGCTTCCCTTACCTGACTAAAAGCAGCAACTTCTGGTAAATGAAGGTACCGTAAATGCCTTCTCTAGGGGAGTTTTATGGCCTTGACGAAGATGGAAAGACCAGCTCTGTCTGTATGGAAAAACAACATCACACACTTTAAAAAATGTCCTGTTATTCTGAAAAAAAAAAAAAAAAACAAAACCAAACCAAAACAAAAAAAACAACAACTTTTCTAAAGAAGCCCATTCATACTTCCTGTAGGAGCCTCTTCTCTCTCCTCCCTTTCCCCTACTAAGTTAGGTATGTAAGCCCCAAATTCTGATCATGACTTTGAGTTACTCATCACTGAATGCTCAGACTTGCAAAAATAAACTCTTCTCTCTTGCTAATCTGTCTTTTGTCCATTTAATTTACAGAACGCCAATCACTGAACCTAAAAGGATAGAGGAAATGTTTACCTCTCTTACATTATCCATCTTCTGCCTCCTCTTCTGGAGCCTCAGCTTTTAACCCAGGTAGGATCATCTAGGAATTGTCCCCACAAAGGTGTGTTTCCTAAGCCTACTGGGAATTCTTGCACCAGTTGCTGAGAGAAGAAAAAATTTCCTTCTAGCTGCACAGGAATATAAAAACCAGTCTGCTTGCTTCCGTAGGGGATGGTCAGAATAAACCCACATTACTCAAGGAAATATTTGCATATTTAGGCCAATCACTATCCACAGATCCTCTGGGCTTAAGAAAAACTATTCCTTAGGGAGAGCGAAAGAAGGAAATTGCAAAGCTTTTGTCAAAATGTTTGGCCACCAAAAAATTCCTGTTTGCTTAACAGAGACAGATGCATGAATGCCACAGCACTGTCTGTTCTCTGTGTTATGAACCTCCCCAAAATAACAGACTCTTTTGGATTTGTGCTAGTGATTTGAGAATAAGGAATTTTAAAAACAGCTAGACAACCAGTTCAAGAGAGCAGATAATGTATATGCAGCAGCCTCCCCCTCCTGCCCTAACTTCTGAGAAGTGACAGAAATAATTATTGTAACAAGTTCTCATTACCATGCTGGGAAGGAAGGAGAGATGCACTTGATGGACAGTAATTATGAGAAGCCCCTTAGATTGAGCAAGCAAACTGCAGTCAAAAATCATCCGTAGGAGAGGAAGGATGCAAAAGATGGGCAAGGGTGCAAGGGTATGGCAGGCTGAGAGACTGTGATTCCAGGATGAGATGGGACCCTGATGCTCCCAATGGAGTGATAGATAAGAGATGCTGCCCCTTTGTCAGGTAGCAAACAATAGAATGTCTTAAGAGGGAGTAGCAGGTGTGGTTGCTTGGGTCGGAGAGGCACACCAGGATCTGGGGTGGCTGACAACTCCCAGCAAAACCAGACAGCTCATGTGCCCAGATGATGAGTTAATGTCTCTCTCTCCTACATGTCTCATATCTCTGCCATAATCAAGAGAAAGGCTGAGGTATCTGCTTGGGTAGCAGATTCAACCCCTTCTTACATTCAGGCTAGTGTACATCAGGGTAACTTCTCTAGCCTGATGCACAAAGACTTTTGCAAACAAAGATAGGTATACAACCAGAAGCTAACAACACTTGAGGGAAGCCAGCACCATGAAAGGGACATCAAAGTCAACATGTGAACTTACATCTGAGAACAACATTGAAAATGTAAGTGGAGCAGGACCTTGGGAACGTTTAGTTATTATCCCTAGAAAAAGTTGAGAAAGGAATACTATGCAGCCATAAAAAAGAATAAGTTCATGTCCTTTGCAGGGACATGGATAAAGTTGGAAGCCATCATTCTCTGCAAACTAACAGAGAAACAGAAAACCAAACACCACCTGTTCTCACTCATAAGTGGGAGTTGAACAACGAGAACACATGGACACAGGGAGGGCAACATCACACACCAGGGCCTGTTGGAGGGTGGAGGGCAAGGGGCAGGAGAGCATTAGGTCAAATACCTAATGCATGTGGGGCTTAAACCTAGATGACAGGTTGATAGGTGCAGCAAACCACTATGCACATGTATACCTATGTAACAAACCTGCACATTCTGCACATGCATCCCAGAATTTAAAGTTAAAAAAAAAAAAAAAAGAGATGAGAAGATATTGCCCTAAGAATCAGTCTGCTACTCCCATGTTCATATCAGCATTATCCTCAATAGCAAAAAGGCAGAAGCAGGCCAAGTGTCCACTGATGGATGAATGGAGAAACCAAAATGCCATATTCATACAGAAGAATGTTCAGAAGAATATTCAGCCTTAAGAAGGAAGAAAATCCTATCACATGGAGAAACTTGAAGAACACATTATGCTATGTGAAATACATCAGTCACAAAAGGACACGTACTCTATGATTCTGTTTATGTTAAGTTACCTAGAGTAGTCAAATAGAAAGTTGAAAGGTGATTTCACAGAGCCTAGGAGGAGGGGAAATGGGGAGTTGGTGTTTAATGAAAACAGTTTCAGTTTGAAAGGATGAAAAGGTTCTGGAGATGGATGGTGATGATGGCTGCAGCCGTGTTAGCAAACTTAATACCACCGAACTGTACTCTTAAATAAGGTGGTAATTTTGTGTTATGTTTTACCATAATTAAAAAAAGAATCAACTTGACATCTTGGAAATAAAAAAAATCATGGTTGAAACTTAAAAAAATAGAAAGTTGAGCAGATTGGCCTCAGCTGAAGTGTAAATTAGTAACCTAGAAGGCTGAACTGAGAACTTCAGAATGCATCACTGAACGACCAACAGAAGCACTGGAAAAAAGACTGATGTGCATAGCATCACTTTAGAAATTTTTTTTTTTTTTGAGACTGAGTTTTGCTCTTGTTATCCAGGCTGGAGTGCAATGGCGCGATCTCGGCTCACCACAACCTCCGCCTCCTGGGTTCAGGCAATTCTCCTGCCTCAGCCTCCTGAGTAGCTGGGATTACAGGCACACGCCACCATGCCCAGCTAATTTTATGTATTTTTACTAGAGACGGGGTTTCATCATGTTGACCAGGATGGTCTTGATCTCTTGACCTCGTGATCCACCCGCCTCAGCCTCCCAAAGTGCTGGGATTACAGGCTTGAGCCACCGCACCGGGCCCACTTTAGAATTTCTAACATCCCTAGACTAGAAATGTCTGAAGGACTCTAAAGGATTATTAAGTATTACTTAGGAACAGTAGGATGCAAAAAGTGGTGGCTTAACAAGATACAGATTACTTAGCTACGAAAGAAAAGTACAGAGGGGAGGAAGTCCAGAGCTGATGCGATGGTATCACAGGTATCATCGAGGACCCTGATCCCTGTCTTCCTGCTTGGCTAGTGCAGCATATGGGATCTTCAAGCTCATTTAATGGTTAAAAATGGCTGCCAGAGCTCCAGCCACTGCATTTGTGTTGCATGCAGGGAAAAGGAGAAAGACCAGACCTTTCCAGTTAACTCAAATCCCTTTAAGCAGGCTTCCCAGAATTCTGCAAAACACTTTTACTTAGATATCATTGTCTAGAATTTAAACACATGGCTACATTTAATTTCAAAGTAGATACTCTTCATGGCAATGTGTCCTGCAAAAATCAGTATTCTGTTTTAAGAAGAAAGGAGTGAATGGCAATTGAGGAAGACCACTCGTAGTAACTATCCACCCAAAATGAGAGAATGAAGAGGGGACAATACACAAAATAAAAATAGAAGTAAAAACAATTCCCAGAAGAACAATATGATTCCTCAGTCTGAAAAGGTCCACTGAGAACCAAAATGGGACGAATGCAAGAAGACTATTGGACATAAAGTAGTGAAATTTCACAATACCAAGGATCATGAAAAATCCTAAAGGCTTCCAAAGAGTAAAAAACAGCCAACAATTCTCTATAAAGAAAAGATGAGCAGACTGAGTAGATAGATATCTATCTTTTCATTGGCAACAAGGGTTGCAAGGAAGTGGAGCAATTTCTTCAAAGCTTAGAATGAATAAATAATTTGAACTTAGATTCTATATTTAAGAACCTAGTATCCTTCTATTCAAGAGTAAAGGTGAAAAAGTATTTTAAAATATATAAGGAACTGTATCACCGAAAGATTTACCAGAGTATGTCATCCAGGTTTTAGGATTGCCAAAACTTAGGGTGATTTCCATCTCTGGGATAAGTTTTGTTTTAATCCTTTTTTTTTTTTTTTTTTTCTGAGACGGAGTTTCGCTCTTGTTACCCGGGCTGGGGTGCAATGGTGCAATCTCGGCTCACCGCAACCTCTGCCTCCTGGATTCAGGCAATTCTCCTGCCTCAGCCTCCTGAGTAGCTGGGATTACAGGCACGTGCCACCGTACCCAGCTAATTTTTTGTATTTTTAGTAGAGACGGGGTTTCACCATGTTGACCAGGATGGTCTCGATCTCTTGACCTCGTGATCCATCCGCTTTGGCCTCCCAAAGTGCTGGGATTACAGGCGTGAGCTACCCCGCCTGGCCCTTTTAATTCTTAAACAACAAAAATAGATGAAAGCTTTGGAAAACCAAGAGATAGAAATCAATCATTTGAATTGTTGATTTTATTTTTATTGAGGTTCCTTTTAATTTTACTTAGGTTTCTTTTCATTTTATTTTTTCTTTTTATTGAGAGTTCATTATATACTCTTGATAAACACCCTTCACTAGACACATGATTCACATATGTTTTCTTTCACTCTTTGTCTTGTCTTTACGTTCTTTTATCAGTGTCTTTCAAAGAGTAGACATTTTTAGGTTTCACTAAATCCAATTTAACAGTTTTTTCTTTATGGGTTGTATCTAAGAAATCTTCACCTAACTCAAACATTTTCTTCTATTTCCTTTGGAAGTTTCATAGTTTCAGGTTTTACATTTATGTCTATGCTCCATTGTGAGTTAATGTGCATACATGGTACAAAGTATGAATTGAATTTCGATATTTTTTGCATATGGATATCCAATTGTTCCACCACTTGCAGAAACAATGATCCTTTCTCTAATATTAAGTACTAATCAGCTAGCACCACATTGTTGATCACCTTTGATGGTGATTTCTTTTGTTCCCCCACAAATATCCAAGAGGGTCCCAAGATGAAGACAGCTCACAGCCAAGTTTGCTTGGCAAGACTGAGCGTGGATTCATAATGGAGAGTAGTTCTCATCCTCCTTTTATGCTCCCTGGGGAAGACATGATGGAAATGATGGTCTTACAGTTATTCCTTTTCTCACGTGAGAATAGAGGGGCAAGTTCTGTGTATTCACTAACAGAGTCACTGTTAGTGACTCTCTGGGCCCAGGTAGAGATTCCTTATAAGACCTTCTTTTATTTTCTTCTTCTTCTTTTTTTTTTTTTTTTTTTGCTTTTTGGCTTCTTGCTTTTTTTTCTTGATGGAATTTTCAGAACCTTGCAATGCTTCAGTAACAATATGTATAATATTATTAATTATGTCTTTTCTAAGGGAAATTGTCACAATGCTCACAAGTTCTCTGGGTTTTTTAAAAGTAGGATTCCTCAATCACCTCCCAGAACTTGCAGAAAAAATGCAAGCAAAAGACAGTGAACCGTAAGGAGCAAAGATGAGCACAGACACCACCCAATTAAATACACTGCTTGACCTAAGGAGGTGGTGGTGATGAATGTGACAGGCGAAGGCTGAGGGAAATAGATGGGAGTTGGCTTTGGTCTTGTTTGGGCGAAGATTATAGATGACTTGAGTTTGGATACTGTTAGCAAAACATAACATTGGTGTGGGCAAACATAATGAGACCCTTATCTCCACAAAAAGTTAAAAAAGTAATTGGCATGGTGGCACCGTCCTATAGTCTTAGCTATTCTAGAGGCTGAGGCAGGAGGAGTGCTTGAGCCCAGGAGTTTGAGGCTGCAGTGAGCTATAAAAAGGAGAAATTAAAAAAAAAAAAAAAAGAAAAATACAAATTTAAGTAGACATGTTACAAAGCTAAGACTAAACATTGGGAGAATAAATGCAATATGTAAATTTCAAACTTAGAAAAAAAAAAATGAAAGCAAGTTTGATCAAATCAAACAAACCCAGAAAGGGAAATCAAGAACAGCAAGAAGGTATGAAAAACACAAAATCACTTGGCGGGTATAAGTCCAAGTAACAATAATAATGTGTTAAATTTATTTGTTAAAAGACAGAGACTAAGTTGAGTAAAAAACCCAATATCTGAATATATGTGATTTGTACAAGAAACTCTTAAAATGACAGAAGAATATTGAAAATAAAGGGGTGAGGCCAAGCGTGGTGGCTCATGCCTGTAATCCCAGAACTTCAGGAGGCCGAGGTGGGTGGATCATGAAGTCAGGAGTTCGAGACCAGCTTGGCCAACATGGTGAAACGCTGTCTCTATGAAAATACAAAGAATTAGCCGGGTGTGGTGGTGCCTGTAATCTCAGCTACTAGGGAGGCTGAGGCATGAAAATCGCTTGAACCTAGGAGGCCGAGGTTGCAGTCAGCCAAGATTGCACTATTGCACTCCAGCCTGGGCGACAGAGTGAGACTCCATTTTGGAAAAAAAAAGAAAGAAAAGAAAAGAAAAAAGAAAACAAAGGGGTGAAAAACCCCCCGAATATTAACAAATAAATCTAGAATAGCAATATTAACACTAAGCAGAATGGAATTTAGGGTGAAAAGCCTTATAAAGGGCAAACTAAAACACTGTTTATAGGTAAAAAGGAATAATCCATCCAGTGACGATGACAGTTATGAGCCATTGTGTGCTAGCAACATAAATATGAAAATATTAAAGCAAAACCAGATAGAAATACAAGGAGAAATGCACAAAACCACAACCTCACATAAAGTTAAAACAGAAATGAAAGGAAAAATGGACAAAGCCTTATACTTCACTCATAAATTGGCATCTTAAATAGATGAAAATAATTAAGAAAAAAGATAATTTGAATAAAATTGTTTGATTTTGTAGTTTGGTGCCTATGAGAGAATATAGCTTTCAACTATATTACTTGTAATTACATTTTAGATTAAAAATCAGCCCAAGTTGGGCCACAAAGGAAATGACAGTAAATTTTAAAAGGCAGAAACAAGCCTCTTTCATGTGGCAAATTCAAACAGGCCATTTTCATATGCAAAATGCAATAGAATTATATATTCACAGCAAAAAGATAGCTGAAGAACCTTATTACTAGAAAGGTTTAGTAAATCACATGTAAATTTCTAACTACTTTTGGGTTAAAGAAGAAATCAAAATGTATTACAATTAAAATCTCTTCATATATTGATTTAGAAAAACATTATGGAGCAAACTGTGTTATAGATAAAATGGTATTCTGAGGAAAATCTATAACCATAAATGCTTTTATAAAAATAAAAGAGAGCTTAAAATTAAATAAGTCTTTCAGCCAAGAAGTCAGACAAAAGCACAAAATAAAACTCCATTCCCTGTTTAAAAAGTCTCTTTGAACTAGATAGAATAGAAAACGTGCTGCATTTGGTGATGGGTATTTACGTGAGACCTAGGAAACACCACACTTAATGTTTTTGAGGTTCTCAGCACACACAGAACAGGAAGCAGATGTTGCCAGTTGCCTCTCCTACTCAATGCTGGGGTTGAGCTCCTGGTCCAGGGGTCCTCAAAGCAGTTCGTCTATTGGGATCCTGTGGGAGCCCTAAAATACCACTGAGGCTTGAGTCCCATCCCAATGCACCTGAGTCAGAATTCCTGGGGGTGGGGCTCAGGCACTGGTATTTTACACAACTCTCCAGGTGATTGGTTTAAAAACAATCCTCTAGCCTATGAAACGAGACAAAGGAAATAAGTAAAAGCCATAGATACCAGAAAGAGAAAAAAACTATGTGATTATTTACCTAGAATATGGAAGAGAATTAACTGAAAATTGGAAAAATCAATGAGAGTTCAGAATATGATAGAATACAAACTATATTAAAAAATCAATAGATTTCCTATAGATTAACAGTAATAAATTAGAAAAGGTAACAAAAATTCCAAATTATAATGAAAATAGCAACAACAAAATACAAACAAAATAGGAAAAAACTAAAAGAAATGAAAAAACCTTTGTGAAGGTAATTATTTTCACAAAAGATGGAAGAAACAGCCTAAGTAAATGGAGAGATTATACCATCTACATAGATAGGAACACTCAACTGTAAATAAGCTAGTTTACTTTAAATTATCTATAACTCCAATAAAAATGTCACCAAAATTTCTCATGGAACTTCATAAGCAAATTCCAGAATTTATACGAAGGACTAGTTGTGTAAGAACAGCCAAGATAAATCTGAAAAAGGACATCAATGATGTCTAGTATCTTCTCCTTTGAACCAGCCATCCCCAACCTTTTTGGCACCAGAGACTGGAATAGTGGAAGACAATTTTTTCCACAGACGCGGTGGGGGAGATGGTTTCGGGATGAAAGTGTTTCACCTCCGATCATCAGGCATTAGTTAGATTCTCATAAGGAGCTCACAACCTAGATTCCTCCCATACGCTTTTCACAATAGGGTTTGGGCATTTGTGAGAATCGGATGCCCAGCTGATCTGATGGGAGGCAGAGCTCAGGAGGCAATCTGCACTATTCTGCTACTCACTGCCAGCTGTGAGGCTGGTTTCTCACAGACCACAGGCAGGTACTGGTTTGAGGCCTGGGGGTTAGGGACCCTTGCTTTAAACATCAAAATATATGGCATTAATAATCAAACCATGTGGTATTGGTGCAGGAAAAAAATAGATAAATGAACCAGAATAGGGAAATCAGCAAAAAATCTATATGGGAATTCAATATATGATAAAGGTGGCATTTGAAATTAGCAGAGGTCGGCTGGGCGTGGTGGCTCACACCTGTAGTCCCAGCACTTTGGAAGGCTGGGGTGGGTGGATCACTAGGTCAGGAGTTCAAGACCAACCTGGCCGAGATAGTGAAACCCTATCTCTACTAAAAATACAGAAATTAGCTGGGCGTGGTGGCGACAGCCTGTAATGCCAGGTACTCAGACGGCTGAGGCAGATAATTGCTTGAACCCGAGAGGTGGAGGTTGCAGTGAGATGAGATTATGCCACTGCTCTCCAGCCTGGGTGACAGAGCAAGACTCCATCTCAAAAAAAAAAAAAAAAAAAAAAAAAGAAATGAGCAGAAGTAGGATGAATATGTCAGTTTAGACTAGCGGTAGCTGAACATGACAGAAAACCCAGACAAATGGCTTAAACAAGAGGAAGCCTTATTGTTGATCCTTTTTTTTTTTTTTTTAGGGAGGGAAGGAGGAAGGGAGGAAGGGAGGGAAGGAGGAAGGGAGGAAGGAAGGAAGGAAGGAAGAGGGAAAGGGGGGAGGGAGGGAAGGGAAGGAAGGAATTCAAGCAATGAGAGAGACATTGCCAACCTGGATCTAGAGGTTTACAAGTTGATTTCTTTTTTTGAGAGAAGGAAAGAAAAAAAAAATGAGTAAAGGAGAGAAAGAAAGAGGAAGAGAGAGAGGGAGGGTGAACGGAAATATTGCTTTATTCTGAAAAAAAAAAAAAAATGGAAATGCCAAATGTAGGTGAAGGGGAGAAAGGAAGCAAAACACACTGCCATGTGTGTACCTATGCAACTGTCTTGCATGCTCTGCTCATGTACCCCAAAACCTAAAATGCAATAAAAAAAAATGGGTATTAATAATGGCCAATCAGTGTTTCATTTAAACCTATGAGTAGGTGTGATGTGGTATTGACAAGAATGTATATTTTATGTATTTGAAGTGGAGAGCTCTATAAATATTTATTAAGTTTACTTGTTCCGGATCTGAGTTCGAGTCCTTGATATCCTTATTAATTTTCTGTCTCATTGAATCTAAGTCTCTATGTAGCTGGGTGTTAGGATTATTAGCTCTTGTTGTTGTATTGATCCTTTTACCACTATATCTTTGTTGCTTTAAAATCTATTTTATCCGCTACAAGAATTGCAACTCCTGCTTTTAATTAATTAATTTATTTTTGCTCTCCATTTGGTTGGTAAATCTTTCTCCATTCCTTTGAGTCTTTGTGTATCCTTGCATGTGAAACAGGTCTGGATGTAACATGCCGTTGGGTTTTGGCTGTGTCT
The DNA here is from genome assembly GCF_049354715.1 of Callithrix jacchus. Lineage (NCBI taxonomy): Eukaryota > Metazoa > Chordata > Mammalia > Primates > Cebidae > Callithrix > Callithrix jacchus. Next base: position 107,269,888 of record NC_133506.1, read on the forward strand.
TTTGATTGGGGGATTTAGTCAATTTAAATTTAGGGTTACTGCCATTTGATGTTAACTGGCTGTTTGATCTATTCGTTGATGAAAATTCTTCTTTATGTTGGTGCTCTTTACTTTTTGGTATATTTTTAGTAAGGCTAATACTGGTTGTTTCTTTCTGTGTGTAATGCTTCTTTCAGAAGCTCTTGTAAAGCAGGCCTGGTGGTAATAAAATCTCTGAGTACTTGCTTGTTCATAAAAGATTTTATTTTTCCTTTGGTTGTGAAGCTTAGCTTGGCTGGATATGAAATTCTGGGCTGAAGGTTCTGTTCTTTGAGGATGTTAAATCTTGGCCCCCACTCTCCTCTGGCTTGTAGAGTTTCTGCTGAGAGATCTGCTGTAAGTCTGATAGGCTTGCCTTTGTGGGTAACCTGACCTTTCTCTCTGGCTGCCCTTAGTATTTTCTCCTTCGTTTCAACCCTGGTGAATCTAATGATTATGTGCCTTGGGGTTGCTCTTCTTGAGGAATATCTTTGTGGTGTTCTCTGTATTACCGGGGGTTGAATATTGACCTGCTTTGCTAGTTCAGGAAAATTTTCCTGAATAATATCCTGAAGGGTATTTTCCGGCTTGGATTCATTCTCTCCGTCGCATTCAGGTACACCTATCAAACGTAAATTTGGTCTTTTCACATAGTCCCACATTTCTTGGAGACTTTGCTCATTCCTTTTTATCCTTTTTTCTCTAATCTTGTCTTCTTGTTTTCTTTCATTAAGTTGGACTTTGACCTCTGTTATCCTTTCTTCTGCTTGAACAATTTGAGTGTTTAAACCTGTGCATACTTCTCGGAGTTCCTGTATTGTATTCTTCAGTTCCATTAATTCATTTATATTCCTCTCTAAGTTGTCTATTCTCAATAGGATTTCGTCAAACCTTTTTTCAAAGTTCCTAGTTTCTTTACGTTGGGCTACAACATGTTCTTTTAACTCACAGAAGTTTCTTATTATCCATTCCTTGAAGAGTGATTCTGTCATTGGGATGCGCTCGTTCTCCGTCAAGCCTTGTTCCATTGTTGATGTGGAACTGTGATCATCTTTAGAGGGAGAGGCGTTCTGATTTTGAGTATTCTCAGCCTTTTTACACTGGTTTCTTCCCATCATTGTAAATTTATCCTCCTGTCGTCTTTGAAATTACCACTTTCAGATTAGGTCTCTTGATTGGACGTCCAAGTTGTTAGTTCCCAGGTCCAGAACCGCAGCGTTAAGACTGATGGTGCTTTTCTGCCCAGGATTCTCCTGTCTGGCTTCCTTCTTGTGTCCGTAATGGGTGACTCTGCCTTCCCCGGGCTCCAAACCTCGGTCAGAAGGGGAACCAGTCTCGTTTACTCTGCGCCAAGAGCTGCCGCGCTGAGGTGCCATCACAGCCGCTGCGCCGGTCTCAGGAGTCGTGCTGGGGACCCGTGTGGGTCCTCCAAACCTCGGTCAGAAGGGGAGCCGGCCCTGTTTACTCTGCTCCGAGAACTGCCACGCCGAGGTGCCAGCGAAGCCGCTGTTCGCTGCACCGGCCACAAGAGTCGTGCTGGTGGCCCGTGTGGTTCCTCCACTGGGGATCTTCTGCTCCATGAGTGACCAGAATTTGTCTGAAAGTGTGGCGTCCTCTAGTTCTCTGCGCTTTGACTGAGAGCTGCAATCCCGAGCTGTTATCGATCGGCCATCTTGGATCGTTCCCCCGATCCTTTTTTTTTGAGACGGAGTTTTGCTCTTGTTACCCAGGCTGGAGTGCAATGGCGTGATCTCGGCTCACCGCAACCTCTGCCTCCTGGGTTCAAGCAATTCTCCTGCCTCAGCCTCCTGAGTAGCTGGGATTACAGACATGCGCCACCATGCCCAGCTAATTTTTGTATTTTTAGTAGAGACAGAGTTTCACCATGTTGACCAGGATGGTCTCGATCTCTTGACCTCGTGATCCACCCACCTCGGCCTCCCAAAGTGCTGGGATTACAGGTGTGAGCCACCGTGCCCGGCTATTGATCCTTCACATAGAGGAGAGCTAGAGGTCACCAGTCCCTAACAAGCATGGCAGCTCCACGACCACTAGGAACCCAAGTTCTACCTATTGTCTGCCCTATCATACTTAATGAAGTGGTTTCATTTTCAAGGTTGCTTATGATTGAAGATGCTTCTGGAGCTCTGGCCATCACATCTACATTCCATATAGGAAGAAGAAATAAAGCAGAGAAAAGCCAAAGGTCATGATTCTTGGCCTTAGACTTTCTGGGAGTTCTACTTAATGACATGTGCTTATGTGATATCGGCTATCCCTATTTGCATTGGAAGCTAGAAAAGGAAAATTTTTGGCTGGGCATGTTGCTACCCGAAATAATAAAGGTATTCTACCAGTAAAGAAAAAAAAGACAAATGGATTTTCGGTAGGCAACTAGCAGTCTGTCCAGTCTGTGTGATGTGCAGCAGGCCCTTCCTCAGATCCTGCTGCTTCTCATGAACTAGTGACCTGTCAATTTCAAGTTAATTGCTCTTTCCCACAAATACCCAGTGAACTATGGGAGAGAAGAAAAAATATAGCTATACAAAAAATATGACACCACAAAAAGGGAGAAAGGGAGTCACATAGAAATTACTATTATATAGTAATTATGACATCTCTGGGAAGAAATGGTAAAGATTACCTATTTTGAGAGTGAGGTAAACTTTTTGGTTACCCAACCTGGCAGTGCCTGGCTCTACACTCTAGGAGAGGGTGGCCAGATTAGGCAAATAAAAATATGGCCACCTAGTTAAATGTGAATTTCAGATAAGTAACAAATAACTGCTTTAGTATAAGATGTTTCAAATATTGTAGTACATACTAAAAAATTTATTTGTAACTCCATCCATCCACACAATTCTGGAAGTATAGTCACCAAACTGAGATCAGTGATATCTTTGGGGAAAGAACTTGAAATTAAAAAGTGATGGTCAAGGGAAGTTTGCTTTTTACCTGTGATGCTCAAAATTTGTATTTGTACACTGATAATTATTCTTGTTTACTTGTATTAGGAAGACATAACAAGAATGTAAGAGGGTAACCAAGGTCTTGTTGGTGCTGAGGCTACAGACGAATGAATGCCATTATGGCTTACATGGCCTCTGTAGTCAGGGTCAGTAGACCTGGTCTTCAGGCCACCGATGAGCAGCCACACTTGCTTTCTGAGACTCTCCTTTCAGTTTGACAAAAAAAAGAGGAGGGTGATGATACCCACTGAAGAGTTGTTGGGAAGATCAGCAATGTAAATCTAAGACAATTTATGGACAAATGCGTTGTACATTCTATTGGAGCATACAAAGTACGAAATGTAATTTATGATGTTGATTCCTATTATGTTGTATAATTTATTATCTAGTTGTATTGCAATGTGCCACTACATAGTTATGTTGTAATGTGTAGCATTCTGGAATATTAAGTATCAAATGTAGGCATGAAAGCAGAAGTGCCCCTTCTAGGATAGAAGATAAAGAAACATTAACCGACTTAATTCATGGGAGAGTGCCAAGTAAGTGCTTGGTATTTAAAATTATACTCTCAAAGTGACACTGTTGAATTTCATTCCTTTCCTAAAAAAACTCACAAAAAACAAAAATGGGATACATGAGTAGAACATGCATCTACGTTCCCTCCCCTCACCCCCACCCCGAAACAGGCTGTGGTGTGTGTTGTTTCCCTCCCGTTGTCCACGTGTTCTCATTGTTGAACTCCCACTTAAGAGTGAGGACATGTGGTGTTTGGTTTTCTGTTCCTGTGTTAGTCTGCTGAGGATGATGGCTTCCAGCTTCATCCATGTCTCCAAAAAGGACATGGTCTCATTCCTTTTTATGGCTGCATAGTATTTCATGATGTATATGTGCCACCTTTTCTTCATCTAGTCTGTCATTGTTGGGGTCCTGGGTTGGTTCCATGTCTTTGCTATTGTAAATGGTGCTGCAATAAACATATGGGTGTGCATGTGTCTTTTAGTGGAATGATTTATATTCCTTTGGGCATATATCCAGTAATGGGCTTGCTGGGTCAAATGGTATTTCTGGTTCTAGATCCTTGAGGAATCACCATACTGTCTTCCACAATGGTTGAACTAATTTGCATTCTCACCAACAGTGTAAAAGTGTTCCTATTTCTCCACAGCCTCACCAGCATCTGTTGTTTCCTGACCTTAATAATCGCCATTCTGACTGGCATGAGATTGTATCTCATTGTGGTTTCGATTTGCATTCTCTGATGATCAGTGATGTTGAACTTTTTTTTCATACATTTGTTGGCTGCGTAAATGTCTTCTTTTGAAAACTGTCTGTTCACATCCTTTGCCTTTGCCCTCAAAGTGACGACGCTGAGTTTCAAAAACAGGTCCCCAAACTCTAAGCCCTGGACTCTTTGCATGTGACCTCTCAAGAGTTTTACATAGTCTCATTCCCCTTTCGTTCTAGTTATTATTCATGCATGCTCACTGACCTATTTCTTTAGTTTCTATTTTTCCTTATCACTGATGCCATTATTTAACCACTGGAATTTCCCAGATTGCCAGCAAATAGTCATTTATTTAGTGCAACACAAAGCCATTGATTAGTTAAATTGGACCTAGGATAACCCAAGTCTCTGTAATAAGGAGGGTAGAGTAGTTATTTCATGGAGTTGTCACAGCATATAGGACAAAATGTAAACTTTTACTTAAAAAAATTTAATACATTCTTTGTATTAATATTATTTACTATGAAGATGATATTTAAGAGATTATCTGGAAATGATATGAATTCTATTTTAGGGTCTATCATGAAAGAAAGTTAGGGATCAAAGTCTGTGGTTGGTGGGTAGGCTGGAAACTGGTGCACATGGTGAATAGAAAAGCAGGGATCCTGGCAGAGCTTAAAACAGACTTAGTCAGCAAACGTCAGCGTGCATGAGCTAAGCCTGTGCACAGAGACTTAAACCATGTGCCTGGTAACAAGGAACTTCTGTGTTGAAAATTTATTAATCAATATTTACTTAATTTAAAAAATTGCTATTGTCTCACTCTTAGTATTCACACCAGAGCAATATAGTAAATTAAGTGCATGTTCAATTACTCAAAGCTGTTTCTGCAGAATTATTACACCTAAATATTGTGTTTTAATGAACTGTACTTAATTTTTGCACAATCAAGTGACTGCCTGTGTTACATCTTCCTCCCAGGGGTCTGAGACAGTCTGTCTGGCGCTGCAGGAGATACATGGTTTCAAATGTCATCCTGAAACCCCCTCCTACTCCAATCCTTCTGCTTTCCTGCCAAGCCAGGCTCAGTAATATTCTTTTTATTTACCGCATAAGGTAAGCTGGAGAAAGGAGGAAGATGCTGCTGTTAATCACCAGATTGGAAGATCTTTACCTAGGAGAGATGAAATGAAAGTCTGGAAATGGTGACATCTAGTCTGTGCGCTTAGGCTGCAGAAAGGGGAAGAAACAACAGAATCACACCATCTCCAGGAATTTAAGTTCCTAAAAATTGACATCCAAGTCCAGGAATGGGAAGAAAGTTAGGAAGAAAAAAAATAGCACAGTTCAAAGTCAGCACACTTCTATTTCATTGCTTACTGCTCTGTCTCAGGTGCCAGGCAGACTCCTGTCATCCATGGCAGATTCATTCTGGACAGAAAGCAGCCCTTCCTCTACTCAGCCCACATTTTATATGACCCAGATGCTCCTTCAGTACTCAACAAAACTGACTCATCTTCAGAGACCAGACTGCAAACTACACTGATGACCCCTGAAGGCTTCTTTTTTCCTCTCAGGTTTCACACAGGTAGGGAGTTTCTCCTGGGTAGGCCAGGGGAGAAACCAAGACCTTAGCTTAGAGTTAGGTTTTGGGTCCTTTTAGCCCACCTCTGTTGGGGCCTAAGAATGCAACTGTTATTAGCCAGGTTTACAATGATGATATTTTATTTTTTCTCACATAACACTTATCATCCACCAATATATGATTTATCCAATTAATTTCTTTTTTTCTTTGAGACAAAGTCCGGCTCTGTCACCCAGGCTGGAGTGCAGTGGTGCAATCTTGGCTCACTGCAACCTTTGCCTGCCAGGTTCAAGCAATTCTCCTGCCTCAGCTTCCCAAGTAGCTGGGATCACAGGCATGTGTCACCACACCTGGCTAATTCTGTATTTTTAGTAGAGATGGGGTTTCACCATCTTGGCCAAGCTCGTCTCGAACTTCTGACCTCAAATAATTTGCCCACCTAGGCCTCCCAAAGTGCTAGGATTACAGGCATGAGACACTGCACCTGACCTATCCAATTAATTTTATTTATTGTCTGTCTGTCCCCTGATAGAATGCAAGCTCTGCAGGATGAGCTTCTTGATTGTTTTGTACCTGTTGAATAAATGGAATGAATTAACAAGTGGCTGACTATACCCATGTATCACTGCGTGTCCTCGTGACTCCGACGGTCATCCTTCCTGGTACCATTGCATTAGCTGGAGTGGGTTAGTTCATGCTGCAAAAAAGTTAGCTCTGAAACTTCAGGGGTTTAATACAGCTAAGGTTTACTTTTCATTCATGCAATGGGTCGAACCTCAGCTAGCAGTGGGGGTAAAACTGACAGTCAGGGTTCTAAAATGATAATGTTCTGCAGCTGGAATGTTGCTGGTCACTGCAGTACCAGGACAGACAGCCAGAGGGTCACACACCAGCTTTTCTATGCTTCAGCTCAGATGGGACACAGGTCATTTTTGCCCATAGCCTATTACCTCAAACTAGTTTCATAGTTCCTGCCTCACTTCAAGGAATGGATGGAAAACTGAAGGAGAGCTTTGTCTGCCCCACACCCATGCAAGCCTGTTCATACCCACTCACATGCACTCACACCCACCACACCCATTCACACTTATGGATACCCATTCACGTCCACCAATGTGCATTCTCACCCACAGCCCCTGGTTCTCACCCTTAACTTGTCTTGCTCACCCAGGCCCAACTGTCTGTGCAAAACCCAACTGATGCCCCAAACTAACGTCCCACCCATTGTTACCACCTAGGCCATGATATTATATCTATGGCTATAGTTAGATAGATAGATAGATGATAGATAGATTGGTTTTTGCCCACTGTTCCTGGCTTATAACTCCCACAGCCCTTACTACAGTCTTTTGCTATATGGTGGGTACTTTAGGCCTCAGAAAACAGAATCTCTCTGACCTTCCCCTGCCCTCCTCTCACCAGCCAGGGAGGGCATGGAAGCTCCAAGCCCCCTTCCCCAGTATGGAGGCAGCTCTTTCCTCTGTATCCTTTGTACAATAAACAAGTACGCACAATTCAGTGTTCCTGGAGTTCCATGACCTGCTGCAGCCAATTAATCAAGCCGAAGGAGGAGCTTGTGGGATCCCAGCTGGTCAGAAGCGTAGGTGAAACAACCCAGGGCTTGCAACTGGCATCAGAATGTGTGGGGGGGCAGTCTCGGGGACTGAGCCCTAAACCAGGTAGATGGTGTCAAAATTGGATTGGAGAACACCCAGCGGTGTCCACTACAGAAGCGATTGCTTGCCTGTTAGATGGGGAAAAATCCCTACCCCTTTGGTCACAGAAGTTTTCTGGGTTGATTGCTGTGTTGTGAGAGCAGAGGAAAGACATTTTGAGTTTTTCCATTCAGACATACCTGTTATGTTTATTCATGGCCTACCACATCTAATTGTGCAGACTCCCCACTCCTCTTGTTTCTTCTAAACCAAATTTCTCTTTGGCAAAAAAGGGGGCTCTCTGGATGGAGCACTGGATGTTGTCTTTTGGGATATAAGCAAAGCTTTGTTACATCAAAAAATATTATGAACTTCCACATGTTAGCAGCAATGTTCATAGTACTCATTGGCCCAGCATGTACTCAATGTCGAAAAAGCTACCATGAATTCAGTAGCTCTGTCGCCCAGGCTGGAGTGCAGTGGCCTGATCACTGCAACCTCCACCTCCTGAGTTCAAGTGATTCTCCAGCCTCAGCTTCCCTAGTAGTAGCTGAGATTACAGGCATGCACCCACACCTGGCTGATTTTTTTCTATTTTTTGGTAGAGACGGGATATCACCATGTTGGCCAGGCTGGTCTCAAACTCCTGACCTCATGATCTGCCTGCCTTGGCCTCCCAAAGCGCTGGGATTACAGGCGTGAGCCACCGTACCTGGTTGAATTCAGTTATTCTTAAGCATTTGTACTCACTAGAAACATAATTGTGCATGTGATTTGTGCAAATTGCAGACAAAGCTTGGTGCACATAGGGATTCAAGGATACTTTGCAATGGTGCCATGGGCTGTGGATTGGAAGCCACCGAAGTAGAATAGTGCTAATAAGCAGGAGTGCAAAGTCTGGGGAGGTTTCCATTTCTCCTCTCGCTTGCTGGCAGAGGAAAGTGGACCTTAGGGCATGAATCAAATGCCTTTGCTCTAATAGTGCCTGCTTATTGCCTGTAAGCCTCTGTCAGTACACACTTGAATTTAACTGCATCGCAGGCCAGGCATGGTGGCTCACGCCTGTAATCCCAGCACTCTGGGAGGCTGAGGTGGGTGGATCACCTGAGGTCAGGAGTTCAAGGCCAGCCTGGCTGCCTGGCCAACATGGGGAAACTCCGTCTCTAATAAAAATACAAAAAAAGAAAAAAGATTAGCCAGGCACTGTGGTGGGTGCTTATAATCCCGGCTACTTGGAAGGGTGAGGCAGGAGAATCTCTTGAGCCTGGGAGGCAGAGGTTGCAGTGAGCCAAGATTGTGCCACTGCACTCCGGCCTGGGCAACAGAGAGAGACTCTGTCTCAAAACAAAGAAACAAACAAACAAAAAAACAAACCAAAAGCCTAAAAACAATTTAACTGCATCCCATGTTCTCTCCTCATGGACAAACCCCATTTGCAATACAAACCTCTGCTTGCAACTAATAGAAACTGATATCTAGAAAATGTGATCCATTATCTCCCCTGCTGTGGTCTGCTCGCCTCCAGGATTTCATTTCACATTTGACAGTACCTGAAGATGCTAACATTATGTCAAGAATTTCCTGAAAATGAAAAGAACTCATTTAGGGAGCTCTACCAGAGGTGGGAAGAGATTCCAGGCATCTGGGTGTGAAGTGTCCAGAGAACAAGCCTTGAACCACTGGATTTTCCTCCTATTCCTCCTTCCATCCTACCCCAGACCACCGCCTAGTCAGTCTCAAGGAATTTCTGTCTGGGGTCTGCCTCTGCCAAGGACAGTGAAGGATGGTTCTAGAAGCCATAGCTGCTTCCTAGGAGTCCCCAAGTCATCAGTCTGTAAGGTCACTTTGTCCTTCAAGATTTAAGTCTAATTGGTTCCAGTCCCATGCCTTGTACAGTGAGTTTTGCCTGTGTGATCTGCTTCATGCTTGAGATTTCCTCTTAGACTCTTGTGGTGCTTACGTGGGGGCTGGGTGGGGATTTGGCTGTTTTTAGTGAGTGCGGACAATGGCTGTATAGGTCATGCCTTCAGGCAGGGTGCCTCAGTGGCTGGTCTTCTGGATGTGGGTGCCTCCCATTCTTTCAAGGCACCACCAACTATTCTGGGCAGCCCCACCACCCCCAGACCTCTCACCTCCCTTTCTCCCTCTTGTGTTGTGAGTTTTCTTGCACACTCCTGTGTGATTCCCTCTTTGGCCTGATTTCTTCCACTTCTTTCCTCCATACAGAAAGTCCTCTTGGTATTCAGGTTGCTAACAAGTCCCTCCCTAGTTTTTAAGTGTGACTATGGATGTATATTCATTTATATAATATCCATGTAATTTGTATTTATTATATTAATAATCAATACTTTCTATTGACTGTTTTACTAAAGGTTGGGGGCAGTGGAAGAGGTTTCTTGGAGAGTAGCATGGTAAACAACATATATAGGTATTAGAAATCCTTACTCACAAAAATCTCTTGGTTATTCCTGGATATAAGTAACTTCCACTGGTATTTTTGTTTCATTGAGCTCCTGGCTACACTGACTTCTTCTTCTCTGCCTCTGTTAACCCAGCCCTCTCCATTTTTTCTTATATTTCACACAGACTGGATCAGCCATGGCTGATATAATCAATAGAAATTAATATCAATCAATCAATATAATCAATAGAAATGATTGATTTCTGTTGGTGGGTCATCTGCAGCATGGTCTAATATCTTGAGGCCAGAAGTTCATCCCATGTGCAATGGAAAACTCGGTATCTCTCTTAAAACTGCAAAGATTCTTCCATGCAGGTTCTAAGCCATGCCTCTGTTGAGTTCCTTTTTTTTTTTTTTTTTTGGTGGGATGAAAGGGTCTGTCTCTGTCACAAGGCTAGAGTACAGTGATGCAATGAAAGGTCACTGCAGCCTCAAACTCCTGGGCTCAAACAATCTTCCTGCCTCAGCCTCCCAAGTAGCTGGGACTACGTGTGTGCACCATCTTGCCCAGTTAATTTTTAAAAAATTGCTTTGTAGAGACAGAGTCTCACTATGTTGCCTGGGCTGGTCTCGAACTCCCAGTCTTAAGTGATTCTCCCACCTTGGCCTCCTGTCTGCTGAGTTCTTGACCAATCCTGTGGCTTTTCTGAATGTTCTGTCCCTTACCTATTCTGCATTGCCTCTTTGGGTAGCACATTACCTCACTGCATCCCAATTTCTTCACCCCCCAGACTACCAGCTGGTCAAGGCTGTGTGTGAAGCACGATTTATGAAAGGCTGAGGGCAATGGAAGAAGTTTCCTGGAGAGTAGCATGGTAGATAACATAATATAGATATTAGAAATCCTTGCTCACAAAAACCTCTTGGTTCTTCCCTGGTGTAAATAACTTTCACTGGTATTTTCGTGTCGTTGGGCTCCTGGCTCCATTGACTTCTTCCTCTCTGCTTCTGTGCCCCAGCCCTCTCCATTTTTCTGGATATTTCACACAGAGCAGATCAGCCATGGCTTTAACTGAGTCCAGATCTTCCAGGTTATACAGAGAAGGTTTTCTTTTCCAAACCAAACACATACGAAGGTTAATTTCTGTACAAAGACTCTCCTCTTTGTGAGAAGAACTAATGATCAGCTCTACACGTGTTTTTTCCCTTTGCCTGGAATATGTTTGGTCACAGATTCACAGAAGGTTGGGCTGAGTGAGACCTCAGAGTCTATCCAGTTAAACTCCCCATTTGATGCTTGGATTCCTTCTTTGGTCTCCGAAAAATAACTACCATTCCCTGCTTGCACCTCTCCAGTGTCAGCGGTGGTCCAGCTTATTTTGCCACCAGGATAGTTTATGCATCTTCTTGAGCTTCAGCTTCCTATGCTGTAAGAGGGAGATGGTAGAATAGCATCTACCTCCCAGGGTTGTTGTAAGGATCAAATGAGATGGTGAATACAAAGGGCTCTGCATAGCGCCTGGCACAAACTCGGCACCTGATAGCTGTTCACTGTGAGTGTCCTGTCATTGAGCAGATCTGGTGGGTAGAAGGATGCAGGCTGCACATTGTGAACTGATCTGCCCTTGAACCTGCTTGCTTTTAGCTACTGTTCATGCTTAGCACCCTGGGCAGCCCAAGACAAGAGCTGCCACCTCCTCCTCCTCTTCCTCCTTCTTCTCATCTTCCTTCTCCTTCCCCTTCTTCCTTCTTCCTCCTCTTCCTCTTCCTCTCCTCCTTCTCCTCCTCCTCCTCCTCCACTGCTCCTTCTTCTTTTGAGATGGAGTTTCACTCTTGTTGCCCAGTCTGGAGTGCAATGGCACAATCTCAGCTCACTGCAATCTCCCTGACCTGGGTTCAACTAATTCTCCTGCCTCAGCCTTCCAAGTAGCCTGGCTAATATTTTTGTATTTTTAGTAGAGATTGGGTTTCACCATTTTGGCCAGGCTAGTCTCAAACTCCCAACCTCAGGTCATCCACCAGCCTTGGCCTCCCAAAGTGCTGGGATTACAGGCGTGAGCCACCACACCTGGCCAACAGTCCCTTTTGAATGTCTGTAGGTGACAGTGTCTTTAGTTGTCTCTCCATATGGGAAAGTCTGATTTTGTAAAACTACAGAATTTCTGGAAGGTGATGGCACTGGGAGAGACAGGGACCACTCCCAGACAGGCAGTGGGAGGAGATGTCTGGGAGGTTCGGGAGAGCAAGCAGGAGTTGGTGTTATGAACCTGATCAGAGGCAGGTTTGGGCACCAGCCTTGATGGGTCCTGAGCTACAGGGGATGATGGGGAGGGGATGAAGGCTGGGCCAGGAAGAGACTCCTCCAGAATTTTTGTGACATTACTATTGGACTTAGGAGAGTGAACTCTGCCTGACCTATGACCCTGGCCACAGAGGAAGCAGCAGATGAAGTTGCTACAGCCACAGGCTGAGTGCTGATGTGGGCCAGTCACATTTCAGCTGTCACCTCTGGGTGGAAGCTTGCATCACTCAGAGCTCCCCCCACCCAGGGGCCCACGCTGTGGACTCCTGGCAGTGGCAGCAGTTCTGGAGCTGGCAGATGGCACACGTCTGTCTCAGAAGGATTCCCAGTTCTGTGTGCAGCTCCCCTAGGATACCACTGACGTTCCCAAGAAGGGCTGTGAAATTCTCAGATAATTCTTAAAATAAAATTAATTTTGATACATTTCCATTTAAAAATAATAAGTGCTAGACAGAACTGTGTGTCGGGAAAAGCTGCAGAAGAAAGTCAGGAAAAAAGGAAGCCAGCTCCCACCTTCTGCTGCCCCTGGAAGAGCCGGTGGGGTTCCCTCCACAGCAGCCAGATCCCTAGATCTGTCCGCAGGGGTCCACAAACCCCATCACTCCACCTGTGATGCAGGGACCTGGGACCCAAACTTGGAGGCAGTGTCTGTTCTCTGTGGCTGCTGAGAAATGCTGATTACAGATCAGGGAGTTCCTGGGAGCCTGAAGTCATCTCCTGGGCACTCTTACCTCCCTACCTTGCACTCTCTCACTCCCTTTCTCTCTGTTTGCAGTTGTAGGGCTGACATTCTCCTCTCTCTTCTGTTTTTTTAAGATGGAGTCTTGCTCTGTCATCCAGGCTGGAGTGCAGTGGTACAATCTTGGCTCACTGCAACCTCTGTCTCCTGGGTTCCAGAGATTCTCCTGTCTCAGCCTCCCAAGTAGCTGGAATTACAGGCACCTGCCACCATGCCCATCTAATTTTGTTTTGTATTTTTAATAGAGATGTGGTTTCACCATGTTGGCTGGCTAGTCTTAAACTCCTGACCTCAGGTGATCCACCTGCCTCAGCTTCCCAAAGTGCTGGGATTACAGGCATGAGCAACTGTGCCCGGCCTCTCCTCTCTCTTCTTGCCTCTTCCTTCTCTTGATGTCTCCTTCCTCTCTGCCTCCTTAATTCTCTTCAGTGTCCCCCTTCCTCTTTCCTCCTTTCCTTGATCGGTTTCTCTAACTCTTTCCTTTGTCTTCTCCCCTTCCGTCTCATTTTAAGACCTAGAAACACTGACTTGCACACAGAGATTTACAGATTGTCTGGTCCAACTTCACTCTTCTTTCAAAAAGTATCCTCCTGCCCCGCCCCCCCGCCATCATTTTATTTCATTCTCAGAGGTCTTGTCATTTCCTTGATGGCTGCCTGTTTTTCTGTTCAAGCACCATTGCTTGTCTTGCTCCTCTCCCCTCCCCTCCATCTTCCTCCTCCATCCCTGTTCCTTCACCCTCCTCTCCCCTGCTCTCTCCTCTGCTCACTTTCTCCATCTCTGTCCCTATCGGTGGCCCTGTCTATGTCCCTATATATCAGAGTCTGTAGCTCTTCTCTACTCTCCGTCCCTGCTGCCACCCCTCTCTGGCTCCTGTTCGCTCTGTCTTCTCCATGTCTCCTCTCTCTCATTATGTCCCCAAACCAGTTCTGTCTTTGTCTCTGTCCCTGTCTCTTTCATGCTCTTTCCTACTGAAAGGCTGAGAGGAGGTCATGGCTTCAGCCCTTGGTTCTTAGTCATTGGGGAGAAGCTGAGGATTGGGGGTCTCAGTGGAATCTGACTCGGGGGAAGTCATGGCTTCAGTCCCTTGGTTCCAGGACTTTAGCTTGGTCCTACAGAGACCATCACTCAAACCAGCTGCATTTGAGACTTGGAGGTGAGCTGCAGAGAAGCTGGCCAAGGACAGGCTTTCACTGTCCCTGAGGGCATCTGCTCTGAGATGGATGTTAGTTGGTTTGGGATTATCTCCTGGCTGCCACAGTGGATTTTTCTGGAGAAAGACAACGGGCTTTCCTGATTTCATCTGAAGGAGATTCTTAGCTCACAATTCTTTGCTTTGCAGCGTTCCGAAATGTCTCTCAGCCTTAAGGAATGAAAGGACACCTGGATTGGAGGTTGCGCGGGGGTGGGGAGGGTGGGAGGAGAAAGAAAGAGAGTGAGAGAGAGAGAGAGAGACTATTTTTCAGGTATGCGCATTTTATCTCTCTTGAACCTGAAGTGACCACCTCACTATTTCCTTCTAGCTGTCAGAATCTTTTTCTTCAGGTCCTAGACCAAATGCTACTTCCTTCTTGCAATCTTCCCTGATCTCTTTCCCCTTTCTGCTAGTCCCTGTTTGTACTAACTCTTCCCTCTGCTGAATCCTAGCATACATGGCTTCTTCCTCTTCTTTTATGACACAACTCCCTACTTTTGTCGTTATTTTTCAGTGAATGACTTATACATCTATACTGGCCAACTGACTGGCCTGTGCCCTAGCCTGACTCCAAACAGAAACTGATTTGTTTCCGTGGTGCTTGGGGTAGACCAGGTGGTTCCCTCTCCGACAACTCCTCCGTCCTTTGCTTGTGGGTGCAACCGTTATGCGAAATGGCCATGTCATTTTTGAGTTATCTTCTAAGAGTTGACTCTGATTTCTTCTTAGAAATAAGAAGGGTAAGATTAGGACACTGATTGGTTCCTCCCTGCTGCAGTGTCTGCTGCTACCAACCCCAGGCATAAGCTGGTAGGTGCCAGGCCTTCTGATGAGGAGATTGGTTCAGGAATGGACCTGTAACCCAAATCGGACCACTGACTCTAAGAAGTGGGTTATGGAAAGATGGTTGCTCACAGGCTGGAGAGGTCTACGGAAGGCTAGCTCCCCTTTCTCCAAGTGGTGGGAAATAGAAGGGACACCTAGAGCTGCTGCAGTCCTTTGCCACCACGAGGTAAGCTGACACTAGGGAAGGCAGAGGGGAGATGCAGAAGGCACCAGCTCCTCGATGGCATTATTGAGCGACTGAATCCAGCTCATTCCCAAGTCTACCTTACCTCAAAAACTTCCAGGTTCATGAGCTGATACATTCTTATATTGCCTCGGTCAGTTTGAGTTGGTTTTTTTGACTTGTGCCATAAAGATTCCTGGTAGATAAGTCTCCATTTGGGCTCATCTGCTGACCTGGATCTCCACTTTCCTGCTCCTGAGTAATGCTTCTCTGTCCCAACAAAGAGAGGTGTAAGGCCTCTGCTCTGCTCACAAGCCTCTAGTGCTGATGCAGCACTGACTTGCACATGTGGGGACTTTGGAATCAGACACCTGGGTGTTTAAATCCCTCACAAGCTGTGGGACCTTGGACAAGTTGTCCACCCTCTCTTACTTTAAGTTTTCTTCTCTGAAAAATGGAACAACAACAACAAAAATCAACCTCTCTCTCTTAGGACTCTTGTGAATGAGATGATGCATAGAAAATCTGGCACACAGTAGGACCACAGCCAACTTCACTTCCGTGTCCCTCTGCTCTTGCCACTGTCACAGAGGGTGCTTTCCTAGGCTTTGAGCCTTACAGAAGATTCTGGCCCTCTGGATATCAGCTTCTTAGACTTAGAATGCCAGTGATTTTTTGAAAAGAAAACAAATCCCTATTGCCAGAGAAGATGAACAGCTCAGCCATTTGCTAAAACAAATATTAGTACAGGGCTGTCCAGGGAGAGCAAGCAGCTCCAAGCTCTGCTTATGTTTTGTATCCTTCGAGGAGCTGGTGCATAGGCTGCTGAGGACAAGCAACTTGTGGGGAGGGTGGGAGGGAGACAGTCGCCCTGGAAGCTGTTCTCTGCACCCCACCTCCTGTTCCTCCCGCTGGCATCACTTATCGGGCACTTGGGACATTTATCTTGCCTCTGCCTGCGTCTGCCTGGGCTCATGTTCTGGCCTGGGGCCAGGAGCTGGCTTCTCTTGGCCTTGACCATACCCAGAGGATCACAGATGGATCCACTGGTCCAACTGGCTGTGCATTCAGACAAGTCCTGAGAATGGTCAGGGAGACACAAACTCCCGCTTGTGGGTTTTCATGGCTCATGTTGTAGTCCAGGGTTTGCCAGCCCGTGTGCTGTTGAAACGTGGGCCTGGTAATTCTTCGTTGCACAGGGCTGTCCTGGACATTACAGGCTGTTTGGCAGCATCCCTGGCCTCCACCCACTGGACAGCAGTAGCACTCTCCTCCCCCAGTTGTGACAACTACAAATGTCTCCAGACAGTACCTAATACTCCCCTGGGGGAAAACATGGCCTGTAGTGGAGAACCATGACTGTAGTAGAAGGCTGGGGAGGCAGCTGGAGTTAGCTGTATCTTGGTTCAAATCCCTCCTGGCCCTATCACCCATCAGCTGTGATACTGGGCTGGTTAACATAACCTCTCTGAGCCTCAACTTGTGAACCTGTAACATGGGAACCACAACAGCACTATTTCACAGGATGGCTGCAAGGGAATGAAATGAGATCATTTACAGGGAGGTGCCTGTTCCCTGGTCTCCTCTGTCCATGTCAACTGCTTCTGTGAACTGTAGACCCCATGAGGGCAGGGGCCATGCTTCTATTCATTGCTGTGTCCCCAGCTCTCAGCATGTCTGTGCTCAGGAAAGAGTGGTGTTCTTTGCTGCTCTGGCTTTGCTGAACTTTTACTTTACCGCTACTTGTTCCTGACAAAAATCCCCTTGGCTCCTGGCCTCCCTGAGGCAGAAACTCTCTTCTCAGTCTGGGTTTTATATGCTTATCCTAAGCTCACAATTGCTTCCTTTGCCCTCCCCATGACTCCCTGAAGGAAGGTTCTGGAAAGCCTGCTTTTGCCTTGGCTCACTGTCACCACCCTGGAGTCAGTTTGATGGCAGCGGCTCCAGGAGCCTCAAGCTCCACATTTCCATTGCTGACTCCCAGGGTGTCCTCTAGACCGTGGCCTGAAGGCAGAGTGGAGGTGATTGACATATCCCAGGTCCAATGAAAGATCAAGTCCTTTTCTACTCCAACGACCAGCTCCACTCACCACCTTATGAGGCTCCCCTGGATGACTCCTAATCCTGCAAGTAGCTGCGTTGGTGGACTTCTGTCATTTCTATGTCCTACAGGCTAGTTTAAGAATTCAAATTAGGCCAGGTGCCATACGCCCATAATCGCAGTACTTTGGGAGGCTGAGGTAAGCAGATCACCTGAGGCCAGGAATTTGAGACCAGTCTGGCCAACATGGTGAAACCCTATCTCTACTAAAAACACAAAAATTAGCCAGATGCCTGTAATCCCAGCTAGTCAGGAGGCTGAGGCAGGAGAATCACTTGAACCTGGGAGGTGGAGGTTGCAGTGAGCCAAGATCTCACCACTGCACTTCAGCCTGGGCAAAAGAGTGAGACCATCTCTCAAAAAAAAAAAAAAAAAAAGCCAAAGTATGTGTCCAGAATTATTTGTAGCAAAGGAAGCAGGGCATTTCATTCCAGGATAATGTGTCTAGACCTGTAGTAGAGCTCATGGCGATGGGAGGGCAAGATAAGCCTTTCCACTGAAGTGAAGCTATGCCCCAAAGAGTTAGAGAAACGAATGACTAACATTTGGGGCTTACAGGATAGTAGATGAAAAACCAGTTGCCGAAAAGCTGAAATAGAAACTGTGCCCCAAAGAGTGAGAAACCAATGACTAACAGACATTCTTGAATTTGCAGGATTGCAGATAAGAAAAGAAACAACTTGCTGAAATGCTGAAACTCCCTTCACCTGCAAGTTAACAGAACTGGCCGGAATCAGTTAAAACCAATACGGCTGACTGGAGTTTGCCCAGAATGAGCTTGGTAACGTCACAGCCTAAATTTCCACTGCATGCTTCATACTTACGCCCCTGAATGTGCACATGTGATCCATGAGGTAGTATAAAGAGATACCTGTGCATTCCAGAGGACTTTCCAGCCTCCCCTTTCCTCCTACCAATCATCCACCAATCCTAGAATCCATCCCGTAAACCTTTTCTAACAAAACTGAGGTTGCCCTGAAGCTGGCCCAGGGAGACAGATTTGAGCTGGACTCCTGTCTCCTTGTTGGTCTCCTTCTTGGCCAATAGAAAGGTTTTCTTTTCTCAAAAATCTGGTGTCCATGCACATGTATGTTTATTATGGCAGTGTTCACAATAGCAAAGACTTGGAACCAACCTAAATGCCCATCAATGATAGACTGGATAAAGAAAATGTGGCACATATATACAATGGAATACCATGCAGCCACCAAAAAGGATGAGTTCATGTCCTTTGCAGGTACATGGATGAAGCTGGAAACTATCATTCTCAGCAAACTAACACAAGAACAGAGAACCAAATACTGCATGTTCTTACAAGTGGGAGTTGAACAATGAGACCACATGGACACAGGGAGGGGAACATCACACACTGGGGCCTGTTGAGGGTGGGGGACTGGGGAAGGGATAACATTAGGAGAAATACCTAATGTAGAGACCAGTTGATGGGTGCAGCAAACCACCATAGCCCATGTATACCTATGTAACAAACCTGCATGTTCTGCACATGCACCCCAGAACTTAAATTATAATAAAAAAAATCTGGTGTCATAGTATTGACTTCTAGTGCATCAGGCAGTGAGCCCCCTTTGCTTGGTAACGAAGGCACTGCCAATTAAGTAGGGAAGCCAAGACGGACGAGACAAGTAAAGAACATGTAAGCTCCAAAGTGATTGTGGGAGACTGTGAACAGAGCTAGAGATTGAGATGCCGCTCAGGTCCCCAGCCCTGACTTCTAATCCCCACTTCTCCACCCACTTCCCCTCCACCACCAACACCCTTATTTAGGCATCACTGCCACTGACTTGAAATATCACTAACGGCTCTGACTCTGGTCTCTGTGCTTTCATCTTTCTCAAATCTGCCTCCAGAAATACCAAGCTGGTTTTTCTAAAATGCTAATCTGATTATACCATAGCAGACCTGGAAACTGTTTAAGGTTTATTGTGGTGTTATCTGCAATCATGGAACATTGGAAACGATTGGGGAATGGTTAAATAAATGGTGGTACATATCAGAAAATATTTCTTAGCCATTACAAATAATGTTTTAAAAGAGTGATTAGAGACCTGGAAAAATACTTGTAATGAGAACAAAAAACTGGATTCAAAACTATTTAGCATGATACAGGTTTGGTAAATATCTACATGTGAATAATTGCAAGATTGGAATTTTATATACTTATATATATGGAGAAAAATAACAATGGTTATTTCTAGTTAGTAAGATACAGAAGATTTTTTATTTCTTCTAGACTATAAACTTTATGAGGTCAGCAATTGTCTATCTTGCTTATTATTAATTGTTAATCCTAGTAGAGGATTGCCTGCCAACTGGTATATATCAGGCAAGCACTTTAAATGTTTGATGAGTGGAACTGAGTATGAATTTTATAATTTCCAAATTTTGTTTAAAAACATTGTCTTAGGTTGTGATTCCCTAGAAGCAGACACTGAGACAGGACTTGGATGCAAGTTGTTTATCTGAGAGGTGAGCTCAGATAGGGGACTGGGGAGGTGACACGGAAGGGCAGGGAGCCAAACTGCATGTCACCCAGCAGGTTACCACATGGGCAGTTCCTCCCACTGGAGAGCCCTAGGAGACTGCACAGAACATGTTGTAAAACATCGGGGGGCAAAGAAGCCGTGGTATTTATCCCCAGTTCCCACCCATGGTGGTTGAGGGCAGCACCAGGGGAAGGAGAGTCCAGGTGCTTGTAGCAGGACACAGTCATCAGAGACTGGAATGGTAAGAGCTGAGAAGGTGTAGGTAGGAAGCTGATAGGCTCGGCTACTAGCATGATAATTTAGAAATAATAAGAAACGCTTGGGTGCGGTGGCTCATGCCTGTAATCCCAGCACTTTGGGAGGCCAAGGTGGTTGGATCACCTGAGGTCAGGAGTTTGAGACCAGCCTGGCCAATATGGCGAAACCCCATTCTACTAAAAATACAAAAATTAGCTGGGCGCGGTGACTCAATGCTTGTAATCCCAACTACTTGAGAGGCTGAGGCAGGAGAATTGCTTGAACCTGTGAGGCAGAGGTTGCAGTGAGCCGAGACTGGGCTACTGCATTCCAGGCTGGGCATCAGAGTGAGACTCCATCTCATAAAAAAAAAAGAAAAAATAAGAAAAATATTTTTAAAAGATTAGCATGTAATAACTACCGGCCTTGGGGAAATTCCGTAAGCTTTCAGAGCCTGTGACTTTGTGTTCAAAGTAGAAACAGTAATACCTGCCTGGACTTACTCTTAGGATTCGACGAGACGTATGTGTGTGTGTGTGTGTCCTTGTTTGTGTGTTTTGTGGACTGAATGTCTGTGACCTCCCAAACCCAGATGTTGAAGCTTAACCCCCAATGTGACTGTATTTGGGGGAAGAAGCACCACTGCTCTCTCCTCCCTGCCATTTGAGGACACAGTGAGAAGACAGCCATCTGCAAGCCAAGAAAAGAGCCCTCACTCAATCCAAATCTGCTGACACCTTGATCTTGGACTTTCCAGCCTCCAGAACTGTGAGAAATGAATGTCTGTTGCCTAAGCCTCACTAATCTATGGTATTTTGTTATGGCAGTCTGAGATGACTAAGATAGTGTGTGCATTTCAAAGCAAGAAAGCAATGTAAGTGTAACTCATATTTCCTGGGTCTTTTTCAGCATCGTGCAAAAACGGGGTTCTTATAAAGCATCAGTTCCCACTCATGGTGCAAGGACTCCAGCAGCCCTGGGCTCAGCTCCTCCCAAGAAACCTACAGGTGCTCTGCAGTGAATCCTCTTAGAGACCATGTGGATCTGTATTTCTCTCCCTCCCACCCTCTGCTTATTGTGGTGATGTCTCTGATCCTGTCAGTTCAGAGGAGGAAGCAGTGATACTGATGTTTATGGTGTCTGGCTTCAGACCACCAGCATCTGGTGTTGAAGCTGGTGAGCCTTGGTAGCAACAGAAGGAAGGACAACACCCTCATCACCAGCCTGTCCAATGCTTCAGAGAGAAGATGAGCCAATATTCCCAAGAATCTGAGGTGATCAACCATCTGAATTTCCCTGGGACTCTCCCGGTTTTAGCACTGAAAGTCTCATGTCCCAGGAAACTCCCCAGTCCCATGCAAATCAGGACAATTTGCTGGTGTAAGATGTGTGTGTCACCCCATTCACTTCCAGGAAGACTCCGCCAGAAAAATGGTCATCAACAGTGCTGAGCAAAGCATCAACTCCTTCCCTAGCATTTTGTCTGGCTTGAAGCTCTAGGTCATCCTTCCTGGAATGAATGTCTAGAGCCATCCTGAGAAGACCACTATGAGGATGTGTGGAAGAGTCCATCATTTAGGCTGAGCTGAACCACTGACATGATCAAATGGCAGCTCTGCTGATCTCATCAGGGTCTTCACAAGGAGCACTGAGTACCAAGAGCCGTGTTGGGAACCTGTGCTCAGGGCTACAGAACTGGGCAAGGTTTCCCCAGTGGAAGCTATACAACCTGGCCTTTTGTCATTCCCTGGCATCGACTCCAAGGAGGGTCATAACATGCTCCAGGGATGCCATAACTCTCATGTAGTCTGAGCCTCTAATTCAAAGTGCCTTAAGAGGTCTCTTATACAGTCAAAGGCTGGGAGGTTAATGTCAAACTCCTCTTATGTCGGAGTCAGAGGAAGGAAGCTGCAGCAAGAGATGAGAAACACACAGGAGAAGAGTTTCTGCAGCAGCATGAGAAGAAAGGCAGGGAGGTACAGAAGATACGATGGGAGAAATTGACAGAGCCTGAGTCCCCTATCGTGGATGTAGACTCACCTCTCTCTGGCCACACACTCATTGCTAACCTTGACTAAACCCTGAGCGCTGACATTTGACACTTATCAAAGACTGAGACTGTGGCTACACACTGACTCTTGACCCCTGACCCCTAGGCAACTACTGGGAGAGTTGTCTAATACCTCCCAGTTGCAAATCTCTCTGTGTAACAGCAGACACAGGCTCTGTGTTCGTGCATGAGCTTTGCTGCTTTTCCCATTGTCCATCAATACCCCAATTACCTGCAAACTACTAACACTCAAAGCAATTGTCTCTGTATATTAATCGGACGACACGCACCTTGATCAGGTAACCCAGGCCCTCTGCATGCCTGCTGGTGTTATTTGCTCAGCAGAACCAGGCAATTTCATTGCTGGACTTTGGTGGAAGTTGAAAAGCAGTGTCAGCTTCTTCTGCTCTTAATTAGTGCTAGGCTTTCTCCAGTAAGTCACTGATCATTATCAATGAGCTTGTAATTTTATGTCCCAGAATTACAGACTGATGATTAAAGAGAAAACCAGAAGGCTGTGTTGCAGGTCTAACCTCCAAAGATATGGGCATTCTTTTAATCTCCATAATTTATTGCACTGTGACCTTTTCCTATAGCTTTGCTGAGACTTCCCGAAATGCAACAACCCCTTCTCTTTGGGAAGGAGAGGGATGTTTCTTCTTGCCCATCAGCAATGTAGGTGGCAGTTGCCAGCCCTCTGGCCGGTGGGGAGTAAGCTGGTGGCTTGTATGGGTTCTGAGGTTTTTGTTCAAAGACGAAGCACAAGGGGTCTGGGAGGTCTTTTCTCTCTCCCTTGCTCCCTCTTGGTTCTGAGAGAGCCTAAAGCTTTATCTGATCTCAATTCTGGGGTTTTGTACTTAGTACAGGATGGTTCATGGGACTCTATCAGAACCAAACCAGGATGGCAGAGGCTGGAGTTCCACTGGGCTCCAGAGGCTTGGTCAGGACCCTGACGCCTGTGCCCTTCTGTGGGGCATAGCCGGTAGTTTTGCCTGCACCCACTCCCCTTTCTTCTGGCCACAGTGCCTTACTTTGCCCCCTCTTCTCTCAGTACATTGGTTAGGGTGACATCTCCCCCAACTTTCAGGGATCATCTTGTGGCTCAGCCCTCACTGACTCTTGTATGCTTCTTTCCTGTGGCCACGAGCCACTCAGGAACGGGCAGGTGATCCGAGTAAGCTCAATGAGATTCAGTTGTGTTGGAACTGTCGGGGAAGGGAAGCTCTCTGCTGCAGTTAGTTGTAGGCTAGGAGGGGGTCTGCATGGAGCTGCTGAAGTGTTCAGTTTGATACTGATTTAAAGACCATGCCATGGATGACATTCACAAAGGCGGACTGAATGCCTACTGTGCACCTAGTTTTGAGAGAATATGGGGATGCCTCAATGTTCTCAAGAAGAAAGGTAGAATTTATTGGTAAATCTCTAACCGATAAACCTCTACATTAGTGTATTGAATACATCACCCTTCCAGCTGGAGGTTGCTGGCTTGTTCAAGCCTGAGATGGAGATGCCCCCAACCTGACTCCCAGCCCCGCTCTCTGCACTCCCTTCTGGTAACTAGAGTTCTGTGTTGTCTCTCTGCTCACATATCTCCTCAGGAGGTGGCACGATGCAACTCGGAGCAGTGGGTTGGTGTCAGGAGTCCTAAGTTTCCATCTGTTTGGGTCACTAACTAAATGGCTTTGAATAAGTGACATATCCAATACAAGTTTCCATTTTCTATACCAGCTCTGCTTCCCCCCATCCCCAGGACCGTCAGCCACTCGGGGCTGCACTCTATCAAGTTACCATGAACTCTGAGCCTAACCTGGAGTACACTGAGGAACTCGGGGAGCTGCCTTTCCTGAGCACTGCATCACTTCTGGAAGGACATTTCCCTCTGGATACTGAGGTTAAGAACAAATTTAAGGCTGGGTGCAGTGGCTCACACCTGTAATCCCAGCACGTTGGGAGGCCGAGGTGGGCGGATCACTTGAGGTCAGGAGTTCAAGCTCAGCCATGGCCAACATGGTGAAGCCCTGTCTCTACAAAAAATACAAATATTAGCTGGGCATGGCGGCAGGTGCCTGTAATACTAGCTACTCGGGAGGAGAATCGCTTGAACCCAGGAGAGGCAGAGGTTGCAGTGAGCCGAGATCATGCCACTGCATTCCAGCCTGGGGGACAAGAGTGAAAGACTACATCTCAAAAACAACAAAACAAAACAAAACCCAGAACAGATTTAGGAAGGACCCAAGTAGGTCCTCCCTGGTTTTTGATTTCTTCAGTCTTAAGCAGATTGAGGCCAGCACTCCCAAGCTGGGCAAATAAGACCCTGGATATGGCTTTCTGCTGGCCTTACCTCCATTGTTAGCAAGAAGGGCCCTCACAAGCAGAGCACATGAGCAGCTTCTGAACCCTGAGTTGCCCCTAACCAGGATCATGATGTTGCAGAGGACGAAGCGCCAGTACTGGACAAAGTTAAGGTGGGGGGCACTCCAAATCTGGCACCCCTAAGCCTCAGTCCCTGCCTCCCTCTTGTCCCAAAATCTGACCACATCTCAACCAGGACTCCAACCTTCACGCCACCTGCAGGCTCAGCAACTGTGAAGGGTTCAGGATTCATGCTGGGCCCAACTAGTAGGGGTTTGAGAGCTTTCACCACCTGTCCTGGGATGCAACATCAGGGAACTCTTTGCTGGTCCAGGTTTGACCTTGTGTGAGGACCCCCATCAGGGTCTTCTGCCATATTGTGTTCCCCATGGCTGCAGCCCCATCTCAGGAGCCAGAAATCTAACTCTACTTCCTTGAAGACGCTAGGCCTCATGTCTTTGTCTGATCTCAAAGTATGTACATGTTTTAGCTCCTCTGGGCACCTGGAAGCTCCCTGTCCCATGGTTCTAGACTATTTGCATTTTGATCTTCCAAGATGTTCTTCTGCTGGGATAAGGCCTTGTTACCAGCACAGCGTGGGCATGTGGCAAATTGTAATTTGGATGGGTGTATGTAAGTGATGTGGTGAAAGATGGTTGAATGACTGGAAGTGTCCATGAAATGACAAAGTAATAATGGGTGGATAACTGACGATGGCTGATGTGTACATTGGTGGACTGATGGATAGATGGGGCTTACTTTGGCAATGATCAGCTTGCTTGCAGCCCCAGGATCCCCTCTGTCACACTCCAATGCCTTGCCCTGCTACCTCTGGCCCCCAGTGAGTCTGTCCCAGGCTCCTGCCCACCTCCCCGTCCCTTTCCTTGGTGTTCCCTGCAGCTGCCTGGTATATGGTGGCAGATATTCCTGGTTTCTGGTTCCTGCCATCCTCATATTTGGCCTACCCTATTCCAGGAACCTCCAGTAGTTCCAGTTCTTGTCAAAGCTGAGGATACCCACGGGTTAGGGCCAGTTTGGGGGAGGCAGGGAGTGGCGTCCTAAAACACCAGATGTGTCAGCCCAGGACCTACCCTGCATCTTTTTTTTCAACTCTTCAGAGGGGCAGGCTCCTTGCTTCTAAATACTTGCTTTGGTTTTTCTTTTATGAAAAAATAATCAAAGCTCAAATGTAGCTGGCAGAGTTTCTGAAAGTCAATAAGAAAGAAGCAAAGGAAAGGAGCAAGCTGAGGTGGAGATAATGCTCAATGCCTCCAACTGAGACAGATCTAATTAAAACAAATCTTTAAAGCATAGACCCGGAGGCTGGCCCCAGAGGGACTGGAAATCTCTGAGATGGACATTTCTCCTGGAATTAGCTGCTCACGACGGGACACACACCCTGGCTGCTACTCCTCTTGGCTCTTCTCAGAGCAGCCTGGTTACTGAGGCAAAGGCCTCAGGCCTCAGGTTCCTGATCTCCTCTCCCCAGGAACCCGGAACGAGGGTTTTAGGAAGACACAATAAACAGTCTGCAAAGGCCTCCCTGAAGCAGGGACTTTGCCTTCTTGAGACTTCATGAAGAGCTTTTATTTGGGTCCAAGCCTGCATTCCTATGGAATGGTTGGTGCCCATTTGTCAAATACGCCTGTTATTCACCCACCTCTGTGACTCTCCCATCTGGCATTAGTCTCCTGCTGGGTCTCACTGCCTCTAATAAACTGGTTCCAGTCCTTCTTGTTTGCAACTGTAGGAGATATTCCTGATGCACATATGTGAGCTGACATCACTCCTTTGGTCGGATGTTCTAAGAGCCCCTCATCATCAACAAGA
The DNA here is from genome assembly GCF_049354715.1 of Callithrix jacchus. NCBI lineage: Eukaryota > Metazoa > Chordata > Mammalia > Primates > Cebidae > Callithrix > Callithrix jacchus. Next base: position 107,296,060 of record NC_133506.1, read on the forward strand.
TGAAGACAATGGCATTTAAGACCCTTGGCAACTGGGCTCTGCGCCATTTTCCACCCATCTGCTAACCATCAGCTGTGATCCCTTCACTTTTAATTTGATCTTATTATTTTTATTTAATTTTATTGGAGTAAAAATCCCATAATGCAATATTAACTGTTAACCATTTTGAAAGTGTACAATTCACTGACATCTAGCACATTCACAATATTGTTCAATCATCACCTCCACACAGTCCCAGGACATTTCATCACCCACAGGGAAATCCCATATCCACTAGCAGTCATTGTTCTCCCACTCCCCAGCACCTGGCAACCACTAGCATGCTTTCTGTCTCTATGGAATCACTTATTCTGAACATTTCATATAAATGAAAGCATACAATATGTGACCTATTGTGTTTAGCTTCTTTCACTTAGCATGATGTTTTTGAGGCTCATACATGTTATAGCATGAAGCAATACTTCCTTTTTATGGCCAAGTAATATTCCATCAGGATCTAGAACCAGAAATACCATTTGGCCCAGCAATCCCATTACTGGGTGTATACCCGAAGGATTATAAATCATTCTGCTATAAAGACACATGCACATGTATGTTTATTGCAGCACTGTTCACAATAGCAAAGACATAGAACCAACCCCAAAGCCCAGCAATGACAGACTGGATAAAGAAACACATATACATCATAGAATACTATGCAGCCATAAAAACAATGAGTTCATGGTCTTTTTGGGGACATGGATGAAGCTGGAAATCATCATTCTCAGCAAACTAACACAGGAACAGAAAATCAAACACTGCATGTTCTCACTCATAAGCGGGAGTTGAACAATGAGAACACATGGACACAGGGAAGGGATTGTCGTACACTGGGATCTGTTGGGTGGAGTCAGGGGCAAGGGGAGGGAGAGCATTAGGAAAAATGCCTAATGCATACGGGGCTTAAAACCTAGATGACAGGTTGATAAGGGCAGCAAACCAGCATGGCACATGTATACCTATGTAACAAACCTGCATGTTCTGCACATGTATCCCAGAGCTTAAAGTAAATAATAATAATAACATTCCATCCCATGGACACACCACATTAAGTTTATCCGTTCTTTCATCAATAGACACTTGTGTTGTTTCCACCTTTGCTGTTATGCACAGTGCTGCTAATAAACACTCATGGACAAGGATTTGAGTGTCTTATTTCAAATCCCTTGGGTATATACCAAGGAGTGGAATTGCTGGGTCATATGGCAGCTCTGTATTTAAGCTTTTGAGAAACCACCTGAGCCCTGGTTTCTCAATGTCCTCCATACCCACTGTGACTTTTCATCCCCTGCGCCTTCAAACATGCCACTCCTCCTGCATTTTATGCTTGTCCTTCCTTTCCTACCCGACAAACTTCTATTCCTCTTCCCAGACTCTGCCGGAGTGTTATCCCCTCTTTAAATCCTCCTCAACCTGTGTGCAAACTTAGTACCGGTGCTCTGGGCTCCGTGGCGGCTCTGCTGCAGCTCTTATGATAGATTGCAAATGGCTGTATGTCTGCTTTCCCCTCCGGGCTGAACTGGGCATTCTTTGAGCATGGAGACCCTGTCTGGGTCATGTTCACCTCCTTAGTGCCAAGGCAGGTGCTTATGAGCTTACAAAACGCTCTTATGGGGACTGAGCAAATGGGGGGCCCAGGTGTGTGTGGCATGGGCTGCGATCGCTGGGCTCTTCAACATGGAAGTTCTGGGAGCCTATGGCTGTTGAGGACCCCAAGTGCCCCAGAATGGCCTCACTTGGCTCCAGGGCAGCACTCGCATTTGTTTTCCTCCCTCTCAGTATGCCGTGGCCGGCTGTCGGCTCTGTGTAGGCATTGTCATGCTTCATTAGGATTGCTTTTGTTGCTGTGTGCTGAGGTTTCCACTGTTGCTAGGCTGTCTTTTGTTTCATATGTATTTCACCACTTTTTTTTTGTCTGGCAAATAATCAGCACCCAATTAATTCTGAATTTCCCATTGTTTGCTCCAGCTGTCGAGCTCCTTGTGCGAGCAAAGAATGATTGTTCAGTTTTCCCTGTAACGAACTGTGAGAGTCTGCTGGGTCACTTCTGGTTTTGAGGAGAAGAGTGGGTGAGAGACAGAGACAGACAGAGATGCATGGAGAGCTTGAGAAACAGAGACAAAAAAAGAAAGAGAGGAACAGAGAGACACAGAGGGAGGAAAGAAAATAAAAATAAAGATATAGAGAAAGAGAGGGCTGGGCAAAGACACAGAAACAAACATAAAGAGACAAGAATGTTTGGAAATAGACACACACTCACACAGGGTCACAGTCACAGGTAGACATTCCTACAGATGCACAGAGGAAAACACACTTGCAAAGACACACACACACACACACACAGAGCGAGAGAGAGAGAGAGAGAGAGAGAGAGAGAGGGAGAGAGATCCTCTAACACATACAGACACACTGAGATACATAGAGATGCACAAAGAGATAAGAAGAGACACAGGACAGTGCTAGAGAGGCCAAAGGAGACAGAGAGAAGCAGCAGCAGACCCTGGATAACTGAATGATGCCTGCGTGAGTCTGTGTAGCAGTAGATTCTGGTGTCAGCATAATAGTGAGAAGAACTGACATTACTGAGTGCCCACCGCATACCTCATGCAGTAGCAGGATCAACTCATAATCTCTCTAGAATGCAGCCACTGGCATCCCTATTCTCCAGGTGAGGAAACTAAAGCTTGGAACTCAATAAACGTACACACGGCCACCCAGCTAGCAGAAGGCAAGAGGAAATTTGAAACAAGCATCTCTGCCTCTAAAACCCAAGTTCTTAATGCTCATGCTCTCATGCTTCCCAGACGACCTGCTCTTGGGTCTCAGTTCTGCTACTTAATAGCTGGTTGTGCAGCTACAGGCAAGCCATTTTACTTCTCTGGGCCAGACTCCCTGGAGCTGAAACATGGCTGGCTGGATTTTAGGAGCCTGCACGGGCTCACCCTCTCTCTGAATCCCAGACAAGGCTCTCCTGGCTGTAATGACTAAGACACTGCTGCTGGGAATTTCTATGCCTCCTACCTCTCTATGGGGCCATCTCTCCATATTATTAGGAAACCCACGGGCACGCTCCGCCATTATCTTTGCAAGATTTCCATTGCTGTGTCAAGTTGCAGACTGCCTTTGAACAGGGAAAGAAGTGAGAGGTTTGTTTCTGGGAAGGGGTGTGTTTGCTGTCAGGGAGGATGGGATGGTTCTTTTTTTTTTTGAGACGGAGTTTCACTCTTGTTACCCAGGCTGGAGTGCAATGGCGCGATCTCAGCTCACCGCAACCTCCACCTCCTGGGTTCAGGCAATTCTCCTGCCTCAGCCTCCTGAGTAGCTGGGATTACAGGCATGCGCCACCGTGCCCAGCTGAGTTTTTGTATTTTTAGTAGAGACGGGGTTTCACCATGTTGACCAGGATGATCTCGATCTCTTGACCTCGTGATCCACCCACCTCGGCCTCCCAAAGTGCTGGGATTACAGGCTTGAGCCACCGCGCCCGGCCCGATGGGATGGTTCTAGCTTGGGTTAAGATACTCGAACAAACATCTTAGAGCTCACATCAGGTGGGACACCCCATCTGCTCCCAGGAGGGCTACGGCTGGGTGGGATAAAGTCCTTTTTAAAGAGAAGGGCTGTGGCTGCTTTCTGCTCTGTAAGGAAGACCTGAAGATGGGGTGTGGAGGAGGGTTTGCTTCCATCATCCAGCACATAATGCTTGTTATATCACTATCTAATGTACAATATATCTTATTTATCTGACTTGTCTGTCTATCTCTCTCTCTCTCTAGAATATAAAGCCCATGAAGGCATAGATTTTTGCCTGCTGGTTTTTTTCATATATAATATGCACTTACATGTTTGTTGAATGAATAAATGCGAGTCTGTATCCATCATGAATCTCAGACCATTGATGGTACCCAAATTTTCTTCCCTCTGGCTGAGGTGGGTTGGGGGATTCTGGAGAAGCTGGAGAACTGTCACGGTTTCTTTCAAGAATAACACCCCAGAAGCTGCAGCAAGTTTTTGAGCAGTAACATTCGATTTGTGTTTTAGAAGGATGTCTCTGCTGGGGGGCAGCCTGGTGCGGGGATGCTGGAGGCTGCAGCTCTAAGATGGGAGGATGGTGTTATCCAACACCCGGAGGCATCAGGACCTGCAAAAGTGCTGTCAAAACAGGAAAATGCTGTGAACTTCAACAAAACTGTCAAGTTCACCAACTTTTTTTTTCTCTGTTAAAGATCTTGCTTGCTTGACTGGTTTTTCCAAATTCCCAGAGTTCCTCTGAAGTCAGTCAATATGGCATTATTGTCATTTGGGGAACAGTAAACCTTTGAAAAATGCCTTTTGCATTCTGGATTTATGGAAACCGTTTGAACCATGGTGAGTCTTGAAGAACACTTGGAAACATAGTGTTTTGATTTTCTCAATAGCTTCTTGAGGATCACTAGAAATGGGAATTCAAGAGATAGGATAGATTTTTTTCCCATAGGCGGCATACTTTTCACAAAGTGTGATTTATTGTGGCACTTCAGTAAGAACTTATGGAACAGGCAAAGGTGTCCACTCAGCAGCCCTGAGGCAGCTCATTTTTGAGGCTTATGGGTCCACCCTTTTGCAGACGCCAGAAGGTGTGGGCAAGAGACTGTCTCAGGGTGGGAAGATTGCTCGTGGGTGATTCATGCATCCTTCACACCTGGGGTTGCGCCACTTCCATCCCCCAGCCTCTACCTCCCACTACTGCACGAAGCCTTATCAGACCAGGTGACCTTCAAGCATCCTTCCAAGCCTGTAAGGTTTTGGGATTTGGAGTTCAACTGCAAACTCATTAATTTAGTTCATGCCTTACTAGTCAGTGCCCAGGGAGACAGAGTAGGTGGGGTTGGTCATGTCAGGGTCTGGGATGGTACAAGCTGGGCTGGAGTAGGAGGGAGTAGAAAGAGTATAAACTTGCTTCCTCCTTTTTTCTCTCTTCCAAGGAAGGGTTGAAAGGATATGTACAAGGGCATTATGGAAACTGTGGCTTTGCCAGTAGGTGTTTTTAAAAATTTATTTATTGCATTTTAGGTTTTGGGACAGTAGGTGTTGATGAGAGAGACAAGCACGAGTGACTGAGGCCCTGGCTGTGGTGGTCTTCACTGCCATCTGTAAGAATCTGGTTTGGTGTTTTATGTGTGGCAGGAAAGAAATCCTACCTTCTCACCAGCCTCCTCACTAGACCCTGACGTCTAGGCTCTGCACACATGCGGCCAGCCCATTCTCCGCGCTCCTGCCTTGCTGCGCCTTTTGCCTCAAATACACTTCCTTGTGCATGTGGCTCGAATCTACTAATATTTTTATATTCAGCACAGGGGAACCTCCTCTGTGCTTCCTGAGACTTGCCCCCGCAGAGTTAATGGCTCCAAGTGCTCTTTGTACAGCCCATATCACACTGTAATTTTGCCTGCTTGCCTTCCCGAGAATGCTTGAGGGTGCAGAAAGGTCTCATTCATTGTTGTAGCTCTGCAGGCCAGCACAGGGGCAGGCACATAGTAAATGGTGGTTGCGTTTTACTCATCTGTCTGGGCTCACAGTCCTGCAGACCTGAGTTTGAATCTTCACGTGCCATTTGTTGGCTCTGTGACCTTGCACAAATCAACTGGCAAGCTCACTGGCCTGTTTCCTCACCTCTTTACCTGACCAGGGGAAGATTGAGTAGATGGACTGGGTTCTAAAAACTGAAAAACCCCAAAACACCCACACATATAATACTCGTTGAGCCACCTGCTATGTGCTGGAAACAGCTCTGCGCTCTTTACATGTATACACTCTCTACATTGTCACAACAACCCTATGAGCTAGGTACCACTGTCATCTAATAATAATGTGAGGAAACTGAAGCTCAGATGTTAAGTCACTTGCCTATGACCACACAGCTAGAAAGTAGCACAATTGGGATTTGAACCTGGATAAGGTGGCTCCAACGTCCATGTGCCTAACCATAATCCCAGCTCCCTGAGGACATTGCTATTAATATTTATTGAGTGCCTACCATGGGCTGAGCACTTTATTTCGACTCATTCTCACAGAAACCCAATCAGGTACTATTACTCTTAAATGAGAGATGAGAAAATGGAGGTACAGAGAGGTTAAGGAACTCGTCTAAGGTCACACAGGTAGTGACACAGCTAAGAGGCCAGCTGATGAGCCCTAAAGCCTGTGATTTTTCTATTGCTCTCTCATTCCTTACTTCCTTAATTGTATTACAGAGGAAACAGAAGCCCAGAGAACAGAAGGGTTTTCCCTGAAGCCAGGCAGCCAGTTGTGGTGGAGCAGGAATTACAACTCAGCTTGGGTTAACGAATGCTTTGCAACAACCACATCTGACAAACCTTAGTTACTCAGAACTATGGGGATGTCTTATTTTCCTTGATTTGTGATTGGCTGGCTGTTCTGCAGCTGGTATTGCTGGGCTCTCTGTGTTGCCTGGATGGTTGGTGGGGCTGGAGGGTCCCAGCTGGCCTCACACACATGTCTGCAGTTGGTTGTGGGAAAGTTCCTCTTCAAAGTTTCCTTTCTTGTTAAAGAATAAATCGTAAGTGTTTAGAAATAATAGTTTTTTTTAAAAAAGACTTTCTTTACAGGCTTCTTGCTAGTAGCTCTTTGCTAAGCCCTATCCTATGTAGCTGTTAGACATGCTCACAGGCAAGTGGTACATTCTATGTCCTTGTACTTTAACCAAGTTATCTGTGCTGGACCTGCTCACAGGCGTGTCCCAGCTCATGGCCTATGTCTCTTCCTTATTCGAACTTCCTTTTTGTTCTCCTTTGCTTTTACCTGTTTAGAAAAGTTTTAAGTTGTTAGCCAATTGGGTTTTAGTTTAGATTGTGAGGTCTGGCTCCAACCAGCAGAGATCAGACACAGCGGTAAGGATGACCCCAAATGCGTAAGGGATAAATATGTCTGCGTCTCCTTTGTTTGTTGTACTCTCACAGCAAGATGGCTAACGGGAGCACCCTATCTGCAGAAAGTAAAGACTGCCTTGCCGAGAGATCCTTTGTCTCAGTGCTAATTTTTCTTTGTTGCATCGAGCACCTGTTTCCAACATTGGTTATGGCTGTTGGCTGGGCACCTTGTTGACCTCCATGTGGCCCCTCAAGAGCAGTTTTCTTACATAGTGGTCTCAGGGCAGAAAGAGGGAGAAAGAAAAAACAGCAGGACTCCTCCAGGTCTGGCCCAGAAGGTCCTGGTATCACTTGGACTGAATTCTGTTGGTCAGTGCAAGTCACAGGTGAGCCCAGATTCAGGGGGAGGTAAAATAGACTCACTTCCTGGAGGGAGAAGCTACAAAGCCACCTTGTGGCAAGTGCATAAGAATGGTTGAGGCCATCATGAAAATTCTTCCTAGAGGCTGGGTGCAGTGGTGCATGCCTATAATCCCAGCACTTTGGGAGGCTGAGGCAGGCTAATCACCTGAGGTCAGGAGTTCGAGACCAGCCCAGCCAACATGGTGAAACCCCCTCTCCACTAAAAATACAAAAATTATCTGGGCACCGTGGTGTGTGCCTGTAATCCGAGCTGCTTGAGAGGCTGAGGCACAAGAATAGCTTGAACCCGTGAGATGGAGGTTGCAGTGAGCCAAGGTTGGAGGTTGTGACACTGCACTCCAGCCTGGGCTACAGAGTGAGACTCTGTCTCAAAAAAAATAAATAAATAAAAATAAAAATTCTTCCCAGCCTGGTGCTCTTTCCTCTCCCATGCAGTTAGGACCTTTTGTTCTTCTTCAGCCTATGACTGGTATAGGTTTATTATCCTAAAAGTCCTGGTATAGTTTGGCACAGACTTTTTTTCTTGAGTCAAGTAATGCAGGGCTCAGGGAGACCTCAGACCCCTGCAATGTGCCTCTCCCTTCTGAATCCCTTGGGCGATGGCCACATTTGGCTTTGAGTGTCCTTGTGGGTTTGGACTGCCCCCCGCCCTGGTCTCTGCCCTCTGTACAGCTGGTCGGGGAGAGTACTGCTTGTTCTAATGGCCTAGGTCAAGCCATTTTCACCCACAGGCCTCTGACCTACTTTCTGGCCCTTGTTGCTCTGCCCTGTCAAAAGGGCACTTTATTAGCAAGTGAGATTTCCTGGCAAACCTTTGAGGGGCTGAAATGACAGAATATTCCAGGCTAAGTGGGAAGTCTGTACCTGAAATCACAGAGGATGGGAATGAGTGTCCAGGGTAATTAAGGAAAATGTGCAAATCTTGGTTTCCTTTTGTAGTTCAGGCCTAGAGGGAACTCTGGCCTCAGAAGAATGGCCAGGAGGAAACGTACCTCTTCAACTGGGTTCAAATCAGCAAAACTTCACCAAGTGCTTACTTCCGGCCAACTCAGGTCACCCACAGACAGGTGCAAAGGTGTGTGCCAAAATGAGAGAGACTGTATTTCAGGAAGGATTTGTGCTATGTGAGGGGCTGCTGTTCTAGGGATGGAGGGTGAAGGGAGAAGATTTGTAACCCTTTAACTGTGATGCAAAACAGAATGGGGGAGGAAATCCCATTTTTGGGTGTATATCCAAGATGAACAAAAAAGCAGGGGCTTGGACAGAGATTCACACACCCATGTGAACAGCAGCGTAATTCACAAGAGCCAAAAGTTGGAAGCTTAAACATGATAAAGATGCTAAATTACATATGTATGTTTTACCTCAAATGTTTTAAAAAAGGTGAAAACAATCCAAAGTGTCTATTAGTGGGTAAACAAAATGCAGTGTTCAGGCTTAAAAAGAAGTGAGATTCTGATGTACGCTACACCATGGATGAACCTTGAAGACATTATGTGCTGAGTGAAATAAGCCAGATACAAAAAGACTGTATGATTCCACTCATGCATGGTTCCTAGAGTGGCCAAAATCAGGGACAGGAAGTAGAATAGTGATGGCTACGGTTTGGGGAAGAGACCAAGGGGGAGTTGATTGAGGGAGACAGAGTTTCAATTTTGCAAAATGGAAAGAGTTCTGGAGGTGATGGTGAGGGCTGCCCAGTGTGAATGTGTTTAATGCCACTGAGCTGTACACTTAAAATGGTTAAGATGGTAAATTTGATGTTGTATATATTTCGCTGCAAAAAAAAAAAAAAAAATCCTTAAAAGTGCAATAGAAAAAAAATGTGGGAGGTGGCTGGATACATTTCCAGGCAAGGTGCCATGTGCAGAGAGGGCACGGGAAAGTTTTGTGGACATGAGGAGGGAGACTTGACAAGGGAGGGGAATGCACAGAGCAGGTTCATTCTTCAAAGCCGAGGTCAGGGTCACATGCCTCTCAGCAGACCCAACCATGAGCCCTGAGATGCCCCAGATAATTAAATAAGGCTTGTATCAAAATGATATTTTACTTGGAAGAAAGAAAAAGGAAGACTCACAGGTGTTTTCTTTCCACTTGTGTGATATATGGCATCTGACTATGAGCAGTGTGTAATCAGTTTTTAAGGGGAAAATAGGTATGTGTGTTTATTAGTGAATCAAGCAAAATAAAAATCAGCCGGCCATATTGGCCCTGTCCTTTTACTTACCACCTTCTTCCTGTAGGAATTCTTGCTTTTGGGGTGTGTACCATCTGAGAGCTCCAGATTGAGATGTTCTTTAATCTGGGGCCTCAGTGACATTGTTCCGCATGGGTTCTACTACGAGGGTGCAGGAGGCTCATATTTAGGATCAATTTGCCTTCATCAGCATGGCTTACAACCCTCATATTTCCTCCACGGATGGCATGACTACCTTTTGCTGTTTCTTAATACAGAGCTTTCATTTAAAGATGAAAAAAGAAAACATCGGCTGGGCACAGTGGCTCACATCTGTAGTCCTAGCACTTGGGGAGGCTGAAGTGAGTGGATCACCTGAGGTCAGGAGTTCAAGACCAGCCTAGCCAATATGGTAAAATCTCAGCTTTACTAAAAATAGAAAAAAATTAGCTGGGATGGTGGCAGGCACCTGTAGTTCCAGCTACTTGTGAGGCTGAGGCAGGAGGATCGCTTGAACCTGGAGGAGGATGTTGCAGTGAGCCGAGATGGCGCCATTGCACTCCAGCCTGGGCAACAAGAGTGAGACTCTGTCTCAAAAACAAAACAAAACAAAAATGAAACCAAAAAAACAAAAACAAAAGCCAAAAAAACCAAAATAGTTGAGAAAAGTGAGGCCCAAAGTCTAAACCGTTAATTGGTTGGGTGATGAGGATCTGAAATTCATCTGTACAACCCCATAGTCAACTGATTCTCACTCCATCACACTGACACAGCTTCTGCTTTAAACTTTAAACTGTGAGCCACAGGCCGCCACCAAAGGGTTCTAAATAGGGGAGTGGCGGGTCCAGAACTGAATTTTAGCAAAAGCCCTCCGGCAGGAGGGTGGATGGTGGATGGGAAGAGAGTGTTGGGGCTGGGAGGCAGAGAGACTGGTTCTGAGATTGTCACTATAGACTCAGTAAAAGCATCAGAAGTAGGGCAGTAAAGGGTTGGGGGATAGGGAAGATGTGTTAACAATAATCATATATTGTATAACTTAGTTCTTAAAAATCATATTGGGAGGTAAGAATTTTCCTTGGTATTTTATAAGCAAGGACACCAAAGTCATATGACCTGAAGGCTCCCAGCCCGGATCTGAACTTGGGTTTCTATGATTCAAAACCTCCTGCTATTTCCTTGAAGCCACCCGATGATATTTCCCTCGTGGGCGGTGTCAGATTGGATCCAGAAGTGAGGAGAAGGATAAGGTAGGGCAGCTTTGGAGACTTAGATATAAGTCGTGGTGGTGGAGTTCCTACCTGGAGAAAGATAAATCAGGAGGTTGCGGGTTCGGACGTAGCAGGGTATCCAGCGGAAAAGCTAAGCCAGTAGCTGTAAGTGGGAGTTTGGATCCTGAAGTCTAAGAGATCGCAGATGGGCTGTGGGTTTGAGAGTCCAAAGGGTAGACCTGCTGTCTGAAGGAATGGGAGTGAAGAGAAGAGATGAGAGAGAAAAAGGAGAGACAGAGAGGACAGAAGAAAGAGAAGAGAGATGCTGATAGAGCCTCAGGGATGCTAGGGCCCAGGGGGTGGTCAAAGGGAGGAGGGGAGAGAGGTACACAAGGGAGACTGACGGTGGGGTGAGGCAGGGAGGTTAAACCAGGGAAGGGTGTAAAGAGGGAGGTGACTGCCGGTCAAATGCTGCAGAGAAGGGAGGAGGATAAGGCAGAGTGGGTGCCTGGGAATTGAGCTTCAGTGGTTGGGGGTCAGTGGTGGGGCTGGAAAGCTAGTGAGGAACGTGGACCATAGTACTGTGTAGATGCCTGGTGGGGGACTGCCTGGGAACCTCCCCTAAGAGTCTTGCCTGGGGATTCAAACCAGGATTCTATAGACAACGTCTTCATGTGGCAAGTTATTTTTGCTGTGAACCCACGTGGTCGTATCTGGTAATTATAGGGTAAAAGGAATTAAGCAAGACTTAATTTCTCCCCATCAAACCTGACTGTTTTACATCTCCACCTCGCACCGGCAGTCAGGCTTTCTGCCTTCACAGGTGCCACTTTGATTTCAGTCACGTTGGAAAGGAATTTGAAACATCTTCAAAGTGATTAAAGAGAGGAAGAGATTGCAAATGTGGGCTAAATGCAATAATCACATTAACTGTTTATGGCCACAGGGCTTTCAGGAGGGAAGGCCTTGTGGTAGCTGGCAGTGGGGGTGGGACTGGGGCTGGTGAAGACAGTGGTGGCAGAGGTGGCCACAGCACTGCAGGTGCAGTTGGAGGATGGCTCAGGTGCAGGCTCAGTGCAGGTGCAGGTGGAGGATGGCTCAGATGCAGACTCAGTGCAGGTGCAGGTTTGAGGACGGCTCAGATGCAGGCTCAGTGCAGGTGGATGATGGCTCAGGTGCAGGCTCAGTGCAGGTGCAGGTGGAGGATGGCTCAGGTACAGGCTCAGTGCAGGTGCAGGTGGATGATGGCTCAGGTGCAGGCTTAGTGCAGGTGCAGGTGGATGATGGCTCAGGTGCAGGCTCAGTGCAGGTGCAGGTGGAGGATGGCTCAGGTGCAGGCTCAGTGCAGGTGCAGGTGGAGGATGGCTCAGGTGCAGGCTCAGTGCAGGTGCAGGTGGAGGATGGCTCAGATGCAGACTCAGTGCAGGTGCAGGTTTGAGGACGGCTCAGATGCAGGCTCAGTGCAGGTGGATGATGGCTCAGGTGCAGGCTCAGTGCAGGTGCAGGTGGATGATGGCTCAGGTGCAGGCTCAGTGCAGGTGCGGGTGGAGGATGGCTCAGGTGCAGGCTCAGTGCAGGTGCAGGTGGAGGATGGCTCAGATGCAGACTCAGTGCAGGTGCAGGTTGAGGACGGCTCAGATGCAGACTCAGTGCAGGTGCAGGTTGAGGACGGCTCAGGTGCAGGCTCAGTGCAGGTGCAGGTGGAGGATGGCTCAGGTACAGGTTCAGTGCAGGTGCGGGTGGATGATGGCTCAGGTACAGGCTCAGTGCAGGTGCGGGTGGATGATGGCTCAGGTGCAGGCTCAATGCAGGTGCAGGTGGAGGATGGCTCAGGTACAGGCTCAGTGCAGGTGCGGGTGGATGATGGCTCAGGTGCAGGCTCAGTGCGGTGCAGGTGGAGGATGGCTCAGGTGCAGGCTCAGTGCAGGTGTAGGTGTAGGTTGGCTCAGGTGTAGGCTCAGTGCAGGTGTAGGAACAGGTGCAAATGGGGGTGGATCTGGCTAATTGTAATATTATTATTATTCCAGCTACTGATTTTTGAGCATTACCATTCTCTAGGTGCTGTCTCCTTTAACCCTCATTAGAGCCTCATGAAGTGGGCACTTTGGTCTTCATAAGAAGGAAAGCAAGGTCCAGAGAAGTTCAGTCACTTGTTGAAGACACACTGCTAGGAAGGGGCAGGGTTTGGATATGGAGATGGTCCCATCCCAGTGTAAAACCACTCAGCCTCAGCTTCAATGTGTGGGGTCCATGGTTCATGTTTGCTCCTTATGGCATCCCAGTGGTACTCTTTCACATTCAGCAAATTTGGCCTTCAAGTCTAGACCTGGGACTGAGAGGGTAAAACCCTCCGGGATGTAAAGGTGCTCCTGTGACTCCCTGCCTCCGTGCAGGCACAGCTCAGGGGGCTCAGAGCAGGTGCAATACAGGGGCTGAAAGTGCCATGCAGTTGAAAAGTGGAGAGAGTTCAAGGAATGAAGAACCAGGTGATTAGGTTCACAAAAAGAGTCCAGAAGTGCTGATGTGCTGCACTTCATCTTCCTCTTTGATGAGGCCCTGCCCGGGCCATGGGGATGACATTTCCAACCTAAGCAATGCTGTGCTCTGGTTGCTGATGCCAAGAAGCCTTCCACTACCCCTTATTATTTCCATATAGAGATAAAATCCATACCTTTGTCTCTGTCACCAAAATGTCCAAGCACCACTATTTTCTGGGAAGGACAGGACAGGAGTCTTGGATGCCGTTTTTTTTTTTTTTTTTTCTTTTTTCTTTTTGAGACAGTCTTGATCTGTCTCAAAAAGAAAAAAAAAATAATAAGGCCAATGGGAGATACATATAAAGAGATTTACTGCATGGAATTGGCTTATGTGATTGTAGGGGCTGCCTAGGCAAGCCTGAAAGTTGTAGGGAAGGTTGCTGGGAAAGGCAGGATGGAATTTGCAGGCACGAGCTGATGCTGCTATCTACAGGTGGAATTTCTTCTTCTTTAGGGAAGTCTCAGTTTTGCTCTTAAGGCTTTCGACTAATTAATTCAGGACCATTCAGATTATCTAGAATAACCTCCCTTGCTTAACATCAACTGATTATGGACTTTAATCATATCTACAAAATACCTTCACAGCAACACATAGGTTCATGTTTGATTGAATAAATGGGGATTCTAACCTAACCAAGTTGACACATAAAACTATTCTCATGGTCATGGGTCTGCAAGCCTGCAGCTGTTTGGCTGATTTAGACTATGCCTGGCTGGTGGGTCTGCTTCAAGTTGTGGGTTCAGGTTGTGGATTTGGTTCCCGGACCCTCTATGTTCCTTGTAGGGCTCAGGCCCAGATTAATCTTCTCAGGATGGATCACTGGAACTCAAGAGGGCTAGCCTAGCCACATGCAAGCACATTTGCATCCCCGCCTTGCTCACTTTTTCCCTGCTCCCAGAGTACCCCTTTGGCTATAGCAAGTCACTGGCCCAGCTCAAAGTCAAGGAGCAAATCACCTGTAAGCAGTCACCTGTGCTTACCAGGAGCCCATAGCCAACATGCCACTGTGTCATTCTTTTATAAAGGAGTGAATCGTCGTGACCTATGATGCAATATATTACCCTCATCCCTCTTCTGGGGTCTCTTTCACTTGCTCACTCTATGTGGGCAGTTTATAACATTTTCCTTTGACCTCTGATTCCTGGGGATGCTCTTCCTCACACAGACTGTCCTCTGGGGTCCTGATGGCCCTCCAGGCAGCCCTCTGGGTAAATTTCTTTGAAGATCACCCTGAGCCATCTGACCTCTGCTCTCTACAATGCGGCCACAGGTTACTTCAGCCAACCTTCTGTCCTTTAAAATTTTCAGCCGCATGTCAGACACCCATCCACTCTGTCCCCCACGCTCCATGGGGATGTGCGGCAAAAAGCCTTGAAGCCCCTTTCACTAGCAACACTCAGCCCTCCCCCAAGAGATCCTGGAGTCTGCATGCCTGGCCAGGTTGAAGGATCAATTGCCAAATTTAGGGTAATTGGGATTATTTTCCCCTGTAGTCGCAGTCATTTTTCTCTTTCCCAGTCAAGCATATCCCCTATGCTGTCTGCTTTTTGCTGGACACTGCATTTGTGTTTGGAGATGAGACGTTTCCTGTCAGCCCGTCATGCTCCACTGAGCTAGGTGCTGTGTGAGCTGTTCATTAAGGCTGCCTATTATCTCGGATTCCCTTCGGTTACTTGGAGCAAAGGAAAAGAATTTTGGCTCCCAAAGGAAAAGAATTTTCTTCCCAAAGGAAAAGAATTTTGGCTCCCGTAGGCCTCAAACCCAGAGGCTTTGGCCACATTGGAACCAAAAGTTTAGGGTGAAAAGTCCTGGCTGGTGGCTGGATGCATAGATTACACTCAGTCACACAGGGGATTACTTGGGACAATCACAGGGCAGATGTGAACACTGATTACATCTGCAGGTACCAGCCAAATGAAATGAAGTGTAACTATACAGTGTTAGGCAAATTTAAAGGATTGTTATTTTTACTGGGCCAGATCACTACTTCCCAGCACAGAAGAATAACCTCTGATGTCAAATCCAATTTGCCTGTTTTATGCTTCTGTGAATCTAAGTACAATGCAAGAATGTTTAGGCTGAGGAAGCAAGTCCTGCGGGCTAGCCATCTGTGTTTCTGCACTGTTCCCCACCATCAGGCCCCCGCAGAGTGGTGGATTGGCATGGTCCAGTTGGGTAACTTGCATCTTTTATCCATGACATGGGGAGAGGCTGGGCACCTACTTCATGAGGTGGGGGAGCTTATGTGGCTTCCCACCCTGTTTCCATGCTGGAAAGTTCCATGGTTCAGCAGCTCTGCTGGCCTCCACAGAGGATAGTGCACTGGTGGCCTCATCTTGCCCTAACCAGTTGACTCATCCTTCAAGTTCCCAGGGGAAATGCTGGCTGAATCCTCCTCAAGAAAGCGGATGTTTCTTTCTTGGTGCTGACACGGTATGAGTTCACCTATTTGCTGTGATACTTACCACATGGTGATCTAGTGACTTGTCTGTTTATCTGTTTCTCTTTCCAAGCTGTGAGCAATTGTAGGCCTGGCTCTGACGCATCCCCTGACACACAGCTGAAGCTCAGTAAACCCTGGCTGAAGAGCTGGAGATGAGAGGAGAGGAAAGGAAAACACCGCCTCTCTCCTTCAGCATCTAAGGGGCCTAACCTGGACTTCCAGGTGAGGCTGAGATGCAGCCTTGTCCAGTTTTCAGTGGAGACGCCAGATGGCTGCGTGTTTGTCAATGGCTTTGAGGTGATTAATTGAATGTTGTTCTTCTCTGCCTGTGGGTGCCGGAGCCTCAGCCCATCTCATCACAGCTGCACTCTCCTGGTGGCAGAGCAAAGGTCCAGCAGAAGCGACCAGCCGCTGACTACCTCGGTTAGGCAACCTGGGCCGCTAGGTGGAATAAACTGGAGAAAAAGAACTGTCAAGTTACCCAAATGATGAGCTGACTCTTTTCAAAAATAATTGTTTCACCTCCTCTGAGGAGTTTATTTGGAGGGGCCACCTTCCTCCTTGAGGGGAGCTGGATCTGGATGTGTGGGGGGCAGGATCAAGCACCACAGCATGTTTTAGGGAAAAGTCAGAAGGTAGGAGTTTCTGTATTACCTAATTGTGTGACTTTGAGCAATTCTTTTCCCTCCCCGGGCCTCAATGTACCTCTCTGTGGACTGGAGTGGTTAAGAGTACAGGCTCCTTAGATTCCATCTTGCTACTTTCTACTGGTGAGACCTTGGGAAAATTATTTTTTCTGCGAAATAGGGACACGAATAGAACCACTTCATAGAGTGATAGTGAGCGTTAAATGAGTTAGCAAATAGAAAGTGCTCAGGACAGTGAGCGCCTCAGCACTATCATCATTGTCATCATCATCATCATTCTCAGATTAGGCCATCAATCCCAACCACCATGGGTCTCTGGACTGGGGTGGTCTGTAAGGGAGGCTTTCACCAGGTAGTCAAAGTGAGACCCAAATGTCCACATCATATGCATGCAAGGCGGCCAACATTTCTTTTTTGGGAAGGTTGTTATTTTATTCTGAAACAATGTCCTTTCTATGCTTTTAGTGCTAAGATATCATTCTTTTTTATTTTTGAGACGGAGTTTCACCTTGTTACCCAGGCTGGAGTGCAATGGCGTGATCCTGGCTCACCGCAACCTCCGCCTCCTGGGTTCAGGCAATTCTCCTGCCTCAGCCTCCTGAGTAGCTGGGATTACAGGCACGTGCCACCATGCCCAGCTAATTTTTTGTATTTTTAGTAGAGACGGGGTTTCACCATGTTGACCAGGATGGTCTCGATCTCTTGACCTCGTGATCCACCCGCCTCAGCCTCCCAAAGTGCTGGGATTACAGGCTTGAGCCACCGCACCCGGCCGATAGCATTCTTAAATGAAATAATAATGATTGTAGATTTAAAAAGTCCTATCTGGCAAAACAAGACACTGGTACCTACCTTGAGGGCCTGAGGCATTGTGTAGTCCAGTCTCCTCTTTGTTTCTATGCTGCTCCTTTGAGGTCAAGAGAGTTGGCCAAGGTCGTGAGACAGTTTCAACCCACCAAAGATTGGAAAAGTAGATCCTGGTCCTTGTTAGGTTTCTTTGTTTGCTTATGTATTTATTTCAGTCTTGCACTGTCACCCAGGTTGGTGTGCAGTGGCATGATCATGGCTTACTGCAGCCTCCGACTCTTGAGCTCAAGGAATTTTCCCACTTCAGCCTCAGAGGTAACTGGGACTACAGGCATGTACCACCATGTCCAGCTAATTATCGTCATCATTATAATTATTACTATTAATTTATAGAGACAGGTTCTCATTATGTTGCCCAGGCTGGTGTCCAACTCCTGGGCTCAAGCGATCCTCCCACCTTGGCCTCCAAAGTGCTGAGATTACAGGTGTGAGCAACTGCACCTGGTCCCACTTGTTAGGTTTAAAATGACCATTTCTGTGTCCTGTTTCGTTCATCGAAAGGAAAGGAAGAAATCCCTTTGGAGGATATCATAATATCCTTTGGATATTATGATACCCAAGTGAAATTCTCCTCAAATCAGTTGGTGATAGAAAATATAACTAGGAGAAGCTATAAAAGTCCGGTTCAACTTCATTGAAACTCCCCTGAGCACCTACTAATGCCCTGTTGCTTGACAACTAACTCCAGTCCTGCCACCGCAACTACCCCCGACATTTACCACATACATACGAAGCACCAGACATGGTGATAACGCCGCATATGGGTCATCTCACTCTCCTCTCAGGAGTATGAGCTATGTATGGTTGGCTCCATTGCACAGAGCAAAAAACCGAGACTTGGAAAAGTGCAGGACCTTGCCCAGGGTTTCACAGTCAGAAGTGAAGCCATGAGAAGTCTGGGTTTGACTCCAAGGCTGGGCTTTCAGCCCCCACATCATGCTGTCATCGTGGGCACCACACATGGCTTTGGCTGTACCCAGAGGTGGTGACTAAGAGTCAGCTCACATGTGTGATTATGTGATTCTTGTCTGTCCCCAGTAGCTCCTACAGGAAAAATAGAGTGTGAATGCCTTTTGCTCACCCCTTATCCCCAGCACCCAGCATGAGGCCTGCCTGGCACAGAATAACTGATCACTGAATACTTGTTGATTGGGTGAATGGGTGAATGAATGAATGAATTTGTTGAGATCATCCAGGAAAGAATTCTGCCCCTACCCTGCCTCCAAGATTCTAATTCAAGAACTTGGGAGGGAGCATACAAGTCTACCTTTTAGGCCAGGCGTGGTGGCTCACACCTGTAATACCAGCATTTTGGGAGGCTCAGGTGGGTGAATCACCTGAGGTCAGAAGTTCGAGACCAGCCTGGCCAATATGGCCAAACTCTGTCTCTACTAAAAATACAAAAATCAGCTGGGCATGGTGGCGGGTGCCTGTAATCCCAGCTACTCAGGAGGCTGAGGCAGGAGAATCACTTCAAGCACCTCTCCTGGGAGGCAGAGGTTGCAGTGAGCCAAGATCATGCCACTGTGCTCCAGCTTGGGCAACAGAACAAGACTTCTTCTGTCTCAAAAACAACAGACAAACAAAAAGCCCAAATCTGCCTTTTAAGTTCTACTGCTCATGCCCCAAAAACTGCCCTCGGAGACACCTGGCTGTAGGGAAATGTGTTTTTCTAACGATCAGGCAGGGAGACATTGGTATTTTATTCTGCAGGCAACGGGGAATCACTAAAGAGGGATTTGAGGAGGGTATAGGAAGCCATCCAGAGCCGCTCTTTGCAAAAATTGCCTAATGGCTTTGCTTGTCCCCTTGGCTAGTGATGCCTCCTCCCTGTTCTGTCTGTCAACAACACTGATTCTGAACAAGAGAGATTCACGACAAACATCTCCGTGCTGCAGCTGTGGAGCCGCCGGTTCACTTTCAGCCTTTTGCTGCCTCTCTGACAGCAGGAGGGCCATTAGGGGCTCCCTGACCTTCCGCAGTAGCTTGTTAGTGCATTTAAGCCCTTTGTAGGAGGCTTTCCTCTGCGGTAATTGGACTTTCGCTTTGTTGCGCTTGCTGGCCACAGAGCTTGTTAGCTGTCAAGCAAGGCTATGAATTTGCACAATGGCCACTGAGGATCATTTTTCATAGGCAACCCTGCCACATGAGAGCCCCACAGAAGGACGCCCATAAAGCAGGCAAGAACATGCCGTATCGTGGGGGAGGGGAGGGGAATTAGCATTCAACGTGGGAATGGGGAGCATGACAAAGTGAGGTCTTCCCTTTGGGTTCCCACAGAACTCTGTTCAGTTATGTGCATGTTTGCTGAGTGTCAGTGTTTAAGGCTATTGGTTGACAGCTGGGTTTGCTGTCGACTCAGTAACTCCAAGGGAACAATGACAGCTTCTTCCAGTTCTGACTCCTTCCTCTAATTTCTTTCAAAAGGAGATTCATTTGAGCAGTCTGTAAGGATGAGGGGAATCACAAGGCTGGACAGGAGCTAGTGGCAGGGCCAGGAGTGGAACCCAGCTTGTTGCTGCCCCGTGGAGAAAGCTTGTGCTTGCATAGTCCTGGCTTACTTGCAGAGGGGACATTGTGGAACCCTGTACCTATGCTAGGCTCTTAGATCCTGAATTTTAGGAGAGGATCCTATGCATTTTTCCTCTTGCTTCTTTGCCTGATGTCACGGAAGTGACCCTAGGCTCTACAATGCTGCCTTGGACCAGGGACTTAGGTAAAAAGGGTATTTGAAGGAATGAGAGGAACCTTTATGAAAAGAGAATAGAAAGGAAATAGGGAGAAGACAGAGGGAAAATGGGAAGATTCTGCATGCTCAGGTTTGCCAGTGGTCCTATGGACCTGAGCTAGGAGAGATAAACAGAGATCGTGAAACCAGGACCATGAGTGATGGGTGCTGGGCGGGCACCAGCTTCAGGGAGGGCGAGGCGGGGACAGGAGAGTAGATGTTTCTAACTAGACTCTGCTGGTGCTTGCTATTCTCTGTGCACCCCTGTCCTTCACCCTCAAATCCTGCCTGCCCTTGCTGCCTCCCTGACCTGTGCTGTGCCCAGGACGACACCACCCAGGGTTTCCTTGCTGACTATCTGTTGGGTTTGGCCAGTGAGGCACTAATAGAAGATTGGAGAAGGGAAAGAGAGAAAGGATGAGGTGTGGCTTCCTCTGACCCTCCATGATCTGGGCCATGTTCCGGAAGTTGCTGGATCCATCCATGTCCAGTCTGGTGTCATCTTTTGTGGCTCCAGCTCTCACCGGGTCCCAGTCACATTTCTTCCTTCTTCTCCTTTATGCCTATGGGTGGTGATGCCTCACCACTGTGGCTGCACTTTGGGTGCCTCATGATTCCCGCTGCAATGCTGAGAGGAGTTCCTGCATTTGAGACTCTCCCTTTGCATCCTCCCAGTTGGATTCTGTGTCTTTGTGGGGCCTGATTGACGTAGGGTTTCTGTCTCCTGGGCCTCCTCATCTTGGGCAAGGCTTTGTTCCTGAGATAGTGAGCTGAGTATGGCTTGTTCTGACTTTGAGGAAGTCCTTGACACAGTGAAGTGTGTGGTAGAGGCTTTGAGGGGAAAGAGAGGCTTCTGGAGGGGACTGTAGGAAAAGCTTTGGGGCCAGCCCTCAGGGCTGGGTCCAGTGGGCTATTTGGTCAGTGCACTTATCAGGTGGAGTCTGTGTGGTGCTGGTTCTTTGGCTCTTGGCAAGCCTGGTGGTCATAATTGAAAGTCCTTTAGATGGAGAGAGGCCAGATCAAAGCTACCTTATGGGAAAGACATGGTTGGTATTTAAAATGTCAGAATGACATTTCTGATAAGAAACTAAGAGGCCTATTGTATAATTTTGATGTGGGAAACATTTCCTTTAAGACAAGAAGCACAATACAAGCAATTAAGGCTTGTATTGTGAGAAATAGCAGGTATGTGAGGCTTGTGAAGTGAGAGATAGCAGGTATGTGAGGCCTGTCTATGGAAGGGTGTGGCTGGGAGGACCACTGGAGAGCTCACTCCCCTGCCTGGATGAAAATTCTCATGTGGATGCCAAACAAATAAAAGATTCAGACAGGTTTTGGGTCAGAAGGATGGAAGGTGTGTCACCTGTGAGATGTGGCAGCATCTGCTTGCGGGGGAAGAAGGAAGCCAGGAGTGGAAGAAAACTGCTTCTCTGTCTCTTCCTACCTGCTCTCTTAATTAGGGTGGTCAGGCACTGGCACACATGCCCTAGCTTCACCACTGACTCTGGAAGTTCAGTTGGAAGATCTAGTCCAGAATCTGATGGATCTGGTAAGCTTGGTCTTGACTTGGCCAACTTAGACTGGAGTTTCCAAAAGAAGGTGTTGCATCTTGAATCACCTTTCTACTGTCTCATGAATACAATATCAACCATATTCTAGAGTTAATCTTGTTGGTCTCCATGTGCATTCCATTTTTTAACTGGTAAAAAAATCTTCTGTGTTACCAAGTTTCCAAATATCTTCTCTTTAGCTGTCTGAAATGACACAGAATAGACTGATTGGGACTGATGACAGAAAATTCAGATGACAGTGCGTTATAGAATGAGTTCTATTTTAGCCAAGTTGATGGCAAAGCAAATTTTTGAAAAGTGAATCCTAGTTCTCCATTAACTTCTATTATTAAATCGGAGATGTGTTATCATGAAGATTTAATGACTTTCTTGTATGAACACAAAGAAGAACAATACAGTAAATGTGTAACAATATAATAAATGTGGGGCACTGACAATTGCTCCATGGAGTGCTTCAGATTTCTCAGGGCCTGTGGACACTAACTAAAGTCTCAGTTGCATAAGTGAAATCTAAGACTTCAGAAGTTAGTGGCCTCTTTGCTGGTTTTTTCCCCCATGACAGGAGAGAAAGACATACTTTGTCCACCACAGACATGGATCGATCCTCTCCTGGGCTTCACCAGAACGTCTCTTCTGGTCTTCACTGGTAAACACGCTGCACCGATGAAGACCAGAAGGGACATTTAGGGAAGGACAATAGTAGAACCCACGACCCCGATGAATTCCTGATTTCTAGACTGTGGGGCTCTTTTCTCACAGGGATGCTTGTCAGTGCTCAGCTGTGAAATGTCTTCATAGTACAGTGTGTAAACAAATCCATTAGAAGTAGAGAAATCGGCCAGGCACTGTGGCTCACGCCTATAATTCCAGCACTTTGGGAGGCTGAAGTGGGTAGATCATTTGAGGACAGGAGTTCAAGACCAGTCTGGCCAACATGGTGAAACCCTGTCTCTACTAAACATACAAAAATTAGCCAGGCATGGTCATGGATACCTGTAATCCCAGCTGCTCGGGAGACTGAGGCAGGAGAATTGCTTGAGCCCAGGAGACAGAGGTTGCAGTGAGCCAAGATCATGCCACTGTACCCCAGCATGGCTGACAGAGTAAGACTCTGTCTCAAAAAAAAAAAAAAAAAAAGAAGTGTAGAAATCACCTAAAAGTGCTGTCATTAAGTCACATCACAGTCTTTTTCTCTCTAGTAATTCAACACTACTTTTTGAGTGACTGACATGTTATTAATATATTAGGTGCTAAGGATAAAATTGAGAACAATGAAGACATCTACCCTCAGGGAATTTATATTCAGGAGACACAGAAAAAATGAATATTTATATACATATAAGATAATGGCAGGTAATAAGTGCATTGAAAAAAAACAAGAATGACAGAAATTGTTGGTATTTTAAATGCGGTGGTCAGAGAAGTCTCATCTGAGGAGGTGACATTTGAGTAGGAACCACAAAGCAAGCATGAGAATATCTGAGAAGATGTTTCTGGGCAGAGAAAACAGCAAGACCAAAGGACTGGAGGCGGGAGTCTCCCAGGTATACTTGGGTAGGAAGGCATTGTGGATGGAATGGAGTAAACAGGCAGTAGAATGGGAGACAATAAAGCCAGAGACTACATCTTTTTCCTTTTCTTTGCCTTTTAGCTAAATTCTGAACCTTAACATATATATATTTTTTATTTCCCTGGAAACTCTTTGATTACACACTGGCAGCTTCCAGAGATGTTCTCACTTCCGGGCCTAATAGAGCTAAATTGCAATACCACCTCTCACCAGCAGTTGCCACTAGTGCACCCAGTACTTAAGTTCTGTAATTCTATTTCAAATCTGCTACACATTGAGTGCATACCAGGGGCCAGGTACTGCGCAGGCTGCTGGGTTACAGCAGTAAGTTAGATACAGTCTGGTAGGGGTAAATTCATGGCTCCAATGCAATTACCCCTGGAGGGATTGAATTCTGGCTTTGATGAAACAGAATAGGCTGATGCTCATTCTGCTTTAGTTCTCTTGTTGGGGACAATGCAGGCTCTATCCCTCCATTTTCCTCCTCCCCAGCCTGAACTGACTCCCCAGGTCACCTCCAAAACCAAGACCTTTTTGAAACCTCAGCTACATAATATCATTTTCTGGTGTCATCTGAAAGAAGGAGAGTCTCCCTTCTGGAAAAGCTCCCTTGGGATTTTCTGAAAAGTGGTAGAAAGGAACAATTCCTCTCACCTTTATATTCTGGCCTCCAAACCCTGCAATAGGTCTCTGTCTTGCTGGCATTTCACCACAACCCTGAGAACTGGGTATTGTTATCTCCATTTTACAGTTGAGAAAGCAAAAGGTCAGAGAGGCAAAGGGATGTTCCCAAGTTTATGCTGGTTACTAAGCTACTACTTCTCACCTCCAGACTTGCCCTTCCACACTCAGCTCTGCAACCTGCAGCTCAAAGTGGGAATAGCATTTTCACTTAGCCAGCAGGTTTCCTACTGGGTTTTGTCGTTAGGGGGCACTGGAGGGATGCTGGGAGACAGGGGAAAGAAGGGCTGTGTAGCTTCTTCTTTTGCTTATTGCTCCTGCAAGAGGTCTGATCTGAGATCCCAATCTCCTGGGACCTTACAGCTTCTATGATGTGGTCACCTTATGGTCCAGCTGCCCACACTTGCTAAACATCCCTTGGGCTGGTCCTCCAGGCCCTGGGATTCCCTCTAGAGGATTGGGGGTGCCCTATTCTCCCATAGCAGCTTGGAAAGTACCATAAATTCACTTGTTCTCTTAATTTGTGAAAACTCCTGGACTTGTCTATGAAGAGCTCCTCAGAAACACCCTCCTCATTACAATGTTAAATTAAAATTTAGTAGACGAGGCACACAGCAGAATAAACTTTCAATTAAAATATACACACTGCGATGGTGAAGGGAGACGGGAGAGAACTTGCAGGCATCTTTGCCGCGAATGTGCTCGAGATTTAATTTTACTATGACATCTCCTTGGAATTACACTGCTAATTGATCACATTGTGTCTGTCTGTTATTTAAACTTTCAATAAAACTGAGATTAATGGAAGGTGTAATCCTCCCGGGCAGAACAAATATTCCCATTGCTCATGTCAGGTACAGAAATGGAAATGCTCTGCTAACAGCTTTTTGCATTCAATCTGCGAACATGAAGTTAATCATGAAAAATGCAGTGATTCTTTAATTGCTTGAATGAATTTTTTTTCTGCTGCCCCATTTCTCACCCAAAATAGCTGCCCTTGTCAGAGACTCGAGTGAAGTTACTGAGAGGCAGAGCCAGGTTTCCGGAGGGGCTGGTGCCTGTATCTGAGGACTGTGTCCACCACCCCTGAGAATCAGTGTGCCTGTCAGATGGGATAGAACCGGGAAAGAACAAAACCCAGCTACTACCGGGGCCGAGGGCACCCCCTGCCAAATTATAATTTTGGCAAGAGTTTCTGCAGTAAGCCATGGGGAAAGGGATTGTCTCTGAAACTCCTCTGTGGGAAGTAACAGGTGCTGAATCTAGAAGCCAGTAAAAAGCCTCTCAGTTCAGGTGGGAGGCAGGGTAGTACAGCAGTGAAGAGTATCCCAGGTCTACTATTTATGAACCAGTGACCTTGGACAAGTTACTTAAATTTGCCTTGCTTGTTTTCCCTCCTATAGATGGAATGATGTCTTAAAGTGTTGTGGTTTGTGTTGTTGACATATGCAAAACACCCAGAATGGGGCCCAGCCCATGCCGTGCAAGCATTGGCTATGATCATTACTAGGCTCTCAGCTGAAGGTCTCTCTGCTCCACCAGCATCTCCTGTTCAACAGCATTTAAGCACAGGCTTTGGAGTCAGAAGCCACAGTTTTCTTTACTGTAACTTAGAGATGCTACTACTTGCCTCCTAGGGTTGTTGTAAAGACGAAATATGTGCGGAGTCCTCCAGATGCAGAAAACACTTAATAAGTAGCTATTACAATCATGATTATTGTTTTCCATCCAGGCCCTGCAGAACCCATTCAGCTCCCAGTATGAACACGGGAAAACCCTGCCTCAGCTGTATTGTGATTCATCTACCAGTAGCTTCTATCCGTCTGAGTTCCTTAAACTAGGTCTGGATCATTGGGCCACACTGAAGCCAGCTCCCTCTAACCGTGACAGCCCTTCTGATTCTTGCAATTGGTGCTTCTGTTTCCCCAAATCCTCCCTTCCCCAGAAGGAGCACACCTAGCTCCTCTGAATGTTTTTCCAACACAGTGGATTCTAGTTATTCATTTACCTGAGGCCTCCCTCCTTTGATCAAGTCTGATTGACCAGGTCCTTTTGAGAATGTGGGGGACTCAGTACCTTGAATGAGTCTGGAGCAGTGGAAAGGAGAGTAACATGGCCACCACCCATATTCTGGACTCCATGCTTCTATTGATGTGGTCCAGGTAGCATTTATTTCTTGGTACCCATATCACACTGCTAATTCCATGAAATTGGAGTTCACTATTTTTTTCTAAATTCTATTCTATGCCTGTCGATGCAGAGTCATGTTCTTTGCATCCTGTGCCAGATTTCTGCACTCAAGGGTAGGTCTTTACTTTGACCTTCATAGACTTTCTTACATTCTTTTTTACTTTTATTTTTGAGACGGAGTCTTGCTCTGTCACCCAGGCAGAGTGCAGTGGCACCCTCTGGGCTCACTGCCACCTTTGCCTCTCGGATTCAAGTGATTCTCCTGCCTCAGCCTCCCAAGTAGCTGGCGCTACAGGCACCCACCACCATGCCCAACTAATTTTTGTATTTTTAGTAGAGATGGAGTTTTACTACATTGGCCAGGCTGCTCTCAAACTTCTGACTTTGGGTGATTCACCTGCCTTGGCCCCTGAAAGTGCTGGGATTACAGGCATGACCACCTTCCTTGCATTCTTACCTGCTATTATTACTTGGGCTCTGGGTTCTGACATCCATCATGTGAACATCATGTTTTTCAGATTTTTGACAAGCATGATATTAAACCTCTTTCTATACAGATGAGAAAAACAAGACCTAGATATGAAGGCAGGGGCTTGCTTAGGGGTACACAGCAAGGTGGCCAGAGGTTCAGGGTAGAAAACCCAGTTTTTCTGAATCTAAGTTCAGGAAACAGGGAAGTCCAGAGTCAGGTGGGGAGGAAGGAACTGTAGAAGGCACCCAGATAGCTCTCCAAAGTCATCAAGCGTGAGAGCACATCCTCTGCCATATTTCTTTTCCTTTTTTTTGAGACAGGGTCTTGCTCTGTCACCCAGGCTGTCACCCAGTTACAGCTCACTGTAATCACAAACAGCTAGGCTCGAGTGATCCTCCCACCTCAGCCTTCTGAGTAGCTGGAATTATAGGTATGCATCACCATAACTGGCTAATTTTTAAATTTTGTGCAGAGAAGGGGCCTTGCTATATTGCCCAAGATGGTCTTGAATTCCTAGGCTCAAGCAATCCTTCTGCCTTGGTTTTCCAAAGTGCTGGGATTACAGGTGTGAGCCACCATGCCGGTCTGCTCTGCCATATTTCTGATGGGAGGCTGGCTGTCCACTCCATTTGAGAACGAGCCCAATGAGGGAGGGGAAGCTCATTGTCTCTTGTCCGGCACCTCCTTATTCCATAAGAGAATGTCTCTAGCTATTAAAATGTTATTCCTTAAATTGGGCTGAAATCAGCTTTGTATGAGCTCTGTGGGAAATTAGGGTGTTTCCACAACTTTCAGTGGTTTTCTGTTATTGTAAGCAATAGAGACTCACTTAAACAGGGTTTTCCATGAGGGTATAAGAGGGATCCCTGTTCTGTCCCACACTTGCTCTCACTCTCTCAGTAGGTCTGCTTCTCTGTGCTCCTGTTCTCTTCTCTTTCTTGCAGACTTATTCTGCCTTGTGCTCACTCGTATCTCCTGCACCCCTCTATTCAGCCCCAGCATGACAGTTCCTTCCAGCTGCAGCCTCCACCACTGCGTGGCAACGTTCCTCTGGGTCTCTTGGTTCACATTCTTGAGATGAAATCTAATTAGCAAGTGCCTCAGCCCAGGTTCTCTAGAAAATAGAACTGGAGGCAGAAGCTTACATGTTATTGGGAAGTGCACTCTCAGGGAGGCAGGGGCGAGGAAAAGGGGGAGTGAGGCAGAAACAAGGGAGCGCAAATGCAGGAGAGTGTGTCGCAAAGCTGACTGCAGCTGCCTAACAAGCTGATTTCTCGGCTGGGTATGACGGCTCATGCCTGTAATCCCAGCACTTTGGGAAGCTGAGGCGGGTGGATCACCTGAGGTCAGGAGTTTGAGACCAGCCTTACTAACATGGAGAAACCCTGTCTCTACTAAAAATACAAAATTAGCCGGCATGGCAGCACATGCCTGTAATCCCAGCTACTCAGGAGGCTGAGGCAGGAGAATGGCTTGAACCCAGAAGGTGGAGGTTGCGTTGAACTGAGATTGTGCTGCACTCCAGCCTGGGTAACAAGAGTGAAACTCCCTCTCAAAAAACAAAACAAAACAAAACAAACAAAAAACAAGCTGATTTCTCAGTATTACAGGACATCTTCAGAGAGGCCATATGAAACTGCAGCATCTCTAGTCTGTCTAGGCGAATGGTTCTCAGTCAGGGGTGATTTTGATCCCTAGAGAACACTGGACCACATCTAGAGACATTTTTGATTGCCAGGTCTAGGAGGAGGACAATGGCATTTGGTGATGTTGTGTGTGGAAGCCAGAGATGCTGCTAAACATCCTCCAATGCACAGCGTCTCCTGCTCTGAACCAAGAATCATCTGGTCCACGATGTCAATAGCACTGAGGCTAAGAAGCACTGATCTAGGCTGGACTCTTAGGGGAGGAAGGGATAGGAATTTACCTGTGGGATCCTGTATCCTTTTGGTTAAAATTTGTTCCAAGGGATGTTAATGCCTCATGTTTCTGGGTTGTTTGTTATGTGAGCTTCAACTGGGTCCCCTGGTGTCTCTTGTCTCTGCAGCAACAAGGATGTCCTGAGGTGGGAGGCAGGAGGCTTGCAGCAGGCATGGGGTGGGTGGTGATGAGGGTTTTGAGCAAATCCCTCAGGCTGCTGCAAAGGTAGAGTCCACAGCAACCTGACTGTTACTGTGACTATAAGACCACAGGAACTGGGACAAGCCATGGCTCCAGCCATTCCAACTAGAAATCAAATGTGTGGATCTGGGGTGGCTCATACGCTGAATGCTATATAGCCTCATCTTTCTTGGAGACCAAGGTCTCCAAGACACAGTTTTCTGGCCCTCATAGGGACTGTCTGGTATTATATCAGGTGCAATACCAGGTCGTGGGGTAGGAAACATAGCTGCTTATTCAGCAGAAACTGTGAGTAGAAAAGTGTAATTAGAGGGAGAATGAGTAGTGGGACTGGCAGGGATTAACATCTCGGACACACTGTACTTGGAAAATCTACCTTAAATCCTTTGTGGAATGAGGTGGGTATGAGCAGTGGTGTGCTAGTAAATGCCAACAACTACCTCTTTTGGAGGTAGGTCAGGAGATGCCTGGCTTTGTATGTTCATCACTTTTTGTGGTATAAATGCTCCTACTGTGGCTGATTTCAAGCTACCAATAGTTTAACAATCATCTTGTAACTTTTCTGAAAATTCAACAATTGGCTCTTGAGAGCCAATGTAAGCTGGCTGTATTATAAAACTGGTATAAGTAAATAAGTTAATTACAAGTGAACAGCTTAGCATGATGGAAAAATAGTCATGAAACATTGCAGACCTTGCTCTCCTCCAGCATAGCCTTCTCTCCAATTCTAAGCAGTCTGATCATTCTGTGCTCAATCCTTCAGAGAAGGCGTATATCAGAAAGGAAAGGGTTGTGAATTCTTTTCCTGAATTTCATATTCTAAAATAACAGTATTACACAGAACAAAAAGCTCCTTTGAACAATAAGACAAATATGTTTAAGGCTGGGAGACTGAGAAAAGTAAACACCCTCTGGTCTCTTGAAGAGCAAAGATTCCAAACGCTAAAGGAAGCAAAGAACACAGGAGTGGAGGAAAGGCTGCGAGTATAGTTCCCCGTGTGTCCTATGGGGAGCAATCTGGTCCCTACCTCCTGGGCAGAGCCCTGGGGAGGTAGCATGACCCAAGAGAAGTTTGTGGGATGTGGGAGTAGAGAGGACCTGTGCCCCACTCTCTGAGGGGATTCCCCAGGGAAACTTAGAGGAAGAAGTTATCAACACGATGGGACCATGAACTATCTGTAAAAATCCTGCTCTCTGCTGTGGTGCAGAAGCAGCTGAATGCTTGCTGGGTTTTCAGACAAGCCACAGAGATACAGGAGGGAGCTTGCAGGCCTGAAAGAGCCAGATGAGGGACCTGCGAGGGGCAGAGAGGATGATGGGAATCTCAGGGATGCTCCTGTGGTTGGATGACATCGAGCACCCAGTTGATTTTGAGCTATATAGGAACGTGGTTGCAACCCTGGTGAAAGGAGGGGGTCTCCAACTTGACTCCAAGCTTCTGCTAGGATTTATGTCACCCTAGCAGAAACTTGAAATAAAATAAAGTGACAAAGAAACGTTTTTTCCACACCAAAATTTGTGGACCATGGTTGAAATTCAAGCCCCTTGTTTTAGACTAGGGATCGGCAAAGTTTTTCTGTAAAGAGTCAGAGAGTAACTATTTTAGGCTTTGAGGGTCATATATGACTTTCTTCCTCTTTTTTTTCTCCTCCCCTTCCTCCTTCTCCTCCACCTTCTTCCTTTTGCTGCAACCATTTAAAAATGTAGAAACCATTCTTAGCTGGAAAAAGTCCCCTCAATGTTTATCCTCCTCCTGCAGCTCCTGGTCCACAGAGCTGCTGTCTGAATGAGGTTTTCCTTTGGCAACACTATTAGATTTTAGAAAGCCAGGAAGATTCTGCTGCAACGAGATTCAGTTAGTAGAAAATGTATTAGCTTACCAGGAAGGTAACACTCTTTCTCTGGCCACGGGCCACATGATGAAGCCTGCGTCTGGTTGTGGAGGGAATCTTCAGCATGGCCAAACTCTACTGTTTCTTCCCTCTTTGGTTAAAACAAGGGCACATTTCCCTCACCCTCAGGGGGACCAAATTCTCTCCCCAGGTCCACTTGCTCCACTTGGTGCCTCTCCTCTGCCTGTCCCGCCTTTGGAAGATCATATACCTGAGAATGCATGACAGGGCTTTGCCATGGCTTTAGACTAGGGATCAGCGAAGTTTTTCTGTAAAGGGTCAGAGAGTAAATATTTTAGGATGAAGGGTTACTTATGGTTTGTTGTCAATGGACTTCTAGGCGGCTGGCTTCAGCAGCCCTCAGTGGGAAAACCAGTCAGCCCAGTGATTTTTAAATTCATTTTCCTTAGTTTCTGATTTAATTTTGAAAAGCAACCTGTGGGCCCAGATGGAGAGATAGACCACACAGTGGAGGCGATGTCTGGGTTGCTGCATCATCTTGATGGTGATGTGAGCTACCGCTGTCTCCAGCACACACTCAGATCATTCCCTGGGAGAGGGTGCCTGAGAGGGAGGTGGTGCTGGCCAGGCTGCTCTGCAGTGCCAACTCAGAGGCAGCTCCAGTGACAGGCAGGTCTGTTCTGTGCACGAACAACTGAGGAGCTGAGAATGTCCCACCTGGACTGGGTCTCCTAAACCTGTTGTGAGACTCTGGGGCTGGGGACACTTGGGTTGCTGCCTCTGAGAACTGGACAGCTGTATCATGCTGCAGGCTGGGCCCTGACCTTGGCCTCGATGGGGACCTTGGTCCTGGTTATCTTTTCAAGAGAAATTTTTGGACTTATTTTTTATTTTTAGTTTTTTGAGAGATAGAGTCTTGCTCTGCTGCCCAGGCTGGAGTGCAGCAGCACGATCTCAGCTCACTGCAACCTCCGCCTCCCAGGTTTAAGCCATTCTCCTGCCTCAGCCCCTCAAGTAGTTGGGATTACAGGTGCCTCTACCATGCCCTGTTACTTTTTGTATTTTTATTTTTTTTTGAGATGGAGTTTCGCTGTTGTTACCCAGACTGGAGTGCAATGGCATGATCTCAGCTCACCACAACCTCCGCCTTCTGGGTTCAAGCAATTCTTCTACCTCAGCCTCCCGAGTAGCTGGAACTACAGGTGCGCACCACCATGCCCAGCTAACTTTTGTATTTTTAGTAGAGATGGGGTTTCACCTTGTTGACCAGGGTGGTCTCGATCTCTTGACCTCGTGATCCACCCGCCTCGGCCTCCCAAAGTGCTGGGATTATAGGCGTGAGCCACTGTGCCCGGCTGAATTCTTATATTTTTAGTAGAGACTGGGTTTTACCATGTTGGCCAGGCTAGTCTTGAACTCCCGACCCAGGTGACCCACCCACCTCAGTCTCTCAAAGTGCTGGGATTACAGGTGTGAGCCGCTGTGCCTGGCCTGGTCCTGGCTATCAAAGGAGCCCGTCTATCCACAGACAGCCCCGAGATAGCCTCTGACCCCTAGTGACCCCTGCAGGGTAGACCACAAACTGTGAGAGCTCAGATGACAAGTTACATGGTTTGAACAGAAATGGTTGCTCTGTTTTGAGAAAAGGAACAGGTTGGGAGCATTGTCTTTATATGCAAAAGATAACATATTGGAAGGAAGGTAAGAGTTTTCTTCTCAAATTGGGAGGATGGCAGTCCTGGCATCTTGATTTTATTTTTAAGATATTTTCTGCAAAAAAGGGAAGTGGGGACTGAGGGGAAAGCTCAATTTGTGCCCTCTTCAATTATGAAATCATTAAACCTGAGGCAACTCGAGCGATAATCAGTCAATCAACAAGCAGCCTGTCAACTCATCAGCACTTATATACCTAACACCAGCGGGTTAGAGCCTGATTCCAGGTCTTCGGGGACATGGATGGCCATGTTGGGGCCCTGCTTTGGGGGAGTTTCCATGAAGTTGGGCCGTGCAATGCAGGATGTGGACATGCTTACAAAAGTCTGTAACCATAGCCTGGGCGTCTCAGAGGGTGACTCAAGCTCTAGATTGGAATGGTTAGTGAAGGCTGCAGGGCATGACTGCTGAGTTAACCTTGCCTCAGGTAGATAAACACTTGACATTAGTGAGCCTTGTTTGTCCACAGCTTCTGTGGATGCTGTGGGCTCATGGGATGCTGGAGCTTGCTAGCAAAGGCCTTGGGGACACCTCTACTGAGCTGCTTGTCCTCACCATGCTCTGGTGACCCAGCTTTCTAGCCCTCCAACCGCGAGCTGCCTTGCAAGGGTTCGTGTGCCCTTGTAGATGCATCCTTTTTAGGAGTGCGCCCCCAGCCTCAGGCTTCTCTGTTGATGCTATCCTTCCCCCAAGGAATCTTTCTAAAATAGATTTGACCATGTTGTTCTGCTTAAAAGCCTTCAAGGAATCCCAGTTGGGTTCGGCGTAAATCAGATCTCTTTATCTTTGTTCTTCCTGCCAAGCTGCCCTTCTTCCCAGCATGGGCATGTGCGCACGTGCACACACACCCCCCATATACTTTAGCAGACAAACTCTCTTGTGTTTCTCCTCACCTTTATGTGTTCCCTCTGCCTGGAGCACCCTGGCACATCTTTCACTTGGGCTGTCTGGTGAACCCCTCTCCCTCTGGTCAGCAGTGATGGTCTTACCCAGGCCACACTCCTCCCACACTTACCTCTGCTCATCTGGCAAACACCCACTCCTCTTTCAGGCTTCAGCTCACATGTCACCTTCCCTGTGACTCTACCACATTGCCCTTGATCTTCTTGTTTCAATGTCCCTCTAAATTCTGGATACACCTCCCAAATGGAAACTTTTTAACAATTAAACTTTAAATTGACTGATTTTTCCCATTGTTACCAGAACAGTTCACACCCTTTAACCCAGAATCCCCTTTGGTACTGTATTCTGTAAAAGTAAAAATGTGACCAGGTGCAGTGGCTCATACCTATAATCCCAGTACTTTGGGAAGCCGAGGTGGGTGGATCACAAGGTCAGAAGATCAAGACCATCCTGGCTAATACAGTGAAACCCTGTCTCTACTAAAAACACAAAAAATTAGCCTGGGGTCGTGGGACACACCTGTAGTCTCAGCTACTTGGGAGGCTGAGGCAGGAGAATCACTTGAACCCAGGAGGCGGAGGTTGAAGTGAGTTGAGATCACACCACTGCACTCCAGCCTGGGCAACAGAGCAAGACTCCATTTCAAAAAAAAAAGAAAAAAAGCCAGTACTTAAGGACAGTAGAACAAGAACATTTTTAAATCTAATATTTGAAGTGGCACATTATTGGAATGTACAAAATAAGAGTCCAATTGACTAAATGATGACATATCCATGGTGTGAAACACTATGCAACTGTTAAAAAGAATGAGTTACATTTCTGTGAAAGGATTGTAATATATTGTTAAGTATAACAGTAAGTAAGGTGAGTAGTATAATCATATATTTGTAAAAAGCAAAACAAAATAAAGCTAAAACTTGAGCCTGTCTTTGTGTGTTTGCCTATGAACAGAGAAAGGTAAGTGAGGATTCACATCAGATTTAGTGTTGGCAACCTTGGGGGATGAAATGCAAAACTGACAGATGGGAAAGAATTGTAATTTCTTTATGTAACTCTGTATTCTTGGACTGTGCCCTGTTTGGGGCTCATTCAGCTTCTCAAATCTGGAGGTTCACATCTTTTGCCAAATGTGGCAAGATTTCAGCCATTTTAAAAGTTATTTTTCAGCCTTTCTCCATTTCTTCTGGGACTCTGATGACATGCATGTTGGTTCTTTTGTTACAGTTCTATAGGTCCCTGAGGTTCTATTATTTTTTTTTTAGTCTATTTTTATCTCTGTTGTTCAGATTGGGTAATTTCTATTGCTCTATATTCACATCCTGATGATTTCCTCTATCTTATTCTTTATATTATTGATTCTGTCCATTGAGTCCTTTATTTTGGTTACTCTATTTTCTTTTCTTTTTGAGACTGAGTCTCACTGTGTCACCAAGCTGGAGTGCAGTGGCACAATCTTCACTCACTGCAACCTCCACCCCCTGCGTTCAAGTGATTCTCCTGCCTCAGCCTCCCAAGTAGCTGGGACTACAGGCATGTGCCACCATGCCCAGCTAATTTTTGTATTTTTTTAGTAGAGATGGAGTTTCACCATGTTGGCCAGGATGGTCCTGATCTCTTGATCTTGTGATCCACCTGGCTTGGCCTCCCAAAGTGCTGGGATTACGGGTGTGAGCCACCACACTCAGCTGGTTACTCTATTTTCAATTCTAAACTTTTTGTTTGGCTCTTATTTATATCTTCTATTTCTTTTTAAAGACTTTATATTTCTTTGCTGAAACTTTCTATTTTTTTTATTTGTTTCCATTGTGTTTGTATTTTAAAACATCTGTATTTCTGTTCACATACCATACAATTTGCCCATTTAAAGTGTATGAATCAATGGTTCTTTGTAGGTTCACTGAGATTTGCAACTGTTGTAACAATTTTAGAATAATCTCATCACATAAAAATGAAACTCCATAATGGTCAGCAGTCACTCCCCATTTCTCTCCTCCCCACCTCACCTGTCCTCTCCCCAACCCCAGGCAATCACTTATCTAATTTCCGTCTCTATGTATCTGCTTATTCTATTTCCAGTGTGTTTGTAATTGCTCACTGAAGTATTGTTATGGTGACTGATTTCAAATATTGGTCAGCCAGTTCCAGCATATCTGTTATATCAATGTTGCCATCTGTGTTCATTTCCTACTGCTGCTGTTGCAAAGTACCATAAACTGGGTTGCTAAAAAACAGGAATTCTCTCATGGTTCTGGAGTATAGAAGTCTGAGATCAAGGTATTGGCAAGGTTGGGTTCTTCTGAGGGCTCTGAGAGAGGCTGTGTTCCAGGCGTCTCTGCTAGCTTCTGGTGACAGCTGGCAACCCTTAGTATTCCTTGGCTTGTACAGGTACCATTCCAACCTCTGCCTTTGTCTCCACACGACATTCTGTGTATCTGTCTGCGGGTCTCTTTTTATAAAGAAGAATGTCACATTGGATTAAGGACCCACCCTACTCCACTATGACCTCATCTTGACTAATTACTTCTGCAAAGACCTCATTTCCAAATAAGGTTACATTCTGCGGTACTGGAGGTTAGGACTTCAACAGATCTTTTGGGAAGAACATGATTCAACCCATAATTCTGATTATCTTTTTTTAAATTCGGTTTGAGAGCTTTTTGTTTCTTAATACATTGAGCGATTTTTGATTGATGCCTGGACTATTTGAGTGTTATGTTATGAGAGTGTCTTGGTTTGTTTCATGCTGCCATAAAATAATACTACAGAATGGGTAATTTATAATAATCAGAAATTAATTTTCTCACATTTCAGGCTGAGAAGTCCAAGATTGAGGGAGTTGCATCTGGTGAGGGCCTTCTTGCTGTGTCATCCCATGGTGGAAGGCAGCAGGCAGAGAGAGAGAGAGAGAGAGAGAGAGAGAGAGAGAGAGAGAGAGAAACAAGCTAACGAGAGAGTGCTAAGCTCCTCTTTTTAAAAGGAACCTACTCCTGTGATGATGGCATTAATCCATTCACTCCATCGTCGTGGCCTAATCACCTCTCATGAAGTCCCACTTCCCATCATTGTTGAATGGGGATTAAGTTCCCAACACATGCTTTTGGGAGGACATATTGAAACCATAGCAGAGACTCTGGATCTTATGTAAACCTTTAATTTCATCTGGATTTCTCCAATACCATTCCACCAGTAGAGGGAGACCCTGCCTTGTTACTGCTAGGTGGGGGTTGAATTTCAGGCTTCATACTTGGCTTCCATTGACACCAGAGTTGGTGGAACTCTTTATTACTGGGGGATAGGGTGGGATTTCTGGTTTCTCATTAGGACTCCACTGATATCTCCCTGGCTCTGTGGGTGTGTGTGTGGGGGTGGGGGATGGGAGGAGGTAGGAATGCCTCATTAGTGATCATCAGGTAGCTTCCAGTGACACGACTGGTGTGTTTGTCCTCCTTACTTTTGTGTCGTGGTGAAAGTCCTGATCTTCCACTCAGCCTCCTCTGACTCCAGGCCCTTGGGGAGGAGAACCTTATCACTGGTGGGGGCGGAAGTCTAGGCTCACCATTTGGCCTTTGCTGATGTGTATGGGCATCATATGGGCACAGTATTTTTATGTGGTGTTCTGCTGGAGTAAAGCACTTATTATCTACAAGTGATCTTTCTTGGTAGGCTGTCTCTTTCCTGGTTCTTTGGCTTGAGAGGGCAGGCTTTGTTCAGGCTTTAATTTTTTTATTTAGCCTGCACCATTGGTGTTTATGTGGCTGGCTTCTTCATCTCTGGGATACATGAGGCAAAACTATAACTCAGGGAACTCACCATCATGTTGTTCCTTGGGTCTGAAAGTCCCAAGTCAGTTCCCCTTCTTCTCTTCACCTTTCAGAGTCTTCTTATGCCTATTTATACATATATGCCCAGGAATTTTAGTTGTACCTGACAGGAAGAATGGGCAAAAGCTTGTCCATGCTTATTGTCCTAGAAGGAGTCCATTGGTAGAATTTTTGTAACCTATAATTATAGTAAATTATGTTAATATTTTTGCTGGTGTTGGACAACCCTTGTATTGTTAGAATAAATCCTAGTTGTACATGCTGAAGGCTTCTTTTAATGCACTGTTAAATCTAATTTGCTAATATCTTATTTCAAATTGCTGCATCTGTATTCATAAGTGGTTTATAAATTCTTGGTGCATGTGTGTGTGTGCAGGTATGCATGGTGTTTGCATGCTCTCATTTTTAGGATTTTTGCATCTCTCCTAGAATGATCTGAGACCCTTTCCATATTTTCCTATGGTGTGGGACAGTTTAAATGACACTGGGTACATTCAGTCCTTGCATGTTTAATAGACATTCCCCATAACGCCTTTGGCTGTGGCACCATTTTTTTGTGTGTTTTTTTTTTGGACAATTCTATCAGTTTGTTCTATGTTTCCCCAAACTTCTCAGACTCTTGCTTCACACCAAGAAAAGTTTGAAATTTTTATTTTCTAGAAAAAATTATTATTTCAAATTTTTTGGCAATATTGTATCTAGTATTCTCTGGTAACTTTAAATCTCCTTCATAATCTCCAGTTACTTTTTAAAAATATTGGGTATTTGTGTTTCCTTTCTTTTATTCTTTACCTGCCAGTTTTGTGTGCATTTTACCAGAATTTCCAGATAACCAGATTTTAGTTTGTTTAACTTCATAGATTTTTTTCTTTTTAATCCATTCTTTCTTGCTTTAAACTACAGAGATTAAATATTTCATCTACCTTAAAAAAATCTCATAGTTTATCATCTAATTTACTGAATTCAAAGCTTGGTTGTTTTCATTCTTTTTGTTTAAGAATAAAAGTGTTTTGGGTGATCACTTTTTCTTTGAGCTGGGCTTCCGTCTTAATCCCCTGGGATTTTATACATAATGATCTTTGTATTTTTAATTTTGAAGTGATCTGTAATTTTAGTTACCTTTGAACAGTGCTTTTGAAATTTTTTGTGGTTAGTTTTCTGATATTATTCTTTTGTTAATATTTCTAGTTTTATTTTATTCTGGCCGGAGAAGATTCCTTGTTAATATCCTACCTTTTTCTGGCATTTACTAAAATTTTATTTATGCATTTATCCTGGTCAGTCTTTGCAGATATTCAATACTTTAGTTATGGGTTATGAAGTCCTCTGCATATTTATAAAATAGTATTTGTTCATTAAAATTATAACTGAGTTCTGTTTCTCTTTGGAGGGGTAGAGATCTGCTAATGTCACTATGCTAGTAGTTTTATCTCTTCATTTTTCTGAAAGGCCTTTTTTCTGTTTTGATTCTTTGCTGTTCAGCGATAACTATTATATTTTTATCAGTGGTATTCCTCCTCGTTTTACAAGGCGGTTATGAGCTTATTCTTATATTGATTCTTCTTCTGTCATTTTAATGTGGTTTGGCAGAAAGGGGAGGTATGTATAGGAGAGAACAGGAGAGAGGAGAGGAGAGGAACATATATTTCCCCTTCCTCCGAAATATTTTACAAACTGAATGCTGCAGCTGCATAATCATTTTTCCAAAAAAGGTTCAGAGAGGTTTTTTGTTCATGATCACATATTAAAAGAGTTTTTGGGTGCTCTTTGTGGTGAAAAGTAGAAAATCTATGTCACAAAACATGTCATGACCACCAGAGACTAAAAAGATGCTCCCTGAGGTTATTGCTGAGTTCCAGATGCTTTTCACGTCCACTCCTTGTCCCTAGAATTTGTCCTCCATGTTGACACAAGTGGGCTTTCTCTAAAAAGGCCAGACTGAGTTGCTCTCCTGCTCAAAAGCATGTATAGCTCCTTAGTACCTGGACAACAATGTCCCAAGTCCTTAGTGGGACACTCAGAGTTTCTGCCTTTCTGGCCCTCCTTAGAGTTTCATCTCCCATTATTTCTCTTCCCTGTCTCCTTGAGTTTTATGTTGATCCTCCTGGACTACTGTCTGCTCTCCGCCGGTGTCATACACATTCACCAGTCCCTGGTTTCACGCCTGCTGTTCCCCATTCTCAGGTGCCCTTGTCCCTCATCTCTGCCTGGTTGATAATGCTACCCATCTTTCAGGGCTGGATCACGGATCCATATTTCTCTGAGGCCTTTCGGTACTAACCCACAGGGGGTTAGTTGTCCCCTTCTCTAATACACTTTGTCGCTGTTGTTTGTCACCGTCCGGCTTCTACTGGAGATGTGGTGTATGTGTGGCTGGCTCTCCCCTTGGCTTGAGAACTTCTTTTGAGGGCAGAGCTCTGCTTGATTCACCTCTATGTTCCCAGGGCCTCAGAAAGAGTCTACCACATGGATGATGCTGGAAAATGTGCGGCTGAATCGAATCAGATATATTGGACAGGGAAGGGAAGCACCACCTCTCAGGGGCTAGGAACACAGGTGCTGGGGAGTATTCGCTGATTAAATACCAAGTTTTCTAGTTCTGAGCTGGAACTAAGAAGAACTTCTTTTTTTTTTTTTTTTTTTTAATTTTTGCTTCAAATGAGTAAGACTTGATGCGGAAAACAGACTGACAAGCTTTACTTCCATCCTGCCTAGGTCTAGCCAGAAGGAAAGGCCAGAACTCCCTAGCCCAGTGGTGAGTAAAGGGCCCCAGCCTCTCACCCCTCCTGGCAGACCCACAAACACCTGGGAGGATGTGGGAGGAGGCACTGGCTGCCTGCAGGTTGCTGAGCAGGTGGGACTGTGTATAGCCAGGTGGGACAGCAACCCTGTTTGAGAACCTTGGCAAGGTCAGAGCCAAAGCTGTCTCAGAGAGCTGGTCGTGGGACTGATACTAACTCCTTATGAGGACAGCCAGGAACTGTCCTCATAAATACTGGAATAGATGTAAACAGCATGGCTGTTCAGGCACAAATAGCCCAGTAGTCCATTTCAATGATATTTCTTTTATATTTCAAGCGGAACATTTACTTCTACTTCAGACGGTGGCATTATAATCAAACTGCATCAGCCTGTTTTATATTTTATATTTAAGGCTGGTAACTTTATCTAATTTAGAGGTCTGGCGAGTGGAAGGAAAAGACCTGGTCACAAAGCGATGAATGTAGGACACTTGGATGCCTGCAAACAACATTTTCTGGGGACTTCTATCAGTAAATGGGTTTACACTTTGGTTCTATCATTTTCTACCTACGTGACCTTAAGAAGCTTCACCTTTGTAAGCTTATTTTCTCTTCATTAAAATAAAGATAATAATAATGTCTACTTCAGAGGCTTTTCACGGAGATTAAGTGCAATAATGCTTATAAAGCATTGAACACAGTGCTTGCCACATAGTAAGCACTCAATAAATATTAGCTATAATATAAATAAGCAATGTTGCTTTGGCCCTGTGGTGGCAGCTAAGGGCCAGAATGGGTGCAGAAAGCAGCTAGTACTTGGAATTCCTTCAGCAGCCTGGTTTGTTGATGCAGTGTTAAATTAAGGCCCATTAATTCATTGTGAAAACAAGCCTTCAAAAGGACCTGGAATTTGCAGCTTCTCCTCCTGAATTAATGCTGCATGGCACCACTTTATTTTAAGAATAATAAATGCTAGCTCAACAGTGGAGAAAACCCCTGCTGCTGCGTTTGCCGGGTGGCCTCGCTGGGTGGCTGCTGGTGCCATCCGCTCCCGGGCTGGAAGCTGCCAAATATTTTCCCAGCAGTGACTCAGCCCAAGGCCACAGCTCCCAGCACTCACTGTGGATGTGAAGCGCCCACAATAACTCGTGGTGAGCAGGTGGTGGACACAAGGCAGGTGCCTGATTGGATGGGGTCTAGGCCATCTCTGGGAACAATCATTATAGCCTCGGGAATATGCATAGTGGGTGAAGGAGGAGGGGGCTAGCCCCCAGCAAAGGGCAAGAGCTGCCCTTGATTGCCCAGAGTCTGAGGCCTGTCTAGGGAAGGAGTTGAGGGTGGCTGAGGGGGAGCCGATGTGCCCCAGGATCTCATTAGTCCTATGCTTTACATCAATTCACAGGGCTCAGGGGCAGGGACATGCCAAAAATGCACCCAAACCAAACACACAGGGAATGCGACTCTGATCTATTTGTTCATTTAAGGGAGTCATTTCATAAAGAGCAAGGGATGCCAAAGACCTTAGAGTTCAAGAAGGCTGTCTATTGTGATTCCTAAAAAAAAAACTCACAGGCGCAGTGGCTCACACCTGTAATCTCAGCACTTTGGGAGGCTGAGGCAGGCAGATCATGAGGTCATGAGGTCGAGACCATGCTGGCCAACATGGTGACACCCCATCTCTACTAAAAAACTACAAAAATTAGCTGGGCATAGTGATGCGTGCCGGTAATCCCAGCTACTCAGGAGGCTGAGGCAGGAGAATCGCTTGAACCAGGGAGTCGGAGGTTACAGTGAGCTGAGATCGTGCAACTGCACTGATGACAGACTGAGACTCCGCCCCAATAAATAAATAAATAAATAAATAAACAAAAACAAAAACCTCACTTTGAGCCCTGCACTGTTATAGATGAAGGCAGTTTCAGAAAGCCTTTGGTTCCATTGCCCACATTAAAAAAGGGATAATTTGTTTTTGTTTTTATCCAATTTATACATATACCTAATTTGAAGACCCCAGTAGGTCTATGAGGCTTGTTATTAGAAACGGTCCTCCCTCTTTCTCATCCCCGGAGGCAACAACTTTCAAGTTTTTAGCCCATTCTTGTGGTATTTATCTGTTTTCTTTATATAATAATCTTGCAGCTATTTCTGTATCACATAGTGTTGGGCACTATCGCCTGGTTTCCTACTGTGAATAAGATGGATTTAGCTCTTTTGCCTTCTGACTGCTCTTCCCTCATTTCCTTTCCTCCCAAAACATGGTGAAGATTTTGGTGAGATCACTGCCAGGTTTATGTTATGATCCTTATGTAAGCGCTTTTATACCAGGAATGTGCAGTGTCCTAAGGTTAGTTTTTCTTTCTTTTTTTGTTTTTTCCTTGGGACAGGGTCTCACTCTGTCACTTAGGCTAGAATGCAATGGCAGAATCTTGGCTCACTGCAACCTCTGCTTCCCCGGTTCAAGTGATTCTCCTGCCTCAGCCTCCTGAGTGGCTGGGATTACAGGCACACACCACCATGCCCAGTTACTTTTTATAGTTTTAGTAAAGACAGGGTTTTACCAAGTTGGCCAGGGAGGTCTTGAACTCCTGACCTCAAATGATTCACCCACCTTGGCCTCCCAAAGTGCCAGGATTACAGGCAAGAGCCACTGCTCCCGGCCATGATTATTTTTTCTATGTGTGATGATGGCTCAGCCTTCAGTCTTCCATAGAGTTCATAATTGTCTTGGGTCTTTCATTTCACTGGTTTTCTGTGGATTTACTGCTAATCCAATGTGAAACTCTCTGCCAATTGTCTAAATTTCCCCAGAAGGTGTTCAGACAGGTATTCTGTATGTTTCATTTTCCTGAAGAAATCTCTAACCAGCCTGTCTGAGCTGGGTGTTCTTCCAGCCCGCTGCTTGGTTGACATCTGGGACCTTCCATCACATCATTGAGGAGATTCTCTTTGCCTCTCTCCTGGGTTGGATCTCCTGTGTCCTCCATCCCCTGTATCTCTTTCTCTGCTTACCTTGCTTGTTGGGACCAACGCATCTCCACTGTCTTCATGAGAAACAGTGCCTGGAAGATAGACTTTTGACATCTTGCATGTCTGACAATATCTTCATTTGACCTTTACACATAATTGACAGCTTTGCTGAGTAAAGACTTACAGGTTGGTAATTATTTTCCTTTCAATGTGGATCCTTCAGTTTTGGGATTTTTAGTCAGTTGTCCTTTCGTCATTTTCTCAGTTCCCCCTTTCCGAAATTCCTGTTGTTTAAATATTAGACCTTCTGGACATGTCTGCTAATATATTTTTCTCCTATTCTTTGTCTTTTGGGAGATATCTCTCCACTCAATCTTCCATCCTAATGAATTTTTCATTTCTGCATAATTTTAGAAGCTATTTGTTGTTGATGTTATTTCATTCTTTTTTTTTTAAATCAGTGACACTTGCCAATGTTTCAATATTTTATGACATTCTTTCCTCTCTGCACACTAAAAATAAAATTCTAAGACCAGCCCCCACCAACCATCTGAAGGGACCCCTCCTCTCGGCCAAGGGCATTCCAAAGTCAACCTGAAAAAGCTATGATGGGAAGAGGGAGCTGGACATGCCATATTATTCCCTCTCTGTTTTGGAATTATAGATAGAACAGACTCTGTGTATCTGACAAGAAACATTTACAATCTATTCTCTCTGAATCCTGCTATCTGGAGGATTTGTCTGCATGACAAAGCTTTGGTCTCCACAACCCCTTATGGTAACCCAGACATTACTTTCTATTAATAATAATTATTTCAACCAATTGCCAGTCAGAAAGTCTTTGAATCCATCTATGACTTGGAAGCCCCACCCCAGTTGTCTCACCTTTCCAGATGGATCCAATGTACATATTATACTCAGTGATTAATGTCTCTTGTCTCCCTAAATGAATAAAACCAAGCCGTTCTTAGGCACATGTCATCAGGATCTCTTGAGGCTGTGTCCTTAACCTTTGCAAAATAAATTTCCTAAATTGATTGAGACTTGTCTCAGATACTTTTGGTTTACACTGCTATGATTGATAGCTTTCTCTCTCTTCAAGTTTTCCCTTGCCTGCAAGGTGTCTGACTCCTCCAAGTTGCTCTTCTCCCTGTGCTTGTTTAAGCTTCTGTCTTTCACATTAAAGTTCTCCTCAACTGTCTGGGAAGCCTCAGTTGCAGCTCACATTTGGAAGGTAACTGGAAGCTGCACTTATGGATAAAGCTTGTCAATTGCAGGCTTCACTGTAGGTGGTCTCTGGGGCATCCCAATGTTGGTCTCTCTAGGTTTTTCCTCTGGGGATTGTTGGAGGACCTGGAGATCATTTTCATGTCCTGCCTAGCAAT
Organism: Callithrix jacchus; assembly: GCF_049354715.1. Lineage (NCBI taxonomy): Eukaryota > Metazoa > Chordata > Mammalia > Primates > Cebidae > Callithrix > Callithrix jacchus. Next base: position 107,339,986 of record NC_133506.1, read on the forward strand.
CTGGATGAGGGAGAGAAGAATTCTGGGAGGTGGGTTCCACACTGAGTCTGCAAACTTTTACTAATTCTCCCTACCCTCAGCTGCACCTGGGGTACTTTAGTGCCTCTGTTTTTTTTTTTTCTTTCCCTAGAGAATAGACCTTCCAGAGACTAAGGCTTCAGTTCTCTGCAGGGGTGAGGAAAAGGGACTTGCAATCCTCTTACACAGACTCTCAACTAATGGCAATGTTTTTGTCACATGTGAATCTACATTTCCAGTGGAAAATGGTAGTTGGGGGGTGGGTGGTCTGAGATGTAAACCGGGTTGCCTCTTGGCTTTTCTTACTCTCAATCGAGAAGCAGATTTCTTAGTTACAGACCTTCCAACTGCTCCTCCAGCTGCTTTCCTGATTCCAAAATTTTGTTGTAGTTATATCCTTTCACTTACCTTTTAAAACCTAACACGCTTATTATGCCCAAAAAGAAATCATTTTATTGTTATTTTAGTGAGGCTTGAGATAGAGCAGTGCTAAATGCATGTGTTTAACCTGTGCCAACTTTAACTTTTTAAAATTGCAAATAATACACATTTACTGTAGAAAAATTAGAAAATATAATTAAAAAAATAACCTATAATTCCAGCACTTTGGGAGGCTGAGGTGGGTGGATCACCTGAGGTCAGGAGTTCAAGACCAACCTGGCTAACATGGCGAAACGCTGTCTCTTCTAAAAATACAAAAATTAGCCAGGCGTGGTGGCATGCGCCTGTAATCCCAGCTACTCAGGAGGCTGAGGCAGGAGAATCACTTGAACTAGGGAGGCGGAGGTTGGAGTGAGCTGAGATCACGCCATTGCACTCCAGTCTGGGTGATAGAGTGAGACTCTGTCTCAAAAAAAAAACAAAAAAAAAAAAAAAAAGAAAAGAAAATATAACCAGAGTAATAATGCCCTTACCTTAGGAAAAATGATTGTTAACGTTGCAGAGGTAGGTCCTTCTGTTACTTCACATATATGAATTCTTTCTCAATATATTATGCATGTATGTAATGATTGGAAATCAATAAATGCACTATGTTTAATCTTAACAATACAGTGTGAACACCTTTCCAAGTCACTAAATATATTTCTAAAATTATTTTAATGGTTCATGTTATTTCTTGAAATATTTCACAATGTAGTGTACTTTTGTCCAGTCCTACATCGTTGGCTATTTGGGTTTTTAGGATCGTGATAGAAACTCTAATGAAGAACTCTCTAACAGCACCCCAGAATTCAGAATCCTGATGGTGGGTTCCAGGCATCTGTGTATTTTTAAAGCTTCTAATTCTTTTAATTCCCATTACCCAGTTGTCCCTCAGAAAGATTACATGCATTTCACCATCAATATATCAGAACCTGGCTTCTACCTTTGCTGATACAGGTATTCCATTTTAAAATGCCTCCCATCTGAGAGGCCCGAAGGTGCATTGCCAGTGTTTTGATTTGTGTTTCTTGGATTACTGCTGAGGCTGAGCATCTCTTCCTATTCATTGGCCGTGTATATTTCTTCTTTTCTGAATAGACATCACAGTGGGTTTAAGATTTATAGTTACACTCAGATGTGCAGCAGAAATGTAACTTTCTTCATTTTTTTTTAAATAACGAAGCTTAAGTTGGTCCTGAATTTCTACCATTTCCACTCAGCAGAAACAAGCCAACTTTTGATTCAAAGTAACTTCTTGCTCAGTCACTTCCAGGTGACACAGTCTCACCTCCCGCACCCACTCCCATTCCTTTGATCCAGTTACTACTCTTTGGCGCCTTGGTCCTTGGGGCAGCCTCTGCACTGGCTGCATCTGCTGCTGCTGCTGCTAATAGCATTCCCTGCTGTCCAGGGAAGAAGAACTGGCTGGAACAGGAGCTGCAGGGGCCCGGGAGGTTGGACTGCTGTAATAGTCTTTAGACTCCAGCTCAGCCAGGTCTCTGAACCACATAGGACATGAGAACAAGTCAGGAAGAGGGCTCTTCCAGACTCCCCTCTCAGCTAACACTTGTACTCTCTTGATATCACCCCTTATTCCTCCCAGTGGCTGCCAGGGTTCTGGGTGGGAGGCAGACAAAAGACCCTCTGCTCTCCGCCTTTTCTGGGGTCCAAGGAAAAATCTATAGCCACCTTGTTGATCTTTCAGATTTCTCTCTTCCTTTTGTTTTTTTTTGAGATGGATTATCTGTCACCCTGTCTGGAGTGCAATGGTGCAATCTTGGCTCACTGCAACCTCTGCCTCCTGGGTTCAAGTGATTCTCCTGCCTCAGCCTCCCAAGTAATTGGGATTACAGGGGCCCACCACCACATGCAGCTAATTTTTGCAGTTTTTCTAGAGACGGGTTTCATCGTGTTGGCCAGTTTGGTCTGGTCTCGAACTCCTGACCTCAAGTGATCCACCCACCTCGGTCTCCCAAAGTGCTGGGATTACAGGCTTGGGCCACAGAGCCTGGCCAAATTTCTCTCTTCTTCTAAGATAATTTAACTTCTTTTTGAGTGAAAAAACTGCTCTCGCCTCCTGTTTAGCATCCTCTCAACTCTGTGATCTGGACTCTAGAGGCTTTGTTTTGTTTTGATGGCACTTACAAAGAAAACTCTTTCTCTTGCGAATAAAAAATATGTTGACTACTGTTACAGGGAAGTCTTTAAAAGCTCCATTTTGAAAGTGAAATCTGAGCAGTAAGTTTATTCTTGGGCCAGGGCCTGGCATCCTAGGGTGCTCATTAGAATCACTTGGAGAGCTTTTAAAAACCTGGATGCTCAGGCAGCGCCCCAGAATTCAGAATTCCAGGCATCCGTATTGTTTTTGTTTTTGTTTTTGTTTTGAGACGGAGTCTCACTCTGTCACCCAGGCTGGAGTGCAGTGGCGTGATCTCGGCTCACTGCAACCTGCGACTCCCTGGTTGAAGCGATTCTCCTGCCTCAGCCTCCCAAATAACTGGGATTACAGGCAGGCGCCACCACATCCAGATAATTTTTTGCATTTTTAGTAGAGACGGGATTTCACCATGTTGGCCAGGATGGTCTCGATCTTCTGACCTTGTGATATGCCTGTCTCTGCCTCCCAAAATGCTGGGATTACAGACATGAGCCACTGTGCCTGGCTGGCATCCATGTATTTTTAAGGCTCCCCAAGGGATTCAGATGTGTAGCCAGGGTAGAGAAGTACTTGTTCAAAGCTGCAACTGCCCTACCCATTTCTGGAGCAATGGACCTAACCTCATGACAATGGACCTGACTAACCTCATGGTACTTGAAGGCAGAAGGGCTCCAGGCACCTGGGGAGCAAACTAGGCTGTGCCACTGAGGGCTCGGACTGCCAGCACTTCGGCTTCACACCTGCCTCTCAGGGCCTGGGAGGCAGAAGGGGCTTCTCAGCTGGGTGTGGATTCATCTGCAGCCAGCTTGACAGGCCTGAGATGGAGACGCACAGATGGAACCTTGCTGGGGGAGCTGGGAGGAGGACTCTGCCCCTAGGTCCTCATTAGCTAGGGTAGGCGGGAAAGGACTTCCTCTGTTGCTGGAGTTTGTCAAAGATCAATATGCTGCAACATATGTTTTACAGCTTCCTGTGGTCTCTGATAAATCTCTCGAGACTCCTTTATTTGTCTTCCCCCGCCAAGGTTATGAAGCCAACTGTTTTCCTCAGTGTACAGATGCGCAGAGGCAGGGAGCTCATTTCCATGAGAAACTGGCTTCTGAGGATGGAGGCTGCGGGGGAAGCTGGCACTCAGCCTGCAGGATAAAGTGGTTGGGATATGGCAGATAGCGTCCCTCCCCGGCCACGCACAGAACACAGGACAGACCCCTTCACAGAGACTGAGAGAAGTGACTTTGTTCTTTCCTTCACAGCTGTGTGGCTTAGCTTTCTATGTGCAAGGCATTTTGATGGAGGAATTAGGCACATTTCCTGCCCTCCGGACACTCGCCAGGTAGCAGGGGAGATAACTAGCTCCCATTATTTCCAGCACCGGCTGTGTGTCAGGCACAGGTGATAGAGATGATAATAGTATTAATAAAGCCTCCCACTTATTTAGCTGCTAATATGGGCTTGGCCCTTTAAAGCACTCTCTGTATGCATCACAGGAACTGAATGTAAGATGTCTTGTGACTGGAAGTGTGGCCCGGGACCAGTAGCTGCAGCCTTGCCTGAGATCTTTCAGAAAGACAGATTCTCAGCCTCATCTCAGGCCCCTGAATCTGAATGCATATCCTAACAAGATCCCCAGGCAGTCCTGTACAGTTTATCACTTCCTTTTTATAGACAAGAAAGCAGACTCAGTGGGAACTGAGCAACTTGCTCAAGGCCACAGGGTACCTAGAAGTTAAGTGGAGATTTGAACCCACATTCTGGTTCTAAGACCTGCTGGTTTAAGGAGAAACATTCCCCTGATTTCAGATTTCAGATGGGGGAACAGCTGGGAGGGCTTCCTGGAGGAGGAGGCATTCGAATCAGTACTAGAAGAGTGAGCAGGACCCAAAGAGAAGGGGGCAGGCTTATGTGAGGTGGACGAAGCAGCCTGAGTAAAGACAGAGAAGAGTGAGTATTGCTCACCCAGAACCTTCTCTTAGTGACTGCTGAATTCTATGGCCAGGCACAACACAGGGTTTGGGGTAGGATGGTGGTGATTCAGGAAAGCTTCAATTTCCCATTCATCTGTGGCTGCCAGAGGAAGCAGCCACACAGCCTCTGCCCTGGCTGCAGGGTGCTTAGAAATGTACCCGCCTAGAGAAGGTCTGGACCCCTGGCCCCTGCTTCTTGGGGTCTGGGGACTCCTTTCCTCCCATGATCTCCTGCTATGCCATGTTCTCCCCACCATGCCCCATCATCCCTTCACTGCTGTACACAGAGAAAGGCTCACATAGCCCCTGACCCTTGGACACAGAAACCCCGCTCTCTGGGCAGTAACCAGTGGTCTAATTGGAGGTCATAATGAGACCTTGTCCCTGTTCCCTGTTCTGATTTTGGCGCGCAGCCATCTTCTCAAAATATAGAGACCAACTGTGGTGGTGCCTGTCAAAGACAAAACCAAACACATGGGGAAATGGATTTCATTTATGCAATGTGGAGCAGACCCCAGATCCGAAGATGAGGGTGTCACTCCAGGGAGGCTTTAGACTCTTAGAGGGAAGAACAGCCAAGTTATAGGTAGGGCAATATTATAGTTGAATTGTTTTTGTATTCAGGGAGTATTCATCAGTCACCTGAACAGGAAATGTTTCTCTCTGTCTAGATAGCTTCAGGAGGACAAACAATTCAGCTAACCATTTACAAGAAAAAGAATGGGAATTAAGACAGTCTGTGTCTGGCCTTGTCCTGGGTTAACGAGGTGGTCAGTCCGGGTCTGATCTAAGTCATATGGAGGAGGGTGGTTCTTCGCAGTGAGCTTTTTTCCCAAGCCCAGGAAGGGTTCGAATACTTCTTAACCATCACTGTTTTTGCGATACGTAGGGCTTAGGGAAATTTCAACATCATCATGTCAGAATTTCTATACACAGAAGTGTAAGGAGAACCATCCGATTACAGGGTGAGGGCCAGGATAGTCCCTTGAAGTTGCAATTCCATAGAAAGGATGTAGATTTTATTTGGATTGTGTGTTAATAATGATCAATAAAAATTATGGAGTTTTCTAAGGATGCTCTTATTAATATTTTACAAAAGTCTACAAAAGCATGAGTTTTTCACATATAAAATTATTATTACAATCAACATAATAACATGCTAATGATTGACCTGGAACAGAGAATATGGAGTGTGGAGGGCGCAGCTGAGACTCCATGGCCGCCCTCTGTGCTATGCAGTGGCTGAGATTTACTGCTGGGGCTGGCAGGACATTGCAGTACAGGGCTTCTCAGGTCTTTGTTTGTGGATTATGGCTTTAGAACCACTTGAGAGGCTTGATAAAATGCAGATTCCTAGGCCCCCATCAGGAACTGCTGAATCAGAATTGGGGCATGGGGTGGAGTGGGGCTGGGGAGTCTGCACTTTTAACCAGCTGTCTGGTCCTTGGGATGAAGTCTGAGAAGACTTCCTTGTGTGCGAGATGATAAAAATGAGATCTGAAGAATGAGCTGGGGGAGAGGGTGAGAGATGGAGCATTCCAGACCCAGGGAACAGAATGTGCAAGGGCCCTGAGGTAGGAAGTCTCCAGGGGTGCTTGTAGATCAGACACATGTCCTTGTGGCTGGAGAGAAGCTGGCCAGGAAGGGAGAGCACCGTGTAAGTTGCAGGGAGAGCCCTGGGCCAGGTCTTTCTAACAATTACCCACAAAGCACTTCCTAGATCAGTTGCTCTGCTAGATGCCAGGAGTACAAGAAAGCCCTCCTGAGCATTCTGGACTCCATCCTAAGAGATGTGGGAAGTCATGGAGGGTTTTAGTTGAGGGTGAATGGGTGGGAGAGGCAGGGATGTGAGTTGATCACTGGTTCATCACACTCAAAGTGTCCAAAACTAAATCTCCAGCCCTCAACCGACTCTCCGTTTCAGTAAGGGCCATCGCCCACCCAGACACCTCAGAAGGAAGCCTGGCCATCACCTGGATTCTGCTGACTTGTCCCAAACATCTCTTGAATCCATCTACTTTTCCTCCTCACCCCATTTCCTGCCATTACCTGAGATTGGGCAGTACCTTCTCTCACCTGGACAATGTCAGCAACCTGGGCTTCCTGCCCCTGGCTCACTCTCCCCATGCCCACCCATTCTCCCTATGATGTAGCCAGACTGGCCTTTCTATTAGGTAGTGGTGAGAGATGAGACCGGAGAGATACCCAAACACCCCAATGATCCCCAGTGCCCCTGGAAACTGTCTTCAGCACCACATGCTCCGTGCCCTGGCCCTGCTCCCCTCTCCATCTCTTGCCTCTGCCTACTCGACAGCCCTCTTCCTATTCCTGCCCAGCACCTCCTCACCCCCCAGGCTGCTCCACTCTGCCTGGCACTTAGATCACTGACTCCAGCATACCTTTTGTGTCCCAGCTCCAGGCCGCCTCCTCGGGAGGCCTTCCTTGACCTTCCTGGGCTGGGCCAGGAGCTCCCGCTCTGCAGCCTCTTCCTACCTGCCTGTTCTTCTTGGGGTCTGTCAGGGGAGGGTCTGGGTCTTTCTTCTTGTATTCCTGACTTCTAGCAGAGTAACTGATCTAAGAAGTGCTTTGTGGGTAATTGTTAGCTAAGCGAGGATAGATTTCTTAGCTTCCCCTGGATTCCCCAGTGTGGGGGCCCCCATGGCAGTAGCAACCTGGTGGCCTCGGCAGGGGTCTGTAGCTTTCTAGGACATTCTTCCTGCCTCTTCATCTTATCCCTTTTGGCTTTAATGCTTGTGAGACCATCCAGGATAATTAAGAGAGAGGAGTTTTATGCTGTTTATGGGGCTTTGATCAAAGATTTTAATTAACCTACCTTGCTTTAAGCCTTTAAAAGTTCATTCCCCTGGGCTGACCATTTGATAATGGAATTAATGCTTCTAGGCAGAGTCGGAGAGTGGGGGAAGTAGGAAGGCGGAGGGCTGACAAGGAGGGCCTAGTGATTGTCTCATTAACCCTTCCTCAGATGGATAGATTTAGGTTCAACATAAAAGATTTGTCTCAGTCTGAGCTGTTCACATCTGGGATGACATGGTTGGAGTGGTGGTGAGAACATTGCTGGAGGTATGTTAGCAGACACTAGACAATCTCCTAAGAGGGAGGTTAAAGTCAGTCATCACCTCATTGATCAGACTAGGTCATTTTTAGTGACCTGTCAGACCTAGGAGTCATTTTCTCTCCCTATACCATGCTGGGGAGGGGCAGGGTACATGGTCTGACTCACACCTGGGGCTTTGGTTTGAGGTGGTATTTCTAATAAGAAGGCAAAAATTAAAGGCAGCAAACCCATGAAGCTAATATATATCCCTTGCAAAAACCACTCTTCCAACCAGCCTTTGCGGAAGCTGCTGCAGAGGGAATATTCATCCATATAGACACCACCTCAGGGGTTCAGACCTGTGCATCTGCTTTAGAAGCCCCAAACTGATTGCCACTGGGAGGCAGCTGTCCTGCATGTGGGGGTCTTGAGAAGACATGCACCAGACACCCCTGGAAAGAGCCTTCCTGGAGCACAGGCTCTCCCTGTTCTCAGATACTGGTGCCTTCCAGTAACAAGTACCTCATTTAGTTTAGGTGAGGATCTTGGTGAGACAGTCTGCTGTTTTGAACTTGGAGGGCAAAGGGAGTGCAGTCAGGAATATCTGGGGTAGGTGTGTATGGGGATTTACTCAGGGTGATGGCAAAAATATTAAGGAAAAAAATATTAGAGCAAGTTATAGAATGTAGTCTCAAACCCTTTTGTAAGGCCTAGGGTTTTTTTCTATAGTTCTTGGCTGAAGACAGCCAGAGTCTCTTTGCAGGAGTGAGAGATTAGGGCACAAATACAAAGGAATGTGAGTAGTTTACCTAGCTAGCTTGTTTACTCATGTGGTCTTGGAACTAACCTTTGAGCTGGATGGCTCTCCTGGGGGAGGTTGACCAGGGAGTTGATTACCCTCTAATGGTGTTTGCTTTGGCCACAGGAACCTGTCCTTTAATCTTCAACCTCTAGTGGTGTTGACTCAAGGCTTTGTCAATTAAACTTTACTAAATAAATTTGAGTCTCACTGGGTGGTGGGGGCCGGTGGTCACAACTGTTTACAGCACTCTCCAGGGTGCCCATAAGCCGCCCAGACACAGGAACTGGCAAAGCATAATATGCGTGTGTCAGTGTCCTTTATTCATCTGTCACTGAGTCAGGGTCTGCAGGACACACCCCTGCAGGTGGTGACCCCAGCGGGTAGGGTTCGGGGAGCAGGGAGGAATTAGAGTTATTAGCAAGATTTATTGAGTTTACTATTTTCCAGGCACTGTGGCAAGCACTCTATGCGTGTTGACCCATGTAATCTGACCAGTGTTATTTTCCCATCCAACATATAAGGAAATCTAGGCCCTTTGAAATGCAGCTCCCCAGGGGTTGAAGGATGAAGGTCACAGAGTTTCTGGCCCTCTCTGATCAGCATGCTTTCCCCCAACATTCCAGAAATTTTCCACCTGCAAGAACTGGCTTATGTCTTCCCTACCATTCTTCAAGGTTTGGCTGAAACATTGGTACCCAGCAGCCCATGCCGCGCCCCAACTCCTCTTATCCTAAGCTCCTGGGAGCTTTCATTGGATTCCCAAAATGCTTACTTGCACTTGTATTTTGCCAGTTATGTACTTCTTTCTGGTATTACGAATATCTGTTTTGATGCCCAACCCCCCATCCCCTAGACAGAGATGATTTCAAGGTGGGAGGCCACGTTTAATTCACCTTTGTCTTAGTCCCCCACCCAGCATAAGCATCACATTTCACAGGTGATGTTGAACAAAACGAATGAGGAAAAGCTCCACTTCTACACCACTGGATTCTGAACCAATAAGCAGAAATGTGAAGGTATCAATCAATAGGCATTTTCTGAGTCCTGGTCAAACGGCAAAGATATCCTTGTCCCCCTTGCAGGGTGTTCAATTGGGGGTGGCTCACTTCTTCAGTACCCAGCTGCTCCAACTCTAAGGGAACATACAGATAGGTAGGCTGTGGGGCTCTGACACCATGGCAGTGTCTAGGGGTAAATGTTTACAGCTGAAGCCCCAGTGGGTATGTGTTACAGGGTGCTTTTAGTTTGTCCTAGAGGAGAGAGATGGCTTGTGTTAACCAGCCCAGTTAGACCCCTGCTTTATCACAAGGACAGAGGGATTTCTGTGTCCTGGGGTTTCTTGCCTTGATGTACCAGAAGAATCAGATCACATGTGGACTTGGAAAATGGGTGCAAGGTTTTATTGAGTAGAAGTAGCTCTCCGCAGATGGGGGAGCCAGAAGGGAGATAGTTTTCCCCTGGAGTTGGGCCACTTGGAGGCCCTGCTCTTCTCTGATCACTCTGACCAAACTCTGTATGGTTCTGCTGATGGATGGCCTGCCTACGTGCTAGTCAGTGTGCTTTTCCACCTGCAGGTTCTGCACAAGGACATCCAGCTGCTTGTGTCTTCTTCCACCCTTGTGCTCCTCTCAACGACTGCCTGTCTGCTCACTGCGTCTCAGGTTTTTATAGGCCCAGGATGGAAGTGTGGTGGGTCGGGGTGGTCTTGGGAAATGCAACATTTCGGCGGGAAACGCCTGTCTTCACCTAGGTCCGTGGGAGTGGAGCCCAAGCCGGGGACCATGCCCTCCTCTAAGCATCACTTCCCTTCCCCCTGTCTGTGTTATTTAAAGGGACCATTCCCTTCTCTTCCCAGCATTTCCCTATCACTGGAAACTGTATCATCTGGGGGTGGGGTGGTGGTGGGGGTTCTTCTCGTCTTAAGCCCTTCTACAACCTTTGATTTTTTTTTTTTCTTTTGAGACAAGGTCTCTCTCTCTGTCACACAGGCTGGAGTGAGGTGGCATGATCCTAGCTTACTGCAGCTTCAAACTCCTGGGTTCAAGCGACCTTCCCACCTGTGTAACTGGGACCACAAGCATGCATCAGCAAACTTGGCTAATTTTTTGTTTTTGGTAAAGACAGGGTCTCACTATATTTCCCAGGCAGGTCTCAAACTCCTGGCCTCAAGTGATCCTCCTACCTCAGCCTCCCAAAGCCCTGGGGTTACAGGCATGAGTCACTGTGCCTGGCCTGAATTTTTAAAATATTTGTATATATTACTTTGACTTTGAAATGCATATTTAACAAGTGAAACGAATGACATTTTCTTTCATGTCTTAAAATCACCAACTAGAGGGCAAAAAGCCAAATTCCAGTTGGCTGAGTTATAAACATAGACTAGCCTTTGCCTTTGGCTCTTCTCTAGGCAGAGACCCTCATAAGGGAGCCGTCAGCTTCCCATTTTGGTGGCCTAGGTTCAGAGAGAAGCCCCTGTTTATCACAATTATGTCCAATGTCCCCAGTGATACAAAGGAAAAGGAGCAATGTTTCTTTAGGAAGCCATTTCTGGAGAGGCTTGTCATGGTTGTAAACTGCCAGCTCTGACGAGAAGCCCCTTTCAGGCCTGCGCTATAGGAGAACCTTGAGGGCCAGGCCTGGGGAACATGAATTCTGTCTAGGATTCCTCCCTGGTCCTGTTGTTAGAAAAGACTGTGCAGGGAGCAGGATTCTTGAGGCAGGTGTCAGAGATGCAGGAGAAGAGGCGAAGGCAAAAGCAAGCATCTCTGTCAACATCCAGAAATTAGATGCCAGGCCTAAAGTTTTCCCACATCTCTGAGAAATTCAGATGAGGAAGAGGCATGGGCTCCCTTTTACAAAGATAAGATACATTGAGAGTTTGATTAAGTATTGAGGGAGAACAGCTGGAGTTAGTGGTGACAGTACTTACTATAGGGTCTGTTTTAATAAGTAGTCACATTTTGGGGGAACAATATCATGGATTATTTGCTATGGCCTAGAGCATCACAGATGAGAGTATGTTCCAGGATCAGTCTGGGCTCTGCCTCTCTTTATTCTTGTGGCCCTGGTCAGGTTTCTTCACCTCTCTGGGCCTCAGTTTCCTCATCTGTGAAATGAGAAAAATGATAGTACCTACCTCAAAGGTTGTTGTGGGATTAATTGAGCCAATACTTGTAACTCATGTGTCACTGTATGGCTGGCACATATGTAGCACATAGTAAGTGCTACATAAATATGAGCTGCTGTTATTTATGATCACTGTTACTGTTATGTAGGGTCTGCTATCTGTGACGGGGAGAAGCCAGCCAGGGGTGCACATAGTCAAATCCAAATTCATCCTCACTATCACCAAAGGAGGACATAGCTGACTTCTGAGGCACATCTACATTCTACATTCTTGTGCTGGCAGGTGGCAGGGAGGGAACCGCGGCATCTGCCACAGCTCTAAGTCCAGAGTGGGGAAGGGGATTGGGATTGCACACAGATGCCCTGGGGCTGTAAGGAATGCTGCTTCCCATGCAGCATTCCTCTCCTTGGAAGGAAAACCTTGGGGGATCTAAAGCAGAGGGCCTCAAATTTAGAGTGCATCAGAATTGCTGGGAAACTCAGTGAATTTCAGCTTCCTAGGTTCATGGTTATTGGGCGGGCCTGCAGTATCTGCCTTTGAAACAAACATCTCTAAGTAATTATGATGCAGTTTTCCTTATGTGCAGTTACCTGGGAGACACAGCATGTGTGGCTTCTGAGAAATGAGCACCTGAGTGCCCTCACACGAATTGACACCCTTCTTGGCTGAGAGAACTTCAGAGGTGCTAGGTTTTTTTCTTTTCTTTTTATTGGAGATGGAGTCTCCCTCTGTAGCCCAGGCTGGAGTGCAGTGGCGCAATCTTGGCTTACCACAACCTCTGCCTCCCAGGTCCTGGTTCAAGCAATTCCTTTGCCTCAGCCTCCCAAGTAATTGGGATTACAGGCGCACACTACCATGCCCAGCTAATTTTTATATTTTTAGTAGAGACCGGGTTTCACTATGTTGGCTAGGCTGGTCTTGAACTCCTGATCTGTCTGCCTCAGCCTCCCAAAGTGCTGAGATTACAGGTGTGAGCCACTGTACCTGGGCCAGAGGTGCTAGATTTTTAATCAGGGTCCCTGGCACCCTGACTCTGACCCTCAGCTAAGCCCTCACTGTGAATATAAGTTTAGTTTTTATTCTCATCACAAACAGAGCCACAGGCAGACTGGCCATAGACTGCTCTGGTCCTTGCTATATACTCATCCCTAATCCTTACCACATACTGACCTCTACCCCTAACCTTAAAATCCTGACTGTGGTCACCAATGAAACCCTAATCATAAACATAGACTAACCTTTTCCTTTGCCCCTTCCCTAGGCAGAGTACAAGCAGAAGCTCAGCCAGCTGACTCTCATGTGAGGGGATGTGGATTATTCTGTGCAGGGTCTCCTCCTCTCCCATGGCTGGAGACACAGCTAAGAGCCCACGCCCCACCTGGTGGCCTCTGGTGGGGTTGAGGAGTGGGCTCTGGAACATAGAGACTGTGCATGAAAGGCAGCCCTGGCTCCACACGCAAGGCTGATTAACGTGCACGGTGCTTCCCTCATTCCCCAAGCACCTTCTCCAGACCATTGCTCCTCTGATTAATGCCTCAGAACAAAGCTTGCAGCACTTATGTGGAGATTGACTGGAGGAGCCTGAGGCTGTTCCCAGCTGGCACCTGGGCCTTTCCTGAGTGCTTGCACTGGTGAAGTGTCTGAGGGGCCAGGGGGCCTAATGCCCAAAACCTGGCCAGAATCCAGACTGTGTTCTGCCTCCAGGATGATGGATTTGTTGGTTCTTTGGAGACAGCTTCATGTTGGAGCCAAATCAAGTGAGTGACGTTCTGACTTAGGAGTCACAGATGTACTGGGTTGAAATCTGTCAGGAGGTGAAATTGGTTCTCCTTTACAAAGATAAGATAAATGTAGAGTTTATCTTCCCACCGCCACCACTATTGTTATCTTTGCTCTCTACCTGCACTATGAAAAATTCTTTACTTGAGTAATTTCATTTAACCCTTAAATCCCGGATTAAAAAAAATAATGAGTAACTTGGCATATTTGAGTATCACTACTGACAGGAGAAGACACATCACGCCATTGAGTTCAGGACCAGGGACAGTGGATTTGCAGATTTCCCATTACTATACTCTGAAATACATAATATCTGTGTAATTTCCTTTGTTTTCTCAGCTACCAGGAAATTCCAGAATTTTTCTCAATTGCTGTAGCTTTCCTCTGCTGAAAGTTCTCAACATAACTCTTTTCTACCTATCTGTCATAATTTCTTGGTTCCCAATTAGTAAAAAAACAAAAATATAAAAATTATAGTTTTAAAGGTATTTGAATCTGCACTACAAATAAATAGGTGTATAAATGAACTGAAAATGTGGAACATTATTCTAAAGTCCATGTGTTGATTGTGTGTTGGTTCTTCTCCAGTACTATGGAGTGTGCTCCTGATAGTCTGACCCTCCTTTAGTTAATAACCATAAACCCTAGGTAAAATATAAAAATCTGAAAGGCTCTGAGTAGTGAACAAAGACAGGCAGATTGTGTAGCATATTTGAAACTTGGAAGAAGGGACTAGCGTGAAGTGGGTTTCCCGTTTTTATGACGTTTGGTTTGAAGGAAGCTACAGTCATGACATAGCACAGAGCATCTCATATTCTGATAGAAAACCTACAACCCGTCCTTCTGGCCTGAAGAACCAGAGGACAGAGACAGAGGACAATTGCTGGAAAATGAGGGAATGAATTGTAGAAAGGAAATAATCAGAGAAGAGAGCCCCAAATTCTGTGAATAAGTTCTGTCCAAGTCTCTGGCTGATCCTTGAGTCACACGTGCATGCAGAGAAGCTTGCAGCTAAGGCCAAAACACCGGACATGAAATTAGATCTGCTGCCCACTTCAGATGAGATAGAGTTTGTAGTTTGAATCTAATCAAGTTAGATGCCTGTTAAATAAAAACATTAACACTCTTCAGAGTAATGTGACAGAATCCAGAGTCTTAATAATGTAACAATCCACAAAATTAAGATATAATCCAGGCTAGGCATGGTGGCTCAGGTCTATAACCCTAGCAATTTTGGAGGCTGAGGCAGGTGGATCATGAGGTCAGGAGGTCGAGACAATCTGGCTAACATGAAGAAACCCTGTCTCTACTAAAAACACAAAAAATTAGCCAGGTATGTTGCTGGGTGCCTATAGTCCCAGCTACTCATGAGGTCGAGGCAGGGGAATCACTTGAACCTGGAAGGCCGAGGTTACAGTGAGCTGAGATTGTGCCACTGCACTGCAGTCTGGATACAGAGCAAGACTACATCTCAAAAAAAAAAAAAAAAAGATATAATTCAAAAGTATTTAACATATGAAAAGACACAAAAATATGACCAATTCTCAAAGGGAAAGACAATCAATAGAGGCCATCTCCATGACCTACAGACTGGAATTATCACACAAAGGTGTTAAAGAAGATACAATTGTAGGAAACATGGTTATAATGGATGAAAAAAGGGAAATCTTAACAGAAATATGGAGCCTGTAACAGAGAACAAAATACAAATTCTAGAACTAAAAAGCAATTATCTAAAATAAATAATTCACTAGGTGGACGTATCAGCAGAAAGGAAGTGACAGAAGAGTCAGTGAACTTGACGGTGGATTAATACAAATGACTAAATCTGGGAAACAAAGGAGAAAGATAAGGAAAAAAAAGAACAGAGTTTCAGGGACTTCTAGGGGAAATATAAAAATCTCTAACTTATAAGCAGTTGGAGTCCCAGAAATGAAAGAAGGAGAAAATCAGATAAAAACCATTATGGGAAATAATGACACAAATCTTCTGAAGTTTGAGTATTAGGACATGCATTTACAGATTTATGAATCTTAGCAAGCCTGAAGGAGAATAAATAAGACAGTCATGCCTAGGCATGTCAGAATTTAACTGCTAAAATCAGTATCAACCAGAAGGGGTTTTGCTATGAGTATTCATTTATTCCATGAATATTTATTGGGCTGTGTATCAGACATTGTTGGTGTGATATGAGCACAACCTAATGCTGAAATCTTTAGAGGAGCAATGGGGGAAATTACTGGAATTGGCTTAAGATTGTGTTTTGTTCAGTAAGATCAAATTTACATGAAGAATGCAAGCAGAATAAACCTGGAGTTCAGGACATAAAGACAGTTCAGGAAAACCAGATGTCCTTGAACTGAGCATCTCAGAAGAAGAGCACCAGAGACGTTGCTGGGGAGGGAATGAGGTCCCATGGGGGAAGAGACTTGAAAAACTCAGGTGGAGTATTTGTGGGGAAGGACAATGAAGTATCATCTGACTTTGGGCTGTTATGCCAGTGACTTCAGTCTAGATAAAAGTCTGGATAAAAGAGGGGGGGGTCATTGTATTGCTTTGTGTTGGTCCCATAGGCTGCACGAGGAGTTGTTTTGAGGCAAGTGCTAGAAAGTTATCCTTGTATTGTTGGCATCTTGGTGAAAGAGGGTCAACTCATCAATTCATCCATGAAACTGAGTCAGCAAAGGATCTCTTTTTAGAATTAAGGATGGGCATCTTAGCATGGGGAGCTGGAATGGAAGATCATCAGATTAAGGCTAATCAACCAAGAGGAGGTAGGAGGATCAAGAAGCAGGTAGAGGCAGTCTTTCCCTCTGAGAACATTCTCCAAGAGGCTGCTTTGTCACAAAATACTTAAAGTTAATATTTTCACATGACAGTAGTTAAGATGAAAAAAATTAATCAGTTGGAGAGATATGAAAACAAGGGTTTTCATCGGTTCAACACTTGACTGAAACATCAGTGGCCAGATGATGACCTGTGCGGGAAGAAGAGATGAATGATGATAACTTTTTCAGTGTTTAACTTCCGTGGGGGGCAGAGCTCCTTTCTCCGGTTGCCTTTTGTATTAGGGTTCTCCAAAGACACAGAACTGATAGGATGTGGGTATAGAGAGAGCTGTAGGTATAGAAATAGATATATCTTAGTTGACAGGATTAATAGGATGTGGATACAGATTAGATATGGATGTTGGTAACCTACAGGTCCCATCTGGCAGGCTTCCAAATCAATCTCCTGGGTAAGTCTTATGATTCATGGCTTACATCCTATTCCTGAGTAAATGATTTTTTTTTTTTTTTTTTTTTTTTTTTTAGACGGAGTCTTGCTCTGTCGCTCGGGCTGGAGTGCAATAGTGCTATCTTGGCTCACTGCAACCTCTGCCTCCCAGGTTCAAGCGATTCTCCTGCCTCAGACTCCTGAGTAGCTGGGACTACAGGCATAATTTTTGTATTTTTAGTAGAGACAGGGTTTCACCATATTGGTCAGGCTGGTCTCGAACTCCTGACAGGTAATCCACCCGCCTCGGCCTCCCAAAGTGCTGGAATTACAGATGTGAGCCACCAAGCCTGGCCCCTGAGTAAAGAATCTTATCAAGAGTCCCTCAAATCCTACCATAAATTCCTCAAACTATTGATATATTTATGAATACATAACTTACTGCCACTGAAAAGGACACAGATTTCTTTCTGAATCATGAAATTTTACTGATTGTCTTGCATGTAGAACATTTTATCATGTATATTGTAATCTATAACCAATGATTGCAACCTCTGTCTTGTCTCTCCAATAAAAAATGACAATTCTGATCCGTGGAGCTCCCCTCCCTTCTCCTGAGCTTTCTTGTGAAGGCATTACAACTTGTGGCAGACCTTGGAACATGCTCAACTTTGTTGGTGTGTTTTCCCAGGTTGCTCCCCACATTTGGTTTCCAGTAAGCCTTTATCAAGCCTTCCAATGCCTCAAAAACTTTAATTTTGGTTGACAAAATGGCATAGTTGGCAGGATTTCAGAGCGACCTCCCTGGACCATCTCGAGTGGCTTCCAACCTTCGTGCAGACACCGGCAACGAACCCACTGCATTTCTAAACTTGGATGCACCTGCTAGGTCTACAAATGAGTTCCTCCTGAAATCAATTAACTTCTTGTCTTAGCAGAAGTTCTGGATTATTGAATTTGATTTCCTCCTTGGCTAGGACATATGACAAGTCTCTCAGAATGAGAGTTACTGCCACAAATTCGAGGTAAAGGTTTTTATTGAATACTGTGGCAAGGGAAAATAGGAACTCTGTGAATTGTTTCCTGGGAATTTGCAGTGAGACAACCTTTCCTTAGCTTTCTCCTTTTCTGATTGCGGGAGGGCACTCTTGCTCCACCACAGAGCTTGTCTCACTCAAAACCACCAAGACGGGAAATGGGTTCTCTAAGACTGTATTTGTACCAGCTGGTGTTTTATTTTGTTCTGTTTTGTTTTTTGGAGATGGAGTCTCCCTCTTATTGCCCAGGCTGGAATGCAATGGCACGATCTCGGCTCACTGCACCCTCGCCTCCCAGGTTTAAGCAATTCTACTGCCTCAGACTCCCAAGTAGCTGGGATTACAGGTGTTTACCACCACACCTGGCTAATTTTGTGTTTTTAGTAGAGACGGGATTTCTCCATGTTGGTCAGGCTGGTCTCAAACTCCTGACTTAGGTGATCCGCCTGCCTTGGCCTCCCAAAGTGCTGGGATTACAGGCGCCAGCCACTGTGCCGGGCCGCACCAGCTGGTTTTATGTATAATACCGTTCTTGTCCTCGCAAGTACTTAGGTAAGTGGATCAACCTAACTCAGGATGCTCATAAGCAGCAAAAATGGGGATTTTTTGAAATGCCTAAAATGATGTGTTTGAACACAAAATTGGAAAAAGCTGGCTTTAGAACCAAACATATGGAATGGGTGACTTCCAATAGCACCTAGAAGCTTTGTAACCTTGAACTGCTCCCCCTTCTTCTACAGCTCTGATCTGAACTCATTCCTTTTTGCTTGTACCCTTGGCTCTTATGCATCTCATAGGCAGAGATTTTTGGAATTTCATGACGCTCACATTTTCTTCTCTCAAAAGGGGGAAATCTATTTACATTTGAAACAAAAGAAGCAAACGAAACAACTACAGAATGAGAATAAAACTACTGAGATTAAAAAATATAAATTTTTTAAAACAATTTTTTCCCCTAAACATTGTTAATGAGAAACACTATGAGATTCTCAAATGTTGAGGCATGCCAGGTTTTCTAGACCTCCAGCTGGCTACATATTATGGCCCAGTCTTGTGCACATTTGTAAATTGATGGGCAAGTTACATTAAGGAAAATTCAGAATTCGAATAGTCATTTATTGGCAGGACCAGCTCCCAATATATCAACGTGGATTCAAGATCTCCCAGAGTTATTGAGTGGTCAATGAAAAAGAAAAACAAAGACAAAGAAACAGTTTTCTTTAAAGCTGGGCCCAGGGGAGACACCACATAAAGCCGCCCTGTGGACGTCTGACATTCCCCTGAAAACCTCATTTTTTTTTTTTATTGTGCTCTTTCAACAGGGGAGGGTGAGTGAGGTTGCATAAAGTTTCAGTGATAATTATACAAAAAGAATACATTTGCAAAACTGGTGCACAAAAATCACAAAGTGGTATTATAAAAGCAGAACAATATAAAGATAACTTCATGTGTGTCAGCATAGAAACCATACACCTTAGCAAGAATAGAGGTTAAACATAAACTTGTAACTATCAGCAAGAAATGCATTCGGCTCACAGCTGCAGGGGGAACAGGATCTGACACAGGACAACCACCCTGACCACCAAGCTGCAAGAGGAGGGGGCTCCATGCAGGCCTGAGGAGCCGTGGGAGAAGAAAGACTTTTACATCCTTATCTCCACAGAGGTTTTCCCTCACCACAGACGCCCCTCATGTGTCCATTTATATGATCTCCATAAGAGTCGCATTCCCTTTCCAGGGCCCTAATCAATATGCCTTTCCTGGGAAAGGAATCTGGGTAAACCTCTCCATTACACGTCCGTGTACAGGCTCTCTGCAGCAAGAGGCTTATTACATGCTGTCATCTCTCTCTGGCAGTCAAGTTGTGTGGTTTGTCCCTTTCACAAAGTTCCTGTTTTTACAGGAACAGCTCAGCAGAGCCAAAGTTACAAGTTATGTCTCAGCTGTTCACATTGTTCTTCATTTTCTCAAATATAATTGATACAGTAAGTAACAAGCATCACAAAGCAAATAACTCATTTCGGGGAAACCAATTTCTAAGAGAATTTACAGGTTAAAAATCAACAACAATTTCTTCTTGTTATTTCAGATAGCTCGGGCTTTGCCAATTCTTCCAGAAGCTTGGGGTTGCTCAGTCACCACAGTTTCCAGCAGTCATTATTCCAAAACACTGCAACTCTAAAGTTAGTATGTAGAGTCTTCTAAGTTCTCTCTTTCTCCATTTTTTTTTTCCTGCTGCCTACTATGAATCTGCTGACTTTTCTACTGCTGTTGAGATGAAGCTCACTGCTGATGGTATTACTAATTCAAGGTTCCTTAGAGGTTTTGTTTTTTTTTATAGAAATCAGCCAGCTCTAGTTAAAGGGTAAACATTAAAAATTTAACCCTAAATTCATCTGAAACCAAAGGAAAAAAAAAAGAAGTGACAGAGATTCTTTTTATTTTTTTTTGAGATGGACCTCGCTCTATCACTCAGGCTGGAGTGCAGTGGCATGATCTTGGCTCACTGCAACCTCTGCTTCTGGGGTTCAAGTGATTCTCTTGCCTCAGCTTCCTGAGTAGATGGGATTACAAGCACTGGCCACCATGCTTGGCTAAGTTTTCGTATTTTTAGTAGAGATGGGGTTTTACCATGTTGGTCAGGCTGGTCTTGAATTCCTGACTTCAAGTGATCTGCCCTCCTTGGCTTCCCAAAGTGCTGGGATGACAGGTGTGAGCCACTGCACATGGCCAAGAGGTTCTTAAAAACATAAAACTGCCATGGAAACTACTACATCCAAAATTTTGATTCAGAGCCTTCACTGTATCATCTATTGGGGCAAACAAAGCTTATTCGTGTAAACAGGTCCCAATTTTGTCAGAGATATAATTTAGATCCACTTGTCTTTTCACTCATAAATTAGCTCCAATATTCCCCAAGTTTATGTGACTTAAGTAAGTCTTTAATAAATAAGATAGCTTTAAAATTATTGATAAAATAAAAATAGAAATGTCTTCACAAGCTATAAAAATGATTAACATGGAAATAACTTGAAATAATGACTGGCTTTGTCAAATATCTCATTTCTCATAAGTAATCTAGGTAAACTTAAATAAATGTAAATGGGATAAAGTGCTTATACATACAATTTTCATGTACTTTGAAATATTTAAATTGTGTTAAATTAAATAATAGTTACTCTTTTATGTCTGAGTTATTTCCTATTAAGAAAAAATTATGTTAGAAGGAAACATGTTTCTAAAAATTACCAAATGATTTTCATCTATAAAATACTGATATGTGACAGATGATTCAAGAGTTCTTGCTTCCTAGGTTTTCACTAAAATGTAAGGTTGCTAAGAATAAAAATTCTAAATAACATGTATAATTCTGTGTATAAAGTGTACCAAAAAGCAAGATGTGTTTTTAAGAGAAAAAAGATCATAAAAAGGGATAAAATGTGTTCTTTACTGGGAAAAAATAATTTTGTCTAATTTGGAGGTTATTTAAAAGTTGATTCAAAATGTAGATTTAGGAGAACGATATAAGAAGATAGAAAGGAACCAGTAAGTTAGACAGAGAGAGAGAGAGAGAGAGAGAGAGAGAGAGAGAGAGAGAGAGAGAGAAAGTGGGGGGGAGGAGAGAGAGAAATGTGAAGAAAGTTGTGGACATAAAGATATATTTTTAGTAAGGAAGGTTAAAGAAAAGATAATATTGTATGGGAAAAAATCCTGAATAATAAATTTTTGTTCTAAAGTCAAATGACTTGTTATTTAAGAAAAAGGAAGTATAGGATAAAGTAAGGATTCCTAAATGGCCTGTATCAGTCACAATAAGGTTCATGAGAAGAGAATTTAGGAAAGAAATGTTGTGTGTGACCAATTTGACTATAATTAAAAGGAAATTATTTATAAGTGTTTCTAAAGATTGGTCCCCTATGTTAGAACAAAGTTTTCTTCAAGTATTGATTTGCTCTTAATGATGTTGTAAGAGGTTTTGATTTTTAATTCTGTTATCTTTTTCTTTTTGAAACTTTGGAGATTTATATTTTGGAAGTTCAACTTTTGCTGTACTCTACATGTAATCTGCTACATGTAATTTGCAGGTCGTGTATCATTGCTTTCTGTTTCTCCTCCTCTTTTTTTTTTTTTTTTGAGATGGAGTTTCGCGCTTGTTACCCAGGCTGGAGTGCAATGGCGCGACCTCGGCTCACTGCAACCTCCGCCTCCTGGGTTCAGGCAATTCTCCTGCCTTAGCCTCCTGAGTAGCTGGGATTACAGGCACGCACCACCATGCCCAGCTAATTTTTTGTATTTTTAGTAGAGACAGGATTTCACCATGTTGACCAGGATGGTCTCGATCTCTTGACCTCGTGATCCACCCACCTCGGCCTCCCAAAGTGCTGGGATTACAGGCGCGAGTCACTGCGCCTGGCCCTTCTCCTCCCCTTGAAAAGATATCTTTTTGCTTGGCTGGGGTGATAACGCTTTCTACCTTTTCATCAACTCCTATAACTTTTTTCTCTAGTTCTAATTCTGATGTTGTGGCTTGATGCTGAAATGTTTATCTTGAAGTTCTAGAAAAGCAATGTTTTCCTCATGTATAACTTGATTCCGTACTCTTAGCTTTTCTTGATGTGCCTGAATTGGTCAATGTAATTTGGAGACTTCCCATACAAAGAACCATGTATTCCCCTGATCAAGGTAGTGGTTTTCTTATTTACGTTCCTCTGTAATACAGTGTTCACTCATCACCCTGGAAACACTTTCCTGTGTCTATGTTTATTTAAATGTAAATATCCTTTTCATCAGGCTTGACTTCCAGGTTATCTAAATTGGCTTCTCATAAGGAGAAGCAATCACACTATAGGAGGTTTTTCTTTACCTTGTTGGTAGCTTACCAAAAAACCAAAGATTTCACATTCTATCAAGGTAATTCCTTTGTTGCCTTTTAATGAAAGGCAACACCTGAAGGGTTCTTGATTACTAAGGAAAACTGACCTTCAAATGGTTAAGGGTTTTAATTCATGTAACTCTCTGTATGGCCCCTGAGGTCTTTTGATTGCCACTCTGGTTAAATAAAGAACTATTGTTTTACAAAGACAATAACCTATAATTCTGTTTAGTTCCAATGTTTTGAAACTTCTGACGTATTTGGCATCTTTTCCAAAGGTCAAAATCCTAAGTTAAGTCTTTTTGGATTAAATATTAGGTTGGTGCAAAAGTAATTGTGGTTTTTGACCTAATAATTATATATATTTGGTAAATTATATAAAAAACATTGACCAATAATAGATAATACTAGATCTTCTTTCAGTTACATTTATGGGTATGTTGTTGATATTAATGTTCCAAAAATTATATAAATTGTAAAAACCCAACATGTTATCAGTCATACTTTTGATTATGTTAATTTTTTTCTAAAATTGTATATGGATATGTTATTAATATGAGTATTCTAAAAATTATATAAAAATTTTAAAAGTCCAATGGTCACTGTCAGATATAGTTCTGGTAGTTATCTTAAAATGTTACATATAATGGAAGTAACTACATTTCCTTGTCAGTTGGGACCTTTCATCAGATTTTACCCATCACTATTCAAAGTTTTTGTCATCACAGCTACTGCTTTTTTTTTTTTTTTTTTTTTTTTTAATTGAAACAGAGTCTCTCCCTGTCACCCAGGCTGGAGTGCAATGGTGCAATCTTGGCTCTCTGCAACCTCCGCCTCCCTTGTTCAAGTGATTCTCCCGCCTCAACCTCCCAAGTAGCTTGGATTACAGGCATTCCCCTCCACGCTGGTTAATTTTTGTATTTTTAGTAGATACAGGATTTTGCCATGTTGCCCAGGCTGGTCACAAACTCCTCAGGTCTTCCTAAAGTGCTGGAATTACAAGCCACAGCTATTGTTCTGAAATGTTCTCTAAACACATTTGCAATCAACTATACTCCAAAACTACTTTTCATGGAAGAGACTCTAACAAGTACTCTTGAATACAGATTTCTGATATCTTTAAGATCAACAGACTAAGTAAAAACTTCCATAAAAACTTATACATCAAGATCACTAACCTAACATCAAACAAGACAAGAATCACATGGGACTACACTGATGGAGGACTAAAATAATTTTTGTAACTTTTGTTTTTAAAAAAACATTTAAAATTCTATTTATATTCCATTTTCCACCATCAAAAAAGTTTTCCTCTTTTTGAGCTCCCTTAATAATTGGGTAAAGTATGCTTTTGTGAACAAAATTAAGACATTGACCTTTCTCTTTACCCAAATTCTCCAGAATATGGAAACTATTCCTTAACAGCTAAGGCCAAAATAATATCACCCAGCGACCGGATATGATTCATTATTCAGGAAAACAGCACCTAGCCTTGTGTCATATTCTACCCTATTTTGCTAACAACCTGATCTGGCTTCAATAACAAGGTTCTTTTTGTTGTTGTTGTTGTTTTTCTTTGTTTGTTTGTAGAAAGTGATTTATTTAAAGAGAGAGAGAAACAGGAGATGGAGAGGGAAAGAAACAGCTAACTCTCACACTGAGTGAGAGAATCCAGAAAGATGGAATCCAGGAGAGGAAAGCAGCTTCCATGAGAGGTTAGGGAATAGAGAGAGATGGAGTTTAGGAGAAGACAGGCTTCCATGAGAGTGTGTGGAAGGGGACTCCAGAGGGAAAATCCAGGAGAGAGAAAGACAGCTTCCACAAAGGGGATCCAAACTGGAGTCCCAGTAACAAGGTTCTTTCCCTACATTGAGAGATGAGACTTCCTGGGAATGAGTCTTCTCTGTGCCTAGCGTTAAAGAATGCCTGTCACTCTAACCTAAGCAGAGATTTATCATCAGTGCTTCCATGGGAAGATTTTTGATCAACAGAGGGAAATAATAACATACAGGTCACATTTGGCAGGCTTCCAAAGTAACCACCTGGGAATGATCTTATGATTTGTGGCTTACATCCTGTCTCTGAGTAACAAATCTTGTCATGAGTCCCTCAAGTCTTATTGTAAGTTCCTCAAATTATTGATCTACTGATTAATACGTAACCTGTTAACACTGAAACGGACACTGATTTGTTTCTGATGCGTGAAGTTTTGCTGATTGTCTTGTGTATAGGACATTTTGGCCAGTATGTTGTAATCTGTAGCCGATGATTATAAGCTCTGTGTTGTACCCCCTGATAAAAATGAATAACTCTGATATGAGAAGACCCCCGCCCTTCTCCTAGACTTTCTTACAATGGCATTCCAACTTGTAACAGACTTTGGAACGCACTTAAATTTGTTGCTGTTTCTTTCCAGGTTGATGCTTACATTTGACTTCCGCTAAAGCTTTTTTCAATTTATTTCTGCCTCAATAGTCTTAATTTTGACCAACAGTATATAGATTTATTTTAAGGAATAGGTGTATGTAATTATGGAGGTTGGCAAGCCTAAAATTCACAGGGCAGGCCATCCCGCTGGGGACCCAGGAACGAGCCACAGTTGCAGTTCTTGTCTGAAACCATCTTCCGGCAGAATTCCCTCTTGCTTGGTGGAGAGCAATCTTTTGTTCTACTCAGGCCTTCACCAGATTGGATGAGGCCCACCCACTCATGGAAGGCATTACTCAAAGTCCACCAATTTAAATGTTAAACTCATTCAAAAACACCCACACAGAAACATCCAGAATAATGTTTGATCAAATATCTGGGCACCATGGCCCAGCCAAGTGGATACACCACATTAACCACCATAGCTCCCTTGATGGGGGATGGAGGTAGGCTTTTGGATGGAAGCTGGGGATGTCTTATATCTCAGTGAGGCTTCATCCTGCACTTGGGACCCTGGATTTGATGGTGAAAGTTCATGATTAAGGACAGGAGAAGGAGGGGGTAACTGCAGACTGAGGGTGGGGGATGGCAGACTACATAGCTGTGTCCACAGTATCAGATCCCAAAGGTGGGAAATGAGAGATAACACTAAGATTAATGACGAATACCTGCATAGTGCCTACCATGTGCCAACACTGTCCTGAGCACTTTATTTTAATACAGTTAATCCCCCAGTAACCTCGTGATATAGTACTCATATTATTTCCATCATACAAATGGTAAAAGACTGAGGCTCAGCTGGGGTTTGAACCCAGGGAGTTTAACTCCAGAGATTTCACTCTGAATTACTGTTCTATTCTGACGGACAATTTGGGAAGGGCTTGAATAAGAAACATAAGAGATAAAGACTAGGGGATAGAAGCATGTTTGAGTGTTAATGCCAAATAACCTTTCCTTCCTTTAAAAGGCTTACGTGAACTAGCAGTAACATTGCCCTTGGAGAAGGAGGCCTCAGGGAAACTGTTAACTCTTAGATGAGAATGAAGAATTAGCATCTCAGGTTTAGGTGTCAGTGCTTGCTAAACAAGGAACCCTCGATCTTTGATCATTCAAAACTTAGGGAATGCTTGTGCATATGTGTACATGTGGGTATGCCTGTGTGCATTCAGCAGTTTCCGCTTGTCATTCATTTACTCACTTTTTTTTTTGAGCTCCAGGAATGTGCTGGCACTGATGACACAGTGATGACCAAGATAGACAAAGACCTGCTCTAGCCTGGCAGGCTGGTACGAAGAGGTGGAAAACATGTACGAAAACAAGGATCTTAGATTGTCAAAGTGCATCCTGGTTTGGCTGTATGAGAGGGACTTGGGTGCTAGTAGTTTACCTGCGAAGTGATTTCAAGAAGCACAGATTGGGTGGGGCACAGTGGCTCATGCCTGCAATCCCAGCACTTTGGGAGGCCGAGGTGGGTGGATCACCTGAGGTCAGGAGTTCGAGACCAGCCTGCAACATGGTGAAACCATTATTTCTACTAAAAATACAAAAATTAGCTGGGCGTGGTGGCACATGCCTGTAATCCCAGCTGCTTGGGAAGCTGAGGTGGAAGAATCATTGGAACCTGGGAGGCCGAGGTTGCAGTGAGCCGAGATCATGCAACTGGACCCTAGGCTGGGCCACAGAGCAAGACTTCATCTGAAAAAAAAAAAAAAAAAAAAGCACAAATTGAGAGGTGGGAAACTGAGACAGGAAAGGGGAAAAAAGCCCATAACATGTGCATTCGTGAAGGGGTATCACTGTGGGCAGCCGGGACTCAGTCCAGTGGGGTCCCTCTGAGGAATGGTGAAGTTTGCTCAGGATCACCCTGATGACAGGTGGAAGCTGGCAGCGCATCTATTTACTCCCATCTCCCACTGGTTGAGGGCTGTCTCCAGTGTGGTCACTTCTCCATGCTCATGGGTTGTGCATATGGGAAGCTGGACACGTTCTGTGGGGGAGAGAAACCCTTAGGCTGGGAAGCAGAAAGACCCAGGTTCTTGTCTAGGGAAGTGGCCAGTGAGCTGGAACTGTCTGCCTCAGCTCCAGATAAACTCAGAGGCAGGCCACAGGGCTGTGGACACAGTGCCACAAGAGGGCCCTGAAATGGGGGAAAATTTTGCTTGTTTAAGGAGCCAAAAGGATTGAGCAGGTGATGGAGGACAGGCGGAAATGGGCTGGAGAGGTGAGTAGAGGCCAGGCCCTGCTGCTCAGCCACCAACACAAGGGCTGTGGATTTTCTAAGTACAGAAGAAGTCACAGAGGATTTCAAGCAGAAATGCTAAATGACCTGAGGGTAATTTTTAACATAGGAGAGAGGAGTAAATGCCTGGAGAAGGTCAGGAAGGATGGGGTCCAAGGCACACAGGACTCTGGGAGGAGTAAGGATGCATATTCCATTAAGACAGGAGTGAGAGTGGGCACCTGCCTCCCACAGGGTTGGCCTAGGAAGAAGAGGGAGCTTCTGTTTTTATTTCCTTTTCTGTCTACTGTGCAGAGTGAGGTGCTCCCATTGGCCAAAATGGCGGTGGGAGGGATTGAAGGAGAGAGAAGTGACAGAACAGTTTTCTTTTCTTTTTTTTTTTGAGGCAGGGTTTCACTCTTTTTGTCCAGGCTGGAGTGGGCGCGACCTTGGATCACTGAGACCTCTGCCTCCCGGGTTCAAATGATTTTCCTGCCTCAACCTCCCAAGTAGCTGAGATTACAGACACCTACCACCATGCCTGGCTAATTTTTTGTGTTTTTAGTAGAGACGGGGTTTCACCATGTTGGCCAGGCTGGTCTCGAACTCTTGACCTCAGGTGACCTGCTCTCCTCAGGCTCCCAAAGTGCTGGGATTACAGGCATGAGCCACCGTTTATAGCTAACAGAACAGTTTCCTAAGAAAGCCACAAAGTGAACCCAGGAGATTAACCCAGGAGGGCAGTTGGACGGCTGAGTCTCTGAATGAATTCTGTGGTCATGAATTACAACAAATCAGAATCAGGTCACTTAAAGTGATTTTCTCAGGTGACATTTAGCTGCTCTGGTGTGGGTGAGCAGAAGTGAGACAGTTGGGTTGGAGCAGGCAGAGGTTTGGCCAGGAGAGTGCAGCCGAGGCAGGGAGGAAAGCGTGCTGGGGGACCTCTTAAGAGAGGGGTTCTGTTGGCCAGGGAATGGGGTGTGGTGGCTGGAACCCAGGGCCCCTTGTTTCTGTGTCCAGGGCCCTTGAAAGATGTACACTAGGCCAAGCGTGATGGTTCACACCTGTAATCCCAGCACTTTGGGAGGCTGAGGTGGGCGGAAGCTGAGGTGGGTGGATCATGAGGTCAAGAGATTGAGACCATCTTGGCCAACTTGGTGAAACCCCATCTCTACTAAAGATAGAAAAATTAGCTGGGCGTGGTGATAGGCACCTGTAATCCTAGCTATTCAGGAGGCTGAGGCAGGAGACTTCCTTGAACCCGGGAGGTGGAAGTTCCAGTGAGCAACCTGAGGTTGTGCCACTGCACTTCAGCCTGGGCAACAGAGGGAGACCCTGTCTCAAAAAAAAAAAAGAAAGAAAAGAAAAAAAATGTGCACTACAGGGAGTGAATTTGGCTTTGTTTTTTGAGTTTGTGCTCTATGAATGGAAATTCATTTATTTCCACACCACTTTCTCTCTACTTCATTCCCTTTCATTCATCAGAGTAATTGTGAAAAGTACATGAACTAATTCAATATTTTTTTGAGTATAAAAACCTATTTTAAACATTGAATTGTTTTCCAGGCTTCCAGATGAGTTGTTTAATGTCCACCGAGATAGAAAATATCCAATCAAAAGCTATACTAGGGGGATATTTATTTATAGGGCTGTATATTTCACAGGTATTACATCAATACCATCTTATAACATTTAAACAATACGGAGCAAACCATGGTCAGCTAAAATTTCCAAATGTGAGTCAAGGTTTATTGCTTATTAATGGAGGATTCTAGCACAGGTGGCAAAGGAAGTGAGCTGTTCAAAGAACTTGGGAGAGAGATCTGCCTCTGTTAGCTGGACGTGGACCTTTCTTTCTTGCTTTATCATTGCCTAGCTAGACATAGCTTGCTTTCTGGCATCATGTGGTCATTAAAAATCAGGATCCTCTCAGTGGAGAGGCATAGATAATTTGGACCCACCATCAGACATGACTCACTAATCAAAAACACCAAGTCATATATCTGAGAAGTAAGGGATAGCAAATTGATGTGCGCCTATTAATCGAATGTTCCAAGCAACAGGGTTTATATCCTAATGAGGAGAACATTCACCCCCAGGTATCAGTTCTTGCAGGCCCAGGGGCTGGCCTTTCATTGAACTTCTCAAAAAATGTCTCCAGCCAGCTCTCAAAGACAATGAACACACAATTTGCTTCCATCTCAATTTTAGGCAAAACATCTCTTTCATACACAAAAGTTACCATTTCTTTACTCATTACTCATACTCCCTTCCCTATGGGCAACTGGATTAGTCCACATTTACATTGCTATAAAAATACCTGAGAGGCTGGGAGGGGTGGCTCATCCCTGTAATCCTAGCACTTTGGGAGGCGGAGGTGAGTGAATCATGAGGTCAAGAGATCGAGACCATCCTGGCCAACATGGTGAAACCCCGTCTCTACTAAAAATACAAAAATTAACTGGGCATGGTGGCATGTGCCTGTAGTCCCAGCTACTCAGAATGCTGAGGCAGGAGAATCTTTTGAACCTGGCAGGTAGAGGTTACAGTGAGCTGAGATGGCACCACTGTACTCCAGTCTGGCGACAGAGCGAGACTCGATATGAAACAAACAAATGAAAACAATAACAACAAAAGCCTGAGACTGGTGATTTATAAAGGAAAGGGGTTTAATTGGTTAACGGTTCTGCAGACTGTACAGGAAGCATAATGGCATTTGTTTCTGGGTGAGATGGGAAAGGTTCCCCTGTCCCCTTACGGGGCATATGATGGGGTTGTGGCTTTCTTCTTCAATGCCGTGATGCTCAAGCCCCAGGGCTGCATACAGATGGGCAGGCTGTGGGGCTCTGACCCCATGTCAGTGTCTAGGGGTGAAGGCTGACAGCTCCCGAAGCCCCGGTTGGTGGCGTGTTACAGGGAGCTCTTTTAGTTTGCCGTCTAGAGGTGGCTTGTGTGAATCAGCTCAGTTAGACCCCTGCCTTATCACAAGGACAGAGGGATTTCTGTATCCTGGGGTTCTTGCCTTGGTGTACCAGAAGAATCAGATCACTCGTGGGCTTGGAGAATGAGTGCAAGGTTTTACTGAGTAGAAGTATCTCTCAGAAGATGGGGGAGCCAGAAGGGAGATGTTCTCCTGGAGTCAGGCTGCTTGGCGGTTCCGGCTCTCCTCTGACCGCTCAGGCCAAACTCCCCATTGTTCCTATGGTCGATGGCCTGCTAGCCTGCCCCTGCCTAGTGGCATGCTCTTCTTCCAGCGTGCTCTCCATGACTAGTGGATTGTGTCTTCTTCACAACGTCCAGCCGCTTGTATGTGTCTGCTGGCAAGGGTTTCTCCCTCCCCTCCCCTCCCTCCCCTCCCCTCCCTCCCCTCCCTCCCCTCCCTCCCCTCCCCTCCCCTCCCTCCCCTCCCCTCCCCTCCCCTCCCCTCCCCTCCCCTGCCCTTCCCTTCCTCCCTTCTTCTCTCCCTCCCTGTCTTTCTTTCCTTTCTTTACAGAGTCTTGCTCTTGATGCCCAGGCTGGAGTGCAGTGGTATCATCTTGGCTCACTGCAACCTCCACCTGCAGGGTTCAAGTGACTGTCCTGCATCCACCTTCAGAGTAGCTGGATTACAGGTGTGGGCCACCTGTATTTTTGTATTTTGTAAAAATACAAAAAAAAATACTTTTTTGTATTTTTAGTAGAGATGGAGTTTCATTCTGTTTGTCAGGCTGGTCTCAAATTCCTGACCTCAGGTGATCCACCTGGCTTGGCCTCCCAAAATGCTGGGATTACAGGCATGAGCCACCATGCCCCACCACTGTCACCCAGGCTGGAGTGCAGTGGTGCGATCTCAGCTCACAGCAACCTCCACCTTCCAAGTTCAAGGGATTCTCCTACCTCAGCCTCCGAAGTAGCTGGAATTATAGGCGCCTAACACCACGCCCAGCTATTTTTTTTTGTTTTGTTTTGTATTTTTGGTAGAGACAAGGTTTGACTATGTTGGCCAGGCTTGTCTCAAACTCCTGACCTTGTGATCCACCCACCTCGGCCTTCCAAAGTGTTGGGATTACAGGCGTGAGCCACCATGCCCAGCAGGTCTTGGGTTTTTATAGGCATAAGATGGATGCATGGCAGGCCAGGGTGGTCTTGGGAAATGCAATATTTGGGTGGGAAGGCAGGAATGCCTGTCCTCAGCTAGGTCTGTAGGGGTGGCGTGCTAGCCAGGGACCACACCTTTCTCTACCCAGCACTTCCCTTCCCAACTACTGAATCATGGAGAGGCCTCAGGAAGCTTCCAGTCATGGTGAAAAGAAAAGGGGGAGTGAGGTGTCGCATTTGGCAGAGGAGGAACAAGGGAGAATGGCACGGGTGGTGCTATACACGTTTAAACAACCAGATCTCACAAGAACTCACTAACTATCATGAGAACAGCACCAAGGGGACAGTGCTAACCATTGATGAGAAATCCACCCCTATGATCCAATCACCTCCCACTGGGCCCTCCCTCCCATACTGGGGATTACCATTACACAGATTTAAACCATGTCAGTAACCAACGTCAACACCTTGGGTTCCATTCTTTAAAAGTGTGTGTGTGTGTGTGTGTGTGTGTAAGAAACATATAAATGGTGCCAAACCATGCAAATTATTTTTCAATTTTACTTTTTGATAAGTGTGGGAGGTAGAAAAGTTCCTTTTTAAAGTTTCCTTTCTTATTAAAGAATAAGTGTGACAATAACTTTGTTAAGTCCAATCCTATATAGCTGTTAGACATGCCATGCTTACAGGCATGCAGTATATTCTACGTGCTTGTACTTTAACCAAGATATCTGTGCTGGACATGCTCACAGGCATGTCCCAGCTCTCCACTGCTTTTACCTGTTTAAACAAGTTTTAGGTTGTTAGCCAGTCGGGTTTTAGTTTAGATTGTGAGGTCTGGTTCCAGCGAACGGAGATCAGACACAGCAGTAAGGACAATCCCAAATGCTTAAGGAATAAATTTGTGTGTTTTCCTTTGTTCATTGTACTCTGGTGTCACGACTGCTAGTGAGGGTACCCTTCCTGCAGTCCAGGAAGTAAAAATTGTGTTGCTGAAAGAGCCTTTGTCTCAGTGCTAATTTTTCTTTGTGACACCGAGCATCTATTTCTAACAGTAAGTATTGGGCATCTTTCTGTGTCAGCGGATGAAGGTCTGCTACGTTATTTTAATATATGCAGAGAATCCCATGGTCCCACAGTGTTTCAGTGGGAGAGTTTAGCCACTCTCCTATTGATACACATTTACAAATTTCCCAACCCCCAGCATTTTGCGCTCACAAACAGGGCTACAAAACTGCTTTTGTATGCATATCTTTGTGTGCAGATGCCAGTACTTCTTCAGGTGGGTTTCCAGGAATGAAACTGCTAGGGTAAAGGGAATGCCCATTTAAACATTGGCCAATCATGCCTAATGGGTTCCAAATGATCTCACAAGTTCACAACTGCTTCCAGCAAGTATCGGAAAGCACCTGTTTTCACACATCCTTGCTAATATTTGTTACTATCAATCTTTTTAATTTTTGACAATATAGTGAGTTCAAAAATTATATCTCATAATTGTTTTAATTTTCATTTCCCTGATTACTAGTGGAAGCTGTGCATTTTCTCATAGGATCATTGGCATTCCTATTTTTCTTCTGTGAATTGCCTGTTTATATCATTTGTCTGATTTTTATTGTCTTGTGTGTCTCAATGATTTGTATATAATCTTGATATAGTTTGGCTATGAACTCTATGTGAGATAAGTGCGTTGCACATAATGTCTCCTGTTTGCTGTTTGTATTTTAACTTTGTATTGGAGGTGTCATTTTTCAACAAAAATGTTTTCAAATTTTCTGAGACTAAACATGTTAATTCTTTATAATATGGCTTCTGGGTTATATGTCTTGGTTTAGGAAAATCTTTCCAATACTAAGATTGTAATTATTACTTCATAGTTTTACTCCAGCTCTTCTATAGTTTCATTTTTTTACATTTGGAATTTTTATCTAACAGGAATTTATTTTTTGTATTATACAAGTTATGTATCTAAGTTAATTTTTTCACATGGATATGGAGTTTATTTATTGAATAGTCCTTTCTTTCCTAGGAATTTGAAATGCTTTGATAGCAAATAATATTTTGTCACCAATAATAAATGCATGTATGACATTAAATAAAGCATGTAGAACAGTTCTTAATTCCTTATTATATCATTACTGTTGTCATTGTAGATGAAATTGCCATATATACGCAAAACTGTAGTTTGGATTCCGTTCCTGTGATCTGTTTATTTATCTCAATAAGTTCAGACTGCCATAATAGAATACCATAGGCTGGGTGGCTTAAAAAACAGACATTTATTGCTCACAGTTCTGAAGGCTGGGAAGTCTAGGATTAGGGAGTCAGCATGATAAGATCTTGTTGAGGGAAAGGTATTTTCTTGGTCCACAGTACAGATGGTTGTCTTCTTTCTGTGCCATTACATGGCACAGAGCAGAGAAAAGAATCAGGCTCTTTGCTGTTTCTTCCTATAAGGGCACTAATATTGTCATGAAGGCTCCACTCACATGACCTAATTACCTTTCAAAGTCCCCGCTCCAGATATTGTCTCATTGGAGTTTAGGGTTTCAACACAGGAAGTTTTGGGGTGACATAAAAATAATCCATTTCACTATTTGTATGCCTACACCAGATCATTTAAAAAAATCTCTGCATAATCTTTGTTCTAACATCTGTTTGGACAAATTCTCCCTCATTTTCTATTGTTTTTTGGCATTTTTTTTCTTTCTTTTTTTGAGATGGAGTCTCACTGTTGCCCAGGCTGGATACAGTGGTGCCATCAGTGCAACCTCTGCCTGCGGGTTCAAGCAGTTCTTCTGCCTCCTGCCTCTGAGACTACAGGTACGTGCCACCACATCTGGCTAATATTTGTATTTTTAGTAGCAATGGGGTTTTCCCATGTTGACCAGGCTGGTCTCGAACTCTTGACCTTAAGTGATCCACCCACCTCAGCCTCCCAAAGGGTGAGCATTACAGGTATGAGTCACTGCACTTGACTTAGTTTTTGGCATTTTCTTGGGGATATTCATACATACATGATTCCACTTTTACTCCTCTGTTGGCTGCAAGTTATATATACTCTTCTACAATTTTTAATCATCTCTCTAGATAACAATATGCTTTATTGACTTAGCAAAGTCTAATATTAGTTGGTACATTTATTTTCCTCTTGGACAATGTAAGGCCCTCAGAAGAGTTTTACTCCATGTACTCCTTTCTTGCTCATGTGCTGTTGTTCTGTATTTTAATTCTATATGTACTTAAGCCTTCACAGGGAATATTAATAGTTTTTGAAAGGAACTCAGTGTTCATTTTGGTTTATCTATATATTTACCATTAATTTTTGTTCCTTGTTCTAATCTCCACTATTGCATCTGGGATCATTTCCTTTAGAATTTTCTTTAGTGCAAATTGGTTAGTCGTGAAGTCCCTTGGTTTTTTGCTGTTCTAAAAAAGTCTTTATTTTCACTGGCTGTAAATTCTAGATTGGCAGTTATTTTCTTTTAGTACATTGGAAATACCACTCCTCTGTCTTCTGTCTTCCACTGTTGCTGTTGAGAAGTCAATTGTAAGTATTGCATTATATGTATATGCACACACACACACACACACACACACGCGCCACATTTTCTTTATCTGCTCATTAGTTGATGGGCACTTAGGTTGATTTCATATCTTTGCAATTATGAACAGTGCTGCTATAAATACAAGCATGCAAGTGTCTTTTTGTTTTTTGTTTTCACATTTTATTTTTTTATTGCATTTTAGGTTTTGGGGTACATGTGAAGAACATGCAAGATAGTTGCATAGGTACACACATGGCAGTGTGATTTGCTGCCTTCCTCCCCTTCACCTATATCTGGCATTTCTCCCCATGCTATCTCTCCCCAACTCCCCACCCCCTGCTGTCCCTCCCCTATTCCCCCCAAGCAAGTGTCTTTTTGATATAGTGACTTCTTTTTCTTAGGGTAGATACCCAGTAGTGGGATTGCTAGATCAAGGTGTAGATCTACTCTGAGTTCCAAAAAGTTGCTTTTAAATACTGTTTCCATCTTTGTTTGTCTGTGGGGTATGGGTGTTGGTTGGTTTAAAGCAAAATGGTTTGCCATTATTTGAAGTGGAAGTCCGGCATTTTCTTTTTCATTTAAATTTTGGAATTAGGGTTGTCAAGTTTAACCAACTCCTGTTGGGATTTTGAATGCGATTACTTTGTATTTATGGATTCATTTGGAGTACAGTAGAAATTTCAAAATATTGAGTCTTTACATTCAAGCTTATTTAAAATCTGTCTTATGCCTTAGTCAAGTTTTTACTTTCATTAATCGATAAATTGTCCACTCATTTATAAATTTATTTCTGAGTATTTTTATAAATTTCATTGTTAATGAGAATGAGATGCTCTATTCCATGAGCTGGCAATCTTTGCTTGCGAAGGGCTAGATCGTAAGCTAGATTTTAAGCTTTAAGGACCATATGATCTCTTTTTCAGACAACCAACTCTGCCAGTGCACTCTGAAAGCAGCCCTAGACAATATGTAAACAAATTGGTATAGCAATGTTGCAATAAAACTTTATTTACAAAAACAGGTCGCAGAATGGGCTTGGCTCATGGGCCATAATGTGCCACCTCCTGCTGTATCCCACTACATTTTCCAATTGTTAATTTCTTTGTGTTTTAAAGCTATGGATTTAAAGACTTTAATCTTAAAGTTGAAAAATTTAATAAACTCTCTGATTAGTTCTAATGCTTTTTTCATCTGATTATCCTGGATTTCCCAGAGAGGCGAATGTATGGTCTGTAAATGCTGACAAATCTTCCTCTTGTTACATGATAATCACACATTCTGTTTAATTTTTGTACTTTGTTGCCTTGAATAGATCTTCCAGTGCAATACTGTGTAATTAGAGTGATAACCATCATCTTCATATTTTAAATTTTTGTTTTGGAGAAAATATTTCAGATATTTTCACCATTATCTGTGATGTCTGCTGTGAGTGATCAACAGATGAGCTTTGTAAGATTAAGAAAGTTTTCTTCTATTTGTAGCCTACTGGGGGATTAAGAATGGTGAATTTGATCAAATGCTTTTCCACTATCAGTTGAGATAATCTCATATTTTTATCCATTTAATTTATTAATGTGATAATTTACAATTACTGATTTCCTGGTATTCAATTGTTCATGTATTTCTGGGGAAAGTTTTTTGGTGATAGTGTATTAGCATTTTAGTACACTGATGCATTTTATATTCAAATATATTATTTAACAATTTCACATTTAAGAGCTTGAATGAGATTGGCTGGCAGGTTATTTTTTGATGCTATACTTATTCAGTTTTGGTATCATGGTTACGGATACCTTACGGAATGAATTAAGATGCATTCTCTGGAAGTTTCGTCTGAAATATTTCATACAATTAGGTATTTTCTGTTTATTCACGATTTGGTATAACTGGTCCCCAAATCTTCATAAGGTGATGCTTATTTGGAGTGTAATTATTGACCATGATTTCAATTTCTTCCAAAATTAGTCCATTCAGAATTTCTGTTTGTTCTTGAATATATCGAGGTAATTTTGCAAGAAAATAATTTATTTTGCCTAAATTGAAAAATCTATTGAAGAAAATTATTAATTTTTTTCCTATACTTATAAACATCTTTTCCATGTCTATAGTTAGGCATATTTCTGATTCTGAATGTTATTGATCTTGTTTCTCTTATTTCTTCACTGTAATTACTGGAGATCTGTACATGTTATTGATATTTTTAAAAAGCTTTGATTTTACTGATCAAGTCACTCTTACACTATTTTGTTTTCGCTTTCATATACTATGCTATTACTACCTATATCCAGAGGGAAAATAGTTCCGTATATTATTTGTGAGATTTTGATGGTTAACATTTGAATTTTTCAGGTATTTGATGCATTTGAAAGATAATTCATTCCTCTTGGGAAGCCTGTTCTGAGTGCTGCTGAATTCTTAGTCCATCTGTGTGTTGAGTGTGATTCCTCTCTGGCATCGTGTTGGTTTTCTGTAAGTGCTTGGTGGGTTTTGATGTGTCCTCACTTCCAGGATACCTGAGCCTGGTGTTCCCCATGGCCTGTCCATGGTGATTATGTAGGAGGGTTGGGGCACCCTCAGGAGTGACGGCTTGGATGGGAGCTCGATTTCCTGGGCATCCCATCCTGCCTCGTGGCCAGTGTGGTCCAAGGGCCTCACTGGCCACATTGGACACAGCTCCACACTCTTGGCCTCAATGCTGTCTGTCCAGGGACGAGGGGCGGGACTGAGCTGCCTGGCTGCCCTGGGTTCTTTGTCCCAGTGATGCCCTCTCTGAATGACCAGAGTCTACTCTGTCTCCTATTTAAGGCCTTTGAGTTTGGAATTCCTTGGAACAGCTTCTCCCTTTGAAGTGGTCTTTTCCTTCAGAAATTTCCTGTGAGATTGTTTCATTTCAGATCAAATCTGGTGTATAGTTTTCAAAAACATACACCATTTCTGAAATGCTGGGATCATTTTTTATTGTTTTCCTAGCCTATTGTATATTTTAAAGTCATTTAATTTCATTTCATAGAATTATAAATAGCCATGCTCACTACTACAAAGGCAATTGCACTGTTACATAAACCCATGTTTTATTAACCTCGAGCTCTCATACACATTTGCAAAATAGTTGCAGATCTACAAGAGATGAGAGTTAGACAAATATAACTATATAGGAGTTTTTCTGTATCGAGAGTAGTTAGTACTCACATGAATTCAAGGCTCTGCAGTGACATATGATACACAGGTTGAGAATAATGAGCTAAACATCCAGGCCAAATGGGGTGGCCACAGATTAGTACAGTAAGGCAAGTAAAAAGGAAAATGAATATAATCTATTTGTCACTGTAATTTTCTTTTCTTTTCTTTTAGGTTTTTTTTTTTTTTTTTTTCTGAGAATCTTGTTCTGTCACTCAGACTGGAGGGCAGTGGCACAATCTCGGCTCACTGCAACCTCCACCTCCTGGGTTCCAGCAATTCTCCTGCCTCAGCCTCCCTAGTAGCTGGGGATTACAGGTGCCCGCCATGACACACAGCTAATTTTCGTATTTTTAGCAGAGATGGGGTTTCTGCCATGTTGGCAAGGCTGGTCTCGAACTCCTGACCTCAGGTGATCCACCCACCTTGGTTTCCCAAAGTGCTGGGATTACAGACGTGAGCCACCGCACCTGGCCTGTCGCTGTAATTTTCTCTTTTGAGATTTATCAATTTAAAGAATAATTTTTAATATTAAGGTGGCTTATATAAATTTTGGTATATGTGGGGGTGAAAGTGATGATGTATATCAATTAGGATAAGGAAAAA
Organism: Callithrix jacchus; assembly: GCF_049354715.1. Lineage (NCBI taxonomy): Eukaryota > Metazoa > Chordata > Mammalia > Primates > Cebidae > Callithrix > Callithrix jacchus. The sequence continues at coordinate 107,378,491 of NC_133506.1, forward strand.
TATGTTTGCTGAATTTGGGTTTGGTGGTTTTCAATCTGTTTGCTAGTGATTGTTAAACACGATACTTGTGTTGGAGGTCCCCGAGATCCTTCTCATCGCAGATTTGCTAGGGAGACTCACAGGACTCAACATGTAGTTGTTGTCACAGCTGTGGTTCATTACAGCAAAAGGATACACAGAAAAATGAGCCCAGGGAAAATGCACATGAGGTAAAGTCTGGAGAAAGCCAGGTGCAAGTTTCCCAAAGTGGTTTTGAGTGAAGTCACACAGGACACACTTAATTCCTCCAGCAATGAGTCGTGATAACACCTGTGAAATGTGTCTATCAGGGAAGCTCGTTAGAGATTCAGTTCCAGTGCCAAGGGTTTTTATGGGAAGCTGGCCACTAGGCACCCTGTGTCTAGTATGGACCAAAGTTCTGGCTTTCCAGAAGAAAAGGAGGTATCAGCATAAACCATATTGTTCACGCAAATGGTTTAGGCACAGGGAGTCACTCTTACCCTCTAGGCAAAGTTTTGCGTCAGAAGAAAGAACTGTCTACCATTCAAGTTCCCAGATGCCAGCCAAGGACCTGCTTACAAAGTATTGCTCTGTTGCCCAGGCTGGAGTGCAGTGGCGTGATCTCGGCTCACTGCAACCTCCTCCTCCTGGGTTCGAGCAATTCTCCTGCCTCAGTCTCCCGAGTAGCTGGGATTACAGGTGCACGCTGCCATGTCTGGCTAATTTTTTGTATTTTAGAAGAGGCAGGGTTTCACTTTGTTGCCCAGGCTGGTTGTGAACTCCTGAGCTGAGGCAATCTGCCTGGAATCGCCTCCTAAAGTGCTGAGATTATAGGCGTGAGCCACAGCACCCAGCCAAGCAGGCCGTTCTAAGACTTGCAGTCCTAGCCCTACTATGTGAACTCTTTTCTGTACAATCACTAACCTTTGCTTTTGAGTACAGTGACTGCAACAAATAACATGTTACTGACAAAATCTGCAATACAGCTTTTACCCTTCTTTTCTCCTTTCTTTTTTTTTTTTTTGAGATGAAGTCTCATTCTGTCGCCCAGGCTGGAGTGCAATGGCACACTGTTGGCTCACCGCAACCTCCACTTCCTGGGTTCAAGCGATTCTCCTGCCTCAGCCTCCCAAGTAGCTGGGATTATAGGTGTTTGGCACCATGCCTGGCTAAGTTTTGTATTTCTACTAGAGTTGGGGTTTCACTGTGTTAGGATGGTCATGAGCTCCTGACCTCGTGATCTGCCCACCTCGGCCTCCCAAAGTGTTGGGATTATAGGCATCAGCCACCGCACCTGGCCTTCCCCTTCTTTTTTCTCCTCACAAGCCAGGAACATGCGGGCTGCCGCAACTTTCTTAGGAAATTGGTGTGTGAGAATACTTATTGATTGATTGGCCAAAATCTGACCGATCCATTCAATGACTGATTACTTCTTTCATAAATATTTGTGAGGTATCTACTGTATACCAGATACTGATATAAAGATGAACAAGGGGTGCATTAGTTTAATAGTCAAATGCTTGCACCTGACCCATAAATGTTAGGACTTCCTTTAAGACTCATCCTTGGTCAACTTTTTTCCTCCCATTCTTCTTACAATTCCAATGACTTCAACTTCTTCCTATAAACTGATGCTTCTTGAAACTGTATCTCTAGCCCAAATCCCTCTCCCATGTCTTCAAACCCCCGTATCTGACTGTGGAATGTCTCTTTAGGACTCCTCCACCACTGTCTCACATTCATCTTATTCAAGACTGAACTTGGCACTTCCCCCAAGTCCGTTCCTCCTCTTTATATGTCATATTCTGGTTTATGGTGTCTCCATTTATCCCATTAATAAAATTAACTGGAAGTGATTGTTGACTCCTTTCTCTCCTCCCATCCCGAAAGCCTTGGTCGCTCAGCAGTAAACTATTGCTGGGTAACACACCACCCCAGAAGTCAATGGCTTAAAGCGGTTGTTATTGTCACTGGGGGCTGAGTGATCTGTGCTGGGCTTGGCTGGGGTGGTTCTGTTTCACTTGTCTCTCTTCCTCCTCCCAGGTCCGTAAAAACACACAAAACCTCTCAAGGCACCAGATTGGAGTGGTGCAGTGTTACCTCTGCCCTACTCTATTAGCCAAGTAAGTCACATGGCTGAATCTGTACTCTGCCCATTTGGTGGGAGAAGCTGCAGAGTCAAAAGGCAAAGGGTGTGGAGAGGAGAAGAGATGAAGAATTGGAACCAGTAACACGATTGCCCATGGTCATGAAGTCCTGTAGCTTTGACCCCTTAAGTACCACCTCTTGGCTTCCACCCCCTTTGCTACAGCCCTTGTTCAGACCTTCTCAGCGCTCTCCTCCCCTCTTGCAGCATCCCCCTCTTGGATATCTTGCTTTTAGACTCTCCACAGGGCACCAGAGTCATGGGTCTGTCTAGATGCAAATCTGAACTAAAGTGAATAGTCCTCTAGGGCTCCCTGTATCCTCAGGAGAAAGTCTGAGTTCATGCATGGCTTTCCACAATGCGGACCCTTCCTGCTATCTGAAGCTTAGTTTCCCCTACTCTCCTTTTTCTTCTGCCTTGCTAAGTTCTCTGGAGTTCCCACACACACTATGCAGTTTCACACTATCGTGCTTTTGCACAGGTTATCTCCTGGGCTTGGAATGCCCTTGCCTTCTTGCCTGCCCAGGGAGGCACTCCACACCCTTTACTACTCTGTGGCATTTTTCTTCCCTGAAGTTTTCCTGAACTCCCCCAGCCAAGGTGACTGTGCCTCCCTTAGTGTCCCTACCACCCTGGAACCCTGTGAGTCATACATGTATATAACATCTAATCATGAGGCCATGACCTTCTCTGGGCCTCATGTATTGTATGTACCATTGTACGCTGAGTACTTAGCACAAAATGACTAATTTCAAGCTATAACAGCAAAGCTGAGTAGATGTGTCCAAGGCCATAAGGCCTGCAAAGCCTGAAATACTTACTATCTGACCCCTTTCAGAAGAAGCTGATTTAGAGGTTTGCACTTGGACCAGAAAGGGGACTTCCTAGGGAGAGTTGAAGGCTAACAACTCAGTGGGGCTTGGGCTGAATTTCCCCAATGCACTCATTAGGAAGGCAAAACCGGAGGTGCTGGTAGCACTCAGGGCAATGTTCCCCTTGTTCCCCTACTCCTGGCCATTCTGTGTTGATCGGTATGACAAGCGGGACAGGCTGGGAGATTCTGTTCCCAGTGTGCAATTCTGCTCTGTGGGCTTGGTGCTGCTGGTGGGAACAGCCCAGGTCTGGCCCCTGCTGGGACAATCACAGGGTGTGCAGGCCTAAAGTCAGGACCCCTTCAGAGGACTCTTCCTGTGGCCTGTAGACATTCTTGCTAATTTTGGCAAGAATTCAATCTATTTTTCACTAAGTGATGGATGAATGGAGGATGGTTGGTTGATTTCAGGCTCACAGGAAGAGGGTATTAATGACTGCCTTTAATACCTTGTGGGTGACATTAGAGCATTCATAAAATGAAATAGGAGTATATTTCTTAATATACAATAATTCTAATTGGACTCCTATGGTAATTTTTACTGGACTTACTTTTCACTTTGAGGCTCAATTAATTTAGTGATTTTAATTGGGTGTGTGGAAATTCTTAACAGGCCAATGTAGATGTTGTTGTATATGTGAAACCTTTAGAGGCCAGTCTAAATATTAATCTGATGCTCTGGGGAGAGTTTAGGAGCAGCCACCATGGAATTGAATGCTGCTAACAATTTAGGGCAGGGGACAGCAAAATATGGAGGATGGGCCAAATGCAGCTTGCAGCCTTATTTTGCAAATAAAGTTTCCCAGGAACATAGCCACATGTATTCATTTATATATTATCTGTGGCTAATTTCAAGCTACAACAGCAAAGCTGAGTAGATATAACCAAGGCCATATGACCTGCAAAGTCTGAATTATTTACAATCTGACCCTTTACAGAAAAAGTTGATTTAGAGGCTTACACTTGGGGACTTCTTAGCATGAGCTGATGGCTAACACCTCTGTAAGATCCTGCAACCCCTCTTTTTATTTTATTTGGAAAAGAAGCTGGGATTTTGCCAATGCTTAGAATTATATTTAATAGCATATGAGATTCCTGGGAGATACTTCGACAGGCATTATTAAGCATCTACTATGTGCCTAGTGCCCTGTTAAATGCTAGAGATGCAAAGACTATGGGGTTTGCAAGTCTAACCCTTCACTGAAGTGCTTCAGGGCCAACACTGCTGTCCATCCCTGGGGCTATCTGTGAACCTGAGAATCATTATTCTGGGAGGGGTGAGATTTCCAGTGGAGGCTTTTATTGACCTTTATGGTCTGAGACTCAGAACCAAGTGATACTGGGAAGGACACACAGGCTTATGGAAATTGCCCAACTTGAATTGGTTGGGTGAGGTTTATCTGCAGGAGTGGCAGGATAATTTCCCAGACAATTTTTCTTTAATGTTTCATTTGCTCTTATTTCACTGCTTGCGAAAGATTTTCCACTAATTTTTTTTGTTTATTGTTTTATCTGGTGATAATGTTGAAAATACTAAGTGGTATAAAAGGCCACTTGGACTCGGAATTTGAGCAAACCTAGGGCTTGGGAGACACCTTTGGTCTTGATGAGTGTTCAGCACCATCATTGGAGCAGACAGCAGAGCTGCCCTGGGGTTACTGAACCTCCTCCTGGCCAATGAACCAGAGCCTTGCACCCCATGACTATGAGAGAAGCATTCTCTCTGCATGTTCTTGGGTCTTGGCATTCTTATTAGGGGAATCAGAGTTGAGGGAGATGGAGTGTCCCAAGACCTGGAGAGAAGAGGCTGCCCCAGGAGTTTCCAATGCTGCTACTGAAGCCTGAGTGTCCAGTGGGGGATATTTGAGCAACTCAGTGCCTGGAAAAGGGATCAAGCTGCAACCAAGTGGGAGGCGGAAGGGCAGCGGGGCCAGGGCTGAGAACCCGGAAAGAAGAGAAAGCAGTGGAACTTGGGCTGGATTTCCCCAACACACTCATCAGGAAGGCAAAACCAGAAGTGCTGATTGCATTCAGGGCCACGTTCCCTTACTCCTGGCCATTATTCTATGTTGATTGGCTTGGAAGTGTGGGGGGCTTCTTTGTGATCTTGGGACAGGCTGGGAGATTCTGTTCCCAGTGCGCAGTTCTGCTCTGCACACTTGGTGCTGCTGGAGGGAACAGCTCAGGTCTGGCCTCTGCAGGGACAAGCGCAGGGCGTTCACACCTAAAGTCAAAGTGCCTTCAGAAGACTCTCCCTGTGGTCTGTAGACCTTGTAGGTTTCACTTATGCATTTGGATTATTTCTGACTTACTTCAGCCTCTTTAGATCCTAATAGTGGCCATGGAAAATGATGGCTGTAGGGTATTTTTTTTTTGGAGATGGAGTCTTGCTCTGTTGCCCAGGCTGGAATGCAATGGTGCAATCTTTGTTTACTGCAACTCCCACCTCTCAGGTTCAAGCGATTCTTGTGCCTCAGCCTCCCAGGTAGCTGGGATTACAGGCACCCGCCACCGTGCCCAGCTAATTTTTGTATTTTTAGTAGAGACAGGGTTTCATTATGTTGCCCAAGTTGGTCTTGAACTCCTGACCTCAGGTGATCCACCCATCTTGGCCTCCCAAAGTGCTAGGATTAGAGGCGTGAGCCACTATGCCTGGCCTGTAGAGTATTTTTTAATGAACTTTCAGTTTGCAGAAATCTTGGGTGTCAGAGGCAGCGTGTAATTTGGCAACAAAATTAAGGCAAGGAGACGGGCTCATGATCTCATGATAGGTTCTAATATTTACATATGGGGAAGCTCTTAAATGTTAGTGAGTCCACTCAGATCACCTGGTTATATTTAAGTTAAAGAAAATGACAAGGGGCAGAAAAGGGGTGATTGGGTATTGGGGAGAGAGAATGCAAGTAGAATTAGGGGGCTAGAGTGGGGTGATGGTTTGCAGACTTGTGTTTGTGTGTGTGTGTGTGTGTGTGTGTGTGTGTGAGAGAGAGAGAGAGAGAGAGAGAGAGAGAGAGAGAGAGAGAGAGAAAGAAAGAGAAAAAGAGAGAAGAAATAAGAAATGGGGGCAAAGCACACCTGGGTCCTACAGGGGAGCTTGGGCTCAGCCATCATCCATCTGGAGTGCTTCATGCAACCTTGTCACTCATTTGAGTCTCTTTTTCTTTTTTGTTTGTTTGTTTGTTTTTGAGATGGAGTTTCCCTTTTGTTACCCAGACTGGCGTGAAATGGCACGATTTTGGCTCACCGCAACCTCCGCCTTCTGGGTTCAAGCAATTCTCCTGCCTCAGCCTCCCGAGTAGCTGGGACTACAGGCGCACACCACCATGCCCAGCTAATTTTTTGTATTTTTAGTAGAGACGGGGTTTCACCATGTTGACCAGGATGGTCTTGATCTCTTGACCTCGTGATCCACCCTCCTTGGCCTCCCAAAGTGCTGGGATTATAGGCGTGAGCCACCGCGCCCGGCCAAGTCTCTTTTTCTTTAGCTATAAATGAGGGATAACAATTGCCCCTACTTTCCATAATTAAGTAAAAGGATTCATAGCAAGCCCATCGGCCTAGAGTCTGGTATAATTATCTTTTCCTACAGGTTTCCATGATTCCTGTTATTATTACTACCCCTGCATGATATCAACAAGGCTGAGGCTGAGGCTGGTTGGAAAGACCTTCATGCAGTTGAGTCAGGGCCTGAAGTCATCTCTGGAAGGTGGAGGTCTTATAGCTCTGTCTGTTGGGGAGATGGATTGTGGGTTTTGCTTAGGTAGCTGGGGAAAGAGTGACCCAAAGAGGGAGAAATATAACATCCATTCATTTCCATCTGAGGAACTTAAATTTCAGTGGGACCCTAGGGCTAAGGAGGCCTTTCTTTGGCCTGTTAGTCTGGATTTCTCTTAGACCTATTAATGGTAAGAATGACTGCGGTGATTAAACTCTCCTAATACATTTTTGAATTCATCACCAAATCAGTAGGAGTCTGTCCTAAATGTTTCCTCATCTGTCCACCCCACAAAACACTGCGGCCTATAACACAGAAGTCACCCTTTGTTTTTGTGACGCTAATCACTGCCACAGCACTAGGTTGGGAGCTGGCCCCGTATTTCTGAGGATCATATTTTGGTAGCCAATCCATTGTGCCTCTGGGTTTCCTCTACTTCCAGTAGGTCTTGAAATCGTGAGGACTCTGTTGACCTCTCTTCTAAGAGTATGACCTAATTCATTCCCAAAGGGCTTGTCTTCCAAAGGGAAAGGGATCCATGACAGAAACTCAACAATAAGATTGTTGCCGAACGTACTTGTTAAATTGCAATGAACAGTAAAAAGTTCCTTGGCATAGCTTAAGCAAAAGACAGGGCTTGATTGGCTGGATGTGTCACAGAATCCCAGAGCTGAAGGGCAGTTGGGCTTTAAGGCCTGATACTCAGCAGGAAAGCCACCAGGATACAAGCCTGCCATCTGCCATCATTGCTGGGTGGCCTCTTACTTCTATTTGTGTGTGTGTGTGTGCACGCGCGTGTGTGCGTGTCTGTGTGTACGCGCGCGTGCGTGTGTGTGTGTGTGTGTATGTGCCTTTCATTCTTGTATCTTCAGCCTGATCTTTTCTATTCTACTCACATCCAATGCATGTCTTGGATGTGGCTTTTCATGACTTCCTAATTCATAATTCTTTTTCTTTTTTTTGATACGAGTCTTGCTCTGTCACCCAGGCTGGAGTGCAATGGCATGATCTCTGCTCGCTGCAATCTCTGCCTCCTGGGTTCAAGTGATTCTCCTGCCTCAGCCTCCCAAGTAGCTTGGATTATGGGCGTGCACCACCACAGCTCGCTGATTTTTTAAAAAAATATTTTTAGTAGAGTTGGGGGTCTCACTATGTTTGCCAGGCTGGTCTTTGAATTCCTGACTTCATGATCCGGCCACTGCTGCCTTCCAAAGTGCTGGAATTATAGGTGTGAGCCACGGTGCTCGGCCTCTAATTCATAATTCTTCAGATTAGAGTGTATATTAGTTTAAAACTCAGAGGAGGAAGACTCTGGATAGCCCAGCCAAGCCAATGGATTGGCTCCCCCTGGGTCAGCTGTGACTCACCAGTCACCAGGTGCCAAGCGATGCAGCATGTTACCATTTTTCCTGAACTTCTTCATGCAAATGGGCTCTGGATAACACACCCCCTTGAGGGAGACTTCCCCCATGTTGGAATGGCATTCTGCCCCCTTATCTACAGGTACATCCCCCTGCAGGCTGAGCATGAGTGGCCTATTGGGAGCGATTTAGTTCCCATCGGCAGCATGACTTCTCAGTGGCCTGTGGATCTCTAGGTCAGAGCCCTCTGCCTGCCGGTTATGTAGAGGCTGAGATTTCACCGGAAGCAGCTGAAGTCAGGTCACAGGCCACTCATTATAAATGTCAAATGGGTTTGGTTGAAAGATGACCTTTGTTATAAACTACAGGTCCCAAGGACATTACCAGCTGGGAAGTACAAGATTCTTGTAAATCAAAGAATTGAGAGAAAATGCACAACTGTGCAAAGTAACCAGAGAGGGTGCCTGGAAACGACTGCACCTTCTAGTAAAATGGAAATCTTTCAGTGATGGCACGTGGTGCTGCTAAGAAGCAGAATTCTTCTCCTAAGCGCACATGTGCATCAGGTTCCTTAAACCAACAGCTTGAGAAATTTAGATTTCCTTTGGCGTTCTTTCAAACTCTGGGCCCAGTGATTTCTTCTGTAATTTTAGGAGAGCTTATTATACCATTTCCTTGGGGGGCTGTGGGAGAGTCAACCCTTTAGGTTTCAGTTTTCCCAGGGTAGAAAAAGGAAGCTGAACAAGATGATCCCTATGGTAACTCTATGAAAAGAGTCCAGGCTTGGGTGAAGCAGGACTGACATGAAAAACTTCGCATCACTTAAAATATGAGGGCCCCCAGCTGAGCACAGTGACTTGTGCCTATAATCCCAGCACTTTGGGAGGCCAAGGTGGGATGATCACCCAAGGTCAGGAATTCATGACCAACCTGGCCAACACGGCAAAACCCTATCTCTTTACTAAAAATACAAAAATTAGCTGGGTGTGGTGGTGCTTGCCTGTAATTCCAGTTACTTGAGAGGCTGAGGCAGGAGAATCACTTGAACCTGGGAGGTGGAGGTTGCAGTGAGGGGAGACTGCACCACTCCATGCCAGCCTGGGTGACACAGCAATACTCTGTCACAAAAAAATGGGGGGGGGGCTCCCAAGCTCCTGGATCTGTGCTCCTCTTTGATCTGTTTTGTGCTCATGTTCTTTGTCCCCTCCCTCCCTCCCTCCTTCCCTTCCCTTCCCTTCCCTTCCCTTCCCTTCCCTTCCCTTCCCCTTCCTTCCTTCCTTCCTTCCTTCCTTCCTTCCTTCCTTCCTTCCTTCCTTCCTTCCTTCCTTCCTCCCGCCCTCCCTCCCTCCCTCCCTCCCTCCTTCCCTCCCTCCCTCCCTCCCTCCCTTCCTTCCTCCCTTCCTCCCTTCTTCCCTTCCATTCCTTTCCTTCATCCCTTCCCTTCTTTTCCTTCTTCCCTTCCTTGCCTCTCCCTTCCCTTCCTCTCTCTCCTCCCTCCCTCTCTCCTCCTTCCCCCATCCCCCTCCCTCCCTCCTTCCCTCCTTCCTTCCTTCCTTCCTTCCCTTCCTTCTTTTCTTCCTTCTTCCCTTCCCCTTTCCCTTCTCCCTTCCTTTCTCCCTTCTCCCTTCTCCCTTCTCTTCCCTGACAGAGCTCACTCTGTTGCCCAGGCTGGAGTACAGTGGCACGACCATAGCTCACTGCAGCCTCAACCTCCCAGGCTCAAGCAACCCTCTTATCTCAGGCTTCTGAGGAACTGACACCACAGGCATGCAGCCCCATGCCTGGCTAATTTTGATTTTTAAAATGTTTTATGCAGACAGGATCTTGCTATGTTGTTCAGGCTGGTCTCAAATTCCTGGGCTCAAGCAATCCTCCCACCTCAGTCTCCCAAAGTGCTGGAATTACAGGCGTGAGACACTGCACGTGGCCACCCTGTGGCTTTTCAAACCATCCTTGAACAAGCCTTGAGGCTTCTGTTGCAGGGTCTCCTTTGTGCTAGTTAATCAGCATCTTTTGTTCATTTGGACTCTCTACTTTGAAGTTTGATTTTATAGTTGATGAGCACAGAAGCTAACCAGGGAGGGCTGAAAGAAGAGGAGGCCTCTTCTGAGAGAGAAAAAGGCCTCTTGCTGCTGCTCCTGCCCCTCTTGTGGCAGGAACACATCCACCTTGTCAGGATCTTGGAAGACCAAACATATTTTTACATATCCTAAGACAGCTAGAACGATCCAACAATTACCAGAAGGCTTGGAAATAAAAGTAGGATTCTATGACTTAAAGGGTCCTTAGAGTATGTTAGTTCAACGCCTTCATCCAGCCAGGGATTTCTGCTCCATTGTCACCGAGAGGTAGTCAACGAACCTTTCTTTGTATAGCCCAAGTGATGGGGAGCTCACTACCCCCTGAAAAAGCTCATTCAATTTCTGAACATCTTCAAAGATATCAGTTTGTTCCACCTGCCCAGCTCAGATTGGTGCCCCCTAGGAGCTACTCACCTGAAGATGAATCTTGGGTCATCAGTTCAGTCCTGCAGATATTTGCACATTGTGAGCCCATTCATTGGAATCTTCCCCTTTCCAGGCTAAGCAGCCTGAGAACCAGCAACTGCTTTTCTAAGCACATGGTTCCTCTTCCTGCCTCATTTTGGAGGGCCTTTGTAGAACACTATTCTTCAGGTGTGACCTGACACACAAAATGAGCAGTTGTGCGCTTCTCCCTAATTCTCTTATGCCTTTGGAAAAGCTATTTGCTCATAGGTATTTGACAAGTAGGGAGAGGGTGTTTCAGCTGCTTGGGTTCTGTGTGCTCACAGGCATGTCCCAGCTCTCCATTGGTTTTACCTGTTTAGAAAAGTTTTAAGTTATTAGCCAGTTGGGTTTTAGTTTAGATTGTGAGGTCTGGTTCCAGCCAACGGAGATCAGACACAGCAGTAAGGATGACCCCAAATGCGTAAGGGATAAATTAGTGTGTTTTCCCTTGTTTATTGTACTCTCGTGGAAGAGTGGCTAGGGAGTGTACCCTTCCTGCAGTCCAGGAAGTAAAAATTGCATCGCTGAAAAATCCTGTGTCTTAGTGCTGATTCTTCTTTGTGGCACCGAGCATCTATTTCCAACATAGGGGCATTTAGACCAAGTCGTATGTCAAGAACAGACTGACCTGGCTCTGAACCTCGGGGAAAGTCCTAATACCTTGTTTGCTGTTAGCTCTTTCCAGTCCTTTTTGTAAGAGCAAAAATAGCTCTCATAGATAATCTGCCTTAGCTGCTCATCCCATTTTACAGATAGGAAAGACTGAGTCCTAAAGAGAGAATGTCACTCAGTGCTAGAAAAACTGGAGACAAGGTCTTGTGGTTCTCAAGTTCAGTGAGATCATCCATCATCTGAAAGAGACACTCTGATGATCCCTGAGTGTCTTTGGTGCCTGGGATCCATGGGAGCTTTGGTCCCATGGAACTTGGATACTCACCTTCTTCCCATGGTCTATGATTTCTCCCATGCAGATCCTGTGTCTGACTCTGAGCTTGGGAGTCACTGCCTCCAGCCTTGACCTTTCTTCCCCTCCCTCCACTGTCTCTGGAACTCAGCCTCTTTCCAAGTCATCAGCTTATCCTCACAAAGTCAAGAATGAAAGAAAATCTGTTAATATTCAAGCAACTTTGCTAAACAAGCAACTCTTTCAGGGTGACTATTTATTGCTACTTATGATGACAGATTATCTTTCTGATTTCCCCCAGCACATGTCTCCAGAGGAAATTAGATACAGTATTTTCCTTAAGCGAGGCCAGGAGAGAAAATGTTTCTATAAATACTTAACAACTTGTCAGGGGAGATTACAAATATTGGCACGTCCTTCACAATGTCATGTTGGTTATTGAAGCTGTTGTAAGAAATCAGGATGGTTTATTTTCTTCCTGCTCCAAGGTAGTGCTACATTTCCTGAGGCTGGACGAGGTGCTCCCAAAGGAGGCCAGACTCAAGCCCAGGATCCTGGCCTCCCCTACGTCTGTCACCCCACCAGGGTCAGAGAGCCCTGGGTCCATTGGCTCCACTATTTTCTAGCAAAGAGACCTTGGGCAAACTCCTTAGTTTCTCCGTGTCTCAGTTTTCTCTTCTGAATGACAATGATACTATGAGTCATCTCAAGGTATTAGAAAGATTAAATGAGGCATTGTGTGAAAATCTCCTGCTCTATGGTGGGTGAGCCACCCATACAGATCCTGTTCTGTCCCCCTCCCATTCTGTTAAGGCCACCCTCATCAAAAGACATGGACTGCATGAAGCCTCATCGCCTTCCTACTTCCAGAATTACTTAGGAGAAATTTGACCATAACGAGAATAATACATGCAGTTAATAAAAGCTGACATTTCTCAATCTCTTACTCTGTGGCAGGATTGTTCTACGGGCTTTACATGGATTAAAGTAATTTAATCCTTAGAGCAACCTTATGAGAGAGGTACGACGGGTTTAGGATCCCTTATCTGAAAATCTGAAATCCAAACTGCTCCAAAATCTGAAACATTTTTAGTGTCGCCGGGATGCTCAAAAGAGACGTTCATTAGAATGTTTCAGATTTTGGATTTTTGGATGAGGAATGCTCAACCAGTGTGTATAATGCAGGTATTCCAAAATCTGAAAAAAATCTAAAAAACAGTTCTGGTCCTAGGCATTTTAGATTAAGTAATCAACTTGTAGTAGCATCCCTTTCTTACAGAGGAGGAAACTGAGGCAAAACAACCTGCTCATGGCCACAGAGGCAGAAGCAACGCGGGCTGAGATTGGTCTCAGGCTGTGAAATTCACTGCACTAAATTAACCAGCTACGTGGTCTCTGAAGGAGGGCTGGTTCTCATTCCTTTCTAGTCATCTCCCTCCTCGGTACCTTTAAGGATTTCCTCTTGATCCTTTATGTTCTGGAGTTTGATCGTTATGGATTTAAGTATGGATCTTTTCTTTATCCTGCTCAGCACCTGGTAGGATTTTTAGATACATTGTCTCATGTCTTACCTAAGTTCTGTGAAATTCCCGGCTGTTCTCTCTTCAAGCACTGACTCTGTGTTATCTCTATTTCTACTGGAACATCCTAGCAGACCTACATTGAAGCTTTTGGAGTTGATTTTCATGCCCCTCAACTTTTCTTTTGTATTTTTCAGTCTCTTATCTCCTTTTGGCTATGGTCCGTTTGCTCTTTATGTCCCCAGTTTTATTCCTTGGCTATGTTAAGCCTCCTGGTCAGTATCTCTCTTGAGTTTTAAAATCTCATTAACTCTTTTTTTTCATTTCTAGGGTTTCAAATTGGTTCCTTTTCATAGCTGTTTCCTTTTTATCCCATCATTTTATCTCTTGTGTCATGCTTGCAATCCCCTTCTTGACCTCTTCAGGTCGATTACAGTGCTTGCCCCGTAGCTTCTCAGAATGTTCTGTTTGATCTCTTTTCCTTCAGATGTGGTTTCATTCATAGAGTTTGTTGTGAGCCCTCCATGGTGGCCACTTCCTCAGAAGCTTTGTGCCTCCTCTCTATGAGTTCACCTGCTGGGTCCTGAGCTGGGCTGGGCTCCAGGGAGTGGTCCCTCTGCAGCCTCCACCCCATCTCTAGGTCCTAGCTCCCTTGGCACTCAGGTCCAAAAGGTCTTGGTGCTATCTTAGTTGGACAGGAAGTGGTTTCCAGTTCTTGGCCTCCTCTAGGAGGCATCTCCCTGGGCTGCAGCCTGGGAAGGGCTGTGTGGTTTTAGCCTCCACATACCGCTACTGTGCTGCCTTGCATTTCATTTCTCTTAGGAGCCTTGCTTGAAAAACTACAGAGATATCCCCTCCTTATTTTTGAATATGCATGTATTGTTCCTCAACACTAGAAAAGTTTGGAGTGGAAAGTAAGGGTTTTTGTTTTGTTTTTGTTTTGTGTTTTGAGATGGAGTCTGGTTCTGTCACCTAGACTGGAATGCAATGGTGACACAATCTTGGCTCACTGCAACCTCTGCCTCCTGGTTCAAGCCATTCTCCTGCCTTAGCCTCCCATATAGCTGGGATTACAGGTATGTGCCACCATGCCTGGCTAATTTTTCTGTATTTTTAGTAGAGACGGGGTTTCGTCATGTTGGCGGGGCTGGTCTAGAACTCCTGACCTCAGGTGATCCACCTGCCTCAGCCTCCCAAAGTGCTGAGATTACAGGCACGAGCCACCATGCCCAGCTGAAAGTAGGGTGTTTACTTTGTCTTTGTCCACCATCTTGGACCAGAAACTCTTTCTCATTATTATTCTTTGTTAAAATGAAATAATCAGTGTATACTAAAGAATATATGTAATTTTGGTCATAACTTATAATAATACATAATAATAAGACATCAACCTTGTGAGCTGGCGACGTCTTATCACCAGGACAAGACCAATACTGTTGAGGCCATGGCATGTTCCTTGCTGATCCCCTCTTTGCCTCCCCTCATGCCCAGGAAATAACTCCTTTTGGGTATTTTCTGTTTATCTTTCTCTGGATTCCCTCCATTTTTTTTTAACCAGATTTTTCCTTTTTCTTTTTTCTTTTTTTTTTTTGAGACAGGGTCTCATTCTGTCACCCAGGCTGGAGTGCAGTGGAACAATTTTGGCTCACTGTAACCTCTGCCTCCCGGGTTCAAGCAATTCTCCTGCCTCAGCCTCCTGAGTAGCTGGTAATACAGGCACATGCCACCACACCTGGCTAATCACTGTATTTTTTTTTAGTAGAGACAGAATTTCACCTTGTTGGCCAGGCTGGTCTCGAACTCCTGACCTCAGGTGATCCGCCTCAGTCTCCCAAAGTGCTGGAATTATAGGCATGAGCCACTGCCCCCAGCCTCACCAAATTTTTTAATGCATGGAGGTGCCATAACATTGGGTCTTTATCATTGTACTATAAATTTACAAAAATAATTATGAAGCTGCAAAAATAATGAAAACACATTGTCACAAAAAGGGACCAACGAGTCCATGGAACAGAACAGAGAATTGAGGAAGAGACCCAAGTCTGTAGCGAAAATTTCTCTATAATAAAAGCAGTATTCTAAATCAAAACATTCAAAAAAGATGTAGGGCCATTTGTTAACCTATTTTGAATGAAATACATTCTAGATTCTTATCTCATGCCTTACATAAAAATGAATCTTTAATGTCCAGAAAGACAGTGGTCGAGGCAAGGCTGGCTGTGTTTCTCTGCAAACGTGTGCTGTTTCCCCTCATTGGATCTGTGCTGCACTCCAGTTATTGTGGGGAGAATGGGATCGTGGCACAGGAGACCTCGGCAAGGGGGAAAGCGGCTATCCATATTCCATGAGTCTCACCTGCTTTCAGATCCTGCTGTGTCACAGAAACTCCGCCTGCCTGCAGCCACCAGTGCCTGGAGAAGGCCCTGGGCTTCTGAGCACCCCTTCTCTAAAGCAGCCTGTCCTGCTGGAGGTCCTAATTAAACACAGTACAAGACAGCATCTGCAGCGACGCCTTTGACAGGGTTGAGAGCTGGTGCGTGGCAAACCCAGCCATTTATCAAACGTACACACTTGCATTGCTCAGCGGGTTTGGGGGCCACATTAATAAATCACTTTTTTATTTGAAAGCAGCTCCCAACACACTGTAGAGCCACTTGAGTCATCTCTCTGTCCAGGGCTTGGCTTCCACAGGGCCCTTCCAGCCAGCCCGGTTAATTTTAGTTATAATTAAAATCATAACATACGGTGTCATGGACCCCATTTCTGTTAACTGATGCGCAAGCAGTTTTTTTTATTAAACTGACTGTAAAAACTTTTTAATTTGGGGGTATTTAGAGTGTTCAAGGAGAAAGCCACCCTAACATTCATGCCAGATGACAGCTAGTCAATGAGGAGAGGGAAAAAAACCCACCCTAGCTCTGTCGATCTCTCTGCTCTTGCCACACTAAATTACAGAATTAATAGGCTCTTAGAAAAGACTGACACACAGTTACTGTGAGGAAGACAATTAAATGTGGAAACCCACTTTTCTCACTGCATTTAATTTTAACGGGAGGCTTTGAGACTCAATAAATCTCTTTTCTATTTCTTCTTCGCTTTCCCATAAGTTCTTCAGAGAAGCACCGAGAACATTTAAGAGGCTTCTCCCTCTTGATCATCATCTCTAACTACCCGTTAAGGTGATGTTTCCTTCCAGTAACTCTCTTTTGAGATCAAGGGGAATGATAAATACCAATATATTTCAGGAGCTTTTTAGATGGTCTTCCTTTTCCTGCCTTGATCTTTTCCAACTAGGTCAGATTCATTCATTTGTTCATTCATTGCTTTATTCCCTTGGTCAACACTCCAGCCGTCTCACTTTCTCTAGGTGCTAAGCTAAAGGGACTGGTTGGTCCGCTCTTGCTGTGGTTAAGTTCAGTCTAAAAGCAATATAAATGGGTGATTAGATACCTGGAGTAAGATAGAGGGAGCTGGAGGCACCCCGAGGAAGAGTCAGTTGACACATACAGGTGCCCACATGGTCCAGCAGCACGGCTTCTGCCTGCAGGTGCTCTGAGCGCACCTGGCATGAAATAGACACTTGCTAAATGGGTCCCGGATTGACTCAACTTGTTAACCTTTTAGCCAGGTCCTTCCAAGGTTATGCTTCCAACTCAAATCAGGCTGCTCTCTGTTTCACGTGCTCTTGTGATGAATTGCAAAGAAAAATCCTTTCTGAAGGAAAGGGGAAGAATTTTTTGTTGTTGTTAAGATCCTGCTTTTCTCCCAGCCTCAGCTGTTCAGCAGTCAAGCATTTGTCATATTTGAGTCCTTTAACCACTAGTCATTTCTGACTAATACCCAGTAGGCAGACATGGGGTGAGATTTCCAAGATGATAAATGCTTCCCTTCTTATCTTTTGATATCTGGAAGTAGAAAATTTCAAGGAAAAAGGATTTTACACCAAGATGACCATAAATCTCATTGTGTTCACAACAGAAGGCTGACCAGAGGAGTTTATTAAATCCGTAAAGGATTTGATGTATATCAAACTGTTACATAAAGTCAATACTTTGGAGAGAAATGGACAATAAATACTCAGCAAGAGGCAATATTTCTATCAGGGAGAAGGCAATCGCATAAAGATTAGGGGAGCAATTTCAATATTGCCTGTCTCTCCACAGTAAGGAGACAGGTCTTGTTTTCCAGAATGATCATGGGGGAACGAGTAAAGGTGGGGCAGGTAGCCTCTAGGCTCAGCTAATCCCACCATCAAGCTTAGAGGGGGGGTTATAGACTGAACCTTTTTGACCCCTCGCCAAATTCATATATTGAAGCTCTAACTCCCAGTGTGGCTGTCTATGGAGTTGGGACCTCTAAAGAAGTAATTAAGGCTAAATGAGATATAAGGGAGGGGCCCTGGTCTGGTAGGATTAGTGCCTTTATAAGAAGAGACACTGGAGAACTCCCCCCATCACTCACCTGCACGCACAAAGGGGCTGTGGGAGTACAGTGATTTGGCAGTGATCCACAAGCCAGTAAGAGAGGCCTCATTAGAAACCCACCATGCCAGCAGCCTGATCTCAGATTTTCAGCCTCCAGGACTATGAGTAGACCCATGCAATGGCCCATCTCCTCTTGGGACGGGTGATTCCACTTTGAAACTGCAAGATGCCCACCTTCCTTAGCATCTAAAGGCCACAGTGCTGATGGGAAACCCAGATCAAGTTGTTGTCTAAATAATCACAGCTTCTACACTTAATCTATGTGCTTTTCAGATATCATCTCATTTAAGTAGCTTCTTGAGGGAATCATCATATCAATCTTTATTATTTTATTTTATTTTTTGAGACGGAGTCTCACTCCGTTGCCAGGCTTGAGAATAACGGCATGATTTCGGCTCACTGCAACCTCCATCACCCGAGTTCAAGCGGTTCTTCTCCCTCAGCCTCCTGGCTTGGCCCCAGAGAGCTGTTGGTGAGGCTGATCACTGTGTGCTTGTGCTCAGGACAAGATCCATCACCCAGATGATCACTTTAATGGAGGGAGGAAATGAATGGGCCACTTACTATCCCAAGTTTGGAATATAGTAGAGTGAACGCCATTAAATCTGGGGGTATGGGTCCTGAAAATCTAGGGTGCTGAGATCCCTTTTGCCAAAGAGACCTCTCCAGACCCCTGAGGCCAGAGTCAGCCCTGGGTGACACCCAGCTGGCCCCCACCTTCCCTTCCTTTCCTGTTAGCCTTGATTCCCCTCAGCCAGAGGGATCTCAGAGCTGGGGAGGGCCCTGTGCACAGTCATCTATCAGCGGGTCAGGATTGGAAGCCATTGTGTTGATCCTCAGGCCCTGGTTCTTTCTCTCCTCTCCCTGATCATGTGAATCAAGGATTTGGCCCAGTCTCTCTGTGAGCCCCCACATGGTTCTGGCCAGACTCTTCTAAAAGTTGTCTTTTTTTTTTCCCCAGGAGCAGGAGTTGACTATCCGCAGGGACACTAGCCAGAGGCAGGAATGGATTGGCCTCTGCCTCTGTTATTCCACCTCCTGATTCACCTCTGATGGTGGAGTTTGGGCTCTATTGTCAGTTAGTGCCCCATCTCCTGAAACCCCTGAAATCCTGGAGGGCCGTCTACCACCTGGCTGTGTAAAAAGCACAAAGGGCTTTAATAGAGAATGACGGAAAGGACCACATCACAGGAGGAAGTCAAGCCTGGGCTTGGCTGAGTGGAGAGCACAGAGGATGTCCTCATGTGATGTTCAACCCCAGATAAGCCATGTACCTACCCATTGCATGGACCGGTAAACTAAGGTTCATTAACTCCACAAGCAGGTACAGGCTGAGTAGCTCCAATCCAAAAATCCAAAGTCTGAAATGTTCCAGATGTTCCCTGGGCAGAGGTCTGTCTGATTTTTCTTGGCTGCCCTTCCCTTTTCCCCACCCTGCCTCGCTGGTTCCCTCTGGGGTCCTGCACTATCCCCCTCCACACTGTCACTGTTAGAATGTTAACTTCAAAAACAAAACCTTGTATAAATGCTACCGTATTCTACAAAGCATATAAAAATGTTTTAGCTTATGTTTTCAAATAGGTACATGTACATGCAAATTCTAAGAGTCTACTAAGGGTCAGAGCAGAAAGTACCATTCCCAGCACAGTCTCCTTGCTACCTGGAGGCAAACCGTGTTCACAGCTTCAGTGTTGACTTCCAAAGGGGTTCTATAGATTCATAATATCGAGCCCCGTATAATTTCCACTATTGGAGAGTTTTTGACCTAAAAAAAACCCCCCAGCAATCTCATGTGGATTGACCTAATTTAAGCATATTCTTATAAACTTGAATCATAATTATTTGAATAACAGATTTTAGCACCAATTGCAAGACCAATTATTCATCTCTCTCATTAAGGATCTGGCTGGGAAAACGATTTGATTTTCAGTTTATTCCTGTCCTCCCTCTGTTTTGTTTTTCCTCTGTCACAGGTGAGGTAGGGTCAGATAGTCCCTGCAAACAGGGTTTTCCAAGCTCCCTTGACAACTGGCTTCCTTTGGGATGTGGTCATTAGTCACCTCTGACCTATGACAGGTGGGACACTGGGGATGGTGAGAAGAAGGAAGGCAGGGTATCCCCTGCACCTCTCCCATCCCTGGAGCATCTTTGGCAATATCTGCATCTCCTCTGTGGCTCAGCTCCTACCAGGCAGCTTGAGCAGCCATTCTAGCTCCCAGGAGCTTCCCAGTGGCTTCCCAGTGGCAAGGCTCCTTCAAGGTTTTGGCTCCGGCTGGGGATCCTGGCTCTCAGAATTTGGAAATGACATCTTCCTTCCGTGATCCTCCAATCTGGGGTAGAAGAAGCTCCATAGTTGCCAGTTTCTGTGTTTCCTCACCTATATTTGCCTTTTCAGCTTTTCTAACACCTGTGTTACTGGTTCCTTGTGTTAAATTTCTCTTGGTAAGAATTCTGATTTTTTTTACTGGCCCTTGACGGACACACTCTACTATTGAATCTACACTTCACTTCTCCAAAGAATGGCATCCGGTGTTTAAGCCTGAAATCCTTGGCTTCTTTGCTCTCACTCATCCAAGAAATCATTAAGTCCTGTAATTCTATCTCTAATTATCTTTTGAACCTGCCCCCTTCTCTCCTCCCCAGTCCCCTACATTAGTTCAAGCCTCACCTCCTTCCTCCAGCCCAGCCTCACAGCTTCCAGTCCTGGCTCCTCACAATTCACTTTCTACTCTATGACCAGAGGGAGGATTCTAACATGAAATCTGTTCATGCCACTCTCTGGCTTCAAACATATCCACAGCTTCCATGTCCTTCTGATGACATCCAAAGTCCTCCCATGCTGTGGTCCTGCTTGTTCCTCAGATCTAATCTCATGCCTCTTCTCTTTTCCACCCTCTGCTCAATGAAAGCCAGACATAAAAACAAAAAACAAAAAACAAAAAACAAAATTTCCTGTTTGCATCAGCTGTCTTTTGGCCGTTTTTAAAAAAAAAATTATTTGAGATGGAGTCTCACTGTCACCCAGGCTGGAGTGCAGTGGTGTGATCTCGGCTCACTGCAACCTCTGTATCCCAGTTCAAGTGATTCTCATGACTTCAGCCTCCAGAGTAGCTGGGATTACAAGTGCCCACCATGCCCAGCTAACGTTTGTATTTTTAGTACGGATAGGTTTTCACCATGTTAGCCAGACTGGTCTTGAACTCCTGACGTCAAGTGATATGCCCGCCTCAGCCTCCCAAATACTGGGATTACAGGCATGATCCACTGCACCCAGCCTCTTTGGGCCTTTTAATAGAGCACTTTTATCCCCCTCTCCCTTTACCTCATCATCTGCCTAATCTCACTCATCTTTAATGTTTCATCTTGGGTGCCACTTCTTCCAGGAAGCCTTCCAGGATCTGCCAAGATTGAGTTGGGGGGCCTTTCCTTTATATGCTACAGCATCCTGTACTCCCCCTATGATCGCATTGCTTCTGTTCTTATCACTCTTCCTTTGAGACTATAAGCTTCATGAGAGTAGGGGCTATGTTGGTATCATTTACAGTCAGGTCCTCCCTACTTCACCCAGTGCCTGACACATGATAGAGAATTAAAGGACCTGACTGTGGGGTCCAATCATTTGTGAACCTGCAGATGCAGGGAATGCCAACTCCCTTCATTGTGTTTGGCTGCAATGAACCTCTGGCCTGGATGTGGAGAGAAGTCTCATTCCACTTGATTAAAACATGTGGGCTTGGTGCGGTGGCTCATGCCTGTAATCCCAGCACTTTGGGAGGCCAAGGTGGGCAGATCACCTGAGGTTGGGAGCTCGAGACCAGACTGGCAGACATGGAGAAATCCTATCTCTACTAAAACTACAAAATTAGCCGGGCGTGATGGTGCATGCCTGTAATCCCAGCTACTCAGGAGGCTAAGGCAGGAGAATTTCTTCAATCTGGGAGGCGGAGGTTGCAGTGTGCTGACATCACACCATTGCACTCCAGCCTAGGCAAGAGGAGTGAAACTTCATCTCGGACAAAAAAAAAAAAAGTGACCTGTGTGTGAGGCTTTGGAGGGACCCAGAGATGAATTGCCTTCAGGCCCTGTCAAAGGAAGCACTGGCCTAGTTTTTGAGGGACACCCTCCCTTTGGAAGTATAATTGGGCCATGCATAAATTCAGAATGTACTGAAATGACCCTAGCAGTGAGCTCCCAGTTAGTTCAGAGGTTGGAACATGGTGTTAATGAGGGCAGAGTCACAGGGTCAGTCCCACCCAGCGGAGGGAGATGTTAGCCAGCAAAGCTAAACAAAACAGCATTCTCTTCCAGACCAAGCCTGGCTGTGGTCCTCGACTGGGTTCCAGCTGCTGCCACGGCCTGAGTTCTCCAAGATCCAGACCACTTGTTCCTCCTGCAGCACCACTTGCTGTCAGGGCAAGACGTCTGCATGGTCTCTGCCACCAAGTGAGCAGACAGGGGGTTGGAGAGACCAGACATGCACAGAGAGGTTCGGGGATTCCTGCACTGAAACCAGCACTGGAACCCAGGTGTGGGCATCAGTAGAGGTAAGTCATGTGCCCATTGCATGGATCCAGCAAGCTGAGGTGAGTTACTCAGCAAGCAAGCACAGGTTGAGTATCCCTAATCTGAAAACATGAAATCAGAAATGCTCCTAAATCTGAAACTGAGGCCCCACATGACACTGAAAAGGACTGCTCGTTGGAGTGTTTTGAGTTTCAGACTTCCAGAGAAGCGATGCTGCACAGGTAAGTGTAATGCAGATATTCCACTTCCTGTCCCAAGCATTTCTGACAGGGGACACTCAGCCATCTGGGCGCTTGCTATAATTCAGGCTTTGTGCCACATGCCACCTGCAGATAGAATGGCTCCGAGGGCCCAGGAACTCAGCAGCCGGCTGGAGAGCGGGACAGAGAAACAAGTGGTGGTTGAAGGCATGGCATGGCAGACCTCTCAACAGGTCGCTCAGAGGACAGAGGGTCAGCACGGACTTGCTGCTGTATTTATCATGCATGGCTGCAGGAGAGGGGCATTTGTGCACCTGATGGATAGAGGGACCACTTAGGCAGCAAACAGACTTTCAGAGGGAGTGGAGAGCCTATGGGCATAAGCTCACAAACAGGAGACTTGTGAGGATGAGTTACCATTGAGCATCTGATGGCATGAGACACTGGTCTGCCTCACCCTCTGGAGGCCCTCTCAGGGATGGCATATTGTAGGATGGAGGTCTTCACCCATCTCCCTGGTCGGGGCAGGTCATGGTCAGAGGGGCAGGCAGGGTTTTGAGGTGGCAGGTTCTACACTTGCAGGACCCACATGTGAGATAAAGGCAGCTTGCTTTTAAAAACATGGGGGAGAAAGGATGACATGGCCCACACTTACTAATACATACAGCAGGCCAGGCACAGTGGCTCATGCCTGTAATCCCAGCACTTTGGGAGGCTGAGGCGGGCAGATCACTTGAGGTCAGTTTGGGACTAGCCTGGCCAACATGGTGAAACCCCATCTCTCCTAAAAATACAAAGATTAGCTGGCTGTGGTGATGTGCACCTATAATTCCACATGCTTGGGAGGCTGAGGCAGGAGAATCCCCTGAACCTAGGAGTCAGAGGTTGCAGTGAGCTGAGATCACGCCACTGCACTCCAGTCCGAGTGACACAGTGAAACTCCATCTCAAAAATAAAAAATAAAAATAAAAATACATCCAGCAGCACTTTCAAAGGCAGAGCTACTACACCAGGAAACTAGATGTGCCTGAATTGCTCCAAATTGTTAGAATTTCTGGAGGGCACCTGTACATATTAGGAATTTTTGTATGCAAGTAACAGAAAACCCTAGTGGCTAAAGATAACATCTGGACTCATGGTGGAGCAAGGAGTCTTCAGACGAGTCTTGATCCCATAGCCTCAGATGATGTGACCAAGACTCAGGTCCTCTCCGCCTCTCACTTCCACCTCCTCCATGTGAGTTCCTTTCTCAGTGACCCTAATATATCTGCTGGCTTGGGGGTTGGACTGTTTTTCTTTGGTTCAAGTTCCCTGGAAAAAAAGTTTTTGCCCCTAACCAGCAAACAAAATTCCTAGAGTTCATCTGGTTGGACCAGCATTGTTGACAAAATCTCCGAGGAGATGGAGACATCCTGATTCATTTAGGGGTGGCCAAGAGGTCCTGGGAAGGGAGGCAATGGGACCTGGGGGATGAAGTCAGCTTCACTGAAGCATCAGGATGTGTAGGGAAGAGTAGTTGCCTGCCTGAAAGTCCGGAGTTGTTAACTGGGAGAAGGAGGCCTCGGTGCTGGGCAGTTCCACACAGCAAGAGTGCAAGACAGCAACTTCCCTTTTTGCTGAGATGACCCTCTCAGCTGTGGTGTGCCAAATCCCGAGACAAGGATGGGAAAGAAACCAGACTCTAGGATGTCCGAGATCATGAAGTCCCAACTTTCTCATTTTGCAGATGGGAAAATAAAGGGTCAGAGTTGGGAAGAAGAGGCCTCAGATTGAACAACAGATCCATAGCTGAACTGGGATTAAAAGTTAATTTAGTGAGACTCACTGCAGTACTTTCCCTACAATAATGCATAGGTAGAAGAGAAGGAAGGAGAAGAGAGTGGCTACTTGCTCAGCTTCTTGCTTTTTTTCTCCTGTAGAGAGCTGTGGGCACAGTTTACCCATGAGGCAGAGCCAGCCTGGTGGTGTGTGCTTGCTCTGAAATGTGCCATGTGATGTCAAGAATGTACGAACAGGCCAGGCGCAGTGGCTCATGCCTGTAATCCCAGCATTTTGGGAAGCCGAGGAGGGTGGATCAGCTGAGGTTGGTAGTTCGAGACCAACCTGATCGATATGGAGAAACCCTGTCTCTATTAAAAATACAAAATTAGCCAGGCATGGTGGCACGTGCCTGTAATCCCAGCTAATTGGGAGGCTGAGACAGGAGAATTGCTTGAACCTTGGAGGTGGAGGTTGCAGTAAGCCAAGATTGTGCCACTGCACTCCAGCCTGGGCAACAAGAGCAAAACTCCATATCAAAAAAAAAAAAAAAAAAAAAAAAAAGAAGGAATGTAAGAACGGTAGACCACAGTTTACATCCCCCCAACATTCTGATTGGAAAATAGGCTAGGTGAATGGACATTTGACCGAACAAGATGGACAGACAGCCAAACACATGAAACGATGTTCAGCATTAGTAGCCATTAAGGACATGCCAATCAAGCCCATAATGAGATATCACCACTTACTTCTGGGAATGAATACAATTTAAAAAATAGTGACACCCCCCAAGGCTGGTGTAGATGCGGAGGAGCTGGACGACTCATATGTTGCTGGTGGGACTGTGTAATGGTATGGCCACTATGAAAAATGGTTTGGCAGTTTTTTGAAAAACCAAACATGAGGGCTGGGTGCAGTGGCTACGCCTGTAATCCCAGCATTTTGGGAGGCTGAGGTGGGTGGATCACCTAAGGTCAGGAGTTTGAGAGCTGTCCTAACCAACATGGAGAAATCCAGTCTCTACTAAAAATACAAAATTAGCTAGATGTGGTGGTGCATGCCTATAATCCCAGCTATTCGAGAGGCTAAGGCAGGAGAATTGCTTGAACCCGGGAGGCCTCCGCAGTGAGCTGAGAAAAATCACCATTCCACTCCAGCCTGGGCAATAAGAGAGAAACTCCATCTCAAAAAAAAAAAAAAAAGACATGCAGTACCTAGCATATGGCACTCTTGGAATTTATCCCAGAGAAATGAAAAACTGTATGTACCCAAAAACCCATGCACACATTTTCACAGCAACTTTATTTATCATTGCTGAAGACCAGATTCAGCCAAGAGTTCCTTCCACAGGTGAATGGTTAAACAAACTGGTATATCCATGCTCAGGAATACTATTGAGTGATAAAAAAGGAACAAACTGTTCATACACGCAACAACCTACGTGAATGCTGCTGGGCCTACAAAGCCAATTTCAGAAGGTTGCACACTCTGCGATTTTACTTACGTAACGTTTTTGAAATGGCAGAGTTTTAGAACTGGAAAACAGAATAGTAGCTGCCGAGGTGCTTGGTGGTGGGTGGATGGAGGTGAGTATGGTTTTAAAGCGGTCATGAGAGGAAACACATGACTCAGTATCTTGATGGTGATGTTGTATACAGCGAGCTACATAGGCGATAACATTGTGTAGAACTCAATCCATTCAGACAAAAATGAGAAGCAAAACCGGGGGAATCTGAATAAGTTCGGGGACTACGCCAATGTCGATATGCCAATTGTGATATTATTGTATAGTTTTGTGAAATGTTATAATGAGGGGAACTGGATAAAGTGTGCAGGGATCTCTCTGTATATTGTTTCTTCTTTCTTTTTGTTTTTGAGATGGAGTCTTGCTGTGTCGCCCAGGCTGGAGTGCAGTGGAGTGGTCTTGGCTCACTGCAACCTCCACCTCCTGGGTTCAAGAGATTCTCCTGCCTCAGACTCTCGAGTAGCTGGGACTGCCTTTTTTTGTAATTTTAGTAGATACAGGGTTTCACTGTGTTAAGACAGGATGGCCTCAATCTCCTAACCTTGTGACCTGCCTGCCTCAGCCTCCCGGAGTGCTGGGATTACAGGCATGAGCCACCTCACCCAGCCATTATTTCTTACAACGACATGTGGATCTACAATTATCTCAAAACATTTTTTTAAAGATCAAGTGTCTCTGCCGAGGCCATTGTCACCCTTCAGTGTATTAGGAATGGCCCACCTTCCTCCACTCCTCAGTAGAGACAGGAAATCAGCTCTTGGCCACGACTCTCAGAAAGGCTCGGGTAACATCCACATCCTCTGCAAATGTTTCCTGTACTTCCTGCAGCCAGCTGGGGGTTCCACTAACGATGAGCCGCTGCAGTCATAAGACACCTGTTGCTGACGATAAACTTGTCCTTGGCTGCCTGGGAGGCTGAAATAAACAGCAAACATGCATTTGAAGAAACCAAAGCCTTTCAGGAAAGAGAATTGGGGTGGAAAGTCGTTTTGCTTTCCCAGAATCCTTGGGAGAATGATCCTGACATAATCACTCCCAAGTCCAGGATAAATGAATACAGAAATGCTTTAAAGAACGCAGTGAGTCTGATGGATTTTATTGATCGGCTCTTCCCTGTTTCCTGGGGAAATACTGCGCCTTCTTTGCTGTGGCTCCCTCACGCCGGCCCAGTGACACAGACATGATTGTTTTCATCACAGGACGGCATTTCCTTGGAATGAAATATGAAATGGGGTGCATTCTGCTCTCACCTCAGGGCAGTGTGGTGCCTGGGCTTGGACAGACATTTCATTATTTCCAAACAAATATCACCTGCAATCAAATATTAATTTTATACGAAACCAGAATGATCACTAGTGCTTTTTGTCACCAGAGTGAAAGAGCAATGAACGTCCAAGAGGTCATTAATTTCTTCCTAGAAAAATGAGTGTGTGTGTGTGTGTGTGTGTGTGTGTGTGTCTGTGTGTGTGTGTGTGAGAGAGAGAGAGAAAGAGAGAGAGAGAGAGAGGGAGGGAACCAAGTGAGAAAGTCAAACTGGAATTGCCCGTCATCTTTATGTTCTGATCCCTGATGCTTCTGTTCTTGTTTTCCAGGTAAGATCACAACCTTTGCGGAGTTTGTCCTTGTTTCTGGAGGTAAACAGACAAGCCCCATGGTGCAGGAGGGCCGGAGTGGAAGTCTGGCCGCCCTGGCAGGCTCTGTAGCAAAGGACGGAGTGGCCTGGGAAGCAGCACACCTTTGCCCAGGTATGATCAGCTCTAAACAGACGTGCTGTGCATTCCAAGCACGGAAGACAATTTGAACATGACATCAACTGCAGAAAGGGGTAAAATGTATTCAAATTTACAGTTCAAAACTGTAAACAACATATGGAGAAAAAGACAGAAAAGAATGTATCAAAATATGCATCGTAATTGGGTTAGAATGTAAATTTTGATAACTTTTTCTCTAAGTAATTTTTCCCTCATAGTCTTTATTTATTTTTTCTTATTATACTTTAAGTTCTGGGGTTCATGTGCAGAACATGCAGGTTTGTTACGTAGGTATACACGTGCCATGGTGTTCTGCTGCATCCATCACCCCATCATCTACACTAGGTATTTCTCCTAATGTTATCCCTCCCCAATCCCCCTACCCCCTGCTATCCCTTCCCTAGTCCTCCAACCTGCCTACAGGCCCCGGTGTGTGATGTTCCCCTCCCTGTGTCCATGCGTTCTCATTGTTCAACACTCAATTATGAGTGAGAACATGCAGTGTTTGGTTTTTTGTTCTTGTGTCAATTTGCTGAGAATGATGGTTTCCAGCTTTAACCACGTTCCTGCAAAGGACATGAACTCATCCTTTTTTGTGGCTGCACAGTATTCCGTGGTGAACATGTGCCACATTTTGGGATGTGCACTCTTCAATCTATTGATGTATTTATTATAATTTATTTAAGCTTATACTGTTCAGCATTGAGATCATTTCTACTTTCATGCTATTATAGCCAATGCTGTGATAGAGATTTTTGGGTGTGGCTTCTTTGAGATGCATCTTGGGATCAGAAGGTATGAATATTTACAGTTGCTACATATGGCCTGTTGCTTTCTAAGATGGCTAGATATCCACTCTAGGAAAAGCCCTTTCTCACGGCTCAGTCACCAGCAGCCAGTGCCTGCGCTGAACTCTGGCAGGGTGCTCCCAGCATAGGCTGGGCAGTGCTAGATGAATGAAGAGGGTCAATTTGCTGATGCTGGGTCCTGGGTGTCTACTGATGGAGACAGCAAAAGGGAGTGGTTAAGAGTGGGCTTACCCATAGAACCTGGCAGGCCTAGGTGGAACTCCAGTCCGTCCACTTGCCTGCTTTGTGACCTCAGGGAATTTACTGAGACTTGTTTTCCTCTTCTGTAAAATGTGGACAGAACTTATTTAACACCCTCTCTTATGTTCACTAGTGTCCTTTGTGTTAGTTTCTTAGGGTTGCTGAAACAAATTACCATGCATTTAGTGACTTAAAACAACAGAAATTTATTCTCTCACAGTTCCAGAAGCCAGAAGTCTGAAATTAGTATCACCGGGCCAAAATCAAAGTGTTGGCAGGCTGCCCTCCCTCAGAGACTATAGGGGAGAATCCATTCCTTGCCTCTTCCAGCTTTTGGTGGCTGCCGGCACTCCCTGGCTTGTCACCATATCCTTCCAACCTTCCTCTGTGGCCACGTGGCCTTCTCCTCTGTGTCCATCAAATCTCCTTCCACCTCTGTCTTATAAGGACACTTGTCATTGGATTTAGGACCCAACCAGATAACCCAGTATCCATCTCAAAGTTATTAATCTAATCATGTTTGCAAAACCCCTTCTTCCAAATCAGGTAATATTTACAGATTCCAGAAAGTAGAGTTTATATTTTTGGGGCCATCTCAGCCTGCTGAGTCCTCTATGTCATCGTGTCTCTCAGCATGTTCATGCCTCAGGACTCAGTCCTCCGCCCTTTTGTCTTTATTACTTTCTCCCTTTGGGACCTAACTGGGAGGCAAGGACCTTTCCCTTTCTGGTAATGGTCCTCACTCAGTCACATGACTTTGAATTCTCTTGCATGCTGGTGTCTCCAGCCCAGGTTTCTCTGAACTCCACGTGTCCCCCCAACATCTCCACTGACAGCTTGAATTTAGAACATCCAAACCTGAGCCCCAGATATTCTCCCCTCCCCTGTTCCTCCTGCTACCTTCCCTGCCTCAAAGGATGGAAGTCTGTCCTTGCAGTGGCTCAGAGGAAAGCCTGAATGCCAACTCCACTCCCTGTGTCTCACCCCATACCCCAACCCGGCAAGTCTTGTGGCTGATAGATCCAGATTCTGACCAGTTTCCATCACCCCACTGCCACCACCCCACTCTGAACTACAATGACCTCTTTCCTGGATTAGTGAAGTCTCTAACTGGACTTTCTATATCCAACCAGATCATTCTTTGGTTTCTTCCCAACACAGCAGATGGAGTGAGCCTCATGTTAAAATCTAAGTCAAATTCCATCGCTTCTCACTGGTTTCTTTCTCCCCTCTCCTCCCCCCTCCTTCATGAGACAGAGTTTCACTCTTGTCACCCAGGATAGAGTGTAATGGCCCGATCTCAGCTCACTGCAACCTCTGCCTCCTGGGTTCAAGTGATTTTCCTGCCTCAACCTCTTTAGTAGCTGGAATAACAGGTGTGCACCGTCATGCCTGGCTAACTTTTTGCATTTTTGGTAGAGATGGGGGTTTCACCAGGCCAGGCTGGTCTCGAACTCCTGACCTCGGGTGATCCACCCGCCTTGGCCTCCCAAATTGCTGGGATTATAGGCGTAAGGCCCCTCCTCACTGGTTTCTTACCTTACTCAGAGTAGAAGCCAAAGTCCTTGTGATAACTTCAAAGAACACCCCCACACCAACCCACCTCCATCTCCTCCTGCGTTCTGCCTTCTGCACTGCTCTCCAGCCACCCCGGCCTCCTCGCTGTGCTTTCATCATGCCTGCCACACACCTGCCTCAGGGCTTTTGCCCTTGCTGTTCCTTCTGCCTAGAACTCTCTTCCCTCACCCCTCACTCTTCTTTTAGGCATTGCTCAAATGTCACCCTTGCAGAGAGGTCCTTCCTCTCTACCATATTTTAGAGGGCTGTGCCCGCCCCTGCATCCCTAACCCACACTTATCACCACTTTACATGCTACTCATTCATTTTGTTTTGCATCTGCCTGCTGTGAGTAGCATATACGCTTCTGTAGGAAAGAGCTTTTTTTTTTTTAAATAATATGTATTTTGTTGCACTTTAGGTTCTGGGGTACATGTGAAGAACATGTAGGATTGTTGCATAGGTATATACATGGCAATGTGGTTTGCTGCCTCCATCCCCATCACCCATATCTGGCATTTTTCCCCATGTTATCCCTCCCCAACTCCCTACCCCCCGCTGTTCCTCCCCTAGTCCCCAGCAGACCCCAGTGTGTGATGCTCCCCTCCCTGCTTTTGTCTCCTTTGTTTACTGCTCACCCCTCCCCATATGTTTTGCAGTGTTCAATTGTGAATCTGAATATTGCTTTTTACCCTTTTCTCCATCTAATATAGTCTAAGGATGTGGGTGCTTAATAAATACTTATTGAATGAGTAAATGAATGACTGAATCAGGATTCTGAGAGAATGAAACAAAATGTGTGTGGGAAGTTCTTGGCTCAGCATCTAGCACAGAGTGAGTTATCACCATCACCATCAGTGTTATTAAGATCCCATTAAGTCTTTGGGCAAACAAATATCAAGCTGAAAATTCTTTGCACCCTGCCCAAGGCTTCTTCTCAGCCTTGTCCTGCTAGCTGTCTTGTGCAGTTGGGTTTCAGGCCCAAGCATGGGAATTTGCATTTCCCATGTGTGTTTTTCGTTGCTGGGAGCAGCCTTTCATGTCACCTCTTGAAGCCCTTTGGTATCTGGATTCTGTTTCACTTCTTTGTGTTTCAGAGCACACAAAGCTCTGCAAAAATCTCTCCTAGCTTTCTAGCTGGCTTCCTCATTTGATCTCCATTTTGCAAAAGATGAAACTGAAGCTCAGGGAAATTAATCTCCCCCATTCATTCTTTTATTTAACAAGTAATGATTGAGGGCTGGGCTAGGTGGTAAGGATGCCAGAGGTGGAGTCCAGCAGCACTGTGGGACGTTATGTCCTGCAAGGATTGAGCTCAGGTGGGTGGGTGTTTCTCCAGCATGAGCGTTTGCTCTCTTATCCCATCCACTGGCCTGTCCATCCTGGGAGGTCCTTCAGAGAGACACTGGACTGTGCCCTTAGGGTCATGGCCCCACTTGGTGCCAAAGTGTTCCCTCTGCATATTCACTTGT
This sequence comes from Callithrix jacchus, assembly GCF_049354715.1. Lineage (NCBI taxonomy): Eukaryota > Metazoa > Chordata > Mammalia > Primates > Cebidae > Callithrix > Callithrix jacchus. The sequence continues at coordinate 107,409,856 of NC_133506.1, forward strand.
TGGCCAATGTCAGAGAAAAGATGCTTGTCCTCTATCCTTTGGGTAGGCTCCATGAGGGGACAATACCCCACTGGACTGTAAGCCCCACAGAGGCAGGGACCTTTCTATCTTGTCCAAACTGCTGTATCCCTGCAAGACCCAATGCATGCTCTGGAGTGGGTGCTCCGTAAGTATTTTTTGTTTTTTTTTTGAGACGGATTTTCGCTCTTGTTACCCAGGCTGGAGGGCAGTGGCCTGATCTCGGCTCACTGCAACCTCCACCTCCTGGGTTCAGGCAATTCTCCTGCCTCAGCCTCCCGAGTAGCTGGGATTACAGGCATGCGCCACCATGCCCAGCTAATTTTTTTATATTTTTAGTAGAGACGGGGTTTCACCATGTTGACCAGGAGGGTCTCGATCTCTTGACCTCGTGATCCACCCGCCTCGGCCTCCCAAAGTAGTATTTCTTGATTTAATCATGAAATATATATCATAGAAGAGAAAGCTCCCAAACAATGTTGGGAACTAGGGGTCATTATGATGGGAGGCCCATGGCTTGAACAGAACCACTGCATACGTCTGGCTCCTTGGTCTTTGGGTGCTGACTTCTCTGCAATGTGGACTACAAATCCCACACTGCTTCTCCCTTCCTACCCAGCTTGCAAGCTCTGGGCATTCTCAAGGTGACATTAACATAAGCTGTGTACATACTAAGGCTAAGGCCTCTGAGATCTCTGGGAAAGAGGTCTCTTGACAGAGGCGGTTTGGATGGCATAAGATGGGTGTTCCAGTTACAAAGCCCCGGCCAGGAATATTAGACTCGGCATAGCCACCAACTCGCTCTGTAACTGTGGGTCTAGTCTCCCATCTATAGAATAAAGGGGGACAGATGAGGTGGCTCATGCTTATAATCTCAGTACTTTGGGAAGCCAAGGCAGGAGGATCCCTTGAGCCCAGGAGTTTGAGGCTGCAGTGAGCTATGATTGTGCCACTGCCCTCCAGCTTGGATGACAGAGCAAGACTTTGTTTCTCTTTAAAAAAAAATTTTAAAAATACAATAAAGGGATTATTTAGGGCTTCCTAAAGGTCTCACGCCTATAGGTGTCTTTACTTCGTCTTCCCCAACGTTCACATCTTGCATAACATTAGCATGATATCAACACCATGGATCAGCTGTACTCTTGTAGCAACTGATTTCTATCATTCCAGGATGGCTGGAGCCCAGGTCTTCTCTGTGGCAAGCTACAGGCATGTCAGACCAGTTCTGCTTTGGTCCAAGAAACTGCAGGCTCCCTAGTAGCTGTTTTTCCTGCTGCTAGAAAGTCAGGATGGTGATGACTCATCAGACTGGACCCCAGGAAAGGTTATCCTTCTGCAACCATTGCATAATTCCACACTTGTTCAAGGTGGCTCTTGTTAAAATAGTTTCCCCTTCTTTATCTCAATTTCTTAAAGAAAGTTTCGTTTTGACATAATTATATATTCACAGGAAGTTGCAAAGAAATGCACCATGTACCCTTTACTTCGTCTTCCCCAGCGTTCACATCTTGCATAACATTAGCATGATATCAACACCATGAAGATAAGTGTGATGATTTTCTCATCTTTTAGAGCAGAAATAGGCAAATGATGGCTCATGGGCCAGATTCGACTTGCCACCTGTTCTTTTTTAAAACCACCTGTTTTTGTAAATAAATTTCTATTGGAACACAGTCCTACTCATTCATTTACGTATTGTCTATGACTGTTTTCATGCTATCATAGCAGAAGTGAGTGGTTGTGACAGAGACCATATGGCCCTACAAAGCCTAAAATATCTACTATCAGGCTCTTTATAGAAAAAGTTTGGAGACCTCTGTTTTACAGTAAGACACCAGGATTAAGTATCACTCATAAAGTTATAAAGATAACTATTAGGAGACTAGAATAAGCTTTATGTACTTTCCAATCCACAAGAAGGAAACCATACACTCAAATGAGATAATCCATGTAGGCAATGAGCACCAGGAAAGATTTAAAGCAACACCAATGAGGATACATTAAGACCAAATATCTGTATTACTTATATAAAACAAATAAGACAAATTCAGTTATTAAAATAAGCCTCAGATTTGGTTAAGCAAACTGATTAACTCTAAGTTGTATATAAGAGATGGGTTAAAAATAAAGTGATGTGGGCTGGGTCCAGTGGCTCATGCCTCTAATCTCAGCACTTTGGGAGGCTGAGGCAAGCAGATCACTGGAGGTCAGGAGTTCGAGACCAACAAGGCCAACATGGTGGGACCCCGTCTCTACTAAAAATACTTAGCCAGGCATGGTGATGCACGCCTGTAGTCCTATCTACTCCGGAGGCTGAGGCAAGAGAATTGCTTGAACCTGAGAGGAAGAGATTGCAGTGAGCCGAGATCGTACCACTGCACTCTAGCCTAGGTGACAGAGCGAGACTCTGATGCAAAGCTGAGGAGTTAAAGGGAGGGACTTGTGGTTCAATTACTAGACATTATCTTTTCTTCCTCCAGGAACCTACTAAAATGGTTTTTTTAAAAAGTGTAATTGATTATGTGAAAGACAGTCAGTGGGTGAAGGTCTAACAGCAGAGAGGAGGCTTCAATACATTTCTTTCAGATAGAAGAGTATGTTGGCAATGCAGTGGTCATTGGCAGTGCAGTGATCATTGGCATTGCAGGGTAGGGTAGAGTTAGAGTGGAGGGGATACAGGTGAAGGAGATGCCCATTTGCTTCTTAAACCAAGAGACACTTGAGAACTGAAGCCCTAGGTGAACTGAATGAGAGACTGGCTGAAAGGGGGATTCATTTAACATCTGTGCAGTCAGTCCCTTTCTCATTTTTCCTCCACAGAACATCTGGCAGCCATCAATGTTCTTTTAAAAGTATATTGAAAGATCTCAGAGAAACAGCTATCTCCTCTTTCTACCCTTTGTAGATCTCCAGTGTTTCGACCATCTCCTTACCCGATCACCCTGACGCAACACCCACAAGCAGACAAGCCCTCCCCGTATTTACAGCTTCTCACAACTTTCCATTTCCTCCTTCTTTAAAAACAACTAAACAGGGCATTATAAAATATTTGAGGAAAGCCTCTGTATGAGTTATGCTGAGCAATACATTAGCCCCCACACTTAGCAGCTTAAAACAACAAGCATTTATGATCTCACAGTTTCTGTGGGTCAGGCATTTGAGAATGGCTTAGCTGGGTGGTTCTGGCTCAAGATCTCTTATGAGGTGCATGTCTGAAGTCAGGAGAATCCACTTCCAAGAAGGCTCACTCACATGACTGTAGGCAAAGAGGTCTTAGGTCCTTGCTGGCTGTTGGCAGGAGGCTTCAGTTTCTCACTACTTGGACCTCTCCACAGGGCTGCTTGAGTGTCCTCCTAACATGGCAGCTGAATTCACCCACATTGAGTGATCCAAGAGAAAGAACAAGGAGGAAACTTTTTACAATCCAGTCTTGGATGCTGCACGCCGTCATTTCCATTCATTAGAAACAAATCACTAAGTCTAGCTCATGCTCTGTGGAGGGGAATTGGGCCTCACCTCTTGAGAGGAAGAGTGTCAAAGGATTTAGGAACATATTTTAAGACTACCCAATCTGTAACAGGAAAAAAAACTGATAGAAATAAATAAATATCTAAAAATAATTCTAAAATGATGTAATACAAGCAGCAAAAGAGAATAAAAAAGTTTAATAGATGTCCTCAGAAGTATTTGAGAGGATATTATATTCATTAAACAAACCACAAAATCAATGCCATGGAAAATAAAATTAAGAGAATGAGAACAAGGTCTTGGAAATTAAAGCATGATTGCTGATTTCTTTTTTTTCTCCTTCACTTGTTTTTGTGAAAAATTTATTTTACTTTTTTATTAAAGTGAAATTTTATGAAAGAAAGTTAACCATTTTAAGGCATTTAGTTGTGTAACCATCACTTCTCTCTAGTTTCAAAACAAAACTCAAAAAGAGACCCTATATCCCCTAAGCAGTTACTCCCCATTTCTCTCCAACACATGACACCCCCTGTTCTACTTTCTGTCCATATGAATTTGCCTATTCTGGACTTCTCATATAGATGGAATCATACAATATTTCACTTTTTTGTGCCTGGCTTCTTTTATTTGGCATAAAGTTTTTAATTGCAGATTCCTGGTTTTCAAATTAGGAGAAGGATTGGAAGCTAAATCAGAAGAAATCTCCAAGAAAGGAGAACATAAAGGAAAAATGAGGAAAATATGAGTGAATAGGAATGCTAGGATATCAGTCCAGGGGGTCCAATATCTGATAGAAGTTCTAGAATGAGCAGAGAAAATGGAGAGGAGAAACTTATGAAAGAAATAATACAAGAAAATTCCCCATTAATGAAGGGCACACATACACAAAGAACTAGCACGATGAATGGCAAAAGACCCACATTAACACAAACTATTGTGACATTTCATGTCATGAGTTGAGAGGAGATATTAAAGATTTCCAGATGGGAGGAGAAAATAAAGAGCAACAAAGAAAAATGTAAGAGAATTAGAATGAGCAATTCTTTTTCTCACATGCTATCCTTAGAACCTAACCCTTGATAAGTTATGACTCTAGTGTCTAATTTATGTCATCTGACTTCAATACAATAAAACTTAAAAGCAAAATCAAGACAATAGCAACCCTTGCAAAGCAGTGACCTAGAAACTAAAGAAAAACTCTCTTATAGTAACTTCTATGTCAATGAATAAACCTGAAAATGAAGAATATCTGGAAGATAAGAATATATGAGAATGAAAATGCTGTGTATTGATGATTAGAAATATAGCTTGGAGGGAAACTTTACTCTTAAAATCTTAAAAAACCAAACAAGTGCAGCCAGTAACCAGTATGTTAAAAAGCAGGACCCATTTAATTAGAAAACATCTTTATTTTTGACTGTCCTTTTAAATTTGCTTGGTTGGGTTGTTCTTCCCCTGACACCTAATTAATGTATGCACATACTCATTACTTTTCTGCTAACTCTCAGGTAATTAAAAAAATTTTATATAATCACTTTGGAGCACAAACATACTTTTAAGAAATTAAGAGTGTTTCTGACATCTCCCTTTCCACCCCCACTTCCTATTCATTTTGGTTTCAAGCTGAGGGAAAGGAGGAGAAAGAATGAGGTACAGAAAACTCTTTCTGGACTAGAACTTTCCTAAGGTGGCTTCCCAAGTTTTGTACCTGAAATGTGGTTAAAGTTAACAATTTTTTTTTTTTTTTTTTATGGAGTCTCACTCTGTTGCCCATGCTGGAGTGCAGTGACGTGATCTAGGCTCACTGCAACCTCTGCCTCCTGGGTTCCAGCAATTCTCCTGCCTCAACTTTCCTAGTAGCTGGGACTACAAAATTAACTCTTTCTTAGAGCACCTGCCTGATTTCTTTGGAGATTTCTCCAATGGGCCCCTGCCAGTCTTCTTTCTGGGGCACAGCCTTGTCTTTGCCTGGCCTCTTGAGGACCCCTCAGTTTTGGTGCCCATGGGATGAAAGTGCTGTGGCTTCCTAGGGGAAGACCTCTACCCTGTTGCCACAGGTTGTGTTAGCTTTCTCAAAGGTGGGTCAGGCACCAGTTCTCTGTGCCCCCAACTGTACGGAACCCACATGCTTTCTTCTAACCATCCTACTAACTTTGGGTCAGGAGATTGCATTGTTTCTGCAACCCTTCAGAGTAGGTTCTGAAAGTCCTACTTTTAAAAAGTCAGAACCTACTCTCTCTTACAAAACCTACTGTCTCTACAAGTAAATGCTCCTTCAAAATGTATTCTAAGGCTCATCATTCAATCCTGTTGTATCCTTGTTATGATCATTCACCTAACTAGTTCTAGACCACCTCCTTTATATACTCTGCATGGTGCTCCATCTCTCATCTAACTTTGGTGTCCGAGAACTAGAGTATATTTTACCTTCTTTTATTTTGTGTTTTATTATTTTTTTAATGTTTTTGTAGCGATGGAGTCTCGCTGTGTTGTGTAGGCTGGTCTCAAACTCCTGGCCTTAAGCTATCTTCCTAGAAATGTTAGGATTACAGGTGTGAGCCACCATGCTTGGTCTTAAAATATCTTGTTATTCAATCAAATCTTGCAATTTTACAGAGCACATTACACACACAAAAAATTAAAACAAATGAATTAAGCATCCAATTTGAAAAGTTAGGAGAGATCAACTAAATCAATGTAAAAAAATCAGAACAAAAGGGTATTAATGAATTATAAATTAAAATTGGTAGAGCTAATAAATAAATCCAATAACGTATTTATTTAAGATAAATAAATTCAAGAAGTTTGTTGGGGGAAAATACAATAATATTGAGAAATAAATCCTTATTGGGAGATAATTCAAATCCACTGCATTAGAAACAAACAAGAGAAAACACTACAGATCCAAAAGCAATTGAATAGAACAGAAAAACTTAGCAAAAAATTTAGTCAAAGTAAATTTGAAGAGATGCATGAGATAGATATTTTCTAGGTACTATAAATGACCAAAATCAATCCCATAAGAGGTGGAAAACCTAAATAGGGCAAAAACAATGGGAGAAATTGAGAAAGTTATAAAAAAGCTACCTCTCCACAAAAGTGCCAGATCCAGATGGTCTCAAAGGTAAGTTCTTTTGAAAGTTCAAGTAACAGATGATTCTGATACTATTTAAACCCTTCCAGAACCTAGAGAAGTAAGGATGTCTTCCAAATTCTTTTTATAAAACCAGCATACCAAAATTTGACAAAGCTAGCACAAAAACACAAAACTTTAGACCAATGTCACAACCACTATAAAGAACAACTTAAATAAAATGATGGTAAAGTTTTATTTTAATAGCATATTAAAGGAGTAAAATTTAATAGCATATTAAAGGAATAAAACACCACATTCAAGTGGGATTCTTCCTCCAAATTAAAGGCTTTTCAAAATTATGTAATCTTTTAATATGATACATTATATTAATGTATCACAGGGGGAAACCACCAGAGGATCAACTCAATGGATGCCAAAAAAGAATTTTAACTGAATTCAATATGCACCACTAATTTAACACAAACCAATGAACTAACCTTACATAACGGGACTTGATGGTGCCCTTCCTACTGTCATCCCTCCCTCCTCCATTGCAAATATACAAAGGTTTGGGTTGAACCTCTACCCCTTCTTTAAGCCCCAACTCGGTTAGTGTAGTTCAACTGCCACAGTGAGCAGTTAAGGATGGACAATTGCTCAGCAAGATATTTTCTTGCTTAGTGATTGGTTCCGTTATAAAAAAAGAGTCGAGGATGTTCTAATCAGAGTAAATACCAGGACTTTTTTTTCCTTCAAAGCTTTGAAGAAGAGAAGGTTTATTTTTTTCTGGGTTATATGGTGTGCAAATGTTAGGTCTGGAATGGGGCAGCCATTATTGTTTGCTAAAAGGAAAACCAACTAGACAACAGAAGCAGCATGCAGAAGAGGCCGGAGCTCGGAGAGTCACGGACATGAAGCTGGAGCCCCAGTCAAGCTGCACCTGAAGCTTACCTACCACTGGGCTATTTTTATGCAAAGTAATAAATCATCTTTATTTTGTAAGCCAATTTGAGTTGGTTTTCTATTACATGTAACTAAAAACAGTCTAACTGATATTCAGACTGATATTCTCTTAGCATCATTTAAAAAATTTAGTTCAAATCAAAACCATGGTGGAAGATGAGAAGAATCCTCATTAAATTCAGGGCATGCAAGATGAGAACAGTATCTGCAAAGGATGGCTGGGAAAAATCCTGGATTTCCTGAGTGTGAGGTCAAAGAGGGGTGGAATAAAGGTGAGGATAAAAGGCCTAATAGCCCTGGGAACTCTGAAATGAAGAGAACAGAATAGACAGATGCCCTGCAGTGATTTGCTCAAAATCAGCTCGAGGGGAGGGGAGCTAGCTACTTTCCCTTAGAAAACAGTGGTTTTCAACTCCAGGTGATTTTCCCTCCCAAGAGACATTTGGGAATGTCTAAGCCATTTATGGTTTCACAACTTGGGGGCAGTATTATTGGCATCTGATGGGTAGCAGCCAAGGATGATTCTAAATATCCCTCAATGTACAGGACAGCCCCTGACAATAAGGAATTATCTGACCCTAGATGTCAGTGGTGTTGAGGTTGCGAAGTCTCACCTTTATCCTCTCGGTTTTGCTGGTTTATGTTCACTGTTCCTTCCGTGGCCCTGTGGGTAACCTCACTGTGGAGTTTACATTGTTCTCACAGCACAAATCAATGAGATTAGACAAGAGACAGAAATATTGAAAAGGAGGAGGCCGAGTGTTTTGATTCACAAAGAATGGGACCATATACTTGCTGATTCTAAGACCTGGCTGAGAAACTGACAGTAGAAACAATAGGAGAATTCAGTGAAGTGGTGGATTTCAACGTTAATAATCAAGACCAATGGTTTTGCTGTATGCTAAAAATAGCCAGTTAGAAAATATGATGGAAAATATTAAAAAGCCTACAAAATGGAGGTATAAGCTTAGCCTGAGCTGATCATTACTGCCATGAAGATCATTATCCCTTTTACTCTCTTTTGAGAGACATACAGAAAAGACTGCTTCAAACTTTCTGAACCTGGCTCTAGAGAGGAATATTCAATCTAATAGAGATGAGCGTGGTCTCAAAATTAACTGAGAAATGAGATTCCAATTAAAATTTCACAGGATTTTTCTTTTTTTGGAATCTGATGAAATAAAAACTAAGTTCATCTAGACAAAAATCTATAAGAAATAACTGAGTGAATTCTGAGAAAAAAACCTACGGACAGGGGACCAGCCTGGTAAGATACCAAAACATCTGAAATTCAGCAATAAAGCAGTTTAATACTGGAGAAGAAGCACACAGGTGGATGAAAGCAATAGAGAATCCAGAAATAGACCCAAGTACATGGAAGAATTTCATTTACAGTAAAGGTATAATTTTCTGAAACAATTCTCTAGCCATCTGGTAAAACGAAAGCCTTCTCAGCCCTCATATCTAAAACTTATATGTCCAATAAAGAATTTGTTTTCAGAATACATAAATAGCTCATATAAATCAATTAGGAAAAAGACCACGAAAAAGTGATATAACACTGGAACAGCCCCCTCACAAGTGAGGCAATCCAGATGGCCAGTAAGCATTGGAAAAGGAGCTCGCCCTGATTAGTCCAAGGAACTGCAAATCAAAACCACAGCTGAGATCCTTTTCACATCTACCAGAATGGCTGAAAGTGAAAGACTGACAATATAAAGTGTTGTTGACGATGTCTTCTACTCTGGTGCAAGTATAAATCTACACAACTACTCCGGAACACTACTGTGGTAGGAGTTAATATATCCACAGTGGTGGAATGTGGTAGGCATTATTGAGAAATTATTTTAGACAGATAGGGAGGAAAAGGGGTCCTTGGAAAGTTTTCATTTTTAAAGCAGCTCCAGAAATGTTTCTTGTCTAGCAGAAAAGCCCTGGCTCTTAGAGCCGGACAGGCAATCTTTAATATGCAAATGACAGCCATTAGAAACTGGGTGCACTCAAACACGGTGATTCTGCCTTCATTTTCCTTGCCCCCACATGTGCCTGGCAGCATGGCCACCCCCACATATCCCCACGTGTAGACTTCCTGGAGCCCTGTATTTGCATATTAAAAGGCCAGGGTGGGAGGGCCAGTTTTTTCTCGGGCTTCCAGAATGACATATGTGGTCAAACCAATCCCCTGAGTCCTCTGCAAATCAGACACCACCTCCTCCAGTCTCCTCATAAAACTGGCTGGTATTTGTGGCACGTGGGGTCTCCTCTCTAGGCTTTGGAGCCCCCTCCCTCTGTCTCTGCACAGGGAAACTTCTGTCTTCTTTCTTATCCCTTCTTTCTTGCCTACTCTAGAAACTCTCTGCTCCTTAAAACGACTCCACGTGTGTCTGTGTCATTGTTTTCCAATTAAAATTAAACTCAGAATGAAGAACGCTGGTGTTCCTCCACCCATCAGAGCTGCATCAATACTTTCCAAACTATTTGGAACACAAAATGTGCACACATGATCACACAGAAAGTCCACTGCTAGATGTATATAACCAACTTACCTTGAATGATACATTAATTTTGTTATATTTGAACAATGGAATATATAGCCATGGAATGAATGAACTCCAGCTATGACAACATACACAACCACACATGACAACACACATGGCAAGCATGATGTTGAGCAAAAGAATAAATCTGGAATGATTGTGTTTACAGAAGCACAGACAGAACTAATGTGTGGGGACGGAGGTCAGGTTACCTTTGGAGAAAAGGAGGGTTTGGCCTGGGAAGAAGCATGGCAGGGGAGGAGGGGGGCTTCTGGGTTGCTGACAATTGTCTTCTATTTTCCAATGTGGGTATGTTCCCCTGGTGAAAATTCATTATATATTTGGGTGCTTTTCTGTATGAGTGCTATTCATCAATAGAAAAGTTAAAAAGAAATACAGAGGCTGGGCATGGTGGCTCACACTTGTAATCCTAGCACTTTGGGAGGCTGACGTGAGTGGATCACCTGAGGTCAGGAGTTCAAGACCAGTCTGACCAACATGGTGAAACCTTGTCTCTATTAAAAAATACAAATATTAACTGGGGGTGGTGGTGTGTGCCTGTAGTCTCAGTTACTCGGGAGGCTGAGATAGGAGAATGGCTTGAACCTGGGAGGTTACAGTGAGCTCAGACTGCAACTCCAGCCTGGGTGAGTCAGGCTGGGTGGTTGTATTTTTTATCTCAAAAATAAAAAAAAAATACAGAAGCGTATAGTATAGTAAACAAACACAGTAAACAAGTGGATGGAAGATTCTGTACCATGTTGAAGACCGTTTATGCAGCGTCTGTGATTCCCAGTCTTCCCATCGAATATGTAGAGTGAATAATGCCAAACCTGAATGGGTTTCATGGAAATTAAATGAGACAATGGATCTGCAAGTGTTTTGTAGTCTGTAAAGGCTGTCGTCATTACGAGTTTTGCCCTTACCCCACGTTTCCACTGCTGAGAAGGGCACACGTGGAATTATGATGATCAGTGAGTGGTGTCTGGGGCCCATATGCTCTCCTGTTCAGTTGCTTTATGGAGAATTCTCTCTTTATCATTTAAATCTGTCCTGGCTTTACTCTCTTCATCATCTCTACTGCCCCACTCCCAAGATGAATTCTTTCCTTAAACAATGGAAGATAGATGGGCTTTGTGTTTCTTGAGCTGATTAAAATCATTTCCTCTCTGTGAGAGTCCATTCATGTGGAAACGGTGCTTCTGAAGGCAAGCCTCAGAATCTACCTTCATGCGCTGGAAATGCAGCCTGTGATGTGTAAACATACCTGTTCCTTCCTGGCGACTTTTCACAGACTCCGCAGATGCCCCTGTAGAGCCTTTCATGCTTTATATCTGGGCACCAGCTGAGCCCCCCTGAATGCTACCTGAGTGCTGTGGGTGCAACCACAGCCACGCGTCATGCTGACTGTGGTGGGCATTGATAAGCTACCATCACGGCAACAACAGCTACGGTTCATCCCTAGCATTGCCTCAGTGGGTCCTCGCCACAGGCCGGTGGCAGTAGACAGTCCCCATTCCGCAGGTGTGAAAGCTAAACTGAGGATCAGAGGTGGGCAGTGCATGAGCCAAAGTCACAGAGTTGCAACTCGCTGAGACAGGATGTGTACATGAATTTGTTTGACTTGAGAGCACATGCTGGTTCATTTATTTAATAAATGTTTATTATACATCTGCTATGTGCCAGGAACTTGCATACGTCAGTGAAACGGCTTCCTGCCTCGTGAGCTTACATTCTATTGAAGGAAATGGACAACCATGGCTAAACATAATACGTAAATAAATCATGTAGTATGCTAAAATGCCAGGTGCTTTGGGGCAAAAAGGGAGTTGGGGGCAGGAGTGTCTTGGCTTGCAAGTGAAGTTGGCCAAGGGAGATTTCCTTGAGAAGGGTGAGGGCCCGAAACAGTGACTTCCAAGCAGACACACTGTGGCCCGGGAATCAAAGGCAGGTGTCAGGCCTATCTTGGGGCGCCTGCACCTCTGATGGTCATGGCAAGTGTCTTGCTCTTTTTATCATCAGCCCGCCCTCACTCTTATCCTATTTCTGTCAGCTCGTGGTTCTGACTTTGGTATCCAACTGTAGTTCCAGCCTCTTCTTGAGTCCCCACACTTGTCACCTCTTGTGTCTTTGGGAGAGACACTCTTGACATCCAACTCAATTGTCTCTTGACCCAGTTGCAGCAGGACTAAGGGCAGAGATACTTCCTTCCATTCCCACACTCCAGGAGGGCTTGTGCCAGCTTGGCCGGCTCAGACACAGATGCTTGATTAAAGAGTCCAGTCCATGACTGCCTAGGTCCCCAGCCTGGCTCTGCCAGAGATGGCTGGGATACTGAATATGGCCATTGGAACTGGAGAGATCAATAAACAGCCAGTGTCTGACTTTTCTAGGCAGGGAGAAAGGCATGGAGTTACCTCGACGTTCAGAGTGGTTTGGTGGTAAGGGTTGGGTGGAGGCCAAAGGGGATAGAGGGGGATTACAAATGGTGACCAAGTCAGAAGAGAAGCATATCCACAATGGCGTGTCCATGAAGGTGGCCTGAAGTGTCCTCTGTGTCTAGGGGGTCTCTGGTGACATTGGTGCATGGGGGCGGGGTCTTTGTCGAGAAGGATGGGGACAGGGCTGTGCACTGAAGCCTGTGGATTCTAATCTCAAGGCCACAGCTGGGGTCTGCCATCCTCTTTCAGATAAGCTGTTTTTCCTACTTTAATTGTGAATATAAACATAACAATGGAAGCTACAAGATGGAAGATAATACGGGAACAGGGCGGGGTTGTCACTGACACTTCTGCCCTCTGGCATGTGGGATTGTGAAATGTCGGGGGACAAGGACTTCTGGGTTTTTACAATATTTACACCTGTCTCCTCCACAACAAGAAATGGGCTTCACAGAACTGTCCACACTCTCATCCAGGCCCTTTGGGGTCAGAAGCAGATTTGGGGAGTCAAATGGGCAGACACATGATGGGGATTAGGGATCAGTTGTGTCTAAGGTAAGATGTCAGCTTAAGGTCAGAAATGGGAATAAAGGCCAAACTCAGTCGACAAGTGGCTCAGGTTGTATCTTGGCCTGGGGACAGGTAGGGCTTCTCTGGGGTCAGGATTAGGACGAATCTACTTCCAGGGGTTACTCTTGTCCTGTGTGTAGCTAAGGGGCCTGCTCCTGGATTCAGGCAGTCTCTTGTCTCCTTTGGTCTGTCTCCTGATTCACTTCTGAGCATGACTTGAGAGCAAGTGATCCTTCCTGCTAGACAGAGCCTTATCCAACAGGCTCCAGCCTCTGGGAGGAAAGCTGGGATCTGGCTTGAAATGAACCTGTTCCGGGGTCCTTTCCAGTCCCATGTGGTTCTGCTTGCCCTCTCTGTGGCCAACACTGTAGTGGGCACTTTCATATGTGAGCTCTCTAGATCTTGAGAACAATTGCACGGGGGAAAGGATTATCATCCCCATTTTATATACAAGGAAAAATGAGGCTCAGTTGCTATTTGTACACAGGGGCCTATATATCCTTCTGGCTTTGGAGTCCTTTTACCCCTTTTGTTTCTGGATGATGCTCAATCCAACCAGGATTCTCAACAGACAGAGAAACAAACCTGGGTGATATAGACACCATTTCATCCCCATGGGAAGGAGAAAGGCAGGGAGCCGGCTCTTATACCCTGGGTCTTGTACAGAACTAAGGGGCCGTTGTTACTCGCTTTGCCACTGACTAGCAGCTCCTGTCAGGGACTGATGAATGAATGTGGGCACCCTGGGTGACAGAGATGGATGGGGATCCCTGCACATGGCCCTGCACACACGGCCGGTCTGTGTATTCCTCCTCTTGGGATCAGGCGAATCAGATGGCTGCTTATGGAGCCATTACTTAGTCATTTAGTTGTGCTGGGAGGGGGAATGTGAGTTTCACCGCTAGGACAATTAGGACCCGAAGCATTAGGTCGGGGAGTGTGCAGTGGACAGATGAGTACCATTAGGTGGTGATGATGGTAACAGCCTGTTGGCTCCAATCAGATTGGAGGCACACCTGTTCCTTCCCAGGGCTGGGCTTGGGTGGACACTTCTCACAGCCAGGCCTACTGTGGTTAGGCATGAAGCCAGACCTCACGTGTGGTCCATTTGGGCTTTCTGAGCTCTGGTGCATCAGCCATAGAGAAAGAGGGCCTGGATGCTCTCTTGGCAGCCTGCTGCCTTTGTTTTAAACTAAAAACCTGCATCAGGCATGGCACTTGGTATGCAGACAATTCCCTGAGAAGAGATTCTTTTACGCGTATGCAGTAATATATTCTCCGTCCCGGGGCCTGTTATTGTACAATAAAACAAGAAGGCTGGGAATCAATGCAGAGACGTGAAAAAATGCTCTGAATCATTTTCATAACCAGCAAATGTGCTTTTCAGTTGAGAAACATTTTCCTTTCTATTCTGAAATGGTGGGAGCGATTTTCAGGCCTGGGCACTGGGATTGAAGCTCTTTGCTGCTTGAAGGTAAATATCACCCAGAGGAGAGACCATACCATACTGGGCTGTAATGAGCTGAACTTGGCTGTAATAATCACATATGCACTTTACAAACATCTATCACGTACCGCCTCTGTGCTGGGCACTTTCATATTTGAAAGGTGATATGTTTGGACAAGTCCAAGTAGGATTCGTCTGCTCCAGCCCCCCACCATGTAGGAATTTCCTCTGCAGTATTCCCCACAATGGACCTAGAGGCTTTCCTTAAGTGCTTGCAGTGAGAGTAACTCCATAACTCTAAAAAGCTCATGCTGGCTGACAGGGTGGGGTGGCTCACACCTGTAATCTCAGCACTTTGGGAGGCTGCAGGCCGGCAGATCACCTGAAGTCAGGAGTTCGAGAATAGCCTGGCCAACATGGTGGAACCCCGTCTCTACTAAAAACAAAAAATTAGCTGGGTGTGGTGGTACGTGCCTGTAGTCCCAGCTACTCAGGAGACTGAGGCAGAAGAATTGCTTGAACCAGGTAGGTGGAACTTGCAGTGAGTCAAGATCCTGTCATTGCACTCCAGTCAGTAAGACTGTCTCAAAAAAAAAAAGAAATCTCATGTTGCTTTCTGTTAATAGCTCTAAGTATTAAAAAACACTTCTGACTTCTAGTCTCAGTGGAGTGGGCATGTGCTGAAGACTCCCTGCTCCACCTTCAATCACATGCAAATAATACAAACAGCTGTCATGCAAGTGCAATTCTAATTTTGTCTTGTGTTTGATAGGACCTGCCATATTAAAAAACAGAGAGATTTCTATAGACTAGAACTGAAACAGAGATACTGAAACTCTGAGATCCTTAGTGGACCAGGACTGGAAGCACCCTGTGGGCCAGGAATTCACTCACAAAGAAATGGGAAAATGTGACTTCTAATCAAGGAAAAAAACTCAGGTGATAGAAAGTTACCCTGAGATGACCCAGGTCTTCGATTTAACCAGGCAAAGGCTTTAAAGCAGCTTTATAAATATGTTCAAATGCTTAAAGGAAAATAGTCTGAATGAATCAATAGGGAATCTCAGTAGAGAAATGGAAACTAAAAATAACCAAATGGAAACTCTAGGATTGAAAACTATAATAATTGAAATTTCTAAAAAATGCACTGGATGGGCTTCATAGCAGATTAGAGGAGACAGAGAATGAGGAAATAAATCTGGAGATGAATCACTAGAAATGACCCAATCACAGGAGAGCTGAGAGGGAAATGATTGAAGAAAATGAACAAAGCCTCAGAAATTCATAAGGTCAAATAGTCCGACAGACACGTAATAGAAATTGAAGGAGAATGTAGGTTGGAAATAATGCATTATATATGTCAGAATATTATATATGTAATATAGGTCAGAATAATGAGTGAAAATGGGTCAGAAATAATATTTAAAGAAATAAAGAGATAAAAATTTGATAAAATATAGACGTACAGTTACAAAAAATTCAGAGAATTTTAAGAAAGACAAATTCATACACACCCATATCATATCCAAACTGCTGAAAATAAGGAGGAAATCTTGAAAGGAGTCAGAGGAAAAAAAGGACATATTTTATATAGGATAACAATGGTAAGAACTACGACTGACTTCTCAGAAACAGTGGGGGCCAAAAGACAAAGGAATAACATCTTTGTAGTGCTTAAAGAGGGGGAAAAACCCCTGTTAGCCTACAGAGTTTTACTGTTTGTATTCAGTAAAAACATCCTTCAAAAATGAAGGTGAAATAGAGTCATTTTTCAGACAAATGGAAGCTAAGAGAATGTGTTGGCAGAGACCTACACAGCAAGAACTGCCAAAGGATGTTCTCCAGGTTGAAGAGAAATGAAACCTGATGGAAACTTGCATCCCCAGGAAGGAAAGAGCAAACTGCTTTTTCTGTTGTATTTTTTAAAAAAGACAGTTGACAGTTTAAACCAATAATAATAATATCAGCCACGATTTAAAACATCTGTGGCTGAAAGCAAAAGATAGGCAACAGTAGCAGAAAGAATGAAGGGTGTTAATAGAATGATATAATTATACTGTTATAAGATTATTTGTAAACTGGGAAATAGTAAAGAGGAAGTATGAAGGATCTTGTGGGAAGTGAAACAGAATTGACTAAGGATGTGTATGATGAGCCTGAGTGTATGTTAAAACAACTAATAAAAGGAGCAGGAGCTAAAAAGCCAATAGAGAAGAGAAAATGAAATATTAAGAAATAGTTGATTCACCGAACAGAAGGTGGTGAAGGGGCAACTGAAGAGCAAAGAACAGGAACAAATGAGAAACTAATGGTCAGCTTCAGTCTAGCCATATTGGTAATTACATTAAGTGTGAACAGACGAAACAGCAAGGTTGCAGGATAGCAAATCAAATTTTAAAAATTCATTGTAGTCTGGGTGCGGCAGCTCATGCCTGTAACACCAGCACTTCAGGAGGCTGAGGCGGGTAGATCATGAGGTCAGGATATCGAGACCAGCCTGGCCAACATGGTGAAACCCCATCTCTAGTAAAAATACGAAACTTAGCCAGGCATGGTGACAGGCACCTGTAACTCCAGCTACTTAGGAGGCTGAGGTAGGAGAATCCCTACCTCAGAGAATTGGGCTCAAGCAATTCTCCTGCCTCAGTCTCCCAAGTAGCTGGGATTACAGGCATGTGCCACCATGCCCAGCTAATTTTTGTATTGTTAGTGGAGATAGGGTTTCACCATGTTTGCCAGGCTGGTCTTGAACTCTTCACCTCGTGATTCACCCTCCTCAGCCTCTAAAAGTGCTGAGATTACAGGTATGAGCCACCATGCCTGGCCAACTGTTTGATTCTTTTGTAATAGCCTAAAACACGAATATATTCTTTTGTAATCACCTACAACACAGCTGTACAAAATATATTTTCTTTATATTCTTATTTAAAAACTGTTTTTCTGTTCAAATGTTTATGCATGTATGCCTTTTTTACTTTTTAAACATTTTTGCTAGAAACTAAGGCATGAATACACACATTACCCTACACAGGGTCAGACACAGGGTCTATACAGGGTCAGAGTCTTCAAGATCACTGTCCCCCGCATCCAAATCTCTTTGCACTGGAAGATCTTCAGGGGCAGTAACATGCATGGAGCTGCCATCTTTCATAATAATAATGCCTTCTTCAGGTGTCTCTTGTAGGGCCTGCTTGAGACGTTTTACAGTTAATTTATTTTTAATAAGCCAAAGGAGTACACTCCAAAGTAACCATAAAAAGTATAGTATAGGTTGGGTGTGGTGTCTCAGACTTGTAATCCCAGTGCTTTGGGAGGCCGAGGCAGGCGGATCACCTGAGGTCAGGGGTTCGAGACCAGTCTGGCCAACATGGCAGAACCCTGTCTCTACTAAAAATACAAAAATAAAAAATAAAAAATATTAGCCAAGTATGGTGGCAGGCACCTGTAATCCCAGCTACTCAGGAGTCTGAGGCAGGAGAATCGTTTGAACCTCGGAGGCAGAGGTTGCAATGAGACAAGATTGTACCACTGCACTGCAGCCTGGGCAACAAGATTGAGACTCCATCTCAAAAAAAAAAATAAAGGATAGTATAATAAATAAAAACGGTAGTATAAATAAAAAGTATATATAAAAAGTATAGTATAGTATACATAAACGGTAAGTCATTTATTATCATCAATATTATGTACTGTAAATAATTATATGTACTATACTTTTATACAACCGGCAGAGCATAGATGCAGTCCAGTGGGTGTTGACTGAAACGTCATTATGCAGCGCATGACTGTACAAAGAAGAACATATGCTCTCTAATGTCTTAATCTACCAGCTGCAATCATCAGGACGGTGTAGTATTGGTGTAAAGACAGACATAAAGATCAACAGAATAGAATAGAGACTTCAGTTCATAGATATGGCCACATATATATGGTCAATTTATTTCTAACAAGGGCTCCAGGATAATCCAGTGGAAAAAGATAACTCTTCAACAGATTGTTCTGGAACAACTAGATATTTATATGGAAAAAAATAAATCTCAACCCCCTACCTCAAACCACAAACAAAAATTCAAAATGGATTATAGACCTAAACATAAAAGCTAAAACTATGAAACTTTTAAAGAAAAACATAGAACATCTTCATGACATTAGATTTCTTAGAAAAGACACAATAAGTTGCGAACCACTGAAGGAAAAATAAATCAATAAACTAGACTGCATATCAAGTAAAACCCTCCACTCTTTTAATACATCATTAATGTTTGTGACAAAGGGCTTTTATGCAAAATATATAAAGAACACTTACAATTCAATAAGATAAACAATGCATTTCTTTTAAAGGCTGAATGACTTGAATAGCGAGCATACCCAAACAAGCCAACCTATTTTTTTTTTTTTTTTTGAGATGGAGTCTTGCTCTGTCGCCCAGGCTGGAGTAGTGGTGCGATCTTGGCTCACTGCAGCCTCCACCTCCTAGGTTCAAATCATTCATGCCACGATACCCAGCTAATTTTTGTATAGCCATAACCTTCTAATCATACCTAGGGAGCAAAAACAGGAGGCATATTTAAGGGCACTGGGCTGGGCATCAGGAGCCTCAGCTTCCATTTTCAGCTCAGTGGCTGGCCTGCTATGTGACCCTGGGAAAGCCTCTTTCACATTCTGTGCCCCAGATACCACATCCATCAAAATGGGGGTAATATTATTATTGCCTTGTATGCATTTCATGAAGCCCAAGTTATACAGACTATGGAAAGGAGATCTGGAGTGCCCCAAGATTTCTGTAGATGGAAGGCCTATTGGCATGATTTTTGACCTTTTAGAGATGACAGATGATTGTTACAATAGGGATACCCAATCTAAATGATCAGATATAATGACCTGGTTATCTGAACACCTGACAGTTTACCAGCCACACTCATGGATACGCATAGACACAAACATACAACATGAAACACATGGGTGTTATCCGTCACAAAATTCATCCATACAAACACAAAGATATGTGTATCCACAACTTGCCCACATGGGCACTGGGGGCCCACATGCACACATGTCTGCACACACAGAAAAACACAGTGCATGTGTACACCCATGTTCACACAGACACACTTGTTCATAGACCCTCATTCTCCCAGAGCCCACATTTAATGAGCTCATGGATACTCACAGATGTGCCCAGTGGTCACACACTCATGAACAGCCAGAGGCACACCCTCAAGCATGAAGAACTAGAGTACAAAGAGATTTAACCTGGAGAAGCTGTGAGCCCAAGGCAGAGGGAGGAAGGGTATATCCTGCTGAAGGTGGGCAGGGCCAGGATTCCCTGGAAGAGGGGCTTAAGGGAGGGCCGAAGCACCAGAGGCAGAGGGATTAGGGGCTGGCAGAGGTGGGGAAGCCAGCCACAGCTGGTGCCCTCTTCAGGGAGTAGGATCAGAGGGATTCCTAGGGCAGGCAGGTCTTGGCTGTGGGTCCCAGAGGTAGAACTGAAGACTTCCATGCAGTTCTGCTCATGGATTCACCAGCCAGCCATTCCCAGAAAGTGGCAGGGAGGGACAAGAGATGACTGGGGCCTGGGGCTGGGTGGCCAGGGCTAGGCCTCACCAGCTATCGCTAGAATGAAAAACTCAGTTTTAGCTTCTGTGTCAGGATTTACCAGTGGGCACCTCTCCTGGGTGCAGATTGGTTGAGGGGGGCCTTCCTTTATTGATACCTTTTTATGACAAAAATGGCCTGCAAACGAATGTTAATCTTCTAATCATATGCCATGATGGAAAGCAGCTGCAAGTGTAGACAAGAGCACTGGAACTGAGTGTCAGGAGCCAGCACGTGGGAGTGTAAGGGATGGCTACAGGCTGACATGAGAAAGCATCTTAGAGCCAGAAGGTCCAATTCAGACTCTTGACAGTCGGGGAATTTGAGGCCCAAAGCTGGGATGGCAATCAGCTCTTTGGCCATAGCAGCTCTGTCAACCTAAGATAATCTCAGAGGAAGGTCAGGGCATTTCAGGGTCTCATGATCAAGGCTGGTTCTGGAGCTTCTCATCAGTTCCTGCAGATTCACCCTCCTCGTCCTCTCCCCTAAGTGTACCACCAGGAGTTGGACCAGACATTCCCTGAAAAGTCTCCATGGCTGAGACTGAGCTTGGGCCCATTAGCATTCAGCTCAGCAGCTGGGCAGGAAGGAAAAGAACAGTATCGGGGTGGCAGGAAGAAAAACAGGACTGAGAAAAAAGGGATAAGCACGAGGAGGAGGAAGAGGGGGATGCAGGTGTTGCTCCCAGCTGTTTTCCCATGGGCTCAGAGAGGCTAAATAACTCACTCACGTTTATTCAGTTAGTAAGAGGCAGGGCCAGGGATTTGAACCCAGGTATATGTAAGACTCTCAGGAGCGCAGAGGTCATTCTACATGGGAAGAGCTGGAAATCTTTCAGGGGAAAAGCCTTGAGGAGTAAGTCTGATTGGCTTTCATCAGCCCAATCCTGGCAAGGCATTGCCCACAGAGGAGATCTCCACTCAGAGACTTCCCTGAGCCTTGGTTAGGTGAGGGGAAGAGAGTCCTAGGGATCCAAGAAGGGCACTGGCCTTGAGCTGGGCACATAGACCTGTGTGGGACAAGTTCCTTACATGGTGGGTCAGAAGCCGGGGACTCAGGAGAGTGAGAAGATCACAGTACACAGAGCAGGGAGTAGGGAGGGGCCAATGCAGAGTTCCTTTAATTCCAGGTCTCAGAGGAAGCTTCCCTGAGAATGTACTGTTGCTGGGCTCCTTAGATGCCTCACCTCTGATCCTATCTCTGGAATCTCACACCCTTACCCTGTAAGGCAGCTGTTTTCATCCCCATTTGGCAGATGATGAAACGGAGGTTTAGAGAAGTCAAATTCACTTTTTCTTAGTAAACCAGAGTCCAGATTGTCATGGTCCAGCCCAGGGTGCCTTCTCCTGCTGATCACGATGGCTTTTATTCCCCAGAGCCTTTGTTATGAGCTTCCCTGGGCCTGTAACTGTCAAGGCCTGGCAACCGTGACATATTTTTGTGGGGTTTTCTCTGTGCCAGTGTCTGGATTTTCCCAGTTTCTCATTCTCAGGTCCAGGGAGAAGGAGTGCTATTCAATCTCAGGCCCTAGGATGTGGTGCTTTGGCAAGGGGGCAAGAGACCTGTGATCTGGCCTCAGCTCTGCCTTAGTCAAGCCGCATGACCTTGGGAGAGTCATTTCTCACCGTTGCTCAAGATAACGTCATGCTGTAGAGTGAGGGTTTGGCCTGGGAGACCTCTCAGGCATCTCTCACCCTGGATCACAGTTGAAAAAACCCTGGGTTTAATGAATAGCATAAATCTGGCCCTTATGGGACAAAAGGGCCAGATAGTAAATGCTTTATGTTTTCCAGGCCACATAATCTATGTTGCAACTATTCAACTATGCCTTTGTAGTGCAGAAGCAGCTGGACACGAGGTAAGCAAATGGATGTGCTGGACTCATTCTATTCTTCTGGTTTTGTTTTTGGTTTTGTTTTTCTCTTTGGTAAAGGCAATGAGCTAGTCCCAGGAAGGATCCTTCAGTTACGTAAAATTTTGTTTAATGAAATGTCATGGCTCTGTCCATATTTTTGTCTTGTTCTTCCAGTTGGTATATACAACTTTCAGAGATCTTGTAATTGGAAGTCTGGAAGGGCCCAGACTTTGGAATAGTGTCTTGGTTTCACTGTTTTTGTTTTGATGATTTTTTTTCTTAACTAAAGCTATATCAAACTTGTGGATTAAACAGAATAAATTTCTAAATTAAAAAAAATACCCTGGGTTGAAGAAATAGCTTTTGTCCCTTTATGGGACAAAAGGGTCAGATAGTAAATACTTTGTTTTCCAGGCCACATGGTCTCTGTTGCTGCAAGTCAACTATGCCTTTGTAGTACAGAAGCAGCTGGACAAGAGGTAAACAAATGGAGGTGGCTGCATCCCAATGTAACCTTATCTATGAAAGCAGGGGACAGGCTGGATTTTGCCCCTGGACCATAGTTTGTGGCCCTTTGCCCTGGATGATTTCTGGGTGCTAGAGACACAGATACAGGCACAGTCTCATAGGGGAGGCTTGCATGTGGACCATAAATTACAGTGCAGTGTGAAAAGTAGAGACGGCTTAAAGGGTGCACGAGCTGCAGAAGGAACCCAGAAGGGGACGTGAGGGACTTAAGTGATGAGGCTGGTGTCAGTGGTTAAAACCTGATCAGTTTAACAGGTGATTGAGGGAGATGGAACAGCATGAGCAAACACCCAGAGGCATGGTGGTGTCTGCTGTGTTGGCAAAAGTCGTGGAATTTGATGGCTAGAGGATGCAGCGGAAATGAGATCAAGGAGGATTTTAATTGCTGTGCTAAGGAGCATGAACTTTTAAGCAAATAATTCTCAGTTATTTAACTCCTCTTCAATGACTAACATTTTTCTTGGAAAGAGTCTACTCCATAACTGCGAATCTCAGTGAGGGGTATTGGATATGCAATTTCTTCTAATTATGTGGACTACTGGTTGTTTCTTCTCTGTGGGTGCTGAGGCCCTGGGGGCAGTGATGGATGCCCAGGCAGAGGACCGAGGAACTGAGTATGGCTGATTTGTACCACAGAAGAACCCTGGGCTCTGATTTCACACTCTGCCCCAGGCCAGAGCAATTCTGCCTGTGTCATCATTATGCTCATCAAGAGATGCTTTGTCTTCCCCTGATCAGCCTAATTGCTCTCCTCATTTGGACAGCCCTGGAGTCATTTAGTAATGAAAATCACCTTGTGCTAATACAGCATCAGGAGCTCACCTGCTTGTTGGCATTAGGAGCAGCATGGAGAGGGGAAGAGGCTCTGCTTCTCATTACAGGGGCAGAGCCTCGCTGAGCTGTCCATGTGCAATTACCATCCAACAGCCTGGAAATTACAGTCCAGTTACAGTGCCTGCTAACAAGGACTAATTGTACCGACACAGAGCTTCCCTGGACACTTAAAACAAATGGCCACTGTGGGAACTTGGCGATGAATAGAGAAAAATCCCATCTATTCTTGGAACAAAGGAAACATATGCTAGCAGTTGGGCAGGGCTCAGCTGGGGGCTCTTGGGCATTAAAACTTGGTTTCCCAATCAGTTCAACCAAACTAGAATTTCACGAAGACCTCCATTCATCCATCCATTTTTTATTGACACATCCATCTATCCTCCAGTGATCCATCCATCCATTCATTCATCTATCTTCCATCCATCCACCCATCCATGTATCATCTATCAATTTATTCATCCATCTTCCATTCATCCACCCATTCATTCATCTATCAATATATTCATCCATCTTCCATCCATCCATTTACCTATCCTCCAATGATCCATCCATTAATCTATCCATCTTCCATCCATCCATCCTACAGTGATCCATCCATTTATTCACCCATTCATCTTCCATCCATTCACCCATCCACATATTTATTAATCTATCAATTCATTCATCCATCTTTGATCCACCCATCTATCCATCCTGCAATGATCCATCCATTCATCCATCCATCTTCCATCCATCCATCCATACATCCATCTTCCATCCATCTTCTATCCATTCATCCATCTATCCATCCTCCAATGATCCATCCATCCATCCACTCAGCCAGTCATCTATTCAGCTTTTCATCCACCCATCATGCATCTATCTGTCTCTCCATTCATCCCACAAACTTCTCCTAAAGTCTTGCTTAGAAAAAGGTCTATCCTTCATGCCGCACATTAGAGATGTATCAGGAGTGATCCTGCATACAAGAAAATGTAACAGGTACTTAAATATTTTTGAACAAGTGAAAAAAATTTTCTCAATGGATGGGAAAAATAGATAGTGAGAAAGTGAAGAGAGGGGCATAGTTGGTGTGAGGAAAGAGAAGATATAAAGAGTTATCTGTCACCATCATACATATATCCTGAGTGAAAGAGACAGAAAAGTAAAAGCAAAGGGGTTGTGTGTATGCTCTAAGTTACTTAATCTCTCTGAGTCTCAATTTCGCTATCCAGACAATGGGGATAAAAATGGTTTCTATCTCATGGGGTTATAATGTGGACTACATAAAATACAGCACATAAAGTTCTTAGAACAATGTCTGGTATATAGTAAGCACTTGGTAAAAGTTAGGATTTACTATATAACTATTAGACTTCATGAAAGTTAGGATTTACTGTTAATATCACCCTGTGCTGCCTTTCTTGACTCCCCAGAGTGTTTGACATCTTACTCCAGGTTCTGCCATTCTGTTGCCCACCCTTGGGGCCTTGAAGGTTGAGTCCACCCTGCCCAGACAGTAAGACAGGCCATCCCAGGAATTGGCAATGTGTAGATGCTTGTAACACTGGGGAAGGCTTAGGGAACATTAATTCTGCATCTTGTAAGGAAAGCCCAGGGAGTGATGGGCAGTGATGGGGGGAAAGAAACAGGGCAGAGGCCACATCAGTCCAGAAGGAATTGAGGAGTAGGATTTGCAATGGGGAAGATGGGGAGCCATCAACACATTTTAAGCAAGCAATCTGTATTTTAAAGTTATTACTGTAGTGTGGGAAATTGATTATTGTTCATTTATTATTGCTCTAAGGGGAGATGATTGTGCAAGGAAGACAAATGAGTCCTAGTCATTCAGGGGCAGAGTCTAGATGAGAACTGCTCTAGTGCTCATTCCTGGTTCTAGCTGCCTAGACCTCTGACTTCTTAACCATTCATCCATCCTCCAATGACCCATCCATCCATCAAGCCATCTTCCATCCATCCACCCACCTCCTATCCATCCATTCATCCATCCATCTTCCATCCATCCATCCATCCATTTATTCACTCATCCATCTTCCAGCCATTCACCCATCGATATGGCTCCCTGTTTATTGTTTTCTGGCCTGTAACTCAGTGGGTATGGAAAAATTTTTTTAGAAATATGAGTTCTCCTGCCCTGACAGAATCTGTACAAAGTCTGTACATCTATCATCCCGTACTTCCTCTCAATGCATCCTGACTCACAGAACCCTGGTAAGTGGTCATTTCAACTCTCTTTATATACCTCCAGTGACAGGGATATATTACTTCCTGAGCCAGCCTGCTTCCTCCTTGGCCACCTCTGATCAAAAGTCCTTTGTCCTGTGAAACATCAACCTATCTCCTCATGGATTGCAATTGTTCTCTCTCATTCTGCTCCTGATGCGCTGGACAGGATAGGTCTGAATGACGGCCCACGTACCTGAGTCATCCTGGGGTTGAGACCCAGGCTCATTTAGTGGTCCATGGTCAGTGTGGCCACCCAGGTGCTTTGGCTGCAGTGGGGCTCAGGGTGGAGCCTTTCCCAAGAGGGGTGATGGTGGACTGACCACTACAGGCCACCCTGCCTCCTGGGGATCACACTTTGGTGTAAGTCCCTTCCACACGGGCCCTGGGTTAGACAATGTGACTTGATTTAACAAACAGAATGTGTTGGAAGCGATGCTATGTTAGCTCAAGACTTGCCTTCAGAAGGCCTGGCACATTCCACTTTTGCACTCCTTGAAGGCAGCCTCCGTGTGGAGAAGCTCGAGTTGGACTATTGAGAAGAGGTCATGGGAAGAGAAGACACCAGGAGGGAGGCTGAGAGGTCATCTGGGACACCTCAGCCTCACAGGAACTCAGCTGAGTGCAGCCACTGGAGTGACCACTGGAGTGCCAAACTGTGTAGAGCAGAACTGCCCAGCGGAGCCCACATGCCCTTCGAATCCTGAGAAATAATGCATCATGGTTTGAAGGTAATAAAAGAGGACTTCCACTTGGATCCTGAGCAAGTACTTCCTGTTTACTCCTAGGACAAAGAGAAGTGCCAGCTATAGCCACTGAGTCTGAGTTTCAGCCAGGCTTGCAGCACTGACCCCTGTATAGTCCTAGGCATGCCACAGCCCTTCTTGGGACTCAGTTTCTCCATCTGTAAAGTGGAGAGATTATAAATTCCATGATCTTATTTTTTTTAGCTGTTCTTTGATGAAACTTAAGAACTCCAGATGAAGCACAATCCTCACTCTGAGCAGGGGCCCCTTCTATAGGTGTGTGTTAGCTTAGGTGATGTTTCTCATGCCTGTAGCCTCACTGACAGCAGAACAACCTGGAGCCAGTCTTCCTGGCTGATCCACTTGGAATCATGCACTTTCATTCCAGGTTGTGCCAGAGTCAACCTGATGTTCCACGTGGCCCCTGGAATGGGGCTGCCTGCTGGAGTGTTGGCTAACTAGGCGTGCCAGATGATAAACTGTGTAACTTGGGACTCTCTTCCTCTGTCTCCTTGCTCCTCAGTAGGTGTTGGCCACAAATGATTCACCTAGAGGGCAATGGGAACAGACAGTGATGTTTGGAGCATTTCTCCCTTAATCAATTAACGGCCTTCTCCTTTTTTTATTTTTGAGATGGAGTCTCACTCTGTCATCCAGGTTAGAATGTAATGGCACAATCTTGGCTCACTGCAACCTCCATCTCCTGGGTTCAGGCAATTCTCCTGCCTCAGACTCCTGAGTAGCTGGGACTACAGGTGCCTACCACCACACCTGGCTAACTTTTTTTTTTTTTGTATTTTAGTAGAGATGGGGTTTCACCGTGTTGTCCAGGCTGTTCGTGAACTCCTGAGCTCGGGCAATCTTTCCGCCTCAGCCTCCCAAAGTGCTGGGATTACAGGCACTAGCCACCATGCCTGGCCCTCCCTATTTTATTATGCTCTTGGCAAAAATAAACTCATGAAGTTCATGCAAATTATATTTGTATGATCATGTCTGAGAGCCTTTGGAACAAATTTTCTAGTCAATTTCTCTAAATGCGAGCTTTTGAATTTTTCCTTTATTTTTGACAGAAGATGCTTTTAGAGATTGCAGTATGTCAACTTCAGAGACAACCAGAAGGTTGGGAGGGAAGGAAAAGCCACCCTGTTAGGGATGAAGGAGGGGCTGGGGGCTCAAACTGGAGAAGAGAGGTGAGGCCCAGGCAACATCTGCAGAACTCGACAGGGCTTTCTGGGTCAAGGAAGCAGGTGTCACTGGTTGACACAAACAACTGGCATATAGAGGCCAACACAGGCAGAAGTTTCTAGAAGTCTGGAGTGTCCACAGAGGGAGCAGGCTGCCTTTGGAGGAGGTGTGACCCCAAGAAAAGAGGACACTGAGATTCAGGGAGGGGCAGCATCTTCCCAAGATCAGCCAGCTGGTCTGTTGAGGTCTGGGACCAATGGCTAGAACTGGAAGCTGACACAGTGCCCAGAGCCTGGGAAAGTGACAGAGATGTGTCTGTTCCAGCCAGCATGTGCCCTTCCCACTTGAAGGCTTGAGTGTTGGGGAAGGTGGCGGTCAAGATTCCCTTTCCTTCAGTGGTGAGAGGACATGGGCAGGGTTTCAGTGGAAGCCTTTCTTGACTGTTGATAATCTGATGGGCCTCTTCAATATTTATTTTTCCAATAGACCCGAACAATTCTGAAGAGACACAGCATTATATTTCTTAGAAACTTCCCTGAATCCATATTTATCAGGGAAACCTGAATAAACTAAGAAGGGCTTAGACCTGTTTATTTATGTATTCAGTCATCTCTGGGGTGTGGGTTATGCCGGCGAGAACAAGAAGAGACAGTAATTGGATTGCACTTAGGCTGATCCCCTGCTCCAGGGATGGGATTAGGGCCTGGCTGCCAGAGCTCTGTGGTCCTCTGTGCTCAAGGTGCTGGTTCTTCCGGTTTATACCTCTGGGACCATTGGTTCCCAAACCTGGCTGCACATGGATTCATCTAGGAAGCTTTAAAAAAAAATTTGATGCCTGTATTCTACCTGCCGAGATTTTGATTTAATTTGTCTGGGAAAAGCCTTGGCACTGGGACTTTTACGAGCTCCCTGGGTGATCTGTTGAGCAGCAGAGTTTGCGAATTCCTAATTTAGACTATGAACCTGTTGGGGCAAGCTACACTCAGGAGTCATCCTTCCTCCTTCCCTAGTTTTAACCAACAGTGAGCCATGCAGGTATAGGGAGAGGATGCCAGGGGCTGAGGTTTGGGTTCAGGGACAGTTTGATGGATATGCCACCTGGACAGCCACACAGGGCTGCACCCTAGAGAGGCTGCTTGCTTGGCTTAATGCCCTGCTGTAGTTATCTTAAAATTCTGGGCTGGGTGTGGTGGGTCACACCTGTAATCCCAGCACTTTGGGAGGCCGAGGCAGGTGGATCACTTGAGGTCAGGAGTTTGAGACCAGCCTGACCAACATGGAGAAACTCTTCTCTACTAAAAATACAAAATTTGCTAGGCATGGTGGTATATACCTGTAATCCCAGCTACTCTGGAGGTTGAAGCAAAAGAATCACTTGAACCTGGGAGGTAGGGGTTGTGGTGAGCTGAGGTCACGCCACTGCACGCCAGCCTGAGCAACAAGAGCAAAACTCCATCTCAGGAAAAAAAAAAATCTGAATTTTTGAACAAGGGGCCAGCCTCATATTTTCAATTTGTACTGGCCCCACAAATAATGTAGCCCATTCTGGGCAGGGGTCCTGAGTTCTAAACCCATCTGTGTCTGGACAGTTGATTTACTGGGCAAATCTTTCTTTGTCTCTGGATCTCCATTTTCCTTTCTACACAAGAATAAAATCAGCCCAGTGACTTTCTGGTACACTCTCTGTGTCTGCACACACATTTATGCAAGGCCATCTAAGAAATATGTGAGTTGTCTCCAGTCAAATACAATGATAACCCCTAATGACTAGTTGTGTCTTCAATCATGTGTTGTTTGAATTTAACTGGGCTCACTTGCCCCCCTCAGATAGGTATGCATGCTGAGAACTGGGCCCACTCTGACATGGGACAAAAATTGCTGGTGTGTGAACATTCTCATTCTCCTCTAAATGAAGAGAATTCCTTCTCTGCCTGTTCAGTTCCCCAGCAACCCTTTCCAGCCTTCTAGACAGGGTTCCACCTTTGCCAGCTCAGACCCTTAGCTTTTATAATGCAGAACTGGACAGTGATAGACAGGCTGGGGACAGAGGAATGGGAGTCAGGAAATTTGCATTGGAAAGAAAAGAGCTGTTGCAAGAGAAAAGAACACAAGGGAGGAGAAAGAGGGTGGGAAGGAAAGACAATAGGGAAAATTTCAGATTGGGCTGAGAGTGGGACAAAGGAAAAGATACTTGAGGAATGGCTTCCAGATGTGTAGATATGGAAAGTGGCAAGAGAAGAAATATTTATATTTTGCTATGCATTGAGAATGTGCCCTGCCCTCCCTGCATATGCAAGCACAATTTCCCTTTAGAGGCTTCACCACAAGGTGTCCACAAATTACAATTGCTTTGAACTATATTTTGCTGTCAGACTACAGATTCCTTGAATTGATCCTGCACAGAGATTGGTCCATTTGGGCCTCCAGTTATATTTGGAATATGCTGTGAAGCTAGGGTTGTGTGCAAATGACAGCAGGCGTGAGCTGGGAAACCCTTCACCACCTGGTACAGGCATTTCATAGACTCACAAACTCTCAGAGTGTGAAGAGAGCTTAAAAATGGTGGTCTTAAAAATGGTCTAATTTGGCCAGACATGGTGGCTCATGCCTGTAATCCCAGCACTTTGGGAGCCAAGGAGGGTGGATCACTAGAGGTCAGGAGTTTGAGACCAGCCTGGCCAACATAATGAAACCCCATCTCTACTAATAAATAAAGAAATGAGCCAGGTGTGGTGACACATGCCTGTAGTCCCAGCTGCTTGGGGGGCTGAGGCAGGAGAATCGCTTGAACTCAGAAGGCAGAGGTTCCAGTGAGCCGAGATGTCACCACTGCACTCCAGCCTGGGCAACAGAGTGAGACTTTGTCTCAAAAAAAAAAAAAAAAAAGTTTAATCCCCTGCCACATTTTGATATTGATTTTCTAGAGCCCACCACCAAGTTCATTCTCTGCTTATATACTTCCTATGAAAGGGAATGCATTACTTTCAGAGAAAGCCCACTGCAACTGTATGTAGATCTAGCAGTTAGAACTGTCTGTGTTCTCAAATGTTATTATCGGTGGTATGAACTGTTACAGCCTCATTGGACTTCACTCTGGCGAGTCCTGCCACAGTTTAAATTATTCTACTTTGAATCAGCAATTCTGTTTCTAGGAAGTCTGCATTGCTCACACTCTTACACAAAGACACATGTCCCCGATGTTTAGATTGAAACACTACTTGTGAGAGTGAAAATATGAGGCAACGTCAATGTATATCCATACCCACAGAGGATTGCCAGGAAAACTACAGTCGATATAAATTGCGGAATAATGGATCTGTCTGTCCTAATGTGGAAAGATTTTCAGGATATGATAAGGGAAGAAATAAGTTGCAGAAGGTAAATCAGGAATGAGTGTGTTAAAAACCTACAAAGCAGCCAGGCACGGTGGCTCACACCTGTAATCCCAGCATTTTGGGAGGCCAAGATAGGTGGATCACCTGAGGTCAGGAGTTTGAGACCATCCTGGCCAACATGATAAAACTCTGTCTCTACTAAAAATACAAAAATTAGCTGGGCGTGGTGGTGATCACCTGTAATCCCAGCTACTCAGGAGGCTGAGGCAGGAGAATCACTTGAACCAAGGAAGCAGAGGTTGCAGTGAGCTGAGATTGTGCCACTGTACTCCAGCCTGGGTGACAGAGTGAGACTTTGTCTCAAAGAAAGAAACAAAAAACAAAACTCTACAAAGCTTCAAACCTATACCTGCCTATGAATTACAGAAAGGAAGGCATGTGGAAAAACAATGTATATAAAATTGATAACAATGAGTCAAATCAAAACCACAAGTTACATTTCATACCCACCAGAATGGCTGCTACTTAAAAAATGGAAACTAATGGCTGTTGGTGAGGATGTGAAAAATCATTCACACCTGGTAGGAAAGCAACATGGTGCTTTGGAAAAGCCATTTTGGAAAATTAGCAGTCCTTCAAAAAGTTGAACATAGAGTCATTACATGACCCAGAAATTCCACTCCTAGGTATGTGCTCAGGCAAAATAAAAACTACATCAACACAAAAACCTGTATGTGAATGTCCATAGCAACACTTTTGACAATAGTCGAAAAGTGGAAACAACTCCAATGTCCATCAATTGATGGGTTTATGAATAAAATGTGGTTGCATCTGTAAAGTGGAATATTATTTAGCAATAAAAAGGATTAAAATAATGATGCATGCTGCAACATGGATGATGAACTTTGAAAACATTATCCTAAGTCAAGGAAGCCAGTCAGAAAGGACCACATAGCGTGTAATTCTGTTTATATGAAGTGTAACAGGATATGCATATCTGTAGAGACAGGAATTAGATTAGGGTTGCTTAGGGCCAGGGCTAGAGGAGAGAGGGGAATGAGAGTGAGGCTGATGGGCATGGGTTTTTTTCTCTAGGGTGATGAAAGCATTCTATAGCCTATAGTGATGGTTGCACAACTGTGAATATACTAAAAGCCACGGACCTGTGTGTGCATTAAATGGATGGAGTGTATGGCTGTCTGTGAAATATATCTCCATAAACTGTTTTTAAAAAACACTAATTGTGTTTACATCTTGTGTGTGTGGGGTGGAGTGCTGTGTTAGGAGGGAGGAGTGAAGGACTTGCCTTGTCCTGGCGATTTGCTTCAGGTGGCAAAGTGTGATGATGATTTATAGGCGTTCAAGGGAGGCATTTAAGGCAGGGGGCTGCTGGCCAACCAGTGAGTCTCTGCCTTGTTTGCCTCTGGGCCAATGGCTATTCCTCCATGGGCAATCAGTGGCCCAGGGGTGGCAGTGCCCATGCAGAGTGACTCATGCCACTTTTTCTGGGGGCCTTTCCTGACTGGTGGTTTCTCATGGGCTCTCATAAGCCCTCCAGTGACTCAAGGCAGAGAATGAGGCTTGAGTGTCTGCCCACCTCTTGGGATCCCTTGTGCCAGGGAGGACTGTAAGAAGGGAAGGCTGCCGGGCTCAGCAGGGATTCAGCTGACAGAGAGAAAACTGACAACCCAGAGAAGATGCTAAGTCTGCCTGGATGACAGAGCCGACCCCAGAGGCCAGATTCATCCTCCCTACCAGACTGCAAACAGAGGCAGAGGCTAGAACCAAGGTTGAGTGAGGCAGGGCCAGTGGCCACAAGGAGTCAGTGCAGTGGGGCCCCTCAGTTGGCAGGAGCCCTATGCAAATCTACACAGCTCTCCACCCACAGGAGCCCAGGCCCACCCAGGGTCATCTGCCTGACGCAGAACTGCAGAATGCATAGCACAGCACCCTAGCACATGGCACCCAGAGAACACACTTGATGTGTGCTCAATACGACCAAAGCACAGAGACATCCCAGGGTATACCCAAAGGCACAACACATGTCACCCAGGCACTTGCGTCACACAACACAACAAATGCACATAGACAGCAGACACACAGAAGCACACGTACAAATAGAATGGTGCTCTCACCCTCGCCAAGACATCACACAGCACAAGAATCGAATGGATCAACATAAGGGAAGGTCCCTGCCTGTTTGTCCATTGGCTGTTGGAGGCTGATCCAGAGCAGGTGAGACACTGTTTTCAATCCCCCAGTCTGGGTTGGGTGCCCTTATCTATGTCACCTCTCTTTGTCCCTCCTCTTTCTGCAACAAGTCTGCTAGGCCTCTCTAGCGCATGGTCTGTCCCACCACATCAGGACTGTCGGCTAACTTGTTTGCTTTCCTCTGTTTCCTATTTTTTTTTTCTGTCACTCAGGCTGGACTCCACCTCTCAGGTTCAAGCAATTCTTCTGAGTCTCAGTCTCCCAGGTAGCTGGGACCACAGGCACAAGCCACCATCCCTAGTTAATTTTTGTGTTTTTGGTAGAGATAAGGTTTCACCATATCTCAAACTCCTGACCTCAGGTGATCCACCTGCCTTGGCCTCCCAAAGTGCTGGGATTATGGGCATGAGCCACTGCACCCAGTCAGATATAAGGTTCTTGAAGGTAGGACCTGTAGTCTATGTATCTCTGAGTCTCTGGCACTTTGCAGTGTCTGGGGTATAGGACAGAGTTAATGTATAATGAATGAATAAATGGATCAAGCTATCCATGTGTATATTTACTAGAGAAAATGTTCAACCTTCATCACTATCAAAGAAATGCAAATTAAAATGAGATGCAATTTTACACCTATTAAATTAGCACAAATTAAGAAATATAATTATCACACCCAGGGCTAACACAGTCATGGTCTGAGCATGGCACCCACACATTGCTGGTGGCAGCGTGTAAATTGGGTGCAGCCTCTTTGGAAAACAAGTTGATTGTATGTATCAAGAGTCATTAAAAGGCTCACAGCCTTTGGTGCAGTGATCGCACACCTGAGAATTTATCCAAAGGTAATTACCAAAAAGAAGGAGGACATTTGCTGACTGTTGCTGGAAATGTCATTTGTGATCACACAAAGCCCTGATTTCAGAACCCCAAATTGGGATAAACACTGTGGAGCACTGAACTTGAGGATGGCTGGGAAGAATAGTTGCAGAGAACTGGGGACAGGGGCTGACCATGACTGAATTGGGAATGGAGAATATAGGAAAGTACATTTCCTGAGGTCAGGGGTCTAGCAGGTAGTGCTTACTGCTGTATCCCCCATTCCTAGTGAAGTATCTGGTACACAGTAGGGTAAACACTGTTGAATTAAAAAAGAATGAATGGTTAAGCAATATATACCTTAATATATTTAATCATTATATATGTTTTTATTTATTTAGCTAATACAGACATACATACACTGTGAATAGAATGCTCTATGGCCATTAAAGGTCATTAACATGCAAATGTGTTTAAGATACAATGTTGTGGAGGGAGGACTCAAGATGGCGCAGTGAGAACAACCCAGGATTGAAGCTCTCGGTGAATGCGCGGAGAGGGTGAGTCAGGGCCGCATTTCCACACGGATCTTTGTTCCCCACAGAACGGGGAAATTCCCAGGTATAAAAGAGATGGGGGATGCCAGGCAGAGGCTTTGGCCGGTGCGGCCTGCGGCCGGCACTGTAGCGCAGTGGCGCTACACAGCGCTCCGCACAAAGCACACTGGTCCGGGTGCCCTGTTGAATCGGCAATCTGAGACTTGAGAGGGCTGAACTTGAGACTGAATGCGACTTGGACAGTGAGCCAGCCCAGGAGATTCCAAGAAAAGAGCGTTTGGCATAGTGCAGAGGGACAAACAAAACGGAGATTCCAAACGCTCCCGGTGGAGAGGTTCCCTTAGGGCACAGCTGAACCCAGTATGGTGCAGCTCTGTGGGGGAGGGTCGTCCGCCATTACTGAGGCAATCCGCCCCTACTGAGGTACACACCCATTGCTGATGCAGCCTGCCATTGCCGAGGCAACTCGCTACAACAGAGAGACTCCGCCGCAGGGCGTAGCCCGTGGCAGCAGGGCAGAGACCGCAGCAGAAGGGCAGAGCCTGCAGCAACAGGGCGAACCTCACACCAGCAAGGCGGAGCCTCGGCAGGCAAATAGTGACTAGACTGCCTCCTAGCTGGGCAGGACAGCACAACGGACACTCACAAAGAAAGTCCCAACCCCCCTGAGGCAGAGCATCTGAGAAAAAAAGTTTTCTTTTTATGAGTTCTGTTGCAGCAGAATTAAATGTAGCAGCCTAACAGCCCTGAATGAACAACAGAGCTCACAGCTCAGCACTTGAGCTCCTATAAAGTACAGACTGTCTCCTCAAGCAGCTCCCTGACCCCTCTATATCCAGAAGACTGACATTTGGCAGGCATCATTCTGGGACAAAGATAGCAGAAAAAGAAACTGGTAGCATCCCTCACTGTTCCACAGCTGCTATAGGTGCACCCCAGACAAGCAGGGCCTGGAGTGGACCTCAGCAGTTGTACAGCGGAGGGGCTAGACTGGTAGAAGGAAAACCAAATAACAGAAATACTTCATCATCAACAATCTGGGCATCCATTCAGAGACCCAATCGAAAAGCAAGCAACTACACAGACGACAGGTGGATAAATCCACAAAGATGGGAAGAAACCAGCGCAAAAAGGAGAAAAACACCCAAAACCAGAACACCTTGCCTCCTACAAAGGACCAAAACTCCTCACCAGCAAGGGAACAAAGCTGGACGGAGAATGACTGTGATGAAATGACGGAATTAGATTTCAGAAGGTGGATAATGAGAAACTTTTGTGAGCTAAAAGAACATGTTTTAAATCAATGCAAAGAAACTAAGAACCTTGAAAAAAGATTTGAAAAAAGATTCGAGGAAATGATAACAAGAATGGATACCTTAGAGAGGAATATGAATGAATTAAAGGAGCTGAAAAACACAATACGAGAACTTCACAAAGCATGCACAAGTTTCAACAGCCGAATTGACCAAGCAGAAGAAAGAATATCAGAAGTCGAAGATCAACTCAATGAAATAAAACGAGAAATCTAGATCAGAGAAAAAAGCACAAAAAGGAATGAACAAAGTCCCCAAGAAATGTGGGACTATGTGAAGAGACCTAACCTATGTTTGATAGGTGTACCAGAATGTGACGAAGAGAATGAATCCAAGCTGGAAAATACTCTTCAGGACATCATCCAGGAAAATTTCCCCCACCTAGCAAGACAGGCCAACACTCAAATGCAGGAAATACAGAGAACACCACAAAGATATTCTGTAAGAAGAGCAACCCCAAGGCACATAATCGTCAGATTCAACAAGGTTGAAATAAAGGAGAAAATACTAAGGGCAGCCAGAGAAAAAGGTCAGGTCACCTACAAAGGGAAGCCCATCAGACTCACAGCAGATCTCTCGGCAGAAACACTACAAGCCAGAAGAGAGTGGGGGCCAATATTCAACATCCTTAAAGAAAAGAACTTTCAACCCAGAATTTCATATCCAGCCAAACTGAGCTTCATAAGTGAAGGAAAAATAAAATCCTTTGCGAACAAGCAAGTACTCAGAGATTTTGTCACCACCAGGCCTGCTTCACGAGAGCTCCTGAAAGAGGCACTACACATTGAAAGGAACAACCAGTACCAGCCATTCCAAAATCACACGAAATGCTAAAGAGCATCAACATAATGAAGAATCTACAACAACTAACTGGCAAAACAGCCAGCTAGCATCAAAATGGCAGTATCAAATTCACACATAACAATATTAACCCTAAACATAAATGGACTAAATGCATCAATCAAAAGACACAGACTGGCAAATTGGATAAAAATCCAAAACCCATCAGTGTGCTGTATCCAGGAAACCCATCTCACATGCAAGGATACACAAAGGCTCAAAATAAAGGGATGGAGGAAGATTTACCAAGCAAATGGAGAGCAAAAAAAAGCAGGAGTTGCAATTCTCATCTCTGATAAAATAGACTTTAAAGCAACAAAGATCAAAAGAGACGAAGAAGGCCAATACATAATGGTAAAAGGATCGATACAACAAGAAGAGCTAACGATCCTAAACATATATGGACCAAATACAGGAGCACCCAGATACATAAGGCAAGTTCTTAATGACTTACAAAGAGACTTAGACTCCCACACAATAATAGTGGGAGACTTTAATACTCCACTGTCAATATTAGACAGATCAACCAGACAGAAAATCAACAAGGATACCCAGGGCTTGAACTCAGACCTGGAGCAAGCAAACCTGATAGACATTTACAGAATTCTCCACCCCAAATCCACAGAATATACATTCTTCTCAGCACCACATCACACCTACTCTAAAATTGACCACGTAATTGGAAGTAAAGCACTCCTCGGCAAATGCAAAACAACTGAAATCATAACAAACAGTCTCTCAGACCATAGTGCAATCAAGTTAGAACTCAGAATTGAGAAACCAACCCAGAACCGCACAGCTTCATGGAAACTGAACAACTGGCTCTTGAATGTTGACTGGATAAACAATAAAATGAAGGCAGAAATAAAGAAGTTCTTCGAAACCAATGAGAACGAAGACACAACATGCCAGAATCTCTGGGACACATTTAAAGCAGTCTCTAGAGGAAAATATATAGCAATAAGTGCCCATATGAGGAGAATGGAGAGATCCAAAATTGACACCCTATCATCAAAATTGAAAGAGCTGGAGAAGCAAGATCAAAAAAACTCAAAACCTAGCAGAAGACAAGAAATAACTAAGATCAGAGCTGAACTGAAGGAGATAGAGACACGCAAAACCCTTCAAAAAATCAATAAATCCAAGAGCTGGTTTTTTGAAAAGATCAACAAAATAGAGAGACCACTAGACAGATTGATTAAAAAAAAAAAAAAGGGAACAACCAAATAGATGGAATAAAAAATGATAAAGGGGAAATCACGACAGATTCCACAGAAATTCAAACCATCATCAGAGAATATTACAAACAACTCTATGCACATAAACTAGTAAACCTGGAAGAAATGGATAAATTCCTGGACTCCTGTGTCCTCCCAAGCCTAAACCAGGAGGAAGCCGAAACTATGAATAGACCAATAACAAGGTCAGAAGTCGAGGCAGCAATTAAGAGTCTACCACACAAAAAAAGCCCAGGTCCAGATGGGTTCACAGCCAAATTCTACCAGACACACAAAGAGGAGCTGGTACCATTCCTTCTGAAACTATTCCAAATAATCCAAAAAGAGGGAATCCTTCCCAAATCATTTTATGAGACCAATATCATCCTGATACCAAAACCTGGCAGAGACCCAACAAGAAAAGAAAGCTTCAGGCCAATATCCATGATGAACATAGATGCAAAAATCTTCAATAAAATATTGGCAAGCCGATTGCAACAGCAAATCAAAAAACTTATTCATCATGATCAAGTAGGATTCATCCCGGGGATGCAAGGCTGGTTCAACATATGCAAGTCTATAAACATAATTCACCACATAAACAGAACCAAAAACAAAAACCACATGATTATCTCAATTGACGCAGAGAAGGCATTCGACAAAATTCAACAGCCCTTTATGCTAAAAACCCTCAATAAACTCGGTATCGATGGAACGTATCTCAAAGTAATAAAAGCTATTTATGACAAACCAATAGCCAGTATCATATTGAATGGGCAAAAATTGGAAGCATTCCCTTTGAAATCCGGCACTAGACAAGGATGCCCTCTTTCACCACTCCTATTCAATATAGTTCTAGCCAGAGCAATCAGGCAAGAAAAAGAAATAAAGGGCATTCAAATAGGAAAGGTGGAAGCCAAATTGTCTCTATTTGCAGACGACATGATAGTATACCTAGAAGACCCCATCGCCTCAGCCCAAAAACTCCTGAAACTGATAAGCAACTTCAGCAAAGTCTCAGGATATAAAATCAATGTGCAAAAATCACAAGCATTCCTCTACACCAATAACAGACTTAAAGAAAGCCAAATCAAGAAGGAACTGCCATTCACAATTGCTACAAAAAGAATAAAATACCTAGGAATACAACTCACAAGGAACGTAAGGGACCTCTTCAAGGAAAACTACAAACCACTGCTCAACGAAGTAAGAGAGGACACAAACAGATGGAGAAACATTCCATGTTCATGGTTAGGAAGAATTAATATCGTGAAAATGGCTATACTGCCCAAAGTAATTTACAGAATCAACGCTATCCCCATCAAGCTACCATTGACTTTCTTCACAGAACTGGAAAAAACCACCATGAACTTCATATGGAACCAAAAGAGAGCCCGCATAGCCAAGTCAATTCTAAGCAAAAAGAACACAGTGGGGGGCATCACACTACTGAATTTCAAACTATACTACAAGGCTACAGTAATCAAAACAGCATGGTACTGGTACCAAAACAGAGACATAGACCAATGGAACAGAACAGAGGTATCGGAGGCAACACAACATATCTACAACCATACAATCTTTGATAAACCTGACAAAAACAAGCAATGGGGAAAGGATTCCCTGTTTAACAAATGGTGTTGGGAAAACTGGCTAGCCATGTGCAGAAAGCAGAAACTGGACCCCTTCCTGACACCTTACACTAAAATTAACTCCAGATGGATTAAAGACTTAAACATAAGACCTGGCACCATAAAATCCCTAGAAGGAAATCTAGGCAAAACCATCCAGGACATAGGAGTAGGCAAGGACTTCATGAACAAAACACCAAAAGCATTGGCAACAAAAGCCAAAATAGACAAATGGGACCTAATGAAGCTCCACAGCTTCTGCACAGCAAAAGGAACAGTCACTAGAGTGAATCGGCAACCAACAGAATGGGAAAAAATTTTTGCAGTTTACCCATCTGACAAAGGGCTGATATCCAGAAGAACTCAAACAGATTTACAGGAAAAAAACAAACAAGCCCATTCAAAAATGGGCAAAGGTTATGAACAGACACTTTACAAAAGAAGACATATATGAGGCCAACAATGATATGAAAAAATGCTCATCATCACTGGTCATCAGAGAGATGCAAATCAAAACCACACTGAGATACCATCTCACGCCAGTTAGAATGGCCATCATTAAAAAATCTGGAGACAACAGATGCTGGAGAGGATGTGGAGAAAAAGGAACACTTTTACACTGTTTGTGGGAGTGTAAATTAGTTCAACCATTGTGGAAGACAGTGTGGCGATTCCTCAAGGCCTTAGAAATAGAAATTCCATTTGACCCAGCAATCCCATTCCTGGGTATATATCCAAAGGACTATAAATCGTTCTACTATAAGGACACATACACACGAATGTTCCTTGCAGCACTGTTTACAATAGCAAAGACCTGGAATCAACCCAAATGCCCATTGATGATAGAGTGGATTGGGAAAATGTGGCACATATACACCATGGAATATTATGCAGCAATCAGGAATGATGAATTTGTGTCGTTTGTAGGGACATGGATGAAGCTGGAGAACATCATTCTCAGGAAACTGACACAAGAACAGAAAATGAAATACCGCATGTTCTCACTCATAGGCGGGTGATGAAAAATGAGAACACATGGACACAGGGAGGGGAGTACTAAACACTGGGGTCTATTGGGGGGAAAAGGGGAGGGCTAGTGGGAGGGGGAGCTGGGGAGGGATAGCCTGGGGAGAAATGCCAAATGTGGGTGAAGGGGAGGAAGACAGCAAAATACACTGCCATGTGTGTATCTATGCAACTGTCTTGCATGTTCTGCACATGTACCTCCAAACCTAAAATGCAATAAAAAATTAAAAAAAAAAGATACAATGTTGTAAAGAAATGATTTCTTAATATGCATAAAAAGGATTTATGCCACAGGAAATGGAAGTGAAGAGAGGTCAAGTGACTTACTCATGCCACACAGCCCTGAGTGGGGCAGCCCTGGCCCAAATCCAGGCCTGTTGGGTATTAGAAATGGAATGCTTATTACCAGGTGTCACAAAGAAAAAATAGCATTCAGACAAAAAGTTTTCTCAGCAAGGCAATTTTACTTCCTGCAGAAAGGGTACTCCTGTTAACCATCTTGCCATGAGAGTACAATGAACAAAGGACAAACAGGCATATTTATTTATTACACATTGGGTCCTTATTGCTGTGTCCAGTCTCCATTGGTTGGGGCCAGACCTCACAATCTAAAACTAAACCTGATTGGCTAACAACTTTAAACTTTTCTAAATAGGTAAAGGCAATAGAGAAAAAAGGAAAAGAGGAAGTTGCTTACAAAAGGACTTAGAAAAGTAATAACATTCCCAAATAAAGAAGGGGCATAGGCTGTGAACTGGGGCATGGCTGTGAACCGGGGCATGCCTGTGAGCACATCCAGCATAAATATCTTGGTTAAAGTACAAGGACATGTACTACATGCCTGTGAGCATGTCTAACAGCT
Source organism: Callithrix jacchus (assembly GCF_049354715.1). Lineage (NCBI taxonomy): Eukaryota > Metazoa > Chordata > Mammalia > Primates > Cebidae > Callithrix > Callithrix jacchus. Next base: position 107,451,147 of record NC_133506.1, read on the forward strand.
ACATAGAATAGGGCTTAATGAAGAGTTAATAGCAAAAAGCAAGAAGGTTTACTTTTTGTTTAAAAGGAAGAATAATTTTTTTCTTTAAAACAAACTATTATTTCTAACATTTATTATGATTATTCTTTAATAAGAAGGGAAACTTTGAAGAGGAACTTTTTACTTTCTACATTGGGCTTAACCACTGGTCTTTGCTGTCTTCAGAACACTAAAATTATTTTACAGATGCAGTGTCTCAAACTCAGAGGTTTATCCACTTGCTGAAAACTGCATGATATTAAGTGATATAACCAGGAAATTCAGGTCTCTATAAGCAGATGCTGAGGGTTTCAATTCTTTTTTTTTTTTTGAGACAGAGTTTTGCTCTTGTTACCCAGGCTGGAGTGCAATGGCGTGATCTCGGCTCACCACAACCTCCGCCTCCTGGGTTCAGGCAATTCTTCTGCCTCAGCCTCCTGAGTAGCTAGGATTACAGGCACGCACCACCATGCCCAGCTAATTTTTTGTATTGTTAGTAGAGACGGGGTTTCACCATGTTGACCAGGATGGTCTCGATCTCTTGACCTTGTGATCCACCTGCCTCGGCCTCCTAAAGTGCTGGGATTACAGGCGTGAGCCACCACGCCCGGCCAATGATGCTGAGGGTTTCAATTCTGTGTGAGTTTTCTCCAGTGAAAAATGAGACCAGTTTTGGGGTGAGGTGGTGGGGCTAAGGGTGCTCCTTTCTCACCTGTTGTTCCACGAGCGTGTGGAGCCTGTAGCTGACAATGACTGTCCTGTTCTGTGCTGGAGTTTGGGAGCCCTGGCTTCACCTCTGATTACTCTCTTTCACACCAGATAAGCCCCTTTCCCTTGCTAGGCCCCAGTTTTCCCATCTCCATGATAAGGTGGCTAGAATAAATGAACACGTTTTCTGTACCTTTAGCCCGGAGAACAGGACCAGAGACCTCTCCAGGAAGGATGAAATGTAGCCTTCCCTCAAGAACATGGCAGCTCCAGATGAGGATCGCTAGTTGTGAAGGAGGATGATGTAATATCTTTTCTCACAGGAACCTGGAGTTGAATTGAAGAGCACTGAAGCCTGTAGATCTCCTTGGAAGAGCCCTGTTCAGAGTCTGAGGAGGTAAGTGACAGAGAAATCCTTCAGACAGCTGCTGGGAGAGACTTCTCTCTCCAACTGTTGGTAAAATCCATCATCTGGAAGAAGACAGAGCAGCTGGCAGCAGAGGGGAACGAGAGTGTGGGAAGGGAATGGGGGGCTAGCTAGGGTGCGGGTAGGATAAGACGAGTGAGGTATTCACATACTGCACACAAGTTAAGGGCCCAGCACCTGAAAACTCAATTATCAAGGTAAATAATATTTTAATGCAGTATTAAAAAAATCAAAATGAGCACAAACAAATCCAGGATAAACAAAATATCCAAATGTTAAATAAAGACAAGCTGTTGTTTGTCTGTTTAGTGGCCCTGCATCATTGTGCAACAAGAATTGATTCTGATCAGCCTGCCTCGCTGTTGCCCTCCTCTTTGCAGGGTTTATGGGGGTGGACAATGGTAGGAAAGTGGATTGGGCAATGAAGAGCTCTGTATATATGAAGTCATGTTATTTAATGGTAAAGCTTGCATTAACTATACCACTTAGTTTGAAAGATGGGAAGATATTTTGATTAGTGTATATACAGGTGCACGTTTTCTTTGCCTCAGACTCTGATGTGGCTCAGCTTGTATTAGGCCTGGGAGTCCTCAGATCCTGAGGCCCTGAAGCTTCTGGCTCCTGAGATCCTGAGTTCTTGAATTCCTGAGTTCCTTAGGTCCTGAGATCTTGAAGTTCTAGGTCCTGAGGTTCTGAGATTCGGGATCCTGAGATTCTGAGGTTCTGAGTTCCTGAGGGTCCTGGAACTTGGGTCCTGAGGTCCTGAGGACACTGGGTCCTGAAATTCTGAGATCTTGAGGTCCTGGGTGCTGAGGTTCTCCAATCCTGAGTCCTGAGGGTCCTGGGTCCTGATTTCCTGAGGTACTTGGTCCTGAGATCCTGGGTTCTGAGATCCTAAGGTCTTGAGGTCCTGAGGTCCTGAGCCCTGAGATTCTGAGGTCTTGAGGGACTTGGTCCTGAGGTATTGGGTCATGAAGTCCTGGGTTCTGAAATCCTGAGGTCCTGAGGTCCTGAAATCCTGAGTCCTATGGGTTCTGAGGTCCTGAGATTCTGAGATCCTGAGGTCTTGAGGTCCTGGGTCCTGAGGTTCTGAAGTTCTGCATCCTGAGGGTCTTGTGTTATGAGGTCCTGAGATCCTGTGGTCATGGGTCCTGAGTCCTGGGGTAAAAAGCACTGTTGTGGGGTTGGCTGGAGAAGAGATATTTTCACATGAGGTTTTCTTTCTTTCTTCTGAGTCTTTAAGAATCCAAGCTGCTTTGTAGACATAAACACACCAGCTTTTCTTAAAGATGTATGCATTTCATTGTGATGGGTAAGGCACAGAATTACCTTTGAAAGGTGAATAAATTGGCTTTTTTTTTCAGTATGAATTTTCTCAGAGAAAAGATACTAAAAGGTTGACTACAATTTTTGAAGAGTCCAAGAGATTTTTTGCTGGTACAATAAGGTCCTTGCTATCGTACCAATTGAAAAATGTAGAGAATGCAGATTGAGCGCACTGAACCCAAGGGTTCAGGGGCTGGGGTTACAAGGAGAAAGCAGGAATGTCCTAAGGGGATCCTTCCATGCCAGGGGAGATGCTGGGGTCCAAATCCTGGGACCAGAGAGCTTCACCTGGCTGGCTTTTCCTCTAGCCTGGAGTCCCACAGGTGCTGGTGGGAGAGTTGGAAAGACACTCCCATTAGACCTGATTTTCTGTTTTCTGCTTCTGTCAGTGTCTCTGGGGGAGACTTACCTAAGGCTAGTGGGGCCTTGGGACTTAAGAGAGTTTAGCTCCTGATTTTGGAAGAAAGCAGGACTCTGCCTTCTCCCTAAGCTCACCCCATGTCTGCAGAGTCTCATAGAGTTGTGGAGGAGAGGGTCCTCGGTATGTTGAATCCTGATACTGGGAGGTGTGAGTCAATCTCCTTTGCTTGAATCAATCTCCTCTTTTTTAAAATTAAAAATATTTTTAAAATTTGAAAATAATTTTAGATTTACAACAAAATTTCAAAAATAGTACTGAGTCCCTTTGTACCTTTACCCAGCTCCCCGAAATTATATTGTCTTCCATACTCACAGTATCATGATCACAACCATTTATGTGATAATCTAACTACTCTACGTGGTTTGCTCATGTTTTGCCAGTTGTCCACGTTGTGTTTAGTTGTCAAAGTTTTTTGTTTCCTCCAATCTGGGTTAGTCCTCAGTCTACCTTTTATGGCTTGGAAACTTTTGAAGAATACTGGCTGGCTGTTTCACAGACTGCCTCCTCACTGGATTTTGTCTGATGTTTGTTCACAATTACACTGAGGATTGCCTTTTTGCAAGAATCCTGCAGAACTGATACTGTATCCTCAGTAAAGCCTATCAGGAGACACGTAAAGTCAGTTCATCTTGGTTAAAGTGGTAACCACCAGGTTTTTATACTCATCTCATCTCTACCCCCTTTTTTTTTTTTTTTTTTTTTTTTTTTGCTTTGAGACAAGGTCTTACTCTGTTGCCCAGGCTGGGTGCAGTGGCACAATCACCCTCACCACTTTCTACAGCCTTGACCTTCCAGGCTCAAGTGATCCTCCCACTCAGGCACATGCCACCATGCCTGCATAATTTTTTAAATTTTTTTGTAGAGATGGGGTAACTGTATGTTGCTCAAACTGGTCTTGAACTCCTGGGCTCAAGCGATTCTCCCACCTCGGTCTCCCAAAATGCTGGAATTACAGGTGTGAGACACCTTGCCTGGCCTCTCCCTTTCTTTACATGAGTCATCCCCTTCACTTACTGGCACAGTGGAAACAACTGGTCAGAATACTTGGGACAATTCTTCCCATACCTACATGCAGCACTTCCTGCCTAAAGCCATTCTCACATGTTACCTAATTTGAACTCACATCCTGGAGAGAGCCTCATTTGCAGGACCAGCTCATCCAATCAGTTTATTTTACTAATAGAAATGCAAACCTGGAGTTGGAAGAAAAGAAGAAATGGTGTTTGTGTTTTTTCTGCAAGTGAAGAGTGTGCTGGGTACTTCCCTGCACTGCTACATCTTATTTAAGAAGTTTCAGCTCCCCTTGTTTATCCTCACTTTATAGTGGGTGGCACAGAGTCTTGGAAAGGTGAGGAAAGCTGCCCAAGGTCACATAGCCAGGACATGGTCTGCTCGCAAGTCCATTCGTGTTTTTCCCTCAACATTTCCTTGTTCTCCAGGATCGGGTCTTGCTCAAAGTCACTGAACGATATCACTCTGCTGGGACATAAGCCCGAACTCCTGTACCACCCCACTAGAGAATTGGGAACCAATGAAATCATGATCATAAAATGTATATAGCGCTTTATTGTTGACAAGACTGTCCATCTTTATGGCAGATCACTGAGTTAGGTGTCACTTTCTTCACTTTGTAGAAGACGAAGCTGAGGGTGGGGGCGTACTTGTGTGTCCTGCTCAAAGTCTCAGCTAGTTTGAGGCAGGCCTGCAATTTTAACCCATGTTGTTCTACTGCAATTTCAATCCTTGATTGTAAATGCCTCCTTTTTCTTCACCTGGATAGGAGTGTGCTGGTGCCCAGCCAGGGTGAGGGATGCCGAACCCATGAGGGAGGGTGTGGGAAGTAAAAGTTCCTCTTCAAAATTTCCTTTCTTGTTAAAGAATAAATTTGCTAATAAGTCTTTGTTAAGCCTTATCCTGTGTAGCTGTTAGGCATGCTTATAGACACATAGTACAGTCTATGTCCTTGTACTTTAACCAGATATCTGTGCTGGACGTGCTCACGGGCATGTCCCAGCTCACAGCCTATGCCCCTTCCTTATTTGGGCTTTTCCATTGTTTTTACCTGTTTAGAAAAGTTTTAAGTTATTAGACAATCAGGTTTTAGCTTAGATTGTGAGGTCTGGCTCCAACCAGTGGGGATCAGACACAGCAGTAAGGACAACCCCAAATGCGTAAGGGATAAATATGTCTTCTTTTCCTTTGTTCATTGTACTCTCACGGCACGATGGCTAGTGAGGGCACCCTTCCTGCGGTGCAGGAAGTAAAAGTTGCTTTGCTGAGAGATCCTTTGTCTCAGTGCTATTTTTTCTTCGTGGCACTGAGCATCTGTTTCCAACAGAGGGGATACTCATCTCTTTTAGAAAAATCAAGATCTCTCTGGGTCTTACCTATATCCACTGGTGGTATCTTACAGGTGATTTGCATGCTTCATAAAAACATAATTTATAGGAATTATAAAATTTTATGTGATTTATAAGACTCATTAAACGTATGAGGGAACCAGCAGGGCTCATGGATCCCTCTGCTGTCTCTGATTTGGCCAATCAGCAGTTGGCTCTTTAGGAAAGGCTGCTGTGAGCATTGTACTGGGGTTGGTGTGGTGGTCCCAGTCTTATGCTGATGAACCAGACAAAGTTTCAGGGCTCTGGGGGAGGAGTGGAGACAAGAGGAGCATCCACAAAATCACAAGGCCAGGGTATGACTGAGTTGCAAACCCTGGGGCATTGTGGAAGGCTTCCTGGAGACAGTGGCACTGCGAGGACTCTTGACATTGGGCAGGATTTAAGCAGAGAAATGTTAGAGTTGTGTGGCAGTCCCAGTGAGTGTAGGGGTGGGAGTGGAGTGTGGGTGTCTGGAGTGGAGAAAGGAAGGAAGGCTGGCGTTCTGACAATTCTTTTTTCTCAGGGAATCGAAGCCTTAGGCAGGGCTGGTCAGAAGCTCAGTACATGTCCAGGTCATAGAATTTGAAGACAGGAAGGAATCCGAAAATACTTGTTGTCTGTGGCTGGCCTGTGCCATGAGACATTGGCACCAGAGTCCCCCATATCTGGTAGCAGGAGGAAGGAGGATTCTGGTTGAGGAAGAGGAAAGCAGATGAGGCCTTGCAACTGTCTCCCAGGCCCTGAGCATTATGTTCTGAGAAATACTCCATTTGTAAAGGGGAGGAGGATGCAGGTCTACCTGCAGAAGGTGGAATGGGGTCACATACCAGAATCTTTCTACAGGCAGATAATGGGACTAGCCCTCCCTCAGCCCTGCAGATAAAAGGTTATGGAATCTTTTGACAAGAAAGAGAGAGAGACAGAAGGTCAAGCATCCTGTGACTCTCCCGTGGAAGCAGGAAGAGACAAGGTCATTGCCTTTTCAGCACGTTCTCTTGGTTTTCAAGCAAAATCTTTTAGGTCAGCCCTCCATATTGAGAAGCCTGAGCAGCATGCTGGAGCCCTTTCCTCCCATGTTTCTGTGTAGCCACCGATTCCTGACACTTTTCCCCAGTACATGCCACAGACCCTCAAACCTACATGTCCATAATGAGCTCATCATCTTCACCTGAGCCTGCTCCTGTCTTGGGCTCTCAGCTCAGTCGTGACCTCGCTGGCCCCTAAACCAGAAACAGAGGCATTTTTCTGTCTCCCTTCTCCCTCATCCCCTATTCAATCACCAAGCCCTGCCCCTTTGCCCCTAGAACATTTCTGGAATTTCCCCACCCACTTTTTTATCCACCATCACTAGCAAAGACATCATGTCTTACCTTGACCCTTGCATGGCCTAATAGTCTCCCTATTAGGTCATGGTCACTCTATTAGACAATCCTTCACACTTCCCTGCAGCAATCTTTCCACTCACATCTGGCCACATGTCTCTTGCTTGCGAAACACCCTTCAGTTGCTCCCTGGTTACCTATGGTATCAAGTCCTAGGCCCTGGGCCTGGCATTCAAGGCTTATAGACATGGCCCTGCTGCTTTTTGTAGTACATTCTCCAGTAGTCCCCAGTTGCCTGTTCTATGACAATATCGCATGTACTTTCCTGATAACGCCGTGTTTTGGCTTTTCCAAATGTAATTGACTCTCCCTAGACATGACATCCCAATATGTCTCGCTGGAAAACTCCTATTCATCCTTCAGAACCAACTCTTGTGACACCACCTCTCTGAAGTACTCCCTGACTTGCTTCATACATAAGCATTCCGCCCTCTGTACCGTTTGTGCATTAGCTAGCACATGTACCTCACTGTCATTATTTGTTTGCCTATCTGTTCCCATCATAGTCTGTGTCATCCTTAAGGGCAGGGGCCAAATCTCTCTCTCTCTTTCCCTCTTTCCTCTTTTCCCTCCTTTCTGTCATCTATCCCATCCCTCCCTCTCTCTTCTCCCCTCTTCCTCTTTTCTTCCTCCCTCTCCTCCAATCTTAACCTTCCAGCTGTCGGCTCTTTCCTGAGTGCCAACCAACATGGCAGCTGTGCCCTAAGGTTTGTGCATTTTCACGGAGGCGCTGTCCCTGTCAAGGCCCCATATCAATAGATTCCACAGTCCCCTTGGGATGTGAACTGTAACAAATAGTTATAGTCAGACAATCTCATGGAAGAAGTGTCCTGAAGAAAGCAGGGTAAGGTATTGCACGGAGAGCAACCGTCAGGTGGAGTAGGGTGGGGTGTGGGAGGTCTCTTCTGAAGAGGAGCCATTTGAGTCTTTGCCAGAATGACAAGAGGGATTTGGCTGTGCAAGGAGGGCAAGAGAGAGCACTCCAGGCAGAGAACGGCTTGCTCAAAGGCCTTGCAGTGGGAATAAGCTTGGTGCATGGAAGGAGTAAGCTGTTGGGGCCGCAGAGAAGTGAGCAGGGGAGGTAAGCATGGCCTTGGGAGGTGAGGGCACAGGTCATTCCTAAATCCCTGCCTGTGTCTCGTGAGCCCCCAGCTAAATTGGGATCCCAATACCAGAGCCACTGGCAATCCCACCTAAGGGGAAGTGAAGGGGAGCTGGGCATGGCTGTCTGTAGTGTGCCTCTCACAGATACTTCTTTTACCTGGAGGACAGCCCAACGCCTAGTTGCCTGACCTGTGACCAGTGTCCCTCACACAGAAAACTTGTTTATTCTGGCAAATGCGTTGGTGGCTCCTGTGTCCAGTGAATGCCTGGCTGACCATCGCTCTGAGCCGGAAGCTTATGTTATCCACTGTGTCCCAGAGAAATCCTGCTGGGCAGACCCCAGTTCTTCCTTTCTTCTCTGTAGTTGGGGTCCCCTTTGTTCAGGGATTATCCAGACCATGGCTTTCTCTGGAGACCAGTAATGGTGAAGGGTTCTCTTCTGCTTCTGCCAAGTCACCCCCACTCAGCTCAAGGCCTTTGGCATACCTTGGAGACTTCTGCTCATTGCCATTGTGGGAAGATGCTGATTCGGGCCGGATTCCATCTTGGGGTTCATGCCCTGGGTCTTCCTCTGCCCCACGGGCTCCTTCTGCAGCTTTGTGCATGGTTGCTCCTGCCTGTCACTCAGGCTTTGGCTCACAGCACTTACTCAAGAGAACTCTTTTGGTAGATGTGTAGCTTTAAAATTTTTTTTCTTTTTTTTTTAGAAAATGTAGTACTTTGGATTCAGGGGATACATGTGCATGTTTGTCACAGGGGATACATGTGCAGTTTGTGTGATACTGAGGTTTTGGCTTGTATTGATCCTGTCACCCAAATAGTGAACATCATCTCCAGCAGGAATGTTTTTAGCCCTTGCCTCCTCCCTTCCTCTCCCCTTTTGGAGTCTCCTCTTTCTGTTGTTCCCACCTTTATGTTATGTGTACTCAATGTTTAGCTCCCAATCATAAGTGAGAATTTGTGGTATTTGGTTTTGTGTTTCTGTGTTAATTCACTTAGGATAACAGCCTCCAGTTGCATCCATGTTGCTGCAGAGGACATGATTTCATTCTTTTTCATGGCTGTGTAGCATTCCATGGTGTATATGTACCACATTTTCTATATCCAGTCCACTTCAATGGGCAACTGGGTTGATTCCATGTCTTTGCTACTTTAATGAGCACTGCAATGAACATCAGCATGCAGGCAGAGACCTTCCTGATTGCCTTTTTTTTTTTTGGGTCTGAGATGGAGTCTCACTCTGTAGCTCAGACTAGAGTGCAGTGGTGCAATCTGGAGTGGCTCACTGCAACCCCCACCTCCAGGGTTTAAGTGAATCTCCTGCCTCAGCCTCCCGAATAGCTGGGATTACAGGCACACACCACCACTCCTGGCTAATTTTTGTATTTTTTAGTAGAGACAGGATTTTGCCATGTGATCCAGGCTAGTCTCGAACTCCTGGCCTCAAGTGATCCACCAGCCTCAGCTTCCCATTGTGCTGGGATTACAGGCACCTACCATCATGTCCAGCTAATTTTGTTTTTTTAGTTGAGATAGAGTTTCACCATGTTGGCCAGGCTGGTCTTGAACTCCTGGTCTTGATCCGCCTGCCTTGGCCTCCCAAAGTGCTGGGATTTCAGGCGTGAGCCTTTTCTGAGCGGCACTCCCGATACTCTTCACCCTCTGGCCTTGTGTTATTTTCCTCCCTGACTCTTTCATTCATGTTTGGGGGATCCACCAGTAAAATGCAAACTCTTTGAGGCAGAGACGTGTCTCTTCTGTTTACCCCTGTTTCTTATCCCCAGTGCCCAGAACAGTGTCTAGCACACAGTAGTGCTCAGTAAACATTTTCCAAGCGAATGATGTTTTTCCTTCCCTCCCTCTTTTTAGTGATTCATATGCATGGATTTCTCATCAAAGAGCAGATTGTGTCAAATTCACAGAGCGCTTGACTCTTGCGTGGCTCAGAACTCATTATCTTCCAGCAGCAAGTTGAGAGATTCTTGGACAGACATCTAAACAAACGCTCAAGTTGCTGCTTTGACCCAGCTAACCTTCCGGTGAGTTCAGAGTCATAAACCATTATTGTCTCTGCAGGCGGGGAGTACTGAGGGTGCCTCTTGGCACCTGGTGCCTCTGTCTGAATTAGTAGCTCATTCTCTCTATCTGATGCTGGGCCAGGAATGAGAGAGTTTACACTTCCCTGTGTGAGCCTGCTCTTGGCATCTTTAATGGTGGTCTGTGACCAGAGACACACTCAGAATCAGAGAATCTGAAGCCATTTGTTGATTTGGTTTTAGAGCCCAGAAAAACCAGTGAATGAAAAAGACAGGCCCAGGATGGTATGTGGGCCAGCTGGCAGGGCTCAGACCACTGCCCAGGACCTGACTCCTGACCTGGCGTTCTCCCATTGCTCTGGTCTCCTCTGCCCATCCAAAAATGATTCCCTAGTCTCAGGGTTTCTGTGCTCATCCCTGCCACTTGATAGCTGTGGCTTTTCATAAAATTTATGCAGGAAATGTATTTTTATTTGTGTTCAAATATACAAAACATAAAATTGATCATATTAACCTTTTTTTGTTGTTATTGTTGAAATGGAGTTTCTCTCTTGTTGCCCAGGTTGAAGTACAATGGCGCAATCTTTGCTCACTGCAACCTCTGCCTCCCAGGTTCAAGCAATTCTCCTGCCTCAGCCACCCAATCCCAAGTAGCTAGGATCACGGCATGTGCCACCACACTTGGCTGTTTTTATATTTTTAGATATTTAGTAGAGATGGGGTTTCACCATACTGGCCAAGTTGGTTTTGAACTCCTGAGCTCGAGTGATCTGCCCACTTCAGCCTCCCAAAGTGCTAGGATTACAGGCATGAGCCTCTGTGCCCAGCCTTAAGATATATTTTCAATGGGACATCAAATCTCTAGATATCCCCAGATGATGAAGAAGACCTTAGGGGGTTTAGGCACTCAGAAACGTCAGAGAAAATTCCTTCACTTTCTTTTTGTGTGTTGGGGAGAATCTGCACACTTTCTGTGGGGGATGAGGTAACCAGCAGCTGTCTGGTGCTCCTTGGTTGCCACTGGGCATGGTTCCCTGGCATTCAGAGAAGAGGGCTATGAGGCCCAGAGGAGTCAGGAGGGAAAGCAAGGTTCTCTTGGGCTGGGGTTACCTGCAGGTGGGAGCTTTGAGCTCGGGAAAGCTCCCCTTATGCCTTTGAGCTGCCTCTTACACCATTGAACTAGCCCACCAAAGGGAGGAGCAGGGAAAATAGGAAAAAGATAATCCTGTCTTTGTTATGTGAATATTAGGAGGCACAAATTGAGTTTTGTGGTGCCGGGGTTGTGGCTCAGCCTAAAGCTGGGGCCAATTCACATGTAAGGATTTATCCCCTGTAGAATTAGCCTTTGACTTTGCAGACCTGCCTCGGGCAAAGAAGATGAATGTCAGAGGCCAGAGGACAGAGAGAGATGGACTTCTTTTTGTTTTTTTTGAGATGGAGTCTCACTCTGTCACCCAGGCTGGAGTGCAGTGGTATGATCTTGGCTCACTGCAACCTCCACCTCTTGGGTTCAAGCAATTCTCTGCCTCAGCCTCCAGAGTAGCTGGGATTACAGGTGCCCGTCACCACACCCGGCTATTTATTTTTTATTTTTTGTATTTTTAGTAGACAGGGTTTTACCATCTTGATCAGGCTGGTCTTGAACTCCTGACCTTGTAATCTACCTGCCTTGGCCCCCACAAAGTACTGGGATTACAGGTGTGAGCTACCTCGCCTGGCCAGATATAGGCATTTTTTTCCCACCTTTTCCCTGCATGTCTCAGTGGCTAGAAAGGGCAAAGATAAGAAAGTCCTGGCCTGCTACGAGATCAGTGGGATGGCAGGCAAGGATGCTTCAGCCTCATGGGGAGGCTGGTCCTGCCAGGGTTTCAGTACTTTATTTGCTGTCAAGCTACTTCAGGTGCATTAGTGACTCCTTGATGTGAAATACCTGCTAATTAACAACAGCTGCAATTGCCTCTCCTAGGGGGACTGACACCTGGGCTGGGAGTGCTCAGTCCCAGGAGAGAGGAGGGTGTTAGTGAAAGCCACAGGCTGGGGGGGGAACTGTGCAAAGAAATAGTGCCCTGGTGGGTGAGGTGTCCTGTACCCTCAGGACTAGCATGGTGAGGGTTCAAATTCCAGCTCTGACATTTGCAAGCAGTGTGTGTTTGGGAAAGTGCCTTCTCTCAGAAACAGTTACCGTCTCTGATATGGACCTAGTACCTCACAGAGTTGTTACAGCCTTAGATGTAGAGCTCAGCGCAGAGCAGGCTTATTGAAATCCTCAACAGCTGGCTGAGCAGTGTGCTGGAAGAAGTTGTAATAAGGTAGCAAATCTGGTGTTTCTCATTCATGTCTATGCTGCCTCAGTTTCTCTTGGTGACCTCCTTGGAATATACTGATGGCTGCCTCGGGGGCCAATCATACCTTGGGGCCTTAACCCACTCTGTGTCTTAGTCTACCAGTTTGAAGAATGCTGGGATGGAATAAATAGTTTTCTGATCACTAGATCAAAGGTCCAGGGCACTAGGGAAGTCTGCGGTGTGGCTCTTTTGGGGGTTTGGGGTAGCAGTGGGGAGGGTGCCGGCAGAGAAAAGAAGGCATCTGAGTTTGGCGGGGCTTCTTGGAAAATGTGAGCTGTGAGCCTCCATTTGAATTCCCACGGTCTATCCACAAGGATACTCCCATGTCAACTTTTTTTTTTAAATTTTACTTTGAGTTCTGGCGTATGTGTGCAGAATGTGCAGGTTTGTTACATAGGTATACATGGGCCATGGTGGACCTATCAACCCATCATCTAGGATTTAAACCCTAGATGCATTAGGTGCTTGCCCTAATCCTCTCCCTCCACTTGGCCCACCCCCTGAAAGGCCCTAGTGTGATTTTCCTCTCCCTGTGTCCATGTCTTCTCATTTTTCAACTCCCATTTATAAGTGAGAATGTGTGGTGTTTGGTTTTCTCTTCCTTTGTTAGTTTGCTGAGAATGATGGCTTCCAGCTTCATCCATGCGCCTGCAAAGGACATGAACTCATTCTTTTCTATGGCTGCATAGTATTCCATGGTGTATATGTGTCACATTTTCTTTATCCAGTCTATCATTGATGGGCATTTGGGTTGGTTCCAAATCCTTGCCATTGTAAATAGTGCTGCAATAAACATACATGTCATGTGTCTTTATAGTAGAATGACTTATAATCCTTTCGGTATATACCTAGTAATGGGATTGCTGAGTCAAATGGTATTTGTGATTCTAGAACTCTGAGGAATAACCACACTGTCTTACACAATGCTTGAACCAACTTTTTTTTTTTTTTTTGAGACGGAGTTCCGCTCTTGTTACCCAGGCTGGAGTGCAATGGCGTGATCTCGGCTCACCGCAACCTCCGCCTCCTGGGTTCAAGCAATTCTCCTGCCTCAGCCTCCTGAGTAGCTGGGATTACAGGCACGCGCCACCATGCCCAGCTCATTTTTTGTATTTTTAGTAGAGATGGAGTTTCACCATGTTGACCAGGATGATCTCGATCAGAACTAACTTTTAATGAAAGGTCTGAATGAAGGTGGTAACAAGAAAAACCCTGGTGCACAGGGTTTCACCATCTCTGACACCTTTCTCTCCACTCCAGGCTCTGATTTGATCTTCAAAATAGGCCTGTGTGGTGAGTGCGAAGGAGAAGTGGAGGGATTTGTTGTTCAAAGGAATGGAAGTAGCTCCTGTCCCTACAGATGCCTTATGGTTTAACTCTGCCTCTGTCTATTAGCCACACAGCTTCTTTCCAATAGATTCCTTTTTTGGCTTAAGCTAGAGTAGCTTCTATGGCTTCACACACACACACACACACACACGTTAACTGACAACCGGTAATGGAAAATCAGTTAACTATAGTAAAAGAATCTTATTCCACTTGGAGCCACAGGGTTGAGATTGCAAAAACCAAACTCAGGGATGGATATTGCTGTTGCTGAATTATCATGTCTCACTAGACTTCATGTGAAGGAAAGGATTTCAGATGGTTTCCACTAACAGGAGGAGCAAATCTTTGAGGGTCTGGAGACGTCATCACACCCACATTGACTGTCCTGTCTTGACCTGTTCGTTGGTCTTTACTACCAGCTTTGAATAGACCCCAGAACATGAGAAGTTCTTGCATTAGTTTTCTGTAGTCGCTATTTCGAATTACCGTAAACTCATTGGCTTAAAGCAACACATATTTGTTATCACACGGCTCTGTAGGTCAGAAATCTCAAGGGGCTAAAATCAAGTTTCCTTTCTGAGGGCTGTAGGTGAGAATCTGTTTTCTTGCCCTTTTCCAGTCCTGGAAACTTCCCATATTCCTTGGTCTGTGGCTCCCATCCATCATCAAAGCCAGCAATAACCAGTTGAATCTACATCACATCACATCACATCACATCACATCACATCACATCACATCACATCACATCACATCACATCATCATCACATCACATCACATCACATCACATCACATCACATCACATCACATCATCACATCATCACATCACATCACATCACCACATCACATCACATCACATCATCACATCACATCACATCACATCACATCACATCACATCACATCACATCATCACATCCCATCACATCATCACATCACATCACATCACATCACATCACATCACATCACATCACATCACATCATCACATCACATCACATCACATCACCACATCACATCATCACATCACATCACATCACCACATCACATCACATCACATCATCACATCACATCACATCACATCATCACGTCACATCACATCATCACATCATCACATCACATCACATCACATCACATCACATCACATCACATCACATCACATCACATCACATTACATCATCACCCTGCCTCTTCTTTTGCCTTCTTCCATGTGTAAGGACCCTTGTGATTGTATTGGGCTCACCTGGATAATCTTCCTACTTTAAGGTCAGCTGATTAGCAACCTTAATTCCATCTGTTTCCTTAATTCCCCTTTGGCGTGTAGCTAACTTATTCACAGGTTCTGGGGATTAGAATGTGGCTATCTTTGGGGTGGGGTGGGGATGGAGAGGCATTAATCTCCCTAACTGTTCTCCAGCTGTTCCAAGCTACAGTTAAGTTATTAAATACTTTGTTATTTGGCCTTTTGGGATACTCTACAGTGCCGTGGATAAGCCCTGATTGGAAAAATCACAGTGCAGCTCCTTAAATGTTGGAGCATTAGCAAGTAATTAAACTTCTTTTGTGAAATGGACAATTCTTTTATAAAGTGGATGCTGAATATCTAATCAGGAAAGGTAGATAACCATGTAATCTGAGCTGTTTAGGGGTTATTGATTGATTTAGCCATGAAGTTACGTTTTCTGAAACTTAACATCACATCACATCACATCATCATATCACACTACATCATCACATCACATCCTCACATCACATCACATCACCACATCACATCACATCATCACATCACATCACATCATCACATCACATCACATCATCACATCACATCACATCACATCACATCATCACATCACATCACATCATCACATCACATCACATCACATCACATCACATCACATCACATCACATCACATCATCACATCACATCACATTACATATATATGAAGTGCACACATATATATAAGAAGTGCTATATATGGAAACAAAACTTCTCAAATAGGTCTTGGATAAGGTATCCATGAAGGCCTGCATTGAGCCTGTGAATGGGTTCAACAGTGTGGGTCAAGCTTGTTCTGGAAGTCATTGCTATTGATTCTGATTTCCCAGCAATAGCAACAAACTTGATGCTTCTTGTTCTAAAGAACTCTGAAAGGTCTGAGATCTTTCCTTGCAAGCTATCTATTTAGTCTGTTACAGTTTCATGAATGCTGGCAGAAGACATGAGACTCCTGGATCAGAGAAAAAAAAGACTATTACTCACAGCAGGCACAGCAGACAGGAAGAGCTTCATGCTTTCGTCAGCTGTCCTTAGCCTCAAGTTCCCTGGGGTGATGCAAAATGGCCCAGGTGGATGCTGCATATGTAGTAGGTTTGTGTCTCAGTGAAGGAACTCAAGCTTAGGAAACTCCAATGTTTTGTACTGAGCTGCAAGCAAACCTGCTTCATCCTTTGCCTCAGAGGGAAACATTCTTTTTATTAGCCTGAACAGTGATCAAATCTTCCCCTCTTCCCAGGAGGGAGAGGCTATATCTTCTGTTTGCGATACAAGCAGCCTTGGAAAGATAGTATGGTACAAAAGCTGTCAATGTCTCTCCTCAGAAGGCCTGCAGAAGTGTGGGAGACCCACAGAAAATGTCTGGTATGATGATAATAATGGTATACAATGCCTTCAAAATCCACTAGTGCCTGGCCTTGTTCATTCAACTCATTTCATCCTTAGTAGATTCTATTATCATTCCCATTTAAAAGATGAAAGAAAATTGTAGGCACGGAGAAGTGGATCCACAGATGGCAGATCTGGGAGCCCCAATGTCTGGGCTCTATACTGTATTCTGAGGGGATCAGCCAGCCTCATGGTGGCAGTTTTCACTGTGGAAGGGACTGCAATAAGACCTCCCCAGAATACACACCAATTTGCAATTTGGGCTTGTTATTCTCTGCCTCCATGCCTTGGCCATGACCACCAGTTATGAACTTAGTGAATGGCTTTTATAGCACATAGCATCTTGCACAAGATCACCTTCCATTTAAAGAGTTATATTACAACAGAAGATGGGGAGAGGGGCATGGACTGAGGCCAGTGAGTTTCACTGGTTTTATATTGTACTCCATTTTCAACAAGAAGCTGCCTCTAAAAAGATGTGAATTGTCTACTGAAAAATCACCTAGAGTGACAGTCCTGGCTGGAGATGATAGCTCATAGCCTTGGGATGCTGTCTTGCAGGATGTGAACTATGTTCCGAACCAACACCAATATATAGTGGAGAAGGGGTGTCCCCACCAAGGGTCCTCTTTCATCATATGCCTTCACTTCCATCATGTATTGATACATTTTAGTTCCTGAGGGAGAAATGCCTCCACCAAGAATCACAATCAAATTCCATCAAATTAGAACCCAAGATTATCCCCTGGTCATCATTAGAGGGGAATTTAGTGTCTCCTATGTTGATTGCTCTGTGGAATGAGAGATTCAGGGATTTTGCTCTGCAGATGAAGCTCAAATGGAAAAAATCCCTTTCTCCCACTATACCCAGGAATAAAAGTTAACGGGTGCTACAGGCCGATCAGCAAAGGAGAATACATTGAAGGATGCAATATTTGTATTTATTTACCAGGTGAAGAACCCTGGTCAAGAAAGGCACACAAGCAAGGGGAATTAGGAAGAATTAGCATAGGCGAGAAAGTAATAAATATGAGCTTTGTCATGTGATGAAAGGCAGAAATGAAGGCTATGGCCTTCACTTGTATTTTTATTTGTTTTCTGTTAAAATTTTAAGAAGTATCTTTTCTTATTAATATCTGTAGGGTATGTAAATAGTAGTTAAATTTCCTATTGTGTTCAGAGAAAGAGGATGATAAAAACAGAAGGATTATGATAAAACCTGAGGAAAAAGGGACATTTTCCAGATATCCTAGACTTTATTTTATTTTTTATTTTTGAGACAGAGTCTCACTCTGTCGCCTAGGCTGGAGTGCTGCGGCACAATCTTGGCTCACTGCAACATCTGCCACTCAGGTGCAAGTGATTCTCCTGCCTCAGCCTCCCAAGTACCTGGGACTACACATGCCTGCTACCATGCCTGGCGAATTTTTGTATTTTTAGTAGAGATGGGGTTTTGCCATGTTGGCCAGGCTGGTCTCAAACTCCTAACTTCAAGTGATCTACCCACCTCTGCCTGGGATTATAGGTATGAGCCACTGTGCCCGGCCAGATCCTGTACTTTAAAGCTGGACACAGCACTGGATAGTCATCTTTTAAAGAAGGGAGGGAGGTATTATGTTTTTGGCCAACCACTAAGTGGTTATTTATATGCAGCTCCTCCATGATCTTTTTTACCTTTTTTTTTTAAATTTTTAGGTGGAGTTTTACTCTTGTTGCCCAGGCTGGAGTGCAATGGCACAATCTCGGCTCACTGCAACCTCCGCCTCCCAAGCAATTCTCCTGCCTCAGCCTACTGAATAGCTGGAATTTCTGGTGCCTGCCACCACATGTGGCTAATTTTGTATTTTTAGTAGAGACAGGCTTTCTCCATGTTGGTCAGGCTAGTCTCATCTCTTGACCTCATGATCTGCCTGCCTCAGCCTCCCAAAGTGCTGGGATTACAGGCGTGAGCCACCATGCCAGGCCTATGCATATATCTTAGTTTAGCCATTCAGGTGTCAGTGGACACCTGGATTGCTTCCACTTCTTGGCTGTTGTGAATAACGTCACAATGAACATGGTGTGCAAATACCTCCTCGAGACCTCACTATCAGTGCTCTTGGACACATATCCAGAAGGGGAATTGGTGGATTATATGGTAATTCCGTTTTTAATTTTTTGATGAACCACTATATTGTTTTCCTTGGTGGCTAAAAGTGCCTTTCTTGGGGGAATTTTCCAATATTTAAAACGAATCTTTAGAATGAAGCTGACTTTCACTTGATTCAGAAAGGATTTGATGTCTTAATTTCTAAAAGGTAACCAGAAACTGCATAAAATATTTATCCATGCAGGAGGAGGAGCAGGGGAGGAGGAATCCTCCCCAGGACATGCCTAACACAAGGGACACAGTTCCCAGCTACTCTAGAATCCCCATTTCTAGTCTGGTAGAAACCAGCCCCAAACCTCTTGTCACTTCCCAAAGCCATTCTTTCTGTCCCTCTCAGAAATATCAAGCATAACCTCATCAAACAGTTGAGGATTTTACAAAAGTCTGGAAAAACCTTTGACTTCAGGCAGTTTCTGTATTCTGCCCGGCCAAAAAAAAAAAAAGTCTCTAAGACAGAATTGCACAAGGAAAAAAAAAAAAAAGAGAGAGAGAGAGAAAAGGAAAGGATTATGGGACTGAAACTGGGATAGAGAGAAATCCAGAGAGAATGACACGAATTCATTTCTCAGATAAGTTTTTTTTCCGATCTGCCTGAGCTCTTAGCAGATCATGATCAGCATAACAAAGAGAGAGAGAGAGTAGTGCGGAAAATATCAGAGTACCTCCCACATAGTGAGGGTGTGGGTTGTTTCATACATTTAGAAGAGTGTTCTGAGCTGGTCATAGTTGAAAAAGTTTATCCTGCCAGAGATGAAGGGGGTGGGGCAGGCATTTGTATTAAAAACAAACCTTACAGGTGAATTTCATGTGTCACTAAGGCTGCAAACCACTGGTTTAGATACCGATCAGATGAAGGGGGAAACCAAAATGTTGGTATTTTTAGCCTGCTTAAAGCCATTAACCAAAAAATAAAAACTATAATGGAGGTGGAGGGAGGTCAGGTGGTGAGGGCAGATAATGAGTTCAAAGGGGGAAATGTGTTTATCAGAGCACAACAGAAACAAGTGGAAAGCATTGCTCTCCCTCTAAACACCTGCAAAGGGCAGCTGTGCTGGATGCTGGGTGGGGAAGGAGCCATCCGGGGAAGTTTGACCTCTGAAGGGACAGGAAGAACAGCCAAGAGAAGCTCCAGGACAGGTCTCTCATGTTTCAGACACAGGTGAAACAGCTGAATTCGGGTTTGAGTCTCTCTCCTTGGCTTTGACAACATACATTTCGGACATTTGAAACAGCACTGCCAGCTGTCACCCGCCGCTCCCGTCGCTCACCTTGGCTTATCTTGGTTCCTGCATTGATTTCCCTCTGTCAGCTCATCATGAAGACAGATGCTTTGGGGCACTCAGCTTTGGGTGTTCTTTGCAGAAGATGTCCTGCCTTGTGAGGCCTGATGGCTCCCTGAAGGGGCTGTATCTGGTTCAGATAAGATAAGAAGCTTCCCGATTCAGTGGAGAAACAGCTGAAATCCACAGCAAGTCTTGACTGTGATTTGTGGTAAGGAGTTCCAGATGGGGCTGGAAGTGATTCACTTGGGAAAGGAACGATTATTTCTGAAGAAGAGTTTGAATTTGCTGATGTGTCCACATCTGGTCGCGTTGAGATACTGGGGATAGATGGACTGTTTGCTCTTTGCAGAAGCTGAGTTCTTAAGGGAGTCAGGAAAAGTTCACTTTCTGAAAATTGACAAGCTGTACTAACAGTGACTGCTTTGTCCATTAAGGTTCTTTCCATTTCCAGTGACAGAAAATCCAGACAAAACATATTCAACAAACAAGCACAAATTTATTGTCAGATAATCACAGTGTCAGAGGAAGGCATTGCCACAGGGTGATCGAATTGTGGGTGGGTAATAGCTCAGGGCCTCCCCAGCAGTCTCTGTGACTGTACTCGAGAACCCTGCATGGAGGCTGTGAGTGTGAGAAGCGCAGACTTAGGATCCACGTTTCCAATCCTGCCTTTGGCACTCATGGCTGACATGTGGGCAGGTCCTTTAGTTGTGTTGACTCTTGGTTGTGTTATCTATAAAACAGGAACAGTGCTGTTGAAAGGATAAATGAGAGGTGGCATGGAAAGCCCTCTGCACACAGCTGGAGCTCATTACATGTTAGTAATTGTAGAGGATAATGGTTGTTTTCCTCTTCAGTACCCACACACCCCCTTGTCTGGTCTCCTGGCAACAGTTTCAATTCTGTTTATGGGTTGTCCCTCCCTTGGTCTCTGTTGTGAGCCAGGATGGAGAATACAACCCAGCCTAATGCCAATTCCTATGCTGCATTATCTGGGCCTTCATGATTGGCTCATGGATGTCTCCTGACTGACGCTTGTCCCATCAGAGAGAACATCATGATTTTGCAGTGAATATCAGGACGAAGACGTGGACGCATTTCCCTCTGCCCACTGGATTTCAGCCTAGAAGCATATGGCCCCAGGAGCTTCTGGTGGTCGTTTTTCAGCCACAAGGGAAGTGCTCAAGTGAGAAAGGAATCCACACAGAGAGAAAAACAAAGACATGAAGAGAGATGGAGAAGTTGCTGGTCACATAATTCAAACCCTTGATCAGCCCATACCTGATGCTCGCTTCAGATTCTTTGGTTATATGGCAATCAATTTTCTTTTTTGTCTCAATGAGTTTATAATGGATTTTCTGTCACGTGCAACTGAAAACAATAAACTTGATTTGAGATACATTTATTGGAAACATAAAAGAGACTCTTCAAAAAAGCCCAAGTCTCTTTTCCTCATTCCTGTTTGGCAGCTAAGAAATCAGGTCCCAATTGTTGCATTTGACTAATTCCTTCCTTCTGTGCATGAGGCTTGTTGTACCTTGTGTGGGTTTGCTGAAAGTAAAAGAAATTGTTCCAACCACCTGTCACTTCAAGAAGAGATTAATTACCTTTGACTAAAAGAACCTCTGCTCCCACAGGAAATTAAACTTATGAGCCATACGGAGGGTTCCAGCTGCTTGGCTGCCATCCCAGGTCACCCTCTCATCACATTCCTGGAATAAACAAGGTTCTCTTTGTGGCTATTGCTGCCCAGGCACCCTGGGTCCGTCTGAAGCACAGGCAGGAAAGAGGCTCAGAGGTTGTGAGGTACTAGCCTTAGTCCTCAGTGTTGCATCTGACCTGGTTTCATTGTGGCTTGGTTTGATGGTTTCTGGGTACAAGAGGCTGACATTCAAGACAATCCCTTGCTACTCAGCCATCGTTCAGTCTAAACAAGATACCCCATTGCTCTTCCAAAGTGTAGAGAGAGGCTGTGCCCCCAGCCACCTGCTGGACTGCATACAAGAAAGACTGGGGTTGATTGCTGCTCAAGTTGCATGTCTGACTGGTGTCACAAATGGCATGGCAATGAAGGCGCTATTGGGGAGTGGAGATGAGCAAGGACACCTCATGGGCATTTGGGGTTAACAGCAGTCTCTTCCCTCTTGTCTCTGAGACAGTGCCCTTTATGTTGTTTGAACTGAGAAGCAGAGTTGTTGTTCTGCCTGCAGAAAGTCACTGCTTATTGCCAAAGGAAGGATGGAAGTGCTATGCTGGCCATTCTGAAGGCTATGGCCATGTGTGTGTGTGAGCAGGTATGGGGGATGTTCACAGTGTGCACGGGGAAAGGCTTTGGGGATTGCTACTCTGTCTTATTAGAAACCACTATTTGATGCTGGGCACCGTGGCTCACACCTGTAACCCCAGCACTTTGGGAGGCCAAGAGATCAAGACCATCCTGGCCAACTTGGTGAAATCCCATCTCTACTAAAAATACAAAACATTAGCTGGGAGTTGGTGGTGCATGCCTGTAATCCGAGCTACTCAGGATACTGAGGCAGGAGAGTCACTTCAACTCAGGAGGTGGAGGTTGCAGTGAGCTAAGATTGTGGCTATTGAACTCCAGCCTGGCAACAGAGCGAGACTCTATCAAAAAAAAAAAGAAAGAAAGAAAAAAAAAAATCACTATTTGAAAGTTCACTCTCTTATATCAGAACATGTGGGTTCATGTTCTTATTTTGGAGGTACTAAAAACAAAGGTTAGGCACATGAGAGTTATGTACTGGCCTTCCACACATTTTTCTCTTACTGATATTCAAATGATCGTGAGTCTTACCAGATCCATGTTTCCATAGCACAGCCAGCTCTCTCCAGGTCAGGAAACATGCAGGTCTTAGCCTCCCAAATGGATGATTTATTCCAGAATTTGTGTAATAGGGATAATATTGTGATATGCATTGGCTGCATTCCCATGCAAATCTCATTGTGAATTCCCACATGTTGTGGGAGGGGCCCTGTGGGAGGTAATTGAATCATGGGGGCAAGTCTTTCCATGCTGTTCTCATGACAGTGAATAAGTCTCACAAGATCTGATGGTTTTAAAAAGAGGAGTTCCTCTGCACAGGCTCTCTTTGCCTGCTGCCATCCATGTAAGATGTGACTTGCTCCTCCTTGCCTTCTGCCATGATTGTGAGGCCTTCCCAGCCATGTGGAACTGTGCGTCCATTAAACCTTTCTCCTTTATAAATGACCTAGTCTCGAATATGTCTTTATTAGCAGCATGAAAATGAATGAATACAGTAATTTCTAGTTTGAGTTGTTTCAGAGTTTGTGTATTAAGAGAGCCAGGCCTGGTGGGTCAACACATAGAGTTTCTTTGGTAATATAGAAGGGGTTCTTCTTCTTTAATCAGGCTAGTGCCCAGGAAGAAGAGGATTTAGTATAGGGGAAGTCTTTGCCAATGAGAAAAGAAGCTAAAGCTCATCCCTTCCATCTTGGAGAAGGGTGGAGAGGCGAGGGATGGAGCGGAAGCAAGAAGATCAAATGCCAGAGTCTTTGTGCCCTTCCAGGCACATGCACCTAAACTGGCAATGCTGAAGAAAGATTCACAGAGATTGGAGAGCTTAAAAAGATGAAGGGGGTGGACCATTCCCCTGGGCGCAGTCAGAGGGGTGATCTAGTTCTGAAGACATAGCCCAGCCTCTGGCTCAGAGACAGGCCATTGTAGACTAGAAAGGAGCGTACAGCTTTGGCTGTGAGTGAGGCCTGATAGATAAGCCTGGGGAGATGCCCTGGGCTCCCATGGACTGTGTGTGCTGTTCAGGAAGCCAGAAGCTCAGGTGGTATAGAGGACACACCAATGCATGACATGAGGATGAAGGCCCAGAGTGTGCATGGCTTGAACTCTGGACTCCAAAGAGGTAAACATGACCCCCTCCAATGGATCAGACAGTGTGGCTGCCCATTCTGTGACAGAAGTCCCCTTATTTTCTCAGCACAAGGGCTCAGGAGCCCCCAGACACTCAGACACCATCTCAAAGAGAAGCAAAGGTAGTGGCAAGAAACCTGAGAGACAAAGATTGTATCAGAAAGGGACTGAGTTATTCGGAAGAGACCATCAAGCTGTCAGAGACCACAATACTATTGATTGGAAAGTTTAAGGTTTGCCCTTCTCCCTCTCCCCTACCTCCAGCCCTTTGTTAGCCAGAGGGATGGAGGATGGTGAAGTTGATTAGATCAGTTATAGAGAAAGAAATAAACCTGCATTTTCTTGCCAATTCCCTTTGAATATTCCCCCTTTAAAAGCATACTCCATGGTGCAAATGCCAGATGTGAAGTTGTGTCAATCCTGAGATTATATTATTAGGATTTAAGTAATGTTCGTGTTTCTCAGTCATTCAGGAGGCCTGGAGCCAAGATATCAGGTGTGCCCACATTCCAGTCCTAGCACTCAGAGGTATGCTCCCAAGAGGTCACAAGAAGATAAAGCCACTAGATAAAATTCCAGATAGATGCTCTCCATATCTACTTATGGGATATTGGTTGTTTTGGTGGTTGCAAAGAGATTAAACTGGAAGGAAACTGCAAGAGAATTTACATACAAAACTCTTTCAAAATGTATTCCTTTTGAAATATTGGTCTTGAATCAACATGTTACTTCCTTCCATGATAGTGGTGGTAACTCTGAAGTCAACAAAGTCATGAAGACCTCTGTTTTTACAACATTTTCCCAGAATTCCAGTCAACCATAGTCAGCCTGGAGGCCAATGGGGGACCCTGGTAACAATGACATTTTTTTTTCTTTTTGGAGATGAAGTTTCGCTCTTATTGCCCAGGCTGGATTGCAATGGCATGATCTTGGCTTGCTGCAACCTCTGCCCACTGGGTTCAAGCGATTCTCCTGCCTCAGCCTCCTGAGTAGCTGGGATTACAGGTGCCCATCACCATGCCTGGCTAATTTTTTATATTTTTGGTAGAGATGGGGTTTCACCATGTTGGCCAGGCTGGTCTCAAACTCCAGACCTCAGGTGATCCACCTGCCTCAGCCTCCCAAAGTGCTGGGATTACAGGCGTGAGCCACCATGCCTGGCCATGATGACACTTTTGATATCCAGTTCATACTTCCAAAGCTGCACTCATTCTTTTTGGGTCAAACTAGGTGCCAATGGTTGGCTGCACTTGACAGTTATTTACTGTGATTATAAGTGGACAGGTGTTTTGACCATCAGCAATACCTGGCAGGTCAGGGGGCCACTTTATTAGTATCTTGCCTCACATAATCCTCACACCAACTCTGGGATATGTGTTCCATTATCCTTATTTCACAGTTTAGAAAACTGAAGTTTAAACTCATTTATATATGTTGGAGGCTGGATATGAACTCAAATGTATTAGTTATCTGTTGCCCAAAAATTAGCAGCTTAAGACAACAAACATGTTACCTTGTAGTTTCTGTGGGCCAGGAACTCAGGGCTTAGCTTGGTTGTGGCTGAGGGCCTTTCATGAGGTTTCAATCAAGAGGTTGGTTGGCTGGGGCTGCAGTCATCTGAAGGCTTGACTAGGGCTATAGGATCTGCTTCTCAGATGGTTCACTCACATGGCTATTGGCTGTAAGCCTCCATTCCCCGCTGGCTGTTGGAAGGAGGGCTTCAGTTCCTTACCACGGGGTTGCTTGAGTGTCCTTGTGACATGGCAGCTGGCTTCCTCTGGAGTGAGTAATATAAGAGAGATAGCAACAAAGAGGCTATAATGTCACTTATGACCTTGTTCTGAAAGTTACACACCATCAGTTCTTCATCAGTTCTTCATACAATACATGAATGAGTATTGTATTCATTCATTCATTCATTCATTCATTCATTCATTCATATGTATACAGCCTACATTCAAGGGGAAGGGATTTAGGCTGCCTTTTTAAGGGAGAAGTGTTGAAAAAAATACATGGACCCATTTAAAACTACCACACATATTGTCTGACTCCAGAATCTGCATTCTGTTCAAAGATGCTATGCTTTTACTTACAGGTAGATATGCAAACTGTCCACTAACTTTTCCTACACACATCCTCCCTCTACATCCCACTCCTCAAGATCTTTCTTCCCCACTGGGGTTTAGGAGGCTCTGTGAAGACTGAGTTCCATTATCTTACCCTCATTAGCATCACCCTTTATTGCTCTGGGTGCTAATGCTATGCCTTCGATTTTACCAAAGATCACAGAAGCGTGAAATCTGCTTCTGCATGTATTGTCAAACTGTCATAAACCCTTAGCTTTATTCATACCACAGTGATCTAGTGATCTGATCATACTTTTCACATCTTTAACAGAAATGTCACAGGAGCTCACTTTGTTCTCTCTGACCTTATGATGTTTCAAATAAAGGTACAGAGCCTACAAGAAACCCCTGAAATATCTCCTGAATCCTTCTACCCACACTTCCATCCTTCCTTCTGCCCACTGCTCCGAGTTCTTTCTAAAACCCAGATATGATCATGTCACATTTTTCCCCAAAGCTTTTAATAACTCCCAATTTCCATAAGATGATTTCAACTCTGACTTTGAGACCCTCCACCACCAAGCCCCTGCCTGCTTCTCCCTTCTCATCTCCTCACCACTCTCCAGGCAAACTGGACTATTTGCTATTCTGGGAATGTGGCTTGTTCTTTTAAACCTCCACCCCTTTGCATGTTCTGTTCATTCTTTCTGGAATGAGCGTCTCTCCTTTGAACAGTTGTCAAATTCCTTCAAAGACCAGTTCAAACACTGCCTTCTCATGAAATTCTTACATACCACTCACACCTTTCTCTGCACGTTAGCCAAGAAAAGATATGCAGATGAAGGTGTCTGCTTGAATCATGGCAGCTACCTGCTGGCTTAACTGGGTTAACACTAATTAAAATCACAGGACAGCTAAATTTAATTTTTGACATTTGATAAATGCCAAACATCAATGGATTTTTCATTAACATACAGAATAGCAGTGTCTTCAAGTCACTGTTATGAAGACACTTTCCTAATTTCTTTGAGGTGGTTAATCTTCTGTGCAGACGTCAGAAGGGATTGCATTTCCTGACTCTCCTGGTTCTTGTCATGTCAGTTGTGTAAAATGACTTGAAAAGACGTGATTACCATGGACCATAACGTTCATTTCACCTTTATTGGGAAATACATAAATGAGATTGTGCAGGTGTTGTGGGCAGGGGTAGGCCACTCTCCTCCCCTGCACCCTTCTCTTCTGAGGGGATCCAAAGGGAGGTGTTCAGCTTGGATTATTGGACCCTATTCCCTGATCGTATTTATGTTACTTCTGAGGTTCCAAAGAGATGTGTGTTGAAATCGTCAGTTTTTTTTTTTTTTTTTTTTTTTTGCAGCAATAAAGGGTAGTCTTGCTGAAGTCAACTCAATCCCAGTGGCCTTATATTTATGACATTCCAGACTGAAGATAACATGTGGAAAGCGGCTGCAAAGTAAAAAGAAACAAAGAATCCTGAATGTGAAAAACTGCCCTGATGCTGATTCTGGTTGCCCCTCCTTGCCACAGTCCTTCCTGGACTGTGGTTCAGCCAGCCAATGCACATTATATTGGATGCTTCCTCTAAAGAGTCAGGAGGAGTAAGTGGGAATACGGGCTGTACTCAGAAAGTGAGTATTCACACACTGAAAGAAAAGCAATCATGGCATCAGCAGCCCTGTGCAGAGCAAGCCAAGCGGGGACGGCACAAACCTGAGGGTGGCTTGGGGTTATGTTGACAGATGGTGGAGTGAAGGCAGAATGCTTCACCTCCCATTTGGCTCCTGTCACCCGACTGAGAAGACTAATCTTCCCCTGCAAAAGGATAGTGCAATCACTTCATTCAGAGGAAATTGCAGAATAGGATGTGAGAGGAGTTTGGACAAGAGCCTGATCTCTGGGTGTTTTGCTGAAGGAAAGGAGATTTAAAGTTCTGCAGGCAGCAAAGGGTTAGTCCAGTTTTTGTCCAAGAGCAGGGAGTTAGAAGACAGAGTGCTTATTGTTGTTACCGTGTTCATTCATCCATTCTACACATCACCCCCCTCACTTTTTTTTTTTTTTTTTTTTTTGCCTGTATGATCCCAGGGTGTTGTACTGGGGAGGCTGGCCTGGATTCAAATATCTGCTGCAATGTATTAATATCTGTAGACAAGTCACAACACCTCTCTGTTACGGTCAAAGACCTTTGGATTTCAAGGAACCGAGACTCAGTCAAGATGACCTGAAGAGGAGTTGGTTAAGCAAACAGAATCCACGGTAGGTATTTCCTTCTTTTCTTTTGTTCTTCTGTCTTTGCTACTTGGATCAGAACAGTAGATATTTCAAACAGAGGGGATTTAATATAGGAAGTTGGTTGCATGCATATGGAAAAATTGAAAAAAGCAAAAAGGGAGATACTAAGGTAGCTTGGAGATCAGCAACTGGAGGAGCAGTGACCTCCCCAGGGGCTAGAGAAACAAATGGGAGGAAGTGGCGTTGCCAGAAGCTAGAAACTTGGAGAAGGGTTGCTGAGAGGGTAGATTTACATCTGGCAGCTCCTCTGCTTGCCATCAATTCAAGTCTTGGCCCTTCAGTTACATTTGTGAGCAGAGGTAATTTCAGATAGTATGACAAATAGAGTGATGGGTATAGGGCTATGAGGGTTGAGGTAAGGCCAGGGGGTGGGAGGCTTTTGTGGCAGAGCTTGGAGAGGACTGCTGAATTTGGATCATTCGTGAGTTGACAATAAACTCAAGAAAAGCAAGAGCAGGGCAGGATGAGAATTAGATGACCATAACAATAATCCAAATGTACAGTTCTTGTATTGCCACATAATAAATCACCACACATTTAGCAGCATAAAGCAACATATGTTTATGATCTCACAGTCTCCATGGCTCAGGAGTCTGGACATGGCCCAACTGGGACCTATGCTTCGGGTCTCACAACACTTTGGTCAAGGTGTCAGCTGGGGTCAGGGTATCATCTGAGGTGGGGGACCTCTATCAGCCACAGATCCCACCCACCCTCACATGGAGTGGGAGTGTGCACAGTGGGGGTAGGAATCTGAGAAGCCATGTTAGAATTCCGCCTGTCACACCAGGCAAGAGGTGATTCCGGCTTGAACTCAAAGTGTAGGCATGGAGATGTGAGAAGTGGTTGCATTCAATATGTAATTGTAAAGTCCTGGCTCAGAGGACTGCCTTTGGAAAGGGATGGGACTCCAATGCTAATAGTTTATGTGGGGTGGAGGGGACTTTCAATGAAGAGGGGTCCTTCGGGCAGGGAAGCAGCCTGCCCAAGGGATGCATCGCATCACTTAGGACCCGAGTGCTTCAGATAAGAGGTCCCCAGCCAGGGGCATGGGGCTCCAAAGAATGCACAAAAGCACCTGCCGGTGAAAGTCAGCTCTAATTAACTGCCAGGCTCAGATGGAGGCAAGTCACTCAGCTCAACAAAAGCTGTTCTACTCCTTACTTGTTCCCCCACCACAATTTAAACTCTAGCAGGGTCCAAAGCAGCAGCTAGCAAGTAGAGGGAGGAGCAGAATAGAGCAGAGAGAGACAGAGAGAGTGTGTTTCCCTTCCTCAAAGACAGGGGCTCCAGACACAGGTCTAGGTGTGCAGGGAAGGGAGAAGTCTTTGAGTAGAGACTGAAGCACTAATTAATAGTTTGGGCTGGACACATTCATATGATTGAATCTAATAGTGTTTTATGATTGAAAGTGACCATAGGACTTTCCTTTGCCTGAGAATGCACAGAAAAGTTTAGTCCAAGTTTCCATCCAAGTAAGTGAGGATGACCACTACTGAAAAACATTTTTTTTTTTTGATATGGAGTTCCGCTCTTTTGGTCCAGGCTGGAGTGCAATGGCATGATCTTTGTTCACTGCAACCTCCCTGTCCCGGGTTGAAGTGATTCTCCTGCCTTAGCCTCCAGAGTAGCTGGAATTATAGGCATACACCACCACATCTTGCTAATTTTTGTATTTTTTTTCCTTTTTTTTAAATTGCATTTTAGGTTTTGGGGTACATGTGAAGAACATGCAAGATAGTTACATAGGTACACATGTGGCAGTGTGATTTGCTGCCTTCCTCCCCTTCATAATTTTTGTATTTTTAAGTAAAGACCACAAGGTTTTAAGGAAGCTCTAATTAACTGCCAGGCTCAGGTGGTGGCAAGCCACCCAGCTCAAAAAGAGCTGTTCTACTCCTTACTCCTCCTCCCACCACAGTTTTAACTCTAGCAGGGTCTGAAACAGCAGCTAGCAAGTAGAGAGGAGCAGAGTAGAGCAGAGAGCTGGAAGGTTTTAAGCAGGGGAGTGACAAGGTCTCACTATGCAGATCATGGGAATTTGAGACCAGCCATGGCCAACATGGCAAACCTTGTCTCTCCTAAAAATTCAAAAATTAGTCAGGCATGGTGGCACATGCCTGTAATACCAGCCACTCAGGAGGCTGAGGCACGAGAATTGCTTGAACCCAGGAAGTGGAGGTTGCAGTGAGCTGAGATCATGCAATGGCACTCCAACCCGGACAACAGAGTGAGACTTTGTCGCAAAAAAAAACCCCCAAAATTAAAATTACATTAAAAAAGAAGACTCCTAGGTGTCTGGCCTAGGCAACTGGATGAATGGTGGCCCAGTTTACTGAGATGAAGATTGAAACAGGAGAAGGTTGGCGGAGTAGCTAAAAGCCAGAGTTGAGTTTTTCACATGAGATGCCTATCAGATGAAGATGCCAAGGACACAGTTACATCCCTGAGTCTGTGCTCAGAGGGAGCCCAAGCAGGAGAGAGGACATGGGAGGGGGACATGAAGATGCTTTATATACCCAGGAACATGGATGATGTCACAGGAGACAGAGAAGAGACAAGGAAACAGGACTGACCCTCAGCAGGACTGAACCTGTAGGAATCCGGTTTCTCTTTGTAAATATTTATCCTCTCTCTCTCTTTCTTTCTTTCTTCTTTCTTGATGGAGTTTTGCTCTTGTTGCTCAGGCTGGAGTGCAATGGCACAATCTCAGCTCACTGCAACCTCTGCCTCCTGGGTTCAAGTGATTCATCTGCCTCAGCCTCCCAACTAGCTGGGATTACATGCATGTGCCACCACACCCAGCTAATTTTGTATTTTTAGTAGAGATGGTGTTTCTTCATGTTGTTCAGGCTGGTCTCGAACCCCCAACCTCAGGTGATCCTTTTGCCTTGGCCTCCTAAAGTGGTGGGATTACAGGCGTGAGCCACCACACCCGGCTTCATTTTCTTACATATAAGCATCTTTGAACCATCTGGAACTATTTTTGTTTTGAGAGGTAAGAATCCAGCTTCTCTTTGTAAATATTTATTGAATGAATAATGAGACATTCTGCAGCCCTAAGTAAAGTTGATGGCCTCCTAAGGGATTAGATTAAATGGTTAATAAAGTTATTTGTTCACTCTACAAATATTTCTAAACCACATGCCAGCATGGCAGAATGCAGTGGTGAATAAAATCAGAGTTTCCACCCTGTGGCTATTACAGTTGATGGGACAGGCAGACACTGGCCAGATATCACAAATGGATGTGAAATTTACAAATGAGATACATGCCCTGGATGAGCATATAATTAAGGAGTCCACTCTGGCCTGGGAGGCCAAGAAGGTGTTGCTGGTTGAAGAAGTTCCTTAGGAAGTGCCCTGAGGACCAGCACCTGTGAGAGGTTGAAGCTACCAGGCCTGGCTAGACGGAGAAACTGCAGTGCAGTTGCAACAAAGGCCTTAGCCATTCCCACAGGGAGCTCTGGAGGGTAGATGACCCTTCAAATTTGCACTGAATGGAGGCAAGCGGTCTGGGATTTTATTGCCCACCGCATATCCCTGCTCCAATGGACTAGGCAGTGGGTATAGGCTCCGTCAGCCAGGACATTTCCAGAGTGAGAATCGTCTGTGAGCATCCATCTCCAAGTCTCCTGGCAGTCAGGAAGTGAGGGCCCCGGTCCTGAAGTGGACATCTGGGTGGCAGGTCACAGCGTCCACTGCAGAAGCCTTCCGTAAAGAAGTTGGGGAGACCTTTAGGACAGTACTGATGGGTAAGTGGAAGTTAACTAGGCTGGGAGAACAAAGACTTTTCCTAGGAGCAACCACTTTCTCTACCACAATGCATGGCAGACTCAGGCAGGAAAGGAGGCAGGGAGAGTAATTAGGAGGCTGCTAAAGGAATTTCATACAGTAAAATCTGGATACGAGCATATAAAAAATCAGACAGAAAGGGGAAGTCTCCTGATGTCCCAGCCCTCAGAGACAACAGCTATTACAGTTTTTTTGTTTTTGGTTTTTGAGATGGAGGCTCGCTCTGTCACCCAGGCTGAAGGGCAGTGGCAAGATCTTGGCTCACTGCAACCTCCACCTCCCAGGTTCAAGCAATTCTCCTGCTTCAGCCCCGTGAATAGCCGGGGTTACAGGTGCTTGCCAACTCACCCTGATAATTTTTTTTTAAGTAGGGACGAGGTATCGCCGTGTTGGCCAGGCTGGTCTCAAACTCCTGACCTCAAGCGATCTTCCTGCCTTGGCCTCCGAAAGTGCTGGGATGACAGGCATGAGCCAACGTGCCCAGCCTACTGCATTTCTTTTCCATTTTTCTTCTCTGCACATTTTATTTAGAAGTGAGGCTTTTATCGTAGATGTGATTTGGTTTTCTGCTTTTTTCTACACGTTTTTCTATACCTTTACTGTTTCTAGTCACAAAAGCAATGCCTGCCAATTACACAAACTCAGAAAGTACAAATTCTAATAAAGAAATAAGCAATACTTCCTACCAGTTGCAGTATCTCACGCCTGTAATCTGGCATCCCACAGGTTCCAGAGCTCACGTGTCCATGGGCCAGCTCAGTGCCTGGCATGCTGAGAATATTTGGGAAATGCCAGCTATGCACTGTCACCTCAGGAGGGTCTCTTCTCATTTCCAAAGCTGTCTTCTGCTTAGTGAAATGCACAAAGACACTGGGCAAGTATGTATTGAGCTTCTCATCTCCCAGGCACCAGAGACATATCCATAGACTGTGTTCCCTGCCCTTGTGCTGCACTCCCCTTGAGATAACGATGGTGACATGCAAGGAGCTAAAATGTCCTGAACTGTGAGGAGACAAGCACAGGCTGAAGGATGGAGGTGGCAGGGTTGGAGCAGGTGGGGTGGCCAGGATGTCTGGAGCCCAGGGCTGGGGCTAGACCCTGCACTGCTCTGCTTGGGGACCTCACTGGGCTCTGAGTCATGAGGGCAGATGGTGGCCAGGGTGAGGGGGCACAGTGCAGCCCTTTCCCCTCTGCTGAAGACGCCACCTTCATGGGGTGGGAGCACAGGCTTTGGGGACTTGAGAGCCATCCTTCTCCCAGGGGTGGCTGTTTCTGGAAACAAAAATCCAGGGCTTATGCTCCTGAGACTGGGGAGCCCTGGGGCTGCACGTCCTCCCCGTGGCCTTTGCATTGGGCAGTGAAGGCATCTTCCTGCTGAGTCTGAGAGAGAAAGAAGTGGGGTCACTCAGGGGTCAGCTTTCATCTCACTTAGTCCTCACATTGGCCCTGCGAGGTAAGGACTGCCAGTGGCCCAATTTACAGATGAGGACACTGAGGCTCAGAGAAGTTACATGGTTTGCCCAAAGGGACACAGCTACTGAGTGGCTGAGTGGGATTAGACCCAGGTCTTTCTGAGACAGCCCAAGCTGTTGATGGAATGCTCTGGCTCATGGATGAGCAGGTAAAGTGGAGCAAACACTTTAGAATGATTTGGCAATATTCACCAAAGCCAGACGTTTGCCTCCCATGAGCTAGCGATGTCCTCCCTGCGCACATACCTTACACAGATGTGTCTATATCTTCACTAAAATACAAGTAAAACAACCCTCATAGCAGCACAATTTGTAATAGCCTCAAACTCGAAACTTCCCAAATATCCATCACAGAAGAACAGATTAAAAACCATGGTACATTCAAGACTGGAATACGATATAGCAAAGAAAATGAAGACATTACGCCAACGCACGCAAATGAATCTCACACACCTCATGTATGAGTGATAGAAGTTAAACCTATAATAGATTAAAAACAAACAAACAAACACACAAACAAAAAGAACAGATAATGTGTGATTCCATTTATATGAAGTTATCACCAGGCAAACTCGTCTCAGTAATAGAGTTTACCTGGGGCTGAGGCGCAGGGATTTGAGCCTTCTCCGGGGCCTGAAATATATGTAGGGAATCAGTTTCACCATCTCCCACAGATATCAAAATCCACAGATGCTCAAGTCCTGATATAAAATGGTGCAGTATTTGCATATAAGCTAAGTACATCTTCTCGGATACTTTAAATCATCTCTAGATTACTTATGCAATCACATGTCAGATAACGACACTTCAGTCCATGCCAGAATACATATAGGATGGTGGTCCCATAAGGTTACAATGGAGCTGCGCTATACAGGTGTACAATCTCTAAAAACTGATATTTAAGAAGAAATGGGGTGGCCAGGTGCGGTGGCTCATGCCTGTAATCCCAGCACTTTGGGAGGCTGAGGTGGGTGGATCACGAGGGTCAGGAGATTGAGACCATATTGGCTAACACAGTGAAACCCTGTCTCTACTAAAAATACAAAAAATTAGCCAGGCATGGTGGCATTCACCTATAGTCTCAGCTACTCAGGAGGCCGAGGCAGAAGAATTGCTTGAATCTGGGAGGCAGAGGTTGCAGTGAGCTGAGATTATACCACTGCACTCCAATCTGGGTGACAGAGCAAGACTGTCTTCAAAAAAAAAAGTAGAGATGGGGTCTTGTTATGTTGCCCAGACTAGTCTAGAACTCCTGGGGTCAAGTGATCATCCCAACTTGGCTTCCCAGAGTGCTGGGATTATAGGCATGAACCTCCACACCTGGCCAGGTGTACCATTTTTGTTGTTTATACTGTATTTTTAGGATCCTTCTCTGTTTGTACACAGATAGCCACCATTATGTTCCCATCGTCTGCAGTACTCAGTACAGTAACATGCTGCGGAGGCGTGGGGCCCAGGAGCAATCAGCTCTACCCTTCAGCCCAGGTGTGTGTTTGGTTGGACCATCTGGAGGAAGCCGAGGAGACATGAGCTGAAGGCACAGGGTGAGTCCGAGGTGGGATCTTGGGACAGGTGTGAGAAGTTGGGCAAAAACGGTGAAATCTGAATAAATGTCACCATATTTGTATAATTACATTAATAACCTTAGATAATGGTTCACATTATCATTTAGTTAATAGGATTGCACCCACATTAACTTCCTTTTTTTTTTTAAATATAAAGTCTCCCTCTGTCACCTAGGCTGGTGTGCAGTCTGTGATTGATCATAGCTCACTGCTTCCTGGAACTCAGGCTCAGACAATCTTCCCACCTCAGCCACCTGACTAGCTGGGACTATAGGCACATGCCACCATGCCTGGCTAATTTCTTTTACTTTTCTCTAGAGACAGGGCCTACATATGTTGCCCAGGCTGGTCTCAAACTCCTGCCTTCAAGTGAACCTGAACCTCCTGCTTCACCTCCCAAATTGCTGGGATTACAGGCTTGAGCCACCACACCGGCCTAAATTTCTTATTTTTGACAAACGTGCCATGGTAATGCAAAATGTCATTATTCGGGGCAGCTGGGTGGAAGATATACGTGCAAAATCTTTTCAACAGTAAGCGTTTACTTTACAACATGAAGGTGGTTATTCTTCCGTGGGTATAAAGTTCAATGGTAGGCTCAGGGGGTCTTCAGAAGTCAGAACACTGGTTTCAGGGCTCAGGGCACAGGGAGGGGCTGGGCATGGCTGGCTTTGTGATCTGGGGGCTGGTGAATGTTTTTTGAGCTGTGCGCTTGCCGGGGATGGAAGTCATATCTCAGTAAATGCTCAGAAGTTCACCAAAAAGTAAAACGAGGATGGGAAGCTCGTTTGGGACCTTGGGTGCTTATCCAGCCATGAGCCCTGGCCCAGATACTTCTAGAAGCCTGGAGGGAACCGAGAACATTCCAAGTAGAAGTGGCAGAGCCAAGGCTCTGAAGTGGGAGCGCACTGCTGCTCGTCCATCGCTGTGAATGGGGTGTCCTGGTGGGAATCAGTGTCGTGTGCACTGCAGCGCCGGCAAGTCCATGTCCACATTGTGGCTCAGTGCAGCGAAAGCCAGTCTCTGCCCCTCTGCAGGGTGGTCAGCCTGCCAGCAGGTGGCAGCTGGTCCTCCTGGGAAATGGTGCCAACCCAGGGACTGAGTGCGAGTCTCTCATCAGCGGGAGTGTCAGCCTGGTGAGCCTTGGTAAGGGTAGGTGCAGGATGCTGAGCCTCTTCCGTCCCATGCCTGTCTCAAGGCCACTTCTTCCATGGGCCCATCCAGCAAATGAGGTGGCGGGGAAAGAAGCCGGCTTCACCCACAGGGCGTGCTGTTTTGCTCACCTCAGGACCAAGAGCATCTGCTATACTAATTCTCTTTGGTGGGAGTACTGGGAAAGCCTGCATGGCAGCTGGAAGGCACCTGGTGGTGGCGAAGCTGCAGCAGTGGCTGCAAGGCTTTGGG
Organism: Callithrix jacchus; assembly: GCF_049354715.1. Lineage (NCBI taxonomy): Eukaryota > Metazoa > Chordata > Mammalia > Primates > Cebidae > Callithrix > Callithrix jacchus. The sequence goes on from NC_133506.1 coordinate 107,487,226, forward strand.
ACTGGCCCGGCTTCTGTGACAGTGGCAGAGCTCTCCAGTGCCATCACTTCAGTTGAGGTGATTTTGTCTTTCAGAGAACATTCGACAGTCTCTGGAGATGTTTTTGATTGTCACAGCTTGGAAGGTGCTGCTGGCATCTAGTGGGTGGAGACTGGGATGCTGCTAACCCTTGCACTATGCACAGGACAGTCCCCAAAGCAAAGAATGATTCTGCCCAAACTTCAATAGTGCTGCTGTTGAGAAACTGATTCCAGTGGAAGAGACAGGCACATAAACACATGAAAGAGAATGCAGAGGGGAATTACCTGGCAAGTGGAAAGTGAGCTTGGTAGGGAGAGGGCAAGGTGGGGGACCCACAGTTACTGACTCACCAGTTCTACTGGGCACTGTCATCAGTGGGGAAATATTTTGATTATGTGTATTTGTGCAAGGTATTATATGAAATCTTTAAAATGGCACTGGAAAGGATAGCTATTATCTCAACCTATAAATGTACAAATCAGAGTTTTGAGTGTTTAAATAACATACCTGAGGTCAGATAGAAAGTTGTGAGCTGGGGCCAGGCATGATGACTCATGGGTGTAATCCCAGCACTTGGGGAGATGGAGGCAGGAGGATCACTTGAGCCTGGTAGTGGGCAAAGAAGTGAGACCTTCTCTCTAAAAATAAAGTTGTAAGCTGGGACTGATGTTACCATTTGAAATATGTTGGGTCAAAGAATTTGCATGATCAATAGACAAATTTTGAGTCCCAGAGGAATAAGGAAATGAGAAAGTTGAAAGTGCTGAAAAGAGAAGCCCGTGAGCTCCATCTCCATGGTGGGGTTTGGGCTAGCTAGGAAAGGGAAGCGGGAAGCAGAGAGAGCAGCTGACAGATTGGGAGGAGATGTGAAAAGTTCAAGACTCTGGACATCTTGAATGAGATACATGCATTAAAAAAAAAAAACAAACAATGATTACAAAAACGAGTCTGGATACCTTGATGAGTTCCTAAGTAGAAATCACAGAGAAAAGCAACTCCATGGGCCAAACGTGGAGTATTACAATGGAAGACTTCTAGTATGGAGCAGCACAGTTACGGGTGTGGACAAGTGAATGTCTTGGAGTAGAGAGCAGAGAACACTGTTGCGTGGAATATGGCCACATCATACCTTGGCGTGATCTCAGGTGTTGGAGATCACCAACACCTGAGAGGTTGGCTGTAGATACTCGGTGAATGTGGGAGAAGGGCCTAGAGGTCTATGGATGATAGAAACTGAGAAATAGAATGTAGAATGTCAACTTGTGAGAGGAAGGGTTTGGAGTAACAGGAGAGCAGTCATTGAGTGTGTGAGGAGCAAGGAGAACTTGGAAATCTTCCTTCTCCTAGAGCAGTCTCTATTTGAAAAGCCATCACGGAGGTAGTTTATTCAGAAAATAGTTTTACTTGCTAAGATTAGGATGTGATTATAAAAGAAACATGGAGAGAATGTTTTCTAGTAGAAAGAAGTTTCCCGGGGAATGAGAGGAACCTAGAAAGGTTCAACAGCAGTGTCACGAGTTCATAGAGAACAGGAAGCAAGCTGGGTATGTGCGTTTAGAGGTAGTGTACATTTTCAGCATTATAAATACATAGAGATGAGTGGCAATAGTCACCTTGTTCCATAGGTTTTTGGTGTCTTAACTAGTTATAGATCTCTACCACTAAAGGAATTGCCTGTTGAACGTTGTTAGGAAAAAGAGTACTGAAGGCAAACTGCCTGGGTTTGAATTTTATTCTGTTCCTTTCAACCTGCATGGGTTCAAATCCTAGATCTGCTTATTAAGTTCTTTTAAGTTGATGATCTTTGAAGAAATGTCTTAGCTTCTGTTTGCCCATGTAAATGGACACAATAGTTGTTATCTTGTGAAAGAAGTTAATTCATGTAATTGACCAGCATTTACCAAGAAGCATCAGTGTGCAATTTTAGTCATTGGTAATTTACCAGCTGGACTGTGAGAGGGGTGTGTGTGTGTGTGTATAGCACTGCAGAAAGGAAGAGACAGTTTTTATAACTTAGAGGCAGCTTTCTCTGATTTGTGTCAAGAGGGGAGAAGGAATTTGGAGGATATGAATTCTATTTAATACTAAGCTGTCTTCCTCAAAGCCAGAGGTAGATAGAATGTGTAATAACTTATAGAATTTCTCGACTTAATCTGATGTTTAAAAAATTATTTTCATTTTTTCAGGTTGAGGCTGACCTAAAGTTTATCCGTTGGGCTGGAGTGCAGTGGTGCAGTGTCGGCTCACTGCAACCTTTGTCTCCTGGGTTCAAGCAAATCTTGTGCCTCGGCCTCCCAAGAAGCTGGGATTATAGGTGTACGCTACCACACCTGGCTAATTCTTGTATTAGTAGAGATGGGATTTCACTATGTTGGCTGGGCAGGTCTCTAACTCCTGACTTCAGGTAATCCACCCTCTTTGGCCTCCCAAAGCTGGGATTACAGGCGTGAGCCACCATGCTCAGCCAGAGTCCAAACTTTTCTATTAGAAAATGTAGGTTCTGTCCTAGAAGGGAAAATGTAAGATTAAAAGTTGACCTTTATAGAATCATGAATTTTGTCTATGTAGGTTTTCAACTTTTATTTAAGAATAATTGTTTAATGTTGGAAGGATAGTTAATGTTGGAATAAAAAGATGGTCAGGCTATTATAAAAATGCATTAGCTTTTGCTTTACTTATTTATATTCTTTTGCTTTTGTGGGACCTATCCCTTTTCCCTCTCCCTAATGGCCATACATTTCACAGTGCTGTCTCAATGTTTTATATATGAAATTTTATTTCATAATTAATAAACTCCCATGCCATTCCTTGGAACCATTTTCTTGTTTAATTTTAGTCTGTGACCATTCTGTTGATTTTTAGAGGCTCCCCAGTTAATTTCTGTGGGATTTTTACTCATATTTTGAATATAAAATGTCTGAGAAAACAAAATAAAAGTCAAACATTCCTGAGAGCATTTAGAATTATTGAAGTGCACCTGCTAATTGTTACATATATTTTTGTCACATATTTTAAATAATAAAGAACTTTAGCTTATTTTCCTTTAAAAATTATTGCTCCTAGATAATTTTTTTTTAATTTTGGTTTTGTTTTAAGAAAGGGGACCACCACAGGTGGTCCTGGCAGAATTTGCCACAGGAAAGGACAGGAAGGAGGCTACAGAGAACAGCCTTGTGGCTTATGAAGCTGCTGGTGATATTGCAATGGCAGAACTTCCACCAGCACATCCTGTTCGCTTCAGTCTTGCTCTCAATTTTTCCGTATTCTGCTATGAAATTCTGACTTGCCCTGACCATGCCTAGAGGTAAGTTGTGGTGAACAACGAAAGCTCTCGGTGTGAGAGTGAAGAAGGATAGGTATACTGCTTTTGTAGACTTGGCCATGGGGTAACCCTTTTGACGCTTACTGAAACTGCTTTGGACAGTAGTAAAACGATCTCAGTCCACTAGCGCAGCAGTCAGGATAATTATTTTGATGTGGGATATTTTTGTTGTTGGTAGATTGAAAAGAAATTTAACGAGTTAAAGTGAGTGGAGGAAGGAAATGAGAGGAATTAGAATTATCTTAATTTTTGTATATTAGTTTTCATTATGGGCATGTTTTTAATAGTTATTAAAACATGCCAAACATCATTTTGTATTTTCTTTTTCGGCATAAACAGGTCTCAGTCTTACTGGTGTGTATTAAATGGTTCCCCTATTTATACTTCAGCTTGTTCCCTGGTTGTTATAATATAGGTACACATTGTAAGGAGTACTTATGCTTTCGGTCCTGAGGGGGCAGGGCTGAGCCCGCGACGCCCTCCCTTCACTGTCTGTCCTGTTCTCCCGTTGTCAGCCCGCCCCACCACCATGATGGAACAGGCCACCTTCCTCGCCAAGATCTTCTTGGCCTGGGCATCGCTGCCACCTTCTCGAAGATGGCTGTGGCCCTGATTCAGCGGCTCAAGCTGCTGCGGCAGGTCCAGGAAGCAGATTGCTGGCCCCAGGCAGTGCAAGGGCGTCGTGGACTGCATGGTCCGCATCCCCGGGGGCTGCCGACGTGGGAAGTCGGGCCCTGAACGTGCGTTCCGAGGCCTGGGAGACAGCCTGGCAAAGGTCACAAAGCCCCAGGTATCCGGGGCCTGCACTGGGTTCCAGTGTCTCAGTGTCTCTGCACAGGGCATCATCGTCTACCATGTGCACCCTATGGCCAAGGGATGCTCCCCGACCCCAAGAACACGCACATCCCGGTGAGCTGGATGATTGCAGAGACGGTGGCCATGGCCAGCGTGGTCTCCTACCCCTTCCACAGGGGCAGCGGTGGAGCACGATGAGTCGGGGCGCAAAGGAGCTGACATCAAGTACATGGGCACCATGGTCTGTTGGAGGAAGGTCTTCAGAGATGAGGGGAGCGAGGCCTTCTCAAGGACCCTTGAGAAGGTCCAATGCCCTCTGGGGCATGGGGGGCGCCTTCCTGCTGGTCCTGTGCGAGGAACTGAAGCTCATCTAAGGGTCAGTCTCCCCCCGCACACACCGAGGGAACCAAGAGAACCACGGAGAATCCTCAACCGTGCGGAACATCGACCTTAGAGAAATTCCGGTCGTCTTTTTCCCAGCTGGATCCTGCCTGTAGACAGCCAAGGAAGGCTCTAGAAAAGGGGCGCGTTGTGATCCAACCATCAGCACCGATTTCAGGTCTTGATCACTGCGGGAAGGGAACCATAGCGTCCTTGCGGGCCGCGGGTGAGGCGTTCCAATGCTCAGACCTAAAGTCCAGATGCTTGCAGGACCCAAGTCGTGCTTAGGTATTTATTCAAAACAAAAGAATCGTGTTTCCCATTTGTACTTAAGTACAGGCTCCTCTGCACAGCCAGGTACTCGCAATTCTGTTCTATGTTGGGCATCCTGCTGCGAAACAATAAACAAGGGACGCAGAGGGGAAGAAAAGGAAATCCTTACATGTACATAACGTTTTACTTCTAAAAAGCTGTGATAAAATACATGTAACATAAAAGTTATCATCATAACCATTTTGAAGCATACAATTCAGTGGCACCAAGTACATTGACAATGTTGTGTCATCACCACCACTATTTAGTTGAAAACTTTTTTCTTTACCCCACATGAAACAACATAGTCATTAAACAGTACCTCTTCATTTCCCCTCTCCCCAGCTGCTGGGAGCCTCTGTTTTACTTTGTCCCTATGAATTTGCCCATTCTAGATACCTCATGTAAGCGGGATCATATGATACTTGTCCTTTTGTGCCTGCTTTTATTTCACTTAGCATGATGTTTTCATCCATATTGAAGCATGTATCAGCGCTGCAGTCCTTTCTGTGACTGAATAATAATTTGTTTTATGTATTTTGCACACACTGTTTAGCCATTGAACTTCTGATAGAGAGTGAATTTCTTTCTCCCTTTTTCTTGCTGTGAGTAATGCTGCTGTAGTAAATATTTGCCCAGACTGGAGTGCAGGGGTGCAGTCTCAGCTCACTGCAACCTCTGCCTCCCAGGTTCAAGCAATTCTCCTGTCTCAGCCTTCTAAGTAGCTGGGACTACAGGCACATACCACCAGGCCTGGCTAGTTTTTTTTGTTTTTGTTTGTTTGTTTTGTATTTTTAATAGAGACAGGGTTTTACCATGTTGGCAGGCTTGTCTCGAACTCCTAACCTCAAGCAATCCACCCACCTCTGCCTCCCAAAGTACAGATTACAGGTGTAAGCTAATGTGCCTGGCCTTGAGTCCTTGTTTTCAACTCCACCTAGGAGTGGAATTGGGACAGATAATTCTGTGTGTAACTTGTTTTTGTTGTTGTTGCTGTTGTTTTTCAGACAAGCCCCAAGTCTGTGCTCTTACCACTGTGCCTAATGATAAAATGTTCAGCCCAGTGCCTGGAACAAAGTAAATGATCAATAAAATATTTCCTTCCGTATCTCCTTTTTCTCCTAGAGTCTCGTAGTAGAACATGGTTCTCTGACCCAGTGAGTCTTGCCAGGAGTGACCACATTCCAGCAGAGATGCTTCCTCTGGCAACACCCACCCAATCTTAGGTGAGGCTGCATTTTCTTGAGTGTGGGGAGAAGATTAGCCCAAGCCAAACAGTACTGCTTCTTTACCTCAGCATTATTGAACTAGAAAAGCATTTGCCAAGATGTACTTGGTCTCTGGCTGCCCCTGAGGCTCAAGAAGGAAGTGAAGGCTCATCCAGGCATTCACATCAGACGTCGGAGGAAAGCTGAGTTCCAGGTCCTTCTTGTGGGGTTGGGCAATGACGATCCCCCAAAGGGGGCTCAGTTGCTTTTAGCCTACATAGGAATTTCAAACAAAGGATTTTCTTCGTCCTCTTCCTATAGGGTTCACTGAGATGGGATGACATTTAATAACAGCAGATGGGAGTTAGGGTCTGAAACGATGCTCATGAGCAGGTGCGACCTACTAGGGTGGCTCAGAGTGTCTTTCTTTTGAGTGCTCACTCTCTGGACCTTTCTCTGTTGCCTTGAATTTGGCTTTCAGGGGCTTGGTGAGGACAATGTGCCAAGTGGATGAATTGGATGGCCCCAGGAGGCGGGCACTCTCTGCCACTCCAACTGGCCACCATATTCCCAGCAGTGACAAACCAGCTCTTAGCAGGTCGCCTCCCGAAGCTTCTGCATATGCCTTTAGCCTAGACACCATGCATGTAAGGCATTAACAAATTTACTTTTTCATTTGCTTATTTATCTGCACGTCTCTCCATCTATTTGTACATCTCTTTGCTGGGGGCAATATAGTGTCATGGTTTGGGTTATGGCCTTGGGGACTGTATTGTCTGGGTTCTGATCCTGCCTTTGCCACCTTTTTGCTAGTTATCTTCACCTTTCTGTACCTCAGATGGCTCATCTATGAAGTGGGGAAATACAGTACTAACACATGCCTGGTAGAGTTTTTATGAGAATTAAGTAAATTAATATGTAAAGCACTTGCCCTGGCACCTGGTGAAGTACTCCACACACGGTACAATTTGGTTGCTGTCGCTGTTGTTAGTGTGTGTTGGGGTCTGTGTGAGTGTTGGGGGAAGCATAGCAGATGGTCTTCATATGTTTTAAGCAAAGGTGCTAAGAAAACACAAAGTTTGCTTTTCTATTTCTGGGTGGCTTAAATTCCCAAGAAAAACAAGATGCTGCCTTCTTGGCTGTTTTTTTTTTTTTTTTTTTTTTTTTTTCTGAGATAGAGTCTTGCTCTGTTGCCCAAGGCTTGAGTGCAGTGACATGCTCACTGCAGCCTCTGCCTTCTGGGTTCAAGTGATTCTCCTGCCTCAGCCTCCCAAGTAGCTGGATTACAGGCACACATTACCACACCCAGCTAATTTTTAAATTTTATTTTAGTTTCTGAGATGGAGTCTTGCTCTGTCTCCAGGCTAGAGTGCAATGGCGTGATCTCGGCTCACTGCAACCTCCGTTTCCTGGGTTCAAGTGATTCTCCTGCTTCAGCCTCCCAAGTAGCTGGGACTACAGTCATGCGCCACCATGCCTAGCTAATTTTTGTGTTTTTAGTAGAGACGGGGTTTCACCATGTCCGCCAGGCTGGTCTCAGTCTCTCAACCTCATCGACTGCCCATCTCAGCCTCCCAAAGTGCTGGGATTACAGGCCTGAGCCACTGTGCCCAGCTACTTTTGTACTTTTTTTTTAGTAGAGATGGGGTTTCTCCATGTTGGCCAGTTTGGTCTCAAAACTCCTGACCTCAGGTGATCTTCCTGCCTCGGCCTCCCAAAGTGCTGGGATTACAAGTGTGAGCCACTGCACCTGGTTGAGGCTGTTTTAAGATGGGTTAATAATGTGTCACATGCCAGAGCAGTGTGTTCATAAACATTGTATCATTTATTTAATCCCCCAGATTCCTTTGAGGTAAGCCAGGAATATTCTCATTTCAGAGAGGAAGAGAGAGCTGTTACTTTTCTAAATTTTCCTGGCTGAAAGTGGGAATCACTCCCAGATTTGTCTGGTTTGCAGGAAGGTCACATCCATTCCATCCTGGGCTCCTACCCAGTGCGATCCTGGGACTGTCTGAGAGGCAGCAAAGCCAGCTCACGTTCTGGGACACCTCAGCAGGTGCCGGACTCCACCAGCTTGAAAATGGCTCGGGAGCCCCTGTGGAGCTGCTTGGTCTTCAGAGAACTTTCCAACCAGCACCTTCTTCCTGTGAATCCAAGAGGCAGGGTTAAGGAAAACTGAGGGTTTGATTAGCTTTCAAGAACACACTTTATACTGTTTCCTCTCCTCATTTGAGCTATAAAAAGGAGCTTTCTAGTTTGAATAGCAACTTCAACTTTCTGCCTTCTTCTGTAAGAAAGAAAAGCATTCAGTCAGAAATGGGGGTGATTTCATCAGCACTTTTCAATTTCAAATGAGTTTGCGAAAGCTGATGGCTTCCTTTGGTGGTCAGACTATGTTTGGTGTCCAGGAGCTGTCAAAGTTGGGTCAGACTGGCTAACAGGGCACAAACACTTGTGGGGGTTGGGGAACGGCACAAGGAGAGTTTTCTGCTTCTGGAGAGGAGAGATTGATGGGCAGAAATGGGCAGAGCCTCTGCGCTATGGGCCAGTTTCTTTTTATTTTTTTTGCAGATGGAGTATCACTCTGTCGCCCAGGCTGGAGTACAGTGGTGTGATCTCGGCTCACTGCAACCTCCATCTCCCAGGTTCAAGCAATTCTCCTGACTCAGCCTCTCAAGTAGCTGGGATTACAAGTGCCTGCCACTACAGCAGGCTAATTTTTGTATTTTTAGTAGAGACAGGGTTTTGCCATGTTGGCCAGCTTGTCTCAAACTCCTGACCTCAGGTGATCCTCCCACCTCAGCCTCCCAAAGTGCTGGGAGTACAGGCATGAGCCACCGGGCCCAGCCTAGCCCAGTTTCTGAATCTTCTGCCCTTCATGAGTGAGTCATGTCAAGGTGGCCTCTTAACCTGGTGCTGGGTGGATAGATGCACCTCATCGACGATAAGTTTGGGAAGCTGAGTATCAGCTTTAGAAGGCAGGCCTTTTTTGTTTCTTCTGCCACAGTGAAGTTGTCCCAGGTGAGGTCAAACAGAGAGAGAAAAGTCACTGGTGCGGTGAGTTTACTTAGAGCAGAGCCAAGTTTAAAGATCCAAACCAGGACTTAGCAAATTCTCTAACAGGTCAGAGAGTCAATATTTTTGGCTTTGTGGGCCAGACCACATCTGTGGCAACTGCTCAGCTTTGCCATTGTAGCATGAAAGCAGCTGTAGATCATATGTAAATGAATGAGGATGGCTGTGTTACAGTAAATTTTTATTGGATACTTTTTAGTACCCAATTTGAAATTTGAATTTCATATAGTTTTCACATCACAAAATATCACTCATCTTTTGATTTTTTTTTCCTCCAACTACTTAAAAATGTAAAAACCTTTTTTTTTTTGAGACGGAGTCTCACTCTGTTGCCAGGCTGGAGTGCAGTGGTGTGATCTCGGCTCACTGCAACCTCTGCCTTTTGGGTTCAAGCAATTCTTCTGCCTCAACCTCCTGAGTAGCTAGGACTACAGACACACACCACCATGCCCAGATAATTTTTTGTATTTTTAGTAGAGATGGGGTGTCACCATATTGGCCAGGATGGTCTTGATCTCTTGACCTCGTGATCCACCCACCTCCGCCTCCCAAAGTGCTGGGATTTCAAGCGCGAGCCACTGTGCCCAGCCTGTAAAAACCATCTTAATGGGTCATAACGAAAGTAGGTGGTGGGCTGGATTTTATTCGCAGGTGGCAATTTTCAAGATCTCTTCTCTAAATGTTAAAGGGGCTGCTGGTGCCTTGGGGTGGGAGGTGGTAACAGAGTGTTACCAGAGCAGCTTTCACAGGGGGTGGGGCAGGAGGGGCTCAGGGTAACAATGGAGAGTGGACTCTATCCAGCCTAGTTGTGGGCATTTTCTTCTTAGAGAGTGGTGGGAAAGAGAAAGAGACAGAGAGAGAGAGAGAGAGAGAGAGAGAGAGAGAGAGAGAGAGAGAGAGAGAGAGACTGTTTTCTGAAATCAGACAGATGATTCTACTCAGAAAGCATTGGCTGATGTCCCCCTGAGTGGCAGGAAATCTCTAGATACTGGGAATGGGGGAATTTTTTAAAAAGTGCAATTTCTTTTTTTGTCAAAAGGCAACCCAACTGTCACATGTCGGTTGCCCATCTTGTTGCATGATCTCTTAAGATGTGAAGGACTTTTTCCAGTCTATCACTGATGGGCATTTGGGTTGGTTACAAGTATTTGCTGTTGTAAATAGTGCTGCAATAAACATACGTGTGGATGTGTCTTTATAGTAGAATGATTTATAATCCTTTGGGTATATACCCATAATGGGATTGCTGGGTCAAATAGTATTTCTGGTTCTAGATCCTTGGCACATATATACCATGGAATACTATGCAACGATAACAAAGAATGAGTTCGTATCCTTTGCAGGGACATGGATGAAGTTGGAAGCCATCATTCTCAGCAAACTAACACAGGAACAGAAAACCAAACACTGCACATTCTCACTCATAAGCGGGAGTTGAACAATGAGAACACATGGACACAGGGAGGGGAACATCATATACCAGGGCCTGTCAGCACATTGCGGGCAAGAGGAGGGAGAACGTTAGAACAAATGCCTAATGCATACAGGGCTTAAAACCTACATGATGGGTTGGTAGGCACAGCACACCACCATGGCACTTGTATACCTTTGTACCAAATCTGCCTGTTCTGCACATGTGTCCCAGAACTTAAAGTAAAAAAAAAAAAAATGTGGAGGACGAGTTAGCTGGGACTCCCACCACATGCCGGGGGAAATCTCAGTGCCCATATCCAAATCTCCAGGGATTCTTGAAGGGATTATCTGTCTCCTACGTGCTTTTAGTTCTACTTTCTGCCTTGACTTTCTTACCATCCTATGCCACATCAGTTTGAGATTAGAACAGAGATTACTTTCCCCATTTCTCCAGAATGCAGATCACCAGGAAGGGTTCCGTGTGGTAGGATTTGCTGAAATTTTGGGGTTAAAAATCCTTTGGCCCTCCTAGCCACCAGGATTTCCTTCTGATCATCATCCTCCACAGTACCCTTCCTTGCCCAAATCCTTCTTTCTGGAAGTTATTATGTTCTACAGGATAACAGAAACACAACACCCTGTAATAAAAAGTCAGGGCTGGGTGCAGTGGTTCCCACCTGTAATCCCAGCACTTTAGGAGGCAGAGACAGGCGGGCCATGAGTTCAAGAGATCAAGACCAGCAGGGTGAAACCCCATCTCTAATAAAAATACAAAAACTAGCTGGGCGTGGTGGCATGCGCCTGCAGTCCCAGCTACTTGGGAGGCTGAGGCAGGAGAATTGCTTAAACCCAGGAGGCTGAGGTTGCGGTGAGCTGAGATTGGGTCACTGCACTCCAGCCTGGGTAACAGAGTGAGACTTTGTCTAAAAAAAAAAAAAAGTCAGAGTGGGCATTCCGTGAGAGGTGGCCAGCTGTGGGGGGGGGCCATGGTAGAGCACCACTGATTCTGCTAAGTGGAGAAAGGATTTCCAAGGCTTCCCAAGGAGGGAACAGGTGAAGGCTGTTGACATGTGAGCAGGAAGTGGGAGGGGCATTTGGGGCAGAGGGGAAAGCAAGCAAATGCTGGTAGGACCCCAAGGGAGAAGTCTATCCTTATGAATACATTTTTGTTGGTCTATTTATTAAGCTCATCTTTGCTTTTCTTTCCCAAAAGAAAACCTGCAATAGTCTAATCCTTGCTTCCTTGGGCCATTGAAATATTTTGAATCTTTGTAAGCCATTAAGAACTTGCCTTATATATCTGGGTGCTCCTGTATTGGGTCCATATATATTTAGGTTCATTAGCTCTTCTTGTTGTATCGATCCTTTTACCATTCTGTAATGACCTTCTTTGTCTCTTTTGATCTTTGTTGCTTTAAAGTCTATTTTATCAGTGATGAGAATTGCAACTCCTGCTTTTTTTTTCTCTCCATTTTCTTGGTAAATCTTCCTCCATCCCTTTATTTTGAGCCTTTGTGTATCCTTGCATGTGAGATGGGTTTCCTGGATACAGCACACCGATGGGTTTTGGATTTTTATCCAAAATTTGCCAGTCTGTGTCTTTTGATTGGTGCATTTAGCCCGTTTACATTTAGGGTTAATATTGTTATGTGTGAATTTGATCCTGCTATTTTGATGCTAGCTGGCTGTTTTGCCCATTAGTTGATGCAGATTCTTCTTTTTGTTGATGCTCTTTAGCATTTGGTATGTTTTTAGAATGGCTGGTACTGGTTGTTCCTTTCTATGTATAGTGCCTCTTTCAGGAGCTCTTGTAAAGCAGGCCTGGTGGTGACAAAATCTGAGTACTTGCTTGTTTGCAAAGGATTTTATTTTTCCTTCAGTTATGAAGCCCAGTTTGGCTGGATATGAGATTCTGGGTTGAAAGTTCTTTTCTTTAAGGATGTTGAATATTGGCCCCCACTCTCTTCTGGCTTGTAGTGTTTCTGCCGAGAGATCTGCTGTGAGTTTGATGGGCTTCCCTTTGTGGGTGACCCGACCTTTCTCTCTGGCTGCCCTTAGTATTTTCTCCTTCATTTCAACCCTGGTGAATCTGACGATTGTGTGCCTTGGAGTTGCTCTTCTTGTGGAATATCTTTGTGGTGTTCTCTGTATTTCCTGGACTTGAATATTGGCCTGCCTTGCTAGGTTGGGGAAATTTTCCTGGATAATATCCTGAAGAGTATTTTCCAGCTTGGATTCATTCTCTTCATCACATTCCGGTACACCTATCAAACGTAGGTTAGGTCTCTTCACATAATCCCACATTTGTTGGAGACTTTGTTGATTCCTTTTTGCACTTTTTTCTCTAATCTTGGTTTCTCGTTTAATTTCATTGAGTTGATCTTCGACTTCTGATATTCTTTCTTCTGCTTGGTCAATTCGGCTATTGGAACTTGTGCATGCTTCCCGAAGTTCTCATGTTGTGTTTTTCAGCTCCTTCAATTCATTCATATTCCTCTCTAAGTTGTCCATTCTTGTTATCATTTCCTCGAATCTTTTTTCAAGGTTCTTAGTTTCTTTGCATTGATTTGTAACATGTTCTCTTAGCTCACAGAAGTTTCTCATTATCCACCTTCTGAAGTCTGATTTCGTCATTTCGTCACACTCATTCTCTGTTCAGCTTTGTTCCCTTGCTAGTGAGGAGTTTTGGTCCTTTGTAGTAGGCGAGGTGTTTTGGTTTCGGGTATTTTCCTCCTTTTTGTGCTGGTTTCTTCCCATCTTTGTGGATTTATCCACCTGTCGTCTGAGTAGTTGCTGGCTTTTCAATTGGGTCTCTGAGTGTACACCCATATTGTTGATGCTGAAGTATTTCTGTTACTTAGTTTTCCTTTTAACAGTCTAACCCCTCTGCTGTACGACTGCTGAGGTCCACTCCAGTCCCTGCTGCTGTGGGCTCCACCCTATTGGCGGAGTCTCTCTGTTATGGCGGGTTGCCTTGGCAACAGCAGGCTGCATCAGCAATGGGCGTGTACCTCAGTAGGGGTGGAATGCCTCAGTAGTGGTGGACGCCCCTCCCCCACGGAGCTGCATGGTCCTGTATTCAGCTGTGCCCGCAGTGAAACTCTCAACCCCGAGCATTTCGAATGGCCGTTTTGTTTGTCCCTGTGGGGGTGGGACCTGCCGAGCCTGATCACCTGGCTCCCTGCCTGAAAGCCCTTTCTCCCTCCTTTTTTTTTTGATTAAAGACTTAAACATAAGACCTGGCACCATAAAAACCCTAGAAGAAAATCTAGGCAAAACCATTCAGGACATAGGAGTAGGCAAGGACTTCATGACCAAAACACCAAAAGCATTGGCAACAAAAGCCAAAATAAACAAATGGGACCTAATCAAACTCCACAGCTTCTGCAGGTCAAAAGAAATAGTCACTAGAGTGAATCAGTAACCAACAGAATGGGAAAAAATTTTTGCAGTTTACCCATCTGACAAAGGGCTGATACCCAGAATGTACAAAGAACTCAAACAAATTTACAGGAAAAAAACAAACCAGCCCATTCAAAAATGGGCAAAGGATATGAACAGACACTTTACAAAAGAAGACATATATGAGGCCAACAAACATATGAAAAAATGCTCATCATCACTGGTCATCAGAGAGATGCAAATCAAAACCACATTGAGATACCATTTCACGCCAGTTAGAATGGCGATCATTAAAAAATCTGGAGACAACAGATGCTGGAGAGGATGTGGAGAAAAAGGAACACTTTTACACTGTTGGTGGGAGTGTAAATTAGTTCAACCATTGTGGAAGACAGTGTGGTGATTCCTCAAGGCCTTAGAAATAGAAATTCCATTTGACCCAGCAATCCCATTACTGGGTATATATCCAAAGGACTATAAATCATTCTACTGTAAAGACACATGCACACGAATGTCATTGCAGTACTGTTACAATAGCAAAGACCTAGAATCAACCCAAATGCCCATTGATGATAGACTGGATTGGGAAAATGTGGCACATATACACCATGGAATATTATGCAGCAATCAGAAATGATGAGTTCGTGTCGTTTGTAGGGACATGGATAATCTGGAGAACATCATTCTCAGGAAACTGACACAAGAACAGAAAATGAAATACCGCATATTCTCACTCATAGGCGGGTGATGAAAAATGAGAACACATGGACACAGGGAGGGGAGTACTAAACACTGGGGTCTATTGGGGGGAAAAGGGGAGGGCCAGCGGGAGGGGGAGGTGGGGAGGGATAGCCTGGGGAGCAATGCCAAATGTGGGTGAAGGGCAGGAAGGCAGCAAAACACACTGCCATGTATGTACCTATGCAACTATTTTGCACGTTCTGCACATGTACCCCAAAACCTAAAATGCAATAAAAAAGAAAAAATAATATTTTGAATCAATGTCCTTAAGGTATTAATTTTCTTGAAATGCCAGAAACAATGAAGTACACTGTTTTTATTAAAATATTAAGTTATAGATATTAAAATATTTTACTTCTGTAGGTTTGTAAATGAATGGTAAACATTTTCTGAATGAAGCACTAGAGTCGAACATCCCTATGTGTTCCTGTAGTTAACATTTGTAAAAACAAGTCTTTAGATACACTCCCAAAAAGGAATGTTGGAAAACAGTATTCCCGTGGTGGACATTTGTAGTAACCTCCCCAACATCCACTTTTTTCTTTCTAGAAGCTGGATCTCTGTTTGAGGATCCATGTGGTTTGGGGGAAGTTCACTGCTCTGCCGGCTTTGATGGGGACCCATCCCTGGTCTACACCTATCAATGTATCCCCATCCTGCTGTTCACAGTTGACAGGTGAATGCCTGACTGGAGCTAGCCCAGTCAGAGCAAATAGCACTCCTCTTGGGGCTATTGGGACAATGACCTCCTCTCTTCTTCTGAATGGGCCACTCTGTGGACAAGAGACCCGCTGGATTGCTGCAGCCCCAAGGGAAGCCAGCCTGAGGATGAAACTGAGCTCAGAACATGACAGAGAAAACAGCACCAGAGCCCTGAGCCACCATGAACTACTGGATCAAACTGTGTCTAAAACCTGCCTACCTCTGTGATTTTCATTTTGATGGGACTATAAATTCTCTTTAGTGTTTAACCAAGATTGAATTCGATTCCCATTCTGAACTTAGATGACTCTCAAGACCAGACTAGATTTATATCCATCCTTTTGTGGAGACTTGTGAGTTTCTGAACTCAGTTTGGGAACTCAGCTGACGGTGCCTACAGTATCCTAATCTTGGATTAATTACAGCAGTAACAATCTAGATCCATTAAAATATATTTAGTGTTTGCATAAAAAGAGAGATTGGCAGTGCAGAAGAGAATCAAAGGCGTGGGGAAGGTTTTGCATCTGCTGTGTTGAGAATTCAGAAGAAAAGCTCCAACCGACAGCAGCTGTGGTGTTTTTAGTGGAATTTGGAATTAGAACCAGATAATTTTCCTGCTGGGCTGTGCCAGGCAAGAGTTGACAGGGAGGGTGTTGGAACTGGCTTCAAAAACCTCAGCTAGGTTAATGAGGGACACTGGTTTCAGGAAGCCAAGTCTTTGAGAGCTTGAAGAAGGTAGCAAATCCTTTGTTTATGTGTTTGTTTCATGATTTTAAAAGTAGTATGTGAGTATTGTGGAAATTTTAGAAAAAGTAGAAAAGTATACCAAAGAAAGTAGCAAACATTAAAATTCCTCAATTCAGGTATTATTTATATTTTTATCTACATACAATCATTCTGGATATACAATTTTATATCAAAGGTAAGGTATTTTGACCTCCAAAATAATGTCTCTGTAATCATGCTCAGTGGCTGCATAACATTTAACCATAAGGATTTTCTATACATAACTGTTTTTCTTTCGTTGAATATTTAAGTAATGTCTCAGCCCCTCCCCTCCCTCCCTCCCACCCTCCCTCCCTCCCTCCCTTCCTTCCTTCCTTTCATTTCATTTCATTCACAGATTTTAATTTTTAGAGCAGTTTTAGGTTCACAGCAAAACTGAGAGGAAGGTACAGATATTTCCCATATATGTGCTATCCCCACATATGCATAACGCTTCCCTATTAGCAACATTGCTTGCCAGAGTGGTAGATTTGTTACAATCAATGAACCTATATTGACATATCATTATCATCTAAAGTCCATAGTTAGCATCAGGGTTCACTCTTGGTGTACATTGTACGGGTTTGGAAAAATTTATTTTGACACATATGCACCATTATAGTATCACACAGAGTAGTCTCACTGCCCTAAAAATATTCTTTGTTCTATTCACTCTTCCATCCTCCCTAAAACCTGACAACTGCTAATCTTTTTTACTATCTCCATAGTTTTGCCTTTTTCAGAATGTCATATGATTTTCAGAAAATCATAGAGTGTGAAGCCTTTTTCAGATTGGCTTCTTTCACTTAGTTATATATATTTAAGTTTCCTCATATATTTTCCTGGCTTGATAGCTAATCAGTTTTTAGTGCTGAATAATATTTCTGTGTATAAATGTACTACCACGGTTCAGCCAGTCACCTACTGCAGGGCGTCTTGATTACTTCCAAGTTTTGGCAAGTATGAATAAAGCTACTACAAACATTCACATGCAGGTTTTTGTGTGGACATATTTTTTCATTTCCTTTTTGTGAATATATGTTTTCAGTTCTTTTGAGTAAATACTAAAGAGTACAAATTGCTAGATCATGTGGTAAGAGTATATTCAGTTTTTAAGGAGACCGCCAAACTTTTTTCCAAAGTAGCTATGTCACTTTGCATTGAATGAGAGTTCCTATTGTTCCACAACCTCATCAGCCTTTGGTGTTACCAGCGTTCTGGGTTTTGTGTAATGGTATCTAATGGGTGTGTAATGGTATCTAATTGTTGCTTCAATTCACATTTCCCTTATGACATATGATGTGAAGCATCTTTTTATATGCTTATTTTTCATCTGTTTATCTTCTTTTGTAATGTATCTGTTAAGATCTTTGATCCATTTTTAAATCAGATTGTTTTCTTATAGTTGCATTTTAAGAGTTCTTATATATTTTTGATAACAGTCCTTTATCAGATATATCTTTGGTAAATATTTTATCTCAGTCTGTGGCTTTTCCTTCTCTTAGAGTTTCTTCACACAGCAAAAATGTTCAAGTTGAATAAAATTCTGCTTATTAATTCCTCCTTTCATGGTTTCTGCCTTTGATGTATCTAGAAGTGTCATCACCAAACCCAAGCTCATCTAGATTTTTTCTGTGTTATTTTCTAAGAATGTTTTATGTTTAGAGCTATGATTCATTTTGAGATAATTTTCATAAAAGATGTAAGCTAGATTCATTTTTTTGGTATGTGAATGTTCAGTTGTTTCTGCACCATTTGTGGGAAAGACTATCTTTCCTCCATTGCATTGCCTTTACCCCTTTGTCAAAGATGAGTTGGCTGTATTTACATTGGTGTATTTCTGGGCTCTATTCTGTTTCATTGATCTATGTGTCTATTATTTCACTAATACCATGTTGTTTTGACTGCTGTAGCTTTATAGTATATCCTGAAGTCAGTCATGTTAGTCCCCTAACCTTATTGTTTTTCAATATTGTATAGGTATTCTGGGCCTTTTGCTTCTCCATATTAACCTTAGAATTAGTTTGTTGTTATCCACAAAATAACTTGTCAGGATTTTGACTGGGATGGAATTGAATTTATAGATCAAGTTGGGAAGAACACTCATCTTGACAATATCAAGTCTTTCTCCATGAACATGAGACATCACTCCATTTACTTAGTTCTTTTTTGATTTATTTTATTAGTGTTTCAGTTTTTCTCATTTAGATCTTGTTCGTATTTTGTTAGATTTGTACATAAGTATTTACCTTGGGGGATGCTAATGTAAATGGTGCTGTTTTTAATTTTAAGTTCCACTTATTTATAGCTGCTATATAGAAAAATTATTGACTTTTATCCCACAACTTTGCTGTAATCTCTTATTAGTTCCAGGAGCTTTTTCTTTGGTCCATTCTTTTGGATTTTCTACATAGATAATCACATTATCTGTGATAAAAATAGTTTTATTTCTTCTTTTACAATCTGCATACCTTTTATTTAATTTTCTTGTTTTATCACATTAGCTAGGACTTCCAGGATGACGTTAAAATGTAGTGGTGAGAGAGGACATTCTTGACTTCTTCCTGATCTTAATGGCAAGGCTTTGAGTTTTTCACTGTTAAGTGTGATGTTACCTGTAGGTATTTTTAAAAATACATATTTTCTATCAAGTTGGTGAAGTTCCCCTCTATTCCTAACATACTGATATTTTCTATTATGAATGGGTGTTGGGTTTTGTCAAGTGGTTTTCATGCATCTATTGATACAATTGTGTGATTTTTTTATTAGCTTAATGATGTTATGGATTTTATCTGTTGATTTTTTCAAATATCATGCCAGCCTTGTGTAAATCTCACTTGGTTGTGGTGTATACTTATTTTTATACATTGTTGGATTTGACTTGCTAATATTTGTTGAGGATTTTGGCATCTATGTTTATGAGAGATTGGTATGTAGTTTTCTTTTCTTGTAATAACTTTGTTTAATTTTGACATTAGGGTAATGCTGGTCTCATAGAATGCATTAGGAAGTAATCTCTTTGCTTCTGTCTTGTGAAAGAAATTATAGGGAATTGGTGTAATTTGTTCCTTAAATGTTTGGTAAAGCTTACCAATGAATCAGTTCGGGGCTGATGCTTTCTGTTTTGAAAAGTTATTCATTATTGATTTAATTTATTTAATAGACATAGGCCTATTCAGATCTTCTCTTTCTTTTTTTAAAATTTATTTATTTAACTTTAGGTGCATACTCTATCTGCATTTCTCCCCATGTTATCCCTCCCCACCCCCAACTCTCCCCTGTCTATTTCTTTTTGTGTGAGTTTTGGCAGATTATGTCTTTTAAGAAATTGTTCCATTTCATCTTGTTTATCAAATTTGTAGGCATAGAGTTGTTGATAATACTTGTTCTATTATCTTTTTAATATTCATAGGATCTGTAGTGATTCTCTTCACTTACTTCTGATATTAGTTGTGTCCTTTCTCATTTTTTTCTTAGCCTGGCTAGAGGCTTATTGATTTTATCAAATTTTTAAAGAACAAACTTTTGTTTTCATTGATTTTCTCTACTGATTTCCTGCTTCTTTTTAACCTTTCACTTAAATTTTACTAGTACTTATAGAATGTTCAAAGAAAGCAAAATGAAAAGAGCACTGAGAATTGGAAGTAACAGATGGTACAGATACAAAATGGTAAAAATACAAAAACATACAAAGAATCATGACAGTGGTCAACTATGAGGCAAGACAAAGATAAGTCTGGGAGGCGACTATCAGAAAATTCTTAATGCCTGTACAAGGTCTAGTTATGAATCTTGATGACTATTCCAATGTTTTTTTTTTTTTTTTTTTGAGACGGAGTTTTCGCTCTTGTTACCCAGGCTGGAATGCAATGGCGTGATCTCGGCTCACCACAACTTCCGCCTCCTGGGTTCAGGCAATTCTCCTGCCTCAGCCTCCTGAGTAGCTGGGATTACAGGCATGCGCCACCATGCCCAGCTAATTTTTTGTATTTTTAGTAGAGATGGGGGTTTCACCATGTTGACCAGGATGGTCTCGATCTCTTGACCTTATGATCCACCCGCCTTGGCCTCCCAAAGTTCTGGGATTACAGGCTTGAGCCACCGCGCCTGGCTGACTATTCCAATGTTTTTAATTATTGCTATTAAAACTTACAACAAATATTTTATAAGGACTCCATGAAAAGCTGTCTAGAGCTGATAAATGATTTTGGTAAAGTTTCAGGGTATAAAATCAATGTGCATGTATCAATAGCATTTCCATATACCAGTAATATTTAATCAGAGAGACGATCAAGAATACCATGCTCTTTCCAAAGCCATAAAAATAAAATATCTAGGGACACATCTAACCAAGGAGGTGAAAGATCTCTACAAGGAGAACTACATAATACTGCTGAAAGAATCATAGATGATACATGAAACATAGATATGTTAAGATCTCTACAAGGTGAACTACATAATACTGCTGAAAGAATCATAGATGATAGATGAAACATAGATATGTTAAGACATCCCATGTTCATTCACTGGAAAAATCAATATGATTAAAATGTCCATACTGCCCAAAGCAATATACAGATTAAATGTCATTCCTATCAAACTACCAATGTCATTTTAAACAGAATTAGAAACACTATTCTAAAATTTATATGAAACCAAAAATGAGCCTTAATAGTCAAAGCAATTCTAAGCCAAAAGAGCAAAGCCAGAGGCATCATTGTACCTGACTTCAAACTATATTACAAGGCTGTTGTTACCAAAACAGCATAGTACTGGTAAAAAAACACACACACACACACAAAAACAACAGACTTTCTGCTTTCATTTTCATCTCCAATTTTATTGTTTTTCTTTTTAAAATTTTTAAATTTTTTTATTTCTCTAGGTTATTGGGGAACACGTGGTGTTTGGTTACATGAGTAAGTTCTTTAGTGGTGATTTGTAAGTAAGTTCTTTAGTGGTGATTTGTAAGATTTTGGTGCACCCATCACCCAAGCAGTATACACTGCACCCTATTTGTAGTCTTTTATTTCCTTATCCCCTTCCCACCCTTTCCCTCTGAGTCCCCAAAGTCCATTGTGTTCTTATGCATTTGCATCCCCATAGCTTAGCTCCCACTATGAGTGAGAACATATGATGTTTGGTTTTCCATTCCTGAGTTAGTTCACTTAGAATAATAGTCTCCAATCTCATCCAAGTCACTGCAAATGCCATTAAGTCATCCTTTTTTCTGGCTGAGTAGTATTCTATCGTGTGTGTGTGTGTGTGTGTGTGTGTGTGCATCTCACAGTTTCTTTAGCCACTCGTTGATTGATGGGCATTTGAGTGGGTTCCATGTTTTTGCAATTGCGAATTGTGCTGCTATAAACATATGTGTGCAAGTATCTTTTTCATATAATGACTTCTTTTCCTCTGAGAAGATACCCAGCAATGGGATTGCTGGATCAAATGGTAGTTCTACTTTTAGTTCTTTAAGAAATCCCCACACTGTTTTTCATAGTGTTGTACTAGTTTACATTTCCACCAGCAGTGTGCAAGTGATCCCTGTTCACTACATCCATGCCAACATCTACTGTTTTTTGCTTTTTGATTATGGCCATTCTTGCAGGAGTAAGGTGACCACTGCATTGTGGTTTTGATTTGCATTTCCCTGGTAATTAGTGATGTTGTTGAGCATTTTTTCATGTATTTGTTGACCATTTGTA
Organism: Callithrix jacchus; assembly: GCF_049354715.1. Lineage (NCBI taxonomy): Eukaryota > Metazoa > Chordata > Mammalia > Primates > Cebidae > Callithrix > Callithrix jacchus. The sequence goes on from NC_133506.1 coordinate 107,509,068, forward strand.
TATCTTCTTTTGAGAAATTTCTATTCATGTCATTAGCCCACTTTTTGATGGGATTTTTTTTCTTGATGATTTGTTTGAGTTCATTGTAGATTCTGGATATTAGTCCTTTGTCAGATGTATAGATTGTGAAGATTTTTCTCCCACTCTGTAGGTTGTCTGTTTACTTTGCTGACTGATCCTTTTGCTGTGCAAAAGCTCTTTAGTTTAATTAAGTCCTAGCTATTTATGTTTATTTTTATTGCATTTGCTATTGGGTTCTTGGTCATGAAATCCTTGCCTAAGCCAATGTCTAGAAGGGATTTTCCAACTTTCTCTTCTATAGTTTTTATAGTTTCAGGTCTTAGGTTTAAGTCTTTAATCCATCCTGAGTTGATTTTTGTATAAGGTGAGAGATGAGGATCCAGTTTCTTTCTCCTACTGTGGCTAGCCAATTATCCCAGCACCATTTGTTGAAAAGAATGTCCTTTCCCCACTTTGTGTTCTTGTTTGCTTTGTCAAAGATCAGTTGGCTGTAAGTATTTGGGTTTTATTTCTGGGTTCTCTACTCTGTTACATTGGTCTATGTGCCTATTTTTATACCAGTATCGTGATATTTTGGTAACTATGGTCTTATACTATAGTTTGAAATTAGGTAATGTGATGCCTCCAGATTTGTTCTTTTTTGCTTAGTCTTGCTTTGGATACGTGGGCTCTTTCTTGGTTCTGTATGAATTTTAGAATTTTTTAAAAAATTCTGTGAAGAATGGTGGTGGTATTTTGATGGGAATTGCATGGAATTTATAGATTGCTTTTGGCAGCATGGTCATTTGCACAACATTGATTCTACCCATCCATGAGCATGGGGTGTTTCCCGTTTGTTTGTGTCATCTATGATTTCTTTCAGCAGTGTTTTGTAGTCCTTATAGAGATTTTTCACCTCCTTGGTAAGGTTTATTCTTAAGGTTTTGTTTTGTTTTGCAGCTATTATATAAGGGTTTGAATTATCGATTTGATTCTCAGCTTGGTCACTGTTGGTGTATAGAAGAGCTACTAATTTGTGTACATTGATTTTGTATTTGGAAACTTTGCTCAATTCTCTTATCAGTTCTAGGAGTTTTCTGGAGGAGTCTTTAGGGTTTTCTAGGTGAACAATAATATTATCAGCAAACAGCGACAGTTTGACTTCCTCTTTACAGATTTGGATGCCCTTTGTCTTCTTTGTCTTGTCTGATTGCTCTGGCTAGGATTTCCAGTACAATGCTGAAGAGTAGTAGTGGTGAGAATGGGCTTCCTTGTCTTGTTCCAGTTCTCAGAGGAAATGATGCTTTCAACTTTTCCCCATTCAGTGTTATGTTGACTGTGGGTTTGTCATAGATGGCTTTTATTACAATTTTTCTTACTTTGAATTTTATTTCCTCTTTTTTTACAGTTACCCAAGGTGAAAGCTTAGATAATTAATTTTAACTTTCTTTTTTTATGTAATATCTGTGTTCAATGCTATAAATTTCCCATCTAAGCACTGTTTTTGCTGCATCCCATTGAGTTTGATAAGTTGTCCTTTCATTTTCATTTAGTTCAAAGTATTTTTAGATTTTTCTTGAGATTTATACTTTGACTCAGATATTATTTAACAGTATGTTGTTTAATCTTCAAGTATTTTGAAATTTTCTTGCTATTTTTCTGTCATTGAATTTTAGTTTAATTCATTGTGATATGAGAGCAAACATTGTATGATTTCTGTTCTTTTAAATTTGTTAAGGTGTCTTAATGCTTTGAATGTAGTCTGCTAGTGAATATTTCATGTTAGCTTGAGAAAAATATATATTCTTTTGTTGGATGAAAAAGTCTATAGATGTCTCTGACATCCAGTGGATTAGTGGTGGTGTTGAGTTCCACTATGCCCTTACTAATTCTCTATCTGCTGAATCTATCGTTTCTGATAAAAGATATTAAAGTTTCCAGCTATAATAATTGATCCATCTACTTATACTTGCAGTCCAATCAGTTTTTATATCTTGCATTTGGATGCTCTATTGTTAGGCATGTACATATTAAAAATTGTTATGTCTTCCTGGAGAACTGACTCCTTTATCATTATGCAATAACCCTCTTTGTCCCTGATAACTTTCCTTGTTCTAAAGTCTGCTCTGTCTAAAATTAATATAGCTACTCCTGCTTTCTTTTAATATTGTTGGCATAGCATATTCTCTATTCATTTCCTTTTAATTTACATATGCCTTATATTTAAAGTGGATTTCTTATAGACAATACATATTTCTTTTTATTTATTATATATATATATATTTAAATTGCATTTTAGGTTTTGGGGTACATGTGCAGAACATGCAAGATAGTTGCATAGGTACACACGTGGAAGAGTGATTTGCTGCCTTCCTCCCCTTCGCCCGCATCTGGCATTTCTCTCCATGCTATCCCTCCTCAACTCCCCCCGCCCCCAATGTCCCTCCCCTATTCCCCCCAACAGACCCCAGTGTGTAGTGCTCCCCTCCCTGTGTCCATGTGTTCTCATTGTTCATCACCTGCCCATGAGTAAGGACTTCATGACCAAAACACCAAAAGCATTGGCAACAAAAGCCAAAATAGACAAATGGGACCTAATCAAACTCCACAGCTTCTGCACGGCAAAAGAAACAGTCATTAGAGTGAATCGGCAACCAACAGAATGGGAAAAAATTTTTGCAGTTTACCCATCTGACAAAGGGCTGATATCCAGAATTTACAAAGAACTAAAACAGATTTACAATAAAAAAAACAAGCCCATTCAAAAATGGGCAAAGGATATGAATATATTTCTTGTAGACAAATATATATTTGGGTCTTGTTTTTTTGGATCCACTCTTTCTTTTAACTGGCAGGTTCAGACCATTGACATTTAAAGTTTTATTGCTATAGTTGGATTAATACTGAATATATTTGTTACTGTTTTCTATTTGTTTCCATTGTTCAATGTTCTCATTTTTGTTTTCCACTCTTTTCTTGCCTTTTGTGGTATCAATTGAACATTTTATATAATTGCATTTTCTTTTCTTAGTATATTGCTTGTACTTCTGTTTTTTTTTTTAATACCTTTTGTAATGGTTGCCCCAGAGCATGCAATATACATTTACAACTAATTCAACCCCACTTTTAAATAACACAATTCTGCTTCATGAGTAGTACCAGTACCTTATAGTAACAAAATAATCAATTCCTCCTTCTTATCCCTTTTATTGTTGCTGTTATTAATTTTGCTCATATATAAGCACACAAGCATGTAAATATATATTATATGCATGTATATGGAATATATTATTGCGGTTATTATTTTGAGCAAACTGTTATCTGTTAGATTTGATCCCTTCGCTCAAACAAAATTTTTGTTTGCATGAGCCAGTCTTTACTTCTCCTTCACTTGTGAAGAATAATTTCTGAGGATATGAAATTCTAAGTTGCTGTTATTTTTGAAAATCTCAACAGTTTAAATATTTCACTGTACTCTCGTTTTGTATGTTTGGTTTCTGAGGAGAAAGTCAGATGTAATTCTTACCTTTGGTAAGATGTATTTTTCTTACTGCTTCTTTCAGGACTTTTTCTTTGTTTTCTATAGCTTAAAGATGATAAGCCTAGGTGTAGATTTTTTGTGTTGCTGTTATTTATCCCACTCAGTGTTCTTTTAGCTTCCAGATCTGCGGTTTGGTATCTGACATTAATTTGGGAGAAATTCTCAGTCATTATTGTTTTAAATATTTCTTCTGTTCCTTTCTCACTTTCTTCTCCTTCTGATATTCCCATTGCATATATGTTATGCCTTTTGTAGTTGTCTCATAGTTCTTGGATATTTTGTTCTGTTTTTATTTTTTCAGTCCTTTTATTTCTGTTTGCTTTTTCAGTTTTGGAGGTCTCTATTAAGATATCTTCAAATGCAGCAAGTCTTTCCTCAGCCATGACCAGTCTACTAATAAGCCCATCAAAAGCATTCTTCATTTCTATTAAAGCGTTTTTTATCTCTAGCATTTCTTCCTGGTTCTTTCTTGGCATCACATATCTCTGCTAACATTGCTTGTCTGTTCTTGCATGCTGTCTACTTTATCCATGAGAGCCCATACATTAATCCTAGTTATTTTAAACTAGCAGTCTCCAACCTCCTTGTCTTATCTGAGTCTGGCTCTGATGTTTGCTCTGTCACTTCATACTATGTTTTTTGCCTTATAATTTTTTTTCTCAACAGCTGGACATGATGTGCTGAACATGATGTATTGGATAAAAGGAACTGTTTGTACGTTTTTAATAATGCAATGGTAAGGTCTGTGTATGGGGTGGAATGTTCTAGAATCCTATGATTAGGTCTCAGTCTTTTAATGAGCTTATGCCTCTGGACTGTAAACATCACACAGCAATCTTCTCAATTTCTGTCCCTCCCCCTTAGGTGGAACAGAATGGCTAACATGAGCTGGAGTTGGATTTTTGCCTACCCACCATGTGGAAGGTGAGAGTCAGCTAAAATCCGGTATTTCCCTTTCCACTGGTTAGTTTCTGGTAAAACCAAGTAGGTTAGGCTCCATTAAATAGTTTCTCCTGGAGGAAGACCTTGTGAAGAACAGAGTGCTCTAGTGTATTGGGATTTTTTTCTGATAGTCACTGTCAGGGTTGAGCTCCCAGAGGCAAAATGTACGAAAGTGTGGGGGACCCTCATAAGATGGCTCCCACTGAAGATTTATCTCTTCGACTTGTCCATGCTGAGCCTCCAGCAATTTGTCAATTAAAGTTAAGATTTCCCTACTCTGGCATTGGTTCTTGCTTAGGTTTCATCTCATGGGTTTCTGCTCCAGTAAGTTGTGATTCTCTGTATTCTCCTGTTGGTCTCTCTAATTTTAGGGGCAGGAGATTGCCCTGTGACCTCATGTCTCTCATGGATCTAAGAAGAGTTGTTTTTTTCAGTTTGCCCAGCTTTTTACTTGCTGTTAGGACAGATTGGCAATGTCCAAGCTCCGTACGTGCCAGACCAGAAATTGCAAGTCTCAGTAATTCTTTTCTTTTCTAAATTATGTTGTGATGAACATCTTTGTGCAAGGTCTTTGTCCAGATTTTCAATGATACTCTTAGGCTAGATTCTTAGAAGGCCAATTACTAGGTCAAAAGACTTGACTAGGCCGGGCGCGGTGGCTCAAGCCTGTAATCCCAGCACTTTGGGAGGCTGAGGCGGGTGGATCACGAGGTCAACAGATCGAGACCATCCTGGTCAACATGGTGAAACCCCGTCTCTACTAAAAATTACAAAAAATTAGCTGGGCACGGTGGTGCGTGCCTGTAATCCCAGCTACTCAGGAGGCTGAGGCAGGAGAATTGCCTGAACCCAGGAGGCGGAGGTTGTGGTGAGCCGAGATTGTGCCATTGCACTCCAGCCTGGGTAACAAGAGCGAAACTCTGTCTCAAAAAAAAAAAAAAAAAAAAGATTTGACTAATTTTGAAGTTATTAATGCATATTGCCAAAATGCTCCAACTAGCTATGCATGAATGCTTATAACAAAAAATCCAAAAGGTTTCAGTTTTGTGGTTAGACATGGATAAAACAGTCAAAATCAATAGATTCAAGACTTTAGTCATTGACTGAGTGTGTGCATTATTTAGTTCTTTGCCGGTACTATGATAAGTCACTAGGCTGTCTTGCTCAGCAGGCCAGGGTAATTTACAGGTTACAGGCAGAATAACTACAAGGAAGAGGGACTCACTCTCAGAACTAAGGGTTAGCATGGGCCCAGTATCCCCAAATTCCTTCATGGCCATCCCTTAAGACTCTTTGATTTCATTTCCCCCTAACTCCTTGATCCTTTTCTAAGTCACCCAAGTCCTTGGGACTTGCCAATAGCACTTGCTCCCTTGGTTGTGGACCCCAGTAACCTCCAGGACCTTGCTTGTGGCTTTATCTGCTTCTGGTTGCCCACAGTTCCTGTTGAGCCCAACTCAGGTATGACTCCGAATCTATCCACCCCAGCTTACCCTCTTCCCACTTGCTTTGAACTGCAGGAGGACTTGTCCCAGACCCTTTCTGAATATAATGGACTCAACTCCAAGATACTCTGAATAGTAGCCACAGCCAGCATAGAGGGCCCATATCACCCATGGGCACCAGTGAGAAGAGAATGAGGATGCCCAGCATTGAGTCCCAATTACATGAAGGCTCTGTTGCCCAGGTCACAGCTTTGAGGGTCAATGATCTCCTGCTGAGACTTCAGCGCCTATAGCCAGAGGGGCCAGACTGTTCCCAGAGCCTGCTGATGTTCCAAGCACTGGCCATGTGGGTCTGTGGTCCTCAGTTCTCCTGGAAAGTTCAGGAAGCCAGCTGTGCCAGACTGAACGGTGGTGAGGGGGAAGGATTCATTGAATGCCACTTGTTCTCCTTGGTGAGCATCACCACCCTGTGAGAACCAAATGGGGACCACAGCCATTGCCCTGGCTCCTGGTGTATTGGTGTGTGTGCGTGTGTGTGTGTGTGTGTGATTATGGGGTGTCTGGTGAAAAGACCTGCAGAGAGAAACTTTGTGGGCTTCATCATTTGAACCCACTCCAGTGGATCCCAGCAATGTGCTTCCCATTGAACTCTTAGCTCCTTGGAAACGTGTGTTGTAACTGAGGTGCTTAAGTTGCAATAGCAGAGACTCTTCATCCAAGGCCAGTGGTTTCTTTCACATATGGGAAGGAGCAGTCAGGGGATGTGCCCTGGTCTGGACAATGGCAAAAGCTCTTTGTGATTGTACATGTGGTTATATTCAAGTTAGCAGGAGCAGCTATGGATGTGGTGGTGTGGAGTGGGAAGCAGAGACTAGAGGAGATGTACTAGTTTCCTAATGCTACTGTGACCAATTACCATGCAGATCTGATCCTGCAGTTCTGTAGGTCAGAAGGCCCCATGGGGCTACAGTCAAATGTGTTGGCAGAACTGCGTTCTGTGTTCTGGAGAACAGAGACTCTCCCTAGTGTTGGAGACTCTAGGGGAGAATCAACTTACTTGTCTTTTCTAGCTTGTACAAGTGCCCCTCCAGCACTGGCAGGCTGAGTCCCTTCCTTCTCCTGTAGCCATGTCTCTGGCTCTCTCTTCTGATTCCTTCTTCTACCTTTAAGGATCCTTGAGATCAGGGCCACCCAGCTAATCCAGGGTAATGGCCCCATTTTAAGGTCAGCTAGAATTGTGGATATCTTTTTTGTTCTTGAGATGGAGTTTTGATCTTATTGCCCAGGTTGGAGTACAGTGGCATTATCACCCTCTCTGAAACCTCTGCCTCCTGGTTCAAGTGATTCTCCTGCCTCAGCCTCCTCAGTAGCTGGGATTTCAGGCATCTGACACCATGCCCAGCTAATTTTGTATTTTTAGTAGAGACATGTTTTTCCATGTTGGTTAGGCTGGTCTTGAACTCCCGACCTCAGGTGATCCACCTGCTCTGACCTCCCAAAGTGCTGGGATTATAGGCGTGAGTCACCGCACCTGCTGAACTATGGATATCTTTAGGGAGCTATTATTCTGCCTATGACAAGGAGTAACTATTACATAGTGATATGGTTTGGGTCTGTGTCCATGCCTGAATCTCAGAGAAAATGATAATCCTCAATGTTGGGGGTGGGGCCTGGTGGAAAGTGATTGAATCATGGGGGCAGATTTCCCCTTTGGTGCTGTTCTCACAATAGGGAGTGAGTTATCCCGAGATCTGATTGTTTAAGTGTGTAGCACCGACCACCCATGGTGGCTCATGCCTGTAACCCCAGCATTTTGGGAGGCAGACGTGGGCAGATCACCTGAGGTTAGGAGTTCAAGACCAGCCTGGCCAAGATGGTGAAACCCCTTCTCTACTAAAAATACAAAATTAGTCAGGAGGATGGTGCACTCTTGTAATCCCAGCTACTCAGAAAGCTGAGGCAGGGGAATTGCTTGAACCTGGGAGGTGGTGGTGGCAGTGAACAGAGATTGTACCATTGCACTCCAGCCTGGGCGTTAAGAATGAAACTCCATCTCAAAAAAAAAAAAAAAAAAAAATCAAATGAAAATTGTGGTCCACCACAGTTGAGCCAAGACAGTGGGATGTTATGGAGTTTAGGAGGGTGGGTGCCACAAAGAATGATGTCATTAAGAAGAAGAGTGAACCTCTAAAGTCAGGGTGACTTTAGCTGGGCACCTCCAGGGTTCTAGGGACCTGGTGCTTCTTCCTCCAGTCCTACTCAAGTCGCTGGAAGTAATAAACTGTGCAGACACTTACTCAACTTGTGTCTTCTACAATCCTTTCTGACATTGCTACTTAGAAGGAAATCCCAAGAATTAGGACCCCAGATGGAATAGGAGAGCATCAGCAGCAGTAGCTATGCTCCAGGTGACCTGAGCAAGAATTCTAAGCAGTCCAGACCCCTGGGACTTAGCCTCCTCTCCCTTTCCCTGCAGTAACTGGGTTAGAAGTCACAGGAGGTCTTAGTACAGAATGCTCCAGCTCAGAAAGAAGGTTCGCAAATGCCCAGTTGTTAATTTACCAATTCATTACAGGGCAACTCTCCTATGCCCCAATATAAGGCATCGGATAGTGAGCAAGATGGTTTCCTGGCCTCACGCAGCCCACAGTTGAGCGAGGGTTGTAGGCAGTAAGTTAAATTACATGTCAGTGTGGTAGGTGCTGCACGACCAGTCACTGTAGGGTCTGCGGGATGTATGTTTACTTGTCAGCCCAAGTTGTATCATTTGAAGCTGAATAAACAATACTCATGTTTGTGTCTAATAAAAGGCATACTTCGGTGTGGCACAGTAGCTCACACTTATAATCCCAGCACTTTGGGAAGCCAGGGCGGGTGGATCACTTAAGATCAGGAGTTCAAGAACAGCCTGGACAATGTGGTGAAACCCCATCTCTACTAAAAATACAAAAAATTAGCCAGGTGTGGTGGCGGGCACCCGCAGTCCCAGCTACTTGGGAGGCTGAAGTGGGAGAATCACTTGAACCTGGTAGGCAAAGGTTGTGGTGAGCCGAGATAGTGCCATTGCACTTCAGCCTGGGTGACAGAGCAAGACTTCATCTCAAAAAAAAAAAATTAAAAAGAAAAGATATACTCCAAGTCCTCCATCAGGGCCCATTGCCTCTAATTATCTTTGTTCCCACCTAAGTGATATACCAGAGGCTACCTGCATTATTTTGATGCACAGCCCATTTCCAGGAACAAAACCCACTGGAGTTCAAGGAGAGGCAGGGTGTTCCTCACCATGGCATCTGTTTGCCCACGGCGCCTGAGTTTTAGGGTAGCATCAGAGACCAAGGGCAGGAACGAGAATTTCCAAGCAGCAGCGGTGGCAGGATCCCTGATGGGATTTAGCTGGAGAACAAAGTAACTTTGCATAAAGAGTGTGAGAGCTATAAAGAATAAACTGTGAAGTGCTGTGCAAATATTAGCTCTCCTGTCTCTTCCAGCTCTGGCCTCCCTTTAACAGTATGGCTGAAGCCCTTTGTCTGAGGACAAGGACAGATAAGCTGGTTAGAGATGGCTAGAGTCCACAGAGGGTCACCAGGAGCCTCTGAACTTGAATTTAGTCTGTCCTCCCTGGGGCCATTTCTGACACACTCATGGTGGGGCAGAGAATCCAGGTCCAGTGAGAAGGCAGCAGTAAGAGGATACAGAAATCAGCTCTGTCTTTGTCTTCTGGGTAACCAATTCACAGGGGTCTCCTTACTCGACAGACAAGCCTCACTCCTTCAACAGCCCTGAAACCTTCAGAGGAGCTGAAAGTCAGAAGGAAATTAGAAATTAGGCCTCATTCCCACAGTGGAAACAGCCCGCTAGCAGTATGGCCTCCATATGGTTTAATAATTTGAGATTTCTCACATGTCTCAAGGGAAGGCTGGAGGGATTTTGATGCTCTTCCTACAGATTCCCAATGTGCATCTCTTCTCATCAATAAAAGATTGGATTTACTCACTGTGGTAAGCCAACAGTGAAAAACAGGTGCAGGTATATAATATTTCTCTTTAATTACTGCTTATGGAAAAAAAAACCAAGTGTGGAAATTAATTATTCCATATTGTTAGAACAGGATGAACTACTTACTAATTTTAACTGTGGCTTTTGCATAGAAGCTGTTGCTCAACATCTTATTAATTTGGGTAAATATTAACAAACAGTTTTTGCACCTCTCCTCCACTACCTGCTACCTCCCCAACCTCATCCCAAATAGTACATTCTCCTAGGGGGTGTGGTTTGCCTGGGGTTCCTTTTTTCTTTCTATGTATGGTGTTGGACCCAATTGCTACAAAGCTTCCTTTCAAGAAGAAAAGCTTTTTGATATCAGGGCTGTTTTTCTGCCTCCCTCTGCTGTCTGTCAGGATACCCTGAGACTCATGTAGAAATGCAAGAAAATGCTTTTCTATTATTTATCCCCACTTTCATATGCTTGGCACATTCTCCCTCTCAGTTGGCAGACACCTGCTGTCTCAAAGTCACCCATGCTTCAGACTAGTGACCCAGTGAACCACTAGTGAACTAGTGGTTTACATGGGAACTGCCCTAGGTGACTCTACCTCTCATGCCATATATGACTGTGTTGGCAATTGCCCTGAAATGGCCAGTCAGAGCTCAGAGCTCCTTCCTGGGAGGATGTTTCTTCCCCTTCTCTCTTCAGTTTGGGGCCAAGAAAAGTGTCTATCGACTTTTCCAGTGGTGGGAGCCCTAAGAGGTGAAATTTGAGAGCTGTCAATGTCAAAATTTCCCCGTGAAAGAGGAAGCCTGTCTACAGGGAGAGAGAACAAAGCCAGCATGTCAAGAGAAGCATGGGGGAGATTAACATGTACAGGATGGGCTAGGAAAGACTTCAAAGTCATCACTGAGTGCATCTTCTTATTCATAGAATAAAGAATCTTTACTTGAAGCCTCAGTAACAGAGAAGGGGAAGGAAGGTGGTGGGGAGTGGCCTTAGCACATTTTCAGCAGGATTCTTACGGTGGTGTAGAAACTTTGCCCAATCTACCATGAATTGCAGAGAGAAAAGGCACACACTCCCAAGAGCCTTTCTGCTGGAAGATGATGGTGGTTTGGAGCTCTTGAAGCTTGTGTTCAGGTAATCTATTGCTATAAGCAAAATATCCAAAACTTAATGGCTTAAGACAAGTAATCAATTTACTATGTTTCATAATTGTGTGGGTAAGGAATTAGGGCAGGGCTCAGCTGGGTGATTTTTCTGTTTCACCTGGGTTAGTTTGGCTTGGTCAAGACATCTTTGATCATATATCTGGCTTCTTGCTGGAGACAGCTGGAAGGCTGAACTGACCTGGGACTGTCAACCAGAGGATATACACATTGTTGCTTCAGAATAGTGGTTTCAGGGCAGCTGAACTTCTCAAATGATGGCCCAAGGCACCTAGAGAGAAGGCCCAAGAAACCCAGGGAGATGTTCCAAGGCTTCTTCTGATGTACCATCAGTAGTCTTAGTACATCCATTCTACCTCATTTGGTTGGTTAAGCAGATCACTAAGACCAGCCCAGATTTAAGAGGATGGAGATTAGGCCCCACCTGTCATGGGAGGAGTATCAAAGACCTTGTAGACATCTTCAATCTACCCAGCATGTGATTTTGCTCAGGGGCTTACCAAGTCTTGGAGAGCCAGGTGGTGATAGTAAGAGTTTCATAGTCTGATGGGTTTCAGTGTTGCCATTTAACAGTCTAACATTTGATTTTAATAACTGAGCCTCAGATTCCTTATCCATGCAATAAAAACAATCCTCAGATAAGGAATCTGAGGATCAGTTGTTAATATCAGTACTGAGAGTATTAAGTGGGATCACATATAAAAAGCCTGGATGACGGTCTGGCATCCAGAAGGTACATTCTTCATGGAGCTCTTGCTATAAAGATGACTGCTCAATGAGGATAATAATGTGGGGAGAATAAATGAGGCTGTACATGTTTATCAAAATGTAGGTTTAGTCATGAAAAAATTTGGGTGACATTATAAAAATAGAATAGAAAAGAAAGAACATAATTTAAAAACATCAAGGCTTATCACTCTAGTAAGGGTAGGTATGATTTTTTGAGACTTAGTTTTGTAAAAATATTTGTGTACTGGATCATGAAGCAAAATGTATTGTTTTGTTCCTAAGATGTAGTTTTTACTGAGGTTCATGGTGGAAAAAATTTGAAAGCCACTGAGAAAATGAATGTGAAGTGCTTTTGCCAAATGTGTTAGTGAACTGTCATTCAGAAGTACAATTCTTACTCTGTTGGGTGTACCTGAGCACCCAGGGCTGCTGGAGATTAGGAGCAGCTTAGTAAATATGCTAAGTCCACCAGGATCCTGGCCTCAGGGATATTTGACTGTCGAAATCAACAAAGTAAAACTACCTGGCAAGCCCAGCATTTGTCCTGGTGCCACTTCTGAATGTCACACATAGCTCTGAAAATTGGATTGGTAGGAGGCAGCATTATAAAACCTCACTCATTCTGCTGAACCTTATTCCCTGCAGTGTCTTCGGGGAAAGGAGTGGTTTTCTTCCTCTGGACCTGAAAGTAGTTACAGAGAAGAAGGAGCTGAGTTGGATATGGATTTGGGGGAAGTGAGGGAAAAGGCCATCAAAGTGGGCATGTCTGCTGGGGACTCCCGCCTTTTCCCAATAACTGTTCCTCTCTGATTCCAGCCATGTAGTTCACATGGGAACTGCCCTAGGTGACTCTACCTCTCATGCCATATATGACTGTGTTGGCAATTGCCCTGAAATGGCCAATCAGAGCTCAGAGCTCTTTCCTGGGAGGATATTTCTTCTCCTTCTCTCTTCAGTTTGGGGCCAAGAAAAGCATCTATCGACCTTTCCAGTGGTGGGAGCCCTAAGAGGTAAAATTTGAGAGCTGTCAATGTCAAAATTTCCCTGTGAAGGAGGAAGCCTGTCTACAGGGAGAGAGAACAAAGCCAGCATGCCAAGAGAAGCATGGAGAGACAGCAGAGGTGCCAGGTCATGTGTGAGTTCCTGGATGCCCTTGTTCATGAGCCCAGCTGCACCCTTACCTTGGTGTCAGCATGGCTGTTCAATCTGACCATCCATGAGTCAATCCATCCTGTTTGGCCTGAGCTTATTGGGAATGGGTTTCTGTCCCTTGGATCTAAGAGTCTTTTGTAAACATTTAAATAGGAGCAACTTGGTGAGACCAAAAGAGATGACACTGAACACATTTTTCTAGGGCCTGCATCAGGCTGGGAACAGAGGCTGCTACCTCCTGTCTCTCTCTTCCTGCCCAGGCATCTGCAGGGTGTACATCCCTGGAGCCAAGTGAAGCATACAGGAGAGAAGCACCAGCCAATGCACACACTGCAGTAGGCAACTCACACACTTGCTCCTGAAAGGAAGAGTTGAGGGCAACCAGTCCTCCCGCTATGTGAGTTCTTCAGGCCCCTCCGTAGTTAAATGCCATGATCTCCTTCGTGCCAGGGGCTGCCACATCAGGAGGCTTGGATTAAGTGATTTGTCTCCCTCCAACACAGCTGCTCTCTGGTTCCTGTCTGACAAATGTGGTTCATTAGGGCTGACAAAGATGAATGTCCTTGTTTGTGGGAGTCTGCTAAGTGCTGTTCTCAGGGAGCCAGTGGACCTGGATCTGAAGCAAGGTATACATCATGTTGGCTACCCAGCAGGGCCTCTCAGTCACAGGGTACCGTGGGGACATGAAGGCCAAGTATGAACTACTTGCCAAGAGTAGATCCCACAAGAACTTCATGGTTGGGGTACAGTGAAATTTGGCAGCTGAAGACAGCTCCTATCATCGCCATCTGAGAGTCATCCTGTTTTTGAAAGTAGTTGCCCTGTGATGTACTTGCAAGACACTCACCAGCCCACAGACACACATCTGGGCCACGAACATCTCCTAAGCAAATTCTATAGGCTAGGTGTGTAGGGGGAGGGCTGAGAACCTGGGAGTGGTAGTTGTCAAGGGAGGCAGAAGCCTCAGAAACACAACAGGGGCATAGTCAGAGCACTTCAGCAGCAGCTACCATTTGGAACCAGAAAGAGTGCAAGCAGCTGCCTTCCTTCCCATTCTGATCATTTACTTCAGTCAACAATTCCATGACTCTAGGAGCCCTGAAAAACTAAAGCAATCATTCTCAGCCTGTGCTGGGCAGCAAGACACCTGCAGCTGTGGCTTCCAAAGATTTGGACCATTATCCACAGTGAGAGACATTGTATATCACAACCCAGGGCACACGTGTGCACACATATGCAATTTCAACAGTTTTCCCAAATGCAGTGAAAATCACTCTGGTATTCTTTATTCTGTTTTCTTCTACTCCATTTCATCTTTTAAAAAATGCTGGTTGAAACCAAGAAGTGAAATTTCCAGGTTGCTTATGGGTCATAACCCTTAGCTAAACAACAACTCTGACTAAATGATGCTTTTAAAAAATCCACATTGGCCGGGTGCAGTGGCTCATGCCTGTAATCCCAGCACCTTGGGAGGCTGAGGCAGGCAGATCATGAGATCAAGAGATGGAGACCAGTCTGGCCAACTTGGTGAAACCCCATCTCTACTAAAAAAAAAACAAACAAAAGTTAGCTGGGCATTACAGCTACTCATGAGGCTGAGGCAGGAGAATCACTTGAACCTGGGAGGCGGAGGTTGCAGTGAGCCAAGATCATACCACTGCACTCCAGCCTGGAGACAAAGTGAGACTTTGTCTCAAAAAAAAAAAAAAAAAAAAAAAAAAAAGCCTTTCCTCGACAGATGCAGGGCTTGTCTGGGCCAAACTTATGTGGTTGCATTTCAACCCCTTTCACCCTCAGGTCTGGTATCCTCCAACAGGGCATGACCCAAATGACTGTGGGTGGCAGACCTGCTGGTGGGGAGGTAACAGCAAAGTTTCAGGAAAGAGACGATGATGGTGGGGATGATGCTGGGAAAGAACACGGGGCATGCAAGACATAGCTGTGATGGGAAGCCAAGCTGAGTGGCCTGGAGGGTTCTTTCTGGCCACAAGACTCTGGGATCCTCATCTACCCCTGCTCACCATCCTCACTGTCCTGGCCTCTGGCTTCAACCTTGTTTGAGTAGCAGAGATACCTACAGCTGTGGCTTATCCAGGGCTGAACTAACATGGAGAGGCGGTGTAGGGGAGGGTGCTTAGGGAAAGATGTCTACAGCCTGGGCCACAGAGGGGAGGAAAGATCTTAGAGGCAGAATCTCTCTCTCCTTGCTCCAAAGAAGGGAGTGTGTGGGAAGTAGAAAAGTTCCTTTTAAAAGTTCGAATCACACTGCCATGTGTGTACCTATGTAACAATCTTGCATGTTCTTCACATGTACCCCAAAACCTAAAATGCAATTAAAAAAAAATAATAAGTGTGCTAATGACCTTGTTAAGCCCTATCCTATGTATCTGTTAGACATGATATGCTTAAGTACATTCCATGTCCCTATACTTTAACCAAGATATCTGTGCTGGATGTGCTCACAGGCATGTCCCAGCTCTCCATTGCTTTTACCTGTTTAAAAAAGTTTTAAGTTATTAGCCAGTCGGGTTGTAGTTTAAATTGTGAGGTCTGGCTCCAGCCAACGGAGATGAGACACAGCAGTAAGGATGACTCCGAATGCGTAAGGGATAAATTTGTCTGTTTTGTTTGTTCATGGTACTCTCACGGCACGATGGCTAGCGAGGGCACCCTTCCTGCAGTTCAGGAAGTAAAAATTGCCTTGCTAAAAGATCCTTTGTCTCAGTGCTAATCTTTCTTTGCACTGAGCATCTATTTCCAACAGAGTGGGAGGAGCAAAGGAGCAAAGGGAGTCCTCGTCCTACTTCATGGTGAGAACTTTGAATCAGATCTCAATTGTGTGTTTTAAACCTGGCTGACTTTCAGATGCAGAAAGTGACCAGCAAGTCGGGGACTCTGTAGCTCAGCCAAGAGGAAGAGTCAAGGCACACAGCTGGATGGTGGCTAGAGAATGACACCTGTGTCTCATGTTTGTCTCCCACTGAGATGGGGCTGTGCAGTAAACCCAAGTGGCCCCAGCTGTGTGTTCTTGATCCCTCTGGCTTAACCTGAGCCTCACACATCCTGCACTGGGCTTTTTTCTCCCATGGATTGAGCTCATCGAGCAGAACTCTATTCCCATTTTGGTCCCTCCCAGCCCTAAACAGGGAGGCCTGCTGTTGCCCAGCAGCTCTACCTATACCAAGGTCAACTAAATTCAAGGGAAAGGAGTAGAAAGTTCTCCTTCTGGCTGGGCGGGGTGGCTCATGCCTGTAATCTCAGCACTTTGGGAGGCTGAGGCAGGTGGATCACGAGGTCAGGAGTTCGAGGCCAGCCTGACCAACATGGTGAAACCCCCGTCTCTACTAAAAATACAAAAATTAGCTGGGTGTGGTGATATGCGTCTGTAGTAGCAGCTACTCAGGAGGCTGAGGTGGAAGAATCTCTTGAGCCCTGGAGGTGGAGCTTGCAGAGGGCCGAGATGGCACCACTGCACTCCATCTTGGGTGACAAAGTGAGACTCTGTCTCAAAAAAAAAAAAGTCCTCTTTCTGCTTCTGGTCAGCGTCATGTTCTTCAATCTAACTTTATAAGGCAGCCCTGAACTTTGGGCAATAGAGCAGAGGCTGTTTGAATAGTGCTTATTTCAATTTCTGAAATTGTTTAGAAACCATAGGCGCTATGGGTGTGGGTGTAGGTAATGAACTAGGCTTCCTCAGCCTCAAATACATGCCATTAAACCTCTCTAAACTCCCCGATCCCCATTTTCTAGAATAGGATTCTAAGACTGCCCCGAGGCTTAGCTATAATGCCTATGATAGATAGAGTGCAGTGCCTGGCCCGCGTGAATGGTATTTTGATGAATGGACTTCCTTTTTCAGATTGCTCAGGCTGGCCTGTAGGTCCATGCCAATGTTGGGCACTCAAGCAGGTGAACAGAGAGGTCTGAGATGGGGAGAATCAGGGGCTGCATCTCAGCCAGAGTCCATGGGGACCACAGGAGTGGAAAGCCACAGAAAGTACACAGCAAGACAAACGATAGGGCAGTGATAGTAGTTACAGCTGTTATGCTCCTGGAACTGGGCTAAGCACTCCATGTGTACCTAATCCTTGCAATGAGCATCCTTGGCCTCATTAGGAAACTGACGTCCAAAGAGAGAAACTTACCTATATTTAGACAGCTGGTAAAAAGAGCCTGAAAGCAAAAGCCATGAGTGCCTGGCTCCTAAGCACAGTGGAAGCATGGACACAGAAACTACTCAGGACCAAGACAACAGCAGGTCGAGGTGAACAGGTGGAGATTGAGCAGGACAGGGGTCCTGGACACTCCTACGGACCCTTGAGGAGTTCACACTTTACCTCAGCCCTGAGGTGTATACAAATCAAACTGCTCTCAGCCTGGGGGAGTTACCCGAGGCTCCACCATGTTTGAGAAAGCAACTGATCAATCAGGGGCTCTGGTATGGTTTCCAGAGCAGGCCCAGTGGGTGCTCACCAGCCCTGACTTCCTGCACACACACCTCCCTCCCACCTTATTCTGCACTGAAGGTTTTTTCTTTTCACTCATTTTTTTTTTTTTTTTGCTTCTGTTTAAAATTAATTCCACAACACTGAATAACCTTCCCCCACAAGGTTGGAGTTAATCAGGCTGAATTTATTAAGATCTTTACAATTAAATGAGCTCATACCAGGAGGAGGAAAGTTACCTTATTATCTCACTTTAAGAGCTCAAATAATTTCAGTCTCCAACTTTACTGTCGACCCCCAACTACTTCCATTGCGGTCGCCAATGACTTCAGAGGGCGCTGGACACTGTCTTCTCCGTGCTTCCCATTGCTGATGTGGGGAGGAACGTGCTCAGACCAGTGAGTCATTGCAGAGAGAAACCAAGACGAGAAAGGGAGTGCAGTTCAGGGCGGATGGAACCTGTTCTAGTTTTACAGGCAAAACTTGGGCCCAGGAGGCTACATCATGAAGAGACGATTTTCCCCCAAGGGCTCATCCTCTGGGGTCAGTGTCAGCCTTGACTGAATCCCTTCCTGCTCCAGTCTCTGGCCCCCAGCTCTTCTCTCTTCATAGCAGGGACCTCTTGACAAGTGCAAGATTAGACAGGCCCAGGCAGGTGGGGGTTTCAGGAGCCTAGAGGAAGGGATTCAGCCCAGAAGGAGCCCCAATGCTGGTCCCCTATTCTGATCTAGACCCCCTGCCTTGTTCCTGAGTGCCTGATCTTGATGATGTACTACCTACCCTGGCATGCTGAGATCTAGGATTCCTATGTTTTGGTCTTGTCAGCTTTGCTCAACAGAACCCACAACCCACCAGGTTGGGGTTGATCATCATTGGTGGGGCTGACATCTGTTTGGATTTCTAAATGTCATTCCCACTCCATCTGCTTGTAAATTCACCACCGCCTATGGTTGGGGCCTATTATAGGTTGAACTGTGTCACTCTCACCCCCAAAGATAGGTTGAAACCCTCATACTCTTCATTTGTGAATGTGATCATATTTAGAAATAGGATCTTTGCAGATGCAATTAAATTGAGATAAGGTCATTAGAGTGGGCCCTAAACCAAAAGGACTGGTACCCTTAGAAGGGGAGAAGAGACACACCCAGGGAGTTCACCATGTGACGATGGAGGCAGGGATTAGAGCGATGCATCTACAGGTCCAGGTGCACCAAGAATTGCAGGCAACATGACCAACATGGTGAAAAACCCGTCTGTACTAACAACAACAAAAACAAAAATTAGTGTGGCATGGGGTGGGTGCATGTAATCCCAGCTACTTGGGAGTCTGAGGAAGGAAAATTGCTTGAATCCAGGAGATGGAGGTTGCAGTGAGCTGAAATCGAGCCATTGCACTCCAGCCTGAGCAATAAGAGGGAAACTCTGTCTCCAATTAAAAAAAAAAAAAAAAGGCAACACCAGAAACTAGGAGACAGGCATGGAACAGACTCTCCCTCAGAGCCTCCCTGCAGGAAGAAACCTTGCTGACACCTTGCTTCTAGACTTTCAACCTCTAGGCCAACGAATTAATTTATGTTGTTGAAGGCCATCTAGGAAGCTAATGCAGGACCAATATGCTCACCACTCCTAATACGCTTCTGATTTCTATCACCCATGTTCCTGGGTCACCATGTTCTGCCATGTTTAAATTCCTTCCCATTGCCTTCTACTGGCTCTTCCTCTTCCTTACCAATTTCCAATGACCAGTCCAGCCTCAGGGTTTGTTTCCTGTTATAGGTGCTGAGCTCTCACTGTGAACTCCAGATTATAATCCCCTGACCTAAACTGATACATTCAAGAGGTCCACCCTCAGAGGCCTATTCTGTGTCAATAAGGGTCCCCCTGCCGCTGCCCCTGTGCACAGATATTTGTCTGCTAATCAGTGTTCAAAGCAACTGTCTAAAACACTTAAGCCCTCCCTCAATTGTTGGCTCACAGTTCTACCCTCATGAACCCCTTAGGAAGCACGAAGAGCTCCATGTAGGTAGCTGGCTCAGTGAAATGCTTGGCTCCCTTCAAGGTTTCATCCAGGCAGCACTGCTCGTGAGTAGAACACAGTGACACCGTTGTGCTACCACGTGGTGTCCAATTTACACTGACTTCAATTGTTGGCTCACAGTTGTCAGGGACAGACACAATAGGACAATAGGCACCCCCAGAAATCCTCTCTTAATGACTTAGGCTCAATTAACCTTTCTGTGGAACTCACACTCTTTTTCTTCATAACTTTGTTTTTTTTTTGTTTTTTTTTTGAGACAGAGTCTCCCTCTGTTGCTCAGGCTGGAGTGCAGTGGTACAATCTTGGCTTACTGTAACCTCCACCTCCTGGGTTCAAGCAATTCTCCTGCCTCAGCCTCTGAGTAGCTGGAACTATAGGAGCCTGCCACCACACCTGGCTTTTTTTTTTTGTATTTTTAGCAGAGATCAGATTTCGCCATGTTGGCCAGGCTGGTCTTGAACTCCTGACCTCAAGTGATCCACCTACTTTGGCCTCCCAAAGTGCTGGGATGACAGGCATGAGCCACCACACCTGACTGATATTTATCCATGTACCGTTTCACTCTCTCCAGTGCAATTATTCCCTGATTTTCCCAAAGATGGAGTCAAGTAGACAACATTTATTGTTAGCTTCATATGTACGTGTGTTTTCCTTAATATAATGTTATTTTCCCTGGAGAGGGGTTCCGCCGACAGGACCATTAGGAAGTGGTAGAGAAATAATGTAGGCCTTTGTGAAATCTCTGCCAAACACTGGGGCTCCTGGCTCAACTCGTGTTTTTTGGTCCAAAGAATATGGATATTCTGCACTGGTTAACTCCTGGCTTTGTGTTTCTGCACAGTGTTTTAGAGATGTGCCCATGTTTTCTAGAGTTCATTGATTACATAGACTGTCTCTCTACTAACTACTCGTTATAACTTTTCTTCTGGTTGGTTCTACTCACTTGATCCCAACCATTTTGTCCTGACCCTTGGCTCTGTCTTCTGGTTGCAATCTTGCTCCTATCCCCTTTGAACTTTAATTTTCCAAATCTAAGTTTTCTGCTTTCAGGTTATGGGCCCCAGAAACATATTCCTACCTACCTGTGCCCTCTGCACAAACCCTCATAATGACTCCATCTGAGCCCTTCCTACATCCTCACTGTAGACAGCTTCCTGAACAGCTCTTTCTGGTCAACTCTAGCCCTGGCCCAGGAGAAAGGAAGGGACTGAAATGTGGATGATAGGTAAGGTGTAGTTCAAACAGGGTCAGAGAGAAGGATTTGATTTTCACTGGTGGAGAAGTTTAGATGGGTATTTCAGGCAGAAAATAAGCCAAGTCTCAGATTTCAAAATTTGAAAGAGTACATTTCAGTGTGATCTGGAGTTTTGGGGAGTCTCTGAGACATTTCAGGGGATCCATAAGGTCAAACAATTTTCATAACAATAATGACATGTTATTTGCTTCTTCCACCATGTGATATTTGCACTGACATTGCCAAAACAATGGTGGGTAAAATCGTTTAGCATAAATCAAGGCAATGTCAACAGGCTACTAGTAGTCACTGTCTTCTTCACTGCAGGCAAAGGCAGTAAAAAAGCATCAATGTCACTTAAGAATGTTTTTAATAGAGCAGTAAATGTTATTAATGTTATTAGCTCTCAAGTCTTGAGTACACATCTTTTGAATATTCGGTATGATGAATAAAGCACTGCAGCTGCTTAGCAGAGTACAGTGATTGTCTCAAGGTAAGGTTCTCATGTGCTTGTTTCAGTTGTGAGCTCAATTCACCTCTTTCTCATGAGACGAATGCCATTTTTACTTGAAAGAATGACAGAGTCAAGCTATGGATATCAAAACTTAGGCATTTTTCAGACACTTCTTGAAAATGAACAAGGCAAACCTGTTAATTTCAAGAGAAACAATGACAATATTTGTTGCCAATGATAAAAATCAGGTTTTCGAATTAAAATGAGAATTCTGAAGGTCTTATAACAGCCGCAATTGCACAGCCTAGCAGCTCTCAATACTTGAAGACTTACATGATGAGATCCGTGGTGATAATAACAAATGGGAATTTTTGGTGTGGATAATGAAATGTGTCAACATTTGAAGTATCTGTGAGCTCAGTAGACCAATATTTTCCAAATGACCAATGCATGATGTTACAAAATTATGCTTGATATATGGCTTATTCAAAGTTCAAGATAGACTGATGATTTTAATACAATGAAGTACGAAAATGTTCGTTGATATGATTTCAAGTTCCATCTATTTTGTCTAACCTTTAAGAAAGATGATTGTATCAAAGGAGAATACCCATAATTATCTTTATTAAACATTGCTAAAACATTCTCCCTTTTCTAACTACATATCTGTAGTTAGAGGCTCAATTTTCTTCATGTTTTTAACCACAACATATTACAACAGAACAGAATGAATGCTGAAGCAGACAGAAGGCTCTAGCCATCTCCTATTAAACTAGACATTAAAGAGATTTGCAAAGACGTTGTCACTCTTCTAACTAGTTTCTTCTAAGAATATAGTTTATTTAAAAACACATTAGCATGTGATAACATTATTATGATTTTGAAATGAATGCTTTTATGATTTCTGCTTTAATTTCAAATATAGTGAATATTAATAATTCGAATCTATATAATGAAAATATTTTTAAATGTATAAAGTGATCCTGAGAACAAGAAGTTTGAGAACCACTGGCCTGGGAGACAACCTCCTTAGCTGGAGGATAAGGCTGAAGAAAGTTTTAGTGGAGATGAGGTTGGAAGGGAAATTTGTTGTTGTTTCTTTGCTTTCTCTTTTTCTTACATCCCTGGACGCTGAAATGAAAAGATGTAATGAGACAGTATCCCTAAAGCAGTTTGCTGGAAGTCAATGCCTGAGACAGGGATTCAGTGACTGTCCCCTGGCTTCCTTCAGCCCTCTGATGGGGAAACCCCATGGTTAGGTCACTGCAATGGCCTTCTGTTGGGCCCATGACCTCAACCCATAATAATATCTCCTCCCTCCTTTTGTGCAACCCAAAGGGCATCTACTTTCTTTTACTCACTGATATAGACTAACTTGTATTCCCCCTAACTTCACATGTTGAAGTCCTAACCTCCACAGACTGTGCTTGGAGACAGAAACTTGGAAGAGGTGCTTAAGTTAGAAAGAGACCACTAGGGTAGGTCCCAATCCAATCTGACTGATGTACTTATAAGAAGAGGAAATTCAGACACAGGAGGCACTAGGCAATAACTCAGAGGGATGGTTACATGAAAAGGCAATAAGAGAGTGGCTGCCTGCAAGCCAAGGAAAGAGGCCTTCAGAGAAGCCGACCCTGCATCTTGATTTTGGACTTCCAGCCTCCAGAACTGCGAGAAAATAAATTCCTGTTATTTAAACCACCCAATCTGTGGCATTTTGTTATGGTAGCCATAGCATATGGATACATTCATGTTATCCTGATAGCGACTTTGTTTAGAGCAGGTACCTCCACCACTGACTTTACTCAAAGATCAAAGAAGGTAAGAAACTGGCTTATGATTTTACAGCTAGTCCATGGGAAACCGAGGTCTCAAACTCACAGCCTCTCACTCTGAGTAGTCCTTCCCACTATACCACACATGGTCTTTGACTGTTCCCAACTGGGCACTCCTGGGTTATCTCCACTGCAGCTGACATGGAGGATAAAAAGTTGATGCCTGTCTACTTTGCTTAATAGAGTAGCTGGTAGCTACATGTGGTTACTGAGTACTTGAAAGTGGCTAATTAGAATTGAAATGTGCTGAAAATATAACATACTCATTATATTTTAAAGATTTAGTTAGAAAATAAGAATGTAAAATATCTCATTGATATTTTTTGTTGATTCCATGTTGAAATGATAATATTTTGGATATATTGCAGTGAATAAAATATATTATTAAAATTAATTTCATCTGTTTATTTTTTATTTTTTTTAAACATAGTAATAACAATTGCAACAAAAACAAAAATTGACAAGTGAGACCTAATTAAACCAAAGAACCTCTGTACAGCAAAAGAAACTATTAACAGAGTAAATATACAACCTACGGAATGGGAGAAAATATTCACAACTTTGCACCTGAGAAGGGACTAATACCAGAATCTACACAGAACTTAGACAAATCAACAAGAAAAAACAGATAACCCCACTAAAAAGTGGGCACAGGATATGAACAGACACTTCTCAAAAGACACATGAGTGACTAACATGAAAAAATGCCCAACATCACTAATTATTAGAGATATGCAAATCAAAACCACAATGAGATACCGTCACGCCAGGCAGAATGGTGATTATAAAAAGTCAAAAAATAACAGATGTTGGGGAGGTTGCAGAGAAAAGGGAACATTCACACTGTTGGTGAGAATATAAATTAGTTCAGCCACTGTGGAAAGCAGTTTGGAAATTTCTTAAAAGAACTTAAAGCTACCTTTAGATCCAGCAATCCCATTACTAGGTATACCCAAAGGAAAATAAATTGTTCTACTAAAAGGACACATGCCCTGGCATGTTCATCACAATGCTATTCACAAGAGCAAAGACATGGAATCAACTTAAGTCTCCATCAATAGTGAATTATACACCATGGAATACTATGCAGCCATAAAAAAATAATGAGCTCATGTCCTTTGTAGGGACATGGATGAAGATAGAAACCATCATCTCAGCAAACTAACACAGAAACAGAAAACCAAACACTGCATGTTCTCACTCATAAGTGAGAGTTTAACAATGAGAATGCATGAGCACAAGGAGGGGAATATCACACACTGGGGTGTGTTGGGGTGGGGAGAAAGGGGAGGGACAGCATTAAGACAAATACCTAATGCATGTGGGGCTTATAACCTAGATGATGGGTTGATAGGTGCAGCAAACCAGCATGGCACATGTATACCTATGTAACAAACCTGCACGTTCTGCACATCTATCCCAGAACTTAAAAATTAAAAAAGAAAAGTAAAGAAAAAAGAAAAGTAAAATTAAAAAAAGAGAAGAAAAGAAAATGTGGTACATAAACACCACGGAATACTACACAGCCATGAAAAAAACCAAAATCACATCCTTTGCAGAAACCTGGATGCAGCTGGAAGCCATTATCCTAAGTGAATTAAAGCAGAAATAGAAAATCAAAGACCACCTGCTCTCACTTATCAGTTAGAGCTAAACACTGGGTACCCGTGGCCATAAAGATGGGAACGATAGACACTAGGGACTCCAGAAGGCAGGAGCCAGGGATGAGGGGCCAGTGTTGTGATGTGGTTTGGATGTTTTGTCCCCTCAAAATCTCATGTTGAAATGTGACCTCAGTGTTGCCAGATCATGTGGTAGATGTATATTTCGCCTCATAAGGAAGCACCAAACTGTATCCAAAAGTGATGGCACCACTTCGTATTGCACTTTGCAACGTATGCACGTTCTAGAGGCTTTGTATCCTCACTAGCACTTGCTGCTGTCATTTGTTTAAAAGGTTTTGGCAATTTTAGTTGGTACAGAGTGCTATTTTATTTTGGTTTTAACTTGCATTTCCTTGTGGTAATGGTTAATGATGTTGAACATCTTTTCATGTACTTACTTGTCATCTGCATATCTTATTTGGTGAAATGTGTGTTTGAAACTTTTGCCCACTTTTAGAGTTATTTACACATTCTGGACACAAGTCCTTTATTACATAGTTGTTCTGCAAATATCTGCTGACACTCTGTGGTTTGTCTTTAAATTTAGGGGGAAGAGTAGGAGGGGGTGAGGGACAAAGGACAACTAATATGCTGCAGTGTCTACTGCTCAGGTGACGGGTGCACCAGGTTCTCATAAATCTCCACTAAAGAACTTACTCATGTAACCACACACCACCTGTACCCCAATAACTTTTGAAAAAATAAATAAAGTTTAAAAATTCTAAACAATGCCTTTCAAAGACCAGAAGTGTTTAATTTTTATAAATTGTATTCATCACTTGTTTCACTTTCGGTTTGCACTTTTTGTGTCCTAAGAAGTCTGACTAACTCAAAGTCATTAAGATGTTTTTCTATATTTTTTTTCTAGAAGTTTTTAAAAATTAGGTTTTAACTTTAGGTCTACAATCCATTTGAAATTAATTTTCATATATGGCATAAGTAGTGGGTTGAGGTTAATAATTTTTCATAAAGATATCCAATACTTCCAGTGTTATTTGTTGGAAAAGATATGCTTTCCCTATTGAATTTCCATGGCATCTTCATTGGAAATCAGTGAACTGCACATGGGTATATCTCTGTCTGGATTTTCTATTCTTCTGTTATGTTGGTATATACGTCTCTCCTTGTGCCACTGTGCACTGTCTTAATTACTACAATTGCATAGTTAGTCTTGAAATCAGCTCGTGTGCTTCCTCCAATGTTTCTCTTTTTAAAAATTGCTTTGTTTTTTTCTAGGTTCTTTTTCACATAATTTTTTCCCACATACATCTTATAGTCAATTTGTTAATTTTTACCAAAAAAAGCCTTCTGAGATTTTGACTGTGATCAATTTGAGGAAAATTAACATCTTAAAAATATGCTGTCTTTTGATCCATGAATTTGGTATATCTTTCCATTTATTTAGATTCTCTTTATTTTCTCTCAGAAATGTTTTGAAGGCTTCAGAGTATTCTGCAACCAACCTTAATAAATCCACTTATTAATTTAGTTAACTTTTTTGTAGATTTTTGAGATTTCTATATAGGCAATCATGCCATCTGCTAATATAGAGCTGTAGTTCTTCCTTTCCAAATCATATGCCTTTATTTCCTTTTCTTGCCTTTTGTAATGGTAGAACTTCCAGTATTTTATTGAATGGGAGTGGTGAAAGAAGACATCCTTGTCTTATTCTCTGTTTTTGAGGAAAAGCATTTAATCTGTTATCATTGGCTATGAAAGTTCAGTTGCAAGTTTCTTCACAGATGTCTTTTTTTATACTGTGAAAATTTCTTCTATTCCTAGATTATGGATGGTTTAAAAATATCATATATGATACTGAATATTACCAACTTATTTTTTAACATTTATTAAGATAATCATTTGCTTTTTCTTTTTCAGTCTGTTGTTATCATATATAGCATTGATTGAGTCTTGAATCAATCTTGAATTCAAAAAGCTGGGTCTTGCTTTTTGTTAATCAAATATGATATTTCCGTTTTATTGGGCTGCTTAAGCCATTTATATTTAATTTGTTTATTAAGCTTGCTGGATTTAACATACACATTTAAACATACAATTCTCCTCAACTCTTTTCTTTTTTCGCTATTAAAAAGCAACTGATTCTATTCTAAAACCATCTTATATTTAAAATTCCATTTCAGCCTGAAAACAATTTGTGGTAGCTCTCTGATGAGGAGCAGGAGCCCAGCATCAGGAGCAGTGAGGACATGGAGTTTTTGTTACTCATGTGATGTTTCGCTGACGAGGCAGCTCTGCACAGGCTCATCTTCAGATAACAGGCTTGACTCTGATCTGCCTTTGATACAATCAATAACCTTTGGTAAAAATTCTTTAGGGCCTGAAATGTTCTGTGGCTGTGAGTTAATGGATAAAGGAAGAAGGTGCCTTGGCGCTTTCAGAAACAGTACACAGAATGCTGGATGCTGATGAAGGAGGCAGAGGCTCACTAAGAATGATGAATTCTAACTTAAACATTATAACAGGCTCAGGAGGAAATAAGGCTGAAGGGCAAAAAAGGGCTCCTCATATTAATTTTGCTGGTTGTTTGCTATTTGTTACATCTGCTGTTTTGTTTTGTTTTTTAGCCTTGTTCTAGTTTTCTGCTTTCATTTGAGTCAGTAGGACATTTTTTATAACTCATTTTTATCTCCACTGTTGGTTTGCTTGTGGCATCTCTTTTTGAACTTTTTAGTGATTGCTGTAGGGTTTTAAATATATACCTTTGACTTATCACAGTCTTTCTTCATATAATATTACACTACTTCAGGTATAGTGTAACAGTCTTATAGCTATATATTTCCATTTCCTTACTTCTTCTTGGTGCCATAGCTGATATATATTTTACTTCTACCTTTGCTATAAACCTCAGACACATTATTACTATTTTTGCTTCAGACAGACAATTATACTTTTAAGCAATTTAAAATTAGTCTTAAAGTGTCTTTTAGTTACCAATGTTTTTACACTTTTTGTATTTTATTTATTTGTATAGATCCAAATTTCCATCTGGTATTATATTCCCAAAGAATTTCCCTTAACAGTTCTTGTAGTGAAGGCCTGCTAGAAATACTTCCCTTTGGCTTTTGTTTGAAGAATCTCTATTTTTAACTTCATTTCTAAAAGACATTTTTGCTTTATACAGAAAAAGTTAAATATCTTAAGTGTACAGTTTTTTTTTCTTTTTTTAATTGCATTTTAGGTTTTGGGGTACATGTGCAGAACATGCAAGATAGTTGCATAGGCACACACATGGCAGTATGTTTTGCTGCCTTCCTCCCCTTCACCCACATTTGGCATTTCTTTCCATGCTATCCCTCCCCAGCTCCCCCAACACTGTCCCTCCCCTATTCCCCCCAATAGACCCCAGTGTGTAGTGCTCCCTTCCCTGTGTCCATGTACAGTTTAATGACTTTTGACACATGTATAAACCTATGAAACCAACATGCAAATAAAGATAGAGAAAATTTTGTCCCTCCAAAAAAAAATCTAGATTGACAGCTTTTTATTTTAGTACTCTGAAAGCGTTACCCCATTTTCTTCTAGCTTGCAACGTTTCTTTCCATAAGTCTGCTGAGTTTTTGTATTTGTTTTTTGTATGTAATGTTTATTTCCTCTGAGTACATTCAAGATTGTCATTTTCTTTTTAATTTTAAGATTTTAGCAGTTTAACTATAATGGATCTAGGTGTGTCTGTGAGACAGTGTGTATGTTTGTGTGTGCTGTAAATTATTCTGCTTGAGGTTTTCTGAAATTGGATCTATGGTTTGCTGTATTTCCTTAATTTTAGAAAATTCTTAGCCACTATTTCTTCAAATATTTGCCCCTATTTTCTCTTTCTGTCTTCCTTCTTGGCTCCAATTACATATATGCTAGACTGTTTTATATTGTCTCACAGCTCTTGCATGTTCTCTATTGTTTTTCACTTTGAGTTTTCGTTTGGATGATTTTCACTGACATATTCAGGTTCACCAATTATCCTTCAGCTGAGTCTACTCTACGAATAAGCATGCCAAAGAAATTCTTCATTCCTGACATCATATTTGTACATTTATTTTCCCATTTATAAAATGTTTCCTTTGTTTGCTGAAATTCTCCATCAGTTCCTGTATCTTTTCCACCTATCCCCCACTAGTTTATCATATTAATCACAGTCATTTGAAAGTCTTAGTCTGATGTATCATCTCGGAGTCTGGTTCTGTTACTTGCTTTATCTGTTGATAATGCATTGTGTGTTCCTTCTTTTGATGCATGTCTCACAGCTTGATATTGAATGTCAAACATTGTGTATAGAGGAACAGTAGGGGCTGAGGTCAATGATTTTTACCCCAGGAGTGGGAATACTTCTTCAATCAGATTCTTGTTGATCTTCAGTCTCAGGATGATCTTGTGCATCTGGGACTCATTGATCTTCATTCTTAGTAAGACCTTGTGCCTCTGGGCCTCAGGGATGGGACTTTATTGATAGTCTTGCTTCTCTCTCTGTGGCAGCCTAACACTCCTTGTGTCTATGGTTGGTGTGGGACCCCTTATTCTCCCAGAATTAGTAGACCTATGCTTTGTATAAGTACAAGGTCCTGGACCTGATACTGTTTCCTCCTCTTCTCCAAGGGCAGAAGGCTTTTGTTTCTGCTCCTCCCCCAGAATCAGATGATTTGGCTCCTACCACTTCCCTAAAATAGAGTATCTTTGCTTAAGCTCTCGGGGCAGGAGGGTTTTCTCTCTGTCCTCACAGTGGCTTAACACTTTTGCTTTGGGAAAGAAATGCCTGAGAAAATGAGAGGGGCTTTGTGTCTGTGACCCAGCTGCACCTGACCAGCACCTGCCTGCCTGTGCCACTGACTTGAGCCTTCTTCAATTGCCTGCTCTGAAGTCTAGTTCTTTTTCATGAGCACACAGCTGAAACTTTTGGAAAAGAACTTGCAAGTGAGTGCAAACTTCCCTTGTCTCTGGGGCTCTCAATTTTCTATACTTTCATGCTAGCTGTAATTGTCATCAATTTGGGGAAAATTAACATCTTAAAAATACGCTGTCTTTTGATCCATGAACTTGGTATATCTTCCCATTTATTTAGGCTCTCTTTACTTTATCTCAGAAATGTTTTGAAGACTTGAGAGTGTTCTGCAATCAACCTTGATGAATTCACTTATTAATGCAGTTCAGTTTTTTGGCAGATTTTTGAGATTTTCGAGATTTTCTATATAGGGAATCATGCTAACTGTAATTGTGATCTATTTTCTGTACTTTCATGCTAGCCTACACTCATCCTTTAAGGATTCACTAGGATTTTAGCTGATTTCTTCTTACCTACTTTTATGGTGGCTGTGTCTTTTTCCAATGTTTTGCTAGAGGTGAAACATTTCATATGACCCATTTCTCTTTAAAGGGGTTTGCTACTCTTCAGAATTCAGTTAAGTTGCCTGCCTTCTGAGCTCAGCTCTCTGATTGGCTCAAAAAAAATTATAATTTTGTAGATTACCTGGATTTCTTTCTCATAGTGAGAATGGGAATGACATTGCTTGGGGCATTTTCATATCCAAAGTGGAAGTGGAAGTGGAACTCCCTAAACACATGAAGTCTGAAGTGATTTGAGGATATTCAAGTGAAAACATGTGAGGACAGTTCAATATATCTGTCAGGAAAGCCAAAAAGAGGTTGCAACTTGTTCCAGCTTATCTATTGCTATGTAACAAACTACCCCAAAACATAATAGCTGACAACAATGTTTATTTCACTCATAAATCTGCAATTTAGACAGAGTTTAGTGAGAAGCCTTGTCTGTGCTCTATGTAGCATCAGCTAGTTAGGCTCAACTGGAGTCTACAATATTCACTTCCAATATGGTGGACTCACTCACAGAGGCAGCACGTTGGTCTTGGCAACTGGTTGGGATCTCAGCTAGGTCTGAGTGCTGGTGGGGACGGGTCTTCGTTCCTTTCCATATGATCCTTTTCTCATGGTTTTCATCACAGAACATGTGTGACTCCTCACAACATGGTGATGAGCTCCAAGACTGAGTGTCCCAGGAGACTGATGTGGAAGCTGAAGTATCTTGTATGACCTACCCTTGGAAGTAACACAGCAAAAACCCTCCCAGATTTAAGAGAAGGGAACATGGACCTTCATGGCTGAGTGGAAAGACTGTCAAAATTAGATTATAAGAAGAGCATGCTTTGAGAACCCAACATGGGCAGATTGCTTAAGCTCAAGAATTCAAAACCAGCCTGGGCAACATGGAGAAATCCCTTCTTTACAAAAAAATACAGCCAGGCTTGGTGGCTCATGCCTGTTATCCCAGAACTCTGGGAGGCCGAGGCAGGTATATCACCTGAGGTCAGCAGTTTGAGACCAGCCTGGGTAACATGGTAAACCCCATCTCTACTAAAAATGCAATAATTAGCTGGCCATGATGGCAGTCACCTATAATCCCAGCTACTCTGGAGGCTGAGGTGGGGAGAATCACTTGAACCTGGGAGGTGGAGAGTGCAGTGAGCTGAGATCACACCATTACATTTAAGCCTGGGCAACAAGAGCAAAACTCTGTCTCAAATATATTTATGTGTGTATATATATATAAATATATATATATATATATATATATATATATATATATATATATATACATATATATATATATATGTATATATATTCCCAGTTGTGCTCGGGAGGCTAAGATGGGAGGATTATCTGAGCCAGGGAAATCAAGGCTGCAGTGAGCTCTGTTTGTGCCACTGCACTCCAGCCTCTGTGATGAAGTGGGACCTTGTCTCAAAAAAAAAAGAAGAGGAGAGAACATGTGTGATTGGAGATACTGACAGACTATTTTTGGAAAATATAATCTGCTTCACAATTCAGATTTGGAAGTAGGCTAGTGAGGACGTTGTCTGGATATTAGAAAATAACTGGGAAATCTTAGAATCTTCTTTGGTTCACATGGGAGGAGGTTGGAGATAGAATGAAGCAGATTCCAAGTCATCGGTCCTCTGCTTTCATAAAGTTGAGTTTGAACCTCAAAATGTTGAAAGAAATGTGAGAAGGTGATAGAGAACGCCGGTGCCAGAGGTTGAGTGCATGAGTTGGAATCCCAGCTTCACTGCTTCCTACCTGAGTGACTTTGGACAAGTTAAATAATCTCTTTGACCTCATTTTTTTTTTATCAGTAAAACGAGGATACTAGTTCCCACTTCTTAAAAATGTCATAAGCACCAAATGAGATGATTCATATGAAAGGTCAGAGCATCATGCCTGGCACCTAGTAAAAGCATAATATATGTTATTATTATTATTATTATGAGACAGAGTCTTATTCTGTCACCCAGACTGGAGTACAGTGGCACAACCTTGGCTCATGGCAACCTCTGCCTCCTGGGTTCAGGCAATTCTCTTACCTCAGCCTCCTGAGGTGCTTGGATTAAAGGCATGCACCACTACTGCCTGGGTACTTTTTGTATTTTTAGTAGAGATGGGGTTTCATCATGTTAGCCAGGCTGGTCTCGAACTCCTGACCTCAAGTGATGCACCCGCCTCGAACTCCCAAAGTGCTGGGATTACAGACATGAACCTAGTATTTCAGAACAGAGAGAAATCTTGATTCCAAAGGGCTGTGATGAACTAATCCTGGCTACTTTAGGAACTTCCAACTAAAATTTCACAATTTTGAGCTTTCGATAAAAATATATGAGAACATGTTTCTTGGCTAATGATAATAGAACTTGGCATTTTCTGAGCATCTTCTATGTTGCAGCTTTAAAGTTTATCCTCTCGCTGATAGTTACAACAACCCAGATGAAAAAAACAAAAAAAAAACCAGATGCTCAGGGAACTTAAGAAATGTGCCCACAGACCCACAGCCAGGAAGCAGTGGAGCAGGAACTCAAGATGATCTGACTTTGGCAAACTTTTTCCTTGACCTAGAGGGGGACTGCTGGGAAGAGCAAAGGAAGACACTCCTGGTGGTTCCCCCTAGGGATTTCTACCTGTCATTAATTATCTATTAAAATGCTTCAAGTTTCCAGCTTCCACTAAGAAATGCAAGAGTATTCCAAGTTATCACTTTTATTAAAAATGATCAAAAGTATCCAGCAATGTTTAATGAGATTCTTTGGAGACAATTACCAAGGCATTGAAAGCTGGGAATAATTTATTACATACTAATGATAAAAGTTGGATCTGCCTTAATAAAAAGCTTATTACTTCCAGCCTTAAAGGACTGGACATTCAGTCCCCATATCCAGACGACACTCTGCCCCTTTTCTTTTCTTGCTGTGAGCTTCTTTTAAAAGCAGAAAAGATTGTGGCCTCACTTTTTAGGATGGAGTACAATAGAGAAAATAGTAACTGAGGGGTATTTATGATTTCCTAAAAGGTCTCAGTTTTTTACAGAGCGTGAAGACAGTCTGGTAATTCTCTCATAGCTCTTGGGATCTCAATCACTCACTTTGTGCATGGGTTTGTCCTATCCTCTTTAATTGTCCCAAGTGTGCAGGGAGCAGCACAGGGCTGTGGGTGGACCATGGGCCTTGAGATCAGGAGACTTGGGTTAGAATCCCACCTGGGTCAAAAAACCCTTAGGAGCCACAGGTTCCTATTTCCATGCTCATTCTCCCAGAGTGACCTTGAGGACCAATCCTGTGAATAAATGGGCACCAGGGTGCTCTTGTAACCTGGGATATGCTATTAAGAAGCATCCCACAGCCATGCGTGCTGGCTAGCAATGGTAATCCCAGCACTTTGGGAGGCTGAGGTGGGTGGATCACAAAGTCAGTGTTTGAGACCAGCCTGACTAGCATGGTGAAACTCCATCTCTACTAAAGATACAAAAAATTAGCCAGGTGTGGTGGCAGACAGCTGGAGTCCCAGCTACTTGGGAGGCTGAGACAGGAGAATTGCTTGAACCTAGGAGGATACAGTGAGCCAAGACTGAGAACCATTGCACTCCAGCCTGGGAGACAGGATGAGACTCTGTCTCAAAAAGAAAAAAAATGCATCCCAGATTGCCGGGCCTTTCTTTAGGGTGAGGAGGGGCAGAAGACAGTAATGAAGAGGCTGGTGCTCACAGACCCTGACCCTGGGCCCGCTCGCTCTCTGCCATTCACACATACTTGGTGTTTTTCATTCTCATGGGACTGTTCATTTAGGCCCCGTGTCCAGCCAAAGACCTGAAGAGTGGTTGTCTTAAGAGTGGTAACTGCTTTAATGGCAAAGGGGTTTGAGGTGTGCTTTGAAAAAGGCCTGGCTACAGGAGTGTGGAACCTGTGTGTGACACACACTATCCCGGCCTCTGCCTCTGCCATAAACTACTCCAGCTCCAGGCGTGTACTTAGGGAGGAGCAGGCAGCGGTGCCCAGGCCCAAGCGCCACATAGAGATGCACAGCTGGAGCTGAGCCCTGGCTTGGCTGCACTCACTATGTGGTCCTGATCAGGTCACTTGTCTTCTAGGAACCCAGCTTCTCATCTGTAAATTAGCCTTAACATCAAAATCCCAAGAATACACAAAGGCAGAAATGTAATCATGTCTCATAAGGTAGGAAACGCTATCCAGACCTAAGGAGTGAGTGTCAAGTCATTGCCTGACCACGTAGGGCATTGCCAGGTCGTAAAGAACACCTCTTGGATTGCCTTGGCCACAGTGGATGAGCCCCTGATTCAACATGGTGTCCTCTCCCTGGTCAGCATGCTTAGCTCAAGGTTGGGCACTGAAGCTAGGCTGCTTCCCTAGGAATTTGGAAGACATCCTACCCTTGCTCTGGCCATCTCTTCAAAGAAGCAGAATTCAACCCAGCGATGAAAGAGACCTATGTTCTTCTCTCTTGTGATCTTGGAAACAGAGAAACTAGGCATCTGGGAGAGAGAAAAATTAGGGTGGACAGAGAGGAGCACAGAGGAGAGGTGGAGGGAAAGTCCGGGGTTGGGGGACTGTATTCCTCCTCCAGCTTTGTGTCCTTAGGCCCAGGCACCTCCTACCCATGGGCTCTCCAGGTTATCCTGGTGGTCTATCCTTGTATAAACTCCTTTTCTACTCAGGTTCTCAGGCTGCAGGGGGTCTTTGTTTATTTCAAGGAAAAGTCCTTCTAACTTCTACAGGACCAAAGCATGCATATATCATATTGATGTCAACCATGTGACAGGTTCTTTGTAAAATTAAATACTTCAAACTTAAAATAATTAAAACTTAAAGCTGTTGGAACATGTCATTATTCTGAGCCTTGAGAGGAATGTGGCTATGCAGTCTGTGTCACACAGCTGCAATTTCTGCTTTTTTTTTTTTTTTTTGGACAGACTTTCACTGTTGTTGCCCAGGCTGGAGTGCAATGGCACGATCTCAGCTTACTGCAACCTCTGCCTCCTGGGTTCAAGCAAAGCAATTCTCCTGCCTCAGCCTCCCAAGTAGCTGGGATTATAGGCAAGTGCCACCATGCCTGGCTAATTTTTGTATTTTTGGTAGAAACCAGGTTTAGCCATATTGACCAGGCTGGTCTTGAACTCCTGACCTCAGGTGAAACACCTGCCTCAGCCTCCCAAAGTGCTGGAATTAAAGGTGTGAGCCACTGTGCCTGTCTGTTTTATTTATTTTATTTTATTTCCTGTAAATAATTAAGACCAAATGGTACCAGAGATGAAACCATCTCAGATAACTGCCCTTCCTCATGGAGTAATAGTCTTCCTTAGAATGTATTAATAGCAATCTGTAGCCAATCAAATTGCTGCAATGTGTGTACTGCACTTGTATGGAAATTGTAATTCTGCTAAAATTTCTCTGACTCTGCCTATATCAGTGAAACCTTAATTCTTCTGCTTTGGAATGCTGACTTCATTCATTTGAAGTCAGTGTCTTCTGGGCAGATGTCCTCAAGCTTTGTGCTGAAATAAACTCTATACTTAACCATATTTTCTGAATCTCATTATTTAAGGTTGACAGCTTTTAAGCTTCTTTAAACTTGTCCATTGATGTTTAACATACATGCATTAAAGTATGTAAAGTGTACTTATGTCAAGTACACAGCTGGTTAGATTTTTGTGTATACCCATGCAACCACTGACCAGACCAAGACATAAACATTTTTAGCTTCCAGAAAGTACCCTTCTACTTTCTGATTAGTTACAAAATCTCTTCTTTGAGGTAACCACTGTTCTGATTTTTCTAAATGGAGATTTTGGGCATGGGTTATACATGATCTCACTGGTTCTTTCATATTAAAAAAGCCAATTATAAAATATTTCAAACATTCAGAAAAGCACAGAAGATAATATACCTATGAATTGAATTTCCAGACTTAATAGAATTAAATCTTTTTTGTATTTGCTTTTCTTTCTTGTCTTGCATATCATCTGAATTCATTATTTTTGTTTTAAAAGAAGTTTTGTCAGTTTCAGACTGAAGAAGTCTGAGGATTCGTGTCTTTCATCCATTATGGATCATTCTGACATATTGTCTCTTCTGTGTTTATCTTCCTAACCTTTGTTGAGAACTGTAGCACACACATAAAAAAGTTCACAAAATAAAAAAATATAGCTCCATATTTTATTGATAATGTATCACAAATTTATCATCCATGAAAATGCTCCCCAGGTTAAGAAACAGAGCACTTTCAGCATTCCCAGAAACTGCCCTCAAGCTCCTATTCCATCAAAATTCATCATCATTTTGACTTTCATGGCAATTATTCCCTGGATTTTCCTTATCATTTTACCAGTGAAAGATGCATTGCTAAGGCCAAGATTTATTTTTTCTGCTTGCATGTGTCTGTGTGTTTGTTTTCCTGAGCAATCTTTTCTCCAACAGTCTGTCATTCTTTAAGATTAATTAACCCAGGATTATTAATATCTTTTTTTAGTAAACTTTTTTCTGCACTGTTAATATGCTAATTTTTTGAGGGATATTCATTTTGTTAAGGCAAGCTTTTTTATACTCCCTCCAGCAGAGTAAAAGTGTTACTGTTTCTCCTCACCAGCATCTGTTGTTTCCTGACTTTTCAATAATCACCATTCTAACTGGCTTGAGATGGTACCTCATGTGGTTTTGATCTGCATTCTCTAATGACCAGTGATGACGAACTTCTTTTATATGTTTGTTGGTTGCATAAATGTCTTCTTTCGAGAAGTGTCTGTTCACATCCTTTGCCCACTTTTTGTTGTTGTTTTTTTTTTCTTTGTAAATTTGTTTAAGTTCCTTGTTGATTCTGGTTGTTAGACCTTTGTCAGATGGGTAGATTGCAAAAATTTTCTCCCATTCTGTAGGTTGCCACATACTGGGGCCTGTCAGGGGATGGGGGTGGGGGCAAGAGGAGGGAGAGCGTTAGGACAAATACCTAATGCATGTGGGGCTTAAAACCTGATGACAGGTTGATAGGTGCAGCAAACCACCACAGCACATGTATACCTATGTAACAAACCTGCACGTTCTGCACATGTATGTCTATGTAACAAACCTGCACATTCTGCACATATATCCCAGAACTTAAAGTAAAATTAAAAAAAAAATAAAGTAAGCTTTTGATTCTAGAATAGTTTTTTTATTTACAGAGCAATTGCAAAGATAGTACAGAGAGTTTCTGCATATCCCTACACTCAGTTTCTGTTATTGTTGACACCTTACATTATAGTACATTTGTCACAATGCATAAATCAATATGGATTGATACATGATTCACTAAATTTCAAGTGCCATTCTAATAAAATCACATCAAGGATACAGACTATCAACATGACATATCACTGTTAATGTCAGCCTTGATCACTGGCTTCAGGTAGTGTTTATCAGGTTATTCTGCTGTAAAGTCACGCTTTATCTCCCCTCTCTTCCAATATTGTACTCTTTAGAATGCAGTCACCATAGGGTGGAGTGGGGAGTTCTGTTCCGCTTCCTTGAGGGGGGAGTATCTACATAAATTATTTGGAATTTTTCTCCACAGACATTTATCTCTTCTCTACCATTTATTTACTTATTTAATAATTTCTTTATATCAGGATGAACTCATGAATATTTATTATATGTATTGTGTTTTAATCCAATACTACTTCCTTTATTTTGTGGCTGAAGTTGTTCCAGCCTTGGCCATTGAGGGTTCTCTTAGGTGACGCCTCTTGACACACTCCCGTGTGTGTGTGTGTGTGTATGTGTGTGTTTTGAACACCTGCTTACTTTATGGCACTATAACTTGCTCCAGGATAATTTTGTATATTTTCTGCCCTAGTCCTAGAGTCAACCACTTCTCCAAGGGGTCCTGTTTCTATCACTTGAGAATAGTAGTAGAAAGCAAAGTCTGGGTGCTAGGTGTATTTGTTGCTGTTGGGATACAGCTGCTATTGGCACCTCTCAAACAGACAGAGCAATGCATTACATGTATGTATATTAACCCATGTATATACACATGCCTATAACTATTTCTATTTGTAAACTTATGTGTCTATTTCAGCTAAACATGAATTCATACTGATGTGTGCAATGCCAATTCTTTTTTTTTTGAGACAGAGTTTCGCTGTTGTTACCCAGTCTGGAGTGCAATGGCTCACCACAACCTCCGCCTTCTGGGTTCAAGCAATTCTCCTGCCTCAGCCTCCTGAGTAGCTGGGACTACAGGCACGCATCACCATGCCCAGCTAATTTTTTGTATTTTTAGTAGAGACAGGGTTTCACCATGTTGACCAGGATGGTCTCGATCTCTTGACCTTGTGATCCACCCGCCTTGGCCTCCCAAAGTGCTGGGATTACAGGCGTGAGCCACCGCGCCCGGCCCGCAATGCCAATTCTTATACACTTCACTCAAGCAATCCTCCACCCCAGGAATGTGAGGCTACAGAGAGCTATGATAGCGACTTTGCACTCAGCTTGGGTGACAGATCACTGTCTCTGAAAAAACAAAACAAAACAAAACAAAAAAGCTTTGTATCCATGAAAATTCACTCTTCATGCTGTAAAGTCCTATGGGTTTTTACAGGCATCATTCTGGCTCCTCCCTTTGCTTGTCTGTGAGCTCTGACTCACAGTGAGAAACCTGCCCTCACCATCCATTTACTTAATTGTTTAAGTTCCGTATACATGTATAAGGAGGTCAGAACTGGTAACCCATACCTCTATGGGAAACAGCTTTATCAAATAGAGTGCTCACATAGCTTCCTTTGTCTTACAGATGCCACTCATTTCTGAGGTTACTTCAGTCAGCACCATTTCCTTCCAGCTCCTTCAGTTAGGCTGCTTCCTATATTCTTAATATAATTAGTTTTTTGGGATCACCTTCTGCATTCCTTCCTGAACTCTCCTATTTTTATCTTTTACTATTTATTTTTATTTTTTGAGACCGAGGGTCACTCTGTTGCCCAGGCTGCAGTGCAGTGATGTGATCTCAGCTCACTGCAACCTCTGCCTCCTAGGTTCAAGCAATTCTCCTGCCTCAGCCTTCCATGCAGCTGGGACTATAAGTGCATACCACCAGATCCAGCTAATTTTTTGTATTTTTAGTAAAGATGGGATTTCACCATGTTGGCTGGGCTGGACTCTAACTCCTGACCTCAGGTGATCCACCCACCTTGGCCTTCCAAAGTGCTGGGATTACAGGTGTGAGCCACTATGCCTGACTTCCTAATGTGTTTTTTAAAACTTTGCATATGGACCAGGTTTATGCCTATAATCCCAACACTTGAGGAGGCCAAGGCAGGAGGATTGCTTGAAGCCAGGAGTTCAAGATCAGCCTGGGCAACAGAGTAAGACCCCATCTCTAAAAGCAATTAGGCAGCCATGGTGGCTTATGCCTGTAGTTCTAGTTACTCAGGAGGCTGAGGCAGAAGGACCCACTGATGCCAGGAGTTTAACGCTGTAGTGAGCTGTAATCATTGTGCCACTGCGCTCCAGCCTGGGCAACAAAGCAAGACCCTGTTGACTCAAGTGTCATACATCCATCATTAGCATATCATATGGAACAATGATACTGCCTTTAAAAAACATGCCTTGTGTTTCAAACATTCAACCCTCCTCTGACTCATCCACCCACTGGCAACCACTGATCTTGGTTTACTGTCTTTAGCTTTGCCTTTTCTAGAATATCACATATTTGGAATCATATAATATGTAGACTTTTCAGACTGGCTTCTTCAGCTTAGCGATATGGCTTTAAGATTCAACCATTATCTTTTCATGGCTTAATAACTGATTTCTTTGTTCAATGAAAAAGAATTCCATATATAGTAGGGCCCCTTATCTTTGAGAGATGTGTTCCAAGACTTCCAGTGGGTGCCTGGAATGGCAGATAGTACTGAACCCTATATATAGTATGTATTTTCCTATACATACAAATATACATAAATGATATATGCATATATAAATAACATTTAACTTATAAATTAGCCACAGTAAGAGATTAGGAATAATACCTAATAAGAAAAATAGAAAAATTTTTACAATATGCCAGCATCATTACTCTTGCAATTTGGGGTCATGAAATAAAATAAGGGGTACTTAACACAAGGCTGCAATACTGCAACAGTCAATCTGATAACGAGGCTGGCTACTGAATGAGTCACAGGCAGGGAGTGATTACAGTGCGGATTCTCTGGACAAAGGGATGGTTCACATCCTAGGTGGGATGGAGCAGAATGGCTCGCGATTTCAACACACTACTCGGAACACCATGAAATTTAAAACTTATGAAATGTTTATTTCTGGAATTTTTTATTTAAGATGTGTGGACCATGGTTAACTATACGTAATTGAAATAACAGAAAGCAAAATCTCAGGTAAGTGGGGAATACTGCACTATGGTTTGTTTATCCAGTCACCCACTTATTAAAGGACATCTTGGTTGCTTCCGGTTTTTGACAATAATGCATAAAGTTGCTATTAATATTTCTGTGCAGGTTTTTATGTTTATGTAAATGTTTAGAATCCGATCGGGAAAATACCTAGGTAGGAAATTGATACATCTATTAATAATAAACTTTAAGGACTGGTGTGGTGGCTCATGCCTGGGATTACAATCCCAGCGCTTTGGGAGGCTGAGGTGGGTGGATCACCTGTGGTCAGGAGTTCGAGACCAGCCTGACCAACATGGTGAAACCCTATGTCTACTAAAAATACAAAAATCAGCTGGGCATGGTGGTGAGCACCTGTAATCCCAGCTACTTGGGAGGCTGAGGCAGGAGAATTGCCTGAACCCAGGAGGCAGAGGTTACAGTGAGCCGAGATGGTGCCATTGCACTCCAGCCTGGGCAATAAGAGCAAAGCTCTTATTATGATATATTATTATCATTATAAACTTTATTTAGGAAAAATTTTTTATTTCCAAAATGTTTCAGAGACAGCACAGAGAGTTCTACTATACCCCTTTCCCAGTTTCTCCTGATTCTTACATCTTTCATAACCACTGTGTATTTGTCAAAACTGAGAAATTAACACTGGCCCATTATTAGTAACTAAACTCTAAACTGCATTTGAACTTCACCAGTTTTCCCCTCATGTCACTCTCTGTCCCAGGGTCCCATCTAGGACAGCACATTGCATTTAGCCATCGTGCCTTCTTACTCATGTCTTGTCTCAGACAGTTCCTTAGACTTTCCTTGCTTTCAATGACCTTGAGATTTTGAACAGTACTGGCCATGTATTTTGTAGACTGTCCCTCAGTTTGGATCGGTCTAATATTTTCCTCATGATAAGACTGAGGTGATGGGTTTTGAGAATAATACCACAGAGCTACAGTGTCCTTTGCCTCACATCAAGGATGGATGATACCTGCGTGACTTACTCCTGGCAGTGTGAATTTTGATCACTTGGCTAAGATACTCTTTGCCACTTTTTGCCCTGGTTAAGTAGCTATTTCCCCCCACCCCGCCTTTTTTTTTGAGATGGAGTCTCACTTTGTCACTCACGCTGGAGTGCAATGGTGCTATCTCGGTTCACCGCAGCTTCCACCTCCTGGGTTTGAGCAATTCTTCTGTCTTGGCCTCCTGACTAGCTGGGATTACAGGTGTCCGCCACCATGCCCAGCTAATTTTTGTATTTTTAGTAGAGACGGGGTTTTGCCATGTTGAATAGGCTGGTCTCGAACTCCTGACC
This sequence comes from Callithrix jacchus, assembly GCF_049354715.1. NCBI lineage: Eukaryota > Metazoa > Chordata > Mammalia > Primates > Cebidae > Callithrix > Callithrix jacchus. The sequence goes on from NC_133506.1 coordinate 107,550,746, forward strand.
TCAGGTGATCCACCTGCCTCGGCCTCCCAAAATGTTGGGATTACAACTGTGAGCTACTGTGCCCAGCCCCTTTTTCATATTCTAGCACCCAGCCCTTTTTTCATATTCTATGTTTTGGAAGGAAGTCACCAAATCCAGCCCCCATTCAGGAGGTAGTGAGTTGGGGGAGCCTGGAGGAGGAGTACCTATTTATATTATTTGTAATTCTTCTGTAAGCAAAATTTATCTTTTCTACCCTTTGTTTATTTGTTAGCTCATTTGTTTATATCAATATGGACTTGTGTGTATTTATTTTATACTGAGGCTTTTAAACAAATACTAGACAATTTTGTTTGCTGCTGAGATTGTTCCAGCTTTGGCAGTTGGAGGTGCTTTCAGGTATTTAGATTAGCTTCTGTGTAGCTTTGGCACACCCCCTATCCCCTTATTTATTTATCCTTTTATTTATTTTAGCATCCTTACTTTCTGGCACTATAAGGTACTCTAGTCTTATCTTGTGTATTTCCTGCCCCAGGTCAGCCATTTCTCCTAGGAGCTCTGGTTTCTTTGATTGGAGAACGATTATTTGCAACCAAGATCTGGGCTCTCTGTGTGCATATTGCTAATGGGGTATTACTGCTTCTAGGCCCTCTCAGTGCACGGAGCAGGGAAATGTGTGAGCAGGAAAATGTGTGAGCACTCAGTCATCCATGTGTATATACACATTTGCAATTATTTCTGTATCCATCCATCTGTGTGTGTGTGTGAGCGTGTGTAAGTGTGTGTGTGTGGATGTGTGTCTGTAGTTTAATATAAACTAAATATGAATTCTTACTGACTCTAATGCAATATTCTGTCCCTTATAGTCTCAGTGCCTTGCTTATTGTAACATTGTAACTTTCTCTGACAGGGAGTAACGAGCTTCCATGATCTGTTATTTATTAACTTATTTGAAAGACCCCAGGATAATTAATGTAATTACAGAATTGTTAGCTTGTGCCCTTGTGAGAAACAAACTTACCAACTAGAGTACAATCCTCAGAGTCAGTTCTTCTTTTCTTTGGCTTTATAATTTTCCGACAAAACAGTTTTTCAAAGTCTCTGAAGTTCCCCACTCCTACCCCTTCAGTCTGCTTTGAAACTCAACCAGTGGATCCCAGAATTGAACAAATATACAAGTAACGCTGTTAGATTTATATATTGGACTTTGTTCAATTCTGGGATCCACTGGTTGAGTTTCAAAACGTATATCTGTTAAAGATCATCGTATGTGATGTAAAGTTATATGGGTTTTGATAAATGCAGAGAATCATGTAAACACTACTCCATTTTCAGACAGAAGAGTTTTGAAAAAAAATCTGTACTTGCGTTTTGCATAAAGAGATGCAGATTGTGTGTGCTCCTTTGCGTCTTGTTTCTTTCATTTACTATCATTTGTAAACAACAGGCCGGTGTGTGTCACTAGAGTTTCTTTCTTTTAATCATTTGTGATGGTCTATTATTTAAATGTATCACTATTTATCCATTCTACATATATTGAACATTTGGGCTGCTTCCAATTTGGGGCTATGAAAAACCATGCTGCTATAAAGATTCTTACATATTTCTGGTGAGCATATGCAACCAGGACTGTTGTGTTGTTGAGTTCACACATTTACTGCTTTTGTTTCTGGGGCTAGTCCTTCTTTTTTGTGAGTTTTTAATTTAAAAAATATTTTGTGCTTATCTAACTTTTTAACTACTTGTAGATGGAAGGATTCTGTATAAATTTAGTTTATCATCTTCTGGAGCATAACTGTCTCATTAATCTTTACAATAATTTTCTAATGTGGATGTCCTATTGTTTCCATTCAATCAATTAAGAAATTGAGAGTCAGGAAGATGAATCACTTTGCCTGTGTCCTTCCTTTCAGTGGTGCAGCTGAGAATTGAGTCCAGTTAGCTCTGTCTCCCAAACTCAGGTTTTCTCCTCTCTTTCCCAGCTGTAAAACCCTACTCAAAGCTGACCCAAAGCTGTAACGTAAATTTTAAAATGTCTTCTTCCTCCCTTTCCTGCCAATCACCTTTTAATAGTGTCTCCATAGCCTGGACTTACAGGCCATGACAATTCCCTCTGCCTTAGACTCAGCACCCAAGAGACTTCTGCCTGACTCCATGTGATTTTCATGCCTTTGACATTTCACACAGGGGTTGCAGGCTGGAAAGGAGGACAAAGGAGAGGAAGACAGAGGGGAGAGAGCAGAGGAAATAGGAAGAAAGAGAAGACACTGGGTTTGTACACCCTCCTTTCTTCAGTCCAGGGGATCCAGACCCCAACCCAGTTGCTATTTCAAAAAGGGGTTGTGAGTGCCACTCTCTCCCCAGACCAAGGGGTCTCCAAATCTAAATTCCTTTAGTCACTTCATTGGTGGGGTTCTTTCATGTGCCACTACATATTATGCTGAAATGTCTGTTGGCAAAGAAGGCAACTCTAAGAATGTCTCCCGCATTGGTGCCCTGGTATGCAGTGAAGACAGACCATGTTTAGAAGGGATGCCTCCATTCTCAGTGGTCACAGCACAGGGTAGGGGCATGCTGACCTCAGTCTCTACCCTTCCAGAATCAGAGAACCATGACTTCCTCCTGGTCCAAGACTGTAAGTGGATGGGACATTTGGCTAAAGCCAGGAAAAAAAATGTATCTCTGCCCCCTTTTCCTTGAAAGCCAAAAGTGAGTTTTATCAGTGATGAAACTCAGAAATGCCCATAACCCTGAATTACATTGTATGGGGGTTGACTGCAACCTCAGTGAAAATCAGACCAGAGGAGGAAGGAGATGCAAGATTTCTGCTTCTACAAACCTTAGCGTTTGACAAAGCAGGACTTTAAAGATTAAAGTTCACGACCCCTGCTCAGGAAGGACAGTGGACAAGCTGGGAAAGTCTTCTAGGTCCTGGCTTACACTCTAAAGTGACCTCAGAGGCGGGGTCCAACAAGAGAAGGGAAAAACATCATTTTTCCAATAAGCAAATTTCAGAATGGCAGGGAGGCTGTGGGTGGTAAGCAGTGCAGAAGAGCTGCAGAGGAGTAAAGGATGAACCAACAGATGCCCAAGCATGTGGTCTGCTGGTGTGGCACAGGGTGAGGGTGGTGTTTCACTGGGAGCCAGGGAGACTCCTCCCAGCCCACAATAGCCATAAGCCAGAGAAGAGAATCAGTGAGAGAGTTGACCAGTGACCAAAATTTAGTTTGCCTGACACTCAGCTTCCTCCCAGTCCCTGAATGTATTTCAAAGTCAGCTGACGGTGAACTACACACCCTGAATTGAAAGAGGAATAATAATCCAGAAGAAAGCAGTGTCTGTGCAAAAAAAAACTTTGGGAATAAAAGGAGCAAGGATGACAATGATCAGCATGTAGATGTAGCTTCACCCACGGGAAAGATCACACCCAAAGCGGATAAAGATGATGAGTTAGGAGCTCCCCATACTAATACTCAAGGCAAGAGGGGAGGATAACATGAGTGGGAATACACTGTGCTTCGGGACTGGCTGTCCAAAGAGAAGAAGCAGGAAGAATTGATCCATAAACACCCATCTCCCACTGGGTGGTGGTTCAAAGGGTATAAACGCCCGCACTCCCTTGGCACCCATGTGTGGATGCTGCACAGGTTTTCCTGATGTTCCATGCCTTGGCCTCAATAGCAAAGCCTGAGGAGGGAGGTAAGGGGCTCAAGGCTTGTGACTGAGGCAAGGCCTTGTCTCCAGTTATGCCTGGACCACAGATCTGGTGGCTGCAGCAATGCCTAGAACAAGACACATGTTGGCTAACACGAGCATAGTTCATAAATTAAGGAGGTAACCATGAAGAAAAATTAAAATAAGTTATAAACTTCTCAAACTATCGGAAGGAAAACATTTGAAAGGACATAAAGAAAATAGGCCATATAAAGACACATTTTTAAAGCAATGAAAGAATTTTACAAAGCATAAGCAAGATGATAAACTAGCTAAGAACAAACACGAATGTCTTATGTGTACATAATATGCAAATGAGATAAACTCCTATTAAAGGAAAACGCTCTCAGATTGTATCAAAAAGCAAAGAAATTATATGCCATAGACAAGAGCATCTAAACCAAGTGACAGATCGGGCATGGTGGCTTACATCTGTGATCCCAGCACTTTGGGAGGCTGAGGCAGATGGATCACATGAGGTCAGGAGTTCAAGACCAGCCTGGTCAACATGGCGAAATCCCATCTCTACTAAAACTACAAAAATTAGCTGGGCGTGGTGACAGGTGCCTGTAATCCCAGCTACTCAGGAGGCTGAGGCAGGACAATTGCTTGAACCCAGGAGGCAGAGGTTGCAATGAGATGAGATGGCACCACTGCACTCCAGCCTGGGTGACAGAGAGATACTCTGTCTCAAAAAATAAAGAAATAAAATAAAAGGATGGCTGAGCTCATACCTGGCAAGTGCAGTGAAAGGCAAGCAGAAGTCAAAGCCTCAGTACCCACCAAGGTTGAATTTAAGGTGAAAAACACAAAGCAAAAGGCCAAAAAGAGCCTTTCACAAATGGATACAATTCTTAATGGTCTGTCATGAATATTTTTGCATCTGTACATGGCAATGAATTCATTTATAAAACCCAGAAAAATCAAAGGAAAGAGAGACAAATATAATAGTCATGGGTGACTTCATTTCTCAGCCCATGATAGATTCAATAGATAAAAGAAGTGACCCTAACATGTAATAAAGTAAAATTAATAAATTATGACTGATAAAGTCAAACTATGTAACTGCACTTCAGCAACGGATAACACACTCTTGCTACGTCTGAAACATCTGTCGGAATGTTTATCAAATTGGCCACATAGGATATTAGGACATAAAATAACAGTACTTTCCAAAGAGTAGAAATGATAAGGAAGACACTCTCTGATTGCAATTTAATGACATCAGGTAATAATAACAATAAAATATAACCGCAACAAAAGCCTGTCACTAAAACAATCAAACACCCACATTCTCCCAAAAAACATACTGTCATGTTAGGAAATCCAAAGCAAAATTGCAGAATATTTAAAAAATAAGATCAATTAAAATGCTATGTCGCTGGGCGTGGTGGCTCACGCCTGTAACCCCAGTGCTTTGGGAGGGTGAGGCAAGCAGATTATCTAAAGTCAGGACTTTGAGACCAGCTTGGCCAACATGGTGAAACCCTGTCTCTACTAAAACTACAAAAATTAGCTGGGTGTGGTGGCGTGCACCCGTAGTCCTAGCTACTTGGAGGCTGAGGTAGTCTAGAATCGCTGGAACCTGAGAGGTGGAGGTCGTGGTGAGTGGAGATTGTGCCATTGCACTCCAGACTGGGCAACAAGAGTGAAACTCCATCTCAAAAAAAAAAAGTAATAATAATAATCAATTTCCGGCCGGGCACGGTGGCTCAAGCCTGTAATCCCGGCACTTTGGGAGGCCGAGGAGGGTGGATCATGAGGTCAAGAGATCGAGACCATCCTGGTCAACAAGGTGAAACCCCGTCTCTACTAAAAATACAAAAAATTAGCTGGGCATGGTGGCGCGTGCCTGTAATCCCAGCTACTCAGGAGGCTGAGGCAGGACAATTGCCTGAACCCAGGAGGCAGAGGTTGCAGTGAGCCGAGATCACGCCATTGCACTCCAGCCTGGGTAACAAGAGCGAAACTCCGTCTCAAATAATAATAATCATCATCATCATCATCATCATCAATTTCCTTGACCAAGTCTCTTATAGTTACATTTCCAGCCCTAACCCTGCCTCAGTCATCCCCACATTCGTACTCTAGTACTGTCATCTCCAACACTAAGAACTGGTTCAAGTCTTCCAGTTCTAAAGCCCCATGGACACCTCTAGTTGGAGATGACTTACCTTAACTATTTATCCCCTCTTCCTGACTTTACCCTCCTACTTGGATGCGATAGATTATCATAACAACCATCACCTCCTTGCCTTTCTTCCTCGTCCTCTTGTCTAAGGAAACCTAAATGCTGATTGATACAGCATCGATCTTCTAGGTGTTTCCACTCAGGCAACTGACCATTGCTCAAACGCATCACACAAGGATGACCCAGAGGGGCAGGATCTTCCATCTGTTTTAGGAGTGTGTGTGTGTGTGTGTGTGTGTGTGTGTGTGTATGCACACACTCATGTATTTTTGGAATTCCCAGGGCCTCCCAAACTTTGCCCTAGCAGATTTCAGAAGATACATGTGGTTTAGGGGGAAAAGCAGCATGTTCAGAGATGTGGTAGCCAGCTTTTGAGATGGTGCCCTTGATCCCTGTCTCCTGTTATTCATGTTCTTGTGTAGTCGCCTACCACATTGTACCACGGTGGGTCTGTATGACCAGTAGAATATTGCAGAAGTGATAATAGAGCATTTCTGAAGTTAGGTTATAAAATTCACTGAGGCTTTGAGCTTGATCTCTCTCTGTCTCTGTCTGCCTCCCTCTCTCTTATCACTCACCTAGGGGAAAGCCAGTTGCCATCCCTATGGAGAAGCCTCTGGGGTAAGGAAGTGAAGGTCTCTTTCAGCAGCCACATACATAAATTTGGGAGAGATTCCTTCAGCCTCAGTTGAGCTCCAGCTGATACCGTCCTTGTGGCCTTGCAAGAGACTGAGGCAGAGCAACCCAGCTAAGCTGCTGCCAGATTTCTGACCCCTAGGAACTAAGGAAATAAATATCTGTTATTTTAAGCCACTAGGTTTGGGATAGTTTGTTGTGTTGCAATAGATAACTAAGGCAAAGGGATATCATACCAGTCCAGGTTTGGGGATCATTGCTGTTCACTGTGCTACAATGTGGATGTGGTCCACAGGAATGCCGAGAAGGTGGTATCAGAAGCACATGGCTGTCAGCCATGGTGTCACATGCCCCACCTGGACAGTCATGGGGAAATACGTCATTCTTTGTGAGTGTTTTGAGGCTGACATCTGCCCCTCAGGTGTTATGGCTATCATCTGTCTTTCAAATTAACATTCTGTGTGTTAATTTCAAATTAACATTCTCCGTGTGTGTGCATATATACACACACACACATGCATTTTCTTGCCAGTTTATTTGAAAGTAAATTGCAGACATGATGACACTTCACCTCCTGAGTACTTCAACATGTATCATCCAAGAACAAGAACCTTCTCTTATACAGCACAGTTATCAAATGAATGAATTTGCCATTCAAGCATTAACATCTACTATACAGTCCGTATTCAAATTGTATTCAAAATGTATTCAAACAGCTCTTCAATCTACCCAAACCATCTCTTCCAGCCTAGGTTCCCCCCAAAAATGAGCTTGAGACTTGTCCCCTGGTTCCTCTCTCCCCTGGTTGCTGATGAGCGCAGGGGCATTAACAGCCTTGCACATCCAGCCTAGGCATGGGCACTCTATGTTGGGGGGTTCAAAGAAGCACCCAGGCTGAAATCAAGGGTCCCATAGCAGCTCAAGTCTGAAGACAGACCTTGTCAGGCTGCACCTGCATAAAGCTGATTAAAGCCAGCATGAAATGTTGCTAAAGCAATGGCTGGAGAAATAGGTGGAGCTAAGAGAATTTGGAAAGACACAGAAAAAGTATCTGATGCAATGTCCTTTATAACCCTTCCCCAATTTTGTAAATCTAAGACTAATCAGGGATTTGATCATTAATCATATTGCATTAAAAAAAAAAAAGATGGAGTTTGATCATGTTGCCCCGGCTGGCCTCAAACTCCTGGGCTCCAGTGAACCTCCTGCCACAGTCACCCAAAGTGTTGGGATTATAGGTGTGAGCTACCATAGCCAGCCCACTTTGCATTTGATTGTCAATTCTTATTAGACTCTTTTATTTCAAAGTATCTTCCCACCTTTAAATCTTTGTATAAATATATAAAATGCTTTAAATTGTTATGTATGTATATATCTATATAGTCATATATATGATGATATTGTCCTTTTTGAGGAGTCCAAGTCATCAGAATATGCTAATTATTTCATGATTAAATCAGGTTGAAGTTTTCACTAGAGTATCATATAAACGTTTTGTACTTCCCATTGCATTATCTCAAGAGGTACATAATGTCAGTTTGTCCCAATTTTGGTGATATTAAATTTGATCACCTAGTTAAGCTGGTATCCACCAGCTGTTGCCCATGGGTATATTTTCTTTTAGTAATTAACAAGTAACTGTGGGGTGATTATTGGAGACTGTGTGACTATTCTATTCTCCCACATCATCTCATCCAGTGGTTTTGGTGTCCATTGATGATTCTTGCATTATCACATTGTTGGCTGCAAAATGGTGATTTTGGCATGTGGATTTTGAGAGATTTGAGATGAAGAGGCTAAGAAGGTTCAGAGAGGTTAGGCTAGGACCCTTGATTGGGGCTTTCTGACTCAATGTCTAGATTATTTCCATTTCTCCCTGCTGTAAGGCAGCCTGCTCCTTACCCTTTACCTATGAGTGATGGGTCATGGCAGTCTGGACCAGATGCCATGATACCTGGATCCTCAACATCCTGCCTGTCTGGGGGAGGACGGTGAAGATTTAAGACTCCTCAAGGCCTCAGCCTCCTGCAAAAAGACAGCAAGAGAAGGAGGAATGAAGGATGCTGGGGGTGGTGAGTGATGCCTATGACTCACTACAGCTGTTGGCCATGGATACTATCACGAGGAGGAATCTGGAGGCCACAGTGTCTGCATTTCCATCTGGGCTGGAAGATCAGAACGTATTGTTATAGCAGTACCTCTGATCACGTCTAGCATCTCAGCCACCACCTGTCCACACACAGGTGTCCTCTTGCTCCAAGGGACTTATTTCAAGCCTAGTGCTCCTCAAGGAAGTACCTCAACATGCTGGTGTGCATATGTGCCACGTTGCTAGTAATTTGTTACTAACAATAAATTACTGGCATTTGCAAATGAGTTCATCTTTTTTTAAAAAAATACAATTAAAATTAGAGAGAATTCAAGGTGATCCCTGTAACAGTCTCCAAGATTTGCCTTCTTGCATGCAAAGTGATGACGTTTTATCTGTGAGATGGAAATTACACATGAGAATTTGTCTTGAGTGTTAAGGGGGAATGTAACTAAGAACTGACATTTCAATAGGAAGTACGTGGATATGTCATATTTTTCCACTCCCTGGATGCTGAGAGTCAGTGGTCAAAAATCTGCAAGGTGGTACTATCTGCTAAAAGATTCTAGGAAAACTCTGGTGACAAAGACCCCTGTTCTGCCCATTATCCAGAGAAGACAGCCCAAATAAGTAGGTCATGTGGTTAGCTGAGCTGCAGGCTCATAGGTTTGAAAGACTTAAGGAGCGTGACCCGAAACAGCAGCGGCAGAACATTCACCGTTCCCACACCAATCCTCACATGTGTCTGGGGTCAGGCAATGCTGTCATGACGGTCTCTGGATTTATTTTGGGTCATCAGGTGGTTCAGCTCCATGAAGGTCAAGTGGGAAATTAGTGTGACCGACCTTTTTGGTTTGTCTGGGACTCTTCCAGTTTAGTACTGAAAGTTCTGCATCCCAGAGACCCCCTATTCCCAGGAAAACAGGATGGTTGGGCACCGTAACTGGCAAAGAATCCTGTCCAGATCTGAAAAGGCCACTTTCACTTTCCTGGAAAATATAGTACATTAGTCAATCTTCTGACTTTTGTCCCTAGAGAGAGAATGACAGTCATAGTGGGACAAAAGAGGAGATTCTGGCTCGTCTGCATTTCAGTCTATGCTTTACACACGTGATATCTGGAAGGTTCTCTGTGCCTATAGGTTCATATATGCACACCCATGTGGCACACAGCAAAATGCCTTTCATTCTAACTTGCGACCACTTTTTCTTTCTACAAAACAGCTCTTATTAATAGCTCATTAATAGCTCATGATGTTCGACTGATTTCTAAACCTAAGGGCTCCTCTCTGTCATCATCTTATATCATTCAACAGTCACATAGGAAATCCAAAAGAATGAATCTGTGGACAATTAATTAGAATTAATAAGTGAATTTTGCAAGGCTGCTGGATGAAAGTTCAATATAAATCAATTGTATTTATATATACTAGAAATCAACCACTAGAAAAGTAAGTTTAAAAATAGCATTTTGTATGGCATCAAACTCCATCAATGCCCAGCAAATACCTAAAAATAAATCTAATTAAAGATGTGTAAGAAGGCACTCTCTAACACTAGAGATTCTTAAACTTCAATGTGCATCAGAATTACCCAGGGAGTTTATTAAAATACAAACTGCTGGACTGCAAGCCCAGAGTTTCTGATTCAGGAGGTCTGGGGTGGGGCTGGAGAATTTGTTGTCAGGGATTGCTGGTTCTGTGGGCTGTGGATCACATTTTGAGGATTTCTGCTCAACACTGAAAACTATAAAACATGCTCTTGTCACTTCTTGAGTGTTCACTCCTTCAAAGTCTTTTCATCCTTTGTTCCCAAGGCACCACATACTCCTGGTTCCAGCTCTGCTCCTTCTCCTTCATTTTTCTGGTTTTTTCATTCTCACCCACCACTCAGACGTGCAGCTCCTGCAGGCCCTGTCCTTCTTCAGTGCCCATCTCACTTTGTGCACCCTCCATGGGCATATACCCACACCCATGTTCTCTGATGGTTGCTAAGTTTCTAGCCCAGGGCTCTCCTGGGAGCTCCAGGTTGTCATACCTCCACCTGCTCCCTGGACAGCTCCACTTGGATGTTCTGGAACCTCCTTAGCTTGCATGGCCCCAACTGAACTTGCTTTCTTCTCCCTAAACCTTCTCCTCCCACTCTTGTGCATGTTTAAAAAGAGATCAACTTCCCCATCCATCTGGTCACCCAAACAAGAAACTAGGGCATCATCCCTCACACCTTTTTCCCAATTCCTACCTCACTTCTAGGAGATTTGCTGGACAGAGGGGAGAAGGGCCTGGCTATTCCATAGCACTTCCACTGGTCCCTGTGTGCAGGGTAAGGGTGATAATTAATCACAACTGTGTGAACAGATGCAAGAAGCCATGTGAAGATGAAGATACTGTTGGGGTTACTACTTGTGGGGGTCTGGTTTGCAGACTTTGACTTAGCAACAGATGAATAAAGTATAATGACAAACAGATATTATGCTTTGCTAGGTTGGCTGAGGATTTGTGACTGCTTATAGACTCTTTGAAGAGTGCTGTAAACAGTTGTAACTGCTTGCCTTTACTAGCTAGGGAGACTTGCATTTATTTAGTAACGTTTAATTGACAAAGGCTTGAGTGAATACTACTAGGGAGAAGATTAAAGCACAAGTTCTGATGCCCAAAGCAAACACTATTAGAGGGTAATTTTTTTGGTTAACTTCCTCTTGAGAGGGCTATTTGGCTTAAAGGTTAGTTTTAAGACTACATAAGTAAACATGTTAGGTAAACTCTTTTACATACTTTAGCTATTTGTTTTAGTTATCAACTAAATGTAAAGGGGATTTAGGCTGCCTTTAGATGAAACTTTTACTAAAACTATAAAAACATTTTGAAGCCTTCTAATAAAGTTTAAGACTGTTTTGTAACTTTATTATTTTTAATAAAATAATATTATTTTTAATAAAGTTACAAAACATTTCTGCTACCTTAATATTTCTGCTACCATCCTAAGTGAATTCCTACAAGATACAATATCAACTTTATTACAACAGAGGCAGACTGGTGAACTCATGTTTTACTGAGCCCAAAGTTTGTCATATAAGTCTTTTTCTCCTGAATTTTATTTATCACCCAGAGAGGGCTGGAATACCAGAAGAATCTGGGCTCACTCTGGGTGTGTTTCTCTGCTGGTGGATTTGGGAATCCTGTCTGTGAGCCTACTGCATAGAAGCAGCAGCTGGAAGGAGACTGCTGTTGTTCATGAGAAAAGCCAGGCAGTTCTTGGCTAGTGGTTTTTCTTTACATTAACTTCTCCATCAGATAAGGCTTTCCTCTTCTTGAAGGAAGGAGTTAAGAGAAAGATGAAAAATATTCCTCCAATCCTGTCTCATCCTGGGAAATGGAATGGAAGCTTCCATTCCACAGAAACACAAGGAGAGAATGATAAGCATTCCACCCTCAAAAGGCCCCGTATATTCTTGAATGAGTCATTGACCCTCTTTGAGCCTCAGTTTCCCCATCTGTAAATAAAGGCCCTTAGAACAAAAGCTGTGAAGGTCCTTCCAAGCTTTCAGATTTCATTAGATCCTATGAATATGGAAAGGCTGTGCTCCTACAGGTTTTCCAGCCGAAAGCCTGCAGGTAATTTGTCATTTAATTACTCCATGAGAAGTTGGCAGCCCAGCCCTCTCTGGGGGCCCAGAGGATGCTCCTGCAAAGATCAGTGTGGCTTGCATCGTACATGGCTGAGAAATGAAAGGAGTCAGGACATAATGCAATGCAGTGTCTGGCAGACACAAAAAGGAAGATTGGCAATTCATTTGTTCTTTTATTCATCAGGTAGACATCGAGCATCTACTGGGGACCCTTCGTTAAGAGTTGGGGTGACTGAAATCCACATAGCCTAGCCTGTTAGTCAGGTCAAAATGTAGCCAGGGAGTTAAGAGATGGGCACAGCCAACTGTTTAAAAAACCCAGAAACACAAAGAGTAATCAAGGCTCAAAGAAAAATAGAAAAGAAAAACCCTATAGGATCAGTGCTGGAAGGGCAGGGCAGCTTCTGCTAATTGAGGGTAGAGTGGGAAGGCTTCTTGGAGAAGATGGCAATAGCTCCTAGGGGTAGAAAGCCCTGGGCCTGCAGAGACTGGCTGTGGAGGGTCTTTCCAGGGGAAGGGAATGACATGAGTCGAAACAGAAGGCTGGAAGCTTAGGGACAGAAAATAACTCTGTTTCACTTGAACAGCAGTCATGGAGGGGAAGAGATGTGGTGGATCCAAGACAGGGCATTGACCTTACCCTAGAGATCTCTCTCATGCTCCATCCTCAAGCCCCAAAGCAACCTCTGATCTGATTTCTATCTCCATAGGTGAGTTTTCCTATTCTGAAATTTCATAGAAATGGGAATCCTACGTCTTGTTCTCATTTATATTTGGCTTCTTTCATTCAATGCCTATTTTTACTAGGCATGGTGATTCATGCCTGTAATCCCTGCACTTTGGGAGGCCGAGGTGGGCAGATCATCTGAGGTCAGGCATTTGAGACCAGCCTGGGCAAAATGATGAAACTTGTCTCTACTAAAATAAAACAAAACAAAACAAAAAATTAGCTGGGTGTGGTGGTGAGCACTTATAATCCCAGCTACTCAGGAGGCTGAGGCAGGAGAATTGCTTGAACCTAGGAGGTGGAGGTTGCAGTGAGCTGAGATCGCGCCATTGCATCCTAGCCTGGCTGACAGAGCAAGACTCTGTCTCCAAAACAAACAAGTAAAACCCTATTTTTGAGATTCATCCACGTTGTATAATGTGTATCAGTAGCCTTTGTTTCTTTCCATTTTTGCTGAGTAGTATTAAACTGTATGGCTTTGCCGCAGTTTACCCATTCTCCTGAGAATGGACATCTGGATTAATTCTGCTTTCTGACTATCATGAAAAAGCTATGAACAATCTCGTCCAAGCCTTTCTGTGGACATATGCTTTTATCTCTCTTGGATAAATACTTCGTATGGAAACATCAAGTCCATAGGGTAGATGCATGTTTAACTGTTAAAGATATTGGCAGAGAGTTTCCCTATGTGGCCCTTGGCCCTATCTAGCTAGGAATTCTCTTTGCTTCAGAAATAATGGGACAGAAACACATTTTTAAAAAGCAGCATTTTCTGCTTCTGGGCTTCTCTTATCCCAGGCATCAGTGACTAAGCCATGGAAAAGTATCAAAGCAATTCTAAAATTAGGTCTCTTTGCAACCTGCATGTCCAGCTATTATGCTTAGTACCCTACCTCCCTCCCCCGAATGAAACTCATCCATGAATATTCAAAATATTTGGTGTTGCATCTTTGAAGACTGCCTCAGTCCAAGCTTCTCCAAAGAGACCTGCCATGTGTGTGAGTGAGAGACGGGGTAGTTCAAATACAGCCAGTCCGCTCTGAGCAGACACTTTCAGTTAAAGCCTGAAGACTCTGAAGCTCTAGTGAATTGGCCAGGGAGTGGAGAAAGCCTCTTCTGCCAGTCTGCATTTCTACAGACTCGTTTTTATACCTTATGTTTATTGGGTTCTTACCCAGCCTCTCCTAGGGGAAAACCCCTTGGAGGCCATCTCTATTTTACAAGTGAAAGTTTGGAGAGAGGAATGCTACTGGCTGTGGTTGCCCAGGGAGTGCATGGCCAAGCTGAAGCTGTCTCTCTTTAGTTCTTTCTCTGCTGTAGATCTCAACTCCTCCCAATTTTAGTGGACATTCATGGTTCCTTTCCCCCTTATTAAAGCTCATCCTTAGGCCAGGCACGGTGGCTCATGCCTATAATCCCAACATTTTGGGAGGCCGAGGCAGGCAGATCACCTAAGGTTGGGAGTTCGAGACCAGTCTGACCAACACAGAGAAACCCTGTCTCTACTAAAAATACAAAACTAATCAGACGTGGTGGTGTATGCCTATAATCCCAGCTACTTCTGAGGCTGAGGCAGGAGAATCGCTTGAACCTCTGTGGGGCAGAGGTTGTGGTGAGCCAAGATTGTGCCATTGTACTCCACCCTGGGCAATAAGAGCAAAACTTTGTCTCAAAAACAAAAAACAAAACTCATCCCTGCATATTGGTGCTCCTATCCTCACCTAAAAGCAAGGTGAGGAGATTGAAGGAGGTCATATGCCAGGTCCAGGTCTGTTCTGCTCATGCAGAGTAAATCAATCACTGTGACATGAGTTTTGCAAAAGAGAAAGGATTTATTTGCAAGGGCACCAAGTGAGGATAACGGGGGTCACCTCTCACATCCGTCTCCCCACAGGTAAGTCTTGGAGCTATTTATGGGCTAGAGAAGTGGGGTGGTCTAAGGTGTGGGGAAAGGTGATTAGCAGTGGAGAGAAATGAAGTAATAAGTTCATTCTGTGCAAGCGTAGTCAGGGTTCATGGCATTTCATGGGACATAGGTACAGAAAATCATGGTCTGAGGGTGGAAGGTGGAGTTTTTGGTCCTCTGATATAAAAAAGACCACCTCTTGGTCACTTGCACAGGCCCAGTTGAATACTTGGTGATCTTGACTGGTTCAAGAGCTGGCCCTAGTTCCTGAAAAAAACTGAAGTGGGCTGGGCGCAGTGGCTCAGGCCTGTAATCCTAGCATTTTGGGAGGCTGAGGCAGGTGGATCATGAGGTCAAGAGTTCAAGACAAGCCTGACCAAGACAGTGAAACCCTGTCTCTACTAACAAATACAAAAATTAGCCAGGCATGGTGGCGGGTGCCTATAATCCCAGCTACTTGGGAGGCTAAGGCAGAGAATAGCTTAAACCCAGGAGGTAAATGTTGCAGTGAGCCGAGATCACACCACTGTGCTCTAGCCTGGGCAACACAACAGCACTGTCTCAAAAAAAAAGATAAATAAATAACTAACTGAAGTGACCACTGCCATGTGGCCTACGAATGTTACTATAAAGTAGCTGGTGAAGGTTAAGTTTCAGCATCCAGCCACAAGGCCTTCAGCTACCTTCAGCTTCACGGAGAAAGAGGAAACAATCAGAAAAAGCAAGCAACCAAAAGCAAGCAGGCAGGTAGACCTGATGAAGCTAGCCCCTCGGTTTCAATGACAGCATAAGAGAGCCCTTCAGGAAGCTCTTATGGGTGAAGGTGCTAAATGCAGCTCTGTTGACTACCGTCTCCCTCAGGTTCAGTCTTTCCATGAGCACCAACTCTTGAGACACTGAGAAACTTCTTACTCAGGGCCTGGAGGAGATTCCAGAAATCTGAGCTCCTCCCAGAGCCAGAAATGGAGGCAAGTTCTGGTGCCTGGAACCCAGCCCCTTTGCTTTCTTTTGGGAATAACAAAAGCCTTCTTCCTGTCTGGAGGACACTGGGTTCTTGAAGGGCCATCCCTAAGGCAGATGCAGTGCCTGACCCAGACTGAGAGTGGGAGAGCCCGAGCTCCCTCATCCCCTGATACAGCGTCTCTGTGTGCGGCTGAGGCAGGCTCTGCTGAGCTTCTCCTAAGGACAGAGCCAGAGAACATCCACTTCTTCTCAGCATCTTCTTTTTTTTTTTTTCCGAGACAGAGTCTTGCTCTACTGCCGAGGCTGGAGTGCAGTGGCATGACCTCGGCTCACTGCAACCTACACCTCCTGGGTTCAAGCGATTCTCCTGCCTCAGCCTCCTGAGTAGCTGGGATTACAGATGCCCATCACCACGCCTGGCTAATTTCCGAATTTTTTTTTTTTTTTTTTTAGAGAGACAGGGTTTCACAATGTTGGTCAGGCTGGTTTAACACTTCTGACCTTGTGATCTGCCCACCTTGGCCTCCCAAAGTGCTGGGGTTATAGGTGTAAGCCACCGCGCCTGGCCTCCAAGCATCTTTTTGGACATTTCTGGGCAAGAGAGCAGGGGAGGTGGCTGAGCTGCTCCCCACCTCCCTGGAGGGAGGGTTTTATCAAAGTTCTACAAGTCCAGCCAAAGAATAATCTGCCCTGAGCTGTGCCTCTAGGAGGGCCGGTGTCTATGTGGGGACACTTCCTGGCAGAAGCTGCCCTTGTGGGTCTCACTACTCCTCCCACCCTTGTCCCCTCTCCTCCCTTTACCCATCAGGATGGTGTCAGTGGTGGTCAGGGTGGAAGGTGGAATCCCTTCTTCACCATGGCTGTTGCACTTCTGTTGAACACTGTCTCCCTGTTGACCCTTGACTCCTAAATGTCAAAACTCTGTCTAGGTCGATGACTCACCCAATAACCTTGGGTCAGTCCCAGTCCCCTCCTCATTCCTGGCTCCACGTTGTCATGTGTTACTCCAGGGGTGGTGACAAGGCTTCCAGAAGGCCATATGCGTAACTGGTGAAGCTTCTACCTCTTTGAGGGACCTTTGTTGGGGGAAAAGGTGGCCGGGGCCACTGATTCGAACCCAGGGTGGATGTCCCCGAGGTTATAGTTTCCAGTTATTTAAACGAGCCCTGTAGATTTAGGACAGTCAACTCCATGGCTACATAGAAAGTCCTGACTCCAGCAGGAGAATGCCCCTTGCATCTGTCTCCCCACAGGTGAGGCTTGGAAGATATTTATGGGCTAGAGAAGTGGAGTGGTCTAAGGTGTGGGGAAAGGTGATTAGCAGTGGGGGAAAATAAAGTAATAGGTTCGTTCTGCACAGAGCTCCACCCCTGGCCCCACTGCATCCTGAACCTGGCCGTGGAACTAGGAACTGGGAGCCACAGGGTGGCTGTGCTATCATGAACACCAGGGACTCGCCTGTGCTTTCTCCAATCTGTCCGGCCCTGAATATCGCTGAGGACTAAGTCGTATCTATGACTTCCTAGTGTCTGCCTTCCAAGGTGATTTTATTTTATCCTTTAAGTTGAACCTTATCATGCATTAGAGCCAGGAAATTACATCCTTCACTACACAGCCTCTGTGCTGAAAGGAAGCCAGGTAATGTGATGAACGGAGGCCAAGAGCGGCATTAATGCAGGAACACTGGCAGCTGCCACCGAGACCAATCCCTGGGGCTGCCGTAGGTACCTTGGGCCTTAAGGGGGCTCTACATCAGTCAGAGAGTTGGTCCAGAGAGGGTACGCTCCTCTCACACGGGCGCCTCAGGTTCCTCGGAGAGGAGACAGCGGAGCCCCCTGCAGCTGCTAAGGTGGCTACTTGAGCTGCACCACCATGAGTGCTGGACACGACCGGGACTGCAGCAGTTAGGCAGCCCTTCCTGACCTGCAGGGCACTCGCATTTGGGGCTGATCTTAGGAGAGCTGTGCGATCACTGGCTAAGGACATGGAAAAAGAAATTGCAAATTTCAA
This sequence comes from Callithrix jacchus, assembly GCF_049354715.1. Classification (NCBI taxonomy): domain Eukaryota; kingdom Metazoa; phylum Chordata; class Mammalia; order Primates; family Cebidae; genus Callithrix; species Callithrix jacchus. Next base: position 107,568,588 of record NC_133506.1, read on the forward strand.
TGGTCAATGGTGAGACATTAATGTGCTAAGGCGGGGACTTGTATCTGATGACTGTGGTGGGGAGGTCTTTTCAAGATCCAGGATTTGTCAGTGTAGTGTGGAATATATGAATTATTAAATAATGAATGAGTGAGTGAATATGTGAATGGAGTAGGCATTCTAGTGGCAGGAAGACTACCTGGGGGCTGCTGGACAGCCCAGGCAGTGTGATGGAGATGACTGGCCCATTCCACAGCCCCTTCTGTAACCGACAGGAGAAACTCCTGGCTTTGCATATAGGATTAAGCTGAAACCATGGGCTATAGCCACATCAAGGCATAAGATGATTCTTTTAGATCCTCCTGAATTCTTTGCAGGATCAAAGGGCTTTCAGCGTTGCCTGTGCTCTACCTGTGCCTACATGTTGCTTCCAAAAGAGGAAGGGAGAACCAGAGAACCAAAGCCTGGGGGCTGAGTAAGATGAGATCAGAGAGATCATTTATCCAGCCCCGTCACTGTTCAAGTGGGGAACCAAGGCTAAGAACATGGCAGGAATTTTTCACCCGGCCAAGGAATGTCCAAAGAGGAAGCAGGAAGTAATAGAAAGATTTGGGGCTAAGGGTCAGGAAACATGTGTCCCTGAGTATGCACAAGCACGTGTGTTTTGGCATTATGTTGAGAAAGATCCAGGATTTCTAATCACGGGCAGGGTGGGTCAAAGACGGGGTATCGAAGCAAAGATATCACGAAATCTCTATGCGCTATGCAATTTGCTTCATTTTCTGGATTCCAATTCTAGAAATTACTTCACAATAGAAATCCAGAAGAGAAACCCAATAAACTCAAGTCCTCTGTTGATTTTTCCTTCTCTTCAGCAGTAGCCGTGTTTCAACTACAGTGTGTTGAAACATTTAGCTAAGGAAACAGAAAACAAGAAACAACCCCCTCAACTCCCGAGGCAATAAAATCATCATGAATTCACTGGGATGAATAAGTTTGTTCTCGCCAAAGAACAAGTTATTAAGGATCTGCTGCGAGTGTAAGTCAAGTAAAAGCCTGACTGACAATTTCATCTCCTAGAATTTAGAGGAAAAGGTTGGAGAAACTAACACCTTTTCTCTCCCATCTTTCCTTTTCCAGCATACCCAGAGATACAGGCATACCTTAGAGATACTGCAGGTTCGGTTCTACACCACTGCAATCAAGCAAATATTGCAATAGAGTCACACGGCTGGGTGTGGTGGCTCACACCTGTAATCCCAGCACTTTGGGAGGCTGAGGTGGGCACATTACGAGGTCAGGAGTTCAAAACCAGCCTGACCAACATGATGAAATCCCATCTCTACTAAAAATACAAAAATTAGCCAGGTGTGGTGCCACATGCCTGTAATCCTAGCTACTAAGGAGGCTGAGGCAGGAGAATTGCTTGAACCCAGGAGGCTGAGGTTGCAGTGAGCGGAGATCGTGCCATTGCACTCCACCCTGGGCGACAGAGTGAGACTCTATCTCAAAACAAACAAACAAACCAAAAACCAAAAACCAAAAACCAAACAAACAAAAACAAAAGAGACTCATGCAATTTTTGTTGGTTTTATATGGGATCAACAAGTATATGCTATGCTGTGCCAGGTTTTTTGTTCAAGATTATTTGTGAGATTCATCCATGTTATTGGAAATTTCAGTGCCTTCTTTTCATTGTTTTTAAAAGTTTCACTCTACAAATAGATTGAAATTGATTTACCATTCTTTTTTACTCTCGCTCTGTCGCCCAGGCTGGAGTGCAGATCTTGGATCACTGCAACCTCCACCTCCCAGGTTCAGGCGATTCTCCTGCCTCAGCCTCCTAAGTAGCTGGGATTACAGGTGCATGCCACCACACCCGACTAATTTTTGTATATTTAGTAGAGACAGGGTTTTACCATGTTGGCCAACATGGTCTTGATTTCCTGACCATGTGATCCGCCTGCCTCGGCCTCCCAAGTGCTGGGATTACAGGTGTGAGCTGCTGTGCCTGTCCATTGTTCTTTTTAAAGGAAATTTGAGTTGTTTCCAGTTTTTGCATAATATTACTGTGAACATTCTCAGAGTGTATGCTACAGACATAGCTGTAAGCTGTTTCTGTTGGTCATATGCCCAGGACTAGACTTGCTGGTTATAAGGTATGCATCATCTCAATTTGGTGGAGAAATTCTTTTCCAAAGTGATTGTTCAAACTTACATTCCCTCAAGTAGTATAAGAGAGCTCTAGTTTTCACATCTTTGTCAGCACTTAAAGTCTTTTATTTTAGACAGAATAGTGAATCTCATTGTGGTTTTAATGTGCATTTCCCTGATTAGCAATGATTTTGAACATATTTTCATAGTTTATTGGCCATTTAAATATGCTCTTATCTAAAGTGCTGTTCAAATATTTTGCCTTGTTTTCTATTATTTTTCTCTTATTTATCTGTAGCTGTTCTAAGCATATTTTATATTAGTCTTTGTCAGCTAGATGTGTGGAGAATATCTTTTCGTACATTGGTTTGCTTTTTTACTCTCTTTATAGTGTCATTTGATAAATAATGTTCTTACTTTTAATGTGGTCCAATTTATCAATCCTTTCTTTTAAGTTTAGTGCCTTTGTGTCCTGTTTGAGAAAACTTTATCCCAAGGTTATAAAGACAGTTTCCTTTATCGTTCCCTAGAAGCTTTACTGTTTTGCCTCTCATATTTAAATCTATAATCCAGCTTGAATTAATTTTGTATATGGTGTGAGGTAAGGTACAGACCAACATTAGTTTTTCCCATATGGATATTCAGTTGTTGCCTATCACTAGTTAATGAGAAGACCGTCCTTTCCCCACTGTTGGGCAGTGCCATCTTTGCCATTAATCAATCGTGTGTGTACACACATACACACATATATGTGAGTCATTTTGTGAGTTCTCTATGTGTGCCTTGTGCAAATACAATGCTATCTTAATTACCGTAGCTTTCTAAAAAAAAAAAAAACCTTAACATCAGATAGTAATTGTCTTGGATGTTGTCAGCCCTTTTCAGTTTACATAAATTTTAGAATGATAAATTCCTACATATAGCACCTTCTGGAATTTTAATTAATATTACATCAAATCTACAGATCAATTTGGGAAGAATTGATGTTTTTGTAACATGGCGTCTTCTAGTCCATAAAACACAGCTCATTTATTTAGGGATTCTTTAACTCCATGTTTTATAGTTTTCTAGGAAGAGGTCTCACAAATATTCTATGAGGTTTATTTCTCACTATTTGATTTTTTTATGCTATTGTAAATGCTATGCTTCAAAAAATTTTTTTCTGCTTACTGTAACTATGTAGAAACATAATTTATTTTTATATATCAATCTCATATTAAGTAACCTGAATAAATTCACAATTTACTCTAATAATTTATCTGTAGACTTTTTAAAATTTTCTGTATATGTAATCATGTCACTGGTGAAAAATGAAAATCATGTCATTGTCAAAAAATAACAATTTGGTATTTTTCTCTCTAATCCTATACATTAAAACAAAAAGTCTTTTCTTATTGCACTAACTAGGATTTCTCTAATACAATGCAGAATAGCATTTGTGATAGCAAAGTATCTCCAAACTCTAGGGAATACTTTATATTTTGCTATTAAGTATAATAATACTCCTGTAGGTTTACCAAACTAAGGAGATTTCTGACTATTCTTAATTTTCTATAAGGTTTTCATTATAAGCAAATATTACATTTTTAGGGCCAGTGGCTCACGTCTATAATCCCAGCACTTTGGTAGGCTGAGGCTAGCAGATCACTTGAGACCAGTTCGAGATCAGTCTGGCCAACATGGTGAAACCCCATCTCTACAAAAAACGCAAAAATTAGCTGGGTGTGGTGGTGCATGCCTGTAATCACAGCTGCTTCAGACACTGAGGCATGAGATTCACTTGAACCCAGGAGGCAGAGGTTGCAGTGAGCCAAGGTCGTGCCACTGTACACCAGCCTGGGTGACAGAGCAAGACTCTGTCTATAAATAAATAAATAAATAAATAAAAATATATAAAATTCTTATATGCATTTTTGCATTTATTGAGATGATTACATAACTTTTCTCCTGTGTTTTATTAACATGGCAGTTTGAATCCAGGCTTTCTTTGTTTAAAGCTTTGTCTATTTCTGGCTAGCCATTACTCTTTCAAGGTGACCCTTCAGACGTCCTAACCAAAAGCCTGGGATATAAGAAGGCTCCTCCTCTTTAGTGAAAACTAAATTCCAAATTTTGTCATCCCTCTAAGTATATGAGACTGTTTGCTATTTTAGAAAATCCATTCACCTTCCTGTTTTTGTACCTGTAATTTGCTGACTCCAAGTATGACTTTGGAAAGTCTACATTTCTCTCACCTGCACTTTAGGAGAGCACTCTCTGATGAGCCACAGGCGAGATTCCTGCACATTTCACCGCAAGGACCCCAGAGAACCCGGCACCCATGGCTAAAGGGCAAGGTTTCCAGCCTTAGGAAAGCACTAAGGCACTAAGTGCAGAGCCACAGGATGGGCAGGCCCACAGCATGGATCAGGCTAGTACAGGGTTAAACACCAACCGAATGTGGACTGTCCCCTTCTTCCTTCCATGACAAGCACATGAAATTCTAGTTGAAATGTTGAAAACAGAATAAATCCATTCACAAAGTGATCAGTTGTCAAGTTTGGTCTGGCTGTTTCCAACAGGGCAATATTTTCTAACTGCATCTTCTTATTTAGTTTTTAGATGGCTGCTTGGACACACACATTTAAACTTGTGTTTATGAATAATTTAAAAGGAAAATCCGGCATGGCTAGCAGTAATCAGCTCATCATCAGCTTCCCTAATGATGGGTCCTCCTTTCTCATGCCCTTCCCAGATTCAAGAGAGGTCACCTACGTTTGGACTCAGTTAATGATGGAAATCTGAATCTCTCAGTGATTTGCCAGTTAAGGCCAAAGGGAGCCTTAGCTGATAATGTATCCTAATGACCTTTCATGAAAACCCCTGAGCGCACAGGGTCGACTCAATGAGAATCCCACAGGTTGTATGGATGTCTCCGAGCATCACACTAATCTGGCTTTTTTTATGGAAAGATCCCCGGCTAGAGGGTTAGGATGCAGGATTACCACATGCACAGCTCCACTGGGTATCATTCACACATATAATACAATGGAGCTGCATAGCTTAACAGAAGAAGTTTGAATATGAGTCCTTAACTAAGCAGCTGGGAATGACTTACCACCTGCTGGGCAAGAAAATATGAATTGCAACAGTAGATTAGAGATGATAAAAAAGTGCTGGGATCTCATCCTAGTTTAGGCATTGTTCTGGGGATGCAGTAAGGGTTGGGAAAATGCCCAACCATCAGTGAAGCAGGGATTTCAAGCCTGACCAGCTTGGTATTAACTCTGGAGAAGATGGTGATCTCCCTGGCTGCCAAAAGGTGTCAAGTTAGTCCAGCTGAGCATGACAGGGTGTTTTTTTTGTTTGTTTTTTGATGGAGTTTTGCTCTGTTGCCAAGCTGGAGTGTAGTGGCGAGATCTCTGCTTACTGCAACCTCCAACTCCCTGGATCAAGCAATTCTTCTGCTTCAGCCTCCTGAGTAGCTGGGATTACAGGCACATGCCACCATGCCCAGCTAATTTTTATATTTTTAGTAGAGATGGGGTTTCTCCATGTTGGTCAGGATGGTCTTGATCTCCTGACCTCATGATCCACTGCCTTTGGCCTCCCAAAGTGCTGGGATTACAGGCGTGAGCCATCACACCCAGCCAACAGGATGCTTTGATAGCCATCTAGGAGACTGGGTGAGTGATGGAAACATAACTCCAGTGGTAGACTCCAGACCCAGGGGAAACAGATGACAGAGCACAGACAGACCTGAAGCTCCAGGTGGACTCTGCAGGCAAATGGGACCAGGCAGTCACTGGGCTGTGGGGCAGGATGGTACTGACTCTCAGGAGACACCTGGACCCAGGAGGTATCAGCTCTGGGGATCCAAGTCAGAGCAAGTTGAGCCTCTCCTGAGCTCCTGCCTCAGGACACATAAAATGTCCAGGGCAGAACTGAACCTGCAGGTCGGAGGTGAGATAGGGGTGGCCTCAGTGGAGGGAAGGAGGCAGGTAGTTCCTGGGTGGGGCTGCCAACCTTGATGAGAGTCGGGAAATCAGATTTCAGAGGCTGTTTAGATGTGCAGATACTCATGTGAAGGCAGCCGTTGCTCAGGTGGATTTCTTGAGTTCTACTTCAAAAGCAGGGAGATGTGGTTTTATGAAACCATACTGCCTGGAGTCATACAGACTTGGTTTGATTATTGAGCTCAGGACTATTCAACAAAAATGTTCTGCGTACCTGCCATGAACCAGTGGCAGGGAAGGACATAGACTATGTAATTACAAAAGAGCCAAATGCTACAAAGTGGGAGCATGTTGGGGAGCAGGGGGATAAGAAAGGCTCCCACAAACAAAGGGATTGTGATGTGTATGTGTGAGTGTGTGTGTGTGTGTGTGTGTGTGTGTGTGTGTGGTGGTGGTTCTGGTGGTTGTAGTGGAGGGAATTGGGATATCCCAGGCAGCAAGAACAACATGAAGGAGGTTCTGGAGGTCAGCCCACAAGTGAAGAAGACAGTCCTGTATGCCTGGGTAAAAGAGAGACTGGAAAGTAAGTGGTCTAGGAAGAGGCCAGAGAAGTGGGCAAGAGTGGGATCCCGGCAGGCCTCGGAAGCCTTGTGAAGCATTTTGGTCCTGATTTTTTGGGCCATGGGGTACTGCTAAAGTGTTGTGGGAAGGGCAGTCTCATGATCAGACTTGGGTTTTAGACTCTTTCCATGCAAAGTGTGGACTAGCGGTGTGGCCATCACCTGCAAGTTTGTTGGAAATGCTGACTTTTTATCCTGTATTAGTCTGTTTTCATACTGCTGATAAAGACATACCTGAGATGGGAAGAAAAAGAGGTTTAATTGGACCTACAGTTCCACATGGCTGGGGAGGCCTCAGAATCATGGTGGAAGGTGAAAGGCACCTCTTACATGGTGGTGGCAAGAGAAAAAATGAGGAAGAAGCAAAAGTGGACGCCCCTGATAAACCCATCGGATCTCATGAGACTTATTAACTATCACAAGAATAGCATACAAAAGACTAGCCCCCATGATTCAATGACCTCCCCCTGGATCCCTCCCAGAACACATGAGAATTCTGGGGGATAGAATTCAAGTTGAGATTTGGATGGGAACACAGTCAAATCATGTCATTCCACCCCTGGCCCTGCCAAGTCTCATATCTTCACATTTCAAAACTAATCATGCCTTCTCAACAGTCTCCCAAATTCTTAACTCATTTCAGCATTAACCCAAAAGTCCATACTCCAAAGTCTCATCTGAAACAAGGCAAGTCCCTTCTGCCTATGAGACTGTAAAATCAAAAGCAAGTTAGTGACTTCCTAGATACAATGGGTGTACAGATATTGGGTAAATACAACCATTCCAAATGAGAGAAATTGGCCAAAACAAAGGGATTACAGGGCCCATGCAAGTCCGAAATCCAGTGGGTCAGTCAAATCTTAAAGTTCAAAAATGATCGCCTTTGACTCCAGGTCTCACATCCAGGTAACACCAATGCAAGAGGTGGGTTCCCATGGTCTTGGGCAGCTCAATCCCTGTGGCTCTGCAGGGTACAGCCTCCCTCCTGGCTGCTTTCACAGGCTGATGTTGAGTGTCTGCAGCTTTTCAAGGCACACAGTGCAAGCTGTCAGTGGATCTACCATTCTGGGGTCTAGAGGTCAGTGGCCCTCTTCTCACAGCTCCACTAGGGACTCTGCGTGTGAGTTCCAATGCCACATTTCCCTTCTGCACTGCCCTAGCAAAGGTTCTCCATGAGGGCACCACCCCTCTGCAGCAATCTTTTGTCTGTACATCCAGGCATTTCCATGTATCTTCTGAAATCTAGGTAGAGGTTCCTAAACCTCAATTCTTGATTTCTGGGCACCCACAGGCTCAACACCACATAGAAGCTGCCAAGGCTTGGGGCTTGCACCCTCTAAAGCTACAGCTCAAGCTGTACCTTGGCTCCTTTCAGCCACTATAGCAGCTGGGACACAAGGCACCAAGCCCCTAGGCTGCACACAGCACAGGTATCCTGGACCCAGCCCATGGAACCATTTTTTCCTCTTGGGCCTCTGAGCCTGTGATGGGGAGGGCTGCTGTGAAGGTCTCTGACATGGCTTGGAGACATTTTCCCCATGATCTTGGGGATTAACAGTAGGCTCCTTGATACTTATTCAAATTTCTGCAGCCAGCTTGAATTTCTCCCCAGAAAATGGGTTTTTCTTTTCTATCTCATAGTCAGTCTGCAAGTTTTCTAAACTTTTATGCTCTACTTTCCTTATAACACTGAATGCCTTTAACAGCACCCAAGGCATCTCTTGAATGCTTTGCTGTTTAGAAATTCTTTCACCAGACACCCAAAACCAACTTTCTCAAGTTCAAAGTTCCACAGATCTCTAGGGCAGGGGCAGAATGCCACCAATCTCTGCTAAAACATAACAAGAGTCACCTTTACTTCAATTCCCGACAAGTTTCTTGTCTCCATCTGAGATGACATCAGCATGGACATTTTCTTATCTTCTGAGCCCTCCAAACTGTTTCACTTTCTTCCTTTTACCCGGTTCCAAAGTCACTTCCACATTTTCAGGTATCGTTTCAGCAATGTCCCACTCTACGAGTATCAATCTATTGTATTAGTCTGTCTTCATGCTGCCAATAAAGACAGGCCTGAGACTGGGAAAAAAGAAAGATTTACTTGGACTTATAGTCCCACATGGCTGGGGAGGCCTCAGAATCATGAGGCAGGTGAAAGGCATTTCTTACATGGTGGCAGCAAGAGAAAAAATAAGGAAAAGCAAAAGCAGAAACCCCTGATAAACCCATCAGAGCTTGTGAGGCGTATTAACTATCACAAGAATAGCATGGGAAAGACCAGCCCCCATGATTTCATGACTTCCCCCTGGGCCCTTCCCACAATACATGGGAATTCTGGGAGATAAAATTCAAGTCGAGATTTGTATGGGGACACAGCCAAACCATATCATATCCTCACTCTGGACCTGCATTTTAACAGGAGCTGCATGACTTGATGAACCTCCAACTTTGAAAAGCCCTGTTCTACCATGTTCCCATCAGCTGTTCTGAGAGGTTGGTTGGGAGAGAGCCACAGGACAGCATGGTAGTGTAGTCAGGAAGCTGCTCTTGTGATTCGGGACAGAAATAAGGAGACTTACACCAAGCCTGTGGCAGAAGGGATGAAGAGAGGTCCCCGTAGGGCAGATCAGAACACATCACACCCCTGCTCATATCCCTTCACTTCTGCATCTCAAATATCCCATCTCTTCAACTGGAACTCCCATCTCAGCCTCAGAACATTTGCCTGACAGAATTCTGCACTGCCTCTCATGTCCGTCTCCTCCGGCCCCCTGCCACTGTGGTTCAGTGTCCCCTCCCATCTTTCCCAGGCTGTGACAGCCATCTTCCAATTGGCCACCGCAGCCAGAGTGGTCCATCGAATCACAGCACTGATGCCAGAGCTCCCTAGCTCATGGCCCCTGGTGGCTCCTACCTCTCCTTCAAGATCAAGTACATGCATCTCACCTGGCATTCAGGTTTTTTCACAGGTGGGGCCATGCTCTGGTTACATCTGCATCTCTCACTGCACCTGAGTGGACCCTGGCCTCCAAGCCAATGTAACCACCCTCTACCCCAGGAATATGTGTGCTTCCCCCACTCCCACCTCACACGAGCCTTCTGGAATTCCCCTGTGCCACCTCGGCAGTACTCTCAATCTATTTACATGAAGAGATGACATTTGCTATTGCATTTTCTGGTTACTAAAATATTGTGAGCATATTGCCAATGTTAGGAAGACACTGAAAAGTACAGGAAGACTGAAACTCTGCTGAAAGCCCGCCATCCAGAGACAGTCACTGTGCAGAATTTGTTGTGGCTATTTCTCAGTGATACACTCTGAAAATCCACTGCTAAGAGCCTGTAGACCAGGTTGGCAACCTCTAGCTATAGCTGGGAAAAATCAGGCCCCAGATGGGACACGAGAGTCACTGTTTTGTGCCTCCTATAGGTGTATGGGGTGCCACATCACTTGCTCACAAAGGGCCTCTAACACACTGTGAGGAGAAGCATGGACCTCAGGGCTCTGGCAAAGGCAACTCCATCTCACTACTACAGCGTTGGGATCATTAATGGCTGGAGAGGTAGTGGGTGGTGCAGAAGGCTGGGCTCAGGGGCCCTGTGATGTGTATGTCAGCCCCTGCCTTCTCCTGGTCTGTGGCTCCAGGCACCCCCCATCTCCACTCTGTAGGCTCTCTTCTCTCTGCCCCAACTCTAGCAGCAAGCCAGCCAGCATCCCTTTAGTTCTGTCCAACAAACACTCTTCATGCTCAGCTCTGAGTTAGGAGACACTGGGGACACAGAGCAAGCCAATTATCCCTTCCCTGGAGGATCTCACAGCCTGGTGGGTTAGGGGCAGCTGTCTCACCAGGCTCTGATCCTCCACCAAGAGCTTCTGTAAGTTCTGAGGGTGAGCTCTGGGCCACTGTGGATCCAAGCAGCCTCTGCCTCCTCCCAGCTCTCACTGTGTGCTTCCACTTTCTGATTTGCTCTCCAGGCCCTTCACTGCGACAGGATCTTGCTTTGAATTCGGTCTGCTTGGCTGACACTGCCAACCCTTCTTAGTTCTAGTGGTATCTCCAAGCTGGAGAGTTGCAGCAGACCCCATGAGTGGCAGACAAGCCTTCACAGGCAACTCTGGTCACACACCAGGAGAAGAGACAGGCTCCCCTCCATCCTACCATCTTTGTGACTCCAGAAACACAGAGATATTCTCCAACATTTCTGCCCAGTTCTTTAAGGGCTCATGGCAGGGAAGTCAGACATATCAAAACAAGCCTGCATAAAGTAGCAAGTGTTACAAAGAGAAACACAGGTGTCAACGGAGTACCTTTGACTTTGGAGAGGCAGAGAAAGTCCTTACAGATGGGGTAACATTAAAGCTGGGTTTTGAAAAAAAGAAGGAATTTTACAAGTGACAAAGGAGATGGGGGCATGTTCAGATGTTTATTCTAGAAAGATTTCCCCCCATGCCAGTTAGCATGAAGGAGGGACTGGAGGAGAATTCTGGGGAAGCAGAGAATACAGCAAGGTGGCTGATATGGCCCTCCAGCAGGAGATACACTGAAGGCTGCAGAGGATGGGCTGTGACGGTCAGGGAGGCAGTGGACACTGGCCAGGTGGCCAGTAGCTTCTGGGTAAACTCCAACCTGGAGATCGTGCAGGTGGCCATGACTCAACCCAGAGCCAGGAGGCCTGTGTTAAGCACGCTCTGAATCAAGAGACCACCTAAACGAGCTTTGTGTGAGCAAAAAGGCTGTTTATTCACTTGGGTGTGAGCGTGCTGAGTCCGAAAAGAGAGTCAGTAGAGGGTGGTGGAATAGGAGCTGGTTTCATTCATTGGGGTAGGCAGTGGAAAGTTACAGTTTAGGGTGGTTTTTGCAAGCTGGTGGGGGGTTGTCACAGGGTCCAATGCCACAAGGTTGGCTTATCAGTTGAGGCAGGAACAATGGCAGAATGTTTCAAGGTTGGTTAATCAGGCATTGCAGGAGCTAGCTATTCTTCTTCTTTTGTGGTTTTCCTGTTACCTTGGACTTTTTGGCTCTGGGAGGCCATTTGGAGGTGCACGTGTGGGTCACAGGGGTCACCGTGGCTTAACTATGGTGTAGTCCATGGTGCAGTCAGTTCAAAGACTCTTGCAACCTGTGACCCCTGCTCTGAGCCCTGCTGTGGTGGGTTGGGGTATCTGGGTAGTTGAAGGAATCTCAGCTGGTGGGAGGGCACTTGTAAATGTTTGTTTGTTTTTTTTTTTTTTTGAGACAGTCTTTCTCTGTCACCAGGCTGGAGTGCAATGGTGTGATCTCAGCTCGCTGCAACCTCTACCTCTCGAGTTCAAGTGATTCTCATGCCTCAACCTCCACACTAGCTGGAACTACAGGCACATGCCACCATGTCTGGCTAATTTTTTGTATTTTTAGTAGAGATGGAGTTTCACCATGTTAACCAAGATAGTCTCGATCTCCTGACCTTGTGATCTGCCCACCTTGGCCTCCTAAAGTGCCATGATTGCAGGAATGAGCCACTGCACCTGGCCATAAGTGATCTTAAGAGATTAAGTGCATCCTTTATTAAGAAAAATGGGGACACCTCTGCCAATTGCCTCGAATTTATCTGTGTCGTGTCACCTCCCCCAAATGGGATATAACACAGAACTGCAATTATTTTGAAAACCCTAAATTGGCTTCTTTTTGCTAGGAAAATTGCCCTTGGTTCAATTAATCCCTATCCTAAAGAAGCAGTCAGACATCTGATTGCAAGAGGAGTTGAGGGTGAGAAGGCTGCTCCCCTCAATTCCTCTACTGTAATCCAATTACAACGACTTTGATCAGAAGCTGCCACACTTTAGACTGGGGGCTGCAAAGCTCCACACCCCGTGAGGACCCCCTCGGTCCCCTATACGAGCTCACAATCTAGCTGGGAAACAGAAATAAGCTAATAAACCAATAACTAGCTCTGATACTAAGCTGATTGAGCAGAGAGCCAGGGAATTTGAGGGAGAACGTTGAAGGATGGCTTCCTGGGGAAGGTAAGAGTAGATAGGGCTGGGCCTTGGGACAGGCCAGCCCAAGCAGAGTGACTGGGGAAAGAGGGCTTCCAGGCCGAGAGGACATCCTGATGAAGATTCAGGGGGTGAAAGGAGGAAATCTGTTCAGGAAAGTGTGGGTAGGTGGGTGTTGCATGGTGTAACTCAGGGTTCCCCAACCCTGAGATCAGTCTGTGGCCTGTTAGGAATCGAGCTGCACAGCAGGAGGTGAGTGGTGGGTGAGTGAGCAAAGGTTCATCTGTCTTTACAGCTACTCCTGATCACTCATATTACCACCTGAGCTCTGCTTCCTGTCAGATCAGCAGCAGCATTAGATTCTCATAGGAGTGGGAACCCTATTGTGAACTGTGCATGCGAGGGATCTGGGTTGCCCGCTCCTTATGAGAATCTAACATCTGATGACCTGCCACTGTCTCCCATCATCCCCTGATGGATTGTCTAGTTGCAGGAAAACAAGCTCAGGGCTCCCACTGAGTCTACATTATGGTGAGTGGTAATATATAATTATTTCAGGCCAAGCGTGGTGGCTCACATCTGTAATCCCAGTACTTTGGGAGGCCGAGGCAGGTGAATCATGAGGTCAAGAGATCGAGACCATCCTGGTCAACATGGTGAAACCCCGTCTCTACTAAAAATACAAAAACTTAGCTGGGCATGGTGGCTCGTGCCTGTAATCCCAGCTACTCGGGAGGCTGAGGCAGGAGAATTGCCTGAACCCAGGAGGTGGAGGTTGCGGTGAGCTGAGATCACGCCATTGCACTCCAGCCTGGGTAATAAGAGTAAAACTCCGTCTCAAAAAAAAAAAAAAAAAAAGAAAGAAAGAAAGTGCACAATAAATGTAATGTGCTTGAATCATCCCTAAACCATCCTGATCTGTGGAAAAATGATCTCCCATGAAACTGGCCCCTGGTGCTGGAAAGGTGGGGACCACTGGTGTAGACCACATGGTCCAAGATTTGTTTGCATGAATTCCCACCAGCCTACTCTCACTGGATCCTTATGACAAGCCCATACGTTGGTATCGCCAGACCCATTTTACATATGAAGACAATGAGACTCAGAGAAGTGAGTGGTCAAACAGCAGCTACCATTTGTCAACCACAAAGTCTACGTCTAATATTCTGCTAAGCAGTTTGCATATGGGGGTATCTCATTTAATTTAATCCAGACAGGAACCTTACAGAGTAGGTACGTTGATCCCTATTTTGCAATGAGGAAACAGGCTCAGAGAGTTGAGTCAGCAGCAGACCAGGGCTCCAACCAGATTCTCTTGCTACAAAGTCTGTTTCTTTCTAAGTCCCATGTGAGAAGGGCTGAGGCCAAGGGGGCAGGCCTAGGTGAAATGATAAGGGACTTCTGATACCACTCAGAGCTTAGACTTTGTACTGAAGGTGACAAAAGAGACTCTGTGGGTGTGTGAAGACGTGTGACCTCAGTGTGGCTTCCAGACCCATGGCCTTGTGCTTCAACTTCAGCCTGTGGCCAAAGCTGTCCATCTCCTGAGTGCCCAGCGCCCTGGCTTCCCAGACAGTTGTGGTTCCTACTTCTCTCCTCCTTGACTTCTGCCTGCATCCCAAGTGACTTTGATTCTGATCAGATCAGGTCTCTGACAGTCGAGGTTCTCTGTCCCTGTATCCATTCCTTTCCTACAACTTCCCTGGCTTCTCCATTCCCCAGAAAGCCTGCGCTTTAGGGATATCAAAGGTCCGGGCCTCAAAAGTCCTGGCCACCAACCTATTTATCTCAAACCTTTCCTTTTTCTCCCCAGCAGCTCCAAGTGACAAAATAAAATAAAATATCCCTATTCTCATGCAGTTTACCTTTTGTTATTGAGGGAAACAGACTATTTACAAAGTGAGTTAAATATCTAATATGTTTAACAGTCATATTTAGTAGTGCTAAAAAGAAAAAAAATCAGAGAAAAGGGATGTGAAATATTGTTGGGGAGGAAGGTTTGGATTTTTTATTTTTTGAGATGGAGTATCGCTCTGCTGCCCAGGCTGGAGTGCAGTGGCATGATCTTGGCTCACTGCAACCTCTGCCTCCCCGGGTTCAAGCAATTCTCCAGCCTCAGCCTTCTGAATAGCTGGAACTACAGGCAGGTGCCACCACACCCAGCTAATTTTTGCATTTTTTAGTAGATACGAGGTTTTGCCATGTTGGCCAGGCTGGTCTCAAACTCCTGACCACTGGTGATCCACCCACCTCAGTCTCCCGGAGTGCTGAGATCACATGCATGAGCCACTGCACCTGGCCTGAAGATTCGGATTTTAAGAAGCATGGCCAGAGAAGGCCTCAGTGAGAAGGTGACTGAGTGCACACCTACCTGAAGGAGTGAGTTGTGTGGGTACCAGGCAAGGGAACAATAGATGCAGGGACTCAAGTAGGCACATGCAAGAGTGTTCAGGAACAGCTGGGAGGCCTGTGTGGCCAGAGCAGAGAGGGCACAGGGATGAGAAAGACGACAGCTCAGGGATGAGAAAGATAGCTCAGGGATGAGAAAGACAGCTCAGGGATGAGAAAGACAGCCCAGGGACTCAAGGTGGGGCAGATTCCACCAGCCACTGCAGGTCACTGTCAGGATCTGCCTTTTGCTCTGACTTACTCCAATGGGAGCGTTTTCAGCAGAAGAGTGACACAATCTGACTTACTTTTAAGAAGAGTCATTCTGGGCCGTGTATGGCGGCTTACACCTGTAATCCCAGCACTTTGGGAGGCCGCGGTAGGTCGATCACTTGAGGTCCGGAGTTTGAGACCAGCCTGGCCAACATAGTGAAACCCTATCTCTACTAAAAATACAAAAATTAGCTGGGCGTGGTGGTGGGTGCCTGTAATCTCAGCTACTCAGGAGGCTGAGGCAGGAGAATCTCTTGAACCCAGGAGGTGGAGGTATCAGTGAGCTGAGGTCATGCCACTGCACTCCAGCCAACAGAGAGTCACTCTGGTCACTGTAAAAAATAGACTGCAGAGGCAAAAATAAGTTCCGAGGTGACTGCGGTCATCCAGGGGCAAAGTCATGGTGGCTCAGCTCCGATCAGGTGTGGGGGCCAGAGTGGGTGGTGAGAAGCAATCCAATCCTGTATAGAGTTTGAAAGTAAAGGTGAATACATTTTCTGATGGCCCAGATATGAGATGAAAGAAAAGAGGCATGAAGGATGACGCCAAGCTGTTTGGTCTAAGCCTCTGGAAAATGGAGCTGCCGTGCAGTGAGATAAGAATATCTGAGGCAAGGAGCTGGCTTGCAGGCAGAGCGTAATGGGGACAGATGATGTGTAAGATGCTTATTAGTCATACTGCTTGTCCCTACTTCATTGCTGTTACTTCTTCTGCTACCAGGTCATAATTCTCAGTTTTACCCTGTTTACCAAAACCCCCCAATATGCTGTTCCCTCTGTACAAAATGTCCTCCTCATCCTATGCCTCCTCCAGCCAAGTCCTCAGTGAGGCAGCAGATCCCCCTCCAGCTACCCCAGCCAGGTAAATGTATCATCTCTGGCCACTCCTTATTCCTTTTGAGCAGCCTCTGTCTCAATGCTTTATAAGTTCTCTCTGGGCCTATTTGTCTCTCGAAACACCGAGCTCTTTGAGGGAGCCGTGTCTAATTTCTATCTGGCAATAGAGCTGTCCTGTATGGCATAGAGGCTAAGAATAAGGGCCCCAGAGCCAAACAGAGCTCTGTTGGAACCCCAGATCTGCTACTTATTAACAAACCATGGCCCTCAAGCAATTTGCTCAACTATTCCAAGACTCAGTTTCCCCAGCTGTATGATGGCGGTTGTCTTAGTCTATTTTTGTGCTGCCATAACAGAAATACTTGAGACTGGGTAAGTCATAGGGAACAGAAATATGAATATATTCTCTCACAGTTCTGGAGGCTGAGAAGTCCAAGAGCAAGACACTGGCACCTGGTGTGGGCCTGCTCAAGGCACCCTGACATGGTGGAAGGTGGAGGAGCAGGAGGGGATGAGCTCACTCTGCAGGCCCTATTTTCACAGCAGCATTAATCCATTCATGAAGGTGGAGCCCTCATGACCTAAACACCTGCCCAGACTCCACCTCCTAAGACCATTGCACTGGGGATTAAGTTTCCAACATATAGACTTTAAGGGACACGTTTAGATGATGGCATGGATGATAATAGTAGCTTAAGGCCTAGGATTATTTTGAGAAGTGTATAAAGTGGTTGGGGCTTGGCATGTATTAATCCCTCGTTAAATGCTTATATAACTTAATAATAATAATAAGTGTTCTTTTTTGGGGGCAGTAAGTCTTGTTCTATCACCCAGGCTAGAGAGCAGTGGCATAATCTTGGCTTACTGCAACCTCTGCCTACCGGGTTCAAGCAATTCTCATTCCTCAGCCTCCTGAGTTGCTGGGATAACAGGTGCCCATCACCACGCCCGGCTAATTTTTGTATTTTTAGTAGAGACGGGGTTTCACTGGGTTGGCCAGACTGGTCTCAAACTCCTGACCTCAAGTGATCTGCCTACCTTAGCCTCCCAAAGTGCTGGGATTACAGGTGTGAGCTACCATACCCAGCCAATAATGAGTGTTCTTTATGAAGATTTTTGCTGGGCCAGTTTGGAGGGTTGGATGGAGGGCCAGGAAGGCCAGTGAGAAGGGAAGCTGAGCAATCGTCCAGGTGAAAATGGTGTGGCCAGGGCTGAGATAGGGGCAGGCAGATGACATAAAGGCTGTTCTTGGGGTTGAATAAGCAGGACTTGGTGACAGTGGTCATGGATGGTCGAGGAAGGGAGAAATCTTAAACAACCCAGCCTTGAGCTCTTTCTGGGCCAGCTTTGAAATTTTAAACAGCTGTGTTTTTGCACTTGGTCAAAGTCACTCAGTGCTGAGACTTCCCCAACTGCGGGCTGCAGGAGGCCTGACCTTTCAGCAGTATTTACAGTATCGACGAGCTAATTTTAGACACTCACACCAGCAGGATAATAGGGTAAAAGGCGACCTCACTGGAACTGCTCTAGCCCGTGTGCTTCCCTAGATAGTGTCACTCATAGATGAAGCCAGCGTTCATGTGATGCCAACTTCAGGCTCAGCCTGGGCATTGATGGTGTGTGTATAAATAACCTATCCTTGTTAAGTCAGAGAGAAGGTGCCTTTTCCAAGGGGGTGGCCCCAGCTTTCTGGTTCAGGCTGTCTTCTGGCTGGACATTGATCCCCAGTGACCTCGCCCACTCCCCTACCTTCCCCACACTCCTTCTGCACCTTATTGTTTCCCAGTGTGCTCTGACCCTCCCCTCAGCAACCCTCCTTCCTCCAAGGCTCTTCTAAGGCTGGGCTCCCACCTTGGCAGGGGCTTCCTGGAGCAGGAGAGAGTCAGAGGTGTGACCATAGCATCCCTGGGATGGCATTCCAGCAGCCACCAGGCCAGTTATTAGCCATGGCCCTTAAGCAATTTGCTCAACTATTTTGAGCCTCAGTTTCTCTAGCTGTAAAATGGTGATTGTCTTAGCGGAGCGAGTACAAGAGACACTAGTGTGACAGCAAGAGCCAGCTCCTTCTTTCTCTGAGAAGCGTTAACCCTCTAAGTAGATCTGTGGAGCCCAGCAACACCCACTGTCCCCTTGATGCTACCTCCAGGTCGAATGCCTCTGTCTCTGTGGTTTGCTGGAAACCATCCAGCACCATCTGGCCCTGCTGTGAGCAGCCTGTCGAGCTGCGTGCAGTGTCTCCCCCACGGCGCTGCCACCAGCTTCTGTATCGGGAACAGACTGGAGCCTCCCGTCTGGATTCCGACACCTTGTTCCTCTCCTCTACTACCCAAGGACTTGTTCACCTTAAGCAGCTGGGAAAGGAATGTCCTCTATGCAGCCTCTAAACCTGAAGGGGTGAAAGGCATGGCCAATTTTTCTGGGGACTGGTTAATTCATGGAGAAAACTGCAGGGGTTTTATTTCTCCCTGGACAACAACAAGATGAAGTCAGATAAACCACCTGTTCATTTTGCATTGCTGTAAAGGAGTACCTGAGGCTGGGTAATTTGGGGGGAAAAAAAAAGCTTATTTTTGGCTCATGGTTCTACAGACTGTGCAAGAGGTATAGTGCTGGCATCTACTTCTGGTGAGGCTTCAAGAAGCTTAAGATAATGGCAGCAGGTGGAGGGATGGAGGTGTGCTACATGGCCAGGGAAGGAGCAGGAGATGGGTGGGGAGGTCCCAGACCTTTTTTTTTTTAGACGGAGTCTTACTCTGTTGCTCAAACTGGAGTGCAATGGTACTCAGCTCCCTCCACCACCCACCTCCCAGGTTCAAGTAATTCTTCTGCCTCAGCCTCCCAAGTAGATGGGATTACAGGCACATGCCACGATGCTCGGCTATTTTTTTTTATTTTTAGTGGAGACAGGTTTCACCATGTTGGACAGGATGGTCTTGATCTCCTGACCTTGTGATCCGTCCTCCTCAGTCTCCCAAAGTGCTGTGATTACAGGCATGGCATGCACCACCATGCCCAGCTAATTTTTGTATTTTTAGTAGAGGTGGGGTTTCACTAAGTTGGCCAGGCTGGTCTTGAACTCCCGGTCTCTGGTGATCCACCCGCCTCGGCCTCCCAAAATGCTGGGATTACAGGCGTGAGCCACCGTGCCTGCCTAACCATCGGGTCTCTTGGTCACTCATTAGCACAGGGAGGACACCACGCTGTTCCTGAGGGATCTTCCTTCAGAACCCAAATAGCTTTCATCAGGCCCCACCCCCAACACTGGGGATCACATTTTAGCATGAGAATTAGAGGAGGCAGATATTTAAACCAGATCACTACCATTCCCAGATCTCGGCTTTGGCATTTATGTTCCCTCCTTCACCCTTCCCTGTAGGCGGTGGTTTTTAGTCTGAATCCCGAGAGGCCAGAGGGTGGAAGGACACCAGGAAGAAAGACAGGGTGGAAGAGCTCAGACTGTCATCTCTCAAGGCTGGACTCATGGCTCTCCTCTGGGAGGAGTGCAGATGATCAAGGCAGGCATGGAGAAGCTGAGCACAGCAGAGCAGGGTTTGCAGGAGGCACTTCTGCTGGCAGGGTGGGCCAACTGCTGGTGGCATTCTCATTATTAGCCTGTAACAACCCTAAGCAACACTCACATGCACTTAGAAGCAGTTTGCAGCTCATAACGAACTTCTGCAGTCATTTCTTGGTTTGAAATTTGCAAGAGGCACAGCAAGGAATTAATTAGTTAAACCATTCATTCAGTTATAGAGCCCTTACTAGATGCATGACAATGTGTTAGGTAGTTAACTTATATCATCAGCCCCTTTACAAAGAGGAAACTGGAGCCCAAGGAGGTTAAAAAATCTCACCCTTGGTCTGGAAAGCTGGGACTGGCTTGAACAACTCACATTTATCTGTGCTCAGTGCCCTGAAAGCTCAGCTGTAGGGCTGAATCTGGCAGCTGCCTGCTCTGAGGAGCCCACAGTTCCTGCTTCCCAGGGCTCTGAGTGGAGCAGCTTAGGGAAGACCCAGGAGACAAAACTGGTCATCCGTAGCAAGAAGACATTGACATCCCAGATGATATTCACGAGGGGTAAAAGTAGACAGAGGTGGTGAGGAACTTGAAGAAATATAAGTTGTCTTTGCTTTGGAGAAGATTTCTAGACTCTTCACTGGAGGCTTTCATTACTGATTGGGGAACAGTTTCTAGTGCAAAAAGATTTAGCTCCAAGATACAATGAAAACTACACTTAAAAATTCAGTGAACTTTGGAGCATCTAAAAGCTGAAGGAAAAGAGAACTTTCTGATAAAGTAACAATAATCCTGTTCGGAAAGCAGTTGCCATGGTTACGCACAAGTTTCTGGGGTTGTTTTTATTCGGAAAGAGATGGTAAATGTTTTTCCAGGGTAAGCCCAACTGACCACACTGGCCTGAGGGATGGGAGGGAGCCATGGGGTCCAAGCCAAACACTCCTGTGGCAGCTGGAACTGCCCAAAGGATACACCCAGCCAGGTAGGGCCTGACACTCAGGAAGGCTTTCCTCTGCTCATTGCTCAAAGGAGCAGGGCAAATTGAACCACAAATCCTGACAATAATCATTCAGTGACCATGATGATGGAGGTCACAACCAGCTCCACTTACAGGGTGCTGGGGAGGTGCTATGCTAAATGCTGTATGTGTCTTAGTTCAGGTGACCTTGACAACAGCCTCAGGAAGGAGGTATTCCCATGTTACAGATGAGCCAACTGAGGCTCAGAGAAGCTAAGACACTTGCCACATCTCACAGGAAATGGTGAAGCTGGAATTACAACGCAGGTCACCTGGACTCCAAAGTCGAGGGGATGGGGTATGAACCCTGTTTTTCAACTAAAAGGACTGGGAACTTCAAGGCAGCCCTTCCTCTGCCTCATCTCTTCCCAGGAGCATCTTACCAGGTCCTTCTCCTAAGGTGAGGCTAAGCATCATTCCCCAGCCAGTGACAGCTCTCTCCCTCACCTGGTTCACACGGGCACTTTGGGATGCCTTGCTAATGCCCAGCTGGGATCTCAGTAGTCCATTCCAAGTATTCTCGGCCAATGAGCCACCTGGAAAAATATGATCTCAGTTGGCAGCAGAGTGAGGATGTGAGCTCAGGCTGCTTTTGACTCTCCTGTTTGAGGGACCACGAGATCTGCTTCCAGGGCGGTGGCCCTCGGAGCACCAACTCACGATGCCAGTCCCTGCCTTGAAGGTGCTTACAGGTTGCAGGAAATATGCAGGCAGTTGCAAGGTCCTTATGGTTTCTCTTGCGATACGGCGAGTCATAGGAAGCTACTGGATCTAGAGGCCATGGATCAGCTTTATCTTGGAGGCACGAAAAGTGTTACAAAGAGTGTAGTAGCCTTTGGTATGGGAAAAGAAAAGTAGAGAAAAGAATTAATACAGCAAGCTCAAAGCTTCTATCTTTAGAACTTGCTTGCAAGGTTGGCCCTTGGCTGGTGTCGTAGAACTTGGCTTTTGAAACACTCTTCAGCTGATAAAATTTCTTTGCTGTGCCTAGAGTCTTTGCACAATGTGTTGATGTATTTTCCTTATGAGAGTCTGAAATGTTGGCAGTTGCCAACCAAAGAGTGCCTATGTGATCAAGTCCCAATAATAATAATAAAACACCCTGAACTCTGAGTCTCAAATGGGCTTCCCTAGGCAGAAACTGGGGGCAATTTCCCCCTTTCTCCAAAGGACATTGGGCCATGCCTGGAGATATTTTGGCTGTCACAAGTGGGAGTCAGGTGCTGCTGGCATCTAGTGGGTAAAGGCCAGAGATTCTGCTAAACATTCTACCTTCATGGGACAGCCTCCCAGGATGAAAATTTATCAGGTCCAAAACGTCAGCAGTGCCGGTGTTGAGAAACTCTTTTCTAGATTAGCACCGTCCAGCAGAATGTATTGCAGTGATTGGCATGTTCTGTCCTTCTGCACCATCTAAGGTAACCACTAACCACATGCGGCAATTGAACCCTTGAAATGCGGCTAGTTGGGATTGAAGAACTAAAGGTTCGAGTGTATTTCATTTTAATTAATTTGATTTTCGTCTTAAGTAGCCACATGTGGCTGGCTAATGGCTACCGTATAAGTAGCATGCTGTATCAGATCTGCATGCTCAGCAGGCTGCCGGGCATCTTCAGTTCCTGAGGATAATGTTCTTAGTTTACACTCTCTGGCTCCAGTATTTTCCCTCCAGCACATCCCCCTCCAGGAAGAGGGGCTTCTAGCCAGAGCCACCTCTGAGCCAGACAAAAACTACAGCCCAAGCTTGGCGGCTGAGCACAGCTCAAGGTGTGTTCTCCCGGGGCTTCCAGCAGACCTGAGTCAGACCCTTCTCAAACTGCATCACTGAACTTCAGATATGAGGAAGAAGCTGGGCTCTTGAAACTTCTTTTTTCCCCAACAGGCCCCTACTATGCCAAATTTTCTCCCAGTCACCAGCTCTGGAATATTGGGAGGTACAACCATGGTCAAATCTCAGAAAAGATCCCTTGGTTCCTTTCTTATGGGAGGGTGAGCTCCTCGGTGTGCCTCATTCCATCACTAAGAGGACTTCTTTCAGATATTCTTCCCAGGAAAGAAAGAAAACAACCTGCTTCAAGATGACTTAATGTCCCTACACAGGCAGAGAAGACACTGACAAATTCCAACAGAAGTGTCTGTGGCTTAAAACATTTTTGAGTTATGCCTAACAAGGCACAAACCTTAGACAGAGAAGAGCAGCAGATAAGGCTTGAATGCAAACCGCAGCCATGGCGTGGAGCAGATGCGCATGCTGGATATGCATGAGTGACAGTGGAATAAATAAAGCATCATGAGGTTTAGAATATTCTTCCCCTTTTAGAAATGAGGAAAGTCAAGCTCAGACAGACTAAATGACTTCTCCAAAGTAACATGGGAAGTATATGGCAGAATCAAGATTTGAACCCCATCTCTATTAATTATACAAAATTAGCCAGGAGTGGTGGTGCATGCCTGTAATCCCAGCTACTCAGGAGGCTGAGAGAGGAGAATTGCTTGAACCTGGGAGCAGAGGTTGCAGTGGGCCAAGATCACACTATTGCACTCCAGCCTGGGCAACAAAGCGAGATTCTCTCTCAAAAAAAAAAAAAGAAAAAAGAAAAAAAAATTGAACCCAAGTTGGTCAGGCTCCAAACCCCATACTCTTTTTTTTTTTTCTTTTGAGACAGAGTCTCACTCTGTCACCCAGACTGAAGTGCAGTGGTGCAGTCTTGGCTCACTGCAACCTCTGTCTCATGGGTTCGAGTGATTCACCTGCCTCAGCCCCTTGAGTAGCTGAGATTACAGGTGTGCGCCACCATGCCCGGCTAATTTTTTTATTTTTAGTAGAGACGGGTTTTACCATGTTGGCTGGGCTGGTCTCGAACTCCTGACCTCAAGTGGTCCGTCTTCCTCAGCCTCCCAAAGTGCTGGAATTATAGGTGTGAGTCACCTTGCCTGGCCCACACTCGTAACCACTGAGGCACCTGTGGGAAAGTGTCTGCAAATTGGAGAGGCAAGGCTGGCTAAGAAATTCCCTGAAGTCACTTGCCCAAGGAAGGATCCCAGATTTTCTGGAGGCCTAGACAGGCTATGATGCGGGCCTACTGCATCCTCCAAACATCAGAAGAAGAGATGAGACAGAGATGCTCTCCTGTTCTTCTTGGGAAGGCAGCCATGGCTCTAATTGGCTTCAGGGATAAAGATGTGGTGGGGATGGCTATTTACCTCACAGTGGGAAATATACATTTCAATTTGCTTGATCAAAACAGGCAGTCTGGTGCTCTGAGGAGACTGTGGGTTGGGGCGACTGGGGAGCTGGCAGGGACAGGCACTGGGGTGGGATGGCCAGGAAACGGCTCAGCTTTGAAGTGTTTGCAGAACTTCCTAATTAAAGAACAAGCCCACAAAGAAGGGAGTTGAGTAGTGTTTAGGAATTGGAATCTGGACTGCTGCAAATCTCCATGTTGAAAATTAATCCCTTTTCTGGCTCTAAGACAATGTACTTGGTATTTTCTTAGATGAATGTGGCTTTACCACTATTATCCAATGGGGCTCTCCAGAGTTAAAATGCATGTCCTGGAGCAAGGATGGCAAACACCGAGCAAATGTCTGCTAGCTACTACCCTGCACCTGTGACAGACATCACTAATCAATCAAAGCACACTTTCCCATGAAGCCTAAACAGAGCTTTAGAATTATTTTTAAGGCAGCACTTCAGACAGCCACTAACAATTGAATCAAATTGAAACATAAAATCTATTTGCAATTCTTGCAGTTGAAGTCAGGTGTGGTCTCAGAGGACAGATAGATCTTGTTTAAAGTAAGGTCACTAGACCAACGTTTCAAAAGCCATTTCGATTCTGGGGTGGACCCAATAAAAGAGTGGGTGAACCCATAGTCAGGGAACTAGCAAGACTCTAGTTCAGTCTGTCCTTTCAGTTACACCTTGTGTTTTCTCTCAGCTAAGTGATCAACCAAGCCTCTACTCGGTCAGCTCAGGGATGGAGAACTCACAAGGAAGACTATGCCTTTTTTGGTCAGCTCTACACTATAGGCCATGAGGTCAGCTGGCCCTGGGTTTGTGTCCTGGCTTGTCCTGTTCTATCTGTGACTTTGAGCAAGGCACATCATCTTCCATCTATAAAGTGTGGGGAAATCATGCCTGGTTCGGGGAGATGTGAATGTATGTTAAACAACTTGCAAAATACTTCACATGTGGTTGGTGCACAAAGTGTGCAGATCTTCGTTTCCACATTGTGCCCAGATCTGCCTTACTGAAGTTTCCTCCGCTGGTTCCTTGGGGACCCCAGAATACGTCTGCCTCCTCCTTCCTGTGACAGCCTGGCAGATGTTTAAAGACACATTTGAAGACAAAGTGTCACACCTTTTCCAGTTCCTTCAACATTTGCAGAAATCTTCTGTCTAATGCTCATTGTCTCTGTACTTCCTCTTAGCATGTGACCAAACTCTCAGGGTATCTCTGACCATACCTGGGCAGCAGGACTGTCACCTCCCTCCTTCTGTACCCTGGACACCAATTCATTCATTCACTAATTCATTCATGTGTTCATTCACTTGATAAATATATCACCAAGTGCCTGCTAAGTCTCAGGCACTTTGCTAGGAACAAAGAATGGACTCAGTAACTGAGGAGACTCCCCTGCCCTTTGTTGATGAATTCAGGCATTGTTCTGCCAACTCATTGATTTCAGAAATAGTTAATTGTGTATGTTACCCTGCAGGAAGTTGTAGATGTAGCAGAAAATAAGGCTAATGTGGTTCCTGCTTTTTGTTCATTCAACTACTTAACGATTATTTATTAATTTGTTGAGCAGACTTGAAGTTGGACAAACAAATAAAGCACCACTGGCATAAATCTTATGAAGACATGTAGGTGCTGTGGAAGACAAGGAAAGGGATTTGGCTTGGTCTTTTTATTTTATTAGTGTGGTAAATATATATACACACACACACACATATAGCATATATATTTGTATATAGTACAAATATAGTATTTACATATACCATATAAATATATATGAAATATATATTTGAGTATATTTATATAAATATATATTTCATGTATATTTATATCTGTTTGCCATTTTAATCATCCTTAAGTACATATTGGTTACATGTAATCAGTGGCATTAATTACATTCACAACATTATGTAACCACCACCACTATCTTTTTCCAAAATTTTTTCATCCACCTAAACAAACTGGCCATTAAGCAATAATGCCTCATTCCCTCCTCTCCCAACCCCCTGTAGCCTCTAATCTACTTTCTGTTTCTATAAATTTGCCTAATACGAAATTTATCCTTTGTGTCTGCATCTTTCACCTAGCGTAATATTTTCAAGGTTCATCCATATTGTAGCAGGTATCAGAGCTGATTCATATTTTTTTATGGCTGAATGAAATTTCATTGGATGGATATACCACATTTTGTTTATCTGTCCATCTGTTGATAGATGCTTGGGTTGTTTCCGCCTTTGGCTATTGTGAATGTTACTGTGAACATGTACATGTGAGTGTCTGCTTAGTCGCTATTTTCAAACATTTTCAGTATATATGGTCTTATT
Source organism: Callithrix jacchus (assembly GCF_049354715.1). Taxonomy (NCBI): domain Eukaryota; kingdom Metazoa; phylum Chordata; class Mammalia; order Primates; family Cebidae; genus Callithrix; species Callithrix jacchus. The sequence continues at coordinate 107,594,847 of NC_133506.1, forward strand.
AATACCTAAGTTTTAGGGGCACACAATTGGATGAAGCACCATCCTTAGCTCATGTTGTGGACTAAATTGTGATTCCCTCCTGTTCATAGGTTGAACCTCTATCCCCCAATTTGACTGTAATTGGAGACAGGACCTTCAAGGATGTAATTAAGATTAAATGAAGTCATAAGGATGAAGCCCTAATCCAAGAGGACTGGTGTCGTCATAAGAAGATGAAGAGATACCAGGAGTTCAAGGGCACAGAGGAAAGGCCACATGAAGACACAGCAAAAAGAAAGCCATCTATCTGTGAGCAAGGAAAAGTGCCCTCACCAGAAACCAACCCTCCTGGCACCTTGATCTTGGACTTTCAGCCTCCAGAACTGTGAGGAAACCAATAATTGTTGTTTAAGCCATCTGGTTTTTGGCATTCTGTTATGGCAGGCTGAGCAGACTGATACATTTTTATAATACACTTTCATTTTTGGTCCATGTGTGATCCAATTTTATTATTAATTAATTAGCAATCATTTGGTTACCTTGAGTTATGGTTGTAGTTCTTTTTATTATTATTATTTTAATTTTAGAGATGGGTTTTTGCCATGTTGTCCAGGCTAGTCTCAAACTCCTGAACTCATGTGATCCACCTGCCTCAGCCTCCCAAAGTGCTGGGATTACAGGTATGGGCCACTGCCCCAGGCCCAGTTGTAATTCTTTACATATTATTGATACTAATCCTTAAATATATTATATCATCATCTAGCTGTAGCTTGCCTCATTGAGTATGGTATGAGGTGTAGGCATCAAGCTGTACTTCTTCCTATATGAATACCTACATAGCACTATTTATTTAAAAACAAAATAACAAAATAGAAAACTAAACAAAACAAAAAAACCCTTCCCTTTTCCAATGTCTTGATATGTAAGTCTATTGTCTCTCTGTGTATGAATCTTTTTTCTGGACTCTATTAGTCTGTTTTTCCACAACTGACTGAATTATTCTGGCATCAAAATAAGTGCTGGTATTTGTTAGCATAAGTCACTTCTCCTGGATCTTCTTTATCAGAAATGTTCTGGCTATTCTACAGGCTTTAGTCCTACATACATATTTAGAATCATTTTAGAAGATACTGTTAAAAATTTAGCACTTTGGAATTTTGATTGGGATTTTATTGGATCTGGACATCTTCATGATATTAAGACTGCCTATCCATGAATGTTGTATATTTATAATCCCATCTTGTGACTTAAAAAATTATTTAAATTTATCCAGGTAAAAAAGTAAAGAAGGAGCAGGAGAACAGACCAGCAAACTGCATGTATAAAGGCCCTGGGGCATGAATGGGCACAATTCATTGGAGGCACAGGGAGATGGTCAATATAACTGAAGCACAGAATTAGGAGGAATCAGGAAGACATGAGTTTGAAGATTGAAGGCAGCACTGTAAGGAGCTGAAGAGTTCTAAGAAGATCAATGATATGACCAATTTCATTCTAGAATGACTACTCTGAGAAGGGAAGAATGGCTGGGGGAGGGAGAAGAACAGAAACAAGGAGACAAGTGAGGAAGTTACTGCTGTTGTCTAGGAGAGAGACAGCTTGGACCAGGGTATTGTCAGTGGTGTTGGAGAGAAGTGGACAGATTTGAAGTTTATTTAGAAGGAAATTTGGTATCAACAGGATATAGTGACTAAATAGTCATGTGTGAAGTGGACAGGTAGGAGGAGATAATGATGCCCTAGTTTCTGGCTTGGGTGACTGAACAGAGTTACCAATTGTTAGAAGGGAACTCATTTTTCTCCACTCCTGGGTCCCAGGAGAAGGGATTTTCCCCTAAGCACACATGACCTTTCTCCAGCTTTTCACATGCTGACTCTTCTGATAGGCAAACTTAGGAAGAATAATTGCACTGGGCTTTGTTCTTCTTCTTCTTGGGGTCAAGTCTGACTTCAGAGGGCAAAAGTTCTGTGCTCTTCTAAGACGTAAGTCTCACTGGGGCAGGACCCTTCATGCTGCCTGGGACTGAGTGGATACACCTGCCAGGTTTGGGAGTTTAGTACTAGGAAGCCACTTGTCTAATAGACCCAAGGCCACATTTTCCACATGTCTTTTAGAAGTAACAAACTTGATATTTTGGCCTTTATCTTTACTTTTTATTTTATTTCACAACTTGTTCAAAACCTAGGAGAAGTAGCAAGGTGCCACTTGCTAGGGATTTCTTCACAAAGCCTTCATATTTGGTGCACTGGGGAAGAGAAAAATATATGTGGAATTCAGGAAGCCACATTGGTACATGGAGTGGTTTCAGGGGCAGCAAGAGCCTGTGGCTGTGACCCTGGGCATCACACTTTAACCTGAGTAGGTCTTGACACCTAGATTAGGCCAAATAGGTTCTTTATAGTTGTGTAGTTGTCTTTTAACCGTTCTGGTATGGACAGGCAGGTTGTTTCTTAGGCCAAGTGATATGTTGACTTTGTGGGTGACTGTAGCTTTTGATCCAAGCAGAAAAAAAATTGAGGTCTCTGAACACCTCCCCAATAAATAGCACCTTATTCCTCACTCAAGGTTTGAACATGTTGAACAAACACACACACAAAAAGATAGAGGTGCACAAATCTTTCACTACTGCATCAAGCCAAGCAGAGGAACCTGACTGTGTTTTGCTACCTGGACCAGGGCAAGTGGTCCTTCTGCTAGGGGTGGGGGGCAGGCAGCACAGTGCCCGCTTCCTGTGGTCACTCACTTCTGAGAAGATAAATGAACAAAGACCAGAGAGGAGCTTTGAAAAAGCCTTCTGCATGCACACCAGGAAAGGGGAGAAGGCACTCCCTTCAACTACATTCTTTGAGATGGGAACTCAGGAAGAAGAGCATTACACTGGCTTCCTAGAAGTCTGCCAATGCACAGAGCCCTTTGCAAAAAACTGTAAATCCAACAGTCAGCATATTGGGTTTCCTTTGAGGAATTCTGAGCAGGCACACTCTTTTCCTTTGCATCTTCACCCGGTCCTGTCTTGCTCTAGGAAGGAGCTAGGCAGGGGCCAATTAGGGTCAGTAGGTGTTGGTTCTAGAGTCACCTTAGGTGCCGGGAACACCCTGACTACCACTATGTCCCGAGCTCATGGGGCCACTGGCTGTGAAACATGTCCTCTGTTATTTACTTTGATATTAGGGCCCAGGTAAATAATTCAGCAGTGTTTCTGCCCCTCTAGCATGTTCAGCTGCAGCAATTAATAAAGGTTCTGCTGGGATTGCCTTGTTTCCAGCATTTTCCGACCTCTGACCTCAGTGAATTTAATTCTGCTCCTTTAATAATTTCTGAGGGTGTAGATTCTGTTGAGTGAGCAGGTTCCCTCCTGCAGAAATCAACTTAAATTCTGAGGCTGCACACTGCATATTCAGGAAGACCGAGCCCTGATTTGTTTTGAGTGCAAGCAGGAGAGGCTGGTAGGACTTGCTCTACATGGGGGTGAGGGACCAGGCACAGCCCTGCCTGAGTGTGTTGCTTAGAGGTGATCTTTTCCTGGGTAAGTTGCTGCCTCAGAGGCTTTTGGCTTCTGGGACAGGGCCCTTTACTGGATTCCTGCAGGAAACAGAATAGCTGGGAGATTCCATGGTGTGCCGCATGGGACATGCAAGCCCCTCCCCCATCGTTCATTCATTCCTTAAGTCAACAACAACATATGTTTCAAGCACTGGGCTGGGTACTGAAGGGTAAAGATGAGTGTGGGAAGTAGGAAAGTTCCTCTTCAAAGTTTCCCTTCTTGTTTAAGAAAAATCATAAGTGTTAGAAATAATAGTTTATTTTAAACACTTTCTTCAAAGCCTTCTTGCTTTTTTCACTAGTAGCTCTTTGTTAAGCCTTATCCTATGTAGCTATTAGACATGCTTTCAGGAATGTCATACACTCTATGTCTTTGTACTTTAATCAAGTTATCTGTGCTGGACGTGCTCACAGGCATGTCCCAGCTCGCAGCCTATGCCCCTTCCTTATTTGGACCTCCTTTTTGTTCTCTGTTGCTTTTACCTGTTTAGAAAAGTTTTAAGTTGTTAGCCAATTGGTTTTAGTTTAGATTGTGAGGTCTGGCTCTAGCCAATGGGGATCAGACACAGCAGTAAGGACAACCCCAAATGCATAAGGGATAAATATGTCTGCTTTTCCTTTGTTCATTGTACCTTTGTGGGAAGATTGCTAACAAGGGTACCATTTCTGCAGGCAGTAAAAAGAATTGCTTTGCTGAGCGATCCTTTGTCCCAGGACTGATTTTTCTTTGCAGCACTGAAAATTTACATATAACAATGAGAACTATGTAGTGTTTTAGGGGTCCTTTATGGCCCTTTAGGGAAAGACAGACAGGTGCAGTAGATGAGTGCAAAAGGATTGAGTCAGGATGGAGGGTAAGGTCACCTTGTAGCTTGGGCTCATTGATGAGCATCTGAGCCTGGAGAGCCCAATCAAGCCTCAGTCTGAAGAACTTTGCGACTGAATCAGGAATGGCCCAACTTTTCAGTGATTAGAACCATAAGGTATAGTTAAAAGCCTGTGGAGTGACACTTTTTAAGCTTGTGGCTAAATTGAGGAGGATGCTGGTCTGGGGGGAGAGAGAGAGAGAGAGAGAATGAATGAGGCCAATGCTCAGATAAAAGCAGAAGAAAAAGAGGAAAAGTGGATAATTGCTGCATTTCCAGAGGTTTTCCAAGTTTATATCCCAGACCTTATGGATGCCCAGCAAGCTAGTTTGAAGGAGTGCCTGACGCTTGCAAACAAAAGCATTTGTAAAGTATTATGACAGGCAGTTGTGATATACCGAAACAATCATAACATGGACAGGAGAGGAGGGAGGCTGCAGGAGCATGAACAGGACCTCTAACTTCAGGTGAAGGAGTCAGGCCAGTGAACAAAGTCTTCATAAAAGGATGGATAATCAATCCCACTCAAGAAGAAATAATACCAGTGACCAACATCATTAATCTCTCACTCTGCAAGGGACACTCTTACAGATGCTCTGTGATTATCTGTAAGTTCGTTTTTGTAGCAACCTAGGAAGTAGGGATGATGATGATTCCATTTTTCAGATGGGAAGGCTAAGGCTCAGAGAGGCGAAGTTGCTTGTCTGAGGTCATTGCAACTTGGAAGTGGTGGAGCTGAGGTTTGTACCCTGACCCCTGGCTTTGTTCCACCACTGGGTTTGACTGCCTCCCTGCCTACTGTACCCGGTTTACCACAGGGCAAGGAGTAGGCAGGGATGTGCTGGGGCTGATACTTGGTGTAGAGGAAACAGCACGGACAGAGAAAGATAGAGAGGAGGAGGAGAGGACAGAGAGTCTAGGCAGGATCTGTGACATGATTTGTAGGACCCAGTGTAAAATGAGAGTGTGGGACCTCTTGTTTATAAATTATTAAGAATTTCAAGATATCAACAGCAGGACATTAAACTAGGTGTGGACCTTTCTAGATCCTGGGCCCTGGGAGCCTGTGCAGGTCTCACACCCCAGAAGACAGCCAGGAGTTTGTGCAAGCTCCCACCATTGCTTCCAGCCTGGGGCTCAAGAGGGAGCCCTGTGATTCTGGCAGAGGCAGGGGGATACCACGAGATAATTCCCCAGTGCAGCCAGCACAGTCTCTTCCTGGAGGAAACTGTGGTCCCAGATGAGGACAGGGTGGGCCTTTTTAAAAAAAGATTATTTACTATACTTTAAGTTCTAGGGTTCATGTGCAGATTGGGCAAGTTTGTTACATAGATATACACGTGCCATGGTGGTGGTTTGCTGCATCCATCGCCCAGTCATCTACATTACATATTTCTCCTAATGCTATCCCTCCCCAATCCCCCAACCCCATGCTATTCCTTCCCTAGCCCCCCACCCCCGAGGCCCTGGTGTGTGATGTTCCCCTCCCTGTGTCCATGTGTTCTCATTGTTCAACATCCACTTATGAGAGAACATGCAGTGTTTGGTTTTCTGTTCTTGTGTCAGTTTGCTGAGAATGATCGTTGAGTTCATGTCCTTTGCAGGGACATGTATGAACGGTGGGCCTTTTTTTTATTTTTATTTTTTTCCCAAAGCCAGAGGGTGTGGATTCAACCCGTAGGGGATGAGGAGTCAGGGAAAGATTTTGAGAAACCAGTAATGCCATCTAAGATTGTAATTCCATATAGCAGATCACTGGAAGCTCTAAATAAGGCCTAGGTGGGTGGCAGCCATCATTCCTGCAGGTAAGTCCAACAGGCATTTTCTTTTCTTTTCTTTTTTTTTTTTTTTTTTTTTTTTTTTTTTTTATTTTTTTTTTAATTTTTATTTTTTTATTTTTTTTAATTTTTTATTGGATTATAGGTTTTGGGGTACATGAGCAGAGCATGCAAGACAGTTGCGTAGGTACACACATGGCAGTGTGCTTTGCTTTTCTTCTCCCCTTCACCCACATTTGGCATTTCTCCCCAGGCTATCCCTCCCCACCTCCCCCTCCCACTGGCCCTCCCCTTTTCCCCCCAATAGACCCCAGTGTTTAGTACTCCCCTTTCTGTGTCCATGTGTTCTCATTTTTCATCACCCACCTATGAGTGAGAATATGCGGTGTTTCATTTTCTGTTCTTGTGTCAGTTTGCTGAGGATGATGTTTTCCAGATTCATCCATGTCCCTACAAACGACACGAACTCATCATTTCTGATTGCTGCATAATATTCCATGGTGTATATGTGCCACATTTTTCCAATCCAGTCTATTATCAATGGGCATTTGGGTTGATTCCAGGTCTTTGCTATTGTAAACAGTGCTGCAATGAACATTCGTGTACATGTGTCCTTATAGTAGAACGATTTATAGTCTTTTGGATATATACCCAGTAATGGGATTGCTGGGTCAAATGGAATTTCTATTTCTAAGGCCTTGAGGAATCGCCACACTGTCTTCCACAATGGTTGAACTAATTTACACTCCCACCAACAGTGTAAAAGTGTTCCTTTTTCTCCACATCCTCTCCAGCATCTGTTGTCTCCAGATTTTTTAATGATCGCCATTCTAACTGGCGTGAGATGGTATCTCAATGTGGTTTTGATTTGCATCTCTCTGATGACCAGTGACGATGAGCATTTTTTCATATGATTGTTGGCCTCATATATGTCTTCTTTCGTAAAGTATCTGTTCATATCCTTTGCCCACTTTTGAATGGGCTTGTTTGTTTTTTTCCTGTAAATCTGCTTGAGTTGTTTGTAAATTCTGGATATCAGCCCTTTGTCAGATGGGTAGACTGCGAAAATTTTTTCCCATTCTGTTGGTTGCCGATCCACTCTAGTGACTGTTTCTTTTGCCGTGCAGAAGCTGTGGAGTTTCATTAGGTCCCATTTGTCTATTTTGGCTTTTGTTGCCAATGCTCTTGGTGTTTTGTTCATGAAGTCCTTGCCTACTCCTATGTCCTGGATAGTTTTGCCTAGATTTCCTTCTAGGGTTTTTATGGTGCCAGGTCTTATGTTTAAGTCTTTAATCCATCTGGAGTTAATTTTAGTGTAAGGTGTCAGGAAGGGGTCCAGTTTCTGCTTTCTGCACATGGCTAGCCAGTTTTCCCAACACCATTTGTTAAACATGGAATCCTTGCCCCATTGCTTGTTTTTGTCAGGTTTATCAAAGATTGTATAGTTGTATGTATGTTGTGTTGCCTCCGGTGCCTCTGTTTTGTTCCATTGGTCTATATCTCTGTTTTGGTACCAGTACCATGCTGTTTTCATTACTGTAGCCTTGTAGTATAGTTTGAAATCCGGTAGTGTGATGCCCCCCGCTGTGTTCTTTTTGCTTAGAATTGACTTGGCTATGCGGGCTCTCTTTTGGTTCCATATGAAGTTCATGGTGGTTTTTTCCAGTTCTGTGAAGAAAGTCAATGGTAGCTTGATGGGGATAGCGTTGATTCTGTAAATTACTTTGGGCAGTATAGCCATTTTCACGATATTAATTCTTCCTAACCATGAACATGGAATGTTTCTCCATCTGTTTGTGTCCTCTCTGATTTCGTTGAGCAGTGGTTTGTAGTTCTCCTTGAAGAGGTCCCTTACATTCCTTGTGAGTTGTATTCCAAGGTATTTTATTCTTTTTGTAGCAATTGTGAATGGCAGTTCGCTCTTGATTTGGCTTTCTTTAAGTCTGTTATTGGTGTAGACGAATGCTTGTGATTTTTGCACATTGATTTTATATCCTGAGACTTTGCTGAAGTTGTTTATCAGTTTCAGGAGTTTTTGGGCTGAGGCGATGGGGTCTTCTAGGTATACTATCATGTCGTCTGCAAATAGAGACAATTTGGCTTCCACCTTTCCTATTTGAATACCCTTTATTTCTTTTTCTTGCCTGATTGCTCTGGCTAGAACTTCCAGTACTATATTGAATAGGAGTGGTGAGAGAGGGCATCCTTGTCTAGTACCAGATTTCAAAGGGAATGCTTCCAGTTTTTGCCCATTCAGTATGATATTGGCTGTTGGTTTGTCATAAATAGCTTTTATTACTTTGAGATACGTTCCATCGATACCGAGTTTATTGAGGGTTTTTAGCATAAAGGGCTGTTGAATTTTGTCAAATGCCTTCTCTGCATCAATTGAGATAATCATGTGGTTTTTGTTTTTGGTTCTGTTTATGTGGTGAATTACGTTGATAGACTTGCGTATGTTGAACCAGCCTTGCATCCCTGGGATGAATCCTACTTGATCATGATGAATAAGTTTTTTGATTTGCTGTTGCAATCGGCTTGCCAATACTTTATTGAAGATTTTTGCATCTATGTTCATCATGGATATTGGCCTGAAGTTTTCTTTTCTCGTTGGGTCTCTGCCGGGTTTTGGTATCAGGATGATGTTGGTCTCATAAAATGATTTGGGAAGGATTCCCTCTTTTTGGATTGTTTGAAATAGTTTTAGAAGGAATGGTACCAGCTCCTCCTTGTGTGTCTGGTAGAATTCGGCTGTGAACCCATCTGGACCTGGGCTTTTTTTGTGAGGTAGGCTCTTAATTGCTGCCTCAACTTCAGACCTTGTTATTGGTCTATTCATAGTTTCAGCTTCCTCCTGGTTTAGGCTTGGGAGGACACAGGAGTCCAGGAATTTATCCATTTCTTCCAGGTTTACTAGTTTATGTGCATAGAGTTGTTTGTAATATTCTCTGATGATGGTTTGAATTTCTGTGGAATCTGTGGTGATTTCCCCTTTATCATTTTTTATTGCATCTATTCGGTTGTTCTCTCTTTTCTTTTTAATCAATCTGGCTAGTGGTCTGTCTATTTTGTTGATCTTTTCAAAAAACCAGCTCTTGGATTTATTGATTTTTTGAAGGGTTTTTCGTGTCTCAATCTCCTTCAGCTCAGCTCTGATCTTAGTAATTTCTTGTCTTCTGCTGGGTTTTGAGTTTTTTTGATCTTGCTCCTCTAGCTCTTTCAATTTTGACGATAGGGTGTCAATTTTGGATCTCTCCATTCTCCTCATATGGGCACTTATTGCTATATACTTTCCTCTAGAGACTGCTTTAAATGTGTCCCAGAGGTTCTGGCACGTTGTGTCTTCATTCTCATTGGTTTCGAAGAACTTCTTTATTTCTGCCTTCATTTCGTTGTTTACCCAGTCAACATTCAAGAGCCAGTTTTTCAGTTTCCATGAAGCTGTGCGGTTCTGGGTCGGTTTCTGAATTCTGAGTTCTAACTTGATTGCACTATGGTCTGAGAGGCTGTTTGTTATGATTTCAGTTGTTTTGCATTTGTTGAGCAGTGCTTTACTTCCAATTATGTGGTCAATTTTAGAGTAGGTGTGATGTGGTGCTGAGAAGAATGTGTATTCTGTGGATTTGGGGTGGAGAGTTCTGTAAATGTCCACCAGGTTTGCTTGCTCCAGGTCTGAGTTCAAGCCCTGGGTATCCTTGTTGATTTTCTGTCTGGTTGATCTGTCTAGTATTGACAGTGGAGTGTTAAAGTCTCCCACTATTATTGTGTGGGAGTCTAAGTCCTTCTGTAAGTCATTAAGAACTTGCCTTATGTATCTGGGTGCTCCTGTGTTGGGTCCATATATGTTTAGGATCGTTAGCTCTTCTTGTTGTATCAATCCTTTTACCATTATGTAATGGCCTTCTTTGTCTCTTTTGATCTTTGTTGCTTTAAAGTCTATTTTATCAGAGATGAGAATTGCAACTCCTGCTTTTTTTTGCTTTCCATTAGCTTGGTAAATCTTCCTCCATCCCTTTATTTTGAGCCTTTGTGTATCCTTGCATGTGAGATGGGTTTCCTGGATACAGCACACTGATGGGTTTTGGATTTTTATCCAATTTGCCAGTCTGTGTCTTTTGATTGGTGCATTTAGTCCATTTACATTTAGGGTTAATATTGTTATGTGTGAATTTGATACTGCCATTTTGATTCTAAGTGGCTGTTTTGCCTGTTAGTTGTTGTAGATTCTTCATTATGTTGAAGCTCTTTAGCATTCAGTGTGATTTTGGAATGGCTGGTACTGATTGATCTTTTCTATGTGTAGTGCCTCTTTTAGGAGCTCTTGTAAAGCAGGCCTGGTGGTGACAAAATCTCTGAGTACTTGCTTGTTCGCAAAGGATTTTATTCTTCCTTCACTTCTGAAGCTCAGTTTGGCTGGATATGAAATTCTGGGTTGAAAGTTCTTTTCTTTAAGAATGTTGAATATTGGCCCCCACTCTCTTCTGGCTTGTAGTGTTTCTGCCGAGAGATCTGCTGTGAGTCTGATGGGCTTCCCTTTGTGGGTGACCCGACCTTTCTCTCTGGCTGCCCTTAGTATTCTCTCCTTTATTTCAACCCTGTTGAATCTGACGATTATGTGCCTTGGGGTTGCTCTTCTTGCGGAATATCTTTGTGGTGTTCTCTGTATTTCCTGCAATTGAGTGTTGGCTTGTCTTGCTAGGTGGGGGAAATTTTCCTGGATGATGTCCTGAAGAGTATTTTCCAGCTGGGATTCATTCTCTTCGTCACATTCTGGTACACCTATCAAACGTAGGTTAGGTCTTTTCACATAGTCCCACATTTCTTGGAGACTTTGTTCATTCCTTTTTGCGCTTTTTTCTCTGATCTTGGTTTCTCGTTTTATTTCATTGAGTTGGTCTTCGACTTCAGATATTCTTTCTTCTGCTTGGTCAATTCGGCTATTGAAACTTGCGTTTGCTTCGCGAAGTTCTCGTATTGTGTTTTTCAGCTCCTTTAATTCATTCATATTCCTCTCTAAGGTATCCATTCTTGTTATCATTTCCTCGAATCTTTTTTCAAATCTTTTTTCAAGGTTCTTAGTTTCTTTGCATTGATTTAATACATGATCTTTTAGCTCACAAAAGTTTCTCATTATCCATCTTCTGAAGTCTAATTCCGTCATTTCGTCACAGTCATTCTCCGTCCAGCTTTGTTCCCTTGCTGGTGAGGAGTTTTGGTCCTTTCTAGGAGGCGATGTGTTCTGGTTTCGGGTGTTTTCCTCCTTTTTGCGCTGGTTTCTTCCCATCTTTGTGGATTTGTCCGCTGGTCGTCTGCGTAGTTGCTGACTTTTCGTTTGGGTCTCTGAGTGGACACCCAGAATGTTGATGACGAAGTATTTCTGTTGCTTGGTTTTCCTTCTACCAGTCTAGCCCCTTCGCTGTACGACTGTTGAGGTCCGCTCCAGACCCTGCTTGTCTGGGGTGCACCTCTAGTAGCCGTGGCACAGCGAGGGATGCTACCAGTTTCTTTTTCTGCTCTCTTTGTCCCAGGATGATGCCTGCCTAATGACAGTCTTTTGGATATAGAGGGGTCAGGGAGCTGCTTGAGGAGACAGTTTGTACTTTATAGGGGTTTAATTTCTGAGCTGTGCACTCTGTTGTTCATTCAGGGCTGTTAGGCTGCTATGTTTGATTCTGCTGCAACACAGCTCATTAAACAACCCTTTTTTTTTTTTTCTCAAATGCTCTGTGTTGAGGGGTTTGGGCTTTATTTTTGGATGTCCGATCAGGTGTCCTGCCCAGCTCAAAGGCAGACTAGCCACTGTTTGGCTGCCGAGGCTCCGCCCTGCTGTTGTGTGATTCGCGCTGTTCCTGCCGGCTCTGCTGTGGTCTCCGCCACGCCCTGCGGCGGAGTCTCTTCGTTGTAGCGTGTTGCCTCAGCAACGGCAGGCTGCGTCAGCAGTGGGCGTGTATCTCAGTAGGGACGGGTTGCCTCGGCAACGGCTGGCTGCGTCAGCAGTGGGCGTGTATCTCAGTTGGGGCGGGTTGCCTCGGCAACGGTTGGCTGCGTCAGCAGTGGGCGTGTATATCAGTTGGGGCAGGTTGCCTCCGTAGTGGTGGACGCCCCTCCCCCACAGAGCGTCTCGGACCGTCTGCCCGGGATAGTTTGAAATGGCGGTTTTGTTCGTCCCACTGGGTATCCCAAGCGATCTGTCCCTGCAATCCCCTGGGCTGGGCTACTGTGCAAGTCTCGTTCAGTTTCAAGTCCAGCCCTCTCAAGTCTCGGGTTGCCGGTTCAACAAGGCACCCGGACAAGCGCGCCCTGTGGGGATTGCTGGGTAGGGCCGGCCGCCGCCGCCCCGGCTGCCGGCTTCGCCAGGCAGACCTACTGCCTGGCGTCCCGTGTCTTTTTATACTTGGGAGTTTCCCCGTTCTGTGGGCAACAAAGATCAGTCTGGAAATGCAGCACTGACTCACCGTTTGCGAATTCAACGCGGGCTCCAATCCTGGGTTGTTCTCACAGCGCCATCTTGAGTCCCCTCTTCTTTTCTTTTCTTTTGAGATGGAGTCTTACTCTGTCACCCAGGCTGGAGTGTAGTGGTGTGATCTCAGCTCAGTGCAACTTCTGCCTCCAGGGTTCAAGCTATTCTCCTGTCTCTGCCTCCTGAGTAGCTGGAATTACAGGTGCTCACCACCACAACTGGCTAATTTTTGTATTTTTAGTAGAGACAGGTTTCCCATATTGGTCAGGCTGGTCTGGAACTCCTAACCTCAGGTGATCTGCCTGCCTTGGCCTCCCAAAGTGCTGGGATTAGAGGCATGAGCCACGGTGCCTGGCCGGGGGTTTTCTTAACACAATCTGCTTGGGTTCTCTTGACCATTTCAGAAGATCTGGCCAAGAAAGTTCAGAGGTTGCGGTGAGAAAATACTCACAGAGGGAATGTTGAATCCATTAACACTGTATTTAAAAAAAATAAAACCTCTCAGCTGGAGGAAAATATTTAAATAGAAGTCATTAGCAAGCTTGTTTCTGAAGCCAACAGTGCCTAATAAGTCAAAATTGCTTTCCCTAAAAATGAAACCTATTGAAGGTTTCCAACCCCTCTTTTTGAAGTGCTCAATTAGGGCGAAAAAAAAAAAATCCATAGTTCTCCCTGGCTTGAAATTGTTGAAAGGCAGTAGTGCTTCCCAGTTAGGCATTGTCCAACCACACTGATACAAATCAGCCCTTTAAGATAATTTATATCTTGGAGAGGAGTTCAGAAATGGGTCTGCTCGGAGCTAAAAGCATCGTAAATAAGCTGGGCTGGGAGATTGTGGCCACTGCACTGGGGAGTTATAGAGTGATCTCCCAGCTGCTGCCCACCAGAGGAGCAGGGACTGGCCTGCTTCCTCCTGGTGCATGCAGGCTGATAGATGGCAGGACCCATGGCTGGCCAGTGCACACCACTGTCCTCACAGGAGACCGGACCTCAGAGTGGGGCAGGAACATCCCACAGACCCGGAGCAAAAGGCAGTGGCAGAACCAGTGCCGGGGCCCTGCCTCCTGACCGAGGTGCTAAATGATCCCTCACCAGGCTCTGGGACTGTCAGCTCCCTGAGGCCCAGGAGTTGAGTTGAGGAGGGGCAGACCAGGACCCAAAGACACTCTAGTATGGTCAAGGTATCAGTGTCATAATGAAAATAAACACACAAAAAAGCATTTGTGTGTGTGTGTGCAGGTACACAGATGTGTGTATGTACCTGCAGATGCATCTGTACACATGCATGTGCTCATGTGTCCATATGGATGTTTTGTAGAACATATATGTGTATCTTTTATGTGCACATGTGTGTATATGTGTATTTATACTCATGCACGTGTATGTGTGTGTTAGCATATGTATTTGTGCTTGCATATGTGTGTCTGTGATTGGATTGGGGGGCATTTCAGTCTGGGGGAGTCAGAGAATTTAATCCAGGAAGCTGGGCATGGTGGCCCAGTCCGGGCACAATGGCTCACGCCTGTAATCTCAGCACTTTGGGAGGCCAAGGTGGGTGGATCATCTGAGGTCAAGAGTTCGAGACCAGCCTGGCTAACATGATGAAACCCCAAATCTATTAAAAATACAAAAAATTAGCCGGTGTGGTGGTGGGTGCCTGTAATCCCAGCTACTCTGGAGGCTAAAGCAGGGGAATCATCCAAACTGGAAGGCGGAGGTTGCAGTGAGCCGAGATTGCACTCTAGCCTGGATGACAGAGTGAGACTCCATCTCCAAAAAACAAAACAAAACAAAACAAAATTTAATCCAAGGGCTGAGGGTAAAGTCTTGGGCAAGGCTGGAAAAACACGGATGGCAAGTTTGGCTAGATCAGTCGCAGACTGTTTATGGGGTCTGTATCTTATCTTGCAGGACTTTGAAGGATCACAAGAAGGGGGTGACTTGGCCGAAATGGCATCATAGATACTATAAATGCCTGCATATAAGATGGAATTATTTTTCTTAATGCTTTCCCAAGGGAAAGAGTCCTTCCAAAGTTTGTCATGTAACAAACAGGGCATTGCCTAGATTATTTCAAAAAGCAGTACTGTTTGGAGAAAGTCACAGTAGCTTGAAACCCCGTCAGTTTGTCAGTAAAAAATAAAAGGAGACAAATGAATTGAACACAGATGGAGTAATTAATTATTCCTGAGAGTCTGACCCCATGATTGTTGGATGTCCTTGTAGCAACCCTTTCAAGGGTAATTTTAAGCAAGTGATGAAGAGAGTTGTTTATGCTGAGAGCAAGGTCCTGAAGATAGGGAAAGAGGTGCTTGTGGTTTGGGAGTGGAGGAGTCAGATCTGACTTATGAAACATCAAGGATGGTTCTGGCTGGGCACCGAGGATGGGCCCTGGGGGGACTGGGGCTGGGGCTGGACCCTGGAGAGGAGGCCCAGGGTCCAGGAAACAGCTGAGCCTGATCCGGGGTGAGGGAGGGGCAGAGGGCAAGGTGGATCCTTTGGGGAAAAGGGCATCTCTGAAGTGCTACATTTGTTCAGAGCCAGCTCTGTCTGGCTAGAAATCAAGGTGACAGAGACTTAGTGACTCCTAGCACTTGCTGTCACTTCCCATTTCCCTGCTCCTCCTAGCTTGGTGGGAACTGGGTGGAGGCTGTCAGAGAGGCTGATGTACACCTGAGCCCTGTCAGCCCTCAGGTTTGAGGAACTGGGAGGGGTGCTGGTGCCAGACCCATAGTCCAGGGCTGTGCTAGCTGGGAGCAGGGAGAGAAAGGCAGGCAAGGTCCTGAAACTGCCTCCGTACCTGGAGATCCTGAAAGAGAGCAGGTGGCCCCAGCTCTTCGTCCTAAGCTCAGCCTGGGATTCTGAGGCTCAAACTCATACATAAACCAAAAGACCCTGCTCCATGCTCCCCACTACCGGTCGCCATGACAACAGCAGGCCCAGGCGATGGTCAAGAGGCACCATCCCTCCCTCCTCCATATAGGGGTTTCTGCACCCAGTGGCCTCAGCATCGAGCTCCAGGAGAAGCCCAAATGCACTGGGGTTTCCTCGTGCCCCTCCAGCCTCCTGCCCTGACCCGTGGTCCCACCCCAGTAACCTCTCCCCTTCCCCTGAGCATTCCAGGTAGGTTTGCTGTCCTAGACCCAGGCAAACCACACCTTCCCGTCCTCATCCTTGAATATTCATCTTCTCCATCCACTCAATGCTTCCTGTTTGAAGTGTTCTCCTCCAACTCTGCTCCTATCCTTTGAAAATGCATTCCTTGTTCTTCTGAGCTGCCTACACTGATGAAAGCAGGAGGAGCAGGGCCTTTCTGAATGATGCAGACACCCTCTGTGTCTCCAGGTCCTCTGCCGGCTCCCAGCCATCACCTCCTCCAATTCTCCACCCCAGCAGGTGTCTGAATCTCACAACTTCCAGACATAGGAACATAGTCCTGCCTCAGTGCGGCCCCAGGAAGAGATGGAGGGGATGGGCAGAGAAGCAAGCTACTGGGCACCATTCATCGAACATCTCCTTACTGATATGTTCATCCCTGTCCTGCACAGATGCTGTCTAGGTCCTGGGGAAGCTGCATTCATCAACCCTGGCATGGCCCCTGCTTGTGGATATGTCCAGTGTTAGAAGCAGGCATTAACCCAAAAAGTATCCACATGGAACTATGACTACGAATTAGGACATCTCTGAAGGAAAGGAAATAAGTAAAGTCATGCATGGAAGGTGTCAGGCACAATGCAAAGACCCAATGGGACTTCTCTAACTTCAGGGTCTCCACTCTTCTGGTGAGGAAACTGTGGCTCTGAGAGGTGAGAAGACTTGGAGAACACTGGTCATGTGATTTAAAAGTACCAGAGTCAGCCTGGGCTGCTGAGAGTCTCGATCTTCTGCATTTCGGTTTCTTCTCGACACCTTATCCCTTGGTTCCCATTGGGGAGAACACATGGGAGGAAATAGAAGGAAATAGACAAAATCCAGAGGAGCTCTTTATTTATTCAAGTTACTCTGCCCTCCTGTCCTATATGTGTCCTGTGATAGAATGGTTTTCTCCTGACAGTGAGCCCACAGACCTAGGGGATCTGGCACTGGGGAGGATGCAGGGCAGGATCTGGGAATTCTTTCCTCTCCTTCTTCTTCTCCCTAGAGGATCCCTTGATCCAGCTCAGGGAGCTCAAAGAGAATAGCAGCTCTTCGTCCCTCCATGATCCCTTGGGCTCATGGGATGGGTATTGGCCATGCCCTCTGTCAGGAGTGACTCAGCAGTGCCCTTTCCATGGAATTTCCTTCATCATCTGAGAGATGGAGAACAAGCATGTGTGTGAGATGACTGTACAGGGGAAGGAGACCAAGGCTTCTCTGAGAGGAGCTGCAGTTGTCCAGGTGCACCCCATGGGTGGGGTGGTGAGGAATGGACAGGTGAGTGGACATGGGTGGCTTGTTAGAGCCCACAGGGATGGGGTCATTCAAAGCCAAATAGACCTTAGCTCCAACCAGCTTTCTCTTTCTAGCTGCATGATCTTGACTAAAGCCATTGAACCCCTGAGCCTCAGTTTTCTCATCTGCAAAATGAGGCTAAAACCCTACCCATTGAAAAAGGTTGAGAGGAAGATTACATAAAATAGCATGTGAAATGCTTAACATAAGGCCCAGTGTTGGAAATAGATGTTCGGTGGCACAAAGAAAAATTAGCACTGAGACAAAGGACCTTTCAGCAATGCAATTTTTACTTCCTGGACTGCAGGACAGGTACTCTCACTAGCCATCGTACCATGGGAGTACAATGAACAAAGGAAAACACACAAATTTATCCCTTATCCATTTGGGGTCATCCTTAATGCTGTGTCTGATCTCCATTGGCTGAAGCCATACCTCACAATCTAAACTAAAACTGATTGGCTAACAACTTAAAACTTTTCTAAACAGGTAAAAGCAAAGGAGAGCTGGGACGTGCCTGTGAGCATGTCCAGCACAGATATCTTGGTTAAAGTACAAGGACATAGAATGTACTACGTGCCTATAAGCATGGCATGTCTAACAGCTGCATAGGCTAGGGCTTAACAAAGAGTTATTAGCACATTTATGATTTATTCTTTAACAAGAAAGGAAACTTTAAAAAGGAACTTTTCTACTTCCCACACCCAGAAATCCTACTGTCCTCAGCTGGGGCAGATGACCTGGACAGGTGAGAGTGAGGCGGTTTCCATATGGAGCAGCTTCAAGGAGAAGCAGGGGGAAAAGAGGAAGAGATTGAGGCAGAAGTGGCTGGATAGAGGAGATGATTGATGGAGAAAATTTGTTTGAAAAGACTCAGACTGTGTAAACATGACTTTCCAAATGTTCCACACACTTGGTCAGCAGGCATTCATTAGGAATTCGCTGATCCCATGCTGGCTATGGTGGGCTCATAGTTTGGAGGGAGTAAAGCACATAAAATCACCTACGCAATCAGGATTTCTTTTTTCCACCAGTACAAATACACTCTATTTTTCTGACATGTGTTCAGAGATAAAAGCGTCCTCCATTGGTAGAGAAGCTCAGGGGTGTCACTGAGGATCTGGGATACTATTTTCTTTGTGCTTAGTCCCCTTAGAGGGTTGGCTTGTCACCTCATGGTCCCAAGATGACACCGAAAAGAGTAAGCAGTGCAGCTAGTTTTAGGTGCTACAACAGAAAGCCCTAAAAAGGAGAGGGCGAGGAAAGGGATCAGAAAGAACTAAAAGTGTTTCACTTTCTTAAAAATATTTCAAACAAAGAATTCATTTGCCTTGGAAAGGATGCTTACAAAGCATGCATTGTGCCCACTGACATCAGTGTGTTGTTTTCTCTTGAGCTGAAGTAAGGCAGGAGGCGATAGATCTGTGCATATTGGGTGAAAGAGCAGAGCTGGAAGCAGATGCTGGGGAGAAGCCACTCTGCCTCTTCAGTGACCCTTCCTGTGCTGCTGGGATGAAGAGGGGCACAAGGAATGAGGGAGCGGACCCTCATTCAGACCAAGTGTGCCTCCGGGAATCCGTCAGCAGTGCATTCACAATGTGACATCATGTTTTCTCCAGAATTTCATTTCAGCCACCAGCCATCTGCCGGCCCCAGTTCTGTTAGAATTTCCTCCACAGCAGCCTCTCCTCCTCCCTGCCTTTCCTCAGGACACCAACCAGCTCTCACTGGAGGTTGGCCAATATCCCCCACATCCCAAGAGGTGGCATCACATGATGCCACCAACTTCAACATCCCCTTTAGTTTGTGATGTCCAGTTGTTTAAAATGAGCCCACTGGACACTCTACCTGGTTAGTACTTCCCAAGACTGTTAAGGCCACAAAAAGCAAGGCAGGAATGAGAAACCATCACAGACTAGAAGAGACTGAGAAGACAAGAAAACGCAATGCAGTGTGGTACCCCAGGTTGGATCCCAGAGCAGAATGAGGCCATCAGTGAAAAACTGGTGGAACTCAAATCTGGAGTTTAGTTAATAGCTGTCAATGTCAACCCATGTCTTTGTTTTCACAAAAGTATTATAGTAGGCCAGTCACAGTAGATCATGCCTATAATCCCAGCACTTTGGGAGGCCGAGGTTAGCAGATCACTTGAGGCCAGGAGTTCAAGACCAACATGGTGGAAATCTCGTCTCCACTAAAAAAACAAAACTTAGCCGAGCGTGATGACACATGCTTGTAGTCCCAGCTCTTTGGGAGACTGAGGCATGAGAATCACCTGAACCTAGGAGGTGGAGGTTGCACTGAGCCAAGATCATACCACTGCACTCCAGTCTGGGTGATAGAGCAAGACTCTGTTTAAAAAAAAAAAAAAGTAGTATAGTAATAAAAGATGTTAACAATGAGGAAAACCAGTGAGAGGCACATGATCATTCTATGTTCTCTTTGCAACATGTCTGTAAATGTAAAATTACTCCAAAATGAAAGTTTATTAAAGTGGACCCACCTCCTCTTATCAATGCCATCAGCTTGAGGTGTCCAGTAGCTTAATTTAGAAGACAACTTGCAAGTTCAAGACCTTTGATGAATGACTTATAGGAAAATTCATAAAAATGGGACAAAGATGAGGTGCTTTCTCTACTAAGCACCTGTGTTCACTGGCTGATGCACACCAGGTAGGCAGGAGGAGCAAAGCGGTGAGCACTCCTGCCATCCTCTTGCACCAGGCCTTTCTTGCTGCCCCAGTACCTTTGCACCTTCCAGTGGATGGCTGATCCCACAGGCTCTGCGTCTAACCACACCGACTTCTGTAGTCCGTGGTCCTTCAATGCTTTCTGTCCCTCAGACTTGCCCAGATGCTGCCCCTGTGCCATCAGAGGGGGTAATATGGGGTCATCATGTCATAAAGCCAAATCTAACAACCCTTATTCCAGCACCTACTAATCAGACCCCACACCAGAACTGGTTAGAGCTGGAAGAATCCTCATAGCTATCGTTTCTTGAATATAAACCCTTTGCAAGAAACTCTGCACTAGAAATAAAATACTTTCCCCATTTTGCAGATTAAAAAACTACATCTGGGAAAATGATGTCATTTGCCCAAACTAGAAAAGCACAACTGGCCCCAAATCACTGTCATCCTATTCCCTTGCCTTCCTTAAAGAAAGGCTCTTCAATAGCAACTAGAAAACCTGCCCATTTTACAGAGGGGCAAAACAGGACTCGGAGAGGTAAGGTTTGCATGAGACAATGCAGCCTATTCAGCTCTAGCCAGTAAAGGAACTCAGGCTTCCTCACTGTGCTCTCTTTGCCACCTCTGAATTACTGAAGCTTTCTTGGCACCTATGGCCCATGCCTAGAAAGTCCAATTGCTCCTAGACAAGAGCAATGCTCGGGGAGGCTCCTCCCTTCCCAGTCAGGTACAGATTCCCTGCCCTATTCCACTTCTCCCTGCCACCCTCCCAACCCCCACACCCTCGTATCTGCAGGCACAGCTCAGCAGGGGGTACAATTACCATCTGTGTCATTGGCATCTTTACAGAGGCTATTTAAGTCACTGCAGCACTCACAGGAGAAAACAAGTAAATACACAGCCCAGCAAAGTGCTGAACCCAGCCTCAGGTCTGCTTGCAGGGAGGGGTCATCAAATACTTCACAGCACTATGGGGGGAAAAAAGCAAATCAAAGAAAGACAAAACTTCATCTCCCCTTTGGAGATGTTGCCAAAAATTCTCTCTGTCTCTGATGCTTTTTCAGAGGATGTGGTGTCCAGAGGAGCAAAAGGCAACCTTCACAGGTGGGACAGTCGAGCCTGTGTCACCCTTGCGGGCCAACAGTCTGGTGGAGCAGCAGCCAAGAGCCGCATGTGTAAAGGAGGAGATTACTGAGACACAGATGCCTCTGGGTGTCGATGGAGCACCTGCTTTCTCATCCCACCACAGTCCCTGGCAGGGGCATGCGGTGCAGTAAGCCATCCATGCTCACCCTCTGGATCTTCCTGGTAGTCAACAGGGTCCAATGGACTGGATATAGGGATCATTCTGTGATACTGGGATCAGTGTGTGACCAGAGCAAGGGGAAGCAGCCTCTTGAATTCTTGGAAAGAAACATGATGACCGTGGGAAAACTTCTTGGGTTTATTAAACACATGTCATGCCAGACACATCCCATTTTAGAAAACACAATTATTTATTTAATAAATACTTAGTAAGCATGCCTACATGCCAAGAATTAAACTTGGCACTAAGGATATAGTTCTGAATGTGACGGTAAGTTCCCGGGCAATTCTAGCAGTGGAGGCTGTGAGGGCTGGGGAGAAGACAGACCATAAATCAAGAAATACGCAAAGAGATGACAGGCCAGTGTGCTTCCTGAAGACTGAAAACTGGATGTTGAGGTGGGTGCTTTAGCCAGAATGACAGGGAAGGCTCTGGGGAGGTGGCATTTGGAGGAAGAGAAGGTACCACAAGCTTAGCAGCTCAGGAGAACATTGCACATGTGGCATTTCTGGATTTAAGCAAAGCTTTGCGAAAATCCACTTCTTGTATTATTTACTAAAATACATTATGTGCATATTCTATGGCAAATGTTGTTTTGCTTACGCACTCAACAGACATTTATTTTGGTCCTTACAAGTACCCCCATAATGGAGGCATTTTCTCTGATTTGCAGATAAACAATGTTGAGACTCAGATTTCGACTTGCTCAAGGTGAGAGAAGTATAAGCTCCACCCCTGGCCCTCACCCCTGCCTGGGCTTGCCACCTTCATGCCTGTGACTGGTCAGGCTGCCTTTGTCAACGTGACTTAGAAGTGTGGGATTGAGGATGACTCATAGCTTGTTGAATGACTGTTTCCAAGGCTGATGATGAGTAGGTGACCAGCGTGAAGGGAGATCATCATGGTGGTGGCTCAGACGTGGTCCACAGCCCTGCCTTGTCCACTGGTGCCAATGACCTGAATGGGGGTTCAGTGGCCAGTCATGGTTCAGCCTCTTCTCCAACCACCTCTAATGACTTGCACCAGCTAATGCCAAGTCACTGGCAGTTTCTGCAACATCCTGTGTTTCACACTTCCCTGCCTTTGCAAAGGATGCCCACTCCCACACTTGTCTAAAATGGCTCCTGCACCTGGTGACCAGATGATGCCTACTTCTCCTCCAAAAATCAGCTTACATTTCACTTCCTCCATGAAGCCTTCCCTGAATTTTTCTACACCAATGTTTCAAGTCATTTAGGTTCCAATGCCATCATAGCTAGTTGACATCCCAGTAGCCATCATCCTGCTTCTTCCTTACCTAACATAGAAACGATTTTGATCAAGAGGTGACGTGCTTTGAGAATACTGGCCTATTCCCAGAGAATGAATTATAATTAGCCAAACCCATTCCTCTTGGCCAGGTATTGGCTTAGGGGTACTCATAGCGTTCATATCTGGCCAATGGGCCTTGCCAGAAGGAGGATATGGCAAAGGTTTCCTTACCCAGGGAAAAAAGAAACTCGTGGGAAGAAATGCCCCTTTCTTTGTTGCCTTTTGGGGAATTGTCATTTGGGGAAGTCAAGAACACTGCTTTGGTAGTCATCTTGCAGTCAGGAGGGAGAGGTCCAGGGAGCATGGAAAGGCCACCCCAGATCCTGACATCATCGAGCTGCTGAATCACTCAACCTTGGAACTGCCTACCTCCAGGCTTCTTGCTGTCTGAGATCATAAATCCTTTGGTTGACGCCACTTTTGCTTTGCTATTTGTTATATGGGGCTGCAGGCATCCAGACTGATACAGCAGAGTTCTCTCTTTGTGGTATGTTTTCACTTTGGTCTGTTTTCTCATCCAGTTCTTCACACTGGAAACCCCTGCGGGGGACTGGTTCTTTTTAACAAAGACTCTCCAGTGTACAACACAAAATCCAAGACACACACACAATGGTTGCCTTGCTTAGTAAATAAAAGACAGCTGGCTAGAAGGAGGGAAGAATAAGCCATCAGGTGACATGAAGTTTGGAGGTGACATAAATACCTAGGATCCAATAGTTGAGGTCTGCAAAGAGAGGGATGGATGACTAGAGCCGAACACAGAGAGATAGGATTGAAGTGAGATCAGACCTGTCTGATGCTTAGTCCCAGACTCCTGGAGGGTGGGGGATACATTTCTCAGCAGTAAATGGACAGTGATGGCATCTTTGTAGGACCAATTGCTTTTGGGACAAGGATGGTATACAAATGACTACCAAACGGTCCCAACTATGTGGAGAGAAGAGCTGAGGGGCAAGGAGTTGGACTTGATTAGACTTGACTCTGTTAGCAGGCCTCCCCTTCACTTCTTACTGGTCACCATCACTAGAAAGAAGGGCTTTGTTCTGACACTGAAATACTCCTGGCCATTTTGACTCCCAAGCCCTTCTCAACTATTTCCTCGGTTCTCTCATGCACCTCCTTCCTCAACCTCCCTCCCTAGAGTCAGCAGTTGCCCCTAGCATCTACCCACACAGGGGCTGTGGGGTGCTCTTTTGGGGGGTTTTGGAGGGCAGGTGCAGTGTGACATCAGGCACAGATGGCACAGATGCCCAGAAACCTTTTCCTCTTTCTTCTGGAGTCATCTCCTTCCCTGGTGGCAGCCACAGCAACTGTACTGCTTGGGTATTCTGCCCCAAGTATCCGCTGCTGCTGGGAAGTGTCTGACTTCCCAGATGAGGCTGGCTTGAGTTCCCCAGGGCTCAGCTGGCTGTGACCCTTGTGGGATCACCCACCTTTGGGCCTCATCTGTCAAATGGGCACATGAAGGCATCTATAGACTTATCATGAGTTTTAAGGGGGACAATGGGTATGAGAGGGCCAGCGCTGCCTTCATGGAGATGAGACCTGTGAAAGGCTCTGGATTCTCTGCTCAAAAGGGACATGTACTGGCTTAATGTCCTGCTTTTATCTCTTGAAATTCTTGATAATTTTTTAAAAGGGGGCCCACATTTTAATTTTAGGTCCTTCAAATTGTGTAGCTGGTCACTGAGGGGGCTTTGCAAACCAAACAGCATTGCAAGACTGCACAGTGGGTTACTGTTGTAATCATAACAGCACACATATTCACATTCTGTAAAAAGTATATATGTGAAGGGGGCTTTTCTGCAAGGCTGAGATTCTGAGGCCACACAGAATTCATCTCTCACTTCCTGTGTCCTATTCCTGGATTTAAGGATATTAAATCCAGATGCCCCAAGACCTTCAGAGCACTCTGCCTTCATGCTGATGGTGCAGACTCTGTTCTAATTCTGCACTTGGCCAGACTCTGGCTATGCAAACTGCAGCTAGTCTCTTCCCACTCTGGGCGCCACCTGACTGACCTGCGTAAGGAGCAACTCTGACTGATCCCCAGGCAAATGCTCTCCCTGCCATCCGCACCTGTTGCAAGCCAGCTCCTTGAAGCCAGGCCAAGCAACTCTGCCCCTAGCGGGAGTTGGAGGCATGAAGCTCCCTTTTAGGAAGACCGGGTGAGAGGCACCACCACCTGCTCCTGCCGCCTCTGCTGTCCTCAGCTTCTGGGAGTATCTTAGCAGCCAGCCCAGGGTGAGGACAGGGTCCACCGGTGCATCTGGCAGGGCAGGATAGATGTTGTGACTTGGGGGCTTTGAGGGAACAGGGTGGGGTTCCTTATTGGGGAAAATCTTTAGGTTTGGATCCAGCCTTTATTTCAAGAGGGCGATTGTGTATAGACTTGTGTGACTGTTTGTGACTGTTCAGCATCTTTCTGCCTCGGGACGTGTGTGTGTGTGTGTGTGTGTGTGTCTGTGTGTGTGTGTGAGTGAGAGAGAATGCCCAGTATGCCCCTCTATCCCAGAGTGTGTCTGTTAGTGGACACCAGTGTGTGGCATTGCTTATGTGGGTGACTATGTCAAGGCATGGGTCACTGTGTGCCGGTGTGGAGCCATGTGATAAGCCGGTGGCCGACCCCTGAGGGTGAAGACACTGGAGGTGGTGTCCGGGTATTTGTTGAGCTCAGTGTGCTTCTGTGTGGGGCTGCCTCGAATTGTGTGAGAGTGTGTGTCCCAGCAGGGGCTTGTTTCTGTGTGTGAATGTGTGTGAAGCTGTGACCGTTGGTCTCTAGCTCTGCATGGGATGGTGATCTGGTGTGTGTGTGTGTGTTTGTATTAGAGTGCTAGAAACTGTGTGTCTGTGTATGTGTGCACACACGCACAGTGGCCCAGTCTGCTTCTGGGTGAGTGGGGCAGAGCCCAGAGTGTGTGTGTGAGTGTGGGTGTCAACGTATGTGTGTGTGTGTGTGTGTGTGTGTCGGCAGTGTGGGGCTGTCGCTGACTCTGCATCGGAGAGTGGCAGCGTGCTCCTCTGAGCGGCGGTGTCCTGTGTATTTGTGGGTCTGTGTCTGGGTGTGAGCACCATGGTGCGTGTGTTAGAGCCAGTGGGGCTCCCATGCAAGGCTGTGGCTCTGGGTGAGGGGTGTGTGTGTGTGTGTACCAGAGTGGGTGGCAGCGCCTCTGCTCGGCAGTGGCGCGTGTCTCGCGGGCCGGGGCAGGGCGTGGGCCCTTGCCTGCGAAGCCGCGACCCCTCCCCCGGGCGGGCGGGAGGTGCGCACCGGCGCCTCTAGGACCCGGCGGCGGCCGGCCGCTGTCCTCGGGCCGCGCCAGTGAGCATGTGCAGAGCCCGGCGCCCGCTCGCCCGCCTGCCGCCCGCCGCCCGCCCCGGCTCCGCGCCCGCCAGCCCCGCCGCTCAGCCCGGACGCCTGCAGCCCCGGGGAGCCAGGCGGCGGCGCCCTGTGCCCGGACGCGTGGGTCCGTTCGTCGCGGGCGGCCGAGGGTGTGCGGGCGCCGGGGCTCCCCGGCTCCGGGCACTGCGGGGGCTGCGGGCTCGGCGCCCTGGGGAGGCGGGCCGTGGGCGCGGGTGCGGGCGCCCCAGCCCACCGCGATCGCCGGGTGAGTCCTGCCTCCTGGCGCTCCAGCCGGACCCCCGCGCGGGCTGCGAGCCGGGTGTTCTCCCCGCCGCGGGCAAACAAGTTTGTGCGGACGCGGCTGGGAGCGCGGCGGGGCTGCACCTGCTCCGGCTGCCGGGCGGGCTTGCGGTGGGCGCCTTCTCGGGGGCCCCGGGCGGCTCGGCCGGGGCAGGGGAGAGGGAGTGGGTGCGTGCAGGGGGCAGGAAGCGGGAGGCGCTCGGCGCGGCAGGAATGGGGCGGGGGTGCACGAGGCGCCGCACGAGCCGCGTCCCCCTCCGGAGTCCTGAGAGCCCGTCCGTTTCCCGGCAGGGCGCTGCGGCTGGACCCGGGGAGGGGGCGAGGTCAGAGTTTGGGGTGCGCACAGCCTCCCTCCTAGGCGGCGACGTCTACCCAGAAGCAGCTCCCTCTCGTTCCGCTACCAAGAGAGGCTTCCGGTCAGCGGAGGGTTTGCTCCGTCTCTTGGTGAACTTGGACAGAGGCAGAGGCAAAAGCAAAACGTATGATTTTTGTCCGGAATATTCCCCGGAGTAGAGCTCTGCGTCTTCGTAGGTGTGGACGGAGACCCGCGACTGGAGGCTATTTGCCTTTTTCTCTGCCACTCAGGAGCGTACCTGGTTGGGTCCCCTGGCTCCGGTTAACCTCGCTGGTTGTTTTCCTGAGCATTTGTGCTCCTGGGGTGATGCCTGCTCTCCTGATGGGGGGTACAGGTGGGGAAGGGGACCTCTCTTCCTTCCGCTGAGGGGTGGGAAGGCCGATAGAGGAGTTCCAGTGTAATCGCCCTGTACTGGGGTCCAGCTGCTGCCCACACTGGCCCTGCCCCTGCAGCTTCCAAGATGTACAGATGCAGGACTCCGCTGCACTTTTCTAACAGGAGATAGCCCCACCCCTCTTGTTGCTGGAATGGCATGGTTAGGTTTTGGAGGCAATTGGGGTATCCTACTTTGGGATCAGGAGTGGGGGCCTTTCTTTTTTCCTGATTTGACTAGGTTGCCTGGGAACAGAAAGTGAGGGTGGTGGGGAGTGAAAGTTAGAGGAGGTATAAAGCTGGCTTGCCCTGCACCGTCTGCAGTCACCCCTCCTGGTGGCTGCAGGTGCTGGGGAGAGACTTAGGGAGGTTTCTTTGGGCTATGGGAGAATGAGGTTTGCCTCTCTCAAGCATAGCCCCACCCCCACACACTTAGATTGACCCCAAGGAGATCCTCGGGGAAGGGGCCTAAACCGGCTGCCAGAGCCCAGGGTTTCTAGGAGAAAGAGCAGGAGCCCTCCCAGGCACTGGAGCTGAAGGAGGCTTGGTAGTGGCTGGGATGGTGACTGAGACTGACCCACTTCATCTTCCCCACCAGAAGGCCCTCACCTGTGGCTGCATCCTCCAGGCCTCAGCAGGGCCGTTTCCACAGCTCCTGTGTAAAAACGCCTTCTTCTGGGGTGAGGGGGTCCGTCTCTTCAATGGGCATTGGCGCCCTATGGGGTACTGTGCTGTGGCCTGCAGCATTATCTGGTTGAAAGTGAAGAGAAGCTGGGATAAGGCAGAAGGCCAGGTGTCTTCCTAACCAGGCAGAAGTGCATACTCAGGACCGACAATAGGTCTGCTGCTGAACCTTGAGCCTTGAACCTGATCAGTTTAGCCAGAGCACTGGGGAGTGAGTCACAGAGCTGGTTTCTTATGGCATCAGCCTGAGCAGGCAGCTCAGAGCCTCTGAATCCAGAGCCTCCAGGCCTTGATAGAATGCTTCGGAGCAGGGCCTCCTGGGAAGTGGTGTTTCTCATCGTAGAAGCTCCTAGCTTGTACTCCCATCTGGCCCAGACCCCCATCAGCCTTGATGAGACCAGCTCCCTGACTCTTTCTCTGGAGGTACAATGAAGTCAAGGCCAAGGACTTTGGGCCAGCTCAGTGTTTAGACCTTCAAGGTCTTGCCTTAAAATGCAAGCGATAATCATATATATCAGCAGGGTCAGAGCTGAGCCCCAATATCTGGGGCTGCTCATGTGGGGAATGAGGGAGTGAACGTGGCCTTCCACTCACCACCTTCTCCCTGGGCCTCCTGGTCTGGCCTTCATGTTCTTCCTTTAATCTCTCCTCATCATGGCTTTCATAGTCATGTTGGCATATGGCCTAAAAAATTATCAGAAGTGTGCCACTTGGAGAATGTGGTCAGGGAGGAGCTCTGCATATGCCCTGCCTCCTGGTGTGGATGTGAGAAGTGGATGGAAGAATGGGCTTGATTAATTTCATAAGCTATAAAATACAGTGCACCTGCTGGTTGCTAGCTATTAAGGCCCCTCCCCTCCACTTCATTTCCCTTCCTTTGCTGCTGGAAGCCCCTGGAGATGTGAGCTTTCCCCCAGAGAGTGGCTCCTTTGGCATGAGGGGTTGTGAGTATTCTGAGGACAGGGGTGTGCAGCAGGGTGTCTTGGGCTCCCTCCCATAGCCCGAGTCCCCTGTCCCAGTGGCAGCATCAAGCTGGGCAGGTCTGACTTTGGTTAGGAACTCCACTCACTTGTCCACCTGTATCCAAGTCACTCAGTGGGGTTTGAATACCTGTTTACCTTCTAGATTCTGAAATGGGCCAGAGACGACTCTTAAGCTTTCACCACCAGGTGGGAGAAACACATGAACAAGTGAACAAAATACAGTTCTATAAAAGAGATAGCCTAGGCTGGATGAAGTGGCTCACACCTGTAATCCCAGTATTTTGGGAGGCCAAGGTGGGCGAATCACCTGAGATCCGGAGTTCAAGGCCAACCTGGTCAACATGGCAAAACCTCATCTCTGCTAAAAATACAAAAATTAGCCGGGCGTGGTGGCATGTGCCTGTAATTGCAGCTACTTGGGAGACTGAAACAGGAGAATCCCTTGAACCCAGGAGGCGGAGGTTGCAGTGAGCCGAGATCATGCCACTACACTCTAGCCTGGGTGACAGAGTAAGACTCTGTCTCAAAAAATGAATAAAAAAAGAATAAAAATAAAATAGCTGGAAAATGTTGCGATTGGCTGTTTCAGAAGAAAGGCTCCAAATCAGCCGACTGGAAAGGAAAAATGCCAGCCCCTAGAACGGTGCTTGGAAGGATCTCTGTCCCTAGTATTGTACATTTGAAGACCAGGTGATATGGTTGATGATGATATGCACTTGGAATCAAGAGCCATTTAGCAATAACTGTATTTGTTCAAGTTAATTGGCCTTCTCTGTCTTAGATTCTGCATCTGTATAATAGGGATTATAATGATTTTGACCTCACAAATTCGTGGGAAGGTTGCTCATTCATTTGCTCATCTGATCATTCATCTAATGCACTTGACAGTTGGTGAAAGTACCTTGAACTCTAATGTGATATGTTAAAGTTTTTATTTATATCAACCCCAGCAGTGGGTAAACTGAAGGGTTTTTCCTCCTTTGCATGGAATGGAGTTTTGATCTATTATGTTTTATACCTTTTTAGCACCATATTAAAATGTAGAATCTTTTCTCAAGTTCTGACATTCAAACTCTCAAGAGATTTGCCTCATCAAAGACAGGGATCCCACCCCACTTGCATTTCCCAGACTTTGTTCCCACCAAGGGCCCAGCAGATTTTTGTTTAGTGGGTTTCTTGCTCTTTTTCTCAGTCTCTAAGACCCAGAGTTGTGAGGCCTGTGAGTAATGGCAGCATGGCCCTGAGCCTTGAAGGCTGTCCAGTCCAGCAGGCACTTGTTTTCAGGGCCTTCACTGTGCCCTGCCTAGAGGTGGGCAGAGGCACTGACTGTGCCTTTGAGAGGCTCCCAGGCTGAGAGGAGAAGTAGGGACATTAGCAGGGAACCCTGACTCAAGACCACACACCACCCAGGCACAGTTTGTAACAGCATCCAGCCTCACTACCTAGCACTGGGGAGGGGTCCTGCTCCAGAGATCAGGGAGGCTTCATGGAAGAGGTGGCATGAGTGCCGAACTTTGATGGCCTGAAGCATTTCAGAGCCACGAGATGGGCCACAGGCCTCCCTGGCTGGTGGAAGGGCGTGCGTAAGGGTGCTTGAGGCATCTCTTGCTGACCAGGGGCTGCTCTGGTGGGATACAGGGCCTACTTGTCAATCCCTGGAAAGCCATTACAGGGAGTAGCATCATTAGTTCCTCGTACTAGGAAGATCACTTTCTTAGATGAGAAGGGGACAGCCTTTTGGAGAGGGGATGGGGTCCAGAAGCCAGGCACTAGGCCTGAGTGGGGCAGGGGCAGGGGAAAGTCACAGGAGGGGAATCCAGGAGCTGTGAGCCCAGCTGGAGCCTCCTGATTGTACTCTGCCCAGGTTCTGAGGCTGAGATCCCCTGGCTGCCAGTCACTGAGGCTGGGGCTTTGAGCTTCTAGGACCCTGATGCCCATCACCTTCTTATCTGGAGAGCAACATTCTGGGCCCTGTTTCTTGTCTCTGGGGCTCCTGCCCTACAAAGAGCAGGCATCTCTGAGTCCCAAGAGGTTTGTAGCCCTCACTGCAGCTGCCACAGCTCAGATGTTTCTGGGGGTGTCTGAATTCATTTTCCCCTCAGCTGCCACTGCCTGTTCTCTCTGATCGGGGGTCATAGGGAAGTGGAGTCATCTCACTGAACCCCAGTGGCCACTGGCTGCACCTGGGCCAGCTCCGAGTTCTATCCTCCAATTCCCAGCCCCAGGGACTGCCTCCTCTCCTCTCCCTGCTGCCATCCCTTGGTCTCTGGACCCCTAGCCTGGCTGAGAGATGGCCACCTGACCAGCTCAAACCACCCCTCATTCAGGCTGGGCAACTGCTGCTCCCTCTGTCTCAGATGGCAACAAAGTAATAGACAAAGGCTCAGGTGGTCTGAGTACCCAGGAGCTCTGGGATCCTGCTCCCTCCTGAGAATTCCAGAAGCCCCTTTGTTCTATTATTCCCTCTATGCTTGACAGGGAGCTCAGGATCTCCCTCCCCAGGCCCTGCTCTTCTCTAGGGTGACCCCACGGCAGGGCAGTGGGGGTGCACCTTTGTCCAGCCCTGGTGTGCCCCCCAGCAAGGCCAAGGCCCAGGCAGGGATAGAGCCCCCAGCCTCCCCTTGAAGCACTCTGCAGGGTTCCAAGATGGGAGGTGCCCACTGGAAGCATGCCTTGGGGAAAAATTCTCCACACTTTCAAAGGGTAGGGGCCCCAGGCTGCCTCCCAGTCCCAGTGGGCTGGGGCAGGAACACACCAACAAGGCAGTGTCTGGAAGGCTTGGCTGGGGAGACACCATATGTGGCATCATCTCTAGGAGCTTCGGCCTGGCATGACTTCAAAAAGGTGCTGATGGAGGCACACTCAACTCCTTTTAAGAATAAATCTTGCCTCATGCGAAGCCAGAGCTGGGATGGGAGAGAAATAGGAAGCTTAGTGGGCACGATGTAGGCTGTGGGAGCAGGTGATCTGGTCTGAGTGCTGGCCCTGATCTGCCTGGCTCTGGGCAGCATCACCTGGCCAAGCTTCAGAGACCTGCGTGCTCAAATGGGGTGTGCAGGACATTTGCTTGGTGGGTTGCATGGAGCAAATGAGATAGCGCAGGTAACATGCACAACCCAGTTCACCTATTAACACTGCCAATGCTTAAGAAATGGTGGTAATGACAGATAAAGCAATCGCTAACAGCAGTCTTAGCATGGGGATCAGCTGCGAGCAAGAGTGGAATCCTGGGGGCACTCCAGGGACTGTGGGGGCTCAGAGTTGGGGAGAGGCCTCTTAAGTCTGACTTTACCAGTGGCGCAGCTACTACAGGCCTGTGCTCCAGCTTTTCCTTGCTTGGCTTTTTTTGCATTCATAACCAATCCATGCTGCAGTCTGTAGGTAACAGTAACAGGTTTCACGTCCACTCCCTGATTTGATCCCATAAAGCACATTTACCCCCATTTAACAGACGATGAGCCTGAGGCCCTGCCCCATGCAATACTTTGCTCAAGGTGGTTTACTGTCATGGACAGCCTGCTGGCTTTCAGGTGTAGAGGGCACAGCTGGTGGCCTCCCAGGCCCTATGCAGACGGGCAGTGGCTAGGAATATGCCCCCCACCCCAGGTATTGGCTGTTTCTGCTGTCTGACTTACCTCGTGGCTTGGCTGTGAGCCCTTGTGCAGTTGCTCCAAATTTCCCAGGCCACCCCCAGGCCTCTTTTGGGTTCAGCCACTCAACAAACATTTCCCTTCACTGCCCTGCTAGCACCTGGGCCAGCTCTGAGTTCCATCCTCCAACTCCCAGCCCCAGGGACTGGCTCTTCTCCTCTCCCTGCTGCTGTCCCTCGGTCTCTGGACCGCTAGCCTGGCTGAGAGATGGCCACCTGACCAGCCCAAGCAACACCTCAAAAATATAACTGCTGGGGATATGATGGTCTCTACCTTGTTGGATTGGTGTTAAGGTTAAGTGAGATAATATGTAAAGCATTTAGCTGATTACTGAGCCTGCTGCCTCTGCCCCAGCCTAAAAGACCAGCTGACCCATATTTCCCAGCTGTGTGCTGCGATCTGGGAACATGGAGATAAACCAGGTGTGACCCGTGCCCTGGAGGGGCTGCCAGCCTTGAGGAGAGAGAGTGTGTTGGCTGTAAGGCATGATGGGAGTCCAAGGCAGGTGACAAGTTCCTGATGCTTTTATTCCCCCCGGCCAGCCTGCCCGCAATGAGTTTTCCAGGCTAGAAATCTGCTTTGTGATTTTAAAAATTGGGAGTGTAGGCTGCTTCATAGAAGACCTGGGCTGTGGACATCTGGCCTGTAAGTGGCTGTCCACTGTATCCACACCAGCACCCACCTCCCTAGACCAGGGAAGGCCCTTCTGGGAAGGGGGAGCACCAGAAAATGCTTTGGAGGAACTTGGGACCCTGGGTGAGGTGGATTGAGTCCTGATTCATCAGCTCTGATCACTCCCCACCCCAGCCCTACTTGTATTGTAGATCCAAATCCTATCTAGAAAGTCTATATGAAATTCACGGTATACCCTGCCTTCAAAATTCTGAACTGTTGAGCCACTGCCTGCCTTTCTGCTCTGTCTCATCAGAAACCTTTTCACAGCTGGAGTGCTACCCTCTCCCTTTCAATTGTACAGGATTTTTCCCTGATATGATCCTCCTTTGTAACTGGAGCCCCTTTGTGAGCAGACCTGCAGACCCTCCTCATAGAATTACATCACAGAAGGGATGACATAAAGCCAGGCACTCTTGTTAACTCTGTGCACCTGAAAGCCCTCAGCTCTGTTCAGCTGAGTTCCTTGATGACCTGGGGGCCTGTGCCCCTGCACTGCTCTCTCTCTTTCCCACATGTCAGGCTTCATCCATGGCTCTGGGTAAGTGGAATTTGAAGTTTCACTGCCCTGACCCCGTAGGAGTAGGTTTCTGATGTCAAGATTTGCGTATCCATTTGCCCATGGTCTCGTTCATTTAAAAAATGTATTCATAGGCCAAGTGTGGTGGCTCATACCTGTAATCCCAGCACTTTGGGAGGCTGAGGTGGGTGGATCATGAGGTCAGGAGTTCAAGACCAGCCTGGCCAAGTTGGTGAAACCCCATCTCTACTAAAAAATACAAAAATTAGCTGGACGTGGTGGCAGGCACCTGCAATCCCAGCTACTCTGGAGGCTGAGGCAGGAGAATCACTTGAACCTGGGAAGTGGAGGTTGCAGTGAGCCGAGATCATGCCACTGCACTCCAGCCTGGGTGATGGGGCAAGACTCCATCATCTCAAAGAAAAAAAACGTATTCATAAACAGAGATCGCTGAGCATCCACATTCCCAGGCCTGATGCTGGGGCTGGTGTTAGGACTGGGAACTGAATGAGGCCTGGCTTCCAGCTCTAAGTAGATTACAGACTTCTGAGGGTAACTGTCAAGTAGACGGACAGTTATGATCAGCCCCAGGATGGAATGAGGGTCAGCAGGGTCTGTGGAAAGACTGAGGAATCTTCAGGGAATCCTCTGAGGAGCAATACCTGGCCTGAGCCTTGGAGGATACACAGGGATTTGATAAGTGAAGAGGAAGGAAAAGACATACATAAAGGGTAGCTTGCAAAGGCACTAAGGCAGATGTGCTGTGATTCCCGGTGGCTCTGCTGGAATGTGGAGTGTGTGTGCGTGCATGTGAGATGGGGAAGCCAAAGGAAGGCCTGGCGAGAGATGAGGCTGGATGGGCTGGATCACGAAGGGGCCCTTGTATGTCATGCTAAGGAGCTTAGAGTTTATCCTGTAGCCACAGGGAGCTGTTGAATGGGGTTTAAGCAGGGGCGCACCATGATCAGATTTGCGTGTTAGGAGGATCACCCTGGCAGCCTTGTGGAAGATGGATTGGAGGGGTCCAAAGCTGGAGGCAGAGAGATCAGTCAGGATTTCTTGGGATTTTCTCTGTGGTTTTACAAATCTGACGAGGCTCTCTGGGGTGGGCCTGGCAGACACATCAGCCTAGAAAATACAAGCTCTGGAGACCCGCCTGCAATGACTTCCCAACTCAGAGTTTAATTCCAGAGTCATTTGCTGATTACTGAGTCTGCTGCCTCTACCGCAGCCTAAAGGGCCAGCCAACACATATTTCCAGATCTCTGCCCTCCCTGAGGGCCTCAGAACCTGGCGGCCCTCACCGTTTAATCAGAGAGGGTCATGCCTGTCTGGGCCCCTTTGGGTCTTTGTCCCAAGCCTCCAAGCTTTCTGGGGGCCTGGAATGCCAGCTCAAACATTGTCCTTCCTCTCACACCTGCTGTCTGTCCCTGATGCACAGAGCAGCCATTGAGTGGCTGCACAGGCCTGGCGGGGGGCCTGGGCCAAGTTAGTTACGGGCAGTGGCTTAGTCATGCTTCTAGGGGCCTTTTCTTTGGGATAAGCCTGTCCTTGTGCTAAGGGCTTCACTCACACAGCAGCCCAGCTCGTGGCAGCTGCAAAACCCTCCGCCAACCCTAACGGCGCACTTCAGAGACACCGCCAATGGGAACCAAAGCTCAGAGTGACAGCTGAGTCCTGGGGAGTGGAGGGACCCACAGAAGGCAGATCTGAGAGCCTTCTGCGTTCTCTGCTCCGGGCGCTCAGCCTCAGTTTGCAGGTGCACGGCTCAGGTGCTACCCTGGTCCTTTGATTCTGGCCTCTAGAGTTTAGGAGGTCTGAGAAGGGTACATAAGCCCCTCCCTCCCCAGGGCCACATCCTGTGTGAAAGTCAATGACCAGCCTCTGCAGAAGCTCCTTCCAACCCAGGCTCACAGTTCCAGTGCACTCCTGGGAGTCAGCCAATTGCGTGCATATATTAAGCATCTGTAGCATACTCCTACCTGGGCTAGGTGCATTTATATGTGGTAGTGTCTCATTGCAGGCTGGGCCATGTCATCATCGAGAGTATAGGCTCTGAATACAGACTCTTCAAAACCTTGGCTCTCCTGTTTACCAACTGTGTTACTTGGGAAAAACTAATTTGCCTTCTTTTGCCACAGTTTCCTCATCTGTGAAATGGGAATGTGATAGTCTCTACCTTGTTGGATTGGTGTGAGGATTAAGTGAGATAATATGAAAAGCATTTAGCTGAGTGCTTGACACAATGGAAGAGCTGAGGAAAGAGCTCCTGCTGCTATTCCTCCTCCCCCTTATTGTTGTTGCTGTCATCACCAAGTTCTCATTACTCCTCAAGGGGAGAGCTGTTATCCCCATTTTACAGATGGGGAAGCTGAGGCCCAGCAAGTTTAAGCAACCTAACGAGTGTCACACAGCTGGCCAGTGGCAGAGCTGGAATTCAAACCTGGCTTTGTCCAGTGCTTCTGCACCACAGCTGGTCCCTTGGATAAAGCACGCACAGGGTGAGGGTGTCCCAGCCTGGGAGAGCCAGGTAGTGGACCCGCCTGTTTCACCTCAGTGCTCTTTCTCCACCTTTCCAGATTTCTGCACCAGGAGATGGGGGTCGGTAGAATCCCGGGATGGAGATGTCCTTGACACCTGGGCAGAGGCTGCAGCTGCAGCTGCAGGACCCTGTGGCCACTGGAGATAAGTGATGGTGCCATTTGAACACCTGCTGGAAACGGGACAGGAACAGTGAGTGACCCCAGGAGATCACAGGCAGGTGCCAGGAGCCAGGATGCAAGGATGACTCCTCCGGAGGCCTTGGCCTCCCTTCCACCTGGGTGCTAGGAGCCATTGGGGGGCTCCAGCTAGGAGCCCTGCCTCCCAGGGGCATGGCCAAACCTTTCTTCCGACTCCAGAAGTTTCTCCGCCGAACACAGTTCCTGCTGTTTTTCCTCACAGCTGCCTACCTGATGACCGGCAGCCTGCTGCTGCTGCAGCGGGCCCGAGTGGGCCTCCCACAGGGCCCCCGGGCGCCTGGCCCCCTGCAAACCTTGCCGGTGGCCGCCGTGGCACTTGGTGTGGGCTTGCTGGACAGCAGAGCCCTGCGTGATTCTCGAGTCAGCCCAGAGCTGCTGCTTGGCGTGGACATGCTGCGGAGCCCCCTGACCCGGCCCCGGCCTGGCCCCCGCTGGCTGCGGAGCCGCAACTCAGAGCTGCGTCAGCTGCGTCGTCGCCGCTGGTTCCACCACTTCATGAGTGACTCCCAGGGACCGCCCGCCCTGGGCCTTGAGGCTCCCAGGCCTGCCATCCACAGCCGAGGTAGGCACTCAGCTGCATTTGGGAGAGCTGTTTTCAGGACCCCTATTTGGGACGACAGGTTGGATGGCCCCTTTCTCTTTCTGGCCATGTAGCAGCTGGAGAAGTAGGCACTGCAGGCCCGTGGCCTTCACAGCTAGATGGTTCTTTCCTTCTGCTCTGCAGGACAGGAAGGGGCCTGTTCAGGGTCTTGCTCATTCACCAGCTGGAATTCCACATGGCTCAAGGCTCAGATGCTGTGAGCAGGTCACATAGAGCTCCAGCTTTGGGTTCAGACAGAATTGGCTGGAAACCTGGCCAACATTTTTTTTTTTTATTCTCAGAGAATCTAGTAGGAAAGTGTCATTGAAAATGCGAAAATAGGCCAGGTGCAGAGGCTCACACCTGTAATCTTAGTACCTTGGGAGGCGTAGGCGGGCAGATCACTTGAGGTTAGGAGTTCGGGATTAGCCTGGCTAACATGGTAAAACCCTGTCTCTACTAAAAGTACAGAAATTAGCTGGGTGTGGTGGTGCATGCCTGTAATCCCAGCTGCTTGGGAGGCTGAGGTACCAGAATCACTGGCATCTGGAAAGCAGAGGCTTCAGTGAGCCAAGATTGTGCCACTTTACTCCAGCAGTGGCACAGGAGACTCCATCTCAAAAAAAAAAAAAAAAAGGAACGTGTCACTTAACATCACCAGGTCTGTCTGAAATGGGGCTAAAGACACTACTCCAGGGCTATTGTGAGGAGTGAGTGTCATAACACAGAGCAATGGGTCACAAAGTGGAGCCTCTGACCAGAAGCGTCACTTGTCCCTGGGATTTTGCCACAAGTGCAAATTCGGGCAAATTTTTGAAATTTTAGTTGAGACAGGGTTTCACCATGTTGGTCAGGCTGGTCTTGAACTCCTGACCTCACAATTCGCCTGCCTCGACTTCCCAAAGTGTTGGATTTACAGCCACTGCGCCCAACTTCCATGCAGGTTTTATCAGTGTAACTTATTAAGACTAAAGTGTATATGACTGGTAGAAGTCAGAATTTTTTGAAAGGAAGCCATGTGAAATGCTCACGTTTTGAAAATAGACCTAGGGATTGCCACTGACTGGGCTTGTGACCCAGGGCATAGTGGGCTCCATTCCCTCTTCATTGTTTTCATCCCCCACACACTGATGATCCACTACACACTGATGAGTCTTCGTGTGTGCACTCCACTGTGCCTTTGAAGAACTCAGTCTGGTGGTGCAGTCAGATATGCACCCAAATAATTTCTGCAAAGCACAGCCAAGGTGTGCTAGAGGCATGTGTCAAGGGCCTGTGGACTCAGACAGAAGTGACCTTTATAACAGACCAGCAGCCTCCCAAAATGCTGGGATTACAGGCGTTAGCCACCACCTCCAGCTGAAGTGGGCAAATCATCTGAGGCCAGGAGTTCAAGACCAGCCTGGCCAACATGGTGAAACCCTGTCTCTACTAAAAATATATAAAAAATTAGCCAGGCTTGGTGGCAGGTATAATTACAGCTACTTGGGAGGCTGAGGCAGGAGAATCGCTTGAACCTGGGAGGCAGAGGTTGCAGTGAGCTGAGATCATGCTATTGTACTTCAGCCTAGGTGACAGAGAAAGACCCTGTCTCAAAATAATAATAATAACTTACAAGCAGAGGGGAGGGCTTAGCCCTGAGTACAGAGTGTGTATGTCTCGGGGAACCAGCGAGGACTCTTAAATTAAGCTACCCCTAATGACTTACAGAAGCAATGGAAGGAGATCCAATCTATCTAGAAGAGATTGTGACTAGATAGAAGCAAGACTGATATTCAACTTTATATATCAGTATGGTCTTAGCAGTTGTTAAAATAATTGCAATACTTCCAGGTTGGTTGGAGATGGTTCCTGCCCTGGGCCGCTGGGGTGCCCTCTACACTCTGCCTGCCTCTCCAGTGGCCCCCAAACCTCCTCCTTATCCAGCAAAGAGAGGGTTAATATGCTTCTAATGCCAAATGGTGGCAAATATGAATGGTCAGCGCCCTCCGTAGGTTGTCAAATATTGTGAATATGCCCCAGGATTTAAGGAAGAATTTGCTGTCCTTTGAACAATGTAAGAACCAAGTCTGGGGAGGCTGTGTTGTCTCACAGCTGAAGATCATCAGGGAACGGGGAAGGCAGGGTGCTGGCCTGTAAAGCCCTCTGGGTCCCCTTCCTGTCATGGGGCTCCATAGGCCCTGCAAAGCCAGCCGAGAAACCCACAGCCCAGCCCTCCAGACAGCTGCTGGGGCCGCAAACAAAGCAGGCGTCTCTTTGCGGCCCGGGCAGCCCGCCATCCTCCTGAAAGGGGATCCTGCAAGGCGTGGAAGCTGCAGGAGGCTCCATCAATCACTGAGCATTTCATTATACCTTGGACAACATCCATAATGGAATAAAATGTCAGTAAGTTTACTACAGGAAAAATAGTAACTTCTCCATAGCCAGTTTGTTTTTTATTGATAGTAATTTCCAAAGACATTCCAATATCTTCAAAGCCATCGTTAATAGCCTCACGGCATGTCCATTTTGATGTGCAAATGAACAGATGCAGAGTCACAGACAATAATGCGATGCCTCCATTTCAGCCGAAAGTAATAAATCCACCTCAGAATGGGTCCCAGTGTATCCCTCGGAAGTTCTTTCTTTCCTGCACATTCTCGCCTCTGTTGGGGAGTTAGAAAAGCTGTTCATTCTGTATTCAGATAAAAGAGCTGCCTCCTCCTCACAAACAGAGGGGCCATCTGTATCTCAGGCCCTTGCTGCACACTGAGACGGGGCCAGCCAGGCCTGGGCTCACTCTCCATGCCGGTGAGCTCCATCGGGTGACCGGCTGGTCACAGGTTGGCCACTTCTTGTTTCCAGAAGAACTGGAGCCTGACTGCTTGCAACCATTGTTTTTCCCTCTTTTATTAACATGTTAATTATTCAGCTAATATTTACTGATCCATCTATCTCATGTCCCAGGTTAGAGGGTAGGATCAGAATAATAAGAGCTGTTACTTATTTGAACATCTGTTATGTGCTAAGCATTGTTCTATATAGACATACATCTGTTATCTCATTTAATTTAATCTTCAAACAGCCTTATGATGTAAGTGGTGCTATCACTGTTTTAATGATGAAGAATTTGAGTTTTGGGGAAGAAAAGTAATTTAAATGTTTTCATTATTAATAACAATATATTAACAGCAAAAACAGTCGCTGCTGAGTAATTGCTGCATGTCAAGCCTTGTATTAAACATCTTACATGTGTTACCTTATGGAATTTTCACAACTACCCCATGGAATTGGCACCATAGCCCCATTTTATAGATGGGGAAGTTGAGGCTCAGAGAGCGGCAGCTGCATATCCCAGGTTGGCACAGCCAGATAGTGGTGGAGCTATTTCCAAGGCAGTTTCCATCCACTTCCCCAGAAGCATGTAGAGCCTGGGAAGCATGTACAGCCACATGCAGCCTCAGCCTGGGAAGGTCTTGAGCCCAAGCACCTTGAAAACCTTATGGTTAATTTCCCATCTACAGTGATAAATCTTCAATAATTCTGAGCCTATGCTTTGGCTGTTCAATTGAAAGCTGAAATAGAACTGTTTTGCTGAGCAACCCATCAGAAATTTCTCAAATATTAGTTTTCTTTTACTAAGTAGGCAGGCAGAGGAGAAGGATCCATTCTCGCTGAGCTGGGTGAAAGCTCTGTGCAGTGGTCCACGCTGGTGATGGTGGACTGAGCCTTACCGAAGGAGAGAGATGCATGTGGGGCTGGATGTCTGGGCAGCAGTCCTCAGGGGAGGATGGTAGCACGTGCCTGTGGGCATGGCCACATGTGCTGATGAGCATCCCCAGATGAAGGTGACATCAAGAGGCTCAGAACCTGGCAGGGAGCCAGACTCTTTGGCAAACATTGGAGAAGATGGCCATTGTTCCCTCCTCAGCCTTGGGGTTCTCTGGTCTGAGGGTCTCCTGGGTCCCTTGGGTCTTGGTATGGTAGGGAGTCCAGTCTCCTGCCATCTTGCTTATTCTCTGCTTTGCCTTAACCTAGGGCCCTGGATATTGCACCTTGGTGTAGTCAGCAAGACTGTCCCCGCTTTCATGTGTGTGTGTGTGTGTGTGTGTGTACACACATATATATGTGTATATAGATATTTTGTTTTTCAGACAGAGTCTTGCTGTCACCCAGGCTAACGTGCAGTGGCACAATCCTGGCTTACTGCAAACTCCACCTCCCAGGTTCAAGTGATTCTTCTGCCTCAGCTTCCTGAGTAGCTGGGATTACAGGTGCGCACCACCACGCCCAGCTAATTATTTTTATTTTTAGTAGTTTAGTAGAGGTGGGGTTTCACCATGTTGGCCAGGCTGATCTCGAACTTAGACCTCAAGTGATCCACCTGCCTCAGCCTTGCAAAGTGCTGGGATTACAGGCTTGAGCCACCTCTCCAGCCCCCGTCTTTATATTTAGGCTCTCTGCTCCTACCTTTGCACCCTCTGGGCATGTCAATATGGTTTTTAGGAGCTAGAACCCACTGTTTACAGTCAGGTGTGGGCGGTGACATTGCACCTATCCCTGGTGAGCCTACCCCTGGGGTGGGGGGGCGGTCACCAGCTCTGGTAAAGGTATGATTCCTGCCCTCTAGGAGCCTTCAGTCATGTTGCAGAGATGGGATGCACAGGTATAAAAATATATATATAATTATTTTTTGAGATAGAATCTCACTGTCGCCCAGGCTGTAGTGCAGTGGTGCAATCTCAGCTCACTGTAACCTCCGCCTCCCAGGGTCAAGCGATTCTCCTGCCTCAGCCTCCCTAGTAGCTGGGACTATAGGCACATACCACGATGCCCGGCTAATTTTTGTATTTTTAATAGAAACCAGTTTTATCAGGTTGGCCAGGCTCGTCTTGAACTCCTGACCTCAGGTGATCCACTCACCTTGGCCTCCCAAAGTGCTGGGATTATAGGCATGAGCCACTGTACCTGACCAGGTATAAAAGATTTTTGACTCCAACAGCTAATGGCAAGGGTTTGGATGACAGGCAAGGTTTTCAGGCACAGCATATAAAAACTCAGAGAAGGGGGAGGCCATTGTGTGCTGGTACAGTCAGAGAGCTAAGCCCCGAGGACAGCAGGAAGCAAAAGATTGGTATGAGGGATGAACAGTGACAAGTCCAAAGCCGGGGGCAGGAGAGATGAGCTGGGGCAGGTGGGCATGTATCTGCTCAACAGGTGAGGAAACTGTGGCACAGAAAGTTGAGGTGATTTAGCAAGGGCAGAGGTGGAATTAAATGTGGCATTTACTGTCAGAAAAGTCACTCCCCAATTGGGGCCCAAAAGTGGATGGTTGGCAGACTCCCTCCCCCAGGCAACTCAGTGGTGACCCCAGCCGCTGCCCTGGACCAGGTTCTTGGCTGGAACAATGACAGTCTCCCCTGTCCTCACGGGGCACCCAGGCCTGTGGCCCATCAGGACTTTCCTCCTCACTGAAAAGCTGCTTGGGAGCTGCTGGCAGGCATCTGGGAGGTCTTGGGCATGTTACTTTCCAGAGACAGCCTCATTTCTCCGGAGGCTGCCATGCGCTTGCTCCCCAGGTGACAGGAATGAGCGGAACGCAGCAGTTCCTGGGGAGATGCG
The DNA here is from genome assembly GCF_049354715.1 of Callithrix jacchus. Classification (NCBI taxonomy): domain Eukaryota; kingdom Metazoa; phylum Chordata; class Mammalia; order Primates; family Cebidae; genus Callithrix; species Callithrix jacchus. The sequence goes on from NC_133506.1 coordinate 107,637,008, forward strand.
AGTCGTCTTTATCACAGGTGCCCGATCCAGATCTCGGCACAGCGATTGTGGGTGTGAGTTCACAGCTTGGGGACTGTGTGACGGCATGTTTGCAAATTCCCATGCCGCTCCTTCAAAACACTGGTGTGCGTGACATTTACATGCCTACCCGCATTTGCATTGGGACTGCCATTTCTGAGCTTCTCTGTGCATCTCTGGGCAATGTCTCCCTCCCTGAGGGTGATAGGGCAGGGCTGTGACAGACTCCCATTGGCACATGCATGGTGGCCTCTCACTGCCACTGAGGCATGAGGGTCCCTGGCGTCCCCTTCCAGGGATATGTGCAGGTGACCAGCCTGGAGAGGCCTCTGCAGTCACGTGGCCCTGTTGTTTCCCACACAGGACACTTTCTCCCACTCTACAGACTCTGCGGACACTCTCCAGAGATGGGGTCTTGCTCCCTCTTGGGACGACAGATTTTACCTTGAGATAGCTCTCTGTGTTTGAAAGATCTTCCTTAAATTCACTAAAATCAAACTTGCTCTTCTCTCTGGCCCACAAGGAGGCAACAACCCTGTCTCTTAGGGTATTTGCAGAGGTAGAGAGGCCTCTCTGAGAACAGGGAGGGCAGGGCGGGCAAGGAGGGGTAGAGTTGGTGAGAGGACATCCGGCCATCTGGACTTATGAATATGGGGCAGTGGTCAGGTGGATGCCAGGCTCCTGGCAGAGCTGTCTGGGTAGACAGTGGGCCATTAACTAAGAGAAAATGGGCAGGAAACAAACAGGAGGGAGGTATCAGATGCCCACTTGGCTCAGCACTTAGGGGGAGGTTGCATGCAGCACTCATCCCCCAGGTTTCTCTGAGAGTGGCCTTGGCCAGGAAGGGAGAGATTCCCTTGGCTTTTCCTAAGGGTGGGTCCATGATTTCTGGGCCTCCGGTCTCAACCATGCTTCCTTCCCTCCAGGCACCTACATTGGATGCTTCAGTGATGATGGCCACGAGAGGACTCTGAAGGGGGCTGTGTTTTATGACTTGAGAAAGATGACTGTCTCCCACTGCCAGGATGCATGTGCCGAGCGGTGAGTGCTAGGGGACTGCTGATTCTAGTGGGAGGAAGGTCCAGGGACAGTCCCAGAATGAGGAGGCATATCATCTGCCAGTTGGCTGTCATAGCATAAGTAGAACTCATTGATCAGCTCCCAGATGTCCAGAAGAAAGAAAGTTTGTTGGCAGATGGCCTGGGTGCTGGGAGCTGGGTACAGACCTGGGTGTGGGGAGCCTGGGTGCTGGGTGCTGGGTGCAGGGAGAAATGGCTTCCAGTCCAGCCATAGCAGGGACTCAGCATGTGAGTTTGGAGAGTTCTTTTGCTTCCCTGGGCCTCAGTTTACTTATGTTTTTACAATAAGATAAAGGGCTTTAACTGAGATTTCTCTGGGAGAATCTTTCCAGCTTTGGTAGGGAAAGTATTTTCATCTTGTGTTTATAACAGGGTTTACTTTTTGTGATTCTTCCAGCTCACCCAGTAGTTGCCAGACCCTTGTCATGTGCCAGAGGAATGGTCCCTAATGTCAAGACCCAAAGGTTCACACATTGACTCGTGTGTGTGTGTGTGTGTGCATGCACTCTTGCACACGTGCATGTGAGAGAGATGGGTTAAACAGAATCAGACTTCACTCTTCATTTATTTTTCCCACAGACTCCTTTCACCTTTGCTATGTATGTCATGTAAATTCTTTCCACAGTCGGCTAGGTAGCAATGAGTTATCCCCATTTTATAGAGGGAGAAACTGAGGCTGGAGAGAGAAAAGACAGGTTCCTTATGTAAATATATGTTATAGTCTAGATGAAGCGGAAACAGGATGATATATTGTCGTTTTGTTTGTTTGTTTTTGAGACGGAGTTTCACTGTTGTTACCCAGACTGGAGTGCAATGGCCCAATCTCGGCTCACTGCAACCTCTGCTTCCTGGGTTCAAGGGATTCTCCTGCCTCAGCCTCCCAAGTAGCTGGGACTACAGGTGTGTGCCACGATGCCCAGCTAATTTTTTGTATTTTTAGTAGAGACGGGGTTTCACCATGTTGACCAGGATGGTCTCGATCTCTTGACCTCGTGATCCACCCACCTCAGCCTCCCAAAATGCTGTGATTCTATTCCCTTTTTAGTCTCCTAATAGATCGGGAAACTGAGACTCAGTGATGGTAAGTGATGTTCAGGGTCTCATCACCAGGACATGGTCAAATGGGGACTTGAAGCTTGGGTTTGGATTTTCAATCTAGGCTTTTCACATCTAGATCCACTGATTAGAAAGTGTTGACAACTTTCTGCAGTTGAAGTCCTGTGTGATGCATTGTGGGTGCCATTTCCAATCTTTCTTTACCTATGGTATTACCAGTGGGTAAAAGTAAGCAGAGAAATGGCTGTGGAGATGGGGACTGTGCGGTAGGGCCCACATGTAACAAGATGTGATGTGCAGGCTGGGTGCTGTGGCTCACACCTCTAATCCCAGCACTTTGGGAGGCCTAGGTTGGTGGATTACAAGGTCTGAAAATCGAGACCCTCCTGGCCAACATGGTGAAACCCTGTCTCTAGTAAAGTAAAAAAAAATAAAAATAAAAAAAATGTAGCCAGGCATGGTGGTGTGTGCCTATAGTCCCAACTACTCTGGAGGGTGAGACAGGGGAATTGCTTGAACCCTGGAGGCAGAGGTTGCAGTGAGCCGAGATTGCACCACTGCACTCCAGCCTGGCATCAGAGTGAGATTCCATCTCAAAAGAAAAAAGAAAGAACAAGATATGACATGTGATAGGCACTTTAGACCAGCTCATGGCGGCTGACCAGGATAAACTTAAAGCTTTGGAGTTGTGAGCCCATTATAAAACCATTTAGCTTAAAATCTTCTATAGTGGGAGTGTTTACACCACAGAAATTGGCAAACATTACAAACCAGAGCTCTCCCTGTCCCATACTGAGAACCAGTTTACGGACACACCACAGATGTAGATCCATTTTAACCTGTAACCATAGTACCCTGCAGGGCAGAGCTCAGGGCTGGCAAGGGGGGCCGGTTCCATTCGTTTATCACAAAGGAAAGACTGTTCCCTGAACTTAGCCAGGCTTGAGTCTGGCTTCAAGTCCAAACTCAGCTTCAATTCCAGTTGGTATCCCGACTCCAGACCCAGTTGCCATTGCTTGACCCACAGAAATCCTCTCCACAGTCAGTTAGGCAGCAATGAGTTATCCCCATTTTACAGATGGAGAAAGAGAAGACCAGGTTCTTAAACATACTTTACATTCTAGATAAAGCTGAGATAGTCTGCAGTTTAGACCCCAGCCCTAGCTCTCGGCCAAGGTCCAGACTTACCCAGGCCTTGTCTCCCTGCAGATCCTATGTCTACGCTGGCTTGGAGGCCGGGGTGGAGTGCTACTGCGGGAACCGGCTACCAGCGATGAGCGTCGGGCTGGAGGAGTGTAACCATGAGTGCAAAGGCGAGAAGGGCTCTGTGTGCGGTGGTGTGGACCGGCTTTCCGTGTACCGTGTGGATGAGCTACAGCTGGGCTCTAGGAAGCGTGAGTCTGCCAGCCTCTCCCTGAGCTCTGTCCCTCCCACTCACTCTGGATGCCTGTCCCCCACACCCTTCATCCAAAATACCTGGGGCGGAACCTGTGCCAACCTCTGCCCTCTCTTCCCCATTGGCATCACTGGACAGTCTCCTGACAGGGTGGGGACAGCTCCATCAAAGGCTTAATTACTTGAGTTTGTGACCAAGACACACCTTTGCTTGTCCCCTGCAGGAGAGAGAAACTGATGAGGAGGCCTGGGTATGCCTCATCCATGCTGTGTGGCCTCTAGCAGCTCACTGCCCCTCTCTGAGCCAGAGTCTATTTTGTAAACTGCAGAGGGAGACCTAGATTTCTTTTCTTTTCTTTCTTTCTTTTCTTTTCCCTTTCTTTCTTCCTTTCCTTTCCTTTCCTTTTTCCTTTCCTTTCCTTTCCTTCCCTTCTCCCTTCCCTTCTCCCTTCCCTTCTCCCTTCCCTTCTCCCTTTCCTTCTCCCTTCCCTTCTCCCTTTCCTTTCCCTTTCCCTTTCCTTTTCCCTTTCCCTTTCCTTTTCCCTTTCCCTTTCCCTTTCCCTTTCCCTTTCCAGATGGAGTCTTACTCTATCACTCAGGCTGGAGTACAGTGGTACAATCTCATCTCGCTGCAACCTCCACCTCTTGGGTTCAAGCGATTCTCCTGCCTCAGCCTCCAGAGGAGCTGGGATTCCAGGTGTATGCCGCCATACCAAGCTAATTTTTTTTGTATTTTTAGTCGAGACAAGGATTCACCATTTTGGCTAGGCTGGTCTCGTACTCCTGACCTCAAGTGATCCACCTGTCTTGGCCTCCCAAAGTTCTGGGATTACAGATGTGAACCACTGCTCCTGGCTGGGAGACCTAGCATTCTAGCAATGATGTGGGCCAGATAATCGGAAAATTCCTTAACTGTGAAGCACCTAGAAATGCTGCATGAGATTTAACAAGCATTATTTTAAATGCATAACTGAACTAGCAGGAAAGTAAGGCAATCCCTTGGATCCAGAAACAAAGAAACAACAAAAACCCACGGTGGAGAGAGTTGGAAATATGCTGTGTGGCTCTGGGGCTCAGTGGAGGGAAGTTGCTGGGCTGGGTGGCCACTCTGTTTCAGTCTGAATGTCCAAGCAGGATGAGGAAGGAGGCCTCTGGCTTCTCAGGGAAAGGAATTGGATTGAAACTTCTGTATACAGTGGGATTCAATTTCAGTGAAATGTTAATCAGTGAAAGTTTAGATTAAAAAAAAAATCTCCCACCCATTCAGAGAGCTAGGACGAAACTTGTCTGTTCTGACCTGAGCTTCAGGTGAAGACAAAAATCTTCTTAAGAATTTATAACCACAGGCCTACATTTGTATGTGTTTGGGGGTTCCAGTTTATATGATCTGCCTGAAAGTTTCAACATAAAAGTTGGCTCTGGGCCATCTGGAGGGCCTGGCAGAGGCAAACGCACTGTCCCCTTGAGAGTTGTGCTATCAGCCCAGGCGTAGGGGTGCCCGAAGGTGAATTCTCACTGAGTGCTCAGCTTGCAGTTCAAGGTGGTAGAACTCAGGCAGAAACAATCAACCAAGCTGACACGTCAGGCAGCAAGGCTGCACTCCCAGGAATGTCAGTGTAAAGGACTATCAGATAGATAGGGGCCTGAAGGTGCCCGCTCACAGGAGGAGTTAGAAACTCAGGTGTGTTCTCATTGCAAGACGATGAACACAAATCCACTTCCTCTCATCACAGAAGCCTCCTTTATAACATAATAGGGTTGTGCACTGTTGCACATGCTGGGGGGCCATTCTTTTCATGGTTGAGAGAGGCAGGTTGGGAGGGAGTCAGAGCCTGGGAGACAACCCCCACCACTGGTAAGGGTGGGGTGGTGGTGCTGGAGGCAGAGGCACAGCCCAGCATCCAGGTTCACTGGCTCATGGACACGACTGCCTCTGGTCATGCCCTAGTAATGGGGCTCCAGGAGAACTGACAGATCAGTTCAAGAAAGGGGCAGAGCCCAGGTAAAGAGGTATTGGATCAAAGCTAAGGCTTCACAGGGGTTTTGGGAGGGCTCTCCTAGCAGTGAGTGAGTTTTCCAAGCAGCACAGAAGCCCAGCCCTGAGAACCGTGGGTGAGCCTAAAGACCAACCTGGCTGGCCACTATCTGTGAGGTCACAGTGCTACGGGGAGCTGTTCTGGGTTTGGCTCCAGCTAACTAGGGCTTCTTAGGTGCATCTTACATTCAGACAGGATGTGTCTGGGAGCCCAGGGGTCCAGATGGGAGAATGGGGACGGGGCAGAGAAACTGATAACACACTGTTTGTTTAGCTTATGTGTTCACTAGTGACACCATTAACTCAACAGTTTCTCATCAATACCTTCCCTGCCAGACCCTGACCTGGCACAGGGTTTTGCCACGGCACATGGGCAGAGTCCTGTCCTGTCACCTGGACATCCAAATGGACTTCCTGAGGACAAAACTGCTCCACACTGGCTTCTTGGAGCTTTTATTTCTTTGGTTTCAAATAACATTCCTGCCCCCAAGTAGGACCAATCCTATATGTGGACTCTGGGCTGCCCTCCCAGTCCCGTCTGCCTGCTCGGTAATTGATTAGCTGAGAGGCAGTTGTTTTGCTTCAGATTGCCCATGGATTAAGAGACAGATGGTCCCGTCATTCAAGCCAGCCCTAGATCCTGAGTTGGCTGGACTTGCTGTCATGGTTGGCCTTAAAGATGGTGTCCTAGCTGCCCTTTTGGGCAGGCTGTGGAGCACCCTGTAGGTACACTTGCCTTCCTGCTCCCTTCTTGAGGGGATGAGCTGACAGGATCTCTGTCAAGAGGTAACCAGGTAACCACCACTGTGAGCTGCAGCTTCTGCCAGCAAAGAGCATTCACAAAGAAGAAGACCCACGAATGTGCTCCCCAGGTTGGGATCTGAGTGGGTTCTGAGCAAATAAGTCATCAATGTCCTCGCCTTCGAGGTGTCATTCTGCCCCAAGTGGCCCTTAGGCTCTCACCTGGGGAGTGAGGGAGACTAGGCTGCACCAGGTGACAGCCTGTGCCCTGAGATTAGACTGCACCAGTTGATGTGTCCTGAGAGGCACATCAGTGAAGGAAGCATCAGCCAATGCTTCCTTCTTAAGCAGCTCATAAATTGCTCACCTGTTGCAGCATACGTAGTGCCTTCCTTCCTGCTTTATCTAGTTTGGTTCATTCATTCATTCAGCACGTAGTGGATGCCTGCTGTGTGTCAGGATCAGGGCTGGGTGTAGGGAACACAGTGGTAACCCAGGATGTAGCCTCCCCACCAAAGAGCTGTGTTCTGGAGGCCTCGTGGCCCCCTGCTGTCCTCCCTGTGGGCTGAGGCTTCCTGGAAGCTTGATCCCTCTCCTCTCCCTGGATGGTGCCTGCCCTGATGACTCTCTCCATTTTTGTTCTACCCCCACGGAACTGGCTGAGGACCAGTGCCCAGTCCATTGAAATGTTTGTTCTTTGGGGGTCCAGTCATGCCAAAGAAGAGGAAAGAGTTTTGTGAGCCCAGCGTTTGCCACCACCCTCGACCTTGACACCAAAAGCCAGGGCAGACATATGGTAGTGGGGGGTTGCAGCCCCATCAGAGGATACACGTGGGTATTGCTCCTCATGACAACCCTAGGAGCTACACTGTATGTAGGTGATGAAATTGAGAGTCTCAGAGCCCGTGACGTGGCAGAGTTACACAGCTAGTTACTGGCAGTGCAAGGACTTGAACCTAGGTACTTAAGACCCCTAAGCCCCGATGTTGACACTATAGTCACCTAGATACCACTAGGCTGGTGTCTATGCCCTAGTGGGTTGTGCCCTGAGATGTGGACCACAGGTGCTGTGTCACTTGAGGTGGGCTTCCAGATCCAAGCTTTGGTCCTGCTTGGCAGATTCTGGCAGGTGAGAGGGTTTCTGATTGCCCCGAGTGTTGTGGCAGCTAGAGAGCGGGGGAAGATGCTGAGCCCTGGGGACCTCGTGTGGAAAGGAGCATGGGGTAAGAATCAGAATGCCATCTAGAGAAACTCTGACGCATCTGGAAGAAATACAAGCAGTTGGTGCAAGAACATGCCAGAAAGTCTGTTCAGCTCCAAGAAAGCCAGCGAGGGCCCTGGGCTTTTCCACCTGGAGGTTCTAGAGAGCAGCAGGGGCCTTGGCAGGAGGCGTCTTTGTGACATGGGCTTAAGGAGTGTTCCTAGAAATTGAGTGGGAGTTCAAGATCAGAGAGAGGCAAACTTTGCAAAGAAGCAGAGTGGTGGTATGACTCCAATGGCACAGCAAGAGTGGACATGGCTGTTTCAGATTTCCGTGTCTGCTTTTCTTCCTATGCATCAGATGTTTCACAGTATCGGCCTCTCAGAGTACCTGCTGTGGAAGGAATCTGGCACCTAGTAAATGCACCATCCAAATTTGTTGAAGGAAGTGAGAGAGCAAGAAGGAAGGACTGAAGGCAGGCAGGCAGGCAGGAAGGAAGGATGCCGTTGTGGAGAACTGGCGGAAACAAGAGCTGAGCGCTGCAGTTTCAGCCAGGTGGTCTCTTATAGGTGACCCTGGGGTCGTCAAGGTCCTGATGCCTGGTTTCTTTCAGGAGCTCAGCATGACCACACCCCACCCAGGGCAGTTTTTCCTCCCTGATTTGAAATCTGCGCCTCCTGAGTTTATTTATACCTGTCTCAGGACCTAAAGCCAGCATTTTTTCTGGTGACAGGCACCAACAACTGGGCACCATCTCTTACCAGAAACCCCTCTCTTTCCCCACAGGGCGGACCGCCACCTACCGCGGGTGCTTCCGACTGCCAGAGAACATCACACACACCTTCCCCAGCTCCCTGATACAGGCCAATGTGACCGTGGAGACTTGCTCAGGATTTTGTTCCCACAAAGTAAGACTAAATGTTAATTTCACAACCCTTTCCTTTAAGTGTGTATGGTGGTCCCAAGAGAGGGGCGCCTGTGCCGGGCTGCGGGTGTCCACTGTGGCAGTCCAGATGGGAGCAGAGGATGGGGGCATGGGAGGGAGGCAGGTATACATCGTGTGTCACAGAGGGTACCGGCAGGGAGCCCTTCACCTCTGTCTGCCTTGTGAGGCTGGGAGGGGAATTGTCAGCAAGGTTTATAAAGCCGAAAGGAGAGTGCCTTTCTGGATGCGAACTCTTGGCACAAGTGTCAGATGTTAAGTTGACTTGGTTTGGAAGCCAGAAGATGCTGGCTCAGGACTTGGGGATAGCTGATGGATTTTCTGTTATTGGTGCTGACAGTGTTGAGCTGTGAATCTGACGACAGGGGATGTAACCACACTTGCACCTTTGGTTTAGCCTGAGCTGAGTAGAACGTGACCCCATGCAGGGGCAGGGCCAGGCACCAAAGGCCGCTGACCCTGCATTGCATGCTAGCTCCGGGGTGGGAAAAGTTGGTCAAGGCCAGAGGGAGGCTTGCAAAAAGCAGGGCCAGGAAGGTGTGAGGCAAGGCTGGGGAGACCCAGCAGACTGTGTCCAAAGAGCATTGAGATCTTGGGCTGGAGTCCAGCAGGCTCCAGATTGGGGTGGATGCTGTGGCTCTAGAAACGGCCCTCAGTGGCAGGAGGCTTGGGGCTTGGGCTGTTCCACACGTGCTGGGGTTGCAGTGCCCTCAATGTGTGGATTTGGTACTTGTGATGTAATAGACCAGGGCTAAGGCGAGAGTATGCCCTTGGCCGGGTTAATGATGATGACAATCAGCAGAAACTGCCATTCACTGATCACTCATTCCGTGCCAGGTACTGTTCCAGAGGTGCTTTATGTGTTAACTCATTTAATCCTTGTAACAACCCCCTACAGCATAGGTACTATGATTATCTGCATTTTCCAGGTGAGGAAACTGAGGCAGGGAGTTTGAGCAGTGTGCCTGAGGTCACACAACCATTAATTGGTGGGGTCAGGATTTGAACTCAGGTAACTCTGTAGTCTGCTGGGGGTTGAAGGGAGCAGGGGTGGGCTTCAATAAGAGCAGATGTGATGGGACCTGCAGGAGCAGCACATCCATCCTCTGCTGCACCCCCCGACTCCTGCTCTCCCTGCTTCCCATGTTCCTCTGCACTCTGGGGACGCTTCCCTTGGAGGCCGCTGGAGAACAAAGCCTTTCACAGGTGCTTTCTTCTTGGCCAAGTGCATCCTTTGAAGTGGCTCTTCTATGTCACCAGCATTTTGGAACTACCAAGGACATGTTGGGCGTCTGGCACCCATGACACTATGACACTATGAAGTGAGCCAAAAAGGCAGTTTATTGATTTGCAGACATCTGGCCTGGGGACCTCCCCATCCCCTCTCCTCCTCATGGGATCAGAGCAATGGGTAGAGGCAGCAATGATGCCTGCTCAGCTGCCAGCCCTACTTGTGCACTCAAGAGAAAGAGCCACCCTCCCAGGGCTTTCCTCACACCTGCAGCTCAGAGCTGTTCCCTTGAGAGGCCCTCTTGTTGGAATCAAAGGGACTCTGGTTCAGATCAGGCTGAAGGCAGGCATCCCTTGAGCAACCAGCTTGGATAGTCCTGCTATGCACTGAGCATGACACTAGGAGCCTTCCAGTGGGGGACTATCTTGATGCTTTAATTCTCCCAGTAGCTCCCAAGGGGAGATGTTCAGATCCCTGCTTGCTGCAAGAGGCAGGGCAGGTGTGCAGAGCCGAGAGCCTTCACACGCAGCCACAGAGCGGCCAGCTTTGCAGCCCCTGCTCCTGACACCACACACAGCCCGTGCTTTTACACACTGCTGTCTCTTGGCGTTATGGAGTGGGGCAGAGACAGAGAAGACGAGAAGAGGAGGGAAAGAAAGGGTAGCCATTGTGGCCATAAGCCCTTAGTGTTTCAGATTGAATAGGAACATGCTCACATGGAACACAGTGAAAACACCAAAGGACATCACAGGGAAGTCTTCCTCTCACTCCGTGAGTTTCCTTGCTTGGAGGCAGTCGATTGTCTTGGCTTCTCGGATCTCTTCTCGTGTCTACTTCCAAGGGACTGAATATTCAAGCAATTGCATCCTCACCCATTCTGTAACCAACCCCACAGCTGGGAAGGAGCTGAACAGGCCCTTCTGCACTGAACTGTTCACTGGACAGCCTGCCCTGGAGATTGTCTCACGTCGCTCATTCTTTTCTCCCATTACCCGGATGTCCTATAATTTATTTAACCAGTTGCCTACTGTGAAGCATTTAGTCTATTTTCAGTCTTTTGCCTTCGCAAACAATGCTGCAGTAACTACCTGTGTATGTACGTAGATCACTTTGTCTGAGTGAATCTGTAAGAAAAATATGCCTTGGAGATGCTGGGTCAAAAACTGACTGTCTTTATCATTTTGGCAGGTTTGCCAAGTTGTCCTTGCCAAGGGTTGTATTCATTTTACACCCCGATCAATGACATGGGAGGGGGAAGCAAGCCACCCTCATGACCTTTATTTTGTGTGTGTAGTGGGTGTGTTCAAAGCATCATTTTAGGCAGATGCCACAGTTTTCTGGGGCTCCTTCCTCTTTGGGTACCTGGGTACCTCATTAGGACCCAGAGAGTTATTTTATTTATTTATTTTTGAGACAGATTTCTGCTCTGACGCCAGGCTAGAGTGCAGTGCTGCAATCATAGCTCACTGTAGCCTCTGCCTCCTGGGCTCAGGTGATCCTCCCACCTTGGCCTCCTGAATAGCTGCAATTACAGGCACACACTACTGTGCCCAGCTAATTTTTTTGTGTATTTTTTGCAGAGATTGGGGTCTCGCCAGGTTGCCCAGACTGGTCTCAAACTCCTGGCCTCCCAAAGTGCTGGGATTACAAGCATGAGCCACCATGCCCAGCTGGCCCAGAGAGTTCTCCTTTGTGATTACAGACAAGAATTTAAAGACTGAAAACTCTTCAGCTTGTATTTTCAGCCTTTCTTCATATTTACTGGCATAAATCCAGATTGCTGCAATTTCACATTGGAGAATGTGCCAGAAGACACTCGCAGGCTCTTGATATCTTGTGCCATTACACCTTAGCACCTTGTCCATCTCCCCCAGCAATGCGTTTCAAGGACAGTTTCCCTTCTCTGCTCTGGCCGGAGCAGCTGTCAATTGTTTGGGTCAGAACGAGAGGGAAAGGTCATCCAGGTTTCCCAGAAACAGCCTCTGTCCTCGGCACTCACAGCACTGGAATCTGTGCCGGACACCTGATCCTCATCCGGCCGCCTCTGCCTTGTCGGATGGGGCTGTTTCCTGAGTCCCATTGTTTAGCGCTGCAACGTTTTGCAGCTGTGAGGACAGAGTCGTCATTTCCAGCTTAAGAGTCTGAAGTGGGTCTTGGCAGAACACACTCAGTGGGACTTGGCAAAACACAAATGCTGACCCGGTGGGTACAGCCATGGGCAGGAGACTCTTACTGGTGGCAGAGTAAGTGCAGGGCCTGAAGGGGGTGAAGAAGTCTTGGAAGGAGGCTGAGAAAGAAAGTTGGTTGCAACTTTGGAGAGGGGCTGGAGCTGGAGGATGCAGGGCGGTATCAGCAGGTGGCTGAGGGGACTGAAGAATGCATTGCAAAAAGAGGCAGTTGCTGAGCAGGAACCAGCCGGTGGGAAAGCAGCGCATGTGGCCCAGTATGCAGGGTTACTTGTGGTGCTGGGAAAGGTCAGGGGGCACAACTTGCAGAGGGCCTTCTGATACAGGAGTTATTAAGAAATTGTTTTAGGCAGAGAGTAAGGTTCTCGGCAGAAATTTTCCTGTAATGAGAAACAACCCCCAAAGCATCTCTTTTCTAACCGAAAAGGCGGCTTAAAGGGCCAGGCTGGCAAGCCTTGATATGCAAATGCCAGCCATTAGAAACTGGGTTCACTCGGCCGGGCCTAGTGGCTCACGCCTGTAATCCCAGTCTACTGTTTTTTCCTACTTAGTGAAAATGGATTTGGGGAGCTCCAGGAATGTAGTTTGACAGAAAAAGAACATTTCAGGCAATGTCAGCATCTTAATGATCTGACTCCCTGCCACCAAGAGGGACTTGACCAATATAATGTGTTTTTAAAGCCCAGTAAAACTATCTCGTCTAATTTCCTGTGATCATATTGGAGATGGAAAGAGACCTGCTCATTCTCAGCAGCCTTCAGGATCCTATTGGCTCCTTTGTTTAAATGCAAGGTTGAGAATGAGCAGGGGCAGCTTTGGTATTTGCATTGCTACCAATTCAGATCTGGGGTAATTAGTTTTGTCGCCTGATATTTGTGCTCAAGTAGATAGACGCTTTGTGTGTGTGCTCGGAAAGGAGACTGATGAGTGAAATCTGACACCATCTGCAAATAGGTTACTAACGTGTGACTCTACCGGCGATTATGCCTTGTGACGTGAGGTTTGTTCTCCCAGCAGCTGTTAGTGATTCTACTGATAAAGCAGTTGCAGGGAGAGGAGGAAGAGAAGTGTTGCCCTTTCTTTTTTCCCCTCTTTTAGCCTTTTTTGGGTGTCTAAGTTCTTTATGCATTAATCACCTGCATGTTTTCCCATTGACATTTTTTCTAAGTTTTTTGTTTGTTAGGCCATTTCATGGTGGTGGTGCTAACCCAGCCGCCTTTTAAATGGAAAAGCATGCATTCATATGAAACCTGTTTGTTCTCAGCTGGGCAGCTGCTCTTGCAAATTCCATTTGGTTCCTGATAGATGGGGTCTATCCAAGATAGCCTACGATCTCCATGGGGCACTCAAGATCCTGTCTTTGCCAAAGCTTGGGTCTGTAAGAGTGTGGGTTTTATGATCCTTAACGGTAAGAAGTTTATCTTTGCCGAAATGCCGTCATCCTTCCAAAAGCTATTGGCTATGCTTTGAATTGCTTATAAAAACTCTGTGGCCAACTTGTTGATACTGGACACTGTGTGTATTTTGAAAAACACTTATTTTTTTAGGGGTTAATACACATCTGTTTTAGAGAATGTGGAAAATTTGCGAGTGCAGAAATAAAAATAGAACACACTTGTAACAACTAATAACACTGAGCATCCTTTTGGTCTTTTTTCCTAGGTGTGTCTAGACGTAATTTGTTTTATAAACATTGACTCATTCCTTCTCACATTTGTTCCTTTTTCTCATTTAATTTGTTGTGAGCATTTTCTTTCACCGTGCTATGCCGTATGGCTCATTGGCAATCTGTCCTCTCCTGAGGGACATTTAGGCCATTTCCTTTCTTTTTTTCTTTTTCCTTTTTGCTATTATAAACAATGCTGCCACAAACATCCTTGAAAATAAACCTTTGAACGCATTTATAAGTGGGGTTTTTTTTTGTTGTTGTTGTTGTTTTCTTTTAGATGGAATCTCGCTCTGTTGCCAGGCTGGAGTGCGGTGGTGCCATGTTGGCTCACTGCAATCTCCATCTCCCAGGTTCAAGCATTCTCCTAGTCAGCCTCCTGCGTAGCTGGGACTACAGGCGTGCACCACTACACTCAGCTAATTTTTTGTATTTTTAGTAGAGACGGGGTTTCACCATGTTGGCCAGGATGGTTTCAATCTTTTGACGTCGTGATCCACCTACCTCAGCCTCCCAAAGTGCTGATAAGTATTTCATTCGGCTATTTTAGCAGAGAAGGAATTGCTGGGGCAAAGGATAGGTACATTTTATATGAGCCCTTTTAAGGCTTTTTATACATTTTGGGAAGTGTGTCTCCTAGCCTCATCCTTCTGAAGCTGCTAAAAGGGCTTTAGAGTCGTGGGTTCATAGCCCTACTCTGCCACTTTCTCATTGTGTGATCCTGGCCAGATCACATAACACGGAGCCTTAGTCTTCTTGTCTGCTAAATGGGATTGGTGGAGATGAAAGTGCCTCCCCAGACTGTGATGAGGATTCAGTGACTGTAGACATGAATGGTTTTGTGGTTTATGTTTTGGGGTATGTCTGGAGTAGCGGGTGTTCCCAGCTATGCCTATGATCATCATGATTATTCAGCATCCCCTAGTTCTTCCAGTGTGTGGGGGATGTTTGAGGAACTGCCGGGGATGAAGAGCCAGTCCTTTCCCAATCCAGTGGAAAGCCAGGCACCTCAGGATCCCAATGGTTGGGCAGTTCTGTGTCATACTGTGTTTCACAGACTCTTCTGTCTGAAGGATATTCATTTGGCTTTGACAGGGAGGGTGTTGTCTGGGGTGGGTTGGTGGGTTAAATAGGTCTGCTCTCTGGGGCTCAAGTCTTCAGAGAGCCATCTGCCCCTGGAGACATCTCATAGGGTCCCCTACAGCAGCAAACAATCATGCTTGACTTGTTCTCATGTGTAGAGTGGGTACTGCAGCCTCTGTTGAGAGTGTGTGCTACAGCACACGGAGGAGACTAGTGAGTTCACTCTTTACATGGAGAAAAGTAGATGCTGTGGGGGTGATGAAGCCCCTGCCTCCACACCCACACATATTCTCTGAAAGGCAGTTCAAGAGTATTTCAATCCCCAGATCCCCCCTATGGATGGAGGAACCAAGACTCAATTTAGGTAAATTTCACCTCACACCTGTAGACTCCAGAGCCTGTGTTAGTCCATTTGCATTGCTATACAGGGATATCGAAGGCTAAGAGGTTTCTTTGTCTCATGGTTCTGCAAGTTGTATAAGTATGGCACCAGCATCTGCTTCTGGTGAGGCCTCAGGAAGCTTCCAGTCATGGTAGAACGTGAAGGGGGAGCCAGCATATCGCATGGTGAGAGACAGAGCTAGAGGTGGGGAGGAGGTACCATGCTCTCATAAACAACCAGCTCTCCATGAACTAAGAACAAGAACTCCCTCATTCATTACAAAGGGAATGGTGCTAAGCCATTCATAAGGCATCCATCCCTACGATCTAACCCCTCCCACCAGGCCCTACCTCCAACATTGGGGGTCACATTTCAATATGAGATTGGGAGGGGACAAACATCCGAACTGCATGGGAGCCCTTAGTCATTAAACTGCCCCTTTTACGGATGATAAAGCCAAGGCTCAGAGATGCCCAGTTGTTCACCGTGAACAGCTTCATGAATGCTATTCAAAGCTCGCAGTTCCTGATGACAAGCTTTGGGTTGTTTCCACTCCCAGCATCTGCCTCTCCAAATCACAAGTCCTCATTCTAAGTTCCAGCATCACTGAGGCTAATTCATAAAGAAAAGAGCTTTATTTGGCTCATGGTTCTGCAAGTTTTCTGTCAACCTGGCATATGCCTGAGAAGTTTTCAGACAACCTGGCATATGTCTGAAAGCAAAAGTCTGCCCCATTTGTCCCTAATCCCTGAAGCCACCTCTGTGGGCATCTTCTTTCCTTTTATAAAAGGAAAGAGGTGGAGGAGGTGGGGCCTGGTGGAGGTGGGGCCTGGTGGGAGGGGTTAGATCATAGGGAAGGATGCCTTATTAGTTATGAATGAGTGAGTTCTTGCTCTTAGTTCATGGAGAGCTGGTTGTTTATAAGAGCATGGAACCTGCCCCCCATCTCTTGCTGTGTCTCCCACCATGCGAGAGACTTTTCTATTATAAAGGAAAAGTTTTCAGTCAACCTGGCATATGCCTGAAAGCAAAAGCCTGCCCCCCCTTTGTCCCCAGTCCCTGAAGTCACCTTTGTGGGCATCTTCTTTCCTTTTTGTACCTTGAATATCCAGATCTGCCTCTGGAGTGAAGGGAACTGCTCTAGAGGCAATAGACCGGCAGAGCTAACCTCCTCACTGGTTTGCAGATTTCACTGGAAATCCAGTGCATTCATGTGTTTGCCTCCCAGGATTTGAGCTGTGTTGATGTGACAGGGCCCTACACTCAGAGTCCAGAAGGCTGGCTCCTTTTCCCACTCACCTGGCAGACTGGACATCTTTGGGCTGTTCACAACCTACCTCTGAGCCTCAGTTCCTCTTCGGTGATCTCTGCAATCTCTGTCATTCTGTGTAATCCTGGAGATCCTGAGAAAAGTGTCCAAGGGGGAATGAAGATGGAAGCGATGATGCCGAGAGGGGCCGGTTTGTTAGAGGGGTCTTGCTTGGGGCCTTGGGCCTTACCTGGAGGAATGTTTACACCTTGACCCAGCGGCCACAGACCAAACCTCCACATGTGGATCCCCACCAGCCCCAGAACTCTGCCCTTGCTGAGTCATGACCCAGCTCTAGGCTGAATGTCCACCCATACCTCAACCCACCCCAGCACTAGCCCTGGGTGCAGACCAAACCAGGCTCAGGCTGTAGATGCAGGATCAGGATGAGGATGTGTATCCTTTCTGCCCTCAGACACAGGCTGAGCCAGCTCTTTCTTTAACCCCTCACCTGTCTGATTGAAACACTCCCAAATCTATCTTCTCACTTTCTTTTTCTGCCTTGTATTCTTGGATCCGTTTTTCCTCTTATTTCTCTCACTGAAGCACCCCCCCCCTTCTCATTGAAGCATAGGATAGGGTGGCGGGGGGTAGGGAAGTTGACAGAGAAATAAGATTCATCAATATTTAATTTTTATGGAAATCACATCCTAGGAATCCTCAAGGGGCTGAAAATTGTTCTGTGTTTTCAGAATTCAGTGAATGTGGCTGAAGCGGTGATGTTGTAAATAAAACCACATTACTGTCTGCAGCTCTCCCGTCGCTCTGCAAACACCCGGAAACTTGACAGTTTAATTCACTCAAGGAATCAAAAATGTTCGGGTCACTGCTGGGGGCAGCCCATTCTCCAGCCCTGGGATATAAGATTGTGAGGCATCAACGTCATCCATGCTGTTCCTGCTGGGGAGGGAGACAGAGCCAGCATGCGTTGAGTAGGTTTACCATGCTGGTGATTTTTTTCCCTCTGAACAGGAATCCTAGGAAAGCAGAGTCCCCACCCCCCAGACTTCCTGATGTGGGAATGATTTGCTCAGAGATAGTGGGCTCTCTTCTCCCTTATGCCCATGGTGCAGACAACCCAATGATATCCAGCAGAAAAATCAGACCCAAGTTAGTTTCCAGTAGTTTGTGGTGCAGTTGGGATTTGGAAAGGACATTTATTTGTTCATTCATTCATTCACTCACTCATTCATTCATTCAGTCATCAAAGATTTATTGAGCATCTGCGCTAGGCAAGGCTCTTTTCTAGATTCAGAGAATACAACAAAGCACACAAAAAACACAACAACCCTGCTTATGTTCTTGTGGACAGAGACAGACAACAAACCAGGTAAATAAGTAAAGTGTATGGTATGCTGTATGGTGATCTATGCCATGGAGAATAACGAAGTAGGAATCATAGGCATTTGCCCATGTGAAATGCAAACATTCATGGACTAAAAGGCTTGCACAAAAATGTTCAGAGAAGCATTATTCACAATAGCTACAAACTGGAAACAGCCCGGACATCCATCCAGAAGTGTGTTGGATGAATCAACACACCAGGCATCCATGGGCAAAATATTACACAGCGATGAAAAGGAGTGATCCACAGATACAGATAACAACATGGATGGATTTGACAAATATTTTTCTGAATGAAAGAAGCCAGGCGCACAAAAATATATACTGGGTGATTCTAGTATAAATAAAACTAATCTATGGGGATAGAAATCTGAAAAGTGTGTGCTTTGGGGAGGGAAGGATGACTGGGAAGGTGGAGAGGGGCCTCTGGTTTCGTGGATGTGCTGCACGTCTTGACTGAATGTACACCTGAGATCAGAGCATGTCATCAGATAGGTTATTACACACAACTGGAAAGCATGGTGAGGGAATAATAGGATGTGTTGGTGATGGTGGGAGGAATTTGCAACTTGAAAAGGGGGTGGCCAGGGAAGACACCACAGAGAAGGTGACTTGAAGAAAGTGAGGGGGAGAGCTATAAGGGTATCTGGGGGGAGGGCATTCCCGGCAGCGGGAACAGCAAATGCAAAGGTGCTAAGGTGGGATCATGAGTGGAGTAGTCAGGGAACAGCAAGGAAGCCACTGCATTCACCAGCTTGGCTGCTATGACAGAGTAACCACAGACTGGGCAGTGTAAACAAGAGACATATATTTTCTCAGTCTGGAAGCTGAAAGTCTTAGACCAAGGTCTCAGCAGGGTTGGTTTCTTCCAAGACCTCTCCCCTTGGCATGCAGACGGCAGCCTTCTTACTGTGACCTTGCATGGTTGTCCCTTGGTCTGCGTGTTGGCTGTGTCCAAATCTCCTCTTCTTGTAAGGACTCTTGCCCTATTGGATTAGGGCCTACTCCGATGGCCTCATTTGAACCTAATTATCTCTGTAATCCCAGCACTTTGGGAGGCTGAGGTGGGTGCATCACCTGAGGTCAGGAGTTTGAGACCAGCTTGGCCAACATGGTGAAACCCTGTCTCTACTGAAAATACAAAAATTAGCCAGGCGTGGTGGTGTGCGCCTGTGGTTCCGGCTACTTGGGAGGCTAAGGCAGGAGAATTGCTTGAGCTGGGGAGGCAGAGGTTGCTGTGAGCCCAGATCGTGCCACTGGACTCCAGCTTGGGAGACAGATTAAGACTCTGTCTCAAAAAGAAAAGAAAAAAAAAAGACCCCTATATCCAAATAAGGTCACATTCTAAGGCCCTGGGGTTAGGACTTCAGCATATGAATCTGGGGGACACAGTTCAGCCCATAGCAGCCAGCGTGAACAGAGGTGCCTGAAACATAGATTGCCGTGTACTGCGGATGCCCAGGCTGCTCCCTGTGATGAAGGTGTTGGTGTGGAATGAGGCGGGATGAGGGTTTTGTGATAGACAATAGATAAAGCTGTAGAGGCCGGAGGTGGCAGTTCTTGAAGTGGCTCTTCACGAATTCACATCATTGGAGAAACTTGCTTCTGGAAAAGCCAGCTGTGTTGTGATTGAGGGTCAGGCCCCAGCTCTCGCTTTCCATGGACGAGTGGTGTAGGGGCCCGTGAGGATGGGTCTAGTTAGAGATACCAGTGAGGCTGGATGGCCTGTCATGCACTCACACACAGTGTAGTGGCCTCCTTGGCTTAAAGAAGGACGAGGTGAGTAGGGAGAGGCTTTCCTGGGGGCTACTTGGCACCTAGGAGAGTATGCGATCTGTGCTTCCTGACAGTCAGTCGGGGGCAACATCCAGCAGCATTTCCCCTGACTCCCTCCAAAGATACCCAACCTCCCGCCAAGAAGATCCCATGTGTCATCTTCGCATGGGATACAGTCTGTTGTCTTTTATGAGTCAAAATCTTCAGCTTTACCTAGTCATGCTCAAAAAATGCTATTGATTTTCTTTTCCTTATTTATTTACAAGATTTTTTTTTGCTGTGGGCAAAAAAAAAGGTTTGTGCAGCGTTTCCCCTAGCAGTGAGAAGTTTTCCCTGCCCTCTGCCTCCCTCCCTGGCACACACACTCACAGATTACTCTCTCATTTCTCTTCACTCCTAAAGTCCTAGCATCTCCTGACTGTAGGATGCAGAGAGAGAAGAGATGAAAAGGGCTAGTGGGGCTAGGCACAGTGGCTCACTCCTGTAATCCCAGCACTCTGGGAGGCTGAGATGGGTGGATCATGAGATCAGGAGATCGAGACCAGCCTGCCTAACATGGTGAAACCCCATCTCGATTAAAAATACAAAAATCCAGGTGTGGTAGCATGTGCCTCTAGTCTCAGCTACTCAGGAGGCTGAGGCAGGAGAATCGCTTGAACCTGGGAGACAGAGGTTGCAGTGAGCTGAGATTGTGCCACTGCATTCCAAACAGGGTAACAGAATGAGACTCTGTCTCAAAAAAAAAAAAGTTGGGGGGCTAGTGCCTGGGGCAGAGTGAGGACTCAGAAAATACATGTGGGAGAGGTGGGTGGGTACCTTTTTGAGAAGCCACAGCTGATTCCTAAAGGGTTAAGGAGGTTGAGAGTGATCTCTTCCTTTGTGGAGATATTGCATGCCAGGCCCAGTGCTAGGGCTCTTTGGACCCATCTGATTTAGCCCTCACCATAAACATTCAAGGTGGATTGTATTACTTTTTTTCAATGATGAAATTCAAAGAAGATAGGTACCTTGCTCAAAGGTACCTAGCAAGTAAGCTAGAATTCACGCTCAGGTTTTCGGGATGCCAGCTACCAGCTGTCTCCAATGTGTGGTGCAGCCTCCCCACAGGAGGACAAGGACCCAGTCTCTTAAGGGACCTGGGAGCTGAGTTGACCCACAGAGTGAGACTCCTCCTCTCTCCTACCCCTGACAGGGCCCCCAACTCCATTTTCAAGAGGCCCCCTTGGGCTGAGGATCTTGGGAGGGAACAAAGTCCGCTCTTCTCCACCCCCTCCGTCTTTGGAAAGATGGCTGTATGGGATTCTCTCCACCCTGCAGTGGGGCGTCTGGCATGAGAGTTGGTTTTCGTCTCTTTCCAGGGAGGTGGCTGGCCAAGGAGAGCCAGAGGGAGTTCCAGTTGTCTCTCATGACTTGAGTTCTGTTCATTAGTAGTGTGACATGTGGAGCCCCGGGGCTGCCCTGTGGCTGCTGATCTGTCTCGCTCTATCCCATGCAGACCTCCATTCATATGAATGCCGCTACCCAGAGTGCCTTTTCTATCCCTGGCACTCCTGAAAATTGCCTTGGAATCTCAAAAGCATGGTTCCAGCTTCTGCCCCATGCTTTCTGCCCGTCACTCACCCCTCAGTCATATTGCTGCTCGTTCTGTTGACCTGTCAAGTGACCACAAGTAGGGCTGTGCTTACAAGAACAAGGGTGACTTGAGCTACTTGAAGCTCATGTCTTGTGAAGGTTGTCTCAACAGAGCATACTGGTGGGAGGATGGTGGTCATCCTGTGGATTCTGTGCAGCTGGCAGCCCATCATTCATGTTCATCCCATTCCTGAGCTCTGGGAAGCAAGACTCCCAAATTTACTTAATGTGCTTCTCTTCTTATCTTTCCCTGGCAGGAGTTCCCCTTGGCCATTATCAGGGGCTGGGAATGCTACTGTGCTTACCCTACCCCCCAGTTCAACCTGCATGATGCCATGGACAGCTCACTGTGTGGCCAGGACCCTGAGGCACAGAGGCTGGCAGAATACTGTGAGGTCTACCAGACACCTGTGCAAGGTGAGTTCTGCATCCCTGACTGGTGGTGGCATTTGGTCTGGGGGCTGGGGAGAACTTTCAGGGTTTGGAGGTGCCAGTCATGGTGAAGCATGCAGTCATGACGTGTGGAAGGTGTCTATGTAAAGGTCTTGGCATCTTGGTGGGTGGTGGAAATAATGTGGAGGGTCAGTCTTCCACCCTCAACAGAGGCTGAATCCTGTACTCACTAAAAAACACTGGACTGGCCAGGCACAGTGGCTCACGCCTGTAATCCCAGCACTTTGGGAGGCTGTGGCAGGTGGATCACGAGGGCAGGAGATCGAGACCATACTGGCTAACATGGTGAAACCCCATCTCTACTAAAAATACAAAAAAAAAAAAAATTAGCCAGGCATGGTAGTGAGCATCTGTAGTCACAGCTGCTCAGGAAACTGTAACAGGAGAATTGCTTGAACCCAGGAGGCAGGGGTTGCCGTGAGCTGAGATCACACCACTACACTCTAGCCTGGCCAACAGAGCTAGACTCCATCTCAAACAAACAAACAAAACATTGGACCCTTTATCTAAGTCTCTCTGCGGATAACAGTGGTAAGAGGATGAGCAGAGAGGGGCAGATCTCAGACGGATAGCAACAGAAAGGTGGTAGGATTGGGAGACATGGAAGAATAGGATCCCCGGAGTTGCAGGGGCCACCAGTGCCTCCAGGACCTGGGAATCCTCCTTGGTGTGAGCATCAGATCTGCCCGTGTTGACTTTAGGAACTGATGAAGGGAAGAGCAGGTAAAAAGGTATGTTACCACCTTTATCAAGTGCCTACTGTGACCTAGCACAGCCATGGAGGTTTTGGGGCTTCCCCCTGGTGATTTCATGTGCCCCTTACAGCAGCCCTGGGGATGAGGCACAAAGAATTACTTGCCTGTCATTAGTCCAGCTCTGGTTTATTGTTGGCAGTACCTGGGTATGTTACTTTACTCAGCCTAGCCTCAATCCCCATCCACTTCCCCTAGTAGAATCTGGGATTATCTGTGCTATGTCAGGTGCAAGAGTTTGGCCATGGAGACAGAATTAGAGTTGAGGGTCCATAAGGTATCTGATTCCCATCCCACTCCTGCACTGCTGTCTTGGAGGCCTCATCACGGAGCTTTCTCTGACTAGCCACAGACCTATCCAGCTAAGGTAGAGTTGAAAGATCTCTTCCATGCTTTGGGTCTTGGTTTTGCCATCTGTTAAATGGGAGTCTTGGATCATCAGTCCCTCTAAGGGAGTTTAATGGTAAACTGGTGAGTCATAATGGAAATGAGTAACTCCATGATGACTTTTGGACTTTCAGACACTCGGTGTACAGACAGGAGGTTCCTGCCTAACAAATCCAAAGTGTTCGTGGCTTTGTCAAGCTTCCCAGGAGCTGGGAACACATGGGCACGACACCTTATTGAGCACGCCACTGGCTTCTATACAGGGAGCTACTATTTTGATGGAATCCTCTACAACAAAGGTAAGTCAGAGCTACAGGGGAGGATGGAAGGCAGCTCCCAGTGGCCAAACTGTCACCTTGCCAGCCAAGCTTCTCAGAGCACTACAGCCGTCCATCTCAAACTTGAATGTACGTAAGAATCATCTATAGGTGGAGCCACTGTGTGCCACACTCACCCTTCAGGGACTGAAGACCAGCCTGCCTGGTGGTCCCCATCCACAGCAAAGTTACACCATTGTATCCACAAACGCCCAGAATCTAGGCCACTGAGGCACTTACAGACACCACTGATATTGATTACAGCCAAAGAAATTATGCTGAGACTACACTACTGCTCCCGTCCAAAACCAAAACCTAAGCATGCTACCCAGCCCATACTCTAGGATACATCTACTGGAAAAAGTATTTTCCTATGAAAGCTACTCCATAAAATTGGAAGAGGTGACTGTTCCACCAGATGTGCAGATATCAATGCAGGCACACAAACATGAAAGAGCAAGGAAACATGACATCTCCAAAAGAACACAATTATTCTCCAGTAACAGACCCCAAAGAAAAGGAAATGTGTGAAATACCTGAAAAGTAATTTAAAATGATGATTTTAAGGAAACTCAGTATAATATAAGAGAATACAAATAGACAATTCAGTGAAATTAGGAAAACATTTTATGATCTGAATAAATTCAATAGAAATAGATATCATAAAAACAACCAAACTAATCTGTTAGCTGAATAATTAAAATGAATTTTTAATGAATGAAATTAATGATCTAGTCTGTTACCAAAGCTCTCAACTGTGTTTTTAATTTCATACCAAGACCTATGAGATACAGCAAAAGAAGTTCTAAGAGGGAATTTTATAGCGATAAATGCCTATATCAAAATAGCAGAAAGATTTCAAATAAGCAACCTAATGATGTGCTTCAAGGAACTAGAAAAGCAAGAACAAGCCAAACCCAAAAGTAGTAGAGGGAAAGAAATGATGAAGATCAGAGCAGAAATAAATGATAAAATTCAGCATCCCTTTATGACAAAACAATCAACAAATTACATATAGAGGGAATGTCCCTCAACACAATGAAGGCCACATGTGACAAACCCACAGCTAGTATCATACTAAATGAAGAAAGGGTTGAAACCCTTCTCTCTAAGAACTGAAGCAAGACAAGGATGTCCACTCTCACCATATCTGTTCAACCTAGTAACAGAAGTCCTATTCAGAAATGAGGCAAGAAAAAGAAACAAAGGGCATCCAGATTGGAAAGGAGGAAGTCAACTTGTTTCTGTTTGCAGATGGCATGATCTTACATAATAGAAATGCCTGAAGGTGTCACCAAGAAACCCTTAGAACTGATAAATGAATTCAGTAAAGTTACAGGATACAAAGTCAACATGAAAAAATTAGTGGTGTTTCCAAATATTAATAGTGAACTACCTGAAAAACCAAGAAAGCAATATCATTTATAATAGCTATGAAAAAATACCTAGGAATAAATTTAATAAAAGAGATGAAAGACCTCTGCAAAGAAAACTATAAAACACTTATGAAATTGAAGAGAACAGACAAAAAATAGAAAGATACCCCATATTTATGGATTAGAAGACTTAATATTGTGAAAATGACCATACTGCCAAAAGCAATCAGATCCAATACAATCCCCATCAAAATATCAATGACATTCTTAGCAGAACCAGAAAAAAAAATTCCTAAAATTTGTATTGTGCCACAAAAGACTCTGAATAGCCAAGGCAATTTTGAGCAAAAAAGAACAAAGCAGGAGACATCATACTTCTGACTGCAAAATATGTTACAAAGCTTTAGTGAGAAAAAACAGCATGGTACTGCTATAAAAACGGACACATAGACCAATAGAACAAAATAGAGAACCCAGAAATAAATCCATGCATTTACAGCCAAGTCATTTTTGACAAAGATGCCAAGAACATACACTTGGGAAAGGACAATCTCTTCAATAAATGGTGTTGGGAAGACTGGATAACCATATGCAGAAGATTGAAGCTATACCCCTATCTCTCTTTTTATACAAAAATCAACTCAAAATGGGGCCAAGCATGGTGGCTCACACCTGTAATCCCAGCACTTTGGGAGGCTGAGGCAGATGGATGATAAGGTCAGAAGTTAGAGACCTGCCTGGCCAACTTCATGAAATCTCATCTCTACTAAAAATACAAAAATTAGCTGGGCATTGTGGAAGGCACCTGTAATCCCAACTATTTAGAGGGCTGAGACAAGAGAATCAACTGGGAACCAGAGGTTGCAGTGAGCCGAGATTGCACCATTGCACTCCAGCCTGGACAACAGAGTGAGACTCCGTATCAAAAAAAAAAAGTCAACTCAAAATGAAGAGTTAAATGTAGGACCCACATCTATGAAAATACTAGAAGAAAACAGGGGAAATGTTTTACGACATTGATCTGGGCAAAGATTTCTTTTGCTTTTGAGATAGGACCTCAAAAGCACAGACAACAAAAGCAAAAATAGACAAATGGGAT
Organism: Callithrix jacchus; assembly: GCF_049354715.1. Lineage (NCBI taxonomy): Eukaryota > Metazoa > Chordata > Mammalia > Primates > Cebidae > Callithrix > Callithrix jacchus. The sequence goes on from NC_133506.1 coordinate 107,662,469, forward strand.
TATGTCAAACTGAAAAACTTCTGCACAACAAAGGAGACAATCAACAAAGTGAAGAGACAGCCTGCAGAATGGGAGAAAATATCGGCAAACTATTCATCCAACAAGGGAGGGATTTATTTATTTATTTAGATTGAGTCTCCTTCTGTTGCCAGGCTGGAGTGCAGTGGGGCAATCTTGGCTCACTGCAACTTCTGCCTCCCGGGTTCGAGTGATTCTCCTGCCGCAGCCTTCCGAGTAGCTGGAATTACAGGTGCCCGCCACCACCACCCAGCTAAGTTTTGTATTTTTAGTAGAGACGGGGTTTCACCATGTTGACCAGGATGGTCTCAATCTCTTGACCTTGTGATCCACCCGCCTCGGCTTCCCAAAGTGCTGGGATTACAGGCGTGAGCCACCACCCCTAGCCCCAACAAGGGATTAATAACAAGAATTTATAAGGAACTCAACAAATAATCTGATTTTAAAATTGATGGGTGATATGAATAGACATTTATCAAAAGAAGACATACAAATGGTCAACAAGTATATGAAGAAATGCTCAGTATCACTAATTATCAGGGGAATGCAAATCAAAACCACAGTGAGATATCGTCTCACCCCACTTAGAATGGCTACTATCAAAAAGACAAAAAATAGCAAGTGCTGGCTTGGATGTGAAGAAAAGGGAATGTTTTTTTTTTTTGAGATGGAGTCTCACCCTGCCATCCAGGCTGGAGTGCAGTGGCGGGATCTGGGCTCACTGCAACCTCCACTTCATGGGTTCCAGAAATTCTCCTGCCTCAGCCTCCCAAGTAGCTGGGATTACAGGTATGCGTCACCACACCTGGCTAATTTTTTGTATCTTTAGTAGAGACAAGGTTTCACCATGTTGGCCAGCCTGGTCTGGAACTCCTGACCTCGTGATCCACCTGCCTTGGCCTCCTAAAGTGCTGGGATTACAGGCGTGAGCCAGTATGCCCAGCTGAAAAGGGAACTCTTATACACTGTTGGTGGGAATGTAAACTAGTAGAGCTGTTATGGAAAACAGTATAGAGGCTCCTCAAAAAAAAAATTACAATATGATCCAGCAATCCCACTGCTGGGTATATATTCAAGGCAAAAGAAATGAGTATGTTGAAGAGATATCTGTACTCTCATGATTATTGCAGCACCATTCACAATAATCAAGATATGGAATCAACTTTAGTGTTCATCAATAGGTGAATTTTTTAAATGTGTTACATATAAACAATGGCTAGTTAGCCATAAAAAAAAATTAAATGCTCTAATTCACAGCAACATGGTGTGAGCCTGAGGGACATTATGTTGAGTGAAATAAGCCAAGCACAGAAAGATAAATACCACATGTTCTCATTCATATGTCAAAGCTTAAAACGTTGGTCTCACAGATGTAGAGAGTAGAATAGTGATCACTAGAGGCTGGAAAAGGTAGGAGGGAGGGCAGGAGAGGGAGAGATTAGTTAATGAGACAAAATTACAGCTAGATATTAGGAGTAAGTTCTAGTTTTTTATAGCATTCTACGGTGACTACAGTTGACAATAATTTATTGTATCTTTTCAAGTACTAGAGGATTTTGAATGTTTCCAGCACAAAGACATGATAAATGTTTGAGGTGATGGATATTCCAATTACTTTAATTTTATTATTAAACATTGTACACATGCATTGAAATATCACATTGCACCTCATAGAGAACATGTACATTCATCATGTGTCAGTTTAAAATCATAGTAAAAATATTTATTTTTATTTTATTTTACTTTAAGTTCTGGGATACATGTGCAGCACATGCAGGTTTGTTACATAGGTATACATGTGCCATGGTGGTTTGCTGCACCTGTCAACCCGTTATCTAGGTTTTAAGCCCTGCATGCATTAGGTATTGGTCCTAATGCTCTCCCTCTCCTTGCCCCTCACCTCCCAACAGTCCCTGGTGTGTGATGTTCCCCTCCCTGTGCCCATATGTTCTCACTGTTCAACTCCTGCTTATGAGTGAGAACATGTGGTGTTTGGTTTTCTGTTCCTGTGTTAGTTTGCTGAGAATGATGGCTTCCAGCTTCATCCATGTCCCTGCAAAGGACATGAGCTCATTCTTTTTTAGTAAAAATATTTTTAAGTGAAAAAAGAGAATCACCTGGAGGACTTTTTAAAACTTGGGTTCCTGGCCCACACCACTGACAGTCTGATTTAGGTGGTCTGAGGTGGGGCCTGGGAATTTTCATTTCTAACAAGCTCCCAGGTGATCCTGATGAAAACAGCCCTAGGACCCCACTTAGAGTGGAATTTCCTGAGATCGTGCCTATTCTGGTTTCAAGGGAAAGACTAGTAGCTTGAATTTTTTTTCTCTATAAACATTTCTTGAAGTTTCCTTAATTTTTAGAACCCTCAATAATTAGGGGTGAAACTGATTTAATCTGCTCATTCCTTTCTTGAGGCAAGAAATAGTTCATCAAAATATAATTAAAAAGTCCAAACATTTTTTAAGGGTTTTGATTTATAATCCTTCCCTTGTAGAAATAAGAGAAATTAAGTTAAATGGCGGAAGTCTGTGTTTTAAGAATGAAAAACCTCAGACAAGTCCAGCGGCATTAAATTTGGCAAAATGTATTTCTCTGTTGTCGTGTTGCAACATTTTCTGTGGATTTTGCTTTCCTTTCCTTTCCTTTTCCTTTTCCTTTTCCCTTTCCCTTTTCCTTTCTTTTCCTTTCCTTTCCCTTTCCCTTTCCCTTTCCCTTTCCTTTCCCTTTCCTTTCCTTTCCTTTTCCTTCCCTTTCCCTTTCCTTTCCTTTCCTTTTCCCTTTCCCTTTCCCTTTCCCTGTCCCTTCCCTTTCCCTTTCCCTTTCCCTTTCCTTTCCTTTTTCCTTCCCTTTCCCTTTCCCTTTCCTTTCTTGTCTCACTCTGTCACCCAGGCTGGAGTGCAGTGGCATGATCTCAGCTCACTGCAACCACCACCTCTCAGGTTCAAGTGATTCTCCTGCCTCAGCCTCCCCAGTAGCTGCGATTACAGGCACCCGCCACCATGCCCAGCTAATTTTTGTATTTTAGTAGAGGTGGGATTTCACCATGTTGGCCAAGCTGGTCTTGAACTCCTGACCTCAAGTGATCCGCCCATCTCACCCTCCCAGAGTGCTGGGATTATAGGCATGAGCCACCGTGCCGGGCCCATTTTCTCTGGATTTCTTAACCAGAGTTTGCTTTAGGAAAGTTAATAGTGTCAATAACATCCTCGAGAAACAGAAACTACCTGAGCTTGGCATTGGGTTCTGGAATCACTCATAACAATCTTGGTCTGGGAAAAACTAAGGTTGTCCATATAACCCAACCTCATCCTCCCTGGGATCCTTGAGCGTTATGGGCAACTTCAGGTGAGGGAGGAAGTGGCCACATGAGCACATGGCCCTGTCTACTCTGGCTTAGTCCCCTAGGAATCACCGACTGCGCCCAGGCTGCAGTTACTCACCTTGTTCATCTCCAAGGCTCTTACCTTATTCAAGCAGCTGGTTGTTTGGGTCTACATGTGGTTAAGTAGCCCAATGACTGGAATTGCCAACTATAAAGGTCGAGTTGACACTGCCTCAGAAATGCTTTAGAGATACCTCACGCACATCTTTGAGCCTTACAGGACCATTAGATATAGCCAGTGGCCCCAGAGCACTGACAGAGTGATCACACACACACACACACACACACACACACACACTCGTGCACACACACATACACATTCACAAGGTATCTCCAATGCCCAACCACCAAGTCTATTATGGTAGGTCAAATGTGGCCTGAGCTGCAAGGCAGAATAGCTGATGTTGGAAGAGGTCAAGGCAGTATGGAAGGCACGCTGGGCCTCAGGGTTGTTAAAGACTAGATCTCAAGTTTATTCATTCCAGTTTGACTCTTCCTTTCATAGCATTTTCCAGCTGTTTGATAGAATGAATCAAAGTGAGGCCTTTCGGTGTTTGGCCCATGGCAGAGATGAGTTTGAAGCTTGTTGAGTTTCAATGCATAAACCAGGACTTCCAGATTCAAAAGAGACTTGCATTTTCCAGGCATCAAAGAATCCCTCGGTGCTCACTGCAGACACAAATGCTTTCCAGCCATTCCTGCAGAGGGGCTGGTGGGGGGACTCACTTTGTTTCCAAGAGCCCAGGATAAGCACAGGAGCACTTAGGAATATGTCCCAGAGCTGGATACATGGGCTATATTGGGTGTGGTCAGGAGACTAGGTTCAGGAAACCTCTTCCCAGGAAGCCTTCTAGGACATCCCACTATTTGGAACCCCTGCTCTTTGTTTCCATAAACCCCTAAACCCTATACTTAGGCTGTTTCCTCTACTAGAACATAAGCTTAAAGACAAGGTCTGAGTCGGAACCTTTTGTCCCCAACATAAAGTCTAACACAGTGAGTACACAGTAACCTTCAATGATAAATGTGTGACTCTGGATGGATGGGCAGAGTCTGGCCTTCTCAGCCAGTAGTCATTCAGGTTCTGAGTGACCAGTACCAAAGCAAGGGACCAAGGAAAGGGAGGGCCCCAGATAGGCTGATCAATGGGAACAAGTCTCCATTCATAGACACTGGGCCCTGGGTCCTCAGGGCCAGGCTCAAACTCTGCAGATGAGGCCTTGACCAGACCTGCTCTGGGGCAAGGCTGGACTCTGTTGTAAGACCATGGCATCAGGTCAGAAGGTGGATCTACACCTGCTAGCAGCCAATGCACCTGAAAGTCAGGATCCTGCCCCTACTGTGGGGAGGTAGAAGAAAGCTGGGGGTCTCACAGGGACACACAAAGGCATATGGAGAGAGCCCTGGTGCTGTTTCCATGGCACTGTGTGATCTTGGGCAAGTCCCACACTCACTCTGTGCCTCAATCTCTTCCTTCAGCTATGTTTGCAGCTGTGGTTAAATCAAAGGTCGTTTGTGATGCTTGTGTAAAATTATCTCTATGAAAATGCCCAAAACATATGCAAGCATATGCAATGACAGATCCTCTGCCTCTTGACTCCTGGGGGTCTTCAGGGGATGCCTCATCTCATTTCTCTTGCAGATGCCATCTTTCCCCACTGTTAGACAACTGTTAGACAACTCCTGGTGTCCCTTTCCCTTGGACAGGGTGACTCCAGTGGAAGCCGTTCCTGTCGCCATCCATAGGTCCTCTCAGTGCCCTCTGCTATGCCTTCCATGGGGCCCCTCTTATGCCCCTGATGCCAGCTTTCCCCCAACCTGTCTGCTGCTGTGGTAGGGGGCCCCATGGACACCATCCTCCACAGAGACCCTCTCATTTTTCCCTGAAGGGTTCAAGGGTGAAAAGGATCACTGGCGGAGCCGACGCACCATCTGTGTCAAAACCCACGAGAGTGGCCGGAGGGAGATTGAGATGTTTGATTCAGCCATCCTACTGATCCGAAACCCGTACCGGTCCCTAGTGGCTGAATTCAACAGGAAATGTGCCGGACACCTGGGGTACGCCGCTGACCGCAACTGGAAGAGCAAAGGTAATCAGGGACCTTGCAATGGGAGTTGGGGGCTTGTCAGTACAGGCAGGATGCCCATAGGGATGCAGGATCAGTAGACATAGGTAGGCACTCAAACCCCATCCTGCTATGGACTTACTACTGCTGTGCCTGGGCTTGAGCTCACCTCCTCCCCTTGCCCTCCATGCCTGCTGAGGTCCATATGTTGAGACATTTTACTTAGATACCAACTTGATTACCAAGAATCTTCTCTGCCTCCATGAGTGTGTAGTAGGGTAATACACACCCCTTTCCATCTCTGCCCAGGAGCTCATGCAGGGCTGGGACAAGAGCACATGGACCTGCTTTGCACCCTCGTCTGTGTTCAGCACCAGGTTTTTCCTTTATAAAATGAGACCTGTGCCTCATGGGGAGCTCATGCAGGGCTGGGAGAAGAGCACATGGGCTGCACATGTGCCTGCTTTGCACCCTCCTCTGTCTTCGGCACCAGGTTCCTCCTTTATAGAATGAGACTTGAGACCTGCACCTCATGGGGCATCTAGGGAGCAGTGAGATGATGTATCTGCCCTGTCTCTGCTCAGACCTCAGCATGTTAATTCCCTCCTAAGCTGCCTCTCACTGACTCTTCAGTGTCTGATGGGGGAATCACATCAGCCCTACTTTCCAGATGAGCCCAGAGAACATGGTTGGGGTCTTCACCTTGGTGGTGGGCAGCAGAACTGGGACTTACACCCAGTATTTTAGTCAGCCAGGGCTGCAATAACAAAATACCACAAAACTGGGGGATGGGGCAAGGGGGTGGTGCCAAAGCCACAGACGTTTATTTCTCATGGTCTTAGAGGCTGGGAAGTCCAAGATGAAAGTGCTGGCTAATTCCATTTCTGGGAAGGGACTGTTTCCTGGCTTGGAGACAGCTGCCTTCTCACTCTGTCCTCACGTATCCCCAAAAGCTATCTGGTATCTCTTCTGATAAAGGCGCTAATTCTACCACAAGGGCTTCACCCTCATGACAGCATCTGACTCTCATTACCTCCCAAAGGCCCTATCTCTAACAGCATCGTATGGTGGGTTAGGACTCTGAATCTGGGGGGCATACAAGCATCTGGGTCCCAACGTCAGGAGTGTCTGATTCTGGGTCAGATTGGCCTGTTCCTCACTGCAGCTTTATTCATGGAGTCAGTCCTCTGACCCACACTTGCTGAAGTCCTACTGGGTGCCACGCATGGGAGAAGGTACCAGGAGCCCAGGCTAATGGGGTCATGGTCTCTGCCCTTGACTCATGCACTGAGTGTTTGGGTAGTGATGAATAGTCTGAGTGGTAAGTGATGTGAAATGAAGTCTGTCAAAAATAAAGCAGTGTCCAGGCAGAGTGGGGTGAGAGAAGTCACATGGGGCCCATGGCCACGCAGGCTTGTGTTCCTGTCTGCTTGTTACTGGATCAGCCAGTGGGTGGCCTGTAATCTTCCCCTTCCCCCATCATCCTCTACCTGGACAGCCCCCCACAGTCAGGCAGGCTGATCTCTGATGCTTCCTCTGCCTCTTATGAGCCGTATAACCCTGGGAAAGCTACTTACCTTGTGTTCTGAGCCTCAGTTTTCTCATTGTAATAAAACAAGAATGGGCCCTGTGAAGATTAGAGAAAGCAAACGCTTCACACGGCATTTGAGGTGTGTTAAATAGCCCATTTATGGAAACTGTTTATTGGGATGACTTCTGATGTTTGTACCCTGCACACCCCTCCAAATAAATTAATTTCTTAATTTTCTGTCAAAGAAAGCACATAAAGTAGATTATCTGCAAAAGTCCGAGGCCAACCTCATCTGTGGTTTCACCATTATGTCGTACTGCCCAGCATTTTCACAGGTTCAAACTGGCAATCAAACCACAAGACACATATGCACCCATCAGGCACCACATTGACTTAGCTTTACAGGAGGACCTGGTATGGCAAATGGAGCCTGCACAGCGTCTTCATCTCACCAGGATGCCCAGAGCCCCCACCCACCACACACACTGCTCAGCCACCAAAGGGTCCTCCTCCATGGGGAATGCCAGGTTGACCCCCTAGGCAGTGGGCAGTGGAAAACCCTGCCCATTTCCCCCTCTTGAGCAGCCCCTCGGGACCAGCAGCCCTGGCAGAGCCAGCCCCTGACTCTGTATCTCCTCTGTCCTCACCTAGAGTGGCCGGAGTTTGTCAACAGCTATGCTTCATGGTGGTCTTCACATGTCCTGGACTGGCTCAAGTATGGGAAGCGGCTGCTGGTGGTGCACTATGAGGAGCTGCGGCGCAGCTTGGTGCCCACGCTGCGGGAGATGGTGGCCTTCCTCAACGTGTCCGTCAGCGAGGAGCGGCTGCTCTGCGTGGAGAACAATAAGGAGGGCAGCTTCCGGCGGCGGGGCCGGCGCTCCCACGACCCTGAGCCCTTCACTCCGGAGATGAAGGACTTGATCAACGGCTACATCCGGACGGTGGACCAAGCTCTGCGTGACCACAACTGGACCGGGCTCCCCAGGGAGTATGTGCCCAGATGATAGGCCCAGCCCATGTCGCCGCCCCTGTTGAGTGATGCAATCTCACCACGGGGCTGCACAGCCCACACCGATGGCCTCGCTGGGACGAGCGGTTGGTGGGGGACCCACCCTGGTGCTGTCTCCTGCCCAAGGAGACCTGGACACAGCAGACACACACCACAAGGCGGACACAAATGGACACACACGCCTGGCTGCACACCCACACCTGCTCAGACACATTCAGCCACCAGTCTATGCCCACAGCCCCATCTTGAGGTACCAAGCCACCCACGTGCAGTGTGCTAGGCACTCCGATATGCAAACACAGCCATGCACAGACACCACGCACAGGTGCCAGGCTGTGTGATCCTGGAGCCTGGCTGGTTGTCTCTCTCACATAGATACACGTGCACTCCCTGGTACCTAAGAGGCCCTGGGTTTCCTGTGTCTAGCCCTGGAATAGACTTGCTCATCAGGGTGTTTGACTCCAGGATGCTGGGCTGGGTGGGCATTTATGCTCTGAGCAGCGAGGACCGTTGGGATGGATGTGGGCACAAAGACTGCTGCTGCTGGGCTGTGCGGCTCTGGCCTTGTGTCTGACATCCCATAAACGTGTGTGGTGTGACCAGGCACCACAAACTCTGCAGCTTTGCCTCTCTTTTCTCTGTGACTGGGCTGGCAGCACCATGGGCAGAGTTGAGAACTGCCCCCACCCCTCCCAAGCCAATACAGACACTGACCTCAGGACCAGCCGCATTAAGTCTGTGCACTGCCCACTACCCCCTTCAACTCACCCTACATCAATACTCCAGGGCATGAGGCTTCCTTGACTGGCTTCTTCCTCTAGCTATCTCCAGGGAAGCTGGAGATTCCAGTCATGCCCCAGAAGTAAGGTATAAGAGTGAGGGCATGAGGAAGAGGGCAGGAGCTAAAGTTCCTGGGGAGCCCAGGACCCCTGGGGACCTGTACACCAGCGGGATGGGTCTTGGGAGTTGGCATGGGGAGATTGTAAGGGCTGTGTCCTGGGGATCACTGGACTGGTGCCCCACCCATAGGTGGGGCCCTGCTCTCTTTGGGGTCCCACACAGGGGTCATGAGGGCTAGTTAGTACTCAGCCTGACCTCTAGGTCAGGCCCTGCCAGTCTGGGATGGGGGTCAATGTATGCTAAGCATCTGGGCTCTCAAGTGAGGCTGTAGAAGCCAGGAGGTTCAAGAATGGAGGGTAGGGGTGCAACCCAGGAGCAGTGCTTAAGGTGGCTAAGATGCAGGGAGGATTGTGGAGATCTGGCTGCATACTGGCCTCCACGAAGGTGGGGAAGGTAGCCTCTCAGTGGCTTCTCCAGGCCTAGGGCAACCCTGGCCAGGCCCCATGGTCCTGCCCTGGGCCAGCTGTCAGGAAGACTGTCCCCTTAGCCTGAGCCAAGCTGCATTGGGAGGAGAAGGCAGGATGAGGTATTTGGGAGAGCTGGACATTGAGATGTCCTGACTCTCTGCTCCCTAACCGGATGATGGAGAACCCAGAGCCCCCTTGTGAGCACAGGTAAGGGGTAGAGGGCCCAGTAGAGCTGCCCTTTCTCAGATAGAAGCTTCCTCCATCTTCAGTCTGATCAGGGGGTGGGTTTGGGCATCTGTGCCCCTGGTGGCCTCCAAGTCCTTCCTGGGATTCCCCCAAACCCACACCAATGTGAAGACCCATAGCATCAACTCAGTTTGTCTCAAAACTAGAAACACCAAGGTCTTTGATCATGTGCATTGCTCAGGATAGCTTCAGCATCCAATCTATGAAGGCCCCTAATGGGACTATTTCTCCCTAGTATTAGGAGGAATTGAGACCCCTTCAGGAGTTTCCACACTGCCTTGGAAGGGGAAGTTAGGGCAGACCTGCATCCCAGAGAAAACCTAGATCCTCGAAAGAGATGAGAGGTGTGGCAGCGAGCCAGTAGAGAATGGAAAAGCTGGCCTACTCCCGCTCTGGCCCTCACTCTCCCAGGCCATTTAGATGATCCTTAGGGAGAACAGAAGTCATGGAGGCTGGGAAGGGCAAAGTGTGAGAGAGGACTGACCAGGATGGAGCTGGGGTCTAGCGATAGCAACAGCAGCAGGCTTTTCCTGTTAGTTGGGTCGGTACATTCACTGCTGCCAGGTGCCCAGAGATTTCATCTTCCTCCAGGTAGAGTGTCACCTGCTCCTGTGGCCTTGTAGATGATTCTGTACCTTAGTGAAGAGTGCAGGCAAGTAGAATGATGGGATCAGGGTCCATCCAATTTATGTTGAGTCATTCCATATGGCAAGGCACCTGGTGCTTGGCGGGTGATCTCGGATGTGGGATGAGCAAGGAAGAGCAAAGGCCATGTCAGCTGCTGGTGGTCCTCACAGCCTTCATCCCAAGTCTGCCTATGTAGGAGATCTCATCAGAAACAGGAACAGGGATCTGTCTGTGCTTTCTGGAAAGTCCATTCGTTTTTCTCCAAGTTAGGTCTAATCTATAGCTCTTAGCTTCTCAGTAGAGGATACTCTCCCAACCAGCCAAGGAATAAAAGCTCAAGTATAGGTAGGGCAGAAGTGTGGCAAATGGATCAGGAACCAATTAGAACAAAACAGCGAAACCATGACTGTCTACACATTCCAACTTTAATGGCAAGGCTGCAGAGTTACACAAACCTGTGTTAAAACATGTAATTTTTATGGATTTCATCTCCCATTGTGGATCAATTTGGAAAAACCAAAATATGTAATTTTAAAAAACTAAAACACATTCTGATAATCCAAGTGATGGGTAAATGAGGGAGAAGAATAGACAGGCTTCCAAACCCTAGGAAGGAAGCTGCTTAATTATGTGAACATCTTATAATGAAGTCTCTTGCAGCTAAAATTAGATTTTGAGTGCATGCACATGTGATAATGTTTGCATATCAGAATGCATTTTTCCCCTTAAAAATAGCAATAGCCACTTGGTTCTTAGGGGGCCCCAAGAGAAGAGGAGAAGTGCTGAGGTTGATCTTGTGGCTGCAAGAATTCTTGGGACACAGGTTTGTTTTCTGCTGACTTATTTAGAAACTCATTGGAGGTATCTGAACTGTGATGACTCCAAAGGGATTCATCTCACTTTAGGGACAAACTGATTGGTCTGACATCCTATTTATCACCACTCAATATTGGGTGAGTTGGTCTGAATAAGGTGAGGATAAAGTGGAGTGGAAATAATATAGAGTCATCAGACTGAAGGGCTGGGTTGTGGTCCCAGCTCTAATCTGCCATCTTGGACAAGGCTTTTACCATCTCCAATCTCAGTTTCCCATCCATAAATTGGGGAAGTGGTAGGTCTTACTGGTTGCATCCACATTCATTCCCCCATTTCCATTCTCAGCAGCCCCCCCCATTTCTGTTTGGGGGTTCACATGACCTGCTAGAGCCTCTCCAGGGGTAGAGCACATGTCCTGGACTAGCCAATGACACCTTCTATCTTTCCAGCTATGGTGACTGGGTTAGGTATGATGATCTTGTGAGTTAAGACAGTGCAGCCAGAGGGAATTTCAAAACTTTTGGGAGTGCTGGATAGAAGCTCTTTTAATTCCCCTGTTGAATGTGAAAAATATAGTAGTATACCTGGGTCTTGATGGTGACCACCTTGGGCCTTGGGGTCATGACCAAGAATCACCCAGCGTGAAGCTGACACCACTGAAGGGAGAGTCAAGAGGCAGGAAGAAATCAAGTCCTTGGTGAAACTGTTAAGTAGAGGATCAAGCGTTGCTTGAGATTGGCCTTACCTCTGGACTTTTTTTGTTAAATGAGCTAATAAATTCTGTTTATTGTTTAAGTTGGGTTGAGTTTAATTTATGTTACTTATAACTCAGAACATGGTACAAATAGGTTGGATTGAAAAGCCCTGGGTCTCTGACATTCTCTATCTCTGTGGCTGATGTAGATAAAACCTGAAACTGAGTCCAGCCTGAGCTTGTAGGATTGGGAGGTAACTTTTCACAGGAATGGAGCTGAGTGCAAAATGCTCAATAAAAACCTGTGCTTAGTCAGCCAAGACAAGTAGCATTTTTAAGTTGGTACATGGTGAGGTTACCCATATAGCCATAGAAAATAAGTCTTAAGGTGCCCAGCCCAGACCATGAGATGTCTCATTTAATGCTTAACCCTTTGGTGTGGTTATTATTTATTATCTCTGCTTGAAAAATGAAAGGACTGGAATTTCAATTTGTAATGATTGTAAAAGTATGGCCCTTTTGTAGTTACTGTAATTTCTTTCATGGAGTATATGATGTGGTACTGGAAGGGATTGTTTGAGAAATTAGTCGGATTGAAGATGAGATTTAGCCCCTTCAGGGGAATAACAGCTTATAGACAGTAAACTCTCTTCTAGGGAGGGTAGGTGTGGTTAACCATATAGCTTTGATTTTGCAAAGTAGGAAATGCAAGCTTGGGGCAGAGCTGAATTGCTGCTGTTGGAGGAGACGTAAATGATGCCACTGTGAGTTCTCCGCTCTGTCTTTCCCTCTTTAGCCCTACTGTGCCAGAAATTGGAGGAACAGAGGGAGTTATATGTGGCTTCCTATCTTCAGACTCTCCTTGGAATGTCTATTATACAGTATGCCAGAATGAAAATCTATACAATATGTAGAAAAAGGCCAGGATCCCAGGAAACTTATGTGAGTATATTTGTCCACAGTGCTCCATTTTGTAACTGAAGATAGATTTTGGCCCTTCTGAAAACTTGACCCAAATGTGCAGATACGTTGCAGACATCCAGGTCCCTGCCATGGGAAGTATTAGCAGATCCAGCTTTAATGAGGCAATATAAAATGAGGAATCTTGATGTCAAAAATAAAAAGAATTCCAGTTGATGTTATAAGCATAACCATGGGCTGAATGCATAAACTTTTCAAGGTTTAGTACATAAGACATTTTTTTTCAGGTTCAGACATCAGCTATGACAGATCCATGGCTTGAAGGTGTGGATAATGATGATTAATAACAGTGAACGAAATTCTTATGGGTCACAAAGTTCCACAAACATCATCCCACGTGTGGCTCAGTGAGGTGAACATTATTATTTTTATGTGGGGGGAAGAGAAAATGTGGTTTCTGAGACCGAGTTAGCCAAAATTTAACTGCTCTATTTTATAGAAGCATAAAATGAGATTTGGAATGGGGAAGGGTCTCATACGAGGTCATGCTGTGGGAATGAGTGGTGGAGCTGGGACTGAAAGGTGGATTATTTCCACTAAACCACCTGATTGGCCCCACACTGCATACCTATAATTCTTCAGGAAGTTGCTGGAAATGAGACAAGTGTGCACAGAGAGCTCATTTGGAAGCAAGTCCATTAATTTCACTGCTCATTCTTTGCCAGAATACATTTTGGTGGGCAACTGAGTTCACTTTTAAGAGCCATTTATCAAGCATCCCCACTACTTGACAACCTGCTAGGAGAAAAAAATCCCTTTCCAAAGAAGAGAAGTCAGTGAGATGGACCATTATACCATAAGATAGGAGCTCAGTTTTCCTCCCAAGTCACCAAACCCAGACAAAGAAAGATCCTGTTATTCCAAGACATTAATTAATAGGTAAGAATCTTTGGTGGATCTGAGCCCAGAAGTATGTATGTATTTGTAAGAGCTCTAGTTGCAGACAGCTGCTCCTCTCAATCCAATGCCAGCCATCCTGAGCATTACAAGTGACAAGAGCTTGATCACTTGGGCCTTGGCATCAAGTCACTTAGGTAATTTTTTCTCCCACAGTCAGAACTATGGTATCCGGATGACAGAAAAATCTACCCTCACTTTGGAAGGCAGGGCACACATTTACTATGTGTCTAGGAGGAAGCCCAGGGAAGAAGAATAGCGGTGCTAATACAGATGCTTTCCAAGCCTTCAGCCATCCAGTTGTACCATAGGACTTGCCAAAGGTTGAAATCATCCCTCACCAGAATCACCTGTATTTGTTTTCTATTGCCGAGCAACAAATGACCACAAAGTGAACACCTTAAAACAACACACGTTTGTCATTCCACAGTTTCCTTGGGTCCGGCGCCTGGGCATGGCTTAACTGAATTCTCTGCTTCAGGATCTCATCAGGCTACAATCAAGATGTCAGCAAGACTGCCCTTTCATCTGGAGATTTGACGAGGAAGATTCCAAACTTACTTAAGATTGTTGACAGAATTAAGTTGTGTGTTGTAGGACTGAGGCCTTCAGCTCCTAGAGACCATCCACCGTTCCTTGACATGTGGGTGTCTCCACAGGCAATTCACCACGTGGCTGTTTGCTTCTTCAAGGCCAGCCAGAGAATGAGACAGTCTTACATTCATAATGAAACCACAGGAGTGACATCCCTTCATCTTTGCCATGTTCTACTTGTTAGAAATGAGTCAAAGGCCCTGGCCACATTCAAGGGGAGAGGATTACACAAAGGCATGAACCCCAGGAGGTGGGGATCATTTGTACACCACAACACCAATAAGGGCAAAGTTCAGCAATCAGAGCATGCTTTATGGTCCATAGAGAAGCATTGGCCATTGGATCTTATTGCACGTAGTGGATGTTTTGAAGCATCCTTCAAGAGGATCAGGTGATATCCAAGTCATAATAATGAATTCAGAGCTAATGTCCTCAACCCACTGCATTGACATTAGCAGAATCACCTACTTGTGAAGCTAAAGGGACATTCACAGTTTATATTGGCCAGATCTGTATTATTTTTAAAAATTGATTCCACTCTACACATAGCGCATCTTTCAATGTCGGATTTCTTTAATTTTAGTGCATATTAGCTACTATCTCTTTGAATATTACCATCTCTTTTCTTTAATATCTCATTCTGGCACTGGTATTGGAATTCAAGAATCCAGTTTCCACACCCAGCTCTTTTTCCATACGTTTTATCTCTCAATCCCATTGCACTGGGTCCTGGGTGAATGCTTTACTTTGATAGTCAAATTTTACAATTTGCACATCACTGTGCAAATTCTTCTCTTCAACACGCCTATAGATTTTGATGTGTTTTTTATTCCTGAGACCTCTAGTTGATTTTTATAACAATCTGGACGTGTTTCATGGCCATGATACTCTGTCACCTCTCTCTGAAGATATTAAATATATTTATGTAAGTGTTCTGTCTTGCTTGCCCTATCAACTCTATTTTCTTGGGTGTTAAGTTTTTTTCATTTGTTGATTTTGTTATATTTTTCATGGTTTGGGATTTTATCAAAATTTTAGTGATTGTGTGTCCATGAAAATAGGGGAGAATTGTGGAGATGTCAACCATCCTACCCACTGTCTTAGGTGTGATGCCTTAATAATGACCCTGTTACTTACCTCCAGGCCACATCCTGCCCCCAAATTCCACCCATTCTCAGTAAGAAGCACCAGTATTTCTAAGGCAGAATTCCCAGCTAGGATCTAGGCTGTGCGTTCCTTCTAAGTTTCCCATCTACTTTCTATCTTTCAGCCCAGTTTTTGGTCCAGTCTAGTGCCTCTTTTCATTTCTGAGTGTGAGTATGTGATTGAATAGCCTGATTCAAGAAACAAAGTAAGTGCTTGCTGAACCTACCATTATGAAGACAAGGTCTTTGGTGCTTAACCCAACACCAGGAAAACCAGGTTGTTGGTCATGAAAACCGTATCTTTCATATAGTGCTCTCAAGTGACCTAAGAGCATTATAAAAATTCTGGCTTGGAGTGAGAAGACCAAGGTTCTGATCTAGAAGGACAATTTATGCACTGTGTGATCTTGGGCAAGTGTCTTCCCCTCTCTGAATCTTAACTTAAAAATTAGAAGTTTGAAATAAGAATTGCCTCAATCTTTGTGTAGCTTGGGCTTTCTAAAATTTTGCTTACCCACATCCACAACATAATCTCATGGAATGGTTTTATCTCAAAACATAGGCCTCAGCAAATGGTATCATGACAGATAGACTTTCACTTCACAAGAACTGGCTTCTCAATCTTTGCCAGGTCTCCTCTGCAAAATGGGTGCTGCCCTAGGAAAAATAAAATCCTAAAAATAATTTTTATTTATTCCTTCCATTCTTTGTTTTCTATGTTTGATTCCACAGACCATTCTCCAACATATTTTACTCACTTGAAAAGCTATGTGTACATATATTTATATTTTGAGATGGAGTTTCACACTGTTGCCCAGGCTGGAGTGCAGTGGTGTGATTTCGGCTCACTGCAACCTCTACCTCCTGGGTTCAAGTGATTCTCCTGTCTCAGCTTCCTGAGGAGCAGGTATTACAGGCACCTGCCACCACACCTGGCTAACTTTTTGTATTTTTAGTAGAGATGGGGGTTTCACCATGTTGGCCAGGCTGGTCTCGAACTCCTGACCTCAGGTGATTCACCTGCCTCAGCCTCCCACACCTGCTAGGATTATAGGTGTGAGCCACCAGTCCCAGCCAAAAAGCTATATTTATATATTGCCTTCATTATATGTTTAAGCTAGTAGAGGCAGGGATAGTATTTTGTATTTTTCTTTGTAAACTTAGCCCCTTAGCACAGGACCTGGCATACAGGAGGCACAAGAAATGTTAATGGAATAGAAGGGGGGATGGATTAAAATTCTAAATCACCTGGCTTTTAAAGATTTCCAAGAAAATGTCTTCCTGGAAAAATAGTACCTTGCTCTTCCTATTTACAAGCTGAGGAGATGTTGCTAAAGATAGCTGGTTGAGTTTTTCCACCAGCTGTTTATTGAGAAGCTCGGGGACTGAGTTGTGCTATAATCGTTCAGTGCTGCAGGTGTAAAAGGCAAAAAAATATGGCAGCCGCCAAATTTTGCAGGAGAATTGTTGGAGAATTGTTCTGAGCTGCCACAGTTCTTGATCAACCGCTTGTTCCCAACTCTTGAGGAATAGGAAACAAGTTGTCAGGATATCTTTCAAAATCCCTGTTCATGAATTTTCAGAATAATAGTTTAATGGCACAATCCACACCTTTGCTCCAACTCAGAGCCTCCACTGCAGATAGGGACTGTTCTTTTTCTGCCTTGGGGTAGGTGGGAAACAACAGCTTCTCTACCTCTGTGGTTCTGTAGCTCATTACCTAAAGTTCATTAAACCTTTAGCAAAACTTTTTTTTTCTTTTAATATTAGCTACCTACCTATTGTAGGCCCCAAGGTATGACACAAAGACCAGACTCTTAACTTTAAGAAGAACCTTCCTATCCCTGGTATAGGGCAAGGGCAAGAATGCAGAGACACACAAGGAGGGTCTGCCTACTGGTCAACCTGAGGCCTCCCATCCCAGAATTATCATAAAGTCTTAAAGTCATACGTTTATAAAGTCCTTGTATTAGTTACCTTCTGCCATGTAACAAACTACCCCAGAACTTAGCCACAGCTTAAACCCATGACTTAAAACAAACATTTGTTAACTCAGGGTTACTGCAGGTCAAGAATCTAGGCATAGCTTAGCCATGTTTTTGGTCTCAGTGACTCTTCATGAGGCTGTAACCAAGAAGGTGGCCTTGGCTGCAGTCTCAGCTGAAGGTTCATCTGGGGAAGAATACACTTCCAAGATGGCTCACATACCATAATGGCAAGATTGAATTTCTTGGAGGCTGTCAGACTGAGGACCTCTTGCTGGCTGTTGGTCAGAGGCCACCCTCAGTTCTCTGCCACCTGGGCCTCTCCACAGGGCATGTCACAACACAGTGACTGGCTTCATCGGTGTTAGCAAATGAGAAGTGCCAGAGAGAGTGCAAGCAAGGCAGGGGTCACAGTTGTTGTCTTTTTTTTTGGTAACTGAATCTTGGAAATGACATCACATCACTTTTATCATATTGTATTTGTTAGAAGCACATCACTAGGTCCAGCCCACATCCAGGGGAGGGGATTACACAAGGGCATGAATCCTGAGAGGCAGGGCACTTATGGAGGGATTTTCATGGCTACCTACTATATTGCCATGGAGGGCCTTCTACGTTAGAGTCACAGTCCACATTGCTGCCGCGCCCACTTACCCTTGCCCCTGCACGTGCTACCCTTGCCCCTGCACGTAGGACTGTGACTCTAACGTTGCAACCTTCAGCATCCTCCGCAATGCCTTTCCTGGCCAGTAGGCTGGCTGGCCTTCTGCCCGCATCATGGTTGTGGCAGAGAGCTCATTTTCTGCACTTTCTTTTCTTAAAACTGTGGTCATCCCTTCTTCATGCCAAGGAGAATGCTCCTGGTCCCCACATTCACTCTGGTAGGAGAAAAGCAAAGCAGGAAAACTCTGCCCAGACCTCCTACCGGGGTGGCCAATTCTATGGGTCCATCCACAAAACCTGCTCTTAGAACCTGCTCTTAGCACAATCCATTATCCCCTGTTACACCCAGAGTCCCCCTGTTCTGTGGCCACATTAACCTCCATCGGATAATTAAGGACTTGGCTTTCCATGAGAGACCTTAAATGTCACCTTTCTGCCACCCAATACATCTCTGAATGACACAGACTCTAATGAGATATTCAAATATAGAAAACTGAACGACTCCTTGCTTTCATCGTGACATTTATTCAGCTGGAGCAATCTGACTACACCACTACATTACTTATAATTTCTACCTGACCTTGGGTGGTGGAGTGTAATCTTTAAGGAAACTATCCATTTAATCTCTCTTGCCTTATTAGCATTTAATTACTATGACAAATTTCTAGATGTACAAGGGATGTTAGGATTATAATTCAATTTTCCCCTCAAATGGCCCAGTAACCAAGGGCAGTAGGGCCATTTCTGGCACCATCAAGTTCTGATCAAGGAAGTAGCCTGGACCTGGTGCAGGCTCCTGCCCGTCTGAGTGCTGAGCAGGGCTTATCCCAACCTCAGCCTCTCTCTCTCTCTCTCTCTCTCTCTCTCTCTTTCTCTTTCAGTGGACTGAGCCTTTTTACCCTGCTCAGGGTCAGGCCAAGGCCTAGGGCCAAAAAGAGGATTTTTACACACAAGAAGAAAGCAAATGCTGAGGTCTGAGAGCTGTACTGGCCAGTGAACGCCATAAGCAAACTGCTCTATGCAGATTTTCAGTCATTGTAGGACAACAGAGGAAAATAAGCCAGACATCCTCATCTACTTTAACTCCTTTAAAAAGTCACATTTTGGGGCCAGGTGCAGTGGCTGACACCTGTAATCCCAGAACTTTGGGAGGCCAAGACAGGTGGATCGTGAGGTCAGGAGTTTAAGGCCAGCCTGGCCAAGATGGTAAAACCCTGTCTCCACTAAAAATACAAAAAATTTAGCTGGGTGTGGTGGTGGGTACCTGTAATCCCAGCTACCTGGGAGGCTGAGGCAGAGAATTGCTTGAACCCAGGAGCCAGAGGTTGTAGTGAGCCGAGACCATGCCACTGTAATCCAGCCTGGGCAACAGAGTGAGACTCAGTCTCAAAAAAAATATAAAAAACCCACATTCTTCTCTCTGAGTTACTGCTGTTTTTCTGTCCCATTTTGACACCTCTTGCTTCTCTAAATCCCATAATCACTGAGAAAGTCCCTCTTAGGGGTACCAGTCCTTGGGTGTGGAGAATGAAGCAACTCCAAGGAGACCCAGCCTGGGGTCTGGGGAACTCAGACTCTACAACTGTCCCTACCTCTAACTGGCTATGCATCTCTGGAAGACTCTCATTTTCCCTGAGAACTATCACTCAAACAGGGCAGTAGAGCTGACATCTGGGTTTGGCCTCACAACATTGTTTCCTTGCCCAGAGCTCATGGGACTTACTGGGGCCCCCTGACCAGAGCTGGGCAATTGGATTCTCCTTTTGGTCACTTGGACTTGGGCCAAGGAGACCCCTGTCTGTATGCTAGCTATGCAAAATGAAGACACAGGAACATGGGGCCCACAGACATAGATGTGGGCATGCAGACAATTGCTGCAGAGACCAATGAATGGCACCATTGGGCTGAGAGAAGGAGATTCAAGAAGTAAATAACCCAGAGAGAGGCTGAGATAGTGTCTGTTCATGTTAATATTAAAATGACCACCAATACTCAAGACACAAATCGTGCACCTAATCAATTATGTTCGTCCATTTGTTCACATGGCCTTCTTCTCCCTTTCCCTGCTAATTTTACTTTTTACCTGTATGAACAAGTGTAATGGACAGACCCTTTTCTTTTTTATTTAACACTGTATCATGAATATTTCCATTTTTCTGTAGTCTTTTTGTTCGTTTGTTTTTTCAGATAAGGTCTTGCTTTGTCACCTAGGCTGGAGTGCAGTGGTGCAATCTTGGCTCACTGCAACCTGCACCTCCTGGGCTTGGTGATCCTCCTGTCTCAGCCTCCTGAGTGGCTGGGAATACAGGCGCATGCCACCACTCCTGGCTATTTTTTTTTTTTTTTTTTTTTTGAGACAGAGGCTTGCTCTTGTCCAGGCTGGAATGCAGTGGCCTGATCTTGGCTCACTGCAACCTTCACCTCTTGGGTTCAACTGATTCTCCTGCTTCAGGCTCCTAAGTAGTTGGAATTATAGGCATGAGCCACTGTACCCAGCTAATTTTTGTACTTTTAGCAGAGATGAGGTTTCACCATCTTGACCACGCTGGTCTCAAACTCCGGACCTCAGGTGATCTGCCCACCTCGGCCTCCCAAAGTGCTAGAATTACAGGTGGGTGCCACGGCGCCTTGACAAATTTTTGTATTTTTAGTACAGATCATGTTGGCCAGGCTGGTCTCAAACTCCTGACCCCAACTGATCCACCCACTGGCCTCCCAAAGTACTGTAACTGGCGTTAACTGGAGTTACAGGCATGTAACTGGAGTTACAGCCACTGCTCTTAGCCTGTAGTTTTTAAAAATATCTTATTTTCCCCCAATTCTCCTTTTCCTACCTTCCTGTTCAGCCCCCTGAGATAGTAACCAGTGACAGCCTGGTATTATCCGTTCACATCATTATCTATCTCATACAAATATATAAAATTGTATGTGTATATATCTATATTTATGTCTGTATCCATATGTCTATAGACATAGATATAAAAATTGGGGGTCATGATTTTGCTGTTTTCTATTTAATTTGCCACTAAATGATGCATGACACTCATTCCTTTAGAAGACAATCTAAAATTCTCTAGTTAGGAATCTCCAAAATGAGGTGTATACACTGTACTGACACAAGGAAAAAAATTCAAATTTTTATCTCTATTTATTTGGCTCTCTTCTCTTTAAAATTTCTATTTTCTGTTTATTTATCCTACACGTAAGGTATTGTCACATGCAAATAAATATCCATCTTTTGGAAGTGCATGCTGTCACCAAATGAGCAATCAGAACTGCTGAGAGACCACTAGTCTACAGAATCGGGGAGCAGCGTATTCAACCATTTCCCTTTTGATAGATATCCAGGCTGTTTTCAGATGCTACAGCAGGCACCAGCAGACTGCGCTGTGACAAGCATTACTCTACACAGACATTTACATGCTAGTGCTTTCTGTTCTGTAGGACAGATTCCCAGAAGTAAAATTGCTGATTCAAAGGGTTTGTCTAGTTTTAGTTTTAACTGATATGGGTGGTCTGCTCTCCAAAATGTCTGTAGCAATTCATATCCCCACCACCAGCCATGTCTGAAATACTTACTTCCTGTATCTTTAAAGATTTTAAGAGTTATTACTCTTTTCAACTTTTGCCACTCCTATCGGAGGGGTGAGAAATGGCATTCAGGGCACCTTCGTGTGTAAGTAAAGGCATCGGACCAGACAGCCGCTAAGATTGTTCTAGCTCAAGTATCCATATTTCTCTAATTATCTATGTTCAGAACTTACCTGTTAGCAGGTGTGTGTTTAGCTTCCATTCACTAGCTGTTCGCAAATCCCAGAGACATCTTTGAAAAAATTTCCAGAAACCAGCAAATCAAGGATTGGAAAGAAAGAAATTTGAATGGAGTCCAGAAAATCATCTTGCCAATACTGTTTAGCTTGTAAAAACCATCTAAGCCAAATCTCTGCGATTTCATCCAGAACAAATAATAAAAAGCCGTGTGTAATATTTCTAGGATGAGCATATTCATAGTAAATATTTTAAGATCAATGGCTGCACAAAATGCATTTTCCTTGGAGGTTCAGTTTTCAAATGGCTTTGTATTAAAAGCGCCATTTCAATAAATATTCATGGGGAAATTCATTGATGTGTTTTACCATTTATAGCTAAAATTTCAAAGGTCTTAGAAAAAAAGAGGTATGATGCATATCTCACCCTCTTCAGAGAATTGGTGAAAAATACATGATGTGCTCTGGTTTTCTCTGACTATAAACCTCCCAGGCAAGCATCTACACTTTTCACTGCCACTCTTCTCTGGCTAGTCCTGGGGTGGATTGCAGCCTGGTCAGAGTACAATCAGCAAGAAGGACTAAGGGAGGAAGGGAAAATTAAAGGGTAAGAAAGCCTATGTGCTGAGTCTTTCCAAAGTCTCCAGAGTTCTATATTCTCTCACTGCAAACTTCCTATCACCCTGTGAAATAGTCACTGTTATTGTTATTATTATTATTATTATTATTATCATTATTGAGATAGAGTTTCACTTTCGTCACCCAGGCTGGAGTGCAATGGCATGATCTCGGCTCACTGCTACCTCTGCCTCCCAGGTTCAAGCAATTCTCCTGCCTCCCCCTCCCAAGTAGCTGGGGTTACAGGCACCCCACCACCACTCAGCTAATTTTTTTTTTTTTGTATTTTTAATAGAGATGAGGTTTTACCATATTAGCCAGGCTGATGTTAAACTCCAGAACTCAGGTGATTCACCCACCTTGGCTTCCCAAAGTGTTGGGATTACAGGCATGAGCCACCACACCCGGCCAATAGTCACTTATTTTGTTTTGCAGATGAGAAAATGGGGCCTCAGAAAAGTTAGGCAATTTGTCCCCAAGGTCACACAACTAGTTAACAGGTAGAAAAGGGGATTCAGATTCAGGACTCTCTAGCTCCAACTTGCTATATTATTAGTCCCTCAGTGCCTCAGTTTCCCTTCTATAGTCTCCCCAGATCTCGAGGAGCCCATGGGGCTGTAGAGATTGGAGGAAGCTTGGTATATGGTGCTAAATGCTTTCTTCATCTCCCCTGCCACTTGGTCCCTGGTAAGCACGATTTGGCTGCCTGCTCTGAACATGAGGCATCCCACGGCCCCCGTGACATCATCCTTCTTGGCCCCTTTGCCTATGGCAGGAAGCAAACCCCCACAGGCAAAGAATTGAAAATCTGGTCACTTATTCCGGCCAATATTTCTCAGTCTTGGGTAAGCATATTCGTTTTTATAATGGCAAGTTTGGCCAGGCGCAGTGGCTCACGCCTGTAATCCCAGCACTTTGGGAGGCCGAGACGGGTGGATCACGAGGTTAAGAGATCGAGACCATCTTGGCCAACATGGTGAAACCCCGTCTCTACTAAAAATACAAAAATTAGCTGGGCGTAATGGTGAGCGCCTGTAGTCCCAGCTATTCGGGAGGCTGAGGCAGGAGAATTGCTTGAACCCGGGAGGCGGAGGTTGCAGTGAGCCTAGATTGTGCCACTGCACTCCGGCCTGGCGCCTGGTGATGGAGCGAGACCTGGGGCTCGGCTAGGGCTAACATGCAAACAGGGGCTTGGTCCACCTGCCTGCTGGCTGTCACCAGCCTTCCTGATGCTCAGAAGGAGGGGACAAGCCCCAGAGCTTTCCTGTCTTCCATCCTCTCCACTTGCCCCACACAGGGAGAATTCTGGAGATAATACAGATACTCAATGGCAACACACTCACACAGTCACGCATGCACATATACATGTGCACACCACATGTAAATACACTTTTACAGATACATTCACTCATGCATGTACATGTGTGCAAATACAAACATGCATACACATGCTTCTAGTCTTGTGCATAAACACACACCTATACATGTGTGAACACATACACTTTCTCACACACACAAACACAGTCATCTGTACACATTCACACATATACCCAATCACACATGCATACACACTCTTTTGGTCTCACACATACATGCATACACATACATACCAGGCTCAGAAAATTTGTTAGGTTTCCAAGCACTTCAAAGCACAAGTAAATTGATAGATCTTGTTTCTGGAAAGAAATTAGCGTGTCGCAAAGGCCTGTGAGCTGGATTCTTCTTTCTGAGAGCTGTCATTAGCTCCTTGATCTCCATGTACATCCTGGTTGGGTTTCTGGCCTTGTACACAGTAGGAAAGTGGACGTTGGGTCCCAGAGTCAATCAGGGGCCAGAGAACAGAATTGCATGGTCAAAAGGAGCACAAAGGAAGAAAAAAAGGCCTTTCATGCAGAGGATTTAATTTCCAGTTAGGAAGATTGAAATAATTTTTTAAAGTGGTTTTGAAAACACGTGAAATAGTTTTCCTTTCTGATTTTGAGAGGCAGCTCTGGAGGTTGTAACTCCCTCTTTGGGTGCCTGAGAATCTGGTCCTCTTTCCAGAAGAGCTGGGAACAGTGGCAGTGTGGTCTGCAGTCTCTGCCAGAACCTCAAGGGTTAGGATGTGGAGACGTTCCATTCAATTCGACTGAGATTCAATTCAGCTGAGTCCGTCCATCCATCCATCCATCCATCCATCCATTCATCCATCCATCCATCCAACTAACCATTCACTCATTGGACACCCAGCCTTCATCATTCATTCATGTAGTTCAGATCTCCTATCACGTGCTATGCACCTGCCTTTGGTGTGGCCTTGAGGTCCAGGTCCCTTGAAAGGACTTCCAGCTGTCTTCTTGATTATCTGTGGAAAGGATGGAATGCTGGTTACAGGGACTTATTCTTTTTCTAATTCAAATGAAAACAGAATAAACCCTCTCAGGTGTGAAACTCCCTTGGCTTGAGAACAATGCAGCAGTTAGTCCTGGGCCTGGCCCATGCCAGGTTCCCAGGGAAGCCCTGCTGATTTGCTGATTCAGGATAACTGCTACCACCTGTTTCTAAGCCCTTGATCCGCGCTGCACTTTTTGTCTTTGAAAGTCTTTCATTTAGGTTTCATAATGGAAGCAAGGCTGAATGATTATGTAACGGTACTTTTTGTGACAAGTTTATGGGTATATCTTGAAGGAAGCAAACATATGCCTATTAAGCATGGGGAGAATTATCAGTGAATGTTTTTAAATGACCAATAAAAATGAAATTATCATTGTTCATTGTTTTTTATGGATCATAATGTGTTTTTCTCTTATGGAAATATCCAACAAACTCCCCTCTTAGTCACTGGCCACTAATTACATAGTTAACACACAGTAATCCACGCAAAAGTGGGTTTTCGCCTGTTGTAATTCATCTTCATAAATGTAATTGGCCCAATGAAAGAGACCACAAAATAATTCTGCAGAGAGGAGATGGATTCAATATAAACTGATTTTACTTATCTTTTCCCTAAACTACAAATTTGGAATAGGAGTTGTTTTTTGTTTGTTTTGAGACCCAGGCTGGAGTGCAGTGGCACAATCTCACTTGCATTTTCACTGCAACCTCCACCTTCTGGGTTCAAGTGATTCTCTTGCCTCAGCCTTCTAAGTAGCTGGGACTACAGGTGCCTGGCACCATGCCTCGCTAGTTTTTGTATTTTTAGAAGAGATGGGGTTTCACTATGTTGGCCAGGCTGGTCTCGAACTCCTGACCCCATGATCCACCCACCTCAGCCTCTCAAAGCGCTGGGATTGCAGGCATGAGCTACTGCACCAGGAATAGGAGTTTTTAAGAACATGTAAGTGTTTTTCCCAGATTGCTGCTCCTACCTCAATGTGTTTGCTAGTCAATTATTTATTGATTTATTGAGAACCTGCTCTATTCAAATTATTGGCTCAATACTGGGGTAAGTCAAAAATTGAAACAAACTCCTGGCTGCAAGGAATTGGCAATCAAGTGGGGAAGTCTACAAGCAGTGGGCAGAAACCATGCTGATACAAGCCTGGTAGTGGTACATGCCCCAGAAGAGATTTGGAGAAAGGGCTAAAGGAGTTCAGAGGCAAAGTAGTTGCTTCCTGCTGGGAAATCAGGAAAGGCTTCATGGATGAAGCAGCATTGGAGCTGAACTTTGAATGAGGAAGGAAGGTGGAGCTAAGACACAGAGATATATTCAGATAGACTAACATGAGAGTGATTTTAGTGATGTGCAGGCAGGTGAAAGGTGAGGGGAGATGCAGTGAAAAGGTAGGTGGGAGGTTGTTATGATGGGGAAGTATGTTTTATATTTTTCAGCTTAAAGCTGTGCCCCTCTCCCCTCTGTATAGGCAATAAATAATTTAATATTTATTAATATTATAAATATATACAACAAATGTAATACATAATATTAATATATAATTTACATATCAGTGTTAGATAATATATTATGCTAATAAATATATAATGTATATAAATTATGCAAAATTAAAAATATGTAAATAAAAATAAAAATTATGTAAAAGTTGCACAAATATATTTACATAAAATATATAACATTATTTTATATAATTTTACATTTTAAATTCTATATATAACAAATATAAAATTATGTAAAAATATATAAAATGTTATAAAAATAGTATAGAAATATATTTACAGTAAAATATGCAAATATTATGTGTGATAGAATATGATATATAGAGAGATCGATCCAATATAATATATATTGAATATAACTGGATACAGTCAATAGAGCATACCTACCACCTGCCAGGCCCTGTGTTGGGACTGGCTGGGTAGGAGACTTAGATTATTTAATACAAATCCTACCCTCAAGGAACTCAGAAGGCAGGTGGAAATGATGATGTGGCCAATACTGGCTTGAGCTTGTATCTCTATTTATTATTGTGAGATGGGGCGGTGGGGGGTGTCACTGTTCAAATATGGCAGTTTGTCCCAGATGAGCTCACTATCCATATTCCATTTTACAGCAGGCATTGTTAGCGTGAGGCTCTAGCTGCTTCCAAGGCAAAATATTTTTGGACCATTTACTGCCAAACACTTCTTTTTTCTAGCTCAGTAGCCAACATTTTCCTCCTTGAAAATTTAAATGAGCCTGGAAAAGATGCCAAGAAGAAATTCTGGGAGAGAGGAGGAAAATGCAAATGAGAATTACAAGACAGAATACAAGAGGATGGGGACTTTCAGGGAGGACATGATTGACAATGTCACAGGGTACAGACAATAAAAGTAGGAGAAAGTCTTGTAAGTGTCCATTGGACTTAGCTTGGAGAAAATCACTGATGACCAGGTGAGCGGGGAGCAGAGGTCAGGGG
The DNA here is from genome assembly GCF_049354715.1 of Callithrix jacchus. Lineage (NCBI taxonomy): Eukaryota > Metazoa > Chordata > Mammalia > Primates > Cebidae > Callithrix > Callithrix jacchus. The sequence goes on from NC_133506.1 coordinate 107,689,650, forward strand.
GCAGTAGGGTGAGTAGTGAGCTGGCCTGGGGTGGCTGGAGTTACACAGCTGGTACAGGAATCTAGGCAACATCCTACACCCACACCTCCACTTGGCTTGTCTATTCTCTACTCTCATCAGCCCGCCTAATAGCTCTCAGGAAATTGTATCTTTCTGCACGATTACAGAATACATTATGTGCTACTGTGACATTTTTGCATTGTGGGATATTTGTGATGCCTTGGGATGACTCTACTGTGGTGGCTCTTGCCCTTTCATGGGATTAAAGCCCCAACCCAGTAACCTAGATGTAGCATGGTTTCTCCCCCTCCTCCCTCCACCTCCAGCTCCTCCTTAACATCTCATTTATCTGTTTGCTTCGCTTTACCCCTACGGCTTCTAAGTGATAGACTAAATTTTTGTTTCCAACTCTTTACTACTATGTAATAGAATTGTACTTGTACACCCTTTCCATGGCCTCATGATCTATAGAGTGTACTTCCCCACTTCTTTACTTTTGGGTTGAAAATATGACTTGTTTGGGTGGACAATATGACTGGTTTGATTCAATGAGATATGAGTGAATGTGATGTAATCAGAGGCTTGAAATGTTCTGGTTGGTGGGATTGAGTTTTTTTTTTTTTCTTTCTGCACTCCAATGACCCACCACAGTAAGTTCATGTGCCAGGTAGATGCTGCCACTTCAGACTGGACCCCAAAAGAAACATGCCAAATAGATCTGAGGCTATCCTGTGGCCTAGAGCTATGCCCAGTCAACCAGTAGCCTGAAGCAGAACCACCTCACTGAGGCCAGTCTAGATCAGCCATACTGTAATCCACCTGCAAACCCATGATTATGAAAATAAATACTGATTTCTCGAAGCTGCTGAGCTTGAGGTTGGTCTGTTCTGCAGCATTAGCGTGGTGTCAGTACTGATCCTGACTGACATCAGCACCGATGCTTTCTAGCTCAAGTCCTTTAAGTCCATCTTCCAGAGAGACTGTAGACAACATCTGTTACCATTATCAACAAGGAAGACTGCCCTTTCAGGGTTTTTCAGTATTGCTTCCAGAATGTTTATTCCTTTATTTATTCATTTGTTCAAACATTCAACAAATGACTACTTGTACTAAGCCTTAGGAAGGGCACTGGTTGGGGAGGGGTGACTATAACTTGGAACATGACACATGTCATCCCTTTAAGTGAGTACAAAAGAAGTATGTGTAAATATCCCTCCCTTAACCCTCCAACAACCTTGGACGCGACCTGGTATGTGGTGTTCCTCTCCCTGTGTCCATGTGCTCTCATTGTTCAACACCCTCTTATGAGTGAGAACAAGCAGTGTTTGGTTTTCTGTTCTTGTATCAGTTTGCTGAGAATGATGGTTTCCAGTTTCATCCATGTCCCTGCAAAGGACATGAATTCCTCCTTTTTTATGGCTTCCATGGTGTATATGTGCCACATTTTCTTTGTTCAGTCATCATTGATGGGCATTTGGATTGGTTCCAAGCCTTTGCTATTGCAAACAGTGCCACAATAAACATACGTGTGCATGTGTCTTTATACTATAATTATTTATAGTACTTTGGATATAAATGGGATTGGAAAGTAATGGGATTGCTGGATTAAATGAAATTTCTACTTCTAGATCCTTGAGGAATCACCATGCTGCCTTCCACAATGGTTGAACTAATTTACACTCCCACTAACAGTGTAAAAGTGTTCCTGTTTCTCCACATCCTCTCCAGCATCTGCTGTCTCCAGATTTTTTAATGATTGCCATTCTAACTGGCATGACATGGTATCTCAATGATGCAGCAAACAACCATGGCATGTGTATACATATATATATATATATATGTATGTATGTATATATCATACACATAGGTACATGATCTGCACATGTACCCCAGAACTTAAAGTATAAGAAAAAAAGTTTAAAAAAAGCGAAAAAAGAGAAGTGTGTGTAAATAATTACACCCCAAGGTGCCTGCCATGTTTCTTATCCTAAAGCAAACCAAGTGGAGATAAAATCATCATTCTTGAAAATACCCTTGTTTATACTTAAAAGCGATTATCTGTGGGTATTTAAAAAATGAAATCTATAGTAATTACAAGCTTGCCTTTTTTCTGTTTCACATATCACATGAGCCAGTGAAGAAATGGGATGCAAGACAGTCTTACCATATGCCAATATCAAATACGTTTTCTTTTAAAGTGTGCTTTGCGCATCCTTCTGGAAGATGGGGAATGAAATGCTGTAAACAGGCAGAAATGATTCACGGGATCATGATTGCTTTTCATCAGCTGCATCAATTATATACAGCAATGGGACTTGGTGAAATACATTTACAACTTGTTAAAAACACTCCTTGAAACAATTCAGACCTTGTTAAGTCCTGATGTGCTCAGCCAAGCATGGCTGGGCTGGCAGTCAGCAGAACTTAGTCCGAGCTGAACAAGTCCAAGCGTCTTTGGCTGAGAGGACCGGCATGCCAGAATGGAGACTCTTTTCTGATTTCTCTTTCCATTGTCATGAGATGTAGGACAGGGAAGCCAGCTATAGGATGGGTTCAGATTTTTGTTAGCCTATCAATAAAGCATCCAATCCACCATCAAGCCAATTAACCACACTACACTAGGGGACACGGGTACAGGGATAGAAGTAAGACAATAACTATGTGGTCCTGCCCTCAGGTTGCTTATAGTCTCATAAAAAATAAAGATAAACATGCCATCCATCTCTAGCTCCTCCATCTACTATATATCTAAAAAAAAAATACTTAAACTTCTCTTTCTCTCAAGTCCCTCATCCACACAACCACATTAATAATAACTACAGCATAGGACTGTTGTAAGAATTAAATACCTTAATATATGTCATGGCAGACACAGCTAGTTGCCTACCCAATATCTATGGATTCCACTGGGCTGGCAATGCACCCTGAGAAAGTGATCACCTTTCTAGACTCCCCTGCTGCGAAAGGGTGGCCACATGTCTCAGTTCTGGCCAGTGAGAACTGGGCAGGCATGGTGGCTCACTTGTGTAATCCCAGCATTTTGGGAAGCTGAGGCAAGTGAATCACTCGAGGTCAGGAGTTCAAGACCAGCCTGGCCAACATGGTAAAACCCCATCTCTACTAAAAATACAAAAAAAAAAAAAATTAGCCAGATGTGGTGATGGGTGCCTGTAATCCCAGCTACTCAGGAGGCTGAGGTAGGAGAATCACATGAACCTGGGAGGCAGAGGTTGCAGTGAGCCGAGATCACACTGTTGCATTCCAGCCTGGGTGACAAGAGCAAAACTCCATCCCCCACCCCCAAAAAAAATGAAGTAGATGGAACTCTTGATTAGGGCATCCCTTCCTGAATAAAAGAACAAAGCTTCATGAGAGGCACTTCTTTAATATATTTGTCAGAAAAAAATATATACATGGAAGAGCCAGCCAACTTCAGACCATGAGGGAGAAACCACATTCTTGGGGATAATGGAGCAGGAAGCTGGAACGAACTTGACTTCCAAATGACATACCTGTGCACCTGAATAAACTCTATTCTACTGACTTCTAGATTCTTTGTCATGGGAGAAAGACTTTTTGCTTCAGCCCCTTTCTTGCTTAAACCACTTTTCAGCAGGGGGCGCATGGGTGGTTCTGTGCTACACAATTGAACATACTCCCAACTGAAAATAGTAAGGTGCCTGGTATGAAGAAAGAATTTAATAAATGCCATTAGTAATGCTGATTTTTTGGGCATGTAGCATGATCAGTGATAGACTGGGGAAAACAAGCAACTGTCAGACCAGGTAAGAGAGGTTCTAATCCACACCAGATGGAAACTTCTTGGAGAAAGAGACATAGAAGTGGAGACCTGGAAGGTTGAGTGGGGTTGCTGTCAATTCTAACTGTTCACATTTTTCCCTCTTCCGTCCACAGTTCTCTCATTCCATGGAAACTCTCCCTGGGATGGCTCAACAAGCTCTGAACAGGCCTTCACCCTGCAGGCTAGCCCAGACCATCTTCCATTCTTGCTTCCAGGGAAATATTCCTAGAACAGCCCTGATCATATCACACTCCCAGATGAAAACCACCTGAGAGAGATCCCTCGCCTACACAGAGCTTCTCAATGTTTTCATCAAAGGGCTTCTGAGAGATGAAACTGCACCTCCAAGGAAGCTGTAGCAAGGCCTGAAAATGTATTTGAACTTTTTAAATTCAGTTCCAAAAAATGATGTCATGTTTTGTTTTTATTTTGTAATATGTTCTTGCTGGTTTTAATAACGTCCTAATGGGCTTAACTCATGTTCTAGGAAGACATGCCACATTGAGCCAGGCTTCCTGCTTATGGAGAATGAATGAGATCTAAGTGTTCTGAGGGCTGCCACCATTCCCAGAATGAGATTTTCATATGGAAGGGAAATGAAATCTCTCTCTCTCCTTTCCAAAACCTTCTTTTTCTCTAGGACTCTCTCTGCCTCTCCCTACTGTCCCTTGTAGAGGCCAAGAGATGCAGAAAGAGTTACTTGGTCCATGAGACTACCTTGCCTTTCCACATGCCAGCCCTTCCTCACTGAGTATCCTCCTTCCCTGGCTCTCTGGACAACTCCTCTATAAGCTCTTATGTTACGGCACCCACCACGTCCTATTTTCAGCAGTGGTTAAGGAGTTTTCAGTCTGTAACTAAATTGTGAATCTTCTGAGGGCAAGAGCTAAGTCTGATTTATGAGTGAGAGTTTTCCATTTACTGTTGTGTAATAAATTACCCCCAAACCTAGAGGCTTTAAAAAAAACAATTATTTTATTTTGCTCACAATTATGTGGGTCAAGAATCCAGAAAGGGGCCAGGCATGGTGACTCACATCTATAATCCCAGCACTTTGGGAGGCGGAAACCAGTAGATAGCCTGAGGTCAAGAGTTCGAGACCAGCCTGACCAACATGGTGAAACCCCCGTCTCTACTAAATACAAAAAAACAGCTCAGAGTGGTAGGACCCATCTGTAATCCCAGCTACTTGGGAGGCTGAGGCAGAATAATTGCTTGAGCCTGGGAGGCAGAGGTTGTAGTGAGCTGAGATTGCACCATTGCACTCCAGCCTGGGCAACAAAAGCAAAACTCCATTTCAAAAAAAAAAAAAGAAAGAAAGAATTCAGAAAGGGCTCAGCTGAGCCTTGTTCCTTGCAGTTTGCCATCACATATCAGCTGGCTGCAGTCACCCAAAGGCTCGACGGGGCTAGAAAGTCCCAGATAGCTCCTGCATATGGTAGTCAGTAAATGCTGGCTGTCACCTGGGGGCTCGGAAGATTTTGTTCACTGGAGCATCTCCGAGCAGCCTCTCTAGTCAGACCTCCTAAAGTGGCTGGCAGAGCAAGTGTCCAGAGCAAGTGTTGCAAGAGAACCAGGTGGAAGCTGCATGGTCTTCTCAGACCCAGCCTCAGGAGCCATGCAGTGTCGTATTCAACCACGTCCTATTGATGGCAAATGAATCAAAAGCCAACACAGATTCAAGGAGTGGGAATGGGGAGGAATAGACTCCACCTCTTAACCGGGTCACTCTATAGAAGAGCAGGTGGATGGAAGCTATTGTTGCAGTTCTCTTTGGAAAATGCTTTCTGCCATAGTAAGCAACACAGCCTTTAACCCAGTGTGTGAAGAATGAATGAGATCTAAGTGTTCTGAGGGCTGCCATCATTCCCAGAATAAGATTTTCATATAGAAGGGAAATGAAATCTCTTTCTCTCCTTTCTAAAACCTTCTTTTTCTCCAGGACTCTCTCTGCCTCTCCCTACTGTCCCTTGTTGAGGCCAAGAGATGCAGAAAGAGGAAGAGAGGGATTGATGGAAGAGGGATTCGAAGATTTCCAACTCTTGAGAAGGAGAGAAATAAATTCCTCTGTCTTGGTATTTTCCACTACCACCAAGCTTTAGTTTTTCTTTCCCACCCCAAAATAGGCAATGAAATAGGAATTTTGAGCATAGATGAGTGGCCAGTAAAAGAAATGCAAATCTAGCTTAGTATTCCATGTTTCCCCACTGGAACACTTTCTGTTCCCCCTCCTCAGTGCCTCAGCCTCCCCATCTCCATTAGAACATAGAGGACTTTTGGCCAGCCTATCCCTTAGGGTGGCTTCTGCAGTTAAACTCTATAGTTTCATACCAGCCAACCCCACCCAACCTAGCACAGCCTCTCCTAGGGAGAGGCAGCCTGTCATTCAGAGAACTCTCCTTCTCCAAAATCTAATATCCCCTCATCTCCCATTATGAGTTCAGTTATGGGAGCCTTCATAGCAGGTGTCATTAAATAGACATTAAGACCCAACAGGGCATGTTTTACGGGACCATTACCATATGCCTGATATTTGCTGTGACAAATGGAGATCCAGCCAACCACGCCATGTGATAATGGGTCTGGAAACACCCCCTGGGGTGAGGTAATGTGATTAGAAGACGAGGCTCTCATTGTTTAATGTCATCCATTGGAAGGGGACCAACTTCTCTTTGCCGACTCGCCTGGAAGTCAGGCTTCATCCTCTTCTTCCTGGGTCTATCAGGCACTTGAGCCAGGAGAGATGGGGACCACTGTCTGGCCGGCATGGCCAGCTTGAACAGGTTCCAAGAAGTTTGTGTTGTGATGTAAGGACCAAGGGCTATGCTGCCTCAGTTTCCCCCAAGATGATTGGTCTTTGGGAGCCATAGGCAGAACAGTAAAAGTGAGATGAGCTTATTTATCATTCTGACCATCTGAGTAGGAAGTCAGCCCTTTCTGGCCTCAGGAACTCACCTTCATTTCACTTCACATCATTTTAGATACCCAGGCTCCCAGGTGACTAGGCATCGCTAAAGTACTCTCTTAGCTGGAGCTGTCTATGATGGGGAGGCAGCTTGCATGAGGAGCAAGCATGAGCTTTGGGTTCTGCCTTCCTTTGGTGTGAATCCCAGCTCAGCCATTTGATCTCATTAATACTATTTTTTCTCATCTCCCTTGCAAAGATATTATGAGGATTATATGAGATGACTTACATGAAATATTTAGCACAGGGCCTAATTTAGCAAACTCTAAATTAGGGTTTCTCTAAACCTCCCCGTTTCTTTTTATTCTGGGCTTCTATCCTTGGCCTTTTAGGAAGGTAAGGGTGTGGGATCTAGCATCTGGCTGATCCGGCAACTCCCTGAAGAGTGGAGATACCCAAAGCCAAGCTTGCTCTGTTTATGAGAGTTACAAGCTCAGACTCGGCACTCTCCAGAATCTCCACTGTCTGCCTCCTCTGAAACATACCTCATTGACAGAGCAGTGCTGAAGACAGTCCTCAAACATGCCCACCTGCTGACTGAACAAACCTCTCACTTCTCCCACTGAGAAGTAAGTGTGTCCAGATCCTGACCAGATGCCCTTCTTTACCCCAAAACCCTTGATTCTTGGATAAACATTCACGCAGTATCCCCCCGAACCTCCCAATCTGTCTAGACTCTCCACTGGCCCCCTACACGTCCTGCCCGCCTGCCTGCTCTGCAGTCTTCTCCCTTGTTTATCCTCATGCCTGCTCTAGTCCTTCCCCCCAGCTGCTTCCTAGCACACTGAGATTTCCCCCATCCTGAAGGAATCCTTCCTCAACCAACTCCCATCCACCCTGCCTTCACTGCCTCCACTTCCTCTCACCCAATTTACTCCTCCATTCCTTGAAATCTCAGTTCTGCCTCCAACATTGCACTCAAATTGCCTTCTCCATCTTGTTCCAATATCCAATTCGCAGGGTGAATTGCCTTTCCTTTGCCCTCATCCACCCCCATACCTCAGCAATGGTTAAGAGCACCAATTGCCCCCATTGCTTTTGGATTCTGGGTCACCAAGGTCTGGTCCTTGCTCCAGCTCTCTTCATGGGCTGCCTCTGCTCCCTGCATCACCTTCTCTTCTTCCAAATTTCTATTTTCATAGATTCTCTAAACTCTATTCCCTCCCTTCTCTAAACTCCCTCTTACCACATATACCCGTTCTCGTGGGCTTGGCCATCATTTCAGGCTGCTGACTTCTCTACCCTCTTGCCATCCCCAGTCTCCTTCTCTAACTCCAATTCCCAAAGGCCTACAGAACCAGGTGTCTCACTGGCATCCCAGAGTCTGGATGTCCCATGTTTCCTTTCTTCTCAAAAACCTGCTCCTCCTCCTAGACCTCATCTCCTTGATGGCACCACCCGTCCCAGCACAGGGGAAGATGCCCAGATGTCTTCTTGGTCTTCCATTCCTCTGTTCCTCTCCTATATTCTTCAATGGATTGAAGCTTCCATTGTAAACATCTTTCTTCTGTGCTCTGTTCTGAGCCCCTCCACGTGGTGATGGTTGTGAGAGATGGGAAAGTTCTTCTTCAGAGTTTATACCTTAGACTACATTACAAGGAGTTACAATCTCTTGCTCTACGGCCACTATCCGCTATTAGCATAAACATATACCCATGTATATATGTTCTCTAAATCAGCTACATCTTATATAAGCTACGTTGACTTGCTCCAGCATGTCTGAGCAGAACTGGACAAGCTCCAAACCCCGGTGCATGCCATTCCTTATTTGGAAACCCTCCTGACCTTCCCCTGACTAGCTTCCTCTTCTTCTTCGTCTTCTTTCCCCATTATCTATTCAAGAAATTTCCAAGTTTTTAGCCAATCGGGTCATGCATAGAATTTGAGGTCCCATTCCAGCCAATGGAAACTGGACGCAACCTGGATTGCATCAGGTTGTGAAAGTTATGAATGTCCCTGTCTCCTTTGTTCAGGTGAGCTCTCGTGGCAAGACTGCTGGCGAGTTGCACCCTTTCTGCAGGAAGTAAACTAGCCTTGCTGAGTGGTCCATTGTCTCGACGTGGACTTTTCCTGATGTTATAAACCCATTTCCAACAATGGTGCAGAGCAGTCACCACCTTCCAGGGGGATGAGCTTCATCCAGTGCCTTGTCTTTGGGCATTTTCCAAGTTTGCCCAGCCCCACCTTTCCCAATACCCCTCAGACCAGAACACACTGCAGAGACAGAGAGTATTCCAGTGCCTCCCTTCACCCTCCCAGAAGGTCTTCCCACCTACCTATGTTGCCTGTCTTTTTCTGGAACTTTCCAAGTCTGGCCAGACCACTCATCCAGGTCCTCAAAAGAGCTGAGCCCATGCCCATCTCAGGGCGTTTGCATAGGCTGTCCTCTTTCTTTTTTTATTTTTCCTTTTTTCGAGATGGAGTCTCACTCTGTTACCCAGGCTGGAGTGCAGTGGCACAATCTCAGCTCACTGAAACCTCCTCCTCCCAGGTTCAAGTGATTCCCCTGCCTCAGCCTCCTGAGGAGCTCGGATCACAGGCATGCCCCACCATGCCTGGCTAATTTTTGTATTTTGTATTTCACCATGTTGGTCAGGCTGGTCTCAAACTCCTGACCTCGTGATCCTCCTGCCTCAGCCTCCCAAAGTGCTGGGATTACAGTCACCATGCCGTGCTGACTGTCCTCTTTCTTGAGATTCACCCTGCTCACCCACCACCCGTTCTTCAGGTGGCTAACTCACATTTCTCTTCCTCAGCCAGGGTTTTCTAACCTAAATTAGGACCTGTCCTCATTCTCCGCTATAGCACCAGATTTCTGCCTTCAACTTAAATTATAGACTGTAAGCTCAACAAGGTCACGGACAAGATCGTGTTCATGCTGGAATTTCAGAGCCTAGAGCAGTGCCTGGAAGGCAGTACACATTCCGGAAAAGTCTGATGAATGAATGAAGTAGTGAATGAGAGAAACCTTCATTGATTGGCCCTAACCACACCATTTTAGGTGGAGGATTTTCATCTCTATGGAATTTACCGGTATGTAACGCCTCCCCCACCCCCTTCCCAGGCTCTGGAGTGAGATGATGCTTGTTCAAATCCCACTGCTACTACTGATCATAAGATAATCTGGAGCAGTTTGACCTTCCTCTTGACCAATTCTCTGTTCAGACCTATGAAATAGGAGTCATAATGACATTTAACTCACAGGTTGTTCACAAGGATTAACTGATCGCTGTAAAGTGCTTAGTACAGAGCCCGGGTCACGGCGAGCGGAGTCATTGCTACCATTTCCTCATACTCTGCGGGAAGAACTGATAGACACAGCAGGTGGGATGGGCTAGGAGGGAGAGGAATGGGGAGGTGGTGGTTTGGGAAGGCTTCTGGACCATCAGTTAGAAGGGGGTATGGAGAGAGGGAGGGTGGGGACATTTGGGAAACAGAGCAAAACAAGTAATGAAAAAGACAAAAGTCTGGAGCTGCCATTAAGTCTGAGACTCATGCAGGCCCCAAGCACCTGTGGTATTAATTGCTGCTCTACTGTGACCATTAGATACTTTTAGTTTTGCTCCTTTTTTTTTCTTCCTTATGATCTTTTAAATTGAGAAAATATTCATGTAACATAAAATCAACCATTTTAAAGTTGATACTCACTGGTATTTGGTACCTTTGACAATATGGTGCAACCAATACCTCTATCTAGTTTTAAAACATTTTCATCATCCCAAAAGGAAGTTCCATGTCAATTAAGCAGTGAGAGATTATACTTAAAAGTTTTTATTTTGATATAATTTTAGATTTACAGAAGAGTTGCAAAGATAGCATAGCTTCACCTGGTTTTTCTAATCTGGGTCCATTTATCAAAACTGAGACATTAACATGGACACAATGCCATCAACTAAAGTACAGACTTTTATTTGGGTCTCCCCTGTGTCTCCACTCATGTCCTCTTCTGTTGCACAATTGAATCCAGGATACCAACATTACCTCTGGAGAGTTCATTTTGGAAACCCAAAGAGACAAAATCAAGTACACAATTCCTTGAGCCTGGAATCGATTGTTAGAGCAGGTTTAGCATTATTGCTTTCCTGAGGTTCCATGCGACTAGCCCTGACCCAAAGGAGAGGTGTCCATGGTGTCCCTGCGCTGTGAATCCATGCAGCACCAAGACCTCAGAGCAGATCAGAGCCTGTAACTTGGCCGGCGTTTCCGCTGAGCTGCCTCCTTGGCACCTTCCAGCCTCTGTTTCTCTCTCTTCCTCTGAGTCTGTTTGGAGAGGTGAGGTTATGCATCTATGAAATCTCAATCTCTTAGCAGCACTGAGGTGTCCGTCTCATTCATGCCCTGGGTCCTTGAAGACCCATCTTGTTCCACACCCTCTTCCCTTGAGACTCAAGCTCGTGGGCCAGCCACTTTTTGGAGCACTGCATGCATGAAGGACAGCTCTTGAGGTGCTTATACCAGCATTTACGCATTCCAGCCTCAAATTGAAGTATGTCATGTCTGTTCAAACTCATTGGCTGGAACCAGTCACACAGCTGCACCTAACCAAAAGGAATGAGGAAGTGCAACCCTCCCATGTGCTCAGAAGCAGAGGGAGAGAGTTGGATTATTGGGCAAACAGCCTTGATGACTACAGCTCTCAAGAAGGGTATTGAAAGCAGGCCTGCAAACCTGCCTGCCCAAAGGCAGACTGAGTGATTTCAGGCTCTGGGGAGACTGTATGCCTACTGGGGTTTCAGGCCAGACATAGTAGGCAGGAGGGAGGAGGCAGAGCCAGCACAAAGAAAAGGAAACCATGCCAGCTCCTAACTTCAGATGCTCAGCCTGAAGCAAAGAACCATAAACAGAACCAAATAATCAGGACCCAAAGCACTGAAAAAAACCATGAGGTGTTCTATCATCCACCAAGACAAGGCATAGCCATATCATTCATGCAATTTCTTCTGCAAGTCCCTATCACACACCTCCTAGAATCATCTAAGATTTACTGAGAACCTGCTGTGGTTGGTTCTTTGACATTTATAATCTCATTCAGTCATGTTGGCATTAGTATCTGTAGTGAGTTGAATGGTGGCCCCCAGAAAGATTTGTCTGCATCCTAACCCCTAGAACAGGTGAATGTGATCTTATTTGGCAAAAAAAAAAAATAAGTGTTGGTGGATGCAATGAAATTAAGGATCTCAACTTAGTATGAGATCATCCTGGATTAGCCCTAAACCCAATGGCAAGGATCCTTGTAGGAGATGGAAGAAGAGAAGACACCACCAACACACAGAGGAGAAGCCCACGTGAAGACAAAGATAGAGATTGGAGTTAGGCAGCTATAAGCCAAAGAATACCTGGAGCATCAGCAGCTGCAATAGGCCAGGACTGAACTCTTCTCTAGAGCCTCCAGAGGAGTGTGGTCCTGAAGACACCTTGATTTTGGACTTTTGGTTTCTGGAACCATCAGAGTAAATTGCTGTTGCCCTAAGCCACCATGTTTGTGGTAATTTGTATGGGAGCCATAGAAAAACCAATACAGAATCCTTCATAAATAGTTGAGGAAGCTGAATCTAGAATGGTTGGGCAATTTCTCAAAGTCATACCGATAAAAAGTGTCAAAGACAGAGCTTTAACTTGATCTGAGTGGCTTCAAAGTCTGAGCTCTCAGAGACAGCATAGGGAGGAGCTGAGAGCTATATACTGGAGCTAGGCTGCCTGGGTTCTAATCCCAGCCCTGCCTCTCATGAGCTGTGTGTTTCGGATCAGCTGCTTAATCTCTCAAGCCTCCATTTCTTCCTCCATAAAAGGGAGCTGCCAGAAAGAGTCTTTTCCTGCAAAGTCATTTTCAAGTTGAAAGAAGTAGATGAGTGAAGGTATGAAAAGTGCTCAGAACACTACTGTGAACACAGGAAGTGCTAGAAAAGCATTTTGTATAACCATATGTCTGCAGAATATTTGGTTGTCACATTTCTAATCATATACTATGTCCCATCCCTTCCCATTAGTCCAGGGACTCCCAATTTCAACACTATTGATGTTTTAGAACTGATAATTCTTGGTTTCTGTGGCTGTCCTGTGCTCTGAAGATTTTAGCATTTCTGGCCCCTACTCACTTGATGACAGTATCAACCCCTCCTCCTGAGTCATGACAATCAGTCTCGAGACATTGCCAGTGTCCCATGGGGGGCAAAATTGCCTTCTATAAGAACCACTGCCCTTGGCCTCACAAGGCCAGGCCTTAGGATGGACCTCTTTATTGAGAAACCTGGCTTGCAGCTGGGTTTTGGAAGCAGATCCAGTTTTCATGCCAGAAGCTGTGAAACTGTCAGGCAGATGACTGTTCACAAAGGGCTGAGACAGGAGGCCCGAGGACAGGAGGCAGCACACTGAGAGAAGGGACATTAGTCCTGGGGACACAGCTGGTAGCATTCTGGCTCTATTATTTGACTTTTCTGAGCCTCCAGAGAAAATTTTTGCAATCTATCCATCTGACAAAGGTCTAATATCCAGTATCTACAAAGTACTTAAACAAATTTATGAGAAAAAACAACCCCATCAAAAAGTGGACAAAAAATATGAACAGACGCTTCTCAAAAGAAGACATTTATGCCATCAACAAACATGAAAAAAAGCTCATCACTGGTCATTAGAGAAATGCAAATCAAAACCATAATGAGATACCATCTTATGCCAGTTAGAACAGTGATCATTAAAAAGTCTGGAAACAACAGATGCTGGCGAGGCTGTGGAGAAATAGGAACATTTTACACTGTTGGTGGGAGTGTACATTAGCTCAACCATTGTGGAAGACAGTGGTGATTCCTCAAGGATCTAGAACCAGGAAGACCATTTGACACAGCAATCCCATTACTGGGTATATACCCAAAGGATTATAAATCACTCTACTATAAAGACACATGCACACCTATGTTTATTGCAGCACTATTTACAACAGCAAAGACTTGGAACCAACCCAAAAGCCTATAAATGATAGACTGGATAAAGAAAATGTGGCCCATATACACCATGGAATACAATGCAGCCATAAAAATGGATGAGTTCATGTCCTTTGCAGGGACATGGATGAAGCTGGAAACCATCATTCTCAGCAAACTAACACAGGAACAGAAAACCAAACACTGCATGTTCTCACTCATAAGCTGGAGCTGAACAATGAGAACACATGGACACAGGGAGGGGAACATCACACACCAGGGCCTGTCTGTGGGGAGAGAAAGGGAGGGAGAGCATTAGGACAAATGCCTAATGCATGTATAGCTTAAAACCTAGATGACAGATTAATAGGTGCAGCAAACCACCATGGCATATATATATACCTATGTCACAAACCTGTATATTCACTACATGTATCCCAAAACTTAGAGTAAAATAAAAAAATTAAATTGAAAAAAGATACCTATTATGTGGGAATAATAATATCAACATCATCTAGTGATTACATGCATTAAATAAAATGTCAGATGCAAAAATATTAGCAGAGTGCTGGCCAGAGAGTCAGCATGCAGTCAGTGTCAGCTATTACAGTTCTCACTGTTACTTCCCCAGCCTGGTGAGCTGATCCATAAAGTGACGCAAAAGGAAAACATCTCTTCTCAATGGCTGCAAAGGCCCCCAGATCAAATCAGGATGTGTTTGATAGCCGCCATCAAGTAAAACATACATGGCCAGTGCGAGGGAGGGAGCTGGGGTGTGTGTAATGTGATTTAAAGGAATGTCTTTGCCAGGGCAGAAGGAAATTGTGAGAGATTTACATTGATGTGACAAAGGCTCCCGAAAGCTGCAGCTCTCCCATGGCCTGAAATGATGATATTTGCTGTTGGCAGACGTAGCTGAATTGGAAAAAGAGAGACCACACTCAGATTGCCACTTCATTTTATTCATTGGTGGCTGTCGTACAAAGGCTGAAGTGAGAGCTCCTCCATGGAGCAGGTGGTTCCTAGGTTGATTATCCTCCTCCTTTTCCTCCTCTTAGACGTCGATTGCCTCAGCTGCCAGAGCCAAGGACTAAGGCTTTGGAGTCAGGGGGTCTCAGTTTGAATCCTGGTTCTGCCACTTGCCAGCTGTGTGTGTGACTGTGAACCAGCCACCCGCCCCTCTGAGGCTCTCATCTCATATCTTTACAGAGGACCAGCAAAGACACTGAGCTTATAGCTGGTGGGAGCCTCATGGTGCTCTTTCACCTGCCAGGTACTTCTAACCTTGCTCTCTAAAGGCTGCCTCCTGCTCTTCTGTTTCCAGAATTGGTTGCCTGTTGTGGTCCCCTCAATAGTTTGCATCTTCATCTTGGAAGGAGGGAGAAACATTAGGTCCCTAATGTCGAATCAGCAGCTGATATGAAGGGAGTCTATCTCACAAAAGAGATCAAGTGCTGGGCAATAATGCTGAAAAGCACAGCTCCCTGAAGGTACCTATACCACCTTTATGAAAATAATAGGATCAGTAACAACAGACCATTACTATTTCTTTTTTTTAAATTATACTTTAAGATCTGGGATACATGTGCAGAAGGTGCAGGTTTGTTACATAGGTATACATGTGCCATGGTGGTTTGCTGCACCCATCAACCTGTCATCTACATTAGGTATTTCTCCTAATGCTATCCCTCAACAGACCCCAGTATGTGATGTTCTCCTCCCTGTGTCCATGTGTTCTCATTGTTCAACACCCACTTATGAGTGACAACAACCGCTAAGAATGAAAGTTTCCAGCTTCATCCATGTCCCTACAAAGGACATGAACTCATTCTTTTTTATGGCTGCATAGTAGTCCATGATGTATATGTGCCACATTTTCATTATCCAGTCTATCATCAATGGGCATTTGGGTTGGTTCCAAGTCTTTGCTATTGCGAACAGTGTTGCAATAAAGAGAGATGTGCATGTGTCTTTAAGTAGAATGATTTATAATCCTTTGGATATACACCCAGTAATGGGATTGCTGGGTCAAATGGTACTTCTGGTTCTAGATCCTCAAGGAATCACCACACTGTCTTCCACAATGGTTGAACTAATTTACACTACCACCATTACTATTTCTTAAGTGTTTATTCCAGGGTGACATGAATTATCAAATCCTCAGGATTCCATTCTGAGGGAAGCGCTCTGATTATTCCCACTTTTATAGAAGAAATAGAAGCTTAATGAGGTAAGATAATTTGCCCAAGTCCAAGCAACTCAAGTCATTAGGGTACAGTTGTCCAGGTTGTGCACTGCATGAGGAAACTCCACCTAAGAAAATGACATTTACATTGTAGAAAAACACTAATTTGTGTCACAGCACACAGTGAGCACAGAGCTTTCAGGCCTCTGATGCATGTCCTAGAGCAACCGGTCCTTCATAAACCCACCCAGACACCATGACCAGGCTTCCACTTGGGATTGCAGGAAGTCATGGGTGCACATGGGAGTGTAGTTATACCAGGTTCTGACTGTGCCCCACTCATCTTCTGAGGTTGTTTCTCTCATTGCTCTAGCTCTTGGTGGACCCATTCACATCCCATACCAGACTTGGAGTTGGCTACGATTGCTTTTGGGGAAGGATACGGCAGGTGTGCATTGGTGTCCGTGGGAGCCTGAGAGAACTGGGCTGTCTGTATACACAAAGCTGGGGCCTGATTCCTAACAAGATGCTATCCTACCCTGAGTTCCCCAAAAGGCAGAGCCAAAGGAGAAGCTTATGTGTGAGCATCTCATAAGCAGTGTGAGCCCAGGGAGCAGAAGTGAGGGACGGGGAGCTGGATTAGCTTCCTGTGGCTGCTGTAACAAATGGCTAGAAACTTAGTGGCTTAGAACGACACACACTTGTTTTTTTACAGTTTACTGGTGGTCACACATCCCAAATTAGTTTCACTGGGTTGAAATCAAGGTGTCAGCTGGGACTTGCTCTCTCTGGAGACTATGTGGGAGAATCCACTTCCTTGGCATTGCCAGCTTCTGGAGCTTCATTTCTTGCATATCTTGGCATGTGGCCCCTTTCTCCATCTTCAAAGTCAATGTCACTGGACCTTACTCCATCCTCACACTGCCTTCTTCTGTAATTGCATTTCCCCCGCCTTCCTCTTATGACACCTGTGATTACATTTAGAGCCTACAAGCTAAGCCAGGATAATTCCCCCATCAAGATATTCTTAATTCAATCGCATCTGCAAAATGTGATTGAAACCCACTTTGCCAGTAGGTAACAATCACAGTACCAGGAATTAGGACCTGAATCTCTTTGGGGGCCATTATTCAGCCTACTGTGGAGTGAAGAGGGGAGGGGTAGGAGAGCCAAGATAAGGATGCGTTTTCTGCTTGGCCACTCTTACGGGAGACTGGTTGCTGGATTCTTTGGGGCCACCATGAAGCTGTATGAAATGTGTCCATCTCAGAACTGCCTCTGGGGAAGAGTGGGCAGTGGGAAAGGAGGAAGTATCTTTCCATGGCTTCTACCCCCTGTTAGTCAAAGGTTCACCCCATGGGGCATCCATGCTCCCACAGTGTTGGATTGTGCCCAAGTGAATGCTTGGACTCTCCCACCTGGAGGAGGATACACGATGAGTGGATGCCACTAGGCTGCATCGCTGGCCAGGGCCCCCATGGAGCTTCGCATCAGAGCAGAGGCTGGAATAAGGACAGACAGATAAGGCCCAGAGGACCTGAAAGGGGTGCAAAAGAGGTGTCCAACACAGATGCTTGTACTCTGTCTACAGGTACAAAAATAAGTCCAAATTGAGGGAACATGGTTCATGTGAATTTAAGTGGGATGATACCAATCAAACCCCAGGGCCCAGGGCCGTCACTCCTGCCCCTCTTCCTCTTGCCTTCTTGTCCTTTACACAGGTTGGGGCATCTTGTGGGGCCATCTGTGGCCAATCATCTAACACAACCAGAGAGGCTGCCTCCCTCTTTCCCATTCCCTGTCACATAATGGTCTTCTGGGTATGCTTTAAATTGTTTTACCCCTGCTGGGTGCACTGGCTCAAGTCTGTAATCCCAGCACTTTGGGAGGCTGAGGATGGTGGATCATCTGAGGTCAGGAGTTCGAGGACAGTCTGACCAACATGATGAAAACCCACCTCTCCTAAAAAATACAAAAGTAGCCAGGTATGTTGGCGCATGCCAGTAATCTCAGCTATTTGGGAGGCTGAGGCAGGAGAATCACTTGAACCCAGGAGGCAGAGGTTGCAGTAAGCTGAGACCTCGCAATTGCACTCCAGACTGGGCAATGAGAGAAAAAAGCTCTGTCTCAAAATAAATAAGCAAATAAATAGTTTTACCCCCCTCCCCACTTTCTTTTACCTTGAAGAAAGGGTATTGATGTCCTTTTTGGTTTTTTGTTTTTAATTTGCCTCAATGTCCTCCATGGCAGCATTTGGGAGACAGAACCAGATCCTAAATCCAGATCCATTCAGTGCAAAATCCAAAGGAAACCACAAACTCTACTACCCACTTACAGTTCATAAGAAGCCAAGGGTAACAGGGGAAGCTTTGCCTTGTTCTCTGATCAGAGTCCCACACACCCACACATCGCAGATCTGGCAGAGGAGAGAAGCCCTAGGAAGAACATGAAGACTTTTGGAAAGGAGTGGGTGCTTCATTGAGAAGAGTAGAACGAGTAGAACCGGCATCGTGGGTAGCATCGGGGAGCTGGGTGCTGCTGGGTGTGGGTTTGAGTGAGTTGGGAAGGCTTGCGGAACCCCAAAAGGAACTGAGCCCAGTGAGTACAATTTCAGGAGAGGTGAGTACTCCTAGCCTCAGACATGTGAAGTCCAGGGCAATGGCCTCCAAAGTTCTTTCCCTCTGACCTTGTGGGTCCAGGGTAAATAAAGCTCAGGCTTAAAGGAGTCTCCAGACCAGGTCTTTCTGATGGTCTCTCACCTGCCCCTATACCCTCATCTCTTGAAGCTATTTGGATACTATTGTAGTATCTGAGTGAGATGGAAGGAGTGCGTACACACTGAATTTTAAATTAAGAGTTTTTTTAATTGTCAGCAACTGAGAGACAGCTATGTTTAAAGTTCTCTTGGCCCCAAGGAAGGGGCTTGATTTTTTTTTTTTTTTTTTTTTTGAGACAGAGTCTCATTCCGTCATCAGGCACCAGGCTGGAGTGCAGTGGCACAACCTCAGCTCACTGGCAACATCTGCCTCTCGGGTTCAAGCAATTCTTCTGCCTCAGCCTCCCGAGTAGCTGGGACTACAGGTGCGCACCACCATGCCCAGCTAATTTTTTTGTATTTTTAGTAGAGACGGGGTTTCACCATGTTGGCCAGGATGGTTTCGATCTCTTGACCTCGTGATCCGCCCGCCTCGGCCTCCCAAAGTGCTGGAATTACAGACATGAGCCACCACGCTCGGCTGACTATTTTTTATATTTTGATTTAGGTCAGGGAGGGGGTTTGAAACCCTAGTTTGAAGCAGAATTTTACAGAAGCAGAAAAAGCAGGTTAGAGGAAGGGGCTGCGGGCACAGGTGTTATCTATATAATTATTAAGAAGGGGTGATCGGGTTTTTTAAATATAATGATTAAAGGGATTTTTTTTTTTAACAACAGCAAGAGATTATGCCAAACAAAATACAATTACAATAATTACGAGTGTTAAGAGGAACACACTTCGCCTCGGTGTTTCTAAGTGCAGTATAACCCAGTGATACACCCAAAGGGGCTGTGGTAAGGTGGGGGGGCTAGGTTAAAGTTTATAGTTAAAACAAAGTCAGGACCGCTAGCCCCGGGTAGGTTATTACACTATCACAGGCACTTCTGCTTTCCTTGCTATGCGGCTTCTGCTGCCTTTATTCCTGACTCCATCTTAGCTTATGACCACCTCCGCCTTGCAGTTCCAGGTGTGGAGTATGTTTCTGCTCTCCCCTGACGCTCAGAAGCTCCCGCCAGCACTGCAGCGTGGCCTTGTATTCCTCGCACCTGGTAGCATTCTCCCTGGTGAGCCTTCATCCTGTGTCTCACTCCACGGTGAGGTGATTCAGGCACTTCCAGCAGGTTCTACATAGAGGAGATTTTTTATTTTTATTATTTTACTTTAGGT
Organism: Callithrix jacchus; assembly: GCF_049354715.1. Taxonomy (NCBI): domain Eukaryota; kingdom Metazoa; phylum Chordata; class Mammalia; order Primates; family Cebidae; genus Callithrix; species Callithrix jacchus. The sequence continues at coordinate 107,709,441 of NC_133506.1, forward strand.
TCTGGGGTACATGTGCAGGTCAGGCAGTGTTGTTGCATAGGTGCATACTATATCTGGCATTTCTCCCCATGTTATCCCTCCCCACCCTTCCCACCCCCTGATGTCCCTCCCCTACCCCTCCTCCAACTGCCCCCAGTATGTGCTGCTCCTCTCCCTGAGTCCATGTGTTCTCATTGTTCAACACCCGCCTATGAGAGAACATGCAGTGTTTGGTTTTCTGTTCTTGTGTCAGTTTGCTGAGAATAATGGTTTCCAGATTCATCCAAGTCCCTACAAAGGACACGAACTCATTGTTTTTTTATGGCTGCATAGTATTCCATGGTGTATATGTGAAGATTCTGATGCCTCCAGGACAAGCTGAGCCTCACCTTACCATTCCCAGGCCCAACCTGACCCTGGCCTTGACCTTGACCTTTGAGTCTCAGTCCTGTCCCAGACTCAGCCCAATGCTCCCATCAGCCTCATCTCTCAACTCTGTCCCAAAGGTGCATTTACCCCAGACAGTTCCAACCCCTGTCCCAGGCTGAGTCCCAAAGAATTCCAGATTGTCCCTCAACCTCATGCAGCCCAGAAACAGCCTTTATTTAAAGAAGGAAAGTGGACAGAAAAAGTGAACGGTATAGTTCACTTCGGCAGCTCCATTCCCATATCATGTGCCTCCTTGGGCCAATTTATTGAGACTGTCAAGGCCACGCAGAAAAAAGACCACCTTGCTTGGGCCTGAGTCCAAGTTTTTTCACTTACCAGCGATGTCACCTTAGGCTAAGTTCCAAGAGGCTCTTTCTGAGCCCCTTTTGTGTCCTTTTCTTACCATGAATGGCTATGACAAGGGTTCTGCAGCCCAGCGCCTGGGAGTCCTTTGTACACTGTGGGAAACCGCAGGGTTTCCTATTCAGGGGGACTCGGGACTGGGCTTCCTGTCGCTCTCCTGCCAGAAAGGGCAGTTCTTTTCCCAACACCACAGGTACACTAGGCCTTCCACAAATCCCCGACCTGCCAACAGGATGTTTGAACGAGGCTCCCGAAACAGCCTTGGCCCTGGTGCCATCAGCCGACCTAGTTTTATTTCAGTTTCCTTAAAAGAAAAATGTTATCCCAGTTCGCTCTATGTAGTCTGACGAATGTGTTTCTTTATTAGGGTGAACCCAGCCCTTGGAGGCAGCAGAGCAGGTCACGTGCTGGCAAGGTTGCCATGGAAATTATTCACTTTCATTGAATTATTCATTTGCAGCGTCCACCTAGAACGTCCCCCTAGGCTCACAGCTGTGACACAGACACTTGGACAGAGAGACATGTGTGGCCAAGGGCCCCTCTGAACATCGGCAGCTCTCCCAAGAGCTGCCTCCTGCCAGGGGCAGAGCAGAGAACTTTGAATCTGAGACCCTGGGTCCCCCCACCCCCATCTTTGTTCAGGGGACAATAGCTATACAGTGATTTAGTGTGCACACTAGGGCTCCAGACTGCCAGGTTCAAGTCTCTTCTTTCCATCTTCTATTTCCTCTACTGAAAAGTGGAAATAGGAAGGTACCCACCTCCCCAGATGTTGTTACAATTTTTTTTTTTTTTGAGATGGAGTTTTTCTCTTGTTGCCCAGACTGGAGTGCAATGGTGTGATCTCAGCTCACTGCAACCTCTGCCTCTGGGGTTTTAGTAAATCTCCTGCCTCAGGCTCCTGAGTAGCGGAGATTACAGGAATGCGCCACCACACCCAGCTAATTTTTGTAGTTTTTCAGTAGAGACGGGGGTTTTTCCATGTTGGTCAGGCTGGTCTCGAAACTCCTGACCTCAGGTGATCCACCCACCTCAGCCTCCCAAAGTGCTGGGATTACAGGCATAAGCCACCAAGCCCGACCTGTTATTACATTTTAGACACAAAAATATTTAACCCACAAAGTGTGATGTTGGCTTTTATTTATTTATTTATTTTTACAAATTATGTGATTATGGGTCTCAGTTTTCCCCATCTGTACAAGGAAGAAACCAACCAGATGATCCCAAAGGAAGCCTCCAGCTCTGCTATTGCCTGCCATTGACAAGGAAGGCAAATGGCATCGTCTAGCCTGAATTCCTAAGTTTCTCAGAGACACAAAATCCATTTCCCTAGGAGACACTGTCCTCTTCCCAGTGGGGGTCACAGGTCATGGTTGCAAAGTGAGCGTGTGTTAACGACTCAAAACAAGCCCAGTTGCAATTTCAAAGTCAGGGAAGGATGAGTTCTGCCTGCCTTTAAGTCTCCCAGGCTGGGAGTGGGGGGTGTGATGTTGCACCATCAATAGCCTGGTGGATCAGGCAACTTTTTACTGAAATCACCACCACCATCTGCAACTTGAAGGGCTCGTTGGGGCATGCTGGTATTGCTTTCAAACGACTGGTTCTCATTAGAATGAAGAAAGATCGGCAAGGTGATGTTGGCATGGTTCTTTTTTTGTATTCTCAACTGAAGCCAGTTTTTAAAGTGACCACCTCAACAGATGTGTAAAGATATAAATAAATGGGGGATGTTATCTCAGAAGCATTGGAAATCACCTACGTGCCCATTACTAGAGCAGTGGCTATATACATTGCTAATTCTTTTCCAATAATTTCCTATGCAGACATGAAGAGTGAGCAAGATATACACTTACTGACATGCCTGGTTGCATAAGACCCAGGACCAAGTCAAAAAAGATGTAAAAGAGCAGGCGCTATAAAATTTCATTTAACTCAAACCTCTACATATGAATATACAGCCCAGGTGTCTAGGGCCAGCCTATAGCTTTAGATCTAGAAAAGGTTGGCTTGAACCTCCCATCCACAACTTAGAGAGCCCCTAATCCCATATTTTTGGGAATTTCTGAAGGAATTTTCTTGACAGGGTCACATCTGGATTCTCTAGTGCCTAACTACCCTCCCCACACCTCCATTCTGCTGAATGAGCTCGAGGTCGGGATTGTCTCATTGTCTTATGTTCCAATCTTTCTTCTACACCATGACTGCCCACATATAGATTCAGCCCTTTCCTTATCATCTCCCCCAGAACACTGATACTGGGTCTGTGTGTGTGGGAAGATTCTTGAAGGTTTGGGGAAGCCCGTGGAAGGCTTTTCCTAGCAACAAAGCCAGCAACCTGAAATTCAGTCATTAGGTGTCCCTGCTTTTCAAATGGCCCTTGACCACTCCCATACCCAAGGCCCCAGCCTCCTGCTGGGCTGCTATTTGCTCCTTTCTTTTGCTTTCTATTTTCAGCTCTATTGCTCTCCCTCTAGTGCTTGACTGGCCCTGGGAGCTCCAAGCTCCTCTCACTTTATGAAGCAGAGCAATTCAGTTCCTTTCCTGCCTCACTCCCACATTCAGATTTAGGCCACTCTTGCAGGTATCCAAACCCATGGAAGGGCTCAGGGTCAGCTTCCAACAGACTCTGCACTAAACAGAACTTGTCATCCCTAGATAGCAATTGGGGTCGCAAATAGCAATGTACCGCACACACACACACACACACACACACCACACATTAAAAAAAATCAGTCTGGAATTGTGTTCACCATAATGTTAACAGCAGTTATTTCTGAGTAATTATATTTTAGGTAATTTTTGTAACTATCTTTTAATTATAATTATATTTTATTATATTTGCCTAAAATTTTTAGGCAAAAAAATTTTTCTTTATATATTTTTGTGTTATTCGAATTTTCTAAAGTAAGCATATATTAGTTTCCCAGTTTGAGCAGGGAGCAGAAGAAGCAATTTTTGGGAAAGACAATATCCTTTGCGATGGAGAAGCCCAAGTTTCCCCTCTTCCCCCACGTAGTCCATGAGCACATCCTTTTAATGCCCCCGCCTCAGTCAGCCACTGCCCAGACCTCACTCCCAACTCCTGCTCTGACTCTCTCGCACCCTCCCACCTGTCCCAGCCTGTGGTGCCACAGAGGCCAGCAGGCAGCCAACTCAGACCTCCTAGGAGTCCAGCAGAAATGGACTCTCTGTTCACAGCCATTCAAAGAGGCAAGGGTGCAGAGAGCCGGCAGGGCCTGGGCCATTTACACGCACCCCTCCCCTGCCCATTTTTTTGCGGAAATGATTGCACTCTGTGAGCCACACATTGACTGGATTTGCCAGGAGCAGGGCTCAACATCATACCTCACCTTGTGAACGGAGCCTTGGCCTCTGGAGAAGGGGTGGGGAGCTGGAGGGAGGAGGAGCATCCAGGAGGCCTGGGGAGCACTTCCAACACTACCCCCTCCAATAGATGCATCCTGTATTGATACCGGTACAGTGTGTTTTGATGGATATGTCACCACTGCTCTCTTGTCGAAGTGACAGGAGACTGGTAAAGTTGCTTTTGTTGCCAAGAAACTCATGAAAGTCAACACATGCTCAGGAAGAGAACATGTAGGTTCATTTATGCAGAGTGAGGCTTGAGATTTAGGAGAGGAGGTTTCAGACTCCCCTTCCACCCCACCCCCAACCTGGCCTGGATTTCTGCCCAAAGACCTGTCTGAGGCCAATATGAATCATGTAACAGGAAGAGGATTTTAAATCCATTTCCCATCGTGCCTGGCACTGAGCCAGCCACTGTGGACACTCGACACCCTTTTGTCAAATCAAGATCTTATAGAATGATCTTCCCTCTTTTGAAAGCCACCATTCATCGAGAGCCCTCTGTGGCGCGGGCACCATGCCATGTGCTTTACTTATGTCATAGTCCATTAAACCATCACACTAGGGCTACAAGGTAAAGTGTTATTGCTCATTTTTTTATAGATGAGGAAACTGCATCTCACAGAGATGAACATAAGTAACTAGCCAAGGGTCCCACAGTCCATTAGTCAGCTCTTGTAGCAATAACGCTGTGCAGCACACACTGTCTGCAGACTGAGGATGTGGCAGCAAGCACTCACTTCTCATTGACAGCTGTGGCTCTCATGGGCTGGGCTCCAGGTTGTGGGTTGGACTGCTTCAAGTATCTCTTTCTCCTGGGACCAGTGGTTACCTACTCCATTCCTCTCATAGCAGATGGCAGGAAAGCCAGATTCTAAGCCAAGACATGCAAATATGAAACAGTCTGTCGGCCAAGACCCACCTCTGTGGGAGAGGGAAATATATTTCACCTCTTCTATTGAGAGATCTTGTAAGGTCAGATGGCAAAGGGCATGGATGCATCATTCTAACACCAGGAGTCAAGAAATGGGAACACGGATACAATTTGTATACATAGCTGGTGGAGAGGTGAAGCCAGGTTCACACTGAGATCCTTGCAGTGCTAAAACTCCCTGTCAGTCACACCACGCCCCTTCCTCCGTCCCCTCTGTGAGTGACACGCTAAGCTCAAGTCTCAAGATGCAGGTGGCATGGAAAGAGAAGCCTGAAAGACTTAGCAGACCTCAGGAGAAAATCGGGCCTAGGGTGTTTGCTTAATGCACTTACTGCAGCGGTAGTTACTCTGGGGGAAGACAACTGTGGACCTTTGAAGACTGGATGGGGAGCCAAGAAGGGAAACGACCCTCCTCCATCAGAACCAGACTCAGCAGCAATGCTTGCTCCCTGCCCACCCGGGACCATTGAAACTGTTCATTCCTCTCCAGCTTCTGGCATAAGCGTGCCCCAATGTCTAAGACAGGGTGCCTTCTACAGTCTGAGACAGCATTACCCACAATATTTCCTACAGTGCACCCCCAAGATCTTATCAGTGAACTTCAGCTCCTGGAGCATTAGTCTGGGATAACACTCTTAATATCTGGGGCAGTTTACTTTCAACATCTGGAGCTCAAGATACCCTAAACAGGACTTGGCAATCATAGGGAATAGCCAGTGTCCTGGGTGTAGGATCTGAGGCCCTGACTTACAGCCTCAGCTTCTGAGGTTCATCTCTGGGCCTCAGCTTCCCTGCTGCTAAAATGGGGTTGGGCTATATAGCCTGTGTCCAAAGCCCTTCCCAGCCCAGCAGTCCCAGGAGGCCAGCCTACTGCTGGGGTATTCTAGACTCAGTGCTTGGCTATGTGGTGCCCTTCGTTTTCCCAGTTTCACCTGTCCTCGTCACATACAGCCCAGAGCACTTAGACTTCTAGAAGAAAACAGGGCGATTAGGAGACAGGAGGGCTGCGCTCAGGAGTCTTGTTACTCACCCTACTTGGGCTGCAAGCAGGGCTGAGCCTGGATTGCTCAGTCTGCACAGGGCTCAGAGCTGTCCAGGTCAGGGGCTTCCTCACAAAGCCCACAACAGGCTTGGATTGGAGAGCCCATGAGGGAAACCAGTGGATGTGTGGGCCCAGGAGGCAGAGCAAGGGGTTTAGCTCTGGCTACTCCAAGTGGGAGCCTCAAACCAGCGGCAGGAGCATCACCTGGGAACATGTTAAGAGTGCAGACTCTTGGCTGGGCATGATGGCTCACACCTATAATCCTAGCACTTTGGGAGGCCGAGGTGGGTGGATCATTTGAGGTTAGGAGTTTGAGACCAGCCTGGCCAACATGGTGAAATCCTGCATCTACTAAAAAAACAAACAAAATCAGCTGGGTGTGTTGGTGAGTGCCTGTAGTCCTAACTACTCAGGAGGCCGAAGCAGGAGAATTGCTTGAACCCGGGAGGCAGAGGTTGCAGTGAGCCAAGATCGCACCTCTGAATTTCAGCCTGGGCAACAGAGCAAGTCTCTGTCTCAAAAAAAAATTGCAGAGTCTTAGGCCCTTCCTGGGACCCCTAAATCAGCATTGAACATGGTCCTGGGTGATTTGTGAGCACATTGTAGTTTGAGAAGCACTGGCATCGCAGATGCTGGTATCTTCCCTTATTCCCTCGTCATTGCCGTTTCTCCTGCACACTGGCTCGTGGGGCGCCTTCCCTCCCAGCAGCCCACACCTGCGATTATCTGCCAGAGGGCTGCCCTCAGGCTGCTGGAGTTCCCTTTGCCTGTAGCACCAAGAGCAAGAGGGCTTGGAAATTTACATCCACACAGGGGCAGCCCTTAACCCAGGGGTTCCAGACCTTCCGCAGTCATGAAGCCCTTGGAGGCTAATTTTTCACAGCACTCATTCCTAGGCTAAAAAAAAAAACAAACCTAACCGTTCCATTTATTATGTAATGAGGTGCAAACAGCTTAACTAGTATTTGTAGCCTAACAACTTAGCAGCTGTTTACAAATATGACACCTAAAAATTAAAACAGAAAATGATGTGTTGATTTCACTCATAAATAACCACACTTACTTATTCATGGGAAGTGTGTGCCTGTTGGGCACTGCACAGTGTTTCGATTCTTAGAATCATATTGATGTCACCACCCTCACTTCCTGCTCTACATTGATTTCCATTCAGTGCTTGCTTTTTATCACAACTTCTGCTCGACTTTCAGCTTCACAAAGATGTGACATCAGCCAAGGAAATGCAGGATGGTCTAATGTTGAAACTGTGAACTGTCTCAGGAGTGGAGTCTGGCAGCTGTTGCTGAGTTTTCCTTAAAAACATAAAATATCCCATGGCACCGGGGGTGTCTTGGCACACAGTTTGAGAACCATAGCCTAACTCGTACTTGAGGTCATCAGGAATAAATACTCCAGCTCCCTCACCCTCATGGGGCCAGCCCTGAGGCATGACAGACCTTGTCTACTGTTGGACTAAACCAAGTTCCCCTGTGTGGTCCCCTGCCCTTCCCAATCTCACTTCTCCACTCACCTCCTGGTTTATCTTGGAGATGTTTCCTAATGCATGTCTTTCACGGGAATCTTCACATCAGGACCTGTTTCCAGAAAACCCAACCTAAGAAAAAGGCGACGAGGAAGACAAGGGCTGGGGATCCAGTTAGGAGGCAACACTGTCATGCAGGGAGACCACCTGGGATGGTGGCAATGGATGGGCACAGGAGACCAAGTCGGGAAATACTAAGGATGTGGAATTAGCAGCCTTGGTCACTAGCCAAATATAGATGGCAAGAGAATCTCAGAAACTCAGGGTTTCCCCTATTAGCCCTGTGAAGACTAAGAGTCAGGGCAAGTTAGGGGGAAGGTAGGGAGTACATTTTCTAACACGTTACGTTAAAACCTTGAAATCCCCGTCCTAAAAAAAGGGGGAAAGTCGAGCAGGCAAACTTTTCCACCCACTTTTTAAGAAAGGTTCTGTTTAAGTGTATGCTCAATGTGCTGTTCCCAGCTTCATTAACCCCCCCTAATAATTATACTAATTACTGCACTCTCAGAGTAAGGATGTGTTCAGAAGCCCCAGCTCACGCTCACCTTCAGATGGCAGATAATGCACTCCTGTGTCATGGCATGTGACTGTTGCACCCTGAAATGTTTTAGGCAAACAGAGGCAGCACCTGTGAAATGTCATGGCTGGGCAGGGGGTGTGGCTTGAGCTGCCTGCAAGCACTCACAGTGGGAGAGCCACACCCCACAGAACCATACACCAAAGCCTTGGTTCTCTGAAGGGGCCAGTGAAGGGGTGGGATCTACTATTTTAGCCTTCCGAGGACCCATGGGGGATATCCTTCCCATTTGTGTCTCATTTATTCCCCCGATATGAGGGTTGCTATGTCCATTTTGCAGGCAAGAAACCTGAAGCTCAGCTGCAGTTTTATAATTCATCCAACACATGTATTATGAGCACCTACTATGTGCTAGTTATTCTCAAAGGGCCTGGGAGTAGAACAGTAAGAAAACCCAACCCAGCCCTGTCCCACCCTACTTCTAGTGGAGACAGATAATGAGTAAATTAAGGCAATCAGTGAAGAGATTGAGGACAACCGAGGCAAAGATAGGAGGAGAGCGTAGCGGGCAGCTTCATATAAGTGGCGGGCTGGGGGAGGATTGTCTGAGTGAGGAAGTTTGAGCTGAGACCTGAAAGAAGGGAGCAAGTGAGCCATGCGCAGTTTGGAGAAAGCAGATGCCAAAAGGAAGTGGCACTGAGCACAAAGGACTTGGCAGGTGCCTGCTCGTTGAGTTGAAGAACAGTGAAAAGCCCAGTGTGGTGAAGCGGAGGGGGAGGTTCTGTATGTGTCTATTTGGCATCTAATATGGTTTGGCTGTGTCCCCACCCAAATCTCATCTTGAATTGTATAGCCCCCATGATTCCCACATGCCATGGGAGGGACCCAGTGGGAGGTAACTGAAGCATGGGGGCGGGTCTTTCCCGTGCTGTTCTCATGTTAGTTACTAACTCTCATGAGATCTGATAGTTTCATAAAGAGGAATTCCCCTGCACGAGCTCTCTCTTTGCCTGACGGTTTTACAAAAAGGAGTTCCACTGCACAAGCTCTCTCTTTGCCTGCTGCCATCCATGTAAGACGTGACTACTCTTCCTTGCCTTCCACCATGTCTGAGGCCTCCCCAGCCATGTGGAACTGTGAGTCTATTAAACCTCTTTCCTTTACAAATGACCCAGTCTCAGGTATGTTATTATTAGCAGCATAAGAAGGAACTAATACAGCATCCATTCATCACAGGGCCGATTTAACTACATTTTTCTATTTTCCGTATAGATGCTTTGGCATTCGGGGATCTTACAGGCCCAAGAAGATATTTCCCTTCTAAAGGCTACCCAACTCTTAGAGAAAGTAAAGGGCACAGCTGGGAGTATGTCTTTCATCTACAGACCAACAAATCCAGAGTCTAAGCCCCTAGCCATCAGCTTACCTAAGCTCACACACAGGGTCAGTACTTCCCTTGTCCTAAATCCTCCAAAGACCAGATCCTGGGCCACTCAGGAACTCCCTTGAGCCCAGAGCCCACCAGAATTATTCAAACTAGCCAACCCTAAGCAACTTACCTGGTCTAGCTTTGCTGTTCTTGGGAAACCCTAGCAACAGCTGTAACCCATGCTTTCCCTCGTTTCCATTTCTGCCTCCCAACAAGTGCTGGTGCTTCCACCTGAAGCCCTATGTGGTGGGCTGTGCTAGAGAACTGGGAGGAACATTAAACCTTTCTCCCAATGGAGTTGAATTCACCATGACATCCCTCGGTCACCAGGCCCTTTTAATTATTTGGAAGGAAAGCAGCAGGCATTGCTATTCTGCAAAGGGGTAAATAGCTTCAAGAGGAAAAGGGGTGAACAGTGGCCTCCTGGCTGGGTGGGGGTGGGGACAGAGAAGAGCAGGGAGGAACTCAGAGGAAAAGCAGAACAGACACAGGCATCCATGTTTCCTGGCAGGGGCATTCCAGTGTCTGGGCTGGCATCCCAAAGCTGGATCCAGGGCCATGACCGAGCTAAGAAGAGGGCTTCTGCGTGCACAGGGAGGCCAAGTAGAGGGCCATGGGAGTTACATTTCTGATTCTTCCCTGGTTTGCGCCAAGGCAACTCCAACAGGGCTCTTATCCTGCCAGTCACATAGACTGGGGGAAACCCGGACAGAACAGGGAATTCTAATGAGTTTGTCTGGGAGGATGCTGGGTCTGGGCTTGGCAGAGACGCCTTGCTTCCAGAGAGTGCCACCTGCAACCAGAAACACTTCCAGGGTCAGGGTGAGGAGTGTTCTCCGCTGGGACAGTTTAGGGCAGGTGGACACACTGTGCCTCTGTGTCATCTAGAATGAGGACCCTCACTTGGGGGACAGATGAGAAAAAGCTACAGACACAGCCTCTTGGGGACAATGTTTGCCAGGGTGCTTTAGGGCAGAGAAAACTGCATCCCCTCCTCCAGCCAACTTGTAGCACAGCTTGATGAACAGAATGGGCACAGAAAGATAGCTGACCTCAGCCCCTACTCCCAGGGAGGTTTCCTACTCCTAGGAGCAGGAAACTGCCCCAGCCTCAGGGATAGGCAGGCACTGAGTCCATTTCAGAATAACAGAATCTGCCTGTGTCTCCAGAATCCTTTGCTCCCTTTCCACAGGTTATCCACACAGGATCCAAACTTCCAGCTGTTGAAGAATTGGTGAACACTGCTTGAGAAACTTCAGGCAAATTCTGGGAAATGCTCCCCATCCCTCAGCAAAATGTGGACTTCAGGGGAGAACACAAGGAGTCTGGTTAGCTGGCCCCCGCCCCCGCAAAATGCCTTGGATGATAAATTCGATGCCAGAAAAAATAAATAAATCTGTGGGTGTGTTTCCCCTCGAGGATCTGCCACGATAAAATTGTAATGAATGAGAATGTTTCTGGGTTATGTGTTGGAAAATTAGCACAGGCTTGCATTAATTGAAATTTTGTTCTTTATGTATCTCAATTCCCTTTTATCCTTCTGGGATTTGCCACAGTGAGAAAGACACTGAGCAACAGATTAATCCAAGTGTTGTCAGCGACAATGATAAATTGAGGTTTAAAAGCCTACATGGAGATAAATTACTATTAAAATCCAGGCCTCCCTTCTCCTGTTAAGTCTGTAGAACCAAGAATTTGTTAAAATAGTGAGTTGCCTTTCATTAAGCTCACTCCTCGGGATGTGTCCTAGACTGTGGCTTCTCAGTCCTGGAAGGCTTTTTCTTTGCCTTACAGGTGCCATTCCTTCGGGGTCGGTCTTCCCACTCTCACTCTCCCCTGCATCATCATATAGCTTCCTCTCACTTGGCCTCAATTGCTAAATCTATCTCTATGACTCCCATACCTGTGTCTGTCCCCTGAGTTACCAGGCCTGTAGATCTAGCTGCCCTGGGCACCTCCTAAGATCTTGGACTCAGCACAGCCAAGACTCCATGTTCCATTTTCGCCCCAAACTTGCATCTGCTCCTGTGTTCTCAACTTACCAGCGCCATCATCCACTCACTTACGAAGTCACTGGCATCATGCTGGGCTTCTCCCATCCTCTTGTCCTCCCACTCAATCAGACCCACTCCCTCTTCCATCCACAGCCCTCTTCTCTCCACCCCAAGTCACTTCCCTGTTCGGATCTTCATCAGCTTGCCCTGGATATTGTAATTACCTCCTCAGTGCTCTCCTTCGTTCGAGTCTCCTCCCAGCCCCTTCTTCAACCTCCAAATCCATGGTCTTCCTAGAGCCTTTCCCCTATCACTCCTCTGCAGCAAAACCTCCAGTGATTCCTCATGGCAAAGTCTAAACATCGAGGCTGTTTGTGGTCCAGCTGCTTCCCGGCCCCATGCGGAGACATACCCATCTTCACTCTATCAAGATCCTTGATGTCTTCAGAGCACTGCACGTTGTTCCTTGTGCCTTTGACTGGGCACCTTTTCCTTGGAATATCTTCACCCTTCTCTGCCAGTTGATGTTGACTTTGTGCTCAGCTTTGGGGCCCACATTCACATGGGATAGTGCTTGCTTCTCACCACGGGGCACTTGGCACAGTTCTTCTGCAGCCTGAGTCACCTGGTTCGTGCTGTTCACCATTGCTTTCCTCACTCTCTGGCCACACGGTGAACCAGGACGTGAGATGTGTGGGCACCAAAGTCTGGGTGCGTGCACCCAGCTGCATCGGTGCTGGAAGTAAAAAGGTGGGCAGGACATTGGCTTGCATCATAAGTCAGCAGGAGGGGAACACCACCCTTCTAGACACTCAGCGTCCTCTTTCAGCCACTTTGAGAGAGCTAAGGACTCTAGAGCCCTGAGACACCCCCTGCACCCCCTCCACAGACCCGTTTCCTCCTGTCTCGGCTCCTGCAGACATTTCCAGGATCCTACTCTCTCTCAGAAGCTGCAGGAGTCCCAAAACACCATTACCAGCATGTTATCATAGTTCCTCACACTACCATGGGGCTGGAGACAGCTCGGAGAGTAATGAATTCATATTCGTGTATTCCCACGGTTAACATACTGAAAGCTTCCTTCATTAAAATTACAGTACCGCAAACACTTCCTGGTTAGCTTGGACAACAAAGAAGCTTCTCTCCAAGAGATAAAGAGTTGTTTCAAGATGAAGGTGTTATCTGGCTTGTCATGTCTGATTTCTCAGGTCAATAATAATAATAATAATAATTCCCTGTCTTGTTCTCATTCTTTTTCTCCCCGGCCACCTCTCTCTCTCTCTCTCCTCTCCTTCCATCTTCTGCCTCCTCTCCTCTTTCACTGTGTGCCAACCCCTCTGCAATTTCCCAAGTAACAATAAAAGAGATGACCTTCTACATAATCAGCCATTGCAATTTGAGGGTGAATATTCAATTAGTTCCAGGCCAGGGATTCTTGATCAATATTGCCTTCTCACGGCAAAACAGTGTAACAAACTCTTATTAAGCAATTCTAAGTCCCGGTGCTGATACCCATGACTGACAGTTAATCTGCACTTTAATTAATACTTGCCCCTCGTTGGCTAAAGCTGTGGATTACCCACAAAGGTTTTCAGTCCCCTCCCCAGTGAAGCTGGCTGCAGCATGGCTATTGTGTGAAGTTGCAATAAAGTCAGCTTAACCTGACCCTTTGGTGCCAGACCTCAGGGGTTTAGAAATAGAACAACAGATCCTCAGGAATGGAAGGGCCCTGAATTGCAGTGAGAATCAGGGGAAGAGAAGCCACAATTTCTGGGGAAGGAAATCACCCTCCTACACACACACACTGGTATACATTCCTGCACTTACACTCACATTCCACATCTCTACCAAGTGACTCCTCATCATCTACTTGCATACCTTCAGTCACGGGGGGCTTACCACCCAGCAGAGATCCAGTTCTCTTCTCCAGGCAGCTATGATTATGAGATGGATTCTGCCTCTACGGAGAATGGATTTGGCCTCCGTGGGTCCTGGCTTTGTATTTCAGGCTTGTTGAACTCCCTTTCTTTTCAATATGCCCAGTACTCCCTGCCCCTGCCCTTCCAGTGGCTCCCTTGGCCTCTGAAAAGATCCCTTGGTGGTGGACTGCTAAGGGCCTCCATGATAAAAACAGTGATACCAGCAATCATAACTTGCTGAGTGTTTGCAATGTGACGGTCCCCTACTTAGCATGTCACAGCTGTTTTTTAACCCTTATAATCACACTGTGAGGAGTACGCTGCTCTCATTCCCTGTTTTACAGCTAGGGAAACTGAGGCATCGTGGACTTAGGTAATATGTTCAAAGAGATGTTACAGATCTAACAAGGTTGGTCTCTCCTTCATTGAAGATTCAGGAGTAACCTCCTGGGCAAGCCTTCACAGATTCTCCAAGGGCAGAGTCCTCACCCACCCCACTGGGCTCTTGCCATGCCTCCTCCATGCTTCTGCTGCTGCCCTCATTTCTGGGTATTTCAATTCACCTGGTTTTTGGCCTTGTCTAACATTGTCTGTCCCACCTACTGTTCTTTGGGCTTCTCTGGGATAGACGCTGAATGTGCCTCATTCATTACTAATATCCCACACTTAACACAGAGACTGGTTCTTAAATTGTATTATATCTTCAAGGAATGATAGGACTCTATGGAGGCTGCTGTGGCTCAGACCAGCATGCCCACAGATAAGCTATCAATCAAAGGAGAAGCTAAATGTCAGGGGAGCTCCACAAAGCTTGGATAAATGTAGAGAATAAAAGGCAATGAAGAGTGGTAGAAAGAGCCCCAGTCAGGGGAGTCGGGTGCTCTGGGTTTTAGTCTCAATTCTTCCAGGCTCTTTGTGGTATGCAGGACAAGTCACTTTTTCTCACTGGATCTCAGTATCCCTGTGCTGAACCTCGGGTTGTATGGAGGACTTCTGGACACTCCTGGCACCACCAGTCTGCAGATGAGACTCTGATTGGGTTGTCCAGGTTGCTGCTGGGGCCAAGTCAGGTCAGTGACTCCCACAGAGCCCCACTGTCATTGCTGCAGACCTGCTGGGCATGGCCTGTGTGCTTCACCCCACAATATCCCCATCTGCTGGCTGAAGGAAGCTCAGAGGAGTGGTTGGGGTGAGCATCGCTACAGCAACCAAGGCAGAGCAACCACAGCGAACCAGGGACTATTCTACGCACATTGCAGGCCCAGTTCCAAAGGCTGGAGGACTTTTCCAATGTGGCATTTACAAATCTGTTTGCCTGGGCCTTGCCCTAGATGCTGTTTGTGCAGAAATAACACCCCAGATAAAGGGATTCTTTTTGCCTCTGATCTTGGCCCAGCACAAATCCTCAGGCCCTCTCTCAGCAGACATTCTCGCTTCCTAATTCATAGATAAAATAGAAGCAACCAAACAAGTCTGGATCATTCCCTCCCTGTCCCCAAATCTTCCAACTCCCCTGCATCTATACCTACATTCTGAACGAAGATGTAAATTGGCCCACGTCCCTGTGGCTGTGGCTGTGGCTGTGTCGGCCATGGTGTGGATGTGGGCAATGATGGTGGGATAGAAGTTGAATCCTGAGAGGTACTGGGATGGTTAGTAAGATAATTTCTGGAATACACACGGCACAGGACCTGAGCTGGGGGCTGGGTCTAACATTGTCTGCCCCATGTACTGCTCTTTGGGCTTCTCTGGGATAGAGGCTGAATGTGCCTCATTCATTGGTAATATCCCACACTTAACAGAGAGCCTGGTTCTTAAATTGTATTATATCTTCAAGGAATGATAGGACTCAAACTTCTATGGAGGCTGCTCTGACCCAGACCAGCATGCCCACAGATAAGCTAAATCAAAGGAGAAGCTAAATGTCAGGGGAGCTCCATAAAGACAGCTTGGATAGATGCATAGAAGAAAAGACAAAACAGGCATAATAACACTTCGTAACAGCAGCCAGCACTCATTGATCACTGGTGCACATAAGACCACCTGTCCATATGAGGAGACAGAGCTCAGAGACGGTCAGTCAGTTGGTGAGCAGGTGACCAGTTATCTACTCCAGAACCACCCACTTAATCATCCCACCAGCGCCCTGCTGATTGAGAGTGTCCTTGCTGGCACACGGGCAGTGCCCACTGGTTTACTGAGTAGGACCCAGGTCTTCTAGCTCCTAATTCATCACTATTGCCCCTCTTAACCCATCACTCTTCTCTGCCTTTTCTCTCCTCAGTACTCAAGTATCATTAATATCTCACCAAGCATGTGGGCACTCCTTTACTGACTCAGTGACTTAGTGACTAATGATCGTAACGTGACATATAAACTATGGGCTGGTAGCAAGGTGGAAGACCAATCCCAGTGGGCCATCTCTGAGTGGGAGATCTCTGCAGGTGACTTGAATAGAGTAATTTCCTGCCACCAAGGGGTGTCCAGCTGGATACATGTGAGTTACTTAGACATGGAACCTCTAGCCTCTGCAATGGTTTCCAATGATGCTTGCTGCCTGGTTTTGTGGCCTGTGTAGTCCCCTCTGACATCATACCAGGCTAGCCTATGTGACCAACAGAGCATGGCAAAAGTATTAGTATGTGGCTTCCAAGCCTAGGTCATTAAAGACACTACTGCTTCCATCTCCATCTCCCTCCCTTGAGTTACTCCCTTTGGGGGGTGTCAGTTACCATATTGTGAGGATACTCAAGCAGCCCTGTGGCACTGCCTGTGTGAACAGCAACAGAAACCCCCTGCCAACACACAGCACTGTCTCCATCTGCTCAGGTGGCTATCAAAAAATACCATGGACTGGGCAGCTTATAAACAACAGAAATTTATTTCTCACAGTTCTGAAGGCTGGGAGTCCAAGATCAAGGCACCAGCAGGTGCAGTGTCTGGCCAGGGTCCACTTCCTGGTTCACAGACAACCATCTTTTCAATGTAACTTCACATAGAGGAGGGAGGAGAAGTCACTTTCAGGCCTCTTTTATTAATCCCATTCATTAGGGAAACCCTCCCAAATCACCTCTCGAAGGCCCTACCTCCTAAAAACATCAGCTTGAGGTGATGGATCTCAGTATCCCCCATGCCAAACCTTGGGTTGTATGGAGGACTTCTGGACACTCCTGGCACCACCACCGTGATCTGGTTGCCCAGGGTGCTACTGGGGCCCAGTCTGGTCAGTGAGGATTAGGATTTCCTAACTCTAGTCCATGGGGGCTAGGATTTCAACACATGAATTTGGGGGAGACACAAACATTTAGATCATAACAAGCACCGACTTGACAATCACCTGAGTGAGTGACATTGAAGGCAGGGCCTCAGGCTCCAGTCAAACCTCCAGAGGATGGCAGTCCTGTGGAGACCCTGAGCCAGAACTGCCCACCCAAGCTGCTTCCAAACCCTGACCTGTAGAAACTGTGGTAGATCATAAAGTCTGATGGTTGTTTTAAGCCGTTCACTTCGGTGTAACTTGTTATACACAGCAGGCAATGAATGCAGCGAGATATCCTTCCACCTCGCACCCCAGGATTCACCTTGTCAATAAACTTTGGTGGTATTTGTGTTCTGAAGAATTGCTCATCCAAATGCATGCTCGCAGGCATGACCATTTTCTTCTGCGTCATCCTGTCCACAGGAAGAACCCTCATTCAGTGACAGAATCTGAGGGCACCACTTCACAGGGCCGTTTCCGTGCCAGAGTAAGGCAGGGAACATACCAGTTGTGAAAGGGGTGTCTGGATTCATCTCAGGTCTGTGGTTAAGCAACACCAAACCTTAATCATGGCAAAATTTCTCTTTGTTAGTGCAGATTAATAAAAGTGTAGATAGAGTATCTCAGTGTGGGATATAGAAACCTATAATCTGCATCAGAAACCCCTGAGGGAAAAAGGAGAGGTTGGATGAGAATAAACATTACCAAACAAATTTAGAGGATCAGAGCTTCACTGTCATTTCCAAGACATGAGCTCCTTGTCGAGGGTGGGCGCAGCTTGTGTGTGCATCCTCTGTAGCAGAAGAAATGCATTAAAATGACTTTAGACTTGAGCTTTTGGGTGCTAGGATGTCTTCAGAAGAGCACCTAGGGCAGGCAATACTGTCTCAGGCCCCTGCCGTGTGTGAACTAGGGAAGTGGCTTCCAGGTACAGACAGCAGGACACGCTGGCCTCTGAGACCTCCCAGTCTTAGATCCCACACAGTTCTTCCGTTACCATACATTCATCAAACCACGTGTTACATCTTGCCAACTAAAACAAGTGTATATTTTTAAGGAGAAATTAATACATATGTTTCAGATTCATCTTATGTGGAAACTATAAAAATATTGTGCCTGGAAAAAAGTAACATCTCGAAAAGGCTTTTGGTAGTTTTGCCAGGTTTTTATATGTCTTTCAATGGGACTGGGTTCTGGCTTTACTGCTTGCCAGAGTTTTTTTTTTTTTGGTTTTGAGAGGGAGTCTTGCTCTGCCTCCCAGGTTGGAGTACAGTGGCGCAGTCTTGGCTCACTGCAACTTCTGCCTCCAGGCGAAGCAATTCTCCTGCCTCAGCCTCTCAAGTAGCTGGGATTACAGGTGGCCACCCCCATGACCAGCTAATTTTTGTATGTTTAGTAGAGACGATGTTTCACCATCTTGACCAGGCTGGTCTTGAACTGCTGACCTTATGATCTACCTGCCTTGGCCTCCCAAAGTGCTGAGATTACAGGCATGAGCCGCTGCACCCGGCCCAGAGTTTTACCAGTCAGTGCCAATGTCACCTCCCCCAGACAGTCCCCCCAACCCCAGCTGCTCCAGCTATCTGGAGCTACCCCTCCTCAGAGCACAGGAGGCTTCTAATCAGGACCATGGCATATGGAACTGCTCTTGTTTTCACAGATCTCAAACCTCCCGGTCAGATTGTAAGCTGCCCCAGGGTGGTCATCAGACACCCTCCTCCCCGGATTCTGCGATCACACACCAGCGTAGGCTCACAGGTGTATATCAGGAGATGAGGTGGTATTAGGAAGGCTAGACTGGCAGATGAGGAGGAAGGAAGAGCAGGGGCAACCAGGGTTCTGAAGTTTGGTTTCTGAGTCCTTGGCTTCTGAGAATTGTCCTTCTCCTTAGGCACATTCTCAGGGGTGACACCGAGGCAGAGTCCAACAGATAATCCTTATGCCTTCCCTACTGAGCCAATTGAGTCTTTTAGAGAAAGAGGAAGAACATTGACTCTAACCTGGCCACACCAACTCTAACGTGACAACCCAAGAGGCCCTGATGGCAGCTGCAGGTCCCAGACACTGATAGAGGGCAGTCACAGCCCTACATGAAGCCGCCACCTCATCCACAGACACAGGCCTGGCCCAGCCAAAGGCTAAAGCTGATATCAGCCTTAGACTGAGCTTCTACCAGAGTCCAAAGCCTGTTTGGACCCCTGACCTGTGCCATAATTCAGTGTAATGGCTTAGTACACCTCTTCCCACTGCTGAGGCAGCCAGGGGTTCATACTCCTCTCCCCAAGTCCTCATTTCCATTCCCCCAGCTGCTATTAAGTTACGATCCTGTCTCGTGTCTGGGCAACTCCCTGTCCTCACAGACCACATGAATTAACTCTTCTACTTGAAGAATATGTGGAAAGCAAAGGGTCTCGAACAAGAGATGAGTTCCTTCTCTTTGGAAGGCTATACTAGATCATGCTCATTAAGCACAGCATCCTTGATAAGACCTGGCTCTCCTCAGAGCTCCCTCTCCTTAAGCACCTTCCCTTCACTGTGGCTTCCCAGACCTCCTAAGCCCAGTGCTCAGCTCCCAGCAACAAGCAGAAATGGACTCAGGGGCTGGTCCTCACTGATAAGATGGACAGGGTTTGGAATTTCCCTCTCTCTGGCTAGTCCTCTCAGCTTCTCCATGGGTCTCAGCCTTGCAGTTTCTGCTGACATAGATGGTGCTGCTCAGAATGGCCACTTCATCCCCTTCTCTGGGACACCTTCCTGTTATTCCTCTAAAGCAAAAAGCCAGGGTCATTTCCTTAGTGATAAAGGCCCAGTACCAGACCCAATGGCAGGGCAGCTACACAACTCTGCATTTTCATAAAGGGCAATGCTGAGGTTCTGCATGCACGTCTATGTGGGTGTATGTGCTGGTTAAACACTGAAAGGAAGCCTGTGCTGCAAAAGGATAATCAGGAGTATCAAGAGTGTAATTTCCATGCAAGAGAACAGCACCTTCCAAAAGTCCTCGTGGGGAACAAAGAGAAAGACCTGGTGAGAGTTCCCGGGAGAAGCCACAGGATGAGAGGTCAGTGAAAGAACATTCGGGAGGGTGTTTCCTCAGTGAGGCTGCCCCTTTGGACAGAGATACAGAGTATCAGGAAGTCAGCATCCTGTTTTGAAAGACTAGGGAAGACGACTCTTGCAGGAAACATCATGCAACTCACGCCATATTCTAGAAGAGATCTTTGGTGGCTGGGTGTGGTGGCTCATGCCTGTAATCCTAGCACTTTGGGAAACTGAGGAGGGCAGATCGTGCAGGTTTGTTACATAGGTATACACGTACCATGGTGGTTTGCTGCATCTATCGCCCCTTCATTCTACATTAGGTATTTCTCCTAATGCTCTCCCTCCCTAAACCCCCAACCCCTGCTATTCCTCCCCTAGCCCCTCACCCCCAAGGCCTCAGTGTGTGATGTTCCCCTCCCATTTCCAAAGGTCTAATATACACAATTCATAAGGAGCTTAAACAATTCAACAAGCAAAAACCAAATAATCCCATTAAAAAGTGGGCAAAAGACATGAACAGACACTTCTCAAAAGAAGACATATTAGCAGCTAATAAGCATATGAAAATGCTCAACATCACCAGTCAGAGAAATACAAATCAAAATTACAATGAGTGCCTGTAATCCCAGCACTTTGGGAAGCTGAGGCAGGTGGGTCACTTGAGGTCATGAGTTCAAAATCAGCCTTGCCAACATTGTGAAATGCCATCTCTACTCAAAATACAAAAAAAAAAAAAAAATTAGCCAGGTATGGTGGCGCACACCTGTAATTCCAGTTGCTCCAGAGGCTGAGGCAGGAGAATCGCTTGAACCCAGGGGATGGAGGTTGCAGTGACCGAGATCGTGCCACTGCACTCCAGCCTGGGTGACAGAGGGAGACTTCATCTCAAAAAGCAATCAAACAAACAAACAAAAAACCCACAATGAGATATCATCTCACACTAGTCAGAATGGCTATTATTTAAAAAGTCAAAATACAGTCCTTTTAAAGCTGGTTTGGAGAATATTGTTGGGATATGCTACAACCATGTGCTTCCATATTCTAAAGCCCAGAATTAGAAATAGTCATAGGCAGAGCTGAACATTACCAGGCCTCTTCTGCATGAAGCAGCAGCCCGGAATACACACTCTCTGCAGCAGGTGGAGTCCAAAGAGGAAGCAGAAGGAGAAACTAAGTTAGGTGGCCCAGGTCCCAGTCCCAAATGCACCAGTCCAATAATTCACTCCTCTTCTGGTAGAAGCAGATGGAAGTTAAGGTGAGGAGAGAAGTCAGGGATGTTTAAGGGTAACTTTTCCTTATGGAACCTAGAGGAAAGAGGAGAAGACTTGTTTGTCCCTTATGACGCGCTAATGAAGTCAGACTTTCTGCCTGTATATGGACTGCTTGGGTTTGGAAAGAATTCACAACCCCTGTCTTTGTTTCCTTTACCTTTATCCTTCCCCTTGGATTTTACCCTTCACAAATATAGTTTGCAAAACTATGCCCTGGCTACTGTAAATGTGTACGGTAACAATATATTCACATATTATTTGTATAATTAGCATATTAGCAATAATAACAAAAGACAGAGAAAAGATCATTTGGCCATTCATAATGTCATTCTCTGTTCACAACAGTGAACAGAGGCATTACCTATTTCTATTTTTCAAGTAAATAAATGAGATTCAGAGAGGCGAACTGCACTTGTCTGGTGGGCCTCCACCAGCTCACACCACTCACTGTGCCTTTTAGGTAAGGATGGACTCAGAACCCTATAAGCGCCCTTCCATGCTAGTGCTCTGCCCCCACATCTGTAGGACCACAGCTCCCTTACCCCCACTATGAGCTGTATGTTTGTACCCTCCCAAAACTCATGTGTTGAAGCCCCATTCCCCAATGTGATGGTTTTAGGAGGTAGTGCCTTTGGGAGGTAATTAGTGCCCTTTTGAAAAGAGACGCAAGAGATATGATTTCTCCCCCCTCTATATGAGAGGACACAGAAAAAAAAGTCGCTGTATGTAAACAAGGAAGAGAGTCCCCACTGGGAACCCAATATATGAGAGGATACAGAAAGAGGTAGCTGTGTACAAAGAAGAGAGCCCTCACCAGGAACTGAATTGGTCAACACCCTGATCTCGCACTTCTCAGCCTCCAGAACTGAGAGAAATAAATATCTGTTTGAAAGCCCCAGCCTGTGACATGCTAGTTACAGCAGCCCAAATGGAATTAAGGCACTCCCTCCAAGAAGCATCAGTCTTTCTACACATATCCTGGGTCAGACCCCATCTGATAGACCAGTCTAGGGGACACATGTCCTATCCATTGATGCTTCAGGCAAACTCAAAGGTGATGTAGATCAATCTTCTATGTGACAGATGAGGAAACCAAGGCTCATGGAAGAGAGGGCCCAGACACTCTGCTCTGAGTAACCAGAGCCTGGCTTCTCCTGAGCATGCTGTGTATGGCCATTTCTTGGAGGGATGTGCCACAGGGCTTCTCCTCCTGCAGCACACAATCTGCCTGGAGCACAAGATGCGCACTGATGAAAAACATGCTGTACAAGGTAGGCTGGAAGCACCGCCTAAGTATGAGAAAGGGAATCCAGGTGTGGGATCTTCCTCCCCTTCTTGAGGGGTCACCTGAGCCTCAGCTGCATCTCCAGAGGAGAGCCAAGCCTACAGGAGTCTGGGCTGTGGGATTGTGTCTATTTCTTACTTATTTATTTTTAAGTGTCACAATGCTGAAGCCAGTCTAAAAAAATAAAAATAAAGAATATACCACTGGAAGTGAATTCAATGAGCTACTTTTTAAAAATAAATTCATACAGAAAAAAAAATGCCTTGATCACAATCTATAGCATGCAGTTACCCTGTCTGCTATGCAGGAAGCCACAGGACTCTCTGACAAGAGGAGAGTGGGGATGTAGGCATCAGGACGGGGGGCCTGCCTGGGTGCAATGGGCAGAATTTTTCCTGCAGTAGGGGAGATGCTGGATGACAGCCACAGATACCTTCCCCATCTCCAGCTCATTCAGCCTCTGACTTAGTCACCTCACAGCCCCCCCACCCAGCCTGGCCTCGGGCTGTTGTATTTTGCGTCACTCATTTCTCTGTGGCACCAGCAGCCTTTATTGTTGAAAACGTCTGTATTTTGCTTTAATCAGAGCTCCTGTCAGGCAGTGGCCCCCTCCTTTTGTACTTCATTGTCCTCTAGGGGAAAAAATTTATTACTAGCATCATTTTACACAAACCTCCCAGACATGCTGGGATTCCACAATTTGTGAAGCCACCGACTTGGTTTCTGCTCAGCATAGAGAGTCACAAAAGACAAAAGGAAAGAATGTCCACCTCTCCTCGACCTGCTGCTACCAGTTCTGGTCAGTTACTGACTTGCTGTGTGATCATCAGTCAGTTGCCTCCCCTCTCTGGGCATCAGATTCATCATGTATGTAACCAGGGTGATAGAGATGGTCTCCAAAGATAATTTCATCCCATTCTGCTATAATTTTGATTCATAAGATTAATTGGGGCTGGGTGGCTTACACTTGTAATCCTAGCATTTTGGGAGGTCACAGCCAGTGGATTGATCGCTTGAGCTCAGGAGTTTGAGACCAGCCTAGGCAACATGGCAAATCCCCATCTCTAGCGAAAATACAAAACATTACTGGGCATTGTGGCATGTACCTATAGTTGCAGCTACTTGGAGGGCTGAGGTGGGAGGACTGCTTGAGCCCAGGAGGTTGAGGCTGCAGTGAGCTGCGATCACACCATTGCACTCCAGCCTAGGTGACAAAGTGAGACCTTGTCTCAAAAAAATAAAATAAAAAATAGTAATTGGAATTACCCAGACACGTGCATCAGGTCTCCTGGCCTCTGGTCATGATTATCCCTAATGCTGATTGGACTTTCTTACTGCATAGCTGAGCACCACATTCCCCAACTTCAAACTTCTATGGCTTTTCAGTTCCTGGCCTGACCCTCCAAGGCCTTCATAGCTTAGCTTCAATCTCCTCTTCCTGCCTCTTCTCCTATCCCTGTCACCCCATCCCATTGCTGCCACCTACAACAAGACTACACTTGAAGTTTTCTTCATGACTCTTTGATTTTGCAAATGCAGCTCCTGCTGCCTGGAGTGCCTTTTCCCTCTCTCATTTGTCTATCTGACTCCTTTGCCTTCAAAACCCAGTTCAAACACCAAAGCCTTGAGGAAATGCCAGGTGAAATCAGTCTGTCCCTCCACTGGGCTCCCCTGGCCCCTGCACACCCCCCCAAGCCCAGCACTGCCCACTGTTCTCAGCACAGGACCTGGCATGGACAGCATATGAATGCCAGTTGGCTGCATGTGGGGACACACAGGGAGGGCCAGAACTCACCCAAACAGGGCTGGTGGACTCATCTTAACTATGGGAAGAATGCAGTTTTGGAGACGCTTGCATCAGCATTCAAATGCTGGTGCTGTCACTCTCTGGGAGTGTGCACTAAGGCAAGTCACTTTAATTGCACTGTAAAATACAGTGTAAAATGGTAATTATTAAACTTACCTTGCAAGGTTGCTGTGAAGAATAGATAGAATTATGTGATGTTTAGCACACACTGAATGGTAGTTATTCAATAAATAGTAGCTACAGGGCACACCTATGATTCTGTTTGTCTGTCCATCCATCCATCCATCCATCCATCCACCCATCCATCAATTCATCCAACCATTCATACATCCATCTATCCATCCATCCATCCATATGTCCATAAATCCATCCATCCATCCATCCATCCATTTGTACATCCATCCATCCATCCACCCACCCACCCACCCATCCATCTATCCATCCATTCGTACATCCATCCATCCATCCGTTCAGTACTTATTGAGCATTTTCTATGTGTTGGGCATAATGCTAGGCTAAAGATATGTAATGAGTACTCAGAACAAGATAGGTCTCCCCCTCCTGCTCTGATAGTTGGAGGGGCCTTGGTTTCCTTCTCACCTCTGACCTGGTGCTGCTCTGAGCTAGTGGGATGGATGCCTGGCCTGGCTCAGGTCACCCAGAAGAGAAGGATCATTTC
This sequence comes from Callithrix jacchus, assembly GCF_049354715.1. Taxonomy (NCBI): domain Eukaryota; kingdom Metazoa; phylum Chordata; class Mammalia; order Primates; family Cebidae; genus Callithrix; species Callithrix jacchus. The sequence goes on from NC_133506.1 coordinate 107,734,296, forward strand.
CCTCTGCACCTGCACACCTGATGTATGTGGGCCTGGACTGCCCTGAGGTGGGCCTCAGAGATGGAAAAGAGGCTCACGATGGGGCTGGGCAGAGCCTGAGCCACACGGAGCCATTTCTACAGCAGCCTGCGTGGCCCTGCACACTGGCCGCCACTTACCTGATCATACCCCAACCCTTCCTCCAACTCCTCACTCCTATCTGGCCCATCTACTCACTTCCACCTGCCCTCCCAGAGGGCTGTTGTGAGGACTAAATGAATTGATGTAAGTAAAGTTCTAGAAACTTCCTGGCATGCAGTGAGCACTGCAGGAGCATTCCCTTCCACTATTCTATCATTAAATGCTCAAGGTGACTCATGCAGGGGCATCAGTGCCCTCAGCTTACAGTTGTGGAAACCAGCTGAGAGACAGAATGAGTGTCACCCAAGGACAAAGTCTGATGAGGCAAGAGGGACTGGAAGCCAAGTTAGACTGCAGTGAAGGGCTGAGGTCGGGCTCTTTCAATAAAAACATGTTATTACTGCCCTGAGCTGTTTACATTTCCCTCTAGTTCAGCTACATAGCCGGGGTGGGAAGGTGAGAGGTGGGAGAGGGGGCTGAAGACAGCAGTGCTACCTTTCTGTGGGAGTTTATTTCAGCTGTAGCACCCCCAACGAACACACACACACAAGACACACTCTTGAGAAATCCACCCTGGATAGTTTCCCCTGCAGATGCATGGACCTGAGTCAGAAGTCAGCCATCAACTGCAGCTGGGCCCAGGTAGCTCCTTGGTGAGGTGTCTTTTGGAAACACTTCCCAGCAGCCCGTGTAGTTCCCACTCCCAGGTCTCTCAATCCCAGACACTAAGCTGGAGGGTTTACAAATGTCTCATGCCCCAGGAGCTCAGAGTCAGGTGTTACTCTGTCCATGTCCCAGACAAATGTCCTGTGACTCAGAGATGGGGTTTACTCACTCAGGGACAGTGAGGGGACAAGCAGCCCAGCCAGGAGAAGAAACAAGTATCCTGAGTTCTTATCTAGGACTTTCCTCACTTCCTGTGCCAAGTCCTCAATGTCTCAGTTGCCTTGGGAGCTCCCTATGGACCTGATCCCTGAGTACAAAAGAATGAGCAAAACAGAGCATCCCCCAGGGCTCTTCTCACCTGGCTGCCTTCTCCATCCCAGTCCTATGGGGGCCTTGGGGAAGTCATTCTATCCCCCACCATATATATATCCCCTCACTCGGATCCAAGGACCCTGGGTGGGCTTTCCTGATGCATCTGCCAGCACCTCACCAACACCCCCAGCCCAGCTTCCTTCTACGGTGCTGAATTGGGCCAAGACCTCCCCTTTCATATGAGTTTTATTCCCTTCCAAAGGTGACTTGGTGACACTGTTCAGTGAGGACCCACCTCAAGCTTCAGTTGTTTGTGATTTAATGAGGAGCCTTTTAATTATAACATCTGCTATTTTAATTACCAGAGGAATTATAATGAGGCTCCCGGAGGAAGCTGCTGCCAGAGCAGAAGCTGGAGAAGAATTCTCAGTATCAGAGGGCCCACTGGGTTCCTGGCATGGTGGCTACCACTGATCGTGACCCGTCATGGAGAGCACTTCATCTTCATTTTAATTAAGCTTTGGGAGTGAGACAGGCAGCCTCAGAATTCAAGGGAGCTGAGCGCCCAGATCCTGGAAGAGGCTCTGCCTTAGGAAGCCTTGGGTTTTGTGGATGGAGAGAAGGCAAAAAGACAAACCTGCCATATTGCTGATGCTGATAGATACCCACATTGGCCACTCAATAAGCAAGTGGGGACAAGAGGCTGGGCTTCCCTACTGTCCAGCTGTGTGACCTTAGCATGATCAGCAGACCTCTCCAGATTTTAGTTTTCTCACATAGAAAATGACAGTGACAGCCGAGTGCAGTGGCTCACACCTGTAATCCCAGCACTTTGGGAGGCCAAGACAGGAGGATTACTTGAGGTCAGGAGTATGAGAAAAGCCTGGGCAACATAGTGAGATCCCATTTCTAAAATTAAAAAAAAAGAAAGAAAGAAAGGAAAAGAAAAAGAAAGAGAAAATAAAGAAAATGAAAATAATGCCATCTCTTTCTCTCTCAATGAAATGATTCATCCCTAACATTAGACTCTGGGTTTAGAGTTTGTAAGCCACGTTCACATCCATCAGACAGAGAAAACTATGCACATTATAAGATGAATTTCACACTGACAGAGGTTCCATGATGAAGGTGAGGATGCCAATCCTGGTGGTAGTGAGGCCAAGTTCGTAACGGTGGTAAGAGTGATTATGGTTCTGAGATAGCAATCGTGCCCATTATCACGGCTCCTTACCCCTTCTGTATCCATGCACTGGGAAGTTCCTCTCCCTAAAAAGCATGAGTCTTTTCTCCCACTGAATTTGGATAGGTCTGGCAACTTGCTGCATTTAAGAGAATGCAAGAGAAATAATGATAAGCCTGTTCCACACTTGACTCCCAGCAGATCTTGCTTGCTTCTGCTTCCTCTCCTGTTCCTCCACCACGACCCTGAGAACTTGCCCAGGCTTGCCTGCAGAGAATGAGATTCACACAGAGGAGAGCCAGTGCCATTCTAGATAGGCCAACAGCCCACCAGCTGCCAGAGTGAGTCCAGCAGAGATCGGCAGAGCAGTCAGGCCTCCTGCAGCTGACCCCAGACACATAAGCAATAAATGCAATGTTTGTAGGATATGGAGGATATGTAGTAATTTTATGCAGCATTATATGGCAATAAATAATAGATACACTCCTCCAGGTTTTGAATTGAGTAATAGAGACAAGAAACAGACAGGTAACAAACCAGTATTTTTTTTTCATAGTAAAACTTGGTTGGAAAATGCTACTTGAAACTTGTGAACAAAACTTGGATTTCTACCCAAATTGAATGTACCCACACATGACTGCCCAGGAGAGATCATCATATACAGGGAAGGAAGAAAAACACTTGCAGCCATAGTCAGGCTGATCAAAAAGAGAGAATGATCCAGAGAAACCCAGCAATTCATTTGTCAAACCCTTTAACAGGACCTCATGTCAGTCAAGACACTTCTCCTCTAGGGAGGAGTGATCAAGGGGGTGGAGACAAGGGCAAAAATAACGTGCCCACATGTCCAGGAGGGCTGAAGTTCCTATTTTCATGTTTAATGGGCCATGACAGAAATTTAGGGCAACAAAAAACATGCTCCTGCTAGAAAGGTGCTGATGGAGGTGGTGGTGGTGATGGAGGTGATGGTGATGGAGGTGGTGGTCGTGGTGGTGATGGTGGTGATGTTATGGAGGTCGTGGTAGTGGTGGAGGTGGCTGTGATGGAGGTGGTGGTGATGGAGGTGATGGTGATGGTGATGGAGGTGGTGGTGATGGAGGTGATGGTGATGGTGATGGAGGTGGTGGTGGTGGCAGAGGTGATGGTGATGGAGGTGGTGGTGGTGGTGATGGAGGTGGTGGTGATGGAGGTGATGGTGATGGTAATGGAGGTGGTGGTGGTGGAGGTGATGGTGATGGTGATGGAGGTGGTGGTGGTGGCAGAGGTGATGGTGATGGAGGTGGTGGTGGTGGTGATGGAGGTGGTGGTGATGGAGGTGATGGTGATGGAGGTGATGGTGTTGGAGGTGGTGGTGGTCAAGGTGGTGGTGATGGAGGTGGTGGTGTTGGAGGTGATGGTGATGGAGGTGGTGGTGGTGGTGGAGGTGTTGGTGATGGTGATGGAGGTGGTGGTGGTGGCAGAGGTGATGGTGATGGAGGTTGTGGTAGTGGTGGAGGTGGTGGTGATGGAGGTGGTGGTGATGGAGGTGGTGGTGATGGAGGTGATGGTGATGGAGGTGGTGGTGGTGATGGAGGTGGTGGTGATGGAGGTGGTGGTGATGGAGGTGATGGTGATGGAGGTTGTGGTAGTGGTGGAGGTGGTGGTGATGGAGGTGGTGGTGATGGAGGTGGTGGTGATGGAGGTGATGGTGATGGAGGTGGTGGTGGTGATGGAGGTGGTGGTGATGGAGGTGGTGGTGATGGAGGTGATGGTGATGGAGGTGGTGGTAATGGAGGTGGTGGTGATGAAGGTGATGGTGATGGAGGTGATGGTGATGGAGGTGGATGTAATGGTGATGGAGGTGATGGTGTTGGAGGTGGTGGTGGTGGTGAAGGTGGTGTGATGGAGGTGGTGGTGGTGGAGGTGATGGTGATGGAGGTGATGGAGGTGGAGGTAATGGTGATGGAGGTGATGGTGTTGGAGGTGGTGGTGGTGAAGGTGGTGTGATGGAGGTTGTGGTGGTGGAGGTGATGGTGATGGAGGTGATGGAGGTGGAGGTGATGGTGATGGAGGTGATGGTGTTGGAGGTGGGGGTGGTGGAAGTGGTGGTGATGGAGGTGATGGTGTTGAAGGTGGTGGTGGTGGAGGTGGTGGTGATGGAGGTGATGGTGATGGAGGTGATGGAGGTGATAGAGGTGGAGGTGATGGTGTTGGAGGTGGTGGTGGTGGAGGTGGTGGTGATGGAGGTGATGGTGTTGGAGGTGGTGGTGGTGGAGGTGGTGGTGATGGAGGTGGTGGTGATGGTGATGGAGGTGATGGTGTTGGAGGTGGTGGTGGTCAAGGTGGTGGTGATGGAGTTGGTGGTGTTGGAGGTGATGGTGATGGAGGTGGTGGTGATGGAGGTGATGGTGATGGAGGTGATAGAGGTGGAGGTGATGGTGATGGAGGTGATGGTGTTGGAGGTGGTGGTGGAGGTGGTGGTGATGGAGGTGGTGGTGATGGAGGCGATGGTGATGGAGGTGATGGAGGTGAAGGTGATGGTGATGGAGGTGGTGGAGTTGGAGGTGATGGTGATGGAGGTGGTGGTAATGGAGGTGGTGGTGGTGGAGGTGATGGTGATGGAGGTGATGGTGTTGGAGGTGATGGTGTTGGAGGTGGTGGTGATGGAGGTGGTGGTGGTGGAGGTGATGGTGATGGAGGTGATGGTGTTGGAGGTGGTGGTGGTGAAGGTGGTGGTGATGGAGGTGGTGGTGGTGGAGGTGATGGTGGTGGAGGTGGTGGTGATGGAGATGGTGGAGATGGAAGTGGTAGTGATGGTGATGGTGGCAAGGATACTTTCTATCCACAGGCTATACCAAGAAATTTTCTGGTGTCTTTACAGGCTGGTTAGTCCTATCATGATGCTTGGCTGAGCAGTGGGGCTTTTCTATCACAGCCTTCTTGGAGCTGTCCAATCACACCAGCGTCCCATGCACCTCTGCCTTGGAACATGCCTGGGATATTTTCCTCCATCTGGCTCATCTAGAAAACTGCCACTTATCCATCAAGACTCGGTTCAAATGCTGCCTTTTTGGTGGAGTCTTCCTGGGTTCTACTTGATAGACTCAGGTTCTGCATTTCCAATGCTTGTGCTGCCCTTCCTACATCCTCCAGTTGAAGCACACATCACCCTGCCTGAATTCTGGTTTACCTGCTTCCCCACAGGACCCTTGAGAGCTAAGAATGTATCTCACCCACCAATGGATGATTTGTACCCAGCATTGAACGTGGATCATAGTCAGCGCTTCATAGATGTTTGTTAAATACATTAAATCAGCCCCGATCTGATTAAGCATGGAGGAAGACACAGGTAAAGAAAAGGGGTAAATACAGGATAGATTCCAGGTATAACTGTGGAGGCCAGCAGGGTCTGCAATGTGTACTAAAGGGGTGGATCAGTGGATACGGCAACACTGACTCATCCACCAGCCCCTGTATTTTTCTACAAATTAGCTTTTTAAAAAATGTTATTTTAACAGAAGAAAGCTGGAATTCTCACTCGACAGGGTATTGACTTTCTGTAGCACATTTTATTAAGACTCATCAGGACTGCAGGTCTCTGCATCCTCTGAGGGTGCCTGTGTGTTCAGGAGGCAGAGTGATAGGGAAATTAAATGCAGCAGCTGCATCCTTCGAAGCCTTTTTAAGCAGGCAAGGCCAGCCAACTCCACAGCATAAGCTGGAGAATACCAGATATGCTCCCTTCCTAGCCTTCTACCCAAGCAGGGAAAGATATTTTCCAATTAGCCAAGTTAGATAAATATTCTTCCACCATGCTCTTGTTTAGAGAAGATGGATGCTAAGAAGCACGACTGTGGAGTGAATTTGTGTAGAGCTACTCTTCTGCTTTTAGTGGTTTCCAATATTGAAACATACACACACACAAACATACACACACCCTCACACAAAGCTCTGATGCCACACATCTGGGGAAGTTGAAATAGAGGGAATGAAAATATTTTTAAAAGTGGAGATTTAGGGGGTGGTAAGACCCATGACATATTGTGTGGCCAGAACCCCCAAGGAGTTTCCTTCCATGGGCATCTTTCCCCCTTCATAGCTGACTCTCAGGTACACCTCCCTTTCACTGGGCTGTGCCCCATTTTATATAGCAAGTCCCAACTCAAAAGCCTTTGATGACTCTTTGGGATACGTGGAATAATGTCTGCCTTTTGGGATGGCATTTATGACCCTTCACAATCTCACTTCAATCTACCTTTCCTTTTTGTCTTCTCACACTCCTCTTCCACCCCACACATTCTGTGCTGCTCTACTGCTAAAACCAATATTCGTCATCATTGTCACTACCACTGCTTGCATTTATTCAGGTGCAAGCACTGAAGTGGTCCCAGAACAGGAGGCTTATATTTATTAGCTTATTTCATCTTCATAATTCCATGAAGTTGGCACTGGGATCATCCTCAGCTTGATGATGAGGCTCTCTGGGCTCAGATCAATTAAGGGACTTGCCCAAAGCTACACAGGTAATCAGTGGCCAAGGTACCCACCCTGACCTCTTTGCCTTAGCAAATGCTGTTTCCCCCACTTAGTGGCTTCCTTCCTCTACCTTCTTCATCTGACTGTCCCCGGCTTTGGAGCCCTGATAACAATTTCCCTCTGAGTTCTGACCTTACCTTCTCTGGTCCAACTCCCTTAGCTTCATGAATCATTTCAGAACAAATCCCACTTGGTCAAATCCCATTCCTCAATTGAGTAAATGGATTCAACCAAGTGGCATTTGTTCTGATATGATTTTGAATTGAGCAGTTATAAAAGGAGTCTTAACAAAATGAAAAGCTGCTGTTCTCCAGGGTTTTCATTCTGCTCTGCCAGTCAACACATCTCTGTTGGGGGCCTGTGCTGTCCCAGGCTCTGTGCCGTGACCTGTGGGAGTCTAAATGGAATCAAATACTCTCTAGGGTTTCAGACAGATTGGCACATGGTGTTCAGAGCACTCATTTATGGCAAAACGTCTCTAGTCTATCTGCAGACATTTTCTTTTTATTTTAAATATTGCTCACGTATGCCTTCTCTCTCTTCTTCTGAACTAGTGTTACCAAAGTTGGTAAAATATTGGCCTTTTCAAGCAACCACATTTAGTTTTGCTGATGTCTTTATTTTATGTGGCTGTTCTATTATTTGTTTTATTGTTTATTCATTTCTATCGTTATCTTCATTATTCCCTTCTTTCTAGTTTCTGTGATTCTTTTTCTAGATTCTTGAGTTGATTGCTTGGATTGTGGGTTATATACAGCTGTTCTAATTCACTAATAAATGCATTCAACACTATAAATTACTCCTCTAAGAACCAGAGAAACTGCACCAGAGAAGCTTAGATGTGTCGTGCCTTTATTACTTTCCATTTGAAATACTTGGTAATTTCTGTTATGATTTTCTTTTTTAACCCCTGGATAATTTAGATGTGTGCTTTTTAATTTCCAAACATACACATAGAACATCTCTTTGCTCTTGATTACTAATTTTATTGCACAGTGGATAAAGAAATTGTCAGTAATGAAGATTCTTTGGAATTCATTGATACTTCTTTTGTCGTCTGTACATAGCCCATTTTTTGACATGTATTCTCTCTTTGTAGTTTACATTTATGCATACATAATTATACATTATTTTTAATCTATCAGGTTCTGAAAAAGATATGTTAAAAAATCACCCACTATATTTGTTTATTTGTCAGTGCTTCCTCTAATTATTTCAGTTTTTGCTTTGTATATTTCAAGGCTAGTATTGTTGGATTTATACAATGCAATGCCTCTCCCTAATACTTTTAATACCGTCCATCTTAAGTTCAGTTTTGTCACATAATGACATTTTGGTTAAGGTGAACTGAGTATATGATGGTGTTCCCATAAGATTATAATGAAGTCGAAACAGTCCTATTGCCTAGTGAGTCCTGGCCATCAAAACATCATCATAGACAATGCACTACCCATGTGTTTTTGGTGATGCTGGCGTAAACAGTTCTCCTGCACTGCCAGCTGTATAAAAGTATAGCACATACAATTATGTACAGCACATAATACTTGATAATGATAATAAAAGAACTGCATTATTTGTTTATATACTTATTATACTATTCATCGTTATTTTAGAATGTACTTCTGCTGCTTATGAAAAATCATTAACTGTAAAACAGCCTCAGGCAGGTCCTTCAGGAGGCTTTCTGGAAGAAGGCGTTGTTATCATAGGAGACGAAAGCTCCATGCTTGTTATTACCCCTGAAGACCTTCCAGTGGGGACAAGATGTGGAGGTGGAAGACAGTGATATTAATGATGCTGACCCTGTGTAGGCCTAGGCTAGTGTGTGTGTTTGTGTCTTCGTTTTTAATAAAAAATTTTTGAAAAGTGAAAAAAGAAAAAGAAAAAATTTTTAATAGTAAAGATCTTACAGTATAAGAATATAAAAAAAATTGTACAATGATGTATATATTTAATGCTAAGTGTTATTACAAAACAGTCAAAAACTTTAAAAATTAAAGTTTTTTGTTATTTTTATTTATTCATTTATTTTGAGATGGAGGCCCAGTCTGGAGTGTAGTGGTGTGATCTCAGCTGACTACAACCTCCGCCTCTAGGTTCAAGCTATTCTCTTGCCTCCACTTCCTGAGTAGCTGGGATTACAAGTGTCTTCCAACATGCTTGGCTAATTTTTGTAGTTTTAGTAGAGACGGGCTTTTGCCATGTTGGCCAGGCTGGTCTTGAACTCCTGACTTCACATGATCCACCCACCTCAGCCTCCCAAAGTCCTGGGACTACCGGCATGATCCACTGTGTTCATTCTTAAAAATGAAAGTTTATAAGATAAAAATATCATAGGAGATGTTACAATAAGCTATGGCTAATTTATTATTGAAGAAAAACATTTTAAAATAAATGTTAGTGTAGCTTAAGGGTACAGTATTGATGTAGTGTACAGGAATGTCCTAGATGTTCACATTTATGCTCACCACTCACTCACTGACTCTCCCAGAGCAGCTTCCTGTCCGGAAAGTTCCTGCCTTTATGGTAAGTGCTCTGATCTCAGAATGGGGACAGACCCATCCCTAGTTGTGTAATATTCTCAGTTCACAAATTCAGCTGCACAAAAACATAAAACTTTATATTTCTATGATTCAACCTAATTTCTGTTTCAAGCTTCCCATTCAGCTGGTAATAGAAACTCATTTCCTATATAGACGTGTCATTTCAAAAAAATCTTTTATATCATAGTTTTACTGTCTCTTTTCTATGTTTAGATATACAAATACTCACTACTGTGTTATAATTGTTGACAGTATTCAGTACATTACCATGCTGTGCAGGTTTTTAGCCCAGGAGCAATAGGCCATATGCTATAGCCTTGGTGTGTAACTGGCGATACTATCCAGGTTTCTGTAAGGTTCACTCTACAACGTTCGCACAACAAAATTGCTTAATGATGAGTTTCTCGGAGGGTATCCCAGTTGTTATGGAATGCATGACTGCATTTCTTTTGCAGGATCCGTTATTGCTATTTATCTTTATTTGTAATATTTTGGTGTCATTTAGTTTTAGCTCTTTTGCTTTTAAATAGTGCATGAGTTGCTCTTGTATAAATAGTTATAGTTGCTCTTAAATAGCAACCATTTTTTTAAAAAATCAAATTTAAGACTCTCTTTTAATTGGTGAGTTTAATATGTTTGCATGACTGTAATAGATAATATATTTATATTTATTTCTGCTGTTTTATTTTGTTTTCCTAGTGTTCTATTTTTTCCTTATTTTCCTTTCCTTGGTTTTCATTGGCTTGATCAAGTTTCTTTTTATTGTTATTGCAGCTATGATATTTTTCCTGTGCTGACTGAAAGTTAACATTTTCTATAACTTGAAATTATTAGCAAACACATGTTTTTTAAGCAACTCTTAGCATAAATCTGTAAATACATCCCTCTGGTTGACTGAGATGAACCTTTGGCATAGTTTTTTTTTTTAATTGTACTTTAAGCTCTGGGGTACGTGTGCACATCCCGCAGGGTTTTTGCCTAGGTACACACATGCCGTGGTGGTTTGCAGTCTCTGTCCCCCATTGCCTACCTCAGGCATTTCTCCCAGTATTTTCCCTCCCCAGCCTCTCCGCCCCCTGCTGTCCCTCCCCTAGCTCCCCACCCCCTAACCTACCCCAGTGTGTGATATTCCCCTCCCTATGCCCACGTGTTCTCCTTGTTCAACATCCGACTTCAACACCCACCTATGAGTGAGAACATGTGTTTGTTTTTCTGTTCTTGTGTCAGTTTGGTGAGAATGATGGTTTCCAGATTCATCCATGTCCCTACAAAGGACATGAACTCATCTTTTTATGGCTGTATAGTATTCTGTGGTGTATATGTGCCATATCTTCTTTGTCCAATCTATCATTGATGGGCATTTGGGTTGGTTCCAGGTCTTCGCTGTTGTAAAGAGTGCTTGGCATAGTTTTACTTTCTCTAACTGTCTACTCTCTTTTCCTCCCACCCCACCTTGATAACATCACCTAGAGTTTTTATTTCAAATTGCTGATATTCACTCGGGGTGGCTGGCAAGATATGAATTATTAGGAAAAGTTATAGATTGAAATCTCAAACATTTTGGAAGTCCAAAAGGTTTTATTGAGGCAGGTTGAAGGCAACTACCTCATTACATTAGCATAGAAAAGAGATAGAGATGATCAAAGGCCTTACCCTACATCCCTTGGTCTCTACTCTGTTTACTCATGTTAATGTTGTGTTGGGTGGCCCTCTCTGGGGAGTATCAAAGGGGAATTACCTGTTAATAGTATTTACTCTGGGCCCCAGAACCTAAAGCTTTTACCATTTATAAAACCATTCTCTTAACCATGTTAATTATCCACAAGTGTGTTAGCTTAGAGCCTCTGTTGTAAAATCTACAGAAATAAAAGTGCAGATAAACTGGGAGTCTGGGTTGATTGTTTGCATTTTGCCCTCTGAAAGCAGCCAAGGGCCATCTCTAGCCCATTTGTATCACCACAATGGTGCGAGAGTGCGTTCATTCATCTGTGTTAAGTCAAAGGTCTGCAGGTCAGACTTCCAAAGGTGGTGACTGATACCTCACAAATTGTTGACCACACCCCTTCCATGACATCAGCCCTAGATAATATCACCTAGAATTTTTTTTTTTTTTTTTTTTGAGACGGAGTTTCGCTCTTGTTACCCAGGCTGGAGTGCAATGGTGCGATCTCAGCTCACCGCAACCTCCGCCTCCTGGGTTCAGGCAATTCTCCTGCCTCAGCCTCCTGAGTAGCTGGGATTACAGGCACACGCCACCATGCCCAGCTAATTTTTTGCATTTTTTAGTAGAGACGGGGTTTCACCAAATTGACCAGGATGGTCTCGATCTCTTGACCTCGTGATCCACCCGCCTCGGCCTCCCAAAGTGCTGGGATTACAGGCTTGAGCCACCGCGCCTGGCCCACCTAGGATTTTTATTTCAAATTGTTGATCATACCCCTTCCACTATATCAGCCCTCTTGAACATAGAGACACAACCGTGAAGACAGACAGGGAGATGATGACAGGTTTCTTAATTCATTCAGGCAGCTATAACAAAACTCCATAAACTGAATATGAAAAACACAGATTCATTCTCACACTTCTGAAGGCTGGGAAGTCCAAGATCTAGGCACCAGTAGATACAGTGTGTGGTAAGGGCCTGCTTCCTGGTCAATAGATAATGCCTTCTCACTGTGTCCTCATGTGGTAGGAGGGGCAAGGGATCTCCTTGCAGCCTTTTTTTAAAATCAGGGCACTAATCCTATTCATGAGGGCCCCACCCTCCTAACTTAATCACCTCCCAAAGGTCTCTCACCTCCTCATACCATCATCTTGGGGGATGAGGATTTCAAAATATGAACACAAACATTCAGACCACCACAACTGAAAATAAGTTTCTATTCCAACTGAATGGGAAACTTGAGACAGAAATTAAGTTGAATTATAGAAAACTAGTTTTATTTTTGTTTGCTCAGCTGAGTTCGTGAATTGAGAATATTACCACAATTAGTGACGAGTCTGTCCCTGTTATAAGATGAGAGTCCCATGGAGTGGAACTATGGCTGTTTCTTCTTTGGACTCACAGTGCACAGACCATGGCACAGAGTGGACAAAATGAAATATCTCGGAATATGTCCTGGGTAGGAAAGAGGAAAGCACTCCAGCAGCCAAGAGCTGGCCGGGTATGCTCAGCTAGGCCTTGGTGCTCTACTGTTGAACATGAGCAATTTTGCAGGACATCAACATTGGACACAGACTCTGGGACTGTGATGCCTTAAGACCCAATTCAGACCCCTTATAATCATGTTTGAACACAAACAACATGAACCTTGTCTAGAGGTGCATGAAAATCACCAAATATCTCCCAATCTGGGCTACCATGAGTGACCACTACGTCCTTAGCAATCACAGCCTTTGCCTCTTTCTATTCTCCTCACCTTAGAGAAAATAGTCATTAAGATACCAAATACGGCCAGGCATAGTGGCTCACGCCTGTAATCCCAGCATTTTGGGAGGCCAAGGTGGGTGGATCACGAGGTCAGGAGTTTGAGACCAGGCTGACCAACATGGTGAAACCCTATCTCTACTAAAGATATTTAAAAATTACCTGGGCATGGTGGCATGCACCTGTAATGCCAGCTACTCAGGAGGCTGAGGCAGAAGAATCAGTTGAATCTGGGAGGCGGGGGTTGCAGTGAGCTGAGATGGGGCCACTACACTCCAGTCTGGGTGATAGAGTGAGACTTTATCTCAAAAAAAAAAAAAAAAAAAAATTCCAAATTCAGAATGACCTTCAGCAGCATCCAGTCCAGAGCAAAGCTCCACTCCCTTGAACTCTGTCCACCATCACCCAACACAGGCCCAGATTCTAAGTCCTCTCCAACCCTCCCTCACTGGAATGCCTTATAGTTTCCTATGGTGGGTCTTCTCCCTTTTTTCCACTTGTGTATTCAACCCAACTTTGTTAAGCTACCTGTGTGTTTCTGGGGTCTGACTAATCTGAGAGTGAAAGTTTTCAAGTGCTGGTTGGATTGAGTTGAATTCATGAAATGGGTCCTTGGAGTGCCCAGAAAATTGTGTTGAGCTTCATTTCTGAGTGTGTCTCCTCTACAGCCCAGAACCAGCCAGGCCTGCCTGTCAGAGACTCCGAGCAGCTAAGTGTAGGGCTCCTTTAATTGCAAAGAAGCCTCATGTACTTCCCATTTCAGCCTAATAAAAGAAATCTTCATCCAGGCAGGTCCAGTTTCAGTCATTCCCTTCATCCTAAGCCTTTCTTTTCATTCTAGAGATATGTTCAGAGGAATCTGCTAGTGGCTTGGCTTACATGCCCAAGGCATGGAATGTGGTTACTATAAGGTTCTCAGACTGGGTCCTGCCTAGTCACAGTCATGGAGGAGGCTGATGGAGACCAAGCCAAGGATTCATAAGGAGTGGACAAGGACAGAACTGATTTGAGACCAGATGACTACCTCCCAGTGCAGATGGACTGGTCTCTGACCAGCCGCATACCCACGGCCTCACCCAACTTTTTCACATACATTGTGACTCTTCTCTGAGCAGCTACATGGGTCCCAAGGCAAGGGAATGAAGCTGCTAGTCATGGAGACTAGCCCTGGTATAGCCTCTTACTGCCAGAAACTTCCAAAGAGCTATTGAATATAATTTCTTGTCACCTAAAAGAAATTAAGTGGTAACGTAAATATTGATCTGGGTTTTGGCAAATAAAGATAAGATCATGCTGAAGGTACACTTTCAGAGTGCTCCATGATTACATACACACACACATACACACACGCACAGGGGTGTATACACAAACACATGGACACGCTCAATCCCACTGGGACATCTACTCTATCAGATTCGTGAAAATGCAATCGGAAATTGGCTTTTTCCCAGAAGAACTGAGGTGTCACTGAGCCCAAACATCCCTCTATTTTCGGTAAATTGCTTGATTTCTATAGGACCCTGTAGTGTGGTTTCTATAGTCATGGAGATCGTGAGAACACAACACAGAACTAGAAGGGAGCGACTCCCAGATTCATGCACCAGGTCTCAAGGGAGCAGGGGAGGATCAGCAGGACCTGCCATCCTTCCCTCTCAGCCTGGAATGCTCAGTTCCTTCACAGACCTTGCTCAAGTGCCACCTCCTCTATGAAGCCTTCACTGAGCTTTTCCGGGTAGATTTTGTCACATTCTCTTCTGGGTTCCAGCAGCACATTATAACGACTTCCTGTTGCAGGCATCTATAGTTGTGCCTGCTGGATCTCTTAGGATTTGGTTCAGCTGCAAGTAACAGGGTCCCTGAAACAACCATGGCTTAAACAGAATAGAAGTGAAGTTATCCCTCCACACAAAAGCCCAGGGTTGAGAAGCAACTATAGAATCTTCTGGAATCCAGGATACTCTGGCTTTTTCTCCAATTCTCCCTGGGGTGTGGTTCTCAGGCTCTTAGCACAAGATGGTGGCTGGAACTTCAGTCATCAGAGCATATCCAGTGCCACAGGATGGAGTGGGTAGGAATCGAAGAGGAGGTGACAAAGGATTCTGCTCTCTTTTAAGAAAAATTTTTGGAAACTGCCACATGATACCCTACTTCAATGATACTGGCCAGGACTCAGTTGTGCAGGCATGCCTACTTGCAAGGAATAGAGGGAAATGTAACCTTTAGGTGGTCATAGGCCCACCTAGAAAATTAGACTAGTGGCTAGGTGCTGTGGTGGCTCATGCCTGTAATCCCAGGACTTTGGGAGGCTAAGGCGGGTGGATCACCTGAGTTCAGGAGTTTGAGACCGGCCTGGCCAACATAGTGAAACCCCGTATCTACTAAAAATACAAAAATTAACCAGGCGTGGTGTCAGGCACCTGTAATCCCAACTATGTGGGAGACTGAGGTAGGAGAATCACTTGAACCCAGGAGGTGGGAGTTGCAGTGAGCCAAGATTGAGCCACTGCACTCCAGTCTGGGTGACAAGAGCAAAACTTCATCTCAAAAAAAATAATAATAATAACTAGTATGGCACATGACCAATACTGGAGCCAACAATGAGTCTTGACCAGTCCCATCGCTCCTTGCCTTGTTCTGGTTACAGGATGCACATTTCTGTAGGGAGCTATTTCCTTTCCTATGGATATAGCCTTGGTGGTACCATCAGCCAAGATGCCCTGACAAAGCTAGGTGATGGTCCACATTAGACCCATCAGATTGTCTTGTAGGGCCTTAAATTGCCAGCAAGTGATCCAAGATGGAAAATGACTGGGGTGATTTTTCTCCTGATACTGGGAGCCCTGAAGAAACCGTCCATTCTCTCCTGCTCACTGGATCTTGGGACTACTCACTTTCCCGAGCTTTCCAAAGCTGGGTGCTGCAGTGTATTTTTAATTCTATTAGTCACCCCATATACTTCCAGTGAATTCCTCCTTTTCTTGCATAAGTTACCCAAAGTTCATTTATGTGGCTTGCAACTCAAAATCCCTGATTCTCCTCTGTTATGTCATTAATCATGTACCATTTACACATCTGTGTCTTTTTCATATAATTTTTTATTTGTACATAATTGTTGCACCTATTTTGGGGACATATGTGATGTTTTGATACCTGCACACAATGTATAATGATCAAAGCAGGATAATGGGATATCCATCACCTCAAACGTTCACACTTGTATCTTTAACGAGATTAAACTCTCCAAAGTAGAGAATACATTTGCTCATCTCTGTGCACCTGCCCCAAAGATCAACACTCTTCCATTAGGGACTCTAAATGTTTGTGAAAAAAACAAATGAGAGATTTAGTGTGAATCTAAGGACATGCTCTGTGAACTTGCAAAAGCCACCCAACTTCTTTGTCTCGCTGTCCCCAGTAAAATCCCCATTACCAAGTGTTATATATAAGGGTGAGGGAAATGGCTCATGTATTCCTGACCTCTCACTTCATTCTCAGAAATCAGAACAGAAGGAGCAGAACGTGTTCCCCTGGAGAGCCGAACCTACCGTCAAAGTTATAACTACCATTGATTTTATGATCCTTGCAGAAGAAAGTTTTTCTAAAATTTACCTACTAAATATGATGTCAAATTCACAGCCTCCCAATTTTTGAGCTTCTTTATTTATCTTCCTAACTGAACTCAGATGTGTCAGATTAACTCAAATGATTGATCACCACCTGGTATCCAGGGACCATAAGAACATTTTCTTTCTCAGCTCCTGTCCCCGCTCATGGGACAGCCATGCTAATACTATGCGATTCTCAGTCCCTAGCCTTAGCTAATTTGGAAGAAGAGGACACCTAACCCAGTGCACACCAATCAGATTCTCACAAGGAATTGTAATTACAGTTGAGAGATGCTGGTGTGATTCCCAGATGCTCACAGGAAGAGAGAACGTGTAAATGTGAGAGGGATGAGGCTGTTCTATCTGGCAGCCATTGTGTCAAAAACAAAGTCTATCTCTAGAGAAAGGGGACTGCGGAGGATACACAGAGGAAACCAGAAAGAGAAACCTCGTGGTCCTAGGGAAAGAAAACCAAGAGAAGCCCATCCTTTCTGACAGCTGTGTAGAAGCCAAATCTGGTCTCCTGAGTGGTTCTGTGGGATTTTTGCCTTTGAGTTAGTTCTGCAACGTGCCTGAGTCCATGTACTAAATAATCCTTTATATTCCTGAGCCATTCTGACATGGGGACTCACGACCAAAAGCCTGACAAACAGCCGCCCTAGGTCAGGCCTCATCTTCTTTCTGAAAGACTCTTGCTAGGCTTCCCCACTGGCCTCCCTGCCTCCAGTTCGTCCTGGCTCCAGTGCCAATCCATTGTTCACATGGGTTTCCAGACAAGCACACCATGTTAGTGCCTGCCCCTGTATGCAGAACAGAGTTGGTGCTGCGATTGTTTTATTGTTTGTTTTTTGATTGGTTTGTTTTTTTTTTTTGAGGCAGAGTCTCACTCTATCCCCTTGGCTGGCGTGCAGCAGTGCAATCCAGCTCACTGTAACCTCTGCCTCCCAGGTTCAAGCGATTCTCCTGACTCAGCCTCCCAAGTAGCTGGGACTACAGGCATGTACCACCACACTTGGCTCTCTTTGTATTTTTAGTAGAGGCAGGGTTTCACCATATAACCCAGGCTGGGCTCGAACTCCTCAGCTCAGGCAATCCACCTGCCTCGGCCTCCCAACGTGCTAGGATTACAGGCATGAGGCACTGCCATTCTTAAAAAGCCCTGTTGCAAGCTGGCTCTTGGCTGGTATCGGGGTATGTAGACAACAGAACGGTTCCCATCCTAACTGATGTGAGCAGCTTACTCCACCTAAAATGTTTGTGGAAACAATGTGGTTTAAGCTAAACACCTGCTTTTCCTTTGGGAGTCTGGAAATTTAGTGAGCATTAGACCAAGGGTGTCTATGTGACCATCCTCCAAATAAAATATCTGGGCACTGAGTCTCTAATGAGCTTCTCTGAGAGACAGCATTTCACACTGTTGTCCCAACCTGTGGCTGAGGCAACTGAGCACAACCTATGTGATTTCACTGAGAGAGGACCCTTGGAAACCTGTGCCTGGTCTTCCCCAGACTTCACCCAGGAGCCTTTGCCATTTGCTGGCCATATTCTGTATTCTTCTACTCTGATGAATCGTAGCCATGAGTGTGACTACATGCTGAGTCCCTCAAGTGCTCCTGGCCAATCATTGCACAAGGAGGTGGTCCTGTGGACTCCAGACACACCCTGCTCAAAACACAAGCACCCTTCAAGGATAAAGCCCGCATCTTCGTTTGACTCCAGGACCATTGTGAGCCAGCTCTGATTGACATCTCAGCCCCATCTCTCCTGTTCCTAACCTACCACCCTATGTCCCAATTATACCCCTGCCTCCATTGCTTACTACTGGAGGCACCTGTCTTTCATTCACCAGGGCCCAGGTCAGAAAGCCCTCCTGGAGGATCCCTTCTGTCAGAACCCAGGTGTTTCTGCCTCATGCGCTATCCCACTTTCTAACACAGATCCTGGAGTTCTAGAAGTTTCACCACACTCATGTTCCAATCAGGAGTGATTCCTAGAGGTCAGGGGCTCAGTTCATCTATGGTTTACATCCCCAGGGACAGGACAGGCCCTGGCACACAATAGGTGCTCAATAAAGATATTTTGAGCTTTAGCTTCTGTATAACAGATATCTCTTTTCCCTGAAATCGGGAAAATCAACACCCCTGACACCTGAGACATGTGGCCTTGCACACCTATGATCTTTTTTATAAAGACACTTTCATAAAGTGCTTCCTTCAGCAGCATATACACTAAAATTGAAAGAATACTGAGAAGATTAGCATGGTCCCTGCTCAAGAATGACACAAAATTTGTAAGGCATTCTATATATTTTTTAACTACCATGCTTTGGTCATTATACAATGTATACATTGAAACATTGGGCTGGGTGCTGTGTAATCCCAGCACTTTGGGAGGCCAAGGTGGTTGGATCACAAGGTCAGGAGTTCAAGACCAGTCTGACCAACATAGTGAAACCCTGTCTTTACCAAAAATACAAAAAAATCAGCCGGGCATGGTGGTGTGTGCCTTTAATCCCAGCTACTCAGGAGGCTGAGGCAGGAGAATCACTTGAACCCAGGAGGCGGAGGTTGCAGTGAGCCAAGATCGTGCCATTGCACTCCAGCCTGGGCAACAGTGTGAGACTCCACCTCAAAAAAAAAAAAAAAAAAGAAAAGAAAAGGAACATCACACTGTAGCCCACAGACATGTACAATTATTATGTGTCAATAATAAACAACAAAAAAGATACCCAAATCCCCTGGCTGAGTCTAGATTCCAATTCAGACTCAGCAAATAATATGGAAAACCTGGAAGTGGGGGCCATGCACTGAGATTCCTTGATCTCCATTTTACATGAAACTCGTAGAGAAGTAAAGCCACGTAACCAAGGTTGCCCAGCTGGTGAGCGGCAGACTCAACCCCAGAGCGGTCAGGTCTAAAAGTCCAACCTGTGGACACTGTTTTCAAATCATTGTTCAGTGTGTGCAGATCTGACCTGGAAAGTTGCTCCGTGAGCTCCAGGCCAGCCTGGGTCTCTGTCCCACTCATCAGTGATCTCCCCGAGGGCCAGGACTCCAAGGCTCCTCTTACCCTGCTCCCAGCAGCTCAGGGCAGGGCAAACTGTTGATACCATGTTGACTCTCCAGCCCCCACTAATTCTCTCCTCCCACTCGAGCCTGCTCCGGAGAGGTCTGAAGGCTCTATTCTCCCAGAAGGAGCTCCGACTCCCTCCCACCTTTAAGGAAATTCACATAAATTGAATCCACATGGAAAAGAGGCACTTTAGCCTCCTTCACTGCAGCCTGAGAGCCAGCTTCAGGGTCTTGCACCCCAGAAAACTCCAGGTTTCCTTTGGCTGAATCCTTTTGACATTTTCAATGGTAAAATAAATTTGATTTGCAGAAGCCATGAAAGAACCGAGGCGATGTGATTTCCAAAACGCACTATGTTATTGGATATGATAAAAGACTGAATGAGTCAGTAAATGTAGCAGTTTAGTAACTGTTAAAAAAAAAAAAAAAAGACCCATGTGGTCTGGTGGTGGAGGAGGAGGAGGAGGTTGTGGTGGATGGAGAAAGAAAGATTCATGCCTGAAATCACTGCCCACAACCGGAACGAATCCCCACCCCCCACCTCACAGACACAGGCAGATACAGGAATTCATGCCCTGCACTCACACATACATAAACTGGCATGGATACAGACGCAGAAATGCCCAGGCATGTCCAGGAACAATAGTAATAGCCAGTGCCAATCACTGGGCAGTGAAAATGTGCCAGGTACTGTGATGAGGACTTTGCATACTTTTGTCTCAGTTACTGTCTTCCTCATTGACACAACTCTCAGAGATAAGCAAGGTATTATTCCCGTTTTGCAGATGAAGAAACTGAGGCACTGAGATCTTGACTAACTTACCCCAGGTAGGAAGTAGGGAAGCCAAGGTGAGAACACAGATTTCAGGAGCTTTGTTCTCTTTTTTTTAAAACCACATTTTCCTTTTTTTAATTGTATTGAAATATAATGGACATGTCCTCAATTTCACACATTTGAGGTGTAAAGTTTGATGAGTTGTGATGCACGTGCATACTCATAGAATCATCACTACCATCAAGATAATGAACACATCTGTCACCCCCAAAAGTTTTCTTGGGCCTTTGGAAATCTCTCACTTCTGTCCCCATCCCTAAGTATCCACTCTTCTGCTGTCTGTCACTGTAGATCGGTTTTCATTGCCTAGAATTTTCTAGAAATGGGTCATGCAGTGTGTTCTCTCTAATGCCCACAGTGCTCACTATGACTACACTGTGGGCGTGCTCACACATGCATGCACAATGTCCACAAGTCCTCACCAGCATGCACCCCCACACACACCACATTCCCTCCTCATCCCCCCCCTTACACCCACTCCCGCACCCCCCAGGCACAAGGCGCTCATGTGCTCCCTCCACCCCTCACCGTATCTCTCAATCCATGCCACTCCTTGAGAATAATTTTGCTTCATTAATGTGGGAAGTAGAAAAGTTCCTTTTTAAAGTTTCCTTTCTTGTTAAAAAAATAAGTGTGCCCATAACTCTTTGTTAAGCCCTATCCTATGTAGCTGTTAGAGATGCCATGCTTACAGGCACATAGTACATTCTGTGTCCTTGTACTTTAACCAAGATATCTGTGCTGGACGTGCTCACAGGCATTCCCCAGCTCTCCACTGCTTTTACCTGTTTAGAAATGTTTTAAGTTGTTAGCCAATCGGGTTTTAGTTTAGATTGTGAGGTCCGGCTCCAACCAATGGAGATCAGACACAGCAGTAAGGACAACCTCAAATGTGTAAGGGATAAATTTGTGTGTTTTCCTTTGTTCATTGTACTCTCATGGTATGATGGCTAGTGAGGGTCCCCTTCCTGCAGTCCAGGAAGTAAAAATTGCATTGCTGAAAGGTCCTTTGTCTCAGTGCTAATTTTTCTTTGCAGCACTGAGCATCTATTTCCAGCAAAATCAACTCCTGACAGTTTCCCAGCAAAGCAGTGCAGCTCCTTTCTGCTTTCAAGTCCATGTGACAGGTGCCTGCACACCCACTGTCCTCAGCACCTGAGCCCTTTGTAGACTCTGGTTCAATTCTCAAAAGCTTTACTCATTCGACAAATATGAATATGCCCATTCTCCTAGGCACTGTATATTCAGCAATGACCAAGAAGTCACAGCCTCTCTGGTTATGGAGCTGAGGAGTCACTTCCCCAGACAGCATAACCAGCCCAACGCTGTGGGGCTGGCCAGAAGGGGAAACCCTCAGGCACTACCAGGCTGGGTGAAGGACCAAGTCACAGGCTCGCAGTCAAGAAAGAGAATAAAGGCCAGTGTGGTGGCTTATGCCTGTAATCCCAGTACTTTAGAGGCCAAGGTGGGTAGATCACCTGAGGTCGGGAAGTCAAGACCAGCCTGACCAACATGGAGAAACCCTGTCTCTAATAAAAATACAAAAAACTTAGCTGGGTGTGGTGGCAGGTGCCTGTAATCCCAGCTACTCAGGAGGCTAAAGCAGGAGAATTGCTTGAACCTGAAAGGTGGAGGTTGTGGTGAGCCAAGATCACGCCATTGCACTCCAGCCTGGGCAACACTGGGCAACAAGAGCAAAACTCTGTTTCAAAAAAGAAAGAGACAGCCCAAAAACTCCTGAAACTGATAAGCAACTTCAGCAAAGTCTCGGGATATAAAATCAATGTGCAAAAATCACAAGCATTCCTCTACACCAATAACAGACTTAAAGAAAGCCAAATCAAGAATGAACTGCCATTCACAATTGCTACAAAAAGAATAAAATACCTAGGAATACAACTCACAAGGAATGTAAGGGACTTCTTCAAGGAAAACTACAAACCACTGCTCAACGAAATAAGAGAGGACACAAACAGATGGAGAAACATTCCATGTTCATGGTTAGGAAGAATCAATATTGTGAAAATGGCTATACTCTCCAAAGTAATTTACAGAATCAATGCTATCCCCATCAAGCTACCATTGACTTTCTTCACAGAACTGGAAAAAACCACCATGAACTTCATATGGAACCAAAACAGAGCCCACATAGCCAAGTCAATTCTAAGCACAAAGAACACAGCGGGGGACATCACACTACCGGATTTCAAACTATACTACAAGGCTACAGTAATCAAAACAGCATGGTACTGGTACCAAAACAGAGATATAGACCAATGGAACAAAACAGAGGCATCAGAGGCAACAAAACATATCTACAACCATACAATCTTTGATAAACCTGACAAAAACAAGCAATGGGGAAAGGATTCCCTGTTTAATAAATGGTGTTGGGAAAACTGGCTAGCCATGTGCAGAAAGCAGACACTGGACCCCTTCCTGACACCTTACACTAAAATTAACTCCAGATGGATTAAAGACTTAAACATAAGACCTGGCACCATAAAAACCCTAGAAGAAAATCTAGGCAAAACCATCCAGGACATAGGAGTAGGCAAGGACTTCATGAACAAAACACCAAAAGCATTGGCAACAAAAGCCAAAATAGACAATTGGGACCTAATCAAACTCCACAGCTTCTGCATGGCAAAAGAAACAGTCACTAGAGTTAATCAGCAACCAACAGAATGGGAAAAAATTTTTGCAGTTTACCCATCTGACAAAGGGCTGATATCCAGAATTTACAAAGAACTCAAACAGATTTACTGGAAAAAAACAAACCAGCCCATTCAAAAGTGGGCAGAGGATATGAACAGACACTTTACAAAAGAAGACATATATGAGGCCAACAATCATATGAAAAAATGCTATGATGACCAATCGTCACTGGTCATCAGAGAGATGCAAATCAAAACCACATTGAGATACCATCTCACGCCAGTTAGAATGGTGATCATTAAAAAATCTGGAGACAACAGAGCTGGAGAGGATGTGGAGAAAAAGGAACACTTTTACACTGTTGGTGGGAGTGTAAATTAGTTCAACCACTGTGGAAGACAGTGTGGCGATTCCTCAAGGCCTTAGAGATAGAAATTCCATTTGACCCAGCAATCCCATTACTGGGTATATATCCAAAGGACTATAAATCGTTCTACTATAAGGACACATGCACACGAATGTTCATTGCAGCACTGTTTACAATAGCAAAGACCTCGAACCAACCCAAATGCCCATTGATGATAGACTGGATTGGGAAAATGTGGCACATATACACCATGGAATATTATGCAGCAATCAGAAATGATGAGTTCGTGTCATTTGTAGGGACATGGATGAATCTGGAGAACATCATTCTCAGCAAACTGACACAAGAACAGAAAATGAAATACCGCATATTCTCACTCATAGGCGGGTGATGAAAAATGAGAACACATGGACCCAGGGAGGGGAGTACTAAACACTGGGGTCTATTGGGGGGAAAAGGGGAGGGCCAGCCGGGGGGGAGCTGGGGAGGGATAGCCTGGGGAGAAATGCCAAATGTGGGTGAAGGGGAGAAAGGAAGCAAAACACACTGCCATGTGTGTACCTATGCAACTGTCTTGCATGTTCTGCACATGTACCCCCAAACCTAAAATGCAATAAAAAATTAAAAAAAAAAAAGAAAGAGACAGAAAGAAAAGATAGAAGAAAGAAAAGAAAGAAAGAGAAGGGAGGGAGGGAAGGAGGAAGAAAGAAAGAAAGAAAGAAAGAGAGAAAGAAAGAAAGAGAAAGAAAGAAAGAAAGAAAGAAAGAAAGAAAGAAAGAAAGAAAGAAAGAAAGAAAGAAAGAAAGAAAAAGAAAGAAAGAAAGAAAGAAAGAGAAAAGAGAGAGAAGGGAGGGAGGGAAGGAGGGAGGGAGGAAAGGAAGAAGGAATGAAACAGAATAAGGAAGATGGCATGGAAAATGGCTGAGGGGAAAAGGAAGAGAGAAGGACTCCAGACCAAGTTCAGACAGTTGTGGCTGGCCAGGAGAGGAGGAGTCCTCCTTCAAGGGTGAACATGGAACGACAGCCAACCAATGCTCTTTGGAGACAGTGGGGTGGGACAGGGCTGAGCTCCATTGCAAGGAACATGGGCCATGGCTCATGGCTGACCACCAGCCTTTATGGGACAGGAAAGGGGACTTGCACACCCTCCATCAATAAGCCAGTTACTGCAGGAGGCTGATGTCTAGATCATCCCTCAAGTCTAGCTCAACCCTGGCTGTCAATCTGGATACACACTGCAACCATTCTAGGAGTTTAAAATAATACCAAGCCCTAGCTTCCACTCCCAGATCATCTGATTTAATTGTTTGAGGGAGGGGTGTGTGAGCTTGGCATATGCATTTTTAAAAGCTCCCGGGTGACTACCTAGTATGCAGTCCAGTTTGAGAACCCTGCAATTCCTCATTTGCCTCCGGTCTCAGGATAGATACCTCCCAAAAGCACAGCAGGATATAAGAAAGCAACACCACTGGAAGGCAGGCCTCCATTCCCATCTTCCTGCAAATGCCCGAATGGGAATTTAACAAATGACCTATGTTGATTAAATATCAATTAATTGTGGAAAGAGGACTGAAGATTTCATAAGCAATCAATCTCACTGTCATGTAATTAACTGAAATTGGTGTGAGTAGTAAGTAAATGCTCAGTGATAATGACTTTCTTATCAATATCAGATATTTAAAATCTTTCAGATTTACTGGTAATTCAATATCAGGATAATTAGGTATCAGTCAGGCACATTAAATATTGTTTACATGGGTCATTGTTCTTTAGAGTGTTCTGGGGTCCCCACCCTCCTTTTGTAGTAATGGTTCTTGTTTATTTGGGACGACACATCAAACACATTGACAAGTATTAGACAAGATAACATGTGAAGTATGAGCTACCACTGAAAGTAGAGAATGCTGAGTTTATTTCAGCTTCACATGCTGGTACCAGAAGCAGAAGTATAGTCTAATATATCATCTCAGCTAAGCTGCACTGTTGAACAACTACTGCAAAATCCCTTCCCCTTAATTACATTTTACTGTTAATTCATTGGATATTTTGCTGTTAATTAATTGGATTACTTTATCATTACCTTGATGCCAACTCATATGAACCAGATTACTTTAATCAGGTCAAATCTCTACTTCCTTGTAGATGTTTTCAATGTATGGAAATCATGATGGAGCTAGAAGCACTCACAACTCCTGCGTGAAGAAGAAAACTATTGCTTCTGACTATCAGGGTTTACGGTGATGGGCCTGAATCATCTGAATGTGACCTGAGGAAGGCAGACGAGGCAAGGCAGGAGCGAGCTGAGGAGACCTCATCACGGGAGTAAAAGATGAAGGTTGTAGGAGGTTTTGATTCATCAATGGAATTATTCCATTGAAAACAAGTCAATCTGGTATATTTTGAAAATTGTTAAAAATGTTCAAGTGAGTTATATCACCAAAAGGCCACATCATAAAGGTGCAGTAGGCTCCACCTCAGTGCCGGGCCTGGGTAAAATGCTCTTGTTGCTCTCATGACATAAGGGGCAAGGAAGAGCCTGCTGCTCAGGAGTGCAGGCTTCAGACTGAGAGCCTTGAACAAGCCAATCAAGTCTCTAGGCTTGGGTTGATGCATCTGTAAAATGCAGATGATGTATCGTCTACCTTATGGGGCTGTGGTGGTGACTGCATGGCATTGTTCCTTGAACTCCCCAGCACTATGTACACAGCAAGAGTTCAGAAAATGACGCTTGTTACTACGATTTGTTTTGCTTTCATTGTGTCACTGTCCTGATCCCATTCCATGCCTTTGGTCCTCTGCTCCACTTTGACATCACTATTTCCACTCCCTCTTGTATGGTTGTTGCCAGGGTTGGGGCACTTTTCCTGACATCCTTTTGCCCAGACCTTTATCTTTCACCTTTCTTAATAGTTTCATTCTAGATGAGATTCTGGTAGACAGGATAGAGACAAGCTTTCTTTCTTGACTCAACCTGGAGGGGGGTTCAGTCCGTTTCTTCTCATGGGAATCATGGGCACGCTTGTTATATTTGTGCCCTCTTAAGTCATGGTTACAACGACAAACTGTTACTTCGTTGTTTTATTTTTCCTTTTCCTTCATTTCTCTGGCTTTGTCAAGTAAGCATGTATTCCTGTCCTCTCCACTCCATGATCTTAAAAATTCCCCTGTGGCTTCTCGGCTTTTAGCAATGACCATCCTCATCTTTACAAATGGGAAGCAGCCTGTATTCTTCTCTTGTTATGTTAGAACAGCCCTGTCCTAGCACAGAAGTCCTCTCCTAGCCTTTGCTGAGGTCTAGGAGAAACACAGAAGCAGCAAAAGTGAATGACGAGTAAGGGGATATAAGGGTTTTAGCAAAGGTGACCCAGGGACACTGTTGGGCCACAGAGGGCAGAGGAGGTGAGGCACAGAGGAACAGTGTGGATGCTGCCTCTTCTGTGCCCACCTTGCGAGGCCCACTCATCAGGAACTAAGCACCCAGGAGAAAGATCTCTGTGTCACTGTCCTGTACCAGATGCCGAGCTGCCCAAGAATGGGATCCTCACTGGTTTCTCTGCTCGATCCTCTTCACGGGGAAAGGTCAATCACGTACAAGGCATGCCGTGAGCAGAAAGTGATGAGAGAGAGCAGAGAAGTGGCAGTAGTTCCATCCAGGAGAACTTCCAGTTCTAGCTAAGGAGCTGGACTCCAAGCAGCAAGTGGCAGGGCCGGGGAGAAGAACTGAGGGCATGGTGGGAGGCAACTAAAGGGCAGTGACCTCTGCTGTGTCTATGGCCGTGATGGGCCAACTTGGAAGGGGCCAGCAGGACAGTGACTGTTTCAGACCCATCCCACCCAAAATGTCCCCTAGAGCAGGAGAAGTACCTGTGCAAGAGGCAAGCCAATATAAATCAGAGCTAACCTGTGCTGATCCCCGGTTCCCTAAATCAAGAACCTGACAGGTTTTCTGGGTGAGAATCAATCTTGCTGTCCCCACAGTAAATGCCATAATCCTTTTTCCAGTGTGGTTTAGAGAATGTAACTGCCATGCTCATGATTTATTCGAAAATATTCTGCCAGGCTGTGTGAATGAATGGAGGAGCCAATGTGCTTTTAAACAGGAGGTCAGAGCACTCTCAATAGGGCTGGCGCCTCCCTCTTGGGGCAGCTCCAGCACCTGCCCCATGAGACAGCTTCCACACCTGCCCCACGTGGCAAGCAACCAGGACCAAGAGGGACACGGGAACTGAGTGTGGGCAGCCTGACACCAGAATGACCGTTCCCTAGCTGGGAGGGCAGAGCAGAGGCAGCCAGCCAGCCATTAGGTGGCCAGTCCCTTCAGGCCTTCTTTCTATGGAAGCTGTCACTGGACTTCTCTTTTCTATACATTTTTTGTAATTTATTTGTTACACAGCTAACATAAGAATGCACTCTTGGCCAGGCGCGGTGGCTCATGCCTATAATCCCAGCACTTTGGGAGGCCAAGGCAGGCAGATTACCTGAGATCAGGAGTTTAAGACCAGCCTGGCCAACATGACGAAACCCTGTCTCTATTAAAAATACAAAAATTAGCTAGGAATGCTGGCAGGTGCCTGTAATCCCAGCTACTTAGGAGGCTGAGGCAGGAAAATCATTTGAACCTGGGAGGTGGAGGTTGCAGTGAGCCAAGATCACGCCACCCCACTCCAGCCTGGGTGACAAAGCGAGACTATTTAAAAAAAAAAATGCATTCTTGTTATGTGTAATTCAAATAATTCAGAAGTTTCCAGAGCAAAATGTGAATCTCCCTTCTATATCCTCCCATGACTCAACACACCACATTCCTGTTTCTTTTTTTCTTTTCTTTTTTTTTTTTGAGGCGGAGTTTCGCTCTTGTTACCCCAGCTGGAGTGCAATGGCGCGATCTCAGCTCACCACAACCTCTGCCTCCTGGGTTCAAGCAATTCTCCTGCCTCAGCCTCCTGAGTAGCTGGGATTACAGGCACGTGCCACCATGCCCAGCTAATTTTTTGTATTTTTAGTATAGATGGGGTTTCACCATATTGACCAGGATGGTCTCGATCTCTTGACCTTGTGATCCACCCACCTCGGCCTCCCAAAGTACTGGGATTACAGGCTTGAGCCACCGCGCCCGGCCTTCTTTTTTTTCTTTTTTTGTGACAGAGTCTTTGCTCCTGGTTCAAGAGTCTGACTCCTGGTTCAAGCAATTCTCCTGCCTCAGCCTCCTGAGTAGCTGGGATTACAGGTGAGAGTCACCACACCTGGCTAATTTTTGTATTTTTAGTAGAGACAGGGTTTCACCATGTTGGCCAGGATGGTCTCAATCTCCTGACCTCATGATCCACCCACTTCGGCCTTCCAAAGTGCTGGGATTACAAGAGTGAGCCACTGCACCCGGCCCCTGTGTCTTCTTCTGGAGAAAACACTGTCAATCACTTAGTGACCACCATCCTATATTCATAAACACATATACCCTTTTCTCACAAATAGATTCTTTTTTAATGATATGTAGTTTATATTTATGTTTTATATATGATATTTTTATATAGTGTTTATATACACATGATACATAAATATATATACACACACATATATGATGTGTATGGGTTTATATTGCTGTCAGTTGTGTTTAATTAGCCTTTATAAACAAACTTCATACATTTCTTTATAACTAAATGTATCTTGACACATATGTATGAGTTTTCTTTTAATATAGATTCTAAATGAGACACTGCTGGTTAGAGTTCTGACAAATTCTACCAAATGGCCCTCCAGATGTAATATGCCAATGGGCTATGAGTGTCTGTTTCTCCATATTACTAGGAGTACTTCTGTTGAATTTTTGCCAAGTAGACGGACATAAGCCCCTCATTGTCAATTTGCCCATAACTGGTTTTGAAGAACAAGGAACAAATTACCCAGCATTTAGTGGTTTGGTGCATCTCTTCTTCTGGGTATTGTTGAATCATTCCTTTGTCCAGCTTTCTATCAAGTTCCTTGTCTTTTTTTTCTTATGGAATTTGGAGATTTTAATCTTTGTCTTTCAAACATATTGCAAATACTTCTTTTCACTTTGCATATCTGTTAACTTTGGTGGTGTCTTTCTTGTTTGGAGATTTTCATTTTTTAAAAATTCAGATTTGATTGTCTTTTCATTTATGGCTTCCAGGTTTTGCAATTTGCAGGGGAAGGCTTTCCTCCCCAAAATTATAGTTTCTTTTTTCCCTCTATTTTCTTCTAATGTTTTTGTGTTGCTGTAGCTCACATTCACTCACAGTTAGCCTCCAGCATCTCTGCTTGTCCATCACTTTTCTCTTCTGTATCTACACTTCCCTCCAGGTAATAGTATTCATGCTGTGACTTTAATCGACACTTTTAGGCTCGTAATTCCCTCATGTATATCTCTGATCTTGCTTTCCTCTGGGCTCCTGACTTGCAAATCTGCCTATCTACATGATTATCACAAAAGTACCACAGACTTGGCAGACCCAAAACTGAACTCATGATCTTCCTCTCTAAGTTTTGCCTTCTTTTCTTTCCTAGTGGACGGTCCAGAAACGTGGGCCTCACTCTCCACACTGCCCTGTCCTTCATACTCCATGTTGATATCCTGCCAAGACCTTGGCTGGGACCTAGTCAGTTGCACCTACCAAATTCTCTGCTGCCGTTCTCTCCCCCACTCTCACCACCCCAGCCTAAGTCACCTTCATTTCTGGCCAGATTTCTGCATTAGGCTGCTAACCTGTCTCTTCAGCTTCACTCTCACCTGCTCTAACCTTTCTCCACACAGCAGTCTTCAAGATACAAATGTGATCATGCAACACTCTACGTCTCAAAACCATTAAGAGGATGAACAAAATCTTTCTTGTGGCCGACAGGACTTTGCATGATCTGCCAGCTTCCCCCATCTCAGTCTGTCTCTGTGCACCAGTCATGCTGTCTTGTTCTGTTTCTCCAACCAGAGGTCCTTCAAATATGCCGCTCCTGCTACGCATTATATTTTTTCCTTCTTTTCTTGAGACAGTGTTTCACTCCTGTTGCCCAGGCTGGAGTGCAATGGCACAATCTCGGCTCACCGCAAGCTCCACCTCCCAGGTTCAAGCTACTCTCCTGCCTTAGCCTCCCAAGTAGCTGGGATTACAGGCACCTGCCGCCACACCCAGCTAATTTTTGTATTTTTAGTAGAGACAGGGTTTCACCACATTGGGCAGGCTGGTCTCGATCTCCTGATCTCAGGTGCTCCACCCTCCTCAGTCTTCTAAAGTGCTGGGATTACAGGCATGAGCCACTGCGCCCAGCCTATATTTTCTCCTTTTCCATACTCCACATCTATTCCTCAGCTGAATCCTATTCTTCCTTGCTCTCTCTGCTCAAATGACATTCTTATAATCTCATAGATTAGACCAGGCCCTCCCTCAGTTATATTTTCTCAGAGCATTATGAAGCTTTTTCTCGTACACTCATCCCAGGCTGTGCAGCCTGTGCTTACGTATTTAAGCATGTAATGCATGTCTGCCAAGGCAAGGCCAGGAATGCTCCTTCTTCTGAATTGCAGTAAAAAGCAGGGACTTGTTTCTCTTCACCAAGAACCCAATGAAGCTCTGATCCTGTCTTGGGAGCCAGGGGAGACAGTAAGGAGAAGCAGAAGGCATGGAGGAGACAAGAATATTGTTTCCTTAGGGAGAGGTTGGAATGGGATGGTGACGTATCAGGATGCAGCTCACCTCCCATCCTGTGACAAAATCAGTTGAGGAAATTGTGAGTGCGTAGTTGTCTGAGTGGATAAGGAAGAAAGAAAGCATCCATGAGTGGTCCTGGCAGTTTGTACTTAAAAATCTGACAGAGCCTTCATGGCACATAAGCTGGACTAAGCTAAGATGTGTGCTTACAATAATGTCCCCAGCATAACAGTGAGTTTGCGACTTGGCTGGGCACTGTGGCTCACACCTGTAATCCCAGAACTTTGGGAGGCTGAGGTGGGTGATCAGCTGAGGTTAGGAGTTCGAGACCAGCCTGGCCAACATGGTGAAACCCTGTCTGTATTAAAAATACAAAAATTAGCCAGGTGTGGTGGTAAGAGCCTGTAATCCCAGCTACTTGAAAGGCTGAAGCAGAAGAATCACTTGAACTCAGGAGGCAAAGAGGTTACAGTGAGCTGAGATCATACCATTGCACTCCAGCCTGGGCAATAAGAGTGAAACTCTGCCTCAAAAAATAAAAAATAAATAAATTAATTAAAACAAAAGTGCGTGACCCAATAACTACAGAATACAGTCTTTTCAAGTGCATATGGAATACTCTGGGACATAAAAAAATGTCTTTTTAAATTTTTTAAGATTCTATTTTTACAAAGTATGTTTTCTGACCACAATGGAATCCATTTAAAATCAGTAATAGGGCAGTATCAAGAAAGTCCCTAAATATCTGGAGCCTAAATAATACACTTCTAAGTAACCATGGGTCAAAGAAGGAATCAAAAGGAAATTTAAAAGCATTTCTAGCTAAATAAAAACACAATAATATCAAAACATGTTGGATGATGCCAAAGTAGTATTTGGAAGTAGATTGGTAACACTAAACACCTACATTAGAAAAAAAATGGGAAGTTTCAAGTCATTCAGATCAATGACCTCTGACTCCACCTTAAGAAACTAGAAAACGAAGGGTCAGTTAAATCCAAAGTAGGCAAAAGAAACTAATAAAAAAGATCAGAGCAAAAATCAATGAGATTAAAAGCAGAGCAACAATGGAGAAAATCAGTAAAAGCAAATGCCAGCTCCCGAGAAGATGCATTCTAGATAGACTGATCAGGACAAAAAGATGACAAAAATTACCAACGTCTTATAAATGAGAGAGGGAGCTAATCAATTCTACAGATATTAAAAAGATAATTGGAAAGTATTATGAACGATATTCAAATAAATTTGACATCTTAGGTGAAATGTATAACTTCCTGAAAAAAATCTAAAGTACAAATTCTTAGTTGAGAAGTATTAGATCATTTGAAAAGCCCAAAATCTGTTAAGGAAATTGAATTGTTTCTGTTTGTTTTAAATAAAAACATTCTCACAAAGAAAAATCCAGGCCCAAATGACTTCATTTGTAAATTCTACCAAACACTTAAGGAAGAGATCATATGAATTCAATTCAAACTCTCAGAAAATTTAAAAGATTATTTCTAACTTATTCTACTAAGTCAGCATTACCCTGATCCCAAAAACAGATACAGACATTAAAGCAAACTGCAAGGCAACATTTTTTATGAACATAGATTCCGAAATTCCTTATAAAATTTTAGCAAATTTAATCCAACAGTATATTAAAAGAATAACGTAGGATGACTAAGTAAAGTTTACCCAGGGATGTAAAATGGTCAAGCGTTTTTTAAACAATCATTTATCATGACAACAAACACTTAAAAAGTAAAACCCTATTATCATCTCAATAGAGGCAGAAAAAGCATTTGACAAAATCCAACATCAATTCCTGATTTTAAAAAAAAAAAAAAGCTTTAGGAATAGAAGAATATTGCCTCAATCCAATAAAGGAACAAGGCAAAGATGATTGCTTTCACCATTTTTAGTAAACATCCTACCGAAGGTTCTAGTCAGTTAAATAAGTCAAGCAAAAGATATAAAGGCATCCAGATTGGAAAGGAAGAATTGAAATTGTCTTTATTTGCACATGACATTCTTGTCTTTGTAAAAGCGTTTTATGAAAATCTACCGAAGAAAGCAAGATAACTAAAAAGCTAAGGTTGTAGTATATAGTCAAAATTCAGAAATCAACTCTATTTCCATATACTATAACAATCAGAAAGTGAAATTAAGAAATGATATTACTCACAATAGCATCAAAAACATGAAATATATAGAGATAAATCTGACAAAAGATGTGGAAGTCCTGTACACTGAAAACTGTAAAACATTCATGAGAGATATGAAAGATGACCTAAAAAAAGGAGAGATTCACTGTGTTCATAGATAAAAAAGACTCAACAGTGTTAAGATGGTAAGTCTCCACAAACAACCTTTAAAGTAATACAAAACCAGTTAAAGGAGGAACTACCAAAATGAATCAGAAATCCATATGAAAATGCAAAAGACCTGGGGGCGGGGTCAAAATAACTTTGAAAATAAAAAACAAAGTTGGAGGGCTAATACTTTCTAATTTCAAGAGTTATTATAAAGCTACAATCATCAAGACACAGGTCAGTAGAACAGAACACAGAGTCCAAAAATAGGTGAACACACATATGGATAATTTAATTTTGACAAAGGTGCAAAGGCAATTCAATGGATAAAGGATAGTCTTTTTAACAAACAGTGCTAGAACCTTTGGATGGGCATGTGCAAAAAATGAACTATAATGTTTATTTTGCACCATATTCTGAATGTTCATGTTTCTTAAAATTCATATGTTGCAGCTCTAATCCCCAATGTGATGGTGTTGGGAGATGGAGTCTTCGGGAAGTTATTAGGTTAAGATGAGATCATGAGGATGGGGCCCCCATGATGAGATTAGTGCCCTTATCAGAAGAGAGTCAACTAAAGCTGACTCTCTCTTTTTGTTATGTGAGTATACAACAAGAAGGCAGCTGTCTGCAAGCCAGGAAGAGGGTTCTCTTCAGAATTTACCATGCTGGACTTTGATCTTGGATTTCTAGGCTCTAAAACTGTGAGAAGTAAATGTCTAGTTTCTGTAGCCATTTACAATGTATACATTATAAATGTACAAGTACATGTGTACACATTTAGGTTTATACATCATTAGGAGGAATGAAGGGGAAATAAAGATGTTGTTAGACAAAGAAAAACAAAAATAATTTGTTGCTAGGTGACCTACCCTTAAAGATTGCCTAAAGGAAGTTCTTTAAACACAAAGAAAATATTTTTTTTAATGATTTTAGATCACTGTGAAGGAAGAAGAAACATAAAAAGGAGAAATGCATAGACTACCCTTTTAAAATAGATTTTATAGATCATATTTAGTAATTGAAACAAAAATTATAACATTATATGATACTCAAGTCAACAATATTTAAAAGTGCAGAAGATAAAGATACCTAAATGAAAGTGAAGTTTCTAACTTTATTAGCAGTGGTAAAACATTGATACCAGTAGACTGTAACAAGCCACATGTGTATATCATAATGTGCAGAGTAGCCACTATGAAAATTATACAAAAAGATACACCCAAGAGATTGCACTGAGCTGAGGTTGTGCAACTGCCCCCAGCCTGGGCAACAGGGCTAGACTCTGTCTCAAGAAAAGAAAAGGGGTGAAACAGGGAATACCTGTATGTTGTCACTCATGTGTTGATGTGTGGGAGCTCAAAAAGGTAACCTCCTGGAGGTGGAGAGTAAAATAATGATTATCAGAAGCTAAAAAAGGTGGGAAGAGGGGTGAAGAGAGGTTGGGTGCAATACACTACCGATTAACCATTAACATTTTACCTATAATAGGTACAATACAATATCTATTAACATACAGTTAGATGGAAGATATAAGTTC
Source organism: Callithrix jacchus (assembly GCF_049354715.1). NCBI lineage: Eukaryota > Metazoa > Chordata > Mammalia > Primates > Cebidae > Callithrix > Callithrix jacchus. The sequence continues at coordinate 107,769,087 of NC_133506.1, forward strand.
TAGTATTCAATAGTGCAGTAGGGTGACTGTAATTAGCAATAATTCATTATATATTTCAAAATAGCTAGATTTTAAATATTCCCAGCACAAAGAAATAATAATTGTTTGAAGTGATGGATATCCTAATTACCCTAATTTGGTCATTACACATCATAAGCATGTATCAAAATGGCACATGTACCATATAAATATGTATAACTATTGTCTGTCCATAAAAAATGAAAATTAAAAAAGAAATACAATATTAAAATTTTTTTTTAATTTTAAAAAGAAACAGAATATCATCACAGATCCTGCAGCCAATAAAAGAATAATAAGAGAAGACTACATACAAGTTTATACTCATAACACAACTTAGAAGAAATGGACACATTTCTAGAAAACTGAACCAAGATGAAAGATCATCTGAATAACACTAGAACCCTAAACTAAATTGAATTCATAAATTGAAATCTCCAAGCCCAGATGGTTTTACTAGAGAATTCTACCAAACATTAAAAAAATAATTAACTTTGATTCTACACAATCTCTTCCAGAAAACAGAAAAAAAGGAAACGTTTGCCAACTCATCTCATGAGGCCAGTATTGCCCTGAAAGCAGAGCCAGACAAAGACAACTACAGACTAGTATCTCTCATGAATCTGATGCAAAAATTTCAACAAAGTATTAGCAAGGTCAACCTAAAAATGTATGAAAGGCATTATAAGTTATGACTAGGTGGTATTTATCCCAGGTATGAAAGGTTGGCTTAACATTTAAAATATCAACCAATAGGCCTGGTGCAGTGGCTCATGCCTGCAATTCCAGCACTTTGGGAGGCCAAGGTGGGCAGATTGCTTGAGCTCAGGAGTTTGAGACCAGCCTGGGCAACATGGCAAAACCCCATCTCTACAAAAAATACAAAAATATTAGCCATCCGTGGTGGCATGTGCCTGTAGTCCCAGCTATCTGGGAGGCTGAGGTGGGAGGACTACTTGAGCCTAAGAGGTGGAGGTTGCAGTGAGCCATACACTCCAGTCTAGGCAACAGAAGGAGACGCTGTCTCAAAAAAATGAATGAATGAATGAATTATAAATCAATATAATCTGCCATATTAAGATTTTTTAAAACTGTGTAATCATATCAATTAATTTGGAAAAAGCATTTGAGAAAATCCAACATCCATTCATAATCTTTTTAAGACCCAGCAAGTTAGGAACTTGATGAAAACATACACAAAGAAACCCTATAGCTAACATAATAGTTAATGGTGAAAGACATTATACTTTCTCCCTAAGTCCAGGGACAAGGAAAGAATGTCTTTTCTCACTTCTCTGATTTGACATAGCACTAGTTCTAGATACTGCAATAAGGCAAGGAAAGAAAAATATATAAAAGGCATACAGATTGTAATGAAAGAAATAAAACTCTCTATTTGCAGATGGCATGATTATATATGTACAAAAGCTCAAGGAATCAACAAAAATACTCTATAACTAATAAAGGGGTTCAGCAAGTTTGCAGGAGAAAAAATCAAAACACAAAGATCAACTGCATCTTTATATATTAACAACGAATATGCAGAAACTAAAATTACAAACACAATGTCGGCTGGACATGGTGGTTTGCCTGTACTCCCACCACTTTGGGAGGCTGAGGTGGGCAAATCACCTGAGGTCAGGAGTTCAAGACCAGCCTGACCAACACGCAGAAACCACATCTCTACTAAAAATACAAAAAAATTAGCTGGGTGTGGCAGCACATGCCTGTAATCCCAGCTACTCGGGAGGCTAAGGCACGAGAATCACTTGAACCTGGGAGGCGGAGCTTACAATGAGCCGAGATAGAGCCATTGCACTCCAGCCTGGGAGACAAGGGTGAAACTCTGTCTAAAAAAACAAAAACACAATGTCGTTTACAACTGCTTCAAAGATAAGGAAATACTTAAGTATGTATTAAACAAAACATACACAGAATCTGTATGTAAAAAATTATAAAGTCCTGATGAAAGACATCAAAGAAAATCTAAATAAATAGAGATGCAGTGTTTGTGTACTAGAAAATTCAACATCTTAAAGGTATACATTCTCCCCAAATTGGTCTATAGGTTTAATACAGTTTCCATTGAAATTCCAGCAAGGTTTTAGTGGACACAGACAAGCTTATTCTAAAATTTATTTGAAAAGGCACAGGTTCTAAAATAGCCAAAGTCTTATTAAAGAAGATAGAGTAGGAGAGATCACTCTATTCAACATTATTGTTACAGTAATCAGGAAAATGTGGTTATGGGTGAGGAGATAGTCACATAGATCAATGAAACAGAATAGAGAATCTAGAAATAGACACACAAAAAATGCTCAATTGACTTTTGACAGAGGTCCCAAAGCAATTCAGGGAAGAAAAGACATCTATCGGCAAAATATTGAGCCTCGGACTAAACTTCACCATGTATGAAATATAAAATCTATACAGAAATAAACTCCAAACTCATGGACTTCAATGTAAAATGCAAAACTATAAGACTTTTTGAAAAAAAAAATGGAGAAAATCTGCAGAATACAAGGCTAGGCAAAAATTGTTGGAGTTGACACCAGGGGCATGATACAGAAAAAATATATGTTGGACTCCATCAAAATGGAAAATTTTCACTTTGGGAAAGACTGTTTAAAGAATAAAAAGACAGGATATATACTATCTTTGCACACAATGTATCAATAAAGAACTGTTATCTATAATATATAAAGGACTTTTAAAACTCTACAGTAAAAAAAAATTTATTTAGAAAAGGAGCAAAAGACATTATTAGCCATTTCATCAAAGAAGATATATAGATAGCAAATGAACACATGAAAAGATGTTCAGCATCATCAGCCATTAGGGAAATGCAAATTAAAACCTCAGTGAGATATCACTACACATCCATCAGAAAAACTAAAATTAAAAAACAGTGACAAAATATAAAGTTCATACAGACCAACACCAGAGCTGGCAAGGAGCTGGAGAAACTATCTATCTCATGCATTGCTGGTGGAAATGTAAAATAGTACAGCTGCCCTAGAAAACAGTTCAGCAGTTTCTTGTAAAACTAAGCATGCAATCACCATGCAACCTAGCAATTGCACTCTTAGGCATTTATCCCAGAGAAGTGAAAATGTGTTCACCCAGAAACCTGTACACACATGTTCACAGCAGCCTTATGCGTGACAGCCAAAAACTGGAATCAGTCAACCCGGATGTCCTTCAACAGATGAGTGGATACACAAGCTGGTACATGTATAACATGGAATGCCACTGAAAAACAAAAGCAGTGAATTTGCAGTGGCTCACGCCTGTAATCCCAGCACTTTGGGAGACAAAGATGGAGAATTACTTGAGGCCAGGAGTTGGTCAACATAGTGTGACCCCAACTCTATTAAAAAAAATAGAGGTCAGGCATGGTGACTCACACCTGTAATCCCAGCACTTTGGGAAACCAAGATGGGCGGATCACCTGAGGTCAGGAGTTCAAGACCAGACTGGCCAACATAGCAAAACCCCATCTCTACCAAAAATACAAAAATTAGCCAGTCATGGTGGTGTGCACCTGTAGTTCCAGCTACTCGGGAGGCTGAGGTGGGAGAATCACTTTAAACTGGGAGGCTAGAGTTACAGTGATCCAGAAATCCAGGGCTTGGTAGAGCCTGAATTTAGGATTAGGGTGGAGAGTGGTCCTGTGAGCCTGGCCTCTGCAGAACACTCGCTCTTTATTATTAATCTCTTCATCCATCTGTTGATCATTGATCTCTGTATATTACTCACTCATTTATTCTTCATTTGTCTATTTTTATTTTTATTTTTTTGAGACAGGTTCTGGCTGTCACCCAGGCTGGAGTGCAGTGGAACAATCTCAGCTCACTGCAGCCTCAACCTTCCAGACTCAAGTGATCTCGCCTCAGCTTCCCAGGTAGCTAGGACTGCAAGTGCGTGTCACCGTGCCGGCTAATTTTTGTATTTTTTGTAGAGATGGGGTTTCACTGTGTTGCCCTGGCTGATCTCAAACTCCTAAGCTCAAGTGATCCTCCCGCCTCAGACTCTAAAATGCTGGGATAACAGGTGTGAGCCACCGCACCCAGCCTTCTTTGTCAATTTTTAAATGTATATATTCATTCTTGATTTGTTTACTCATTCATATACTCATCAATTTATTCTTTCTTTATTGAGGCACAATAAACAGTACATATTAAAGAGCACAGTTCGATAAGTTTTCTCTTCTTTTCTTTTTTTTGAGACGGAGTTTGTCACCCAGGCTGAAGTACAGCGGAGAGATTTCAGCTCACTGCAACCTCCGCGTCCCAGGTTCAAGTGATTCTCCTGCCTCAGCCTCCTGAGTAGCTGGGACTACAGGTGTGCCCCACTATGCCCGGCTAATTTTTGTATTTTTAGTAGAGATGGGGTTTCACCATGTTGGCCAGGCTGGTCTTGATCTCTTGACCTCGTGATCTGCCCCTCTCAGCCTCCGAAAGTGCTGGGATTACAGGCATGAGCAGGCATGAGCCACTGTGCCCTGCCCACCCTTGAATTTCTACAGAGTTCCTAAATGTGGGACCAAATCCATTCCGAAGCCTGGGACCTCCAATTCTCCTTCCACAGCCTCTTGGGTTAATTGGCACTTCCTGAGAAATGCTGCCGGGACACTCTAAAATATCCCCCTAGCTTGGAAAGCCACCGCAGCCTGTAAATCACAGCAGGAAAGGGGCCAATCATGACCCTGCCTCTTCCAGAGTTTCCAGGCCACGGCAGCCAGGGAACGTGGATGTGAGCATCCTCAGGAAGACCCCCGCATCCCCCAGGCCCCCAGTTCGATCCTGAGCTGAAGATGCAGGTAGCAACCTGGCAGTGAGGTTACGCACAACTTAGAAACAGCCTCAAATACAAAAGACATGGCAGAGACAGAGGATTCCAGATCAAGGTGAGAATGATGACAGCGGGGAATAGATGAAGGGAAGACCCTGCAGGTACCAGAGGAGCAGGAAGGGGAAATTCAGGAGGAATCAGTATGAATGTAAGAGCAGCAGATAGGGAGACAGCTGTGCAGCAGGAGGAGCCAGGGCAGAGACACCCCAGACTGCAACAGCAAGAAGGAGACTTCCAGGACACTGAGAACAGGACAGATGAAAAGGGTCTCCTTCCAAAAGCCACATAGAGGATAAACTCCCAGTACCACCTAGAAGTACCCACAAGACAGGAGGGGCTTCACCTCCCCACTCCACCTGCACTCAGTGCTTGGAAGGATTTGGAAGGGACAGAGAAGCCCCGTGAGGAACACAGACGCAGGGCTCACTGGATAGACAGCAGGCTTCCTACTGGGTAACAGCCCCAAAAAAGCCTCTTCTAAAAGTCGATCAAACCTAGTGCTAATTCATCCAGAATTCACGGCTCAGCCCTCAGCATTCCGAGAAGCTATCACTCTGCTGTCTGGCGTCCCCCAGGGGATAGTTAAGAAATGAAAGAAGAGACGTGCCAGGGGCAGGCCCCCAGCTCAGCAGTGTGTGCTGGCCTCAGAGCCAGTCCTCTTCTGTCAGCTTAAGTGGGGAGAGGATTCCAGAATGCGGGGCCACACAGCAGGGAGCTGAGGGGCTTCTCTGTATTGAGAGGGCCTCTGGGGGTTCCTGGGGGTTCGAGCGTGGGGCTCCCTGAGGTCCTGACATTCACAAGCCCAGCTGAAACTGGCGAATGTCTCTGCCTCTTTCCCCTCCTGGGGTAGAATGTGACTGGCCCAGCCTTAGTCACCTTCTCTGGTTCACGCATTCCCTCTCTACCCCAGACCTCCAGCATCTAGAATCGATCTGTCACTGGAGCACCGATGACGAAGTCCCACTGCAAGCATTCAGTGGTCTGGAGACTCTGGAGCAGGAAGGGAGCTTCGACACTGCCCGGCCCACCTCCTGCTAACATCCGCTCTGCCCAGCCTCCAGTCTCAGGCGATCTGGCCTCCTGAAGAAGCCTGTCCTCTCCCAGGACAGACCTAACTGATGAAGCTTTCCTCATGCAAATCTCTTATGCAGAGAAACCTCTCTTTCTGATCCCTCCAGGGCGGGAGCCTCCCCATGAAGCCCTTCAGATACACGGAGACATTGGCCCCCTGCCCTGGTGTCCTGACCCTGGGTCACCTTCCCTTGAGCCAAAGAGCAAATCCATCAGCGCCCATGGTCTCCAGTGCCTTCTCTACCTCCTGCTGTGGGGAGAGGAGTGTGCAGGCCCTGCCTTCAGTGCCCAGCCTCTGCGTCCCAAGGGTTGAATTCACAAGGAAGATGATTTTGAGATTGAATGTCTTGGTCAAGGTCCTTCTAGCCGCAGATAAGGAAAATGCACTGGAACCAGTTTACACAAATGAAAAGGAGTGACTGAGAAAATACAGAGTGTCTCTTGGAATACAAAATCAAGGGGAACATGCAGCCCTCAAATGGAACTGAAACTGCCAGTTGTGGCAGCTCATGCCTGTAATCCCAGCACTTTGGGAGGTCGAGGTCGGTGGATCACCTGACATCAGGAGTTCAAGACCAGCCTGGCCAACATGATGAAATCCCATCTCTACTAAAAATACAAAAGTTACCCAGACATGATGGCAGGTGCCTGTAATCCGAGGCAGGAGAATCACTTCAACCCGGGAGGCAGAGGTTGTGGTGAGCTGAGATCGCGCCATTGCACTCCAGCCTGGGCAGCAAGAGCAAAACTCCGTCTCAAAAAAAAAAAAAAAAATTGAGGAGGAACATACAGAGGGAACTGAGGTCACTCTTCCTTCATGTCTCCAGGGCCTTGTGGTCTCAGCTTCCTTCTGTACATCTGATGTTTCTCTCTCCCCTCCCCTCATCTCCCCTTCTCTTTTATCTTCTCTTTCTCTCTCAGTTCTAAACTGCCCTAGCCCTGGCTTTATATTATCTGCTATGCAAGGACCCAGCTAAAACTGATCACTGACCACTGTCTCTGCATAATTTCATTTTCTGGGAGGTCCTGTGACTGGTCCCCCCTGGGTCAGGCATCTACTGCGCTATGGCTATGGACGGGAAGGCAGCTCTCAGGATAGGGCTGCTCAGGGTCCCTACCTGTGGATACTGGGTAGGGCAGGAGGGATTCTCCAAGAGGAGGAACAGGCTGAGCATCCATACCAGAGCTGGCACCATGGCATGGATACTCGTCTGGAAGCTGCACACTTCCATATCACAACTCTGAGAACACTGCAGTCCCATCCCAGCCTCTGGCCTTGTGACATTAGCACTAGATCCTGGTCTCCTATTTTTTATTCAGCCTATGTATTATGTCCTGCTGAATGAGTGGAATATGAAAATAACTTTTTATTTCCCTTAAGAGGGCATACCCAGAGATGGTTCCTATCTCAAGGAAATCCTTTGTTGATGGAGTCTGCAGCTTAGAGGAAGCACCCTGCTTTGGAAAAAAAGGGGCTTGAGAGGCAGCAGGGCACTGTGGGGAGTCCCCGGGCTTTGGAGCCTGGCTGTGCAGTGCTAAACACGAGGACAGTCACAGTCCTTCTAACCTCGCTGAGCCCTGTAGGACAAACACACTTATGTTGTATCATGAACCCAATAATAAAGGCCAAGTGCCTAGCACAGTGCCTGGCTCGTCATAAGCCCTTCAGGCCCTCTAGATAGTGATGGGGTAGAAACCTGTGGACATCGTGAATATTCTCCCTGAGGAGGGGACACTAAGCAAGGTGTCCATTCTACCCCTGTTGCTGAGAGCTGACAACATCGCAGCCCAGGGGTGGGCACTGGGGTATGAGGATGAAGGACCCCAGGCCCTGGCAACCTCACATCTGGAAAATGAATGGGATAAATGTAATGGAGGCAGAGTGGCTGCCAGCCCAGGCTCAGAAGCCAGGTTGCCAGGGTTCAAGCCCTAGTTCTGCCGCCTGCTCACTGTGTGGCCTTTGCCATGGTCCTGAACCTCTCTGAGTCTGTTCCTCATCTGTAAAAGAGAGCATAAGAGTAGCTACCACATCAAGTTGTTAAGAGGAGTGAATCAGTGCATCAAGTACAAAAACGCATGACAGACACAGTATGACACAGTCAACACTACATATATAATACATTGAAAACATATGACACAGTCAATGCTACATACATAATACATGAAAAACATGACACAATCAATGTTACTTATAAAATACATTGAAAATCCATGACACAGTAAATGCTACACACATAATACATTGAAAATGCATGATACAGTCAATGCTACATACATAATAGATTGAAAATGTGTGGCACAGTCAATGCTACATGCATAATACATTGAAAAAATATGACAGTCAATCCTACATGCATAATACATTGCAAACATATGACACAGTCAATGCTATGTATATAATACACTGAAACCAAGAAAGAGAGGTTTGTACAAGGTCCATATATGTAGAAGAGGAAGCAGCAAATGCTGGAGTTGACCCTGCAGAAGAAACTGCAAACAGAGGTGAATTGAGTGGGTACTGGATGGGGTACCCAATTCTGGAGAGAGGTCCCAGCAGCAGCCAAGATGCACAGGGAGATGTCCAGAGCATGGTGGGTCTTTCAGAGACAGGCAGTGGGAGCCAAGGATGACATTAGGTTTCTCATTTGAGCACCTGGCTGGGGGTGTTCTGGCACAAGGGACCTGGAGTTCAGTTTGAGACATGCAGTCTGCAATCCAGGCAAGGGATTGACGGTAAGGAATGAGCTGCCGGGGGCTCCAGCAGAGGGAGGGGCTGGGGACCAAGGCATCATGGGTGGAGTGATAACCACTCTCTCTGTCCCTTCCCTGAGCTTTCTCCTCACTGTTCTGGTGGCTCTAACCACCCCAGTGGAAAATTTTTCTCTCTCCCAGCCAGGACCCACCAAAGGCCCTTGGGAGGCACTCAAATGTGCAACTTTTATAGTTCACATTTATTCTACCAGGGAAATCAGCCCTTGACCGCAGCGGCGCCCAGGCATGAATCATAATGTTCACAGTGTACAGAAAATGCAGTAAGCCAGTAGTTATGGGGTGGGGCCCCAGGGTTTTCATTCACAAAGAGATTTTTCAATTTTATTAAAATCAATACGAGGTTTATTACAGTATAAAGGAATGAGGTCCCCTTGCTTCTGGGATAACAAACCACATTGCCATAGCAGCGGGGTACAAGAACCCCTGCCTGAAAGAGACCCTCCTTGGGAAGGCAAATGCTTTGATTCATGTGCCCAGAGTGGTGGTGACCCTGCGGGCCTGAAGAGAGAAGAGCCACAGCCAAAGAAACAGGTCTACCGGGAAAATTCCAGTGACACGCCAAGCCCCACACTCTGTGACTCCTTCCTATGTTCATGCAAATCTTTGGAAATCCTATCAAAATCGTAGCATAATGGGTGGGGTAATTTTTTCTGTGGAAACCAGAGGTAGAGCTGATTTCATCATTGAAATTGGCTCGGTGCTGAGATTGTGTTTCTGTGGGAACACACAGGAAGGCACAGAGAGCAAGTTGGTGTGGAAGCATTCTGTAAACTGTAAAGTGCTGGTGGTTTTCACTTTATCCTTATAGTTACCATCCATGACATGGGTGCTCAGGTCCTATCAACAGACGCTCAGGGAAAGAGTAACAAGGGCCGCCATCTCTAAATTAATGGTCAAGGCCCAAAGACAGTCCCCATGGAAACCAGAACAGAGGAGATGATTGCGGAATGCAGGAGAGAAGGCATAAGAGTCCGCCCACCAGGTGTGGTGGCTCATACCTGTAATACCAGCACTTTGGGAGGCCAAGACAGGCAGATCATTTGAGGTCAGGAGTTCAAGAGGAGTCCGCCCATGTGTACACACATGCCGAATGTTCACATGCACACACACATGTTGGACACATTGCACACTCACATGCATACACACATACTGGGCACTCACATACACGCACGCACACATACACACACTCTTAAACAGCTCTCTGGGAGGTTGTGTAGGGGCCTCAGAGCCCATTCTTTAGCTCCCAGTGCCTGCAGATATGGGGCAGGATGGGGTGGAGTTCTTCTCTGAACAAGGCCCCACGGCCTAGGTAGCTTGGCTCCCAGGGGTGGCCTAGGACACCTCTCCCCAGGACAGCTGTGGGCAGTCTGCTTCTGGCTCCTGCAGAAGCACCCAGTAACCACCCCCACTCCTGGACTTGAAGGGAGCTGAATTTTGGTTAGGCTCTAGGTTGAGCCCCGGAAGCTTCTCTCTTGGCCCTAGGGTTGCAGGTCTCAGTCCTCATGGCTGAGATGTACTGGCAGCCCTAGGAACCAGACCAAAGCTGCTTAACTGGGGTTCTGCAGTGATCATTTACCTGGGAGGACAGGTTCTGCCACCGGGGGCCTGGTACTGTAGAGGTGGCTGGCTCAAAGGCCTCAAAGCTGCTTCAAGTACTGAGGCAGAGGCTTCTGCTGGAGCTCCTGGGAAGCTACCGGGCTGGCTGTCCACATTCAGAGGGGCATAGACATGCCCTTGTTTCACAGGAGCAGGCAGAGCCCAGACCCAGAGGATAGAGCATCCAGGGTGACCCAGGGTACACGGATTTCAGCCAGGGAAAGGACTGTGATTGAGAAAGTGCCTGTGATGGGGATCGAGAAAGCCTTGGATGATTTCCTCCCAATTTTTTTTTTTTTTTTTTTTTTTGAGACAGGTTCTCACTCTGTCCCCAAGGCTGAAGTGCAGTGGCATGATCGTGGCTCACTACAACCTTGACCTCCCGGGCTTAAGCAATCCTTCCACCTCAGCCTCCAGAGTGGCTGGGACCATAGGCAGGTGCCACTATGCCCAGCGAATATTTTAATTTGATTTTAGAGACAGGATCTCACTATGTTGTCCAGACTGGTCTCAAACTCCTGGGCTCAAGTGATCCTCCTGCCTTTGCCTCTCAAAGTGCTGGAATTACAGGTGACAGCCACTGTGCCCAGCCCCAAATTTTCAATAATGAAAACAGCAATAACAGCAAATCCCAATCCTGACAAAGTGATTTTCATTTTTATGTATCTTCTTGTCCTTGTCTACAGAGACACACATTTTTCTTCATTGAAATAATAACACGTACATGATTTTTATATACAGGTGGGTTTTTTTTGTCTACTTAATACATAATAAATATTTTTCATTTTTTCATGCACCTTTTACCAATTTTAATATCTGTAAAAAAATAAAATAGTGAGGCCAGGCATGGTGGCTCATGCCTGTAATCCCTGCACTTTGGGAAGCCAAAGCGGGTAGATCATGGGGTCAAGAGATCGAGATCATCCTGGTCAAGATGGTGAATCCCCATCTCTACTAAACATACAAAAATTAGCTGGGCACGGTGGTAGGCATCTGTAATCCCAGCTACTTGGGAGGCTGAGGCAGGAGAATCACTTGAACCCAAGAGACGGAGGTTGCAGTGAGCCAAGATCACTACTGCACTCCAGCCTGGGCAACAAGAGCAAAACTCTGTCTCAAAACAAACAAACAAAAAAACCCCAAGTTCCTAAAAGGAGGAGTGATGCAAGTTAATCTTGTCTGGACATCCCAGTCAATTCAGTGAGGCAAGAGGAAATAAACTGGGGGAATAAAGGGACAACATGAGAACATTTCAGTGGATAGTGAATACAAAAGAATCAGTCAAAATTGGCAAATTAAGGAGTTTAAGGGAGAGGACAAATGCAAACTACATACATAAAAATTGATAGTCCTGAACATCACGATAGCTAGAAAATATAATGGAAAATCACTGACAACACACACAAGTGATCTAACACACTTAGGAATAAACACAGGCCTGACCTTTATCAGGAAAGTTGCACATCCTAATGGAGAGGGGGCTGAGAGACAAGATGAGCACACTTGGTATTAGGACAATGTCTCAGTGCCCCTTAGGTGAATTCACAAACATAGCCTACCCCAAATCAATCCTGACAGTACTTCTCTGAACACAATGGATTCAGGAAAAACAGATGAGGATTTCAAAGGACAGTCTAAGAAAAAAGAATAAATCCCATGGCCGAACCTGTTAGACATTAGAAGATTTTATAAAATAATTTAAAAGACATGATATTGTGAAACCGGATCACAAGGAAGAATTTTAATCGAACTTCCCCCTTCCACTAAAATAGACTACAGATGGATTAAAGAGCTAAATTTATTTTTAAAAATAGAAAAGTTAGCAGAAAATGAAATATTTATTACCTCTACGAAGAAGGACCAGTGTCCGCTTTGAAGCAGTAGAAGAAACTGCAAAGGATGAAACAGACAGAAGACAACTAAAACAAAACAAAAACTCCCACAAGTCAAAAAAAGAAAAATGCAACGAAATGCTAGATGGAAAAATAGTTGCAGCAACTTTGATACAGAAAGAGTCGATAGCAATGTTACATAAAGCGTTCATTAAAATTTATGAGAGAAAAAGTATTATGATCCAATAGATAAGTAGGCAGCACATTTAAGCAGGCTATATCCGCATGTTAACAAACACCCGGGAAAATGTTTAGCCTTGCTGGTAATCAGAGCAATGAAAATTAAGCCGTCTTGAGGTGCTATCTGATGCTTATTAAATGAGCAGAAACACCTCCCTCCAAACACACACATTTATAACAAGCCACCAATATATGGGGGATATAGGATATGGGTGAGGGCATAATGGGTTACTCTAAGTGAGCAGTGTGCAATAAGAATCTAAAAATACTTCTGCCCTTTGGGCCTATTCGTTTACCTCTGGAAAGAAACAATCCCTCTGAAAATGTTCACTGTAGCCTGATTCAATAACAAAAACTCAGTAATAGAGGGAACATCTTCACTATTTCTTTTTTGTTTGTTTGTTTTTTGTTTTTGGTTTTGGTTTTTTTTCTGAGATGGAATCTCGCTCTGTCTCCGGGCTGGAGTGCAGATGCCTGCCGCCATGCCTGGCTTTTTCTTTCTTTCTTTTTTTTCTTTTTGCAGTTTTTGTAGAGACAGGGTTTCACCATGTTGGGCAAGCTGCTCTCAAACTCCTGACCTCCAATGATCTGCCCACCTCAGCCTCCTGAAGTGCTGGGATTATAGGCATGAACCACCGTGCCTAGCCTTAACTTGTTAATTACCAATGTGATAGCAAGCTTTCTTTTTTGTTCCTAATTTTAAAGATACTTGTGTTTTACCAGTGCAAAATTTTGCATTGAAATAGGTATGTTTTATCCTGTTGAAAAATCCTTGAATTCTTAGGTTATAATTTTTTTAACAATTGAATTTTATCAAATTATATTTGGGGTGATTATTAAGATGAGTTTAACATCTTCCATTTTGGCCTTTCTTCATTTTGTCAACAATTCTTTGTGGGTTGAATATTGAATGAATAATGAAATTCTCCCCTAGTGACAGAGCTGGAATTGCAACCCAGGTAATTCCAATTCCACCTCCCACGTTACTTGGCAAAATTAACATTTCAGAAGGTATGTTTACATTTTCAAAGGCTTAAACATCGCTTATTGGTCAGATCCAACATGGCCCCTTTAGAAGTAGCTCAGGATTGCAGCTCCCAGTAAAAGCTCAGAGGGTGAGTGGACCCTGCATTTCCAGATGAATCTTTATTGCCCACAGACCAGGAGATTCCTAGGCGGAGGAGTCATAGGGGTACCAGCACAGCAGTTTCGGCCGGCGTGGCTGTTTTAGCAGTGGCAGATCTTCGTAAAAAATACACTCGTCTGGTTGCCCTTTAAAGCTGACCAGGAGATTCCTGGGCAGCGCCGTTGTTTCAGCTGACACAGTGGGTCGCCACATGGGAAATCACACAGATCCTGGCATGCTTTCAGCAGGCGACTGGAACACCTAGGAGGGAGTCAACCATTCAACTTGAAAAAAAAAAAAAGGCTCTGAGGCAGGGAGCCAGGTGATCAGGCTTGGCGGGTCCCACCCCCACAAAAACAAACCAACAAAAACAGCAATTGGAAACGCTCAGGGTTGAGAGTTTCACGGCAAGCACAGCTGAACCCAGGGTGGTGCAGCTCGGTGAGGGAGGGGCATCCGCCATTACTGAGGGACTCCACCTCTATGGAGGTAGTCTGCCATTACTGAGGTAGCTTGCTGTTGCCAAGGCAATCCTCCATAACAGAGAAAGTCTGCCATTAGAGAGGCGGGCCAGCATTGCTGAGGCAGTTCTAACCACACCCATATAAACAGGACTACAGGGAAGCTCAACGGCAGCTGGGCAGAGCTCAGCAAAGCCTCTGCAGACAGAAAGTGACTAGGCTGCCTCCTTGCTGGGCAGGGCAGCCCTGAAAAAAAAAAGTCAGCAGCCAATGAAAACTCATAAAAAGAGCCCTAACTCCCTGGGACAAATCACCTGGGGGAAAAAAAGGCAGTTTATGAGTTCTGCTGCAGCAGACTTAAACATACCTGCCTAGCAGCTCTGAATGAAAAACGGAGCTCACAGCTCAACACTTGAGATCCTGTAAAGAACAGACTGTCTCCTCAAGCAGCTCCCTGACCTCCATATATCCAAAGAGTCACCCCACAAAAGACTGATCAGACTGACATTTGGTGGGTATCATTCTGGGACAAAGATAGCAGAAGAAGAAACTGGTAGCAACCCTTACTGGTCTGCAGATGCTGCAGGTGATCCCCAGGCAAGCAGGGCCTGGAGTGGACCTCAGCAGTCCTACAGCAGAGGGGCCAGACTGTTAGAAAAAAACCTAAGAAACAGAAATAACCTCATCATCAACAACCAGGACATCCACTCAGAGACCCAATCTGAAAACCAGCAACTACACAGATGACAGATGGATAAATCCACAAAGAAGAAAAAAAACCAGCACAAAAGGAGGAAAACAACCGAAACCAGAAAACCTCGCTTCCTACAAGGGATCACAACTCCTCACCAGCAAGGAAACAAAGCTGGATGGAGAATGAGTGTGACGAAGTGACAGAATCAGAATTCAGAAGGTGGGTAATGAGAAACTTCTGTGAGCTAAAAGAACATGTTCTAACTCAATGCAAAGAAACTAAGAACCTTGAAAAAAGATTAGAGGAAACGATAACAAGAATGGACAACTTAGAGAGGAATATAAGTGAATTGAAGAAGCTGAAAAACACAACACTGAACTTCACGAAGCATGCACAAGGTTCAGCAGCCGAATTGACCAAGCAGAAGAAAGGATATCAAAGGTCGAATATCAACTCAATGAAATAAAATGAGACGGCAAAAATAGAAAAAAAAGTGAACAAAGTCTCCAAGAAATGTGGGACTATGTGAAAAGACCTAATCTACATTTGACAGGTGTACCTGAATGTGATGAAGAGAATGAATCCAAGCTGGAAAATACTCTTCAGGATATTATCCAGAAAAACTTCCCCAACCTAGCAAAGCAGGCCAATATTCAAGTTTAGGAAATACAGAGAACACCACAAAGATATTCCTCAAGAAGACCAACCCCAAGGCACATAATTGTCAGATTCACCAGGGTTGAAATGAAGGAGAAAATGCTAAGGGCAGCCAGAGAGAAAGGTTGGGATACCCACAAAGGGAAGCCCATCAGACTCACAGCAGATCTCTCGGCAGAAACCCTACAAGCCAGATGAGAGTGGGGGCCAATATTCAACATCGTTAAAGAAAAGAACTTTCAACCCAGAATTTCATCTCCAGCCAAACTGAGCTTCATAAGTGAAGGAAAAATAAAATCCTTTGCAAACAAGCAAGTACTCAGAGATTTTGTCACCACCAGGCCTGCTTTACAAGAGCTCCTGAAAGACGCAATACACATAGAAAGGAACAACCAGTACCAGCCACTCCAAAAACATACCAAATGCTAAAAAGCATCAACAAAATGAAGAATCTGCATCAACTAATGGGCAAAACAGCCAGCTAGCATCAAAATAGCAGGATCAAATTCACACATAACAATATTAACCCTAAATGTAAATGGGCTAAATGCACCAATCAAAAGACACAGAATGGCAAATTGGATAAAAAGTCAAAACCCATTGGTGTGCTGTATCCAGGAAACCCATCTCACATGCAAGGATACACAAAGGCTCAAAATAAAGGGATGGAGGAAGATTTACCAAGCAAATGGAGAACAAAAAAAAAGCAGGAGTTGCAATTCTTGTCTCTGATAAAATAGACTTTAAAACAACAAAGATCAAAAGAGACAAAGAAGGACACTACATAATGGTAAAAGGATCGATACAACAAGAAGAGCTAACGATCCTAAATATATACGAACCCAATACAGGAGCAGCCAGATACATAAGGCAAGTTCTTAATGACTTACATAGAGACTTAGACTCCCACACAATAATAGCAGGAGACTTTAACACTCCACTGTCAATATTAGACAGATCAACCAGAGAGAAAATTGACAAGGATATCCAGGACCTGAACTCAGACCTGGAACAAGCAAACCTGATAGACATTTACAGAACTCTCCACCTCAAATCCACAGAATATACATTCTTCTCAGCGCCACATCACACCTACTCTAAAACTGACCACATAATTGGAAGTAAATCACTCTTCAGCAAATGCAAAACAACTGAAATAGTAACAAACAGTCTCTCAGTCCACAGTGCAATCAAGTTAGAACTCAGAATTCAGAAACTAACTCAGAACCGCACAGCTTCATGGAAACTGAACAACTGGCTCTTGAATGTTGATTAAATAAACAAAGAAATGAAGGCAGAAATAAAGAAGTTCGTCGAAACCAACAAGAACGAAAACACAGCATACCAGAATCTCCGGCACACATTTAAAGCAGTCTCTAGAGGAAAGTATATAGCAATAAGTGCCCACATGAGAAGAGTGGGAAGATCCAAAATTGACACCCTATCATCAAAATTGAAAGAGCTAGAGGAGCAAGATAAAAAAAACTCAAAACCTAGCAGAAGACAAGAAATCACTAAGATCAGAGCTGAACTGAAGAAGATAGAGACACGAAAAACCCTTTAAAAAAAAATCAATAAATCCACGAGCTGATTTTTTGAAAAGATCAACAAAATAGACAGACCACTAGCCAGATTAATAAAAAAAAAGAAAATAGAGAATAACCAAATAGATGCAATAAAAAATGATAAAGAAGAAATCACCACAGATACCACAATAATTCAAGCCATCATCAGAGAATATTACAAACAACTCTATGCACATAAACTAGCAAACCTGGAGGAAATGGATAAATTCCTGGACACTTGCATCCTCCCAAGCCTAAACCACAACAAAGTCGAAACAATGAATAGACCAATAACAAGGTCTGAAGTTGAGGCAGCAATTAAGAGCCTACTACACAAAAAAAAGCCCAGGTCCATATGGGTTCACAGCCAAATTCTACCAGACACACAAAGAGGAACTGTTTCCATACCTCCTGAAACTATTCCAAATAATCCAAAAAGAGGGAGTCCTTCCCAAATCATTTTATGAGACCAACATCATTCTGATACCAAAACCCGGCCCAGACTCAACAAGAAAAGAAAACTTTAGGCCAATATCCATGATGAACATAGACACAAAAATCTTTAATAAAATACTGGCAAGCCGATTGCAACTGCACATCAAAAAGCTTATCCACCATGATCAGGTAGGATTCATCACAAGGATGCAAGGCTGGTTCAACATACGCAACTCTATAAACGTAATTCACCACATAAACAGAACCAAAAACAAAAACCACATGACTATCTCAATTGATGCAGAGAAGGCCTTTGACAAAACTCAACAGCCCTTTATACTAAAAACCCTCAATAAACTTGGTATTGATGGAATGTATCTCAAAATAATAAAAGCTATTTATGACAAACCAACAGCCAATATCATACTGAATGGGCAAAAACTGGAAGCATTCCCTTTGAAATCTGGCACTAGACAAGGATGCCCTCTCTCACCACTCCTATTCAATATAGTACTGGAAGTTCTAGCCAGAGCAATCAGGCAAGAAAAAGAAATAAAGGATTTTCAAATAGGAAAGACAGAAGCCAAATTGTCTCTATTTGCAGATGACATAATAGTATATCTATAAGACCCCATCACCTCAGCCCAAAATCTTCTGAAACTGATAAGCAACTTCAGCAAAGTCTCAGGATACAAAATCAATGTGCAAAAATCACAAGCATTCCTATACACCAATAACAGACTGAAAGAGAGCCAAATCAAGAACGAACTGTTATTCACAATTGCCACAAAGAGAATAAAATACCTAGAAATACAACTAACAAGGAATGTAAAGGACCTCTTCAAGGAGAACTACAAACCATGCTCAACGAAATAAGAGAGGACACAAACAGATGGAAACATTCCATGTTCATGGTTAGGAAGAATTAACATCGTGAAAATGGCCATACTGCCCAGAGTAATTTACAGATTCAACGCTATCCCCATCAAACTACCAATGACCTTCTTCACAGAAATGGAAAAAGCCACCTTAAACTTCATATGGAACCAAAAGAGAGCCCGCATAGCCAAGTAATTCTAAGTAAAAAGAACACAGCAGGAGCCATCACACTACTGAACTTCAAACTATACTACAAGGCTACAGTAATCAAAACAGCATGGTACTGGTACCAAAACAGAGATATAGACCAATGGAACACAACAGAGGCATCAGAGGCAACACAACATATCTACAACCATACAGTCTTTGATAAACCTGACAAAAACAAGCAATGGGGAAACGATTCCCTGTTTAACAAATGGTGTTGGGAAAACTGGCTAGCCATGTGCAGAAAGCAGAAAGTGGACCCCTTCCTGACACCTTACACTAAAATTAACTCCAGATGGATTAAACACTTAAACATAAGACCCAACACCATGAAAACCCTAGAAGAAAATCTAGGCAAAACCATTCAGGACATAGGAGTAGGCAAGGACTTCATGACCAAAACACCAAAAGCATTGGCAACAAAAGCCAAAATAGACAAATGGGACCTAATCAAACTCCACAGCTTCTGCACGGCAAAAGAAACAGTCATTAGAGTGAATTGGCAACCAACAGAATGAGAAAAAATTTTTGCAGTTTACCCATCTGACAAAGGGCTGATATCCAGAATTTACAAAGAATTAAAACAGATTTACAAGAAAAACAAACAAACACGCCCATTCAAAAGTGGGCAAAGGATATGAACAGACACTTTACAAAAGAAGACATATATGAGGCCAACAATCATATGAAAAAATGCTCATTATCACAGGTCATTAGAGAAATGCAAATCAAAACTACATTGAGATACCATCTCACGCCAGTTAGAATGGCTATCATTAAAAAATCTGGAGACAACAGATGCTGGAAAGGATGTGGAGAAATAGGAACACTTTTACACTGCTGGTGGGAGTGTAAATTAGTTCAACCATTGTGGAAGACAGTGTGGCGATTCCTCAAGGACCTAGAAATAGAAATTCCATTTGACCCAGCAATCCTATTACTGGGTATATATCCAAAGGACTATAAATTGTTCTACTATAAGGACACATGCACACGAATGTTCATTGCAGCACTGTTTACAATAGCAAAGACCTGGAATCAACCCAAATGCCCATTGATGATAGACTGGACAGGGAAAATGTGGCACATATACACCATGGAATATTATGCAGCCATCAAAAACAAAAAGTTCATGTCCTTTGTAGAAACATGGATGAACCTGGAGATCATCATTCTCAGCAAACTGACACAAGAACAGAAAATGAAATACTGCATGTTCTCACCTATAGGCGGGTGTTGAACAATGAGAACACATGGACACAGGGAGGGGGGCGCTACATACTGGGGTCTGTTGGGGGGAATAGGGGAGGGACAGTGAGGGGTGGGGAGTTGGGGAGAGATAGCATGGGAAGAAATGCCAGATATATGTGAAGGGGAGGAAGGCAGCAAATCACACTGCCACGTGTGTACCTATGCAACTATCTTGCATGTTCTTCACATGTACCCCAAAACCTAAAATGTAATTTAAAGAAAAACATCGCTTATTGCTGGAGGATCAGCAAACACAGGCAGCAGATACATGGTGTGTTTTCGATAGAATTATCTGTCTTGAACCCTTTTCAGGCCACCCAGGTTTTAATTGGAATTAGCAAAATAGGCAATACCAAAGCATCTCCAAGAGTGACTTTTCCATTTTAAAAACTTGTAAAGACTTGAAGGTCATTGAAAATGACCGAAACCTCGCTTTGAAAGGGGAACTAGGATCATGAGGTCAAGAGTTCGAGACCATTTTAGCCAACATGGTGAAACCCCGTGTCTCCTAAAAATACAAAAATTAGCCCTATGTGGTGGCACGTGCCTGTAGTCCCAGCTACTCCAGAGGCTGAGGCAGGATAATCGCTTGAACCCAGGAGGTGGAAGTTGCAGCAAGCTAAGATCACACCACTGCACTCCAGCCCAGTGACAGAGCAAGACGAGAAAGAGAGAGAGAGAGAGAGAGAGAGAGAGAGAGAGAGAGAGAGAGAGAGAGAGAGGAAGAGGAAGAGGAAGAAAGAAGGAAGAAGAAGAAGAAGGAGGAGGAGGAGGAGGAGAGGAAGAGGAAGAAGAGGAGAGGAGAAGAGAAGAGAAAAAGAAAAAAAGGAGGAAGGAAGGAAAGAAAGAAAAGAAAGGGAAACTAGATGATTTTGGCTAAAATTTAACTGAGACTTAAGTAAAACACTCTTTGGATATCCATTTCCAGATCCTCCACCCCCACCCCCTCCCCAGCTGCCCAGCAAAGCAGCAGAGCCCCTTCCTGGGTCCCTTGGTCTGGGCACAATGTCAGCTTTTCCTGCCTGCTCCTCCCTCCATCCTCCTCTGAGTACCCCGCAGCAGTCAGCCCTTCCTTGGTGCTTTCTCTCCTGGCTCCTTGCTTTCTGCTGCACTGGGGGAGACTCTTATTCTGCTCCAATTAGCCAGAACAGTTACTGCTTCTGTGGGATTCAGGCTGAAAACAGAGCCCACGCTGCACAGCGCCATGCCTCCTCCAGCAAACGGCTGTTCAGCCACTCTGTGAGCAGCACCCGTGGGGAGCCTAGTGACCTTCTCACTCCCATCATCCTGTGGGCCACAGTTTCTAAAGCAGACCCACAGACCTGTGAGGCAGGTAGGGTGGGGTTATGTCTAACATCCTCGTTTTACAAATGGAAACTGAGGCACAGGGAGGGTGAGTAAACTGACTAAAATTCTCACAGCTAGAAATGTAAACACCGATATAATTCCAAATCTCAGTGTTTTTATTTTTATTTATGACTTTTTTTGAGATACAGTCTCCCTCTGTCGCCCAGGCTGGTGGTACAATCTTGGCTCACTGAAGCCTCCGCCCGAGTAGCAGGGATGACAGGCACTCACCACCACGCCTGGCTAACTTTTGTATTTTTAGTAAAGACAGGGTTTCACCATATTGGTCAGGCTGGTCTCGAACTCCTGACCTCAAGTGATCCACCCACCTAAACCTCCCAAAGTGCTAGAATTACAGGTGTGAGCCACTGCACCCCGCCCCACATCTGAGTCTTTCCTACCACACCACACTGTATTCCTGCAAGATAATCTGCTCTCCTTTCAAGCTTGCAATAGAGAATTCAGATGTCTGCAATTGAAGGAGTTAAGTGTGCATTTGTTTTAAATAACTGGAAGCTTCCAGGCTGTGGGAATTTGCAAGGCCTACTGCAGGCTGGGTGGGGGACAGGGAATCCTTCACTGTCCCAGCTGTTTTAATTCTCACAGAGCGGATTGTTCATTCTGATCCTCTTGGTGACCCACATGCTGAACAGAGCAGTGGGTGAGTGAACAGAGGAGAGAGGAGAGGGTTCCCCTAGGCTTGCCTTTGCAGTCCAATGCCAGGTGTAAGCCACCACGCCTGGCCTGTAAGGGATGCTTTTTGGGGAAGTGGACACAGCTGGACTGTGAGGGGAGGGAAGGGAAGGATTTCGCAGTGGGAAAATTCAGAAGATTAGAACACTGTGGACATGGTGAGTGACACTGTAAGGATTGTGGCAGGAAGAGGGAGGTACTGAAGGGGCCAGTTCACAAGAGGTGAGTGCAGAGCTGCTCCCTCCAAGGGGAAGCTGATATCCAGAGTGAAGTGGCAAACCCAAGGTCACAGAGGGACAAGAACCCCGTGACCCAGGCTGCCTCTTTCCATTGCCCCACAGTGGCTGAAACAGCAGTGCACTACGGCTCCTCTGACAGGTTCGACGGGTGCAGGGCTCTAAGCCGCCCATCCCAGGGAGTCCTGCAGACGGTCCCCCATCCAAAAGTGGGTGCTGTCCAGCAGCTCCAAGGGAGCTGTCCAAGCAGCCTCATTTGGTGTCATGATCAGCAAGTCACGCCCATGTTTTCCAATCCAGTGGCCACTTTGGTGCACACCCGACTCCTCCTCTCAATGGCATTTAACGTGTTCCCATCCTGCTTAAAACACTTTCCTGCTTTCCCCCTCCCCTGCCACTGCCCTGTCCTCTGGTCTTTCTCCTGCCACGTTCGCCTCCCCCTCTAGAGCGTGAGACGCCTTGCACCTTGTTCCGGGCCGGTCATCATCTCTGCTTTCTCTCTGCAGGTGGCCACACCCCTCCCCATTGTCTTTATGAGCATCTGTATGTTGATGGCCCTCTAAGGACTCAGTCACCCTTCTGAGCTCCCAATTCACATACCTGAGGTTAGCCTGACATTTCTATTTGGTTGCCTAATGAACACACCAAGCCTGACATGAATTCTTCACTCGTAACCTGAAACAGGTTATTTCCCCAGAATGGCGGATTCACACCTGCCTCAGCCACACACCCCATCACAAAACCAGAAGCCTAGGAGTGCTCCCGTCACCTTCCTCTTTCTTTCACATCTGTGATTCCAAAATAAAGACCTACCTGTATGCTTCTCTTCTTCTCCCTGCCCCCGCCCACCAGCACCTCCCTCCTGGACTGTTCCCATTGCCTCCTAACTGACCTTCCTACTTGCATGCCTGTCATCATCTGCCCATTTTCAACATGGCTTCCAGAGAACAAAATGTATGATGATAAGGTGAAGTTTGCACAAAATGCTCCAGTGCTTTCCCCTTGTACCCAGGATTCAACCTCAGGCCCCTCCCAGGGCTGCCCAAGCCCTACCAGAGACCTGCCCCTGCTGCCTCCCCAACCTCCTCGGAGCCATCTCCCTCTCCCTCTGGCTCCCCGCCTCCCTGGTCAGCTGCTGCCCCCTGGATCACACCCAGCTCCCCCCAGGACCTCAGCCCTGGCTGCTCCAGACCTTCCACTTGCTCCCCTGCCTTCTCGCAGCTTCCAAAGATCATCTTCCCAGAGATGTGCTCCCTGACACTGTGTAAACTGAGTCTCCCTAGCGTGCTCCAGCCAGCACCCTGTTTACTTCCCTCACAATGCTAACAAGCACCTGCATTCTATTTGTATTTGTGGTTGTTTGCTTGTTTGTTCTGTCTCCCCCACCAGAAGTTCCAGGAAGGTGAGGGCCATGCCTTCCCAGTACCTGGCTAACAAGGAAGGAAGGGAGGGAGGGAGGAAGGGAGGGAGGGTAGTACTTCACCTGCTGGTTTACATGCCTGTCTCTGCCCACCCTGGTAGAATCCTTTAAGAGAGGGACCCCCTCTGACAACCTCTGTTCTCAGTGGGCCTGAAGAACAGAGGCCCCTAGAGAGTGAGGACAGGGTGTTATGGGAGAGGGTGAGGGGCTCCTCCAGCAGGGCTTGTCATGCACAAAGGAAAACAGGGCAGGGGTTCTTATCTGTGGTTTCAAGCCCCGTGGCCACATGCACACTCCTCTCCCAGGGGCACACCTGTCATCATCTGCAGGGAGGGCTGCAGACCACAGCATCTCTTAGCCACTCCTGAGCCTAAAGTCCAGTGTCAACCACAGCACAGGGCTTAGCAGGAGGCAGGGGTGCTGCCTTGCCCGGAGAAGCTCTGGTTCTGGGCACCTGAGCACTCCAATGAGACATGCAAGCCAGAAGCCAGCTGGTGGGCCTTACTGGCCCTGGACCACAGAGCCAGCCTTTTACAAAATGAGAGACAGCTCTGGGCCCACAATGGAGCCCATCTGATTCAGGGGACAAATCCCAGCTTCACCCTCTGCAGAACAGTGCCCTGGAGCTTGCCTGTTGTGGAATCCCTAGCCTAGACTGCAATGGTAGCAAAACACCAGCACCCAACACATCAGCCAAGGCTCCAGAGTTGTCAAAGCTGTGCAGTTTAACAGACAGAAGGTAACTTTCATTGAGAACCAGCTGTGTACAGTACCTGATCCTGCGCTGGGGGGATGGGAGTCTAGAGACAAAACAATAATAACACCCTCTGCCTTAAAGGAACCAAAGACTCAAACTCTAGGTTACAAGTTTTCCTCTTCACACCAAGTGGAATCCAGTGAGCTCAGGATAAAGGGGAGAGATGAAGTTGGGATTTGTAGAGGGCTGAGAGGGACCAGAGGATGGGTCATTGTCAAAGTTCTGCCTGGACCTCTCAGGCCTCTTTACGCACGGTGCATCCTCCCCAGCTCCTTTCTCTGTGCTTTTTTCTTCAATCACCTGCACCTGTGACTCTTGAGCCCTGCTCTCTGGCTACTGAAGCCACAGCCCCACCTGCACAGGAAGAGACAGTGCCTGAACATTTCTGGCACTTGTCAGGGTAGCCCAGAGCCAATCACTGGTGCAGGAAGAATGCCCAACTATGGAGTGAGAGCACACTGAGTGTAATTGATGCTCCAGAGCTCCTCACAGGATCAGCCCAAGAAGTCAGAAGTTCACTTGGAATCTGACTCTTGCCTGACTTCCTCCCTCCCTGTCCTGCTTCCCCCACACCCAGTTAAATCTATACTGGACTTTCTTCCTTTCCATCCATTGATTTCACAACTCAATCCAAGATCAACAATTCAGCCCTTGTGAATGCTCTCTCCAACCCTCCCAACAGGTCCCAGCCTCTCCTGGCCCACCCCACAGATGAGAGCACAGAGGTGCCAAAGGCAGGTGTGGAAGCTGCAGGCAGAGATGACTCCTGCCTCTCCAGGGGAGAGGCTCAGACCTGTTGCGTTCCAGGCTTCCTTGTCTCCCCCGAGCCCCCGCCCCTGCTTCCTTCATGCCGCTAGCCATTCTAATTAATGAGCAAACATTCTTTGCAAAACAATGTTTAAACACCTTAGCATTAATTTAATCAAATATTTAATTGCCCTGTAATTAATCATCTAAGCTTAATGAATTGAGCCTCCATCTCTGGGAGTTGGGTTTATCTCAATGACTTCTGAAAATAAGTCTGTGATGGGGCCTCTTGGAACCAGACTTCGTGCTCCCATTTGGAGCTGCTGGGTGATGGGGCCTATCCCCTCATAGTCTAAAGGAGGTCTCCTGCTCCCTTTCCCCAGCAAACAGCCTGAGCTCAGCTCTCTGAGGCTGAGGAGGCACAATACTCACTGGGAGAAGCTGGTTGGTTAAGACTTAGAGCCTGGGGCCAAGTCTCTCCAGAGTGGGGAAGGCTGAATAAGCTGGGACAGGTCTCGCTCTCCTAACTGTGTGCCCTCAGGCAAGTCACACACCCTCTGCAAATCTCGGCATCTTAGTCTGTGAAACGCCAGTCTCCCTGGGCTCTGGAGAGATTCAAGTTCTCAAAAGAGGGTAAAAAGGCTGTGTAGATTATAAAGCGCTCTGCACCAGCGAGGAGGTGCCAGAAGCCCCCTCTCCGCTGTCTTCAGAGTCCTGAAAGCATGGAGCCCAGCAGGCAGTTTGAGAGATGACCTAACCCAGAAGGCTCGGCCCACTGCCTGTCACAGTGCAGGCTGGCAGTGACCCACCATCAACAGAGCATCTGAGGAGCGGAAGGTTGACCTCCTGCCTGTGCTGGTGCATGGAAAAACTCAGTCAAGCTGACAGGAGCCTCAGAGCCCCAGAAATAGGGAGGATCCCTGTGCACCTACTTCTCAGTCCTGCCCTTCCCCTAGGATGCTGGGGAGTGGGGGGAAGGCCAGGGAAGCCATGAGCTACTGTGGATGCTTCCCAAGAAACCAGGACAAAGGAGGTCCCCCGAGGATAGAGATCTAATAATAGCTAATACTTGGTAAGCACTTCTGATGTGCAAGGCCCTGCCCCAAGACCTTACATGAGGTCACTCATTAAGTCCATACGATAAGCCCTGTCATTGGGTAGGGCCAGCCTAGATCATTGCCCTCATTATTCCCCACCTATCTTACAGATGAAGAAGTGGAGGATTAAGGGCTAGGCAACGTGCTCAAAGCCTCAGAGCAAGGAAGAGATGAAGCCAGCATCTGAACTAAAGCAGTCTGCCTGCAGGGGTATGCTTTAAACCCTGTGCATCCCTCCTCTTGGAGGAGATGGAGGCTCTGATAGGGCCTGAGCAAGTCAGTCATTGCCTGAAAGGCCACGCACAGACAACAGACAGATGGGCAGCACTCCTCTGACAGGGCCCCTGCCCCCCCCGCCCCCTCTACCCCCTGCAGTGGAAGATTGAAGCAGCCTCTCTCAGGAGCCTGGAGGGATCACAAGACACAGTGTCAGCCACCTTAACTCACTCATAAGCTGGCTGAATTTCCATCTGTCTCTGCACCAAAAAGAACATCAGAGGACAGATTCTTAACTTCCCACTGTTGGCCTTCTTCTGACCTAGACCTGCCTTCTTCTGAAGGCATCTAGACTTTCTGGAGTGGCATCTGTTGGGGGAAAATTAGCCCATAGACAGACACAACCTCTGACCTAACATCTGAGCCTTCAGCTACACTTGGAGCAGAGGATTGATTAACTTCAGCCTGACTTAGGAGCTGCCAGGCCACATGCTTCCCCTGGAGTTATTTATGCCACCCCATTAGCTCAGGAAAGGCAGAATTCATAGAGCCATCATGGCCTAGGAACTCAGTGAAATTAATATCACTGGGACTGAAATACACATGAGGCCTGTGCCACCTCCATTTAATTAGGAATGAAGGGACGGAAGGGGAGTGCCAGGGTCTGGGTTAGAGGGGACAGGCTTCTCCTAGCACATGGGTCCTGCATTTATCCTGGGCTCTCCACCCACACGCCCTCCCTCCCCCACCCCCACCAAAGTCCAATTCACATCATATCAGTAAATCCTTGCCTCAGCTCCTTTCCCTGGGCTCCCAGCCTCTGGGATCACCCAACCCCGACACGCTCTATGAAGTTTCAGGACCTGGGACAGAGCAACAAAGGCTCATCGAGTCAATCAATGAATGCAGAGATGGAGCCACCCTTTTCAACAGTTCCTTGAAAACTGTTTAATAATATAGAAAGAAAACTTTCTAATAAATGCCTTAAGAGCAGAGCAAGTAGTTCACACCTGTAATCCCAGAACTTTGGAAGGCCAAGGCAGGAGGATAACCTGAGGTCAGGAATTTGAGACCAGCCTGACCAACATGGAGAAACCCCTTCTCTACTAAAAATACAAAATTAGCTGGGTGTAGTGGCACATGCCTGTAATCCCAGCTTCTCAGAAGGCTGAGGCAGGAGACTTGCTTGAACCTAGGAGGTGGAGGTTGCGGTGAGCCGAGATCGTGCCATTGCACTCCAGCCTGGGCAACAGGAGCAAAATTCTGTATCCAAAAAAAAAAAGAGCAGGGCAATATGAGCCTGGTGGTGGGCCAGATCTCTGCATCAGGTCAGGGCATGGGAATGAGCTGCTTGTGCAGCTCCTTTAAAGTCAGAGCTTTACATTGGTTTCCTGGGACTTCTGCATCAAAGCACCACACCCCATGACTTCAACACTATGCATTTGTCTCACAGTTTTGGAAGCTGGAAGTCTGAAATCTAGATGTCATCAGGATTGGTTCCATCTGAGGGCTATGAAGGATGGGTCTGTTCCAGGCCTCTCTCCTGAGCATGTAGATAGACACCAGTAATACTGGATTAGGGTTCACCCTGATAACCTCATTTTAACTTGATAACATCTATGAAGACCCTATCTCCAAATAAAGTCACATTCCGAGGTTCTAGTGGTTACGGTTCCAACACATACATTTATAGATACACAGACACACACACACACACACACATATACATATATGTACACACACACATACACATACACACATATATTTATGGCAGGGAATACAATTCAACCCCTAACAGGCTTTCATTTCCATTCTCGTTGTGTTCCTGTTATGCATAGCTCTTCCAGAAGCACGCAGGTAGGAGGGGTGGGTGTCAGGACAGGATCAAGCCTCCTGTTCCCCAGCCATAATGCATCTAAATGGCATCACAGCCTTGACTCCCTTCCAGACAAGCCAGGACCAAAGAGCTCTGGGTGCAGGAACTTTCAACTAACGGATCTTCTGATTCTCCATGGCAAGGGTCACCTCACGCCAGCCTCCCCTTCTTTCGACCAAAAGGCTGGACTCAGTCCTCTAGACTTTCCACTGCTGAAATTCACGAACTCATTCATTTGTGCATTTATTTAACAACGTTTTACTGAGCAAGTACTCAATCACAGGTCCACTGTGGTGCTCCAGGGACATACAGTGAACAAGGCATGGACTCTGCCTTCCAGGGGCTCCCAGCCAAGTGGCAGATGCAAACAAGAAAATGGGCAATGCCAACATTACAGGAGAAAGCCTAAGGGAGGGGGAAGCAGAAGATGACTCTTTCAGAGGCTCCAGACCAGATTCTGGAAAAATTCTAATCTTTAAACTGGGATAGGCAAACTATGGCCTGCTTGTCTGCCTTCCTTTACAAAGACAGCCTACTTCCTGTCTTTGCAAATAAAGTTTTATTGACACACCACCACACCCATTCATTTACATTTTGACCATGGCTTCTTTTGCATGACAAGGACAAAGATGAGTATTTGTGACAGAGACTGCACAGCCTGCAAATCTAGATGATTTTCTGTCTGACCCTTCAGAGAAAAGATGTGCCTGCCCTTGATTTAAACCAGGAGAACTGCAAAGCTGCAGTCGCCTCCAAGGATCTTATGTCATGATCATGACCAAAGACGCCCAGTGACCAACCAGTGGGAAGATGGGAGGTATGTCCTGGCCAGTTTCTCATCTGGTTTTGGTTGCTGGGTGACTTTCGATAAGGCAGCTTTTCCTCTCTGAGGCTCAGTTTCCCTATCTGAAAGGAAAAACAAGTGGAGCAGGTGATTTTATAATTCCCATCAGCTCTGAGCCACTGGGTTTGGGTTGAAGCAGTTCTTTATCCTTTCGGAGGCTCTGTGGCCCTGCAAAAGCTCTGTGACCCCACAGGTGAGCTTTGTGGTCTCAGAGAGGCCTTGTAATTACTCTAGCGAGCCCAGAGAAAGGAGGCCATGAGAATTATTAGGGCAACCAAGACCCAGGCATGCTAAATTATTTCTCCTGGTGATGCCCTTTTGCACAGAATATAGTACTGGAAATGAAGACCACGTGTGCCCAGCAACAAAGCATCCCAATAAAAAATGGAAAACAAAGGTACTGCTTTGTCTATTAAATGCCAAACATCCAGGACTTTCCAGATAACCAGATGCTGATCACCACCCTGTAGAAGAGAGGCTCATGGAGTTAAAGAGTGCAGGACAGAAGCTCACGCGGTGGCTCACGCCTGTAATCCCAGCATTTTGGGAGGCCGAGGAGGGTGGATCACTTGAGGTCAGGAGTTCGAGACCAGCCTGGCCAATATGGTGAAACCCCATCTCTCCTAAAAATACAAAAATTAGCTGGATGTTGTGGCATGTGCCTGTAATCCCAGCTACTCTGGAGGCTGAGGCAGGAAAATTGCTTGAATATGGGAGGTGGAGGTTGTAGTGAGACAAGATCATGCCACTGCACTCCAGCCGGGGCAACAGAGTGCCACTCTGTCTCAAAAAAAAAAGAGTGCGGGAGTGAGATTCAGGAGACTGTTCTCCTTCCAGGAGGTTCTGCCATGAGTAGCCAGGTTACCTCAGTCAAGTCATCACCCTCTTTGTATTCCAGTGTTCTCACCTTCAACGAGGATGGTGATAACCTCCACATGGGGCATTGGGAAGATTAAATGAGATGATGAGTACAAATATAGTCTGCAGCATGTAGAACATTCACTAAAATTTTTCTTTTTTTTTGAAACAGAGTCTCGCTCTGTTTCCCAGGCTGGAGTGCAGTGGCATGATCTCAGCTCGCTGCGACCTCCACCTCCCTGATTCAAGTGATTCTCCTGCCTCAGCCTCCTGAGTAGCTGGGATTACAGGCACATGCCACCACGCCTGGCTAATTTTTGTATTTTTAGTAGAGACTGGGTTTCACATGTTGGTCAGGCTGGCTCAAGCTCCTGACCTCGTGATCTGCCCACTTCAGCCTCCCAAAGTGCTGGGATTACAGGTGTGAGCCAATGTGCCGAGACCCCTAAAATATTATTACTAGATTGTCTTCACGTTTGCACAGAAATTCATCCTTTGCACATTTTCACACAGACCAATTAATGTGACAAGAAAACAGAGCCCAGAGAAGTTTAATGACTTACCCCAGGACACACAGATAATAAATGGTCGAGTTGGGACTCAAATCCAGAGCCTCTTATCCCACTTTCAAAGCTCTTTCTCCCTCAGCACGCAGCTCCTTCCTCTTGATCATCTTGTTCCCATGTCCCCATTGTCTCCTCATGACACGTTACAGCTGGTGCTCATTAAATGTGTGCAGATGGAGAAATGAGTTCCAGTTTTCAGTTCTTCCTGCTGCTCCCTGTGGAGAGGTCATCCTCCCTCTACCTCCCCTCCCCAGAACCATCTCATCCTGAATTCCACCTTCCAGGCCCTTTGGCCTTCTGAGTTTCCCTCGTCCTCCACCCTGAGTCCTTCCTCTGTAGCTTCCTGGCAGGCATGAGCCCTGCCTGAACTGTGAGGTGGTGAGGCAGGTGGTGAATCAAATCACAGAGACAATGTTCCTGAGAGGCTGTGCTGCCCCATACACACAGGTGGCAAACATTTAAAGGAAGGCTTTAACTATATGGTGAAGGTATAAAACACCTGTGACAAGCAATCTCTTTCCTTCTGGTCCTCACTAAACTTCCTCCCCTTCCTTTCTAGCCCTGGGCTCCAACCCTTTGCCCTCACAGATTCCCTCCAGACAGGCCAAGTATAGGTATTTCCCGGGGTGAAAGGGAGCAGGTAGCAAGAAAAGTAACAGGGCCACATGGGCACCATGGATACAGAACCCACGGAGCAGGCGGTGTCTATGACATGGAGTCCAGGGACACCCTGGGCACAGTGAGCCCTGAGGAACGAGGCTCCTCTCCCTGCGTGGGAATCCCACGGCGGGTAGAGCATCACAGGGGGGTGCAAGTGCTTATAGAAGAAAACTATGGGGCCTTGGAGCAAGTGTTCCCTTGTTCTTTCTGCCAGTCTTTTTGTCCTGAGCTCTAGAGATTCAGAGACAAGAAAGACCACGTCTCAAGATCTAGTGGCAGGGCAGAGACAAAAGCAAAATGGGTTATCATTTACAAGGCAAAGAAATAAAAAACCATATTATGGCCAGATGAGAACCAAGTCTGAGGGAGGATAAAACTACTTTGGGCATGTGAGGCCTTGGAAACATGGGCTCCTGGGTACCCTTTCCAAACAAGTTACTTCAAGACATGTCAATAAAATGAGAAGAAGGAAGGGAAGGGGTGGGGAGAGGAGGGGAGGAGAGGGGAGAGGAAGGAAAGGGAGGGGAGGGGAGGGGAGGGGAGGGGAGGGGAGGGGAGGAGAGGAGAGGAGAGGGGAGGGGAGGGGAGGGGAGGGGAGGCTATAGAATAAATGAATTGGTACAAAAAATCCAGGGTCAAATGAGAAAAAATACTTAAGAGTTATGTAACATATCTAGATAGCAATCAATTTGTACAGCAGGAACCTATGAGTTCCAAGAGGAAAAAAGAGAGAGAGAAGGCATTCTAAGCAATGTTTGTAACATAAACAACAAATAATTTTAACATTGATAATAAGCAAAGAATTCCTATACATCAGTAAGGAAAAGAGGACTAGGCAGGGGTTATGAAAAGGCAATCTCACCAGGCCCAGTGGCTCATGCCTGTAATCCCAGCATTTTGGAAGGCCAAGGCAGGAGGATCACCTGAAGTCAGGAGTTTGAGACCAGCCTAGCCAACATGGTGAAACCCTGTCTCTACTAAAAATACAAAAATTAGCCAGGCGCAGTGGCACGTGCCTGTAGTCCCAGCTACTCAGGAGGCTGACAGGAGAATTGCCTGGAGACAGGAGAATTGCTTGAACCCATGAGGCAGAGGCTGCAGTGAGCTAAGAACACACCACTCCACTCCAGCCTGGGCAACAGAGCAACACTCTGTCTCAAAAAATAATAATAATTGTAATTTCTATGAGACTAGGGAAAAATTAACATGTATAAAAATTACATAACTAAAGACAGCCTGAAGCTGGGTACAGTGGCTCATGCCTGTAATCCCAGCTACTTGGGAGGCTGAGGCAGGAGAGTCGCTTAAACCCGGGAGGCAGAGTTTTCAGTGAGCCGAGATCGTGCCACTGCACTCCAGCTTGGGTGACAGAGCAAGACTCCATCTCAAACAAAACAAAGAAAAAGAGAAATAAAAGAAAAGGCAATCTACCCACAGCACAGGGAACTATAAATGGCCAATGGCACAGGACACATTCTTCAATCTCTTTAGTAAGCAAAGAGATACAGCCTACAGCAATGACAAGGGTCCACTATCCACCTATTAGTTTTCAAATGTGGAAACATAAAGTGCTGGTCAGGGCATTTCTCTCCTCACTTGGGGTGGGAGTATGTACATGGGTATGGGCTTTTTGAAGGACAATCTGTCAGTATCTGATGAAAGTTTAAACAGCTTGGCTCTGTTTAAAGGGAGGGAGGAGGGCAAGGGTTGTTCCTCTCACCTTCAAATCTCCTGCCAGTGCCCCACTTTGCTGCACACCAGTCCCACAGATGCTGGGAGACCCAGTGGGTTAGGATCAGCCTCCCTGCCAGGAAAAAGGGAGCCAGGGCAGGGAACAGATGTCACAATAAACCCACACATGACCAGCTCAGCTGTGTTCCATTGTTTGTGTTTTTTACACACACCATTCATGTTACCTGTAGAGCAGTAGTCTGGTGTGTGATTAGACCACAGTTGGTGGGAATGTAAATTAGTTCAGCCTCCGTGGTAAGCAGTTTGGAGATGTCTCAAGTAACTTAAAATAGAACTACCATTTGAACCAGGAATCCCATCACTGAGTTTATACTCAAAGGAATATACATTGTTCTTCCAAAAAGACACACACACTGGTATGTTCATTGCAATGCTATTCACAATAGCAAAGACATGAAATCAATCAATCCAGGTGCCTGCGTGCGGTGGATTAAACTTTAAAAATGCAGTACATATCCACCATGGAATACTACACAGCCCTAAAAATGAATGAAATCATGTCCTTTGCAGCAACATGGATGCAGCTGGAGGCCATTTCCTAAGCAAATTAATGCAGAAACAGAGAACTAAATATTGCACATCCTCACTTCATAAGTAGGAGCTAAACATTTGGTACACACAGACACAAAGCTGGGGTAGGGAGGGAGGAGGACAAAGGGTTGAAAAACTGCCTATCAGACACTATGTTCATGACTTGGGTGATGGGATCCTTGGAAGCCCAAACTTAGCATCACACAATGTACCCATGGAACAAGGCTACACATGTATACCTGAATCTAAATATTCTTTTAGGATTAAAAAAAAGACACAGGATATGTACCCATTTTCCTGTGTATGAACACTAAGACTCATTTCTAGCTTTGTGGCATTTCAAAGTGTTTTAGAAAACATGACTGTCCACCATTTGTGTACAGTACATTTCCTGTACACAAATATGTTTCTCTCTGGGACAGATGTGTGGACATGAGATTCCTAGGTTGAGAAGATAAAAAGGCAAAGCAAAGGAAACACCAGGAGATTGTGTTCATGCTGCCTGCTTTGGACAGAGTGGCTGATTCGCTCTGTCTCTGGCTCCAGCTTCTATCAAACATCCCCTTCCACAGGCCCTGCTCCTACCAGGTGACCCTGGCTCCTGTGCTCCAATCCCACCAGCTCCTTCCCTTGTCCACAGCTCTGGGGTGGAGGAGTTCTCTCCCTTCTCTGGGCCATCTCGCCTTCCCTGTAGCTCTTTCAGCTCCTTGCACACCTCAGTAGCTTGCTCCCTGTATTAACGTTTTTCTATTAATATCCATCTGGCATGGATTTTGTTTTCCTGGATAAACCCTGACTGACATAGGCCACAGTCAGGAGTTTGGATTGTAACCAAGTGCCAAGAATTTTATGCAGAAGAGTGTCATGATTTAGTTTCTGAACTAAACCTGTGACGTTGGCCATGGTGTGGAGGTTAAGTGAACAAAAGCGTGGAGTGCTGTGAAGAGGCTGATAGAGCAGAGGCTTGCACAAGGGTAATAGCAGGGAATTGAGACAAACAGAGGGCTTTGCAGTATTTTACAGTGATGGATGTGGGAGTAAGTGAAGGAGCGGAGTAAGGAATGAAGCCCAGATTTCTGGGTAGTGGCTCTGCCATTTGCTGAGGTAGGAAAAGGAGGGGATTTTTATACATGGAATGCTGAGAATATATGAGTTTTTCTTTACTAAACACCTTCTCTCTTTTTTTTTTTTTTTTTTGAGACAGAGTTTCACTCTTGTTGCCCAGGCTGGAGTGCAATGTCAAAATCTCTGCTTATTGCAACCTCTGCCTCCCAGGTTCAAGCGATTCTCCTGCCTCAGCCTCCTGAGTAGCTGGGATTACAGGTGCCCGCCACCATGCCTGGCTAATTTTTGTATTTTAGTAGAGACCAGGTTTCTCTATGTTGGTCAGGCTGGTCTTGAACTCCTGACCTCAGGTGATCCTTCTCTGTGCCAGTGCCCTCCTTCTTGTCTCCTATAGCTTCTGGCGCTACAGGGGGAAATAAATACCACCTGTGCAGGCACCTTTGGAAACCATACAGCTATCTCCTTAAAAAAACAAAACAAAAGACACAGTGACCACAGAGAGGAGCTGGGAAGGATAGTGAAGGGTGAGGGCATTTCTGGGACCCATCCCTCCTCTTTGTGGCTCCAAGGGCAAGGTTCCCATCACTAGCTAATGCAGCTGCATGATAGCACAAAACACCACCAGCTGCCCCGTGGCATGCCTACTAGCTATCGGGCCGTGTGCTGGGGACTTTATACGCTTTCTTTCTGACTCTCTGAAGTGGTAGTCGGCAATTTTAACTTGATTTTCAGAGTCAGACATGGTAGAAAGTCACTTTGGTCCCCCTATGGTTGTATCTTGTATTTTTGAAAGCCCACACTGGGTAGACTATTACATCATGTTGACAATATAAATTAGACCGATTAGAGGCTGACAACATCACTGGGAATGACACACTATTTAGTAGCTGGCATTATTGCCTGTTAAATTTATACATGATAAAGTGCTTTCTGTCTCTGCCCAGTGATACTTTGACACCAACCCAAATCATAAAAAAATGTTGTGGTGTGAGCCATAGGCCAATTATTAACTGTCCCTGAGAGGTCACTCAGCCCTTCCAGCCCTGCTGACAGATTGGTCTTTGGTGAAATTATGAAATGGGAGAAGCTTATTTTTCTATTCTTGGGAAGCTACGGATCTCCCCAGCTCCCAGTTCCCCAGTAGAGAAGCCATCACTGTACATGGGAAAAACCCTCAGCACTAATAGGCCAGGTTCCGTTTTCTGGCTAACTTCATGCCGTTCCTAATTCACTTATTGTCTCTAAGCTTCAGTTTCCTCATCTAAAAAAAGAGAAACTTGACCTTTCTATACTATGGGAGTTTTCTACAGATTGAATGAGCCAGTGAATATGAACACACTTCGTGTTGGTCAACCTTTGCTGTGTGACAAGCAACCACACAAAATCTCAGAGTCAGTACACATGTATTTCCTTTACATATCTGGAGGTCAGCTAAGACTTGTCTGATCAGAGCTAGACTGGCTGAGTGGTTCTGCTTTAGGCGATGGGTTTGGTTGGAATGGGTTCCCTGCCATACATTGGGCTCTGGCGTGTTCCTTGTATGTTTACCCTGGAGCTTGGGATTAAAAGGAATCATCTGCTGGTGAGAAGCTCTTCTCATGGCAATAGCAGAGGTGCAAGTGGGTGAGCCCAGCTGCACAAACACGTTTCACGTCCTCACTTGCATCATGTATGTTAATCTTCCAAAGTAGGTCACATGGCCACACCCCTAGCCAAGGAGTGAGCAAATAAACTCCCACGTATATGGAGAAGAGGGAGTAAGTGTTTTTAAACAATAATCCAATCTACCACCTCCTTGTTCTGTATGTACTATAAGAAAGGACTGTTCCTTATCACGATTTTTTCAACCCCACTAAGGACAGAAATGTCAGATATCTCGTTTTGGCCTCACAGCAACTGGTCGGGCTGTAGTTAATCCAACTGACCATCAGTCCCCTGGACAAACTGGCTCTTCGGTTGTGTCCAGCGAAATTGATTTCCACGGGTGCATTGGGCCCCATGCATCCTGTCTGTGCTACATGATGCGTTAGAAAGTCACCAGCTTTAGCTACCTACCTCTTTGCAAAAGGTAGGGTTCTCCAGGGAGCTTCCTTTCTTATTCCTTTTTTCTCCCTGCTCAACGTCCTCGGGCTAGAAGCTACATAATAACCACCAACACGTACACAGACCTTTACTGAGAGCCAAGTGCTTTTATAGATTGTAGGAAGTAGAAAAGTTCCTTTTTAAAGTTTCCTTTCTTGTTAAAGAATAAATCATAAGTGAGTTAATAACTCTTTGTTAAGCCCTATCCTATGTAGCTGTTAAACATGCCACGCTTATAGGCACGTAGTATATTTTACGTCCTTGTACTTTAACCAAAATATCTGTGCTGGACGTGCTCACAGGCATGTCCCAGCTTTCTATTGCTTTTACCTGTTTAGAAAAGTTTTAAGTTGTTAGCCAATCGGGTTTTAGTTTAGATTGTGAGGTCTGGCTCCAGCCAATGGAGATCAGACACAGCATTAAGGACAGCCCCAAATGTGTAAGGGATAAACTCGTGTGTTTTCCTTTATTCATTGTACTCTCATGGCACCATGGCTAGGGAGGGTACCCTTCCTGCAGTCCAGGAAGTAAAAATTGCTTTGCTGAAAGATCTTTTGTCTCAGTGCTAATTTTTCTTTGTGGCACCAAGCATATGTTTCCAACATCTATTTCCAGCATAGAGGTAATCCATTTTGTATCCCTAATAGCCTTTAATCATGCCCATTCCACAGATAAGGATCCCCTGGGTCACATCAATAAGGAGTGTGAGACCTAGGATTTGAACCTCTCTTGCCTGATTCTGGTGCTCAGGATCACCCTTCCCCCAGTCCAAGCAGGGGTTTCCTGCTCACCGAGTCTTGATCTCCTCCTGCCTGACTTCACAGCACTCCCCAGGGTAATGTCAGCTCCATGTGACGGCCTATCTACCACATCCACAACGGTTTAATTTCTGTCGTTTATGTGAACAGAAATTACTCACTAAAATTTAATTTGGTAAATTTCAGTCTTTGTAAGCAGTGAATTCAATGACGACACAGCCTGGCAAGTCAGCAGTTACTCAGGCGATTTCCGAGCCACCAGCCCCCCACCCAGATAACAAAGAACGCCCAGCCTCTCAGCCTGTTTTAAATTCACATTCCTTCATTATTATGTCAAGGGAAGTCATTATGGGACTGAAGAAAATGCTTCCTGTCTAGAAAAATAAAACGCAGTCGTGTGCGGCGGATTAGCATTTTCTGTCGGGTACTAAATGGGGAACTCTCAAGGAGCGTGATTTCTGAATTATGTGGTTTGATGATTATTTAGCCATGTTGGCTGGTGATAACTATTTATCTGGTCCAGAGCAACACAGTTCAAGAGGCCTGTCCTTATAACCCCTTGGAGGCTGCTGCCAGGTCCTTGGCTCCCAGAATTTTCTGCGAAAGGGCAATGGGGGGTGGGGAGCTGATGGGAGATGGGGGGTGGGGAGCTGATGGGAGATGGGGGCAAGTTTCTCAGGCTGGCACTGATGCCTAGAATCTGCACAAATTTGCCTACACAGACTAGACACCAGTAGATTTCCTGCAATTGGTGTGTGTGTGTTTGTGTGTGTGTGTGTGTGTGTGTGTGTGTGTAAAAGACAGAGAGAGATAAGAGAGAGACTGAGCGATTCATCCTAGACCTGTTAATCAGGTTGTTTAAGCCAATGGGGCCATGGGGCTTTCAAGGCAGGCACAATATTCTATGTATCTTTGCACCCCCAGTGCCTAGCACAGCACCTGGCACTTTTGTATAACCATGGTTTTGAGGCCAATTGTCAAATGCAATTGACCACCAGGATGTGAGCTCCACCTGGACTTCTCCCTATTAGATTTACTGCTGTATCCTCAGCTCCAAGGCCAATGTCTGGCAAAGAGATAAGGCTCAATAAATACTTGCTGCATTTCGTCTGAATTTGCATTGAGGTATGAAAGGCAAGAAGAGTTGCTAGGACAAAAGAAACCGAGGCATGTTTTGGGAAGGGGGCCAGGACAGAGGAGCCCATGGGGGCTGAAATACAGGGTGGAAAGTTGTTTTGCCCGAAGAAGAGAAGGCTTGGGGTCAGAACCATGCCTTCTTTCCTCCGAATACTACCCTGGAGCAGGATTGGCCCCAACCTGGGTGGCCTGCAGAGAGGGGAGGCTGTTGCTGGTAGACACTTTTTGAGGGGGGATAAAAGGAAAAAGTTTCTAAGAAAGCCATCCAAGGAAGGAATGGCTTTCCCTAAGAGTTAGTGAGCCCTCAGGTGTCAGGAAAGGCTTGACTTTGGGAGAATGTTGGAGTGGAAAGTATAACACAGGGGTGTCTAGTCTTTTAGTTTCCTTGGGCCACATTGGAAGAAGAATTGTTTTGGGCCATGCATAAAATATATTAACACTAATAGCAGCTGATGAGCTGAAAAGAAAAAAATCATTTAAAAAAAATCTCATAATGTTTTAAGAGAGTTAACAAGTGTGTGTTGGGCCACATTCAAAGCCATCTGGGCTGTAGGACTTGGGTTGGGCAGGCTTAATATAGGATAAGACAGAAGGCCAAAGTAAGGGACCTTTGAGGTCCCGTGAGAGCCTGCGACTTAGAGTCCATATTTGATTGATTTGCTTCTGCTAATTCAGAGAAAGATGAATCTATTTTCCTGGATCAAGGAGGGATGCTGAACTTGACCTTGAAGATGCTGAGATGAGGTAACTGTGGTCAGAAGAGTTACAATGGACAGGACCATGTGGGAATAATCCCATGTTATGTGGCTTGGTGGAGTAAAATGTGCCATAGGCACACTATAGGTGAGGGAGAAAAGATTGGAGTTACTGAGTCTGGAGAACCCTGGAGAAGGGCAGGGAGGCCAGAGAAATCAGGGAGACCTCCCTGGAAGAGGTCAGGTGGAGAGACTAGAGTGCTGAGGAAGCCCTGGGGAGGTGAGTCTGAAGGACTGTGCGTAACTAGCCGAAGTTGTGGAACCAGCGATCCGGCTCTTACCAGCAGAGAGTGGTTAAAGACACACCAGGAAGAGAAGCCACAAGTGAGCCAGGTAGTTAGAAAAGAGTGTGATCTCTCAGCAAGGGGAAGAACCAAGGCTGGAGAGAAAGTAGCACCTGGTTGGCCTTTTGAGAAAGCACTGCCAGCAAAGAGCTCTCACATCTTAGCAGCAACCAAGGCAATTGGCCATGACCTCTGATAGAGGCAGAGGCAGCGGCAGCTAGAGAACTCTGATAGAAGGTTTTAGACGCCGACAGTCCTGGTTTGAAGTTCAGACTCAACCACATTCTGAATGTGTGATCCTGGCCAAATGGTTTAACCTCTGAGCCTTAGTTTCTTCATCTGTAAAATAAGTATTAAAAAAAAATCTCTCCAGCCCTCCAGGAGCTGGTGTGATGGTTAGATGGGGTCATGGCTGTCAGCATGATATGTAAACTATGAAGTGCCCTGTGCTTATGGAGGCAGCCGCTAATGGCATGGTAAGGCAGAAGCTGAATTGGAGACAGGAACTGCCTGGGGCTCCAAGTCAAGCCTTGAACTTACCATCAAGCTGGAGAAAACTTTGTTCTTCAATGTAGGGATTGTCCTGATGGGCCTGGCAGTGGTCCCACGTTTCAGCGGCTGTCCTAAGGACAAGTTCATGTGAGGATATCTGCTCTTCTTCCATTCTGCAAGTCAGTGTCAGACCAGTGTCATGAAGTGGTGACCTGCAGCTGTCCACAGCTGGCAGACCACCTGTCCCTGATGGCCACCATGAAGCCAATGTGTCCATGACTCCCCAGGACCTTGTCCCCAGCCTCCCTTGCTGTGTCACAGTGAAGTCATTTTTCAAATTTAACACTCTTGTAGAGGCTCCTCCAGGAGGCAGCCACTGATGACTTTGAATTCAACTTGTGGATTTGGATCTTCAGCCCTGACCCCTCCTCTAAACCCCAATTAGAGATATCCAACCTGCCTACTTGATATCGCCATATAGATAAGGGTCTCAAAGTATGACCCAAACAGGCTCAGAAAACCCCATCCCTAAATTTGTTCCTCTTTGTGTCCTCTCCTGCCACTACCATCCACCCAACTCCTTGGGCCAAGACCCCCATGTCATCTGTGACTATTCTTCTTCCATTACCCCTCCATCTACTCCAGAATGCCCTGTCAGCCCTACCTCCCAAACATATCCCCAGTCTGCCTCCTTTTCTCCAGGTCCCCGGTTGCCACTCTGTCTACACCTGAACCCTCTTACTGAGAAACCTGCCAACTCTCTTGGCTTTTCTTTTTTCTTTTTATTCTTTCTTTCTTTCTTTTTTTTTTTTTTGAGATGAAGTCTTGCTCTGTTACCAGGCTGGACTGCAGTGGTGTTATCTTGCCTTACTGCAACCTCCTCCTCCCAGGTTCAAGCAATTCCCCTGTCTCAGCCTCCCAAGTAGCTGGGACTGCAGGCATGCACCACCATACCCAGCTAATTTTTTTTTTTAATTTCAGCAGAGACAGGGTTTCACCATGTTGACCAGGATGGTCTCGATCTCCTGACCTCATGATCTGTCCGCCTCGGCCTCCCAAAGTGCTGGGATTGCAGGCTTGAGCCACAGTACCCCGCTCCTCTCTTGGCTTTTCAAATCCATTCCCTGCAAAATAGTCAGAGGGATGTTTTCAAAACATAAGTCATATTCATCTTGTTAAAACCCTTATTCTCAGGGCATGTAATATAAAAACAAAACTGAGTGGAAGCCACATTGCATGGGAGTCAAAGTGCGAATAGGATTTTAGGACACGGCAATGAAGAATCTAGAAATGCTTGCAAGAGACATGCCTGGGAAAGGAAAGACAGAAGGAGAGAGTCAGAGTTGCAATCAGACAGATTGATGAGAAAGCGCTTCCGTTGTGTTAGAATGGAGAGACTTGGGCATGCTAAATGCTGAAGGGAAGAACCGTGGAGAAGAGGGTGGTGATTTGCTGGGGTAACAGATGACTCCTGTTTCTGGGAGAGGAGACTTGACACTAATTCATATTGTTCATCATGGTATTTCTTCCCCCAGATAAGCTTGTTTTTGTCAACTCTCTCTCTTTTTTTTGGCAGAATCTTGCTCTGTCGCCCAGGCTGGAGTGCAGTGGTGCAATCTCAGCTCACTGCAACCTCTGCCTCCCGGGTTCCAGTGATTCTCCTACCTCAACCTCCTCCGAGTAGCTGGGGCTACAGGCGTGCACCACCACACCCAGCTAATTTTTGTATATTTAGTAGAGATGGGGTTTCACCATATTGGCCAGGATTGTCTCAAGCTCCTAACCTTGTGATCTGCCCATCTCAGCCTCCCAAAGTTCTGGGATTACAGGAGTGAGCTACTGTGCCTCTCCTGTCAACTCTTTTTAAACAATAAATAAAACAAAAGAGTCTCTTTACTAAGGCCCACAAGGCTGTCCAAGATCTGGCCTCTGCCCACTCTCTAGCCCCAGCCTGTGCTATCGCCCACTGGCCACCAAGCTGAGGGCGTTAGCCTGCATAAGAATTACCCAGAGAGTTTGTTGAAGAAGCACAAATTCTTATTCTTCCTACTCCTCATCTTCCCACTCCTCTGCCTTCTCCTATGCCCTTCCTTCCTGACATTCAGTCCTACTGCCATCAGGTATAGCACAGTAAGGGAGGCCTCTACTGGGAAAGGAGAGCAGCCATGGTGGCCCAGAGCTGGGGCCAGGACAGTGATGGCACTGGGAGGCTCCCCAACAAATGGTGTCTGAGCCTCAACCGGGTGAGGAGAGTACCCATGTGGTGGGAAGAAAATAGTGTGGCATGTCAGCACCCACGGAGGGGGAGGAGGAAGCCACTGCAGAGGAGCGTCCTGGCAGGGGTGACAGCACCAGACTGGCTGAGAAGGACATTCCCATGAGGGGTGAGTGGCCTGATGCATGTCAGATCCCGAGCCCCGTGATGGAGGCAGCCCTGTTTGGAGGGCCCAAGTCCAAGTGAGAGAGAAGGTCATCCCTGCAGACGAGTGACTGGCAGGGGTGTCAGAGCTCAAGGAGGGAAAGAACAGCATCCACTGAGGGTCAGATCCCAAGCAGGAAAACAGAGGCCCATGTGGGAAGAAGGGGCAGCGAGATGGAAGTTCGGTCACACTGAAGAGGACCGTTAAGTAAACACAAAGGGTAATAGAAGCCAGGTGTTTTTGGTGGAATTGCATCCTCCTGAAAATTTCTGTTAAAAGTCTAAACCCCAGTACCTCAAAATGTGACCTTACTTGGAAATAGGGTCATGGAAGCTGCAGTTATTACTAGTTAAGGTGAGGTTATACCAGAGTGGAATGGGCCTCTAATCCGATATGACTGATATCCTTATTAAAAGGGCAAAGTTGGACACAAAGACATG
Organism: Callithrix jacchus; assembly: GCF_049354715.1. Taxonomy (NCBI): domain Eukaryota; kingdom Metazoa; phylum Chordata; class Mammalia; order Primates; family Cebidae; genus Callithrix; species Callithrix jacchus. The sequence goes on from NC_133506.1 coordinate 107,811,778, forward strand.
CACACAGTGAAGTGTCCATGTGAAAATGAAGACAGAGATTGCAATGACGTGTCTACAAGCCAAGAAATGGCAACAACAACAACAACAAAAATGCCAGCAGTCACCAGAAGCTATGGAAGAGGCATGGAGTAGATTCTCTCTTACACCAAGAGAAGGGACCAACCCTGTCAACAGGCTGATCTTGGACACCTTGCCTCCATCCAGAACTATGAAGCAATAAATTCTATTTCTGCTGTTTAAGCTACCCAGTTTGTGGCACTGTTTTATTTTACAATAACCCTAGAAAATCAACACACCAGACTTGTTTTTATTAAGGGAGGGAGTTATGAACATCAAAAGGGAGAAGAAGACTGGAATGAATCTTGTGATGCTGAATTTGAATTGGATGTATCAAGGTAAACTCACAGTTTTCAATGTTTAGAGATATAGACATAAGTATAAATGCCATGTGTGTATATGTACTACACATGTTTTTAGCTCTGTGGTCTGAGAAAACCTGACTGCGGCAACATCCCCATAGCAATGAACGTGTCCAGCACCCAGATCTAAGTAGCATTTTCCACTAACAAGAAAAAGGGTTAATGGAGAAATGACTGATTCCAAGACTGAGTATAGGGGGAACTTGGATGATCTTACTGTGCCAAAAACAAGGAAATGCTCCAAGAATGGTGGGTATATGTCACAGGACACAAAGGGCAGCTTGAAGGAACTCCCATTGGTTAACCATGAGACAATTCAAGTACAAAACTAGACAATGATAGCGGTGGATTATGACCCATTGAATAGGATTGGAAACCATGGGCCCATGCAGAGATAAACAAATAAGCGAATACCCCGAAAATGTAGTGAGAAATACGATAATCATGTAATTTCAAAGTGCCTCTCTGCAAAATCCATATTAATTACAAAGAGGAAAGGAGTAACTTTATGGTGAAGAAGTCTGGCAGGCAGCAGCTTAATTAAGTGATCAGCGTGAGCATCTCCAGTAATGGAGCAAATTAAAATCATGTGCCACTGGATAGGACGTCAGGAGAAAGAACGCAGCGTCATTTCTGTGCTATTTCCGCCAATGATGCATAAACGGGATCTAATCATGAGGAAGCATCAGACAGACCCAAAATAACTGTCCTGTAATCTTCAGACGTGTCAAGGTCTTTAAAGTCAAGGAAGAACTGAGGAACTTCTTCAGATGAAAATAGACTAACGGGACATGAGAACTAAATGCAACACAATTCTGTAATGGATCTTGTTGCTATAAAACACATTATAGGAACAACTGGAGAAAGTGGAATGGGCTCTGAGGATTAGATGCATCCACGTGCCATGGTTAATCTCCTGATTTTGATGCTTGCACTGTGATTGTGTAGGAGGATGCCCTTGTTTATACAGAATATTCATTGAAGTATTAGACAGTGGTGGGGTATCCAGTCAGCACTTTGCTCTCCAATGCTTCAAGAAAACAGAAGATTTTTGTACTGTACTTTCAACTTTTCTGTGTCATATTTGCAAAAAAAAAAAAAGTGTGATCATTGCACAAAAAGCATCTTTCTAGACTCTGTCTCTGGAGGCTCTGATTTAATGGATGTAAGATGGGACCAGGACATTTGCCTGTGTAACCACTCCCCCAAGTGCTGATGCTGCTGGTCTGTGGACCACACCTTGAGTCCTCAGTCTCTATACACTGACCTCACTGTTCCTGGAATCACCCAACTCACTATCAGTGCAGGTCCTTTGCTCTGTGCCTTCTACCTGGAAAACTGTTCTCTCGGATCTTTTAGAATTGACTTTTGTGTGCCATTCAGATCTCAACTCCATGCCACGTTCTCAGAGGGGCTATTCCTGACCAGCCCAGCCCCAGCCACCTACAGCTGTTCTACCACGACTCCCAGCTTCCTTGCACTTGGGATCTCTGTTGGTTTTCTATGGCTGCTGGAACAAATGACCACAAACCTAGTGGCTCAGTACAACTCAAATTTATTATCTCACAGTTCTGACATATTGGAAGTCTGACACATGTCCTACTTGGCTAAAGCAGAAGCCTTGGGAGGGCTGCGGTGATCTTTCTGGAGGCTGGCAGGAAGATTCATTTTCAAATTCTAAAGGCTGCCTGCATTCCTTGGCTCGTGGTCCCTTCCTCCATCTTCAAAGACAGAAGCAATGCATCTCTGTGCCTTTCTTCTGCAGTCACATCTTCCTCTGATGAACTCTTCTATGCCCTCTACTTTTAAATATCCTGTGAGTATACTGGGCCCACCCCAATAATCCAAGATAATCTCCCCATCTTAAAATTCTTAACTGAATTACATCCACAAAATCTCTTTTACCATATAAGGAAACATATTCCCAGGGTCTGGGGATCAGGACATGGATATCTTTTGGGGGGCCATCATTCATTCTACTACACTTTCCTTGAACAAACCTTTCAGGATAGAAGAAAACTCTGAGGTCGTCTGATTCAACCCTGTCCCCAATACCTTTCTTCTAGCTCTGAAATGAGCTGTTTGTGGAAGGACAAGCTGCTTCATGCCCTCTTGGCTATTTTCTCTACAAAGGATATGGTAGCATGTACCCTGCAGCGTCTTTGAGATGAATGAATGAAACATCTGATGCAAACCATGTCATAAGGACTCGCACACAGGAAAAGCATATTACATATTCACACTTGCCCCTTTCGTCCTTACCCTGTCAGGTGACTGAGGCCCCAGTCAGGGCTGAGCCTGGCCTCTTCCGCAGACAGACCTCTCTAACCTCTTGCTGCTCTTCTTCTTCCCCTCTTCCCGGGGTCTACATGGCAGTGAACTTCCATCCTCAGCTTTCCTAAGACTCCTTGAAAGAAAGAGAATACAACAGAGTTAGTAGTAACGCTCAGCTCTCCCTCCCCCACCTTGCCCACCCCTACCTCCTGATACAACATAGAGACACATATATCATTATCTTTCCAGGTTGTCCCACTCAGGTGACCTGATTTGGATGATATGAACTTTTCTTTAGACAGCAGGAAAGAAGCATATGGAGGAAGCTCCTTCTTTCTGGAGTTCCAGGAAAGAGCTGACTGATGTGAGGAGAAGACCTGTGAATAAATCACTCACCAACATCCCTACCACCACCATCAGAATTATTACTCTTTTTCTCTCATATGTTAATCTAAGGGCCTTGCCTATCTCCCAGGATTTGTGGAAAAATCAAGTATTTGATGTGAGAGTGCTTTGCACTGCTGTGGGCCTGGATATGGGTCTGATATCACCATTATTAATGGATGAAGCCCAGGGCCGTTGCCACTCTATGCAGCAGCACTGCTGACCTGCTCACTTGGGACCATATCGGAGCAGCTCCAGCCTCTACAAAACCCTTAGGAATCTTAGGGTTTTCTTCCTTTTTTCCTGCATGGGAATCCCTGAAAACTGCTTACTTGCCCCCACCGTACCACTCAAGCCCATGAATTTATTTAAAGTTACTCTACAAGCCAAGTGCAATTCTAGGTTCTGGGCTATAACAGCAGGAAATATACACAGACTTTTCCCACACATGGCTCACAGTCTAGCTCACCTCAGAGCTTACTTATTGAATGAGGAGTTGGGTAGGGATGTGGGTAGCAACTTTAGCCAGAGACGGTTGAGTTCTCTAAATCTATGCTTCTCTATCCTGGAGTTATTATCTCATTTGGAGGAGTTATGAGCCTCTTAGAGCATCAAAAGAAAGTTATGTTCTTGCTTACGTGAAACATTATCATGGATACCCACCCTACACTCTCTCTCACACACAACCCATTTTGTAATTTTTTTCTTTTTTTTAATTTTTATTTTCAGTTCAGGAGGTATGTGTACAGTTTTACTACATGGGTAAATTGCATGTTGCTGGAGTTTTGTATGCAAATGATTTCATCAGCAACATAGATAGCAAGCATAGTGCCATAGGTAGTTTTCTCAACCCTCACCTACCTCCCACCCTCCACCCTCAAGTGGTCCCAGGGTCTATTGTTCCCCTCTTTGTGTCTATATATACTCAGTATTTGCCTCCCACTTCTAAGTGAAAACATGCAGTTTTTGATTTTCTGTTTCTGTGCTTATTTGCTTAGGATAATGGACTGCAGCTGAGTCCACACTGCTGTAAAGGACATGATTTTGTTCTTTTTTATAGCTTCATAGTATTCTCTGGTGTATACATGCCACATTTTCTTTATCCAGTCCATCACTGATGGACATCTAGGTTGATTCCATGTCTTTGCTATTGTGAACACCACTGCAATGAACATACAAGTTCATGTGTCTTTGGTAGAATGATTTATATTCCTCTGGGAATATACCCAGTAATGGGATGGCTAGTTTGAATGGCAGTTCTGTTTTTAGCTCTTTCTTCTTTTTGCTTATGATTTACAAATAATTTCTGAGAATCCATGATCCATGGAAGGAAGCCTTCTTGTGGATCTCAGGTTAGAACCCACTTATTTCCACCAGTCCTGTCTAATCCAAGCAAACCTCTACTCCTCTCCAACAAGTTTTACTTTCTTTTCTTTTTCTTTTTTATTTTTTAAGACAGAGTCTCACTCTATTGCCAGACTGGAGTTCAACTGCAACCTTCACTTCCCAGGTTCAAGCGATTCTCCTGCCTCAGCCTCCAAGTAACTGGGACTACAGGCGCACATCACCATGCCCACCTAATTTTTGTGTTTTTAGTAGAGACAGGGTTTCACCATGTTGGCTAGGATGGTCTCAATCTCTTGACCTCATGATCCACCTGCCTCAGTCTCCCAAAGTGCTGGGATTACAGGCATGAACCACCACGCCCACCACTGTCATAGAGGCCATAAAACTGATGAATTAAAAAGTTGAGAGATTGCTGAATAATTATTCAGTTACATACTCAGGCCTGTGTATGCTCATAGGTGAGAAGGAAAAGGGCAGAGCCTAACTCAGGCAGAAGAAAGATAAGAAATACTTCTTTAGACTTGCCAAAAATGGAAGGTGTGTGAAGCAAAGGATGTTGGAATAGTTATTATTTTTACCGTATATCAAAAAATGTTCAAATGCATTGTATCCTCAATAAATTGAGAATTTTCAATTGTACATCCTGGCTTTTAGACTGTAATGAGCAGTTTTCTTTTGAGAGGCTTTAGTTTCAAGCTGAGACCAAGGATTCTAGTCTCTGAGCTGGTTCATATAACCAATACGGTAATTAAATCACATCCATGAAAGAGAACGTTTTCATCATGGGATACAATAGAAGTTCAAATTTGGCTCTTCTGTGCTTCAGAAAGAATGAATCAGGAAATTCAGAAATGAATTCAGGAAAACTGTCTGCTAACTCTACCCAATTTTGAATCACAGCATTGACTTTATTTATTTTATTTATTTATTTATTTATTTATTTTTTGAGATGGAGTCTCACTCTTGCTGCCCAGGCTGGAGTGCAATGGCATGATCTCAGCTCACTGCAACCTCCACCTCCTAGGTTCAAGTGATTCTCCTACCTCAGCCTCCCAAGTAGCTGGGATTACAGGCATGAGCCACCGTACCTGGCCAATTTTTGTATTTTTAGTAGAGATGGGGTTTCACCATGTTGGTCAGGCTGGTCTTGAACTCCTGACCTTGTGATCCACCTGCCTCAGCCTCCCAAAGTGCATTAACTTTTTAAGATCACCTTCTGCACTAATCCACAAATAACTGAACACAAACACACTCTTCATTATAACCAGAGTCTGAGTATCAACCCTTCAGCCACTTCCACTTCCTACTCCACAGGGCTTTGAGATTTTAGGGTGCAGCTCAGATTTAGAGAATGAGCTTTGCCTCAGATCCCATGCATGTGCTAGCCACTGGCCATGGTGCTGAAACAAAGCCTGTCCTTCAAGGCTCCAAGTCAGCTCTGCTTTCTCATTTCTGAATGTTGTCTCCAGCACAGGATTACATCGGGTTGCACAAGATGTCTTATGTCCTGAAAGCATGTATTATTTCCCAGATGTTTTACTTGGATCTCTGATTTACCCCGTCGTCTTCTAACTCTCCCCTTTCCAGCCATGCTTCGACAAGAATCGCATACTGCAGCCACAGGGTCTGACTTGTAATTTCTCCCACACTGCAAGCCTCTTTATAGTTCTGGACCTTCATGCATGCTATTTTTTGAAATCACACACACACACACACACACACACACACACCCCTCTTCATTTGTCATAGCGCTTACTGGTTACAAATTCTTTGAGACTCGCCTAAGTGTCACCTCCTTTAGGAAGCCTTCCTTGATTACCCATGAATTGAGTTTACTTTACCAGGAAAACTGTTATCCTCTGTTACCTCAAATGAAATAAATCACCCCCAACTCTACATCCCTGCAATTCACTGTGCTGCTCTCTACCATTGCACTGAACTCTCAATTATAATTTTCTTCTACATCTGCATTTTTTTTGAGATGGAGTCTTGCTCTGTCACCCGGGCTAGAGTGCAGTGGCTTGATGGCTCACAGCAACCTCCGCCTCCCGAGTTTAAGCAATTCTACTGCCTCAACCTCACAAGTAGCTGGGAATACAGGCACACACTGCCATGCTGGCTAATTTTTTGTGTTTTAGTAGAGACAGGGTTTCACTGTGTTGCCCAGGCTGGTCTCAAACTCCTGAGCTCAGGCAATGTGTCCTCTTCGGCCTCCCAAAGTGCTGGGATTACAGGTGCAAGCCACCGCACCCATGCTACATCTGCATATTTTACTAGACTCTGCATTCCTAGAAGTGGCACAAAAGAGATGGCACATGGAGATCAGGTTGATGTAAGATAAAGTAAGTCATAAATTACAGAGTAAGAAGTCTAGGATTTTATCCTAGCACCCGCACACAAACCGTGCAAAGCTCAGGGGCCAGAGGCCACTGCAATTTATAAAGACTCCACCTTCTCAGTACATGACCCATTGTTCAGCAATCAATGATTTAAAGTCTCTTTGAGCTCTTCCTGTCTTATGAAGATAAGAAAAAGAGAATGGTCTGAGGAGACTGGAGACCTTCTACACTACAATTATCCTTTTGACAGTGATTTTCTCAGAAGTGTTCTTTTGGCTGTGGCATGATTCATCTTTCTGCAAATGTCATCTAGCATTTCATCAAAGCAAAGATGGAGTAACAAGGGCAATGTACACTTCCTGGACCACAGGAATCTGTATCGAATACACCCCCATTAGAGTTGGGGAAGATAGCATAGAAATTAGAGGAAAGATAGCCTAATTGGCTAGAGAATATTGTCTCCAAGAGGTTATCAATTTCTGCAATTAAAACTAAAGTGTTGGCCAGGTGTGGTGGCTCACACCTGTAATCCCAGCACTTTGGGAGGCTGAGGCAGGTGGATCACAAGGTCAGGAGTTTGAGATCAGTCTAGCCAACATAGTGAAACCCTGTTTCTACTAAGAATATAAAAAATTAGCTGGACGTGATGGCACGTGCCTGTAATCCCAGCTACTCAGGAGGCTGAGGCAGGAGAATTGCTTGAACCCAGGAGGCAGAGGTTGCAGTGAGCTGAGACCATGCCACTGCATTCCAGCCCAGGCAACAATGCAAGACTTCATCCTAAAATAAAACAATTTTAGAAACTGAAGTGTTTCTACCTCAAGCAATTTGAAAGATGTAATGTCTGTGTGGTGGGATTACTCAATCCTGGCCCCAGCTTTAGATGTTGGCCTAAAGACCAAGAGGGGAATGAAGAGAAAAAATTAAGAGTTGTACCAGGCATCTGCCCCAACCACGCTGCTCATGTTCACAGTCCCCACATCCACTGCCAGTTCTCAGCACAAGTCATCTCCAGATGAAGGCAGCCTCCTTGCCTTGCATCATTCAGTGAATGAAGCTGCCTGGGCTTGGCTAAGACCCCCTCTATCCATCAGTCATTCCCAAACCTCACATCTATGAAGATCAAGCATACAGTGTGCCCCATGTCAGAGTCAGGCGTGAGGGGGAAGGTAGGAAGCCAAATCCTAGGCCAAGCCTTGGGGAATTAAGAATAGAAACAAAGGTGAAGTTCTTACTAGCAGTTTAGAAGATCTCTTCTTCTTTTTTTTAATAACAATAGGTGACATTTATTGAGATTTATATTCGAGAAATACTGTGCTAAGCATGTATGTCATCTTTTTTATCATACTTTAAGTTCTGAGGTACACATGAAGAACATACAGGTTTGTTACACAGGTATAAACATGCCATGGTGGTTTGCTGCACCCACCAACCCATCATCTACATTAGGTCTTTCTCCTAATGCTATCTCTCCCCTGGCCCCCTACCCACCGACAGGCCCCAGTGTGTGATGTTCCCCTCCCTGTGTCCATGAGTTCTTATTATTCAGCTCCCACCTATGAGGTTTAGAAGACCTCTTCTTCCTTTCTTTTTTTTTTTTTAATTGAGACAGAGTTTCATTCTCGTTGCCCAGGCTGGAGTGCAATGGTGTGATCTTGGTTCACTGTAGCCTCCACTTCCTGGATTCAAGCGATTCTCCTGCCTCAGTCTCCTGAGTAGCTGGGATCACAGGCATGCACCACCACGCCCGGCTAATTTTTGTACTTTTACTAAATACGAGGTTTCACCATGTTGGTCAGGCTGGTCTCAAACTCCTGACCTCAGGTGATCCACCTGTCTTGGCCTCCCAAAGTGCTGGGATTACAGGCGTGAGCCACTGTGCCCAGCCTAGAAGACCTATTCTTGGGAAGAATAGGAAAGAGGAGCAAAAGACAGCATTTTCACCCTTAGGGGACTCATGGTCTAGGCGGTGAGAAGGATTCACAGAAGAGGACCGTACCAACCATCACAATGAAGTAGAAGAACAAGCCGCTTGTGTGAAATACAGTATCTAGTTACCTCCTCAGGCCTTCTTTTTTTTTTAATTATTATTATTATTTTTAAAGACAGGGTTTCACCATGTTGGTTGGGCTGGTCTCGAACTCCTGACCTCAGGTGATCCTCCCGCCTTGGCCTCCAAAGTGCTTGGATTACAGGCTCGAGCCACCATGCCTGGCCATCTTTACCCAGGGGGAAAACTCAGCTTCTCCCTGAGGATCTTTATATCAGAAACCACTTTTCCCTTTCCTCTCTGTTCCTACAGACCTGTTTTGAAGCTGTTCTTATGGCCTCACTTGATTATGAGTTGGTCTTTTTTATTAGACAGTGAATCCCTTGAAGTTGTTACTGCGTTAAGCCCCATGCCTGGCACATGGTAGGTGCTTTTTATGAATGTTAAGACTGGAGTCTTGCATGATGTTTGCCCACTGGGTCAGACCCATTCAGTGGCTCCAACAACCGTGCTCCAATCCTGTTACTCCAGCTCAGCCTGACATCCAAGATCCCTCCCTGTAGTGACCTATGGAGATGCCTATGAATCAGTCAGAGAGCTGAGGTCCCAAAGAATATTGGTGATATTCTTCATGACTCAGCAAAGCCTGTTCCCTTTCAGGAAGGACATTCCTGTCTCAGATAATGCAAGTCCTCTGCTGCAGTGAGGTCTGTTTGATGGGGAAGTCATCACCACCTGAACATCCTTTTGTTGAAAGTGCACAGAGCAGGTGTTGCACACGTGTGCTCTGCAAGGTGCCACGTGGGGTGTGGAAAGGCAGAAGACAGAACCTCTGTCCTCAGGAGGCTCACATTTCAGCACCGAAGGGAAGACATGTGTGAATGTCATGATGCAAGGAAAAAGGAGGCAAAGGCCCAGAAAGTAGATGTAAAGCCCTGGGAATCACAGTGAAGAGGGTGATAGCATCGAGATCTTGCTTAAGAATGGGACCTCTGCAATCTCTTGCGATTTTGTTGGCAAGAGGAGATGGGGAACTGTTTTTCCTGAGAAGCAGGTAAGCTCTACAAGGGTGTCATTAATCTGTGTTTTAATTAACACATTGCTTGGGCCATATATGTTTGAGATGTGGATTATTTACTCCTAAATAGCTCCAGTTCCATAGTCAATTTAATTTCCAAATGTCCATTTATGTGACACCAACAGTAGGAATGGCTGGGAAGCAGGAGATGGAGGTGATAGGCCCAGATATGCTCTTGCTGTGTGACCTTAAATGACTTGAATTTCCTGTCTGAACCACAACATTCTCACTTGTAAAGCACATGTAGTCATAGAGGCGCCATGAAAACCGAAGGAGTGAGGGAGGCAAGAGTGCTGGAAATTCAGACCTGCTCACCCACTGACTGCCATGAGGTCCAAGTCAGGCGTGGTGGGAGGTTTGGTGGGAGGTTCCTTCCCACCAAAGATTGACAGCCCAAGATTGACATCTGGAGGCTGAGCACATTATCATGGGCTCTCCCAAGGAGAAGAATTGTTCGTTGGTTCCAGGATTGACTGGTCCCAAGAGCATTACCCTCAAGGTGCACAGAGTCTTTCATCTGAGAAGGGAAGAACCACAGCACATTTGCCTGGGACAGTGAGTCAGTGGTAGTTGTTACGCGCCAAGGAAGGCAGTTGTTTGTTGACTTTTGTTATCTGCTTTCCATTCCAAGAAACAGAAACTGGATATGCTCAGTAGGAAGATATTTTTAAATATTCAGATTGAACAGTGGCATTTGAATGAAAACTTTCTCTTGGAGCCTTTGCCAATTCCATTTTATGCCAAAAGATACACTTGATTTTTTCTTGTTAGCTATTTTTATTCTTTAACTTACTGATTGATTTCGATATGCAAAAGCATGTGAGCCAGTCCTTCGGGTACCAAGGATACCAGAGTGTGCACTTGCAGACCTACAGCCCAAGGTCTTCATCATCACTGTCATCATCATCATCAGAACTCATCACCTGTTGTCATCATCAGACTTCCTCAAGACCAGGCATTTGTCAAGTGTCTTCTATACGTAATATTAATATCTCGAATTCCCACAAATTCCCTACAAGGTGAAGATTAGCTTCCCCATTTTTTAGATGAGCATTATGGGGCATGCGATATCGATTGGCTTGCTCGGGGCTGCACAGCTTGTAAGTTGTCACACTTGGATTTGAACCACTGCCTTCCCATAGCATGTGCATTGAAGACGATGCTGGCCTGCTTCCCAGTGGCCCTTCTTGTTTTGGGGTGTGCTATCATTCCTCCCCACCCCACCTCCTGGCTTCTTGTGATCACAGCCTTTTATTTTCATCTGGCAATATGCCATTCCCTAGATCTCAGCTGTATGGTTGCCTCGGTTCCAGAAAGGATGCAGGACTGAGGTATGCCCCATTGGAGGGTTCAGTTGAGGCTTCAGGAAGGTTTAAAAAATTGTCCTTTTGCCCAAATATTTCAAGACAAGAGAATATAAAGTCTGCTGCTGCTGCCCTAGTCTTGCTACCAGTAAAGCCTAAGGCTAAAAACAGCTCAGGAGAAGACAGAACTGAGAGCTGGAGAGGAACAGAGCCCCAAAAGCACTGTGCCTAAAGCCATATCTAGAGGTGTTGCTACCGGGAGTCTCTTGAGCCTCAAACTGTTCCTTGGGTCCTGACTCACAGCTCTGCTGTGCCTCGCAGCATCTGAGGGGAGATTCTTATTCACTAGACAACACCCTTCTCTGGGTTGTCTAGGAGATGCTAGAATGGTTGAAGCCATCTGGCCCTGTCTGTGTGACCTTAAGTGGCTTGCTGGCCCTCTCTGGGGCTCAGCCTGTCTTCTCTGCAAGGAGGGACAAGGACTTGACGGTCTCAAGGACACTCCAGTTCTCACCTTCTACTTCCTAAGGGCATTTAACCTACAGGCAGACAAAGGATGGCCCCGCCTGCCCCACATCTGTTCACAGCGAACACAGCGGTTTCCAAAGAGAAGCCACTCACCCAGGACCCAGCAGCGGGAGCAATAAAGAAATCCCTCAGCTTCCATATTCTAATTAAATCAGCACACATTTAATTTGGATGTAATATTTAAAATATGAGCCATAAAAATATCCGCAAGCACTGCTCTAATAGGCCTCCTAGAGGAAAGGTGGCCTCAGAGGCCAACAAAAGGCCTGACTGGCGCTTTCATCACTAGGCATCTGCAAGGAGACAATAGAAGGCTCCAGGGATTCTGTGTGCTAAGGAAGGCGTTCCTGTGAAACTGGGGATGTGAAGGGCACCAGGATGAGGTGGAGTCACGAAGACACCACAAGGCCTTCTGTGATGCTTCAAGGCGAAGGAGGGGAAGAGACAACAGTGCAAGACCCACCTAAAATGACAGCAGTGTAAGATCAGCCCAAAGTGGGCACGGATGGTCACTCCAGGAAGCTGGAAGTTCAGTAGGCTGCTCAGCAGGGTCACTAGCTGGGGGCTTGGTGAGTCTTTTAATCCACCTAAGACTCAGTTTTCTTGTCTCTAAAGTGGGAATTCTGATATCTGCCTAGTGCAACTCACAGAGTGGTTTTGGAGCCAAGGCTGGGATGAAAGCCCCTTGAAAATGGTAAAGCCCCCTTCAAAGGCTAGACCGTCAACTCATTAGTTGATCTTTTTCCAAAGGGGACTTCACAGTTCCTACCCAGAGCTTATCCTAGAGGTAGCATGGTGCAGTGGTCTAGGCTTGGTCTCCAATGGAGACCGCTTGGGTGAAAAGCCTGGCTTTGACACTGTCCAGTGGAGAAGCCCCAGACAAGTTTCTTTTTTGTTTCTTTCTTTTTTTTTTTTTTGAGACAGAGTTTTGCTTTTGTTGCTCAGGCTGGAGTGCAATGGCACGATCTTGGCTCACTGAAACCTCTGCCTCCTGGGTTCAAGCAATTCCCCTGCCTCAGCCTCCCAAGTAGCTGGGACTACAGGCACACACCACCATGCCCAGCTAATTTTTGTATTTTTAGTAGAGACAGGGTTTCACCATGTTGACTAGAATGGTCTCAATCTCTTGACCTTGTGATCCACCCACCTCGGCCCCCCAAAGTGCTGGGATTATAGGCATGAGCCACCGCGCCCGGCCAAGTTTCTTAACTTCCCTTAGCCTCAGTTTCCTTATTTGTAAAACGGAGATGACAGACATGATCCTTCCTTCCTAGGGATGTTGGGAGGATTTTAAAAATCCACTTGTGTAAAGTGCTAAGCTGTGGGCCTGCCCAAAAGCAAGTGTTTATTATTGTTGCCACGCCTGCCAGCCAGTTTCACTCCTTCTCCTCACTGGCGCTGCTGCAATTCAGATCAGCCTTGCCCATGGATGCTCACCCGGACAGTGGGAACTTCCTGCACCCCTGCCTCCAGTGCCTCCTCTCGCCCAGCCTCCTTGCCAGCTGCCAGAGGGGGGCTTATAAGACCTGCTGCTTCCCTGGCCCTTAGCATGGAGTCCTGCCCTGTTGGGCATGGTACTCACAGCCTTTGCATAACCTGGCCCAAACACGCATGTCCAGCTTCACCTCCTTCCTTACCCATTCCATTCTCTAGCTGCTCTGAGCCAGCTTCCTGCTCCCTAATGCCCATATCCATCACACCTTTATTCATTTACCTGTGCCATGCCTACACCTTAGAGTGTCTCCTCCCCATCACCTCTTTCACCTTGGAAAACTCCAATGACGCTTTCAACCCCGATTGTTCCATCTGCCACCTCAGTCTCTTGTGAGTGGGTCCTAGCCTCATTTTCCTGTTACATTCCCACCCTCTCCTCTTCACATACTACATTTTAGCAACACCAACTGCTCACAGGCTTCCCTGGTTTGGGCTGATGAATAAGAGATACTGTGGGTAGAGTTTCCCAGGGAGGAAATCCCAAGAGATGTGGAACCCTCAGCTCACACTCCTTAGCCCTAGAGGCCCAGCAAGTTGAGCCCAAAGGACTGAATCACCTTTTTCCTTCTAATAAGCCCTTTCCGGCTTATTTTTATGAGTATGATTTCATTTTTTATTTTGTTGAGAAATTTTAAAGATACAGGAAAAACATTCAATCAGCACCCCACATGCCTATTTATCCACCATGCAGAACTGACAATTTGTTCATGTTATTTGCCTTGTCTTTTTTTTTTTAGAAATTTGTAAAATTTAGGCCAGGCACAGTGCTCTCACCTGTAATCTCAGCACTTTGAGAGGTTGAGGTTGGCTGATCACCTGAAGGTGGGAGTTCGAGACCAGCCTGACCAACATGGTGAAACCTCGTCTCTACTAAAAATACAAAATTAGCTGGGTGTGGTGGTGCATGACTGTAATCCCAGCTACTCAGGAGGCTGAGGAAAGAGAATCTCTTGAACCCAGGAGGCAGAGATTGCGGCGAGCCAAGATCATGCCACTGCACTCCAGCCTGGGCAACAAGAGTGAAACTCTGTCTCAAAAAAAAATTATAAAATTTAAATCATATATATATATATGACATGACAGCTAGATTCAAAGTCTCTTTCTTCCTCATTCCTAATTCTACTTTCTTTTCTCCTGCCATGGCAAACATGATCATGAATTAAATGTGCACACTTCCGGTTCCATTTTTAAACTTCGGCATAGACACAGGAACCTCTGATAAATATGCTGTATTGCTTTCTGTGTGTTGATCAGCATAAGGGGTAGAATTTTTACATGACCTTCTTCACTGCTTTCTGCAACACACTTTTCTCATTCAACATGAAAGTCTTGAGATTTATCCATATTGCTGCGTGAATCTAGCACATTCCTTTCATTGCTTTTCATTTTATTATATGAATGGACTCCATTTTATTCAGTTACTCTTCTGATTGCCTGAAATCTAAGTTGTTTCCAGTTTTTTTTGTCATTCATTGGTGCTCCAGTAAATAGCCTTGCACACGCCTGGGGGGTTTCTCTGGGGTGGAAACCTAGACGTGGAATTGCTGGGTCTTGGGTTTGATTGCATTTTCAGTGTGGCTGGGGATTGCCAAATTGCTCTGCAAAGTGGCTGTACTACTTCTCACTACCACCAGCAATGTCTGAGTGTGTTCATTTGCAGGACACCCTCATTTTACAGGAGAGAAACTGAGGCCCAGCCCAGGCAATGGAATTGCCCAAGGCCCTGCAGCTAGTCAGTGGTAGAGCCTAGATTAGGGCTTGGGCTCCACACACAATTCCAGGTCTCTGGACACCACACAAAGGAATGAACTCCCAGGAACCTCCTCCTTTTGCCCAGCCAGAGACAAACTAATGATAAATCTTTCCTTGACCTCTGATCAGTCTTTGTCCAACCTTGGGAACATTTTTATTAGTTTCTACTTTGCTAAGAAAGAAAAAAAGAACCTCATAATAAAAGTTACTGGCTAATAACAAGTATCTTGTTTCAAGGAAATTTTGCATACATTTTTCAACAATAAAAATGAAAACATGTTTTCCTTTACGAAAGGGATTTCTGTTCTACTGCACTTATCACCCCTGGGAAGGAAATCTGATGTACCTTGACTCTATTTTATGGCCATCCTGGAGAACTGAGATGTTGTCAATGGAAGCATGAAGAAACTATAGGAATAAAAATTAGACAGAGATGGAGACAGTGATATTAAAATGAATATCATTTGAAATTGGATTTTGTGGCGACAGCTACAGCAGTCGTCACTGGGAGCGTGAAGGTCACACATCAGACATGGAGAACACACCAGGCCCTGCCGCCAAAACATTTTGTTTCCAAAAGCCTGGTCCTCCCTGGATTGCTCTCAAGGTTGTCTTTACCTGTAACACCTCTGTCCACACAAAGCACGGCCCGTGCAGCAACACGTGACAAGGCTGACACACAAAGATGGGCAAGTCGGGGCATGGAGCGGGAAGTTTGCCCTTCAGGTCAAACTCAGATCGCAGCTGACAGGTGAGCAGCAGATGTCCTGAAAGATTCCTGCAGATGTCTTGGCAGAGAAAGGTGGAGAAAGATCCTCACCTAGTGGGACAGACATGGTGACAAGGGAGATCCCAACACCAGTCACTTGTTTATTGCCTCTCTCATCGACCAGACTTTAAACTTCTTGATAACTTTGGCTTGTTTTTCTGACTATCTTAATATTTCCAAAGCTTAGGAATGTTCCTAGCACATAGTAGGTCCTAAATAAATGCTAGCTTTTGAGTCAATGGCTGAACAAATCCTGGGGACGTCATTCCGAGCCAAGCCAGAGCTCGGCTTGTCCAGGCTGCAGCAGGCTCTCTGGCAGTAGATCCCCCAACCCAGCCTTAAAGACCCCCTTCCACCAAATGCCCCCTCCATGAAGCCTCTTCTAGTTGCTCCAGGGGGGCTCTTTGGTCTTTTTAAAAAACATCCTACTGCCTTCAGAGTGAGCCTCATACAATTAGGCAAGTATTCCTGGAGTTCTCTTGGCAACTTCCTCTCCCCATGGTCCCTCAGTCGCAAAGCCCTCTCTGTGACTTGGAAGGGGACCTTCCACGTCCTCTTCCCCTGCTTCAGGCCAAACCAAATCTCAGCCAGTCTCCCTGGCTTCAGACCTACTACCTTGTAGCAGGCAGTTTTCAGTTGGTTACGCTGCAGTAACAAACAACCTCTCAATTTTAGAATCTTCCAACAGGAAGATCTAGCTGCAACTTTCCCACCCTTGCAGGATCCAGGATTCAGGCTGGAGCAACAGTCCCTTTCTGAGACATACCATTTTCCTAGTGAGAAAAGGTGAGAGAGCAGCACAAAAACCCAATGCCTCTGTGGTGGTTTTAAAATCTGTTTACAAATGTTTTTCACTCCTTGCTTCAAAAGGTGGAGTTCAATTCTCTTCCCCTGAGTATAAGTAAAGTTAGTGACCTGCTTATAACTACCAGACCATAGCAGAACTGTTGGTGTGCAGTCTCTGAAACTAGGTCATAGAAGCACTTTGGCTCTTTCTTGGATCTTGGATCATTGCTCTGGGGCAGGCCAGCTACCATATCACTAGGACACTCAGCATCTTTATAGAGGAGACTTTGTGGTAAGAAATTGAGACCTCCTGCCGACAGCCAGTACTACCTTGCCGGGTGTGTGAGGGAGCCACGTTGGAAGTAGATCCTCCAGCCCCACTCAAGTCTTCAGATAACTGTGGCCCAACCAATATCTTGGCTGAAACCTCAAGGTTGAGTGAGCCAGAACCAGTCAGCTAAGCTCCTCCCAGACTCCTTTCTCAGAGAAACCATAAATATTTATTGCCTTGAGCCACGAAGTTTAACAGTAATTCGTTATGCAGCAGTAGATAACTAACACAGCCTTTTGAAGCTTTGTCTCAGAATTGACATATGTCACTCTACTCTCATTTAATTGGCCAAAACAGATCACAAGATCATCCCGACATCAATACCTATGGGAACATTGCAAGTCGCAGAACAACGGGTAAAGGTATGTAGTCCTCTTACAGGGAGAGGGAGCAAATGGTTGAGCACAGGAACAGAGACCGTCATATCCCACCCCAATTCATCCTGCTCTTTGTCCCACCATAAAACACTAAGCTTCTCTTCATAAACACTTTAGTGGCTCCTTGATGTCTCCAGCACAAAGCACTATCTCTTCCATCAATCCTTTCAAGCTTCCATGGTCTTCCCTTGCCTCAGTGCCACCCTCTATTAGCTCATGACTCTATCCTGAGCTCTGATTTGTCTGTTCATATGTGTATCTCCTTGAGAGTGGGAACCACACTAATTCATCTTTCTCTCCTGATTGCTCAGCACAGGGCCAGATGCTCTAATTTTGTGATGAATGGATGGATGACTGGATGGATGGATGGATGGACGGAGGCTGAATAGATGGAGAGAGGGACAGGCAGCAGGGAAGTTATGGGGGCAAATGAGCAGTGATCCTGTGGATTTTTGCAGCTATTGCATATGTGAGCTTTCTTTGTGACCAGATAAGCAACTTCTACTTCTGAGCACTGGTCTGGCAATCAGAAATCAAATCAGAATCTGGTAATCAGGAATCAGGAATCAGGAATTAAAAGGTTTGTGTTAAAGTCTTGGCCTTGCCTTGTAAAGATTGTGTGACATTGGGAAGGATTAAAGTTTTAATCACTAATGAGAGTTAAAAATGCCTGAGGACTGGAGCCCAGAGTGGGCCATGGTCAACTTATGTGTTGAAGACCTCCTTCTATGTATGCTTGTGCTTATTACAGATATGCCATGGTGCTAAGTACCCTAGGACTACAGGAAAATTAGGAATACATGCTGTATCCACAATGAGGAGGCACACAGGTCAGAGTGCCAGCTGTGGAATCACACAGCTTGGGTTCAAAGCCTGGCTGGGTCATGATCACCCAAAAGACCTGAGGAAAGTTCTCAGGCAAATTTGTAAAAAGAAGTGGAGACCCTGCCCTCCAGGAAGGGAAGTGGTAAGGGGAAGCAGCCAGTCAAGCCGGGGCATGACTGAAATCTGCCCGGCGAGGCCAGGACCACAACAGAGAAGGCAGACCTGGCTGCAGGCAGCACAGAAGCACTGAGGAGGCCCTAGGGGAGCCTGGCAGGATCTGGCTAGTCTTGCACTCTGCTTCCAGCAGGGTCTGACCCTGTAACCCAGGGGACAAGGTCAGCCAAGACATGGCCACTGGGTGCCAGCCAGCACCTGGACCAGGCACCAGGTGGGAAGGGCTCTGGCAGATGAGCCCCATATGCCCCACAGCAGGGCCCATCCAGGGCCACACACCTGCCCCCAGGAGCAGGAGGGTTCAGCTGGATGGATGGGGAGCCCCAGGGAGCCCCGCCCTTTGCCCTTTGACTCCACTTGTAGGTGCCCTGGCTGGGCTCCTGTACACACCCTGCTCTGTCACCAGCCCCATTGAGATGTCATAAGAGCCCAGTTGCCCAATGCCTGCCCAGCCACAGACTACTGGGTGACTCAGGAGTACCCTCTCCATTTCTGACTGTGATTTTTGTCTGTGCACAACTTGTGCAATATGGGAAATTTCCTAAGCAGATTTCGTTCCTGGTTCCACCACAGGCCCCAGCAGCAGTGGCAACTGCAATGGTCTCCTCTTGTCCATGAGGACTTTTCGGCTGGCCGGGTTCATCCCACGGCTCCTGTGCGTGTGCCTGCCCCAGAAGCCCTACACTGTTCCTAATTCGTCTTGAACCCTCAGCAAGGTCTTGGGCCTTGTTTTCCAGCCAGCTGGAATTTCATCCCGAACTCAAGTGCCCTACTGTGGGACCTGCCTCCTCTGGTCTGGAGGCCCCCCGCAAAGGGAGAAACTCATGCTTATCTGCATGCAACTTCGCATGCCTCAGCCCTGTGAGGATCCCTCATCTAAGACTCAAGTTTCCTCTCCGACTGCCTTTGCTACAAGTGCCAGGCAGATCCTGAAGACGTAGGTGAGGGCGGAAGAAGAGCCGGAAGAACCAATGGAGGTGGACAATCAGATAGAGACCCAGGGGCAGGAGGAGGAGAAAGGGGTCCCCTGTAGCAATGGGGGAGCAGCATCCACCTCAAGGCCCCTGGAGACTCAGGGAAACCTTGCTTCCCTTGACTGCAATGCCAGGGACTTAAAGGGAAATGTCCATAGCAGGAGCTTGACAGAAACGAACAGGACTGACAAGGCCCAGATGCCTGCAATGAGTTTCCACTCCAAGGGCCGTGGAGTGCCCAGCGCACACAGCCCTGCAGGAGGTGTCCTTCCCTTTGGGAAGCCTGACCCAGCTCCAGCAATGCTCCCTGGCCCAGTTCCCACAGTGCTCCCTGTCCTAGTTCCCAGCTGCTCCCATTGGCCACAGAAGGCGGCCTCTCAGGTACTGGGGAAAGACCACCAGCCCAGACCCTCAGGCTTGCAGATGGAGTGGGAGGAGACGCAGCACAAGGATCTTGCAGCTCTTGCAGCAAGCAGGTCTTCTCCACCCAGAGCTGCCAGCCACAGTTCCCAACAACCAAAATGGTCAGTGCAACCCCAGCAGCTGCCACTGATCCCTCCACAGCAATGGAGGTGGGGAGAGATGAGGGGCTCCCACCCACTAAACATACCCGCCTATCCCTGGACGGATTCACGGACAACACAGGTGGGTCAAGTAGAACAGCATCATCCAGGAGACTGAAAAAGCAATGTGGGAGGATAAAGAAGTTATGGTAAACTGCAGTGCCAGCCAGCCTGCCTGCCCTGATGTCTCCCCACCTGCTGAGACTCCCTGCCCCAGGCCACCTACAAGTCACATATCCCAGCTCCTCCTCCTGCCTCTGACTTGGCACGCATGGCTGCTAGGCCCCTCATCCTACCTGTCCCTTTGCTTTTGACCTCACCAAGAATTGACTAAAAATTGATATCTATGGCCGGGCACAGTGGTCCATGCCTGTAATCCCAGCATTTTGGGAGGCCAAGGCTAGTGGATCATCTAAGGTCAGGAGTTCAAGACCAGCTGACCAACATGAAGAAACCACATCTGTACTAAAAATAAAAACTTAGCCAGGCATGGTGGCGCATGCCTATAATCCCAGCTACTCAGGAGACTGAGGCAGGAGAATCGCTAGAACCCAGTAGGCACAGTTTGCAGTGAGCTGAGATCGCACCATTGCACACCAGCCTGGGCAACAAGAACGAAACTCCATATAGATATAAAGAATGTTTGTGCCCAGGACAGAGCACCTAAGGAAAAAAAGGCGGTTTATGAGTTCTGCTGCAGCAGACATAAACATACCTGCCTAGCACCTCTGAAAGAACAACGGAGCTCACAGCTCAACACTTGAGTTCCTATAAAGAAAGACTGTCTCCTCAAGCAGCTCCCTGACCTCCATATATCCAAAGATATTAAAGACTGATCTGACTGACATTTGGCAGGCATTATTCTGGGACAAAGATAGCAGAAGAAGAAACTGGTAGCAACCCTTTCTGCTCTGCAGCTGCTGTAGGTGATCCCCAGGCAAACAGAACCTGGAGTGGACCTCAGCAGTCATACAGCAGAGGGGCCAGACTGTTAAAAGGAAAACTAAAAAACAGGAATAACTTCATCATCAACAACCTGGACATCCATTAAGACCCATACTGAAAAATCAGCAACTACACAGACGACAGGTGGATAAATCCACAAAGATGAGAAGAAACCAGCACAAAAAGGAGGAAAACACCCGAAACCAGAACACCTCACCTCCTACAAGGGATCACAACTCCTTACAAGCAAGGGAACAAAGCAGGATGGAAAATGAGTGTGATGAAATGACAGAATCAAAATTCAGAAGGTGGGAAATGAGAAACTTCTGTGAGCTAAAAGAACATGTTCTAACTCAATGCAAAGAAACTAAGAAACTTGAAAAAAGATTTGAGGAAATGATAACAAGAATGGACAACTTAGAGAAAAATATGAGTGAATTGATGGAGATGAAAAACACAACACGAGAACTTCGGAAAGCATGCACAAGTTTCAACAGCTGAATTGACCAAGCAGAAGAAAGGATATCAGAGGTCGAATATCAACTCAATGAAATAAAACGAGAAGGCAAGATTAGAGAAAAAAAGCACAAAAACAAACGAACAAAGTCTCCAAAAAATGTGGGACTATGTGAAGAGACCTAACCTACATTTGATAGGTGTACCTGAATGTGACGAAGAGAATGAATCAAGCTGGAGAATACTCTTCAGGATATTATCCAGGAAATCTTCCCCAACCTAGCAAGGCAGGCCAATATTCAAGTCCAGGAAATACAGAGAACACCACAAAGATAATCCTCAAGAAGAGCAACCCCAAGGCACAGAATCGTCAGATTCACCAGGGCTGAAATGAAGGAGAAAATGCTAAGGGCAGCCAGAGAGAAAGGTCAGATTACCCACAAAGGGAAGCCCATCAGACTCACAGCAGATCTCTTGGCAGAAACCTTACAAGCCAGAAGAGAGTGGGTACCAATATTCAACATCCTTAAAGAAAAGAACTTTCAACCCAGAATTTTATATCCAGCCAAACTAAGCTTCATGAGTGAAATAGAAATAAAATCCTTTGCCAACAAGCAAGTACTCAGAGATTTTTGTCACCACCAGGCCTGCTTTACAAGAGCTCCTGAAAGAGGCAATACACATAGAAAGGAACAATCAGTACCAGCCACTCCAAAAACATACCAAATGCTAAAGAGCATCAACAAAATGAAGAATATGCATCAACTAATGGGCAAAAAAGACAGCTAGCATCAAAATGGCAGGATCAAATTCATGCATAACAATATTAACCCTAAATGTAAATGGGCTAAATGCACCAATCAAAAGACACAGACTAGCAAATTGGATAAAAAGCCAAAATGCATTGGTGTGCTGTATCCAGGAAACCTATCTCACATGCAAGGATACACAAAGGCTCAAAATAAAGAGATGGAGGAAGATTTACCAAGCAAATGAAGAGCAAAAAGAAGCAGGAGTAGCAATTCTTGTCTCTGATAAAATAGACTGTAAAGCAACAAAGATCAAAAGAGACAAAGAAGGACATTATGTAATGGTAAAAGGATCGATACAAGAAGAGCTAATAATCCTAAATATACACAGACCCAATACAGGAGCACCCAGATACATAAGGCAAGTTCTTAATGACTTACAAAGAGACTTAGACTCCCACACAATCATAGTGGGAAAAGTTAAGACTCCACTGTCAATATTAGACAGATCAACCAGACAGAAAATTAACAAGGATATCCAGTACCTGAACTCAGACCTGAAACAAGCAAGCCTGATAGAAATTTACAAAACTCTCCACCCCAAATCCGCAGAATATACATTCTTCTGAGCACTACATCACACCTGCTGTAACATTGACCACATAATTGGAAGTAAATCACTCCTCGGCAAATGCAAAACAACTGAAATCATAACAAACAGTCTCTCAGACCATAGTGCAATCAACTTAGAACTCAGAATTCAGAAACTAACTCAGAACCACACAGCTTCAAGAAAACTGAATAACTGGCTCTTGAATGTTGACTGGATAAACAATGAAATGAAGGCAGAAATAAAGAAGTTCTTCAAAACCAACGAGAACAAAGACAAAACATACCAGAATCTCTGGGACACATTTAAAGCAGTCTCTAGAGGAAAATATATAGCAATAAGTGCCCACATGAGAAGAGTGGAGAGATCCAAAATTGACACCCTATCATCAAAATTGAAAGAGCTAGAGGAGCAAGATAAAAAAAAAACTCAAAACCTAGCAGAAGACAAAAAATCACTAAGATCAGAGCAGAACTGAAGGAGATAGAGACACAAAAAAACCCTTCAAAAAATCAATAAATACAAGACCTGGTTTTTTGAAAAGATCAACAAAATATACCACTAGCCAGATTAATTAAAAAAAGAGAGAGTATAACCAAATAGATGCAATAAAAAACGATAAAGGGGAAATCACCACAGATGCCACAGAAATTCAAACCATCATCAGAGAATTTTACAAACAACTCTATGCACATAAACTAGTAAACCTGGAAGAAATGGATAAATTCCTGGACACTTGCATCCTCCCAAGCCTAAACCACAACGAAGTCGAAACCATGAATAGACCAATAACAAGATCTGAAGTTGAGGCAGCAATTAAGAGCCTACCACACAAAAAAAGCCCACGTCCAGATGGGTTCACAGCCGGATTCTACCAGACACACAAAGAAGAACTGTTACCATACCTCCTGAAACTATTCCAAATAATCCAAAAAGAGGGAATCCTTCCCAAATCACTTTATGAGACCAACATCATTCTGATACCAAAATCCGGCAGAGACTCAACAAGAAAAGAAAACTTCAGGCCAATATCCATGATGAATATAGATGCAAAAATCTTCAATAAAATACTGGCAAGCCGATTGCAACAGCAAATCAAAAAACTTATCCATCATGATCAAGTAGGATTCATCCCGGGGATGCAAGGCTGGTTCAACATACGCAAGTCTATAAACATAATTCACCACATAAACAGAACCAAAAACAAAAACCACATGGTTATCTCAATTGATGCAGAGAAGGCATTCGACAAAATTCAACAGTTTTTTATGCTAAAAACCCTCAATAAACTCGGTATTAATGGAATGTATCTCAAAATAATAAAAGTTATTTATGACAAACCAACAGCCAATATCATATGGAATGGGCAAAAACTGGAAGCATTCCCTTTGAAATCCAGCACTAGACAGGGATGCCCTCTCTCACCACTTTTATACAATATAGTACTGGAAGTTCTAGCCAGAGCAATCAGGCAAGAAAAAGAAATAAAGGGTATTCAAATAGGAAAGGTGGAAGCCAAATTATCTTTATTTGCAGATGACATGATAGTATATCTAGAAGACCCCATCGTCTCAGCCCAAAATCTCCTGAAACTAATAAGAAACTTCAGCAAAGTCTCAGGATACAAAATCAGTGTGCAAAAATCACAAGCATTCCTATACACCAATAACAGACTTAAAGAGAGCCAAATCAATAACAAACTGCCATTTTCAATTGCCCAAAGAGAATAAAATACCTAGGAATACAACCAACAAGGAACGTAAAGGACCTCTTCAAGGAGAACTACAAACCACTGCTCAACGAAATAAGAGAGAACACAAACAGATGAAGAAACATTTCATGTTCATGGTTAGGAAAAATCAATATCTTGAAAATGGCCATACTGCCCAAAGTGATTTACAGATTCAACACTATCCCCATCAAGCTACCAATGACCTTCTCCACAGAACTGGAAAAAAACACCTTAAACTTCATACAGAACCAAAAGAAAGCCCACATAGCCAAGTCAATTCTAAGTAAAAAGAACACAGCGGGAGGCATCACACTACCAGACTTCAAACCATGCTACAAGGCTACAGTAATCAAAACAGCATGGTACTGGTACCAAAACAGAGATATAGACCAATGGAACAGAACAGAGGCATCAGAGGCAACACAACATATCTACAACCATACAATCTTGGATAAACCTGACAAAAACAAGCAATGGGGAAACAATTCCCTGTTTAATAAATGGTGTTGGGAAAACTGGCTAGCTATGTGCAGAAAGCAGAAACTGGACCCCTTACATTAACATTAACTTAATGTAATGTTACATTAACCTTACATTAACATTAACTCCAGATGCATTAAAGACTTAAACATAAGACCTAACACCATAAAAACCGTAGAAGAAAATCTAGGCAAAATCATTCAGGACATAGGAGTAGGCAAGGACTTCATGACCAAAACACCAAAAGCATTGGCAACAAAAGCCAAAATAGACAAATGGGACCTAATCAAATGGGACCTCCACAGCTTCTGCATGGTAAAAGAAACAGTCATTAGAGTGAATCGGCAACCAACAGAATGGGAAAAAAATTTTGCAGTTTACCCATCTGACAAAGGGCTAATATCCAGAATTTACAAAGAACTCAAACAGATTTACAAGAAAAAACAAACAGGCCCATTCAAAAGTGAACAAAAGATATGAACAGACACTTTACAAAAGAAAACATACATGAGGCCAACAAACATATGAAAAAATGCTCATCATCACTAGTCATTAAAAAATGCGAATCAAAACTACATTGAGATACCATCTCACGCCAGTTAGAATGGCTATCATTAAAAAATCTGGAGACAACAGATGCTGGAAAGGATGTGGAGAAATAGGAACACTTTTACACTCCTGGTGGGAGTGTAAATTAGTTCAACCATTGTGGAAGACAGTGTGGTGATTCCTCAAGGACCTAGAAATAGAAATTCCATTTGACCCAGCAATCCCATTACTGGGTATATATCCGAAGGATTATAAATCATTCTACTATAAGAACACATGCACACGAATGTTCATTGCAGCACTGTTTACAATAGCAAAGACCTGGAATCAACCCAAATGCCCATTGATAATAGACTGGACAGGGAAAATGTGGCACATATACACCATGGAATATTATGCAACCATCAAAAACGATGAGTTCATGTCGTTTGTAGGGACATGGATGAACCTGGAGAACATCATTCTCAGCAAACTGACACAAGAACAGAAAATGAAATATCACATGTTCTCACTCATAGGCGGGTGTTGAACAATGAGAACACATGGACACAGGGAGGGGAGCACTACACACTGGGGTCGGTTGGGGGAATAGGGAGGGACAGTGGGGGTGGGGAGTTGGGAGAGATAGCATGGGGAGAAATGCCAGATATGGGTGAAGGGGAGGAAGGCAGCAAATCACACTGCCATGTGTGTACCTATGCAACTATCTTGCATGTTCTGCACATGTACCCCAAAACCTAAAATGCAATTTAAAAAAATTTTAAAAAAAGAATGTTTGCATGTAGATATCTTGCAACAATAAAACGTGAAGAAACTTGCAGATCAACAAATGTAGAGACCTCATAAAATTCAAATTACAATTTTAATGTATTGAAAGAAAGGCAGAACAGTCACTCCCCTCCACTGTGAGAAAGTGGCACTCCCTGCCCACATGCAGATTCTCCTGAGATCTGTGGCAGCATGCTTTGCAGTTACTGAATGCTTCCACCACTCATCCCTAAAGTTACACAGAGGCTCTTTGTACATCCTTTGGCCTTCACTTGGTAAAAACACAATATTTCACATTAACTCCTTAAGCATTTTTTTAAAAAAAATATTTCCCTATAACAAAGAAACTGCCACTTCCTGGCTCCCAAAAGGTCTTAAATATCTAAAAATGCAAGTCTTGAGACTGTAGGGAAGCTCTCTGTTAAGTTCATCATCCAAATGAATCAAAATATGTTGAATCTTGATCAGTTACTCACATCTACAGCAATATGACCCTATAGGCACCTGATCTTCTCCAATAACATTTTATTTACAAAATCAGTCTTCAGGCCAAAGCTGGCTATGGCTTGCTGACCCCTGTTCTAGTAGAAGAGACACTCAACAACTAATTACACAAATAGCAACCACTAAGTGCTATTAAGTAAAAGTTCCCGACACTAAAAACCCCATAAGAAGAGAGATTTAACCTATTCAGGGAGATCAGATTGAATACCTGTGCATTTCGGCATCTGTACATAAATGTATGTGGACAGGTGTGTTGTGTGCACCCATGTTCATGTGTAATGAGTTAGCATGCATGTACATATGTGTGTAGTGTGCATGTAAGTATTTGTGATTGTGGGTGCACATATATGTGTATTTGTGTGCGCTTAGTGCTTCTCTGACCATAATGGCTTGTATTTCTGGCCAAGAGACTTGATTCTCCCTGATTCAGCCATGAGTGTGCATTTCCCAGGATCAGGGTGACTAACCAGGACATCCCAAGAACTTTCTTCTCTGTCCCACCCATCCCACCAACTCCATTTTCAGGTTTCAGAGGCTGAGGCTCTGGCCCCCGTGTGAGCCCCACAGGAGATCTGCAGAGCCCTCAGGTTGCCTCACAGCCAGCATCCATGAGCATCTTCCAGTCTTCCAAGAGGAAAGGCCAGTCCCCAAGTGGGCCAGGGCTGCTCCTGTCAATCACAAGATGCTGGGACCTGGATTCACGTGAAAGGGGAAACCAGGCACTGGGGGCTGAGGGTACAACTGCTGCTGGGCTGGGAGTCAGCAGTCTCTGTGCTTCCAGGACTCACCCTCCCTGGCCATGGGCAGTGCCCTGGGCTTTGGGGCAATTTGAGGCAATGAAAGTTTTTATTTCCTCTGGCAGTATTTTCTAGACATATTTTAATGTATGTACAATCACACAAAATGTTGAATTTTTGTCCTTTTTAAAATATTTTAATTAAGTTAGGTTATAACCTAAGATTATCACATAAGCATTTTTCAGTGTTATTAGAAGCTTTTCAGAAACATCACTTTTAATGGCTTCAGAATACTATATATAAAAAGGTTGTCATTTCCCAGTTTTCTACTGTGAAACACTAAGGCATTTTATCCTATTACAAATAAAGCTGAGATCAACATTTGTAAAAAAAAAAAAAAAAAAAAAATGCCTGAGGAACAAAATCAAAATGAATGAAGATCTGATACTGTGCCTTATAGACTGACATGTACTTAGCTTGTGAGGAGTGCCGCTCTACAGCCTCTCCCGTGTGCTGCAGATGATCGTGGAGCTGGGCTTTGATGTTCCTGAAAACCTTGAGTGAACCACAGGCTGCCCTCAGGATCTGGTTGGGAGACTGCAGGACAAGGGCCTGGACAACAGAGGAGAGACAGATACCTGTAACTACAACTCCTCTGGAGGGCAGCCCCAGGATGGGAAGAACTTTGGGCTCTCCTTTCTTTATCATCACAGTCACAATGACCATAGTGAAGCCTGCTTCCTGGGAGAGGCTGGAGGACTAGGACTCATCTACCACTGCCATTCTCTGCAGGCCACCAGACACTGGTCCCCAGAGCTCTGGGGGATGAGCAGCACATGTCTGTCTACTCTGCCATGTGGGTAGACTCACAGCAGCCACGTGTCTTTGATGTGACTCTGTCTCCCTAGCCAGAGACCATTGGTCCAAACAGGAACACTTCACCCCAGGTGAGCTTTAAATGTTGACCAGAGAGTTTTGGAGCCAGGTCACATCAAGGGTGGAGTGCTCTGGAGGGTGCCCCAAACCCCTGCTGATTGCAACAATTTTCCTTGTTGCTGAAGATCATTAGAGGGTTTTTGTCATTTGCAACTAAAAGATCCTTTAAACCTCATGACAAACAGGCAAAAAAGAAAAAAAAAAAAAACATTGTGTTGTGCCCATTTCACAGATAAAGAAACTGAGAAGCTGAGAGCTGAATTAACCAGCTCAAGTCCCTTAGCTAAGAAAGTATAGAGGAATCACCAGTTCCATTATCTCAAACAGTCCTCACAATAGCCCCATTGTGAGGACTGGCAAAGTGACATATTCATTCCTAATTTTCAGATGTGAAAACCGAGGCTCCAAAAACAGAAGTAACTTTCCCAATGCCATACCATAAGCAAAAAACTATCAGGACCCAACCTGTTTCAGACTCTTGTCCAAGGCTCTTTGCCCTGCCCCTGCCCCGTACTCCCAGGGTCCATTCTGCCAGCAGCTCCCCTAAAGTGCTGACCTTGTGCCCTAAATCTACATACTGACTCACAGAGAAGTTATGTGGCCTCAGAGCTACTTCCTGAGCAAACAAAGGAACAGCTACTGGCCCCAGACTAGGAGAAAAGCCTTTGTAAGAGTTAAAGAAAGGGAACAGAGAAGATGGCGCTGTAGGACCAGCTCAGGATTGCAGCTCCCAGTGAAAATGCAGAGGGTGAGTGGACGCCACATTTCCAGACAGATCTTTATTGGAGATTCCCAGGTGGAGGAGCCCCACGGGTCACCAGCACGGCTATTTTGGCCAGTGTGGCTGTTTTGGCCGGCACAACTGTTTTCAGCCGGCGCAGCTGTTTCGACTGGCACTGAAGCGCAGTGGCTCCCCATACAAAATACACTGCTCTGGTGGTCCTGTTAAACTGGCAATTAGAGATCCGGGAAGGCAGATTAGCACATTCATCTGATTAAACGGGACTGAAACATAAAGCCAGGCCAGGAGATTCCCAGGCAGCGATGTTGTTTCAGCCGGTGCAGTGGGTCACTGCACAGGAAATCACACAGATCCTGGCGCCCTTTCAGCAGGCGACTGGAACCCCTGGGAGAGAGTCAACCATTCAACTTATGAAAAAAAGGGTTCTGAGGCAGGGAGCCAGATGATCAGCCTTGGCAGGTCCCATCCCCACAAAAACAAACAAACAAACAAACAAAAACTTCAATTGGAAATGCTCCGGATTGAGAGTTTCACGGCAAGCACAGCTGAACCCAGGATAGTGCAGCTCGGTGGGGGAGGGCATCCGTCATTACCGAGGCACTCCACCCCTATGGAGGTAGTCTGCAATTGCTGACACAGCCTGCCATTGCCGAGGCAACCCGCCATAACAGAGAGAGTCCACAATTACAGAGGTGGGCCACCATTGCCATGGCAGTTCTAACCACACCCATATAAACAGGACTGCAGGAAAATACACACAGCAGAGCCCACGGCAGTAGGGTGGAGCCCACGCAGCAGGGCAGACCCCAGAGCAGCTCATAAAGCCTCTGCAGGCAGGCAGCGACAAGACTGCCTCCTTGCTGGGCAGGACAGTGCAACAGATACTCATAAATAAAGTGCTAACTCCCCGGGACAGAACACCTGGGGAAAAAAGGGGGGTTTTATGAGTTCTGCTGCAGCAGACTTAAACATACTTGCCTAGCAACTCTGAATAAACAATGGAGCCCACAGAGCAACATGGGAGCTCCTATAAAGTACAGACTGTCTCCTCAAGTAGCTCCCTGACCCCCATATATCCAAAGAGTCACCTCACAAAGGACTGATCAGACTGACATTTGGCGGGCATCATTCTGGGACAAAGATAGCAGAAGAAGAAGCCAGTAGCAACCCTTACTTGTCTGCAGCTGCTGCAGGTGTTCCCCAGGCAGGCAGGGCCTGGAGTGGACCTCAGCAATCCTACAACAGAGGGTCCAGACTGTTAGAAGGAAAACTAAGAAACAGAAATAACTTCATCATCAACAGTCTGGACGTCCACTAGGAAACCAATAGGAAAATCAGCAACTACACAGACAACAGGTGGATAAATCCACAAAGATGGGAAAAAACCAGTGCAAAAAGGAGGAAAACACCCAAAACCAGAACACCTTGCCTCCTACAAGGGACCACAACTCCTCACAAGCAAGGGAACAAAGCGGGATGGACAAGGAGTGTGATGAAAGGACAGAATCAAAATTCATAAGGTGGGTAATGAGAAACTTCCATGAGCTAAAAGAACATGTTCTAACTCAATGCAAAAAAACTAAGAACCTTGAAAAAAGATTTGAGAAAGTGAGAACAAGAATGGACAACTTAGAGAGGAATATAAGTGAATTGATGGAGCTGAAAAACACAACATGAGAACTTTGCGAAGCATGCACAAGTTTCAACAGCTGAATTGGCCAAGCAGAAGAAAAGATATCAGAGGTCGAAGATCAACTCAATGAAATAAAACGAGAAGGCAAGATTAGAGAAAAAAGCGCAAAAAGGAATGAACAAAGTCTCCAAGAAATGTGGGACTATGTGAAGAGACCAAATCTACGTTTGATAGGTGTACCTGAATGTAACGAAGAAAATGAATCCAAGCTGGAAAATACTCTTCAGGATGTTATCTAGGAAATCTTCCCCAACCTAGAAGGCAGGCCAATATTCAAGTCCAAGAAATACAGAGAACACCACAAAGATATTCCACAAGAAGAGCAACCCTAAGGCACATAATTGTCAGATTCAACAGGGTTAAAATGAAGGAGAAAATGCTAAGGGCAGCCAGAGAGAAAGGTTGGGTCACCCACAAAGGGAAGCCCATCAGACTCACAGAAGATCTCTCAGCACAAACTCTACAGGCCAGAAGAGAGTGGAGGCCAATATTCAACATCCTTAAAGAAAAGAACTTTCAACCCAGAATTTTATATCCAGCCAAACTGAGCTTCATAAGTGAAGGAAAAATAAAATCCTTTGCAAACAAGCAAGTACTCAGAGATTTTGTCACCACCAGGCCTGCTTTACAAGAGCTCCTGAAAGAGGCACTACACATAGAAGGAACAACCAGTACCAGCCACTCCAAAAACAAACCAAATGCTAAAGAGCATCAACAAAATGAAGAATCTGCATCAACTAATGGGCAAAACAACCAGCTAGCATTAAAATGGCAGGATCAAATTTACACATAACAATATTAACCCTAAATGTAAATGGGCTAAATGCACCAATCAACAGACACAGACTGGCAAATTGGATAGAAATCCAAAACCCATCAGTGTGCTGTATACAGGAAACCCATCTCACATGCAAGGATACACAATGGCTCAAAATAAAGGGATGAAGGAAGATTTACCAAGCAAATGGAGAGCAAAAAAAACAGGAGTAGCAATTCTCATCTCTGATAAAATAGACTTTAAAGCAACAAAGATCAAAAGAGACAAAAAAAAGACATTACATAATGGTAAAAGGATCGATACAACAAGAGCTAACAATCCTAAATATATATGTACCCAATACAGGAGTACCCAGATATATAAAGCAAGTTCTTAGACTTACAAAGAGACTTAGACTCCCACACAATCATAGTGGGAGACTTTAACACTCCACTATCAATATTAGACAGATCAACCAAACAGAAAATTAACAACGATATCCAGGACCTGAACTCAGACCTGGAACAAGCAAACCTGATAGACATTTACAGAACTCTCCACCCCAAATCCGCAGAATATACATTCTTCTGAGCACTACATCACACCTGCTGTAACATTGACCACATAATTGGAAGTAAATCACTCCTCGGCAAATGCAAAACAACTGAAATCATAACAAACAGTCTCTCAGACCATAGTGCAATCAACTTAGAACTCAGAATTCAGAAACTAACTCAGAACCTCACAGGTTCATGGAAACTGAATAACTGGATCTTGAATGTTGACTGGATAAACAATGAAATGAAGGCAGAAATAAAGAAGTTCTTCGAAACCAATGAGAACAAAGGCACAACATACCAGAATCTCTGGGACACATTTAAAGCAGTCTCTAGAGGAAAATATATAGCAATAGTGCCCACATGAGAAGAGTGGAGAGATCCAAAATTGACACCCTATCATCAAAATTGAAAGAGCTAGAGGAGCAAGATCAAAAAAACTCAAAACCTAGCAGAAGACAAAAAATCACTAAGATCAGAGCAGAACTGAAGGAGATAGAGACACGAAAACCCCTTCAAAAAATCAGTAAATCCAGGAGCTGATTTTTTGAAAAGATCAACGAAATAGACAGACCACTAGCCAGATTAATTAAAAAGAAAAGAGACAATAACCAAATAGATGCAATAAAAAATGATAAAGGGGAAATCACCACAGATTCCACAGAAATTCAAACCATCATCAGAGAATATTACAAACAATACTATTCACATAAACTAGTAAACCTGGAAGAAATGAATAAATTCCTGGACTCCTGTGTCCTCCCAAGCCTAAACCAGGAGGAAGCTGAAACTATGAATAGGCCAATAACAAGGTCAGAAGTCGAGGCAGCAATTAAGAGCCTACCACACAAAAAAAGCCCATGTCCAGATGGGTTCACAGCCGAATTCTACCAGACACACAAAGAGGAGCTGGTACCATTTCTTCTGAAACTATTCCAAATAATCCAAAAAGAGGGAATCCTTCCCAATTCATTTTATGAGACCAATATCATCCTAATAGCAAAACCCGGCAGAGACCCAACAAGAAAAGAAAACTTCAGGCCAATATCCATGATGAATATAGATGCAAAAATCTTCAATAAAATACTGGCAAGCCGATTGCAACAGCAAATCAAAAAACTTATCCATCATGATCAAGTAGGATTCATCCTGGGGATGCAAGGCTGGTTCAACATACGCAAGCCTATAAACATAATTCACCACATAAACAGAACCAAAAACAAAAACCACATGGTTATCTCAATTGACGCAGAGAAAGCATTCGACAAAATTCAACAGCCCTTTATGCTAAAAACCATCAATAAACTCGGTATCAATGGAACGTATCTCAAAGTAATAAAAGCTATTTATGACAAACCAACAGCCAATATCATACTGAATGGGCAAAAACTGGAAGCATTCCCTTTGAAATCCGGCACTAGACAAAGATGCTCTCTTTCACCACTCCTATTCAATATAGTACTGGAAGTTCTAGCCAGAGAAATCAGGCAAGAAAAAGAAATAAAGTGTATTCAAATAGAAAAGGTGGAAGCCAAATTGTCTCTATTTGCAGACGACATGATAGTATACCTAGAAGACCCCATCGCCTCAGCCCCAAAACTCCTGAAACTGATAAGCAACTTCAGCAAAGTCTCAGGATATAAAATCAATATGCAAAAATCACAAGCCTTCCTCTACACCAATAACAGACTTAAAGAAAGCCAAATCAAGAACGAACTGCCATTCACAATTGCTACAAAAAGAATAAAATACCTAGGAATACAACTCACAAGAAACATAAGGGACCTCTACAAGGAAAACTACAAACCACTGCTCAACGAAATAAGAGAAGACACAAACAAATGGAGAAACATTTCATGTTCATGGTTAGGAAGAATTAATATCGTGAAAATGGCTATACTGCCCAAAGTAATTTACAGAATCAATGCTATCCCCATCAAGCTACCATTGACTTTCTTCACAGAACTGTAAAAAACCACCTTGAACTTCATATGGAACCAAAAGAGAGCCCGCATAGCCAAGTCAATTCTAAGTAAAAAGAACACAGCGGGAGACATCACACTACCGGATTTCAAACTATACTACAAGGCTACAGTAATCAAAACAGCATGGTACTGGTACCAAAACAGAGATATAGACCAATGGAACAGAACAGAGGTATTGGAGGCAACAAAACATATCTACAACCATACAATCTTGGATAAACCTGACAAAAACAAGTTATGGGGAAACGATTCCCTGTTTAATAAATGGTGTTGGGAAAACTGGCTAGCCATGTGCAGAAAGCAGAAACTGGACCCCTTCCTGACACCTTACACTAAAATTAACTCCAGATGGATTAAACACTTAAACATAAGACCCAACACCATGAAAACCCTAGAAGAAAATCTAGGCAAAACCATTCAGGACATAGGAGTAGGCAAGGACTTCATGACCAAAACACCAAAAGCATTGGCAACAAAAGCCAAAATAGACAAATGGGACCTAATCAAACTCCACAGCTTCTGCACGGCAAAAGAAACAGTCATTAGAGTGAATCGGCAACCAGCAGAATGGGAAAAAAATTTTTGCAATTTACCCATCTGACAAAGGGCTGATATCCAGAATTTACAAAGAACTCAAACAGATTTACAAGAAAAAAACAAACAGGCCCATTTAAAAATGGGCAAAGGATATGAACACTTTACAAAAGAAGACATACATGAGGCCAACAAACATATGAAAAAATGCTCATCATCACTGGTCATTAGAGAGATGCAAATCAAAACTACATTGAGATACCATCTCACGCCAGTTAGAATGGCGATCATTAAAAAATCTGGAGACAACAGATGCTGGAGAGGATGTGGAGAAATAGGAACACTTTTACACTGCTGGTGGGAGTGTAAACTAGTTCAACCATTGTGGAAGACAGTGTGGCGATTCCTCAAGGACCCAGCAATCCCATTACTAGGTATATATCCAAAGGACTATAAATCGTTCTACTATAAGGACACATGCACACGAATGTTCATTGCAGCACTGTTTGCAATAGCAAAGACCTGGAACCAACCCAAATGCCCATTGATAATAGACTGGACAGGGAAAATGTGGCACATATGCACCATGGAATATTATGTAGGCATCAAAAATAATGAGTTCGTGTCGTTTGTAGGGACATGGATGAACCTGGAGAACATCATTCTCAGCAAACTGACACAAGAACAGAAAATCAAATACCACATGTTCTCACTCATAGGTGGGTGATGAACAATGAGAACACATGGACACAGGGAGGGGAGCACTACACACTGTGGTCTCTTGGGGGGAATAGGGGAGGGACAGTGGGGGGGGGAGTTGGGGAGAGATAGCATGAGGAGAAATGCCAGATATAGGTGAAATGGAGGAAGGCAGCAAATCACACTGTGTACCTATGCACGTGTGTACCTATGCACGTGTGTACCTTTGCAACTATCTTGCATGTTCTTCACATGTACCACAAAACTTAAAATGCAAAAAAATAAGAGTTAAGGAAAGAGGAAAGAAACATGAAATGTGGCTCAACAATCAAAGACAGGTTTATTTTAAAGAAATAAACCTGAGAAAATAAACCTGTGAGGAGCTTCTGGCCAATTTTTTTCAGGAGCATTCTCTCTTACAGACTAAGAATACATAGCGGTTTTAGGGTGAGGGGGCTAATCACAAGCTTAGAACGTTTCTGTGTGGAAGAGAAGTTTTATGGCAGGGTTGGAATGACTCTAGTCAGAGGGGAGGTTATCTTGGGGCTGGCATGTCTCTGGTTGGGGAGGGGTTTGGAATGTTTCTGGTCGGAGATGTTATTTGTGGTTTATGGTCATGCTGTCCTTAGACATTAGGCTGATGCCTTTTGGATTTAGGCAGTTTTTGATCAAGGTGAACTTCAAATGACAGTGCTTGTCCAAGACGGCAATACCCCTGCTCTGTCAGCCTTCATGCAGGGTGTAGGCCCCATCCAGCAAACTTCCAACCTCACTTATTAATATCTTGCAGCATCATTGCCACAGAGCACTTGAGTGTCATCCTGGCCACTAGCTGCGCCTGCAGGGCCTCATTTGCAGCCATTTGCTGTGGGGCCTGGGAAGTGAGGCTCAGGCAAGGCGCTCTGTGCATCCATCCCCCGGATACCTGCATGCAGTGAGGGCCCTGGCAGAACACTTCTTCTATAATGGGTCAGGAAATGTGCCCAAAGGCAGAAGCCTGCTTCCTGGGAGAGGCTAAAGAACTAGGACTCATCCACCAAGAGACTACAGACCCATTTCATAGCAAAAAGTGCTCTCCAGAATTTAACCAAATTCTCACCAGTGTCCCCAGCAGAGGGGAGCGGCCCAAGGACCTCTGTCATTCTGCTCTCTCACATCACCTCTCTCTTCCCTGCCTGTTTCTCCAGGACGTGTTTGTAAGCCTGTCGGACCGCTCAGGGAAAACTAAACAGTGACAAGTAGCTTGGACATCAGCCCTCCCTTCCTCTAAAACCTACTATGGCTCCCCATTGTTAAGAAGATGAATAACCAACCAAAAATGGCTTTGATTTATGTCTATACCATGTTTAATATATTTCCACTAATTCTCACCACAATCCCATGTAGGAATGGAAGAAGTTCCTATATCACAGATTAAAAAAAACATTAGGCTAAAAAAAAGACTCCACTAATTGACAAGGTCAGAATTGCAACACAGGTCTTTATAATATCAGCTATTAATAATGACACCAGTATCATCACCTGTTCCCGGCATCCCTCCTAACGTGTATCCTATTGATTGTGGGGGATGCTAACAGGGAAGGTGTCCTGGCATCTCAGTTTCAGCAGTAGCTCCAGGTTCAGTTACCTATTAATAGCTGCATCACAAATAGTCTAGAATTTATGGGCTTTAAACCACAATGATTTATTATTTCTCATGACTCTCGGGGTTGACTGGGCAGATCTGCTCTGTGTTCACCAGCTCGATTGCTTGTGTGGCTGCATTCAGCTGGCTGATGGGCAGAAGGTCTGAGAAGGTCTCTCACATATTGGAGCCAACCATCAGCTGGCACACTTCTGCCCTCCTCCCTTGCAGCCTCTCCATGGGGCATCTCATTCCCCAGTGCCTCTCAGCATGGCCTCTTTCCTCAGCATCATGGCCTGACTTCCTTACAGCTTGGCAACAGGGTTCCAGGAGGGAAAGCAAACAGTATCTTAAGGGCCAGGCCCAGAATTGGCATGACAGTACTTATACCACATTCTATTGATCAAAGCAGGTTGTAAGGCCAGCCCAAAGGCCAAGGGAGGAGGAACAAACCCTCTTTTGATGGGAGCAGTGGCCTGTGCATGCATGAACAGAGGAATTACTAGTGGCTGTCTTTGAAAACCACTTCCACAGGTGCAAAGCTGAGAGCACAGGGTGTTTGGTGTCCACATACACTGTAGATCTGTGGTATCATCTCTGAAAGACTTGCAGAAGGGGGACACCCAAAAAAATTCCCACCTGGCACCCTTCATCCATCACCCACCTTGAAGGCATGGAAAGAAAGGCTTGAAAATTAATGAGGAGAGGATGGAGCAGGAAGATGCTTTTCGAGAGGGGGTTTCTGGAGTCCTGAGCTATTCTCTCTTCTCATGGAGAAAGGAGGTGCTTCCCCCTTCACAAGCTTGGTTCAAGTCATTTGAATCTCAGGGCTGCAAGGACTTGTACCTCACTGATACCAGAAAAGGCTTAAGGGATGACTAAAGGAATAACACAGCAAGAAGAGGTGGCTGCAGGAGTTTCCCTTCCATGAGGGCAGACAAAAGCATGGAACCTTTTCACCAGGAGGAGTTTGTCTTGAAGGGGCCTCCACCCAGAGACCCATAGTTCTATGCGGAGACAGCAGGAAGCCAGGGGCTGAGAGGGGCCTCTTAAGCTGGGACCACCTATGCCAGGGAACTGCCCTTAGAGGTACCCACGAAACCCTCCAAATAGTAAGTGAAAGAATCCGCTTTTGAAATGTACCACCCCAAGAGGGCACCAGCTCTAGGTGGTAACTCCACTGATCACATGGCTCAACCCCTTGCCTCTCTTTCCTCCCTCAGATCCAGACCTGGGGAAACCCACAGAGAAGAGGTAGTGAAGGAGGAGGTGCAGAAACTCAGTGGTGGAAAGCATCAAGAAGCCCAATCATAACCGCTTTTCCCCAAGGCAGGTGTCCCAGCCCAAGGGGGGGCCCAAGCTAAGAGGTGGTTGGGAAGAGAAAGTTGTTTTGAATTGGATGTGAGATTAAAGCTTCAATAATACAGAAAATGGGACTTTATAATGACTGGAGGGAAAATGAGCTATTTACTAATTCCTAGGAGTGTACAGAAAAGCTAAAGATCTGCTGAAGATTTCATCTGGAAACAGAAAAAAATTATTCAAGAGAGAAAATTAACGGGGTAAATTCTGCCAGCAGCCTAACAATTCCAGTTCATTCTATAAACTGGTTACATATGTTGTCAGTTTAATGCAATCCTTAAGGGCACCATCTCTGGAGCCAGACTGCCCAAGCTAACTACCCATCATCTAATCTGAGCTCTGCTATTTTCTTTTTTATTATTATTATTATTATTGCATTTTAGGTTTTGGGGTACATGTGCAGAACATGCAAGATAGTTGCATAGGCACACACAGTGTGATTTGCTGCCTTCCTCCCCTTCACCCACATCTGGCATTTCTCCCCATGCTATCCCTCCCCAGCTCCCCCCCACACTGTCCCTCCCCTATTCCCCCCAATAGACCCCAGTGTGTAGTGCTCCCCTCCCTGTGTCCATGTGTTCTCATTGTTCAACACCCGCCTATGAGTGAGAATATGTGGTATTTCGTTTTCTGTTCTTGTGTCAGTTTGCTAAGAATGATGTTCTCCAGATTCATCCACGTCCCTACAAATAACACAAACTCATCATTTTTGATGGTTGCATAATATTCCATGGTGCATATGTGCCACATTTTCCCTGTCCAATCTATCATCGATGGGCATTTGGGTTGATTCCAGGTCTTGCTATTGTAAACAGTGCTGCAATGAACATTTGTGTGCATGTGTCTTTTTGTAGAACAATTTATAGTCCTTTGGATATATACCCAGTAATGGGATTGCTGGGTCAAATGGAATTTCTATTTCTAGGTCCTTGAGGAATCGCCACACTGTCTTCCACAATGGTTGAACTAATTTACACTCCCACCAGCAGTGTAAAATTGTTCCTATTTCTCCACATCCTCTCCAGCATCTGTTGTGTCCAGATTTTTTAATGATCACCATTCTAAATGGCGTGAGATGGTATCTCAATGTAGTTTTGATTTGCATCTCTCTAATGACCAGTGATGATGAGCATTTTTTCATGTTTGTTGGCCTCATGTATGTCTTCTTTTGTAAAGTGTCTGTTCATATCCTTTGCCCATTTTTGAATGGGCCTGTTTGTTTTTTTCTTGTAAATCTGTTTGAGTTCTTTGTAAATTCTGGATATCAGCCCTTTGTCAGATGGGTAAACTGCAAAAATTTTTTCCCATTCTGTTGGTTGCTGATTCACTCTAATGACTGTTTCTTTTGCCGTGCAGAAGCTGTGGAGTTTGATTAGGTCCAATTTGTCTATTTTGGCTTTTGTTGCCAATGCTTTTGATGTTTTGGTCATGAAGTCCTTGCCTACTCCTATGTCCTGAATGGTTTTGCCTAGATTTTCTTCTAGGGTTTTCATGGTGTTGGGTCTTATGTTTAAGTGTTTAATCCATCTGGAGTTAATTTTAGTGTAAGGTGTCAGGAAGGGGTCCAGTTTCTGCTTTCTGCACATAGCTAGCCAGTTTTCCCAACACCATTTATTAAACAGGGAATCCTTTCCCCATTGTTTGTTTTTGTCAGGTTTATCCAAGATTGTATGGTTGTAGATATGTTGTGTTGACTCTGATGCTTCTGTTCTGTTCCATTGGTCTATATCTCTGTTTTGGTACCAGTACCATGCTGTTTTGATTACTGTAGTTTGAAGTCCGGTAGTGTGATGCCTCCCGCTGTGTTCTTTTTATTTAGAATTGACTTGGCTATGCGGCCTCTCTTTTGGTTCCATATGAAGTTTAAGGTGGTTTTTTCCAGTTCTGTGAAGAAGGTCATTAGTAGCTTGATGGGGATAGTGTTGAGTCTGTAAATTACTTTGGGCAGTATGGCCATTTTCAAGATATTGATTCTTCCTAACCATGAACATGGAAAGTTTCTCCATCTGTTTGTGACCTCTCTTATTTCATTGAGGAGTGGTTTGTAGTTCTCCTTGAAGAGGTCCTTTACATTGCTTGTTAGTTGTATTCCTAGGTATTTTATTCTCTTTGTGGCAATTGTGAATGGCAGTTTGTTCTTGATTTGGCTCTTTTTCAGTCTGTTATTGGTGTATAGGAATGCTTGTGATTTTTGCACATTAATTTTGTATCCTGATTCTTTGCTGAAGTTGCTTACC
The DNA here is from genome assembly GCF_049354715.1 of Callithrix jacchus. Taxonomy (NCBI): domain Eukaryota; kingdom Metazoa; phylum Chordata; class Mammalia; order Primates; family Cebidae; genus Callithrix; species Callithrix jacchus. Next base: position 107,852,142 of record NC_133506.1, read on the forward strand.
AGTTTCAGGAGACGATGGGGTCTTCTAGATATACTATCATGTCGTCTGCTATTTTCTAGCTGTGTGAATTTAGGCAAGTTACATAACTTCTCTTTGTTTCATCCATAAATATGTGACTAGTAATAGAATCATGAGGTTATTGTAACAGTTTAACAGGTTAAAATTGTAAGGAACTAAGTATGACAGTAGAGGATATCTCTACTTGTAAGTAGTGGATACTGTTATCATTTAGCCCCTACTATCCTGTATCACTATTCCTCCTTTATTGAGGGTCAGAGAAGTTAAGTAAGTTGCTGAGGGTCACATAGGTAGTAAGGGGTGGCAATGGAATTTGAACCCTGGTCAATCTGGCTGCAGGTCCTTCTGTCTTTTACCCTCAAATCATGTTGCCTCTCTTATGAACTTGTAGAAGACCAATCTCTGAGACTCAGTATTTCTATCTGTAAAGTAGGGATAAGAATAATTTCTACTTTGTAGGGTTCGTGAGACTAAATGAGTTAATACACAGAAACCACATTTTTCTTTTTTTTAAGATGGAGTCTTGCTCTGTTGCCCAGGCTAGATTGCAAAGGCGCGACCTCAGCTCACTGCAACCTCTGCCTCCTGGGTTCAAGCAATTCTCCTGCCTCAGCATCCGGAGTAGCTAGGACTACAGGCACCTGCCACCACTCGCAGCTAATTTTTTTGTTTTTAATAGAGACGAGGTTTCACCACGCTGGCCAGACTGGTCTCGAACTCCCGACCTCAGGTGATCAGCCCACCTTGGCCTTCTAAAGTGCTGGGATTATAGCCGAAAGCCACCATGCCCGGCCACAGAAACCACCTTAAACAACCATAAATAAATAGTAACTACAGCCAGTATTTCAAGATTCAACCACTTACGAAACCGTGTGACCTTGGATAATTTACTTAACTGCTCTGTGATTCAGTTCCTTATTATAAAATAAAAATGATAGTATCTCATACAGTTGATACAAATATGAAATGTACAATTTATATAAAGCAGTAAGACTGGTCCCTGGCCCATGGTAAGTTCTATCAAAGAGCTCAGAAGAGCCTGAGCTAGAGTTCAATACCAACCTATCAAAATCCAGTGTCTATATATATACTTCCTCTTTTTTTTTTTTGAGATGGAGTATTGTTCTGTTGCCCAGGCTGGAGTGCAATGACACCATCTCAGCTCACTGCAACCTCCACCTCCCAGGTTCAAGCAATTCCTGCCTCAGCCTCCTGAGTAACTGGGATTACAAGCATGCACCACCACACCCAGCTAATTGTTAGTTGAGGCAAGGTTTCACCATGTTGTCCAGCCTGATCTCAAACTCCGGACCTCAAGTGATCCGCCTGCCTCTGACTCACAAAGTGCTGGGATTACAGGTATGAGCCACTGCTCCTGGCTCACACTTCCTCTTATGCTCCCAAGGAATATAATTGTAAAAGCTACCCATGACCAAGACATGCCCCATTAGGCTATCGAGGAAGCCCAGAAGCACATGGTTAAGTGTAATGTTTCACACACACACCAGTCGGTAAGGGACATGGGAAGAGCCTCCTTCACCCCAAACTGCAGGGGCAGGGCTGCCCACTTGCTGAGGGCTCCACAGTTGGTTCTCTGGCATGGGCCCAGGGGCTGGCCCCCTCTCCATTCTCCCCCAGGGCAGCAGTTAGAAAATCCTCCTAAAACCCCATAAATGAAAACGAGGACTGTTAGAGTCTGTTTCCCTGCCTAACAAGGAAACAGGGCTCCTCTGTGATTGTCTGTGATTTATGATTTTGAACTGCCTCCCATCTGAAGCCAAATCGTTTATGTCCCTATATCCGGGGCAAAATGCACTTACTTCCAAAGCTGCCATGTTTGAGTCTAGCCAGAAATGGTAGATTCCCAGCCTCTAAAGGGGACACTGACTTCCCTAGTGGCCATGCTGCACCCCTACCAAGAGCTCCCAGCTCTGCTTGAAAGGGGGCATCCCATTCAGAAGGAACACTGAAGGCCTCAGGGTTCGGGGAGCTGGAGGATGGGGAGGGAGACAAGAGGAAAGAAAATCCTGGTTTCCCCACATCCGTGGCTGAGAGATTTGTGCCCAAGGATGAAGGCAGGTGCTTTGCAGCAATCTCAATAATAGTCATTACTGTCTAGTGAGCACCAACACTGTATGGCACACCCTTCTCCCAGGGCCTTTGATTCATGATTTCTAATCCTTAGAATCCCGAAGAGCAGGCACCACTCTTTTTCCCATTGCACAAGCCTGGATACTGAGGCTGGGAAATGCCAGAAAACATGTTCAAGGTCATAGGGGTGATACATGATGGAGCAGGGACTCACACCCACGTCTGTAAGACTGTGGGGCTGGTGTAGGTCAGGAGCCAGACTGCCCAGGTTTCAAGCCCAAATCTGCTGTCTGCTGGCTGTGTGACCTTGGGCAGTTTTTTCTCTGTAGCTGTATTGCCTCATCTTTTTTTTTTTTTTTTTTTTTTTTTATGGAGTTTTGCTCTTGTTACCCAGGCTGGAGTACAATGGCACAATCTCGGCTCACAGCAACCTCCGCCTCCTGGGTTCAGGCAATTCTCCTGCCTCAGCCTCCTGAGTAGCTGGGATTACAGGTATGTGCCACCATGCTCAGCTAATTTTTTGTATTTTTAGTAGATGGGGTTTCACCAAGTTAGCAAGGCTGATCTCGAACTCCTGACCTCAGGCGATCTGCCTGCCTCAGCCTCCCAAAGTGCTGGGATTACAGGTGTGAGCCACCACGCCCAGCCTTCCTCATTTTTAAAATGGGGACAATGAGGCTTCCCACTTCACAGTGTTGCTACAAGGATTAAATGAACTGGCGCTGAAGACAGAAATTAATAATTTGCAATTGCTGTACAATAAAGCCAATTTACTGTGTTGTGTTCAATATAAAACCTAACCCCCAGCTCTACTTAAAATGAACTACCTCACTGTAAAATCTACCTTATCTATTCTCCCCACATTCTCAGCAAAGTTCCCAGGCATCTCAAGACTCCTGTTTTTCTTGCTGAACCAGCTGCAAGGTCAACAGGGCAAAATAATACCCAAAAAAGGTACATCCAAAAAATGTGTTTCTCAAAATGCTATTTTTCAAATGTAACGTACATCACAAGACATGTTACAGGTTGATTAGCTGTTCTTTGTTCTTGGTTCTGTAAAATTACTTCCTGCTTCATCATCCTGTATCACAAAGATGCCTAAAAGATCTTCAGTTTCTTTGTGCTGTGCTCAGTCTTAGGAAGCCATTCCACTGAGCCCGTGTTCACGTTAAATGAAATCCTCCTGTTTCCCCATTGGTCTCTCCAAGTCTCTAATTTCCTGCTTCATTTTCTTAGAGCATCTGGCACACAGTTAGTGTGACACAAGTTCAACCTGGCTCTGCCATTTTGACAATGCCAAACTCTGCAGTGGGTTTGCATCCTGATGGGTATGTAGTTCCTGCAGAACTGGGTCTAGCTCCTGAATACAAGGGAACTGTTTCTAGGTTGGAGTTCTCAGAATCTGACCCCCGTGACCAGCAGCATCCACATCCCCTGTGAACTTGTTAGAAAAGCAAATTCTCCATCCCCACCCCAGACCTACTGAATCAGAAGCTAAGGGTCGCGGTACGATCTGAATATTTGCTGCCCCCAAAACTCACATGTTGAAACCTGATCTCCAAGGCTATTACAAGACAGGGCCTTTGGGGGTGATTAAGTCAGGAGGGCTCCACCCTCACGAAAGGAATTAGTGTCCTTCTAAAAGAGACCCCAAGAGGCCGGGTGCAGTGGCTCATGCCTGTAGTCCCAGCACTTTGGGAGGCTGAGGCAGGCAAATCGCCTGAGGTCAGGAGTTCGAGATCAGCCTTGCTAACTTGGTGAAACCCCGTCTACTAAAAATAAAAAAATTAGCCTGGTGTGGTGGTGGATGCCTGTAATCCCAGCTACTTGGGAGGCTGAGACAGGAGAATCACTTGAACCCAGGAGGCAGAGGTTGCTGTAAGCCAAGATCAAGACATTGCACTCCTGCCTGAGCAACAAGAGCAAAACTCCATCTCAAAAACAAAAAAAGAGAGAGACCCCAGAGAGCTAGCTAGCCCCTTCCACCATGTGAGGATGCAACAAGAAGACATTGTTGCTCAGGAACCAGCCTCACCAGCCACCGAATCTGTAATCACCTTGATCTTGGACTTCCCAGACTCTAGAACTATGAGAAATACATTTCCCTTGTTTATAAGCTGCTAGTCTATGGTATTTTGTCATAGACTAAGATGTGGGTGGGGGGGTGGCTACCTGTGTTTTTCCATGCTCTCTAAGTCTCTATGGAGCATGATCCCGTTTGAGAACTGCTGGTTGAGGCAGTACAATGAGCTTGGGTTTCAGAGCTGGACTGATCTCAGTTCAACCCTTGGCCATGCTCTTTTTTGGATTGACTTGGGCAGAGTCTGAACCTTTCTGCTTCTTAGTGGTCTTATTGATAAAACAAGGATCCCCATCTCATTCAGAAAGCTATGGCAAAGAGAAGATGGGACAGTGCATTGAAAGCGCTTCTTAACTTTGGGGTGCTGCCCAGAGGTTATCAGGAGCCACAGTCCCTTCATCCATCTGCAGGAGCTCTCTTGGAGTCCAGCAGGTTGGAAATAGAGCTGAAGCAGGAAGCATCCAGGTGGGACCTGAGATTAGGGAGGAGGCTATAGAGTCCAGGCCAGGTAGGAACACCCCGTGGCCTGGGGAGTCTGAGGGAATCTAGGCCGAGGCCACGTGTCACCTGGCTCCTACCCCTGGCCAATGCAGCAGCCACCCTCCAACCCTGACCAGCAGTATCCTGAACCATGACACCTAAACTGTGCCATTCCTCAGTCCTGAGTCCCTCAGGAGGGTATAGGGTGGGGACAACAGGGGTCAAACAGAACCCCAGGCCAGGCTGCCAGAACCAGGGTAGAGATCTCCCTCTAGCCAGAGCTGACAGGTCCGGGAAGGCTGCTGTCTGTCTGCTGGCCAGAAGCTATGACTTCTCCCTGCCCTTGACAGCTATGTCTGTCTTGCAAGCGGGTCACTTTTGCAAGACTCTATCACATCAGAAACTCTCCCCAGGCTTCCCGGGAAAAACTTCCCTTCTTCTTCTGCTGGAGGATCTTGCAAGACCTTTCTCCTGCTTGGAGAGGCTCTGAGTAAAGACAGAGCCCCCAGGCAAAGCTGCACTCCAACTGCACTGGGGAAATGTGAAGCTGACTCCAGCTTCCTGCTGTGGCTTTGAAGAACTGAGGCCAAGGGCTCCTCCCAGGGTTGGCCCTGGCAGCCCAAAGGATGGGGGTCAGAAGGTTGCCAGCTCAGAGCCTCAGAGAAGCAGCCCTCCAAATGCAATGCAGCCTGCAGACTGTGACCTTGAGTGCAGTTCTCTTTTGATGCTGGAGGGCCTCCTCATCATTCCACAGCCAGGGAGCTCACTGCCTGACAAAGCCATCCATTCTCTCATTACAGGTCTGCCTAGGGTCTCCACCCTGTGCAGCGTCATGGGACCCCCCGGCCCCCCCATCAGAAGACCATGTGCTTGGTTGAATTCTCTGCTGCCATTGTCTTAAAGTTCTTAACAGTGTTTGAGTTTTCATTTTACAATTATGCTGGTCTGGTTGTGACCACTGGGGAATCCTTTATATGAACTCCCATACTCATTCCCACAAAATCCTCAAGGATTTGAGGTCCTCAAGCTAGATCTGCTCCTTCTGTCCCATGTGGGCCAGGAGAGGCCCCCCAGATAGATCGTGAGCCCAGGGCTGGAACCTGGATGAGGCAAGGGAGATGCCTAGGGCATAGAATTTAAGGAGGCCCTTACTGTCTCAGTCACATACATGCTGACCCTGCACTTGTACAACCCCCAAAATGAGTTCCTCCTTAAATTTTGCACCCCAGCTGCCTCACTCAGTTCCTCTGGTTACTGCTAAGCCAGTGTCCAGGCTGTAAAGTGGACTCCTCACCCACAACCTATGTTGGGGGCCTCTCTGCTTCCCTCACAGGCCAGCCCAGTCCTGGCCATTATTCCACTCATCACTGGGACAGACGGTAGGAGGGAAGCAGACGGTTGGGCACATAGACCAGGCCACAAACCTCACCACCGACACCTGAAGTAGCCAGGATGCTCCGCGGGCCAGCAGCACCCATACCACCTGAGAACTTGCTAGAAGGGCAGAATTCCAAACACTGCAGAGGATGAATAAATATTCCCTTGTATATATATATATACCACATTTTGTTTCTCCATCTATCTGTCAATGGACATTTAGGTTGTTCCCATGCCTTGCCTAATGTGAATAATGCTGCAATAAGCATAGGAGTGCTCATATCTCTTTGAGATCCTGATTTCAGTTCTTTTGGATACATACCCAGAAATAAGATTGCTGGAGCATATGATAGTCCTATTTTTAATTTTTTAGGAATCTCTATACTGTTTTCCATAGCAGCTGCACCATTCTGCTCTCCCACCAACAGTGTGCAAGAATTCCAATTTCTCCGTATCCTCACCAATATTCTTAGTCTTTTTCTTTGATAATAACCACCCTAATAGATGTGAGGTGATGACATAAATGAACCTTTAGGACATTACACTAAGGGAAACAAGCCAGTTCCACAAAGGCAGATACAGACCTCCCTCCGTATCTATGGGGGATTGGTTCCAGGACATCCTTGGATACCAAAATCCACAGATTCCCAAGTCCCTGATACAACAAGGTGTAGTACTTACCTATAACCTATGCACATCCTCCCGTATACTTTAAATCATCTCTAAATTACTTATCACACCTAATGCATTGTAAATGCTATGTAAAACATTGTTGCACTACAATTTTATTTGGACTGCCTTTTATTATATTGTTATTTATCTTTTTATATTGTATTTGTATTATTGTTGGTTTTTTTTCAAATAGAGTATTTTCAATACACAGTTGGTTGAATTGGATGTGAAACCTGCAGATAGCAGGCCAACCGTACTGCATGATTCCATGAATATGAGGTATCTAAATTAGTCACACTCATAGAATCAAAGAGTGGAATGGTGTTTCCAAGGGCTGGGGAAAGAGGGAAGTGGGGAGTTATTAATCAATGGCATAAAGTGTCCATTAAGTAAGATGAAAACATTCTAGAGACCCAAAGTATGACATTATACCTATAGTCAACAATACTATCCTTACTGTATGCTTAAAAATTTAAGAGTGTAGATCTCATGTTAAATCTTCTTACCACAATAAAATAAAGTTAACCAAAAAAGAAAATGCAGAATCTCAGGCCCTAACAGAGACCTACCGAATCAGAATCTGCACATCCACAAGATGCCCATGTGATCGTGTGCATATTAAAGTCTGAGAGGCACTGGTTTAGAGCCCCAAGTTCAGCATCCCACCCCATATCTTGGTTAGTATAGAAACAAAGCCGATAAAAATCTCTTGCTTCAGACACTGAAAACCTAACTCTGCATTTGTGTCTAAGACCCTCTGAATGCTTCTGACCCTGTCTATCTGCTTCACTTCAGCTCTCCTTGTGTTTGTTTTTGCCTTTAATTTTAGCTTGTAAATATCAGTTTTTCTTTTCATTGAAAAAACAGCATTACCACATTAAACAAAAGACTTGTTTAAAAGGAATTTCCCTTACTCTCCAAGCATATACAAAAATTAACTCAAAGTAGATCAAAGATCTAAATCTAAGAGCTAAAACTGTAAAATTCTTAGAAGAAAATGTAGAGGTAAATCTTCATGACCTTGGATTTGGCAAAAAATTCTTAGATATAGCACCAAAGCACGAGCAAGAAAAGAAAATAATAGACAAATTCGACCTCAACAAAATTTAAAACTTCTGTGCATCAAAAGATGCTATCAAGAAAGTGAAAAGACATCCTACAGAATGGGCAAAAATAATTACAAATCAAATATCTTATAAGCGTTTGATATCTAGAACATGTAAGGAATTTTAACCTCAATGACAAAAAATCGAAGAACCTAATTTTAAATTAGGCAAAGGATTTGAATAGGTATTTCTCCAAAGAAGATATATAAATGAACTATAAGCACTTGAAAATGTGTTCAACATGGTTAGTCATTGGGGGAATACGAATGAAAACCATGATGAGGTATCACGGCACAACTATTAGGATGTTGGATGGCTTTAATTTATAAAAAGGAAACACATGTTGGTGAGGATGTGGAGAAATTGGAATCTTTGTGCATTGCTGGTTGGGAGGTAAAGTGATGCAGTTGCTGTGGAAAATAGTTTGGCTGTTTCTCAAAAAGCAAAACAGAATTAGCATGTGAACCAGCAATTACACTCCTAGGCACATACCCAAAAGAACTGAAGACAGGAACTCAAACACACACTTGTTTATCAATGTTCATAGAAGCATTATTAACAACAGCTGAGAGGTAGAAATGACCCAGGCATCCAGCAATAGATGAATAAAAAAATGGTGTGCACAGTCATAAAAGGCGCATTCAGCCATTACAAGGATACAGGTTATGGTCAGACCTCAAAAACAGGCTAGGTGAAATAAGCCAGACAGAAGAGGACAAATATTATGTGATTCCTCTTTTATGGGGTATCTGGAATAGACAAATTCAGAGAAACAGAAGATAGATTAGAGATTACCAGAGACTGAAGAGCAGTGGAAACCAAGAGTTATGGGTACAGAATTTCTGTGTGCAGTGATGACAAAGTTTTGGAAATAGATAGTGGTGATGGTTGCACAACATTGTAAATGCAATTTGTATCCCTGAATTGCACACTTAAGATGGTTTTTAAAAGGTAATTTAAAACATTTCCCGCAATCCCCACCTACAAATCCCAGCCGCAACATCTTTGCAGGCATAGTAATCCACGTTTGCCACATCCCAGGATGTCAGCCCTCTCCTTTCAGATCTCAGAAGGAACCTCAGACATTGCAGAGTCCTATCTTCATACACCAGGCTCAGAGACAGGCAAGGACAATGCGTTTGACACCACGCACACAGACAGTGCCCAGTTCCTACTCAACGAGGGGTCCCTGCAGCCTCCCACAGATCACCGCTTGGCTCCCCTTCCCTCATCCCCAGCCTGGATTACCCCATTCACCCAGCCAGCTCCATTCAGTCTCTTCCTCAGCAATGACAGCTTCACTCCGAACACTTAGTGGAAATTGACAAGCCCAGGAGTGTCAGGGTCCTAGGTGCCCCTGAGAAGCTCACGGGACTGGGAAGACCTGAGTCCCAGTTCCTGTCCCATCACCACTGATCTGCCTTGTGACCTCAGGAAAGTGGTGAGCCTCAGGTTTCCCATCTGTAAAAGGGTTAAATATGTCTTTTGCACACTGCTGCTGTGAGATTAAATTAAATAAGTATATATTTTTCCTAAGTATATTGTTTCACTTTCACTAGACTGTAAGCTGTTTGAGAATAGATCAAATATTCTCTTCCTCTTCACTCCCAAAGATCTGTTAGTATAAGGCTGGGAGCACAGTGAGTGCCTACCAAGCACAATAATAAAGAGTGTGTGTGTGTGTGTGTGTGTGTGTGTGTGTGTGTACATAGAAACATACATATGCATATATTTCTTTCAATTAACTACAGTAAACAGTTTTATGAGATGCAATAACAGGAGAAAAGCTAAATGCACTGAGGACCTTTTCCATGACAAGCACATTCTGTTCATTACTCCAGTTAACCCTCCCGACAGCCCTATGGGTAGGTGTTATTGTCCCTATTTCACAGAGGCAGGAAACTGAAGTTCAGAGAGGTCAAGTAACTTGTCCAAGGTCACACAGCTAGCAACCAGCAGAACTAAGACTTAAAATCGTGTCTGTGACCTCAAAGCCCATACACCTTCCATGTACCAAGAGAGACACATGCAGCAGTTCACCAGTGTCTCTCTAAGCCCTGTGCCCCAAGGTTGCTTAATTCAGAACTATTGCCAGGTAATTTATCAGGTCTGAAGATAATGCCCCCAGCCTAGGAACCATCTGTGGTTTGAACAAAAAGTGGGCTGGAACTCTGAGACAATTTTCCCCTAGAAATGTCACCAAGTCTTGGCTGGGAGTGGTGGTTCATGTCTGTAATCCCAGCATTTTGGGAGGCTGAGGCAGGTGGATTGTCTGAGGTCAGGAGTTTGAGACTAGTCTGGCCAACATAATGAAACCCAGTCTCTACTAAAAACACAAAAAAATCAGCCGGGCTTGGTGGTGTGTGCCTGTAATCCCAGCTACTGGGGAGACTGAGGCAGGGGAATTGCTTGAACCAGGGAGGTGGAGGTTGGCGTGAGCTGAGATTGTGCCACTGCATGGCAGCCTGGGTGACAGAGCAAGATTCCATCTCAAAAAAGAAAAAATATCACCAAGTCTTAACTACTTGAAATATGTTTGCTGTGGGCATGTTCAAAATCTTTCCCTATGGTTATTTGCAATATTCTTGTAGTATATACCACCTTCTCTATGATGCAATATTGGGAAATATCACTCCCTGGGCCTCCTCCAAACCCCCTCAATATTCCAAGAACAGCCTCAGGAGGGTACTGACTCCCCCTAGTCACCCCCAGCCTTCTCAAAGGCCCTGTAGCAGATAATGTGGTACACCACCAGGGCCCCCTGCAGAAATGAAGGACGCACCTCCAGCTGCTAGAAGTCCTTCCGGCAGAGAGCCCTCACCTGGCATCCTCTTCCAGGGCTTGCTCAGCTGAGGAGGGTCCCTCACCCAAGATCATGCCCTCCTTCTGGGGAAGTCCACCTCCAGTGACTGATCAACGCAGGGGTAAAAAGACCCAGCCTTCCAGCCTCACCTTGAAATAGCTGTCGAGGGTCATCCTAGTTGCAGAGCTCTCTGTGGGGCTGGCTGAGGCCACCACTGAAGATTGCATTGCAGCTCAACTTCTCTCTCTCTCCCTCCCTTCCACAGCCATTGGCCCCCAAAATATTCCCAAAAAAAACATCTTGCAATGCCCACTGTGTGCTTTCCAGAGAGCCCAACCTGAGATAGCTCTTCACAGTCATTGCAAGAGCAAAACAGGGGAACCACCTGATGGAACCTGCCGGAGCAGTTTCCTAGCCCCCTTGAAGCTGAGGAATGAGCACTAAATTGGAGGCAGCTGGTTCTGCCTCCCTGGCTCACCAGCTGGGAGGCCCGGGTGCCCATGCCTTCTCTGATCATCAGAACCTTGTCTTTCCAATACATCAGCACCCCCTCCTGGCCTCTCTCCCAGGGCTTTTGCCAGGAGCAGATGAGGAAAGGCCTGTAAACACCTTACAAGCTGGAAAAGGCTGCGCCAATGGGAGAGGCTGTTTGAATGAATTAGCACCAACTCCATCGCCAAGGCATTCCCGCCTCCCTCCTCTGCCACCAGTTTTTCTGCCTATCATATTGCCAGGGCCCTGCGTGCCTATTTTTTCCACAAAACACCAGCTGCTTGGTGAAGTCTAATTCCTGACTACGGGGAAGAAGTGCCCATGATTCTCAAGTGCAGCAGCAAGTTGCTGTCGGCTTCACTGGTGAATTAACGCTGAGGCTCAGCAGGCATGAAGCAGGCCCTCACCCACCCACTTGCCCCCCACACACACACACAATGCCCCCAACCAGCTTCCTGTCGTTTGTGAGAGACTCTGGGTAACAGTTTGTCAGGTGGAGACATAGCCATGACTAGATGGGGACCCAAGCTTGGATTCTCTTGTCTGGCTCTCTGAAAGCTCAGTCTGCGGGTGCTGCCTCAGTTTCCTGTAGCTGCTATAACAACCTGCTATAGATTTGGTGGCTTAAAACATCATGACTTGATTCTCTCACAGGTCTAGAGGTTAGAAGTCTGAAATCAAGGTATTAGCAGGGCCACACTCCCGCTGGAGCCTCTGGAGAATGAACCAACCCTTCCTTGCTTCTTGTAGGACTGGCTGCCCTAGCATTCCTGGCCCTGTGGCTGCATTGCTCCAATTCCCACCTCCATCGTCATGCCACCTTCCCCTCTGTGTGTCTGTATCAAACCTCCCTCTGTTTCTTTTTATCAGAATACCTACAGTGGAATCTATGGTCTTCACGGTAATCTAGAATAAACTCCCCATCTCAAGATTCTAATTTTATCACAACTTTTACCATGTAAGGTAATACAGGTTCTAGGGACAAGGACAAGGACCTATCTTTTGGGGGGCACCACTCACCACAGTACAGGTTCTCCATTAAGGGAGACTCTGGTCTGGCTTCCGTTCTGAGATTTGTATAAGGTTAGGGACATACAGACACCATCGTGACACCCTTGTTGTGCCTAGTCAGATCCATCAGCACCTTGGTGTGATCAGGGTGTGGCCAACATGATCACCCTTTGGCAGGCTATCCTGAAAACCACCCTTAGGATTTTACATTGTTTCAAAGAAGCTGTACTCTTTGGGGTTACACAAGTAAGGTGACAAATATAGTAATTTTCCTGAGGCTTTGCTAGTGTTTGCACTGAAGTCCGTATCCCAGGAAACTCCTTGGTCCTAGGCAAACAGGGGCGATTGGTTTACCCAGGTAAACTCAACAGCCAGCCACCTGCATGAGTCATCCAGGTGGATTTTCAAAGCTCCTCTATCATTTGAGTCTGCTTCCCCATCAGCCTCAGGCTCCAGCCCTGGCAGACACCCAAACTGAGCAGAAGACATGCTTTGGCCATCCCCCAGGATCTCCTCTCTTTGCCCTCAATCTGTTCACATGCCCTGTCAGCTCTGGCCATGAAGCCCCAAGCCTCAGTTTTCATCCTTGCTCCTCTGGACTCCATCCCCAACCCTGGATTTGATTATCTCCCTGATTCTCTCTGTTAGTATTCTAGGGCTGATGTAAAAAAAGTCCGATGAATTGGGAGGCTTAAACAATAGAAATGTATTATCCCACAGTTCTGGAGGGCAGAAGTCTGAGACCAAGGTATCAGTATTACTATGCTCCCTCTGGAACCTGTAGGGGAATCCCTTTTACATGGTTTGGCTTCATGTCCCCACCCAAATCTCATGTTGAATTATAATTCCGTGTTGGAGACGGGGCCTGGTGGGAGGTGATTGGATACTGGGGTGGTTTCTATTGTTTAGCACCACCCCCCAGTGCTGTCTCATAATAGCCCTCTCATGTGGTGGATCTCATGATAGACCACATGATAGATCTTGCATGAGATCTGGTTGTTTAAAAGTGTCTAGCATCTCCTGCTTCGCTTGCGCTCTCTCTCTTTCTTCTGTGGCCATGTGAAGGTGTGCCTGCTTCCCCTTCACCTTCTGCCATGACTGTAAGTTTCCTGAGGCCTCCCCAGCCATGCTTCCTGTACAGCCTGTGGAACCATGAGCCAATTAAAACTCTTTTCTTTATATATTACTCAGTCTCGGGTAGTTCCTTATAGCAATGTGAGAATGGGCTAATACACCTTTCTTGCCTCTCACTAGCTTCTCATAGTTTACTGGAATTCTTTGTGTGCAGATGCTTCAGTTTTATCTCTGCCTTCATCTCCATAAGGCATTCTTCCCATCCAAATTTCTACTTTTTATAAAAACACCAATCCCCCACAGATAATGAGGGAGGACTGCATATGTAAAGTCACGTTGTTAACTGTATGACTTCCTCATCAGATTCTTTGATCCACGAATGCAGAGACAATGCCTGTCTTAGTCACCACTATATCCTTAAGAAATAAATAGAAGTCAGTCTTCTTATGTCTGTTTAAATCCTTCCAGGAATGAAGAGCTCACTAACTCATCAAGAAGCCCATCCATTTATGCTCAACTCTGATAATGGAGACTGCAACCCTAATTTCATTTGTCTAAGCTGCTTCAATTTGTGCCATTATCCCATGCTTTCATCTATACACTTTCGGTAACACCAGACACCACCAGATCCCCCATGTGAATGAAAAATAATCAAGGACATGCCCCATTTTCTCCAAGCTCTTTGACCTTCCAGAATGTCTTCCCCTTGTATCTTCACATGCGACCCCAGCCCTGCACACCTGCAAAGAGAATGCATAGAGTAAAACTTAAGACTGAAGCGAAACCCCATTCATTTTCGGAGAAATGCAAATGAAAAAACAAAAAACTGATTTCACTGTCCAACCTCCAAATTTAAGAAGACTGATAACATGTAGTGCTGGCAAAGGTAGGGAGAAAGGGACACTCACAAATGCTGTTGGTGGAACTGTAAATTATCTCAACCACTTTAGAGCGTAATCAGGTAGGATTTATTAAAGTTAAAGTTGTTAAGTCCTTTTGACCCAGGAGCAATGCTGCTTCTGGGAATCTATCCAACTGAAATAAAAGCACCAGTTCAAAAGATGTATGGGCAAGGGTGTTTATTGTATAATTGTTTATAATAAAAAAAAGAAAATCTTATATTCTGTGGAATACTATGTAGCTATTACAAAGAATAAAGCGATCTATACGTATTGACTTGCAAAGAGATATATAAAATATTAAGTGGGAAAAACAATACAGAGGAAAATATGTAGCTTATGTTTCTGCTTTTTTAAAAAAGAAAAAACAGTAATAAGAAATAGGGCCATATAAGTCTGGCCACATCTGGAGTAAGGAGCAAGGCAGGGCTGGGACCTCAGCGCATCAACACCACAGATGGCTTTGAGACACATGGATGAGTGGACACTGGCTGCTCTGTGTGGGGTGGTCAGGTCACTGTGTGCTCAGCCCCAACCTGTTCAGGGCAGCCCTCTCCCCTCTAAGCCTCCAGTCAGGCCAGATCTCATGAGGGATCTGGAGAATAATTCATCCCAGCTGACCAAGCTTAAAGCTTGCACCCCCAAGCAGTCACAGAAACCTTGCAGGACAGGCTCTCTACTTTTTCTCCACACTGAGGGGTGCAACCACCATGAAGGTCACTCAGACTCCACTGAAATGGTCATTGGGCACTATCCTGGATGAAAGCCCACTGTGGCAGACAGCAGTCGTACTTTCCCACAAACCTACCTACCTCAGACAATTCCACACAAATCCACACACACACATGCAGAAAGAGACAAAGTGAGACAGACAGAGAGATCAACACCAGAAACCTGAGTGAACCAGTCATCAGCCATAAGCAGATAAAATGCGGTGAACTGACAGCATTTCTTTGGCAAACTGCAGAGAGCCTGAGGCAGGGTGAAAAGATCTGAAGCTTAAGAAATCAACAAGCAGATGCAATTTGCAACCTACTGAAGTGTAAGGCCCAATCAACACCTTTGTGAAAGGGAATATGGTGGGCACTTCCAGATCCTTCCACCCAGGGCCTTTGTCATGGCTCAAGGTAAAGATTTTCCACCACGGATACTGCTCCTAACAATGCCCATGGGCTCCCAGCTCTGCCCCACTGACCCTCATCTGTGTAGAACGGGAGAGAACAGTTCCAGTTCATAGCTTCTAAGTCTTAATTCAGAGTCAATCTACTCTTCTAGTATTTGAATTTTGGAGTTGATTGGTAAAGTTCACAATTTCAAAAATAGAGACATCATAGTAAAAGCTGAGGAAAGGATATCCCCAAACTCTTAGCAGTTGTTGCTTT
This sequence comes from Callithrix jacchus, assembly GCF_049354715.1. Lineage (NCBI taxonomy): Eukaryota > Metazoa > Chordata > Mammalia > Primates > Cebidae > Callithrix > Callithrix jacchus. Next base: position 107,867,627 of record NC_133506.1, read on the forward strand.
GGGGAAATAGTATGGGTAGAGAAGGAACTTTGCTTTTTATTCTGTGTCAGTTGAATATTTATAATGAGCAGATATTACTTTTGTAATTTAAAAACTTATAGAATAACTAATGTTCTTTAGACACAATGATTTGGTTTGTTTCTGTCTGGTTGTATCTTGATATTGGAAGTTCAGAGGATCAAAACTGTAAAAACAGGGAGGGAACATAAAACATCCCCTCAAGGTTAAAAAGAGCTCAGAGATGGGAAAGTGGGGAGGAGTCGTTTCACCAAATTCATGGCAAGTTACTGTCAGAGCTAAGGCTAAATGCCCCGGTCTCCTGAAGCCCAGGCATGGCTCTTTCCTTGCATGCTGGAGACCTCAGCTGCAAATTTGACTGACAGCCTCCTCTCCACACTCAAGGATGGACAAGAACTGGTTCCAGCATGCATCATCCCTAAAGCCAGTGATGGTTCAGAACTTAATCTGCATCTCAACCACCTGTGGCCTCTAGCTACCACCCAGGACTCCTTCTTTTAATCCAGACACATCCCATCTTCACTAGGAAATGGGTGATAATTACATGAGCTGGTTATTGTCACCCTCTCATCAGCTCTTTGCCAAGATACAGACAAGATGTGGAATATGAAAGGAGACACTTTAGGAACCACTGCAGCTGGGTCTGCAGATTGCTAGCCCCACTGTGACATGGCTAGTGTTTTCAGCCTCTTCTCTCATCTCTCCTTGTTTTGCATCCAACATTTCAGACATAGGAAATGGCTCATGGAACAAACACCCATCCCATAGTATTATCACAGTGCTTATCCCCGGGGATTTTAAAAAGAGCCCAAGTACCTGAATTTTTCCTTCCTCCCCAGGTGGTCTCGATGTGCACTTCATGGTGAGACTCTTCTTCATTATGATGCACTTTTGAACCCTCTATTTGCCAGAAATATCTGACTCTCATCACACTTCGATCCCAGAGCAGGGCTTTGCTTGCAATTGGCAATTGCGAATTGCTTTCAGGTGAATGTTTGTTGGATTGAATTGCTTCAAGGTGCCTTGTTTGAGAAGGTGTTGGGGGGCTCTCACTTCCTTTTGGCATCCTCCATGATCTTAGGTGAGAAAGGTCCTGATCCTCTATGGATGTGGAGGTGGGAGATTGGTCTTGGCAGAAGGAACAAACCATACATTGAGTCAACTAAGTCAGTTAAACCAAAAGTCAATTCCAGTTGTGAGCAGCTGACCCTGCAAAAGGATGGAAGGCAAGAGATTCAAGCTGCCTGACATTTCCCTGATAATGTCCACTTGGCCATATTGCAAAAGCCAGGCCACTCTGATCAGACATTGCCACTTGTCTGGGCTTCCAGAATGACTCTGCCTAGTAAACCTTCAGTCAAGGTTGAAGGTAAGTGCAAATCTGGCCCCGTTTGACTTTTCAGCACTCAAGACAGCACCCAGGACAGCACCCAGCACCTAGTCGCCGCTTGGTGCTATTTCTTTTTTTTTTTTTTTGAGACAGAGTTTCGCTCTTGTTACCCAGGCTGGAGTGCAATGCCGCAATCTCAGCTCACCGCAACCTCCGCCTCCTGGGTTCAGCCAATTCTCCTGCCTCAGCCTCCTGAGTAGCTGGGATTACAGGCACGCGCCACCGTGCCCAGCTAATTTTTTGTATTTTTAGTAGAGACGGGGTTTCACCATGTTGACCAGGATGGTCCTGATCTCTTGACCTCATGATCCACCCGCCTCGACCTCTCAAAGTGCTGGGATTACAGGCTTGAGCCACCGCGCCCGGCCGCTATTTCTTGACATATCCTGGAGCTGAGGGTGGAGGGTTTGAGCATTAATACCCTTCAGCAATGAAAGAGCAACCTTTGCTTCTCTAACTGCACCTGATGGGCCACCAAACTTGTCCAGACCTCTGAAAACCAAGGCCAGGAATTGTGGAAGGAGATTCCTTTAAAACCACACCTGGACTCAGACACATAAATAGGCCAAGGTACTACTGTGTAGGCAAGGCAGTGTTCATTAAAGCAGCCTCAAGCACCACTAGTCAACTCCCTCCAGATAAGGTGTCCTCTCAATATAGATCAGCACCAAACAAATAGATACAGACAGACTTGTGCTATGCTGTCCTCACCACCTCCAGTCAAAGGAAAATTTTAAATCAACAAAATTTTCGTATTATACTTATCTACTTTATTATCCTTTTAGTGACACAAATAACATAGGCTAAAATCAAACAATCAAGTGTAGAAAGAAAAAATGAATATCCCTCCCTACCCCAATAACATCTCCACAACCACCACCACCATCCCTCAGGCATGTAGGGTGAGGGTAGGGTACAAAGAAACATAGACACACACACACACACACACATTCTGGTTTTATTCTCCTCTAAAAATACATAAGCATGAGTTGTTTGTTTAACAATTACATATTATAACATAAGGGTAAACTGTGTATTATTAAAACGTTCTCTTATTCATAGGTGTATTCATAGGTGTATCAGTCAGAATTCTCCAGAGAAACAAAATAAATAGTGTGTGTGTGTGTGTGTGTGTATACACACACACACACACACAGAGAGAGAGAGATAGAAAAAAGTATTTCGAGGAATTGGCTCACAAGATTGATAATCTGCAAATATTCAGGGTAGGCAGGGAGGCTGGAGACCCAGGGAAGAGCCGTGGTTCTGTTGCAAAGGCACTATTATCCTGGAAGAATTCCCTCTTATTCCATAGTGCTTTCTATTCTTACCAGAAAAAGGTCACTTTTTTCCTATTACAGTCTTCACCTGATCGGATAAGACCTTTTCTTTTTCTCCATTAAGTCTTCACCTGATTGGATAAGACCCACCCATATGATGAAGGGTAATCGATCTGCTTTACTCCATGTCTACTGATTTAAATGTTAATACCTTTCCAGAAACACATACAATAATATTTGATAAGACATGGGCACCATGGCCTATTGAAGTTGACATGTAAAGTTAACCTTCACAATAGGCATTCAAACATTTACCAAATTGTTACTCAATGCCACGTTTCAAACTGGTAAATTTTTGTCCACATAATCTTGTTTCAACCCTACAGTAATCCTGAGAGGTAGACAGAATTACCCTGTTTTGCACATGATGAACTGAGACTCCAAATTCAGGTTCATCTAATTATAAGTTTGAGTTCTGACTTGCTCTCCCACCAGCTCTGTGAGCTTGAGCTCTTGGCTTAACCTCTTGCCATCAGCTTCCCATATATAAAATGAGCTTAATAACACATCTACCTGTAGGGTTGCTAGGAGGATTCAATGAGATAATGCAAGTAAAGAGCCTCACACTGCATAAAGCTTGGCAGACTATAAACATTCAGTAAAGACCACATATTATTTCTACTACTGTTCTGGCGAAGGAGGCCTGGACCCCACTTGGACAAAGCCCAGGAGCATTCCCACAACACGTGGATGTAACAGGTGCATAAACTATTTACAAACCACACCCGTCACCCACAAGCTGGGGAGGCTCCTTAATTAAGAAGCAGCCCATCCTGCCACCTGGCAGTGTGTTTCCATTTCCTGGCCTGAGCTTCAGTGTTTCCACAGTTGGCGCTTTGCAGAGGAGATCTGAGAAACATTAGCACTCTCTGAAGCCCACGCTCCAGACCCACTGGGAAGCCCACCTCTCCATCTGTCCAAGCATGCACCAAACAGCCACGAGGCAGAGATGTATTTAGAATGAGCTTTCGATTACTGAGGTGGAGATCGACTGAGCTCCATGCTGGGCAAGTTTCCCGGTGAACACCTCCTCTCACCCAGGCCCCCAGGCCATTGCTGAGACAGAGTTCAGAGTTTGGATGGCACTGTACACCTCATGGCCACTCTGAATCCACACTCCCTCTGTGACTGGACTCACCCCAGGAACTCAGGATGCTGAGAAGCCACTGCCATCTGTTCATACCTGCTGTTTCAAGCCACCTAGGGCGGGGGAATGATTTATATGGAGAAAAAGCCTGGGACATCAGAGAGGACAAACTGCTCTGCCCTCTCATGCACACACAGGCCACCCCCATTTAGACATGAGAACTGCAGTCACCATTTCCTCCAAAATGTGAATTGCTGGGACCCAAAGCACCAATTTCTCAGCTTCTGAGCTACAGACAAGGGATGTGAGATGTGAAAGTTGATGGGCTCAGGAGAAACTGATTTGCCCCATGCCTACCCCCCTTGCCCTGTACTGTGTAAAAAGGCTCCATGCTAAAAGAAGGGAGCAGGGTTGGAAGGAAAGAAGTGAGTCTCAGGCTGGGCACGGTGGCTCATGCCTGTAATCCCAGCACTTCGGGAGGCCAGGGTGGGCTGATCACTAGGTCAGGAGTTAGAGACCAGCCTGGCCAACATGGTGAAACCCTGTCTCTACTAAAAATATAAAAATTAGCCTGGCTTGGAGGTACATGCCTGTTATCCCAGCTACTCAGGAGGCTGAGGCAGGAGAATCGCTTGAACCCAGGAGGTGGAGGTTGCAGTGAGCCAAGATCACACCATCCCATTCCAGCCTGGGTAACAGAGCAAGACTCTGTCTCTAAGAAAAAAAGAAGTGAATCTGACAGAGTATAACTAAGTCGTCTATTGCCCTGCCTATAGGACAGGAACAGGGAGCACAAAGAAATAGGTGAGTTCCCTCTGAAATGGAGATGGGGAGGTGGAATTTGAAGAAAAGGGGGAGATCTATATACTGCTCGCTGACTAGAGTTTAGAAGTTGCAAACCCACAGATGTTTCCTGCACACTCACACCCTGGGGGCAGGGATGGATCAGTGAGATATAAGTCTACACCTGAGAGGTAGCTGAAGAGGAAACACAGGATGAACCCAAACATCTCGGCATCCCCAAGTCAGGAACTCAGAGGGTAGTTGTGATGATTGATGGTACTTGTCAATTGGACTAGATTGCAGGATCTCTAGATAGCTAGTATTGTTTCTGGGTGTGTCTGTAAGGGTGTTGCCAGAGGAGATGACACGTGAGTCCGTGGACTGGAAGAGGAAGGCCCAGTCTCAATGTGAGTGGGCACCATCCAATCAGCTGCCAGCGCAGCTAGAACAAAGCAGGCAGAAGAAGAGGGACAAGCAGCTTGCTTGCTGAGTCTGCTTGCTCTCTGCTCTCTCTCTTCCCACACCATGCTGGACACTTGCTTCCTCTCCTCTTGCCGTTGGGCATCAGACTTCAGGTTCTTTGGTGTTTAGATTCTGGAACTTGCATCAGCAACCTCCTAGGAGCTCTGGGGCCTTCAGCCTCAGACTGAAGGTCGCACTGTGAGCTTCTCTGGTTTTAAGGCTTTTGAACTTGGACTGAGCCACGCTACCGGATTTTCTTTCTGCAGCTTGTAGACAGACTATCGTGGGGTCTCCCTTTGTAATCATGTGAACCAATTCTTCTGTTGGTTCTGTCCCTCTGGAGCACCCTGACTCATGTAGTAGGTGACAGTGGGGGACTCATGGGATGTAAAGATGTGACTATCAGAGAAATGCAAAGAGCCAAAGAGAGAGGGCAGCCAGTGGTCAGGGTATTGCCAACACTGGGGCACTTGAGAAAGAGCTCAATACTGGCCTGGCATTCACAGCTCTGGCAAGCCCCTAAAGCAGGCATGGCAAAGAACACATGCCCCAGGCTCCACCAGAATGCTGATTGCACAAGCAGGCCTTGGCTCATCTGTCCCCAGTGCTGAAGGGGAAAAGTGGGCTGTGACCAAGCTAACAACTCCAAATAGACCTCTCATTCCCCCAATAAATGGACAGGCTAAGAAAATTTGAACTGGAAGAAATAAGGGCACCTGCATTTCATCAGCTGGGTGTTTGGAGTGAAGAAATAAAATCGGTTCTGCAAGTCCACAGCATCACATTTTTCCCACCACCACCTCTACAACCGTTGAAATTCTATACGCATTTCATAGGCAAATGCCAATAAGCACGTGACTCCTTGTGAGAAGTAGATTTTTCTTCACGTAGCATTGAGAACAAGACTTTACATATGGCTAGGAAAGGCAAGAGCCTATTTTAGAATTCTCGAAATGAAGATGAGACTATCACACAGAGAATTTCTGTATTGGAAGGAGGGGCACTGCCTCTAGGAAACTCCTAGCTCACATCATATCTTGTCAAGGAAGGATTTATTTCCCCTGAAAACCTTCTGTTGTATCCTAGCCTGGGTTCCTCCCAGAAATTTACTTGAAGGTAAGGATTTGAGAACAGGAGGTCTGTTTGGGAGATGATCTTAGAAAGTGTTCTAGAGAGTGGGAAAGTGAGTCAGGGAGGGGAAAGAAGCCCATACTTCCCCCAGGTGACTTCATAAGCAGGTGACCACCTGGGCAGCTAGTATGGTACAACCCCACCCACCACCACTATCAGGGTTAAGAAACTGGGTTCTTTTTTTTTTTTTTTGAGATGGAGTCTTGCTCGATCACCAGGCTGGATTGTAGTGGCATGATCTCAGCCAGCTTACTACAACCTCTGCCTCCCAGGTTCAAGTGATTCTCCTGCCTGAGCCTCCCGAGTAGCTAGGACTACAGGCATGCATCACCACACTCAGTTAATTTTTTGTATTTTTTTAGAGATAGGATTTCACCTCGTTGGCCAGGATGCTCTGGATGTCTTGACCTCACGATCCGCCCACCTTGGCCTCCCATAAATCTCATGCTGGGATTATAGGCATGAGCCACCACACCCGGCCAAAACTGGGTTATTTATTCACCCATTTCTTTCTCTCATCAACCAATGACTGCTCCTGGTGTCACTGACTTCCAGGCACTACAGCCTGGCCTGAGCAGTGGGTAATTACATTTCTCTCATTATCACTAGATGGTCAGATGTAATGAGAGGAACAGCCAACAACCAAACCAGCCACGCTGTCATGCCAACAACCAAAACCCCAAGTCTTCTTGTGAATTTTTCAAGCCTGTTCTTCATCCTGTAAGTATGCAATTGAGTTTTAAGACCCAACTGTGGGAGTTTACATTTATTCTGCTCCTTCCTTCAACTTCTTTATTTTTCTTTCTTAATTTCAACCAATTATTTCGACCCATCTAAGTAATCTTGGAATCTGACTCAAACACCTAAGTATTGGCTGTTCCTCTCATGACGACATCTGACCATCTCGTGATAAGGAACCAAAACATAGTCCCCTGCAGTAGCCCCATCACCCACTGCATCCTTTCAGATTCCCCCGCAGCCTATGATGACTGGAGATCTGGCCTCTACAGCTATTCCTTTCCTTGATATCCTCAAAGAAAAGCACAGGTCCTTTGCATTTTAAGAGTTTTGCTGATGATTACTGAGAGAAACTTTATGTGGAGTAATCGAGTAATGAATGTAATGAATATGAGGAAATCACATTAGTCTCAGAATTCTACAAAGTCCATAAAGTCTTGCCCTTTGTCCACAGGTAAAGCCCTCTCTGAGACAATCACTAGATATCCTTTATGGAACATCTCCCTAGCTTTAATTCCTAAAAATGGGCTTAAGCCCTCTTCCACCTGTAATGGTGGGTACCCCCCTCTCCTACGTGAAGATGACATCCTGCAGAACATCAGATACCTCCCTTCCCCTGGTGGCCATTTTACATTTGGGATCTCAAGACTGTGAGATCCTTAAGTCACTGATGCTCTGTTCAGCAAAGAACTAATCCTGTCTGAAAATTTCTTCATGGGCACTCATCAATACTTCCAGCTGATAAGCAGAAACTTAACATTATCCAAATGTTAGTTGTATCTACCTTGGAGTCATCGGTAAAAATACGAAATAGAACAGAACCAAGCACAGAGAGCTGGGCAACAGCTCTGCAGACATTTTTCTCACTTGCCCCCAGTGAAGTCTTAACATCCAGCTCCAAATCAGCCCATGTGAAGCTCATCCTTCCCATAAACAGCTAGATGGGGTCACAGACAAAGGCAGAAGTCAAAGCCAGTCTAATATCCAGAACATGTAAAGAACTCTTAAAACTCAACAAAAAGATAATTCAATTTTTTAAAATGGGCAAAGGACTTCAATAGACATCCCTCCAAAGAAGATATACAAATGGCCAACAAGTGTGGGAAAAGATGATCAACCTCATTAATCATCAGGGAAATACAAATCAAACCACAAGGAGATGCCACTCCAAGTCCACTAGGATGGCTGTAATAATTTTTTTAAATAATAATAAGAATTGGCAAGGATGTGAAAAAATCAGAACTCTCATACATTGCTGGCGGAAATGTAAAATGGCTCAGCCACCGTAGAAAATGGCCTGGTGGTTCCTCAAAAAGTTAAACATAAAATTACTATATGAGGCTGGCCGCAGTAGTTCATGCCTGAATTCCAGCACTTTGGGAAGCTGAGGCCAAAGGATTGCTTGAGTTCAAGAATTTGAGATAATCCTGAGCAACACAAGGAGACCTCATCTCTACAAAAAATAAAGTTAGCTGGATGTGGTGGCACATGCCTGTAGTTCCAGCTACTCAGGAGGCTGAGGTGGGAGGATCATTTAAACCTGGGAGGTCAAGGCTGCAGCAAGCCATGATTACACCACAGCACTCCAGCCTGGATGACAGAGGAAGACCCTGTACCAAAAAAATATAATTAAAAAAACTATATGATTCAGAGATCCCACTCATAGATATATACCTAAAGAAACTGAAAACGGTTACTAAAACAAATACATGTAACCACATGTTCAGAGCGACGCTATTCACAATACCCAAAAGGTCCAATATCAAATTTGGACTTCAATGGAGTGTGCACTGTCCAGATGACGGGAAGCCAGGATCCTAGTCCTTTCTGGGCTTGAGCTGAACTCACGTGGAATCTTACATCCACTGCTTGGGGCCACCATGGGAAGGGGCCTATTAATCATGGGCACTGGAGAGTTTTCAGAGCAGGGTGACCAGGACACCCAAATATCCATCAATGAACAAACAGAGAAACAAATTATGGTATGTACCTATAATGAAATATTATTAAAATATAAAAAGTAATGAAGCACTGTATTAATTCATAAAAAGGAATAAAGTATTATTAAGCCATTAAAAAAGGAATGAGTGATAGCAATGTGAATAAACCTGAAAAACATTATGCTAAGTGAAAGAAGCCAGACACAAAAGGTCACACATTACATGACTCCATTGATATGAAATATTCATAATGGGTAAATCTACCAAGACAGAACAAAGACTAGTGATTGCCACAGGCTAATGGGAAGGAGGAGAGCAACAGCAACTGCTTACTGGGCACAGGATTTCCTTTCGGAATGATGAAAATGTTTTGGACCTAAACCGAGATGGTAACTGCATGCCATCCCCATCTAGCTATTAATGTGAAGGATGAGCTTCTCTTGGGCTGATTTGGAGCTAGATGTTAAGACTGAACTGGGGGCCACTGAGAAAGATGTTTGCAGAGTGGTTCTTCAGCTCTCTGCCCTTGGTTCTATCCAGCATTTTTACCAATGACTCCAAAGTGGACACAACTAAAATATGGATAATGTTAAGTTTCTGCTTCTTAGCTGGAAACATTGATGAATGCACTAAATGCACAACATTGTGAATGCACAAAGTGCCACTGAATCATTCACTTTTAAATGCTTAATTTTCGGTTAGGTAACTTTTAACTCATTTTAAAGGGGCAGGATGGGATGGTGGGGAGGGATAACATGAGGAGAAATGCCAGATACAGTATGCACCTAAAGTAAAATAAATAAATTTAAAAAAAAATTTAGTTTGCACTTTCAAGACTGTGAACTTAAAACTCAAGGATTGGCCTGTATTAGTCCGTTTTCACCCTGCTGATAAAGACATACCTGAGACTGGACAATTTACAAAAGAAAGTGATTTAATTAAAAGCGGAAACCCCTGATAAAACCATCAGATCTCATGAGACTTATTCACTACCATGAGAATGGTATGGGCAAACCGCTCCTGTGATTCAAGTATCACCCGCAGAGTCCCTCCCACAACATGCAGGAATTATGCAAGTACAATTCAAGATTGAGATTTGGGTAGGGACACAGAGACAAGCCATATCATTACCTTCATCTTCCTAAAACTGCATTGAAATGACCAAAGAAACAGAAAACTAAGATCCCTGAGACAGAGAGCAATGCCTGCAGTAGACTGAAAAACAGGAGAGTATCTGGGAGGAAGACTCCTAGATGGATGGAGGAAAAGTGGTCAGTAAGAAAAAAAATGGCTTGTGATTCATACAAGAAAAAGATGGCCCTATTTGAAATGTGAGCAGGAAGATTTTCCAACAGAGCCCTGTGGAATCTCAACTCAAGGCACCAGGGGCCTAGGGTGAAAGAGCAATGTGAATCAGGGGGCAGCATCCCAGTTGGCAGGCTGGTGGGAGGTGTGCACAGGTTGCAGGCAGAGCATGGTGGTGGTTGTACCAGCAAGTCATTGGGTGTGGTGTGAACCAGGCAAGTAAGGAGACAGACTTAGTGCAACAGGCTTCTGTCATGGCCAATAAGACTAGAAAGAGGTGGGCTAACTGTAGGTCATCTCAACAGGCATGATTTAAAAAGTCAAAGTCCCAAACCCGTAGCCCAGTACCAGAAGTCCTAATTCACTGAACTTCAGGGACTGTTCTAGAACCAGAGTAAGCATGACCCAGCATATGCATCTATATCCTGTTTTATTTTTTAAAGAACATTTACCCTTACCACCTGAGACATTCTTATATTTTTTATTCTGATCTAGTATGTTTCATTAAAAAAAAAAAGATGCTGGCCATCACTCACTTACATAGTTTAATGTAGCCTAGATCTCCATGGTAACTCCACCACTATCTATACACAGACACCCCTAAGATCCAAGCTAAAATAAGGGAAGGGGGCATGGAGGCAGGAAATAATCAGAATGGGGAAGTTGCAGGTTTTAGGGATTCTTTCAGGATGCCAGGAATTCCTGGCATCCCACAATGGAGGATGCAAGCCAAGGACGTGGGACTTTGCTACCCACCTGCTACAAGGGAGGCCCCCACTTGATCTGCTCTCAACAGATATATAAATAGATTTAGGTAAATCAAAGACAAATACATGTGTCACAATAGGAAAAAGGGCCAAAGGCATGAACTGGCAACTCATGGAAAATGAGAAACACGTGTGACAAGGACATGACTTACTAATTTATGAATTGTTCCCCTGACCCCCAGCTCTCAGGAGCCACTTCTGTCTGCAGGAGTGAGAAAACTGGGGAGGAAAGGAAATAACTTTAGAGAAGTCATTTTAAGTTAGGAATTAGAATTTCTTTAATGTTCTTTAAGAGACACAAGTAAAGCTTGATTCCTTTTTAATTACTTCAGGCTACTTGTCTGTGCTTCTCTGATTAAGCTACTCCATGCAGAGCCACAGGGGCCTGGCTTTCACAGGAGTTACCCAGATGAAGAGATGCCGAACCTCCCTTGAGATCAAAGGAATGCAACATCACACAACAGTGTGAAGTCCTTTGAACCCATCAGATTGGAGAAAATCAAAACACCAGTGCCAGCAGGATTGTAAATTGTACCAACTTTCCCAAATGCAACCTGTTGCTAGGAGCAAAATTTAAATTGCACATGATCTATGACTCAGCAGTTCCATGCCTGCAAATTTAGTGAATGAAATCATTACAAAAGTACCTACATCTATTTACAAGAAAGTGGACACTGAAGGTAACCTAAATATGCATTTACTATCATGTATCTGTTACTCAGGGTCCCAGACACACATACAGAGCACTTAAAGGCTTCACTTGAGTTTATCTTCATGTCAACTCCATGGGATGTATGCTATTATCTCCATTTCAGAACTGAAGAAATTAAGACTCAGGAAGTTTAAGTGACATGTCCAAAGTCAGAGCAGGACCACATGACAACAACCTTGCTCTCTGGTTACAGAGTATAACCATACAACCTATTAGAGAGATGTTTACGCACATTCATTTATGCAGCAAGACTTCACTGAGTGCACATTATGTTCCAGCCACTATTCCAGATGCTGAGCAAATGGGCCAATGGCATGAACTGGTAATTCACAAAAAGAGTGAAGTATGTGGGACAAGAATATGGCTCATTCACATGTGAACATTCCCCCATTTGTAAATCCCCCAGGTGATTAAAACAGAAAAAATCCCCATCCTCCAGCTGCTTGTAGAAACTTGACTACACGCTAACATGGGAAGACGGCTACAACATGGTGAGGCTGCAAAAAGCAGGTCAAATGATTCTGCTCCATGTAGATATAATGTATTTATTCATTCAATTAATATTTATTGAGCAGCTACTTTTGTCAGGCACCTCTTTCACTGATTTATGACATACTCAAAGGCCTCAAGGAACTGGTTCTTTCTGTTTCCTTATGTAGAGGTCCACCCAGAGCTGGGCACAGTGGCTCATGCCTGTAATCTCAGCTCCTTGGGAGGCTGAGGTGGGTGGATCACCTGAGATCAGGAGTTCAAAACCAGTCTGGCCAATATGGCAAAACCCTGTATCTACTAAAAATACAAAAATTAGCTGGTTGTGGTGACGGGTGCCTGTAATCCCATCTACTCAGGAGGCTGAGGCAGGAGGGTCACTGGACCCGGGGGCAGATGCTGCAGTGAGCTGAGATAGCACTGCTGCACTCCAGCCTAGGTGACAGAGCAAGACTCTGTCTCAGGGGAAAAAAAAAAGAGGTCACCAAGGGGCGGACACAGAGCCAGTGCATTAGAAAAGGTTACTGACTAAATGAGTGAGCAAAAGAGAGTGGGAGGCACAAAAGAGCAACCTTTGAAACATCATTTACTTAAATTATTAATAAAATTATTACAAAACGGACATTCTTGAAAGAAAAAAAAAACTAAAGCAGTTTATAATAGAGGGCAAAATTCCTCCCCCTCTTTCCAAACTTTAGAACTAATTCTTGACCCTTTGACTGTATAATTTTCAGACTCCCAATCATGCCCTTCAAAAAAGGTCTCCCCTGTTTCCCTGTTGTGGTGCCCGATCCATTTGCCAATTCTATCCAACCATAGAATTATTTCTTTCATCAGACTATTTGTTCATTTTCCTTATTGCCCCATGAGAATATAACCTTGACACCTAAATTTAAGAAAGAAAACATGCATGATGCCAGATAGCTGAATGACTAAGTCTGAAAACTCTGATAAAGAATTTCTTTCATCTCAGGAGTAATAAAAACTATCTCTAGTTTTTATTACTTTTCTTTTCTATTTTTTCCAAGACTGAGTCTCACTCTATTGCCCAGACTGGAGTGCAGTGGTGTGATCTTGGCTCACTGCAACCTCCACCTCCTGGATTCAAGCGATTCTCATGCCTCAGCCTCCTGAGTAGCTGGGATTACAGGCACCTGCCACCACACCCAGCTAATTTTTGTATTTTTAGTAGAGATGGGGTTTCACCATGTTGGCCAGGCTGGCCTCAAACTCCTGATCTCAAGTGATCCACCCACCTCAGCCTCCCAAAGAGCTGGGATTACAGGCATGGGCCACCGCACCTGACCTGTATCCATTTCTTGTGCCCCTGTCCCCCACCACTTTCCAAGTTTTCCCCTTAAAAGCTCTATATTTTGAATGCCCTTGGCTTTTTGAAGCTCTGATCCAGAAGAACTCCCTCAAGCATACATGGGTAAGACATTCTATCCCTAGAATTCAAGGGGTGTTCTGAGGGTCAGCAAATGGACTAACCAAAGCCCAGCTTCTTTGTCCCACAATATCCCTGTCTGAGACTGAGGCCTCTGATTCCCTGACATGCCAGCATTACAAATGTGGATAACTGTGATTCAGTGAGACACGGGCATATGTGTTTTCTCAAGATGTGAGAGCAAAAGCAATTAAAACGGCATTAGTTGTGCTTTGGTGTCGACTTATGTTCTTAAAACTAATTATTTGTTCATTAAGGCTCTGAGCCTTCATCAGAGGCTTTGTCACATGGAAATAGCTGATGAGCTCGACTTGCGGATATGAAATGAAAGGCTTAGCAGAAGCAAAAGATGGTCCACAATTATGAACGGCCTCTGTCTCTGAGGTAATCAAAACCAACATTCTCCATGAAACCTGCAAAGCTTGGGGTTAAAAATGAATTCACGCAATTCATGGTTGGCTTATCAGCTCTTTGTGATGTGAAAAATGAGCCAGAAGCTTTATTATCTGGACTTTTGCATGTATCTTCTTGATATGCTTCCAGCTATAGACCTTTGACCATTCTAGAAAGGTGGGATCAAAAGTATACATTAATCACAGTTATTTATTTCCCCTCTCACCTGAGAGCCTATTAAAATGAAAGTAAAAGACCCGTAAAAGTTATAAACACAGATTGATAAAGACAACAAGAAGAGAGACATCAGCAGACAAGAGATATCAATAAATTGGCCAGGCACGGTGGCTCACGCCTGTAATCCCACCACTTTGGGAGGCCAAGACAGGTGGATCACCTGAGATCAGGAGTTCAAGACCACCCTAACTAACATGGCAAAACCCCATCTCTACTAAAAATACAAAAAGTTAGCCGGACATGGTAGTGGATGCCTGTAATCCCAGCTGCTTGGGAGGCTGAGGCATGAGAATCACTTGAACCCAGGAGGCAGAGGTTTCAGTGAGCAGAGATTGTGCCCTTGCACTCCAGCCTGGGCAACAAGAGTAAAATTCCATCTCAAAAAAAAAAAGAGAGAGAGAGAGATAAATTTCTGGAAGCTAGGAAGTGGGTGGCTGTGATAGGTGATAACAGGTAAGGTAGTGTAGAGAAAGCCATACTAAGTATAGACATAGAAATGGATGCAGTTCAGGAAGTAATCTGCTCTCCAGAGCCCTGCAGTAGTTGGAACTCAGAAATTTCAGATATGAATGGAAATGAGATATGGGGCTAAAATCAGGGTGGTTGAATTGATTATCTCTGTATGAAATATCTTAATCCTCTCTTGGACCAAAACTCTTAGCAGCTAGGTAGAGATGTCTGAGTCAAATATTGAAGGGTGAATCTCAAGGAAAGTTGATGGTCCATGTATTAGTTACCTACTGCTGCATAACAAATGAACCCAAAAGTAGTCACTTATAGCAACACATATTTTTTATCTTACAATTTCTATGGATGAGGAATTTGAGAGTAGCTTAGCTGGATGGTTCTGGCTCAAGGTTTCTTACAAGGCTGCAGTTGAGATGTTATCCAGGGTTGAAGTTTTCCAATATGGCCATGTCCGTTTGTTCATGTGCTGTCTATGGCTGCTGTAATGCTATGATAGCAGAGCTGAGCAGTTAGAACAGAAACCACATGCCGCTAAAGTCTAAACTATTTGGCTTAACTGGAGCTGGATGATCCATTTTCAAGATGGCACACTCATAGGGCTGTTGCCTGGAGGCCTCAGCTCCTTACCACATGGACCTCTCCACAGGGCTTCTTGAGTGTCCTCATAGCATGGCAGCTGACTTCCCCCAAAGGAGAGAACAAAGAAGAAACAGATGCCTTTTATGACCAAATCTTGGAAGTTACACATAGTCATGTTGACCATATTCTCAGCAGAATCAAGTCACTAAGCCCAATTTTCACTCAAGGAGAGTGAAATGAAACTCCCCCTCCTGAAGGGGAGAGTGCCCCAGAATCTGTGGACATGTTTTGACATAACCACACTCCAAGAAAACAGACTTCCACATTCTCGTATTTAGGGGTCTTCCATCTCTAAAGCCAGCTCCTTTACCAACATTTTAGAGCAAATTCCACAATTTAACAAGCTCCCCTCATATTCATAAGCTACTGAAGCAACTCTACATACCTTAATTTAAATGCAAATTGTCAACCAGGACACCAGATATTTTTTAAGAGAAAACAACTTGCAATAGAAAAGAGAATAACTCAACAACAATAAAGGAAAATACTGACTCCGAAGGGATTGGAGACAATTCAGGAAATACAAGACAATTGGAAATCAAAAAACCTCTAGTATCTTCAGGAAGAATCCAGAAGATAATGCATCCATTATAAAATAAAATAATTCTATAAAACAGAAACAATTAGAAAACAAAAATTTAAAAAATATATGGCCAAAATTATTCTTAAATCTGTAAAAGGATTGTTTTTAAAAGTTATGACCAATAGTTCAGAAAAATACAAAAACAACAACAACAAAAAAGAGATGGGAAAGATGAGAAAAGGAAAAAATATACTGAATAAATCTGGAAGATTCAAAAGATATCGAATACCTAAAATGAATAAGAAAGATATGTGTGTGCATATATGTGTGTGCGTATATGTGTGTGTGTATTTTTTTTTAAAGAAAAGTAAGAAACTTATCAAAGCTAAAGGACATGAGTATTGAGTATCACTTTTGGAAGTTTCACTAAGGGTCCAAGCATAGTCAATGAATAAAGAATAATGTATAGACAGTTCATTGGAAAAATTTTAAATGTCAATCATAAAAAGGATAGCCTTTGACCTTCTAAAGCAGAGAGGTTGGCAAACTCCTAATCATGAACCAAATCTGGCCCACCACTTGCTTTTGTCAATAAAGTCTTATTGGAGATTGCCATGTTTAATTGTTTATGTATTGTCTATGGCTGCTTTCATGCTACAACAATAGAGCTGAGCAGTTAGAATAGAAACCACATGCCAGCAAAGTCTAAACTGTTTGTAATCTGGCCCTTTACAGAAAAAAAATTTGCTGGCCTCTGTTCTGAAGAGAAAACTTAACAGAAAGAGAGAGAAAAGTTCATCCCCAAAAGAACAAAATCATCCTGACAACAGAAACTTTTTATCAGCATCACTGAATGCCAGAAAGTAATGGGAAAATACCACCAAGGTGCTGATGGAAAATAATTTTTACTCTAACCTTCTGTAGTCTATATTGAATGTCAAAATAGTCTAAAGGCATTTTCAGACAGCAAAGACTCAGAAGATTTACTTCCCATATACTTTTTTGAAAAGTTACTTGAGGGTATGCTCTGGATAGACAAGGAAGTAAATTTAAACACACACACAGAGGAAAAGATGCAGGAGAGAGTAGATTCACTAAAGCAAAGCCCTTGGATGGCAGCTGTGCAGTATGCCTAGACAGCATTCAGCAGAATTAGACCAGGAAGATGGAAAAAAGACGAGAGGGACAATTTGAAGAATATAATCCTGGCCTTGAGAATTCAGAAATAGTTAAGGAAATGATAGGGTAGTGGTGGGGGAGCAAAGACAACTGCCATTGTGGAACTTCTGGATCCATAAGGGGCCTTGACCCTAAGCTTGTGTGCTGCTGCAGAGACTTGAGACCCCCTGAGTTATGGACTAAAGAACAGGTCTGCTTCCCAGGAGGGATGTCCCCTGACAGAGACTGGCGTGTTCTTCTTGGTTGGAAAACCAAGGCAACTTCCTTCATGGCTAAAGTGCAATTTTTTCACTAAAGGGGCTAGATAGATTTGGTTCACTTGGAACCCAAAACTTGCCAAGAATGATGAATCTCAGGAAGAAGGCTTCTGCTTTCCTGGTACGTGCCAAATCGAGTACCCTTGCCTGTGGTCTTGAAAGAAAATGATGTGTGAGTCCCGTGAGCACTGCCCACTAATTCTTGCTGGCTCCTGGATTCTGGGTTGGGTAAAAGCAACATCAAAGACGGAAACTTGAAAATATTCTCCAGACATCCCAGATTCCCCCATCTTCTGGGACTCATTCCTCACTCCCACCAAGAGCCTCCTCCTCCTCCTTTTCCTCCTCCTCCCCCCCAAGCCCACTCCTTCTAGAAACTCTACAATTTTTTTTAAGTATGGAAATAACTGTGTTAAACTTGTTTCAAACCTTATTTCCAGGCTTCTTCAATTTAATTCCCTACAAGTAACAAATTGTATAAAAGCAAAAACTAAAATGAGCTGCGGTGTCCAAGGGGCTTGGGCTTAAAAATATTAGAGACCTAGATTTTATCAGATTTATAAACCAACTTTAAAAAACAGTCGAGGCTGAGCTTGGTGGCTCACACCTT
The DNA here is from genome assembly GCF_049354715.1 of Callithrix jacchus. Classification (NCBI taxonomy): domain Eukaryota; kingdom Metazoa; phylum Chordata; class Mammalia; order Primates; family Cebidae; genus Callithrix; species Callithrix jacchus. The sequence continues at coordinate 107,885,542 of NC_133506.1, forward strand.
TAATCCCAAAACCTTGGGAGGCCGAGATAGGTGGGTCACCTGAGGTCAGGAGTTCAAGACTAGCCTGGCCAACATGGCGAAACCCCATCTCTACCAAAAATACAAAAAATTAGCCAAGTGTGGTGGTGGGCACCTGTGATCCCAGCTATTTGGCAGGCTGAGGCAAGAGAACTGCTTGAATCCAGGAGGCTGAGGTTGCAGTGAGCTAACATTGTGCCATTGCACTCCACCCTGGGCGACAAGAGTGAGACTGTCTCAAAAAAAAAAAAAGAAAGAAAAAGCAGTCCTAGTGTAAAACAGCAGCTCCCAGTAACTTCTGCAGGTTTTAGCTTCTTCCGAAGTTGACTTAATTCAGTTTGCCTCATTCTTGGAAGCCCCAACCAAATTCTCTGCCAGAGCTGGAACTTCTTCATCATCATCCTCTCCAGTAGCAAGTGGTGCTTTTTCATCCCCACACTGTTTGGGCAGAGGTTCAGCCCATCTTCCTAAACTAGTTAGACTGTCTGCATCACACTGGCTTAAGATGCTGGGTAGCGTTTCCAGTAGCTGCTGTGTCTCAGCATGGCGTGTAATAGTGAAAGTGTTCTCTGCCAGAGATGCCTGAACTTTAGGGTGGTTAAAGTGAATCATTGATCCTTGATCCACTTTAACTGGTATATGTATTTGCCTCTTCAATGCCAGATATTGTTTACCTCTAATTTTTTTTTTTTTTTTTTTTTTTTTTTTAGGCAGAGGCTCACTCTGTCTCCCAGGCTGGAATGCAGTGGTGTGATCTCAGCCCACTGCAGCCTCTGCCTCCTGGCTTTAAGCGATTCTCCTGCCTCAGCCACCCCCCAGTAGCTAGGATTACAGGTGCCTGCCACCATGTCTGGCTAATTCTTTGTATTTTTTTCAGTAGAGACAGGGTTTCATCATGTTAGTCAGGCTGGTCTCGAATGCCTGCCTTCAAGTGATCCACTGCCTCCATCTCCCAAAGTGCTGGGATTATAGGTGTTAGCCGCCTTGCCAGCCCCTAACTTCTTTAAGGAGAACTGAAGTTATTTTTATCATCTGCCCTAGCTGTTCTATGAACCATCTTCTTATTTTTACAACCGGTTCCTTTCCCCCAATGCACACACTCGTGCCTGCAGTTTGGCAGGACTTTTCTGGCTCGTGATTGTCGCTTTCATCTTGTCAGAGCAAAAAGGGGACCGTGCAGGGATGGGTTGGCACTCAGGGTCTCAGGTAGACCAGCCGAGCTTAGGCAAACAGACGCGGGGATGCAAGATGGCGGCTCTGCGACTCTTACCTCATTCTTTAGAACAAAAGTAATCTCTGTCTGTGAATTTCGAGGCATATCCCCTGGCCTATTTTTTCAGAACCAAAGAGTGTATCAGTATAGCCAAAGTCTCTTAGCCAAAGTCTATTTATCGAGAGATTTCACAACCAGTAACAGTGGCTTTAAGACAGTTTTTAAATACAATTTCTTTTTCTCTTTACTCGATTTCCATTTTTCCAGGTGAGGAAATTGAAGTCAGAGAGGTTAGGTCACTTGCTGAAGGTCACAGGGCTGGTAGTGGAGCAAGGAGTCGGTCAGGATTCAAACCCAGAAATGTCTGGCTCCAAAGCCAGGTTCCAAATTTTCACTTCCCCTCCCTTCTCTCCAAGGAGAAGGACCTCATCACTGAAACTGTCCTTACCAAGTGCCATTCAAAGTCAAGGCTCCCAGTGGAATTGTCTTCATTCACAGTTCCCGGGATCTGCTGGAGAGAACCTGATTGGCCCAGCTTAGGTCATGTGTTCCCATCTTGGACGGATCAGTTGGAAGCTGCAGGGCAACCTCTCTGAGCCACCAGGGCCATTCTCAGGAAACACAGGTGCACAGCGAGCTGGAAGGCCATCCCGAGAGGAGTCTACTCCTGATGAGCAAAATGTTATCAGGCAGAATCGATTGATTTCATACCGCTGTGTACACTATCATCAATAGCTATGCAGAATGGTAATAATATTTCACCAAATGTGCTCTGGCTCCCCATCCTGAGCAAACTCCCTCTGGCCCGAGAACAGAAAATGGAAATGCATTTCCTCTTTTCCTATGTTCAGGCATGGGGTGATTACTTGGCAAATAGCCCCGTCACATTTGGTCATCTAGGACATTTTTCCTACCTAGCGGCTCCTCTTCCCAGACAGACCCAGAGACATTTCTCAAAATGTTCTGCTCGAACAAGCATGTGACAAAACAGCTTGTCTGCTGGTCTCTTTCTTGCCAAAATGAGACCGTGATGTCAAAATTCAGCCCTTCACTCATTTAGAAACAGTCTGATAATGGAGAGCTAGTTTAATTTCCCAGGGAAAATAAGATGCCTCTTGACTAGCGAAGCTCCCCATAACCCCAGGAAGAGGCATAATTATCTTCTTCAGAGTCAATCCCTTGTGGATCCCCTAATTAATTGTGAACTATAGATGAGAGCTGTTCAAAAGTAAGTGTACAAGGTTAATTACTGGTGCATTATGCGTAGCACAATTTTGCCGGGCACATCTGATAGAGAAAGTGATGATCAACTTTTTGCAAGTTCCTCCCCACTGTCAAGTGCGTGAATTGAGAGAAGCAACCCGAAAGTTACTTCTACCTTTGGCAGGCTAGTTATCGAGGTACACCAGCTTTATCAAGGGAAATCAGCTCTGCCTGTGACTGAGTGGGCCCTTGACCTTTATACAGGCCTACACATGCAAGTCCAATCACACTACATGTGCACACACAGGAGTGTGGATGTACACACCCATGTGCACACACACAAATGCATGCATGCACACACACTAGCAGACGTTATGCAAAGGGCGTCAAAGTCCAGAGAACTGATGTTGAGTCTCAGGCCTCATGCATTGGGCATTTTCTTACTTGAAAAGAGTCATTCCAGGGCATTCTGCATAGTTCCAGCCTCCTGTTAGGAATCAGGAACATTAATATGGTCCAAGCTTAGAGCCATCTTCATTCCTCTTTGCGGCAAAGATACACACACATATGGAGATTCTGTGTCCACGTGGCTGAGTGGCACATACAACATAGTGTACTTGAGGATTGGTTTGTACTAATTGTCACATGTTATTTCTCCTTTTTGGCTCCTGCCAGCTCCTGCTTTGGAGCCTACCAGAACATAAGGAGGCTAAACAGGATTCCAAATGAAACACAGCCCAATACTTCATTTCCCTCCTCTCCTGATAAAGACCCTAACAGCTTGGCGAGGAATGTGGGTTGCTATGGGGATGAGCTGCGACTGAATCAGGTGGGTATAGGCAACGGTATTGCAACACCAGGAAGAAAGAAATGGGAAAAGTTTGTTTCTTGGGTTGGCCTTGAAATATTACAAGACTGCCAAAGGGGAGGGACGTTGTCCTTCCTGTCCCCAAATCCCAGCCTCTGCATGCCTATTCCCTATCCCTTCACAAGAGTGGAGATGTTGGTCTGATGGGTCAGAGCCCACGTTCTGCCAGCAGGCAGGGTTGCTGCACCCTAAGAGAAGGACCTTGGGTGGACACGGTGGCTCACGCCTGTAATCCCAGTACTTTGAGAGGCTGATGTGGGTGGATCACCTGGGGTCAAAAGTTCGAGACCAGCCTAAACAAATGGTGAAACCCCATCTCTACTAAAAATTAGCTGGGTGTGGTGGTGCATGCCTGGAGTCCCAGCTCCTTGGGAGGCTAAGACTGGAGAATCGCTTGAACTAAGGAGGTGGAGGTTGTAATCAGCAAGAACACACCATTGCACTCCAGCCTGGGTGACAGAGCGAGACTCTATTGCAAAAAAAAAAAAAACAAGACCTTGGTAATATTCCCTCTTCCCTTCCTGCCTTGGACTGGAACAAGCAGATGCAAGGTGCAGCTCAGAGGGTGTGGAGGGAGCCACACAGGTGCAGATGGGAGTCTGAAATGAGCCGAGGAGAGAAAGCCTTTGCCTCTGCCTGTGAGGATCCCCAAGGGCACCTTAAAAGGTCAGCTGCTGCCCCTGAAGAAGAAGGGAAAGGTTGTGGCAGACACATCACTGCATGAACAGGTGCAAGAGCGTTAAAGACAAGGCTTGTTTGGGGGCTGCTGAGACATTTGCCAGCCCTGGGTAGCATGGGGAGAGGGAGGTATGAAGACCCCCGAGTGTCAAACGAGGACTTTGGACTTTTTTCTACAGGCAATGGAGGCTTCTGAGAAGAGAAGTGACACAATCTGTCCTTTGGGAAGCTGAGACTGCTGGCAAGTGTCAGGAAAGTGTGGGAAGGGGGAGAGATGAGGGCAGGCTGAGACAGCAATCAGAAGCTATGGCATCCTGATCTCAGGAGGGAATGGCAAGGTGGAGGACAGGTCATGGTGCTGGGAACAAGAATGAGTAAGAAGGTCAGGTAGTCCAGGGCTCAGGAATCACTATCTATGGGGGCAGAGAGAGCCAGTGGCTGAGATGCCTCTGGGCTTTGATCACTGAGGCCTGGGTGAATGGCGGTGCATTTACAGAAGAGCACACAGAAGAGTGTGTGAGCACACACACACATACACATACATGCATATACACATACACACACATACACATGTGCATGCACCTACACGTGCATACATGTATGTACACATACACGTGTGTGCATGTGTACTCAGCCAGTACTTATCAGTTCCATGGTCCACATATATGTGTTCACATGTATGCACACACATACGCACATGTACACACACAAACCCTTCACTCCTCAGCCAGTACTTATCAGATCCCTATTCTCTGGAATTCTTTCCCTTATTACTCCCATACATGACTTAAATAATAACATTAATGACAAACAGGGTCACGCATCATTTGGGCACAGCTATATTAAATTGAAATTTTCTATAACTAAACAGCTCTGAGGTAGGCTAAAAGAGACTCGGAAAGGACGAGCAGTGTGGCTCATGTCGCACAGCCAAAAGCACTTCTGACCCAATGCTCCTCCTGCCGTGCTCCACTGAGGCTGCAAGGAAACCATGAGATCAGCTTGTCCAGCCCTCTCGTTACCCTTCTTTATGACGGTTTGTATAGCAGTCAGAAAACTCCTGTTAATCGTTCTTTTTGCTACCACCATCATACTTTCTTCCTCCAAAAAGGAGCACAGGCAGGGAGATTATTCTGACATATTTCCTGAAGACGCTGTTTCTAGAGCACTTGCCTGATAAAAATGATATATTTATTTGGGACCGTCAAGAGCTTGCTGAAATGAGGAATTTATCTGCATAGCTTTTGTTATTAAAGTGATTCTTCTTGTTTATTTCTTTCTAAGCTACTGATTCCATCTATAATACATGAGTTTCAGGTAATAGAAATTTTTCATGCAAGTAAATATTTTAATAACAACATTATGGTCTTGATTCAGTGTTATAGCCAATAGCCTGGCACAGGGAACAAGCACGACCCTGGAAGGCTAGAGACCTGGGTTCCTGTCTGCACTCTGCATCTGTCCCCATGGCCAAAATCCTGTCCTCTATAAACCTCAGTTTCCTTCTCAGTAAAGTGTAGCAGGTGCCATATACCCTCCCTGACTCACAAGGGCCACTGTTAAGATCAGATGAGATGGCAGCTACGAAAGTTCTGGAGATGCTGCAGGCTTTGCTATACATGGGCAGGGTCAGCATGAGATACTGACCAGAGTAAGGACTTAGGAGTGTAACAGAGAGACTTAAAAACACGTTGGCTTACATGAGATAGTGTCTGCCTTACACAAAGATGGGTGAGGGCCAAGAAAGGGTGAATGGCCTCATTCTACATGGTCATTTGGGGCAGGCTAGTCAGCACTGCCAGCCTCAACACAGGTTTTCCATCTTTGTGTCCAAGTGGTCTCCTACCACGGTTGCTTCCCAATAAGCAAGAAGGTAGCAAAAGGAAATCAACATCAAGTGAGTGTGTCTTTAAGGTGAAACTCACGTGACACTTCCACTCACACCCCATTGGCTCAAATTTAGTCACGTGAGTCACTTGGTTTTCCCTAGCCACAAAGAAGGCTGGGAAGTGTAGTTTCTAGCTTGGCGGTCATGTGCCCATCTAGCACTTGGAAGATCGAATGAATAGTAGGAGACACTTAGCAGTATGGGGGAAACGACCACTCATGATAAAGGCCACAGATACAGAAGGGCCCACAAGATCTTTAGGAAAAGCAAACAGCCAACTGGGTACAGAGCAAGCCTACAGTCATGTGTCTGCCTCAGATATTTTATGCATATTCATACTCATATGAGTACACCTGCAATCAGAGACCAGCTCAGGTAAACAAAATAATAAGAGTGAAACTCAGCATACCTCCTGGCTGTCAAGGTGGTGTGGATCCAAGAGACAGATGGTGGTGAGGCCTAAGCTAAAGCAGCTACATTGGAGAGAGATATGTGAGTTCAATATCTATCTTGCCTTTCCAACTCTGGAAGAAGAGAGGCCATGATGAGTTCAGTTTGAAGACCACAAAGAGAAGAAGGTCTGAACAGACTAGACCTGGGAGGGTCACAGACTTTGGGACACACCTCAAGTCAGACATATTGCCGGTGTTCCCTGCTCCATCAAGCTGATGACCATCCACCATTTTTTTCCCCCAAGCAGGCTGTCTTCACCATTTTGATCCCTACCAAAGTCTGCTATCTCACACCCTTCAGCCACATGCATTGTGGCAGGACTAATATCTGATACCCCAAACAAGGTGACTCTTGGTCAGATTCAACCCTGAGCCCTGCCCCACCCAGAACTCTTTCAAGTGTTCTCCAAGGTCTCTGCTATAAACCCAGGAGGGAATACAACTGGTTAGCGCAGCACACGTCAGAATCCTACCCCGGCCACCAGCCCTAGCTCATGACAGGGGTCAGAAGCACCCCAGGGAAGAAAAAAAGGTCAAGTCCAAAGTGATCAAATGGGAGTCAGTCCATGAGTACAACTGTCACCCTAGTAGAGGGCGAGTCCTTCCCAATAGGCGGTACCTTACACAGGAGACCATTGGAAGAGCCTCCAGAGTTCACTATTCACTATTCACATACCACTCAACATACATTAACATATCAAGTGGATTCACATCAACTCAACCACAATTATTTGTCAAAACCACTTTTTCCTTCATTATTTCCTACTGAGAGTGTGAGATTATACAAATTTATGTTGTAGCTATCACAGATTCTAACAGCATCAGAAAGGAAGAGAAATTAACCCCCTACTTATTAGGAAATGTATAGCTCAACTCTCTAGGAGAAGTCAATTTACTAGGTTAAATTATCTGAAATTGCATGAAGACACTAGTCTGACAATGCTCCATAACAGAGTGGCATTATCTGCTGTTTTACTATAGAAGACCTGCTGACAACAACCTTGATAATTTATAGCTAAAAGGTATTTACCAAGAAGTTGTCAGGCTAATTCTGGCCTGAACCAGAGATTGGGACCCACATTGTTTCCTGGAAGACTTGGGTCTTGGTGAACAATAATAATAATACCTATTGGGTTCTTTCAGTTCTAGGCAATGGATACTGTGCTCAGCCAGTAACACACAAGCATCATTCCCCACGTGGACTATGGCCATTCCTTCCTAACTGCTCTCCCACATCTATGCTGGCCCTTACCCCATACCCCACCCATCATTCATGATATACCCAGAGTGATCTGTTAAAACCAAGATCTGATACTATCCTTCTCTCCCACCACAGGGTCTTTGCACAAGCTCTTTCCTCTTTCTGGAATCCTCTTTCTAGCCCTCTTCACTTTCCTATACATCCTTCAATTTAAGCCCTTTTTTGCTAGAAGCAAAAACCAAAGTCTTTGCAATGGCCTGCAGGTATGTATCCACTTGCTATATCATCCTAACAGGGGTACTCTTGAGAGTGACGTAAGATGCTGTAAATACTTACACCAGAAGTACAGGTACAAATGCACCTATCCTGGGCAATCTAGGACCAGACGCTTCTGGCCTGGCTCTCCCCACCTGTCTGGTCTCATCACCTACTATGTTCTCCCTTAATTGCTCCGGTATTCCTGGGCTCCTTGCTGCTCCTCAATCACACCAGGCCTAACACCGGGCTTCGGGCTATTGTGCTGGCTGTTCCCACTGGCTTCTCCCAGAAGTCAGCCAAACAAACTCCTTCACCTCCTTCAAGTTGCTGCTCAAGCTCACCCTGAATGTCCTGATGACAACCTTCATCATCAGCTTCTTTGCTCAAACCCATGGATGGCAGAGGTGGGGCATAGTGATATTGTGAATGTCACCGGCTCACATCCCAGACATCTGAAACACTAGCATAGTTACCATTTAGATACACCAATTCACTGGTGTATCCTCTCTGATTATGATGTATCCCTGGAGAGTAGCTCTGTAGACCCCAGGCAAAATGACCCAGTACAGAATTCTGGACCTGTCCTTGTAGAGCCTCAGCTTTCTGCTCTCTGTCCCCACTATGCTAGGGAAACCTGGCTGACAAGCAGTGCCCTCAGTCACAAAGTTAACATTCAAATATCTGCCTCCTAGATGACAACTTGAATATCCAGGCAGCAAGAGGAGCCCAGTGGCCCCATGGAGATGGAGCATCCTCTAAGTTGGAAGAAGCCCTAGAGTCTTCCATGCCCACCTGCCCTATGGTAGTAAACAAAATAAGAAACCCAACTCAAGCCAAAAAAGCAAGAGTGGGAAGGGAATCTAATGTCTCATGTAACTGGGCATTCTAGTTTGGCTGGCCTTAGGCATGGTGGGGTCCAAGAGGTCCAATAGTGTCACAGGACACTGTTTCATTGTGTTCTCATTAAAGTCCCAGGGAGGGCCTCCCCATGTGACAATAAAGTGGCCACTGACAACTCTAGGCCTCCATCATCCCCACAGCTGGTCATACCAGTGAAAGTTTTCTAGCGTTGCAGCAAAAATCCCAGAGAAAGTTCTCATCTGCCCAACTTGGATCACATGTTCATGTCTGAACCAATCACTGAGGCCAGGGCATGAAATACTTTGATTGGATGGCGTGGGTCACATGCTCAGGTGGAAGAGTCACCCAAAACATATGGTTACCCAAAGCCATGTTGAACAGCCAAAAAATTATATGTGTGTCCCTGACACTAATCTAACAGGAAGGGGCTGTGTTGCACAAAGGGAAGACATGAGCTCTATAGAGGCTCTGTAGTGGATATCTATGACATGACTTTGCCACTATCTCTACGTGACTTCAGACAAGATATTTTATTAATACTTCACAGAGCCTTAGATTTTTCAAATGTGATGAGAGGATACAGTTCTCTGCTCTGCCAGACCCTAGAGCATGCTATGAGGGTGAAATGAGGAAGGACTATTCTCCCCTAGAGAGAGCCGAGGTGTCCATCAGGAGTACAAGGGAGCGGGCATGTCCATGTTTCTACCACATCTCCAAGCTCCAGTGGGCTCTGTGCTGGAGCATGAGTTTCTTTTCCACTTACCACACAAGGGAAGGGAACAACTTTGCTTCCCACCTACTTGGTGTTTGGATGCTGCCTCCTCCTACCACCTCCACCTGTTAGCCAAGAGGCACCATCTCTGAGCCCAGAGAAGGCAAGAGCCCATCATTCCTGTACAGAGTCCGCACCACGCAGCCGTGACATGAACAACAAATCCACAATTAGCTAATGTGGATCATTTTCAATGGAAAACGAAGCATGAAATATGCAAAAATAATGAGCCCTTCACTGAAATTCCAGTAGCTGCTACACAGTAACCAATTCGAATAGCAGTTGCAATTCCTAGGGAGGAAATCCATTAATAAGAACAATGTTGAAATGGTTATGTATGGACCCTGAAACTCACTTGATAATTAATCCAGTCAATAAACATGGTATTAATCCTCCCACATTATGAAACTTAAATGAGGCTTTTGTTGAGATACTGGGTCCAGTTTCAGACTTAGCAGCTAGTCTGAAGCAAGTGGGGACCCTGGCAACGGCATGAAGACCAATGCAAAAGCCATAGCAAAGGACAGAAGACAGAGCCTTTCTCATAGGACTGGAGGAGACCTCCATATCACCAGGTCCCCAGCATAACAAAAGCCCCAGTATTAAGCACTGGCTTGGATGCCCCATACCAAGCAAGTGCCAAGCTTCCAAACAGTGCTCTTTAGAGGTCACTAATTATTGCTAATTATTGGTCTTCCCAAACCCATCTGTGCACGATGGGTAGCAACACCACATATATTTTCAGACCTCACTCAGTTTTTTCACTTGGAGTCTTCCTGGAAACCCCTCTAGCTAGTAGAAGACATTGAGAGCATCAGGCTTGGGTGTTGGATCAAGGTTTAACCACAGGCTTGGCCACTTACTTACCAGCTCTTTGCCCTGCAGTTTATGAAGGTCTTTCCCAGTCTGTACCTAATACAAGTGCCTACCTTTTAAGGATTTTCTGAAGAATAAATAACAAAATGGGTGTTAGGTACTCAGCCATGTGTCTAACTGGGACCCATTGCTATTCATTTGTTTCACCCAAGGCTGAAGTCCCTGATTCTCAGAGGCATACAGGTAACAAGTTGCTCTGCAAGCAAGTCACTTCTTCATGCACTCCTTTTTTTTTCCAAGACAGAGTCTTGCTCTGTCACCCAGGCTGGAGTGCAGTGGCGTTTTCTTGGCTCACTGCAACCTCCACCTCCTGGGTTCAGGTGATTCTCCTGCCTCAGCCTCCTGAGTAGCTGGGATTACAGATGCCCACCACCATGCCTAGCTAACTTTTGTATTTTTAACAGAGACAGGGTTTCACCATGTTGGCCAAGCTGCTCTTGAACTCCTGACCTTGTGATCTGCCCGCCTTGGCCTCCTAAAGTGCTGGAATTACAAGCCTGAGCCACTGCACCCAGCCCCTCATGTACTCTACAGCATTCAGGCTTGAGTTGGCTCCTGATGTCATGAGGGCTTGGACTGCAGAATTAGGAAGCCTTCTGAGACACCACACTTACCACATGCAGGCTATATACTTAAAGATCCATCTTATGAAATGTTAGCCATGAGTTGACAACTGTTGAAACTGGATGGTGGGTACATAGGAGTTCATTGTACGGTTCTCTCTAGTTTTGTATTTGTTTCATTGGTTTGAGTTTTTTTTTAAGACCTATCTAAAGTGAGTTTATTTGGGTTTTTTAATTCCACAGCTAGGAGCAATATTGGCAAACTCATACCTGGGCATTTCTCTTGCCATTCTGTTGAGGAGGCTTCTCTGGGTTAAGTCACCAGGACATTCCTGATGAAGCTTAGATCCCAATTGTGACTGGCAAACTTTAGGAGACCTTGCCACCTCCATGTTTAAGAGCACTGAGGAACATAAGTAATCCAAGTAGAGAATCTTAACCAAGAAACAAATTATTAACTGTTAACAGATGAGATGCAATGAGATTCTAATGATATATTTCCTAATTGTTCCTTGCCTTGGGTCATATGAGGAGTAACTGGTGTAATTAAGAATAGAACTCAAGTTTTCTGCTTCTACACCTGGTATTTTTTCTGCTACATATACAGATACTTCTGTATCTCCTGCCTCTAACCTGCAGCCATTATACCAACAAGCATAACAATAGCGACAACAAAAGCCGTAGCAACTAACGTTTATTGAGGATTTCCTCTGCCATGAACTCTGCTAAGCTTTTTAATGTATAATCTCATTTAATTCTATAAATACATTTCTAAAATAAAATAACTTTTGAGGAGGCTGATATCATTATCCCCATTTTACAGATGAGAAAACTGAGGCTTAAAGTCATGAAGTAACATTGAAGTAACTAAGTGTATACAGTCTGGGAATGGTAAGGTTTGGCATTCCGCCTTCATCTACCCTGTGTGCATCTGGAAGTGCCTGGTGGCTGCACAAGATTCTATAGTTTATTTCACAGTCTCTATTAGGCATTTGGGCTCTTTCCAATTTCTTCATTCTTACAAATGATGTTGCAGTAGACATCCTTGTACGGGATTCTGACTCGTGTCTGTCTTTTCTGTTCAAATATAAAAAATCAGGGATTTTCGCTCATTTTGCTCACTTCTTCTGAACTTCAATACATAGAAGAGAGACTGGCATAAAGTAAAATCAATAAATATTTGTTGAATGAATGGATGGATAAATGGGTTGATGGAAGGGAGGGAGGGGAAAGGAGGGAAGGAAAGAAGGAAGGAAAAAAGGAAGGGGAAGGGAGGGAGGAAGGAAAGGAGGGAGGGAGGGAGGAAGGAAGGAAAGGAGGGAGGGAGGAAAGAAGGAAAGAGGGAAGGAAGGAAGGAAGGAAGGAAAGAGGGAGGAGGGAAGGACAGACTGGATGGTTGGATGGGCAAGTGTATGGATGGGAATGGGATTAATTCTCCAATGTAGACTCCCAGAAGTCTCTAGATCTTGCCCCCAAGAACCACACTGTTCGGGACAGTGGTCCTCAACTTTTGTTGCGTCTTGGAATCTCCTGAAGACCTTTTTAAAAATTGATGGTGATTCCCTCTGCAAATATTCAGATTTAACAGGCCTAGGATGTGACCTGTGCATTGGAATGTCTAAAAGCTCCTCAGGTGATTTCGATGTGCAGGACTGCTGGACAGGGCAAAACTCTTATCATTCACAGAGGCACCTGTTAAAAAGCCAACTACATCTTCCCATTCTAAGGAGGCAGCCAGGCTGTTTCATTTCTTGGCTTTGAGCTTTTGAAGAATTGGAAGCAGAAGCCCTCCTGAAGACAGCTCTTCTCCATCTTTTGTGACATCAGGGTGGTGTCCCTGAGGGGAGAGAGGTGAGTGAGCTTCCCCAACCTGGAATGGGGAGGGATTGGAAGTCCCACAGCAGTCAAGGGACCTTTAGATCCTGGGTGTTAGAGTCCTACTCCCCAGACCTACAAAATCTGAATCTCTGTGTATAGAACCCAGAAAGCTATACTTTCAGTAAGCACTCCAAGTGATTCCGGTACACAGTCCAACTGGAAAAGGATTAATCTATAAAAATAAGTGTAGAGAGGCCAAGCACAGTGGCTCACACCATCCCAGCACTTTGGGAGGCTGAGGCGGGTGGATCACCTGAGGTTGGGAGTTGGAGACCAGCCTGACCGACACGGAGACACCCCATCTCTACTAAAAATACAAAATTAGCCAGGCGTGGTGACGTGCACCTGTAATACCAGCTAGTCAGAAGGCTGAGGCAGGAGAATTGCTTGAAACCAGGAGCCGAGATTGTGGTGAGCCAAGATTGCACCATTGCATTCCACCCTGGGTGACAAGAGCAAAACTCAGTCTTAAAAAAATAAATAAATAAATAAGTGAAGGGAGATTAATTCTAATAAAATGAATCTGTCCAAACCTTCATTCTGTAATTCAAATATTCAAGAAATATTTGATGTCTTTATTTCCTTTAAATCTAATTAAACCATATTTTATGACTCTACCCATCACCGTAGCAGAAATGCTGCTGTCATTCACAGTTACTTTGGACAGAGTGTTACCATTTCACACTGTGTTTTCTATTTCTTCTGGTTGTTCTTCTTGTCTGCCCACATTACTTCCTACCTATTATTGGGCAGACTAAATATATTTATCACATTTTCCTCTCTAATATTTAATATTTTTTCTTCTAACATTTTTTATTATTACAGAGAATAACCCTAAATTTTTATATTTGTATTTAAACTTACATTTAAGTTACAAGTATATTTAAACTTTAAATATTTAAACTTACATTTAAGTTACAATTTAAATTTATAAGTAAGTTTAAATAGGAATATGAAAATTTAGGGTTATTCTCTGTAAAAATCAAGAATGTTAGAAGGATATACAAATATTTTATATTCATCTTTAAACTTACATTTAGTAATGAGTATCTGTATCTTCTCCCTGAACAGAACAAAATCCTGAACATTCTTTACTTCCTTTCACCTCCCTCCCTATACCTTCCCTGTCTCTTGTCTCACAATACTTCCTCTAAGACTTTAATTCCAGCTTGAAGTTATTCTTTGCAATCAAATGTTATTCATCTTCAAATTTTAATAGTTGCATCTTGTATCACTATGTCTTCTTCAATTCTTCTTTCATGTCTAGTAATTTTTTCAGATGGATTATGAGAGGTAAGCTTTCTGGGTCCTTGCTCAAGTGAAAATATCTTTAGCCTCCAGGGCATTTGAGGCAAGGTATGTAATTTTTGCTTTAAATTACTTTCCCTTAGAGCTTGGAGTACACGGCTGCTTGTATTCTCATACTCAGTGTTGTTCATGCTTGTTATTTTATACAGACTCTGTTTCTCTGTTTCTTTTTTCTCTCTTGCTCTTTCTGAAAGGTTTTATGATCTTTCTCTTTATCCTTGGTGCTGTAAGATTTTTCTATGATTGGTCTGGGGTTTGGTGCATTTTTTACTCAACATGTTTGAGCCTTTGGCACCTTCCAATAGTAATTATAATATGATTAATGTTAATAGCTTTTATGGAGTTTTTTCACAAGGCCAGGCTATTCAGAGGGCTCTACTCAGGTAATACCCTCCACACCCTATGCTAGATACTATCATTATGCCCATTTCACAGAAGAGAAAACTGAGCCACAAGAAAAGCATATCTTTCTTCAGTCTGGAAATTATTTCTTTTAGAGTTTCTTCCATTTCTTTCTTTCTGGCAATTTCCATTTGTCAGCCATTGGAAATTGGAAGTCAGTCTCAATGTTTCATTCTTCGTGCTTGGGCAGTGTGTTTTGGGAGATTTCCTCAGCTTGGTGGTTGAGCTCATTGATTCCCCACAGTTATGATCTTTCTGAGACTGAGTCCATTTGTGGAGGCCTGCAACCACACCCATCACTGAGACAAGAAAGAGGCCACACCGCCTGCCTGTTTCACCCTGAGAGTTGCCCCCTGGCTCTCTGCTGGCCCCCATTAGCCCTCTGCACACCCATAGACTTTTAACTCCCTTTTTTCTTTTCACAGCAACACTTGCCATCAATTCTATTCTATTTGTTTTCCATCCTCTAAAGATTTTTTTAGATAATGTCTGGTCCATCAAGGACATGCTTCTTGCTTTAAATGTTGCCATGTACTGTTTATACCGTTTTATCATTTCTAAGGATTTGGATCAAAAAGACAAACAAGTGCTTAGTTCACCATTTGACCGAATCACCTTCTCTTAGCTGCGAAGAGCAGAGACTCTGGTCATCTTGAGAAATGGGGATTCACTGAGGAATACGGGTAGCAATGAGGTAGACAGGTGTCTCTGACTTGTGGCCAGGCCTTCCAGGGAAAATCGACATGACCTGGCTGCATCTCAAAGGCCTGGAAAGCCCTTTAAGAATGGAAAAGGAGGCTGAGGTCCTTTTCCATCTTAAAGATCACCTGAGGTCAGGAGTTCAAGACCAGCCTGGCCAACGTGGTGAAACACTGTCTCTACTAATAATATAAAAAAATCAGCCTGGCATGGTAGAGGGCACCTGTAATCCCACCTACTCGGGAGACTGAGGCAAGAGAATTGCTTGAACCCAGAAGGTGGAGGCTGCAGTGAGCCCAGATTGTGCCATTGCACTCTAGCCTGGGCAACAGAGCAGAACTCTGTCTCAAGCAAAAAAAAAAAAAAAAAGAATTGGAAAGCTGCGCAGAATTAAGACCCTCTAATGGTGTTGTATCAACCCTTCAGCTTCAGAAGCTGAGGATGGCAGCTCTAATCCTCCACCACTAACTCTGTCTCTCTGCTTCTCCTCCTGCTGCCATCTGATGAAGTCCTCTATACCCTGACTATAAATTTCTGAGAGGAAAAACCTGATTGGTCCAGTTAGTCATTATTATTCTTGTGGCTTCAACATCCCCTTAGCCTGACAAACCCATGGACTGACCACCTTGAGATTCAATGCCCATGCAGATCCAATTAGTTTGAGCTTTTATGGTGGGAGACATGTAGTCCCCATATGGAACCCCTTGAAGTGAACTGTGGTGAGGCTGGTACTCTGAGATTCATCCTTCCCAAAGCAATGTCTAAGGATCCTCCAAGATGTAACTATCTGGAGCCTGTGAGAGTGTCTGCAGACTCACAAATAAGCCCAACTCATCTTTATGAAACTATCCATCAGGAAAAGAGAAATACTCCTGATTCTCATTTGTGATGGTTAATTTTATGTGTCAACTTGACTAGGCTACAGGGTGCCCAGATTAAACATTGTTTCTGGGTGTGTCTGTGAGGCTGTTTCTGGTTGAGATTAGAATTAGAATCAGTGGACTCAGTAAAATAGATTGCCCTCTCCAATGTGGGTGAGTACCATGCAGTCATTGAGGGACTGAATAGAACGCAAAGGGAGAGGAAAGAGGAATTCATCCCTTTTGCTATCTGGCTGCCTGCTTGAGCTGGGACATCAGTCTTCTCCTGCCCTTCAACTGGGACTTACACCATTGGCTCCCCTGGTCTTTAGGCCTCTGAACTCAAACTGGAACAATGCCCCAGCACCACAAGCTTTCCTGGGTCTCTAGTTTGCAAACCAAAGACTGTGGAACTTCTCAGCCTCCATAATCATGTGCACTAATTCCTTATAAATATATGTATATTTATATATGTATAATATATATTTCTGTTCTGTTTTTTCCTCTGGAGAACCCTGAACAATCCACCACATATTCCCCGAGAAATCAGCACCTCTACAAACCCAGGCAGTGAGCTCCATGATGAGGATTTAGCTGATGTAAGGGAAAGTTTGGGGTTAGAAATACCAGAGTTAATAACCCCAAGAAAGATGTTATAATGCTTCTGAAAAAACTCACAAGCAGGGCAGCTCTCTGGTTCATAACACCACACTCTTCTCTAGGAATTACCCATACGTCATAATAACAGCTGGGCCCCCTTGGCCTCAAGGCCGCCCCTCTCCACTCTGCGCTTAGCCACAGATGACTGGTTGACACAGGGTTGAACACCTGACGCAAGCTAGGCTAATCAAAAATCTCTTTCTCCTCTTTAGCATGTGAAACTTAAAAGAATACCCTTAACTAATACAGGCCCCACCCCATGGCAGAAACCACATGGTCCAGCCTCTGTTGAAACAGAAAATCTGCAAAGAAGTATCCCAAAGGATTATAATTTCTGATGCAATCAATCTCTTTAATCCACGCCCTGACCACTGCCCAAGCCATGACCCTAGCTATCCACTGGCCTTGACTCCAGCCCCTGTTCAGCCTATTCCTGGCCAGATGTTGAAATTGGACCCTGGCTACAGAACTAAACCCTGACTTGGTCAGAGGTGATTCTATGCCCTCATCACAAACTGAGTCTGACCCCAGCAACATACCAATCCTTGGCTCTCTCCAGTCACCCTGGAAACGTACACTATTGTCACAAGTGGTCATGGTATGCAATGGTTTCCCTCTACACAACTGGAGGTACTGCTTGTTTGCAACAAAGCAGCCAGCTCAGGCCCTCCTCCCCATATTACTGAGGATGGCTAATCTCTGGATCTGCTGCTTTGACTCTGGGCCCAGATGCTCCTGGTGGAGTTGCATCCTGGAAACATCTCACTGTGAGATGAGATGCCCAGGATGACTGCCACAATCTGTTCTTTGATCTAAAGGAATATGGCCTGAGCAGGCATAGCTCAGACTCACACAGCCTCTCTGAATAAAACCTAAGCAAACGCCACTGGTTGGAATCATCTAAGGAAAAACCTGATGCTTATTCAGTGAACTGGAAGCCCCTCAGAGTCAGCCCCAGCAGCTCTCTCTTCTTTGTACCAACACATACTTGTTTTCAAGATCTGTCCATTCTGCATCGCCATTGCTTCCCCTGTGAACTCCTCTCCATCTTCACCCCATCTTTCCTTGGTACAAACTGGCACCCACAGCCTCCTTTCTAACTGAAATTCCTACCTCCAGTCACACCACCTCCTCCTTGACCCTCACCCCGATTCATCACCAAATATACTTGCAAAAAATCAAATACATTCCCTTCTGCTCATCAACTTACTTGTGGCTTTCCGTTGCCCTCCATGTAAATTCCAGCTTCCTGGGCATAGCTTTCCAGGCCCTTCATGATCGGTCCTAAAGCATGCATCTAGTGAAGAATAGAGCTTATTTCTCATGCAGACCATTTCCCC
Organism: Callithrix jacchus; assembly: GCF_049354715.1. Taxonomy (NCBI): domain Eukaryota; kingdom Metazoa; phylum Chordata; class Mammalia; order Primates; family Cebidae; genus Callithrix; species Callithrix jacchus. The sequence continues at coordinate 107,903,540 of NC_133506.1, forward strand.
CCAAGTGCTCATGGGCCTCCACTCAAACCCTTCTGTGGGGGAGACGATGGCTTTATAGTTAGAATCTGTCATTTCCTACAGTGGAGCCTGGTGCGGGGGGGGGGCGGTTATAATTATACGTACATTGCAAATTAAAGCTGTTATTAATCAAAGCAGCCCTGAAAATATCAGAAACATAATGTGACATCTCAGAGCTCTTTTCCCGCTGGCTCCAGTGAAGATCCAAAAGGAAGTTGACCTTTTCCACAGCCGAATTATAAATGTCAGAATTGCATGGTGCCATCCTTCAATTACTGTCACCTTGAAAGGGGAGAGCGCTGGAGGCCTCACACTTAAGTGTTTTCAATCACAGATATATTTCAAACACTGTCTCCTTGTGAGAGGAGCACTGGGCTCTGGAAGCTGGTGCAGCCCCCACTGTGGCTTCTGTGTCATGTGCAATGACCCAGAAAGTTAGGAACTTAAAAGATGATTTGGAGTTGATCAGAACTGCCCATTTAATCTCCTCCTGTTCTAACAAACTAAAGATTTAATTATTCTTCAATTGCTATTTGCAGAAGCACTACAGAACAAAGATGCCTCCATCAGGTATCTCTTAAATACAGGTAACTGTAGATTGCCTCCCCCTTTACAAAATCACGTTTTTATTGTGCAGCTTCAAGTAAGGGGGGAAAAAACCTTTCCTTCTGGTCATATTTCTATTCTTCATTCAAAGTCTCCATTCAACAAGAAGGCAGAGAGGTTTGAGTCCAATAAGCAGGAAAAAGCTATTCAATATTCAGGCGGATCTGATGCTATGGTACTTACAGAACACACATATCACATTAGCATCTTCCCATGTCATAATATAATTTCTTCATCTGTCTCCTGTAACCTATATTTACAGTAGGGATTTTTTCCCCTCTGCACTTAATTAACAAGAAGTATTATTGAATTTTAGTTATTATAAAACATGGCCAATCAATATAATTCTCTGTTCCTCTTTTTAACAGAACATCCTGGGTCTAATTTGAGCTGGGAAGTCCAGCCACATCACAAAGAGGAGAGTTGTAAATTCAACAGGCCTCACCAGGGAGCTTTCTCTCACTATGGCCATCCTCCCCAGCCAAATACTTTCTGCCTCCAAGTCCAGTGGTGCCAGAACCCTGGGTGGTCATCAGGGTGGTCGGAGACAATGGGCAGCCTGACCCATGAGCTTCACCAGCTGGTGGCTCGTCTATATACTGGCCCATTACACTCAGACACATGGCAGAACTTGTCCCTGCCTTGGAGCCCAGTGATTCACATTCTTTATCCCCAGCCCTAGAAAGCAGGAAACAAGCATAGCTGGGAGGAAGACGTTTAAAGGGGAGACGTCACTAATCCTAAACCCATTCTCCAAAAGCCTTTCCCATACTTCAAAGGTTGATGTGGTGATTGTTTAGAGTGCAATGAAAAGACTTTAGAGGAAACAGCCCAAAACAAGACTGTGAACCATGCCCAGTCCTTCTTCATGTCCACACTACGAGCAAATCCACTGGTTATACTTTGAAAATATACTGCTACATGCTACATGCACAATGAATGGGTTCAGTCTCTTGGTAGGTGCCAGCCCATATACACTGGGTTGGATGAAGCCTAATCAACAGGCATGGCAGAGTCAAGAAAGGGTCTCAGGAGGGGGTTTAGTCACTCCCTGCAAGTACAGGCAGCCCCCAACTCTGCCACAAATAAAAACAAAAATGCATACTTTTTGAGATGGACAATTGATATTTTCTCAATCTTAGGCAGTCTGAATAAAAGTGTTTTTTTTCTTTTTTTTGAGACGAATTTTTGCTCTTGTCACCCAGGCTGGAGTCCAATGGTGTGATCTTGGATCACTACAACCTCCACCTCCCAGGTTCAAGTGGTTCTCCTGCCTCTGCCTCCCGAGTAGCTGAGATTACAGATGTGCACCACCACGCCCAGCTAATTTTTGTATTTTTAGTAGATGCGGGGTTTCACCATGTTGGCCAGACTGGTCTCAAACTCCTGACCTCAGCCTCCCACAGTGCTGGGATTACAGGTGTGAGCCACCATGCCCAGCCAATAAAAGCATATTTAGAAAAATGTTTTTATTCACCTCAATTATATACTGTTTTTTTAAGTGTATTTGCTCTGACATAAAGCTTTAAGATGAGTCCCGGCCAGGTTTAGTGCTCATGCCTGTAATCCCAGCATTTGGGAGGCCGAGGTGGGCAGATCATGAGGTCGAGATGGAGACCATCCTGGTCAACATGGCGAAACCCGGTCTCTACTAAAAATACAAAAATTAGCTGGAGTTTGCAGTGAGCCAAGATCACACCACTGCACTCCAGCCGGTGACAGAGCCAGACCCCATCTCAAAAAAAAAAAGTCCCAGCACCACTTTCCTCCAGATTGCTAAACCCAAATTCTCATATAGAAAATCAAGAGGCAACGAAGATAGCAGTGGACAGAACATGATTAAATAGCAAATACTCCTCCCCTACACGTACACTCACACACACAGCTGCACCAGGAGAGACTGTTTACTGTGCTAAGTAGAAAGAGGCAGCATCCACGTTTCTGTGGATTCAGTGAGAAAGCTGGAGAGGGAAAAATTCCCTTCCATCACTGCTAAAATCCAGGTCACAGAAATACAGACCCAGAACAGAAAGACACAGGCCAAGACAAGGGAGATGGCCACAATGCCAGGAAAGGAAAGAGAGGTTGTTCCAGGTCAAGATGCGTGACGGGCTATGTGGAGGGGAGGGCTTGAGAGGCAGAGGGACATGCCTGGTGGCTGCCCTGCCCAAAACAAAAACAGTGAGCCATGGAAACACAGGTTGTCTGCTTGGCGCCTGAGCTGGAAGCCATCACCCACATACAAAGAGTTTAAGTTTGATCCAACTCACCAAACATTTACTGTGAGCCAGGTGCCAGCAGCAGCCCAGCAATGTACATGTGGCTGTCTTTGGCCTCAGACAGCTCCTGGTGAAGGGGTAGAGACAGAGAACATTTGGCGGCAGTCCGGTGTGGCCAGGCTCTGATCCACACAGTGTCCGAGCTGCTGCAGTGCCTGTGGCCATCTGGTCTTCCTAGCACAGCCTGGGGCAGGATACCAGGAAGAGGATGCCCAAGAGAGACCCAAAGAACCCCCTTTCTCTGGAAGTAGTCCTCCTAATTCCTGATTGTTGCTGGATCTGTAAGTGACAGCAGACCTGGTGGTATATCACTTATAGTTGAATATGTAGATGAGTATGCTAACTGGACACTGTTTCATGGTATGGATTCAAGGTTTAAGTCAATCTCAGTTAACCCTTTGGCCAAAGGCAACCTCCAGCTCAACGTCAGACAAGATAGGCTGGCCTCGAACTCTGGACTTCAGGTGATCCACCTGCCTCAGCCTCTCAAAGTGTTGCGATTACAGGCATGAGCCACCGTGCCCAGCCGATGAATGCATATTTAGACTTTAGACAGTGGCAATCTAGGGCTGGAACTGCGAGCAAGCAGCATGTATCAGAATTTCTAGGGGTCAGGACATGGAGTTGGAGGTACAGATGGAGATTGTCACGGATGTTCTTCAAACATCACCCACCCCACCACAAGAAAACCCTGCTTCTGTGGGACTTTCCAGTAGCTCAGGGCCAGTGGAGTACAAAGTTCTGCATGCACTCCTCAAGTGAGCTGGAGAAAGCCTGTCATGGGAGCCAGTCACTCTGTGCCCCTTCCCTCCATTCCCACTGCCACCTCTTTAGTCCAAGGCCTTATCTTCTCTCTCTTAGACAGTGCCATCATCTCCTGAGTCTTCTTTTCCAGTCCTGCTCCCACACTCCCTCCAGAGGGATGGAATCCATGTGCTGATCAGATGGGGTTTGGAGCCATCCCTGAGTAGAAATCTGGAGACATTCTCAGTTCCTCTGCCTGGCTTTCCATGTCTTCCATCTCCAGCTTCATCTCGCACTGTACCCTTCCATGCCCTGGCCTCTCTTTCCTGGGCCACCAGCCCTTGCCTTCTCAGAATTTCTTGCAGTCACCCCTCAGAGACCATCTCCTTGTAGAAGTCTGCCAAGATTTTACCCCTACCCTCACTGGAGGTAGCCTCCCTCCCTCTCATACAGCACATACCATGTTTTTATCTTGTGCTACAATGATCTATACTCCTGATTTATCTCCTTCATTGAATTCCTTGATATTGTTTCCTACCCAGTACATCATACAGGGACTTAGCAAATGTTTCTGGATTCAATAAACCCTGTTTTTTGGCTCTGATGCTACCGGTATAACTGCTATAACTACTGTCTTAGGATTTACCTTCCCTGAGGGGCAGCCTGATCTAAAAGTTATCTCATTGTGCACTGGGTGAGGGGTCCGGGAGGTGAGTGAGAACATCAGAGTGGGCAGATACCACTCCTGGCAGCTTGCTCCCCACAGCTCTTCTAAAGCCGGGGTCAGACCATGAGCCCTGGGTGGGAGGTGCATCATCCTGGACTCCATCAAGCCTAGAAGGGCTTGCGTCCTTACCAAGACTGGTCCTTACCAAGATCATCCCAAGTGACCTGCCCTCCCCGGTCATCCCTCCTCCCATATGCTACACCCTACACATCTTGCAAAGCTGGTGTCCCATGTGGCTCCTTGACTTCCACGTCTCTCCGACCTCTCCTTTCTTACACCATGCTCACATACCCATGGTGTGAGAAAGGAGAGGTCAGAGAGACATCTGACCTCTCGAGGTGCATGGGATTTTACTAAAGTCCTGGTGACATGATCATTCCATGTGTGAATCTGGTTTGTCCCTTTAGTTCCATAATGCCAGGATGTGCATCTTTCACTGTGGACTTTATGCTCTCCTGAATACTTGGGGTATACGTGCACGTGTGTGTCTGTGTGTGTGTGTGTGTGTGTGTATGTGTGTGTGTGTCAGGACCAGGGCTTAAAAACATAGGGCTCCAGGATTTCAAGGACCACATTTGGCTCAGTTATGTTTTTTAATTATGGCAGGCTAAGAAGAAAAGGACAGCAACGTGCATGCTCTGTAGCTGGACATACTTCCCACCGTCATTAGAGCAGAGGAGAGTGGGGCGCTGCTCAAATGGCCCACCTGTCCCTCAAGAACCACCCTCCATGGTCAACCCTATCCTCACAGGAAGAGCCATGATTTCAGTCTGGTAAAACGATATCCCATTAAATTAATGTTGTTAATTTGAATTTTATTGATTTGTCGTTTGCTGTTCTATAATTTGTCCATTTGTTTTGCTTTTATAGTCATATGAGAGCCATCAGCAGAAAGATTTTACTCCGACTTTCATGTTGGTGCATATTTAAATACCATTATAATAGAAATTACTTGTATCAACAAAGAGGGAGAAGTTCTTTGAAAGTATTTTTATTTCAAAAGAAGATCCAAGCTTTGCTAGGATTTGAGAAATATTTTATTTAATGTTAGATTTCCTGCAAGAGGATCATGAGCTCTCAACTCCTCCCAACCCCAGTTGACTCCTCCATGAGAAATCTGTTGGTGGTTTTCCCGAGAGGCTGCCTCTATGTGCAACCCAAAGATATATAGATATAGTGTGTTAAGGCCAGAGTGCTGCTCTCTGAATGCCTCCACCAGGAAGCATCCGGGACCCAGCTTCTGCCCAGTTGCAAATGAATGGGATAAAGTCAGGTCCACTGGAAACTTGCCTGAGAAACCATCTGAGGACCCCATTGTGGGTCCATCATTCTGTGAAAACATGAGCTGTGAAAGACCACAGGACAGATGCAGAGGACTCCCTTGAACTATCTTCCCCAGGGAGTGCTGGCGCTTCTCTCTATGCCTGATGCCAGCAAATACAACCATGACCAAGAGACTGTGTTTTCTTTCTTTTTTCCCCACAAGAAGAAGATACGGAGACACTGTGTGGTTACTAAAGCTCTCAGCAGAGCACCAAGTTCCCGGGCAAATACCACAGCCATTTATCTTTCACTTCACTGAGTTTCCCATTTTAATTTGTGTATAGGGTAGAGTGTAAAGACGATAGGAAAATCTCAGCGAATGCATCAGGGAGGCTGTTATAAACATGGCTGTAACCTACAAGCCAGGGAAAGTCAGGGTGTGTTTAATCAGCCATAGAGTGTACCCAAGGACTGGCTTCCTATACTCCCCTTTGCAGCCTCATCTCTTACTTCTTTTCTCTGTTTATTTGTTTTTTTTTTTTTCGCTTTGTTTTGTTTTTGTTTTTTGAGATGGAGTCTCTCTCTGTTGCCCAGGCTGGAGTGCAGTGGCATGACCTTGGCTCACTGCAACCTTCACCTCCCCAGTTCAAGCAATTCTCCTGTCTCAGCCTCAGCCTCCCAAAGTGCTGGGATTACAGGCATGAGCCACTGCACCTGGCCCTGGCCTCATCTCTTACTTCTTTCACCTCTCCTGCTACATCCCAGCTCCAGCCTCTTGCTCCTCTTGGGGCCTTTGTACCACTATGCTTTCTGCTTAGAATTTTCTCTACCCTCTCTGTACTGGCTGAAACCTGCTTGTTTTTTAGCCCTTAGCTGAGGTGCTATTTCCTCCAGAATCTTCCCCACCCACACCAAAACTGGAATTAGTGCCCCTCTGCTGTGCCCCACAGGACCCTGTGTGTGCCCCCCTTGGAAGTCATCACACAGTGGTGCCATGTTGTTCTCTCCCCACTAGACTGCAAGCTCCTCAGGGGCAGGCCCTTGGAGCCCTTTAGATTCCACAATGCAGCATGATGCCCAGTATACTCAGGTACTCGGGAAGGCTTTTTGAATGGACAGATGGATAGTTTCAGAAGAAATGCTTATCACTAGACAAAGAGGATAGCAGTGACTCTGTGGTGTCAGATGTCCCGTTTCTCCCCTGCTTCTTCCACTCCCAGATCCACAACTGCTGGGCACCCTTAGCTTGCTGCTGTGGGTTCTGATCTTCATTCCCTAAGCAAGAAGCACTCAAGTAGATAGAGATACAGGTCTCTAACCTGTCAGGCCTCCTGGCATACACCCCAAATTCCCCTCATTGGGCTAATCCAGTATTTAGAGGAAATTGCTAAGCCTCTGCCTCCACAACACAGGGCTCTCAATAGGTTTGAATGGCAGCTGATGAAAAATAGTACTTGGGGCCCAAGTTGCTAAGTGCTGCCAAGTTTATAGGTGTGGTCTTCTTGGTTCTTTCTCTGATCATTGGCCATTTGTACCCCAAATATTTTTTTTTACAGATAGATTCTAAATCTGTGACTCGTGCTGGAGTGCAGTGGCCTGATCATAGTTCACTGCAGCCTCAAGCTTCTGAGTTCAAGGGATCCTCCCACCTCAGCCTCCCAAGTAACTCCCGGGGTTTACTATGTTGCCCAGGCTGGTCTCAAACTCCCGGCCTCAAGCACCTCAGCCTCCCAAAGTGCTGGGATTATAGGTATGAGCCACCATGTCCTGCCATGCACCTCAATTTCTCATAAGAATGGGGCCTGAACATGGTTTTGCCTGACCCAGCTCTTCCAGAAGCCAGCCTGGAGAAGCTGCTGCCAGGGCAGACTTGTAGGTGACTGCCAGGATGACCAAGCTTTGCTGTCTCCAGATTCCTCACCTTCCCCAGTTCATACATCTTGGAATCGCTCCCTGGTAAGATAAGAAATTCCTGCTGGGCTTGGTGGCTCACGCTTGTAATCCTAGCATTTTGGAAGGCCAAGGTGGGCATATCGCAAGGTCAGGAGATCGAGACCATCCTGGTTAACATGATGAAACCCCATCTCTACTAAAAATACAAAAAAAACAGTATTTGGGCATGGTGGCGGGCACCTGCAATCCCAGCTACTTCGGAGGCTGAGGCAGGGAGAATCACTTAAACCTGGGAGGCGGAGGTCGCAGTGAACTGGAGATTGCACCACTGCACCCCAGCCCAGACCACAGTGTGAGACTGTCTGAGAAAAAAAAGAAAATGAAAAAAAAAGAAATTCCCCCACCTTTCTGCAATGTGGCCTTACCAGCCATCTGAACTCCAAAGATTCATCCTTAAGGCTACGGTCACCAAAATCCACTCTATGGGGCAGGTGGAGGCCAAGTCAGGGCCTCTGCTATCTAGTCTCTTTTCCCTGTTGTTTTTCTGTGTGAGCACAAGCTTGTATCTCTTTTTCTAATCTACAACAGTATAGAAAACCTCCAATTCAAGCTATTAAAATTAGTTGTTCTGCCTCTAACATTCTACTAGAAAATGAACCATAATTTGAAGCACACAGTAAAAAGTAATCTTTCCTTTTTAACACCCAAGCTCCTTCATTTTCAAAGAAAGCCAACGGCTGTTGGATTGGATTTTGCTTTTTACCAATTATACATTTTGCCTTGAAAGCTGCCCAGAGTACAAAAAAGAAGTGAGGGTGTTCACACTTTGAAGATGAATCATCTCAAAAGCTGGCGTAAACCCCCCCATGTTCATCATCTCAGTCTTGAGACAAACACTCTGGTCATTAATAAGAGTGCATAAGACAGGCTGGAGTTATGACTAGCATTTATTTGCTGCACTAAAGAATGTCCTCTATTAATGACAACAGCTGTTGGTTTAATAACCCCAGAAAAGATCATTAAATTCCTTCACATTTCCCAGAAACAGATGGAAGCATTGCAAAAAGGTTCAAGCATATGGGGAAACATATTGGAGCCAGGAGTTCCAAAAATAAGCCAGAAAACTGATACTCTAATGGGCTGCTCCACATGGCATCGCCTGTGGGTGCCCATTGGGAGCAGGTGTGCTCCCTGCCTTGTAAGGAATATGGAAATATGGTGAGGAGCAGTGTCAAGACAGGTGAGCCCTGAGTGCACTAGGCTGGGCTGGAAAGACAGCTGCCTGAGTTGGTGGGTTGTTGTGAAGGCTAAGAAGGTGACTAACATCAGCAGCTCTTGGCTGCAAACCCACTTTGCTGCCTTGGTGATTGCTAATGCCACCATCCCTTGGCAGAATAGATACACTCATTTTTCCATGTATGCTGTTTCTGGTCACTGCACACTTACTCCAATGCATACAGATACACCCAGGCTTTCAACAGATAGTCTAACACCCTTGCAGACAAACTCCTGAAACTTGCATCAGTCAACTTATTCTGCTTAAGAAACCTCCCATAGTCAGAGCCTATTAGCTTGGTCTTGAGTTCAGAGTCAGCAGACCTGTCTACTTTTCATGCATCCAGGTGAACAAAGGCATTTCAAGACCTCTGAGTTAGGTGCTCGGATGATTCCGTCCACTTAGAGAGAGGGAGAAGTAACCATGGAGGAAATGTAGAGTTATCAAAAAATTATCTCAAAAAAAAAAAAAAAAAAGGTTATAGGGCCTGATGGTTTTACTGGTGACTTCTTTCAGACTTTACAGGAAGCATTGATTCCCATTCCAAATAAACTGTCCTCATGCATAGACAAATACGGAAAGCTAAGCTCTTCATTCCATCAAGGAGGCATGGTCTTGATAACACTTATATAGCATAAAAAGAAAAGAAAACTAAAAACCAAGTTCACTTAAAAATGTAGACATAAATTCCTGCATAAATGGTGGCAAGACAAATGGGAAGCTTCATACGAATACATAAATTCATATTCTTTGAGGTTTGTGTGAAAGGTTTAATGTAATAAAATTAATATAGAATATATATGTCATGTTTAGATGGAAATATTAAATATTAAAAAGATTTAAAATATACTTTTCTCAAATTAATTTATTTGTGTTATGAGTTAAATTGTGTCCTTCCAAAAAAAGATATGGTGAAGTTATTACCACCGGTACCTCAGAATGTGACCTTATTTGGAAACAGGGACATTGCAGATATAATTAGTTAGGGTGAAGTTATACTGGAACAAGGTGGGCCCCTAATCCAAGATGACTGGTGTCCTTATCAGAGGGACACAGACACAGGGAGAGGGCTGTGTGATGAGGGAGGTGGAATGGAGAGAGGCAGCTGCAGGCCAAGCAATGCCAAAGATTAATGCTGGTTTAACACTGTGGCCAGCAAACTACAGCTTCTGAGCCAAAATCCAGCTTGCAGCCTATTTTTCTGCAACCTATGAACTAGGAATTTTTTTTTTGAGACAGAGTCTTGCTCTATTGCCCAGACTAGAGTGCAGTGGCACAACCTTGGCTCACTGCAACCTCCACCTGCCAGGTTCAAGTGATTCTCCTGCCTCAGCCTCCAGAGTAAATGGGATTACAGGCAACCTGCCACCGTGCCTGGCTAATTTTATAGTTTTAGTAGAGACAGGGTTTCACCACATTGGCCAGGCTGGCCTCAAACTCCTAACCTCAGGTGATCTGCCTGCCTCGGCCTCCCAAAGTCCTAGGATTACAGGCATGAACCATTATGCCCGGCCAAGAATGGTTTTTATATTTTATATTTGAGTGTAAACAAAAGAAAAGAAGCAAGAAGGAGGAGGGAAAGGAGAAGAAGGGGGAAGAGGAGGGGAAAGAAATAGAAGTTATATGTTGCTCACAAAGCAACATATTTACTACTTGGCTGGTCACAAAATAAATTTGCTGACCCTTGGTTTAATACAACCTCATAAAAATCCCTATAGATAAACTGAAGTTGATTTGGAAGAAGACACAGGTGAAATTCTTAGCTAAGAAAATTTTGGTTTTAAAAAAAAAAAAGTAAGGAGAGATTATGCTCTGAGATATTTAAGTATAAATCTACAATAGTTTCCCACCCCTGAGCTGGCACAGGTGCAAAGAGATCAGAGCCCGCTGAGTGGGCACCAAGCTCCTGCCACAGCCCAGAACACACTGTCCTCACGCTTCCGCCAGGTGGACATCGACGAATTTGACCACAACAAATGTGTGGACTAGGAGGAAGCAGCGGAGGCAGGCCCAGAGCGAAGTGGACGAGCTCCCCCGGCAAGGGTACATTTCAGGCGTTCCCTGCACCCTCGCAGAACTCTTTTCAACACCAAGAATCAAGCCGTGAAGGAACAAGCCCAGGGTGCGGTGCTGAAAGCGCTCACAGAGTTCAAGAGCAGAGAGACTGGGCGGGCTGTGCCGTTGCTGGACAAAATCCCAGCACTTAGGGAGGCTGAGGCAAGCAGGTCACGAGGTCAGGTGTTCAAGACCAGCCTGGCCAACATAGTGAAACCTGTCTCTACTAAAAATACAAAAAAATAAAAATAAAAATAGGCCAGATGCAGTGGCTCACACCTGTAATCCCAGTACTTTGGGAGGTAAAGGCGGGTGGATCACGAGGTCAGGAGTTCAAGACCAGCCTGGCCAAGATGATGAAAACCCACCCATCTCTACTTAAAAAAATACAAAAGTTTTTTGTATTTCTGTATTTGGACAAAAATGGCGTTGACTTGTCAATGAGGCACATTGATATAGGCTTTGAGAAGCCCACAGAAAACGATGCAGTGTTACTCTAGGTGCATGAAAAGGCCTTAGCAGTAGGAGGATTGTGCTCCATTATAAGAGTTCTTACAGCAAGAAAGACTGTTTAAAAGAATAAAAAGACTCCAAAGACACATGCACACGTATGTTTTTCTTGCAGCATTATTTACAATAGCAAAGAATGGGAACCAACCCAAATGCCCTTCAATGATAGACTCGATAAAGAAAATGTGGCACATATACACCATGGAATACCATGTAGCCATTAAAAAGAATAACTTCATGTCTTTTGCAGGAACATGGACGAAGCTGGAAACCATCATTCTCAGCAAACTAACACAGGCACAGAAAACCAAACACTGCATGTTCTCACTCATAAATGGGAGTTGAACAATGAGAACACATGAACACAGGGAAGGGAACATCACACACTGGGGCATGTCTGAGGAGGTGGGGGTGGGGACAAGGAGAGGGAGAGCATTAGGACAAATACCTAATGCATGCAGGGCTTAAAACCTAGATGACAGATTGATAGGTGCAGCAAACCATCATGGCACATGTATACCTATGTAACAAACCTGTACATTCTGCACATGTACCCAGAACTTAAAGTAAATTTTTTAAAAAAAAAAATACAAAATAAATAAATAAAAAGAGTCATGGTATCTCTAGAAGAATCCTGATGCCCAGGCTGGTGAAAAAGAGATAAACAATGGACCATCTTCCTAGGAACTTCCAACTACACTGTTTTAGGACATGTATCTGCTGAAATGTATTTTATTTTCAAGGTGGAGAGAAAAATCATCCGTTTCCTAAATCCTGTGCAGGGTCTGATAGTCTGTGCCCTTGTCTTTGCGTACTGCAAAACTGACATTTTGGTTGTACCAGGGTGGCTGGCTGGCATTGATCAGGTGCACCTGTGTGCGCTGGGTGGGGGGATGGTTTGGGCAGGTGCAGATTCAAGGACTGTGGTAAAAGGGAGAGCTTGTCTTCTGACGTGGAAAAAAGCCAAGAGTTTGTACAGACATCCCATCTTCCCAGAGGAGGCGGATGCTCTTTGTCTCATTGTAAAGCTCTTGCTGCATCAGTAAAGCTTTTGGCTTATTAGGGGAAAAAAATACTACAATAACTAAAATAGAAGAACTCTAAGAAAAATACTGGCATAAAAATCAACGAAATGTGTTGCATCACCCTTAAATGGGCTTAATTCATAATAAGAGATAAATGTATAGTATTGGAAGTATCCAAAACTTAAGGGAATAATTATAATTTTTAAAATATTGGGGAAAATAGAAGTATGAGAAAAATAAATTATTAGATCACTATATATCAAAATTAATTACTGGCTAGTTAAAACAATTGAATGTAAAAAAAAAGGAACAAACGTTTAAACAATCTAGAAGACAATTTTCTAAGCACAAAGCAATGGATAAAATTTTCTTAGCACAAATTAAAGAAAGAGAGCTATAGATTTGATGACATTTTCAAACTTCTGTACCTCAAAAGAATCACAAACAAAACTGAAAGGTAAATGACAAGCTAAAAAAATTGACATAAGTATGAGAAAGAAAGGATTGATAACCTTTATATATTTAAAATGATCAATAAGAAAAGCACTAATACTCCAATAAAAATATGAGCAACAGACAGACTCCAACAACTCACACGGGATATATAATTGGCTAAAACATATATAAGAAATAGTCATCTTCCTTGGTAATTAAAAAATGCACATTTTAAAAGGAGAGTTCATGTTTAATCTATCAAACTGGCAAGAAAAAAAATATTTTTTTTGAGACAGAGTCTTGCTCTGTTGCCAGACGAGTGCAGTGGCACAATCTCGGCTCACTGCAACCTCTGCCTCCTGGGTTCAAGCGATTCTCCTGCCTCAGTAGCTGGGATTATAGCTGGGACTATAGATATGTGCCACCATGCCTGGCTAATTTTTGTATTTTTAGTAGAGATGGGGTTTTGGCATGTTGGCCATGCTGGTCTCAATCTCTTAACCTCGTGATCCACCCGCCTCAGCCTCCAAAAGTGCTGGGGTTACAGGTGTGAGCCACCACGCCCGGCCTTAAATACTCTGTGTTTGGCAGGGTCCAGTTAAGGACTTTTATACACTAATAGTGGAAGTATATAAAAACAACGTCTCTGGACAGCAATTGTGCAGTACAGTCTGTTTGCTACAGCATATGCTTCTGTAATGAGAATGAGGGCATACGTGATTTGCAGAAAGTTAAGGACATCAGTAGAACCCAGAGGATGCATTGGTTCCTATGTAATTCTTCCAAGAAGGTTGTGTTTTAAATCACCAAGTATCAACAGCTGAACTCAATGCCCATGCCCTGGGCTGAGCAGAGGAAGCCCCAGTGGGGTGCAGTTCATGCTTCCTGTTCACCCACATTCTTTGGCTTGGGTTTCCCACTTGTTCTGCCATGAAAGTGCTTATCATCTGATAATTCACCACCTTTATGCATTTTGTCCTTGTCTCCATAACTCAGCATCTCATCTCCAATTCTTCTTTACATCCCTTTCCATCAAACAACTTTTAAAAGTCCAATCTGTAATGTAATTGTTACTCTATTTATTAGAAATCTAATTAATTTTTAAATAGCATTTTTATGATGCTTGTTATTTTTTGTTAGTGTTGTGGTTACAACATAAAATAAATTTTGAGTAATTTATTTTCCCCCTAAGTCATGTTATTTTTAGTGCACAGTTTTGCAGAACACAATATTTTTTAGCATTTTATATGACATATATATATAATATACATATATCAAATTATTGTAGTACACCTCTATATGATTATCAAAAGCCTAAAATAACTAACCAGCAATTTCACTTACAGCGATATACATATAGAAAAAAAATCAGGTACACACAAAAATTTATATACAAGTGTGTTCATTAAAGAGTAACTTATAAAACTGAGAAATCAGAAAAAATACAAATGCATAATATTTGATTGAATTCCCGATATTCCATCTAGAAAATGGCATCTATGAGCTATTAAAATTAATCTTTTCAAAGAGTGCTTAAAGCAATAAAATTTATCATAATACATCATTAAGAGCATAAAGAAGTCTATAAAAACAAAATGCCACAGAATATCATCTAAATTCTACAACATAAATTACTGAATTAGGTATTTCCTGTCTTAGATATGACAGATATATAAATACGTATAGCAAATTATAAATAATAGTAGATAAGACTGTGGGTAAACATTAATTACCTCCTTGCACTTTCGTACAATTTTCTAACTTTTCTATCATGAACATATTTACCTTGATAAATAAAAGAAAAATGAACATTATGTTTCAAATAAATAAAAATTTAATGGATGCTTTAAGAAACAGAAAGGTGGCAAGAAAAGTTGGAGGGAACGGGACAGAAGTGGAGAGAGGACTAGGGGAGAATGAGGCCACCTTAAGTTTGAATCCCAGGCCTATCTCCCAAGAGCCCCAGAGACTGGCAGAAGAAAATCCTCTGGGCTATGGAAACCCTCAGTTAATCCTCAGGCAAACCCTGTGCCTACTTTCCTGAGCCAGTAATGCCTGATTCTCCAACTGCTCTCTCTCTTGCCCCAGGCCATGGATGGTCTCTCTGACCCCCTAGATCTACTCACTCACCAGGTTCCTGTACCCTTGGGTCAAGCCCTTCAACCCCTTTAGACATATCTCAGCTCTGCTGCAGCCCAAGAACCAAGACTGCGTTATCTACCCCATTCCGCAGAAGCCAGGTGGTCCAGGGCAGGCCCTGTATAGTCACTGGAGGAGAGCCCCCAACTCCATTCCTGCTACTCACCCTGTCCTGCAGGAACAAGCATTTCTTTGTAATTTATAGAAGGAACTGATGACCCAGGCCCTAGTGGGGTGTTGTTACAACCCCCAGCAGTGGCACAGCAGCTGGCAAGAGCCAACAGACTTGAAGATGTCTTAAGGCTGGATGGATAGCTCAGTCATCATTCAGGTGAACCATCTCTACCTATGCCCACTTGGGAATATGATATTGGGATCAGACACACCCTGTTCCCACACCCATGCCTTGGCACTATAAAGCTCTTCCCACCTACCCAGGGCCAGGGCAAAAGAGGTAAATCAATGGAGACAAAGTCGATGGTGATTTTAATAAGAAATTAACTTGAGTTATAAAGAATAACATAATGGCTCATTTCCAACAGCAGGGTAGATTTGATTGTCCTGAAGGACCTCCCCAAGTGAAACTACTAAATGGTTGAATAAAATATTTTTTTAAATACATTAATGAGTTGGCACAAAAGTAAGAAATCTGCAAAGCCCTAAAACAAAGTGAAATAAGAAGTCTGGAAGGAAAATGAGTGCCAAAGTCTGCTGTCTCCCTGAAGGCTTCTGCTAACCTCTGGAGATGCTGCGATTCTTCTCTGATGGCTATCTGAGGTATAGGGGACAGGAAATCAAGGCCAATTATAGCCCAAGTTTGGCGATCTAATGTGAAATCCCTGCATAAGGTTGAGGCTCACAGAGGCCACACACTCTAAATGTGAGTAAGAAGTAAACCTGGATCACTACAAAGTCACAACAAAGAAACTTAACCAATGCACTCTGGCATTGGTTAGAGGGGAAAACATTGTAAACACAGGCCACTTCTTATATAACTATGAGATCAAAAATTATACTAGTTGTGAGATCCAAACAACCCCAGGCACTTCAGAAGCAAATAAAAATCCTCTCTGGTGAAACTCGACCCCAAAGAAGTCCCCAAAAATCCTCACAAATAAAGTCTCAAGGACAATAAGCAGCTTACAGCCCAAAATTACAAAACATAAAAACATACAGGGAAATAAAGTATCATTAGTAAAAGGCATTAGGGAAAAAAATTTCTCAGAAACCTTAGACATTGGAATTTTTCAATATAGAATATAACATACACATAAATAGGCATAGGAAAAGATTGAAAATAAACTAAATAGAAATAAAATACAATAATAAAATTTAAAAATTCACTAAACATGTTAACTAGCAGATTAAACACCCATCAAGAGAGAAATAGTAGACTAAAAGATCTGAAGAAATTATCTAGCTGCAGCCCATAGGACAGAAAGATAGAACTGTGGAAGAGAGGTTACAAAAAGGAAATACGTCAAGAAGGTCTAATACAATTATCATCAGAGTTCCAAAAGAAAACAACAAAGAGAATGAGAAAGTGGCAATACAGGAGGAGTTAATAGTTGAGAATTTTCCAGAACTGTTGAAAAACACCAATTCTCAGTTTGGGGAGAACCTATGAGTTCCAAGTGGAATAATTTTTTGTTTAATCTCTACACTAGGTACATTACAGTGAAATTGCAAAACATCAAAGAAAAAGAAGACCATGATTAAGATTACAACCAATCTCTCAAACACTACAATGAAAGATAGAAAACATGAAGATTATCTTCATATTGAAAGGAGTGTCGACATGAAATTCTATATCCAGAAACTTTTCTTTCAATAAATAGGATTTTAAAAGACATTTGGAAACAATAAGAACAAGTAATTTACTACTATAGGATGCCCATTAAAGGAAATGCTAAAGCTTATGCTTCACACAGAAGAGAAATGGTCGCAAATGAAAGATCTAAAATGCAAGGTAGAATGACGAGATAGATACTGTAAAAAAGTTGGCAACGTCTAAGCAATGACCATATAGAACAATAATTACAATGTCAAATAACACTGGAATTTTAAAAGTAGGCTAGAACTAGAATATTGAACGGCAGCTTATAAACTTGGAGGAAAATATTCAGAAAAAAATTGTTCTAAGGCAGATCTCATCTGCCCTCTGCCTCAAGGCTATATCCCTGGGATGCACTTTATAATGAAGGTAACATTTCCTCTAAAAGACAGGAGCGCGCTTGAAGAGCTGCTTAGGAACTGGGGAATCAGCTTCCTCTATCCCTTTGACTCCTATCCATCCAATCTTACTTCTCTGTTATGTTTTTTTCCTGCCTTCCTATCTTAGCTAGAGGAAGGAAATTCTACTTTTGCAATTCTGCAAGGCACATGGCTTATCCCATCAAGACTTAATCTAAAGAAAGGGGAAAGGAGGGTTCTACTGTCAACAGTACTTGCTCTTCCCTCTCTGTTTTCCAACTGGGCTTCTTAGGCCATGTTAATTGTAGACTATATTTATGCCCTCCCAAGAGGCCATAAGAAGTAGCCAACATACTCTAATATCCCTCAAATATCTACCAATCCCCTAAAGTGTCATCCTCAGTAAGCACATGATAACAGGGGGAACACCGTTATTTAACCAGCTGCATTGCTACCTTTAACAAGGGCTTCCCTGCTGCAAACTGGGGGATTCTTCTGTGCCTCATTCCTCCTCAGCTCAGCAATGTCAATTGCAAGTACCAATTTCTGCCACTTTTAAGAGTGTTGGGCAGGGCATGGATACTCCACCCCTGGACACTCATCAGTAAGTTCTCCTCTCACTTTTGTCTCCTGGGGCTTCAAAGACAGACCTTGGGTTGGCCAGCAGCTGCTCCCAGCAGTGTTCCTGCTCACCTTGGCTCAGCTCATACAATTTCTCCAGGGAGCTCACACTAACAAAGGTAAGGAGTCTTGAAGTCATTGCTTACAAAATGGTACTAAGAGGCTTCTGCCTTGAGAAGCAAACCCTTTATTACGGATAGACCTGTAGATTGCATATTTTTATAATTTCCCAGAGAGTTCATTTTATGCTCTGCTAAGACCTAAATGAACTGGTACAAATGCTTGAACTTCCTTCTGCCTCTGGCGAGGTGAGGTCTGCAGGGCTGGAAAATGTGCATGTGGGTCTGAGAATGAGCTCTGCTCTGGAAGGGGTGAGGGCCAAGCAGCACATTGGGGATGGAAAACAACTTCTTTCCACCCAGGGTCCTTATGATACTTTTGCTCCTAGGATGAAGGGTATTAATTCTCAATGGGGATCACTTTTGGGAAACTTTGAGCTGGGCAGCTGTGATTTGCCCAAGTTCTGTTCCTTGTAAGCTCCATTTAGGCATGACCTATTTCTGGCTCACTTATCTCAGTGCCCAGAATGCCCAGCCTAGAGTCTAGCACCAAATGGGTGTTCAGTAAATACTTGTTGGCTGGTTGGGTAACATGCTGCCAGCAGGCACAGCAGCTCCCTGTCTACCTCCACTGCTATGTTCTTCTGCCATCCACATGAATCAGATCTGCGTCTCTCTCAGTCCATTTTCTCTGAGATTAGAAGAGATGCCAACAACCAGTAAGCTCAGAGGACCTCAGGCAGCTGTAAAGGACAGAAACCCTTTGAGAGCCCAGAAGGGTGATTCCTTCTCCTGAAGAGAACTGTTCACAGATCAGAAAAAGTCAGGAGATGGGAGAGGAAGAGGAAGCACATTTCAGAAAGCAGAAGCAGAAAGTAGGAGGAAGTGCTAAGGCCCGAGATGTGGGCAGGCTAGAGCATCCCAGCTGAGGTCCTGGACTTCTTCCTGTGGCATGGAGGGGATTCTGGAACACTGGCAACAGGGGAGTGCCCTAACCAGATCTGTGTTTTACGAAGGTCATCATGGCAGCCACCATGGACAGATGTCACTGGAGCCCAGGGGGCTGCTGCAGTGTCCGGCTGAGATATGATGGGCTGAGGAGTGGGGTTGGAGAGAATAAATCATATCATGTGTTCCTCCCTAAATGGAAATAGAAAGCCCCAACACTCAAGGGATAGTCTTCCCTTGTAATGTATGGTCCAAGGTGGGAGACCAGCCTGTGTTTCATGGCTCTCGATAGCAACTCTTCTGCCTCGCGTTGAGACTGCCCCACAGTCCCCCTACGTCCTTCCAGGTTCCTTTCTTCCCAGGAGGCCAGCCTCTGCCCATGTGGTACCTTATCCCACACACTCTGTTCAGGTTGTTTGCTTCTTAAGAGTTCCTCCTGCTTAGAATGGTGAGAGTAGCACAGAATTCAGACTCACCTCTTTCTGAGCCTCCCAATCCGGTCTGTTCATCCTCTGCCCCTCACTCACTGTGTGACACCAGGTAGGTGTCTTCCCCTCTCTGAGCCTTGTTTTTCTCATCCACAAAGATGGAATAACAATAATCACCGTGCAGGACTATGAGGTAGAGTCATGCTTATTACAAAAAGCTCCTAGCATGTTGCTAGGCATAAAGTAGGTGCTTAGTGATGAGTCCCTGTAATTGGGGCTGTCCACAAATTTCTCATTTCCCAAGGCCCAGCTGCAGCCCACCTTCTCCAGGCAGCATTTCCTGACAACCCAACCCAAGTCATGGACTTGTCCCTCTCTTGGCTCTGACAATCGTTGCAATCTGTCCCATCAACCTAACACCTGATTTCTCACTCTCGGATTGGGCACTGATGTTTCTCCACGAGCTTTCCTTATCTCCCTACAGTGAACAAAAAATTCTCCAATACCAAGAAGCACCTCTTCCCCTTCTCCTGCCTCCCGCACAGTACAGGGATAGGCACATCATAGTTGCTCCAGTAGGTGGGCAGGATATGGTCTGTTCACTGAGGGCTACTATGACAGTTTGGCTTCTATGACAAAGGTAATAGGGAGCTAGTGAAGGCTCTGGAAGAGGGAGATGACAGAAGGGTTCATTTGGGTGAGCACTGAGCAGCGGCACACAATTTTTCCAGTTTGTTTCCTTCCTGCTGTCTCTGCAGAGGCCACTGGCAGAGTGATGAATGCACAGAAGCTGCGCATTATTAATCACCTTAAAAGCAAACATTCATCTTGGTGCAGAATTTTTACTTTTCTCCTCTAATAACGGATTAGAGCACCCAGATATTAATGGGCCAGATAATTTACATTTTGCTTAAGCAGAAAAAACAAACCATCAGACCCTTGTGGCAATGCCGCTTTCCGACACATTGAGAGACAGGCCAAATAAATTGCTGTAACTAAAACACTCACGTACGCACACTCACCCGCCAATACATGACAGTTTGCAAACATTTTGCAACAGGCTCAATATAATTTCTAAACACAATTACTCATTCCCTTCTGGATGATTTTCCTCTCCTCCTTGCCTTCCCAATTGCTCGGGGCCATTAAACCGCAAAGCCCTGGGTAGGTTCCCCTCTGCTCCTTCCCTTACACTCTGACCTCAGCCCTAAAGAAGTCAGTCCTTAAAGGAAACAACTCATCGAGTACCCAGTGCCACCAAGAAGCAAAATGGGCCGTGGACATTCACCCCTCTTTTCACCTCTTCTCCCACCTGGAATCCCAAAAAGGGAGAAGCATTACTGAAAAGAGAAGCCAGAGAAAGATCCTTTCATCTTGATCCTCTTCATGTGATCACCCAGCGAAAGCTGTCATAGTGGCTTGCCTGAGGCTCCAGCCAAAGAGTGAAATACTGCAGTAGGCCAAGCCATGGAGAGACAGGACAGCGACTGATTCCTGCACTGACAATGATTTAGTGCAGACTCTTGACCAATTCTTCAACCTTCTCTGGGCTGTGGGTTCCCCATTTCTACAATGAATGGTTTGGTTTTGATAACTCAAAACTCTTAACATTTTGTGATTTAACTCCTGGGCACCAACAGTCACACAGGGCAGGAGCATCGAGTATTAGAGCTGAGCAGTTAAAAGGCGCATGCATAATACTTAGTCCCCGGGTGAGCTAGCCACTGCACATGCTCAGTACTGGAGAGCACTACCCGCTGAGAATTCTTAGTCCACAGGTGGGCTACCCACTAAGCCTGTTCAGCCCCGAGGTGAGCTATCCACTGAGCATGCTCAGTTTCCCCGACCCCACAGTATACTACTCACCCTCCAGTGTACTACCCACTGGGCATGCTCTGTACAAAGGCAATCATGTTCCCTAAGGTACCAGAGCACATCCCCTCTCACTAAAGAAAAGTGACACTAAACGTGCTTATTACAGGGCAGTAGACTGTCTGCTGGTGAAAGCTTATCCTCTCTCCTTGAGCTCCCCAGAAATAGGATAGACACACAGTGGGCCCACAGCAACTAGTTGAATTAAAGTAATCTTAGCCACACTGTCTCTGTTCACCTGTTGAGTTCTGTAGACTCTGATTATGACATACACAGGCCTTAAGTGGTATACAACAAAACAAAGTTCCCAGCAAATAAATCTTCACCAGCCAACACTCCAAAACAGCATATATCCTCTTAATATGTTTTCAGACTCATCAAACCTGTAAGAATACAGAAGATTTGATGTACTATTCACCAATTTAACCTAATTGACATTTATAGATCTCTCCATCTAACAGCAAAAATCACTTTTTTTCAGGTAGCAAGGAATATTCACCAAGATAGGTCATGTACTTGGCCAAAAAACCATGTCTCAAAAATTTTTAAAAGATTGAAATCATACAAGTTATTTTATTATAATAGAATTAAATTAAAAAGTAATAACAGCCATCTAGAAAATCACCAACTATCAGGAAATTAAATAAAACACTTTTAAATAACTCACAGATCAATGAAGAAATCACAGGGGAAATTGGAAAATATTTCAAACTGAATGATAATGAAAGCAACACATATCAAAATCTGTAGGATACAGCCCAAGTGGAGATTAAAAGGAATGTGAGGTCTTTAAATGCCTAGATTAATAAAGAAAAAAAGGCACAAAATCAATGATCTAAGCATCCACTTCCAGATGCAAAATAAAAGAGCAAATAAAACTCAGTGTAAACAGGAAATGGAAAACAATAAGAAGAGAGAAAATCGATGATATAGAAATTAGACAGACAATAGCGAAAATCAGCAGAGTCACAGTTGTTTCTTCGAAAAGATTAATAAAATTGACAGCCCCTCCAAAGAAGACTAGCCAAGAAAAAAAGGAGCTCATCTATGAACCAGAAAATGGGCCCTCACCAGACACTGAATCTACTGGCACCTTGATCTTGGACTTTGCAGTTTCTAGAACTATGAGAAATTAAATTTCTGATGTTCATAAGCCAAAAAAGGGGGGAAAAAAAGGACAGAAAACACATATTACCAATATCAGCAATTACATGTGGCTTATCACTACAGAGTCTACATCTACTAAAAACAACTTTAGAGGTCAATAAATCGACAACTCGGATGAATCTGACAAACTCCTTGGAAAGGATAACTCACAAAAACTAAATACATGAAATTATAAATCTAAATAGTCCTATATCTGTTAAGTAATTTTAATTCATAGTCAAAAACTTTCCCACAAAGAAAATTCTGGGTCCATGTGGCTTTACCAATGAACTTCACCAAACATTTACGGAAGATATAATACAATGGTGTTAAACAAACTCTGAAAGTCAAAAAGAAGGAGATACTTTCCAACTAATTTAATGAAGCCAGAATAATGCTGACACTGAAAACCGACAAAGATGTTAGAAAAGATTGTTACAGACCAATATTTCTCATGATTAAAGAGATTTTTTAAAACCTTGTTAAACTACCAGCAAGTTAAACAATGGCATAGAGAAGTATCATATAACTCGACCAAGTTGTGTTTATCACAGTAATGCAAATTTGATGTAACACTTGGAAAATAAAACAGATGAAGTTGAAAATTTTTTGGAAAAAATCTGAAATTCACAAGATTAACAGAATAAGGGAGAAAAAGATCAATGTGATTCACAACATTGATTGAATAATGGAGAAAAATAATATAATTCAGACAAAACATTGGGCCAATTCAATACCCATTACAGGAAAAGAAACAACTATGAGTAGAATTTTCTTAATCTGATGAAGACAACTATTAAATATCCAGAACTACAAACATCCTACTTAACAGTGAAACACTGAATGCTTTTCTAAGATCAATAACAGTGTTAACATAATATCCCGAACATTGTACTAAGCTGTAGATGCTGTACTGGGACGAGAAAACCAAATAAAAGTCATAAACATTGGAAATTGAAAAGTAAAGCTATACTCACAGACAATGTGGCTTTATAAATGGAATACTCTATGGAAATCTTGAAAAATATATTAGAATAATTGAATAGTAAAGGATACAATGTCATATTAAAAATCAATTATTGTTCTACATACTAGCAACAAAAAAAAAACAGAAAATAAAAACTTTTTTTTTTTTGAGACAGGATCTTGCTCTGTCACCCAGGCTAAAGTGACTGCACTTAAAAGTGAGTGGGCACAAACGGGGCTCACTGCAGCCTTGACCCTCCAGGCTCAAGTGATCCTCCCACCTCAGTAGTTGGGACCACAGGTACATATTGCCATGCTGGGCTAATTTTATTTATTTTTATTTTTTGTAGAGATGGAGTCTTGCCATATTGCCCAGGCTGGACTCAAACTCCTGGGCTCAAGCAATCCTCCCGCCTTGGCCTCCCAAAATGCTAGGATTACAAGCACGAGAAATAAAAACTTCTTAAATTGCCATTTGCAATAGAATTAATAAACACAAATACCTAGATATGATTCTAATTACTAAGGTGCTGCAAAACCACTGTACTGAAAACTACAAAACAATTGCTGAGAGAAATTTAAAAGAATTTTAAAAATGGAAACATACATCATGTTTATAGAGTAAATAACTTGATATTGTTAAGATGTCATTTGCCATCAAAGTGATCTATCAGTCACATTCCCAAATTACAAGAGGAGTTTTTGAAAAAATTGACAAATTGGTTCTAAAATATATATGGAAATGCAAAGTACCTAGAGTAGCCAAAACAGAATTGAAAAAGAACAAAGTTGGAAGACTTAAACTAATTTCAACTATTTCTATAAAATAGCAGCAGTGAAGTCAGTATGGTTTTGGTATAAGAATAGGCGAACACAGAACACAAAGTCCAAAAAAAGACCCACACACAGACAATTAATTTTTAGCCAAGTTAATTCAATAGGGGAGAGGAAAGCCTTGTTACAAATGGCGTCAGAATAACCATGTAGTTCTATTTAAAAACAAAGAATCTCAACTCCTACCTCACTCCACATGCAAAAATTTATTAGAATGAGATCCTAAAGCTAAACATAGTGCTGGATCCAGAAACTTCCAGAGAAAACATAAAATAATATCTTGGAGACCATGTAGTTCTATTTAAAAACAAAGAATCTCAACTCCTACCTCACTCCACATGCAAAAATTTATTAGAATGAGATCCTAAAGCTAAACATAGTGCTGGATCCAGAAACTTCCAGAGAAAACATAAAATAATATCTCGGAGACCATGTAGTTCTATTTAAAAACAAAGAATCTCAACTCCTACCTCACTCCACATGCAAAAATTTATTAGAATGAGATCCTAAAGCTAAACATAGTGCTGGATCCAGAAACTTCCAGAGAAAACATAAAATAATATCTCGGAGACAAGATAGGCAAAGAATTCTTAGAACACAGAAGCCAGTAATCATAAAAGAAAAAATTAACAAATGGAGTTAACGAAAATTTAAATTTCTGCTCATTAAAATATGCCATTAATAAAATTAACAAGGAGACTGGCCACAAACTGAGAAAAATATCACAATATATGTAACCCTAACAAAGGACTCATATTCTGAGTATATAAGGAATTCCTGCTAATCAACAAAAACACAAGTAGCACAACTTTTAAAATGGGCAAAAGACTTGAAAAGACACTTTACAAAAGAAGATACATGAATGGCCACTAAGACATAAAAAATGCTCAATATCAATTTTCTTCAGGAAATGCAAATTAAAATCATAATGAGCTACCTTTCCTACTCACTATAATGTATTTTTTTTTTTGGAAAGTAGGGTATTTTTTTATTTTTTATTTTTGAGACAGAGTTTCACTCTTGTTGCCCAGGCTGGAGTGCAGTAGCGCGATCTCAGCTCACCGCAACCTCCGCCTCCCGGGTTCAAGCAATTCTCCTGCTTCAGCCTCCTGAGTAGCTGGGATTACAGTCATGCACCACCACGCCTGGCTAATTTTGTATTTTTAATAGAGACTGGGTTTCTCCATGTTGAACAGGCTGGTCTTGAACTCCTAACCTCAGGTGATCTACTGGTCTCAGCCTCCCAAAGGGCTGGGATTACAGGTGTGAGTCACCACACCCAGTGGCAAGTAGAGAATTAAAGATCAATGCTCATATAAGAGAGGAAAGAAGTAGGACTGGGCAGAAAGAAGCTGGACTTCAGTGCAGTCACAATCTAGTCTGTTCAGAGATGTCCCATTTTGTCCCCAAATGCCCAGGCTTCTTAGTCCTCCAGTGGATCCACGAGAATTATAGTGAGTCCACTTCTGCCTCCACTGCTTTATTTCTGGACCCATGTATCCTTTTTATTGTGGTACAAGATGGCATTCCATCCTTGTAGAGGACCACCTCGAAGCTGACACCTCCTCCATACCTTTGGTATGCCATACCAAAACTCTATTAGGCTGGAAGTTGGAATGTATTTTTTGAATGATGGAGAATGAGCACAAGGAATCTTTTTGGGGGAGAAGGAAATATTCTAAAAGTAGATTGTAGTGATGGTTGCACAACTTCATAAATGTACTAAAAATCATTGAACTATACCTTCACAATGGCTGAAATTTATATGTAAATTATTCCTCAATATGTTCATACATTGCTGCTGAAAGTATAAATCACATATCACAATTGAAAGATAAGAGCATGTAGTAAAATTGTAAAGAAAAGCTAGAGAATGATAAACATAAAATTCAGAACAGTAGTTACCTACAAGGGGGACAGAGGGAATGAGAAGTGATAACTGCAAAGAAGAAATGTTGAAGATATTGGTAACCTTTTTCCCTATGTTAGGTAGTGGTATAAAAGTATTCATTGATTCAATATTTCTTAGACCTTCTATCTAGTTTATATATATTATTTTGTTTCTACTCAACACATGAATCAAACAACTTATAGCAATAAAAATGATTATTTTTTTACATACTTTAAGTTCTGGGGCACATGTGCAGAAAGTGCAGGTTTGTTACATAGGTAGACACATGTCATGGTGGTTTGCTGCATCCATCCCCGCCATCATCTACATTAGGTATTTCTCCTTATGTTATCCCTCCCCAATGCCCCCACCCACCTGCTATCCCTCCCCTAGCCCCCCTGAACCCCAACAGGCCCTGGTGTGTGATGTTCCCCTCCCTGTGTCCATGTGTTCTCATTATTCAACACCCACTTATCAGTAAGAAAGTGCGGTGTTTGGTTTTCTGTTCTTGTGTTAGTTTGTTGAGAATGATGGGCTTCATCCATGTCCGTGCAAAGGACAGGAACTCATCCTTTTTATGGCTGCATAGTATTCCATGGTGTATATGTGCCACATTTTCTTTATCCAGTCTATCACTGATGAGCATTTGGGTTGTTTCCAAGTCTTTGCTGTTGTAAACAGCACCGCATTAAACATACGTGTGCATGTGTCTTTATAATAGAATGATTTACAATCCTTTGGGTATGTATCCAGTAATGGGATTGCTGGGTCAAACGTTATTTCTATTTCTAGATCCTTGAGGAATCACTACACTTTCTTCCACAATGGCTGAACTAATTTACACTCCCACCAACAGTGTTAAAGCATTCCTATTTCTCCCCATCCTCTCCAGCATCTGTTGTCTCCAGATTTTTTTAATGATTGCCATTCTAACTGGCATGAGATGGTATCTCAATGTGGTTTTGATTTGCATTTCTCTAATGACAGGTAAAAACAATTTAAAATAAAATAAATTGGTTGGACATAGTGGCTCAAGCCTGTAATCCCAGTACTTTGGGAGGTTGAGGCAGGCAGATTGCTTGAAATTAGGATTTCAAGACCAGCCTGGCCAACCTAGTGAAAGCTCATCTCTACCAAAATTTAAAACTTAGTCGGGCATGGTGGAGGGCACCTGTAATCCCAGCTACTCAGCAGGCTGAGGCAGGAGAACCCAGGAGGCGGAGGTTGAAGTGAGCCGAGATCACACCACTGCACTCTAGCCTGGGTAACAAAGTGAGACTCCGTCTCAAAAAATAATAATAAATTTAATTTAATCAGTTATAAAAGAGATCAAGCACTGGGTGAGGTGGCTCACACCTGAAATCCCAGCACTTTGGGAAACCGAGGTGGGTGGATCACGAAATCGGGAGTTCAAGACCAGCCTGACAAACATGGTGAAACCCCATGGTTTCTACTAAAAATACAAAAATTAGCCAGGTGTGGTGGCACATGCCTGTAATTCCAGCTACTCAGGAGGCTGAGGCAGGAGAATTGTTTGTACATGGGAGGCGGAGGTTGCCATGAGCTGAGATCACACCAATGCACTCCAGCCTAGGCGACAGAGCGAGACTCCATCTTAAAAAAAAAAAAAAAAAAGAGAGAGAGAGAGAGACAGAGAAAGGAAGAGATCAGTGATAGACCTGATTAAAAAAAATATGTATTATAATAACAAAGTGACCGGTGGACAGTTGGTGAGGTAAGACTCACCCTCATCTAAGAAACAGGGTAATAACACAGAGGCAGAATTAGAACAGTCCCCAGAGCTGAAAACCAACAAGGGGCCACTTAGACTTACAGGCAGAATTGATGATAACAGGGGAATGGACAGTGAGAAGGAGGAGAATACTGGCCGGGTGCAGTGACTCAAGCCTGTAATCCCAGCACTTGGGAAGGCCAAGGTGGGCAGATCACTTAAGGTCAGGAGTTTGAGACCAGCCTGGCCAAATGGTGAAACCCATGTCTACTAAAAAATACAAAAATTAGCCAGGCATGGTGGCACATACCTGTAGTCCCAGCTATTTGGGAGGCTGAGGTGGGAGAATGTCTTAAACCTGGGAGGCGGAGGTTGCAGTGAGCTGAGATCACGCCACTGCACTCCAGCCTGGACAACAGAGCAAGACCCTGTCTCAAAACAAAAAGAAAAAGGAGAATACTGGGTTGACTGGAGGCTTCACCCTCTCCACTTTGGTTGACAAGAGAGCAAGAGAATCACAGGACTGATCCCCCCAGCCCCAGCCCAGTGCCATTTAGATACTAACACCTTAACACTTCAATAAAGATATGCACACACCTGCCTTCGAGTTCACTGCATGGCTTGTTCAGAGGAGGAAAGTGAGAAAGCTTAGGTACAGGAACCGGAAGGAGTGAGGATTGGTGGCAGCCCTTCAATCAGTGGCGGTAACCTCAGTGGGGGCTCCTGGCCACAGTATCTGCACACCTAGAGAAATAGTAAGTTCCAGGGCAGGCTAAGCTACCATCACAGATAGACGCACAATATGTTAATGGCTCAAACAACAGAAGTTCATTCCTACCTCAAATATCTAGTTCAGAGAAGGGGGTCCTCCTTTGTGTGGTATTTTCAGTCTCAGCCTCCTTTTATTTTCTGGCTTCTCTATTCTGAGGGCCTTGTTGTCATCTGCTTTCAATGAGAGAGAAAAAAAAAGGAGGCAGGAGGGACTTAGCTGCTTTTTTTAAAGTTTCAGCCCAGAAACCTTAGGGCAGACAAAGATGTCTTATAACAGGACACAACAAGAACAAACCATCGAAGAAAAACATTAACAAGCAAATTAATTGGACTGCATCAAAATGAAACATTTCTCCTTTTCAAAAAAAATCATTAACAAAATGCAAAGCCAAACCACAAAGAAAATATTTTTGTAATTCACATATCAAACAAAAGACTTGCATCCACAGTATGTAAAAACCTCTAGAATTCAGTAAGACTCCCCCCGCAAAATTTAGTGGCAAAAGATTTTTTTTTAATTGCATTTTAGGTTTTGGGGTACATGCGCAGAACATGCAAGACATTTGCGTAGGTACACACATGGCAATGTGTTTTGCTGCCTTCCTCCCCTTCACCCACATTTGGCATTTCTCTCCAGGCTATCCCTCCCCAGCTCCCCCCGCCACTGTCCCTCCCCTCTTCCCCCCAATAGACCCCAGTGTTTGGTACTCCCTTTCCCTGTGTCCATGTGTTCTCATTTTTCATCACCCACCTATGAGTGAGAATATGTGGTATTTCATTTTCTGTTCTTGTGTCAGTTTGCTGAGAATGATGTTCTCCAGATTCATCCATGTCCCTACAAAAGACACGAACTCATCATTTTTGATTGCTGCATAATATTCCATGGTGTATATGTGCCACATTTTCCCAATCCAGTCTATCATCGACGGGCATTTGGGTTGGTTCCAGGTCTTGGCTATTGTAAACAGTGCTGCAATGAACATTTGTGTGCATGTGTCCTTATAGTAGAACAATTTATAGTCCTTTGGATATATACCCAGTAATGGGATTGCTGGATCAATTGGAATTTCTATTTCTAAGGCCTTGAGGAATCACCACACTGTCTTCCACAATGGTTGAACTAGTTTACACTCCCACCAACAGTGTAAAAGTGTTCCTATTTCTCCACATCCTCTCCAGCATCTGTTGTCTCCGGATTTTTTAATGATCGCCATTCTAACTGGCGTGAGATGGTACCTCATTGTAGTTTTGATTTGCATCTCTCTAATGACCAGTGATTATGAGCATTTTTTCATATGTTTGTTGGCCTCATGTATGTCTTCTTTTGTAAAGTGTCTGTTCATATCCCTTGCCCATTTTTGAATGGGCTTGTTTGTTTTTTTTCCTATAAATCTGTTTGAGTTCTTTGTAAATTCTGGATATCAGCCCTTTGTCAGATGGGTAGACTGCAAAAATTTTTTCCCATTCTATTGGTTGCCGATTCACTCTAATGACTGTTTCTTTTGCCGTGCAGAAGCTGTGGAGTTTGGCAAAAGATTTTAAGACATTCACAAAAGGAGTTGTGCAAAAAAGGATGCTTGACATCATGAGTCATCAAGGAAATGCAAATTAAAACTACAAAGAGGTCAGGTGCGGAGGCTCAAGCCTGTCATCCCAGTTACTTGGGAGGCTGAGGCAGGAGAATCCCTTGAACCTGGGAGGCAGAGGTTGCAGTGAGCCGAGATCACGCCACTGCTCTTGAGCCTGGGCGATAGAGCAAGACTCAGTCATAAATAAATAAAACCACAAAGAGATGTCATGATATACTTACCAGACTCACTAAAATTAAAGGGACTGACATGATCAAGTGTTGGTAAGGGTGTGGGATAACGGGAGCTCTTAAATATTGCTGAATGTAGGATGGTACAACCACTGTGGACAGTGGTTTGGTACTTTCTTGTAGTTAAATATGCACTTTTATGACTCAGCAGTTCTACCTCTGGGTATATAACCAAGCAAATGGAAAGTAGAGGTTTATACAAAGACTGGATAGACGTGTACATAGCTTTTCTGCATAGGAGCCAAAAACCGCAGACCAACCAATGTCTATCACCGGGTGAGCAGATAAACAAACTGTAGTATATTCATACAATGGAAGACTAGTCAGCCCAAAAAGGAAAAACCACGGGATACATACAACATCATAAATGAATTTTAAAACACTGTGAAGCAAAAGTAGCCAGCCCAGACGACTTCATGTTGTATGATTTTATGTACAGGAAATCCTTGAATGTGCAAATCTAATCTGTGATAACACAGTGGATCAGGCAACCATCTGTGGGTGGGAGGAATTTACTACAAGGAGCAGGTGAAAGCCCTTTGTGGTCATGGAAATGTTCAGTACGTTGATTGTGCTAGTAGTGGTGGTAGACATCAAGCTGGTATTGGGGATGTACAAGTTGTACATTTTAAAAGGGTGCTTTTCATTGTATAAATTGCATGTTAATAACACTGATTTTTTTAAGGGAAGGAGAACATCTTAGCCTTGAAAGTGCACACATAACTTCTGCTCACATTACAGTGGTTAGAACAAACCATCATAAAGTCACTCCAACTTCAAGGGAGGCTGAGGCATGTAGTCTAGCTGTGTGGCCAGGAAGAAGAGGAAAATGGGTTTGGCAAAGAGCAGCAGCAGCTGCCACGCCCAACTGTCTGCTGCCCAGAGGGTTACTAGAGAGCCAGTCCAAGGCAGATATAGCGGGGCTGCCCCAAGGTTGATAGCAAGGCAGGCGATGAGGCTGGGACCCAGGGCTGAGCACAGAGAGAGAGGAGGAGGCTGCTGGAGGAGGAAGCATTCCCAAAAGCCATTTCCAGAAGAACAAAGCAAGAGAAAATGGTGTCCACAAAAGCATAGAACAGGAAAGCAGATGTTTGGAGACTGGGTTGGGAAGTCCTGCATTGCTGGAGCACAGAGAGGTTGGAACAAGTGGTGTGTGTTGGAGACTGGGCTCTACGATGAACTCTGCGATGAAGGGCGAAGCAGTGGGGACTGTACCTTGTAAACCCTCAGGACCCTGGGAGGTTTGGAGGGAAGCTCCAGCTCTGACAGCCCCTGCACAGTTTGCAGCACTTAGTGACTTACCTTCCCATTCAGTCCCAGCACTGGGGGGCGAGCAGTGGGTCACTGCCTGAGGTGCACACCCCAAGACTGGGGAGCTCCCTCCACCCGAAGAAGGTAGGAGAAGTTCCAAGCTGTGACTCAGGCTGCACTCCAGGAAACAGGCAGATGGAGGAGCCAACGTCACAGGCAGGAAGTAGTGTGTGGCTGGAGCCCACTCACAAACCCCACTCCCATCTGAATCACTTCACAGAAGAGACACCTGTTGCTCAGCAACGGCGGGAAGGTCCCGGCAGGCCCCAGCTCCTGGCTTCAGACTCCGGCCTGGTTAACCCTTCACTTCCCAAGTAGCGGGGGATCTGACTCCATCAACTAGATGTCAAAGGTGTAGACTTACCTGGATTTGGCTTCACCTGCCATTCAGCCTATTCCGAAAAGGAACACCTTCCAATGGAGGATACAGTGTCTACTGCATCCCACTCCTCACTGTCCCACTGAGGGAAGCAAGGCCCCAAAGGACCAAGGCCTTGCCCAAAGCCACACAGTTAACAAGTAGCAGAAGACAGACAGGAAGGCCTCCGGGCTTCTTCCTTAGGTATTAAAGATTTTTTTACTTACCAAGCGTGATAGAGGAAGTACTGAGGGCCCACAAAATATGTAGGGCCTGAAAAAAGAACAACTGGTTCCAAAATATGAAGAGCAAACGGCAAAATCACATTTAGTAAAATGTTTAATTAAAGATTATAAAAGAGTACAACAAGGTTGGGCGCGGTGGCTCACACCTACAATCCCAGCACTTTGGGAGGCCGAGGCAGGTGGATCTCTTCAGGTCAGGAGTTCAAGACCAGCCTGGCCAACATGGTGAAAACTCATCTCTACTAAATACAAAAAATTAGCTTGGCATGGTGGTACATGTCTGTAATCCCAGCTACTTGGGAGGCTGAGGCAGGAGACTCACTTGAACCTGGGAGGTGGAGATTGCAGTGAGCTGAGATCACACCACTGTACTCCACCCCGGGCCACAGAACAAGACTCTGTCTCAAAAATAAACAAACAAACAATAAACAGTACAACAAGTTGGCTTCGTGAGTGGTGACATATAGAATATGTAGAACATGTCCTTTTGTTTGAAAACCATTTCTAGATTTGCTTTCATCACCTTGAGGAATTCCTGAGGGTGCCTGAGAAACACTGGCCCAGGCTAACATATGTGATTTGTGACCAAATTATTTCAAAAGCAAAATTTCAATTAAACATCTTCAGTTTGTTTACAGAAAGAAAAAAAAATCCACATTTCATATGAGATATGTGCTACATATGATGGGAGAAGCTTCCAGAGGAAGGAGGTGAAAGCTCGATGGAGCCTTGAAATAAATGACTCTGCCTGTGCCTCCTTCCCAAGTCAGGGATTTGCAGCTAGAGCCACAGCCCCTACCTGAGGCTGTAGGTAGGGGGCAAAGAGGGCCCAGCTTGGGGGATGCCACTCCCTTCATGACCTCCGCACAATGGGGCAGGCTGAGAAAATGCCTGCCTCAGAGGGAAGGAAACGCCTCAGAAGATTTTTTCCCTCCTGAATAGGAAAGCTTCTCCGCTGCAGACAGATTCCGTAGCTACCTGAGCCGCAGCCCAGCAACAGCATCTTCCCAGGCATGCTGATCGTGAGCACGGCAGCTTTCCACACCCTGCCGAAATGACCGATCCTATTAGTGATAAGGTGCCAGGGAGAAGTTTTATTTCATGTTCCAAGCAGGTTATGCTGATGGAAACAAGATAAAGGTTTTGTGCTGTGTTCTTAGCTGTATCCTTAGGAGTCCTAGGGATTGCTTTCCACCAGTAAATGGTAATACATTATTTACTCTCTGGGGCAATAAGAAATGAACAGTCCTGTAGTCTCTCCTTGAGGGATTTACCCTAAGCCCAAGGACCACCTCAGTCCCAGGCAGACCATCTGCTATACGGACTTCTTGGCCTCCTGCCCTCTTCTCCCTGTCCCCCTGCAGCTGGTCCCCACCACTCACACTACATGGACACTCAGGACACCAACAAAGCTGGACTAGCCAAAGTATTTTTTTTTTAATTTTTGGAGATGAAGTCTCACTCAGTTACCTAGGCTTGAGTGCAGTGGTGCTATCTCAGCTCACTGCAACTTCCACCTCTCGGGTTGAAGCAATTCTCCCAAGAAGCTGGGACTACAGACACACACCACCATACCTGGCTAATTTTTTGTATTTTTTAGTTGAGACGGAGTTTTACCATATTACCCAGGCTGGTCTTGAACACCTGACCTCAAGCGATCCACCTGCCTTGGCCTCCCAAAGTGCTGGGATTACAAGCATGAGCCACTGCACCCAACTGCCAAAATATTTTATTTTTTCAGACGGAGTTTCGCTCTTGTTACCCAGGCCAGAGTGCAATGGCACAATCTCAGCTCACTGCAGCCTCCTCCTCCTGGTTCAAGCAATTCTCCTGCCTCAGCCTCCCGAGTAGCTGGGACTACAGGCGCGCTCAACCATGCCCAGCTAATTTTTGTATTTTTAGTAGAGACGGGTTTTCACCATGTTGACTAAGATGATCTCGATCTCTTGACCTCATTCATGATCCACCTGCCTCGGCCTCCCAAAGTGCTGAGATTACAGGCATGAGCCACCGCGCCTGGCCCCAAAGTATTTTTTTTTTTAATGAACCTTAAAGAACCTTACAACAGTATCACTCCATTTGCTCATTCTCTGTCATTTGTGCTGTCCTGGTCATACATTTTGCATTTTCATACTTACACATTAATACAAAATGTATTTTCACACATTATAGACCTTATAATACAATGCTATTCTTTTTCCTTGAAGCAGTCATTGTCTTCCAAAGGAATCAAAAGAAGAAAAAACATTGTTTTTTAACTTTGCTACATTTTGCCATTGCTAGTGTTCTTTATTCTTTCTCTTATATCTAAGTTTCCACCTAGTGCCATTTCCCTTTATCTTGAAGAATTGCCTTTAGCATTTCATGTTCCATATCTGCTCAGCTTTTGTTGATCTGAAAATAACTTGATACTGCCTTCATTTTTTATGTGAAGAGAGTGTTTTTCACAGAATATTGAATTTTGAGTTGCCTGCTTTTTTTCCTTTCAGTGTGTTAAAGATGCCATTCCATTGTTTTATGGTCTCCATTGTTTTTGATGAGATGTCAGTCATCCTTTGTATCGTTGTTCTCTGTATGTACAGTATTTTCCTCTCTGCTTTCAAGTTTCTCTCTTTCTTTGTTTTTCATTAGTTTGATGATGATGTTCCTAAGTACAGTTTTCTTTGTGTGTATTCAGCCATGGGGTTGGCTGAGTTTCTTAAATCTGTAAGTTTATGACTTCACAAAATTTGGGGAAAATTAGGACATTTATTTTTTCATATATTGTCTCTGCCCAACTCTCTTTCTCTCTCTTCTCTTATGGGACAGTAGCTAAACATATGATAAGCCACTTGATATTGTCTCACAAGTTGCTGAGACCATGTTCAATTTTATTTCAATCAACCTTCTTTTTTTTCTCTACAGATTGGATGAATTGATGTGTCTTCCATTTCATTCACCCTTTCTTCTGCTATCTTTAATGTAATATTAAGCCCATTAGTAAATTTTTCATTTCAGATATTTTACTTTTCAATTCTGGAATTTTCAATAGGTTCTTACTTTTATCTTCTTTTCTCCATCTGCTCATCATTATGATCAAGTCCATATGTATTTTATTAGCTTGTTTATAAAGATTTTGTCAGCTCATTCCAACATCTGGGTCATTTTGAGATCTGTTCCTATTGACTGTTTTTTCTTTTGACCACTGATTACATTTTTCTGTTTCTTCATGACTAGCCATTTTTAATTGTATACTGATTATTATGGACCATCATTATAGATAGAATTTGAATTCTGTATATTTTTCCATGATGAGTGCTAATTTTTGTTGTAATATGAAATTAAATTACTAGCTAATCTCCTTGAACTCTTAGAGGCTTGGTTTTGTGTTATTAGAGCAGGTCTGTTTCAATTTTGCCCTTCGTCCTAGAGCAAATCCCTAGTCCTGGGACACAATCTGCACTCCTCCCATATAGGCCCTCGGAGATCCTAATGGAAAGCCCAAAGGCCCATCAAGCCTCTCTCAGGTGGAAGAGCCAAGCTGGCTTTGCTCACATGTCTGGCAGTTGGTCTGACTGTCAGCCAGGGCTCCTCAGTTAACCTCCTGTAGACTATACCAGCTTCCTTGCATGGTGGTCTCAAGATAGTATTCCAAGAGGGTGAAGACAAAAGCTTCAAGGCATCTTAAGGTCTAACCTTGAAAATCATATAATATTCCTTGTGATGGTTAATTTTATGTGTCAACTTGACTGGGCTACAGGATGCTCAGATATTTGACCAAATATTATTCTAGGTATGTTGTGAGGGTATTTCTGGATGATATCAACATTTGAATTGATAAACTGATTAAAACAGATTGCTCTCTCCAATGGGGATGGGCTCATAGAATTAGTTGAAGGACTCAATGGAACAAAACGTTTGACCCTCCCACAAGTGAGAGAGAATACCTCCTACCTGACCGCCTTTGAGTTGGAACATTCCCTTTTTCCTGCCTTCAGACATGAACAGACACATGACAGACTCTTCCTGCACCTTAGGCTTTTGGATTCTTGTGTCTCCAGCTTGCCAACTGTGAGTCTTAGGACTTGTCAGCCTCCATAATTACATAAACCAACTATATACATATGTATGTATGTATAAAGAGAATATATATATAATTAGTTAATTGTATCACCCATTTATACTGCTTCTTAATTATATACATCACATACACACATATACAGATACTCCTTAATTTAAAATTAGGCTGCATTCTGATAAACTCATTGTATGCAAAAAATATTATACCCCTCTAAACGCATTGTAATGTCAAAAAATTGTAAGTCAAGCCATCAAGTCCAGATGCTTCTTGACTCACAATGGGATTATATCCCATTATAAAGTCAAACATCGTAAATAGAATACCATCCCTCTGTGTGTATGTGTGTGTGTGTGTGTGTCCATCATAAATAGGGGACCATCTGCATGTGTATGATTGCGTGTGTGTGTGTGTGTGTGTGTAATCTCCTGTTGGTTCTGTTCTGTTTTTCTGGATAATCCTGACTAATACATCCCTTCTGCCATAATCTGTTACTCACAAGTCACAAAATAGACTTTACCTTTGAATGAGAGGAGTTAAAAAGTCACATTGCAAAGGAATGTGCATACTGGGCTAACAGGATTTTGTGGTCATTAAAAAACCTGCCATAGAATCCTGATATAGTTTGGATATGTGTCCCCACCCCCAAATCTCATGCTGAATTTTAATCCCCAGTATTGGAGGTAGGGCTTGGTGGAAGGTAATTTTCTCATGGGGGTGAAGCAAAGATGGCCCTCTTGCTTTCTCTCTCTTGTTCCTGATCTGGCCATGTGATGTGCCTGCTCTCTCTTCACATTCTGGCATAATTGTAAGTTTCCTGAGGCCTCCCCAGAAGCTGAGGAGATACCAGCGTCATGCTTCCTGTACAGCCTGCAGAGTCACGAACAAGATAAACCTCTTTATAAATTACCCAATCTCAGGTATTTCTTTATAGCAATGCAAGAATGGACAAATACACACCCTTTACTATCCTTAAAATTAAAACATAGAAAATAGAGCTAACCTAAATGTAAATGCTTAAAAACATAAAATCATTCACTAACCACAATATAAAGGAGGTATGGAAGGCAAATAATTTATAATAAAAAAATATGTATTTCAATATGTAAGTGCTTGGGCATAATTGCACTAGAAGACATCATGAAGTTATGTCTTATTTATATGCAGAGTGACACACACAGTGTGACACAGCAGTGTTATCCTGGTGACTCATATTATGAACATCATTATCATCAGTAATGATCTCCAAAATGGTGAAGAACTGTTGGTAATGTTCAGAACAAAACAAAATATAAAATTCCCTTGATTTATACCACAGCTGTATTCCTCCACTATTCAGTATAAGCTCAAAACTGAGCCAAAAAGTTCTTATGTTCTAGATTCAGATAAGTATGAATAAGTTTTACACTGGCAGGAATATCTGACTGAACATTTGAAGTCCAGCAGGACAAGGGATTTGTTGAGAATATTTCAGGAAATGAGCCACCCCACTATCTTTGGTTTAACCAAAGCCACACTCTAAAGTTTGAGATGTCCCCTGGGGGCCATACCGCCAGTTGAGAATCATCAGACTGGGGGCTGTTATCACAGAGATAGGGACCAGAAATGCACACTATGGAAAGTGCATCATAACTTCCCCCCAGTGCATCATCAGAGAAAAAGCATCACCCAAGAGAACTACCAGTGAGGTTCCAGAGAGAAAAGGAAGTGCAACAGAGGAGATGCTCAGGAGGGGTCTAACGAAAGAAGCAAATAGAGTTCCCAGCAGATACAAGACATGAATGGCCCAGTGTTTTTTACTCACCTCAGAATAATGCAAGACTCAGTATTATGGCCCCTCAGGGAGAGGGCAGGCCAGGCAGCCCACCCTACTGAGGGCTTGCAGACCCAATACTTGAGGGCACAAGGATAGGAAGCTGGCAGTCATCTGCCCAACTCCAAGATTTGGAGCTAATTTGGGGGAACTTGCTTCTGTTGGACTTTAAAGTGAACACATTTAGTGCCTTTGTGGAGAGATTCTGGGCAAGGGAATACCACAAGATTTAGTATTTTAAAGCTGTACCTGCTGCCCCAAGTTTTACTTGAGGAAGGAGAGAAGGTCACAGCTTGATGTGATGGCTGTGGATGACGTGATTGGGTCTCCAGAGGCAAAGGGATTCAGCTGAGGGCCTGCCCGTGTGTGCATGTGGCATGTGCACTTAGAGTGTGATCTATGGATTATGGAGTCATTTCTGTTAATTGAACACCTCAATATAATTTTGAGGTAAGAGTGCTTGGCCTGTATTTCAGGCAGTCCCTGGAGGACTAGGGAAGTGGGAGAATATGCCATCTGGCAAAGCACCAGGAAATTGAATCACCTGGTGGAATTCACAGAAAATTGCACTAACAGTGGAGGGATAGATAGATGGACAAATCAACACACAGGCTCTCTATTCACTTTATCAAAGATCAAGGTTAGGAGCAGGTTTCATTTTCCCCCACCAATGGCTAACCCACCCATCCAGCCTCTGGCCACATCGGGACCCCCAAGAAGCCACCGTGCACTCCTTCCTGCAGCTGCAAAGCCCAGACAATGGCAGTCCTCACTCCTGTCCCCTCTACTCACCCAGGAGCCAGGCTCCTCTAACTTTCCCTCCAAATCCAACCCTCTTTCCTCAGATTGTGTTTATGCTGGGCCATGAACGTGCACATTAACTCAAGGCCATGCATCTTTGGAAGGAAATCAATACATAATTATGTGTTCTGTCTGCCACATGGCCCATAGCCAAACTGATTGGGAATTAGAGAAATTGAACACAGAGTGGTCAAGGCCAGCCCAGCAGACATGCCCTGGCAGAGTGGAAGAAGCTGGGGCTGAGGACAAACCACCAGTCCTCAGTGTGGATCTCACAGCCTTTTCCACATGAGGCATCTGTGTCCTGGGACCAGTTCAAGCAGGCAGAGTCGGGGCACTGGCTCCTTTGCTTTTCTGATTCCTTGCTGCATCCACAGGGGGCTGGATTCTGCAGCAGTCTCATCACCTGCCTCCCTATCTCTCTTCTCTCCCCTCTAACCTACCCAACTTGAGCACCAGCAACCCAAATGATCTTCTTAAGGTACAAATACAACCACATCATTTGTCTGCATAAAGGCATTCTTGGGAAGCAGCTCAGGATTGACAGCATCTAATAGGAAGTTAGAAACATCCAAGTTTGAGTATTGCCTGGGCCACCAAAAGACACCAATCAAGTCACTATATCCCTCTATAACATTGAGGAAATAAGAGTATCAACTTTCCAGAGTTGCTTGTGAGGATTCTAGAAAATGATATGGACTAAACCTGGCATGTGGTAGGCACCATGTAAGTAATAGCCATCATCAACATCATCATCATCATCAACATCATCATCATCATCAACATCATCATCATCATCACCATCATCATCACCATCATCATCAACATCATTACCATCACCATCATCATCTTCTTCATCATCATCTTCATCATCATCACCATCATCAACACCATCATCATCACCATCATCATCATCACCATCATCACCATCATCATCATCTTCTTCAACATCACCATCATCATTATCATCATCATCATCATTATCATTATATTTTATGGCTTTCTCCCTGGAGATAATGCCTTTGTCTTCTTCAGGCTTCCTTCCACACATTTTCATTACAGCACTTAGGATTTGGGAGTCTCTACCATCTTTCCTCCACTTGCATGAGTATCTGGGTTTCATAGGCAGAAGATCTGGGTACAAGTCATACCCAGTGGATGAGACCATGTTCTTTTGGGGCTTCCCTGTGATGACCACACATGTTTGTGGGATGAAGGAGCCTAAATCAGCTGCAGCTGGCCCACTACTCAGGTCATGTGAAGACCCAAGTTCAGTCTAAGGTTTGCCTTTGGACCTGGGTCTTGGGCCAGAGCTCGGTCTGGAAATGGGATCAGAACTCAGCTAATAGCCAGAATCTGGGCTCACGCTAAGGCCACAGTGGAGACTCAGCTCAAGGGCAGGGAGCAGAGTTTCTTGGTGTGAAGCTTAAAGATTTCTATAAACATAACCCATGGCTAAAGCTTTGTGGACAGCTCTCACCATGCTGTGGCTGAAATGCGTCATTCCCCTTCATGAGGTGAAAGCCTCCTCCAGCCCACATGCAACAGGAATGTGAACATTTTTAAGAACAAGAGGACTCTGACATTAGCAATTCATCTTCTGCAAACAGCATGTCTGCCAAAACCACTCTACCACTTGATGCCAAAAAGACACCCACTACAGCCATAGCTTTGTGTCTTGTGACACCAGACGGGCAGAAGA
Organism: Callithrix jacchus; assembly: GCF_049354715.1. Taxonomy (NCBI): domain Eukaryota; kingdom Metazoa; phylum Chordata; class Mammalia; order Primates; family Cebidae; genus Callithrix; species Callithrix jacchus. The sequence goes on from NC_133506.1 coordinate 107,944,077, forward strand.
AAAGCAAAAATAAATGTTCCTTGAATATTTCCAAAGATCCAGGTTTGGGCCCTCTGTCTCTAACAACCTTACCCCAGCAAGAGGAGACACCCTGGGACAGAGGGCCACAGTGTGTGTTTCTCGTGGCTGTGGTGAAGATGCTGGAAGGCCTGCACCAGGAGCAGAGGGAGTGAGTTGAGCATGGGTCAGAGTGAGATGAGATCAGCCCAAGGATTCAGAGGTCAGAGAGGAGGTGGCTAGAAGGGAGTCAGCAGTGGCAGCCAGGGTTTGTGCTTCCGTGGCAACCAGTACCCCATGGACTTCACCAGGGACAAGAGCCAGGACAGTAGGAGCAGTGAACAAAGCCCAGAGGGGAGTCAGTCCCATCTTCCTTAGGGCAAGGAATGTGCAGGGGCTGCATCAGGCCTCCCCACCCACCACATGGCTGCAGATACCACTCCCTCCCTCCAAATCCCACGTCTGCTCCCCCTGTGGGGAAAGCAGGTCCTGCCTGTGGGCTGCCTTCTCTACTTCTCTCTCCAACCCTTGATTTTTCCAGCCCTCTGTAGACTCCGGTCTCTATTTTCATCCCCTAATTCTTTTACTGAGATGGTTCCAGAAGGCAATTCTCTCCTTGGCATTAAAAAATAATTTATAGAAATAATGTTCCTTTAATAAAAACAACATAGAATGATATAATTTTTATAGTGCATGACCAAAGAAGAAAGATCAGAATTCTTGTATAACAATGGATCTCTCCCACTCCAGCATTCTCAGAATGATACCACCTCCTTGGGCTAACATAATATATTGACTTGGAAAGTGTAACTTGCAGTGTCATTGGGCAGAGCTGACCACCACTCATTCTGCTCCAAAGAGCTCCTCCAAAGACAGCCTCTTCCAGTGTGGCTCATAAATATGAGAGCAGGAAAAACAAACCTGCTTCTCCTGCTCTCTCTCTCTCTCTCTCTCTCTCTCTCTCTCTCTCTCTCTCTGTCCCCCCCCCATATATATCTTTAAACAGTTAGTGGCTAAATTGTACTGTAATTGTAATTGATTGCAAAATTGCTTTTTTAATGAGATTTAGACACCAGGAAATAGCTTTTTTTTCTTCAACATGCCCAAAATGAACTTGATCTCTTTGACAACAAATTGTCTCCCTAGCTTTCTCCTAGTCATGTATAATTTGGATATTAACAGAGAAGAGGGTTCTGGGCTGCCTTGGAAAGCAATGGCTGAAGTCAGCACTTCCTCCCCACTCCCAGCAGGGATGGTGACCTTGCAGCCCCTTCTGCCCAGAACTCTTCAGAACACTTTCATCCCCCTTCCTGTTCCACCCAAGGGCACACTGTCCGAGATGGAGGGGACCTCAGAGCACCACCCTTTGCAGCCCAGGATGTTCCTCCATCTCAGTCCACCTTATTATGTGCCTCTCCACTGGAGGGAAATATGAGATCCCCTAAGAACACATGCCAGAGGGACCCACCCAGCTGGCAGGACCTAGTCAAAACCTCAAGCGCTTCAGAATCTAGTAAGGGAAGTCTGCGTATTTCATTGCTGAAGACACAGGAGCTATTTGTGCCCTCCTAGATCCTCTTTAAAGCCAGTGCTGTGAAAACTGGATGCTAATGGCTCATAGCACCCCATTCTCCAGAAAAGCCTGTTTTTGTAAATGAAGTTTTATTGGAACACAGGCGTGCCCATTCATTTCATGGTCTGTGCCTGAGTTGGGTCATTGCAACCAAAATCGCATGGCTGTATATGTTACCACAAAGCATAACATATACACTACCTGGCCAGTAACAGAAAACGTTTGCTCTAGAGACAGACCTTCTGCCAATTCGCCTTTGCTTAAGTTGCTGCCCACACCCCAATTCATGACTAACGCAGGGATCTGAAAAGCCCACCTGCTCTGTCTCAGGTGAGGCCCACTGTGCACTGTGGTTCACACTCCAGAGTGCCCTACAGGGTGGGGCTGAGGCTAGAGCCAGCTGAGAAGCCCCTGTCTGCCTGGCTCCTGTCCCTGCCCTCTCTCATTATCCTTGCTCCCCTTCTTCTTTGAGCACTTCCACAATGAATCACACTCTCCAGAACCCCTGTCTTGGGTTGTTTCTAAAGATCCTGACTTATAAAAAATAAGTTACAAGAACTTTTTTCCCACAGCCTCCTGCATGGAAACCCAGGTTTTCAAACAGATGGAACAGAGCAGTGGAAGAGGCCCACTTACTCAGCATCATCACCCTCCTCTTCAGCAGCTCCTGGAGTGCCTCCTTCAAATTGCAAGAGCCTCAAAACACCACTGGTAAATTGTTGCCTGGAGTGTGTGAACTTCCACCCCAGCCAGGATCCTTCCCTGACTCCCTACTCCTGGAGATCACTCCCTCACCGAGAACTCGAAGTGTGGCTGGCCCCCAGGCACTCGTCCCCACCTGCTGGTTCTCCTGGTGGCTTGTGTCTGGTCTTCTCTCTCTGCCACAGTGTGACCTCCTCTGTGACCAATTCATCTTCTTCTCACCCAGAACACCCATCATTCATTCATTCATTCATTCATTCATTCATTCAATGTAACTGTTCTGACTGGCATTCCCCAACATGCCCTCTGCTTGGCACTGGGACTCTGGAGATGAATAAGACAGGATTCCTATCCCCCACGAGTTCACAGGGTGAGAGGGAGGAGGAAGAAATAGGCACGCTGCTGGACGAGGAGGCCAGGCAGTCAGAAAGTCAGAAGAGCCTTTGCAGAAGAGAGAGCACTTGCACTGGGCTGTGAAGGATGAGTAGGAGTTAGTGCAGAGTGAAGCTGTAGAGCTTAGCACTCTCTGCTCGCATCAGTTTTTCTTTGATGCTTGTGAGGTGAATTCACAATGAGGTGACCATGGTGGGACCAGGTGACAGCCAGAGGGAGCCTGGCCCAAGTCTGGGGCTTAGCCTTCAGTCCTTGTCTACCTCTCCGAGCCACTTAGACTAAGTCCAGAGGGTCCATGACCCAACCAAGGGGCCAGATACACCTTCCCAGAAAGTGATGCTTCATCCAAGATTTAAAGGACAAGGACACATAAAGCAAACAAAGAAGCACAGGATGGATGTTCTAAAAGGAAGGAACAGTCAGTGTCAAGCCCTGCAGGGTGGGTGGAGAGTGAGAGTTGTGACAGTCACAAGCAACTGAGGGGATTCACAGGAGGGCAAGGGTGGAGCAGAATGTGAAGAGAGACGTGGGAGAGGAGGATAGAGCCCCTGAGCTGCTGAGCCAGAGAAGGAAGCTCCATCTCTGTTGGGAAGGTCTTTAAAGTGGGCATAACCTGAGCAGGTTTACATCTAGAAGTGGCATTGCTCTGGTTTCTAGAAAGAGAAGAGATTGAGGGAAGCCACTGACAGCCTCCAGTGAGAACAGGCAAAAGGGTTTGCAGCAAGTCCAGACAGAAAGCAATGACAGCCAGGACAAGGTGAAGAGCAATGGGCAGATCCAAGATAGATTTGGGAGGTAAAATGGATGGATGCTAAAAGTGGACAGGATGTGGTTGGATATAGCAGATGAAAAGGAAGGGGTCAGGGCATATCTGCCTTGGGTCTCTGGAGGATCACTATCGCTGCTGACTGAGGCAGAGTCAGTGGTACCTCCCAGGGCCTCAGTTTCCCCTTCTGTACACCAAAAGGCTGGCACAATGCTCTCCCAGAGCCCCTTCAGGACAGGTGTCCTGACGAGCGATTCATCATGGTGCCAAGAGCTTCAGAGCCAGAGGTCACTTCATCCTCACAGCAATCCCAGAAGTTAGATCTGTTATTCTGACCATTTTGGAGGACTCAGGCTCAGAAAAATGAAGAAATTTGCCCAAGATCCCCCAGCTAGTAAGTGACAGACTAAAACCTGGATCCTGCGAATCCAAAGTGCATGTTCTCACCCACCTCGCCATAGCATCCTGTGTCCCATTCCAGATCCCAAAAGATGCTGCTGTTCACCTTTCCTGTCCCTGGGTTGCTGTGTAACCCCTGTCTCTCCACCTGCCCTGGGTATCCTTTCAAAGACCCTCCTCACAACCGGTGAGGCAAGTAAAGTTTGTATCTGCCACTTGAAGTCCCTGACATTCCTGTTTCAATGACCTCAGGGAATCAGCTTTGCAGAGATTCTAATATAGACTCATCAGGAAATCTAGAAACTATCACCAACACCAATCCAACAGTACAGAGCACCTGCATATTTCCATACTGGCTTGAGAATTGGTTAGGGTGTCACCAGCAACTGCTGAATAAGCACACACACTTGAATGTCTTAGTGCAATACAAGATGATCTCTCATTCAGCATGGATGTTTCTGGTTGGTAGACAAATTCCCTTTACACAAAGATTCAGAGATCCAGGCTCCTTCCATATAATGTCTCCACCATCCTCTAGGGAAGGGTTTGGCAAACTTTTTTTTTTTTTTTTGAGACAGAGTTTTGTTCTTGCTACCAGGCTGGAGTGCAATGGCGCCATCTTGGCTCACTGCAGCCTTCACTTCCTTGGTTCAAGTGATTCTCCTGCCTTGGACTCCCAAGTAACTGGGATTACAGGAATGCACCACCATGCCCAGCTAATTTTTTTTTTGTATTTTACTAGAGACAGGTTTTCACCATATTGGCCAGTCTGGTCTTGAACTCCTGACCTCAGGTGATCTGCCTGCCTCAGCCTCCCAGAGTGCAGGGATTACAGGCATGAGCCACCAAGTCTGGCCAAGCCAAGATTTTGTGTAAAGGTCCGGATAGGAAATATTTTAGGCTTTGTGGGCCTGATCACATCTGTCACAATTACTCAACTCTGCTCGGCGTGCAAGGCAAAGCAGCCAGACTATACGTTAAATGACTGGGCATGGCAGTGTTTCAATAAAACTTTATTCATAAAAACAAGCAGCAAAATAGACACAGCTACGTTCCAATAAAACTTTTTACAAAAGCAAGCAGCAAACCCAGTTTGGCCCATGGGCTATGGTTTGTCTTCTGCTTCTTCCAACTGGCAAAGGAGATCAGGAGGGGATGGAAGACACCCTCTTAAACTCCTTCACCCAGAGTGTCACACAGCACTTCCACATATGTTTGTATGTTGCTATCTAGATGAGAAATGTAGTCTCTGGCTGGGCAGTCACTTTCCAGCAGCAGAGCTACATTGTGGGCGGGCAACGTGGATCTTTGGTGATCAGATGGCCTGAGAATCAGTCTCTGAAAATTTAGGTCCAACTAATACCTACTGAGTATCTCCTGTGTGTGGCAGTTTCTGTGCTCTGTCTGGGCACACAGGGGTTCAAAAGATGCTCCAGCCCTGGAGAGATCAGAATCTAGTTTAAATTGAAAAATAGAAAGATCTTATTCCTAAGATGTCAGCTGTGACATCTTAGGTGTGAATCACACCTGTAATCAGTTGTGGGAGGATTGCTTGAGGCCAGGAGTTGAAGGCCAGCCTGGGCAACGCAGCAAGACCTCACCCCCATCCCTGTCACCACAAAAAAAATTAAAAATTAGCCCAATATGGTGGCATGTAACTATAGTCCCAGCTACTCAGGGGGCTGAGGTAGGAGGATCTCCTGAGTCCAATAGTTTGAGGCTGCAGGAAGTTATGATGGGCCACTTGTACTCCAGTCTCAGTGACAGAGCAAGACCCTACCTCTAAAAAAAAACAAGAAGAAGCAAAGAACTGGTAGAGACTTCTTCACAGGTTAGGGGCCATTCTGTTTTTTTTTTTTTTTTTTTTTAATTTTTTATTGGATTTTAGGTTTTGGGGTACATGAGCAGAGCATGTAAGACAGTTGCGTAGGAACACACATGGCAGTGCGCTTTTCTTTCCTTCTCCACTGAGTCCTCAGCTCAGCATAGGACCTGGCATACAGAAGGGTCTCAGTATTTGCTGCATAAATAAATTCAATCATGACTCATCTGCAGAGCTAGAACTTTGGGGGTCAGTGCCGGACACTTTTCATACTTGATGGGTTTAGAATCTAAACCAGAAAATCTGTCTTAGATCTGTGCAATGTCAAAATATCAAAGGAGGATCATTTGTATCCAAACAGAAGAGTAAAAACTTAGATCCATCATGTAGACGTTTGGTCTGTAAATGGAATTGTGATCCAGAAGACCTAACTCTAAGGATCTGTGACAGTAAATAGCCACAGTGTAATATTATGTAATTCTTTTTTTTTTTTTTGAGACTGAGGCTTACTCTGTTGCCCAGAGTGCCCAGGCTAGAGTGCAGTGTGCAGTGGCATGATCTCAGCTCACTGCAACCTCTGCCTCCCAGGTTTAAGTGATTCTTCTGTCTTAGCCTCCAAAGTAGCTAAGATTATAAGTGCCTCCCACCATGCCCAGCTAATTTGTGTGTGTGTGTATTTTCACCATGTTGGTCAGGCTGGTCTTGAACTCCTTACCTGAGGTGATCCACCAGCCTTGGCCTCCCAAAGTGTTGGGAAGACAGGCATGAGCTACCATGCCCAGCTATAATACTATACAATTCTTTCCAGCTTCTAAGATGCATCTATACCCATGTGCTCATGCGAAACATCATGCATGACCTTAGGTGGACGAGACAAGCTCCACACTCCCCCTTTTACAGAGGAGAATACTGAAGCCCTGAGAGATGCAGTGAATCTCTCAAGGGTACTCAACTAGAAGGTCCTTAAACCAGGCCTGGAAGCCACGACTGATCTTGAATCAAGGAGGTCCTATCCCTTCTCCTCACTGGAAGCTCTGGCTTGAGAACGAAGTAGCCACTAAGTACAGATTTCTAAAATTTAGCTTATGTTGAAAACTTTTATACCAAACTGCATCTTCTCTGAAAAGAATTGGTCCAAGGCTGTGTGTATTTCAAATAAAAGGAGTTCCAATTTTGTAAACTTTATGAAATGAAACACCCTGGAGCATGTCTCACAAACGAGATTGAATTTACACAAAATCGAGAGACAGGGCTGGGAGACGCTCTCATATTGTGACCTCTGGCAAGCCACTTCCTCACTCAGGAGTTTATTCTCAGCTGTTACAAGGGGGTGGGATCTGATGCTCTCTGGAGTCTTTCTCAGCTCAAAGAAAAACGCTATAATCAATTATCTCTGGGCATTAGGCCAACATTTTTCCATTCTCTCAATAACCCATTGTGAAGGCTTCAAGGGAAGGCAAAGGTATTTGCAGTTCACTCAAAAGAGTCTGTGGTGATTTCCCTCCAGGGCACGCAGGTGGTCTCTGGAGCTGAGTGTCCAGCCAGATAGAGCTGGGGGCTTCGGGGAAGATAGTTTGGTTGCTGCTGAGTCCTTGCAGATACCTGTGAGCCAGGACAATGCATGGACTCCTCAGACACACGTACACAAGCTGCTATTCCCAAACCATCACTTTGCAAGGACTCTGACCCTGGACAACATCCCTTTCTCTTCATCTTCAGAAAGTCATCAATATTGTGATTCTGAGCCATTAATGTAATAATAACTAGCAGGCAATGGGGTGGTCCAGGCAGTACCTTAAGCATCTGTTGGCATACAGGGAGGGAAGCTGAGTGGCCCATTCCCCACGAGCACAGAGCGCTGCATCTCCAGCTCACACAGAATCTTCCCCAGCAGGCAATGCTTCAAGTACATCTTCTGCAGAGCCACCTGGCTGAAGGGGAGAAAATAAATCAGGCCAAAGTTGGGCTGGTGGGAATTTCCAAACGAGAGAGCCCATGTGCTGGGAAGGATGCACTGGACGGAACTTCTCCAGGGTTTGTTCTGAATTGTAATGAGTGGCATGCCAAAGTCAAGATTTTTATTTCTTATTTTTCAAAAGCCGCATTGATGGGAACAAGCTCACAATACAAACAGTGGTGATTGCAATCACTTGCCGTTCCCATGGCAACAGACAAGATTAAAAGGGCAAACAACAATGCTGGAACTCTCTTCAGAGAGTTAAGCGCTCCCGATTTTAATTGCCAGGCAGCACACTGACACATGGAGTTCCTGGCTCCCGGTTTAACGGAATCCAAGCCTCTCCTCAGTTTCTTACTGGAGGCCATTCAGGCTGACCACTTGGGCCCTCACTCCTCCCATCCAGAGCATGAAGCATGAGAAAGTGTCACGTTGCTCTTTGAATACTTCCAGCGATGGGGAGCTCATTCCAACCGTCTGGACATGAGGGCTCAGTAATGGGGCAGTCTTAGCAGTCAGGGGAGAAAACCATAGAGCATGGGCTCAGGCTGCTAAAATAAGAACAAAAAGGCAAAGGTTGATAATAGCATTAATTTTAATCAAATCCATGGTTTATAGAGGCATGGCTCTCAGTGTTCTACCCTTGATTGCAGAGAGACCACACCAATAACTTACCTTCAGCAAAGAATTCCTATGTGTCACACACACAGCGCTGGTCCATCTTTATGTATGACCTCACCTAACCCTCTCAGCAGCCTGCAGACAGCATTATTATAATTCCAGTTTCGCAGATGAGGGGGCTGCAGCTTGGGGAGATTAAGGCCATGGTCACATAACCAGCAGTGGCAGAACCAAGACAGAAACTCAGACCCATTTGACCTCAGAACCCAAGCTTTCGCTACCGTTTTGCCCCTGGAGGAAGGAATCAGCTGGATTTGGAGACAGTTGCCTGGCAGAGGCAGGCAGCAGTGAGAAGGTTATGTCTCAGGGACTCCTGGTGGCATTGCCAAGCTGTTCTCTTTTAGCCTTCCCAAAAGGAAACTCCAGTCTTGGGGCTGCAGGCTCAGCTTGCCTCTCTGCTTGTGGCACCTGCAGGGGGACATTGTTACTGTTGCCTTCTTGAGGTTTTTCTTATTTCCAAGGCTCCAGTTTTGCCAGCTCAAGCTTCCTTCTGCCCTGAGCCATGAGTTCCCTCCTCTCACAGCTGCCTGGCGTTTGATCAGCCTGGCTCAAACAATCTCTGCACGTCTGGGGAGAAGCAGACCTTTGGAAAATCAACACTGAAATAAAACAATAACGAATTCACAAAGAAAATCATGATTCAATAAACCACCCAGAGCATCTAGTCTTTCCAACCCAAGCCAGCCCCAGATAAACAAGGTCTTTTCCCAAACTCCAATCAGTCACTATTTGCCTCTCAACTATTTACTGTGCACCTGCTATGGGCCAGGCACTGGATCTCATCCAAACTGGATGAGATCTGGATCATTCAGAGGGGGATCTGCATGAGGAGAGCGGGCGGGGTGGCCGTCAGCAATCACAGAGCAAGGTAAGCAGTGGCAAATGCTACAAGAGCAGAGCGGGACATCACTGTTGATGTTGAGAGACAAGGAAGATGGCTCTCCTCTTGGGAATCCTGGAAGGCTTCTTGTAGGAGGGGGCCTTCTCACTACTCCCTCACAGAGGCAATATTGACTAAGTCCCCACAGACACTCTGTTAGGGGCTGCGGATATGAGGGTGAACAAAACATGGTCCCTGGCCGGGCGCGGTGGCTCAAGCCTGTAATCCCAGCACTTTGGGAGGCCGAGGCGGGTGGATCACGAGGTCGAGCGATCGAGACCAACCTGGTCAACATGGTGAAACCCCGTCTCTACTAAAAAATACAAAAAATTAGCTGGGCATGGTGGCGCGTGCCTGTAATCCCAGCTACTCAGGAAGCTGAGGCAGGAGAATTGCCTGAACCCAGGAGGCGGAGGTTGCGGTGAGCCGAGATCGCGCCATTGCACTCCAGCCTGGGTAACAAGAGCGAAACTCCGTCTCAAAAAAAAAAAAAAAACATGGTCCCTGAGGGCTGGAACTTATTGTCTGGTGGAGAAAACAGTCATCTATTAAACCTCGCAAAAAGTGCCCTAAAAGGCAAAAAGAGGGCTCTAGGGAAAAGTAAAGCAAAGCAAATGCTCATGTCTTGGGTGCTCGGGAGAACTTCCTAAAAAGACTAGCATTGGGGCTGGGATGGATATGCTGAGGAGGTGCTAGATGGATGAAGTCAATCAGTGGGGTCACACTGGAAACAGGTGGCATGAGCCAATGGGATAATGTAGGATCCCTTGGTGAGAGCACTGTTGACACAGATGTGGGAACGGTCAAAAAAATCAAGAAGGGATAGTGCAGTCCTCTGGGGTTTGTAAAGTAAGGAGCCCCTCCTATCCCTGTGCTGAGAGGAGAGAGCCGCTGAAGGGAACAGCTGGGACCAAAACACACACCCCGCCCAAGGCGACTAGCCGGGGAGAAGCTGGGGAAGCAAACCCTGACCACACTTTTTTCCCACCATTTGATCGCCTGCCAAGGCCTCCCTCTGGCCAAACCCAACTGGAAGCCAGAAAGCACAGGATCCTCCTGATTAGGCTCACAGAGTCAATCTCCCAAGGGGTGGAAGGAAGGAAGTGGACAAGCACGGAGGGGTACATGGATACATCCAGCCCGAAGGGAGGAGTGTGTATTGTCACAGTGACCAGATGCAACAATCTCTGCTCCTCCCCAAAACCCCATTAACATGACTGCGCAGAGAACGAGGAAGGAGAAAGAAGCAGTGGAGAGAGTACAGCAAATGTGAGACAAGCAGGACAGTGATAACTGGCCCAGGAAATGAGAGAGAGCTGAAGCCTCAGTTGCTGCAGAGGGAAGATCAATGGCAAGCAAATGTTAACCCCACCATGCCCCAGGAAGGTTCAGGAATTAGGGACACTCGGTAACATTCAGGGTGTCAACGTTTTGGACCAAGGCTGAAAAAAGACTTTAGTGTCAAGCCCATGTGAGGATGGCTGGGCTCCCAGGTCTCCCCCTTCATCCCCAGCAGTCAGGGGCCTCACTTGTCCTCCCTACAAGGTACAAGCAGATGATTAGGGAATTGGACCAGGAGAGCTCCTGACTCCGGGATACAGGCACATCGGAGGGCCAGTGAGAGGACGGCTGCATCCTGAAGGCTCAGTTCTCCAGCTCCTTCTGCTTGCTTGTTTGCCAGCCAAACACATATCTCCAAACAAAACAATGTATTCTTCGTTTCTGGTAAAATCAAAGGCCCAAGAGAAAAGCCTTACAAGATGCTGAAGTTGAAAACCCCCAAATGGCTGGGCCCCTGATTTTTCATTCTATAGAAAGTCCCTCACCTGTCAACAAGCCTAGCCCATCTGCAGAGAGTCCAACCAACATTTTAGTGTCTCACTTTTAAATATGCATGGGTTGATGAGAATCTCTAGACATTTGGGGAAATTTTTCAATATAAGAGACCAAAACAGACATAGGTAGAAAAAGGAGCTCTGCTTAAGTAGAGCCAATACAGGAAGTAAAAGGAAAACTTCAAAGACCTTATAATTCATATCCTCAGAGAGATAAAAGAAGATATTGTTCCCATGAAACAAGAACAAGATCTCATAAAAGGGAGGCAATCAGAGAATAAGAGCTCTTAGGAATTAAAAATACAGAGGCCAGGTGCGGTGGTTCACACATGTAACCCCAGAACTTTGGGAGGCTGAAGGCGGGCAGATCACCTGAGGTCAGGAGTTCAAGACCAGCCTGGCCACAACATAGTGAAACCCTGTCTTTACTAAAAATACAAAATTTAGCCAGGCATGGTGGTGTGTGCCTGTAATCCCACCTACTCAGGAGGCTGAGGCAGCAGAATTACTTGAACCCAGGAGACAGAGGTTGCAGTGAGCTGAGATTGTGCCACTGCACTCCAGCCTGGGCAAGAGAAGGAGACTCTGTCTCAAAAAAGGAAGGAAGGAAGGAAGGAAGGAAGGAAGGAAGGAAGGAAGGAAGGAAGGAAGGAAGGAAGGAATTAAAAACATGGTATCGGTAATATGAAAATCAGTAGAAAGGTTTGAAAATAAAGTTGAATATATATCCCCTAAACATGACAAGAAAAAAAATGTTCAATAGGAAATAAAGAATATAAAATTTAGAATATCAATCTATAAAAGCCAATATTTAGCTGATAGGAGTTTTAGAGGGAACAGAAAAAAATAAGAAAAATAATCAAATAAATTCTAGAATAAATTTTATCCAAACCAAATGACAGTATTTCCAGATTGAATGGGTTTACTGAAGGCCCATAGCAAGAAAACTAAAAGACCCACCAAAGCATGTCCATGTGTATTAGTTCATTCTCATGCTGCTAACAAAGACATACCCAGGACTCGGTAATTTATAAAGAAAAAGAGGTTTAATGGACTTACAGTAAGATCTAAGAGTGCCAATGCCTGGTCTTCATACTAGGAAAGAAACCGATCATGTTGGAAATTTATAACTCAAGACTGAGTAGCAAAAGCTACACCTGATTCAGAGCAGGCTGAAAATCACCCTAAAAGAAAGCACTGCAATTCCCCTTCCCTGTGTGCTGAGCAGCAGCCTCAGCAGCTGTATCCAGACCTGTGGGTGGCCAGTGCCCTGGGAGGAGAGGTGGGAGAGCTCTAGCTTGGTAAATGGCACATTTCTGGCCATGGGATTGTGTGTGTGCAGTAGTTATTAAATGATTGCAGCTTCTGGCATTACTATTTAGGTAAACCTGTGTCAAGATGCTGTGTTAGTTCAGTGGCCTGATACCACTATTGGACACATAGTTGAATAATTTAGTTGGAATTCGTGTTTGGATCTATGTTAAAGGGTGGTATTTGTCCATTCTTGCATTGCTATAAAGAAATACCTGAGACTGGGTAATTTATAAAGAAAAGTATTCCTTCATACTATACAGGAAGTGTGACTGGGGAGGCCTCAGGAAAGTGTGGTGGAAGGCAAAGGCAGAAGCAGGCTGTCTGAAATGGCTGGAGCAGGAGGAGGACAGAGTGGGGAAGGTGCTCCACACGTTTCAACAACCAGATCTTGTGAGAACTCTATTACGAGAACAGCACCAAATGGATAGTGCTAAATTATTCATGGAGGGTCCGCCTCATGATCCAATCACCTCCCACCAGGCCACACCTCCAACACTGGGGATTACAACTGAACATGAGATTTGGGTGAGGAGACAGATCCAAGCCATATCAAAGGGATACTTTTGTCTTAAACATACCATTTCTTCCATTATATGCTGATTGCCAGGAAGTTCATTCCCAAAAGAAGTACAACGTTTTTTCCTGTAATTCTGTGCTTTTCTCCATGAGAAAAATAAACTTCAGAACTGTCTGAAACAAAATGTTATTATGAATTGGCCACTCGTTAAGATGAAGTGATGATGTGAGGTTTCAGGTTTTATTAACTTAAACCATTTGGTAGATGGATTTCTTTCCTTTTTTTTTTTTTTTTTTTCTATTGAGACAGCCTTGCTCTGTTGCCCAGGCTGGAGTGCAGTGGCTCCATCTCAGCTTACTGCAACCTCTGCCTTCCAGGTTCAAGCAATTATTCTGCCTCAGCCTCCTGAGTAGCTGCAATTACAGGTACCAGCCACCATGCCTGGCTAATTTTTCTCTTTTTGGTAGAGACAGGGTTTCACCATGTTGGCCAGGCTGGTCTGGAACTCCCGACCTTGTGATCTGCCTTCCTTGGCCTCCCAAAGTGCTGGGATTACAGGCATGAGCCAACACACCCATCCTGGATTTTTTTTTATTTTAACAAAAACACAGACCTGTGACCCACTGAGCTTTGCAGAGATGATGAACAGGAGATAACTGAATTTCTTCTTCCACTCTGTTTTCTAGCTTCACATATTTCTTTAAATAGTTCGTGTTTTATTTAGTAATTTTGCTTTTCCTTTACTCAAAACCAGGATAGGCGTTTCTTCCCCCAGTGGATTTTAATGCAGCTGCTGCAGGCTGCAGAATAAAACCCCATTGGAGAAACATGCTCCATTAAAGTAAGATTGAAGCCAAAATTGAAAATTGAAAGCTAATCTTTGTGCACCTTTCACATGGATGCATTTTTTTAAATTGGCAATTTGAAAAAGAATAAAATTGTTTAGAATATACAGTGCAGTGGGGAAAGCAGGTTGGACGGTATTATTGTAATTCTAATTAGATGCATTCCCCTGTTTGAGATATACTTATAGAGCAATCTTAGTTTTAATGGAAAGAAATTCTTATTGATGAATTTGATTACTACTATGGATTCGTACTTGGCTTTGGTGGCTACAGGATGACGCCTGACAAAATGTGAAGTTAGGAATTCAGGCATAGAGTCCTTCTTCCTTGCTACCAGCTGGAACTCTTGTGTCCAGAATGCAGTGGAACTTACTAAGAAATGCTAAATAGTTCTCCATCTATCTATCTCTTTCTAAAGGGAGGATCTTTTTTCCTTTCTAGATACAGGATCTTGCTCTGCCACCCAGGCTGATTATAGTGGCTGTCATAGCTCATTGTAGTCTCAAACTCCTGAGCTCAATCAATCCTCCAGCCTTCTGAGTAGCTAGGACCATAAACATGTGCTATGATGCCTGGCTTTTTTCTTTTTTTTTTTTTTACATATTTATAGAAATGCGGTCTTGCTATGTTGCCCAGGTTGGTCTTGAACTCCCGGCCTGAAATAATGTTACTTTAATTCAGATGTCCTGGGTGGTCCAAAGATAACTGGGAATTAATTTTTCACAATATTAAGAGACTGCTTGGAATTGCACCTGGAAGGCAATGTTGTCATCAGCAAATGGCCCATAACTTACTTATCACAAGGGTACCTGTGTATCCTCATTCTGGAAGTATGGGGTCCTCTATTTGGGATTTAAGTGGCTTTGCTGATCTGATTCTTGGCAACGTGAGTAGGAATATATGGACTGATATGGAAAGTGTCAGTCTTGAATAGTTTGAAAGCCGAGAATCTCATATGTTAGGAAGTAAAATATTTTGTAGGAGACCATTGAAAAATGGTAGGACACAAATGAAGATACAGATATAAGAAGGATGAGAGAGAAAGGCAGAGATGTCATGTTAACTGAAGCATCTGTTAACGTGGCCTATGAAGGAGGTGAAGCCAGATGAGAGATTCACTGCCGGATGAAGCTCAGGCCAAATCCTCCGCCTTAGTTTGCCCCTGGGTGTTGCTGACCTCCAAAAGCTGCAGCTGCAATGGAAACAAATCTGTCAGTGATGTTCCTCTCCATCTGAGGCCTGTTCTTGTGTACCTGAAACCTTTTCCCCCGAGACCATCACCTGGATATACAACCACCATACTGTATTCATTTTCCACAGCTATTCTAACTAATGTCCACAAGTGAGTGTCCTGGCTTAGAACAACACAAGTGTATTATCTTACAGTTCTGGAGCTCAGAGTCCCAAAAGGGGTCTCGCTGGACTAAAATCAAGATGCTGGCAGGGCTGCCTTCCTTTCTGGAAGCTGTAGGGCTGAATCTTTGTGCTTGCTTTTTCCAGCCTGACCACATTTGTTGGCCAAGTCCTTACGTGCTACCATCTCTCTGGTTCTCCTTAACCTCTTCCCCTTTTAAGGACCCTCATGACTATTTTGGATCCATCCAACATATATTCCTACCCTAAGGCCAGCTGATTGGAAAACTTAATTCCAACTGCTACCTTAATTCTCCCTTGCCATATAACCTGCCCTATTTGCAAGTTCTGGGGATTAGGATGTGGGCATCTTTGGGAAGCCAAGATGCTTGTCTACCATGGAGAATTCAATTCCTCAATAATGGGGTCTGGACCACACCTCCCGCAAAGAAGTGGCTGAAGCAGATATGGAGATGGGAAAAAGGATTTCTTGTGGCAGGTCCTATGGATACTATTGACCGGCACAGGTGACTCTACCCATCTAGCTCCTCATCTGAAAGCCTAGCAATGGGATTCACCATGAAGAAAGAAAAACAAGATAGGAAATAGCACATAAAAAGATAAACATGTAAAGAGAGTAAATCCATAAGACAAGGATTTTTAAACCACCCCCAAAGCTTCCTTTCAACACCGTGCCTCCCCATAATCAGGTGTAGAACATTAGACACAAATCAACATTCTTACTTGGCCTCTCTGAGCCTCAGTTTCCACATCCGTATGATGGAGGAATAACACCTGGTATGGCCAGGGTTGCTAGAGATCCCCTAGTAAGAAGGCAACCCCAATGGGTTGAAGAGTTCAGCAGTTTTTGCACTATGTGCTATATTTATTATAGGCATTGACTTAATTGTCCTGATAAGGGCCTTGGTTTCCTCATCTAGAAACTGGGGATAATAGTAATTCTTTACCTCATAGGGTGGGGAGGGCAACTGGCACTTGCTTCTGGTAGATTCCTTCTTTTAAACAAGTCTCCCTCTGATGATCAGTTGCTGCCCAGTTGTGAATTCTCCGTCTCTCACACACACACACTTCCCAGACTCCTTTCCTGTGCCCACAAGCAGGCATGAACTTCACCTTCTGTGGTGGAGCGTCTGAGAGCCCGTTCTCCGCTCCCTTTCATTGGTGAGCTCCTCTAGCCCACAGCCTCCCCTGCTCACCACTCCTCCCTCACCAGTGTCTGCATTCTGCCTTTAGTCTGATGCTAAGGTCCAGATCCCTCCCATGCCAACATGAGAGCTACATGGCTTTGTAGCTCTCATTCTTCCTCACTTTCTCATATGTTTGACTTAGCAAAAGGCCACCTTCTCCTCCAGGTAAGACCAAACTGGGTCTTTAGCCTGACCAAGCTCCCCACTGGATTCTGAACTCCAGTGAGATCAAGACACAATCTGTCTCTCCCCGACCTCCATAAACTCAGGGCTTCGGACCTGGAACACAGCAGGCTTTTAGCACTGCCCAACATGAATGAAGAGACAAATGGATTCATTCACTCATTCATCACTCCCGGCCGGGTGGGTGTGGTGGCTCACACTTGTAATCCCAGCACTTTGGGACGCCGAGATGGGCAGATTACCTTAGGTCAGGAGTTGAAGATCAGCCTGGCCAACATGGTGAAACCCTGCCTGTACTAAAAATACAAAAATTAGCCAGGCATGGTGGTGGGCGCCTGTAATCCCAGCTACTCGGGAGGCTGAGGCAGGAGAATCGCTTGAACCTGGGAGGCTGAGGTTGCAGTGAGCCAAGATCTCGCCACTGCACTCCAGCCTGGGCAACAGAGCAAGGTTCCATTTCAAAAAAAAAAAAAATTATCACTCCCTATAGCGGGGCTGATAAAATTCCACTCTGGTTCCCCTGGGTGAGTGAGATATTGAGAGACCACCACGTGCTGGTGAGGAGAGCTAGCCAATCATGGAGCAGGCAGCTCTGTGAGATCCCATCAGGGACCTCCAGGCCCCATCTGTCCAATGCCCATCCTGTGAATGACCCACACATGTGGGGATGATTACTCATAAAGAAGGGGCCAAGAGTAATAGGAGCTGCATTTGCTCTGCCACAGACCTGCTGTGTGACCTTGGGAGAGGCCCATCTCCTACAGGGCCTGAGTCTCCTCTCCCTAAGGACCCAAGGCGGGCAGGCTGCCCACTTGGTTCTATGGGTGTTTTCCTTACTTAAAGGCTCAGGGCTTGAACTGACCAGGGGAATTCTCAGCCAGATCACAGTCCCTGGAAAGTGGTGGGAAAGCAGGTGTTTAGAGGAAAGGATCAAGGTGGGCACCCTAAGACCCCACACCCAAGGAACACCAGAGTTTAGACTATATCCAGCATGTTCCCTCCTCACAGTCGGGAGGGAAAAGGCCTCCTGGTGTCAGGCCAGAGAGGAAGTCAGGTCATTTTTACTATTCCGAAGAACAGAGAAGTGGGCCGTGGTCTTACAGACTGGAGTAAGATGGGGAGGCTCTGGCTGCTGACCTCATCCCTTTACCTACAAGAGCTGCATCTGGTTTTATCCTGAATTACCCAAGAGCAACCACATCTTTCTACAAAGAAGAGTCACAGTGCTCAAATGCAAACTGCAATCCCAGCTTTGGCGTATCAGACTCCAGAGGAGCCCCTTGCATTCTGCGTGTACCCACTGTACATGTGGGTGTGTTGCCAGCCCAGATAATCCCGTTCTGCTATTGGAATCTATGCCCTCATAGGAAGAACATCTCCCAGGCTATCCTACCATATCCTCAAGTAAAAGAGCAGCACTCCATGACCTCGAATGCCAGTATTCATCACGGCACACCAACTACTGTAACCAACCACACGAAAGATCTCAAAGAAAGATTGTATTGGCTGGAAATAGTACAGGCTTTTCTCTGATTCATGTAACAGTTTTAAGAGTAGACCCTCGGTAATCTCAGCACTTTGGGAGGCTATGGCTGGCAGATCACCTGAGGTCAGGAGTTCGAGACCAGCCTGGTCAACATGGTGAAACCCCGTCTCTACTAAAAATACCAAAAAATTTAAAAAAAAAATAGCCAGACTTGGTGGTGGGCACCTGTAATCCCAGCTACTAGGAAGGCTGAGGCAGGAGAATCACTTGAACCCAGGAGGCAGAAGTTGCAGTGAGCGGAGATTGTGCCACTGCACTCCAGCCTGGGCAGCAGAGCAAGACCCCATCTCAAAAAGAAAAATGAGTAGACCCTAGGGTGTCCAGGCTCCCTCCATGCTAAGGTTCCACCATCTCATACAAAGGGCTTCACTGACACTTTGGCATTGTCCGTCACCAGGTAGGAAGGAATCGTGCAAAGGGCTGCTGGAGCTAAGCCTTAAGTGGCATGCCTCACTTCCACACCCATTCTGCCTGCTGGTGCTCAGGTTCAGGGCCCCCCTAACTTCAAGGGAGCTGGGAAACACAGGGCAGCTCTGTCCAGGCATAAAAGAAAATGGCTGGGGCCAGGTGCAATGGCTCTTGCCTGTAATCCCAGCATTTTGGGAAGCTGAGACAGGTGGATCACAAGGTCAGGAGATCTAGACCATCCTGGTCAACACAGTGAAACCCCATCTCTACTAAAGACAAAAAAAATTAGCCAGGCATGATGGTGAGTGCCCGTATTCTTCCAGCTACTCAGGAGGCTGAGGCAGAGTCACACGAACCTGGGAGGCAGAGGTTGCAGTGAGCCATGATCATACTACTGCACTCACGCCTGGGCGACAGAGTGAGACTCTGTCTAAAAAAAAGAAAAGAAAGAAAAAGAAAATGGCTGTGCTGACCATTTATCTAGTCCATTGCAAGCTTCCTTCCACCATAGTTCCAGGTTCTCAAGCCGCTGTGGTTTTTTCTGTTTTTTGCTTTTTCACCGTCTTGGCCAGGCTGGCCTTGAACTCTTGACCTCATCATCTACCCGCCTCAGCCTCCGAAAGTGCTGGGATTACAGGTGTGAGCCACTGCACCCAGCCCTCAAGCTGCTTTTAACTCTCCCTAGGAATAACCAAGTTTATTTACTCATCCTCCATAATGGGGGCTCCTCGCTAAGGGAAGAAAGCAATTAAGTGGTACACCCCAAGAGATCCCCATCTCTAAATCCCTAGCTAATCCTCCATTCCCATGCCGGCAGCTTTCCTGGGAAGCTGCTTCCACACACTGTCAAAAATTGGTTCCCATTGAGGGCAGCTGTTCTTAAATTAACCAAAACAAGGTTTAGAGGGGAAGAAACATTTGGAGAGACAGCTGATGGCTTCATTGAATCAGAGGAAGCCACTTTGCTGCTGCTATCCCGCTGCCAAGCCTCTGCTCCCAATGGGCCAAAGGACATCTTTCATGTTCCTTCCTCAGATCTGAACCTGGGGCCGTTTGCAAGTCCTAGAGATAGGGGCTTCTGATGCTGGCCCCAGGAAATGACTGGGCAGCCCCGAGGGGCCAGCCAAAGATGCAACATCCCAGAAAAAGAAAAAGGCATTTCTAAGAGACAAATGCAAAACTGTCAGCAGGATGAGTACAAAGTTTTGAGATCAGTGTCACTTGTCTTGCTTGGAATTCCCCAAAGGGGTCCTGAAAAGTAGCTGTGAAAGAACTGAAGACTCAGTGTTGGCCGTTTGCAATATTTATTACAAAAAAAAAAAGAGGACGTTCATGAAAGGTCGCACTGTTCACATTGACACAGAATATGCAGCAGGCTCCCCGAGGCTAGGCATCCCTTACTCCCACACTGGCAGGAGCTGCCAGGGCTACAAGAAGGCTGTGAAAATTCACTCTCATCTACAGCCGGGAAGTGGGGTTTCTGCCAGAACACAGAGGGCACCTGAACATGGGGCTCCCAGAAGGTAAAGGTAAGGCCAGGACTGCTGGGGTGCGGCCAAGGGGCGTGCAGAAGTGACCCTAGGGTGGCAGTATGCATAATGATCATAGGATTAGAAGCCACTGGAGTGTACTGTCATGCTCAGCCTTTCAAGGGACCTTATGTCCATTGACTCACTTTTTTTTTTTTTTTGAGAAGGCGTTTGCTCTTGATGCCCAAGCTAGAGTGCAATGGCACGATCTCCGCTCACTGCAATTTCTGCCTCCCAGGTTCAAGCAATTCTCCTGCCTCAGCCTCCCAAGTAGCTGGGATTACAGGCACCCACCACCACACCTGGCTAATTTTTTGTATTTTTAGTAGAAATGGGGTTTCTCCACGTTGGTCAGAATGATCTCAAACTCCCGACCTCAGGTGATCTGCCCACCTCAGCCTCCCAAAATGCTGGAATTATAGGCATGAGCCACCGCACGCCACCATTGATTCATTTAATCCTCTGACAACCCATTGAGGTAGCAACAGTTATGATCTCTATTATCCAGATGAGGAAACTATTGCTCAGAGAGGTTAAGTAACTTGCACAAAAGCACATAGCCGGTGAGCAGTCAAACAGGTTAGGAATTCAAGCCCACCTGACTCCATAGCCCTTTCTGTTAGCCTTCATTCTATTTTGACCTCTGATGTGGCCTTAGAGATAACAGGACAGGTACCTCCGAGATCATCTCTGAGGAGAACACTGAGTAGTCATTATCACCAATGAGCAACAGCCACAGTCAGCTTTAATTTGACAACCAAACTGATGATAGCAATGACCTCGATGACTCATGCAAGAGGACCACTGAGGGGCTGGGCACAGTGGCTCACACCTGTAACCCCAGCACTTTTGGAGGCCAAGTTGGGTGGATCACCTGAGGTCAGGAGTTCGAGACCAGCCTGGCCAAAAAAACAAAATGCCATCTCTACAAAAAATGTAAAAATTAGTCAGGCATGGTGGCATGTGCTGTAAACCCAGCTACTCAGGAGGCTGAAGCAGGAGAATCACTTGAACCTGGGAGGCAGACATTGCAGTGAGCTGAGGTCACGCCATTGCACTCCAGTCTGGATGACAGAGCAAGACTCCATCTCAAAAATGGAGGAGGAGGCAGAAGAGTCAGAGAAGGACATGTGACAGCAAAAACAGAGGCTGGAGCGATGTGGCCATGAGCCAAGGCATGCAGGAGCCTCTAAAAGCTGGGAAAGGCAAGGAATGATTTCCCCCCCAGAGCCTCCAGAAGGAATGCAGTCCTGCCCACAGGACTAAAGTCAACCACTCATTGATTCCAGTCCCATATGACCCAGTTCAGACGTCTGAACTCCAGAAATGTAAAATAATAAATGTGTGTTTATATATTTGTTATAGCAGCAATAAGAAACCAGTGCAGGCCAGGCGCAGTGGCTCACACCTATAATCCTAGCACTATGGGAAGCCGAGGCGGGCAGATCACCGAAGGTCAGGAGTTTGAGACCAGCCCGACTCACATGGTGAAACCCCATCTCTACTAAAAACACAAAATTAGCCAGGAGTGGTATCACATGCCTGTAATCCCATTTACTAGGGAAGTTGAGGCAGGAGGATCGCATGAACTGAGGAGACAGAGGGTGCAGTGAGCCAAGATTGTGCCATTGCACTCCAGACTGGGTAACAAGAGCAAAACTCGGAAAGAAGGAAGGAAAGGGGGAGGGAGGGAACAAACTAGTGCAGTGAGGGCAGGGCTGCCCGACAGAAGAGGAGCATATTAAACAGTCAGGACAGAAGACCCCCCCACCTACCCAAGGAAGAAAGCTGAAGGAACAAAAGCCCTGACCTCACTCTCCTCCAGCCCCTAATCTCCTATTGGGGCTTCCATGAGAAGAACCCACTGGAAGCCAGAGGGAGCCATTGGTGTATCATCTACATGATCATCTTCCAGAGCAGAGTGCAGGAAGGAGGGTGGAGAGTGGATTGAAGAGACCAGCAGGAGACAATCAGCACAGCAGGGCAACTTGACTGAACTCTTCACTGGCTAATGTATTAATTATCCAAGAGGTAATGGCTATAGGGGAGTCCTGAGCCGGCTCCCAAGAAGGAGGAGCAGGACTCTGCACTCCAGCTGGAAATTAAGACTCACGCTACCCTCAGGACAGAATCCAAGAAGACAGACACAGATCTGGGGCACAGTGGATGAAAATCCCCCCAGAGCTTCCCGGGAAAGGGGTCCTTCAAGAGCCTAATAGACATGCTGGAGGCCAGCCAGCAGAGTGACCAACCTAGAGACCACCACCCCTCATCCTGTCTTAACCACCCAATCCCAGCCCTGGCCATCCCTCCTCAATGCCATGCCATTCACTGATGAGATTCTGCTGGTTAGAAAGAAAGACCAGGCTTCCAGGCATCAACTGGGCTGGCCATTGCTCCTAGTTTGGGCTCTAGCCAGCTGATATTGTCCAGTGTCAGATCTGGACATCCTCAGGCCCTGCCCTCAGAAACTAACATTCACAGATCAACTTAGCTCAAACACAGCCTCAACACTAGCCAATATGGCGACTGCAAATTAGAAAAAGGTACCCCCTTCCTCAAAACACTTTCCTGCCATCTATTGGGAACTTGTAGTAACCACACATATCTAAGATAGATGACGTTGAAATTGCAGGAGTAAGGGGTGGGAGATACAATGCTGGAATTATTCAGTGCACAACCTGCACAACTGTAAGTGGCTGCTAATCCCAAACTTCCTCCACCACATTCTGGGAGCTCCACTGCACCAGCATCTTACATGAGCCTCTTCTCTTCCAAGGCTGCTCTCTTGCCTGGACTATTGCAGGAGTCTCCAAATTGATCTCCCTCTTTCAGTACAGCCTTACACGTGCCCCAGAGACATCTCTCTAGAATATTCGTCTGACCATGCCCCTTACCAGAGGAAGCCCTTCAGACGCCCCTCACTGGCATTCAAGATCCCCTGGATCTGGTCCCGTTCAATCTTGGCAGCCTTTTCTCCCATGACTCTTGTCGCATACAGGTTCATACTGGCCTCTAGGCTCTCTCTCAGCCCTACCCTGGTTACAGACTCACTGCATATTCAGTGCCTGCGCTGGCCTTCAACCCATGTCCCAGGCAGGACAAATCCCAGGTCAGATGCCAGTAGCCCCCTCCCAAGTGAGGGCTGGGCAATGTGAGATGCCATTCTGGTCTAACTGCAACTCCCAGCCTCACACTTTTTACCTCTTCTCCTGTCTGGGCCACTCCCATTCATCAGGGACAATGAGCCCCATCTGCAGAGGCTGAGTATCTTTCCTGAGCCCCCCTGTGCAGGCTCCCATAGGTGGAAGAAGGAATTTCCCCACAATAAGGAGGGCCAGTCCCCAGGTGTGCTCTCTCTGGGCTGGGCAAGAGTGGCAGTAGGCACCAGGGCTACAGTGTTCTGAGGACCATCAGTCACTCCTCTTGCTCAGATGACCGCAACCTCAGTGCCTCGGTTCCAATTACCCAGAGAGAGGCTCGCTGTGGCTGCACAATTAATACTCTAATTGGGGGTCACTCTAACTCCAGCAGTCCTTCAGGGAGTGTTGGGAGGTAGAGAATTGACATGAGGGGGAAGACAGGGACTATGGGGTACAGGCTAATCATCGCTGGGGTTGCAGATGCTGCCCTGGGAGGGCCTTTTCCCAGTGTGGGAAACCAGGGCCAACCCGTGGTGTTCAAGACCTGGGAAAAAAGAGATGAAATACCTATCTATATCAGAAATTTGAGTCACCCCAAATTCAGCACCTCCCACCATGCTGGTTACCTAGTCTTGTACAACCCCTTTGAAAGAAATACTACCCTGGCCAACAGGAGCAATCCACTCTTAGGCTTCCCTCCTGGAACCAGTGTCTGGCTGTAGGGCCATGGGATGGCCCTATGGGTATGCACCCTGGCTCTCCCCAACTGGTTGACCCCACAGTGGAGGGTGGGAAGGGGTTGGAGGGATAGAGGATAAGACAGTGCCCCTAAGAACAAGGAACAAACCAGGACTGTTTGGGGTTGAGTCGTGTCTTCCCCCCAAAAGATATGTTGAAGTCCTAACCCCTAGATCCTCAGGATGTGATCTTATACAGGAACAGCGTATTTGCAGAGATAATCAAGTTAAAATGAGGCATTTGGGGATAGGTGCTAATGCAATATGTGTCCTTATGGCCGGGTGCAGTGGTTCACACCTGTAATCCCAGCACTTTGGGAGGCCAAGGCAGGTGGATCACAAAGTCAAGAGATCAAGACCAACCTGGCCAACATGGTGAAACCCCATCTCTACTAAAAGTACGAAATATGAGCTGGGCATGGTGGTGCACACCTGTAATCCCAGCTACTCGGGAGGTTGAGGTGGAAGAATCACTTGAACCTGGGAGGCAGAGGTTGCAGTGAGCTGAGATCGCGACATTGCACTCCAGCCTGGGCAACAGAGCAAGACTCCATCTCGAAGAAAAAAAGAAATCTGGGGGGGAAGCGGGGGAAGATGGCGTCGTAGGAGCAACTCAGGATTGCAGCTCTCAGTGAAGGTGCAGAGGGTGAGTGCAAGCTGCATTTCCAGATGGATCTTTGTTGCCCACAGAATGGGGAAATTCCCAGGTGTAGGAGAGACACGGGATGCCAGCGCAGCCCTTTTGGCTGGCGTGGCCATTTCGGCTGGTGCCACAGCACAGCAGCACTCTGCACAAAACACACTGGTCTGGGTGCCCTGTTAAACTTGCAATTTGAGATTTGGGGGGCAGATTAGCATATCCATCTGATTAAACAGGACTTGGAAAGTGAGCCAGACCAGGAGATTCCTGGGAAGTGGCATTTGAGCCGGCGCAGGGGGTCGCTGCATGGGAAATCACACAGATCCCGGTGCCCTATCAGCAGGCAACTGAAACACCTGGGAGAGAGTCAACCATTCAACTTAAAAAAAAAAAAAGAGGGCTCTGAGGCAGGGAGCCAGGTGATCAGGCTTGGCGGGTCCCACCCCCACAGGGACAAACAAAACGGCGATTCAAAACACTAGGGGTTGAGAGTTTCACTGCAGGCACAGCTGAACCCAGGACGGTGCAGCTCGGTGAAGGAGGGGCATCCGTCATTACCGAGGCATACCACCCCTACTGAGGTACACTCCCATTGCTGATGCAGCCTGCCATTGCTGAGGCAACCCGCCATAACAGAGAGAGTCACCAATACAGAGGCAGGCCACCATCACCACAGCGGTTTTAACCACA
Organism: Callithrix jacchus; assembly: GCF_049354715.1. NCBI lineage: Eukaryota > Metazoa > Chordata > Mammalia > Primates > Cebidae > Callithrix > Callithrix jacchus. Next base: position 107,969,195 of record NC_133506.1, read on the forward strand.
CCCATATAAACAGGATTACAGGAAATTACACTCGGCAGCAGGGTGGAGCCCACAGCAACAGGGCGGACCCCACGGCAGCAGGGCAGAGCCTTAGCAGGCAAATAGCGACTAGACTGCCTCCTAGCTGGGCAAGACAGTCCAACGGACACTCATAAATAAAGCCCTAACTCCCCAACACAGAGCATCTGAGGAAAAAAAGGGGTTTTATGAGTTCTGCTGCAGCAGACTTAAACGTACCTGCCTAACAGCCCTGAATGAACAACGGAGCTCACAGCTCAGCACTTGAGCTCCTATAAAGTACAGACTGTCTCCTCAAGCAGCTCCCTGACCCCCGGATATCCAAAGAGTCACCTCAAAAAGGACTGATCAGACTGACATTTGGCGGGCATTATTCTGGGACAAAGATAGCAGAAGAAGAAACTGGTAGCATCCCTCACTGTTCCACAGCTGCTACGGGTGTACCCCAGACAAGAGGGGCCTGGAGTGGACCTCAGCAGTCTTACAGCAGAGGGACTAGACTGTTAGAAGGAAAACAAAGAAACAGAAATATTTCATCATCAACAATCTGGGTGTCCACTCAGAGAACCAATCGAAAAGTCAGCAACTACTCAGACCACAGGTAGATAAATCCACAAAGATGGGAAGAAACCAGTACAAAAAGGAGGAAAACACCCGAAACCAAAACACCTCGCCTCCTACAAAGGACCAAAACTCCTCACCAGCAAGGGAACAAAGCTGGAAGGAGAATGAGTGTGATGAAATGATGGAATCAGACTTCAGAAGGTGGGTAATGAGAAACTTCCATGAGCTAAAAGAACATGTTCTAAATCAATGCAAAGAAACTAAGAACCTTGAAAAAAGATTCAAGGAAATGATAACAAGAATGGACAACTTAGAGAGGAATATGAGTGAATTGAAGAAGCTGAAAAACACAACATGAGAACTTCGCAAAGCATGCACAAGTTTCAACAGGGCAGAAGAAAGGATATCAGAAGTCGAAAATCAACTCAATGAAATAAAACGAGAAGGCAAGATTAGAGAAAAAAAACGCAAAAAGGAACAAACAAAGTCTCCAAGAAATGTGGGACTATGTGAAAAGACCTAATCTACGTTTGATAGGTGTACTTGAATATGACGAAGAGAATGAATCCAAGCTGGAAAATACTCTTCAGGAAAACTTCCCCAACCTAGCAAGACAGACCAATATTCAAGTCCAGGAAATACACAGAACACCACAAAGATATTCCGCAAGAAGACCAACCCCAAGGCACATAATCGTCAGATTCAACAGGGTTGAAATGAAGGAGAAAATGCTAAGGGCAGCCAGAGAGAAAGGTTGGGATACCCACAAAGGGAAGCCCATCAGACTCACAGCAGATCTCTCAGCAGAAACTCTACAAGCCAGAAGAGAGTGGGGGCCAATATTCGACATCCTTAAAGAAAAGAACTTTCAACCCAGAATTACATATCCAGCCAAACTGAGCTTCATAAGTGAAGGAAAAATAAAATCCTTTGCGAACAAGCAAGTACTCAGAGATTTTGTCACCACCAGGCCTGCTTTACAAGAGCTCCTGAAAGAGGCACTACACATAGAAAGGAACAACCAGTACCAGCCATTCCAAAAACACACTAAATACTAAAGAGCATCAACAAAATGAAGAATCTGCATCAACTAACGGGCAAAAGAGCCAGCTAGCATCAAAATGGCAGTATCAAATTCATCCATAACAATATTAACCCTAAATGTAAATGGGCTAAATGCACCAATCAAAAGACACAGACTGGCAAATTGGATAAAAAAACAAAACCCATCAGTGTGCTATATCCAGGAAACCCATCTCACATGCAAGGATACACAAAGGCTCAAAATAAAGGGATGGAGGAAGATTTACCAAGCAAATGGAGAGCAAAAAAAAAGCAGGAGTTGCCATTCTTGTCTCTGATAAAATGGACTTTAAAGCAACAAAGATCAAAAGAGACAAAGAAAGTCATTACATAATGGTAAAAGGATCGATACAACAAGAAGAGCTAACGATCCTAAATATATATGGACCCAATACAGGAACAGCCAGATATATAAGGCAAGTTCTTAACGACTTACAAAGAGACTTAGACTCCCACACAATAATAGTGGGAGACTTTAACACTCCACTGTCAATATTAGACAGATCGACCAGACAGAAAATGAACAAAAATATCCAGAGCTTGAACTCAGACCTGGAGCAAGCAAACCTGATGATAGACATTTACAGAACTCTCCACCCCAAATCCGCAGAATATACATTCTTCTCAGCACCACATCACACCTACTCTAAAATTGACCACATAATTGGAAGTAAAGCACTCCTCAGCAAATGCAAAACAACTGAAATCATAAAAAACAGTCTCTCAGACCATAGTGCAATCAAGTGAGAACTCAGAATTCAGAAACTAACTCAGAACTACACAACTTCATGGAAACTGAACAACTGGCTCTTGAATGTTGATTAAATAAACAATGAAATGAAGGCAGAAATAAAGATGTTCTTCAAAACCAGCGAGAACGAAGACACAACATACCAGAATCTCTGGCACACATTTAAAGCAGTCTCCAGAGGAAAATATATAGCAATAAGTGCCCATATAAGAAGAGTGGAGAGATCCAAAATTGACACCCTATCATCAAAATTGAAAGAGCTAGAGGAGCAAGATCAAAAAAACTCAAAACCTAGCAGAAAACAAGAAATAACTAAGATCAGAGCAGAACTGAAGGAGATAGAGACACGAAAAACCCTTCAAAAAATCAATATATCTGAGAGCTGGTTTTTTGAAAACATCAACAAAATAGACCACTAGCCAGATTGATAAAAAAGAAAAAGAGAACAACCAAATAGATGCAATAAAAAACGATAAAGGGGAAATCACCACAGATTCCACAGAAATTCAAACCATCATCAGAGAATATTACAAACAACTCTATGCACATAAACTAGTAAATCTGGAAGAAATGGATAAATTCCTGGACACCTGTGTTCTCTCAAGCCTAAACCAGGAGGAAGCTGAAACTATGAATAGACCAATAACAAGGTCAGAAGTCGAGGCAGCAATTAAGAGCCTACCATACAAAAAAATCCCAGGTCCAGATGGGTTCACAGCCAAATTCTACCAGACACACAAAGAGGAGCTGGTACCATTCCTTCTAAAACTATTCCAAATAATCCAAAAAGAGGGAATCCTTCCCAGATCATTTTATGAGACCAACATCATCCTGATACCAAAACCCGGCAGAGACTCAACAAGAAAGGAAACTTCAGGCCAATATCCATGATGAACATAGATGCAAAAATCTTCAATAAAATACTGGCAAGCCAATTGCAACAGCACATCAAAAAGCTTATCCATCATGATCAAGTAGGATTCATCCCAGGGATGCAAGGCTGCTTCAACATACGCAAGTCTATAAACGTAATTCACCACATAAACAGAACCAAAAACAAAAACCACATGGTTATCTCAATTGATGTAGAGAAGGCCTTTGACAAAATTCAACAGCCCTCTATGCTAAAAACCCTCAATAAACTAGGTATTGATAGAACGTATCTCAAAGTAATAAAAGCTATTTACGACAAACCAACACCCAATATCATACTGAAAGGGCAAAAACTGGAAGCATTTCCTTTGAAATTCGGCACTAGACAAGGATGCCCTCTCTCACCACTCCTATTCAATATAGTACTGGAAGTTCTAGCCAGAGCTATCAGGCAAGAAAAAAAAATAAAGGGTGTTCAAATAGGAAAGGTGGAAGCCAAATTGTCTTCGTTTGCAGATGACATGATAGTATACCTAGAAGACCCCATCACCTCAGCCAAAAAACTCCTGAAACTGATAAGCAACTTCAGCAAAGTCTCAGGATATAAAATCAATGTGCAAAAATCACAAGCATTCCTATACACCAATAACAGACTTAAAGAAAGCCAAATCAAGAACAAACTGCCATTCACAATTGCTACAAAGAGAATAAAATACCTAGGAATACAACTTACAAGGAATGTAAGGGACCTCTTCAAGGAAAACTACAAACCACTGCTCAACGAAATAAGAGAGGACACAAACAGATGGAGAAACATTCCATGTTCATGGTTAGAAAGAATCAATATTGTTAAAATGGCTATACTGCCCAGAGTAATTTACAGAATCAGCGCTATCCCTATCAAGCTACCATTGACTTTCTTCACAGAACTGGAAAAAACCACCATGAACTTCATATGGAACCAAATGAGAGCCCACATATCCAAGTCAATTCTAAGCAAAAAGAACACAGCAGGAGACATCAAACTACTGGACTTCAAGCTATACTACAAGGCTACAGTAATCAAAACAGCATGGTACTGGTACCAAAACAGAGATATAGACTGATGGAACAGAACAGAGGCATCGGAGGCAACACAACATATCTACAACCATACAATCTTGGATAAACCTGACAAAAACAAGTTATGGGGAAAGGATTCCCTGTTTAATAAATGGTGTTGGGAAAACTGGCTAGCCATGTGCAGAAAGCAGAAACTGGACCCCTTCCTGACACCTTACGCTAAAATTAACTTCAGATGGATTAAAGACTTAAACATAAGACCCAACACCATAAAAATCCTAGAAGAAAATCTAGGCAAAACCATTCAGGACATAGGAGTAGGCAAGGACTTCATGACCAAAACACCAAAAGCATTGGCAATGAAAGCCAAAATAGACAAATGGGACCTAATCAAACTCCACAGCTTCTGCACAGCAAAAGAAACAGTCACTAGAGTGAATCAGCAACCAACAGAATGGGAAAAAATTTTTGCAGTTTACCCATCTGACAAAGGGCTGATATCCAGAATTTACAAAGAACTCAAACAGATTTACAAGAAAAAAAACAAACAAGCTCATCCAAAAATGGGCAAAGGATATGAACAGACACTTTACAAAAGAAGACATACATGAGGCCAACAAACATATGAAAAAATGCTCATCATCACTGGTCATTAGAGAAATGCAAATCAAAACCACATTGAGATACCATCTCACGCCAGTTAGAATGGCGATCATTAAAAAATTTGGAGACAACAGATGCTGGAGAGGATGTGAAGACATAGGAACACTTTTACACTGCTGGTGGGAGTGTAAACTAGTTCAACCATTGTGGAAGACAGTGTGGCGATTCCTCAAGGCCTTAGAAATAGAAATTCCATTTGACCCAGCAATCCCATTACTGGGTATATACCAAAGGACTATAAATCATTCTACTATAAGGACACATGCACACGAATGTTCATTGCAGCACTGTTTACAATAGCAAAGACCTGGAACCAACCCAAATGCCCATCGATGAGAGACTGGACAAGGAAAATGTGGCACATATACACCATGGAATATTATGCAGCAATCAAAAATGATGAGTTCATGTCATTTGTAGAGACATGGATGAATCTGGAGAACATCATTCTCAGCAAACTGACACAAGAACAGAAAATGAAATACCGCATATTCTCACTCATAGGTGGGTGATGAACAATGAGAACACATGGACACAGGGAAGGGAGTACTACACACTGGGGTCTATTGGGGGGAATAGGGGAGGGACAGTGTTGGGGGAGCTGGGGAGGGATAGCATGGGGAGAAATGCCAGATGTGGGTAAAGGGGAGGAAGGCAGCAAAACACACTGCCATGTGTGTACCTATGCAACTATCTTGCATGTTCTGCACATGTACCCCAAAACCTAAAATGCAATAAAAAAAAAAGAAAGAAAGCAAGCTGGGCACAAAGACAGTCACAGAAGGAAGACAATGTAAGTAGACATAGGGCGAAGGTGGCCATCTACAAGCCAGGGCATGCCTGCAGCTACCTGAGGACAGGAGAAAGGCCAGGACAGACTCTTCCCTGGAGTCTTCAGAGAGAGTGCAGCCCTGGCAACGCCTTGATTTCAGACTTCCTGTCTCCAATGCTGTGAGACAAGAAGCTTCTCAGTTTGTGGCTCTGTGACTGCAGCCCTAGGGCACTAAGACAAGGGCCCACCCAAGTCTCAGTCTGGTCTTGGGGCTCCCTGGCCACAGGGCACTAGGACCCCTGTCCAGGCCCAGGCGCCTAGAAAAGGCACTTAGAAAATGTCAAGGAAGGGCCGGGCACAGTGGTTCATGCCTGTAATCCCAGCACTTTGGGAAGCTGAGGCAACTGGATCACCTGAGGTCAGGAGTTTAAGAGCAGCCTGGCCAACGTTGTGAAACCCATCTCTACTCAAGCGCCTCCCCGTCTCTACTCATGCTTCTCCCGGTCTCTACTCATGCTCCTCCCCATCTCTACTCATGCTCCTCCCCATCTCTACTCATGCTCCTCCCCTATCTCTACTCATGCTCCTCCCCATCTCTACTCATGCTCCTCCCCATCTCACTCATGCTCTTCCCCATCTCACTCATGCTCCTCCCCCATCTCATGCTCCTCCCCCGTCTCTACTCATGCTCCTCCAGTGCCCTGGGCCCTCCACAGACCTCTCATCCCACCTGCAATGGTGGGAACTATGCTGACTGTGGCTTTCTTCATCCCACCAAGATTATGATTAATGCCCCTCAGCTGAAGACCATCAGATCACACTTCTGGTTGAACCCACTGGACTCACGGGCCCTTGTAGTGAGAGAACACACATCATGGCAACTGTGGGCGTCCCAGTAAGAGAGTACTAGGAAGAACCTGTTATAGGACTGGGCTGATGTTATATGGCCTGGGAGAGAGTTTAAGGGAACAGGGCTTTGCTCTCGGTGAAATATTGTCAAGAAATAGGGATAACTGACTGGCGATCTTAATAGATCTTATCTAGGTGGAGGAAGACCAGCCCACAGCTGAAGTTGCCATTAGTGAAGAAGCTTATTAGTTTCCCCATCTGCACTATAAGATACTGAACTAGACAATTTCTTTTTTTTTTTTTTTTTTGAGACAGAGTCTCGCTCTCTCACCCAGGCTGGAGTGCAATGACATGATCTCAGCTCACTGCAACCTCCACCTCCCAAGTTCAAGCTATTCTCCTGCCTCAGCCTCCTGAGTAGCTGGGATTACAGGCACACACCACCACAACCAGCTAATTCTTTTGTATTTTTACTAGAGATGGGGTTTCACCATGTTGGCCAGGCTGGTCCTGAATGTCTGACCTCGTGATCAGCCCACCTCGGCCTCCCAAAGTGCTGGGATTACAGGTGTGAGCCTGCGCCCAGCCAAACTAGACAATTTCTGAAAGCCCTTGCCCTTGTAAGAATTGCAACATGTTTTTCAGAAAGAAATGGATTCATTCAGTCAATATTTCTGAACCCCCAGAATGGGTCGGGCATAATTCTAGCTACTGAGGATACAGCAGTGAACAAAGAAGGCAAAATCCTCTGCCCTCCAAAGACTGTCACGCTCAGTAAGAGCTGCCAGCCCCAAGACTGCTGAGAAAAGACAAATGCTCCACTTCATCTTCAAGTGATATTTTTATTGGTGGCAAGAGGAAAGGCAAAATTCTTTGTTCATCAGATTCTCGAACTAATGAGAATACCTGAAGTAATGGAGCAATTGTAATTAGGCCAGGAACTCTGTAGACTTGAAACCACCATAAACAAGAATGCAGGTTTACCTAACCTTTCCACTAAAACCTCAAGTGGGAGAGGAACAGAGAAAGAGGCCGAGCAGGGCACAGTCCCCCTATCCCGAGCACTCAGAGGTGGTCAAGCTGACCCCTCACTCATGGACCGTTCAATCAAGGTGAAATTCGAGATGGGCTCTCCCGGTACAAAACTTGGCAAGCCCAGGGAGGAAGATTAAAAACCAGCATGCAAGCCAGGTGCGGTAGCTCATGCCTGTAATCCCAGCACTTTGAGAGATGAGGAGCACAGATCATGAGTCAAGAGATCAAGATCATCCTGGCCAACATGGTGAAAAACCATCTGTACTAAAAATACAAAAATTAGCCAGGCATGGTGGCAGGTGCCTGTAGCCTCAACTACTCAGAGTGCTGAGGCAGGAGAATCGATTGAACCTGGGAGGCAGAGGTCGCAGTGAGCCGAGATCCTGACACTGCACTCCAGCCTGGTGAGAGTGAGACTCCATCTCAAAAACAAACACAACAACAACAACAACACAAAAAAAACAGCGTGCAGATGTCGGCTATCAGAGCAATCAAACCTGGACTGCCACGGGGTCCTCGCAGGCAGCTGGCATGGTGAGGATCTGTTATTCAGGGGAAATCAGGACACAGGTAAGGCTCAGGCGGCCCCTCCATCCTAAGCTCCCTCCACCCTAAACTACTGTTGAGAACCTTTAGGAACAGCGACCTTGCAGGAAACTGGAAGAAGTTTACTCACCGTGTAGCTCAGGCAGCCCAAGAGTGGTCTGTGGTGTGCAGGTAGATGGAGTCGGAGAGAGACTGTCAGGGCAACACTACAGCGGGCTCGTGGACTGCATCACAAAGATGTCTTGTCCCCTGGTCCCCGGCTGCTCTTCCACACAAACGCCATGCCCTGTGATGGCTGTGGAACCTCCCCTCTCCACTGTTAAAGCACACCATTACTTCTGTCTGGCTTTCAGAATAGTGGTGGCCGGGCGTGGTGGCTCACACCTGTCATCCCAGCACTTTGGGAGGCCGAGGCGGGTGGATCACAAGGTCAGATCAAGACCAGCCTGGCCAACATGGTGAAACCCCGTCTCTACTAAAAATACAAAAAGATTAGCTGGGCATGGAGGCATGTGCCTATAGTCCCAGCTGAGGCAGGAGAATTGATTGAACACAGGAGGCAGAAACTGTCTAACACTTCTGGTTAGAACTTCTCCCTGAAGGTGGCTCTGCCATGGAGGGCATCAACCGAGGGTGTTGGAGGCAGCTGTGCCCCGGGGGGCTGGAAAATGCCAGCGCTAATGCCCATGTGTGGCATCTGGGCCTAAGTTCCAATTCTGCCCACACCCCTGAGGCACTGGGGACATGGTGTGTGTTCTCAGCTCCTTGGCTTTCCTCTGCTGCCTGCATCCTGGCAGTGATGTGATACCTGCTCGGGCAGGGGCTGGAAGTCAACAGGTGGCTGGCTTATGCGAACGGGGCAGCCACAGAGGCAGAATAAAGATGGGGGATGAATTGAGGAGCCAGCAAAGAATGGTGGGAGCTAGCGGGGAGGAGCAGGAGTGGAAACATTCCCGTGGGAAACATTGCCACGTTAAGGCTACAGGACCCAGAGGAGGCTCTGCTTGGAGACCAGCGAGAGCTGTGGCCCGGGACACCTGCTGTGACCACAGGTGAAAAAGCACAACCCCTGCCAGACCTCAGCCCAGCAAGGAGGGAATCCAGGAAGCAAACACCCCAGTGCCATCCTCCTGCAACCAGGTATCATGCTGCCCCCTGCAGGCCAAACCCAGCGGGAGGGACATCTGTAGGCTGAGCTCCAGGATACAGAGCATCTAGGCAGAGGACAGATCAGAAACTCACAGGGACTCACCGGCTGTGTAATGCACCCCATAAAACATGCCCATATTCGAATCCCCAGAGCCTGTGGATAGGTTACTTTCTAAGCAAAGGAATTTTGCAGCTGTGATTATATTAAGGGCCTTGAGGTGGGGAGAAGAGCCTCTATAAACCAGCAGGTGGAGGCAATGTATGCAGATGAGTCCTTATCAGAGAGAGACAGGAGGGTCAGGGACCTACAGAAGCCTCGTGATGGTGGAATCAGAGGGATGCAGAGTGGAAGATGCTACGTTGCTGCCTTTGAAGGGGCCACGCAGCAAGGAATCCAGGCAGCCTCTAAAAGCTGAAAACGGCAGGAAAGAAAGTGGACTCTCCCCTCCAGCCTCTGGAAGGAACACTGCCGTGCCAACCTAGTTTAGAATCCCTGACCTCAGGAACAGTAAGAGAATACTTCTGTGTTGTTTTCAGCAATTAATTTTGCAATGATTTGCTGCAGCCACCGTGGGAAACAATTGCCCCTGCACAATGCCCCAGGAAGGGGTGTCCCTCAGGCCACTAAGCCCCTTACTACTGACCCAGAGGACTCCCTGGTCTCAGGGTCTCTGTCAACTCCAGAGGTCGGAATGGTGGCTGCTCCCTGGGAGCAAATGCCTTGATTAACCAGTAATGATTCCTGAGGACACGCCAGGCCAAATGGGGCTGCAAAACCCACACAGGTTCTTCTCATGTTGACCCTTCCAGCTGCTCCCAAACAAAGGCAATTGGCATGCCCCAGGCTGCTGCCTGATACAAGTTTCACGTTTTCTCCTTTTTAAAAAAATGTTTCATATCCACGTGTGAAGCCTCTGGTGAAGGAAGCAGCACAGTATAGTTTAAAAAAAAAAAAAAAGTCAGGGTGTGGTGGCTTACGTCTGTAATCCCAGCACTTTGGAAGGCCAAGGCGGGCTGATCATGAGGTCAGGAGTTTGAGACCAGCCTGCCCAACATGGTAAAGCCCCCGTCTCCACTAAAAATACAAAAAATGAGCTGCAAGTGGTGGCAGGCACCTGTAATTCCAGCTACTCAGGAGGCTGAAGCAGGAGAATCACTTGCACCCAGAGGGCTGAGGTTGCAGTGAGCCAAGATTGTGCCACTGCACTCCAGCCTGCCGCTGTGCGAGACTCCGTCTCAAAATAAATAAATAAATAAAAGCCCCAGCCCAGACACCTGGAAACCTGACGCTAATCCTGGATCTACTGCCCCTCTCTAAGCCTCAATTTCCCCATCTGTACAAGGGGTTGGGACCGAGTTGCCTCCAACGACCTAGTTTGTTGGCAGCCTCATTCCGTGGTTCTAAATGCCTTCTTCCCTGTCCACAGCTTGCCTGACCTGGTGACCTGCAACCGTCAGTGACAGGGCTGATGGAAAATTGCCACATCTGGTGCCCAAAACTGCCATCGCCTGCCGCGGGGACCTGTTTTCTTGTTCTCTGCTGCCCCCTGCTGGCAACTTGAAAACAAAGCATTCTGGATGGATCGAGAGGAAAGAAGCCTTTGAGAGAGAGACACTGCAACCTATTGTAACTGCCCGCCCAGGCTTGGCCAGCCAGGCCTTTGCTTTAGACTGGGTTTCAGGGAGTAGAAAGAAGCCCACGCAGCAACTAGAGCCCTGGATGGGGAGGCTGCCTGCATCTCTCCCAAGTCTGCATCCCACCTCCTCTGCTAGAGGAAGATGGGGTTCGGGATGCAGCAGTTTCTGAAGTGGTTCTGCGGGCCCAGCTCTGCCTTTGGAGGATCATAACAATAGGACAAGGGTCCCTGTGCACCCTCTCTCCAGCGTATCTCCCACCACATGCTATGGGCACCCTGGTTGCTATCCCTGTTCTCCTGTTTTCAAACATCCAGAGGCATCAGAAGGGGAGATATCCACACAGGATGAGCCAGACAGGACCAAGCAGGAGCCAGGGCTGGATTTGGACTGCTGTCCTACCAGGGAGCCCACAGGCCATGTTCTGGCCACAAATGAGGGGGGACCCTTGCTGCTGGTCCCCAAGAGAAAGGGCAGCTGGTAGGACAGCTACATACAGAAAATGGACAGGGCCAGAAATACCCTCGCTCTGGTGGCCCAGGGGTGGCGAAATTGGAACCACAGAGAAAACCATGAAGTGGAGGCATCACACTAGGCCCTGCGGAAAAACACGTACACAGCCACAGTCATGCAAATGCTGTTTACTGATTTTCCGATTTTAGAGTCAACCTGTGGACAAAGCACAGAAGACTTAGTTTTGCTCACAGAGCAGAAGATAGATGTTAACAACAGGGGTGATAGAAAAGTAAAGTACATCAGAACTTTGGGGATACAGTTAGTGCTGGGGAACCCCTGCTGGGTGGAGACAAGCTCTGGGGCAGAAGAGAAGCCCAGGAAGGCCTTGGCAGTTGACTACGTGGTGCTGGGCCACATACTCCATCACCACCTGCCCCACCCCATGCACCTGGGTGGTGCTAGAGGATGTCAGTGGTGTGACAGCACCTCCTCCTACTCTTCCTTCTTTAAGGAGGATCAAGAGGAGGCAGGGAGTAGGAAAGGAAGATCCCAGCACTGCCATGCTCAGCAGACACAGAAGGTCACCAGACTGAGGGAGGCAGTGGGGTCTGGACACCAGACTAAATTGAAGATCTAAAACAGGGGCAAGTGAAGCAGCTTTCCATAAGATATGCCAACCAGGTGCCATGTCAGTTTCCCATTGCCATGGCGACACCCTGGCATTTCTGCCTTTTTTTGTGGCAATGACCCCAGGACCCAGAAGTTACTACTTCTTTCCTAGAATTTTTTTTTTTTTTTTTTTTTGAGATGGAGTCTCGCTCTGTCACCCAGGCTGGAGTGCACTGGCACGATCTCGGCTCACTGCAACCTCCACCTCCCAGGTTCAAGCCATTCTCCTGCCTCAGCCTTCCTAGTAGCTGGGATTACAGGCACGTGCCACCACACCCAGTTAATTTTTGTATTTTTAGTGGAGTCAAGGTTTCACCATGTTGGCCAGGCAGGTCTCGATCTCTTGACCTCATGACCCACCCGCCTTGGCCTCCCAAAGTGCTGGGATTACAGGCATGAGCCACCGCTCCCAGCCACAGCTGTTTTCTTCTGCCCTACCACTGGCTTGCCCTTGAAATCTCTCCTGGGAGAAGCCAAGAACCCACTCTGGCTAAGCTCCAGTTTTGGGGCTTGCTCACCCTACATCAAGACCCATTAAAGTCAGTGGGATTCTAGAGAGTTCTAGGTGTCCTGCATAAAGTTGCAAAAATAACCAAGAAATGACCCACAAATGTAACTATCCAACATGGGGAGACAGAGAGGGGTAGCAGGGATGAGAAAGGATCAGAGCATCAGATCCTCATTTGTCATTGACACGGGGTAAAACCAACAGGTAGAGAAACTGATTTAAACAGATTACTTGGAAATAGAGAAAACTACCAGAAGAACAAAAAACAGGGTCAATTAAAACCACGGCATAGAAGGAATGGGACAGGTAGGGGAGAAAACCACTTTTATTCAATCATAAGTTCTTCTGTGCCCTTTGGAATTTTTTTTTTTTTTTTAACATCGCATGTCTGACTTTGATTTCAAAGATTAATTTCAAAAAGCAACACCACAATCCTGGTCAATTGAACCAGAAGTGACTGGGCTACTTGCTCCCTGCCTGGGTGCCAGGCTGGCTGTGGGCCTCAGGGGGTCAATGCTGCAGTGGGTGCCCTGGGGACAGGGATGGCTCTGCAGGTGGCTCTGTGGGCGGCTCTGCAGGTGGCTTTGTGGGTGGCTCTTCGGGAGGCTGAGTGGGCCCCTGGCTCAGCATGCTGCGGCAGCGCAGCCGCTCCTCCTCCTGCTTCTCCGCCATGCGGTTCTCCAGCAGCCTCAGCTCCCTGCGCACCGCCTTCTGCATGGACGGCTCCAGTTCCAGCACTTTCTGGAGGTCCGCCTTGGCCTCCGCCTCGTTCCACACCTCCGCGTGAGCCCGGGCGCGCACATAGTAGGCCTTCACAATGCCTGTGGGGAGCATCCAGCTGCAGCCACCCTGCCCAGCCTCAGAGGCAACCCCCGCCCAGCTGGCACTCACCAGCCTACAAGACCCTTAGCCGGGCTGTGATCCTTAAACTGTAACCCCCGTGCTTTGGTTTCCCCAACTGTAAGATGAAGATGATGACCATAATAGCAGTACTGCCTCCTCTCCTTTTCAAGGCCCTATGATTAATTTTATATTCTTAACTTTGTTTTCTTTTTCTTATAGACACTCCCTAAATTAGATAACCTTCAGGCCCTTTCCCTGCACCTCCCCCATATGGTGATTATGAGGATGATGAGGATTAAATGAGATAATCAAGCAGAGGACTTGTGCCCAATGGATGAGCCAAGTGCTGGCTGTTGTTATTGTGAGCGCTGTCAGAGTGTTAAGTCAACACTAGTACCCGAGGCCCCACATCCTCACACCACCCATACTAGTATCCACATAATATTTTTCTCTATATTGAGTGCCCCTCTTTTTTAAAAGCCTGTTCACTGTTCCACCGAAATCACAGGCTTGGTGAGCTTCCTTGGTAAGCGTTCAAATACACATTAAAATAAAAGGCCCCGCACCAAGCACTGCCCATCGATCACTCAGGATTCAGTAACACAGCCTGGGAAACCCGGCTGGGTGGAGACAAAGTTCGGTGCCCTGATGGGGTGGAAAGGAAAGTCCAGGGAGGTTGTGACAGGTGTCTCTGTGGCCCTGGGCTGGGCGCCCCGCCCCCTTTCTGCCCACCCCTCCAGCCCCATGCACCTGGGTGGTGCTGGAGAATGTCGCTGGTGTGCTCCAGCACCTCATAGTACTCCTCCTTCTTCAGGAGGCACTGGCAGTAGTTGAGGATCAGGGTATTGATCATCTTCTCCAGCTTCAGCCACTGCACCTCCCAGGGTTTCTCCTGCCCAAAAAGAACATCAGCCGTGACCTCAGGCTGCTGCTTGACCCTCGCCCCACCCTGGCCAGCACTGGGCAGGTCCCCCAGAGTCAGCCCCACTTCTCACCCCCTGCCAGTGGCCTCCCACCTTGGTCTGCAGGTTCCTTAGGCAGATGATGGCCTCCTGGTACTTGGAAGAGGCCTCCTCGTAACGGCCCAGCTTGAAGAGCCGATTTCCTTCTCCATGGAGGACGGGCACCACCTTCATCTTCTCGTGATTGCTCAGGTTCCAGGTCTCCCTCTGGTAATCACTCGGGGCATCAACCTGGCCCCAGAGCTGCAGGTCATTGAGGAAGGAACCCCGGGGGGCCTCACCCCAGCAGAGAAAGTGGGCCCTGGCATGTCTCCCTGAAGTCATGCTTGCTGGTCAATTGCATACAGACAAGGGAAAGAAGCAACAAGGCCAAAAACCCTGCCCTAAATCAGTGCCTTTGTGCACACAAGGAAAAGGTGCCCATTCTTCAAGACACTTCACTTCTAATATTCAGAAAATTGTCACCAGGTGCAGTGACTCATGCCTGTAATCCCAGCACTTTAGGAGGCCAAGGTGGGTGGATCACGAAGTCAGGAGATTGAGACCATCCTGGCTAACATAGTAAAACATCATCTCTACTAAAAAGACAAAAAATTAGCTGGCAGTGATGGCACATGCCTGTAATCCCAGCTACTCGGGAGGCTGAGGCAGGAGAATCACTTGAACCTGGGAGGTGGAGGTTGCAGTGAGCTGAGATCCCGCCATTGCACTCCAGCCTGGGCAACAGTGAGACTCCGTCTCAAAAAAAAGGAAAAGAAAATTGTCAGGAATACTCGTTTTGTTAGAACAATGCACTGTTGCCATCTGCTGGAAAATGGTCATTATAGCAATACCAATATACAATGCCTATAATGAGCACCTTGGAGGAGATGCCGGTACATCCTGCGCAGTACACAGACCACGCAGCTGACTGTGACAGTAAGCCTGTAAAGGCCCTCCGTTGACACAGTTCTCATTGTATTTTTATTCACCCACATAACTCTCAGGCTGAGCCTCGTTTTGGCCATAGCTGAGTCCCAGCATGACCTTGATCCTGGCCCTAACCCTCTCCCACCAATCCACAAACATGCGCTGCCAGTCACTCTGGGGCTCTGGGTGGGAGGATGTGGGGAGTGCCATGCAGCCTCTCCCACTACTTGAGAACCAAGTCTGAATCCACAAACCACAGGAAGGAGGAGGTTATAATCTTAAACTCTTGGAAAAACAGTGGAAGTTGATAACCAATAGAAGTAAAATGCTGGCCAGGCGCAGCGGCTTACACCTATAATCCCAGCACTTTGGGAGGCCGAGGCAGATGGATCACCTGAGGTCAGGGGTTCAAGATCAGCCTGACCAACATGGAGAAACCCCATCTCTACTAAAGCTACAAAATTAGCCAGGAGTGGTAGCAGACACCTGTAATCCCAGCTGGGGCAGAATCGATTGAACCTAGGAGGCAGAAGTTGTGGTGAGCTGAGATCGCACAATTGCACTGCAGTAAAATACCTCCAAAATGAAAATGAGGCACATTTTAAAAAATTGGCTCCAAACAGACTTTTCTTTTTTTGTTCTTTTTTAGTGACAGTCTCACTCTTTCACCCAGGCTGGAGTGCAATGACGCAATCTTGGCTCACTGCAACCTCCACCTTCCAGGTTCAAGCAATTCTCGTGCCTCAACCTCCTGAGTAGCTAGGATTACAGGCACGCACCACCATGCCGGGTTAATTTTTGTGCTTTTAATAGAGACAGGGTTTCACCATGTTGGCCAGGCTGGTCTCGAACTCCTGACCTCAAGTGATCCACCACCTTGACCTCCCAAAGTGCTGGGATTACAGGCATGAGCCACCATGCCCAGCACCCAATGGACTTTTTGCATGGAAAAGGCAGAGGCCTTTTTTTTTTTTTTTTTCAAATTCATATTCCCCTGTGGTTTATGAACCCTTTGTGATTCTCTAAAGAGAAACAGGGCACTGTCCAGTGGTCAGTGGGATAGGGGGTGCCCATGATGCCTGCTGTCCCTCTCTGGTGCTGGCACAGCCCTTCAGCCCTGCCCACCCCAAGACCCACCTGCAGCAGCTCGATCACAAAGATCAGAGGCTGAGGCTCCTTCTGCAGCTCATCCAGGTCCTCGTAGCCCAGCGTGTGGTAGGCGAACATGTTGGCCAGCCCGCACGTGTGCACATGCCACTCTGTCGGGTCCTTGCCCTGGGCCATCTGCCGCAGGCTCCGGGAAAGGATGGGGTAGACCCCTGTGTGCTGGGGAGAGAAACAGATGGCATCTGGGCTACCTGCTGAGAGCTAGGTGGGCCACAAAAGGCCTCCACTCGGAGCCCCTCCTAGCAGGAATCCTGCCACCTCACTATGCCACTAATACTAACTATGATTCACTGTGTGCCAGGCAAAGCACTTTACACCATTGTGAGCTCCTTTAATCCTTACAAGTGAAGGGAGGCACTATTATACCCACTTTACGGATGAGGAAACTACAGCCCAGAGAGGCACAGCAACTTGCTTAAGGTCACACAGCTAGGAAATATGCAGCCAGGATTCAAACCTGGCTCCAGAGACCAAATGCTCTTAGCCTCTGGCTACCTCTTCTGGCCCTTGTGGTCCACTGTAATACATCTCTGCCCCAAGGAAACTCTGAGCTCTGCAAAACCTATGACTGACAGGAAGGGCAGTGTGGTGCAGTGGAAGGAGCAGGACTCCAGGGTCAGAGAGAGTCACTTTGGTATCCTGGAACTGCTGCAGATTGGCGGTGAGCCCAGGTCTCTGTACTTCTCTGAAGCCCACTTCCCTGGGTTGCTCCTGTCTAGTATTAGGGCTGCTGTAGGGATTAAATGGGACAGTGCAGATATAGGTCTGGCTCATCACAGCCTCAGCCAGAATGGGAGCAGAGGTTGCCACTCTTGGGATGAAGAAGGGCTGGGAAAATCAGCTGTGCAGCCTTAGCGAGTCCTGCTGTATGTATGCTGGACCTCAATTTCCCCAACTAGGCTCTCTGAGAACCCATCTCCTTGAACTGGCTTCTGAGATGACCCAGTTCTGGCCCTATATGCAACATGTTGTTGGGAAGAGAAGCAGATGAAACTGTGCAGCAGTTCAGCTCTGCCTCCAGGTCAGCAGCACAGAGACAGAGGTCACCCCGCCCATCCCACCACCAGCTGGGATTAGCCCGAAATGCCTTCTGCCTCTTTGTGGAAGAGACGAGCAGATGGCTGTTGAGCCTGTTGGGATTAGAGCTGGACCAAGGGAGGGAGAGGCCCCAGAACCAGCTTGCTGCAGGGAGGGAGCACCCTGGTCCTGACTCAGCAGCCCCCAGCTCGGCACCCCATGGCTCCAAACAAGCTGGGTGTGCTTTTGTGGTCCCAAAGCACACTGCCCTCACTTATCTATGTTGTGGCACTGGCTACCCTGCATTACAATTGTTTAGGTGTGTGCTTCTCCAGAAGTCAAGTTCTTTATGGGCTAGAAGCTTCACTTGTTTCATTCCTAACATACAGCACAGGCCAAGTGAGGTGCCCAGTGAATGTTTTCTAATTAGATAGAGATAGATAGATAGATAGATCGATAGATAGACAGACAGATGAATGACAGGAGATAGATAGGAGATGATGGATGCATGCATAGTGATGAAAGACTGCATTATGAATGAAGATTGGTTGAAGGGAAGAATGGATGAATTGATGCCTGGGCAAGTGGGTGGATGGATAAGAGGTGGGAGTGCAGGTAAAGAAATAACTCTAGAAGGGGTGTGTGTGTGTGTGTGTGTGCGCGCGTGTGCTGGGGTGAGGAGATGGGAGGGGTGTGGAGATTGGGAAAACCCATAGTTACTATGGTATAACAGTTACCAGCTGGGCACAGTGGCTCACACCTATAATCCCAGCACTTTGAGAGGCCAACGGGGCAGATCACCTGAGGTCAAGCATTTGAGACCAGCCTGGCCAATGTGGTGAAACCCTGTCTTTACTAAAAATACCAAAAAAAAAAAATTAGCTGGGCATGATGGTGGGCACTAGTAATCCCAGCTACTCAGGAGGCTGAGGCAGGAGAATCGCCTGACCCCAGGAGGCAGAGGTGGCAGTGAGCCAAGATCACACCATTGCACTCCAGCCTGGGCAACAAGAGCGAAACTCTGTCTCAAAAAAAAAAAAGTTCAGCCTGTGATAAGGGCAGTGCACTCATGTGACTGTCAATGTGGACAAAGGAACACACATGCCCATGTTATGGGAATGACAACAGCTTGTGGTTTTGCAAACAACAAATCAATCATCTAAACAAGAATTTGTTGACAGCCTTCTATGCACTCAGCTGTCGTGTGTTAATGAACATGTATCCTATGGAGAGGGGGTTCTTGGTGGCAGCCAAGCCTTGCCTCTCATATGGCGTGAATTGAAGTACAGGAGTCCCTCACTCTAAGCAAAGTCAATAGATATATTTTTAATCTCACTAAAATCACAAAGAAGCCAATTTTCTGAAGCCTTGACTTGATAAAAATAAAACAGATTTTAAGTTAAAAACATCAGAAGGGGGAAAAACACAAGGACTGGTACAAAGGAAAGATGTTCAACAAATATGTGCTACATGAATGAAGAAATGAATAACATGTTGGGTGGGATCACCTACTGGCAGGGGATGGTACTGCAGCCCAACTCTATTAGACATTGTGAGAAACGTACAGGATGAAGAGGGAACCCATGTGTCTCACCCAGATCTTTTCTCTTAACCTGTTTGAGCCATTACAAGTTTTCCTTTTTTTGGAGTCTTAAGTTTTCTCATTAGTAAAGTGAAGAAGTTAATCTCAGAATGTTTTCTAGGCCGGGCACTGTGGCTCACGCCTATAATTCCAGCACTATGGGAGGCTGAGGCAGGTAGATCACTTGAGGTCAAGCCTGGTCCAACATGATGAAACCCCATCTCTACTAAAAATACAAAATAAAATTAGCTAGGTGTGGTCGTGGGCACCTGTAATCCCATTTACTCAGGAGGCTGAGGCAAGAGAATCATTTGAACCTGGGAGGCACAGGTTCCAGTGAACGGAGATTGTGCCACTGCACTCTAACCTGGGTGACAGAGTAAAACTCCATCTTGGGGGAAAAAATTCTAGCTCAAAATAATAGCTCTAAGTTGTAATTGCCCTCATATGTTATATCAGTTAATCTCCAAAACAACTCCTTAACTTAGAGTTTTGTTTATTTATAAATGAACGAATAGAGTAGCATGCAGAAGAAGGGACTTCCCCAGATCACACAACTAATAAAAGACAGAACAGATTCAAACTGTCCCCGAAATGCTCATTTAAAAGGTGAGTGGCCTCTGATGAAATAATGAGTTTGGGTATCTGCCATCAATGTTGAAAGTCTAGGGATAGCTTTGGAATGGATGGATCAGGCTGTCAACACCCACACTCACCAATCACTCTTAACATCACTGTAAGACAGACAAGTCGGTGTCATGGACTTTCTCTCAAAGGGAAGTATATGGTATCATCCATAGCAGATTTTTTTTAAAAAAGAGAGAGAAAAAAGAATCTGAATCTTATCAAGTCCTCTAGACTCAGCTTTCAATTTATCAAAAACATGGGGAATAAAGGAACATGTTAGACCATTTCACGGCACCAGGAAAATCAGAATGTGGGACTTGTGCAGGCTAACTGACCCCATTCCTTCAACACATCCATGTCAAGAAAGAATAGAAGAAAAGAAGGTGAACCTATAGATAAAAATAGACTTGAGAGACACATCAACAAAGCACTCGCTATGCAGGGACTTTGTTGATTTAAACCAACCAAACTCATTCATTTATAAAGAATAAAAGAGGAGTCAACCAGAGAAAATTTAATAGTGACTAGATATTAGTTGGTGAAGGAATTACTGGAGTTTTTAAAAGATTTCATAACGATGTCATGGTCAAGTTTTTTAAATATCCTCATATCTGGCCAGGTGCAGTGGCTCACACCTGTAATCCCAGCACTCTGGGAGGCAAAGGCGGGTGGATTGCGAGGTCAGCAGTTCGAGACCAGCCTGGCCAACATAATGAAACCCCGCCTCTACTAAAAATACAAAAATTAGCTGGGCATGGTGTGCCTGTAGTCCCAGCTACTCAGGAGGCTGAGGCAGGAGAATCACTTGAACCCAGGAGACGGAGGTTGCAGTAAGCTGAGATTGCACCACTGCATTCCAGCCTGGGCGACAGAACAAGAGTTTGTCTCAAAAAAAAAAAAGTCCTCATATTTTAGAGATACAAATTTTAGTATTTATAGATGAAGTGATATGATGCCTGGCTTTTACTTTAACTGTGCAAGACAAAGAAGGGAAGTGGGTGGGGTGGAAGACAAAGCAAGACCAGCCGTGGGTTGATGGTGGCTGGCACTGGGTGATGGGTTCTTAGAAGGGCATTATACTTTCTGCTGACTTTGTTTCTGTTTGAAAGTTCCCATAAGAAACATTGCCTAAAGGTCAGTGGGTGTTGCCATAAGGCAAGGAAGCTAACTTATAAGAGTAACTTCCACAGTGCCATAAATAGAGAGGGGAAACTTGCAACATGAGGAGGAGGGTGAAAAAGTGACCAATGCTGGTCTAATCATCCCCTATAAAGTCTCCAGATCTAGCTCAGGCACAGCGGCTCTCACCTGTAATCCCAGCACTTTGGGAGGCCAAGGCGGGTGGATCACAAGGTCAGGAGATGGATTGAGACCATACTGGCCAACATGGTGAAACTTCATCTCTACTAAAAATACAAAAATTAGCTGGGTGTGGTGGTACACACCTGTAATCCCAGCTACTCTGGAGGCTGAGGCAGAAGAATCACTTGAACTAGGGAGGTGGAGGTTGTAGTGAGCCGAGATTGTGCCACTGCACTCCAGCCTGGGCGACAGAGTGAGACTCCGTCTAAAAAAAAAAAAAAAAAAAAGCCTCCAGGTTGAATCACGCTGTATAAAAAGCAAGGACTGGGCGGGCATGATGGCTCATGCCTGTAATTCCAGCACTTTGGGAGGCCGAGTTGGAAGGATTGCTTAAATCCAAGAGTTCAGAACCAGCCTGGCCAACATGGAAAAACTCTGTCCCTACAAAATATACAAAAATCGGGTGTGGTGGTGTGCTACTTAGAGGCTGAGGTAGGAGGGTCACCTGAGCCCAGGAAGTTGAGGGCTGCAGTGAGCCATGATTAAACTACTGTACTCCAGCCTGGGTGACAGAGCGAGACAGTCTCTCCCTCTCCCTCTCTCTCTGTTTCTCTCTCTCTCTCTCTCTCTCTCTCTCTCTCTCTCTCTCTCTCACACACACACACACACACACACACACACACAGACACGTGAGGACTGTGAAGTGGCCGGCTCCCTCCTGCTGGGCATAGCCCTGCTCCCACACCCCACCAGCCAGCCATGGCCCAGGTCGCCCCTTCCAGGCCCTGTTCCCTCCATCTTCACACCCACAGCAATGGGGAATGAGGTTGCAGGATTGGCTTTGCAGGGCTTTTTTTCAGTCCCAGCTTTCCCGAAACACAGCAGCCCCACTGAGTGCGTGGGTGAGCCCGTAAGAGACCAGCCCCAGGGAAC
The DNA here is from genome assembly GCF_049354715.1 of Callithrix jacchus. Lineage (NCBI taxonomy): Eukaryota > Metazoa > Chordata > Mammalia > Primates > Cebidae > Callithrix > Callithrix jacchus. Next base: position 107,991,170 of record NC_133506.1, read on the forward strand.
TGGGTGCAGGGCCTACTTACGATGGTGTCGCACCAGAACTCGGCCACCTCGCGCACTCGCATGGAGGTGAGCAGGATCTCCCAGACCTCCAGCTTGAACATGTTGCCGATGATGATGTGCATGGGCTGGCCCACCTCCCTGCTGTCATCAATCACCGTCCGCTCCTCATCACATTTCATGGTGCGGAAATGAAAGATCACCTGGTCACCAAGACAGCACGCTCTGCTCTAGACACACCTCTCCAAGCCAGGCAGAAGCCACCTCCCGGCCACCAACTCCCAGGTGTCCTCGGTCAGCTCACTCAGTTCACCCCAGCAGATGCCTCAGAGCCCTGGAGCACCTCCACACTGCCTGCACCCCCCAGGGAGGAGAAGCCCACCCCCTCCCTATGGACCCCATTTCACCCCCCACAGCCCTGCCTATTGGGAAATCCTTCCTCAAATAAGCCCACAGAAACACCCTTCAGTCCAGGGAAGCCCAACTGACATTTGGGGACAAATACCAAGGCCCCTGAGACCTCCTTTCTTCTTCGTCCAGAAAATTCCCAAAAGTCCTTCCCCTCAGCTCATGCTAAAAGTGGAATCTGCAAAGTACCAAAAATGCCCCATGAAGGCATAGATGCTGGGAGCTCCCCAAAGGCCCAGGGCTGGGGCTGCCTGGCTGCTTTTAGGCAAAGCTGAAAGCTGTTTACAGTGCCTTGGGGCACACCTGGAATGTGGAAGGCTGCTCTGGGGGATCCTTCTGCTCCAGAGGGGCCCTACTCACTCGGGATCCGGTGATGAAGTTTGGGAGCTCGCCCACGCCCCCATGCAGAATGGTCTTCTTGACCCCCTCCACGTTCAGGAGCAGAGCGGCATCCATGGTTGGAGGAGGAAAAGTTGGAGGAGAAAAGGCGGTGTCCAACACAGGCTGAGATAATCTCACCTCTGGGGAAGACACTTAGGCAGCTGAGACTCTGGGATTTGCCCAGCCAGGAGGAGTGGCGAGGGAGGGCAGACAGTGGGGGCGGTGCCCCAGGCTCCTGGCTTCTCATCAGAGCCACGAGGGTCTGTGGTCTGCAGGCAGCCTCTCCTCCTTCCTCATCCACCACTCTTTCCAGTGATTCTGGGTCCCTGCCTGACACATGCCAGGGGTGTGCTAGGCTTGGGTTTTGCTCCCCCTCAAGAAGGAAGAAGGTCCCCGGATCGTTCTTAAAGAAGGCAGGAAAGGAGGAGTGAGCAGGAGGGAGGCCTGGAGGCCACTAAAGGGGAAAAGGAGGGGAGGCCTGGGCTGAGCCCAGACTCTAAGCCCCTGAGGACCCCAGGCCAGGTGGGGCAGCAGAGGCCCTTGCCATCCAGCCACCTGCCTGCTTTCCCTGTTCCCCCTCCCCTCCCCAGGATCTGCCTTTAGGAGGCCCTGTGATGGTGGCCCAAGGAAAGAGGGGACAGGTTTCTGGCTTGGGAGGGAAGGAAGACAGAGAACAAAGGGCAGGGTGGGTTTGGGTAAAGTTGAAGCGCCCTCGCCACCCCCGCTCCAGCCTCCCCTTTGGAGGGCCTTACCCCTGTGCTCTTGGAACCAGGCAGAGTGCATTCAGGGCATCTGGGACACCCTTCCAGGCTGCCAAACAAAAAAATGCTAAGACTTGGTGTTTGGCACCATCGTGTGGCCAGTTCAAGCTCCTTCGCCTCTACACCCTGAGGGTGGTGGACTCAGCTCTGCAAAATCATTCTCTTCCTGACACCAGGCTCACTTGTTGCAGAGGGAAGGGACCTGCTACAGAGAGAGATAAACTAAACACTAGACTATGCCAGGTGTGGTGGTTCATGGTTGTAATCCCAGCACTTTGGGAGCCGTGGTGGGTGGATTACCTGAGGTCAGGAGTTCAAGACTACCCTGGCCAACATGGTGAAACCCCATCTCCACTAAAAATACAAAAATTAGCCAGGAGTGATGGCAGGTGCCTGTAATCCCAGCTACTTGGGAGGCAGAGGCAGGAAAATTGCTTGAACCCAGGAGATAAAGGTTGCTCTAAGCTGAGATCACACCACTGCACTGCACTCCAGCCTGGGCGACAGAATAAGACTGTGTCTTAAAAAAAAAAAAAAAATGGACTGGATTGAGCCAGATACAGCTGAGTTCAAAGGGCTGACCCTTTCCTGTTTACTGACCTTGTGGCCTTGGGTGTCTCTCATTTACACTAACTACATTTTCCCAATTGAAATGGGAAAATTGGCCTCTGCTGCCTCCCTCTCGAGACAGGTTGAGAGGCTGGCAGCAGTGAATGAGACCCTGAAATCTGGCACCCTTGAAAGTCCTGCCTCCCATGAGGAGCAATTGGCATAGAGGAGACCAAACCTGGGACAACTGGTCAAGGCCAGGGAACCCTGGTCAGACCCCCAAGGGTCCAGTCTCCATCCCTGGAAGGTGGAAGGCTGCAGAAATACCTTCCCCTCCTCTCTTCCATCCTTTCTCTAGCGACACAGCAACCTAGAGAGGTCTGCATGCACAGGTAAAATGGATGCTTAGGAAAACTAATATAGGAGTTACTAAGAAATAACTTTTAGGCAGATAGTAAGGGTAAAGGGTCTCTGAAGAAATTCCCTGCAATTAAAAGCAATCATCTAAACCATCTCTTTTCTTTTCTTTTCTTTTCTTTTCTTTTTCTTTTTCTTTTTTTGAGACAGAGTCTTACTCTGTCACCCAGGCTGGAGTGCAGTGACATGATCTTAGCTCACGGCAACCTCTGCTTCCTGGGTTCAAGGAATCTCCTGCCTCAGCCTCCCGAGTAGCTGGGATTGCAAGCGCACGCCACCATGGGCTAATTAATTTTTGTATTTTTAGTAGAGACAGGGTTTCACCATGTTGGCCAGGATGGTTTCGAACTCTTGACCTCGTGATCCACCCACCTCAGCTTCCCAAAGTGCTGGGCTTACAGGCGTGAGGCACTGCGCCTTGCCGCCATCTCTTTTCTGACAGAAAACGGCTGCTTGAAGATCCAGGCTGGCAAGCCTTGATATGCAAATACCAGCCATTAGAAATTGGGTTCACTCATATGGCGATTCCTACTGTCTATTCCTTGTCACCAGGTGTACCAAGTGTCATGGCCACCTCCAGATAACACCATGTGTTCAGAACATCCTGGTGACCTGCATTTGCATATTAAAGGGCTAAGGTGGGAGGGCCAGGTTTTTTTTGGACTGTGTAAATGACACACCTGGTCAAATGAATCCCCTGGGCCCTATGGAAACCACCTCCTCCCCGCTCCTCATATAAGCAGCCACTTTTCGCCAAACGCCGAAGGGGGTTTTCTCTTCGTTCAAATCCCCCCGTCCCTTTGTCTCTGTATGGAGGAGCTATTTTCTTCTTCCTTCCTTCTTTCTTGCCTATTAAACTTTTTGCTCCTTAAAACCACGGCATGTGTGTTCATCTTGTTAATCCTATTGGCACAAGACCAAGAACCCTGGAGTTCCTCCAGTCATCGGAGCCATATCAAAACTACAAAGGAAAATAAAAGTGATAACCATAAAAGTTTCAGGAGTGGCCAGGCCAGGTGGCTCACACCTGTAATCCCAGCACTTTGGGAGGCTGAGGGGTCAGATCACAAGGTTAGGAGAATGAGACCATCCTGACCAACATGGTGAAACCCCGCCTCTACTAAAAATACAAAAATTAGCCGGGCGTGGTGGTGGGCACCTATAATACCAGCTACTTGGGAGGCTGAGGCAGGGGAATCGCTTGAACGCTGAGGGGCGGAGGTTGCAGTGAGCCAAGATCTCACCACTGCGCTCCAGCCTGACAACAGAGGGAGGCTCCCCTATCTAAAAAAGAAAAATCTAAGGAGAGAGGGAGAACACACTTGTCACTTGCAGGTGTCAAGTGTCTGCTTCTGGGATACTGGCAATGTTCACCCTTGACCTAGATGCTGGTTACATGGGTGCTGGCTTTATAAGTACAGTAAGTCCTCATTAATGTCCTTTTAGGTTCTTGCAGACTGCAGTTAGAAGTGAAAGGACATACACCAGGTCCTCAAATAACATCATTTCAATCAACATCATCATTTCGTTATAATGTTGATGAGAAAAAAATGTGGTTTCCTTACAGATAATTTCATTTAAAGTCAGTTTTCAAACATCGGTTGACAACATTAAGAACTCACTGTATTCACTGCACTAGATTTTGTCTTAGGCGGTTTTCTAACAGTGATATAATTCACAGTGGGAGAAGAAGATCCAATCGCGTCTCTTCTCACCTTCTTAAGACTCTCCCACTGTTTCAGTTGCTTCTCTTTGTAGAGGGTCAAAGAGCACACACACAAGGCAGAGATGTTTAAACAGTAGAACTGAAAGACGTAGCCTGTGGTTGACTTGGTGAGGTGGGGGAGAAAAGAAAAGGGGATGTTGAAGCTGATGCCAGGGGGGTTGGTTTCCCTGCTGAGAAGAATGAGGATTCACTCCAGGTCTGTGCCTGGGCTTGGGCCACAGGGTTCAGACTGATGCTCCAGAAACCCTTTGGCCCCAGTCTTAATTCATTTTTCTGTTGTTATAACCGAACACCAGAAACTGCATGATTAATTTTTTTTTAAAGACATTTATGTAGCTCATGGTTCTGGAAGACTGTGAAATCCAAGAGCATGGCGCTGGCATCTGGTGAGGGCCTTCTTACTACGTCATAGCATGGTGGGAGGCATCACACGGTGAGCGGACAAGAGCATGCACATCAGCTCAGGTCTCTCTACCTCTTCTTGTAAAGCCTCCAATCCTATCATGGGTCCTATCCTGATGATGTTATCTCATCCTAATTACCCTCCAAAGACCCCACCCATAATGTCATCCACATATGAATTTGAGGATTCAGTTTCCCACAAATGAGCCGAGATCATGCCATTGCACTCTGGCCTGGGCAATAAGAGCAAAATTCCATCTAAACAACAACAACAACAAAGAAAAACATAGCAGCTCCGAAACCAGTCTCCTCATGGACTTTATTAAAATGCCACTCCAGTAATCTACTGCCCTCTTAAAATTCAGCAAAGAGTTGCTACCGCCTTCAGGACAAATTTTAAACTCCTTCTCTGGCCTACAGACCCTGTCTCTTGCCACCCTATCCCCTACCCTCAGCCCCTGATCTCAGCCCTACCCTTTTTGCCCAGGCTTTCCCCTGTCCTAACGCTTGACAATGCTCCTCACCTAAAACACCACACGTTCAGGAAGACAACCCTGACCTCCAGCTCCAGTCACTTTCCCCATCTCCCTTATGCCCTCTCACTTCTCCCTAGCACTTCACATTCATGGTATTTTGCACAATTGTAACTGTTTACAATGACGTGTTTAACTTCTATGTCTTCCATCAAATTGACAGTTCCAGGAGGTCAAGGAAACTGGTGGATCTTTGCTTTTGGACAAAGAGCCCCTGGAGAGCAGGGCTGGAGCTCCTCCTTCGTTCCTTGTCCCCAACAGAGGCAAGGGTGATGCTGGATTAAGCCTCTGCTAGGAAAAAGTGACTGGTTTTTCCTCCTTATCAAGAACAGAAGCCCCTGTAACATCTGGACTAGGAGACTGCTTCCCCTGAGCACAGCCTCCTTCCTTCCCTCCGGCCACTCTATGGAAGGCAAAAGGGAAAAGCTTCTCATTCAGAAGAAAATGTTTCTTCCCCCTTTATTCGTTGCCATGGAGACTGCTCTTCATTAACCTGGCCTGCCAGTTATCCTGAGTGAGGGAAGGGGGTGGAAAGCTCCAAGCAGGGAGGGCATCTTTATACATGCATGCATTCATTGTTTCATCCCAGATACTCAATGAAGCTATGTCATCTAAGGGTAAGAATTCAGGATTTGAAGTCAAACACTGGATTTAAGCTCCAGTCCTGACATTCCACACAATCTTGGACCAGATATTTCACCTAGCTGCATCTCACTTTTGTCACCTGTAATGGAAATAAAAATAGTACCTACTTCAAAGAATTTCTTGAGGATTAAGAAAGAAGAGAGAAAATAAATACACTCAGCAGAGCGTCTGACACATGGTGAGGACTCAAAAAATATAAGCTATTATTACGGATGCCTGTGACATGACAGGCACTGGAGAGAAAATTGTGAAAAGACACTCCAGTTTGACAGACTTTGCTTGTTTCTAAGTGTTTCACCTTCATGGAGTCTTCCCTACACTTTCAACCTAGTTCTCACAGAAACAACAACTCTTACCCCTTGTATTTCATTGGTAAAAGATATTAATTAAATTCCTTAATTATAGTAACAAATGCAGCTGTTGTAAACAGGTTTGAAAGCAAGCATTTCTGACTCTTGATAAACAACTTCACTGTAGTAACAAAGTGAACAGGCAGACTAGAGCAGTATTTTGCAAACCACAACCCATACCCTATTAGTGACCCTTGTAAAATAAATGTAGTGGGTTGTAACCATCAAGGTTATTTTTTTATTTTTTATGAAATAGAAAATAAAATCTCAGAGCATATCACACATAGTCAAGTATTGTGTCATGAAACTTTTGTTTCAGTTTACATGTGTGTGTGTGCTGGGTCTCTTATACTGAATGCTTGTTCCTTAAACATGCTGTTCTCTCAGTCAAGAAAAACTCTCTCTCTCTCTCTCTGTCTCTCTCTCTCTCTCTCTCTCTCTCTCTCTCTCTCTCTTTGCCTGGTTAAATCATTCTCTTGGTCTCAGCTTTAAATAAGTTTTGCATACTTCTTTGATTAATTGATTCCTGTTTATCTGATCCATTCGTGTCTGTATCTCCCCACACACTAGATCTGAGCTCTGTGAGGGTAAGGAATGCATCTACTTTGTTGGCCTTTGCGGCCCATTTTTAGCTTAATTGATCACAGGCACCTATTTGATACAATTTGGAAAGACATGAGAGAGGGAATATGGGGGAGGAGAAGGAGAGTTGAGGAGACCAGGGTGACTTTAGCTAGGGTAAGTACATCTAAGATGCCTGCAGCACCCAAGAGGAGATGAGACCCAGGAGGTAGTTGGCTATACATGTCTGATGAGAGGCCCAAGCTGGGGTTGGAGGTATTAGGGGCTGAGAAAGGGCAGTGTGGTATGATGGTTAGGCACAGACATCCTAGTCCTAGACTGATAAAGTTTGAATCCTTGGCCCTGGTGTAGACTGACTGAGTAAAATTTGGGCCCAATCAAATTCTCTATTCTCAGTTTCCTCATCAAGTGTAGGTACAATGAGGGTGTTAGTCTATTTTCTGTTGCTATAACTGAATATCACAGACTGCATAATTTGTTTGTTTGTTTGTTTTTTGAGGCGGAGTTTCGCTCTTGTGACCCAGGCCCGAGTGCAATGGCGCGATCTCAGCTCACCGCAACCTCCGCCTCCTGGGTTCAGGCAATTCTCCTGCCTCAGCCTCCCGAGTAGCCGGGATTACAGGCACACGCCACCATGCCCAGCTAATTTTTTGTATTTTTAGTAGATACAGGGTTTCACCATGTTGACCAGGATGGTCTCAATCTCTTGACCTCATGATCCACCTGCCTTGGCCTCCCAAAGTGCTGGGATTACAGCCGTGAGCCACTGCGCCTGGCCGGGACTGCATAATTTATAAAGAAAAGACACTTACTTAGCTTATGGTCTGGAGGATGGGAAGTCCAAGAGCATAGCACTGGCATCTGGTCAGCATCTGGTAAGGGCCTTCTTGCTGTGCCGTATATAACATGGCAGAAGGCATTGCATGGTTAGAGGGCAAAAGTGTGCCTGTCAGCTCAGGTCACTCTTCCCCTTCTTTTAAAGCTACCAGTACAGTCATGGGGGCCCCACCCTGTTTGACTTTTTTTTTTTTTTTTTGAGATGGAGTTTTTGCCCTTGTCACCCAGGCTGGAGTGCAATGGCTCGATCTTGGCTCATTGCAGCCTCTGCCTCCCAGGTTCAAGGGATTCTCCTGCCCCAGCCCCCAAGTAACTGAGATTACAGGCATGTACCACCACACCCAGCTAATTTTTTTGTATTATTAGTAGAGACAGGGTTTCACCATGTTGGCGGAGCTAGACTCAAACTCCTGACCTCAAGTGATCCACATGCCTTGGCCTCCCAAAGTGCGGAAATTATAGGCTTGAGCCACCTCCCCAGACTCTGTTTGCTCTTATCTAAAGCTAATGAACTCTCAAAGGCCTCAACTCATTAACATACTAAATGTTGGGAATGGTAGGTGGAAGGAAGGAATAGGGGAGATTTGTTAAAAGATACAAAGTTACAGCTAAAGTGGGATGACTACAGTCATCTAGTCATGATGACTAGAGTGAACAATAATACATAGTTTCAAATAGCTAAAAGGAAGATATTGACTGTTCCCAACACAGAAAAATGATAATGTTTGAGATGATGAATATGCCAGTTACCCAGATCTGATCACTCTACATTACAAGTATCAGAGCATCACTATGTGTCCCATAAATGTTTAATTACTACTTGTCAATTTTTAAAAAAATTTTAAAGAAAATTACAAAGTAACTCATACTTACAAAATACTATGTGTATACACACATATATAAAGTGATACATATAAAATTATATACATATATGATTTACAGAATAATAAAGGCTGGGCAAGGTGGCTCATGCTTGAAATCCCAGCACTCTGGGAGGCCAAGGCAGGAGGACTGCTTGAGCCCAGGAGTTTGAGACTGCAGTGAGCCATGATTGCACCACTGCACACCAGCCTGGACAACACAGCAAGATCCTGTCTAAAAGGGGGTCAAAAAGAAGAAAATAAACATCCATGTGGCTACCACCCAGTCTACAAAATGGAACATTGCCTTTGAAGTCCTTTGAGCCCTTCCCTCAATACATCCTCTTCTCCTGTCACCCTTCCAAAAATGACTACCTATTTTATTTTGGTGCTTACATAATTTTGCTTTCCATAATACCTTTGTCCACAAATGTGTCTGTATATTCCTAAACCATATTGTTTAGTTTTTTGCTTTTGACTTACACGGTGTCATACTCTGCATATTGCTTTTTTTTCAAATCTAACATGATATTTCTGATATTCACCTAAGTTGGGAATGGTAGGTGGGAGGAAGGAATGGGAGAGATTTGTTAAAAGATACAGAGTTACAGCTAAATAAGAGTGATCTGGTTACAATTCACTTATTTTTCAGTGCTGTATAATTTGAATAAGTAACAATTTATATGTCTAAAAAATGCCACCCATATATGAATTTGGGCATTATATTTCCAACATTTGCAATTTGAGGGACATGGTCAAACCATAACAGAGGGTCAGATGAGTTAATAAACTGAAACACCAGGACCTGTGCATACTAAGTGTCATATACACATCATCCTTATCATCATCCTTTGGGGGGAAATCACTGACGTCAAAGTGGGTAAGACCACCCAGAAACGAAGAGGGTTGAAGACAGAGCCTCAAGGAACCATCATCTCAGTCTCTTGTGCGGGAGAAGTAACAAAGAAACTAACCGGGGGAGTGGGCAGCGCTGCTTTGAGGTCACCGAAAGGAGTAGGATGGGTTGGAGAGAGCTTTCTAATGGCTTGTTTTGTTTGGATGCTAAGGAGAGGAGAGACAGGCATTCCGCTGGAGGGAGGGAGGGATGCCAGAGGCAAGGCGCGGGCAGAGAGCCAGGGTGGGCGGGAGGAGGGCAGACTGGTATCCTCTGGTCTATCCCCACTTCCAGGACGCGTTTTCTAGGGGGGCGGAGTGTGGACGGCGAGTATGGGGAACTCCGAGAGGGGCAGTGTCTTGTCACAGGAAGGGAGGGTCAGGAGGGAAATTTGAAAGAAAATGTCTCTGGAAAACCCAGGGCTCCGCGCTGCCAGCGCCTGGCTCTTTCTGAAAGAACCACTGAGCAAGAAGGAAAAGCCAGGCCCCTTGGCGGGTTGGCGCTGCGGGGCCTGGAGCCTGAGCCAGGAGGTCTCGGTGGCTGGACCTCCGCCTCCACCCCATGGGTCAGAGCAGCCTGGACTTTTGCGCGCTCCTGGGAGGGGATCCGGCGTGCGATGGGCGGGGGCGGGGGCTGGGCCCGCGAAGGCTGGACGCGGGATACAAAGCCAGGAGCCACGAGGCTGGAGGCCGGGCGGGGGCCGGAGCAATGAATGGGGACGCCTGGGCCAATCCGAGCGCAGCATCTGCAGCCGCTAGAGAGGGAGCCAATTGGATGCCCGGCCCGGCGGCGGGGACGGGGACGGAGCCAATCAGCTGGGAGGACGGGCCGGGGCGGAGCCGCGCAGAGTTTCAAATCGGCTGCAGTGGGCGAGAAGCAGCCGTGCTCGGGTGTGATCAGCGTTGGTGTCTGGTGAGTGCGGGCGGGACCGTGGTGGGGCTTCTGCTCAGAGCAGGAGGACCTCAGGTTCGGACATGCACGGCGTGGGGGTGCGTCTGGGTACCTCAAGCGTCGGATCGGAATAGGGCGAGGGGCCGTCTGGTGGGAAGGCCGGGGTCTGGGCGGTGGTGCGTTGGGTCTGGCCGAGCTGGTGAAGGAGATGGTAATCGTGTCCTGGGCCCGGCGCTGAGGCTCGATTCTGGAGTGTCCTGATCCTGCCTCCCCTCCTTGCCTGAGGCAGAGAGAGGAAGGAGGTTGGGATGAAAGGACAGCTGTTTTGGAAACTTAAAGTGCTGGACAGCAGAAATCCTGCTGACCTGAGACCCCTCTTCCAGGAAGCATCTTCCTTTCTGCACCCACACTTGCAAACTTCCCCACCACCCTGCTGCATCCCATCTCCTCCCCTGTGCCCAGGGTCTCTGTGGGGCCTGGGAATGGGGATGCGGAATGCCTTGCTGACCTGCTCTTTGCCCTCCGCCCCAGGGTGTAGTGGGCAGAAAAGACTTGGCCTGGCAGATGGCTTCTCGGTGGCAGAGCATGGGGACCTCCGTGCGCCGGAGATCTCTCCAGCACCAAGAGCAGCTGGAGGACAGCAAGGAGCTGCAGCCTGTGGCCGGCCATCAGGAGACCTCCTCCGGGGCCCTGGGGTCCCTGTGCAGACAGTTCCAAAGGAGGCTGCCCCTGAAAGCCGTCAACCTCAACCTCCGCCCAGGCCCCTCCTGGAAACGTCTGGAAACCCCAGAGCCAGGGCAGCAGGGCCTCCAGGCAGCAGCTCGCTCAGCTAAGAGTGCCTTGGGTGCAATGTCCCAGGTAATACCGACAATACTAACCATCTTTTTTATGAAGGGTTTCCTTGGTGCCAGACAGTTCCTGCCTTCAAAGAGCCTCCAAAAATATAGACTCCATGAAGACAGGGACTTTGGTTAGTTCACTGCTGTTTCCCTAGCACCCCAAATAGTTCCTGGCATGTATAGGTGCTCAACAAATAGTTGAATGAATGAATGAAAGCATGTCTTGGAGGAAACAGATGCTCACACTACCAGGTGATAAGAGCTGTATGTGATAGGAAATTGCAAGCAAGTGGCCAATAGCAAGGGCTCACCAAACGAAAGCTTAGTTGGTGAAGGCTTCCCAGAGGAGGTGCCTCCAGAGTTCACCCAGGGAAGCCAAAGGTCAAGTGGTATTTAAGGCAGTGGAAATAGTTCAAGTCCAGGCCTGGAGCAGGAGGAGCTGAGGAAAAACAAGATTGCCCACTCAGCCATGGACCCCTGAGGAGAGCCAGAATTTTAGTGTGGGAATGAGCAAAGGACACAGGGCAAGGTAGAGCAGGGAGAAAGGATATAAAGGAGCTTAGACTCTCCCGGGAGTGATCAGGAGTGGGAGTCCATAGGATTCTAAAACAATGGAAAGTCTGGTCTAATTAGCATGTTAGAATTTGCCCTTTAGCTACATAATGGAGAAGGGAATGGAAGCAGAGAAGCTCCTGAAGGGGGACCTAAGGGTCTGGACTTGCAGGGGATAAACTTCGGGAACTGCCTAGAAGGTTGATTAGAGGGGATTTAATGTGAAATGAGAGGTGCTGGCAGGAAGACATCCTTATATTGGCTGTAAGTGTCTATGGGCCCTTTAAGGGATGCATCTTTCAACCCAGAGCTGGAGGTAGAGAGGGGTCACTTAGAAAGGACAGAAGCCATTAGGATGAATGGACCTTCAGTGAGAGGACTGGAGACTGCAGAGGTTTCTCCTCGATGTCTCACTGGGAATTCCAAAGATGAGCGGAGAGGGTGGCTGTTTCTAGACCCTCTGCAGAGAGCTCTCTGAGCCAAATGTTAGTCCTTATTTGGAAACTTTTTTTTTATTTTTTGAGATGGAGTCTCGCTCTGTTGCCCAGGCTGGAGTGCAGTGGCGTGATCTCGGCTTGCTGCAACCTCCGCCTTCCGGGTTCAAGTGATTCTCCTGCCTCAGTCTCCCAAGTAGCTGAGCTTATAGATGTGTGCCACCATTCCTGGCTAATTTTTTTGTATTTTTAGTAGAGATGGGGTTTCACCATGTTAGCTAGGCTGGTCTTGATCTCCTAACTGCGTCGTGATCCACCCAAATGCTCTCCTGGTATGCAGGGGGTGGTAGGCAGGCTGGCCTGCTCTTCTCTGCCCCGCCCCCGCCACAGTCGTTGGGTCAATCTGTATCTGGAAGGAGAGTTAGACAAACAGGCTCCATGCACTAGGGCAGGTCATCCTGCTGCTGACTGCTGCTGTCATATCCAAAAGCTCTGAGCTGGATCCCTGCCATGGAGTCCTTTCCCGAGGAGTCATTCACATCCCTCACCCTGGAGACTAACAGCAGCCTGTATTTACAGGACACTTGTTGGGTCTAGGGGTGGTGGTAGCTCACCCTTGTTTTTTGCTTTTTCAAGACAGGGTCTCACTTTGTCGCCCAGGCTGGAGTGCAGTGGCGTGATCTCAGTTCACTGCAACACTGCAACCTCTGCCTCCTGGGTTCAAGGGATTCTGGGATTACAGGTTCTTGGATACAGCCCGCCAACATGCCCAGCTAATTTTTTTGTATTTTTAGTAGAGATAGTGTTTTACCACATTGGCCAGGCTGGTCTCCAACTCCTGACCTCCAGTGATCTGCCCGCCTTGGCCTCCCAAAGTGCTGGGATTAAAGGCATGAGCCACCGCCGCCCAGCCTCACCCTTGGTTTTGTCTGTGCTAACATTTCCATTTGCCTATTCCAGAGAATCCAGGAGTCCTGCCAAAGTGGCACCAAGTGGCTGGTGGAGACCCAGGTGAAGGCCAGGAGGAGGAAGAGAGGAGCACAGAAGGGTAGTGGATCCCCAACTCACAGCTTGAGCCAGAAGAGCACCCGGCTGTCTGGAGCCACCCCTGCCTACTCACCCTCAGGCCCCTGGGAGAAGGCGCATCACTGCCTCTCTGCCCAGATGGGCTCATGTGCCCGCCCGTTACGGCGGTCGAGGCGGGAGGCAGCCTTCCGGAGCCCGTACTCCTCTACAGAGCCCCTCTGCTCTCCCAGGCAAGTAGGACAGTTCCTCACCCTGGGGCTGGTAGCCTTTTAGCCTGGGCACAATCCCTGCTCTCTGACCTCCTAGACACTAACTGGGCCCCAGGGGCACCCTGAGTGGAGTCACAGCGTGTAATTATTATCCTTATTGTTAAATGCGTGTCCTGCTTTAGCAGAGATCCAGGGCATGTATTTGTTCATTAGAAAATGAGACAACAGGACGGGCACAGTGGCTCATACCTGTCATCCCAGCGCTTTGGGAGGCCGAGGCGGGCGGATCACTGAAGTCAGGAGTTAAGAGACCAGCCTGGCCAACATGGTGAAACTCCATCTCTACTAAAAACATAAAATAAGCCAGGCGTGATGTACACACCTGTAATCCCAGCTACTTGGGAGGCTGACGCAGGAGCATCGCTTGAATCTGGGAGGCAAGGGTTGCAGTGAGCTGAGATCACACCACTGCACTCCAGCCTAGGCAACAGAGTGAGACTCCATCTCAAAAAAAAAAGAGAAAACAAAGCAATAACTGGATTCCTAAGGGTTTTATTTCAACTTTCCAGCTGAGCTATAGGGGGAAAGGTAGTGTAGTGTGCTAGTTAAGGCTGTCTAGTAGCTTTGGGCTGTTGGATTTTTCCCACATTTCTTTGAGGCTAGCATCTTTCTTTAGTCTCACAGGAACCTTGAGCTGTGATTAAGGCAGGCTCTGTTTTTCCCGTTTGACAGGTAAGGAAATGGAGGTCCGGAGGGGTTTGGTGATTAGCATGGGGGACATCCTGTAGGCAGTCGAGGAGTAAAGGCGGAGGTCCAGATCACCTGGATGTTCTGCCCCACCCATCAAGCTGGCCTGTCCTGCAGAATCTTCTAGTTCTCAGGCCCAGAAACTGGCCTGGCGCAGGGTAGGGAGTGAAGCTGTTCCCAGTCCGCAGACCCTGGCAGCTAGTTTCCTGTTCCCATCTCGGGGCTCCCAGGGAAGGCTGCCTACCCACTGCCCCTGCATCGTGGCAGGTGGTCACCAGGATGCGTGTTTAAGTGACCGAGTGGCTTTGCACAGTGCAGGAGCAAACCTGGAGGCTAAAATAAGGCTCGTGAACACTTCAAAAATACTCTCCACATCTGCGTTCTGACCCAGTTCTGCCCCCAGAGCTAGTGAGGGACCTGAGCCAATCAATCCTCCAGGACCTTAGTTTCCCTGTCTGTAAAGGAAGAGCTGAGCTGAGCTCTGACACAGTCACACCCACCCAAGCCTCCTAGTGAGCCCAAAAGCAAGTTTTGACTCTAACTGGAGGGCTGAGGCTCAGTTTCCAAGTGGGGAAACTGCAAAATCCCTTGCCCATGACCTCGGCCTCATGGATCTTGATCTCTCTGTTCTTTGCTCTGAGGTCACTTCCTGGAGTGAGGGTCTAGAGTGAAGCCCAGCCCACCAGGGTCATCCAGGCCCAAAGACCAGACCCTGGTATGAGGCCCACCAGGGGTTTGCAACTAGTCACTGGTGTGGGTTTTTCTTTCATTCAGTGAGTCTGACAGCGACCTAGAGCCTGTGGGGGTGGGAATTCAGCACCTACAGAAGCTGTCCCAAGAGCTAGATGAAGCCATCATGGCAGAAGAGAGGTGAGTTGGCATCCCATGCTTCAAAGTGAAATGGCCGGAAGGGCCCCTCCAGCTATCTTTGCAGGCAGGTGCCGGTTTTGCTCTGACCTGCTGTGTGACCCTGGCCAGTCTCTGCCCCTCTCTGAGCCTCAGTCTCCCTTATCTCAAACACAAGAAGAGATAAAAACCTGGACTGGGGTGATGGTAAAGGAGGCACCCTGAATGTGTGTGGTCTTCTGGGCCTTGCACCCCCACATTTGTCCATCACTTGGAATCTCACATGTGGCTGGTTCCATTCCTGAAAAGCCTACCCTTCCTCCAGAACTCTCCATGGCTCCTCTGTGCCCTCCCTGCCTATGGAATTGGGAAAAGCAACATGACTGCTATGGAATTCCTGGTCTGTCCGCTCATGACCCCATCCTGGGGGCAGGGCCTTGGTTCTGGATGTCTCCTAACTCAGGGCTGTTTCCCCATTCCACTTGTATAATGGCCATGATGGACTCTAAGGCTGGGTCTGATCTTGTCTAGCCTAGACTGGGAGGGCCCTCTCAGAGCCCACCACACCCAGTGGCATCCATCCCTCCCCTTCTCTCTAGTGGTGACATCGTCTCTCTCATTCATGGCTGATGAAGTGCCTGCAGGTAATGCCCACTGCCCCCCCTCCCCGACCCCGGAGATCTTTCCCAATGTCCTCCTCCACCTTACGCATGAGTAAGTTAAAGAAAAAGCCCACAGACCTAATGGGCACAGCAGAGTCAGTAGTATCTGCCTGCTATTTGAGGTCAGAGCTAACCTCATGACCCCCATCACTAACTGAGCATGCTGGGGGCCCCGAGTAGCTTCAGCCACCTTCTAGCACCTCTCACCCTGCAGTGGGCAGGGAAAGGCATCCCTGCTTCTCCTCCTGGAGCACAGTGAAGGGCCCAAAGGCAGCTCTGTCTTGCAGGAAACAAGCCCTGTCTGACCGCCAAGGCTTCACACCCAAGGATGTCTGTGCTTCCCCATGCGCTTCCTGGAGGAAGTCTGCAGGAGTCATCAGTACCCCTGAGCCCCTGCTAATGAGGACCTGACTAACAAGGGGCCTGGAGCCCCCCTGCTCCGGCCACATCTGGACCCATCGATGACTGCCAGCCATAGCCCGAGAGTGTCTTGGGGAGAGTGTCTGGCAGAGGTGGGGAGAATTGTACCTTCTGCTTTCCCAGGGGACTCTCGAGCTTAGAAACTCTATACACCTGACTTTGAGCTTTGTATTTGCCTCATCTGTAATGTGAAGTGCTAGCATCCGATGTTTGAGAGCTCTTAGCCATGTACCCAGGTGTCTGGTTTTGGGGGTGTCATCCGCAGAGTCACTCACTGTCTGTGTTTCTGGTGCCAAGGCTCCCGAGGGCCCCACTCTCATCCCTGCTTTCCCTATCAGGGACTCAGAGGAGGGCATAGGAGCTACTTCCAGGCTTAAGACCCTGGGCTCACAGGTACCTATTTATATGCTCGAAGCAGAGCGCTGTGGGTATGCCGGGAGGGGTAGCCTGTTCAAGAGCAATTTCTGCCCTTTGTAAATTATTTAAGAAATGTGCTTTGTCATTTTATTAGAAAGAAACCAGCGTGTGACTTTCCTAGATAACACTGCTTTCTCATAATGAAGACTGTTTGCCTTTGACATCTGTTCCCTTTCACTGCCAACCTCCAACGTCCCCCCGCCCTCCCACACCACTCTGTGCTATAGATTTGTGGTTTGGGGTCTGGCCCTCATCTACCGCTGCTCCCAGCCAGGGGGCCCCCCAGTCCCACCCCAGGGAGAACATGTATAAGCGGAAAGGTTTCTCAACTTCATTCAGAGCAAAACACATTGTAAAGGCAAATAAGGTTTTTATTTAAGTGACAACGTTTGAGAGCTAAAAACCAGCTCACATCAAAATCAAGACTAGTTGTAAAAACCGTTTAACTCCATAATGCTGTTTTTGTCTTGTTAGAAATCTGGTATCTTACATTAGCGTTTCTAACGGATTTTGTACAAGGCAGCCATAAAGAATATAATAAACCTTTTTCACCACGGAACCATCTGTCACAGATAATACTGAAAGTTACACACTTAGGAACAGTCAGACCACAGACAAGGTCAGGCTGGCTGCCACCACCAAGTAAACAAAGAGAAAAGGACAGCGGGGTCCAAGGGTGGGGGGCCCTGTGCACAAGTCGCCCTCCTCTGGCCTGCCCCTCCTTGGTGACACCTGCCTCTCCTTTGCCCGAAAGAGGGTGGAGTCAAATTCAAATTTTCCTCCCAAGAGCCTGTTAGTTTCTCAACAAGGAGAGCAGGACCTAGGTCAGGCGTCGGGGCTTGGACTTAACCCTAACTATGGTTTTTAAGAAAGTTCCCCTAAGCCTAGAAGGAAAGGAAAGAGGGGATGTTGCTTTTGGCTGAGCCAAAAGACAATAGGTTTCCAGGGCACTTCGCACCCAAACCCCCCCAGATGGGATTCGGTGGGAAAGTTGGTTGTTTAAGGCGGGGTCAGGGCTCCCCTTCCGGGGCTGCACCTGGGCTGGGTGGGAGAGTGAGGATGCAGAGGACTCTCGCCTCATGAATGACTCCAGGGTACAGCTATGGGTCCCAAAGGGGTAAAAATACAGTTTAAAAACCGTGAGATCCAGCCTCGCCTCTTCCAGAGCACCCACCACCACGAATCTCTGCAATACTAGAATTCAAACACATTCGTTTGCTGTAGCCCAGCACCCAAACAAGAGGGCCGTTCATCCCAATGTGTGAAAGGAGTCTGCTTTTTAAAAAAATATTTTACAGAGCCCACAGGAGCTGCTGAGATCTTTAGGAAAAAACCCATGATGCTGGAAGAGCAGGTCCTGGGCTAAGGATGCACCCTGAACCCCAGCAGGGCAAATGGTAAAGGAAGGTGGCAAGCAGGCCCCCAGCCACGACAGCCGCCAGATCGGGAAGAACATGCCACACAAGAAACAAGGAGCTTTGGTAAGGCGGGAAGATCTGGTCCAGCTGCCGGAAAGCAGGCATACCAGAAGCTAGAAAGATTCTCTAGAAAACAGCTGGATTGGGGGTCACAGAACTACTCAAGGAGAGGCAGCGGCACCCCCTCCAGAGAACAACACAACTTGGTTCTTTTTTTCTCCAACTTCACTAGACAGACAAAACCGAACAAACCACTAGGATCGACAGTGCACATATGCATTACACAGTTGCTGTGAAAGCCGTACTGAAACATATGCTGTCTCACCACGACATGGAAACACATGTACACACATTCACACACACCAACTACAGCTCCAGCTGTGCTCACTATGTCTTACTGTACACCATCAGCATCTCAGGTGTGCATTGTCAGTCAAAGCTACAATCTTCCTTCCTGCTTGGAGCCAGAGCTGCTTCCAAAAGGGGTGGTGGTTCTTCTGCTGGGTACTTGTCCCAGCTCCGACCCCCAGAGCCATAGAACCCGGGTCACACTAACTTCAAATTCCCCAGGGATCCTGGCCCATGTGTGCTCACTCTCTGTCTTCCTTTCTCTTTCTCTTTCTCTCTCTCTCTCTCTCTCTTTCTCTTCCTCCTCCTCCTCCTCCTCCTCCTCCTTCCCCCCCCCACCTCTTGCCTAGCCTGGGGTTCTCAGGGAAGAGGGAATCTAACTGGGAGCAAAGTAGCTCATACTAAATATTTATCATTTTAGAGTAATCAGTGGCTTCTGCAAAAAGGAAATGGTAAGAGTTTTCAAGAATCACACTAAGTCTGCCCAAGTTTAAATCAGAATATTTTTGGGAAGGATTAGGGTTGGGTGGCTATGCCATATGAGCTGGTGCCTTTGGAAAACCAAGAACTGTGAAATGTTAAGGAGGGATGGGCACCTCTAAGCAGCCAGGAGGCAGGACCATACAGGAGGCTGAGGCTGAGGCTGAGGCTGATCTGTACTCCTCCCCACAGACTCAACAGCAGCCCTAGGCTGGAGTGAAGGAGGCGGCGCCAGAAGTGGAGCAGAAGAGCTGGCAGACTGAAGACACATTTCTAGTGGAGAGAGCAGGGTTGAGGGCTGGGAGCCCAGACCCCTCCAGCCCCAGGAGGGCACCCAGTTTGCCAGCCAATTCACAACAGTGGTGCCAGCTGCCCCCAACAGCAGCGTCATTGGCTGCATGGGAGCCAAGAGAGGTAGACACTGAGCAGAAGCGACACTGAGCTGACACAGATGCCTGCTGTGGATACAGACGTCTGAAATTTCTGGGACCGGCCTCAGAGGTGGCCCATGGGGCTCAGAGGCCACCTGGGCAGCCCCACACAGCAGGTGTGGGCCTGGGCCAGGGAGTCAGGGGGCCAGGGGATGCAGGAAACCAATGCCCAGGCCGAGGCTCAGCGGCAGGAGGTCCTGGGCCAGCTTTAGGGGCCCCAGAAGGGCCAAGACCTGCCGACCTCAGGGGACTACCAAGGAGGAGAGTATGGGCACAAACTGAGCGGCAGGGTAAAGGGAAGAGGATGCGACAGTTGGAGCCAAACTTCCAGGAACCCCCTAGAACCCGGAATCTCTGCTCTATGCCCCCAGGAGCCAAAAAGGATACATGGGTCCTGGCAGAGCTGGGGGTAGGGGGAACCAGATCATTTGGTCGGAGATGGAGGTGGGTTGTCCCTGGGACACCCAGTTTGGGCATCAGTGCAAGGCAAACCAACTGCACCTCTTCGTGGAGTAGGGATCCCTTCCCAGCCAGCCCAGAGCAGCTCTTTTAAGAGCCCCTCCTTCTTCCCAACCCACCCAGACCCTGTCTCCCAAGCTGTGTGAAAGGCATGGGTCACAGGACACTCTGAGGGATACTTAGACCTGAAAAGCCTCAAGGGTCCAAACTCCAGGACACGCTGGAGTCAAAGACTCACACCAATCTCAGCTAGGGGATCCCTCCAATAACAGAAGGGGCCCAGAGAGGGCAAGCAACCAGCTCAGGGACTCACAGCCAGCCCAGCTGAGCCAGAGCCCAAGGCTGCAGCCTCCCGAGGGAGGGCATGAGGCAGCGCTCTGGGAAGAGGAACTCCTGGCCCCCAGAGCCACAGAGAAATGGTGAGGACACTTAGGACAAGTTGGGGGGGGGGTTGGGGACAATGGACAGCCACAGGACAGACCGTCAGCACCAGACTCCACCTCCCCAGGACTGTGGACAGAGACGGCATTAAGATGAGCCAGGGGATGCGCTCTCACTCCCAGAAAGTGGCCATCTTGCCATAAGAGCGCCAACCCAAACAAGACCCAGGGCCACAGGGAGGGCGGGCACACATGCCACTCGCGCCTCCACAAACTAGCCGAGAAGCTGTGCCTGCCAGCGGCGCTGGGTCCCGGGGCTGGAGCTGCCCCTTGAGGGCCAGCCCAGCTAACTGTGAAGCCTGGGGACTCAGGATGGTCGACTTTGCCCAAACGCTCCAGCTCGGGGCAAGCCTGCCTCCAGAATGACACAAACAAGAACCCTACTCAGGCGTGCGGTCGCAGGCACATGGGAGGCAGCGGCGGCTGCATCGAGACCCCTGGATCTCACTCACTCGCAGCCCAGGGAGCCCCAAGGCCGGGCAGGGTCCCTCCCCGCTCTGCTCGGATACTGCTGGACAGACACGGGAGGGAAAAAGCAGGAAAACGCCTGTGTCGGGGAGAGGGCCGCCCCTCCAGTCCCCGCAGGCAGCCTGGTTGGGTGCCCCCTCCCTGCTCTGTGCACAGCCCACCCCTCAGGGCACCGACTCAAACTTGGGGGGCCCACGCGCCCAGCTGAGCGCGGGCAGCGGCCGCTCGTGGTCCTTGTCGGACTCGGGCTGGCTCTGGGCCCGCTCGGGCTTGGGATTGGCGGCGGGCGGGTCGGGCTGCTGCACGGACATGGTTCTGCGCAGGTGGTTGCGCTTCCGCAGAAACTCCGGCTGCGCGTGGAGCCCGAAGCTGCCCTTGCGCAGGATCATGCGTGAGTTGTTCTTCTTGGGGCGCGAGCGGTGGCTGGTCTCCAGCGCGGCCAGGTGTGCTGCGTAGCCCTCGCTCAGGAACTGCAAAGGGCGGGGTGGGGCGGGGCAGGGTGGGGAGGAGCAGGGGAAGGAAGATGGGATTTGAGTGGAGGGGAGGGGAGGGAAGGGGAGGGGAGGGGAGGGGAGGGGAGGAGAAGGAAGGGGAGTGGAGGGCAGTGGAGGGGAGGGGGGAGTGGAAGGGAGGGGGGAGGGGGGAGGGGGGAGGGAGGGGGAGGGAGGGAAAGGAAGTGAAAGGAGGGGAGAGAAAGGAGGGGAGGAAAAGGGTGGGGAGAAAAGGAAGGGGAAGGGAGAAGGGGGTGGGAGAGAAGGGGAGATAAGGGAGGGGAGGGGAGGGTGGGAGAGAAGGGGAGATAGGGAGGAGAGGGAAGGGAGGGGAGGAATGATAGGGGGAGGAGAGGGGAGGGGAGAGCAAGAGGAAGAAGGGAGGGGAGGGAAGGGAAGGGAGGGGAGGAATGACAAGGGCAGAGAAGGGAGGAGAGGGGAGGGGAGGGGAGAGCAAGAGGAAGAAGGGAGGGGAGGGGAGAGGAGGTGAGGGAAGGAGAGAGAAGGGGAGAAAAGGGAGGGGAGGGGAGAGAAGGGAAGGGAGGGGAGAGAAGGGATAGGAGGGGAGAGAAGGGATAGGAGGGGAGAGAAGGGAGGGGAGGGGAGAGCATGAAGAAGAAGGGAGGGGAGGGGTTGGGAGTCAGGCAGAGGGGCGGGACAGGCCCATGATCCTGATCCTGTCCCCATCATTTCCTGGGAACACCCTACCGAGGCGCCTCCAGCTTCTCTGAGGAACCCCTGGGGAAGCCAGGAGCTCTTTACTGTTCCAGGGTCCCCATCCCGCTTTGGAAAAGCATGCACCTCTACCCATACCCATGGGTCACACCGGTTCCTCTAGATCTTCTATTTTATTTTATTTCAATTTATTTATTTATTTATTTGAGACAGGGTCTTGCTCTGCTGCCCAGGCTGGAGTGTGGTGGCCCAATCTCAGCTCAGTGCAGTCTCAACCTCGCCAGCTCAAGCAGTCCTCCAGCCTCAGCCTCTCGAGTGACTGGAACCATCGGTACATGCCACCACACCCAGCTCATTTTTTAATTTTTTGTAGAAACAGGGTCTTGCTGTGTTGCCAGGGCTGGCCTTGAACCCCTGGGCTCAAGCAATCCTCCTGCCTCTCAAAGCACTGGGATCACAGGCATGAGCCACGGTGCTTGGCCTCTGGATTCTTGATGGTAGGGAAGCGCCCATCCTTGTCACTTGGCTGGCTAGAATCCTGCAAAGTCCCTCCCATCATGTGGCCTCTCCATGCATCTTGTCATTTTTCTGAGCCCCATGACTGCCCTCCTTGCTAGTCTTTCCAGCTATGTCCAGAACCTCGCTACTCGATGTGTGGTCCATGGACTCCAGCAGCATCAATACCACCTGGCCCCTTGTTAGGCAGAACCTCAGGCCCCACCCTAGTCCCAAGGAATCAAAATGTGCATGTCAACAAGATCTGCAGGTGATGCCCATGCACTTTAGAGTGTGAGTAGTGGGGCCTCTGAGCTCCCAACTCTGAGACGCCACCATCTCCTGGCCCTCTACCCACAGTTCACTCAGGTACTACGCACTTGACATGCCCCAAAGGGAGGTCCCCTCCTTCCCTTCCCCCTGCTGTGTGATTCCAATACTGTCACCTCCTACATGGTCACCCAAGCCACAGACCAAAGCGCTGTCCTCTGCCTTCCATTTCTCTCATCCCGCACATCCGATCTGGGCATTACCAAATCCAATCCATCTCTCACCAAAAAATTCCTCTCAGACCCTCCGCTTTCTCTTCAACTCCCTCTCAGCTTTTCTTTCCACCTGCAGCCTGAGGGAGCTTCCTGAATCACACACCTGCTCATGCCCCTGTCCATCCCACCCACTGATAGAGTCCCCACACAGGCCATCTTGGCTGCGCTGACCGTTCCAGCTCCCTCCCCCTCTCCCAGCTCACATCCCAAGCAGCCAAGCTGAGTCACTGGCAGTTCCCAGAATATACATGTTCTCTGTCACCTCCTGACCTTGGCTTTTGCTGCTGCCTCTGCCACAAATACTCTTCTTAATCTCAGGCCCTTCCTGGACGATTCCTTCAAATTCCTGAAATCCAGCCATGCCCCTCTCCAGGGCCCCACAATTCCCTGTGCTCCCCGTCATCCATCATGGCACTTGCTATACTGTACTGTCACCAACTGCAAATGTGTCCATCTCCCCACTGCACAGAAGAATGCTGCATCTGACTCGACTTGGGATTCTCCCCTGCACCCAGCACAGGTCCTGGCCCAACGAAGGCAGCCAGCAGTGTTTGTTGAATAAATGAATGAGCCAATGGGGGAATGAACAAGTGAGTGAATGAATGACCCTCCATCCCTTTCCCTGACCTCCCTCCCAACTCACCACCTCCAGCCCAGCCTCCACCCACCTGGCACTGGGTTTGGTACTTCTTGGTGGGCCGGCCCACAATGAAGATCTGGGAGGCTGGCAGGCCCAGCACGCTGTAGACTGAGATGTCCTTTGTGGAGCCATAGGCCGCACTGATTCTGATGAAGCACTGAAATACAGGGCAGGCCACGGAGGGAGAGTGAGGCCAGTCCACCCACTGGAAAGCCTTCCCAAGCCAACCCCAGGGAGCCCCTTTATGTGCACTCTGGTAGACTCCAAGCCATGGGGCCACCCTGTGTCAGGAATGAACCCTCAGAGTGGCAGCCCCTCCCTGCACCCCAGGCGCAGCGCAGCGCTCTGCTGGTAAGCAGGAGTGACCACAGCATTTACTGACCCCCTCCCCTCCAGCAGCAGCACACTCTGGTTAATGAACAATGAAGCAAAGTGTTCCTTGCAAATAAGGAAGTCAAGTTCCAGGTTTCTGGCTCCCAGGGTTCTGCCTGGCTCCAGATCCTGTGCCGGCCACACTGCTCCACACTGGGCTTTGCCATTTGCCCGATGCCTCTCACAGGAGCTTCCCAGAATCCCCAATTCAATTCAGACAACTGCACAAGATCCGCCTTGCTCCAGAGGCACTTCCAGACCATCACCCTCCCCTCCCCTCCTGGGGATAAACTGGATCAAACTACCTCCTCCTGTGAGGTGCTGGCCCCCCAGCTGCCCCTCCCTGTGTGCCTCCCCTCAATGTCATCCTCTTTTCTCCTGATCTTGCTCTTCCCAAGCCACTGGAGACTTTGGGTCACAGCTTTCCTTCCTCCCAACCCCACCATCACTGGGAGGACCCACAGTCCAAGTGACGTGAAGGATCTACTACCTCCCTCCCAGCCTCGCAGCTTTGCACCTTCTTTGACAGCAGTGGCCATCACTTCCAGGACCGAACTCAGAACCTGCCCCTCAAACTGTGAAATTCCACATGTCCGCTCCACCCAAGGCTTCTGCCCCCCTCACCCCAGCTCCCCTCCACTTCTCCGCCAGCCCCACCTTGCTGCTCTCAGCCTCACTGTCGCTTGTGTTTTCTGCAACACCCTCCTACCTTGCCCCTTCCTCATCCTGCCTGAGTGACCCATGGCATCCCTGTGCCCTCTACCTCCACCCCAGGGTCTCTCACCCCTTCATCCTCCTCCCACACCTGCCCTGCCAAATCTCAGCCATGAAACTTTTCCACCGGCCCCCTTGTCTGTTTGCACACACTGCCCACCAAGAGCTGCTAAAGAAACTTGCAGAGCCACGCAGCTCTCACCTTCCATATTCTTCCTGTCCTTCCCTGGGACCTACCCCATCCTGCAGGTGACTGCCTTCAATGCTGAACCAAGGAGAGGGCTTCCTCAGCCCACTGCCCCTCCCCTCAATGGTTGGTTTATTCCCAACTGGCCTTTGGCTCAGAGGACGGATCAGCCTCTCTTTGTCTGGTCCTTCCACCTTCTCATTCACCTGTGCTCACTCCTGTTACTTGGATCCTCCAGCTCTGGCGACCCTGCCTACCTTCCTCATGAACCTCCCAGCTGACACCCACCTTCTCTGCTCCTCATTCTCCTACTTTTGCCCCCTTGTCCTTCCGAAGTGTCCCTTCCTCACCAAAGTCATCCGATGGTCAAGCTTTGTCTAGTGGGCAGTTCACAGCATCCCACACCCTTGGCAAGAGAGACACTGTCTCCTTGAACCCCTCTCCTCCGGACACCTAGAGCCTCTCTCTCCTGGCCCTCCTCCCCCTCTCATTCTCCTACTGGTTCCTCAGCTGCTCCTTGTCCTGCTCTTGGGGGCCCAGCACAGCCTCTTCTCATGCTTCGCCTCCCCTCTTGTGGCTCCACTAATCTGTCCCATGTGTCTACTTCCCAGTCTCCACCTGCAGCCCAGACCTCCCCTAAGCCATATCAGGTCCTATGGCCACAGCAGCCTTGACATATCCACAGCTGAGCTCATCTCCCTCTAGCCTTGTCCTCCTCTTGTGTCCCCTCTTATCCACTCATTCATTCATTCATTCTACCAACAGTTATTGAGTCCCTACCATGGGGCATCATCCTTCAAATCCAGAAACTGTATTGGTGAGAACGAACAGCCTCTGCCTCCATGGAGACCTTGGTCAGGTGTGTAGCACCTGGATCCCTCCTGGTCACCCAGCACAGGCATCTTCAACTCCTCCCTCCCTGCATCCCAGCATCCCTGAGTCCTAACAATTCCACCTCCTAATCCTGTCCCTGCTTTTCTCTCCATCCTGTGGTCCTCGTCGCCTGGATTATGGTCTTCCTGCCTTTTGCTTGGGCAACAGCTCCCTAACTGCCTTCCCAGTCTGTTCTCCACACAGCCACCAATAGGATTGTTCTACAAGCCAAATTAATCACTGACACTTCCCTGCTTTAAACTCTTCCATGGCTTCCTATTACCCTCAGCAAAGAGTTTATGATCTTGGCCTGGTTTCCAAGGTTTTCAAGATCTGCCAAGTTTGGGGCCCTGATGACCTCTGAGAGCACAGTTCCCAGTTGTCCTGGGTCTAACCCTGCCTGCTCTTACCCCAATCCCAGATGCCTGCAGCTCTGAGAACCTCCCAAGCTCTGTCCTGCCTCTGTGCCTTTGCACAGGCTGTTTTATTGTCTACCTGACAAACTCATCATTCAAGAGTCAACTCAAAAGTTACCACCTTCTAGCAGCCTTCCCTGGCCACCCTGGCCAAACCCAAGTCCTTTCTCCTCTGTTTGCTAAAAGGGTCTTTTTCAACCACACACCAGTGGTTGTCAATTTACATGTCCTTCCTTCTCTAGATCAGGGATTTGATGACTTTTTCTTGGAAAGGCCAGATAATAAATGTCTCAGGCATCGCACTGTGTCACTATTACTCAATTCTGCTGTTGTATTGCAAAAAGCAGTCATAGACAGTATGTAAACAGATGAGCTTGGCTAAGTTCCAATCACACTTTTTTATTTAGGGACACTGAAATGCATGTAATTTTCATGTCATGAAGTACAATTCTTTTGACTGTCTCCATTCATTTCAAATGGATGGAGATCCATTTGAAATGGATTTGAAATGGATGGAGATCCTGCTCACAATCACATCAAAACAGTCTATGGGCTGGATTTGGTCATTGGTTGTCAACTCCTGCTCTGCTCTAGGTCGGGGATTCTTAAAATCTTTCTGTGCATCAGAATCCCCTGGAGAGCTTGTGAAAAGGTTCCTGAGCCCCTTCCCAGACTTTCTTATTGAGTAGATCTAAGAGGGTTGTGGAGGGGCGGGGCAGAGAATTTGCACTTCTGAGTTTCCAGGTGCTGCTAGAGGGAACCATAGCTCCAGGTCACGAAAAGAACATCCCTGCCCCCTCTCCCCTGTTCTGTTTGTCTCTGTGCAGCCCCAACAAGCACAGAGTAAGGAACACAATCTACACTTAAATGTCCTTTGGATGAATGGCCAGATGTAGAGTCAGGAGATAATGGATGAAAGTCTCACTCAGATCTAGGGCAAGCCTCTGGATCCTCACCTTTCTCCTCTATCAGTGACGAGACTAATACCTATCTCTCAGGGCTGCTGGAGGACCCAGCAAGATCCACAGGAATGGGCTTTGCACACTGCACATCTGTGAGGCCCACCCGGGTGGAGGGAGGCAGGAGTGGTGGAGAGGAGGGTCAGAAGGCAGGGCGTGGTGTGGAGGAGGGTCACTCTCTCAAGCCCTCGACCCTGCCCCCACCCCTGCCCTGGGCTGGACACTCACCTCCTGCATGAGGTTGCGCAGGAAGATAGCCTTCTGCCGCAGCGGGTCGTGCACCAGCCCGTCCGAGAAGAAGATCATGCCCTGGGGAAAGTTGTGCTGGGACAGCCATGACACCACCCGCTGCTTCTGCATGTCCGGCCGCCCCGTGATGTAAAGGATCATGTAGCCAAGGTCCTGCCAGTGCCTGATGAGACAGCATTAGGAAGGTCCAGCCCTGCCCAGCACAGGGCACCCAATGCCCAGAAACCCGCTGTGCCCGCAGCTGCCCTCCTGAGACACCAGAGGGACAAGCCAGAGGCAAGCTGGAGAGAACACAGGGGACCCTGAATCCCCTCTCCGGGTTGAGCCCTGGACATTCCCCCTCGATGGCCCTGCAGGCACCACATGCCTATATCCAAACTCATCTCCTCACCCCTGCCCCCCCTCTACAGCCACTTCAGAGCCAGAGACAGGTGCCTTTCATTCCTCCCTATTCCCTGTGCCTCCCTCCCTCCTCCTCCTCCTCCAGGGAGCAAGCTTTAGGGTTTCACCAGGCCAGGCTCTTTACCCTCCCCAGCCCTCTCACTGAAGCCATGCTTCTCATCCTTAGCTCAGGCCCCATCTCTCTCCTGGGCCACTACAAAAGCCTTCTGGGCAGCCTCTTTCCCTCCCCTACCATTCCTACCAGCATCTAACTTGAGCCATAAAACCCTGGGCAGATTACTCAGCCCTCCCCAGCCTCCCAGGGTTTCATTGTTTCCATCTGTAAAATGGGCATAATAATATGAACCACCCCATGAGGTTGTCCTAAAGATGAAAGGAATTAACCCCAAACATGCATGGTGTGATGGTGTGACGGTGTGACGGTGTGACGGTGTGATGGTGTGACGGTGTGATGGTGTGACGGTGTGACGGTGTGACGGTGTGACGGTGTGATGGTGTGACGGTGTGATGGTGTGACGGTGTGATGGTGTGACGGTGTGACGGTGTGATGGTGTGATGGTGTGATGGTGTGACGGTGTGATGGTGTGATGGTGTGATGGTGTGACGGTGTGACGGTGTGATGATGCACTTGGCTTTATTATTGTTCTCTGCAGTGTGTACATGGTGGTTTCTGTGCATCACAAATCTAACCCCAGCACTCCTTTGCCTAACAGCACCTCCAGGTCCCAGGGCCCTGAGGCAGGGCCTCAAGGCCTCTCTCTGCCTCTGTGGCCATGTCCCTGCTCTGCCCTTGCACATGGGATCCTTCCAGCCCACCTAGAGCTGCTTTGCTGCCCCTGGACAAGCCCTGGTGTGGGAAGTAAAAAGGTCTTTTGTAAAGTTTCCTTTCTTGTTAAAGAATAAATCGTAAGTGTGCTAATAACACCTTGTCAAGCCCTATCCTAGGTAGCTGTTAGACATGCCATGCCTACAGGCACATAGTACATTCTATGTCCTTGTACTTTAACCAAGACATCTGTGCTGGACGTGCTCACAGGCCTGTCCCAGCTCTCCTTTGCTTTTACCTGTTTAGAACGTTCCAGGTTTAGAACTCCCTTTTACCTCTTCTCTCCCAAAGCCATCACTGTCACTGGGGTGAGGCAGGGCAGTCTCCAGCCCCCAAGAACTTCCAGTGCCTGGCATCTTCCTACTCTTGAGGTTCCGATCACTAGGAGTCCTGGGTTACAGTTTCTCATGCCTGTGACTTATTTTCCCCACCTGACTGGTTTCCTCCAACTTAGGAGTTTACTCTGCATCAGTGCTCAGCACACAGCCTGGCCACAGCGGGCCTCAGAAAGTGGTGGATGCATGCATGAGTGGAGGGAGAGATGGAAGGAGGAAGGAAAAGGGAAGGAATTGAAAGAGGGAGGAAGGAAGTGAGGGAGGGAGGGAGAGAGGAAGAAACAGACAAGCTGAAGTCTAGAAAGCAGGAGAGATTTTTCCCAAGGATGCTCAATAAATTACTACTGGAGGTAAAGCCAGGACTTCTCAGCTCACGGCCCCAGAGACCAACAGAATTCCCAGGGCAAATCAGAAAAACAATGTATTTCCCCCAGGACTGCTGGCTCCTGCCCCCCAGGGAGACAGGTCCCTCATGGAAGGCGGCACTCACCGGACAACGTCTACTGCACCCGGCCGGACCTTGGGGTCGCTTCCCATAATGGACACGCTGGCCGCAAAGGACCCGTCAATGCTGAACACCACGCACTCCATGCCCCGCGGCAACACCGTGAGGTAGCTCATGGCACAGGTCTGGTCGCCCCTGAAAGGAAACTCCCTATGGTCAGCGGTGCAGACAGGGTCAGATGTGAGCCTGAAGCCAGAGGTCAACCTGCAGCTGTAGTCAGAGCTCAGGGTGGGTCAGGGTCAGAGAGCACCTGGGTGGCATCTCCTGATGCCACGGCTGGTGACCTCTCCCAGCTACCTCTGTCCACGCAGACAGAGATAGGGTCACAGGAGACTCAAGGACCCCATCTTCTGGACAGGCCTGGCTGGAAGGGCCATGGAAAGGAGAGAAACCCCCGTGAGAACAGCCCCTGGGTCTTACCTGACGACCATCTTCACAGGATAGACACCGACCCCCAGGCGCCGGGGCCGTGGCACACTGTATGTGATTCGACCACTGCTGTTGGTGATCTCCGTGTCCAGGTGTACCCAGCGGCCTGAGGATGGCTCTGCCATTACCAGGATGTCCACCTGCGGCAGTGAAAGGAATTGGGACTTCCTGAAGGCTGAGGGGCTGCAGGCTTGGCAGAGGGGCTGGGCGGGAGATCTCTGGGCTGAGGTCCCTGCCTGACATTCCCTGGCTCCTGCCACCCTGGCTCCTCATTCGTCCTTGGATGCTCTGAGCCCATCCTTTCCTCCTTGCTCGCCCTCCCTGGCCTGCCCAGGCAGGCGAGTGGCTTCCGGCCCTGTGTGGCCACCCTAGGCATCTCAGCCCTCCTGGAACCCTCACTCCACATGCCATATGGCTCCATGAGGCACCCGGTGCAGGTGGACTAGCTGAGGAAGGGATGCCCAGTCCCGGGTACCTTCTCTCCAGTCAGAGCCACCATGTCGAGGGGCCCGTACATGAACCGCCCCACCAGGACCTGGGGGCCATCTTCAGCGGCAATCACGTCGTTGGCCCGGTGATTAGCCGTGACATTCTGGAAGGACAGAAAGAAGCCGGCTCAGCCCTTGCAAAGGAGGCTCAACCTTGCTGTATCATCGCAGTGTTCTTCAGACTGGCCAGAGCTATATAAGCCCACAGAACCATGTCTCCCTGCTCACTTCCGCCGGAGTTTCAGAGATGTGGTCCCAGGGAACTTGTGAGAGAAACAGAGGGTGAGTCCCCCTGATGCTGTCTTCAATGAGCACTGGGCTTCCTGCTGTTGTACATTCTCTGCTTTTGACTCTGCTCAGCCCTGAGGGGACAACCAGCCTCACAGCCCATCCTTGTCCTCTAGATGCCTGGTCTGGAAACTGCCTGGCCACCTTTGATTCTTTCTTCCACATCACAGCTCACATCCAACAGATATTTACCACCTGTCTCTTTTTTTTTTAGATAAAATTTCAAATGCTCAAGTGTAGAGAGAAGAGTGTAACAAAGCCTTGTGTTCCTGGCACCTGCTCTACTGCTTAGCAACAAACTCATGCCCTCCTGGTTTCATTCTCCCCTTGCCCAATTCCCCAGCCTCAGCCCCAGCCCCACCGGGATTATCCTGGAGCAATCCTGTACACGGCATCACTTTATCTGTGACTGTCTCAACATCCCTACTCTTCTTCACTTCTCGTTTCAGTTCATTCTGCAGCTCTGAGACCTGTGTTGGCCCCTACCAGCCCTGACTCCCAGCCTGGCCTCCAAGACCCTGTCTCTCAATCTAGTGGCCATTCCTTTATCGTGCTGGCCACCTCTTTCTCTCCCTTACAACCACATGGCTCGGGTGCCGCTAACAGCTTCCTAACTGAGCTCCTTATTCGAAGGCAGTCCCTGCAAGAGAGCCTCTGTCTTTATAAAGCACAGATCTGGCCAGGCACGGTGGCTCACGCCTGTAATCCTTGCACTTTGGGAGGCTGAGGCGGGTAGATCACGAGGTCAGGAGATCGAGACCATACTGGCTAACACGGTGAAAACCCATCTCCACTAAAAATACAAAAAATTAGCCAGGCATGGTGGCATGTGCCTGTAGTCCCAGCTAAGAGGGAGGCTGAGGACAGAGAACCACTTGAACCTGGGAGACAGAGGTTGCAGTGAGCCAAGATCACACTACGGCATTCCAGCCTGAGTGAGACTATGTCTCAAAAAAAAAAAAAAAAAAACCATAAAGCACAGGTCTATTAACACCCTCCCTGGCTCCCCAGTGCCCTCTCAGTGGAGTCCAGACCCTGAGCTTAACCCTCCAAGCCTTGCCTGAACCACCTCGTCTCCCGCTGCTCCCCATCCACACCTTCTGGTGCTTTCTGCCAGGCTCTGCAGCAACCTCCAGGCCTTTGCTCACACCACTGCCCCACCCCCACACTGGCTCTAGGTGCCATCCCCGGCCCTCTTCCCCCTCATTCCAGCCCATTCACTATGACTAGGCTCAGGATCATCTCCCCAAGAAGCACTCCTCGGACTCCTTAAAGATACTTTCTTGGCCTCCTTTTGGTTCCCACACATTTTAATTCAATCCAACAGATATCTACAGACACCTCATTTGCATGGGTCCCTGAGATACACAGGTTGTGGGCCCTGCCCTGGAGACAGTCAACCAAGTAGGGGACATAGGCTTCCCTCCAGGTGTGCTATCTGGGGGAGGGAAGAGCTGGTTCATGAATATAAGCCCCTGAAAAGATGCCGCATCACTAGTCATTAGGGAAATGCAATCAAAACCACAATGAAATACACCCACCAGGATGACTGGAATCAGACAGAGAGATAATCACAGGGGTTGCTGAAGATGTAGAGAAATCAGAATCCTCATACATTGCTAGTGGGAATATAAAATGGTACAGTCACTGTGGAAAACAGTCTGGCAGTTCCCTATATGATTAAACATAGTTACCATTTGATCCAGCAATTGCACTTCTAGGCATATACCCGAGAGAAATGAAACCATATGAGAAA
This sequence comes from Callithrix jacchus, assembly GCF_049354715.1. Classification (NCBI taxonomy): domain Eukaryota; kingdom Metazoa; phylum Chordata; class Mammalia; order Primates; family Cebidae; genus Callithrix; species Callithrix jacchus. Next base: position 108,023,245 of record NC_133506.1, read on the forward strand.
TGAAAAACACAAAAACGTATATGAATGTTCATGGCAGCATTATTCAGAGTAGCTAAAAGGTGAAAACAGCCCAAATGTCCATCAGGTAGCCAATGGATAAGCAAAACGTCGCATCTCCATACAACAGAATATTATTCAGCCTCAGAAAGGAATTTCCGACACAGCGACCACGTGGATGAACCTTGAAGACAGTATGCTAAGTGAAAGAAGCCAGCCACAGATGGTCACATATTACATCATTCATTGAAATGAAATGTCCAGAATAGGCAGATCTGCAGGAACAGAGTCAGTTCCTGATTGCTCAGGGCAAGTGAGGGAGTGTCACCTAAAGGGTAGAGACCTTTCTGGAGGTAATGAAAATGTTCTAAAACAGACTGTGGTAATGGTTGCACACATCTGTGAATATACTAAAATCCACTGAGTTATACCATTTAAATAGGCAAATTATAGGATATGTGGATTATATCTCAATAAATATGTTTACCAAAAAAGAGTTGATTAATGAAGGATGGATCTCCTTCTACCTTTTAGGACTGTTTTTGGGGTCCATGTCTGGTCTTGTCACCAGACTGGAGGTGCCTACCATAGCAATGGCTGTGTCTATACAACCCTATACCCCACTCCCTGGCAGAATGACTGAGACAGAGTAGGCATTGATGATCATTTGCTGAGTGAATCAATAAATATATGCACCTCAAACTCCTATTCATCCTTCAATACCCCACAGAGGAGCCTCTTCAGAGAAGGCCTGAATGATTTGCCCTGACAATCCTTCTTTCCATCTTTGTCTTAATCTGTGCCTCCCTCTATCAAATATCATACCAGGCCATACTCTATGGTAAGTGAGGCTGAGTGCCAGGACTCTTTCTGATTCAAGTCCACATCTACCGCAGTCTGGCATATAGCAATTGCTCTATCACTGGTATCTCCTCGCCAACCCTAGCGTCTTGGACCTCTGCCCGCAGGACTACTGTGGAACCAGGCCATGGGGAAGTAACTCACACAACTTTGCAGCTGCAGTGCCTGGACCTCACCTGAGTGTGGTGCCAAGCTCTGAGGGCAAATCAAAGTGCTGACCTGCTATGCAGATGATGCCCCAGCCCCCAGCCCAGCCCCACCTCCCAGAGGACACAGTCCCAGCTGTATGTGACCCCAGCAATGCACGCACCCTCAGCTTGACCTGGGTCCGCTTACGAAGCCACTTCTCTCGGGGGCTGGCAGGGCTCAGTGCTGCAGGGTCCAAGCGGGCACTCTCCTTGACGTTCACACTCTCGTAGTGCATCACCTGGCCGAGAGCCAAGCGGGGCCCCCTGGTCAGGCCTTCTGGCTCCTCTGTCTCCCTCCCAGGGTGTCAGCACCCACCAGCTTGTGGCCAGCTGGGCCCTGCCCCTGCCGTCCCCCAACCTCACAGCCTGGAACCATCAGGAGGCTGCAGACCCCAGGACCCATGTCCCTGCACTCCTGTCCTGGAAGCTGAGGCCAGAATAGTCTCCCAGTTGGCTCCCTTCCTGAGAGAAGTCTCTGCCCCCTGAGCCCAAACCTGGCAGCCAACTGTATCTGTCCCCACTCTCTGCCTTCCCTGTTACAACAGGTGGCCCTTCCTTTAATTTTGTTTGAAATGGAGTTTCACTCTGTTGCTCAGGCTGGAGTGCAATGGCACAATCTCCGCTCACTGCAACCTCTGCATCCCGGGTTCAAGCACGATTCTCCTGCCTCAGCCTCCCGAGTAGCTGGGATTACACCAGCACCACCAGCTAATTTTGTATTTTTAGTAGAGATAGGGTTTCTCCATGTTGGTCAAGCTGGTCTTGAACTCCCAACCTCAGGTGATCCACCTGCCTCGGCCTCCCAAAGTGCTGGGATTACGGGCATGAGCCACCATGACTGGCCTAACAGGTGGTCCTTCCTTAAAACCGGTATGAGTACTGATCCCAGCCCCTCCGTGCTTCTTGAGGATGCTGCTCCAGTGATGCTCCCCTTTCAATCCCGCAGCGCTGACTACACTGCCTCTGCTAGTCCACTCTCCTTAGCACCCAAATATGTGTAATACGCCCACCTTAAAAAATACTCTCGGACTCCTCATCCCTCTCCAGGGACCACCACGTCCCTGCTATCCCTTGCAACAGCGCTCACAGAGGACTAAGCCCAACACCATCACTCTTGCATGCGGTGCACAAGAACAGCCTCCTCTCCAGATAGAGAAGGGTGGCACCCCCTCGGGTCCTGTGGGCAGGCCCGCAATGGTGGCAGCGGTACCTGTCTCAGGATGAAGGCAACCACGTCCGTGGACTCCCAGTAGCTGGCGTGGAAGAGGTGGGGCAGGGCCACAGTGGGGAAGGCCGTAAGGACATCAGGGCAGTACAGGGCGTAGTCAATCCTCTTGGTTCCCCACCACTTGGCTGTGACTGTGGGTCCGAGAGGAAGGTGAGGATGCATGGCCAGCCTGGACCTCAACCAGAGGGGCACGGGGTCTCCATCACACAGACTGGTGGCAGAAGCATCACGCGGGGCACAGGTTTGGGCTGGAGCCCCCTGGCCTGAAGGAAGCCTGGGAAATGTGCTGCTCTTCCTCTCTCCTTCTCGAAACCCACCAGCCATCCCCTAAGATGTGCGCTCTAAGCCCATGCCCAGGAAGGAGGGCCAGGGCCACAGACACATCCACTGTCTCACCCAGGGCTGCCACGCATGGCAGTTCCCAGTGGGCTCTGTCTGAAGTTGGGGCTGAGTCTGTGTCTGGAGGGTTCAGGACTTCCTTTATGGTCAGAGGTCAGAGCCCTGTTCAGGGTCAGAGATCAGGGCTCTGTCCAGGGTCAGAGGTCAGGGCTCTGTTTGAGGTCAAAGCTCAGTCCCAGTCAGGGGCCAGGGGTCTGTGCTCTCTTCAAGGTCAGAGCTCTGAAATGAGCCAGGGTTCGTCCAGGGCTCTGTCAGGGTCAGAAGTCAAGGTTCCTCTGAGGTGAGAACTCAGATTGGGGCCTGAGTGAGGATTTGGACCGATGTCCAGGTCTCCACCAGCAGATCTCAGTTCTCTAAAGGCAGAAGCAGCTCCCAGGATGTCCTCCACCCTCTCCCCACCCTAGGGCCTGCCCTCAGCCGCTCTAGCAGTGACCCAGTAACCACCCAGAGGAAGATTCCCCTCCCTCAAATCCAGGCAGGGCCCCAAAAGGACCTCACTCACTGCGGGAGGCACCCACGGGTGCCATGCTGTCCGAGGACTCTGAACTCTCGCTGTGGGAGCTGCCCTCGCTTATCCTCCGTCCTGGGCGCTGGAAGCTTGAGGCCTGAGGGGGCGAGGCAGGGGTATCCAGAAGAGGCGGGCTGTCCTGGGAGCTGCCCTCCAGGAAGAGGGGGCTGTGGGTGTTCAGGGCATCAGCTGGAGGGGAAATTTCAAGGTCAGGCTGAGTCACATGTCTCCAGCAGAGCTGCCCACTCGGTGCCAGCCCTATGCTGGGTGTGAGGTTGCGCACTGGGAGGAGCCAGCCCTGGCGCTGCTCACTTGCCAGCCCAGCAGGCACCTGCCCCTCTCACTGTGCCAGCACAGCAGGCACCTGCCTCTCTCACTGTGCCCACCCCACCAGCCCCCTGGGCCTCAAGGGACCCCATTGCCATAGCACATGGCTGCATTTACCTCCTTGCAGCTATGAGTTACGCAGTGAAGCTGCAGAGGAAGCCTCTGGGACATCGCCCCAAAAGCACCAGCTGAGGCCCCAGGGGTGACTCATAACCTTGTCCTCTCTGATCCAACTCCTCCCCTGAACCACAAAGGATTGAGGCCACCTCTGGAAGGGAAGAGGACTCCAGCCTGGGAGCTAGGATAGCCTCAGGGGAGGGAGAGGACTCCCCTGTTCTAAGAGAGCCCCATAGGGAGGGAGGTTTCCAGCCCAGCCTATCTGCTGAAGCTCCAGGCAGGCAGGGATTTGGAAACAAAGACTCCATTGAATTAGGGGTGAGGAAGGGATGGTTTTTAATCCTGAATGAGCCCCATCCATCCCGGAGGTATAGCTCTGAACAGGCTTAGGCTAAACCTCCTTAAGGTGGGCATGGAGATAAGGCTCTGATTTCCAAGCCTCTGACTGTCCGTTACAGGCCTCCCATCGACGACACAGTCGGTCCCTGCCCAGATCTCCCCACTTGACCCTGGAAGCCACTGGCTTATTGCCAAACCACCTGCCCTCACTCCTGCTGTTCTCTTCCCCTAGAAGATCTCACTCCTTGTCCTCTAGCTCTTCTCTGCCTGTCCAAATGCACCTCCTCTGTCTGGACCCTAATCAAAGGCCATCTCTTCCAGGGAGCCCACCAGAATGGCACATTCTCTGCCCTAACCCTACAGAGTCCAAGCTGGGTACTTCCAAATAGCTCAGAGCATGGATCCTTGGATTTGCCATCAGGTCTGAAAGCTCAAGTGTTACACCAGCCCTGGCCACAGGAGTGCGTCTGGGAGCCCATTGTGGGACAGAGCCTGGGTCTCTGAGCCCCAACATGCCTCAGATGGAGCAGGTGCTTCGCACAGGTGGGACACTCTGAGGACAGAGGAGTTGGCTATCCTGTTCTCACGGTCCCTGCTCATGGGAGTCACCCTACTCACTGAGTCCTTGGAGGGGCTGGACCAGAGAGGCCAGTGTTGGGTGCCACGGGGCTGGGACCCCACCTCCAGCTCAGCACACACTCTCCTGCCTGCAAGAACCTACCGAGGAGGAGAGACTGTCCATCGCCCAGTGGGAACCTCTGATAGCGGGGCACACTGACAGGGGGCACCAGGTGGAACTTGGGCTCCAACAGCGGCTCCAGCCGAGAGGCAGAGGGGTCTGCGCAGTGGAAGAAGCTGTAGACCTGGCTGCAGGCAGGGCGCATCTGGAAGCCTGGGGTGAAGACACAGAGGAAGTGGAAGACACAGAAGGAAGCCCCTTTCTAGCACCTGCTCCCTGGGCCCTAGGAGTCTACCTGGAGTGCAGCTTGGAGCAGCCTACTTCCCTTTCAAGAACCTCCCAGGGCTCTCTGCTGCCCATGGGAACAAAGCCATTACCTTCAGTTTGTCATTCAAGGCCTTGCCAATCGGCCCCACCCCGGGGCACTATAATAGGCACCCAGCACTGCAGCCTCGGTTCACACCTGCCCATCCCCCCTAGGGCTTGCAGATTTCCTTTCTCTGCGCCTTTGCTCAAACCATCCCTTCTCCTTTTGGGCCCTCCCTCCACCATTTCCACAGGGCAACTCCTTTAAATTCTTCCAGTTTTCACTTAGTTGCTACCTGACATAGGAAACCAGCCCAGGTTCCTTCAGGCAGGTCAGCTGCCCCTTCCGCAGGCCTCAGGGCTATTCACACTCAGTTCCCAGGCCTGTGGCCAGAGAGAATTCCCAGCAGGTGGAACACTTCTCTTGCTGACCAGCAGGTGTCTCCACTGAGGCCTCCACCTCCTCCGTGGGCCTCCCTGTCCTTCTAGAACAGGGACTGGGACCCTCCAGCATCCAGGGAGCCCTAGGGTTCATTTGTGACATTGAGGGCAGCCATGGGGTTCTGCCTCCTTGCCTCCCTTTCTACCAGAGCCCTCCTCACTTGATCTGTTCCATACTGTAGCTCGTCAGTAAGCTTTGGCTAAAAGCATGGATCTTGTCCTCCCAAGATGCCCTGCGGTATCAGACGGTGTGTGCTTCTGACCTTGGAGTCACTGCTACCCTCCCCGATCCTATGCCTGCTGGTGCCAGTCGCCTGGTGTGCGCATTTTAGAGGAACATAAAAAAGTGTTCAAGGTTGCAGGTATTGGCCAGGCACGGTGGCTCATGCCTATAATCCCAGCACTTTGGGAGGCTGAGGCAGATGGATCACTTGAGGTCAGGAGTTTGAGACCAGCCTGACCAACATGGTGAAACCCCGTCTCTACCAAAAATACAAAAATTAGCCAGATATTCTGGCGGGTGCCTGTAATCCCAGCTATTTGGGGGGCTAAGGCAGGAGAATCGCTTGAAACCCGGAGGCAGAGGTTGCAGTGAGTCAAGATCTCTATTGTACCACTGTACTCCAGCATGGGCAACAGAGCGAGACTCTGTCTCAAAAAAAAAAGGTTTGCAGGTATTGCATAAGCAAAGGCACTTGAGGTGGGGGAGGGCTTGGGGATATGCAGGGGTGGGCGGTGACCAACCTGGCTGCAGCATCTGCCTCAGCACAGGTGAAGGAGAGAGTGGGAGGCAAGAGGGTGAATATTAGAGCTTCTCTTCCCCAAAGGGCATGACCACCAGAAAAGCAGCCAGGAGCACTTGATGGGGACAGTGAAATCCATCCGAAGCTGCCTCACCTTCACCCATGTCGGGAGGGAAGCTGCTCCTCTCTCCCCGCTCTGCCCCACCCTCTCTCCTCTTTCCACCTATCCCAACTCTGTGACCCTCCCTGCCCCCATCCCCAACTCCACTGCCCTCATTCTGAGGCCCTGACACAGTGGGTGGCCATAGTGACGCACAGGCATCTCAGGCCCCTGCCCACCCTCCCTACCGTCCAGCCCAGGCAGCACCGTCCTCCGCATGGCCAGGACCAGGCCCAGTGGCGAGCCGAAGAGGAAGAAGTCGGACACGTCGAAGTCAAAGCGGCCCAGGCTGACCTCGGGGAGCTGCAGCCCCCCTGCCGGGGTCTCAGACTCATCCTTTAGCACGCTGGAGTGAATGCTGCAAGGGAGGGGGACACAGGGCAGGGCAGGTTTGGGAAGGATGGAGAATGAATGCAGGTGTGTTCACTCAGCGGCGCAGCCTGAACTCTGAGCACCAAGTGCCCCACCCTCCATCTCCGGGACAGGACTGAGTCCAGTCCACCAGCTGCACACCACCTACAGTCAGCACTGTCCACCAAGGCCTGGCCAATATTTGGCCAGAAAAGTAGTCAATGGGCTGGGCGCGGTGGCTCACGCCTGTAATCCCAGTATTTTGGGATGCCAAGGCGGGTGGATCACAAGGTCAGGAGTTCGAGAACAGCCTGACCAACATGGTGAAACCCCCTCTCTACTAAAAATACAAAAAAATTAGCTGGGCGTGGTGGCTTGTGCCTGTAATCCCAGCTACTCAGAAGGCTGAGGCAGGAGAATAGCTTGAACCCAGGAGGCAGAGGTTGTAGTGAACCGAGATCGCACCACTGCACTCTAGCCTGAGCGACACAGCAAGACTCTGTCTCAAAAACAGGCTGAGCCCGTGGGGGCATCTGAGCATTCTACACACAGGCAGGCCTGCCTCGTCACACTGGCTTTGTGATGGCCATGCGGAGGATTCCTACACTGTGTACCAGACAAGTCCAGCCTGCCCAGTATCCAGCTGGCTAATGTCAGTTCTGCAGAGATCCGGGCTTTCATCATTAACTCCTGTTCCAGGCAACCCACAGACACAGATGCAAACAGCTTGGTCTCCCCACTGCCAGCCCCAGCCTGCAGATGAAGCAGGGCTTAAGGAGAAAAATGTGAGACACACAGAATTCCAAACATTTCCAACCCAGGTGCCCATTGCCCCAGCAAGAGTCCAAGTCACGTTCAGCCACAGACCCAGAGTAGGGCGCTGAGAATCAGAAGGACACCTGGGCCACCTCCCTAACCTTCCAGCCAGCATTAGCTACAGCTTAAAGTGAAAACCTGATAGTGGGACCACGTGATGTATCTGTCAATTAAGTGAATGCAAAGCAACTAAAATACTTGAGTTAGAGGAGAACAAACTTTAGAAAGATCTATTGGGGAATGCTTTTCCACTGTTGGTGGGAGTGTAAATCAGTTCAACCATTGTGGAAGACACTGGCGATTCCTCAAGGATCTAGAAATAGAAATACCATTTGACCCAGCAATCCCATTACTGAATATATACCCAAAGGATTATAAATCATTCTAGTATAAAGACACATGCACATGTACGTTCATTGTGGCACTGTTTATGATAGCAAAGACTTGGAACCAACCCAAATGCCCATCAATGATACACCGGATAAAGAAAATGTGGCACACATATACCATGGAATACTATGCAGCCACAAAAAAGGATGAGTTCATGTCCTTTGCAGGGACATGGATAAAGCTGGAAACCATCATTCTCAACAAACTGACATAAGAACAGAAAACCAAACACTGCATGTTCTCACTCATAAGTGGATGTTAAACAATGAGAACTCATGGACACAGGGAGGGGAACATCATACACTGGGGCCTGTCAGGGGGTGGGGGGCTAGGGAAGGGAAAGCAGGGGGTGGGGGGTTTGGGGAGGGATAGCATTAGAAAAAATAGCTAATGCAGATGACAGGGTGATGGATGCAGCAAACCACCATGGCACGTATATACCTACATAACAAACCTGCACGTTCTGCACATGTATCCCAGAACTTAAAGTATAATAATAAAAAAGCAGCACTGAGAAGGATTTCTGAACATTGTAAGTGATCAATAAATTTATTTTTTCTATTACTCAAAGCAAAAAGAAAGAGCAATTGGAACGGTGTGGACAAGTGTCCCACCCTCAGGAGTGAACGAGTCTGCAAAGCTGAATCCTCAGCCCTCGTGCTCCCGCCTGCCTCTCACAGTGTGAGCATCTCACAGTGAGGCGATGACTCTGATGTTTAACAATACATATTTCACGTACAGCATGGTCCCTAGACACACGCCAACTACTTAATTGCCAAAGAAACCACCATCTGTCCCTACACCAGAGGGGAAAGCTGGCTGTGTCAGACCAGCTACTGAAAGCCTCCAACTTCTCATCACTCTCCAAATTTGGGGCTCCCCTAAAGGATTTTTCAAGGATGAACCAGAAAGGTTGAGATTTTTCATCTTGCAAGCCTTCCTAGAAGGCAGCTGCTTTTCTAAAGGATCATCTGCCAGCAGGGCTTTAAACATTCAGAGATGTAAATGTGCAGAGCCTTTGACCTAGTAATTCCTCCTCCAGGAATCCATCCAAATACAATCATCCTAATATACACGTTAATGTTTATGTGCAAAGATGTTCACTGCAGAGCTACTTATAGTGGTAGGAATTGGAAACTGACAAAATACCTAATTACAGGGATTAAATAAACTGATATCCATTCACTCAATATTATATTGCCATTAAGAATATTTATCAAGTATTTTTAACAGTATCAGGAAAAGATCACAATATGAAGAGTTCTTTCTTTTTTTGAGACAGAGTTTCGCTCTTATTGCTCAGGCTGGAGTGCAATAGCACGATATCGGTTCACTGCAACCTCCGCCTCTTGGGTTCAAGTGATTCCCTTGCCTCAGCCTCTTGAGTAGCTGGGATTATAGGCACCTGCCACCGCACCCAGCTAGTTTTTGTATTTTTAGGAGAGACAGAGTTTCACTATGTTGGCCAGGCTGGTCTCGAACTCCTGACCCTGTGATCCACCCACCTCAGCCTCCCAAAGTGCTGAGATTACAGGCATGAGCTACTGAGTCCAGCTGTAAAACTATCTTAAAGCATGTGGAAGGAAGTAGTTTCAATGTTAACAGTAGCTCCCTCTGGGTGGTGAGATGATGTATTTTCCAAATGTTGTAATGACCTCATGATACTTATCACCTGGGTAAGGAGGAAGGAGAAAGAAAGGAAGAGAGTTGAGGAGCAGAGGAAAAAGAAAGACATTCCCTCTAATTTGGGTCCAAGTTCAATAGCTATTTGTAAGTTGAATTAATGTGCAGATAACGTATTTAGCCCATATTGATTAACATGCCTCTTCTAGAAAGTTAAAGGGTAGACAGTTCTGTAGAGGGACCTGCCTGGCCCTCAAACTGAAGTGTGTTGTATCAGAAAGCACTGAACTAGGAATAGTAAAACCAGAATAATGATCCCAGCTGCTCCATCACTGGCTTCGTGACCCCTAGAAAGCTCCTGAACTACTTGGCGCTCTCTTTCCCTGAGAGAAATGATAACAACACACACCTGGGGTGACTCAAAAACCACAGTCACAGCAGTTATTCTACCAGGTTCTTTTTTTTTTTGAGACAGAGTCTTGCTCTGTCACCCAGGCTGGAGTGCAACGGCACAATCTCAGCTCATTGCAACCTCCACCTCCCAGGTTCAAGCGATTCTCCTGCCTCAGCCTCCCGCATAGCTGGGACTACAGGTACCCGCCACCATGCCTGGCTAATTTTTATATTTTTAGTAGAGACAGGGCTTCGCCGTATCGGCCAGACTGGTCTCAAACTCCTGACCTCGTGGTCCGCCCACCTTGGCCTCTCAAAGTGCTGGGATTACAGGCGTGAGCCATGGTGCCCGGCCTCCACCAGGTTTTTAAAACCAGCCAGTGAAGTAGGCTGGACACCATTACCTTCTTGCAGAAGAAAAGCTGAGGCTAGAAAAAGACAAGTGTTTCCAGTCTCTCTGCAAGTCAGAGTAAAGCAGGGACAGGGAGCAGGTAACAGTCTCAGCACAGGGCTGATGCCAAGTGGCCTTGGCCCCAGCATTTCAACGCTTATGTATGGGCCCCCATGGAAGGGCCTGGGACATATGACTGGTCACTGCCCTCCCAGTTGACTCTGAGCCAAGGTCTTCTTGCTCCTGGGTGCATTGACAGAAAGCCAGAAGGGGACAGGGAGGGGCTACCTTGAGAGGAAGGCGTGGTGCTGGGTGATGGTCTCACAGTCATAGGTGGAGGAGTCACTCTGTTTCCGCGGCAGCGGCCTCTTGGGCTCCTCATCCTCCAACCCGCTGGAGACGTCAATGTTGCTCTTGCTGAGACGCTTGCTGCTGGCCAGGCTGCAATCCTCCTCCCCGACAATTGGGGTGTCCTTTGGGACAGAGCAGGAAACAGGAGAGCAGAAGACTGTTGTCACAGGAGACTCTGGGCTCTGTTTCCTCCCACAAGCACAAATCAGCCCCTTCATCCTAAGATGTGAGGGGCCACACTTCTTCCAAAAGACACAAGGAAGCCACATCACAATAACGGCAGGATTTGAGGCACAGGGTCTCTGCGACACCCACAGGAATTGACATTCCAGCTGGGATGCTGGACAGTTGTCGAAGGAGCCAAATCCAACTCAGCCATCTCCAGGCCTCAGTTTCCACACCTGTCGTCATAATCCCCTGCTACTCTTGTAGGATTACGGTACACTTCTTTTTTTTTTTTGAAATGGAATCTTGCTCCATCACCCAAGCTGGTGTGCAATGGCGTGATCTCGGCTCACTGTAACCTCTGCCTCCTGGGTTCAAGTGATTCTCCTGCCTCAGCCTCCTGAGTAGCTGCGATTACAAGCACCCACCACCACACCTGGCTGAATTTTGTATTTTTAGTAGAGATGGGGTTTCACTATGTTGTCCAGGATGGTCTCAAACTCCTGACCTCAAGTGATCCAACAACCTCGGCCTCCCAACGTGCTGGGATTACAGGCCTGAGCCACTGTGCCTGGCCAGATTATGATATACTTCTTTGTAACCTGGATGTCATGGTGCCAACGTGGAGAACCAGTATTCTCTCCCCAAGGGGCAGCCCCTGATCCTACAGGTGTGCCCCACCCGCAGTCCTGCACCCCAGCCGCACCTGGGTGCTGCTGATGCTCCCCTTCCGGCTGCTGCTGGCAGGGCTGTCCCCGGAGGGCCCCGCACTGTAGCAGATGGCATCGAAGGCCAGGAGGCCGCCCACACAGTCCCCAATGAGACACACCTGGAAGAGATGCAGCTGGGATTGCGGGCCTGCCCACAGCTGACCCCGTACACCCACTGTACACCCACACCCAGCCAGAGCGCTGCTGCCTCCCCTCAGGAGAATGAGAAACTCGTCCTTGGGAGCCATTGAGAGAGCTCAATTGGGAAGCAGTGCTCAAATTGGGGGGTCAGGGCTGACGTTGGTCCAGGTCAGCCCAAGGATGGGGAGTAGGCTGCTATCAGAGGTCAGACCTCAGCTAGAGAGCAGCATGGGCTCAGAATCAGAACTCAGACTCTGCCCTCCTCAGTTTTTCTATCTGTAAAATGAGGGCAAACCCAGAGCTCTCCAAAGCCACCTCTATGCTCAGACACTGATTCTAGAACAGCCTGGCCTTGGTCCTTTCAGTAGATTCCAGCCTCTCCCAGGCAGGGGCCAGAACAGGGGAGGGGAGAGGAGGGAAGGGTGGGCTGTCCTACCTGCCCACTGAAGCCAATCCCATCGGAGGACTTGAGGAACTCTCTGTACACCTGGTTGGCTCGCTCGATGACGGTGGCAACAGCATCTTGATACTGCGGGGAGGAGATGGCCAACAGGGGAAGGGCGGCCAGAGGGACGTGGTCCTGGCTGCTGCTCAGGCAGCCCTCATCGTGGCTGTAGGGGTTCAGGCTGCAGACAGGGGGCCCAAGGTGAGCCCAGCCAGGATTGAGCAGGTTGGCAGGTTTGGGGCTGAGGACACTTCAGGAGGACCCAGGCAGGAGCCTGGTGACACAGAGCACAGGCAGTGCGGATAGGGGGAAGAGGATTCAAGCCTACATTGACTCCCTGTGTGTCCTTCCTGTGCTGGCCATGGGTATGGGCCCTGGGGTCCCTGTGACTGCAGAGCTCTCTTGCCCTCTTATGCATGGCCCCAAAGGACACTCCAGTCATAGAGAAAGAAGTCAGCTGAGGAGCCAGCTAGTGTGGAACAGGTGGGAACATATCATCATGGCAGACTTCCTGGAGGAGGTGGGGCTTGAATTAGACCTCAAGAAAGGCTTTGGAGAAGCTGGGAAAGGAGGAGAGAGGCCATGCCAGGCATGGGGTTCACATTTTGGCTATAGCTTGGAGCTGGGCACATGGCTGCAGACAGGATATCTTTATTGTGTCACTGGGAGATCGGAGCTTTCATCAGCTTCGCAGAAAGTTCTGGGACCCCAGAGGGGGCTGAGAGCCTGCCCAACAGTGTCCAGCCAGCAGATTGTCCAGACTTTGCACCGGTGCCCTCAACTCCCTACCTGCCCACTAGAAAATCCCTCCCTCTCTGGGCAGCTCAGATGCACCAGAGACCAGTGCCTCTGAGCAACCTGCCTCTGCCTGTTCCTACCTCCGCTTCTGTTCCCTGGGGCTTCTGACCCAGATGCACTGTGAGACCTGGCTGGTTAGGAAAGACCACAGAGGGAGGCTGGGAACTCCCCACCCCTTCCCAGAGCCTGCCCTTCCCCCTTAGCCCAAGCTCAGGCTAAGGAGCCCAATGCAGACCCCACTGGGACTCGACAGACTCCAGGGCAGGTGACAGGGCCCAGCCACTCTCAGCAGGTGGCAGAGCCCTTGTGGTGTACAAGGCTGGCCCTGTCAGCCATTCCTCATCTCCAAAGAGCACAAATTAGAGGAGGCAGGCCTCGATTGCAGCCGGAGAAATTTTAATTAGCTGAGAAAGAGCTCCCTCCCAGTCATGATTACAGGGTGATGAATGGCCCTGGCAAGGAGCTGCCTGGGGGAGAAGTAAGCTCCCTCCTGCTGGTCCCATAAATGGCCCAGCCATCCATCTTCCTGGAGATAGGGGTGACCCAGCTCTAGAGGTCAGATGTCCTGGGGGCAGGTAGGGGGCTCCTGAGATGGTTGATGAACTAGCAGAGTGAAGTCCTGGACTGTCAGAGTGACAAGGGAACATGCTGTGCCACCAGCTCAGCAGTGAGCAGGTGTTGGAGATACAGATTCCAGGGTGCGTCCCTCCTGAATCAGCCACTGTTGGGGTGAGGCGTGGACATCTCACAGTTTCACAAGAATCACACAAGGGATTTGGGCAATTAGCCAGGCTGAAGAACTATGGACATCATCTCCTTCCTTCCTTCCAACTCGGATGGAGATCTGCCCCCAATTCCTATTGGTGTCCAAGGAACGCAGATAAATCAGAGTCTCTGACTTTCCCTGAATCCAGAGGGGGAAAAGGAAGCCCCAGGAATGGGAAGGGGGTTGGCCATGCTCTCTTCTGATCATCTGGAAGTTCCAGGACAGGAGACTTGAGCCCTCCCCACACAGAGCGCTCCTCAGAACCTCATCTGCCTGAGAACACTGGCTCCCATTCTCCTGGGGAATTGGGAGTGTGGTCTACCCCACAGGCCTGGCATCCTACTGGGGACCTCTTCCCACTCTCCCCAGCCCTGGAGCCCCAGGGTATGAGGGCCCTGCCTGACAGCTGGGCTCTGCAGCAGCCCCAAGTCCCTAGTGGGGTCCTGTGAGGGGAGAGGCAGAATAGAGGTACAGCAGCCTCCCTCCTGCCCCTAACTGAAAGTTCCCAGCTGCCAGCTGCCAGCCCCAGTGATCTGCCAAATGCCTATAGGATTTGGGCCCTGCAGTCATTTGGGTAATCTTCTGCACATATGACTGCTGAGAACCCAGGTTCCACCTGGCCCCAGGCAGGCACCTTTAACTAGTTTGACAGGACAGGCAGGAGGGGAGCACTGCAGCCCTCAGGGCCTGGAACGGTGGGTAGATCTCCCAGAGGCCCCATATCCTGGAGGTCCCCTGGTCACTCAGTTTGTCCCCCACAGGTACCAGGGCCCACAGTGGATGTGCCAGCATCAGCACTGAGCAAGCTGCACAGTGCTCAGCCAGCCTTCCTGTGTACACCATCCTTATTCCTTTCTCCCACCAGCTGGGTTCCCTGCTGGGAGCTAGAAGTCTCCTTCCCCAGCCCACTCTCCACCTGCAGAGAGAGCCCCTCTTCCAGCCAGGAGGAAGATGATGTGAGTCATGGCTAGCATCCCCACGATTAGTATCTCCATGGCTGGCATCCCCATGGCTAGTCTCCCTGAGGCTAGCATCCCCATGGCTGGTATCCCCACAGCCAGCATCCCCATGGCTGGTACCCCACAGCTAGAATCCCTGAGGCTAGTATCTCCATGGCTAGATCCCCACAGATGGCAACCGCAAAGCTGGCCTCCCCAAGGTTAGCATCCCCATGTGCTTTCTATGTTCTGGACACTGTGTTGAGTGCATCACACACATTAGCACACAGAATCTTCAAAACAAGTCTGAGAGGCTATTTGCTATGGCTACTTTTATTGTATTGATTAAGAAACTGAGACAGGGAGAGGTGAAACAACTTTCCCCAGTCACATAGCCAGGATGCAAACCCAGGCTAGCCTGAGAGGCCACACACTTAACCAAGATATGTACACCCAAAAGTCACTCCTCCACAAAGTCCTCTCTGGCCTTTCTCAGAGAGCCCACAATGCCCTGTTCCTCTTCCATCACAGCACTGAGATACTATGAGGTAGGTAGGTAGGTAGGTAAGTAGGTAGATAGATAGATAGACTGTAGATGGATAGATGGATGAATGGATGGATAGAATGATGGGATGGATGGATGGACAAATAGGATAGACAGATGACAGATGGTTGAATGGATAGAGTGATAAGTGATGGATAGATAGATAATAGATGGATGAATAGGGTGATAGGGGATAGATGGATAGATTAGATAGATAATAGATGGCTAGAGTGATAGGGGATAGATGGAGGGATAGACAGATAAATTGGATGGATGGATAGATAGATAATGGATGGATGGATAGGGTGATGGGATGGATGGATAATGGATAGAGTGATAGGAGATAGATGGAGAAATAGATAGATAAATTAGATAGATAATAGATGGATAGATAGGGTGACAGGGAATGGATGGATAGATAATAGATGGATAGAGTGATAGGGGATAGATGGAGAGATAGATAGATGATAGATAGATAGATAGATAGATAGATAGATAGATAGATAGATAGATAGGTTTTGTCCACAGTTCCTGGCTCTCATATCCCTTATTATAATGTTGGAGCACTTTAGGCCTCAGAAGCAGGCCTTGGAAAACAGAATCAATCTCTCTGTCTGTCTCTCTCCGTCTCTCTCTCTCTCTCTCTCTCTCTCTCTCTCTCTCTCTCTCTCTCTCTCTCTCTCTGACCTCTGACATTCTCCTGCCCTCCTTTTATTCTCTCCCCAGGCAGGGACTCTCCCCCACCTTTCTGTCTTGCAGCTGGCTGTAAAGCAATTCTCTGATCTCCCTTGTCTGATTTAGGTCATGAGACCTTCATTTCAGAAGGAGTCCTGCTCCATACCCAGGAGGAGGAAATGCTGCAGAGAGGCCAAGAAGAATCTGAGCAGACAGGCCCTGCTGGGTTCCCTGCCCGGGCTGAGTCTGAGACCCTTGTTGTCCAACCACATTTCTTTGTTGTCAGTCATGCCTAGCCAATGCCACCTCCATTAAAGGGCCGAAAGGACAGGAGAGCTTCCGGGGATCTGAACACGTGGATGTTCCTCAAGGGCGGCGCACATAGGGAAGCTCCGCCCCTTCCCCCATACCTCGCCCTATGCATCTCTTCATCTGCCTCCTTTATCATAAACCATTAAATATGATTAGGTGTTTTCCTGAGTTCTAAAGGCGATCTAGCAATTAATTGAACCCAGTGACAGGGTTGTGAGAACCCCAACTTGAAGCCAGGCCATCAGAAGAAGCACAGGTAAAACAAACTGGGGCATGCTCTCAGTGTCAGAAGTTTGGGGCAGTTGTTGGGACCAAGCTCCCCGTGGGATCTGATGCTATCTCCAGATAGACAGTGGCAGGATTGAATTGGAGGGCACCCAGCTGGTGTCCATAGCAGAACTGATTGCTTGGTGCATACGGAAACAGCCCCTCCTACGTGGCCCCAGAAATCTTCTTTGTTGACTGTTACGGTGTGAGAGCAAAGGAGAAACACCGTTCGTGTTTTTCAAATTCCTACTTGGCTGCAATTGTGTGGCTGAGTGTGACTTCTGTCTCCATTGGCTGGGCCACCATGGGGCCAACTTGTCAACACTCAGTGTCCTGATCTGGGCCAAATAGATCAGGCTTGTTGAACACCACAGGAAATGGCTTGAGCTTCCATGGGGATCCCACCACACCCAGGCCCAGGCAGAGGACAATTCCCAGTCCCTTCCACCAGGGATGCTTGTGATTTGTCAGGATCTGACATCCCAGAGAGGGCTTGCAGGTGCCCACCTGCCCATGGGGTCCATGCTGTGGGGGCAGCCCCTCTACTTAGTTCTCCCACCAACCCCATCCAGCCCCAACCAAGCAGAAATGGACTCACTGAGAGACGAGTGAGAAAGCCTCAGAGCAGATAGCAGGACAGGGGACGAACTTGATGAGGATGTGGCCCAGGGCAGCAGGGAAGTGAGCTCGTGTGACCTTCTCCAGCACGGAGCTGAAGGTATGGATGTCGGCTGCCTTGCAGGACGGGTCCCCGGTGCCTGTGTCCAGGACGTTGCCCCCATGCAGCACCAGCAGGAGGACGTGCGTCTTGCAGGAGCGCTGCGGGCAGCCTTCCTGAGAGCCGCGTCAGTTGGTGTAGAGAAAGAGAGGTGGCTGGGGATGGGGGAGGCACACAGGGACACACACACACATACACACACACACGGGGAGACTGAGACCAGAGAAGTAGGCACTATATCCAGCCTGTCTCAGCTCCAATTTGAGTGGCAGTCTCAGCTCTACTATGCCCAACTATGTGATAGAACCTCTGGTGCATTCAGAGTGAGGAAAGGGCACGGACTGCCAGGAGTCATGTCAGAGCAGGAAGGAGTCTCAAGAGACCCTTCCTATTCATATGGGAACCCAAAGCCCAAGGAAGGACAGGGACCAGCCCAGGGTCACACAGCCAGTCAGATGAAGAGCTGGAAGAAAACAAGGCGGCCTGTTATCCAAGGGCTCTTCCTAAAATCCTGGCCTCTGAGATGGCCCCAGACATGCCCCGAAACCCAGCCCACCTCACTGTCTTCATGGATCTCAATGCTTCCCTGGGCAGGAAACCTCTGTCTTCTCAAGGAAACCCGGTACAGTTCTCCTGCAGAGGGAAAGAGGAGAGCTCAGCGTGTCCAGGCTTCCCCAAAGTGACCAGTCACTCCCTAGGCCCAGCTGACCCTAAAGGTGAGGCCTTGGCTTACATCATAGATGAGCTCAGGTTAGTTACAGTCTGGAGCTAGGAAGAGTCATCCCAACCAGGCCCCACCTCGGAAACCAACATGATATGAAACCATTTTTCCTCACAAGGAAAGGAAGGCCAGGAGAGTAGGGCCATCCTGGATGGTGCTCCCGAAAGGAGAGGCTTCCTCGAAAGGAACTAGCCTGCATTTCTTCAACTCGATCAGCAGCAATAGTGTGAGAACCTACTGAGGACTTCCACTTCCAGCTATGGACAGTGATTTGAGCCAAGCCTCCTGCTGAGGACAACTAGAAGAGCTGGTGTGAAGGCACATTTTATGCACCAACCCTTTTTTTTTTGAGTCTGTTACTCAGACTGGAGTGCAATGACGCTATCTCAGCTCACCGCAATCTCCGCCTCCTGGGTTCAGGCAATTCTCCTGCCTCAGCCTCCTGAGTAGCTGGGATTACAGGCACACGCCACCATGCCCAGCTAATTTTTGTATTTTTAGTAGAGACGGGGTTTCACCCTGTTGACCAGGATGGTCTCAATCTCTTGACCTTGTGATCCACCCGCCTCAGCCTCCCAAAGTTATGCACCAACTCTTGACTGAGCTGAGAGATGCCCAGGTAGCTGGCAAAAGATGTTATCTGGGTCTATCAGTGACGTGTTTCCGGAATAGATTGGCATTTGAATCGGTGAGTGAAGGCGATTGGCCCTCACCAGTGGGGTGAACACCATGCGGTCCGTAGAGGGCCTGAACAGAACAAAGCGATGCAGGCAGGGAGGACTCACTCTTCTCAAACCCAGACCTCCATCTCCTGCCCTCACAGTCAGCACTCCTGGTTCTCTGGCCTTAGGACTGGAACTGGGATTCATGCCCTTGTCTTCCCTGGTTCTCAGGCCCTTGGGCTCGGGCTGGAACTACACCAGAGCCTTTCCTGGGCCTCCCAACCTCCAGACAGCAGATCAGGGAATGTCTCAGCCTCCATCATCACAAAAGCCAGTCCCTCATAATAACTCTCTTTTGATACATCTGGGTGTATAACCTTTCAGTTCCGTTTCTCCAGAGAACCCTAATTCAGCTAGATAAATCCTTAAAAAAAAAATCTGGCCGGGCATGGTGGCTCACACCTGCAATTCCACCACTTTGGGAGGCCAAGGTGGGCAGATCATGAGGTCAGGAGATCAAGACCATCCTGGCCAACATAGTGAAACCCTGTCTCTACTAAAAATACAAAAAAATTAGCCGGGCATGGTGGGATGCCCCTGTAACCCCAGCTATTTGGGAGGCTGAGGCAGGAGAATTGCTTGAACTTGGGAGGCGGAGGCTGCAGTGAGCCGAGATCACACGACTGCACTCCAGCCTGGGTGACAAGAGCAAGACTCCACCTCAAAAAAAACAAAAATCTGTTTGAAGTTATCAGAGAGATAATACAGGCTTGAATTATGGGACCACTTTCCAGGGAAGGTAGATTCCCAGAGAGGTAAGATCAGCATTTGAAACACTCTTGGCATCATCCATGAGCTATGGGGTAAAGCTGGCCTTTGGCAGAAATCTCTCCTTGCTCCTCTGAACAGGCTGGGATCAACACCTCCCCCTTCAAGAAGTCCTTATTGGCTCCCAGCCCTCCCTGAGCTCTCATTTCCCTAACAAAAAATTCAGTAAGCCACAGCCATGGATCAAATCTGCCCCACTGCCCGTTTTTGTAAATAAAGTTTTATTGGAACACACCCAGGTTCATTCATTTACATATTGTCTATGGCAGGTGGCTTTTGTGCCACAGTAGCAGAGTAGTTGCAGCAGACACCTCACAGCTCACAAAGCTGAGAGTATTTATTATCTGGCCCTTGCCTTCTTCACAACCCCCGCCCTACACCAGAGCCTGCTGCTCCCCTCTAGGAGTCACATCTGGGGAGGGCCCTTCCAGGGGCTTTGAGGGCAACTCTAGGCACCCTGCCAATATCCCCTCACCATGACTGGCTCCAGGGGAGGGGATCTCTACAGAGAACTGCAAATGAGCAGCTTTTCTCAGCAGTGAAGAGCATTTCTGAAATATTCTGTCCTCACAGACACAATCCCGGTCAAAGGGCAACTGCTTTATGAGCTTGGAGCTCCTGCCCACATAGACAGGAAATCGTTTCGGAAACGATGGAGGAGGAGGAAAAACTTGTCCTGGGGCCTGGCTCTGCCCAGCACTTCCTAGTGTTCTTCCCACTGGCGAGGCTCCCCTGACTAATTCCTAACTTATCAAAGACCTTGCCTTATGCCATTCAGGACATATGCATAGGCAACGACTTCATGACTAAAACATCAAAAGCAACAGCAACAAAAGCCAAAATAGACAAATGGTTTCTAATTAAACTAAAGAGCTTCTGCACAGCTAAACAAACTATCTTTAGAGTGAACCAGCAACCAACAGAATGGGAAGAAATTTTTTCAATCTACCCATCTAACAAAGGGCTGATACCCAGAATCTACAAAGAACCTAAACAAATTTACAAGAAAAAAAACAACCCCATCAAAAAGTTGGCAAAGGATATGAATAGGCACTTCTTAAAAGGAAATATTTATGCAGCCCACAAACATATGAAAAAAAAAAAGCTCATCATTACTGGTCATTTGAGAATGCAAATCAAAACCACATTGAGATACCATCTCACGCCAGTTAGAAAGGCAATCACTAAAAAATAAGAAGACAACAGATGCTGGAGAGGATATGAAGAAATAGAAATGCTTTAACACTGTTGGTGGGATTGTAAATTAGTTTAACCATTGTGGAAGACAATGTGGTAATTCCTCGAGGATCTAGAAATAGAAATATCATTTGACCCCGCAATCCCATTACTGGGTATATACCAAAAAGAGTATAAATCATTCTACGTGCACACATATGTTTATTGTGGCACTGTTCACAATTAGCAAAGACTTGGAACCAACCCAAATGCCCATCAATGACAGACTGGATAAAGAAAATGTGGCACACATATACCATGGAATACCATGCAGCCATAAAAAAGGATGAGTTCATGTCCTTTGCAGGGACACGGATGAAGCTGGAAACCATCATTCTCAGCAAACTAACGCAAGAACAGAAAACCAAATACCGCATGTTCTCACTCATAAGTGGGAGTTGAACAATGAGAAGACATGGATGCAGGGAGGGGAGCATCACACACCAGGGCCTGTGGTGGGGGGCTAGGGGAGGGATAGTAGGGGGTGGGCGGATTGGGGAGGGATAACATTAGGAGAAATACCTCATGTAGATGATGTGGTGATTAATGCAGCAAACCATCATGGCACGTGGATACCTACGTAACAAACCTGCACATTCTAAACGTGTACCCCAGAACTTAAAGCATGACTGATTAAAAAAAAAAAGACCTTGCCCTAGGCTTGGCTAGAAGAGACCCAGGCCCTCCCCTCAGGACAGGATGATAACACAACAGTAACGGCTCAGCTTTATTAAGCACTTATTATGTCCCGGGCGCTATGTGTGTTACATGGTTCATCCTGTCCAGTCCCCACAATTACTCTCTGAGTCTGAATGATCTTGTTTGTAGCCCCATTTTACAGAAGAGCAAAGGCTCAAACAACCTATGTCACTTGCCCCACGCACCTTAAAGGTTAAAGTCCAGGTATGCCACTGCCAGAGCCCTTTCACCACATGAAATAGCGCCAGGAGGGAGAGAGTCTGAGTGTGGCTTCCCCAAGATGAAGCACCCACGCTTCATGGTGTGTGCAGCCCTGCATGTGGATCTGGGCAGGCTCCGAGTCCAGAGGAACCAGGAGTGAGGGCAGGGCTGAGGTTGGCTCTAGGGCTGGGAGGTGCGTGGTCAAAGCCACAGCCTCTGGACCCAGAATGCCTGGGCTCACATCCTGGCTCTTATCAGTTGTATGATCTGTCTCAGTTTCTTCATCTGGAATATGGGGATAATATAGCAGCTACCCCATGGGGTGGTGGTGAGGAGAGATGAGTTCCTAGGCATAAAGGGCTTAGAACAGGGTGTGGAACACAGGAAGTGTCATGTGGGTTAGCTGCTATTGTTATTATTATCATTATCCAGGGGACATCCAGGGCACAGAGCCAGGACCACAGCTGACAAGATGGGCTGATGGGGACATTGCTGCCTCCACACTTGCCTGCCCTGGTGCCAAGTTCCTCCCTGAGCCCTGGCAGGCTCCTCAGCCTTGCTGGGCTGGGCGCCTGTTTGCAGTGTGATTACAGGATTAAATGCTGTGATTGCCACAAATTACTATGGCAAGGCTATAAATACATTGCAGGGAAGACATGAGGGTCCTGCTGTCTCCTGGGCATGATGCCCTCTGTTAGATGGGGGCTGGACCCTGCACCCTCACTGATTACAAAGGCCAAGGAGCACCTACATCTTTGATCTGTGTGGAGCCAACTCCCTCGGGACCCCTGTGATGCATCAAATTGGTGGACAACTGCTGCATCCTGGCTACCACTGATGTCCAGGCCACTCCTGGCTCAGCAGGGATAGGAGCCACGGGAGCCACAGACCAGAGACTGGGCAGGATTGTCCTCAGTATCCCTCACTCCTCCCCAGCAGGAAGGAAGAGTGTCGCCTCCTACGATGTTTGGGGACAGAGCCTTGCTTCCTTTCCATGCACAAAAGCCAGGAATGCTTTGCTCTGGGAGATGGAGGAAGGGAGATCTAGCCTGCCAGATTCAGATCCGGGCCCCTTGAGAGTTGACTAACAGGACCAGAGCTTCCCCATGGGAAAGGCACATCTCCCATCTTCATCTTAGCAAAGACCCCTGGAGATAAAGCAGGGGCAGCCACAGGACACCTTCCCAGTACCTTGCCCACCAGTCTGTGCTCTTCTAAAAGCCAGACATTCCTACCATAATAATTGAGGCCACTGGCTGTGACTCACCCTCAAGACATAACTCTTTCACTTGTCCTTGCCTTTGCTCATGCTGAGCCTCTGCCCGTAAGCCCTTCCTCCCTTTCCAGACTGGCAATCTCCTACTTGTCCTGCAAAACCTCGCTCCACTGCCGTCACCTCTAGAAAGCTGTCTTTGATCTATCTAGGCAAAGATGGTTATCCCACAGTCTGCTGCACTGGTCCTGGCTTACTTGTTTATTTCCCCATCAGACTGTGAGACCCTTGAGAATAGAGTTTATCAGCTTTCAGGTCCTAGGGTGGCATTTTTGTGAAAACCTTTTGGAAGATCCCAGGCTGCACACAGCCCGTGAGACATCTCTGTGCCGTTAAACCCCCAGGAGAAATCAGGCTCAGGGAAGCATCAACCACTGAGAAGCACATTTCTTGAAAGTACTCATGGGAACTGGTATGGGAGAACCTCTGGAGATTCTAGAAGACTCTGGCCTGGGCTTTATAATAACACCCCTAGAGGCTCCCCCAGGGCCTCTGGTGATAAGAGCAGCTGGCAGGGGGTCCTAAGGGGTAGAGAGCCACATGCAGGGAACCCCAGGACCTCATCATGAGGCTGCCTGTTTCTTCCCACTTTCTGTTAATTTCCATGTTCATGTCTCTATTCAGGCTGGGTCCCTGCAATGCCCGGATTTGGGGTGGGTGAGCCCACAGCTGTTTCTGTGAGAGTGTTTTATGACAGGCTTTGCAACAGCTCCCACAGTGCCAGCTCCCAGTACCCTGCTAGCCCCTCATCAGAATAGGTGGTCCACCCCACTCACCATGGCTGCTCCTGATGCCTGAAGAATGGAGCCTATTTTTACTTAATCACAGCCTTGGAGAGGTACAAATCGCAATCATCCCCTCTAATTACCAATGCGCCACACTGCTCTTGAGACAAAAGCCAAGGTCATCACCCACACGATCAGCACCCTAAGCAAAGCATCACCCCAGCTCGGCTGGAGAGCATAGCTGTCTCCATCTCTCTTGCTACCAACCTCTGGGGTCCACAGGGGCAGATGCTGAGGGCCCCCTGGCTAAAGCTAAACACTCAGTTTCCCCCTCCATCCTTGGCAGTCACTCACACCCCCCTTACTCACCTGTGGAGTCAATCAAGCAGAGCTGGGCCCAGCTTGAGACCATGTGGCACAGCCTGAGAAGTAGCTACAGAAGTATCTCATCCTCTGTGAGCTAGTGGAAGCCCCTGAATGGGTGGAAACATTTTTTTTTTTTTTTTGCATAAACCATCCCTGGTGACCAGGACTCTTCACCGTCCTGAAGGAGGGGAATAAGAAAGGGACGGTCTCTTTGCTCTTACTGATGCCTTCATACCTCAGCCCTGCCTCTTCAGGGTGACTCCTGGCAGGGAGGAAAGAGTGAGGAGAGGCTACTATGAGCAGCAGGAACTGCTTAGACTGTTAGGACCCTAAGGATCCCAGCAAGTCCACCCTGGCCCTGCCTGGGAGTCAAAGGCTTTGCTATTTTGTTTTGTTTGTTTGTTTTTGAGACGGGGTCTCACTCTGTTGCCAGGCTAGAGTGCAGTGGTGCAATTTCAGCTCACTGCAACCTCCGCCTCCCGGGTTCAAGTGATTCTCCTGCATCAGCCTCCCAAGTAGCTGGGACTACAGGCGCATACCACCATGCTCGGCTAATTTTTGTATTTTTAGTAGAGACAGGGTTTCACCATGTTGGCCAGGATGGTCTCAAACTCCTGACCTCGTGATCCACCTGCCTTGGCCTCCCAAAGTTCTGGGATTACAGGTGTGCACCACAGCACCCAGTCAAAAGCTTTGCTATTTTGCTGTGAGGTGGGATCCATCCATACACCTAGGTGACATCTGGGAAGAACTAGAACCTCCCTCATTCAGCAGCATGGATCGGGGGGCTCAGACCACAGCCCTTCCCCAGGTGAGCCCACATGACACACACATGAAGAGAGAAGGACACACACAGACATACAGGCCATGGATCAAGTCCTCGGGTGAGAAACGAACACCCTACTCAGAGGGTGACCTCAGACATGCTTTGCAAACCATGGCAAAAGGAGGGATTTGCCTGCATTCCCTGGTAACAGTCAGGCAGCCTGAGAGTCTGTGAGTCCAAGGATGAGTGCCCTCGGTGAGTGCTAGCCTCCAGACCCAGCAGAATCAGGCACTAGGACCTTGAAGGGGACCCACAGTCACAATGATGGAGTCACTTTAAGAGGCTCTGGAGAAAGGAAGAGCAACCAAAAAAAACACAAGCAGCTAATCTCACTTTGCTTTTCAAAGTGGTTGATTCCAACTAGGGAGCTTGGTGTTAATTCCTGAGCAAGTCCTGGGGCAAATTAATAAATGCTTTGAGGGCCCTTATAAAAGGAAGCAGGAGGTCCCAGCGCGTGGCTCACACCTGTAATCCCAACACTTTGGGAGGCCAAGGTGGGCAGATCACTTGGGCTCAGGAATTCAAGATCAGCCTGGCCAACATGGTGAAACCTCGTCTCTACTAAAAATATAAAAATTAGCCAGGCATGGTGATGGGCACCTATAATCCTAGCTACTTGGGAGACTGAGGCAGGAGAATCCTTAAACCTGGGAGGCAAAGGTTACAGTGAGTCAAGATTGTGCCACTGCACTCCAGCCTGGGTGACAGAATAAGTCTCCAGCAAGGAAAGAAAAGGAGGGGAGGGGAGGCG
Source organism: Callithrix jacchus (assembly GCF_049354715.1). Classification (NCBI taxonomy): domain Eukaryota; kingdom Metazoa; phylum Chordata; class Mammalia; order Primates; family Cebidae; genus Callithrix; species Callithrix jacchus. Next base: position 108,048,620 of record NC_133506.1, read on the forward strand.
AGGGGAGGGGAGGGGAGGCGAGGGGAGGGGAGGGGAGGCGAGGGGAGGGGAGGCGAGGGGAGGGGCTCCAGGGGAGGGGAGGGGAGGGGCTCCAGGGGAGGGGAGGGGCTCCTAGAGCTCTGATAGATTCCCTTAGAACCAGCTCCCTAACCAATCAGCTCCCTAATCCTGTGTCATAGCATGTGGCGTAGATACAGTCACTGTACCAGAAGTTCAAGGGAATGCCAAGGGCTTAGGGCATCTGGGGAGGGAACACACTAGCAGAATAAAAACTATCTAAGAAACCCACAGCCCTCACCACAGGAGCTCAAGGAATGCGGACTCATGAATGGGAACCTGCGACCACACAGAAGGTTTGGGGACCAACGGCCAATAGCAGATGCCCATGGAACAGCATGAAGCTGGGAAAAGGATAGGCCCTCTTCTGAAGGTTTTAAAACATTTTTTAAAACGGGAAATTTTTAGCCAATGAAAGTTTCCTTAGGAGCCCAATTTGCAAAGATGTAAGTGGATTGGCTCTGGTTGAAGCAGGTTGGGGGGCCCAGAGCCCACCTTCCTCACTTCAGCACATCCCTATCCCTAGGCAGTTCCTGAAGGCTCCATAGAATGAAACTTAAAAGCCACTGACCTGCCAGGTGCAGTGGCTCACGCCTGTAATCCCAGCACTTTGGGAGGCTGAGGCAGGCGGATCATGAGGTTAAGAGATCAAGGCCATCCTAGCCAACATGTGAAACCCCATCTCTACTAAAAATACAACAATTAGCCAGGCATGGTGGCATGTGCTTGTAGTCCCAACTATTCAGGAGGCTGAGGCAGGAGAATCGTTTGAACCTGGGAGGCAGAGGTTGCAGTGAGCCAAGATCATGCCACTGCACTCCAGCCTGGATGACAGAGCAAGACTCCGTCTCAAAAGAAGAAAAAAAAAAAAGCCACTGACCCTGTTCACCAGCCAGACTGCAGGCCATCTCCTCTGCAGGTTCCCAGTCCCTAGTTCTGCAGAAAATGAAAAACAACAACCTAAATGATGGTGGGGAGGTGGGGGAAGGAACTTGGGGTCTTATATTAGAAGGAAACACATCAAAATGTTTACAGTGATTTTCTCTAGATGCTGGGACAATGGACAATTTTTTTTTAACTTTCTACTTTCCTCTATTTTCTAATTTTTCTCTAAGGAGTCCCTATTTCTTTTAGTTTAAAACTATTTATGAATGTTTATTGGACAGATAATACAAGTATGTATCATGTTTATGCAAGGAATGTTTTAAAACCAGCCACAACCTCCTATTTCAGTCAATACAAACACTAAAAAGAAAAAGGTGTGAAATGCTGTCCTGCCCTCTGGGAGATGACAGGCTAATGAGGGAATAGAAAAGGACAAAAAATGCCTGTGGAAGGAAAGAATAAATGTGGAACATGATGAGTGAATTAAGATTCCGTGTTTGGGTTAAAAATGAACTCAAGGCTGGGTGCAGAGGCTCACACCTGTAATCCCAACACTCTGGGAGGCAAGGGCAGGTGCATCACCTGAGGTCAGGAGTTTGAGACCAGCCTGGCCAACATGGTGAAGCCCTGTCTCTATTAAAAATACAAAAATTATCCAGGGGTGGTGGTGCGTGCCTGTAATCCCAGCTACTTGAGAGGCCAAGACAGGAGGATCACTTGAACCTGGGAGGTGGAGGTTGCAGTGAGTGGAAATCACACTACTGCACTCCAGCCTGGGCAACAAGAGTGAAACTTCATCTCAAAAAAAGTAAAATAAAGTAAGCTTTCCAGGGACTTTAAAAAACAAAACAAAACTTGATACCACTTGCCGATTCTTACCCTATTGATTATTGCCTAAACTTGTGTCAGGGCTGAAAACAGCAGAGGAGCCAGATAAGGGGCCTGCCTTCAAAGATCTCACAGGCACCTGGGATCACATGACCAAGAGTAGATCATGTGACCAAGGTCAGGTCACATGATAAAGACCTAGGTCATGTGCCCAAAATCAATCACATGACCAAATGCTACAAACATCCCAAATTAGGGTAATGGGACTGCCACAGTTACTTCTCAACCTCTGAGGCTGCATAAACCAGAGATCTCCATTCAAAATGAGAAGGGGACACCCCTGCCCTGTCCCTGCAGCTTAGCCCTCCTCGAGGGTATGTCTGATGCCCAATAACAGGGCAGGAATGTTGTAGAAAGGGCTCAGGAGGTCGAGAGACCCAGCCTGGAGAAGAGTGGCTCCAAGGGATACAGTGGCTGCCTGCAAATCTATGCTGAGCATTGTGTGGGCCAAGGGAGCAGAGGGCAGAACCAGAACAAGTAGGAGTTGGGGTGGTTTCTGGAGAGTCATTCCAAGTTTTAGCACAACTTAGGAAATGTTTACAGCAGTTCAAGAGTGATCTGTGCTGACCTGGAGACAGGGTGTTCTCCTTCACTGAAGTTAGACAAGCAAGTTATATAAGTGGCCACTTAGCAGGGTGCTAGGGAGGGAAGTTTCATAGGGGGGTGGGGAGCTGGAGGCTGAGGTCCCTCTGTGACTCCTTAACCCTTTAGGGTCAGAATCTAATCATGTCTGCCTGGATTCATCCAACTAACAAAGCCAACGGAATGTGTCCAAACCTTCAATCAGCCAGTGAGCCTTTCACAGAGACACTATCCCAGACCAGGGTCTGGCCCTTGCAAGGGCTTATGCCCCAAACCCTGCCCCTTGAGAACATGCTGTTAGACACCCCAAGGGAACACGGTGTTAGTTCAGAGAAACAGTTCTCATGGGGGATCCCAGTTCAGATCAGAGGTGCCATCTTGAATCGGGCCCAGTGAAATTTCCAGATACACAACCATGAGAAAACTCTGCCACCATGATACAATGATGCTAAAGGGACATGACATTGCAAACCCTGGTATCCCCTACAGACTCTTCTGCAACAAACACAGCCCTCCTAAGATTGGTCCTGAGTTTCTAGTCCCCATACAGTGTCTCAGGCAATCTTCACATTCATCCGATGAGGTCAGGAGTGCTCTCCCCATTTTAAAGATGAGAAAACCAAGGATTGGAAAGGTGTAGCGATTTCTCTCAGGATATAAGTGGAGGGCTTGAACCCAAGTCACCAGGCCAGGGCTCTTCATCATCCTGAAGGAAGGGAGTAAGAAAGGGGTGGTCTCTTTGTTCTCACTAATGCCTTCATGCCACAGCCCTGCCTCTTCAGGGTGACTCTTGGCAGGGAGGAAAGAGAAGGGAGAGGCTACTATGAGGAGCAGGAACTGCTTAGACTGTTAGGCCCTACCCCCTAAGGACCCTGCTGTCCACCCTGGCCCTGCCTGGAAGTCAGCACAAACACAAAGGAATGCAACAGCACACTCCAGCCCACGCACTCCTGCACAGGAATCCCTGCCAAGTGGGTGCAGCTTCCAGCACAGGGACTGGGAGTGTCTCTTACACGTCTGAAAAAGGTGCTCAACCTTAGAACCCTAACCTAGAGGAAGGGTCATTGAAATTATCCTAAGACAACTATTTTTCCCCCACCTGTTAGATTGGCAGTTATGACACCCTGTGGGCCAGGGTGTGGGAAAACGCTCTCTTCATTCATTGCTGGTGAGAGTAAAAATCAGCACAGCCTCTGTCAAGGGCCATTCGACAATGTCATTTGAAACACAAAATGCCTTTGACCTAGCAAGTCCAAGCCCATATGCAAAAGGACTTATGTACAATGCTAACCATTGCCATACTGTTTACAATAGCAAAAGACAGGACACAAACTGTCCACCAGTATGGGACAGATTAAATAAATCGTACCACGTGAAATCACACATACCCATTGCAAAAAACAACTCACCTCTAAGTGTACCGAGCTAATAAGACAATCATGATATAGCATCAGCATCTGAGAAGAGCAAGGTGCACAATGAAAAGAACTGTGTGCTCCCATCTGTGTGAGGGTATAAGTATAAAAATATACATAGGCCGGACGCGGTGGCTTACACCTGTAATCCCAGAACTTTGAGGGGGCCAAGGCAGGTGGATCACGAGGTCAGGAGCTCGAGACCAGGCTGGCCAACATGGGGAAACCCTGTCTCTACTAAAAATACAAAAAATTAGCCAGGCATGGTGGCATACACCTGTAATCCCAGCTACTTGGGAGGCTGAAGCAGGAGAATTGCTTGAATCCAGGAGGCAGAGGTTGCAGCAAGCCGAGATCATGCCACTGCATTCCAGCCTGGGCAACAGAGTGAGACTCCATCTCGGGAAAAAAAAAAAAATATATATATATATATATATATATATATATATATATATATATATATGCACATTTGTATGAATATGCTCATGTATGCAGAGATTATCTCTGAAATGGAATCTAAGCAACTAGTTATAATCTTTGCTTCTAGGGAGAACTATGTGAGGTGGAAGACAGGAGAGGGAGGCATTTTATACATGTACATGTGCTACCTACTCCAAAGACAGATTAAAAATAAGAATTTTTTTAAAGTGCATGTAGCAGGGTGGGTTTTTTTAAGATACCAATTTATATTTTCTCCCAGCTTTGGCTCCTTTGCCTCTGGGAAGGTTTGTGGCAGAGCTTCCTGGCTTTTGTTTCCAAAAGCTCTTTTGTTCCCAAGAGGAAAAGATTTGAGGAGACAGAGAATGCTTCAGGGTGAAAAGAGATCCTCACGCCCTGGCCCCAAGTGGAGGAGACAGTCCTCTGCAGGGGACCCTTTGCAACTCCCGGAAGATGGAGAACAACGTAAGAAGACCTGGCCATCCCAGGCACCAGAGAGCCTGAACCTTAGACCAGGACCAAAGGGCCCACCAGGCTGGGTTCCAGGGTCCTCATGCTTTCTGGCATGGAGGGAGAACTCCCTGCACATGTATGCATGCGTGCAGACACCCTTCCCCCACCAGAGTGTGGGGAAGACCTGGAGTTTTAGGGTGATGGCAGGAGAAGGAGGAAATTGAAGCCCCTGGATGCACAGAGGAGGAGTCCTTCACCCGCACAGCTGCGTGGGAATGCACAGTCAGACTCAAAGTGGCCCACACAAAAACAAACAAAAGGACGATGCTTCCACGTGGAAATAAGCAGACCAGGCGGCGAGGTGTCCCTTTGCCCCTCCAGAGGCACAGTGCCCCCATCTCTGCCTGACTCAGCCCCGAGGCCACCTTGCTACTGGTTGAGTGTAGCCAATGGAAAACACCAGGAGGAGAACTGGGGCGAGAGAGCCCCCTCCATGCCGGGCCATTGTAAGGTGGTCTCTGCTGGAGGCTGCAGCTCATGCAGGGGCCTCTCTGGGCTCTTCTCCTTCAGGGGTGGGAGCAGCCCCAGGGTACTGCCAACACCTTCTTGGTTTCCTTAAAGCCTCACTCACCTGTGAATAAAGTCATTCTGCTAAGCCCTCCTCCCACCTGTGGTCTGTGTGAGCCTTCCTGTTTCCTGCTAGAACCCTGATGGAATCACGGACTGGATCCTGAGTGCTCTATGCAAATCCCATCACCTCCTTCCACGCCACCCCTCTCCAGGCCTCCATCCTGACAAAGCCCCCATCTTCTGTTCTGCTCTCCCACACTCACCCCTCCCTCCCTGAACTCAACCCGTTTTCAAATATACCCTTTCCCTCTCACTGCAGAGTCCCTGAACGTGTTGCTCCCCGGACCTGGCGCTTCTCTACACTGCCCTGTGCCTAAATATTTCCCACCGGAACTTCGGTGTTCCTTCCGGCCAGGGGCCTTCCTCTCTTACTGTCCCCTCTGCAAAAGCCCCACGGTCCTTTCATTCCTGGGGTTAATCCTCATGCTTTTCATTTTATGACTGATTATTATCTTCCCCTCCTCCATCTCCCAGATGACAAGATCCTTAAGGGCTGGGACTGAGTTTGTTTTCACTCTATTTTAACCCCAAAGATGATCACGATGCTGGCATATAAAGGTGCTCATTAAATATTTTTTAAACAAATGGGCAAGCGAACTAATAATTTGTTCCCATTTGCACCCCGTAAGTGTCAGAAGCTGCACATGTCCAAGCAAAGCACAGATGCTTCGTAGATAGACTTGAATATACGCACAGAGACGCATGTGCACACACACACTCATCCTCACAAAAGTGAATGCACCACTGCATGGGCATAGAGGCTAATGCACACACACACAAGTGCAAGGGCACACACACACATACACAGTGAGAAGGAAACATGCCAAGCAGAGACACACACACATGCAAGAAAAGTGCTCCCAAGGCGGACGTCTGCCACCCTCTGCTCATTAAAGCTGGCTAAATATAGCCCATCTGCAGCTGTGCTCAGCAAGCTGCCCACACAGGCCAGGAAAAGACACCAGTTACTAGGCAGAGGAGTGGAGAGGCCAGCCGTGGGCAAAGGGCTTCATGCATCCTGTCAGAGGGTCTTCTTGCGGAGGCCAAGGGCTGAGGATATGTGGGAAGGGAAGCCCTTTGGTAGCTGGTCAGAGCATTCAGCGTGGTTCCTCTGGTCACTGACCCTAGGCAGTAGGGTGTGAGGTCAAACCATGTGCCCACAATGGGGAGAGGTGAGCTGAGCAATCTACATCTCTCTGTGTCTGAGCCAAGGCCCCAAGCTCAGTCCAGAACCAGTGGTTGGAGTTAGGACCCAGGTGGGGATAAATTGGGGCTCAGCTGGAGGCTAGCAGAGAGGCTCAGTAGAGAATGAAGATAAAGGGTCAGACTGGGACTAGAGTTGAGACTCGGTGGACTATTGTCAGGTCTTTTTCTAGGGACGAGAGGAAGTTCAGAGCCCCATGGAGCATCTGCTCTAATGTGTGGACATGGCTGTCGGAAGACCCTCCCTGCACCTGAGACAGCTGCCTGCTGCCCCCACCCCTGTAACTGATGCCAGGCACTGGCCCTGGCAAAGTCATAAGATGACCAGCCTGGGTTTGGGTCATATCTGTCAGGTGGCTGTTGTCATCCACATAGGCCAGGTCCAACTTCGAGGTCCACAATAGACAGGTCTTCCTGCTGTAGAATCTGCCCCCCAACCCATCCTGAAGGATGTGGGGCAGAGGGAGCCTCCTCTCAACTCGGACCTCCTACCCTACACCTGGGGGAGCTGCTGAGACTGGAAGGGAGAGGCATGGACAGGGTGAGGCAGCCGCAGGTCTCCTGGGAGAGTCCACTCCTCCTCCCACCAGACGTTCCTGGATGGGGGTGTGGGCAGAGGAAGGTGAGTTACTGCCCCTTTGAGACAACAGCTCTGCCCTCTGCCTCTTCTATGGTGGTGGCAGATTGAAGCAGGAGAGGTGGGCTGGGCTTGCTGGATTCAGCACATGCGATCCCTGCATCCTTGAATGGAGCCACAAGGGCAGATGCCAACAGTGCGGGGTCCAGAGGGACACTGGTCCTTCCCACCACTTGCCGCAGAGGAGCTGCCTGTCTACTCCACAGGAATGGATGGGATGCTCAGGCTTCCCAATTAGCCAATAAGAAAACTGTGCTTAGAGAGTCCATGCTCCTCCCAGAGTCAATGTGGAAGGGAAGAGGGTAAAGTGGGCGGGTAAGGTCATATGGAGGCAAGGTTCATGCTTCGTTGGAGAGGAGCCATGGGAGGGGAGGCAGGGGCTGTGAGGATCAGGCTTTCCTCCTCCAAAGGTCTCTCTGACACTCTGAAAGGAGGACCAGAGTAGGTGAGATGGGAGGCAGGGAGGCCAGTGCACAGGAGGATGCAATGGTCCAGGAGAGAAAAGGCGGGGCCTGAACTAGAGAAGGGATGGGGACAGAGAGGAGTGGGTGCATCTCAGGGCAATGCTAGAGGTTGAATGGCACTAGGAGAGGCTGATTTACTAGTGGATGGTGACAGAGACGGAGAAGTCTAGAAGGTTTCTGGCTTGGATTCATGGAGGACGGTGCCATTCACATTGGAGGGAAGCACAGGAGTGAGGCTCAAGGGAAGCACGTAAGCTCCCTGAGTCCCTATAGCCAGCACCATGGCAGGTGTGCTGGAAGCGCACTGGAAATGGTCACTGTGCTAACGGAGCAGCATGAACAGGGCAGAAACAGAGGTACAGACAGAGGAGGCCAGGGGGCAGATATGTGGCAACAGAGGAACCTGAAAATGTCAGACCCAGGAGGGACTCCATGTACAGACCGATGCACCCCAGGCAGCAGCCGAGACTGCACAGCAACTTGGCAGGAGGGAACCCAGATCTCCTCCCCCAAGTCCAAGGCCCTCTCTCTCCTCTGCCCCCTTGTGAGCCCCACACACAATGGCTCCCTTGGCTTCCTCTAGTTTGGTTTCAAATATCAGGCTCGTGCCAGCGACAGCAGGCTACGAGCCTGTCCAACCGCACGATGAAGGCTGGGGCAGCCATGAAGGAGAAAGTGTCCAGGACACCCCTCCCGGCATAGCTGCTGCAGACAAGGCCTTGCAACCTCATACCTGCACATGCCCTGAGAGACCCATGGAGGCCTCCCTCCCCATGTTCCCAACCCATGGCCGGCTCATGTCCTCCTCTCTGGGGACTCCAACGCTTGAGGAACCACTGCTGTGACAATGGCAACTGAGGCAGTCACAGGACAAACAGAGCACCGGAAAGACTGAGAGCTCCATTGATAAGATTCAGCGTCACATGTGTGCCAGGTGTTCCAGCTCCCGAGGCACATCGTCCGATAACAGGTGAGAACCATCAGACACTTTCTATCCACCCTGCTCGGATCCTAGGATCTCACGTATATCATCTCTGGTGCCCTCAGAAACTCTAAGAAGCAGATAGCATGGTCGTCTTTCCAGAACTGAGTAAATTGAGGTTCAGAGACATCAAGTAACTTGCCCAAAATGTCACAGCTACGAAAGAAGAGAAGCTGAGTCAGACCGAGGCCTTACCACCCCACAATCCCAGACACCATCACGCCAGTCCCAGGATTTTCTGACTCCTGGTTCCAGGGCAATTTTTACCACCTCACAAACTTGTTTTTAGTGGGTTTTCAAAAACCCAGAGGAACTATTAAATAAGATAATTTGCATGCAAGTATACTTTATGTGGAAAAGCACCATTATACATGCAAGGCATGGCTTTTGTTCTTAATTCAGGTCACAGACTTTGCTTCTGCCAATATTGCACTAAAAATAAACAAACACATTACCATCGGTCATCACCATTGTTTCTTAAAAGAAAAAGCATTTTAATGCCAAAAATAGGCAGGACATAATTGTAGAATTACATGAAAAGGAGTCCTCTCTATTGAATACATTCAACATTACGAAAAAACGCATTACAGTATTACTGTTTTTCTCACTGCTGAAAGTGTTGGGTTCACTTGGGCATCCCCAACCTAGACGACCTCCAAGGTACCATTTCAGCTCCAAAATTCATCTGCATATATGATGTCATTCTTTGCTAAATAAGAACATCCTTTTTTGTTTTTTTGAGATGGAGTCTTGTTCTGTTACCCAGGCTGGAATGCAGTGGCAGGATCTTGGCTCACTGCAACCTCTGTTTCCCGGGTTCAAGCAATTCTCCTGCCTCAGCCTCCCGAGTAGCTGGGATTGCAGGTTTAAACCATCATACCCAGCTAATTTTTGTATTTTTAGTAGAGATGGGGTTTCACCATGTTGGCCAGGCTGGTCTCAAACTCCTGACCTCAGGTGATCCACCCACCTCTGACTCCCAAAGTGCTGGGATGACAGGCATGAGCTACTGCTCCTGGCCTGATAAGAATATTGCTTTTTTTTTTTTTTTTTTTTTTTTTTGAGACAGAGTCTCACTCTGTAGCCCAGGCTGGAGTGTAGCGGCATGATATTGGCTCACTGCAATCTCCGCTTTCTGGGTTCAAGCAATTCTCCTGCCTCGGCCTCCCAAATAACTGAGACTACAGGCACGTGCCACCAAGCCAGGCTAATTTTTTGTAATTTTATTAGAGATGGGATTTCGCCTTGTTAGCCAGGATGGTCTTGATCTCCTGACCTTGTGATCCGCCTGCCTTGGCCTCCCAAAGTGCTGGGATTATAGGTGCGAGCCACCGCGGCCAGTACAATAGGAACATTCTTAAGGAGCAGAATTTATGACAACTGTTAGCAATAGAATTCTAACTAAAATCTGTAACTGGGAAAAAAAAAAAAAAAAAAGACTTTGCCTCTATTTAAACACACTTTTTTTTCAGCCTGGTCCAGAGGTCACTAAACATCTCATCAATTCAACTGTGTCTGTGGAAAATGGAGCTGTGGTTTGGCATCCTGGAGATAAGCCCCGCATCGGGTGGCTGTTTTTGCTTCGGGGCTGCCTCTGTGGTTTCCTTTGGCTAAATGCTCAGAAAGGGAGAAGATGGGTTCTTCTCCTCTCCTGCATTCCTGGGGAATGTGGTGACACCCCTGTATTAATCGTGCTTGTTATTTTATAATGTTTTGACATCTCAGGGGCCTTAGTGGCCAGGAAGAGACAGCCCCTCCCAGGGCTGGCTAATTCCTAGAGGTAATAACCACTCCCTTTGAGGGTACCTTTCACAGGCAAACGAGCCCATCCCAAACCCATATCCCTAACCACCTTCTCTGTCTAACTCTCACCCACCAAGACAATATTTCCCTGGCCCTAAATCACCCTGGGGCCAGCTACCAGACGAGACACCAGCCCTAGAGCCCAGAGACCTCAGCACGCCAATCAGCCAGCCCTACATGGTTCTCCTTTTCTGCCCTGCCTTTCCTGCAGAAAACCCAATGAGGGCTCTGGGCCTCGAAGCTTTGCGGGGCCCAGTCCACTCTGCCCACCACCTCCCCACGCTCAGGCCTGCGGCCGCTCTCCAACCTCTTTCCTCACTTAGCTGCTGTTCTGAGGTAGAGGACCCTATGACACTAGCCTTCCTATGACTTGGAATCCAGCCTTGAATTGGATTCCTGGCTCTTCAGTCTCCTGACCAAACCCAGTGCTTCCCCTGTGGCCCTGGGTGGTGTGGCCCCCATCTCTTGAAACCTGTGCTAAAAATCTTTTTTTTCTTTTTGAGACGGAGTCTCACTCTGTTGCCCATGCTGGAGTATGATGGCGCAATGTCAGCTCACCACAACCTCCGCCTTCCAGGTTCTAGTAATTCTCCTGTCTCAGCCTCCTGAGTAGCTGGGACTACAGGCGCATGCTGCTATGCCCAGCTAATTTTTGTATTTTAGTAGAGACAAGGTTTCACCATGTGGACCAGGCTGGTCTCGAACTCCTGAGCTCATGCAATCTACCTGCCTCGGCCTCCCAAAGTACAGGGATTACAGGCGTGAGCCACTGTACCCAGACAAATCTTTTGATGACATGAACCTCTCCATATGCTCAGTCACCTCTATACATTAAAGACCCGCAGGTACATTTTAACACAGTCCCCTTGTGCTGAGCTCACTTCCCTACACCTACAAGCTTCAGGAAAGAGAACTGCCCTCTCTCTGCCCTGCCCTTTCCGTGGCCTGATGCCCCTGTGGCCTGGGCCTTGGGGTGCCCTTGACAAAGACATTCACACCTACCCGCCCCTGAAGGACTTTGTCTATGAAATTTCCATTGAATGTTAGAAGCAGAAAAAGATTCTCCAGGTAGAGTGCAGTGGCTCACACCTGTAATCCCAGCACTATGGGAGGCCGAGGTGGGCAGATCACCTGAGGTCAGGAGTTCCAGACTAGCTCAGCCAGCTTGGCAAAACCACGTCTCTACTAAAAATACAAACAATAGCCGGGCGTGGTGGCGAGAGCCTGTAATCCCAGCTATTCAGGAAGCTGAAGCCGGAGAATCACTTGAACCTGGGAGACGGAGGTTGTAGTGAGTTGAAATCGCATCATTGAACTCCAGCCTGGGCAACAGAGCAAGAGAAGAAAAAAAAGACAGACTCTCCCACAGGGGATGCCTGTGCATCCACTCAAGGCTAGATTCCAGGCCACAGGAAGGCTGGTGTCACAGGTGCCTCCACCTCAGGTACTAGCAATTGAGGGATGAAACTGAGGGATGAAAGAGCGACCACAGGCCTGAGCCTGGGGAGGTGGTGGGCAGAATGGACTGACCACCCCCCTGCAAAGCTGCAACCACAGATCAAAGGAGCAGGAGAGAGAAGTCAGGAAAACACAACCCCACCCCAAACACACATGGCCTCCTCTCCTGACCCAGCCACATGTGAAAGGCAATACCACCAACAGCAGACATCTGGCCCAGACATTGGCCACTGAGTCTTCCCAGAAAGGCATCCTGAGGTCAATATATCAGCAAATGGACACATCTTGACCAAGTCTTTCCTGGGTCCAATACTGTGCTCATCTCTCTGAGACAACACAAGGGGAAGGAAATCTGGAGATGCCTGTATAACAGAGGACAAGGACTCTGCCACAGGGCCACAGGCTCTGCAGAGAGGCGGCCTCTTCATGGAGCAATACTGAGGATCGTCACCCCTGGCACATCCATGAATGAGGTATCTCTGAACATGGTGTCGTGGTGACTGACACCATGAGACCATCAGTGGTTCCTGGAAGCTGTGTAGCCCATAGGGGATGGGCACAGGGGTGATGTTCCCCGTTCCTGTCCTCCTCTCTCTGTCCCCATGCCATGATCTCATCTGCTCTGCTGAGCTCACGCTCCCAACCCACCAGCCTCCACCCCTCACTCTGGCCCTGTGGAATCCCCAGAGAGGAGGACATGAGCTGGCCTGAGCTGCCCAGTGATAGGAACTCAGGAACCCTAAGGGCTCAGTTCATGAGGTAGAGGGTGGCCCAAACTCAGGCTGAGTGACCCCATGTACTCTGGTGCTGCCTGTAGAAAGATGACAGGGATCCTGCCACCCTTCCAGGCTCCACCAAGCTTAGACCCATCCAAGGGGAAGAAATGACCCCATGGGGTCAGGCTTGACTCACGCTGCTTCTCCTGGAGGATGCTGGATGTGCATGGCGCAGTCCCTTCTCCTGCAGAAAAAGAAAAGAATTGTGAGCAGATCCCTGTCACTGTTGCCAGGCACTGTATTTCCTAGGGAGGCTGCTTGTAGTTGCCTCTGCCCCTCACTCTGGAGCTTGGGATGGGCAGAGGTATCTCCCACCACTTCATGCCCTGCTCTGCCCTACCCTGACCCAGCCCTTGGCTCTGCATGCCACACCTGATGCCTGGTGAGAGCACAGCCTGGCTCTTCTGCATCCTCGGGCCTTTCCACCTCTGTCTCCTCCCTCCTCTATAAAGCAGCTGCTTCCCAGGAGTTGCCTACCTCTCTATACTCACTCTCTCCTCTGAGGGTCAGCATTGAAATCCACGCCCACAAACCACTGCCAGGGCTCTGCCTCTGGTCCAGGCCTCTCTCCTTAGTTCTGGATCTGCACATCCCACTGCCCCCCAGACACCTCCTGTGGCCACTCCTAAACACTGCACACTCCCCAGGACCAAAGCTTCCCCAGAAGTCCCTTCCCAAAATGTGTCTGCAGCTTCCTCTAGGACCCCAGTTCTCTGAGGAAGGGTTCCAAGGCACAAAGCAAAGTCACATCCTGGTCTCCCTTAGGGACTTGAGAACCCTTCCCATGCAAAGCTGCCTCATTTCTTCCCCTGCAGGACCCAATGGCGACTCCAGTCTAGGAAGCTCCTCCATCTCTGCCACCCACACTCCGGGGTCTGGTGGATGACTCCTTTCCTGACCCCGTGCCTGCCTCCCATAAGAAACTTCTCCAGGTGTGTCCATCAGAATCTGTTACCCTGTTTCTTTGGCCCTTTGTCTGCCAGGGCCACCTTCATGGCCCATGTCCTCTGAATCCTGGGATCCTGGCCCCCAGGCTTTCTCAAAACAGGCAGGGGTAAATAGTGGGAAGAGAGTACAGTTGGAGGCTGGAGGCTGACTCTGTTTCAGGCTCCCTCTGGCCTGCTGTGTGACATGAAGCACGTCACTCTCCCTCTCTGGGCTCATTCCTACAAAACAGCAAGGATTCAGTGCTATCTAAGATCTCAAAGTCCTGAAAGGCCTTGAGTGGCACTGCATTATGATTGGCTATCTGGATTCAAATGTCAGTTTCTTCGCTTATGAACCATGGACCCTTGGGCAAGTTTCACAACCTGTATAAGCCTCGGTCTTCTAATCTATAAAATGGGGGTGATACTGGTACCTGCCTCAGAGGGTTATTAAATAATTAATATATGTAAAGCTGGCTGGGCACAGTGGCTCATACCTGTAATCCCAGCACTTTGGGAGACAGAGGTGGGTGGATCACCTGAGGTCAGGAGTTTGAGACCAGCCTGGCCAACATGGTGAAATCCCATCTCTACTAAAATACAAAAATTAGCTGGGTGTGGTGGCATGCATGTGTAATCCCAAAGCTACTAGGGAGGCTGAGGCAGGAGAATCACTTGAACCTGGGAGGTAGAAGTTGCAGTGAGCTGAGATCATGCCACTGCACTCCAGCCTGGGCACCAGAATGAGACTCAGGCTCAAAAAATAAAATAAAATAAAAAATATATATATATGTAAAGCCTTCAGAACACAGCCAGGTACGTAACAGGTATTCAATAAGTGAGGACTGCTCTGATTCTTGGTTGGTTTTTGTTTTGTTTTGTTTTTTTGAGATGGAGTCTCACTTTGTCGCCAGACTGGAGTGCAGTGGCATGATCTCGGCTTACTGAAAACTCCACTACCCAGGTTCAAGCAATTCCCCTGCCTCAGCCTCCCAAGTAGCTAGGACTACAGGCGCCCACCAGCACACCTGGCTAATTTTTTTGTGTTTTAGTAAACAGAGTTTCACCATGTTGGCCAGGCTGGTCTTGATCTTCTGACCTTGTGATCCACCCGCCTCGGCCTCCCAAAGTGCTGGGATTACAGGCATGAGCCACTGCACCCAGTCCTGATTCTTGTTTTATTTACTTGTTTACTTCTAACAATTGATGTAAGACCTTGTCCCTTTTGTCTTCATCATGATCCCAGGTGGAGCCAGATAGAGAGAATCAATGACAAATGTTAGATGCCAGCTCACAGCACTCCCCAGGTCCAGGGCCTGTGACAAAGCCTAGGCCCAAGAAGGGGCTCAGATAGAGAACAGAGACCTGGACACCCTTGTAGAGCCATCCCCACACAGCACAATAGGGTGGTCACAGACTGTTTCCCAGGTGCAAGAGCAGCACAGGTGTGGACAGAAACACACCTTAGCTTGGCGCGCACATACACACACACAGGCCCCACCAGCACCCAGGCTCCCCGTACTGCCGACAAACATGCTGTGAGTGACAGTTGGAAAGTTGAATCAAGCATCTGCCCTTCCCAGGGCAGAGGGACCCATCCAGGTAGACAAGGAGCAAAGACCAGCATCAGGTCTGAGCATCAGCCAAGGCCTAAGACACTTCGGTGCCCCCAAAGAAAGTCAGCTTCAGCCAGCCATGGTGGCTCACTCCTGTAGTCCCAGCCCTTTGGGAGTCTGAGGCAGGCAGATCATGAGGTCAGGAGTTTGAGATCAGCCTGGCCAACATAGTGAAACCCCATCTCTACTAAAAAAAATACAAAAAATTAGCTGGTCATGTTGGTGGGCACCTGTAATCCCAGCTACTTGGGAGGCTGAGGTAGGGGAATCACTTGAATCCAGGAGGCGGAGGTTGCAATGAGCTGAGATCGCACCACTGCACTCAAGCCTGGGTGGCAGTGTGAGACTCCTTCCCAAAAAAAAAGAAAGAAGGAAAGTCAGCTTCAACCACCTAGCAGAACTGGGGCCTAGCAGAGAAATTAAGACATGCATTCAAAAAAACACCTTCTAGGGGCCAAGCCCTGTGCTAGGGACTGTAGTAATGAGTAAGTCGGTGTGAGTATAAAGCAAGAACACCTCTGTGCAGAACAGCTACTGCTAACTGCAGTGAGAGGCAAGACCAGTGGAGAGAGAGGGAGGGAGAAATACTCATCCTGACGGAGGACCCCAAGGAACTATGTGCCAGAGCAGATTTGAGTTTTGGCAGTAGAGGAAACAGCAGGGCATTCCAAGCAGCCAGCAAGATCATGTTTATAGAATGCCAAGTTCAAGGCAAAGTAGGGGTGTGAGAGAGCATGGCCTTGGGAAGGAAGCCCATATACAGATAAGAAATCCAAGGCCTGAAGAGGTGAAGGGACTTGCAGATGCTTCCAAATCCAAACTTCCTGCTTTTTCTATCATACTCTACCTAAAACCAGTGGCATAATTAGGAAGGCCCCCTGCAAAGAGAAAATGGAGGGTCCCTTGTTCAAACAGAAAAAAAAAATGTTGCTAAAGATACTAAAATATGACGTTTTCCCTTTTTTCTGAGGATGCTCTAAGACCTGTCATGGTGTTTTCTACTTGCAACTTAACACTGTTGTTTCCAGGCCGGGTACGGTGGTTCACGCCTGTAATTCCAGCACTTCAGGAGACCAAGGTGTGAGGATCGCCTGAGGTCAGGAGTTAGACATCAGCCTGGCCAACATGGCAAAACCCATCTCTACTAAAAATACAAAAAAATTAGCTGGGCATGGTGGGGCACGCCTGTAATCCCAGCTACTCAGGAGGCTGAGGCAGAAGAATCACTTGAACCTAGGCGGTGGAGGTTGCAGTGAGCTGAGATCACACCACTCACTGCACTTCAGCCCAGGCAACAGTGACACTCCGTCTCAAAAACAAACAAACAATGTGTTTCCTCGTGCCCAGGAATACTTAAGGGATGAGTGCAGGACCTCCCAGGGCCCCAGGGCCCCTGCTCCTTAGCTTGGCACATGTGTGCGCGCACACACATACACACACACAGTCCCCACCTGCACCCAGGTTCCCCCTCCTGCCAGCCACTGGGCCAACAAACCATGCCATGAGTAACAGTTGGAAAGTTGAGCCAAGCATCTGCCCCTCCTAGGGCAGATGGCCAAATCCAGGTAGACAAGAGTATTGCAACCTCCACGCTGAAATGCACTAGGTAAGTGAGAGGTATTTTCCCTCTGAATCACCCTTGGAATGTTCTATGGCACTGCCAGCCCAGGGTGGAGACGGCTGCCTTGCCCTAAGACATGGTAGAATATGAGCACCAAACCTCAGCCCTACCTGCACCCAGGCTCTGGCTTGGAGGGAAGCCAGCAGGGGCAGGGAGAAGAAAGCTAGGGGGATGGGGCTGAGAAGCCAGAGGCCAGGAGAGCAGAAGGCCAAGATCCCAGGAGGCTTCAAGGCAGCAGGAGGCAGGACCATGTGAGAGCTGCCTACCAAGTCCCCCTCACATATGCACTGTCCCATCAGACTTCACTTACAAAACACAAACTTGGCTGGGTGCAGTGGCTCATGCCTGTAATCCCAGCACTTTGGGAGGCCGAGGTGGGTGGATCACCTGAGGTCAAGAGATCGAGACCATCCTGGCCAACAGGGTGAAACCCCTGTCTCTACTAAAAATACAAAAATTAGTCCAGTGTGGTGGCGTGCACCTGTAATTCCAGCTACTAGGGAGGCTGAGGCAGGAGAATCACTTGAACCTTGAAGGCAGAGGTTGCAGTGAGCCAAGATCATGCCACTGCACTCCAGCCTGGTGACAGAGTAAGAGTCCATCTCAAAAACAAAACAAACAAAAAACCCCCACAAACTTGAAATAACACTATTCAGACTTCAGAACAGTAAACTCAATAGCTGGGACCCTTTGGAGCACTGGCCACGAGCGCTGACTGTAACCCAGAGGCTTCTGGCATTTCTTGGGCATCTACTCTGTGTCAACCCTGGAGGAGGGGAGGACTCCAGCGCAGGAAGGGGCCAGGTCTGCATCATTACTTCCAGATTCTCATGCCAGGCCCATAGTTGCTCCTCACAGAGACAGTTTATGAGTTCTCCATACCATCCAATACTTTCATTACCAGGGAGTAAATATGACTTAGTCAGGGCAGGGTGTCCCGAGGCGGGAATGCACGGTGGGGAGGTGGGCAAGGATGAGAGCTGGGGTGGCTGGGGATGCAGAGTGCAGAGGCCGTAAGAAGCTCAGGGACCCAGGTGAGAAGAAGCTAGGAGGTGAGTGTCCTCGAAATGCCAGTACACAGGCTTCACATGGGTAAGCAGAGGGAAAATATCAGAAAGGAAGTAGGGGCCAAGCTCTGGGGCTCCTCCAAGCCAGCCGTGAGTGTGGCCTTAGCTGCGCAAGCCTTGAAGGCTGTACCTGGGCATGTAGGTACGCTCTGGCTCGCCTAGTGCTTTCCTGCACATGAAATCACTGGATTCCACACCTGTGCAATAAGACCGCTGAGGCTTAGTAGGATAAAGTCACTTCTCCAACATTAAGATCTAGTCCCTTGGACAGCCCCAATAGTGGCAAGGGCTCTTTCCACAATTTCATCCAGCCCCACATTGTGGGGGGGCTTCCTAGAGCAGGGGCTTCCCAGGACAGCTCAGGCAGCCTGGGTAGTGCTTCCTGGAGGAAGAAGGCGTGGGACAGGGAAGGCTGCCACAAGTCAGGGGCTGAGGGGTGGGGAGGACGGGAGCGGAGAAGAGGACATTTGCAAGGGGTGCAGACAGGATGCGTCCAGAGGCTTGGGGACTGGTTGATGTTTGCCTTGGGCTTTGCCTCTCCTGCAACACAGCCTGAGCCAGGCATCCAAGGGTTCCCAGGGCTGGGGAGGCTACCGAGGAACAAGCCTGTTGTTTGACCAGGTAAGTGTAGGGCCTAGACAGCAGGAAGCTGGCCTTCCCTGCCCAGCCTAGGCCAGCTCCATCTTCGCTGGTAACCGCCAGCCAGAAGGAGCCGGCTTGAACCTGGCTTCCTGATTTAGCAGGCTCCCAGGACGAGGGTGATTAACCAACTGTGCAGCTGGCTCAGCTGCCGCCTAAATGAGACCCCACTTAGCCTGGAGCTTTCCAGGGCTCATGGGCCCAACAGCTTTGCCTCTGCTGGAGTTTGTTTCAAGTGCTGGAGCTGCCAGAAACTCCTGCAGACAGGATGGGCTACATGGAGAGGGGTAGGGACCAGGTAAGCAGGGGTTTTGTCACCCACCCCATGCTCTAGCCCCATAGATCCTGCCTATCCTGAACTGACACAGCCCTGGGAGGCTGAGCCACATCATCTCGTCTGTTGTGTGGCCGCTGGAAGAGTGATTCAGACAGACGGGGCCTTGGGGAATAAAGAATTGGGAATTCTCCTGATACACCAGGAAGTGTCAGGGACAACCCCTCTGGAGCAGAGACAGGAGCAGCTGAAGCTGGAACTTGCCCTGGGCTCTCCCCTTACCGGGCCTTGGGAGCCCTGGCCAGGCTCCAGGCTGGACTGGTGACTGCTCATCAAGCCGGGTTGAAAAGGGAAGACCTGCAGGCACCCCACCTTGCTCAGGGCGCTCCCAACATGGAGCCTCCCCTGAGCTTCAGATAAAGACCCAAGCTCATTCCCTCTCACCTGGCCCATCGTAAGCCCCTACGCTCATGCCCTGGTCCCTCCTGTTCTCCTCCACATTGGCTTCTAGAATAATCTTTGTAAAAAGCCACCCTTCACTCCGCCACTTAAACTATGTGGATCCACAGGGGCATTCCGAGAATGCCAGACTCCTCGGCCTGGCATTCAAGGCCTTCATCTCCAGCTTTTCCACCCCTGCCTCTTCTCCAAGACCACCTCACCTCCAGCCCAATGCTTCACACCCTAACCTCCGTCAGGACAAACTCCCCAGATTTCCCTGCTCCCCATACCTCCTGCCATACCTTTGCCCCTGCAGCTCCCTCTCCCCTCACTGGTCTGTCCCAACCAAAGCAAAGCCTCCTTAGCACCTCCTGTGGCAGCTCCGGTTCTGCCTCCTCTTTGAGCCCTCTGTGCCTTGCTCCCCATCTTGTTAGAGCAATTAGCTCACTGAACTGTCACTGTCCCACCCCCATCTGGGAGCTGGTCAATTCTTCATCCACTTCTGAGTCATTCGTGTGTCCTTAGCAGTGACCAGCACAGGATCTGACGCAGAGTCAGTGCCCATTCCTGTGCATTGAACGCGTGTGTGAGGGAAGAGGTGCATGAATGCACAAGGAGCCCCTCACAGCTTTGGGCTCAGACAGGGAGGAAAGGAACACACCTAAAAGAGCACAACTGTCAGCAGAGTGGTCCGTGCTACAGGCAAGGGACAGACTCAGCTGTGCTGGGCATGAGGACAGTGGTCTGGGAGAGGCTGGAGTATCAAGGGGGCTTCCCAGTGGCAGTGCATGGAATTGTGAGAGCCAGAGATGAAGTCAGGGGAGGAGCTGGGGCAAAGGCAGGAAACTGACGAATTCCACATGAGCTCATGGGTCTCTCTGCAAGCAGCCCCCTGGCCATTTGACTAGGACACAGGGCAGGTGGACGAGGAGGGGAGGGATGGCTAGGAAGCCGTGAATATCAGAGTCAGAGATAATCTTGAGATTACTGGATTTAGCAATAATTTGACAGCCCCTTTCTGTCCCTCATGGTAGCTGTTGCAGGGCTGTTTGATTCCTGTAGTGATAGGGAACTTACTAACTCTGGAAATGTATCACTGTTAGAAGGAAGGCTGGAACCACATTGTGGATGGCCTTATGTGCCAGGCTGGGGGATTTATGCTTCATACTGCAGGCAACAAAGACCTTCTTGCCAATTTCATGGCAGAATTATAGGACTAGATTTCTATTTTAGAAGCATCATGGTAGGATTGGATAAAGATGGTAAACTGACTACACGATCTAGTCTTTTTCTCCTCCCCCAGATCCCTGGAAAATGACATCAAGTGTTTTTATGTGAATTAATCTTCAGTAGCACTGTAAAAGGAGAAGTGTCCTTAGCAGACCAGAAACTGTGTGGCATTCCCCAAAAGTTAAAAGGCAGAGAGATCTAAGGAGGGAGGCAGGACCGGTGACATAATTTTCAGGGCCCAGTGTAAAATGAAAATGTGGGTCCCTTTGTTCAAACTAATTAAAAATTTCAAGATGGAGACAGTAGGGTAGACTATCAAGTGTGTGATCTTCCTAGCTGTGGAACCTGTGTGACTGCAAAGGACAATGCCCATAAAGCTAGCCCGGGAGAAAGAAAGCCATAACCTCAAGCCTGCAAAGAAAGGTCTGTGGCTTGGCCAGGCACGGTGGTACACACCTGTAATCCCAGCACTTGGGGAGGCTGAGGTGGGTGGATCATGAGGTCAGGAGTTCGAAACCAGCATGGCCAACATAGTGAAACCCCGTCTCTACTAAAAATATTTTAAAATTAGCCATGGGAGTCAGGAGAATTGCTTGAACCTGGGAGGCAAAGGTTGCAGTGAGCCGAGATCGCACCACTGCACTCCAGCCTGGACAACAGAGCAAGAATCCACCTCAAAAAAAAAAAAAAAATCTGTGGCCAGTGATGGAGGCAGCACAGAAAGAACAGCAGGCTCATGGGTGAAAAATACAGAAGCAAAGAAAGTGCTTGTGATCAACTATCTGGGCTTCCACAGTAGAGGAGCCAGGTGTCTTGGTCCTTCCCCAATACCTGCTTATGCCAAGCAAAAGGATCTGTCCCCAAATGTGAGAAGGGATGAGGGTCTGAGGTACAGGACACCATGGAAGGCTGAAAATACCCAAGAGGAATAAAGCAGAAGCAACTGGCTCAACTCGCACCAGCAACATTTTCTACCTTCCCCAATAATTAGATGACAGCAGGTTTCAGTGAACGGACATATTCCTACCACTCAGAGATAAGCTGACAGGGAACTGCCAACACTAACTGGCATACACACAAACATTACTGAGGATTAGATAAAAACCAACAATGTGGAAGGACGATATTCAGCTCAGTGACTGAAGGCAGCAGAGTACAGGGAAGTGCACTTGTGAAGTCCTCAAACAACTTAGTATCATGGTCATTAGTGGCTCTCAAATTTTAGTGTACATCAGAATCACAGGACTAGTTAAAATGTGGATTCTGAGCCCTGCTCCCAGAGTTTGGCTGATTCAGTAGATCTAGCGGTCTAGAAATGTGACCCCCAAAGTCATGTTTCTAATTCGTTCCCAAGAGATGTTAATGCTATTGGTCCAGGGACCGCTCTTTGAGAAGTATGTATCTAGATACAAGGTCATAGAGCAGAGTCAAGGGGCGAATGGTAGGAAAAAAATAGCTCGCTGGAAAGACAGAGGCAGAGAAATTGATCAGGGATACCCAGGCAGTGACTGTTTCCTTCCTGTCAACAAGAATGTGGCCTTGCTGACACTAAGTTTGCTTTAAGAACAAGAACCTAGATTGTAAATCATTCCTTAAATGACAGCTCGTTCATTGTTAGTATAAATTATCCTGGAAGAGATATATAAACCCCAGCATAAAAGAATAGTGAGATGACAAGATTTGCCAAGGACTAAGTGGAATTTATCCCAGGAATGCAAAGTTATTCAGTATGTGAAAATCAATCGACGTAATATTCTTTTCTTTTTTTAATTTTTCTAGACTGCTCAGCAGGACAATCGATGTAATATACCATATTGATAGAATAAAAGACAAATCAATGAGCATCTCAATACATGTCTGGAAAAAACATCTGGCAAAATCCAACACCATTTTATGGTTAAAAAAAATCAACAAACTAGGAATAGGAGGGAACTTCATCAACTAGATGAAGGACAACAACAAAAGATTCATAGTTAACATCGCACTGAACAGTAAAAGGCTGAAAACCTCCCCTTAAGTTCAGGAATAAAACAAGGTATCTGCTCTCATCACTTCTATTCAATATTATGCTGGAGACTCTAGTTAGGGAAATTAGATAAGAAAAGGAAATAAAAGCTATTCAGATTGGAAAGAGAAAAGTAAAACTACCTATTCGAAGATGTTGTCATCCTATGCATAGAAAGTCTTAAAGAATCCCCCCAAAAATAAAACTAATAAATGAGTACAGCAAGGTTGCAAGATACAGGCTCAATATACAAAAACTGATTACATTTCCATACACTTGCAATAATCAGTCTAAATATGAAATTAAGAAAACAATTCCAGTTACATTAATATCAAAAACACCAAAATATTTAGAAATAAATTTAACAAAACAAGCATAAGACTTATACCCTTAAAACTTTAAAACATCATTGAAAGAAATTAAAGACTGATATAAATGTAAAGACATCTCACATTCATGGATTGCAACTAAAATTGTTGACAATACTCCTCAAATTCATACAGAGTCAATACACTCCATATCAAAATTCCCACTGGCATTTTTGCAGAAATTGACAAGCCAACCTGAAATTCATATGGAAGTGCAAGAAACACAGAATAGCCAAACAATCTTGCAAAAGAAGAACAAAGCTGGTGGACCCCCACTTCCCGATTTCAAACTTACTGCAGGTGGACAATAAGCAAGACTGTATGGCATACTGACATATATACATGAGTGGAATAGGACTAAGAGTCCAGAAATAAACCCATATCTCTATGATCAATTGATTTTTGACAAACCTGCCCAAACAATTCAATGGAAGAGAGACAGTTTTTTAAATAAATGGTGCTGGGAAAACTGGTTAATCACACTCAAAAGAACTGCTACCTCACACCATACACAAAAATGAGCTCAAAGTGGATCAAAGACCTAAATATAAGAGCTAAAAATATAATACTTTACAAAGGTAAATCTTCATGACTTTGGATTGGGCAATGGTTTCTTAGATATTGGCACCAAAAGTACAGACGATTTTTCTTATAAAAGAAAAAATTCATAAACCAAACTTCGTGAAAATTTTAAGATTTTGTACTCCAAAAGATATTATTAAAAAAAAGTATAAAGACAACCCACAAAATGGGAGAAAGCATATCTGGTAAGGGTTTGGTGTCCAGAATTTATTAAAGAATCCTTACAACTCAACAATAAAAAGACAAATAAGCCAAATTTTAAACAGGCAAAGGATTTGAGTAGACATTTCCCCAAAGGAGATAAGCAAATGATAAATGATGAATAAGCACATCTAAAGATGCTCAGCATCATTAGTCATTAGAGAAATGACTGATGATCAAAACCACCACGAAATGCTCAGCATCATTAGTCATTAGAGAAATGACTAAAAGATCAAAACCACCATGAAACATCACTTCACACCTGCTAGGATAGCTGTATACAAAGACAGCTAGTAACAAGTATTGGCAAGGATGTAGAGCAATTGGAACCTTTTTACATTACTAGTGGGAATGTAAAGTGGGGCAGCTACTTTGGAAAAGAATTTAGCAGTTCTTCAAAAAGTTAAACAGAATTACCATATGATATAGCAATGCCACTCCTATACATATCAGCAAGATAATCAAAAACATATCCACACAAACACTTGCATATGAATACTTACAGCAGCATTATTCATAATAGCCAAAAAGTAGAAACAACTCAAATGTCCATCAACTGGGATAAATGAAACATGGCATATCCATACAATGAAATAATATTCAGCCTTAAAACGAAATGAAGTGCTGGCTCATGCTACAACATGGATGAATCTCAAAAACATTATGCTAAGGGAAAGAAGTCAGACACAAAAGGCCACATATTGTTTGATTCCATTTATATGAATAGCAGGGGCTGGGGAAAGGAGAATGGGGAGTGACTGTTAATGGGTATGGGGTTTCCTTTTTGCAATAATGAAAATGTTCTTGGGCTGGGCTTGGTGGCTCACGCCTGTAATCCCAGCACTTTGTGGGGTGGAGGTGGGTGGATCACTTGCGGTCAGGAGTTCAAGACCAGACTGGCCAACATAGTGAAACCCCATCTCTACTAAAAAAATACAAGTTAGCCGGTGTGATGGTGTGCGCCTGTAACCCCAGCTATTTGGGAGGCTGAGACCAGAGGATTGCTTGAACCCAGGTGGCAGAAGAGGTTGCAGCATGCCAAGATCACGCCATTGCACTCCAGCCTGGACAACAGAGTGAGACTCCCTCTCAAAAAAAAAAAAAAAACAAGAAAGAAAATATTATTGAACTAGATAATGGTGATGACTGTATCCCTTCATGAATGTATTAAAACCTCTGAATTGTATATTTTACAAAAGAGTGGGTTTTATGGTATGGGAATTATATCTCAATTTTTAAAAAACACTTTGGCAGGCCAGGCGCAGTAGCCCACGCCTGTAATCCCAGCACTTTGGGAGGCCAAGGTGGGTGGATCACTTGAGGTCAGGAGTTCAAGACCAGCCTGGCCAACATAGTGAAACCCCATTTCTACTAAAAAAATACAAAAATTAGCCGGGTGGGGTGGCATGTGCTTGTAATCCCAACTACTTAGGGGGCTGAGGCAGAAGAATCTCTTGAACACAGGTGGCAGAGGTTGCAATGAGCCAAGATTGCACCACTGCACTCCAGCCTGGACAACAGAGCAAGACTCCATCTTAAAAAAAAAAGAAAAGAAAATATTATTGAACTAGACAGTGGTGATGGTTGCATCTCTTCATGAATAACCAAAACCACTGAACTGTACATTTTACAAAAGGGTAGATTTCATGGTATGAATTATATCTTGATTTTTAAAGAAAGAATTTGGCAGGCCAGGTGTGGTGCTCACACCTGTTAATTCCAGCATTTGGGAGGCTGAGATGGGCGGATCATGAGGTCAAGAGATCGGGGCCATCCTGGCCAACATGGTGAAACCATGTCTCTACTAAAGATACAAAAATTTGCTGTGTGTGATGGCACATGCCTGTAATCTCAGCTACTGGGGAGGCTGAGGCAGAAGAATTGCTTGAACCTGGGAGGCAGAGGTTGCAGTGAGCAGAGATCGTGCCACTGCACTCCAGCCTGGGCAGCAGAGTGAGACTCTGTATCTCAGTAAAATAAAGAATTTGGCAAGACCTACTTCACTTGAATAGTGTTAATGGCAGCTGTACAACTCCTTAGATCATTAGAATCAAGATGTCTCCTGCTCTGTGTCATAATCTCACCTATTATCTCAGGCTAAATAATCCAATCTTAAGTTTGTAGTTATTCCCACCCATCTCTAACCTACCAGAAAACTCTGAAATGTTCTAAAATAAGCAGAAGGAGACTTTAAAAAACATAGCATGAGCCCATGCTTCCATGAATTAAGATCAGATTGCTAATCACAAGAATCAGTCAGAGCACATGAAAATGAAAAGATGATTTTAAAAAACAAACAAACAAACTCCAGGCATAGCACAGTGACATAAGCCTATAATCCTAGCACTTTGGAAGGCTGAGGCAGAAGGATCACTTAAGCCCAGGAATCTAAGACCAACCAGGGCAACTCAGCGAGACCCTGCCTCTACAAAAAATTAGGCAAGTAGGGTAGTGCATGCCTGTGGTCCCAACTACCTGGGAGGCTGAGACAGGAGAATGAGACCCAATTTCTAAAAACAAACACAATAAAATACAGAAGAGCTGACTTGCAGAATGGAAGTTGATGAAGAGAAAATTCATAACCCACCAAGGACCAAGAAATAAGAATAAGAACAACAAGTTGACATGTGGTTAGAAAAGTCTTTGGAAGGATAAAACAGAGAAAGAAATACTTGAAAAAACAACAAAAAGAAAATTTCACAGTACTGCAAGGGCACAACCAGGTGAAGCATGACAACCACCTCTACAACAGAAACATCACTGGAAATTTCAGAATACAAGGAAGAGAGATTTTAAAAATCTAAAGGCTGGGTATCGTGGCTCATGCCTGTAATCCCAGCACTTTGGGAGGTCAAGGTGGGCTGATCACTTGAGGCCAGGAGTTTGAGACCAGCCTGGGCAACATGGTGAAACCCTGTCTCTCTTGAAAAAAAAAAAAAAGATTTAAAAACATAAAGCTTCTGGAAGAGTAAAACCAAATTACCCACAAAGGAATGAGAATCAAATTTATCTCAGACTATCTCAGACCAACAATACAAATGCAAGAAGGCCATGGAGGAATAGCTGCAGAGATAGTTGGGAATGTGGTTATAGAGGCAGATAAGCTTGCATTCAAATGAGCAAGCAAAATAATGATGTGTTTAGCAATGCCAGGACCTAGAAAATTGCTATCCATAGTCCCTACCTGAAAGAATTACCAGTGGAGATATTTTGGTGAAAAGAGAAAGCAAATCCAAGAGGAAGTTCAGGGAATTGAGGAAATAGAAGTGAGAACTGTCTGCTATAAAGGGTGAGTTTTACTGAATATAAGTCATAGCTCAAAATACTTAACCCAAAAAGAATGAGAAGGAGGAGGAGGCGGCAGAGGAGTTCTCACTGCCAAAGCTACCATGGTAGCCAAAGCTACCATGATGAGAAAACAAAACCCTCCCTAAAACTAAAACAGCAAAACTTATCATTAAATTGAGATAAGAATTGGCAACATGAAACCAAATTGACAGGGGCCAGGGGAGCTGGGGAGTGAGGAAGAGAAATAGGAAAAAGGGGACAAATGTCCTTTCCTGCTCAGGATGGAGCTACTGACTTAATCCAAACCCTGATAGAAAGTGCTAGTTTTTATTTTTAATTTTTTTTTTTTGAGACAGGGGCTCATTCTGTCACTTAGGTGGATTGCAGTGGAGCAATCATGGCTCACTGCAGCCACAACCTCCTGGGTTTAAGCGATCCTCTCACCTCAGCCCACAGAATAGCTGGGAACACAGGTGCATGCCACCATGCCCAGTTAAGTTTTTAATTTTTTGTAGAGACGGCGGTCACTGTCTTAGCCATACTGGTCCCAAACTCCTGGTATCAAGCAATCCTCCCACCTTGGCCTCCCAAGTTATTGGGATTACAGGCATGAGCCACCGTGCCTAGCCAAAAATTCCAGTTTTTAAATGTGTGTTAAAACTGTAAATTTCTAGAACTACAGGAAAAGGAGGTATATAAGAAATTTCATTGGTCAATAAAAAACAGAAAAAAAGGAAAGAGAAAGAAAACTGTATTGATAATATCTTTAACAGATAGAGAACTTGTAATCCAGCATATATAGTATAGATAACATATATGTTTTTAACTCATAAAAATTTATATACATATATACACACACACCCAAGACCATGTTTTAGACAAAGAATTTCAAAAAGGTATCACCTTGGGGTCACATTGTCCGATCAGAGTGGATTAAAACTGCTAATTAACAAGAAAAAAATCGATTTGTCAGGATTCTTTTATGTGGCTCTAAACAGCTTTTTGGGTAAAGAGAAGAAACATGGAGGTTTTGAACTACTTAGATGTGATGGACAGTGGGAGGGCTACTTATCCAAATCCTGTGGAACATGGCCAACATGGCTGGATGCAGGTTTTGTGGGGACTGAAGGTTATACAATTTGGAGGCCCCCTTTAAGAAAAAGATTATCCCCCAAAAAGAGGTAATGGGTAAACACCTTGCTAGGACCCTCCCTTGGAAGGGAACTGTGACTGTGTAATTTAGAAAACGAGATTAAAAAGCTCCTCTCTAGAATTAGAAAAGCACAAATAACATTAATCCGAAAAATGTAGAAGGAAATAACTAATGAAATAAAAGCAATGTTAATTTATAAAAACTAAATCGAGAAAATGGTAGACAATAGAACTGATGAATAAAAGCTATTTCTTTGAAAAGACCATCAAAATAGGTAAGCCTTTGGCAAAACTTACTACAAATGAGAGGGAAAGATGGAGGGAGGGGGAAATAATACAAATAAACAATGAGGGGAAAGAGAAAGAAGACATAACCTTCAGAAGTTCATTGTTTTCAACTTGATGAAGAATCTTTCTGGAATCATAGGACGAGGGTCATGCTTACTGGCAAAACACTGGAATATTTCCATCACAGCACTACAGTCAGGCTCCAACTAGAAAGCCTGCTACCACTCCTGTCACTCTACATTGACCTGGAGATCCCATGCAATGCAGTTTAAAAGAAAAAATAAGTAAAGAGACTAAATACTGGCAAAAAAATGTCACTGCTAAGATTTGTAAACGAGGCTGGGCACAGTGGCTCACACCTGTAATCCTAGCACTTTGGGAGGTGGAGGCAGGCAGATCACTTGAGGTCAGGAGTTCGAGACCAGCTTGGCCAACGTGGTGAAAACCCTGTATCTACTAAAGATATAAAAATTAGCTAGTTATCCTGGCCCACGCCTGTAATCACAGCTATTCAGGAGGCTGAGGTAGGAGAAACGCTTGAATCTGGGAGGCAGAGATTGCAGTGAGCCAGGATCACACCACTGCGCTCCAGCCTGGGTGACACAGCAGCCTCTTTTCCAAAAAGAAACAAAAAACAACATTTATAAATGATGTGATTCTCTAACTAGAAAAAACTCAAGAGAATAAACTGAGCAACTATTAGAACCAATAAGAAATATCAGCAAAGTGGCACTATTTCAAATACACAGCAGACTAATAATTTACATCCAGGATATCTATGAAGATCTCCTAAAATCCAGTAAAAAGGATAAACAATCCAATAGCATATGGGCAAAAATTATCTTTAAGAAATTCAGAGGCCGGGTGAGGTGGCTCACGCCTGTAATCCCAGCACTTTGGGAGGCCAAGGCAAGTGGATCATGAGGTCAAGAGATTGAGACCATCCTGGCCAACATGGTGAAACCCCATCTCGACTAAAAATACAAAAAAAATTAGCCAGGCATGGTGGCATGCATCTGTGGTCCCAGCTACTCAGGAGGCTGAGGCAGAAGAATCACTTGAACCCAGGAGGCAGAGGTTGCAGTGAGCCAAGATTACGCCATTGCATTCCAGCCTGGTGACAGAGCAAGACTCCGTCTCAAAAAAAAAAAAATCAGAAAAAAAGAAAATAGGATTGGTCAACACATTTATGAAAAGATATTCAGATTCACTAGAAATCGGGTAAAGACAAAGCAAAACAATAAGACATTTTCACCTAGCCATTAGATAAAATGTTGAAGTTTGATAACATCAAATCTGGTAACACATTGTGGTGAAATGGCTAACTTAATCGGTGGTTGGTGTGCAAATACAAATTTGCACTGTTTTTTGGAAAACCATTTGACAGTATCTATTGCAATTTTCAATGCTTATACTTTAAACCCATAAAGCATTCTTATAATAATGAAAGATTCCAATGTCTATCACTACAGAATGGTTAAATAAATTATGATACAACTATGGTAGAGGATACTACAGTATAGGCAAAGAGAACAAAGTGAATCTATATATACTCATATGAAAAGCTCTCCAAGATCTTCTGTTAAATGTGAGGGAAGAGGTAAGTTGCAGCACTCATGTCTAATACTGTCTACCTCTAGAGATACCCTCTACATTAATCAACTCTTCAAGGAGGTCTGTAGTTGAAGGAATAATTAAAGGAGACTTTGGTTTTATTTGTTGTGTTTGATTTTTTCCAGCGACTACAAATTTAAGAAATAAGGTGGATATTTATCATGTTTGTAGCCGCATTATTCATGGCAGCTAAAAGGTGGAAGCAACCTAAACATCCATCATCAGATGAATGGATAAACAAAATGTGGTATATCCATACAACGGAAAGCTACCCAACCCCAAAATGGAGCAAAGTACCAATTCATGCTGCAACAGAAATGAACCTCGAAAACATTATGCTAAGTGAAATAGGCCAGACCACGAATGCTTTTACACTGTCAGTGGGAGTGTAAATTAGTTCAACCATTGTGGAAGACAGTGTGGTGATTCCTCAAGGATCTAGAAATAGAAATATCATTTGTTCCAGCAATCCCATTACTGGGTATATACCCTAAAGATTATAAATCGTTCTATTATAAAGACACAGGCACACATATGTTGTGGCACTGTTTACAATAGCAAAGACTTGTAACCAACCCAAATTCACATCAGTGATACACTGTCTAAAGAAAATGTGGCACATATACACCATGGAATACTATGCAGCCATAAAAAGGATGACTTCACATCATTTGCAGGGGTATGGATGAAGCTGGAAACCATCATTCTTAGCAAACTGACACAAGAACAGAAAGCCAAGCACCATGTGTTCTTACTCATAGGTGGGTGTTGAACAATGAGAACAGGTGGACACAGGGAAGGGAACATCACACACCTGGGCCTGTTGGGGGGTGTGAGAGCTAGGGGAGGGATAGCAGGGGTGGAGGAATTGGGGAGAGATACCATTAGGAGAAATATGTAATGTAGATGATGGGGGAATGGATGCAGCAAACCAGCATGGCATGTGCATACTTATGTAACAATCCTGCACAAGCTGCATATGTACTCCAGAGCTTAAAGTATAATTTTTAAAAATAAATAAAGGACAAATACTGTATGATCCCACTTATGTAGGGTACCTAGAGAAGTCAAATTCATGGAGACAGAAAGTAGAATGGTGGTTACCAACAGCTGAGGAAAGTAGAATGGTGTTTACCAACTGAGAAAAGTAGAATGGGGAATTGGTTTTCTTTTTTTTTTTAATTGAGATGGGGTTTTGCCATGTTTGCCAGACTGGTCTCAAACTTGTAACCTCAGGTGATCCACCTGCCTCGGCCTCCCAAAGTGCTGGGATTACAAGCATGAGCCACTGTGCCCAGCTGGGGAGTTGGTCTTTGAAGGGTACAGAGTTTCAGTTGGGGAGGATGACCAAGTTCTGGAGCTGGATAGTGTTGATGGTTGCACAACAGTGTGAATGGACTTAATGCCACTGACCTGTATAATTAAAAATTGTTAAAATGGGTCAGGAGTGGTGGCTTACACCTGTAATCCCAGAACGTTGGGAGGCCGAGGTAGGCGGATCACTTGAGGTCAGGAGTTTGAGACTAGACTGGCCAACATGGTGAAACCCTGTCTCTACTAAAAATACAAAAATTAACTGGGCATGATAGCACATGCCTGTAATCCCAGCTCCTCAGGAGGCTGAGGCAGGAGAATCGCTTTAACCCAGGAGGTGGAGGTTGCAGTGAGCTGAGATTGCACCACTGCACTCTGGCCTGGGCGACAAAGTGAAGCTCTGCCTCAAAAAAATAAAAATTGTTAAAATGGTAAATTTTATGTTATGCTTATTTTACCACAATAAGAAATGTTAAATAAAAATAACAGGCAAACAATTGCAAAATAATAGTATAATAAATAATAATATTTGAACAATTGTAAAATAGTAATAACAACACACTTCTGGGTGTTCAGCTGGTGCTAAAGGATCCCTTTCCATTAAAAATATATACATACATATGTGTATATACATATATATGTGTGTATATATATATATGTATATATATGTACTGGGCACTATATTGCCAAAAAAGATAAATATATAACCAAGCTTAAAATAAAAAATGTATAATACACAGTGCCAGGAACAAAAAAAGGAACCTAGAGACGAAAGCAGAAGTTGAGATAGAGGAGATCTGAGAATCTCGTGCGTCAGATGAATAAAGGGAGAAGCTCCAGAGTCAGGCACATTGTGAACTCCACCAATGTGACCTCAGCCTGCGGATGGCAAGGAGCTGATAAGGCACCCACTTTATAGCAGGGATCCTTGATGGGCTATTCCATCCTTATAGGAACTTAAAAAAAGAACCTTCTTTGAGGAAGCAGCAAAGAAACCATTCACAGACAGTGAGAGAGAAAATTCACACATGAGTAATTAAAACCCTAAGCCTGTGCCACTTCTGCGTGTAGGGTCTAAATTTATACCACCCATGGAGAACGGAAACTCTAAACTATAAATTTAGCCTATAAAATATTCAAGATCAGTGAAACACTCAGGCCCAGCAAAAAAGAACACAAGGCCAGTCTCTATGAGGATATTTTCCCAACCTAGGGCATACAAGACTCCTCGAAAAAAGGAGAGAGGTATGTGTGACCAAGATAAGTTCACAATAACAAATGAGAAACAAAACCCATGAGGTACAGTCGCGTGTGCGCGCGCACACACACACACACACACACAGCAGAATTAGCACCCCTGAGAACTGGAGGAATGAGAGCACTCTGAAAGTGCTGATGAAACATATGACGTAAATGGTTAGGGAGAGAAAAGATGAAACACAAAACAGAATTCAGGCTTAAAAGGAAAAAGGTCGGCTCCATTTGGAATTTGTGGAACATACGGAGTCTTTAGGACATCCAGGTAGAGGTTAACAGGAGGCTACCAAAAATATGAGTATGGAACCCAGAAGAAAGATCTTGGCTGGAGATAGACCAGGGAGTGGTCATTGAGGTGGGTGGAGCATGCATGGAAGCAGTGTGATTGGCCACGGTGTCGAGCATGACAGGAGGCCCCTGGAATGAGCCCTGTGTCTAAAGGCAGGAAACTTGAAGAAGACAGAAGGATACACTCTGTCTATGCCACCAATTTTGATTGCATCCCTTTCCAGGAAGAGTTCACGGATCTTCCTTTCCCCAAGAGCCTCTCAGAGCCTTCACCCAGCCTGTCTTACTGCATAGTAACCCCTGGCTCTGATCTGTCACTTCCACTCTGCTGCAAGCTTCTAAGGAGTGACAAGGCCATCCTGCTTTTCTTTGTTTCCCCCATACTGAGCACAGGGTCGAGCCCCTGTAATGGCTCCATAAATGATTATTGAAATGAATGTGTGTGTTCTGTCCCGTTGTGAGGATTCACATCATGAATCCACATGAGAATGGGACTCAGAAGCAGCTGGAAATCCCACTGGTTTCATCTTCCTCTTGCCCTCTTTCCTCTCTTCTTCCTGCTCTCCGTTCTGTACTGGGAGGACACAGCACCAGTCCTCGGACTCAGGCAAGCACTGCCATTAATTCAATTGTGCATAAGCACCAGGAAATATTTGTGCAAGACTGGTCATGCTTCTCCCCATTCCATCATTATAAGAATGACCTGCTGTGGAGTGCATTTGCATATATCATCTCATTTAATCCTCACAGCTTTTTCACTAGTCCTCCACTCTGCAGATGAAGAAACGGAAGCCCAGAGAGGTGATGGGACTTTTCCTGACCACAGAGCTATGGAGTGGTATGGCTGAAGTTCAAACTCAGGCCTCTCTGACTCCAACACTGCAGCTTCTGCCTCTCTCCTGACCTCCCCCTGTGCTTCCTTGTCCCCTGCCCTCCTGTGCCCTCCCAGCTCACTCTGCCTCTGGCTCACATGACTGACCACCCTTAGCTCACATTGGGTCTTAGTCATACATTCTTTAGCAGACAAGTGGGGGTGGGGAATGGGAAGGGGATGGCCAAATGGGTGGTACCAATCCAGATTTGTCTTTTCTAAGCTACAAGCACTATCGTGGAGCAGGACCTAGGATCCAAGACACCTTCTAAGCCCCCTCTGGGGTTCTTGGGATGAAGGAAAGAGTAGCAAAGTACACACTGGCAGATACATAGCTATGAACACTGGGAAGCTGTCTCTGGACTGGCCTTTGGGGACAGACTCAGAGCCCCCTCATACACTTTTTGTGGATGGGACAGTGGTACAGGGTGCCTTTCCTTTAAGACTCATGGTTCCTCGAGCCTGACTTTGTTAGGGCCCAGAACTGTGCCAAGCCTTAGTCCAGTATGAGAGGTGAAGCCCTGAACTGGAAATCAGAAGATCAGGGATCTGAGCCTGATGTTGCCACCAGCTTGGAGGACCTTGGGCAAGACATGGCTTGAGCCTGGGTTCTTCATTGGTTAGATGAGATGACCACATCAGGCCTGTGCATTTCTTAGGATAGGTGCTCTGGTATGAGGAGAGCTCTGAACCAAGGAGTCAGGGAGGGGCATGAGAAAAGAAACAGGAATAGGGCAAGGTAGTCACCACCAAGACAGCTGCCAAGATGGCTGTTCTCATGAGCTGGGCCAGGACTATCTCACCGATACCTCCTGAGAGCATGGCCTTGCCCACTCGGCAACTCTGGCCCAGAGCACAACTACGAATGATGGGAGCAAGAGAGGAAGAAGATGAGGAAGAAATAAAGAAGGAGGTGTGGTATGTGGGATGTGTAGGGAGGGATGGAGGAAACCAACCTGAGGGGAATAGATACAGAGGTTAGCACCCTCCATCCTGGATGGGGTTCTAGCCCTGGCTCTGCTTCTCACTCCATTGCAATATTAATCAAATACAGTCCTCAGCTGAGGATCTCAGAGGCTTGGTTTCCCCATATGTTAGCTGAGATTTTATGACCTCTTCAGCCACGTTGTCCATTTGCCTTTTAAAGCCTTGTCCCATTGATTCATTGTCAGGATCCCCTCTCCTACCTCCTGAAAGTTATGCCTCTCCCCTCTGAGCTAACAGCCCTCAGCTTAAGCCTGATCCCATTATGTCTTGACGTAGACTGTGTCACACATCACAAGACAGAGGCCTCAGATGAATCACCTTTGGTCACTCCTGCCAAGCACTTATACACAGTAGGTGCTCAACAAATCTGTTAGTGATGAACAACAGCCAAACAGATGGAAAGATGGATACTGAAGAGAATCACCCTGCTTTGTAGGCTGATCAAACTCCCAGTCAAAACTCTTCTCCATAGAAAGCCTCCTGGATTAATCACCAGCCATATACTCCTTCTTCAACAACTCAGCCAAAGGAAATTCTGATTCTCACTGCTGTCCTCTCTCCCCTCAGACCTCAGCTCCTGTTTCTGCTCATCTCCTTCAGCTGCCACTCTTCTTATTCAGCAGATTCCAATACCAAAGACCTAGCAGTCCAAGAAGCTTGGACTCAGGCACCTGTCATGAATGACCCATGCCACTGGAGTGGTCATTCTATGGACAAAGGAAGCTCTGTTGAAGTACCCTGGAGTTGTTCTGCCATAGAAAACCACACAGAAGTCCCCAGGAGCATTCCTGTAGGTAGCAGAATTCAGGGATGCTATGAGGAAGATACCCAGTCAGATGGACTCTTCACAGAAGATCCAAGTCCCAGCCTCAACCACCAGCCCTACAGCCCACCCTGCAATACACCTATGTGCACACCCTGATCATGAGACAAGCAGAATCTCACCTTGATGCTCCTCCAGTTTCCCCATGGTCTCCATCTGTTCCACAAGGTCATTGGAGTTCCACTGGCTCATCCCAATGAGGATGGCATTCTTCCCTTCAGCCATCTCCTCTGTGGGAAGAAGCAGAGGTGAGCATGAGCAGGTGTGGCTAGGGATAGGCATCCCTATCAGGAGCTTCTGTCTGAGGGACATTTTCTACTGTCCTGTTTCTTCCTTGAGTGAGGTGGACCTCAATTCTTGAAGGTGTCTGTAGCTAGATGGTTACAAGACTGTCGGAGATTTGTCATTGCAAGAAGGGGGCCTACTGGGCCTCCACATGCTACAGCAAAAGAAAGTAACGAAAAGGCTGAAACTCCATA
The DNA here is from genome assembly GCF_049354715.1 of Callithrix jacchus. Taxonomy (NCBI): domain Eukaryota; kingdom Metazoa; phylum Chordata; class Mammalia; order Primates; family Cebidae; genus Callithrix; species Callithrix jacchus. Next base: position 108,084,622 of record NC_133506.1, read on the forward strand.
GAAAGTACCATTCCTAGCACTGAGAGCAGTACCTCTTGAAAGTCAGTGTGTTTGGGAAGAGAGGGCAAAACCTTGTCATTTGCAAGCAGTTTTTCTTTAAGTTAATGACTCCTCTGACCCTCAATTTTCCCATCAGTAAAATGGATCTAGCCACAGAGTTCTTGTGAGGATTAAATGAGACAATGGATGTAAAGGTCTTGGTACAGAGGAGGTGCTCATAGATGACAGCCATCATGGTGATTTCTTCACATGAGAAGTAACTCGCCATCAGGAGTTGAGTGGACGAGGATTTGCGTGCTGCAGAAGCAGCTCTGGAGTAACTGGAGGAGAAGAAACCTCTGGATCTAAGCAAGCTTTGAGCTGTATGGAACCCTTAGCCCCCATCTGAACCTTATGATCCTCTTAATGCCTCTATTCTCTCCCACTCCTCCTCCTAACCCTGTCTCTATCCTTGTTCATTCCTTGTCTGAGCATAGTGATTCTTGGAAATCAGTGGGGCTATTATTCCACAACTACACTGAACACAAGCCTGGGTACCACACATCTGATACACACATCTGGTACCATCCCTCATCCTACAAAGGGACATTTCTTCAAGGACAAACCCATAGGCATGCATGCTCTCCTCCCCACAGTTTGCCCGAAAACAGATGTGTTTTTCTGGTGAAGAGATTTGTGCTCTCCCTCATAGAACAGACATCAAAGGATGTTGAGGACAATCTCCAAGCTTATGAGAATAAGGATAAAGGGCTGAGATCCATTTCACTGCCAAAGAACTTTATCTAGCAGAAGGAATCAATATGGCGGATCTGAAGCTTTGGGAGCTGTCCAGAGTTCTGATTCACTGTGCTCAATGGAGCAGACCCCAGTTCTGGCTAGGACAGCTCCTCCTGGCTCATTTTATTTATCTATTTGATTTACTTAACAAGGTTTATCTAATCCTTGATACACACTGAGATTATTAAAAGTGCTTTACAAATATTAACCCGATTCTTATAACAATACAAAAAAGGTACAATTATTATTCTCTCCATTTTATAGGCAAGAAAACAGGCACAGAGGAGCTGAGTAATTCTTGCCCAAGGTCACTGGCTAGAGCCAGGATCCAAAACCAAATATACTATTTCAAGAGTCCTGAAATCTTGCCACCCTGATTGCCTGCCCTGGACATCCTGTATTGGCTGCCCACACTCCATCCAGGCACCACACACATTCGGACAATTTCCTGAGCCTGGCGTGTTCCATCTGGGAACTGGCTTATAGCTGTAGGTAGCATTGCATACCGGGCAGAGCCCTGACCAGGTTCCAGTGCAGATTCTGCTGCATGTGAGATTTGTGCTTCTGCACACCCTCCACCACTGTGTCTGCTTTATTATCTTTTAAACAACAATTACTGTAGCTCTTTATAGCAACCTGCTGTGTGGACAAATAATATAGTGCATTTGAAAATACTAAAGAAGGTGAGGTGCTATAAACAAATATAAGGTGGTATTATCCTTGGGGAAGCAGAATTATAGAGGTTAAGAGCCCAATTCTGGTGTTTGATAGATGGCTTTCAATCTTGGACCTGCCATCTGCTAGCAATACAACTGCAGTTTCCTCATCTAAAAAATGATATCATCGTAGTGCCTATGTGATTGGATTGCCATGAGGATTAAGAGATGATGCAGGTAAGGTGTTTATAAGAGTTCCCCACACACAGTAAAAGCACAGACTGAGATGCTATCACATGATGGCATCACCATCACCACCAGCAGCAGCAGGAGCATGGGTGCTATGCCCTACACTCACTCTTGGTTCCAATCCTGCTGTTGTCTGCCCTTATGACATTCTAGCCCAGCCCCAGAGTAAGGTCATCAGGATCAGCCTGATTACCACCTTGAGTTCTTTGTCTCCTGGTTCACTTACTCAAGCACAGAGTTATCCATTTGTTCATTCTAGCATACAATCTACAGTGAATAGATTTCTGAACACCTACTGTGTGCAGGGCAAGACACAACCTCCCTCCTGCTGGAATCCAGTTTTCTGAAAAACAAGAGAGAAATGCCTCTGACATAAGCTGAGAGAGCCAGGTATGCAGCAGGTGCTCAGCACATCCTAGCTTCCATTTTTTCTACAGCACCATAAGTCTTGTCTCAGTGGGATCTCCCAGGGCTCTGGAGGTCTGAGCATGCCTATTCCTGCATGGCCCAGGACTCTTTCCTCTCTTTTCCTAATCACCGGTATAACCCTGCTCCATCTTTGGCTCTTGGTCTTTTGTCTGTTTCTGATCAAATATATCTTTCTCTCCCAGAGTCTCACCATGCTTCTCTAATGCTTTATATCTGGCCCTGTCCCACTCAGATTAGACCTCTCTGGATCCCTTTCTATGGGTCTGTGTCTCTCTTGGTCCTTGTAGTTCTCTTGGCCTCTCCCAGGCTCTCCAATGCTGCCTGCCATATCCATCCCCCTCTCTGGGTGGAACACGTATGCACTGCCTTGCTCTCTTCTCACCCCAGGGTCTTTCTCTCTAACCCTTCTCCGGGTCTCACTTTATCTGACTGAGTATGTCTCTTTCTTGCTCTCTCTCATTCGCTGTGCATTTCTCTTTTGTCTCCCTGGGTCTCTGTCCTCAGGATCTCTCCAGCCCCCTGCTCCCTAAGGGTGTTCTCCCTCTCCTCCCCATTCTCCTTTGCAATGTGTGTGTGCATGTATGCACCTGCATGTGTGTGTGCATACGTGCTTGTGTGTACCTGTGTGTAGATGCATATGTGTGCATTGTGTGCATAGGTGGCATGTGTGCACATGCACGTGACTGTGTGCATGTGTGTACATGCATGTGTGAGCATGCATACAAGTGTGCGTGTGTGTGCATGCACACATGTGTGCATATGTGTGACTGTGTGCATATATGTCCGCTCTTGTGTACATGCATGCATGTGTGTGGCCCTCTCTCCCTCCTGCTCCCTTTCACTCTCTGCTTTCTTGTACCTTCTCTGGCATTCTCACACTCCCTTGCCCCCCGCCCATCCCTGTCTCTCTGCTGCTCTGTGCACCGCCTCCCAAATCCCCAACATGCTTTCGCTCCCACACTCAGCCTTTACATCTTCACTCTGGCAACAATGAGCCTGTCCCCTGAGAAACAACAAGAACACACACACACACACACACACACACACACACACACACACACGGAAGCAGCAGCAGAAGTATCTCCTTTTGGAGTCATTCAGGCAAAGAGGGGAGCTGCAGGCTCGGCTCGAAGTCTCTGCCCTGCTTCCCACATTGTAGGACATGCCTCCAACAGGAACTGTGGAGGTCACACCGCATTCATTTGTATAAATGTCCTGGTTATTGATTTTGCTTTTCACCTTCTGGTGACTGCCTCCTGCATGCTAATTCTCATCCTGGTGACCTCAGCTGTGGACATAGTTTTAGCATGTACTTCACCCTGCTGAGACCTGACCCAGCTCTGACAAAGCTCCAAGCTGAACCTCACCCACTGTCACCACAGCCCTGGTCTTGACCACAGATTGACTCTCACACTGATCAAAGCCTGGTTATACTCCTGTAAGCACAACTTCCAATGCCATAAGGAAAGCCTTTCTTCTTACCCTGGGGTCTCTGCTTCTACTGGCTTGACAGGACTCCAGAGTAAAGAATCTCCTTGTCCCATGCCAGGAAGGCTTCACCTCTAGCTCATGGAGCTGAGGGCTTGGTCACATTCTCCATATGGCCCATCCAGTACCACCCATCACCAGGCTCGCAACATGGATTTTTCCAAGAATCTATATATGCATTGCCTGGGGTTCTGGGCCACAAGATTGCTCACCTTCACCTTGCACTGCCTACCACGCACCACCCCCCACCCCCATGGCCCACCTACAGTCAATACCAGAACTCTCTTCCTTGCAAGGGGCAGTCCCCACACAGCCCATCCCCAGACATGTTGGGGCTGGTTCCGTGGCATCCCCTTTTCCACTTCCCCTCCATCAATGGGGAAAAAGGGAGAGGGAGAGTGGGGACTGTGGAACACCTGTGGTTTGCTTCTGTGATGGCTCCTTGGCCCAGGAGTAATCACGCAGCTTCCCACAGTGACATCCTTCCACTCCCTCAGGGAAACAAACAATTCTAGCCTACTATTCTACAGATGAGGAACCTGAGGCTCAGAGACCCAAGACTTGCCTGAGATCAGATAGCAGTCAGTCAGTGACACAACCAACATGAAAACCTAGTCCTCTAAGGTCCAGGGGACACATATAATTCTCCACTTATTCCCCCTTCCTTCACCCTTGGGGTTGGAAACTCCCGGGAGGCTGAGTGATGGCAGGGAAAGCTCAGATCAAAATGAGAAAGTCTGGCATGTGCCCCTCATTCTCTGTGAGACCTGGCCCTGACTTTGAGCCTTTGTCTGCAAAATGGGATGATTTAGCCCTACACTGCCTTCCTCTCCCAGTTGCTATGGGAAACCAGGAGTTAGAGGCACAAGCAGATTCTGTAACACAAAGCCCAGTTCCTCAGGCCCCAGCCTCTCACCTTGGGGAGTGGTGGAGGAGAGGACCAGCCAGGCTAGGCACTGAGAGGGCAAGAAACCAAGGACGCAGAAGACAGGGGTGTAAATGCAGAAAGGTGGACTCCTTCAGCTTCTAGCTCAGATGGTCCCCTTAGCCCTGCCAAGGAAGACAGTCTTGTACTTTGCTCTGATCCAGATACCTAGTGTCAGATGAGCCCTGACAATAAACCCTAGCTCCAAGACCACCACTACCACCACCATACCCACCCCATTCCTGGCCCTGATGGCATTTTTGTCGCTGCAACTATCAGGGCCTGGTCCGCTTGTGCACATTCATGGGAGGAAGGCTATTTAGATGCTGGAGGGGGTAGGGAAACCAAAAGAAAAGAAGTATTTCCCATTCAAGTGAGGAAATGGACCTGGACCTCATAGCCAACAGAGCCTTGCAAGGCCACTGGGAGCCTCATTGGCAGAGCCTGTGAGGTGAGGCCCAGCATCCTCATTATATAGGTACAGAGCTGTGCCACCGGCCCACAGCCATGCAGAACCTCAGGAGAAGAGCTGGGCCAAGAATCCAGATCCTGCCAATTAAAGTCACTTCCAATAACACTATCTCTAGCAGTTAATTTCATGAAAATACCTTCATTTGTACCTAGATGTTTGGTGGCTCTAATTGGAGTGTTCTTTTCATCTAAGTAGAAGGTTAAAGTTTAGGATGCATCTGATATTTTCTAAATGAAGACACACATTTTGCTATAAAAACAGAAGATAAAGTGACCTAGGCTTGACATATACAACCAAATCCCAAATCCCAATGCCACAGTGACTGTTCTAATCCCAACCTTGCATCCTTTCAGGGATGAAAACTTAAAAAGAAGTCTCATTTTCTCTCTAGAACTTAGCATTTCATAGCCGGAAACCCTAGGAGATCTGAGCTATTCCAACAGGTCAACGAATCCTCCTTGGTCCACTATGCTCTTCTTACCCATGGCTTTCTGGCCAGACTACCTGTCACCCAGCCATCTTCAATCTCTGCAATGAGGAGCTCACGCAAGGTCCAAGCATGGTTCCATTAAGAGGATCCATCCTGCACTAGAGATTCTGAATTCTGCATCTCTGGCCTTCTCTGGGACAGGGACAGGGGTACCCAGGGCCAACCCTGAGCCTGGCCAGGAAAGCACGTCCAGAGGATACCCACTGCCTTCCACAATATGGACTACTGGGTCTAGTCCACGCTCTCTCTCCTTGCTGGGGCTGTGAATCCACAGCACTGAGCCATTGCCTTCCTGGCTCACTCTGGCCACCCAAAGATGCCAAGCTTGGGTGTAGTGGCTCATGCCTATAACCCCAGCACTCTGGGAGCTGAGGCAGGCAGATCACCTGAGGTCAGCAGTTCAAGACCAGCCTGGCCAGCACGGTGAAACCCCATCTCTACTAAAAATACAAAAAAAATTAGCCAGGCCTGGTGATGTGTGCCTGTAATCCCAGCTACTCAGGAGGCTGAGGCAGAAGAATTGCTTGAACCCAGGAGGTGGAGGTTGCAGTCAGCTGAGATTGGGCCACTGCATTCCAGCCTGGGTGACCAGAATGAAACTCCATCTCAAAAAAAAAAAAAAGTTCTTCAAGCTAATTCCTCCCATAAATCCTTTGTTCTGGCTGTTCCCACTGTCCAGAACACTCTTCCCCCCAGACCCACAGGTGGCTCATTTCTCATGACTCAGCTCTCAGCTCGGGGCCACACCCCTGGGCACCTCATGCAGTCACCCAGTCACTCTATCACATCCTTTACGTTATATGGTGGGAAGAGTCTCCATTTTTTAAACAGCATTACTGCAGCACAATTGACATTCCATCAACTACACCCCTTTAAAGCACACGGTTGGGTAGGTTTTGACATACATACACACTTGTAAATCATCACCCCAACCAAGCTAGTGAACAAGGACCTATCCCCTCTAGAAGTTTTCTCCTGCCCCTGATGATCCCTCCTCCCCCAACTCCCCAACCCCAGGCGACCGCTGATCTGCTCCTGGCACCACAGATTCGTTTTCACTTTCTAGACTTGTGTATAAATGGAATCATACAGGATGTACTCTGCTTCAGTCTGACTTCTTTCACTTGGCATGATTATTTTGAGATTTATCCATATTGTTGCATATATCAGAGGTCCGTTCCTTCTTAACTGTCCCACGATTTGTTCGCTCACTCACTGATGCCCATTTGGGTTGTTTTCAGTGGTGGGGCTGTAATCCATCAAGCTGCTGGGAACATTCATGAACAAGTCCGCAGGTGGATAAATGCCTTCTTTTTCTTAGAGAAATGCTAAGGAGCAGAAGGGTTGGGTCATATGGTAGTTAAGCATGATGAGTTCCTTAAGCAGCTGCAGTAGACTTTCCAAAATGATTGTACCATCGTACATTCCCGCATGATCTTGGCTCACTGCAACCTCTGCCTCCCAGTTATTGTTCTGCCTCAGCCTCCCAAGTAGCTGGGATTACAAGCGCCCGCCATCAAGCCCAGCTACTTTTTGTATTTTTAGTAGAGACAGGGTTTTACCGTGTTGGCCAGGGTAGTTTCAATCTCTTGATCTCGTGACCCACCAGCCCCAGCCTCTCAAAGTGCTGGGATTACAGGCATCAGCCACCACGCCAACCCGGCCGGAGCATTTTTCACATGCTTACTTGCCAGGTATGTATCTTCTTTGGTGCAGCATTTATTCCTTTGTGTTATTTTATTTATGGTAATTCTTAATAAAACTTATTTGCTTGTATATTATCTTCCTATTTGTCACCCACCAACAACCCCTAGACTATAAGCTCCATGGGCTGGGGCAGGATTCCCTTGCTCCTATATCCCCCACACCTAGAAGAGTGCCTGACACTTGATGGACAGATGAACAATCAATACTGTTGAAAGAGTAAATGAATGAGGCTGAATTCTAGCTCCTGCTCTGCCTCTTTGTGTAGCCCTGAACAAGGCTCCCTGGCCTCCGTTTCTCATTTTGTAAAGTGAGTTGGAGGTGTTAGATTCAAAAACCTACAGGGTCCTCCCAGCTCTGGCTTGTTCTGGGTTGGAGGCCACAGCCCCTTCTGACCACTCTGGGTTTTCCCTTACTCTATGTCTTCTAACCTCAGCACTGCTAGGCCATGGCCCCCCAGATATCCTGTCTCGACAGAAGGAATGGCACCTCTTTTGAATCTGGGAGCCTGGACCACATAGTCCATCCTGCAGCATCTAATCACCCCTGAGCCCCAAGCCTGCCACCTTAGCCAGAGAAGCTGGCACCCTAGCCAGTTGTTACGGATCCAGAGAGCTCCATACTCCTGCCTGACTGTCCCCTAATCCCTCCCATGCCTTCCATACATAACCAGAGACCCCAGAACCTAGCTAGGACTTCCCTCTGCTCCCAGACCATGAGCTCTGAGAGCCTCTCACCTCACCAGGTAAACCCCAGTGTTGGGCCAATGGGTTGGGGTCAATGGCTGCAAAGGAGGGAGGATGGTCCCAATATCAGTAACAAGTCAAAGGGAAAGGACTGACCTGGACACTAAACTCTTGGGTTCCAGCCCCTCCACTCCCACCTTGATGTGTGAGCTGGGGAGGTCCCTTCTGTGCTGTGGCCTCAGTTTTCCCATTAGTGCACTGCAGAGGAAGGAGATACAGTGTTCCCAGGCCTGGTCAGTGCTGCTTCTAGCAATGCAGTTTCTTCCAGTTTAGACACCACTGATTTCTCATTCCTCTGGTCATTTTTGTATTAGTTGAGGTGGGCAGGGGTGGGGAACCATGACAGGGGTTACAGGCAAAGGAGGGAAGAGATGAGGGAGCTCCCAGGGACAGAGGCGGCACCCAGGGCAGTCTGAAGCACAGGAGCTGGCTGCCAGTGCCCAGTTGGTCTCTTCAGGGAGACACAGAGAAGGTCATCTGTGAAGACCTCTGCATGTGGAGGAATTGCCAGACTGGACATCTGTGGCAGCCAAGGAGTCATCTGAGAGGTTCATGGGGGAAACCCAGGGAGCTTTGAAGGCTCCGATGCAGGATGTCTGTGTGGGACTGGATTTAATGGTGCTGGCCCCACCACAACTATAGCTGGAACTGTTGAAGTCACAGGATGCAAGGCCCTGCTCAAGCAGAGGACAGATACTACGCCCAAGGTTAAGGTCAGGGTTCAGCCTGGGCTGGAGAGCAGAGGGCAGGGAAACAGCCCTTCAAGGGATGCTCAGAAGCCCAGGGCTGGCCCCAGACACAGAGCATCTGGCTGGGCTGTGCTGGACCAGACTCCTGGGAGAAAGAGAAAGGATGGCTTCACCTCTCACTGGCTTGAGCCAAGGAAACATGCAAAGGCCTTGGTCTAGGGAGGAATGGAAAGGAGGTTGGGAGGTAGCAAATCAGAACTAAAGAGGGTCCCAGCAGCCTGTAGGGCAGATCCTGTGGTTTAGGAATACAGATGCTCTGGAAGAGGGCAGATGGGAGGGATGTGGCAGAGATATGAGGTCCTGTAGGGTGTGGGAGAAGCAGAAGATGGGGTAAACAGGGTAGACTCTGGGATACTGAAAGAGTGAAGAGAAGAAAAGGAGGTGGCCGGGCACAGTGGCTCACACCTATAATCCCAGCACTTTGGGAGGCCAAGGCAGGCAGATCACTTGAGGTTGGGAGTTTGAGACAAGCCTGGCCAACATGGTAAAATTTCATCTCTACTAAAAATACAACAAAAAAAATTATCCACATATGGTGGCATATGCCTGTGATCTCAGCACTTTGGGAGGCCAAGGTGGGCAGATCGCTTGAGTTCAGGAGTTTGAGACCAGCTTGGCCAACATAGTGAAACTCTGTCTCTACTGGAAAAAAAAATTAGCTGGGTGTGGTGGCTCATGCCTGTAATCCCAGCTACTCAGGAGGCTGAGGCAGGAGAATTGCTTGAACCCGGGAGGTGGAGGTTGCACTGAGCCAAGTTTGCACCACTGCACTCCCATCTGGGCAACAGAGTGAGACTCCATCTCAAACAAACAAAAAAAGGAGAGATGATGAGACAGAGAAGGCAGGGCCACCAACACCAGAGGAGTGAGAAGTGGGGCCAATTTCATGACGGAACAAGTTATGAGATGAAGAGGAAAGAATGGGGACAGCTGAGGGGGCCAGGGAGATGCTGTCAGCTGTAGGAAGCACTGCAGCTGCTCTCAGGGCTGGCAGGTGAACAGGGCCCCAAGGGACAGAGCTGACCCTCGCACCACCCACAGACGCCTCTGTCGTCAGTTGGTAATGCAGAGGCCTGATGAACCACACGCATGTTTTATATGAAAGTCTTCCAAGCATCAAAATATTGAAGCCGTTGTTGTCTCACTGCGGGTTAGTTGCTATGGAGAAATTCAGCCCCGGCAGCCACTCTAATCAGACACCCATGGGAGACAGGCCCAAATGGGCTGTTTAGGGCTGGCATCAGGCAAGGGGTTCCCCACCCAGAGCCAAGAAGGGGGAGGCTTGAGTCAGGACAGCTCCCTGCCTCCCTGCCACACTTCCCTGAAAATCACCCAAACTGAGTCTTCTCCATTGTTGGAGGTGCAGAGCTGATAAGGAAACGGAGACCCAGAGAAGGTGAAAGACCTGCCAAGCTCACAGAACAAGTTGACAGCATGGTTGAGACCACATCCCAAGTGCCCTGCTCTAGGTATAGATGTCTTCCCGGCACATAATCTGTTTCTATTCCAAGACCTTGTTTGCCAGGCATTTCAAAGCCGGCCCAGTCTCAGAAGTCAGTCAATCCCCCTAAATACAATGACTTCCCAGAGTGGAGCCACGCAGGCCAAGCAAGAGCCAGGGACTGTCCTGGACTGTGGAGCAAGACACTGGTGCTTCTCCCTGACTCCCATGCAGCCCAGCTGAGCATGGCTGGGGAGGGTTTTCTCTGCTCAATTCCAGACCGACTCCACCTTCCCATGCCCATACACTTGAGTGGGTGCTCACGCCCCTGAGCCTTTGCTCAGGCAGATCTCCGCCTGAAATGCCCACCCCACTGGATGCCCCTTTTTCCAATCCCAGTGTCAACAGTGCCCCTTGCTATGTCTCGTTGGGTTGGCTGTGATGAGATGCAGAGAACACTTCCCCACCTGCTATCTCTCACTTGAACACAGGCAACAGTCTTGCTAACACTCTGGATCTGCATCTATGGGGCTGATTTTTTTTTTTTTTTTTTTTTTTTTTTTTTGAGAATGGAGTCTTACTGTCACCCAGGTTAGAGTGCTGTGGTGTGATCTCGGCTTACTGCAGCTTCCACCTTCCGGGTTCAAGCGATTCTCCTGACTCAGCCTCCCGAGTAGTTGGGATTACAGGTGCCTGCCACCATGCCCAGCTAATTTTTGTCCCAGCTTCCTGAGTAGCTGGGACTACAGGCACACACCACCATGTCCAGCTAATTTTTGTATTTCTAGTAGAGACAGGGTTTCACCATGTTGGCCAGGATGGTCTTGATCTCTTGACCTTGTGATCCGCCTGCCTCGGCCTCCCAAAGTGCTGGGATTACAGGCGTGAGTCACCACACCCAGCCAACAGCCGGCACTTTTACTTAGTGGCATCACTCCGCATTCATAATTGTATTTGTGTGTTCCGTCTTGGACGTCCGCCTCTCCTGCGAGGCTGTAAGTTTGAGAAGAGCAGCAACTGTGCTGACTGGTTGCTGCAGGATCCCTGGAACCTAGCAGAGCTCCTAGCACATGTTAGGGACTCAGAAAATATATCAAATAGCAACCAGGTGAATGCTGAACCCCTGCTCTCGGCACACTCACAGGATGGGTAAGTATGGAATGTGGAGCTGCAGACACCACGACTAAGTGGGGAGGGGTGAGAACCCCTAATCGGGATCCTCTTCTTGGGGCTTCTAGGAAGGTCACCCAGCCAGTGATGTGAGTTTGGGGTTCACTCACCTCTGGCATCAAAGAATTCATCATCTGAGCTCTCCACAGAGTCGCTGAGGACATTTCGAAGGTGCCAGGGGGCACCGCCGCCCGGGGGAGGGCCACCTGTTAAAGGGAACATATCTGTTAACCAAGCCTGAGATGGTGTCCCAGTATGAGGGAGGTGACCCAAGACCCCCCTGGACTAAAGACCAGTTAGCATCCTGCACATCTGCACCTTCTCCCTCCAAGGCCTCAGACCCCATAGAGCCCTCCCTCTTCTGTGCCTTCACTGAAGTTCAAAAACCTCTCTATGTAAGCTCAGCAGAGCAGGAATGAGTATGCCCATTTTGCATGTCCTAAAACTGAGGCCGGTGGTAATTATGAGCCTTTGCCAAGATGACTTTGCCAAGCCACGTCTCAGTCAGCAGCAGGGGAGATCTGCTGTATGAACAAACGAGCTCAGACGTTTAAACAGCAGTGGTTTATTTCTCACTCACACACAGGCTAGAAGGGAGCTCTGCTCATTGTGGTCACTCAAAGGTGCCACCACCTTATGATGTCACCAGCCCAAAAGGAGACATCAAGGTCTGGCCAAGCAGGGGAGAAGGGCTCAGAAAACCTCACCCTGTCTGAAATGCTTCTGCCCAGAGATGACACACTTCTGCTCACACTTCACCGGCCCCGGCTACCAGGCACACATGCCATGCCCCCACAGAGACCTGCGTTCTTGTATCAGCAACGCCCCTGTCTCAGTTTTTCCATATGTACAGTGAGAATCCTGGAAGAGACTGTCCTTTGAAACTCTTCTACTCTGACTGATATTTGAGGAGCCTGCCTGGGGTAGCTGTAGCTGTCAATAGACAAGTGGGAGGTGGATACCCTCCCCAGACACTGCCAGGTGAGCCTGATAGTGCAGTCCTTGGAGATAACCTGCTACAGTTCCAGTTTGCCACACCCCATACCCTGCAGGATGCTAGCACTGTTCCCAGCCCTGAGTCCAGATCCCAGAACATAAAATGCCACTAAAGGGAGAGGGCCAGCCCACACCATCCAGGGACACAGCCCTCCTGCCTGTCGTTCCTAGCTGTCCCACCACAAACTCCCAAACACACACCCAGCTTGTACTCCATGGCTTGGAGCCCAGTGCAAAACACATTCTGAGACATCAAAAGGACAGAGGTTACAGTGAGCACCAACTCAGTAGGCACCTCTAGGTACAAAGCTGACTCCCTAAGGTTCTGATCCCCTGCCTCGACCACTGTGGGCCAACGTCCCACTCTTGGGCCCTCAGGCAACGGGGTCTGAGAGTCCAGATGCACCATAAGTGTGTTCCTAACACGGATACGGGACTCTTTTCCAAATGTATTCTAGCTATTGCAATAAGACCAGAAAAAAGAAATGAAAGGGATACAGGTTGGAAAGGAAGATATAAAATAGTCTTTATTCCCAGATGGCATGATTGTCTACACGGAAAACCAAAACTCTACAAAATCTATGTTAAAAATAACTACCGGAACTAACAGCTGAGTATAGCAAGATTGTAGGATACAAGATCAGTATGCAAAAGTCAATTGTGAGCTAGGCGCAGTGGCTCACGCCTGTAATCCCAGCACTTTGGGAGGCTGAGGCAGGCAGGATCACCTGAGGTCGGGAGTTTGAGACCAGCCTGACCAACATGGAGAAACCCCATCTCTACTAAAAATACAAAATTAGCCAGGCCTGGTGGCACATGCCTGTTATCCCAGCTACTCAGGAGACTGAGGCAGGAGAATTGCTTGAACCCGGGAGGCAGAGGCTGTGGTAAGCTGAGATCACACCACTGCACTCCAACCTGGGCAACGAGAGTGAAACTCCATCTTAAAAACAAAAAAAAGTCAATTGCATTCCTAGATACAATAAATGAACTCAAATTCGAAAATGATAATACTGTTAACAATAGCACATACAGAATACTTAGGCATAAAGCATATGTAAAAATTTATGTGATTCAAAAACTCCAATCACTTAAAAATTATTCCTGAATTATATTAACTGCATGTTTTCTCAATCAACAGATACCAAAGGTATAAAATCTATCATGCCTACTATATTTGCACACACTATGTGAATGTGCTATATTAATACACAAATATGCCTTGCTATTCAAATCTATTCCATTTCTAAGAAGTAAGAATTTGGATAGTCAGGAAAGTCCTATTATCCCCATCTGTTCAGCTCCAGAGTTTTAGAGAGTAAGCAGCAAGAGTTTAAGTAGCAATGGAGGCCGGGTGCGGTGGCTCACGCCTGTAATCCCAGCACTTTGGGGGGCCGAGGTGGGCGATTCACAAGGTCAGGAGTTCAAGACCAGCCTGGCCAACATGGTGAAACCCCATCTCTACTGAAAATACAAAACATTAGCTTGGCATGGTGGCGGGCGCCTGTAATCCCAGCTACTCTGGAGGCTGAAGCAGGAGAATCACTTGAACCTGGGAGACGAAGGTTGCAGTGAGCCAAGATTACCATTGCATTCCAGCCCAGGCAACAAAGTAAGACTCTGTCTCAAATAAAAAAAAAAAAAGTAGCAATGGAGTCAGCTGAGGATTTATCTGGATCTATTTGGCTCCTGAGTTTGAATAGCAAAAACCCAGTAAGAGGCTCCTCTATATGGTGACCTTATATATGCACAGTTTAGATCCATCTAAGAACAAAGGCAGAGGCATTCTCTCTGATAACATGTGCGGGGGTCTTAGGGGGAGGTCTGGGGCAGAGGGAAAGGCTATAGGGAGGCCCCTCAGCTCCATTTGAGGGAGTAAGTTCTCTCAGCTACAGATGAGCAGAAAAGTAAGGGGCTGGTGGGCATCAAAGGGGGCCTCTCATTCCACAGACACTCTCTTGGGTACTAGGAACACTAAAGGGACTAAAAGGACAGGACTGGGCTCTCTCAAAGCTTCCATTCTGCAGGCATGGAAGAAAGAGCTGGCCTGGGTCAAATAAACAACCAAGGTAATTTCGGCTGAAAACTTCTCCCTTCCTACGCCATGTCCTCCTTCCTCCAGTGTCTCTTATATGATAATTACAGCCTAAAGAATAGACAGGCTTGAACCTGCAGATCTGTACATCCACGAGGAGAAAATGGTGGGGAAACTCAGCCTCAGATATCAAAAGAACTTTGTCACCTACTGTAGTTACCAATGCTGAACTAACATGATGTCTCCTTTTATTATTGTGACTCACTTTTGTGGTCAAAATATATATTTAAATTTCTTTTCAGATGCATATTTTGTCTTGTTTACTATTATTCTACTTGGTTTCAAAACACACATCTGCCTTGGTTTTTTTGTTTTGTTTTATTTTGCTTTTGAGACAGAGTTCCACTCTTGTTGCCCAGACTGGAGTGCAATGGCCCAGTCTCAGTTCACTGCAACCTCCATCTCCCGAGTTCGAGATTCTCCTGCCTCAGCCTCCAGAGTGGAATTACAGATACCCACCCCCACCACACCTAGCTAATTTTTGTATTTTTACTAGAGATGGGGTTTCACCTTATTGGCCAGGCTGGTCTCGAACTCCTGACCTCAGGTGATCTGCCCACCTCAGCCTCCCAAAGTGTTGGGACTACAGGCATGAGCCACTGTGCCCGGCCCCTGCCTTGATTTTTAAAGGTATACTGGAAACAAGATCTTCCCTCCCTTCCAGCAGGGGTTTCTCAGCCCAACTTTTGGAAAGGTGTTGGGGTGTGTGGAACCTCAGTTATATACACTTGTAAAAAAGAACCAGTAAAAACATCTGTTAAGATGGGACATGGGAACTGCTCCCTGCATCTCTTCCTCCAGTATGCAGATTGTTTAGCAAACAACAAAGGTCATATTTCCAAGAAGGAAAAAAACAATGGGCAGTGTCTCAGGAGGGGTTCGAGGGAAAGACCTTTGTGGAAAGGTATCAGGTGAGCAGAGGCCTGGATAATAAGAAAAGCCAGACATGCTAAGCATGTGTGGGTATGTGTGTGTCTGCATGTGTGCTCATGCACATCCATGTGTGGGATGGACAGGGCAGAATCCATGGATAACAGCCTTCCTGGATGAAGTAACTGCAAGGGTAAATTCCCACATGAGCTTGGTATGTCCAAGGGGCAGAAAGAAATCCATGTGGCTAGAGCCAATGATTGAAGGGTGACAGGAATAGAGGAGGTGAGAGAGGAAATGGACCCACACCAGGTAAGGTATGACCTGGTCATGGATGGAAGCTTGGAACAGGTGAGTTTTAAGGCTCCTCCCATGGCCCAGACTCTATCACCTGCAAACTTCAAGAGGAGGGGAACAGAGATGCCAAAGAGGGTCAGAAAGTCTCCTGGAGGAGGGGACCACCAGTTATATGTGCTAGAGGCCACACAGGCTCCTGAGAGTCAGAGTAGGTGGGCATGAGGACCCCGGAACAGTGAGGGAAAGGCTCAGAAGCAGCATCCTTGAGACGGGTCCTTGCCCTGCAGTTGTCTGCATTTTCTGGGTCCAGCACAAGGTCCCACACAGAAGAGGGCCAAAAAGTGTTTGAGAAACAAATAAATGAATACAAATGATTTGCTTAGTGAGTACAGCATGCCAGACAGTCTGCTAGCTGCTTTTCAGACATTATCTAAAGTCATCCTAACCAAGCCCAGCAAAGCAGATATAATGAATCCCCACCTTACAGTTAAGGAAACGGAGGCCCGGGGACGTTTCATGAAGGCATTTGCTCTGTAGGAGAGCTCAGGGCAGGGGACCTCAGGCTCCTCTTCTCTCCATTGCCTGCTCTCCTGGCAACAGCAATCCTTCCATCTGCTGCTGGCCAGCTGGGTAAGGGGCCAGAGGTTTGCCCCTGGCTCTTCATGGACCTCATAGGGGGTCCTATCAGGTCTACAAATCAGTGTCTGGATATCCTGGTAATCCAAATGGATGTCTGCATTCCTATGTAGAGGTATCTAGTGTTACAGGGCATCTATCCCTGTGTCTGCATGGCTATTGTGCGTGTCTACATTCCTCGGAGAGTGTGAGCCTACCAACCTGCCAGCCCCCTTCCTAATACTGTTCCTACGAATCATGCATGCACACTCCCATAGTTCTCTCCCTCACTCCCTCACACACAAGCAAATCAGCTCCAGCCATGGGTGAAAATTTAGCAGAGGTTAGAGCAGGGGCTTTGGAACAACACAAGTCTGGGTGCAGTGTTAATTTGCTAACCTAGGACCTGAAGCCAGCTAACTTCTCTGAGCCTCGCTTGTCTTATCTGTAAAATGAGCATCATAATCCTTACCCCACTGCTAGGAGACTTAAAGGAGATCAGCCCCAAGATCCAGCCCATTGCCTGGCACTTGGAAATGGTGGCCTTGTCAGCTACAGGACCAGGGATGGAGGCAAGGTAAGCCCACCTGAGGGGCTTCCAGGCAGCTGCCAGGGGCCCTCCCCACAGCCTCAGAGGTCTACCTGTGTCCTCCAAGGCCCAGCCCAGCTCTTCCTGAAGGCCCTCCTTCTATCCACCTTCACTACCACATTTACTTATATTTTTATTTTTCATTTTTTAATTGAGACGGGGTCTTGCCATGTTGGCCAGGCTGGTCTCGAACTCCTGAGCTCAAGCAATCTGCTCACCTCGGTCTCCCAAAGTGCTGGGATTATAGGAGTGAGCCACTGTACCCAGCCCCAAATTTATTTAAAAACTTGTCAGGATTAAAAAACAAGGGAATATCCCAAATCTTCTCCTAGCAATTTAAAGAGAAAAAAATGACCCTTCACCCCAGTGATGCTAGCACAGCTCTGAGCTGGGCCCTTCAGTGGGAGGGGCTGCTGGAAGCCATCCCCACTCCCTCTCCTGGCACCCCTACCCACCACCTCAGGTCCAGTGTGCTCTCCTAGACCTTGTCATGGGCCTGGGCCTCCCTAGTATGGGTGCAGCCAAAGATTCTGCTCAGGTCATCAGCTCCTCCTGGCCATCCTTCCCACCCAGGGACATCGAAATAGCAGACATAGAGACAGACAGGGAGACAGATGGACAGGCATCTCCTGCACGTGTTCTGCTCTATATCAGGGACCCCAAGCAGCCCTAGCACGGGGGCAGAGTCCTCAGGTACTCTGAGGAGATGCCACCCCTGTGCTCAGGAGCCCTGTCTGACGGGGAAGACATTTCACAGTGAGGAGTGCCCTGACAGTCAAATGCAGAACAAAGGTATTGGCTGATGCTTCCTGGGCCAGATCTTGGGCCAGATGGTGCCCGGGAGGAAGGAGTAGGGGACAGAGCTGAACTGGAACAGTCCCTGCCCTCAGAAGTGCCAGCCCCGGGGTCACAGCCCTACAATGCTCCCTGCACAGAGCACAGGAGGAACAGAGGAGCAGGCAGCCTGACCTGGCCCGTGCGAAATTCCGCACCCACTCTGTCCCTCAGCCAGTGGGAACTACACCTCCCAGAGGCAGGGACTGGCGAGGATGCCCAGAGGGTTTCTGGGGGAGGGAAAGCCAAGCAGAGCCTTCAGGGAAGGGGTGGGCAGGGTTGGCCAGGCTGGGGAAGGTGGGAGGATGGGAGAGAGACATAGGCCAAAATAATCGAGCCATTTCCAGGGAAAGCTAGATCTAGAACTTTCTTCTCAAGAATAAGGATCATCAGGGCAAAGGAGGGCACATGGGTATCTGCTGGCAGCTGTGGCTCCAGGGATATTCAAATAACACATGCAATTCCTAGACCTCCAGGGAGGAACAAGTACCCCAGAGCAAGGTACTAGTGGGTGCACAGCACCGAGCCAGCACCTGCACCTCCTGGCCTGTGGCCACAGCTTGTATGCGAGGCTCCCGCAGATGGACAGGTGACTCAAGGCCCACCTCCTCTCTGCCTCCTTCTCCCTCCTGGGCTGATTCCAGTCCCAGTTCATGGGTCAGTTTCCTGCTCTGTGAAATGGGAAGGATAATCGGGCTTACGTAGTGCTGCAGTGAGGATTACATGAACAAACATTTGAAAAGGTTTAGCAGAGTGCCTGAGACTCCATCAGTGCTATAAAAGGGTGTGTTAAATAAAATAATAAACCATGATTCTCCAAGGGCTTTTCTTTTGTTCTTTCATATGTGGGGGCTGTCCCAGGAGAAATAAGAGGGCAGCCTCCAAGGGCAGGCCCCTCTCCTTCTTCTCAGCCCCCTGGAATGGGAGCCTCTCCACTCCACTCCCCAAAGGCTGGAAATGGCCTGCCCCTGCCCACACTCATGGGGGCCAATCCCTCTCTCCTCCCTCCCATCGCAGATCCCTGAGGCTTGCCTTGTCTGCCTCCTAAACTTGAATACTACAGGCCAGGAGCTGCTCTCCCGTCCCAGCGTCTCCTTCCACCAGCCTGGGCTTCAGCAGCACATTGCCACTGGGAAGGCCTTCACACCATGCTCCTCTTCCTCTCCAGGCCTTTGCTCCTGCAGGTCCTGATGCCTGAAATGCCCTCTCTCCCCGCATCCCACCCCCAAATCCTATTGATGCTTGAAGCACCAGCTGGAAGTCTTTCTTGGCCCCTCAGGCCAGGCTGGATCCCTGCTTTCTCTGTGTGCCCTTCATGTCCAGTGTCTATGTCCCTCAGAGCACCTATTCGCAGACTGGGTCCAGGCCTGCCGGCCCTACTGGGCTGTGGGTTTTCCCTGGGCAGACATCTGGTAGGAATCCTCTACAGGCCCCTATCCTCCACCAGGTCAGGGCTAGGCACAGAGAAGGCTCTCGTTATGCTCAGTGTGGCCCAGCACAGGGGCGATCTTAGCAAGGTTCTCTCTCAGGGGAGCATCCCATAGGGAATGTCCTCAGGCTTCCTCTCTGGATCAAGGTGAATTTGGAGGCCAGACCAGTCCAGGGCCAGCCAGCCCATCCTCAGCCTTGAAGAGTGGCTGTCCAGGGAGAGATGAGAGGCCAGGAGAAGCTGCTTCCAGAAAAATGCATGATTGAAGAAAACCAGTGCTAGTTGGGGGTTGGTTGCTATAGAAACATGTCCTAACGATCTCCCAAACTGCTATATGTGCCACCGATGAGCTCATGTGCTCGTCTGTTTCAGGGGACACGCCAGGAGCCCTGGAAGGGTCTATCTGCTGGAGTACCCAGCATCTGAAGCCAACATCCTAGAAGACCCAGGAAGAAATCCACCTTCCAGGGCAACCAGGCCAGTCCATCCATCCATGGGTGATGCACTCCAAGACTCAGGCTGACTTCAGGTTGCAGAATTGTCCAGAGAGTGGCTCAGGTCTGACCCTAGCCATGGCCCAAATCTCGACGTCAACCAGCTATCCCCACTATGTCCTGCCAGCCTCAACTTTCAGCTTGGCCACAGACTGAGTCATAACCCTGGCAAAAGGCCAGGCCACAACCCCTGTCTCAAGCCACACCATGAGCCTGATCACAGATCCAGCTTGACTCAGTCACAGACCAACAACACTATTAGCCACAGACTAAGCCCTAACCCTGGCCACAGAATGGCACCCAGCACAACCAAGGGCTTGTATCAAGTAACTTGAAGGGTATGTTCACTCTAAAGTCTGTACAGGCCAGGTGCCGTGGTTCATGCCTGTGATCCCAACACTTTAGGAGGCCGAGGCAGGCAGATCACCTGAAGTCAGGAGTTCAAGACCTGGCCAACATGGCGAAATCCTCTCTCTACTAAAAATACAAAAATTAGCCAGGCATGGTGGCACACGCCTGTAATCCCAGCTACTTGGGAGGCTGAGGCAGGGAGAATTGCTTGAACCCAAGAGGTGGAGGTTGCAGTGAGCTGAGATCATGCCACTATACTCCAGCCTGGGTGACAGAGCGAGACTCCATCTCAAATCTGTACCGCATTGTATATGGTTGCTTGGGATTTCCACAGCCTCCGCTGCCTGCCGTCTTCATGATAGCCCAGGGAAGTCAGTCAGGATTCTTGTTGACTGATGAGAAAACTGAAGCTAAGAGAAGAAAACTGACTTCCTACCATCACGCCGCCTTTTTCTAACATCAAGGGGGGTCTCCAAGCAGGGCCCAGTTGGCCAACCCAGTTGCTTTGGGAAAAATGTGCTTTTTGAAGACCTGCTGGTATGTCATAAATATGCCATTTAAATACCCATTAATTACTTTATTTAGGAGATAATTAGTGATTAATAGCTTTGGCTATCTATTGTACTTTCATTTGCTCTGCCAATTAGGCTCCCAACAGTTCAGAATTATTTGGAACAATTCTCCCAAGGCCCAGCTGTCCCCCCTATGTCCCGCCAGACTCCTGTTCCATAAGGAGGAGACTTTCTCCTCCCTCTAAAATGAGTTCCCTCTAGCACCTGCCACTGTGCCATAACAGGCTCTGCCACGTGCAGGCTCCCCAGAAGGGCAGCCCAAAAGACAGGACAGAGGGAGGCGTTCCTTCCCATCATCCCAGGATCCCCTTGCAGACAGTGGAGAACAGGGTCTCCAGATCCAGGCACCAACCCGGGCAACAGGAGGCCAGTTTAGAATCAGACTCCTCAAAGGACACTGGGGTCTCTTTCAAAGACCACTGCCTCAATGAGACAACCAGCATTTTGGTGAGTGCATCAAAGGTTGCCATGAGCCTGGAGCGAACAGCAGGAGAGTAGCAGCTCCCCAACCCATGCCAGCAAGAGCCAATGTGACCCCATGCAGGTGATACGACTCATATCACCTGCCACTCCTGGATTGCAACTGAGCAAAGATGGGGCCCAAGGTTGCCTCTGTCCCCAGGCCCCTCCATTTGGTGCCAAAGCACGGTGCCAGGAATTGCGCGCCAGAGCCTCAGAGGTGGAGCTGGATAATGCTGTCATCGCTGCTCCAGATTATACTATACAAGAAGGAAACACAAAGGCTGCAAGGGATAAACACACACACACACCCGAACTGGGCAGTAATGGGAAAGCTGAAAATAGCTTTTTACCACAACGGATGACTCCAGAGTTGCTCGGCTGGGACTAGCCTCATGGGGGGCAGGAAGTAGGAGCAAGGGGAAAAGAAGGAAGCCCCAGGAGCTATGTCAGGGCCAGAAGGAGTTCTGTCGAGGATGGTAATCTGGACCAATCCAGAACAATAAGGAAAGGTCAGTG
Organism: Callithrix jacchus; assembly: GCF_049354715.1. Lineage (NCBI taxonomy): Eukaryota > Metazoa > Chordata > Mammalia > Primates > Cebidae > Callithrix > Callithrix jacchus. Next base: position 108,106,038 of record NC_133506.1, read on the forward strand.
GCGTATGAGTGATGGGAAGCCACAGACACTCAGAATCTCTGAAAGACAGATTCTAGAACAAGCTAGAGCCTTCCAGCTGCCAGCGCCAAGAGCTCGCAGCCCCATATCCTGCACACCTAGGTCTCTCCCCGAGGACGGCAGGAGTGCAGGACGTGATGTGCTCTGCAAATACCCAGAGCCAAGCAAACACCGTGTCAGCAGCAGACAGCTCAGAAGAGGCCTCTCGGATCCATCAGAACTCAACGCCCCTCCCAGACAGAGCCCAACGCGTTTCTATTTTTGCTTTCAACCCTTGTTTGGCATCCCTGCTCCCAGCTAACAGACGGCTACTTCCCCTCCTTCCAGAATAATGGGTCATCTGGGAGGAGGAACACCTCCTCTCTGGCCTCCCATGTCCCAGGTCTACTGATAAACAGGCTGACCCTCCCAAAGAGAGATGAGGGTTCCAACACCCCCAGGAACCTTCTCCTGGTAGGTGGTTCACTCCAAGTTGTCTTGCTCACCAGCCCTGGAGAAAAGCTTCACCAAGACACCTAGAGAGAGCAGCTTCACAAAACCGGAGAAGCCTGTTCTCCAGAGGCAGATGCAGCCCCCTCCACAGCCCCCTGACAGCCCTGGCCACATGGACTACACCCCTTGGAGCCCCGAAGTCACTCACACTCTGCCAACTCCAGCCACAGATTGAACCCCAACTTGCCACACCCTGCACCCAATCTCCAGCCTCAAATCAAGTGCTGGCAGTGACCACACGGGCTTCCAGCCTGGCCCAGTCTGAGCTGTGGCCCCATGAACGTGTGAGCCTCACAGATGCAGCCATGGGAGAGCTTGTGGAAGCAGGTGGGCTGGGTGGGGCCCCACTGCTGGGACCCAGCTCCCACCCCAGAGTCATGGACAGACAGGAGGCTCCTCCTGCCCTGTCTACCCTTGCCATACCCATGCCCTGTGGGGGCTGGTGGCCACACAGCTGTGCAGGCCTCCACAGGCACACGTGGGGCCCTGGAGGTGGCATTTACCTCCGGAGTGACTCACTAAGCCTCCTATTCCGTTTGCAAAAGAGGGAGCAATTGAGCATTTTCTTTCTCTTTAGAAAACAGGAATTTTAAAAGAGAAAAGAGTGGAGAGAGATTTAAGGGAGTGGGTGGGGAGCTCAGATCTCATTTGATTTCCAAACTCATTTGTTACTCATTCTCCCCCCTCCCACACCGAGCCCTTCCCCAACGGGGGCCACCTCCTTCCGGGCTCCTGGCCGCAGAGGAGATGATGATGGCCTGCCAGGAGGCACGAGCTCTCCACAACCAAGTCCTCAGCTCCCCACTGGTTCACTGACCCTCAAGTCTGGGAGGATCAATGAAAGGTCAGAGTTGAGATGGGGCAAGGCCTCTTCAGGGCACAGTAAAACCTCCAGCCAGGGAGGCCACTGAAGAGGAGAGAGCAGTGCTGGAGCTGGAAAGAGCCCAAAGCCCATCCTGACCCCCACACTCTTCCTTTTCCATTTTACAGATAAGGAAACTGAGGTCAAAGGGGGAGGTTCAAGGTCAATCAGTGGCAGAGCCAGGGCTCTGCTGTTAGACAAGTGAGCTCCCAGGAATATTGACTCCGAGAACAGAAGAGACATAAGCTCTAATTCCAGCTTTGCCTCTAACTTTATGTGTGAATCTAGAAGTAGACAGTTAACCCTTCTGGGCCTCAGTTTCTTGTTCATAAAATTGGAATAACATTGGCTCTGCCTCAGACATGCTGTTGAGCCATCAGACAGAAAAGCATGCTGAAAGTCGCTGTAAGATCTGAGCCAAATCGGTCCCAGCACGAGAACTCTGATCCTAGAATCTCAGAATTCCTGGAAGGCAGCTGGGTCCTACCAGGAAGTCCCCAATCCCTAAAGCCTCCATCGTCTCTGAAAGTTCATACGCTCTGTCTTTGAAGGAGAAATGATGCCGGACCTCAGGGAAGGATCCTTGGCCTTTCTGGTCTCCGTCTCCCAACCTGCTTAACAGGTAGAACTGAGAGATCACCAGGCCTCCTCCAGCCATGAAGTGTTGTAAATACGAAGATGTATGTAAGAAAACATCACAGCTCTGGCCAATCTGACCCAGACATGGCACAGGCGAGTGGCTGGGGCAGTGACACTGTCCAGCCAAGTCCTCATATTCAGTGTCCGGCCACACTGGACTTCCAAACACAGGCAAGTCCCAGAAGCCTCAAATGGTGGATAAGGGGTTCCAGGTGGAGGGTCACAGGCTTGAGGTAGAACCTCTCTGTTTGAGCTGCACCATTCTTGGCTCAAACAAGGACACCACAGCTAGAACTCAGAGGCAACAAATGTCTCAGGCTGGGACCTGCCAGGTCTGCTGCTGTGACAGGTGATTTCACAGAGGCAGGCGTATTTGCATGGGAACACGAGGCACGTCCCAGCTACAGCACATCCCAGACTTCAGGGAAGCCCAGAAAAGCTTTTGAGAAGTCTGGAGTCTGGACACTGGTGTCTGATTTGACCATAGCCTTCCACTGGGGACCACAGAAGGTGAGTTTTCCATCTCCTTGCAGAATGCAATGCCCTTCCCAGGATACACAGTACACCAGTGTTTCTCAGAGTCATGCCTCAAATCCCCTGGTACCTCCCCAAAGATTTAAGAATCCCAGCATTCTCCAGGTGTGGTGGCTTATGCCTGTAATCCCAGTACTTTGAGAGGATCACTAGGTCAGGAGTTCAAGACCAGCCTGACCAACATGGCAAAACCCCATCTCTACTAAAAATACAAAAATAATCTGGACGTGGTGGCACATGTCTGTAATCTCAGCTACTCAGGAGGCTCAGGCAGGAGAATCGCTTGATCCTGCCCGAGGAGGCAGAGGTTGCAGTGAGCCGAGATCGCGCTACTGCACTCCAGCCTGGGCAATAGAGTGACACTCCATCTTAAAAAAAAAAAAAAAATCTGCTCTGGTCCCCTTTCCAAGCTTCCAGATGTTTCCTCCTTTGAGTGATCTATCCACTAGTCCCTGCCCCTGGAAGCCACAGAGTAAGAGGCCCAGGAGAAGGTCTGGCTTTGGGAGGATGTACGAACACACGCCACGCTCCAGAGGACCCGAAAGGAAGCTGACTCAGCAGAGCAGGGTCCAAACTGAGACTCCAGAAACCCAGGCTCTGCCATCACCTTCTGTGATGCTGGCCAAATACCTGCCCCTCACGGGTCCTCAGTGACCCACTGTTAATGAGGACTTGGAACATGGTCTCTGGAAATGTTCCCTCCCATCCTAATACTGTAAGATCAGTATTTTACTGACTCAAATTACTAGGTTTGCTACACAGAAGCCTGCCAGCTATGGCCCTCAGAGCAGAGGCCAACACCTGAGAGTAGAATAAACTGGTTCCTCCAGCCTGGGCAGCCCAGCCCTGTGGCCTCAGCCCTGTTCCTGCAGACATCCATGCCCCACCCTGAGAGGTGCCAAGACCCTCTAAGCTGCTCACTCTGCTCCTACCTAGCCTGGGGACCTGGCCCCCTCCCCCCCCCCCCGCCCGCCACTGACATTCTCCCAGTGAGTGAGAGGGGCAGCCTTTTGGGATGCAGAGGGAGGGCCATAGGGAGGTAGACAGAAAGGGAGGGGCAGTGTGGCTGGCAGGAACCAGAACCAACCCTTCCCAACAAAGGCAGCTCCACCAGACTGGCCTCTCTCCAGCTTCCCAGGAGCCCTCGCGTCCCAGCCAGAGGACTCTGTCGAAACACCCAAGTCTTAACACAGCATTTCTACCTTCATGCTCTTTGGAGTTCCTTGTTGCCCTCTGCACTTTTTCACTTCAGCCATTCAGCTTCTTTACTCTTGGGCACCTCCTGCCCACCCTCCATCCCTACCCTTAGCAGCCCCTTTACACTTACATATGTGCCTCTCCCCTTCCATCCCCCTAGCCTTTGTTCCAGCCATTACCCCCACATGGAAGCCTGCCCTGACCACCTTTCTCTCTCTTTTTATTTATTTATTTATTTATTTATTTATTTATTTATTTATTGAGATAGTGTCTCACTGTATTGCCCAGGCTGGAGTGCAGTAGCGCAATCTCGGCTCACTGCAACCTCCACCTCCCAGGTTCAAGCAATTCTTCTGCCTCAGCCTCCCGAGTAGCTGGGACTACAGGCATGTGGCACCACACCCGGCTATTTTTGTATTTTTAGTAGAGACGGGATTTCACCAAGTTGGCCAGACTGGTCTCGAACTGCTGACCTCAAGCAGTCCACCCACCTTGGCCTCCCAAAGTGCTGGGATTACAGGTGTGAGCCACTGCACCCGGCCCTGGCCACCTTTCTATCCAAACTCTGTTAGCCTTTAGGGCCAATCTCCCAGAGAAACCCAGGCTTCACTGTCTCAAGCCACTCACTGGCCCCTCTGCCCCTTGGGTAGCTCTGTCCTATAAATTATCCCTTCCTACACAGAGCTTCTGAATCCTCCCCACCCCTGCTCCCAGCTTCCCTGTTGCTGGCTAGACTGGTGCCATCATAAATGATTCCTGTCTGTGTAACTGAAATCTCCCCTAGAGATTGAGAGCTGGTAACAACCCATCTGGATTTCACCTTCCGAAGATTTATCTCATCCTCTCTGGGCCCTGGTAACAATTTTTCTTGTACCTGGATTCTCCTGGCAGTGTGAAAGTCCTTTCACTGCCTCCCTTCAGCTCTTGTCTGACACAAGCCATGCCACAAGTCTGGCACAGCCATGACTGGCTGCTCAGGCTGTGCACTGCACAACTCCACGGGTATTATTCACTAGACCACATGTGATGACCTAAAGTCAGGCACCATAACAGCCCGGGAGCCCAAAGCTCTATCTTTTCTCTCCGTGGGTGATCTACTGGCCAGATTTTAGAGGAAACACCTCACAGATCATGGCGCAGACCCCTCACTCACAAGCCGGTGCCACAGCCTCCACTCCCGGCCTTCAGCCACCCTTTGTTCCCATGTCATCCCCCAGAGTGAAAGCCTGATTATTCCTGCTGATCAGTCTGCCCATCTGAGACAGGTGGTACTGAACAGCCACCTTTCTCTCTGTTACGTGTTTGCCTTGGGCCTCAGTTTCCCCAGCTGTGAAGAGGAGATTTGGGTTCCTGATCTCCAAGGGCTCTCTCTGTTCTGAAGCTCACCAATCTTTTCCTCACAGATTTTGCCAATGGGGAATATGTGATTCTCATACACACATTACTGTGTGCTGTTTTCAATTCAATAGGCTTAGGAGCTTCAAGAAGAGAAGGGAGGCAGGGTGCAGTGGCTCACACCTGTAATCCCAGCACTTTGGTAGGCCGAGGAGGGCAGATCATTTGAGGTCAGGAGTTCAAAATCAGCCTGGTCAATATGGCGAAACCCCGTCTCTACTAAAAATAAAAAAAAATTAGCCGGGTGTGGTGGTGAGTGTCTGTAATCCCAGCTACTCAGGAGGCTGAGGCAGGAGAAAGTCTTCAGCCCGGGAGGCAGAGGTTGCAGTGAGCCAAGATCGAGCCACTGCACTCCAGCATGGGAGACACAGTGAGACTCAGTCTCAAAACAACAATAAAAAAAAAAAAAAAAGAAGAGAAGGGACATTTCCAAAATGCAGAGGAGCCTGGGAGAGCTGAGAAGCGAGAGGTAACCAGACTCCTCGGGATGACTGCTGAGTATGGGGGCGCAGGAGCCCAGGCACTGGATCTACAGACTCGAGGAATCTGCATCGCCTTGAGGGAAAGGGCCAAGCATGAAATTGCAGCAGGAAAAACAAAATGTTAGAACAGCATGAGGCATCGATGCTCAGAGCAGGGCAGTTTTTCCACCTGTCACTGGAACAAGTTCTCACAGACGCTCAGCCCAGAGACCAAAGGACCCACATGCTCAGGCAGAGGGACTGAGACAGGCACCCCCATTTGGTACTGGGGGGGTGACCTATCAGGGCAGTGATGGAGAGTCCAATTGGACCTTGGAGTCCAATAGACCTGGCTGTGAGTCCAGGCTCTGCCCAGACCATCTGGGCCACCGTGAGGCTATTTCTTTGAGTATCTGTTTCCAGATGTTTTCAAAGGGGGAGAGTTGCATTTCCTCACTCCCAGGATCATGGTGCAGTAAAGAGCTTAGCACCCTGCCCACTACACAGAACAGTGAACAGTCACTGCTGTTGTGATGACAGTGCCCTGGCAGGTGACCCGTGCTCACAGCATCCAGGTGCACACACACTCAACACACAGGGTAAGGCAGCAGACAACACACACGCCCGGCCACAGGCCCGTTTTAAAGAGTCGGGCGAGTGAGGACCCAGGCATGGTGGAGAAAGGAGGGAGGCAAGATGCCTTTTTCAGCCTCCTTGGTGTCATCCCACAGTGCCTCCCTCAGGAGGGGAAAAGGGAGGGGAGTGAGAAAGTAGCTGTTTAGCTGTGTTCCATACTGGCTGGTGTCTCACACAACTGGCCCCACCCCAGAGGACTCCTTGGGGACAGAATGAGAGTGTATCCTCAGGCACTTAAATCACAGGCTCAGTACCTACACGGGGAGACAACCAGTCCCCAGCCCAGTGTCCCAGGCAGCTTTTGGGTGTGGGAGTGGATTGCCACACAGCCCAGTGGTATTCACACCCAGTGTGCATACGGGTGAATTCACACCCATTCCTTCACTGTCATGCTCAGTCCTGGGGGACGGCATGGCACCTGTGAACGTCACGGGTTGGGTGTCAGTTCATGGTAGATTCTCACACACCAGCCTCACAAGAAGCACTGCCGAGACCAGGCTTGCCACCACCTACTGTATGGCCGGCCCTGTGGGCACAGCTGTCCTCCACCCGCCTCCCAAGGCACCATCCGGCCCAGAGTGCGCCCAATGAGTCATGGGCCTGGGTCTCCCCAACATGGGCGCAGCAGGGGGGCTAAGTCCGCCTGAGCCCCGGTGCCCAGCTCAGGGCCTCGCACAGAGCAGATGCTAGTGAATGAACGTCGGGCTGGATGAATGAACGAATGACTAATGCCCGCTCCCTCAAACCACGGGCTACACCGTCTGAACCTGCGGGAGGGCAGAGCCCACGGGACCCCAGAAGAGGCCGCACCTTCAGACCTCTGCAGCTGAGCCTTTGCGTCCCAGGGTCGATGGGGGAGGGGGCGGGGCGGCCAGCAGCCGGCGCAGCGCGGGGCTCCCCTCCTTCCCGAGAAGGAATCTGGGTCTCAGGGCTGAGTGGAGGGAGGTGGGGCGGGGGGGGGGGGTTGTGGCATCCTGGATGGAGAGAGCTGCAGGACGAGGGGGCGCGTCCCAGTTCGCGTTGGGTGCGTGGGACGAAGCAGCGGCCCCGGGACATCCCCTTCGGTGGCCGAGCCCGGGTCTGCCCGGGGCCTCGGGCGGGGGCGGTACAGATGGCTCCCCACGGAGAGACCGACCTGGGGCGCCGCAGACCTGGCCCTTTCCAGCGGGGTCCTGGAGAGGGGGACGTGGTGTCCCGCGAGGTGACCGGGGGTGCAAAAAGGACTGAGGGCGCGCGGAGCCCCCTCTCCACGCTCAGGAGGTCCAGCCCCGCCACCGCCCCGTCCACCCGCGGGGAACCTCCGCCCACCTGCGCGAGGGGCTCACCTGGGCCGGCGGCCCCTCCTAGAGACGCGCGGGTCCCTCCCCCGGGCCCGGGCCCTGCCCTCCCCGCGCCCGCCCTCACCTGCACGGCCCGCCTTGGCCATGTCCCGGGCGGCGGGCTCCGGCGGCGCTGCCCGCGCTCCTCGCGCCTCCCCGGCCCAGCCCCGGCCGCCTCCGGCCCCGAATGGACTCCGTGCGCCGCGCCCGCGCCCCCGCCCCGCTCGCCTCGGCTGCCGCCACCGCAGCCGCCGCCGCCTCGCCGCTCCCTCCCGCTCCCTTAAAGGCGCCGAGCGGCGGCCGCGCCCCCCCGCCCGCGCCGCCGGGGAGGGACTGACGAAGGAAGGCGCCCAACGCCGCCCCCGCGGGCCCTCACCCCCCGCCCCGGGCCGCGGCCGCAGCGCTCCAGACCGCTCCGCTCCGGCCCGCGGGGCCAACGCAGCGCTCAGGGGGGCACCGCAGCGCGCAGGGGGCGACGGCCACCGAGACCGGGGCCGGCGCAGAGACGCGGAAACAGCCCGAGACACTGCGGGCCAGGCAGAGATGGGGCGTGGGACTGGGAGAGGGGCGCAGAGACCCTGAGACAGCGCTGGAGAGGGACGCTCCTAGGGCCGGAACGCCGAGGGGGAGGGAGAGAAAGGGAGAAATTCAGAGGAAACCAGAGACCCAGAGCCCGGCTCCTGGAGAGAGAAGGACTGAGAGAGCGGGACGAGGAAGGAAGACAGGGACCCAGGGAGACTCCCACGAAGCCAAAAGGAAAGTCGCTCTGGGATCAGAGACAAGAGAGGAACCTCGCCATCAGCCTCCACTCCAGGGATTCTGGATCATTCAGGGCGCCTGACCTAAGCTCAAAAGAGAAGGGATCCTTGTGATTTTAACTCTCAAGGAATAAGTAAAACACTTGCATATCCACCTGGGATTCCAGGCTGGAGCAGGGTTTGTGGAACCCAGTGGCCTGAGCATACCCGCCTTCCACTTCCCTAAGCGGATGCAGACAATCTAGTGGACATGCCTCGTGGGGCTGGGGAGATTTGGGTTATGACTTCTGCTTGGGGGTAGCAGGGATCCACAGTCCAACCCCAACAGAGGGCAGGAGATGGCCAATCGTAGTTGGCGGTGCCTGAGAGGTGGCAACCCTCCACTGAGAAGGTGTCCGCCCTGCCTCCCCCCAGGAATTGGTAAAGCTGAAGCCCAGTTGCCATCTGTATAGCCAGGCACCCCACCCACCCTGCCCCACCCCTACTTGATGGGGAAAAGGTCAATTGGAGAATTCCATCCATGGTCCAGGCTCCAGGGTCCCACAAACTCCTCTATGGAAATAGGGCAAATGGGCACACATGGGGTTAGACGGGGCCTCTTAGTCCAGCACCTTCTTTGGGTTTTGACCCCATCCTCAAGATTCCTGCTAAGCAGTCCTTCAGCTCCTGGTTGGTTACCTCCAAGGATCAGAAGCTCAGCATCTTAAGTGAAAGTTCTCCATCTTTTTTTTTTTTTTTTTTTCCAGTGCTGGCTTAAGAATGTTCTTCCTCACTTGAGCTGGAATCTGCATCCCACATGTCCCATCTATGAGTTCTGCTCGGCCTTCTGACACCTCACTGGACAAAACCAGGGCTTCCTAGAGCCCTGGATAACTCCTCAGTATGGCTTTATTCAGGGAGAAGAGCCATCCAGGTTTCCCAAGGCTCACCTCCCAGAAAACCCATCAGTCCCAAGAGCTTTGGATCCCAGAGCCAGACACCACCACCAACTCCAATAAATGTAGAATTTCAGAAGCTCTGGGCTCCCGAATCCAATGCTGTTCACCAGCACCATTGGTCACCAGCTAGGAGGGCAGGAATGGACCTCTGCAGCCTTTCTCCACTACCAGGATGGGAGTGGGAATTAGAATAGCAAGGACTACTGATTGGACAGTCAGTATTAACCCTCATGCATTCTCTCAGCTACACTGTATTATCCTCAGTGTACACATAAGGAAGTGGGGGCTGAGAAAGTTTGGTGCTTGTGGTCATGCAGGATTCAATTTCAGGCCTGTGCTCTATCTACTGGGCCTCACTGGCCTCACCCTTCCCTGAAGTAGGAGGCGTTTCAGAGGCCTGACAGCCTGGATAATGTGCAGGTGTGGCCACCTGGTCTATGGGCATGAGTGGTCACAAAGACACACCACTGGCTGCAGAAGAAGCAAAGCACCTGCCACAGAAGGGACACATCTGGGACTGAGCTCCTCTGTATCCCTGGCTCACAGCAGTAGCAGTGACCACAGTGCATCAGGGGCCCTCCTGTTTCTGGGCACAGCTTCCTGTTGTGTTTGGATGTGTGCCGGGGTATGCATGCATGGGGTGTACGTGTGTGTGCTTGTGTGTTCTCGGGTATGCATGCATGGGTGTGTATATACACACTCATACACCTGCTGACAGATGCTCCCTTGGTGGGCACCCAGACCCCTTCCCTTCCCTTCACTTAGTCCTCACAAACCCTAAACCAGTCACCCTGGAGGGCCTGGGTGGAGCAGTTAAGGGGAGGTGCCAAGTTGATGGGAATTTCAGAAACCATCTCTCCAGACCACACTCCACACCCCATTTCTCAGATGGGAAGACAGCCAGATCTATCCCCTGAAATCCACGTCTTAGAGGCCCAGATCCGTGGCTTCCCCTCTTTAAACCTTCACCCTAGCCTTGGTCTGCCCCCAAGGCAGCTCCTGAAGGCACTGACTGTTACCAGCTGCCAAGGAAGTTCCAGCCCAGCCTTCTGACAGAGCAAACACATCAGGACTCAAGGCTGTTAGATTAACTGGTGGGAGTTAACTTCCTGCATCAGAAGAATTGTCCTTAATTGAAGAAAGGGATAACCAGCAATTTAGCGATGCTGACCTCTGCTGCCTGGAGGAAAGAGAGGCAAGAGCCAGCCAGCGCCTCCTGGCCTCCCAGCTCCCAGCTCCTGGCACAGATCAGAGTTACTGTGCCAGGGGTACAGACCCAATCCCTTCTCTGAGACCTGGCACCCAGGCCCTTTCCTCTGACCACAGCTTGTTCTGCTCCTGCCTCCACAGTGGCCAGCTGCTCCTAGGTCCAGGCAAGCATTCTAACCCAGAGAACCAATAAACATGAGCAGGGCCCCATCCTCTCAATGGCTGTGGAGGACACAGATGTGAACAGGTTGGAGAGCTCCAGGCAGGTAGGGAGTGAGAGCTGGCTGCAAGACAACTCCTTGACATAACAGCCCCCAGGCCTGGTTATCCAGCCTGGACAGCTGGCGTCAGCACTTGGAAAGGTAAGTGACAGTACTAGGAGCCAACAGCCCCTGGAAAGCTAGTCCCACCAGGCAAAGCTTTCCTATTTGGACATGGTTATAACGACTGGTGGGGTTGGGCATCACCATGCCTTCTGGGCCTCGGTTGGGGCACAAGTGCTGCCCAGCTCTCTGATGGTAACTCTGTAAACAACAGAGGGAGTCAGGAGCAAGATGATAGCCTGGTGAAGCGGCTTGCCCTGGACCACTCCCTGATGGACTCCAGTGGAGGGAGCCTCCAGCAGGGCTTCAGCCACACCAAGCATCTCAGCAAAAGTGCTCATGAAAGAGAATAAGCTGCATAAGAAGGATGCAGCTCATGCAGACTGGACAGATGCACGGCCATTCACCACTGCCTTGACAAGCTAGGACCATGGGCCAAAGCCAAGAGGATGAGATGAACATGGACAAGCAAGTGGGCCCATCCTCCCAGGCCGAACACAAACACCCAGCTAGGAATCCCATCCTTTTCCTCTTCCTCCCCATCCTCCCTCTCCTCTTCCTCCCCATCCCCCCTCTCCTCTTCCTCCCCATCCCCCCTCTCCTCTTCCTCCCCATCCCCCCTCTCCTCTTCCTCCCCATCCTCCCTCTCCTCTTCCTCCCCATCCCCCCTCTCCTCTTCCTCCCCATCCTCCCTCTCCTCTTCCTCCCCATCCTCCCTCTCCTCTTCCTCCCCATCCTCTGGGTGGGCACCCAGACCCATTCCCTTCCCATCACTTAGTCCTCACAAACCCTAAACCAGTCACCCTAGAGGGCCTGGGTGGAGCAGTTAAAGGGAGGTGCCAAGTTGATGAGAATTTCAGAAACCATTTCTCCAGACCACACTCCACACTCCATTTCTCCCTCTCCTCCTCTTCTCCCTCCTCCTCCTTCCCCTCCTCCTCCCCTCCTCTCCCCTTCTCTTCCTCTTCTTCCTTATTCTCCTCTTCCTGCTCCTTCTTCTCCTCCCCTCCTCTTCCTCCTTATCCTCCTCTTCCTCCTCCTCCTTCTCTCCTCCTCCCCTCCTCCTCCTTTCCTCTTTCTCCTCCTCCTCCTTTCCTCTTTCTCCTTATTCTCCCCTTCCTGTTCCTCCCCCTCCTCCCCTGCTCTTCCTCTTCCTCCTCCTCCTTCTCCTCCTCCTTCTCTTTGCTGGTGACTGTGGCTTACCTAGTGTGTGTTTTTTTTTTTTTTTGAGACCTAGTCCCACTCTGTTGCCTAGGTTGGAATGCAGTGACACAATCTTGGCTCACTGCAACCTCTGCCTCTGGGGTTCAAGTGATTCTCCTTCACCAGCCTCCCAAGTAGCTGGGACTACACGCCTGGCTAATTTTTGTACTTTTAGTAGAGAAGGGGTTTCACCATGTTGGGCCAGATTGGTCTTGAAGTCCTGACCTCAAGTGATCCACCCACCTTGGCCTCCCAAAGTGCTGGGATTACAGGCATGAGCCACTGTGCCCAGCTAGCACCTGCTGTCTTAATCCCATTCTCAGCAGTTATGTTGAGGACCATGGCTTTGCCCTCAAGGAAGAGGCTGTAAAGAAGGCAATGAGCACCAGCAGTCTTATGTGTGGTCTCCTGCAGAAGGAGGAAGATGCCCTTAAGGTTAACACATGACCTTTTAGGTGAACCCTAGACCCCTATGTGTAAGGACCCCCCCCCCATCCAAGACGGACTTCCACCCAGGAGACCAAGCTAAGTGTTCTGCCTTTACATGAGACTGCTTTCCACTTTATTCTCACCAGGGTGGGCTGCAAAATCTAGAAAACATACATGTGCATGTTCCCTTTGTGTTTTCAAAAGACATCTGGAGACATTTGCAGAATCTGTCAAACCAGATCTCATCAGATTTTTATTTATTTATTTTAAATTTGAGGGTCTCACTCTTATCACCTAGGCTGGAGTGCAGTGCCCCAGTCTCAGCTGACCGCAACCTCCACCTCTTAGGTTCAAGCAATTCTCCTGCCTCAACCTCCCAAATAGCTGAGATTACAGGCACGTGAGACCACACCCAGCTAATTTTCATATTTTTAGTACAGATGGGGTTTCACCATGTTGGCCAGGCCAGTCTTGAACTGCTGACCTCAAGTGATCTGCCCGCCTCGGCCTCCCAAAGTGCTGGGATTACAGGTGTGAGCGACTGTGCCCGGCCCAGATTTTTATTTGAGATGCTGAAATGAGTTGAGGCCCAAGTCTAGATTTCGTTTTCTCAGTTGCTGTTTAGCTTGCTTTTGTCTTATCGAATGGGGTGTGCTGGTAGATGGGATTTTGGAGAGGGGGTCTGGAGAGGCTGAGGGGTGGTTGGGTAGAGGCAGGGAGAGATCTAGCAGCTGCTGTAAGGAGAGGAATTGTGGGGCAAGAGCTTAATTAGGCTGCCCAATAGGTTCTGCTATGGACCCCGCCTGTCCGTCCTTGAAAATGTCAGCAACAATTTATCTCACTCATGACGCTTTTGCAGGTGGTTCTGTGTTTTGCGTTCATTTGCTGTCAAGACTTGACATTGGCCCCAAGCAAGCCCCGTTGTCTTCAAGTTACACCCAGACCAAATTAAAATTAGAAACTGGGTGAAAATCTAAAACTCTCTGCATGATGGGCTCCTTGAGTCTGCGTTCCTGCAAATTCCCATCAGCACCAGGTGCCCAAGAATAAGCCAGTCTAGAGGCTCCGACCTGTCGTGTCCCTCCCCTGCCCCAGCCTCATACACAATATTGTTTGTTTCTGACAGATTTCCAAAACTCAGAAAATCAAACACAGTGGCAGATGATAAGGCAGACAGATCAAGGGGGAAGAAACTGCCCAATTCCGAATGCAACAGTGTTGGACAAGGGCAGAAAAATCTCAGTGAGATCATGTAAACTGATGATGTAATAGACAGTGACTTTCTCTGCATCTGGTTTACTGACTCTGCCTATTGTGGCTCTTGCACCTCCCCCCTAGCTATAGGTTTCCCTGCAGGCTCTGCTACTCTGCAGGGTCCTCACTCTGGAGCCCACTGTTGTTTCCAGCTGTGGCTGTGCTAGCCGGTCCCAACATGGCAGTGTCAGAGGACCCTGAGGGATCAGCTGGATGCAAACCATCTTGATTTTGTTTTAACCTAAGGTGTACATAGTAGGTTACAACGGGACCAGTGTTACAGTGCTACCCCACAAGGCGTCTCCCACCAGTCTGGGCACAGTCCATTATTAGTCTGCAAACCCTATTCCATTCCTCCCCTCCAGGTCTACTCTGAATTCGCACGTTTCCCAAGCTACTTTCTTGTTTCTTTTTTTGTTTGAGATGGAGCCTCACTCTATTGCCCAGGCTGGAGTGCAGTGGCACCATCTTGGCTCACTGCAATCTCCACTTCCTGGGTTCAAGTGATTCTCCTGCCTCAGCCTCCTGAGTAGCTGGGATTACAAGCACCCACCACAGCGCCTGGCTAATTTTTTGCATTTTTGGTAGAGATGGAGTTTCACCATGTTGGCCAGGCTGGTCTCCAACTCCTGACCTTGTGATCCACCTGCCTTGTCTTTCCAAAGTGCTGGGATTACAGGCGTGAGCCACCACATCCAGCTTTTTTTTTTTTTTTTTTGAGGTGGAGTCTCTTTCTGGAGTGTAGTGACGAGATCTCAGCTCACTGTAACCTTCACCTCCCAGGTTCAAGTGATTCTCCTGCCTCAGCTCCCCCAAGTACCTGGGACTACAGGTGCCAGTGACCATGCCTAACTAACTTTTGTATTTCTAGTAGAGACAGGTTTCACCCATGTTGGTCAGGCTGGTCTTGTACTCCTAACCTCAGGTGATCTGCCCACCTCGGCCTCCCAAAGTGCCGGGATTATAGGCCTGAGCCACCATGCCCAGGCTCCCAATCTACTTTATAAAGCTTTTCCCCATCTGTGTGTATGCAGAGCGTTATATATTTGTGTGTATGCATTGGAAACAATACAGAATGTCACCATGGGGACAGCATGTTCTGTTTCTTACTTTCCCCCTCAGTATTGGTTTTTGAGATGAATCCACATGGATATTTGTAGATTTGGCTTGTTCCTTTTTAACTGCTGCATACTATTTGGTTGTGTGATACACCTCATTTTATTTTTCTAATCTCCTCTAAAGGGCCATTTAGGTCTCATAGTTCCTCACTGTTACAAATAGTGCTGCAACAAACATTCCCTGCACTTCCCATGTTCCCACGCGAGAGCGTCTCTAAGGCTCCGATACAGCATTGAAATTGTCGGGCCACAGGGAACTTGCACATTCATTCCCTAAATAACTCATCAGTGAATTGCTCTCTCAAAAGCCTGTTATGCTGGTGCCTTCAGCACCCAAGCCCAGAGCAGGAAAGCGAGCACTAGTTTTAGAAACTAAGTGTCTGGAGGCCAGGCATGGTGGCTCATGCCTGTAAGCACTCTGGGAGACCGAGGTAGGCGAATCACCTGAGGTCAGGAGTTCAAGACTAGCTAATATAGTGAAACTCCATCTCTACTAAAAATACAAAAAAAAAAAAAAAAGATTAGCAGGGCATGGTAGTAGGCACCTGTAATCCCTGCTACTCGGGAAGCTGAGGCAGGAGAATCGCTTGAACCTGGGAAGCAGAGGTTGCAGTGAACCAAGACTGTGCCATTGCAATCCAGCCTGGGTGACAGAGTGAAACTCCATCTCCAAAAAAAAAAAAAAGGAAGGAAGGAAGGAAGGAAGGAAGGAGGGAGGGAGGGAGGGAGGGAGGGAGGAAGGGAGGAAGGAAGGAAGGAAGGAAGGAAGGAAGGAAGGAAGGAAGGAAGGAAGGAAGGAAACAAACTAAGTGTCTTAAAATCTAACTTAGGGATCCCCTGGCCAGAACACTCCGCTGCCCGCTGCCTCTCCTCAGTCTCTCGCAGAGCCAGCAGGGTGGCTGCAGCCTCACTGAGCAGGAACCTTTGCCCTGGGATAGAAACTTCATCTCTCTCCTCCTCCATATTCACTCGCAGAGCCAGCAGGGTGGCTGCAGCCTCACTGAGCAGGAACCTTTGCCCTGGGATAGAAACTTCATCTCTCTCCTCCTCCATATTCAAGTGCAGTGGTGCCCACGACAACCCTCCCAGGAGGCAGAGGAGAAGAATGGGTCCTGTGAGCTGAAGTTGGCAAGGAAAGGCACCTGGTGCAACAACAGAAATAAGCCTTGATGCCCCCCACCCCCCATCCCACTATCACACACGCACATGACGAAAACTCCCTCCCGCTACAGCCCACCCTGCGGAGGTAGAATCTGCGCCATTGACCCAGACCTGAAAGTGTACTGTTCTTGACTCCTAAGAAAGGACCCCCTACTGCTGGGAGCCCAGGCAGCTGCTGAATAAAAGCCAAGACAGTCATCGTGGAGAGCAAGCCTCCAAGAAAGGGTCATTCTGTCTTTCCCTCCTTCTCCCTGATTCCAGACTTGGAGAAAACCTTCAGGCCTCTGCTGGCTTAAAACTTGTAGGGAAGAAATCCCTTCACTTATAAGGAGGCCTTTCCAGTTCTTTAACTCTAGCAGCTGGGACGCTCTTCCTGTTTGCTCTATTTCTCTCCTGCTGCACAGCAGCACGCTGAGAAAAATAACAATCAGAAGAGTAACAGGAATAGATATTTGCTGAGTGACTATTATGTGCCTGGAAGTGTTTTAAGTGCTTTTCACATGTTCCCTCCCTTCATCCTGATAGCAACATTAGGAGGGAGGGATTCTTAGAACCATTCCCATTTTACAGATAAGGAAACAGGCTTAGAGAGGCCTCACAGCTAATAAGTAAGTGGTAGAGCAAGTATTCAAACCCGCATCCCACTCATGTCCACACTCCTGCCTTAACTGCAAGAAGAGAAGAAGATGGGTAAAAATAAGACAGAAACCAGACACAGAGAAAGCAAGAGGCTGAGGCTCTGCCACTAGGTCCTGATGTAACCTCCGGGAATACACCAAAGCAAGCCCCTCTGTGTCTATACAGCGAGCCTGCTAGACTCACCGGTGCCCTGGAGCCTTTGCGGCTTGGCTAGGATCCTGTGGTTTTCCTAATCCCTGTGCCAGGTGCCCTGGCAGATAGAGAAGGTGAGGGAGGAGCTGAGTCAGCAGGATTCTCCAGGGCCCAGAGGCAACTGCCTCTGCCTGGGCAGGGCCTCCTGGGGCTATCAATGCCTTCCTCCTTTGTGACCGCCAAACTAGTATCCCAGTCAGATCTCCCCGGGCTGCTAGGGCTATCTATTCATATTGCAATTTGAATGCTTCTGGTCAGAATGACTAAAAGGCTGAATTTTACAAGGGTTTTGAAAGTGAATTGACTCCACTTATTAAAGATATACTAGATTACACACTGAGTGAAAGGACACTCTGGGGACTCCAGGCATCGCAGTCTTTCACGAAGATGGAAACATCCCTTTCTGAGCTGCTCCCAGTAAACCACAGTGGGAGACGTTGTACCAAGCAGGTGCCAATTAAATTACCAGCTGAAGGACACAGTCCATCAAGGAAACATCTTGGTCTAGAAGGACTGCTGGTGAATGAAGAGGCAGTTCCGGAAATCCCTTCTGGTTATTTTATGTAAATCAATTTCTAAAGGTAGGAAGGCAAAGGCAAAAAGAAGAGTTCCTGGGAAGGCTTGACCTTCAGTCATGCAATTTATAAGGGGGAGAGAGAGAGAGAGGTGTGAGAGGTAGAGAAAGTTATAGACTGGGAGGGGCACACAACTGCTGTTTGTTTTTGGGTTCAGAACACCTGGGAATTGAGTCCTAAGTGGGTGGGGGCTTCCTCTGTGCAGCCGGGGAAGCCAAATAGCTGGAAGGATTTCCTGGACTTGGAGCCTGGTGGAGGAGGAAGGCCCTTCCCAACCTGCTCAAGTGCGTGTGTGTGTGTGGGGGGGGGGGGGGTGTCAAAATCAGGGCATTTGGTGGCACAACTGGGGCTGAAAGAGGATCCAGGCTCCTAACGCAAGGCTCTCTCTTCCCACCATCCCATGGAGATGTAGGGAGCTGTCCCTGGCTTGTGTACATAAGTCTCTTCTCTCTCTTTTTGTCCCCACAAGAATCAATCCTTTCAACCCATCGCTGTCAAGAGAAGCAGCAGCATGGAGCGGGTACACAGACCCCAGTTGCTTGCAGAACTCATAGAAGGTCTGGGCAATGTGTATGCAACATTGGTGCTTCCCACTGTAAGTAACAGATACAGACTCAGTCTCTCCAAAGCAGAAAGGGGGTTTACTGGCAGGCTATCAGCATCTCAGAGAATCAGAAGAGGCTGCAGGGATAGGCTTAAAAAGCAGTTGGGGCCGGGCAGGTGGCTCACGCCTGTAATCCCAGCACTTTGGGACGCCAAGGTGGGCGGATCACTTAAGGTGAGGAGTTCGAGACTAGCCTGGCCAACACGGTGAAACCCCATCTGTACTTTAAAAATACAAAAATTAGCTGGGTGTGGTGGCGCACACCTGTAGTCCCAGCTACTCGGGAGGCTGAGGCAGGATAATCGCTTGATTATCCAGGCGGCAAAGGTTGCTGAGAGCAGAGATAGCACCATTGCACTCCAGCCCAGCCTGGACAACAGAGTGAGGCTCTGTCTCCAAAAAAAAGAAAAAGAAAAAGAAAAGCAGATGGGAACTAAGTCTGCTGGAACAGACCGAGAACTAGAAAGCGCAGCAGTCACCTTTTAGCAGAAGGACTTTAGTCTGACGGTCACTCTCTTCACTATAGAAACCAGCCCCTGAATGAATGGGTTCTAAAGAAACATCAGGCCAGGCATGGTGGCTCATACTTGTAATCAATCCCAGCACTCTGGAAGGCTGAGGCAGATCACCTGAGGTCGGGAGTTTGAGACCAGCCTGACCAACATGGTGAAACCCAATCTCTACTAAAAATACAAAAATTAGCTGGGCGTGGTGGCTTATGCCTGTAATCCTGGCTACTTGGGAGGCTGAGGCAGCATAATCACTTGAACCCGGAAGGCAGAGGTTGCAGTGAGCCAAGATCGCACCATTGTACTCCAGACTGGGCAACAAGAGCAAACTCTGTCTGAAAAAAGAAAAGAAAAAAAAAGGAAAGGAAAGAAAATAGAAAAGAAACATCAATTCTGAATCACTCATTTCAGCCAAACATGATTAGTCAAACCTGGGACGTGCATGCTCCAGCTTCCAGGGATGGGAGAGGAAGATTGAAGGATTCTGTCTCGGGAGGCAGGGCCCTATATCCATATAACCATATTCCAAGGGCATGGAGAGTGCAATAGACTTCTGAGGGTTGACAATTCTCATGAGGGATTGTATCATGAATTCGAAATTACTTAAACAGTAGGGGCTGTGTCATGACACCTACCCAGCAATCCCCCCAGAACTCATCCTTAGACCCCTGCCAAAGTTAAGGGTTCCAGAAACCTTCAGAAGGGTGCAGCTGCTTTTGTTTACAAGTGTGTGAGTGAGGCACTTTTCCAGGCCACCTGTGATGGGCACTCCCCCACCCCCACAATGAGGACGTGAGAGCATCCTCTGCAGGAAACTGCATAGAAGGGGCTTGGGGGCGGGGTCTCTTAGATCCATCACCACCCCCCCACCCCCACCCCCGTCCCCTTCAGGGAGGAAGCACTGCTAGTCCTCCCATAGAGCTTTTCTGTTGGGGCTGCCACAGGCTGTGTGCTTTTCAGTGTTTCAACATTGCAATATTTCATACTTGGGAAGTAAGAACAACCATGATTTTCAGAGTTCTATTTCTTGACATTCTATTTCAAGCTGTAGAAAGTAATACTTCACAAAAGCCTTCTTAGCCTAAGATGAAGTGAGGCTCCACTGGGGGAATTGGATTTCTGCTCCCTTCCACACACACAGAGGAAGAGTTATTGGACATTCCTAGGGTGGGCGGCACGAGGTTTTCTGTTTTGGTTTGTTTGGGGTTTTTTTCATGCATCAAAAGGGAGCATGGGCTAAAAATGCAAGAGGAAACAGTGATGTAGCCGAATGAGCACCAGACTGGGAATCAGGAGACCTTAGGTCTAGTCCAGTTTTGCTACTGATTTCCTGTGAGACCTGTTTCCACTCTGGGATTTTGCTCTCATTCACAGAAATAGAGTAGTAAATCCTTCTCTGTTTGGGGACACTGCAATGTACATGAACTATTCCAGAGAGGTGGTTTTTTAGGTTGTTGTTGTTGTTTGTTTGTTTGTTTGTTTTTTAAGAGGGAGTCTTGCTCTGTCACCCAGGCTGGAGTGCAGTGGCGCCATTTCGGCTCACTGCAACCTTCACCTCCTGGGTTCAAGCATTCTCCTGCCTCAGCCTCCCGAGGAACTGTGACTACAGGCATGCACCACCACACTCAGCTAATTTTTGTATTTTTAGTAGAGATGGGTTTCATTATGTTGGCCAGGCTGGTCTTGAACTCCTGACCTCATGATCCAACTGCCTTGGCCTCCCAGAGTGCTGGTATTACAGGTGTAAGCCACTGTGCCAGGCCTCTATGTGTGTGTCTTTATTGAGGAACGGGTCCACAGCATCGTCCAGGCTTTTAGAGGGGTCCTGACCCTTCAAAATAACAAGAACTCCAGTTTCAGTCAATTCCTTTGTTTGGATGGGAAACAGTTCCCCTAAGTCAGTGTGAGGAGCCTGGATCTTGTTTGTGCCTAAGGCTGTGAACAATTATCTGAGTTAATTAAGAGTTTTGGCGGCCAAGCCAGCAGCCCCATCCCCTCACGCCCAGGCGGCCTCTGTCACACACGCTGCAGGTCACAAGTGATGGATGCCGGTTCCAGGCCCCAGCCTGGAATGGGGAGTCCACTACATGCCCCTCCAGAGGCTAAACACAATCAACACAGACAGAAAGAGCCCAGGCCTCCAGGCCCTGCCCAGAGTGTCCTCACAAAGACCCAGACGCCTGGTTGGCCCCGCATCTGTTTCAAATCCCATGCCTGGGATTTCTTTTTGACATTAAAGTAAATGTTGGCGGGAGAGCCACCTACAAGGGTGACGAAGGCTGCTGGCTTCTCATTGGAGGGTGGGGAGGAGATTCTGCAGGTCTTTGTGGACTGCCAAGACTCCTTCATCACACTGAGCACATATAAAATCCATTACCAAGAGCTAATAAAGGCGAGGAGGCCCAGCAGAGGACGTGCCCGGCTTGCTGGGAGGGCGTGCACTCGGGCCAAGCATGGCAGGCTCTCCAGGCACAGCCACTGGCCCTCCATATCTGCCCCTCCTGCACACATCTCCCTCAGATTCCCATTGTTCTCGATTCAATCGTTTGGGCACCGATTCTGTTTCTCTTTGACTATAAAAGCCCATGACTGCAGACCTCTCTGCACATTTATTGTGCGGCTGGAATTTATGACAGATTAGATTTCAGAGGAGGGATTGATTAAATACAGGGCCCGGGACTCCCGGTAGACTCCCCCATTTACAAATGGAATAAAGATTAGAAAGCATGAGCAAGGACAATCTGAGATAAGACTTGCTTTCAAAGGGAGGGAGGCAGGACAGGATGGGGGAAGCTGCCCACTCCTACTCCAGAGCATCTTCCGGAAGCTGGACAAAATTCTTTGCCTGGTGGAGTAATGAGCTGCTGAGGCCACTCCTCACTGCCTCCAATACATTCAGTCTCCTCTGGCATAAGACACTCTCCTGGTCACCTGGGATGGGCTGAGACGACAGTGTGGAAGTCTCAGCTCTTATAAATCCCACCAGCACCTTTACTGTCTAATCACACTGTCACACCTATGTCCTCCTCTTTCAAGACTTCAGGCTTTGAAAGAGCATCAACTATCTTTCCAGGTCTAATTCAAATGCCACCTCCTCCATGAAGATCATCAAAACAACAACCCTCAGTAACAGTGAATCGCTCCTTTCAATGTGCAACCACAGGTCGCTAGCTCCCCTCTCCTCCCCCTTTTGTTTTTATTCTGCTTTGAGAAGGTCTGTGTCCAAACTCTCTTTGCATTTCCCTTTTATTTTATTTTTTTCACTATCTCTAGTAATGGGTATAAGCAACCTTTTTTTTTGTTTATTTCGGAGATAGAGTCTCACTCTGTCACCCAGGCTTGAGTGCAGTGGCAAGACCTCAGCTCACAAACTCCACCTCCCGTGTTCAAGCAATTCTCCTGTCTCAGCCTCCTGAGTAGCTGGGACTACAGGCATGCACCACTATGCCAGGCTAACTTCTGCATTTTTAGTAGAGAGACGGGGTTTCACCATGTTGACCAGGCTGGTCTCTAACTCCTGACCTCAAGTAATCTGGCTGCCTTGGCCTCCCAAAGTGCTGGGATGACAGGCATGAGCCACCGCCCCCTCTTTGCATTTCTGTAGCATGTAGCACACCTTAAATGGATGGTAGTGCAAATTCAAATGTGTCTTATGACCAGGCATGCTGATTTTTATATGTGCAGCAGCAGTTTGTGCCTATCCAGCGTGAACTCCTTCTGCTTCAGGTAACGGGGCCCCCATTTTACTCGGGGGAGCTGCCTGCCCCATGATCAATCAGTCCCTGTAGCTGAGATGAAGCTGATCCGTCCCCTTTTCTGGGGGTGGACATATGACTCCCATCTGACCAATCATAGCATAGGGATTTGATGGGAGATGGGCTTGTTACTCAAGTTGGGCCAATCAGAGGCAGGCAGCAGTAATCCAAGGGCATTGGCAGGCCCTCTTGGGGATCACGGGCTTCTTTTCTGCTGTGATTGCTAAATAGAAGAAACATCAGGCTGAGGCTGCTGGGCCCATTTTGCCACCATGTGGGGAGAGGCTGCCTAAGAATGATGCCTTTGGGAGGCAGGGGAGGAAGCTAGACAGAAGAGCTGGGGATGCTGGCTTTGCTGGAGGCTGGCCTGGGTGCAGCAGAAAGTCATCTGGGGAACAGCACTGCATGGGCACAGCTGGTCCAGGGAGAACCCAGGCTAGGGCTGGTACTGGTATGCCCAATGCACAGTCACCTGGCACAGGCGGCTGAGGCCACAGCACAGCATCTGGCTGCCGCCTGACTTGTGGCTTCAGAGCAGAGCCCCAGCTCCTGGCAGGAGACTCTAAGAGTAGGGCAGTCTGGCCAGCGGCAGGCTGGATGCCAGGGCCCAGGGAGCAGCACTGCAGTATGCTGAGAAGAATATAAAATCCGTAATGAGACCTGGTGACAACCATTTTCAAGATGGGAAAACCTGCACTTTGCTTGGTTTCTGTTTCATCTGTAAAATGGGATGATACTCTGTGTTTCTTTCTTTCTTTTTTTTTTTTTTTGAGATGGAGTTTCGCTCTTGTTGCCCAGGCTGGAGTGCAATGGCGCAATCTCAGCTCACCACAACCTCTGCCTTCTGGGTTCAAGCGATTCTCCTGCCTCAGCCTCCCGAGTAGCTAGGATTACAGGCATGCGCCACCACACCCGGCTAATTTTGTATTTTTTTAGTAGAGACGGGGTTTCTCCATGTTGGTCAGGCTGGTCTCAAACTCCTGATCTCAGGTGATCCTCCCTTCTCGGCCTCCTAAAGTGCTGGGATTATAGGCATGAGCCACCACGCCTGGCTGATACTCTGTATTTCAATGCTAGTGTGATTCAGACAAGGTGATGTAAGTAAAGCACCGAGGACATAGCACTCGAGCAGTGGGGTGATTGTTACTCTGTGGGCAGGATTCTGGGCAGGGCCTAGCCCCAACAGGAGTGTAGGGGCTCAGAAAAGCAGACTATGATGGAGTAGATGGAAACTGAGGCCGCAGCTCAGCTCTGACCTGACTGTGCCAGGCCGTGACGCATGCCTGTAATCCCAGCTACTCAGGAGGCTGAGGCAGGAGAATCGCTTGAACCTGGGAGGCGGACATTGCAGTGAGCTAAGATTGCGCCACTGCACTCCACACTCCAGCCTGGGTGACAGAGTGAGACTCCATCTCAAAAAAAAAAAAAAGGAGTGAAGCAGGACATCTCAGTCGTCTTTATACACCCAGAACTAAGCACCAAACCTGACAAAGAGTGGGACCACTGAACTTTTAAAAATGAAGACTGCCCTTATATCTGACATCTGCTAAGATTGTGTAGGTCCTCTAAGAATCATCTACTTGGGAGAAAGGTCAAACTGTGTGGCTGAATGGAAGGGCTACTAGACTTCAAGTCAAAAGATCCAGGTCGAGTTCTGGCTCTGTCCCCTATGCCTGCATGACACAGAGCAAGCCCCTTCATTTCTACAAGCCTCAGCTTCTTCATCTGTAAAATGGGGCTAATACTTCAACTGGCCTGTTAGGATGTGGTTGTTTAGAAAGTTCTGGTGGCACTGGAAGCCCTAGAGCAAGGGCGTCCATCTGAGGCAGCCCAAGAGGACCAGTTGGAGCAGGGAGCCAGATGTCGGGCTCAGGGCAGCCAAAGGCAAGGCCGGGAAAAGTACTGTCAAGTGTCCAGTGTGACAGGCGAGGCGAGGAGAGACACAGGATTGTGAGCACGAGAGGGCAAAATGGGTGGAAGAAGGCCAGGGACACACTTCGGAACCAACCCCATGTGGACGATAAGCTGAAAAGTTCCCTCTTAGGACATTCTCAATGCAGTCTAATAGGTAACATTTATTGAGCATTTACAGTCTGCCCACTGCTATTCTAAGTGGTTTCATGGGTAGTTCCCTTCATCCTCACAGAAACCTTGGGTGGGTGCTACTTTTTTAAATTCTCATTTCACATATTAGGAAACCAAGACACAAAACTCACACAGGAGTTTAACTTGTGGCTCGAATTCTTAATGAGCCAAATCACTGTTGGAACACAAAACAGAGTGGTTATCGTGACCTAAAGAAAGAATATGTTTAAATGCATTTTATGCAAAGTGCCAGTTAATACGTGAGATGTTGTTCAATTCAAAGCATTCAGGGAATTTCTTTTGACCTCTGGTAACTCTCCAGAAGCAGCATATTGGATAATCATGGTCAAGAAAAGCCACATCTCTTACTGAGCCTGGCCCTGGAGATGGCACTCTCCCCTGGGAGGTCTTTGGGGCCACACAGGGCAGTGGCTGCACAAATTTGGTGACCAGTTTGATGTCCACGGCTCTCTGGACTCCCTGCTGCCCACGTTTGCTCAAGGAATCAATGTCTGCTGAGGGCTTCCTCAGTCAAATTCAGCTCAGGCTTAGGGAACACTGGGGCTGTAGGGCAGATGGCAGAGCCCACATGTCTGGGATCTGAATGCTCCTGCCCCTCTTGATCACAGCATTTCAGAGCTGGAAGCCTCCCTGGAATTCTCCCGAGGCCACATGAGTTGCCAGGCATGGATAGAGCTATCTCGTTGCACTGAGGGACTCCCTCTGGCAGTTGGCAGGAATGCGCTGTGCTGTGAGCTTCCGGACATAGGCATGGTAACCTGCTGCAAAGCTCTGCAGCCCAGGAGTAGGAGGCCTTAGGCTGACCTCGCCAAGACCCACAGTGAAGACAGAGGAACGATGTGTGGGTGGGAGATTCTGGGGAGCCAAGCAGAGCAGAAGGGAAATGCATGACTAAGTTCAGGGAGGGAGGCAGCAAGGAAGGTGGGGGTGGAGGAGGCCACAGAGCAACGCCAGATCAGGAGAGATCCCAAGTGGAGAGGGTAAAAGGGGATGGGGTGAAGGGCTGCAATGAAGGCAAAGGGCCAGCAGTGACCAGAGGGCATTACAGAGATGAGGATGTGGAGGGGGACAGGGTCTCAGCTGAGATAGTGTAAGGGTGCTTTTTGATGTAAAGATGCTCCAGAAACAACTGGGGAAGATCTTTGAAGGTTCTCCACAAAGCAATTTGAGGTGTTGGAATGAGTGGAGGGAAGGATAAGACCATTAGACCCAGAGTGTCATGGGGAATGAATGACACCATCAGGAAGAGCAAGGACAGCATATGCGAGTGACTTGGACTCCCTAAGGGGAGTAGCCACCTGTGACGAGGTGGGGGACTGGAAGGCAGCCTCAGTGGTGGGAATGGATGGACCTAACTCCAGGCCACAGGCAGAAGTCCAGTTGGATGGATGGAAAGTGAGCCAGGGAAAATAGTAAAAGGCAGCAGGTCTGGTTCCCGAAAAGGATTTCCAGGTACGTGAGGACAAGAACAGCCAAGGGGACTCTAGGGAGAGCAGCAGATAAAGGATAAAGGGGTCATCTGGGAAGGCAGGCGCAGGCTTGGGGAGAAGAATGGGGAGAGTGGAGCAAGGCCCTGGGTAGGCTGGCAAGAAGGGAACCCAGCACTGGAGCTGAACCAGGAGGGGAGCCTTGATTCCAGAAGCCAGCTGTGCACTCCAGGTCAGGAAATGACATTGCTGGATCTGGGTTCCCTATCTTACTGAGGACTGACAGGAAGTACACAGGTATCAGGTGGAAGACCCTTGAATCCAGGCCCACATTACTGGGCTCAGTCAACAAGCCAGCCTTGAAACAGATCTGAGATCTCAGCTCCTGAACTAATGGGGCTGAATGGGGAAAGGCCACTGCTTTCTGCTGCTCTTCAAGAGCCCAGAGACCCAGGAGCCCTTTCACAGGCTGGCGCCTCCCAAAGGGCTCTTCTGTGGTGATAACGAGCCCATGGTGATACAGACACCCCTGATTTACAGGTTTTGCAGGGAATTCTCATGACTGTCTCATGTTTCCAAAACAAAGAGAGCACCTCTCAGAAACACAAAAGCATGATGGAAACCTACACTGTGCCACAGAGAGCACAGGAGACTTTCTGACCCTTCCCCTTCCCCTTGCTGTTGGCCCTGGGCTTCCCTCAGACACTTCCTCCTGCCTTTCAGAACCACAAGCCACAGTGCCGTTCATGCCTCCACCTCCCCCAACACACACACACACACACACACACACACAAACACACACACAGAGCCCACCTTCAGGAAAGCAGGAATTGTGAGCCCAGGGAGGAAATGGAGAGAGAAAAGTCCTCCTCTCCTCACTCTCTCTCCTCCAAACCCCAGCACAAACAGGCAGAGGGAGAAAGGACCGCAGTGCTCAAATAGTAAGAGAACATGAGAGCAAAGGGGTGTCCAATCACATCCTTCTGTTGTTTTCTCCAGTCCCTGGGCCACCCCAACCCAATCCCCAGGAGCACCCTGGCCAAGGCTCACTCAAGGTCAGGAGCAGCATGAGGCTGAGGTACATCCCCTGCTCTAGGAAGAGGAAGCAAGTTCTTGCCATCTGAGCTGGAATTGCAATGGCAACAATACCTCCAAGATCGGATTACAGTTCTCAGATGGCATTCTATCTCGGGGTCACAAAAGGCCAACATAGGTTTCTGTGGACTGAGATGTGACATACCCCCTGTAGGAAGTCAATCAGTCTGCTTTTTACCTTTCATTAATTCAGAAGAATTTATTGAGTGCCAACGACCAGCTGGGCAGAGTCCCTGCCCTCAAGGAGCTACACAGACTAGAGGTAAGCACAGAAATAGACAGAAATCCCGTGTGACCAAGCTGTGTCGGTGGAGAGCTCGGAGTGCATTTTAATGTTTGTACATTGGGGACGGCTTATGCAGCACAAAAACACTAAACTCATGCATGTTTCTGCTTCTGAAAATAGTACACGAATAGGTCGTGAGAAAGCTGGAGGGAATTACACAATGACTTACGGTCAGTTAGCCCTTGTTCATGAAGAACAAAAATTCTAGATGTCTGAGCTGGCTGCAAGGCAATAAACAGGAACTTTTATAGTCTAAGGATTTAGCTTCCATTTCCAAATGAAAATGTTTATTTCTTGCAGTATATTTTTGTGTCTTTGGAGAATGCCTTTGGCTGCGGATGTTTGCCGTAAGCCAGGGATATAAAGTTGACACCTGAACACTGGGGCTGGTTTACGCCCCACCCACGTGAGTCAGAGAAGAGTAGATCCACCTGGTGGGAGGAACAGGAGAGAGAGTGGGAAAAGCCTGGGCTGGCCTTTGAAGTGACAGACAGGCTGAAGCAGGAAGTGTGAGGAAAGGGACTGCTCCAGAGGGTGATGTCCAGCACACGCTGAGTGGGGATAAGGAAAGGCAGGAAGATGCACTCAGGTAAACTCTCAAAGTTGCTGCAATTATCATCATGCGAATAAGCGAAGCCACAATCATGGCATCACAAAATACAAGTTTGACCAAATTATCTCCTTCTGTGCCTCACTTTACTCATCTATAAAACGGGAACAATGATGCTATCCATCTCACAGAGATGAGTGAGGATTAAATAAGTGACTACATGGTGAGCACGGTGAGCAATGCTCTAGTATGTGCTCAGTACATGTTGGCCTTTATTGTCATTTATTTCCTTCTCAGGGGAACGGGGTGGCAAATAATCCACTATACTCATATCATATATAAAAGTATTCTCAGTGGTTTCTGTAAATCGCATTTCACTCTACCTGTGGGGAAAAAAAGGAGATGTAAATTATTTCAAATAGAGAGACACATACTTTAAAATATTGAGTTTATTTTTAAAAATCAGCACAGTACAAACTGCCACACAAATTACTTTACACTAGCAACGACAGGTGCTATTAATTCAAGTATACACATTTCACTCCCCAGATTAAAGACCTCGTAATTTACCTTGAAGCTCTTTACATTCTGAAGTTATAAAAATTAAGCAGGAAAACATTAACATTAAATGAAAATCAATTTTGCACAAATAAATGTGATCAAGCAGCTTAAATCACCTGAATTTCTTGTACGTCAGAGAAAAATCCCAGGTGACAACACTACCGGTTCTAAAAAGAGTTCCATCATTCCCTGGGGAAGCCTCAGGCTAAGAATTGAGGGAAAGCCTTTCCGGGCAGTGGCCTGAGTTTCACACACATTCCTTTTTCTGAATTCAGTTTCTGAAAACACAGGCTTTTCGCTTGACAAACATGATTTGTAAGATGTTGGAGGACTAGGCTATATAGGTTCTTAAGTTTCTTCCTTTCTCTGGGGAGACAAGGAGGTCTTCACGCCATCCATCTGTTCTCCACTCCCACTCGGGCTTCCTTTGTGGTATAAAATGGAGATACTTCTGACCTCATTGGAGACAGGGCGAGCGCTGTACCTTCGCCCAGGCACAGCAGAAGGCCTGGTCCTCTCCCGATGTCCTCAAACTTCCTCTGGTTTTAGAGAAATTTTTTACACCAGATTGTGTCAACACACAGCAATAAAATATGCTGAGGAACTAAAAATGTGAAAAATCACCTACGAGTGGAACATTAAGGAAATGTGTGTCTATTAGTGTGCACTGATGACGAGTAGACTCCTGTTTGTAATCAGCTGCAGCAGAGCAGAGGTTTGGACGCAGAGCCAAACTGTGCTCTCCCTGAGTCTACAGTCTAATAGGGACAGAGGTCCCGACAGAAAATCGTCAAATATGCAAAACAGGAGCCCAGTGATGGGAGCAGCTAGGAGCTGTTGGCATCTATGCCACCGAGAGTTCAACAGCACACTGAATCCCTATGTGAAATATGAGTATCAATTATGTTTCAAAACATTTTCATCACGAAACTGAGCCAGAGGAATGAAGATCATATTTCAACAGGAAAAGTCTACATTCTGAAAATATCATCATCATCAAGTGGTGTTTCTGGGCACTGGTAAGTGTAATAAATACATTGCATCGTACATTTCTAGAACCATTGCCATGACAAAAGAAATGCAAAGTGAGGATGGCCCCCCCGCCGGCACTGCCTTCCTCTCAGTGGGCAGCACCTTCTGGGTGGACAGCTGAGGATAAACACTTCCTGTGGGCCAAAACAAAGGGTGGTGCCATCCCTTCTCCAGTGTGACACAGAGGGCCTTGCCTCAAAGAGCCTTTATGTAGCAGCCTCTAAGAATTCTGAGGTGAACACAGCTTCTGCATAATCTTCACACATATCCTGAAGTTCAGCAGCCACGGCACCCAGAGCTTCATCTACCAGCTCTTCTGAAAAGCTGGAAGACAAACAACATGACTAAAGGTATGTACAAGGCTGGGCACAGTGGCTCAAGCCTGTAGTCCCAGCACTTTGGGAGGCCAAGGCAGGTGGATCACCTGAGGTCAGGAGTTTGACACCAGCCTGGCCAACATGGTCAAACCCTGTCTCTACTAAAAATATGTAAAATTAGCTTGGCGTGGTGGCAGGCATGCCTGTAATCCCAGTTACTTGGGAGACTAAGGCAGAACTGCTTGAACCCAGGAGGCGGAGGTTGCAGTGAGCCAAGATCATGCCATTGCACTCCAGCCTGGGCGACAGAGCGAGATTCCATCTCAAAATAAATAAAATAAAATAAAATAAAGGTATGTACAGCCATATATGGGAGCCATTCTTTTACTCAGCTGTGGAAATTAACACGTCAATTCTGAAATCTAAATGGAAACAGAGAAGGCCAAAAATAGCCAAGATACTTTTAAAGAAGGAAAACAAGGTGTAAGGTCCTGCTCTCCTGAACAGAAGGATGGTGGCGCTCAGATCCCAAAGCCCTGCTAGAGGGATAAGCTTTAAACATACACAGGATGGACTTCATCCTCAATATGTCTGAAACCAGAGATGACCAGAAACCAACCAGCTGACACCTAGTCCCACCTCTAACAGCTGCTTGACTGACTAACGGAGGAAAGGGGTGTGTCTTCTCTGCAGAAGCCCAGGTGCTCTACACACACACACACACACACACACACACACACACACACACACACACAAACCCCTTTATTTTCTGAACTGTTTGAGAGCAGGGTGCAGGCTTCATATCTCCCAAATAGCCCTACACACAAGGACATTCTCTTAAATAACCACGTTACAATTATAACAATTATAAAATTAACAATGATACAAAACTATTATCTAGTCTTGTCTACAGGCCTTATTCAAATTTTGCCAACCATCCAATGTCCTTCAAAAGAAAATTTTTTCTAGTCCAAGATTCTAGTCGAGGATTCTATGTCACATTTAGTTGTCATATCTTCGTCTACTTTAATCTGAAATAGTTCTTCAGTCTTTCTTTGCCTCTCATGACCATAACATTTTTTAAAGAGTAAAGGCCTTTTTTGGGAGGAGAATGTCCCTCAATTTGGGTTTTTTCTTTAAGATCAGATTCAGGCCATCTGAAAGGAACGTCCCAGAAGGATACTGTTTCCCTTCAGTGCACCGTGATATCTATTTACTATCCTTTAATGATGACAGTTAATTTTGCATCCCTGGGTTATGGTGATGTCTGCCAGGTTTCTCCCTTGGATTACTGTTTTTGCTTTTGTAATTAATAGGTATAGTGGAGGGAGATACTTTGAGACTACGTAAATTCCTGCTTCTCATCAAACTTGCCTAAATCAATTATTACAGGGTTGCCAAACACTGATTTTATAATTCCATCATTCCTTCTTCAATTAATAGCTGGCATTCTACTGTAATGAAGAGCTTTCCTTTTTCCTTTACTTACGGATTCATTCATATCAGTTTGGTCTTCTAGATTCTTATTTTATTGTGTAGTTTGTAATCCACTACTATTATTACTTATTTGGAAGCTTGAAAATGTCCTGGCTTTGGCCAGAAGGCACCTCTTCAAGCTGGCTCCTGTAGCATGTCCCAATCATTTTTTGAGCACTTCCTTTCTAGCACAGTATGTTTAAGGCTTATCTTACATTTTTCCAGCCCCAGCCAGTCTTGTAATCACCTCTTCTTCCAAGAAGCCCTAGTACCTTTTCAAGGAGAACAGTATTTAGAAACCAAGATGTGGGTAACAGGTGTGCTGATTGCTACTGGCGCCTCTGCTTCTGGGCCTTCTCAGCAGACAAACTAAGAAAGACCCTGTATCTATTTCTACATCTATTAAAAACCATACATTCATCCTAGCCTTCCCCTAGAAACCCTGCTGCCATTATTCACAATGTACTTATTTGACCAGTGGTAAAATATAGAGAAAGTAGTTTTAGAACTGTTAACCCATGCCACTGTGTAAAAGAAACCTACGAACTAGAATCGTTATGTGTTTACAGTTCTTTTTGTCTTTAGCCAGAGAGGTATAGAATCAAAAAGTGACTTAGGCTTCATCTCGTTAGTGTGATATTATTTATCTGAAATACAATTAGATTCATGTTTCCTTTTATATTCAATTTAAGGGTCCCCCACCAATTCTTGTTGAGTAGAGGGGATGTATAAGAAACGTTCACATGATTTCAAAAGTCAGAGTTACACAAAAAAGGTAAATAAATGCAAGTACGTTTCATTCCCCTCTCTTATCCCTTCTACCCCATTACCACCCAGTTGTTTTGTTCATTTGCGAATCTGACAATCTTTTGTCTTTTAACTGGCATGTAAGGTCCTTTTTCATTTAATGTTATTCTGATACTTTTGAATTTATGCTTCTACCATAATAGGTATTTTCTGTATTTGTCTCTTTGTTCTCTCTTCTTTCTTGCTTTCCTTTAGATTTTGTGATTTTTAAACTACATCTGTTCTTCTCTATTGACGTGGACATTACATGCACTTGTATTATTCTTTGAGTGGCCACCCTAGGTCACAACAAGTATCTACGATTGACAACTAACTTTAATTGATATCCTTACTTTTTTCCTATACAATGCAATGATCTTAGAATGCTAACTCTATTTATCCCCTTCCTGACGTATATTCTTACATGCTATTGTTAATGTATATTTTAAACGTGGGAGTACACATACACATGCATTCATAAAACATCAGGTTTTTTTGTTTTTTTTTTTTTTAAAGACAGGGTTTCACCATGTTGGTCAGGCTGGTCTTGAACTCCCGACCTCAGGTGATCCGCCCGCTTTGGCCTCCAAAGTGTTTGGATTACAGGCGTGAGCCACCACACCCGGCCCCATAAAACATCAGTATTATTGCTTCATACATACTATATTTACTTTAACCTACATATTTACCTATTTTTAAAATTCATGCCTTCCTATATTTCTGACCTTCCGTCTGTGACTGATTTTAACATTTCCCACAGTGGTGGTCTAGTGGTAACTCAGCTTTGTTAGGAAACTCTTTTCTCACCTTGCCTTCTGATATATCCTCACTGGGCTTAGAACTCCACATTAGTAGTTCTTTTCTTTTGGAATTTTAAAAGATACGCCAAGTCTTCCAGCTTCCACTGTTTTTGTTTATATTGTTTTTTCTTCCTCTAGCTAATTTTAAGATTTTCTCTGTCTGCAATTTTTCAGTAATATGAAGACATGAATAAGTATGGATTTCTTTATATTTTTCTTACTTGGGGTTTTTGGAGCTTCTTGAATCTATGGTTTGATGTCTTTTGCTACTCGGGGGAAGTGATGGCCATTATCTCTTGGGATGTTGTTTCCGACTCATTTTCTCTTTCTCCTGTCCTGAGATTCCAACAACATGTTAGACCTTCTAACCTCCTCTATGTCCCTTTCCCTCTCTTCTTCACTTTTAATCTCTGGGAATCCCCTGGATATTTTCTTCTATCCTATGTTCCAAGTCTCTAATTTTTAATTCTGTTGTGTCTAATTTGCTATTAAGCCCATGTAATAAATTCCTCATTTCAGAAAAGTTATCTTTCATTCTAGAATGTCCACTTGGATTTTGTTTAGTTCCCAGATCTATGCTGAAGTTCTAATTCGTGTCTTTCATTTCTATGAATGCACTAGGCACAGTTATTTTAAAGTCTGTGTCTGGTGGCTCTATATTTGAATCTGCTGTAGGTCTGTTCTTGTTATTTATTGTCTTGTTTCTCTGTTGCCTGGTTATTTTTCACCATATGCCAGACATTGTATTTGACAATTGTAGAAATAAATTGAGTCCTAAGATGATGTTATTTTCCTCCAGAGAAAATTTATGTTTCCTAATGCTTGGTGCCTGTGGGGCAGTAACAATCTAGAATCACCTCAATCCAATCTGAGATAATTTGGAGCTGAGTGGAGTCCATGAGAGGGCCTATTCCAGGTCACCTGTACTTCCAGAGTGCAATCTTTTAGGGTCCCAATTAAAAGTGAGGAAAGTTCACCAGGACAACTCCTCCATTTTGGCAACCCATGGATTCCAACCTC
The DNA here is from genome assembly GCF_049354715.1 of Callithrix jacchus. Taxonomy (NCBI): domain Eukaryota; kingdom Metazoa; phylum Chordata; class Mammalia; order Primates; family Cebidae; genus Callithrix; species Callithrix jacchus. Next base: position 108,139,714 of record NC_133506.1, read on the forward strand.
TGTCCTCTGATCTGAAAAGACTGTCAGAAGTGCTGCTCATCTCTCTCCAAACTGGATATCCAGTGCTCAACAAAGGGCTAACCTCCCCAGGGCTCTGTCTTCTCCAGGATTCTGGCCCAATTATTCTTCATTACCTAGTTCACTTCTTGATGCCTTCAAGAATATAGGTTTTATTTTTAATACAGCTTTTCTATTAACAGTTATCCTCAGTGGGAGAGGTGGTCCAAATTACCAAGTGCGTCATCACTAGGAGCAAAAGTGATTACCTCGTTTTTATATTTGCTTCATTTTCTATATTCCTATCACTAATTTATACCCAAACTGCGAGAGAAATGCAAGGGTACTTCCACTACCTTCCAACATATTAGGTACTGTATCTTTTTTTCTTCTTCCTTTTTAATCTTCCCTGTTCTGCTTTTCCCCTTGTGGAACCATCCACCCCCTAAAGTGCTCTAATCTGGACTAGTTCTTCTCTATGCTTACTGAAAAATCTTGTCCTAGAAAGGCTTTTGCCATTCTTCTGGAAGTTCCAGGGTAGAGTCTAAGTTTCCTAAAATCCAATTATTCTTCTTTCTTAATGTATATCTTGCACTGGTAATTTAGATCCTCCAGAAGCATGGGAACTAAATTTTTAAACACTTTGCCTACCTGAAAATGTGTTTTTGTTTTTTTAGAGATGCGGTCTTGCTCCACTGCCCAGGCTAGAGTGCAGTGGTGCCAACTCGGCTCACTGCAGCCTTGACCTCCTGGGCTCAAGCAATCCTTCCACCTCAGCCTCCTGAGTAACTGGGACTACAGGCATGTACCACCATGCCCAGCTAATATTTTATTTTTTTGTAGAGGCCAAGTCTCACTATGTTGTTTGGGCTGGCATCAAACTCCTGGGCTCAAGCAATCCTCCCACCTCAGCCTCTCAAAGTGCTGGGATTAGATAGGAACCACCATACCTAGCCCTAAAAAATGTTTCTATTCTATCTGTCCTTATCTTTAATTGACAATTTATCTGAGCACATAATTCTAGGTTACATTTTGGAAGTAGGCTCTAATATCTTCTAGTTTCTGGTGTTGCTACTAAAAACAACATGCCATTCTCATTCCTGATTATTTAAATGTGTACAGTCATTTTTCTTTTCCTTATACTGAGATGCTCAAATTTTCATAATGATGTGTCATGGTGTGTTCTGTTCTATTCATATATTCCTTCACTCACTCATTCACTTCTAAGTGGACAGCTGATGAACCCTTTCAATCCAAAGACTAACAGCCTTCTGGGAAATTTTCTTATAGCATTTCTCTGATAATTTCCCATTGCTCCTATTTCCCTTTTTCCACATTCTTGAACTACAGTGATTCAAGATGTTGAATCTCCTACAACAGGCCTCTAATTTAAAAAAATATTTTCTTCCTTATTATCTAGCTTCTCGTCTTTTTATTCTACTGCCTGAGACATTTGACTTTTTTCTTTGGATCCTTCTAGTGAGTTTACCTGAACCATCATGTTTTTAATATCTATGAACTTCCTTTTCATTCCCTTAAAGTTCCTTTTTTATAGTATCCTGTTCTTGTTTCATGACAAAACAATTTCACTTAGCTCTCTGAGAATATTAATTCTAGTCTGTTTTTAAAGTCTTATTCTGCTCACTGTATTGTCTCTGCTTTGCTTCCACAGAGTGCTTATCTATTATAATAGCCTATGTATCCTTCATGGATTTTATCAAATGTCTGGTCATTTCAGCTGTCTGCTCATTTTCAAGAACATGAATTTCAACCAAGCCTCCTATTTCCTGGCTCACCTGTTGATACTGTTCATATATTTGTTACTGCTCAAATCTCATGATGAACTGCAATCCCCAGTGCTGGAGGTGGGCCTGGTGGAAAGTGTTTAGATCATGTAATAGGATCCCTCATGGCTTAGTGCTGTCTTCACAACAGTGACTTCTCATGAGATCTGGTCATTTGAAAGTGTGTGGTATCCTCTCCCACCCCTTGCTTACTCCTTCTTTTGCTATGTGATGTAACTGGTCCCCACTTTGCCTTCTGCCATGATTTTATGTTTCCTGAGGTGTCCCTAGAAGCCAAGCATATGCCAGCACCATGTTTCCTGTAAAGCCTGCAGAACTGTGAGCGAATGAAACCTTTTTTCATTATAAATTACCCAGTCTTGAGTATTTATAGCAATGCAAGAGTGGCCCAAGACATCTATATCCATGCATTCACAAGCATCTGACGCTTCTAATTCCTGAGTCTTAACCAATGTTCTTTACAAATAAACTTGGTTCTTGCCTTCATCCTCATTAGGCATTTAGCTTTCCCTAGCCTGCTAAGTCATTTACCATTTGTCTAACTGCTTTATGGCTTCCAATGGTCTTTCTTGTTTGCTGTCATTTATGGTTTCATGTCTTTTATTCATTCTTTTAGTGATATATAGTGGGATAGAGATATAGGAAGTAAAGATAAATATATACATTCATCTGTCCTTTTCAACCAGAATTCACTTGATTGTTTTTCAAACCAGGAATTCTTAAGAGTCTGGTTTCAATAAAAGCACTGTCACTTTAAGCCTTTCCTTTCACAATCACTCTTTGATTTGCATTCAGTTTATATCACCTGCTCATACTAATCGCTGGAACAGTGCTTTTCTTCAGGTATAAAGAGAAATAAAGACATTAAAAGAAAAGAAAAACCTCAGTTTTCTCTTTACCCAAGAGGCTATTAAATGAAGTCAACTGTCTTTGGATGCTTTTTAAAGATCTGATCAATATAACTCTCATCCTTGAGATATGATAATAATCAAATCATAAATTTAAAAAAAAAAAAGAGATAGTGGTTCATGCCTGTAATCCCAGCACTTTGGGAGGCTGAGCCACATGGATCACTTGAGGTCAGGAGTTCAAGACCAGCCTGGCCAACGTGGCAAAACTCTGACTCTACTAAAAATACAAAAATACTTGGGAGGCTGAGGCAGGAGAATTGCTTGAACCCAGGAGGCGGAGGTTGCAGTGAGGTGAGATCGTGCCACTGCATTCCAGCCTGGGCGACAAAGTGAGACTCCATCTAAAATAAAATAGTAAAAAAAAGAGATTAAAAACAAAACAGAGCTAAAATGTTCACATGCACTATCACTTGAGGTCAAAGGCCAGTTGAGGAAAATACTGTAAAACTCCAGGCATATTTTAATAGCTCTGTCCTTTATATTTTAGCCTGTTATAGGCTGGCAGGTTTTCCCTACACCTACCTAACAACTATGAACAAAACATATCATTTGATCAGGTGGTAAGAACACACAAGGAACAGTCTACCTTCCTTGGCTTGCTTTTGGATTTCCCAATATGCTGGTTAACCTCACCACGCCAGATAGGTTACAGAAAAACAAGTACATATGCTACAGGACCGTGTTAACAAAAGGAAGCAAGCTGCATTTACTTCTCTTCTCCCAGATAATCCTTCAGAATACATGTGAAGACAAATGTTATCTCTACCAGCACAAGGCATCTTATATACCTTGAAGGGACTATTATATATACCAAAGAGAAATCTCAAGACTTCAGGGTCAAACTGAGGGCTTAAACACAAGTGATTATCCCTGATCCCACCCCAAATCCTGCTTAAATACAAGAAAATAGATAAACAAACACATACATCTACAAAAAGAGATACAAGTGGATGAGAAATGTCCAAGATTTTCAGAAGATACAGGCATACAGAAGAATCATAACTGACTTAGCAGCACAGAGGAAGCTGAAACCTAAGCATCTGTAAGGGGAGGTGGGAGAGATGACAGGCAAAAACAAGCTGATTTGTCCCTTTAAAACACCAGAAAGGCTCAGGAAGTGAGAGTACTGAGAATCATGAAGGTAAAGTGCAGTATGGGGTAGAAAATGAGGAAACTGGTTGAAGCTTTGTAGAGCAAGCAGTAAGACTGACAGACTCCACCCCTATTCTGGCAGCTAAATGACAATCCCTTTGCCACCCCCACAAAAGAAGGAAGGTATACTCTTTGGAAAAAAATAAACCAGTAATTTTAAATTCAGCAAAGTCATCAATCAAGTATGAAGGGAGATACTTTCACACTTATAAGTTTCAAGAAATTTCCTCCAATATACAAAGCAGGACAGGCTCCATCAAAATAAGAGAGTAAACCAAGAAAGCGGAAGACAAGGATATCAGAAAATAAAGAATCTAATTCAGGGAGACAGAGCCCAACATGAAGGGTGATGAGAAAGGGAAGCCCCAGGATGCAAGCCATCCAGCAGATCTGGAGAGCAGCGCGGACTTGGGTAGGAGGAAAAGGGGTACCTCAGGACAAAAAGTAAGGGTGGGGCTGAGTCACAGAGACTAACTGATATTTTTGATCCTGACAAAAATTATATTATTAAGAGGTTGGCTACTGTGTAGGTAAAGTTAACAAATATATAAAATAACTAGCAAATAAAAAGAGGCAATTATTAACTCCTGGAGCATGTTCTAAAAAGAAATATAATCATAGTATACTACTTAGCTCAATGATGAAAAATATCTTGTATGTTTGTACCAAGGTGTTAACTTGTGAGGAATTTAAATGTGGGCCCTATTTAAAAAGAACAGATTTACACAGATCTTTTAATTAAGTACTTATAATGAAAAAAGGAGCAGGATCTTGTTTTGCAACTCCGTAAAACTACCTTACCTGCATAAAGAAAGGAGGAGAAGGGTTAAAGAAAATGTTGTAAAATCTGAGGCCTGCTGCTTATAAAAGGAAATTTGTCCCCACCCGGAAGATTTCATGGTCATGGCTGTTTCCTGCCCAGGAACATTTTGTGTTCTCTGATGGGACAACATGAGCATTAGCAGCAACAGGAAATCAGCTCTAATTGACTCCTGAGTATCATAGCTCTACTGTTAGTGGCTCAATGTCTGTTTCCTCCTTATTCATATGTTGAAGCCCTAACCCCCAATGTGATAGAATCTGTGGTGGGGCCTCTGGGAGATAATTAGGTTTAGAGAGGTCATGAGGGTGGAGGTCCCTCAATGGGATTAGTGCCCTTCTGAGAAGAGGAAGAGACCAGAGTTCCCCTTCTGTCACCTGAGGACACAGCATGAAGATGGCCATCTGCAAGCCAAAGGAAGAGGGCCCTCACCAGACGCTCAATCTGCCAGTACCTTGATCTTAGACTCCCCAGCCTCCAGAACTGTGAGAAATAAATTCTTGTTGTTTAAGTCACACAGTCAATGGTATTCTCTGATGACAGCCTGAGCTGACTAGGACCCTCTGCCTAGGAAAAGAAGGTTGCAGAGCACCCCTGTGGATGGCACCACTCAGGCTGTTGCAAGGTTCCACGTCTGAAAATAGGCAGCTATTAGAGAAGGCCTGTCTCCTAGCCCGAGAACAACCACTGAAACTCCAGGGCCCAAAAGCATGGAATGAGACCTTGGCTAATCCTTTCGCCAGCTTTTTCTACGTCTAAAATTTTGCACTTGGTTCCTAAACAGAGGACTGTAACATTTTACTGACCTTTCAGCTATCAGCCATGGGTTGAAGGAGCCTACAGCCTCATGAGACAGGATCCGAAGGTACTGCTCAAAACGACTGCAGTAGTCACCAATGCTGTGACGCATACATGCTGGGACAAAGAGGCGAGCCCGGCCTTCTTTCTGTTGAGAATCTTCTGCAAGGGAGAGAAGGGGAGCCTCTCTTTTCTCTGATCCCTCCTCTGTTCCCACACTTTCATCCAGGGAACTGAGAACAAATAAAATGATGAAAGCATTCACAATCATCTGTAAGCACAGCTAAATAAACTGTTAATTTACCCTCATGGCTTGATAGCCAAAGGAGCATCTTGACTTCTCTTTCTCACACAAAACTCAACATCCTAACACCAAACATTGCTTCCCCTTTTCAATAAACCAACCCTTACCACTGTGGGAATACCTGTCCCTTAGACAACAGCATTCTTAAAGCAAATTGTGCAGTAAATATCAGTACAACCCACATGTACTGACGTGATGCTTTCCACATTGAAAAAACAGCTAAGTGTTACTGAATATGGAAAAGCTCCTTAAGATGCAACACACTCAACGCCCATCTTATAAACATGCTATTTACTCAGACATCTTGGTGTCCGGCAAGATCTTGCTCAAAGGAAGAATCTCTCTCTGTCTTATGGGAACTGAAGGAATTCAAAATTTAATAACATCAAAGGTAACCAACTAGAATGAAATCAGAAAGTGTCTTTGCCACTTACTTGCCATTACAGGGCCTTTCTAACATGATGTTCACGGCTGGATCCTTGCGATCCACTGTCTTCATGATTCTGATTGGATGAGGAGACAGAGGCTTTTCACCTACTGCTGAGATTTTTTGGTCTAGAAAAGGAAGGTCATAAAATGACTGCATATAAAAAATAGTTGGAGCCGGGCGCGGTGGCTCAAGCCTGTAATCCCAGCACTTTGGGAGGCCGAGGCGGGTGGATCACGAGGTCAAGAGATCGAGACCATCCTGGTCAACATGGTGAAACCCATCTCTACTAAAGATACAAAAAATTAGCTGGGCATGGCCTGTAATCCCAGCTACTCAGGAGGCTGAGGCAGGAGAATTGCCTGAACCCAGAAGGCAGAGGTTGCAGTGGGCCGAGATCGCGCCATTGCACTCCAGCCTGGATAACAAGAGCGAAACTCCATCTCAAAAAAAAAAAAAAAGAAAGAAAAGAATAGTTGGGGTCCATTTTAGAGCTGTCCTAGTGACCAAGAACCTGACAGCAAGTTACATGTACAGCTCTTAAGCACAATAGGGTTGGCTAGCAGTGCAATGGGTAAATGCTCATTTTAAATGCAAGAGAGGATTTACATGTTACAAAGAAACCAATGAGAAATACGTTTTAAGAAATAATGAACTTGCTCTGAGGAAGGTTTTTTAAGGAGGTCTATGCAAAGCCCCTGGCTACATGGCTTCCATTAGGACCCAGCCACCCACTCAAGGAGTCTTAGCAATTGGGTTTTTTAACCTTTAAATGCTTTGATTACTGAAGAAGAAGGAAAAAAAAAAAAAAACACTCACACCTGAACACTTAATTAGTTGATTTAATTTGTCTCTGGGCAATGCTGAAAATATCTGCATGATGATAGTCAAAACATTAATTTATTAACTATAACTTGCAGGCTTGACAGCTCTTCTGAGTTTCAGATTATTTGTAATTTTAAATGTATTTCAAGTGTAGGAAGAAAATCTGTCCTCTTAAGTAGGGAGCATCTATATGTCAAGCGACTCAGCTCACATTTATATGCTTATGATTTTTTTTTGCTGTCAGACAGAAGTACTATATAAGTCAGGTTCTACAAAACTATGACTCCAAGTGCAATCAAATTTTCAACTGTTCTCAGAGGAGATAAGAGATATAGATACTGCACAACATAAAGATCACTTTAAATTAGGTTTTGTGATGCGATTGAACAATCAGAACAAGCAGAAACAGGACTCTTCCTATGATACCATGATTCCAGAACGTGTCCAAAGCCTCATTTCAGTTCTTAGTGTCCTAGAGAGATCCTTTTAAATGCATACCTAGACTCTCGGCAGAGTCACAGATAGTGACTAATAATTTAAATCATCCTTGAAAACAGAGAACACGAAGTACTCTGCAAGACTGTCTTTTGCGTGATGCAACCCAACTTTGTGGCCAGTGGCCAAACCATCAGGAAAATGAACTGCCCTCCAACATTTACCTTTCCTCTCCTTCCACACAGAAAGATGCTAAAATGCCCACAGACTGACTAAACAATGACGAAAAGGGCCCTTGCTGTGCCAGCCCTGTTCTAGGCAGAGTAGGGAGTACACAATGACAAACTCTCTGGTCCCAAATAATCTGTAGCTCAGTTCAGAGAGATAAGACACGTTCACTAACACCTTGAACGCAAGGTAGGACATGTTGGAAAGTGTTATGGGCATTCACAGGCCAGGAAGGGAGCTGAGTTCCAGTGCAGAGACACCAGGGAAAGCACAGGCCAGTAGAATCACAGAGCCTGGCTTGAGGAACAGCTCGAGTATTACGTGAGGATGAAAATGGAGGCTGGAGGAGGACTGAGAAGAGAGAACAACAGGAGCAAAACACATAGCACTTGAAAACAGAGAACACACAAAAGGAACACATCAGTGTTTTGTTTAAATGGCTCATCTTTTGGTCAAAATACGACAGGGAGAGTACTTTTTCTAACATCAAACCTCAAAGTCCTATTTTACATAATTAAATGTGAGACAGGCTGCTGTGGTAAAACTTCTATGCCCCATTTCCTTTTGTCTTCATAAGGGTAGAATTCATGGTGCTTACATTCCTGTAGAGGTAATGTTTAACCATACTTTCTTCTCCTTTCCTTGAGTAAGGCAGGAACTGACAAGCATGAGTCAAACAGAATTTGAGTAATGCTTCCCAGCCAAAGTGGGGATAGTAACCTAGTGATTGCAGCCCAAATACATATGCATAAATTTTGAAAAGCAGAAAAGGAAAAATCTTTTCAGTAAATGGAACTAGAACAAATGGACATCCATTAGGAAAAAACAGAATTAACCCCAACCTCTACCTCAAATCACAGGCAAACTTTTATGCAAGATGCATCATAGACCTACACATAAAATTAAAACCATAAAGCCTCTGGAAGAAAACAAGAGAATCTCTTCCCCATTTCGGAGTAGGTAAAGGTTTCTTAGGTCACAGAAAGCAAACACCGCTCAAAAAAAATTGATTAAGTTAGACTTTTTCAAAATTAAAAATGTCTGCTCATAATAAAACATTTTTGGAAATAAGCAGCCGAGCCACCAATGGGAAAAAAATTTTTGAAAAACCTCTGAGTAGACTGGAGGCTGCCAGGGTGGGGAGAGAAGAATGGGGAGTGATGAAAATGTTCTAGAATTAGTTGTACAACTATGTGAACATACTAAAAATTAAAGAATTGTACAGTTTAAAAAGGTTTTAAGTATTTACATACTTAAAAAATTTAAGTATGTAAATTACCTCTTTAAAATTATTTTTAAAAAACAAAAAACCAAACAACAACATGTATCTGAAAAAGAACTTGGGCTGGGTGTGGTGGCTCATGCCTGTAATCCCAGCACTTTGGGAGGCTGAGGTGGGTGGATCATGATATTAGGAGTTCAAGACCAGCCTGGCCCAAATGGTGAAACCCCCTCCACTAAAAATATAAAAATTAGCCAGGCGTGGTGGTGGGTGCCTGTTATCCCAGCTACTTGGGAGGCTGAGGCAGGAGAATCACTTCAACCCAGGAGGCAGAGGTTGCAGTGAGCCAAGATTGCACTACTGCATTCTAGCCTGGGCAACAGAGCAAGACACAGTCTCAAAAAAAAAGGAAAATAACTTGTGCCCAGAATACATAACGAAGTTCTATGACTCAAAAAGACAAGCAACTTAAAAAAAAAAAAATTGACTGACAAAAGATTTTGGATGCTTCACAAGAGAAAATATACAAATGCCTAATAATTACTTAAAAAAAAGCCAGGCGCAGTGGCTCACGCCTGGAATCCCAGCACTTTAGGAGGCCGAGGTGGGTAGGTCACCTGAGAGCAGGAGTTTCAGACCAGCCTGGCCAACATAGCAAAACCCTGTCTCTACTAACAATAAAGAAATTAGCTGGGGCTGGTGGCGCACACCTGTAGTACCAGCTACTTGGGAGCTGAGACAAGAAGAATTGCTTGAACCCAAGAGGTGGAGGTTGTGATGAGCCAAGTTGCACCACTGCACTCCAGCCTGGACGACAGAGTAAAACTGTGTCTTAAAAAAAAAATCACTTGAAAAGGTTCTAAATATCATCATTCACCTTCACCAGGATGCTTACTTGAAAAAGACTGAAGACACCAAATGATGGCAAGGATGCTGGAAACAGGAGCAAGGCCACTTTGGAGTAGAGTTGTCAATCTTTTATAAAGTTAAACACAAACTAATCTTAAGATCTGGCAAGTTTACTCTTAGGTATTCATCCAAGAGAAAAACTTAACACACACACAAAGGTTATACACATGTACACATTCATAGCAGATTTATTCCTAATAGCCCAAAATTTAGGAGCTGAAAGAAACAAGGAATAGATTCTTCCCTGGAGCCTCTAGTGTGAACATGCCAACACCCTGATTTCAATCCTTTGAGACTCTCTTCAGATTACTGACACCCCAGAACTACAGGAGCATAAATTTGTGCTTTAAGCCATTAAATATGTAGCTTAAGCTTGTTACAAACTTAAATTTGTTAATAACAGCAACAGGAAATAAACAACATATATAAACCTATAAAACACTATGGTGAATGAAAGAAGTCTAAGCAAAAGAGTACATACAGTATGACTACATTTAAATGAAACTCTAGACAATCAAAGCTAACTAAGAAAGCACAACAGCTGTCTATGTGGTGGGGGGCGGGGCATGAGGGAACTTCTCCAAGGTGATAAGTTCTATATCTTGAGAGGGGTTTGCATAACAGACATGTAACCAGTTGTCAAAAACCAGCAAACGGTACAGTTAGAATCTGTGCATTTTATCATTGTAAATTTTATCTCAGAAAAAAAGCCATAAGTAAATATTAAACTCCAGTTGATAATAGGTATGCTGAATATGCAGGGGTAAAATGTGCTGATATCTACAACTTTGAAATGAGAAGATAAGAAGAATTGGTGGATGGATAGAGGGATAAACAGATATGTAACAAAGCAAAGAGTGTGAAATGTTAACTGTAGAATCTAGAAGGGGAGTATACAAGTGTTTGTTATATAATTTTTTCTATTTTCTGTATGTTTGACATTTTTCAGAATAAAATGTTAGGGGAAGCCTGGGGGAAACACTCACCATTGTTTTCTTCCTGCATCCAAAGGTGAGGATCAGCATATACAATTTTATGATATCTCTGACGAACTGACTCCTGGTATTTCTTTTTTTAAAAAAAAGTTTAGGAGAAAAAAATAAGTTTCATTACAAAGCAGAACTAGTAAAGATATAAAAGTTCAGCAGACACAACTGATACAAACATACTGTCAGAAATGGGCATCTGTCAGGCCAGGAAGTAATTAGTTCATGAGAAAAGGTCTAAAATAAAATAAAGCAATGAACATAAATGCAATCTAGACCAGCACTGTCCACTAGAAGCTGCTGCAGTGAAGGAAATGTTCTATATGTGCCCTGTACAGTACAGCAGCCAGTAACTATTGTGTTTAATTTTAATTAATTAATTTACATTTTAATAAGTGCCTGTGGCTAGAGGCTACTGTTTTGGACATCCCAGGCCTAGATAACTATCACCAAGGGGAAATTTCAAGACTGGGGTAAATTGCATACCTTTAAACTTTCAAAAAAAATTGTTTTCCCTATAATGTTTCTATTTATCAGCAAAGCAGAAATTAGAGTTAATCATGGTACAGTTAAAAAGAAAATGCTGAATTGAGAGTCAGGAGACCTAGATTCCTATTTTGGCTCTGCCAGGATTTTTTTGTGACCTTGGTCATGTCACTCACTTCCTTATTATACCTCAATTTCCTGCACTGAACAATCCATGGGTTAGGCTGTGTGAAGCAGCATCAGGGAAACTGAAGAAGATAAAATTGTCTATGATTTGATAGGATCACACTCTAACAGGGAAGAGGAGGTAAACTAAATAGTACTTACAGGCTGACAGATGCAAAAGCCTATGATCCCATTTGTGGGCCCAGGCCCTGGTCTCAGTGTTTTTGGAATTACACATCAGTGATAGCAAGAGTAATAATGGTCACTTACTAGATTACATGGCAAGTAGTGTGCTGAACACTTTCTGCCTCATTTTATCCTTAAACTCCCTACTTGTCAGAGGGGCTGTCTATACCAAGGTCATGCACTTAGTTGGCAATAGAGCAGGGATTTAAAACGGGACTGTGTGACTGATGTCTGAAGCTGCAGAGACCAGCCCATAGTGGTGAGCAAGACCCGGAGCCCCAGACCTTACTTCCATTTCTTCCATTCGGCGCATCATGATCTCCAGCTCTAGACTATCTTTGCTGTCCTCAATGGTGGCTAAGGTTTCAGACCCCAAGATTTTAGCATGAATCATAGCCCAGAGCTCATGGGCAGAATCTTCCAAAAAATCATCAAGCTTATGAATGTTGTTGGATTCAGAATCAACAGCTGTAACCTACAAGATGGGGGGAGAGGGGAGGCATGGGGTGGATTAGGGGTGGGAAGGCGATGTAATGAAAACAGAAACATTTAAAAATTATTGCTAATCATAAAAAAACCAACAACATATAGATTCAAATGGCAGAGTTTCTATGCTAAAACAAAATTCTAAGTCAGTATCAAAAGCAATAACATCAAAACAATTTTTATCACAGTCATTTAAATGATGGCATTAACCAAGTAATACCATTATCGTCCACTAAATTATCATTATCATCTGTTCTGCCAGTTGGTGGAACAAATATCCTCCTTTTGCTGCATTCAGGAGAATCTCCAATAGTTTACGAGTCACACATTTCAGAGGATGTAACTATTCTCTTTTGGTGCAGTGCTTCTGTGAAAACGTCTGTTCATACGACATCACAAAGTTCAGGATTCTTTGTCTTTGAAACTCTGTACCTATAATCCACTTTCCAGTTTCCAAAAAAGCACTTTCCAGTTTCCAAAGCAATTTTACATGCATTGTATTTCTGTTGATTTGAATACATGTTTATAATCTGCCCTGAAAGAGGCTTTTGCAAAGAATGTTTGCTGTGGAAATTAATTGTATCAGGCAACAGAATGAAATATTTCTAGAATTAAATTCTGGTTCTCCCACTCATAAGCTGGAAACTTTGGGCAAGTTTATTTGACCTCTCTGGGCCTCATTCCTCTTATCTGTAATATGGAAATACTCTTGCTGTAGGGATTTTGTAAGAGCTTGCATGTTGAGACACTTAGCATAGTGCTTGGCATGAAATAAGACACTCAATGAATGGTTGCAGCTATGGCAATTTAAGAAAGCTTTAATGATTCACAGAAGAAAATATATTAATGAATGGCCAACAAAGGTAATAAAAAATGTCCAACCTTAATCAAAGTTAAAGAAATAAAAATTAAACTGAATAACCAGTATAATAAAATTACAAAAAATCTAGAGACAACCAATAATGCCTGCATGCATATATTTTCCATCTATAAAGAATAGAACACCAAAAATACTATGTGCCATTATAAAAGATAAGGAAGGTCTCAATGCAATGATATAGAAAGAGCACAAAACTATATTATAAATAAAGAAGCAGAGTATAGAACAGCAGATGGCACCTGCTTATGGGGAGGTGTAACTTTTCATATACTTCTTCTGAATTATTTAAATTTTTAGCCATGTGCATGTATAACTTTTAATTCTAAAAGAACTCACACATTTTAGAAAAATATATTTAATGTGCATGTTTAGTTAATGACAACAGTAGCAGCAATAGACAGACATGTTATAATGGTACCTTTACAAGAGCTTTTTCCTGATCTCAGAGATAATCTTGTCTATAAGTAAATCTACAGAGAGCTGCATTTTACTTGCCAATGTCTCCTCCATTTTAAAGATGAGAATACTGAGAGAATCTGTGTTCAAGGCCTCCCAGCTCTTTTATAAGTTAACATAGTAAAAACGATTTTCTATTTCACGCCAACTTTTATGTGTTTGTCTGCTTTTGTTTGTTTTCATTCAGTTCTTTGTAAACATTGACTCCTGATGGTGCTTCCTGAAATACTCTGCAATGATGTTGCTATTTGACAACAGCCCAGAATTCTAAATACTACATAGAGTTACTTTTCTGTTTCAAAGAATTGTGTTAAACATCAGGTAATGCCTACAAAATAATTCTAATCTATAAGGCTGATGATTCCTAGTACACTCAAACATGTCTATTTCACTGCCAGCATTCATCATCACTTCATTTTCCTTTCATATTATAGTGCAGGATGGAGTTGCCTCTCTAGGTTAAAGGTTAGCCTCATTATTCCTCTAGAAAAAAAAATATATATATATATATATCTCATTTAGTGGCTAAGCTGCAAAAAACACAAAGCCATAACACACCAGAATTTGCAATGGCCAAATGCAGGCTTTTAGCTTTCAGTCTTGTAAGTCTCACTTCACATCAGATTATGTCATAAAACTTTGGTACAATAAAGTTATAATCACAGAAATTATGAAAATATGTCACAGCTGAAATACTGTTTTTAATAATCAGAATAGGGATACATTCTTGAAATCTACCTTCTTCCTGCCCCTAAGGTCATTGGGGTTGATGGAACTTTATTCCAATTTCCTTCTGCTCTGAAGCCGAGGAAGGAAGTTGGAATGAAGCTTCCTCTCCTTGCTCTGGGCAATTAAAGAAATAAACGTCTCTCCAAGCTCCAGAAAGATTAAATGGATGCAACTTGCACCTTCCGCTCCGCAGCTCTAAGCCTAGGCAAGGTAGAAACATTTCCACAAATATTAAAAACAAGTCCTCCAGTGGAAGCATACAGAGTGGACAACAATAAAACATGTTTTGATTTTTCTCAAATTTTCTCATTTTTTTCCTGGGTCACCTTTTTCTCTCTGCTAAACCAGATACTGGTCACATATTAGGCACCCAAAACATGCTTGCCTAACAGTAAATATTAGGCCCCAATTATAAAGAAAATTAGGACAGTAATGACTGAAACTAGGCTGAATGAAAGGAAATGAGGGCAGCTATTCTGCCACAAGCCATCAACATTCAGGGCCACACAGGGCACCTACACTCTGTTATCCAGAGGAGGGACAAAGAGCCACTAACAAAAACCTGTGGTTGTAAGATTTTTGTACGCTGTTTGCAAGGCTGACCTAAGTCATAATACTAAATATACACTGAAAGAATTAGCATGCCAAATGTGGAAAATAATATTCATACTTATTCAGTAGGATAATCTAGTGTTTGCAAAGCACTCTGTATATCATTTTTGTTACAACCGAAGACATCATCAAGCAATAACACCAGAATGCCAACACCACACCACACATACCTCCTGCGCAGGCTGGGCTTTCCTGTTTACTGACGAACCATCCTTCAAGTGAGTATTTGCTACTGTAGCAGAATTGACTCTCTAGTAAAACAGACAAATACATTCATGGAGTATAAAAACTTACAGCTCCTATTAGTACAAATAAATTCTACTACCAGAATAGCTTGTGTGGAACTATTCATCAGCTTTAGCTACATGAGGCTTCTGCAGCAATTCAAAGCACTTTGTCTTCATGGAAATAAATGCCATGTGTTGATCTTGGCTTTTCAGCCTTTTTCTTCCCTCAACTCTGTAAACATTGTTAGAATAGCTGCATGCTTTTATGCAAGTCATTCAACATCTCTGTTCCAGTTTCCTCAATGATAAAATGAGAAAGTTGAACTACTTGATTTATTTTTTTTTCTCAGCCACTCTACAGCTCAAGACTACTTGATTTCTAAGAGTCTTCCTAGTTCTATACTACTGACATCTCCATGGACTCTAATAAAAATGTAACATTTTTTTAACTAAAAAATAGAGAAGTTCAGGGGCCTGTTTAGGGAACCCCAAATGTCATTTATTTCATTTAAACGTATAATATTCTTCTGTGGCCTCATCTACACACAAGATTGTTTCTATTTACAGGGTGGATCAACAGGGTCTGGCTACAGCATTGAGCTTACTGCTTATGGGAAGATGGCACAACCTCTTGGTAATACCATCCTCGAGAAAGTACTGGATTGTTCACAGAAGCCATTGTAACATCTCCCTCCTTTGGAAAAATAAAGCCCATCATTCCAAACCACTGAGGTGAAAAAACACAGTGTTTGAGTGAAAGCTGTTAATGGAACACTAACTTCGCCAAAAGATCTATTTCATTAGGAACAAGGATTACAATATCGACTTGCTTCCCAAACTGAAATCTCAACTTTCTCAATGTAGGACTTTCCCCTTGTCCCTTTATCTCTATCCCTTCTCCATGACGGAGGGCACGTCAGTAGTGTGTGGTGGTCTGGGGATATCTTCCAGCTGCCACAGAGACACTTGGTCCTATAAAGGATCAGTGAGACCTCTGTAGCAAGTCTTTTTAAATCTAGAACTTCCAAAAAGCAAGGAAATGAAATGAACTAGATTACCTGGGCCTTGACCAGGAGAGGCTTCAAACGATCCAGAACTGCCTCTTCTACCTTGTCTGCTAACTGGGTGGCAGAAACACTATTTAGAAATAAAATTGAAAATTAAAATCAAAGGCAAAAAAATATCCTATTTTGCATATTTATTTACCACTCCAGGTGAAGGGAAATAGGATGATTATAAAAACCACGGGCTTCTCTAACCCTTAGTGGCCATACCAATTATCCCGGGGATCTTATGAAAATGTAGATTCCAATTCACTTGGTCTGAGTAAGGCCTGAGAGTCTGCATTTCCAACAAGCTCCTAGGTGATGTGGCAGAGCCGGCCTTGGGCCTTACTTTATGCACAAGGATTTAGGTAACATCTGAAGTGTTAGGCACTGAGTACCCCTTAAAATCATAATGTTTGTCATTAACAGCTAAAGAGGATAGTAAACTGAACAAAAGAAACTAATTTTATTCCCTCTTCAAATCCCACTGAAACAAGGGGAGCTAGCTTTACACCCACAAAAACAAGGAAGAAAAAAAGGCATTGGAAAACAAAGGACAAAATGATAACTAACTTAGCTGATATGAGGAAGTTGACTTCTAAGACCAGTAATGGGAAAAACTAGAACCCACACACTTTTTACTGCTGACTTAACCAGGCACACAACTGGTAGTACCAGGTACATCTAAGCCTGGGCTAAGCTGGGAGGGGCTGGTGTAAAAATTGACAAGAGCCAAATGATGTTTGAGAAATTAAGACTCCTAGGTCCCTTTCCCTGCTTCACACAACTACACAGCTGCCTCTTTCTAACTCTAAGAGAAGTCTGATTGCTCATTCTCTGTGTGAGGGTCTTTTGACTAGGGGCAGCCAATCACAGCTGAGGCTGTAGGTACCATACTGAAAAGAGGTGGGGGTCAGGTATGCATGCTGAATGCTGTGTCGTTAGACTCACAGTCCTCTTCCCAACTCAGCTCCTAGGATAGCAACATCCTGATCCATATTCTCTGGGCCAAAGATCAGAAAGCTTTTCTGGGCAGTCTGACCCAGGCCAAAGGAAAGACCTAAAGACAAACCTAAGTGTTCTTAACAAATGGTCCAGATGTTACTTTCATCAGATGGTGTTGGAATAGCTAGGTATCCATGAAAGAAAATGAATTTTGATCAGTATTTCATCTCATACACAAAAAATTAATTCTAAATGGATCACAGAGATAAGAATAAATGCTAAAACTATAAAGCACTTAAAAGAAAACAGAAAATCCTTGAGACCCTAACATAGGCAATGATTTCTTAGTTCCCAAAAAATTATTAACCAGAGAAGAAAAATTGATAAACTGGTCTTAATCAGGATTTAAAACTTTCAATTATCAAAAGACACCATTACGAAGACATATGGGCGAGCCATAGTCCTGAGAGAAAGTATCTGCTGCAGACATATCTGGCAAGAGGCTTATGTCCAGAAAATACGAAGAACTCAAATCAATACTTACAAAAAATTTTAATGGGTAAAAGACTTGAACAGACACTTCACAATAAGCACTAGAAAAGGTGCCCAACATCATTCGTCTTCAAGGAAACACAAATTAAAACCACATGGAGACACTACCACATTCTCACCAGAATTACTAAGAGACTGACAAGATCAATTGTTAGCAAGAATGTAAAACAACTAGAAATGAACTCTCATGTACTGCTGATGGCAGTATAAAATGTTACTACTGGCCGGACATGGTAGCTCCTGCCTGTAATCCCAGCACTTTGGGAGGCGAGAATGGCAGATCATGAGGTCAGGAGATTGAGACCATCCTGGCTAACACAGTGAAACCCCATCTCTACTAAAAATACAAAAAGTTAGCCAGGTGTGGTGGTGCATGCCTGTAGTCCCAGCTACTCAGGAGGCTGAGGCAGGAGAATCCCATGAACCCAGGAGGCGGAGGTTGCAGTGAGGTAAGATTGCGCCACTGCAGTCCAGCCTGGGCGACAGAGTGAGACTCCATCTCAAAAAAAAAAAAAAAAATGTAACCACTCTTGAAAATGTGTATGGCTGGTTTAATAAAATTAAACAACTACAACTGCCAATCTATTACCCAGATATTATACTCCTAGGTATTTACCCAAGAGAAATGAAATCATATTTCTACAAAAAAGCCTTGTGCAAGAATGTCTGTAGCAACTTTATTCATACTTAACTATATGGGAAGACCCAAATGTCAATTACAAGAGTATGAAAAGGCAAACTGTGGCATAGTCACACAATGGAATACTATTCTGCACTAAAATGGATGAACTATACTGATACACATACAATGTGGATGAATCTCAAATATTTCTTGAGCAAAAAAAGCCAGATGCAATGGAGCAGATCTTGATAATTCTATTCATATAAAGTCTGAACAGGCAAAGCTACTTATAGCAAAAGAAATCAAAGTAGCTGCCTCTGTGAGGGATGGTGGCGTGGGGGTGGGGGTGGAGTAGAGAACGACCAAAAAGGACATGTGGGAACTTTCTAGGTTGAAGAACAAATTATTTATCTTGATTAGGGTTTTGGTTACCCAGATATATACACTTGTCAAAATTCATTGAACTGTACCTTTAAGTTCTTTGCATTTTACTATATATAAATTATACCACAATAGAAACAATTATTTTAAAAAACTAAAATACTAATTCCAACCCATATACACTGAGGTTTTGATCAGTAATCAGTCCTACATTTAAACATGAGAAGATAGCCAAGATTACTAGATATCTAAGGAAGGAAAGAAAAAGATTATGTTGGTCAAAAGCCAGGTGAAACATGTTAGCTTACTCAAAATAGCACTGTATCTGTGAAACAAGGACAGGAGACTACTGAGTAAGAGATATTTGGAGAATATAATAGAGCTCTCAACATTTTTAATTTTTAAATTTTAAATACTGCAGCAAAAATGATAAACTCAGTGGGTTAAATATTAAAGATGGAGGAAATCTCCTATTGGGGCAGGGTAGGGGTGGAGGTAGAAGAGAGGAAAGACAGGGAAAGAGAGAAAGAAAATAGGAAAAAACAGATAAGAAAATCAGAGGACCAATCAACAAAGTCCAACAGCAAAGAACAGGAACTTCAGAAAGAGAGAATAGAGAAAACAGAGGCAGAAAAAAAAAAGAAAAGAAAACTCAGAACTAAAGGAAATCAACTGCCTGATTGAGAAGGTCTACTGATGAATGAAAATACACCCATAGTAAGTCCTGCCATTATGACTTTGAGCTACCCTGAGGAGAAATCAGCGTCTGTAAGCCTCTAGAGAAGATAAAAAGCAATTTTGATTTCTTATTGGAAACGCGCAGATTTTTGCTTCTGAAGAGGTTGAAAAAATGTACTTTCCCCTATTCTTCCTGTTAATTACAACTAAGAATCCTGGACATTAAATATACGCACTCATGAGAGGACTTGGAAAGGAGTAGAGAAGGCACGCCAGCTAGGAACTCTGGGACCAAAAGAATGACAGGGCAGCGAGTTCTCCGGGATTTCTCTTTGCCTCATATACCCCAGAGTAGGTACTAGAGAAGCCAGCAACCCGGAAACATCAACACACACAGGCAAAAAGAAGTCTCAGCCGGGCGCGGTGGCTCAAGCCTGTAATCCCAGCACTTCGGGAGGCCAAGGCGGGTGGATCACAAGGTCAACACATCGAGATCATCCTGATCAACATGGTGAAACTGTCTCTACTAAAAATTACAAAAAATTAGCTGGGCACGGTGGCGCGTGCCTGTAATCCCAGCTACTCAGGAGGCTGAGGCAGGAGAATTGCCTGAACCCAGGAGGCGGAGGTTGCAGTGAGCCGAGATCGCGCCATTGCACTCCAGCCTGGGTAACAAGAGTGAAACTCCGTCTCAAAAAAAAAAAAAAAAAAAAAAAAAAGTCTCCAGGGCAAATAAAGTCTGCTCTCTCTAGCAACAGGACCAAGAATGGGGCAGCCTAGAAAGACGGAAAACAGTAAATAACTGCCCTACTGCAGCCAAACACAGCAGAAAAACCCACGGCCGCATGCCACAAACAAGTACACGAAAAGACGTTCAGATGCCATGATACACCCATCAGAACGCCTGAAAGAAAGCACAGTGACACCACCACGTGCTGGCAAAAATGCAGAACAACTGGATCCCTCAAACACTGCTGGTGGGAACAGACAGAGCCACTCTGGCAAATGGTATCGCAATTTGGAACTAAACGAAACAAAACATACAACTAGCATACAACCTAGCAACTGCCCTCTGGGCATTTATCCCAGAAAAAAGGGAAAACTTATGTTCGCACAGATACTTGTACACACAACTGTTTATAGAAACTGGATTCATTATAGCCCCAAACTATAAACAACTCAGATGTTCTTTTTCTTTTTTTTTTTTTTTTTTTTTTTGAGACAGGGTCTTGCTCTGTTGCCCAGGCTGGAGTGCAGTGGCCTGATCATGGCTCACTGCAGCCTCGACTTCACAGGCTCAAAGGATTCTCCCACTTCAGCCTATTGAATAGCTGAGACCACTGGCTCAGATGTTCTCCAAGAGGAAAATGGTTAAACTATGGTTTGTTTGCATCCATGCCATGGAATACTACTCAGCAACAAAAAGGGATGAACTACTGATGCATGTGATTAGCTCAATAAAATTTCCAGAGAATGATATAAAGAAAAGAAATTCCAAAAAGTTATATACTATGTAATTCCGCATACAGTAAGATTCTTGAAATAACAAAATTATAGACAGGGAGAGCAGATGAGTGGTTGCCAGGAGTCATTTAGCTAAGCAGTGAATGGGGCAGGAGGGAAGAGGGTGTGGCTACAAAAGGGCAGCATGAAGGATCCTCTCAGGGTGGGAATGTTCTATATTTCGACTATACCAATGTTAATATCCTGGTTGTAGTACTGTACTGTAGTTTCCCAAGAGGCTACCATTTGGGGAAATTGAGTTTTTGTGTGACTCTATAATTACCTCACAATAAGAAGTTAAATTTAAAATTTTCCAATAAAAATAATCTTCTACACCCAGTAAGGCTACCAGCAAATATGAGATTAGTAAGGTTTATCAGCAAATAAAGACATTTTCAGACTTGAAAGGTGTTAAAGAATTTACTTCCCATTCATCCTTTTTCAAGAAGCTAAATTAAATAGGGTACAGCGGCCCATGCCTAATCCCAGCATTCTGGGAGGCCAAGGTGGGAGGATCACTTGAGCCCAGGAGTTCAAGACTAGCCTGGGCAACATAGTGAGACCCTGTTCCTAATTAAAAAAAAAAAAAAGCAGCTAAATTAGCATGTGTTCCATCAAAACAAGCAAGCAAACTGAAGAAGATTACAACACAATATGGGAAATGGGAGATCCAAGCCTAGATTCCTGGCTTGTCTTGCCCTTTTGCTGATGGAAGTTTCTGCTCTTCCCTCTATGATCTGCTGTCTGCTAAGGATGTTCATCTCATCCTCACCAGAAAGATCTAAGAAGCAGTGTGTTACAAGACAGCCCCTCTCCTGACCAGGCTTCTTCCCGAAGTCCAGTGAACCTGGCTCACCTACAGCCCCTCCAGATGGAGGATTCCCTATGTGTGCCAGGACTCACTCGTGACCCTGCTCAGTGACCTCCTGAGCAGGGCACCTACAAACTCTCATGAAAGCACAAGTCAGATTGGGATCCAGACTCTATTCAACCTGTCTTCCCCTAGGAGTCTTCAGATGATACCACCATCAACAATGCCTTTGCCAATTTCAGCTAGATTTGTGCCTGTTTCTCAGTGTTCAAAATTAAACATGATAATGTTGGGGATACACACATAGACAACAGGTTTATGAAGAAGAGTAATGAAAAGATTAACACAAGAATCAGGACAGTGGCTGCCTCTGGGGGGAAAGGGATGCAATCGAGGAAGGACACACTGGAAACTTCTGTATTAGTGGCAATGGCTGATTTCGTGGCTTATGATGGTGTTATGTGTAGGTTCATTCTGTAATATTTTGGATTGTACATGTGCATTTAGTATGTTCTTCTATATGTATGATATGTTTAATTTTTGAAGTAAAAACACACAGAGAAATAAATGGGGCACAGAGGATTAAGCTTTTGCTATATGGCCCAAAGAACAAGTGGGTAAGAGTCACAGAGAATCAAATTTCAACACAGCCTAAGGTCACACCTTCTTAGCTATAAATGACCATGAGATGGATTCCCTCAGACAGTATGATTATCCCATCACAAAGGGTGTGTAAATATACTGGACAGTTCCTTGATGGAGACAGCAGAGAGGAGCCAAAAGCATCAGTTGGGGGAAAAAGATCCTTCAAATCCCAAGATTCTGAAATTGTATGACTTGACAAAAGTCTCGGCCCTCTAATGATACACCTACAGCCCTTCTAACCTGAGATGAACAATCCATGATGAATGGTGACAGAATGCACAGATGTCTCAATAAGTGTTCTGTTAATGTGACTACAGAGTAAATTATTATCAGAGTTGGAAAAATGAGGCAATAGCAGCAGCAGCTAAACTAAATCTTTTAACAAGCTTCTTTATGCCTACAGTGCCCATAGCTTTGAAAACACTTAGGGAGTGAATAAAGGGAACCACATTTGAAAACTATAGCCTGCATTCAGACTAACATGGGACGCGAAAGTAGCTATATGTTGACTTGTATGAGCAGCACATGTATGTGCGTCATTCTGATCTGAGAAGGACTGATATCTGGCTAGAGAAAAGTACTTTTGAGGGTAGTCTAAACAAATCAACATAAGACTCTGATCTTTCAAACAGAACTCCAAAATTACAGATTTTGTTCAGTCCTCCTTCAAACTCCACACAAAAGAAACATTTCCTAGCAAAAAGTATGGTATAATATACAGATAGACATGCAGGTATTCATTCATTCATGTAATGAAGTTAGGTCTTAACAGTCCAGGTTGGTTGTTAGGACTATCCAGATCAATTAGAACAGGTAAGCATCCATTATTCTTCCTAAGAAGCAAATACATACCTCAATTTTTGGAGTCTATCCATTTCTTCAGCTTTGAGAGCACTGAGTTCCTTTGCTCTTCTAGAAGTTTCAGCATCAAGCCAGTCAAGCCTAGAGAACAGTATCAAGAATCACCCCAACTCTCCTCAAAGCAGAGTCAGGACTCCCTTGAGCTCCAGGCTTGGCTCCCTGTAGGCTTCTTAGGTGACTTCACAGTCTTTTAAGGAGGCAAAAAGCCAATAAACATAAGAAGGGTAGCTAGACCTTAACAACCTCTATTTATTGCTAATGTATAGAGATGTAGAACAGGCCTGCTTACCTCTTCCTACCTCAGGAACAAATACTCACCTCTGTTTTTGCATGTTGTCAATTTCTTTGGCTTTTAATTCTTCTAGTTCCCTCAATCTTTTGGAAGTTTCAGCATCAAGCCAAGCGAGCCTAGCAGACAGTCAGAAGAGACAAACCAATTCTTCCTCAACACAGCAGGGTGTCATTATCACAGAAACAGACCAGAAGTCAGGACCCCCCGCAGAGCACCAATCCTGGCTCTATTAAGGTACTCAGTAGGTGACATAACCTCTCAGTACCTGTAAAGCTCTCTGGAACGTGTTCCATGTGAAAACACTTTTATGCACAAAAGGACTCTGAGTGAGTGTACAGCACAGTAAGAACCTGTCTCAAAGGTTTGCAAGAAAACTAGCTATCACTTGTACTTTGGGTTTCTTACCAGATTCAAACAAAACCCTTTCTGTATCTTCAAGTTTAGACTAAACAATGAACCCCCAGGAGCCATATAGGCACAGTGAAGTCAGATAAAAACAAAAGGGAAAAGTTAACTGTGGACAACTCTGTTGTATGTAAAAATGCCTTGATTCTTTTGGTTTAGAATACATGAATATTGTCAAATTATTTAATGGGCCGCTTTCATTTTTGCTTTCCCATAATTGCAAGAATAATTTCAGGCAAACTAATGTAGAGAAAGCTGTTTTCACTACCCTCTTCCTATGGAAGGTACTCAGTAGGTGACATAACCTCTCAGTACCTGTAAAGCTCTCTGGAACGTGTTCCATGTGAAAACACTTTTATGCACAAAAGGACTCTGAGTTAGTGCACAGCACAGTAAGAACCTGTCTCAAAGGTTTTCAAGAAAACTAGCTATCACTTGTACTTTGGGTTTGAAATCCTGCCTGTTCTTCAGGTCCTAGTTTAATTTCCATCTCAATCCATGAAGCCTAGACCTCTGCAGCAAGAAATAACTTTCTACCCTTTCTAAACTCTCTCAGTTCCTAGGTTACACACCTCGTTCTATCTTAAATTATAGCCAATTACGTATCTTCTCTATTGACTGTAAATAAGCAAGGGCTGGGATTATGGCCTATTTGCCCTTTTTAAAGTCTCCATAGAGCTCATAACAGTGTCATATACAAAACTAGCAACTGATATGTAATGACACACATATAATTTATGAATGAATGACATAAGAAAAAATAGAGGAGCTCACTGCAAGCTATACAGTTTGACAGAAAAGTTTAATAAGCTACAGTTTATTTTTTTAATAGCCTACATTTTAAATAACCAACTTTATACACAGAAAAGAGAAGAAAGGGTTGACTTCCAAGTCTATGTAAAAGGAGCTCTTTAACTCTCAAAGATCTGAAAAATACCAGCACAAACCTGACTGCCTCATGCTCAACAGCACCTGTCAAGTGATTTTCCTCTTGAGTATCTTCTTGCTGGAGAGACTCTTTTGTGGCATCTCTGGGGCTAGATTTCACCTCTAGCCATGCAGCACTGCAAAAAATGGAAAAGCACCTTTGTCATCATTCACTCCGTGTCCAGTGACTCATCCAAGTAGGTGCCAGCTCAGAGAAGACGACAGCATTAAATTAATGGTGATGTATAGCATGGGGTCCTAAAGTAGAAGCTGCATGTGAAGAAGAGTGAGATCCTCCAGCACTCAGGCTCAGTGTCAAAGGGGAGAAATTCTCCTTTGCTTCAAAGAAGCCATCAGGATTTTAAATGAGAAATAGTGATCAATTACAGAACACTGGGTGAATGTCAATAAAACTGTTAAAATATATAGATTTGGATCACTAATTACATTCCATAGTATAAGAAAATTCTGTGTTTTTACAAGGCCTAACAGCACTGTGAGCCTAGAAGTCCCACCCACCGTCCTCTGCCAACCAGACATGCACTCTAAGACAGTCCACTGTATATTTGGCTTGCAATACAAACTTCAATTGAGCTTACCAATTGAAGGTACATCTCCATATTAATACTTGGATACGAAAATACAGAAAACAGAGTACAGTAATAAAAACAAAAAAAGCACATTATGAAATCAGAAGACCTGATTTGAGGTCTGGCTGTTAGATGAATAAGACATTAAATTCTCTAAACATTGTTTCTTTAACTTTAAAATGAGAATGGATGGATGAGCACAGCCATTCCTCCACATTCATTTGGAATCTTAGGGGCTTCTCTTCCACCAGGCTGCTCACCCTGACTTCTGATGGCTCCCAAAGACAGAACCCTCCAGTCACCTATCTTCTCCCTTGTTCTCCCCAATATTACTGCTTTTTACTTCTTTCTTTTTTCTGTTCCACCTCCTGGTCCTTTCCATTGTGTTTTCAAGAACTACTGTCTCATGGCAAATAAGCTCCCCTTTATCTTCAACCAATTCCCCCAAAGATTATTTCCACCTAACTGGACGCTGCTCCTCTTCTCTCTAGCCCTGTGAAATGACAGCTTCTCATTCTCCATGTGCTATGAATGAGGATGACATGACAGTAATGTCAACATTATCCTAACTGCTCCCCACAGCTACGACAATGTTGGTGATATCTACATGGTTTTACAGTTCACAATTGTCTTGATATAGAGTTAGAATTATTTTAAAATATTTATTTACTCAGCAAAGATTTACTGAATGCCTACTATCCACCTAGCACTGGGCATTCAAATATAAAAAAGAAAGTCCCTGGCCTCAAGTTTCTCAAATCAATTGGCAGAAGAGACAAGTGAAGTGAAGCCCATCGTCTTCCACACATGTCCCAGGTGTTGGAGTGGGCCATGGAAAAGCTGTTCCAACCATAGTCAGGAAGAAGAAGGAACCACCAAGCTTCTGGACAAAGACTTCTCACATATGACTCACCCAAAAAAGCACTTCCTCTTAATGGAAAAAATTAAGGCTACTACTTCATTTGCTCCTTATGAGCTATAGGTCACCTTTGACACGTGGAGGAAAACAGAATCACATAAACAAACAGTCCCTTGAGTTTTCACATACCATTTAGGAGATGCTGGTGGGGATGTAGGGTTTGGGGGTATCCATGGTGCCTTGTGGTTTTTCACAGGCTGTCGGTTCATTTTTAATCTGGATGAAACTGTTGTCTGCTGCACTCTGCTTTTAGTATGAGGTTGGCTTTGTCTACTTCTCTCAGCTTTGTGAAGTCCCTGTGAGAGTAAGTAAGAATTACAAAGCCAAACAAATATCAAAGAAACTATGGTTTCAACCGCTGACTCACTGAAGCTCCAAGTTCTCTATGTTATTCACGCGTCCACTCAGTAAAACCTGAGTAGAAAGCACTGTGGTAGAAATTTGGAGGAGGGTGTAAATTACATTGAAACAACCATGGTAGGGGGTGGGAGTGGAGTGTATAGGATTGGAATCCCTGCCTCTGCCTGACACCTTTAAACATATAAACTATATATAAAATATATTTTTATTTATTTACAACTTTTTTCCTAATTAAACGACAACAACAACAACAACAAAAAAAAAAAAAACCTCATTCCATATTGTTAAATTATTTTTCTATTTTCTTTTCTTTTCGAGATAGAGTTTCGCTCTTGTTACCCAGGCTGGAGTGCAATGGCGCAATCTCGGCTCGGCGCAATCTCGGCTCACCGCAACCTCCGCCTCCTGGGTTCAAGCAATTCTCCCACCTCAGCCTTCTGAGTAGCTGGGATTACAGGCACACGCCACCATGCCCAGCTAATTTTTTGTAGTAGAAACAGGGTTTCACCATGTTGACCAGGATGGTCTCGATCTCTTGACCTCGTGATCCACCCACCTCGGCCTCCCAAAGTGCTGGGATTACAGGCTTGAGCCACCGTGCCTGGCCTTCTTTTTTTTTTTTTAGAGACAGAGTCTCGCTCTGTTGTCGACACTGGAGTGCAGTGGCATGATCACAACTGACTGCAGCCTCAAACTCCTGGGCTCAAGCGATTCTCCTGCCTTAGTCTCCTGAGTAGCTAGGATCACAGGTGTGTGATATCATGCCTAATTTTTTATTTTGTGTAGAGCCAGGGTCTCATTGTGTTGCCCAAGCTGGTCTTGAACTCTTGGGCTCAAGTAATATGTAAAACATTCTTAGTTAAAACACTTAACCTCTCTGAACCTTAGGTCTAAATAGAATGAATCTAACTATTTAAAAAATGCTATAGAGAATACTGCTCTGTCTCTGGAGAAGAGCACCCAAATGACCTCCGCCCCACAATACCCATAAAAGTTTGGGAAGAAATGGACTTGATCCTAATCCATTATTCGTTAATAACCTGTGGTAACTGCTATCTCTCTTTATTTGGAGGCCACCTGAAAATAAACAGATTTGCTACAGAAGCCTTGGGCAAGACCACCAAATGTCACTAATACAATAAAGGTGTTCAATTAGGAGGTGGTTTTTCGGCCAGTTTTCCACTGATAGGGCCATAGGTAAGTTTAAACTGAAGCTTAAAATGTAACATAGTTTCCAACCAAGTTTTACCTTGCTGGCTCCCAAAGCCATATTAGAAAGCACTCACCCTAGGATGCCCTTGTAATATTCAGTAATTATTACTGATCAATATTTATCTTTAGCAGGAACCAACTTTTTTTTTTCTTTAAGACAGGGTCTTACTCTGTTGCCCAGGCTGGAGTACAGTGGCTCAGTCATAGCTCACTACAGTCTCAAACTCCTCGGCTCAAGTGATCTCCCTGCCTCAGGCTCCCAAACAGCTGGAACTACAGGCATTAGCTACCACATCTGGCTAATTTTCTTCTTAATTTTGTTTTTACTTGAGATGGGGTCTCACTGTGTTGCCCAGGCTGATCTTAAACTCCTGGCCTCAAGCAATCCTCTTACTCCCCAAAGTGCTGGGATGATAGGTGTGAGCCCCCGGCAGGAACCAGATCTTAATCCCCTCAAATTTCACACTTCCAAATCAGAAGCAGGAAAAAAAAAAAAACTGAATTTAAAAATCTCTTGTCCAATTAGTTATTGGTATCATATTAGTTAGAATCTTACCGAACCAGGAATAGAAAGAATTCTCTATTCTAGTAACAATATTAAAAATTGTTTTTTTTTTTGTTAAAAATATATAAATGACTTAAATAGCCAGACTCAAGCCTGAGAACTGGCTCCACTACATACCAGCTTACATGACCTTGACAATGTCAGATAAATATAAATGGACCAAAAGAAAGGAATGATTTCATACTTGCTGTCTTGCTGGTGCCGGAGTATCTTTCTTCCTAAACGGCACTTTCTCAGTCATAGGCTTCCTTTGCACTGCTTTTGTTTTTGCCACGGCTAACGCCTCATCTTTGAAGCTTGCACTTTGGTCTAGGATAAATGGTCCTTCTTCCGGAAGGATATCCGCATCTAATACATCAAGCTCACTCTGCAACCTCTGGGTCTCCGGAAACTCCATTTCAGGCTGATACTTATCTATATGGAGATTTTTGAAGAACAAACTAAGGAAAATGCTATTCAAATCAAATTGCTGAGAATGATTATCTATACACAGATAAGCTCCAAATATCTATCCTAGCCCTGCTGAGAAGCGGATATTTTGTTGTTAACATTGTTCCTCCTCCTATGAATATTATTCAGGTTTATAATAGAAACCTAGGTGTCACAGTTGACTCCCTGAATCTTTGCTCTCATATTTACTCATTTACTTGGCCCCTTTGATCCTAATTCTAAAATAGCACTTACATTTATTCCTGTCCTTCCTTCCCTTTTGCTACTACCCAAGGTCAGGCTTGCCATATCTTGTGACTAAAATAATAGTGTCTCCTAACTGATCCCCTGTTTATCTTCACACTGTCTCCTGGCTACCAAAATTTTTCTTCTCAAATGTAATATTTAAATGTCACTTATATACTCAAAACCTTCAACGGCTCCTAATTTAATAGAGAATAAAGTCTGAACTCCATACAAGATATTCAACCTACAATGGGAAAGGAAGCTGTCTCTATTTGAAGATGAGACAATATAGAAAATCAAAGAGACTCCACAGACAAACTATTAAAGCTGAGAAGAGGGGTCAGCAAGGTTTCTGGACATAAGAAGATGAACACACAAAATCAGTATTATCTCCACATTATCAAAATAACTAATAGAAAATATATGAGAAAAAAACTCATTAACATTGACAACAGAAACTATAAGGCATGTTGGAAGAAATCTAATGAAAGAAGCAAAAGGCTTTTACATAAAAATTTAAAAGGTAAAGGACAGGAAAGAAAATCTAAATACATTGTTTTCATGAATGAACAGACTGTAACGATGTCAGTTCTCCCCCGCCAAGTAATCCATAATTTCAAATGAATATTCAATTAAATCTCTAACAGATTTTTTTGATGCATCTAAACAAGTTGATACTAAAATTCATACAAAGTATAAAATCCCAATAGCCCAAATAATTTTGAAGAACAGCCAACAAAGTGGGGAGTGGGTGGAGGTAGGAATCTTACTCTTTCTTGCAAAGACAAAGTCTTAGTGAGAAAGCATTAAAGGCAGTGTGAGACTGATGCAAACACAGGCAGAAATCAATGAAACATAATGGATGTGACAAAGGCAGCATGATAAATCAGTGAGTATGAACTGGATTTTTCAAAAAACAGTGCTAAGATTACTAGTATCCATAGAGAAAAAAATAAAACAGGATCCTTGTATCACAATTGAACACTAAATTCTAAATGGAATGAAGACCTAAATGTGGAAAGAAAACCCTAAAGCTTTAATTAGAAAATACAGGAGACTGAGATCCAAGATGGCCCTTTTAGGAGCAGCAGCTTAGGATTGCAGCTCCCAGTGAAAGCGTAGCGGGTGTGTGGATGCCACATTTCCAGACGGATCTTTATTGTCCACAGACCAGGAGATTCCTAGGTGGAGGAGCCCTATGGGTCACCAGCGTGGCTGTTTTGCTGGCACTGCGGCGCAGCAGCTCTCCATACAAAATACACTGGTCTGGTTGCCCTTTTAAGCTGGCCAGGAGATTCCCGGGCAGTGCCGTTGTTTCAGCCGGTGCAGTAGGTTGCTGCACGGGAAATCACACAGATCCTGGCGCCCTTTCAGCAGGCGACTGGAACACCTAGGAGACAGTCAACCATTCAACTTAAAAAAAAAAAAAAAAGGCTCTGAGGCAGGGAGCCAGGTGATCAAGCTTGACGGGTCACACCCCCACAAAAAAAAAAAAAAAAAAAAAAAAAAAGCCCAGCAATTGGAAATGCTTAGGGTTGAGAGTTTCATGGCAAGCACAGCTGAACCCAGGTTGGTGGGGGAGGGGCGTCCGCCATTACCA
Source organism: Callithrix jacchus (assembly GCF_049354715.1). Classification (NCBI taxonomy): domain Eukaryota; kingdom Metazoa; phylum Chordata; class Mammalia; order Primates; family Cebidae; genus Callithrix; species Callithrix jacchus. The sequence goes on from NC_133506.1 coordinate 108,170,349, forward strand.
AGGCACTCCACATCTAAGGATTTAGTCCACCATTGCTGAGGCAGCTTGCTGTTGCCAAGGCAACCCGCCATAACAGAGAGAGTCCCCCATTACAGAGGCGGGCCACCATTGCTGAGGCAGTTCTAGCCACACCTATATAAACAGGACTACAGGGAAGCTCAACGGCAGCAGGGCGGGGCTCAGCAAAGCGTCTGCAGGCAGAAAGTGACTAGGCTGCCTCCTTCCTGGGCAGGGCAGCCCTGAAAAAAAAAAAAGGCAGCAGAACAACGGACACTCATAATAAAGCCCTAACTCCCTGGGACAGAGCACCTGGGGAAAAAAAGGCAGTTTATGAGTTCTGCTGCAGCAGACTTAAATGTACCTGCCTAGCAGCTCTGAAAGAACAATGGAGCTCACAGCTCAACACTTGAGCTCCTATAAAGAAGAGACTGTCTCCTCAAGCAGCTCCCTGAACCCCGTATATCCAAAGAGTCAGCTCACAAAAGACTGATCAGACTAACATTTGGCAGGCATCATTCTGGGACAAAGATAGCAGAAGAAGACACTGGTAGCAACCCTTAACTGTTCTGCAGCTGCTGCAGGTGACGCCCCAGGCAAGCAGGGCCTGGAGTGGACCTCAGCAGTCCTACAGCATAGGGGCCAGACTGTTAGAAGGAAAACTAAGAAACAGAAATAACTTCATCATCAACAACCTGGACGTCCACTCAGAGACCCAATCTGAAAATCAGCAACTACACAGACGATGGGTGGATAAATCCACAAAGATGGGAAGCAACCAGCGCAAAAAGGAGGAAAACACCCGAAACCAGAACACCTTTCCTCCCACAAGGGATCACAACTCCTCACCAGCAAGGGAACAAAGCTGAATGGACAATGAGTGTGATGAAATGACAGAATCAAAATTCAGAAGGTGGGTAATGAGAAACTTCTGTGAGCTAAAAGAACATGTTTTAACTCAATGCAAAGAAACTAAGAAACTTGAAAAAAGATTTGAGGAAATGATAACAAGAATGGACAACTTAGAGAGGAATATGAGTGAATTCATGGAGCTGAAAAACACAACACAAGAACTTAGGGAAGCAAGCACAAGTTTCAGCAGCCGAATTGACCAAGCAGAAGAAAGGATATCAGGGGTCGAAGATCAACTCAATGAAATAAAATGAGAAGGCAAGATTAGAGAAAAAAGTGCAAAAAGGAATGAACAAAGTCTCCAAGAAATGTGGGACTATGTGAAGAGATCTAATCTACGTTTGATAGGTGTACCTGAATGTGATGAAGAGAATGAATCCAAGCTGGAAAATACTCTTCAGGATATTATCCAGGAAAACTTCCCCAACCTAGCAAGGCAGGCCAATATTCAAGTCCAGGAAATACAGAGAACACCACAAAGATATTCTGCAAGAAGAGCAACCCCAAGGCACATAATCGTCAGATTCACCAGGGTTGAAATGAAAGAGAAAATGCTAAGGGCGGCCAGAGACAAAGGTCGGGTCACCCACAAAGGGAAGCCCATCAGACTCACAGCAGATCTCTCGGCAGAAACCCTACAAGCCAGAAGAGAGTGGGGGCCAATATTCAACATCCTTAAAGAAAAGAACTTTCAACCCAGAATTTCATATCCAGCCAAACTGAGATTTGTAAGTGAAGGAAAAATAAAATCCTTTGCGAACGAGCAAGTACTCAGAGATTTTGTCACCACCAGGCCTGCTTTACAAGAGCTCCTGAAAGAGGCACTACACATAGAAAGGAACAACCAGTACCAGCCATTCCAAAAACATACCAAATGCTAAAGAGCATCAATAAAAGGAAGAATCTGCATCAACTAATGGGCAAAATAGACAGCTAGCATCAAAATGGCAGGATCAAATTCACACATAACAATATTAACCCTAAATGTAAATGGGCTAAATGCACCAATCAAAAGACACAGACTGGCAAATTGGATAAAAAGCCAAAACGCATCAGTGTGCTGTATCCAGGAAACCCATCTTACATGCAAGGATACACAAAGGCTCAAAATAAAGGGATGGAGGAAGATTTACCAAGCAAATGGAGAGCAAAAAAAAGCAGGAGTTGCAATTCTTGTCTCTGATAAAATAAACTTTAAAGCAACAAAGATCAAAAGAGACAAAGAAGGACATTACATAATGGTAAAAGGATCCATACAACAAGAAGAGCTAATGGTCCTAAATATATATGGACCCAATACAGGGGCACCCAGATACATAAGGCAAGTTCTTAATGACTTACAAAGAGACTTAGACTCCCACACAATAATAGCGGGAGACTTTAACACTCCACTGTCAATATTAGACAGATCAACCAGACAGAAAATTAACAAGGATATCCAGGACCTGAACTCAGACCTGGAACAAGCAAACCTGATAGACATTTACAGAACTCTCCACCCCAAATCCACAGAATATACATTCTTCTCAGCACCACATCACACCTACTCTAAAATACTACCACATAATTGGAAGTAAATCACTCCTCGGCAAATGCAAAAGAACGGAAATTATAACAAACGGTCTCTCAGACCACAGTGCAATCAAGTTAGAACTCAGAATTCAGAAACTAACTCAGAACCGCACATCTTCAGGGAAACCAAACAACTGGCTCTTGAATGTTGACTGGATAAACAATGAAATGAAGGCATAAATAAAGAAGTTCTTTGAAACCAACGAAAACGAAGACACAACATACCAGAATCTCTGGAACACATTTAAAGCAGTCTCTAGAGGAAAATATATAGCAATAAGTGCCCACATGAGAAGAGTGGAGAGATCCAAAATTGACACCCTATCATCAAAATTGAAAGAGCTAGAGGAGCAAGTTCAAAAAAACTCAAAACCTAGCAGAAGACAAGAAATAACTAAGATCAGAGCAGAACTGAAGGAGATAGAGACACGAAAAACCCTTCAAAAAATTAATAAATCCAGGAGCTGGTTTTTCGAAAAGATCAACAAAATAGACCACTAGCCAGATTAATTTAAAAAAAAGAGAGAGAATAATGAAATAGATGCAATAAAAAACGATAAAGGGGAAATCACCACAGATCCCACAGAAATTCAAACCATCATCAGAGAATATTACAAACAACTCTATGCACATAAACTAGTAAACCTGGAAGAAATGGATAAATTCCTGGACACTTGCATCCTCCCAAGCCTAAACCAGGAAGAAGTCGAAACCATGAATAGACTAATAACAAGATCTGAAGTTGAGGCAGCAATCAAGAGCCTACCACACAAAAAAAGCCCAGGTCCAGATGGGTTCACAGCCGAATTCTACCAGACACACAAAGAGGAACTGTTACCATACCTCCTGAAACTATTCCAAATAATCCAAAAAGAGGGAATCCTTCCCAAATCATTTTATGAGACCAACATCATCCTGATACCAAAACCCGGCAGAGATTCAACAAGAAAAGAAAACTTCAGGCCAATATCCATGATGAACATAGATGCAAAAATCTTCAATAGAATACTGGCAAGCCGACTGCAACAGCACATCAAAAAGCTTATCCACCATGATCAAGTAGGATTCATCCCGGGGATGCAAGGCTGGTTCAACATACGCAAATCTATAAACGTAATTCACCACATAAACAGAACCAAAACAAAAACCACATGATTATCTCAATTGATGCAGAGAAGGTCTTTGACAAAATTCAACAGCCCTTTATGCTAAAAACCCTCAATAAACTTGGTATTGACAGAACATATCTCAAAATAATAAAAGCTATCTACAACAAACCAATAGCCAATATCATACTGAATGGGCAAAAACTGGAAGCATTCCCTTTGAAATCTGGCACTAGACAAGGATGCCCTCTCTCACCACTCCTATTCAATATAGTACTGGAAGTTCTAGCCAGAGCAATCAAGCAAGAAAAAGAAATAAAGGGTATTCAAATAGGAAAGGAGGAAGCCAAATTGTCTCTATTTGCAGACGACATGATAGTATATCTAGAAGACCCCATTGTCTCAGCCCAAAATCTCCTGAAACTGATAAGCAACTTCAGCAAAGTCTCAGCATACAAAATCAATGTGAAAAAATCACAAGCATTCCTATACACCAATAACAGACTTATTGTCTGTTATTGTCTGGAGCCAAATCAAGAACAAACTGCCATTCACAATTGCTACAAAGAGAATAAAACACCTAGGAATACAACTAACAAGGAATATAAAGGACCTCTTCAAGGAGAACTATGAACCACTGCTCAATGAAATAAGAGGACACAAACAGATGGAGAAACATTCCATGTTCATGGTTAGAAAGAATCAATATCGTGAAAATGGCCATACTGCCCAAAGTCATTTACAGATTCAACACTATCCCCATCAAGCTACCAATGACCTTCTTCACAGAACTGGAAAAAAACACCTTAAACTTCATACAGAACCAAAAGAAAGTCCACATAGCCAAGTCAATTCTAAGTAAAAAGAACACAGCGGGAGGCATCACACTACCGGACTTCAAACTATACTACAAGGCTACAGTAATCAAAACAGCATGGTACTGGTACCAAAACAGAGATATAGACCAATGGAACAGAACAGAGGCATCGGAGGTAACACAACATGTCTACAACCATACAATCTTTGATAAACCTGACAAAAACAAGCAATGGGGAAATGATTCCCTGTTTAATAAATGGTGTTGGGAAAACTGGCTAGCTATGTGCAGAAAGCAGAAACTGGACCTCTTCCTGACACCTTACACCAAAATTAACTCCAGATGGATTAAAGACTTAAACATAAGACCCAACACCATAAAAACCCTAGAAGAAAATCTAGGCAAAACCATTCAGGACATAGGAGTAGGCAAGGACTTCATGACCAAAACACCAAAAGCATTGGCAACAAAAGGCAAAATAGACAAATAGGACCTAATCAAACTCCACAGCTTCTGCACGGCAAAAGAAACAGTCATTAGAGTGAATCGGCAACCAACAGAATGGGAAAAAAAAGGTCTGATATCCAGAATCTACAAAGAACTAAAACAGATTTACAAGAAAAAAACAAGCCCATTCAAAAATGGGCAAAAGATATGAACAGACACTATACAAAAGAAGACATACATGAGGCCAACAAACATGAAAAAATGCTCATCATCACTGGTCATGCAAATCGAAACCACACTGAGATACCATCTCATGCCAATTAGAATGGCGATCATTAAAAAATCTGGAGACAACAGATGCTGGAGAGGATGTGGTGAAATAGGAACACTTTTACACTGCTGGTGGGAGTGTAAATTAGTTCAACCATTGTGGAAGACAGTGTGGCAATTCCTCAAGGACCTAGAAATAGAAATTCCATTTGACCCAGCAATCCCATTACTGGGTATATATCCAAAAGACTATAAATCGTTCTACTATAAGGACACATGCACACGAATGTTCACTGCAGCACTGTTTACAATAGCAAAGACCTGGAATCAACCCAAATGCCCATCAATGATAGACTGGACAGGGAAAATGTGGCACATATACACCATGGAATATTATGCAGCCATCAAAAATGGTGAGTTTGCGTCCTTTGTAGGGACATGGATGAACCTGGAGAACATCATTGTCAGCAAACTGACACAAGAACATAAAATGAAATACCGCATGTTCTCACTCATAGGCGGGTGTTGAACAATGAGAACATATGGACACAGGGAGGGGAGCACTATACACTGGGGTCTGTTGGGGGGAATAGGGGAGGGACAGTGGGGGATGGGGAGTTGGGGGAGAGATAGCATGGGGAGAAATGCCAGATATAGGTGAAGGGGAGGAAGGCAGCAAATCACACTGCCATGTGTGTACCTATGCAACTATCTTGCATGTTCTTCACATGTACCCCAAAACCTAAAATGCAATAAATAAATAAAAGAAAATACAGGAGACTATCAGTATGACACAGGAGCAGAAGAGACTTTCTTAAGCTCAAATATAATACTGACATATTTGCACTTAATTGGACTAAACTACAACTTCCATCTGACAAAAAGACATCCTTAAAGTCCATAGACAAGCCAAAGTATGGAAGTAGATCTCTATAATGCATGTAATCAACATAGGATGAGTATCTAGACTATATAAAGAACACCTACAAAACTGTAAGACAAACAATCCAATGGAGAAATAGGCAAAGGAATGAAACTGGCAATTCAGACAGAAAATCTGAATTGTCAATAAAAATATGAAAAGATGATTGAATTCACCTAAAATAAAAAATATTCAAACAATGATGTATGATTTTAAATCCATCAAATGATGTGAAAAAACAAGTACTCTCACAGACAATTAGCGTTGCAGTAAATTCACCAGCTGCTCTGGAAAGCAACCTGATTGCTCTAGTACAGTTGAAGATTTACATACACTGCAACCAAGCAATTTCAATCCTGGGTATATACTAAGCCTAGAGGAACTCTCTTATGTGCACAGAGGAAGCCAGGAACCCAGATATTCACTTCTTTATTGTTTATAAAAGCAAAAAACTGGGAACAACAAAAATGTCTATCAATAAGAGCTGAAAAATAAACTATGGTATATTCATATAAGGGAAACCTATACAGCAGTAAAATCAATAAATGAGAATTCATGTATCAACATGAGAAAACCTTACAAACATAAGTGAGGGGTAAGCAAACTGCAAAATGATGCATATTATAATATATTTACATAAAACAATACTATATATATTTTATGGACAGACATACAAGCAGTACAAATATAAAAACAACGGGTCTAGAATATAATAACAATAGTAACTTCTAGTGAGGGAAAAAAGAGAATGGAATGAGGAGAAAAATACAAAAGGGACCTCAACTGTACTGTCATCCCATTTCACTTTCCCCAGTTTCAGTTATCCTTCAGCAGTCTGGGTCCAAAAATATTCAATGGGAAATTCCAGAAATAAACAATTCATAAGTTGCATTCTTTTTTACTTTTTTTTTTTTTTTTTTGAGACAGAGTCTCACTCTGTTGCCCAGGCTGTGCATGATCTTGGCTCACTGCAACCTCTGCCTCCCGGGTTCAGGCAATTCTCCTGTCTCAGCCTCCCAAGTAGCTGGGACTATAGGCATGTGCCAACACACCCAGCTAATTTTTGTATTTTTAGTAAAGACGGGGTTTCACCATGTTGGCCAGGCTGGTGTCAAACTCCTGATGGCAAGTGATCCACCCGCCTCAGCCTCCCAAAGTGCTGGAATTATAGGTGTGCACCACCACACCTGGCTAATTTTTGCATTTTTAGTAGAGATGGCGTTTCACCAAGTTGGTCAGGCTGGTCTCGAACTCCTGACTTCATGATCCTCCCACCTCAGCCTCCCAAAGTGCTGGGATTACAGGTGTGAGCCACCATACCCAGCCCATAACTTTTAAACTGTGTATCCATGCTGTTGACTCTCTCTGCCTGCTAGTCACCTTGTAGCTGTCTCGGTGATCAGATCAACTGTCCCATATTGTAGTGCTTGTGTTCCAGTAACCCTTATTTAACTTCATAATGGCCCCAAAGAGCAACTATAGTGATGCTGGCAATTCAGATATGCTGAAGAAGCTGAAAAATATGCCTTTTAAGTGAAAAGATAAAAGTTCTCCACTTAATAAGGAAAGAGAAAAAAAATCACAATGATATTACTAAGTCTAGTAAGACTGAATCTTCTATTCATGAAATTGTGACGAAGGAAAAAGAAATTCAAAGCTAGTTTTGTTATCACATCTCCAGCTGAAAAATTATGGCCACAGTGCGTGATAAATGCTTAGTTAGGATGGAAAAGGAATTAAACTCAGGGCTGGAAGGCATGAACAGAAATGTGTTCCAAATGATGGCAAATGAGTTAGGCACTATCTTCAGTGTTAGGTATACACTGGGAGCTTTGAAACGTATCCCCTGTGGATATGAGGGACTACAGGTTGAGCATGCCAAATCCCAAAAATCCAAAATCCAAAATGCTCCAAAACTGGCAACTTTTTGAGTGCCAACAAAATGCTCCCAGGAAATGTTCATTGGAGCCTTTTGGATTTCAAATTTTTGGATTTGTGATGCTCTATCGGTAGGTGTAATGTAAATATTCCAAAATCCAGAAAAAGTTTAAACCCAAAGCACTTCTGATTCCAAGGATTTTAGATAAGGGATACTACTCAACCTGTGCTGTATTTTATTTATAAAAAAAAAAAAAAAAATCTGAAGTAAATAAAGCAAAAATGTTAAAATTCATTAAATCTAAGTAGTGGCTATACAATATTATTCTTTTTATTCCTTTCTGTATATTTTAAATATTTCATAATCAAAGGAAAACTACATTTGGACTACTTTAATAGTCAGTCAAAGGTCAGATTTCCTGGCACTACATCCTCTTTAGGTACTTTTCAAAGCTATAGAAGTTACACAGCAAGAAAATATAAATCAGAAGAAAAGAATGGTAAACTAAATCCTTGGTCTGTAATTTATTTAATTCCCAAGCTTATATACATCCAAGCAACTCTGACTGTAGGTCCTGATACCTTTCCAGTTATGATTTGCATACTGTAGGTCCTGCCCTTCCAGTTATGATTTGCATAGATCAACATGTAAATGCAGCGGAAGTTTCAGGAGTGAGTTTGAGGACACTGCTGATAGTGGCAATGAAGCCACCATCCTCATAGCCATAGACAAGTTACACTAATGCAATCCACCACTGCAAGAACAGTTCAGAAGCTACAAAAAAACTACACCAGCCAACTGTCATGTAAATCACAGGACAGCTGATCAAATCAGGCTCAAGCATATATCCCAAATGAAGAGTGCATACGGAGGGTTTTCCTTAGGGTAAAGTGATTTCCTAGGGTATTTCTTCAGGGAAGAGGAGACCTTAGGAAATCAGAATGGAAAAACTAGGTAGAGCGATACCTAAAACAGAAACAGGAAAATGTAACCTTCTGAAATCCAGATCATAAGGACAAGAAAAAAATAACAAATATAAAATAAGACTAAGAAGGTTGCCACAATCTTAGGTGTTTTACTCAAGGTCCCAAGGAGTGGCAAAGCCAAGTCTTCTGACTTTTGATCCCAGGTGATGCCCATTCATTCTGCCCTGTCAGGGACTATAGAGCTGTTTCCCTTAAATACATTTCCCAGAGAGCTGAAGTTTACTCCTCTATGACCTCAAAAAACTCCTTTTAAACTAGCCACCAAATATTTGTTTGCTTAGTTAGAATATGCCTAACATAATCTAGCCTTTTCTTAACAACTTGGCGCTATTAAGAACTAAAAATGCCACCTTACGTTTTCACAGCATTTAGCAATTAGATAATTTACCACTTACAACAACTAAGTCAGTCACAAAGTACAAAGACTATCCTTCCCATTTTATAAATGAAAAAATTAAGATTCAGGCCAGGTGCAGTGGCTCACACCCATAATCCCAGTACTTTGGAAGGCTAAGGCAGGTGGATCACCTGGGGTCAGAAGTTCGAGACCAGACTAAACTACATGGTAAAATCCCATCTCTACTACAAATACAAAAAATTTGCTGGGCAGGCTGGCACATGCCTGTAATCCCGGCTACTTGGGAGGCTGAGGCAGGAGAACTGCTTGAACCTGGGAGGTGGAGGTTGCTGTTGAGCCAAGATCGTACCACTGCACTCCAGCCTGGGCGACAGAGCAAGACTCCGTCTAAAATTAAAAAAAAAAAAAAGATTCAGACAGATTAAGTCAACCCAGATTTACAAACTGGCAGAGCTGTGACTGGAATCTAGGTCTTCTTGGTCCAGGTTTTCTCTTTCTGCCTCCCAGCTTTCCTACATTTATTCCTGTAACGAGTTTTAGGTCAGCAGGTTTTGCAACTTCTCTCTGAAACTGGTCTCTATTTTTCACTAGTCATATGATGGGCACCTCAAATCTTCTAACTCATTTAGCAAATACTTCTCTGTGTCAAGGCCTGGAATGTTCTCTCCATTTCCTCCAGTCTATCAAAATGAGCTCCCTAGCACCCAGGATTCAAGTTACTGTGATTTGCTACTCAGAAATCTTTTCTTACTCAATTACACTTCTTCACAGGTCTTTCAACAAGCACTTAACTGCCTAACTATATGGCAGATGCTGGGCTTGGCATAGAGAATATAAGGACAAATAAATCTGACACCCACCCTCAAGGGAAAGGCTAGCAAATGCAGCCTTCCTAATTAAAAGGAAGATACTATATTAGTACTACCTGCCTACCAACGAAGGAAAGAGAACATCCCATTAAAGTGAGTAAATATCTAATGGAAATGAATTAATTGGATTGTTATTGTAATACCATAAAAAACATATATCTGGTCTCTAGCCCAGCCTCTGGCACAGAGCTCCTAAAACTACTCTAATTTCCTGAGCATTAGGGGTGCTAGATTCATTTTTTTTTCCCTAATATTTGGTCTTTAACCCCACTGCCTGACACAGAGCTCTTATCCCTTGGAATTTCCTGGCTAAGGAAACTTTTTTTTTCCCTCTAATGAGGTGACTCTTGGAGGACTTCTGGATGGAAGCTGGTCACCAGAAAGACCATGCAATGATTAGAAGCTTGCAACTGCCAATTCCATCCTCCATCCTCCAGGAAGAGGACAGGGGCTGGAGACTGAGTTAATAATCGATCATGCCTATGTGATGAAGCCTCTGTAAAAATCCCTGAACTACAGGGTTTGAAGAGCTACCGGGATGGTAAACGTGGAGGTTCCTGGAGGGGAGCTTCCCTAAAGAGGGCATGGAAGCTCCACGACCCTTTCACATGTTATACTTTGTCCTATGCACCTCTTCCATCTGTGTCCTCTATAAATACCCTTTATAATAAATGGGTAAACATAAGTAAAGTGTTTCTCTAAGTTCTATGAGCCATCCTAGCAAACCCCAGGAGTGGGTCAAGGGAATCCCAATTTTATAGCCTGTCGATCAGAAGTATAGGTCACAACTTGAAACTTGGGATTGGTGCCTGAAGTTGGGGTGTCTTATGGGACTGAACCTTAACCCATGGTATCTGACTCTAATTCCAGGTAGATGGTGTCAGAATTGAGTTGAATTACAGAATACCCAGTTGGTATCTCCTGGATAACTGTTTGGTGTGGCAAAAAAAACACCATCCACACATTTGGTGTCAGAGTTGAAGTACTGAGAGTCTTAAGTAAGTAAGAAAACAGTCCTGTCTCTTACAGATATGCTTGTGATAGAAGTGGCACACTAAACTATTAAGGTTCCACAGAATAGTGGCAGATTGAGAAATAAATCAGCTGAATTCTGGACTGATAGATATAACTTTCAAATCAATGAGGAAAAAATAAAGGAAAATCTCGGATTAATGTAGTAAATTACAATAAAGAAAAAAACTTTGGCAAATGAAAATCAAAATAAGGTAGAACAAAGTTCAAATATGTCATTAATCTCATTAAATATAAGTAGATTAAATATAGAACTCTAAAACAGTTAAAAACACCAGTAACAGACCAGGCAAGGAGGTTCACGCCTATAATCCCAACACTTTGGAGACCAAAGCAGGTAGATCACTCAAGGTCAGGAGTACAAGCCTGGCCAAGATGGTGAAACCCCATCTCTACAAAAATACAAAAATTAGCCAGGTGTGGTGGCTCATGCCTGTAATCCCCGCTACTCAGGAGGCTGATGCAGGAGGACCACTTGAACCTGGGAGGCAGAGGAAGCAGTGAGCCAAGGTTGTACCACTGCACTCCAGCCTGGGCAACAGAACAAGACTCTGTTAAAAAAAAAAAAATCAGAATAATCTGGGGAAGATGAAGAAGATAAAGATTGGAAGGGGTGACTCAAAAGGGAATTTCTTAGATGCTGGTAATGTTCTATTCCTTGACTTGGACAGTAGTTATACAGATGTTTTTGTTTTCTGATAATTAATTGAGCTATAAATCTATATTTTGTGTACTTTTCTATCTGTATGTTCTACCCCCCTTTTTTTTTTGTTTTTTTTTTTTAATCAAGGACTCACTCTGTCACTCAGGCTGGAGTGCAGTCGTGCAATTTCAGCTCACTGCAACCTCCACCTTCTAGGCTCAAGTGATCCTCCTGCCTCAGCCTTCCAAGTAGCTGGGATCACAGATGTGAGCCACCACTCCTGTCTGTTTTTGCATGTTTTGTAGAGACAGGGTGTACTAATGATGCCCAGGGTGGTCTCAAACTTGTGGGCTCAAGCAATCCACCTGCCTTGGCCTCTCTAAGTGCTAGGTGTGAGCCACAGCACCCAGCTTGTATGTTCTACTTTAATTAAAAAACAAAACAAAAAAAACAAAAACAGTTTACTGGATTTGTCCATATTTATTTATAGGTAATCTCATCTAGCTAGAGAAATACAAGAGTTAAGTAACCAGGCCTCATATTTCATCAAAGCTAAAACATCAATTATAAGACACATCAGTAGTTTATATATCAACAGGAATTTTAAAATGTTTAAAATGTTTACAATGTTAAAATGTTACAATTAACTACAAGTTATCACCAACTAATAATGATTTCAGAAGCATTCAAATGTGTACCTCAGACCAACAAAATGCAGTATCATAACATATACATCCATAAGCAAAATACTCTTAGAACCCAGCAGGGAGGGAGATGGATAAAGAATATGAACAGGCAAATTACAGAAGAGGAGATAACATGGCTAAGGAGCATGTGGAAGAAACGATAACCCTCACCAGGAATCAGGAAATGCAATATGAAACAAGAAGATGCCACTGTCCACTGAGACTGGAAAATTTTAAAAACTTTATTATATAATGTACTTGATGAAGATGTGGGGAAATATATACTGATGTCACTGCTAGTCAAAACATAAATGTGTGCCCACTTTAAAGGGGCAAGCTGTCAATCTGTTTAAATGTGCATACTGTATCACCTAACAATTCCGCTTCTTGGAATAACAAAAGTTTATTTAACTATCTGAGGAAAAAAAAAGAAAAAAAAAATATATATATATATATATGTATACCGAATGCATGTGTCTTTCTCTGTATGTGTTACATATATCAATCATTAAAATAAAATAAACTTTTTTTTTAAAGTAGGGTTCTAGCTTCCAGCTCTAAGGGAATTTGCCTTGGGTACCCCAAACACTACGATGTAGCAAAAGGAAATGTTACCCTCAACCTTCCTCTATATATAGAATATTCCAGCCTCGAACCTAAGGAAGCATCTTGGTTGCTATTTACTGATCCTAATTAAAGTTCATCTGTTGTGAGCTAGGTCCAAAATCCTGACTTTCCTGAGTGCAGTAACTGTTATAGCCCAGATAATTTTGATGAATAAAATATCCTGCAATAAAAACTTTTAAGAGACATACCAGCAAGAAGCTTCTTTGCCACGGGAGGGCGACTTGTTTCCGGTGGAAATGTGTCCTTTGCTGTGACGGGTCTCCTCTCACCCCTTAGTGATATACTTGGCCATCTCTCTAAGGTCTTTTGGCTACCAATAGGAAACCGAATTTCACTGAAACACTTTTTCGCCTTTTTTGGTGACAGTTTCTTTTCCAGGAGAGATTCCAAAGCCTGCCATGAAACAGTCAATTATTTTTAGTTTAACTCACAAAAGTATACTTTTAATCACAAAACTGAAAGTAAGGACTCCAGAGAAGTGTGTTATTAAATGGCTATCTCTGACAGTTAACAAAATCTTAATTTAAAAATGTCATTATTTAGGATATCTAATTAATTAATAACAACAATTTCTGTTAGTTCTTTCAGATGTGTAGCTCACTAAAGCCAATAGCAAAGAGATAACAAATATGACTACTTTTAAAGGCATCCAAATCTTAAAGGATCATCATTTTAGAAATTACAGTCTTCAGAATATTATACCATCTGCTTCAGAAGCATTTTAATCATCAACAAAAATCTCATAAACTCAAATAGTCTTTGAAGTGGGTAAACATCCTATATTTAACATACATTTTCATGAACTAAAGGACATTAGTAGGTCCAGCGGCTTTGGTCACTTGTCCAACACAACAAGAGTAGAAGATCTGTGTCTCATCTTCCTAAAAAAGGCATTTTCTCTAATAAGTTCCCATGTATTCACTACTGGGAAGTCAGGGCCCAGTCTCCACCTGGTCAATACAGATTAAGGACAACTGTACACAGTCAGGAACACTTAGTTTGGAGAACAGTAACATAGTAAGAAAATGCGCTGTGAAATGGTGTAGGGCCACAACAGGAAAGATAACACGTCTTGCATTTTGAAAAGTAGGGGAGATAAACATTCTGTTTAAGAAACATGTTGGGGCCGGGTGCGGTGGCTCAAGCCTGTAATCCCAGCACTTTGGGAGGCTGAGGCGGGTGGATCACGAGGTCAAGAGATCCAGACCATCCTGGTCAACATGGTGAAACCCCGTCTCTACTAAAAATACACAAAATTAGCTGGGCATGGTGGCGCATGCCTGTAATCCCAGCTACTCAGGAGGCTGAGGCAGGAGAATTGCCTGAACCCAGGAGGTGGAGGTTGCAGTGAGCCGAGATCGCACCATTGCACTCCAGCCTGGGTAACAAGAGCGAAACTCCGTCTCAAAAAAAAAAAAAAAAAAGAAAGAAACATGTTGGGCTAGGCACAGTGGCTGACACCTATAATCCCAGCACTTTGGGTGGCCGAGGCAGGTGGATCACAAGGTCAGGAGTTCAAGGCCAGCCAGGCCAATGTGGTGAAACCCTATCTCTACTAAAAATATAAAAATTAGCCAGGTGCGGTGGCAGGCACCTGTAATCCCAGCTACTCGGGAGGCTGAAGCAGGAGAATCACTTGAACTTGGGAGGCGGAGGTTACAGTGAGCTGAGATTGTGCCACTGCACCCCAGTGTGGGTGACAGAGTGAGACTCCATCTCAAAACAAGAAAGAAAGAATGAATGATGTTAGAGGTGCTCTTACTCAAGCTCAAAATGTGGGAGAGGGACTAGACAGTCTCTTTGGATCTCTTCTAGGATTACGAAGATGTATACTCTAAATGAAGTTATTTCAGCCCATAAATGCTTCTTATGGATAAGTTAAGAAAGCATCGCATGACTTGATATGCTGCCTAAAAATTCTGAGGTCTGCGTTTGACAACAGCATTCCTCACAGTGAATTCTATACATACGAATGTAACCAGTGAAAATCACAGACACATTTGCTTGAAAATGAACCTGTGAAGGAAGAAGGGGCCTTAAAGACTGCCAAGAACTAGTTAATGGTGGCAGAAATGAAGTGTCATTAATCTAGAATTCTTCTACAGCTAACGGCTTACTCTGCCACACTAACATGAAGATCACCTTTCTATTTGCAGATGAAAATGTACGGCATAGGGGAACTAATACTAGCATGGGAGTCAGAAGAAAGAATTTGATCTCTAGTTCCCAAGAAAATAACTGTCATCTCTCCAACTTTTGCTTTTTCTAAAAAAATCTTAATCTGCACAATAGTAGTAAAACCAATCGAAAAGCATACTGCCACAGAAAGGTTCAAATGGCATAATTATATGGTAACACCACGCAAACTTCAGAGAACTATAAAATCAATGGCATACTGCTATTGTTGTCTTTGTCACCAATGAAAACTAAGAACATTATCGATTCCTGTCTAATACATGCCAGCCGAGATTTCTAGAAGTCTCCAGCTATATCACAAGATTTGAGGCTCTGATTCCACATACTGTATCTTTCAGTGTTTCTTCTTTACTAAAATCCATCCAACTTAAACACTGTTATTCTAATTTAAGAATGTTTTACTGGTTTCCTTTTCTACATTTTTTTCTTAAATGGCATGGGCCAGGGAATGGAACATTCTGTTTAGTTAATGAACCTGGTTTAAAGTTGTTATATGTTTTATACTCAAGTCACCAATTTTCAAAGTAGTGAAATACGATAATATAGGCTAGACCGTAAAAATAACAAGATAAAAATGAAATGATCCTTGGGCCCTCTGCATAGCTTCAGTTCACTGGGTAACAGCTTTGTCTTGTATTCTCCATAAATCCTAACGAAACTAGGTAACAGTAAGCATTACTTGCAATACACCCCTAACAAAAACTGTAATCAATTCCATACCTCAATTTGTTGCAGAATGTCTATAACCACATCAGGAACAGAAGGGTCTGCATCCAGCTTGGCAGAACAAAGTGAAAGCTGGCGAATAAGGCTGCCCAGTTCCCTGCACCGAGCAGGAAGGGGGTGTTCCCCTCGGTCAGTAAACTGAGTGATGAACATGTGTAAGGCCCGAATGGCTCCTCGATGGGCAGCCGCCAGCCTAGACATTGCCCACGACTGGTAACAAACAAGATGGAGAAGTTATTTCCACACTCAGAACTTCCTAACATTCGCCCAGCTTCTAACAATATTTATAGCCTATCTTCTTTCTGTTTAAAGTGCTTTCTATAGTAAAAACTTTTTTATAGTAAAGGGAGTTGTAAAGTTTAAAGTTTTCTAGTGATGGTGTTTTCCCTACTACTCCCAATTTCTTATATTAGCAGCAACAACAAAAATGTATTTTTTAGAACCTGTTCCTTGGAAGGCAACCATATTCAGAATATTTAAGGTGCTCACTTCCTCAATAACAGGTTTCTATAAGTACTGAAAATAACATTAGTGCAGAGGGCCCTATACAATACTAAGAAAACATTGGGAAATGTAATTTTTAAATAAGAATTGATCATAATTTAACTGCAGCATACCTTCTTAGTGTGTTTAATTTTATGTGGACTCAATTTATCCAACTCTTCCTGGATTTCTTTAACCTGTTTTGTAAAAAGGGGAAAGAAGAAACTTCATACCTTTCCACTGATCTTTTTTGTAGAAAAGGATACACTGATATATCCTGTCTTGTCCAAACATAACCATTATTAATTCAAGTCACTTGAAAATGACAAAAGGCACCCAAAATACCGTTACTGGTTTCCAGTTCAAGATGGTGACTAGGCAGTGTTCACCTTCCATCCCTTGGTCCCCAGTGGAAGAGGAATTTAGCATGAAGGAGTGAAGGTGGAGGTGACTCTAGAAATGGAGGCAGGCCAGATCATGAAGTCTTACATGTCATGCTGAAGAGTTTAGCTTTCATCCTCTAAGTTACAGAGAGGCACTAAAGTCTTTTCAGCAGAGGTCTGACAAGAGTCATGTTTTAGAGCAATCTCTACAGCAGCAGTGTAGAATAAGAACTGAAATAGAACCCAAAAGAATACAGTGCAAAATCTAACTCAGGTATCTTCTTTTAAATGAAAAGTACAGTTTTTGGTTCAAGCAGTAAGGCTAACATGTGATTTCAGTGACCAGAAATGAATAAAAGGCTTGCCAATGTATAAGGCATTAAAATCAAAGCAAACACTTCTTAAAAATCCTTTACATCACAATGTAAAAAATTCTTTAAATCACAATGTAGAGAATATAAATGCCTGTGGATCAGCCACTAAAGGTGTCCTGCAAGACACTTAGCATGGTCTTTACTCTTTACTGTAAAGAGTAATCAAATTAATAAAGAATAATCAAATTATATACTATCTACAAGCTTTTAATATTATAAACATGTAATACATGGGAAACTAACAAGGTCTCTTTCCTCTAACACTAGGGTCCATAGCTGGGACCAAGGGTTCAGGGTAACTGATCCACCTGACTTCCTATACAAAAATATGTGCTATATAATGTATAAGCATCTTGGGGATGGGGAGGAGTGGCTTTTAATAGATTGTCAAAGGTCTATGACCTCAAAAAATCAAGAACCTCTGTTTAAGAAGTTTGGACACACACACACACAGGCAGATTACAACAAGAATGAGAATTATTTGCCCATGTGTTCAGGAAATTAAGCCTCACAAATCTGTCAGAACTCCTATGGGATACTCTAGCACTAAACTGTCTGAGACAAAAGGAAAGCTGAAACTCTCTAAGGAAGCAGTACACAAGGCTGACTGCATTACTTCTCCCTGAACTTTTCACACCTGCTGCTGGAGGACGTAGAGCATTCGGGCAGAGCGAACAGCTTGCTCCTGTCTCCTGATACGGACTCGACGTTCTTCATCTGGATCCAAAGCTTCTTCTAGTCTATCTGAAAATATTAATAGTTTTCCCCAAAAGTGGATTATAAACCTTATAATAATGCTTATAGAAGTTGATTACTTACAAAAATAATAAAGTTGAAGATCTCTGGTTTTATTAAGAAAAAAAATGAGGCTATCCTAACAGAAAATTTCATTTTTCATCAGCCAAGAAACCAGCAGTAAGTGGACCTGTGTACTGACTGAGAGATGGAAGAGACATGAAGACATTTATTCCATCAAGCTCCCCTCCAGCCGGAATTCCCACTGGACTGCAATTTCGCTGTGAGGCATCTCTTACTATTTTAGAATTCCTTACGTTGAACCAGAATCTGTTATTCTTGCTATTTTTTCAAAAACTCCTTATTGCCCTATTTTTATGTTTAGCAAGATTAACAATGTAAAGAAGGTATTAATAAATGCCTGTTTATCAGCCACTTAATATGTCCTGAAAGACACTTAACATGCTCTTTACTCTTTGCTGTTTAACAGAGAATAATCAAATGTTGAATTCAAAAGAGAAATCCTGGCCAGGCATGGTGGCTTACACCTGTAATCCCAGCATTTTGGGAGGCCGAGACGGGCAGATCTCCTGAGGTCAGGAGTTTGAAACCAGCCCAGTCAACATGGTGAAACCCTGTCTCCACTAAAAATACAAAAATTAGCCAGGCGTGGTGGTATGCATCTGTAATCCCAGCTACTCGGGAGGCTGAGGAAGGAGAACTGCTTGAACCCAGGAGGCAGAGGTTGCAGTGAGCTGAGATCGTGTCACTACACTCCAGCCTGAGCGACCAAGTGAGACTGACTTTGTCTAAAAAAAAAAAAAAAGAGAGAGATATTAAGATAGCATCTTATCTTAATCTTTTTTTTTTCTTTTTCTTTCTGAGGCAGAGTCTCACACTGTCACCAGTCTCATACTGCAACCTCTACCTCCCAGTCAAGTGATTCTCAGGCCCCAGCCTTAATCTTGAATTCAAAAGACAAATCCTTTCTCTAACATATTAAGATAGAAAGTCTCAAAATTATTTGAGTGTCTAGAGTCTTCAAGTATTTCCCAGCAAGCATCCCCTTGTACACACTGGTTCTCTACACCTTCAAAAGATTGGTCCAAAGAAACTGTTTCTGGAAAATTGCCTGAGGGAGATACAATTTATCTATTCCTTCCAGGATGTAGTTTTCAAATACACTTACACAAACAAATTCTTATACAGAACTTCAACATATTCCAATTGTCAAAGAAAAGACAATCTTTAATTAGTAAAAGTATATTTTATAATTTCAAATTTTTAATATTTACTTTTTAAAACATCAAACAGGCTGACCAACTGAGACCTTGTCTCAAAAAAATAAAATAATAAAATAAAAAAGAATGTTATGGGAGTTAAAAAAAGAAACATCAAACAATGCAAAGAGTGTAAGGCTGTTTGGAAGAAAGCAGAAATCTGCAGTCAGGAGCCGAGACATATAGATGTAGTCTCATGAGAGCCTATATGTCTAATTATTTTCATCTCTTGTTTGGGCTGCATGGTAGGGAGAAAATCTGGATTCCTATACCTATATGAACAGGAATGGGACAGGCTTAGGTGGTTGGATTTGAAGGCTCATTGCAGTCGACTCTGATGCAGCACTTGCATCAGTCTACAAAGCAGCATTTGGGAAGCACAAATGGGTGCTTCGGGGTTACTTGACAGAGGGTTTGCAGCAAGGGGCTATCGTAAACTATTATTAGTCCATGAAAGGTAAGGACAGAAATTTAAACCATACATTTATGTGTTTCCATACCAGTTTGCCACTACTGTGACATTTTTATTATAGTTCACAAAGTATTGACTTGTGACAGACTGAAAATCTGTGTAAATAAAATAAACCAACCCAGTCCTTCCTCATGGAGACTTTGAAAGCTCTATGCTAACAGTTCCCCCGTATTAGGCCAGATTACCAGAGCAGTGGACCTCATGGCTTCATTCCCCTGGTAGCAGGGCTTCTATTCAAAGTATGTGGGGAGTCATGCCACAGGCTGACACTAAGTAGTGTCAGGAGAAACAAGCCACAACATTTCTCTTACTTTTATACTAGAATGTTTTTGAATTGTTCATGATATTATGTAACACACTCTTTAAGAAGACTCACAGGAGAAATTTCTTTCTGGCCTTAATATGTGGAATAATTGCTTTCCTTACACAATAGTTTTTTTCTGTCTTAGACTTTGTAAATTCTCCAGGTGATTGAAGTTCCCTCTTTAGCTGGCTTCAAGAAGCTCAGAAGCAAATTTGTGACTCATCCCTAGTAAATGTTTTTCCTTTCCTTATTTTTCCTCTGCCACAATATCCTCATGCACATTTTTGTTTTATCTTGTTCAATCACAGGTATTTCTTAAGGTACCTTAAATTCTTTACATAAGATGCACATATGCATATATTAAATTGAAAATGCAAAAAATAATTCTAGGCTGTGTAGTATCCTGGTGCAACAGTTACTTGTGATGCTCAACTCTGTATCCCTTGCTGTCTGAAAGCTGGGCTTGATTTCCTGCTTGTTAATACAGTAACCCCAAATTCTCCAGTGGAACCAGTCTTCTCCTCAGCAAGGAAATGCAAGGGCCCTGAGAACAATGAGAACTGTAGAAAACCATATATGATTACACTCCTTCCTTTCTACCCTGTGGTCAAACATTTTACACATATACCCACAACTTCCCTTGTCATCGGTGTGTACTTACTTAAATACTGCCCAAGGGAGAATGGGTTTTATCTATAACATACATACATTATGCTTTTTTTTGAGCAAATTTAAAAAATAATTTTCCCAGAAGAGGGAAAACATGATAGGATAATTTGCACCCAGGAGCCAGAAGACCTAAGGTTCAGACATTAATGCCACCTCCTAGGCTGGGCCCACAGGCAGTGCACATTCCAAGGACAGCCACAGTGAGGAAGTTCCTTCGTGTCCCTCTGCTGGAAAGAGGAGCTGGGGCAAGACACGGGTCAAACTCCAAGCCTGTCTTGTCCTGAGTGCTCACACTCCAGTAAATCAACACACAAAGGAAGGAATGAAATTGCTGTAGGGGCTGGGAGTCCTGAAGGAATACATTTAAAAACTATCCCACACTCACAGCCTTAGGTCGAAGTAAAGAATCAAATTTTTCTCACCTTTTTTAGTTACCTCTTCAATTTTGTGGATACAACTGCTCAATTCTTTCTGGAGTCGCTGGACTTCTAGCAGGCTTTTCTGTTCACTGATGTTTTTGTGATCACCTATCCTGGGATGAAGCTGAAGTCCCGGATCATGGGTGGGTGGTGAATTTGGCATGGTGAGATCTGACTGGCCTGGATGAGATGAGTAAAGGTATACTTTGGCACCCGAGCTGGAGATTTCTACTTTGGATGGCTGGTGGCTGCACTGACAGACTGCTTGACTCTTTGGTTCCTTCCTTTCCACCCTGTGGTCAGGTATTTTATACTTAGTGTGTCCACACTTCTGAGAGCTTTGAGGCTGACTTCTGAGATGATGTTCTTTTATGTGTTCTTCGAATTGTCTTCGTTTCACATCTCTTCTGGCCAGGTGGATGGCATAGCTAAGTCTCTCTTCTGATATGACGGAAAATGAAACAGAACTGCCTAGGTCAGGACCAACTCTACAATCTGCATCATTACAATGGTATGATTCATTGTATGAGTGCTTCAGTTTTTCAATTCTAATGGCATGTGGGCAAGAATATCGGATTGCCAAGTTGCTTGAATGGGTAGGAACATTCCTATTAAACTGCAGCTGGTTCTTTAAAAAGCAAATACAAGTAAGCAGACATTAGAAAAATTACCTATTGCACAATTGGTACATGTCTATAATCAAATTCCTAAAATTTCGCCCACCAGACCATTAGTGCTAAGAAGCATTTTTCTGTTTTACTGATAGACACAGCCACTCTCCTACACCCTTGGGTTCATCGCATAGCCCTGGTTCTATCCTGCAATCGCCCAGTCCCATACTATTATCCTTCTGTGTACTAATGTCATACTGGGACCCACCTCTAAAAGTCAACCCAGAAAGATTCAAGTGACAACTGCTAAGTCCTTCAATTTCCCAGTTACAGACTTCTGTCCTATTTCAAAATGTCAGGCTCCGGCAAGTGGCCAATATAACCCATTGGCGCTTTCTTAAAATCTGCTCCAGGGATAGTATCACACAGCACACCAGACCCAAGCCATCTGATAATACTTCTTCAGGTCTTCCTGAGACTTCATCTGGTGGCTGGATCCATCTTTTATCCTGCCCCTAAGAGGATCTTGCTCGAAACAGTCCACTTATGCTTTCTTACACAGGCTCAAGTTTTGGTCAGTTTTCCTCATAATAAACAACACATTTGTTTTGTTATGCGCTTAAAACATAAGCATGTTTCCATATCCCTACAGTTCTTATTTTTCATGGTTGCATTTTCCAAAATCCAGTGAATGGTCTTTTCATGCTTAACTATAACCTTATTATCAAACATTTAGTTGTTCCAGTTTTTCCACTAATAGAAATATTACCTCAATTAATATCGCCATACATTTAGTTTTTTAAACTTTTAAAATTATTTCCTTAAGCTAAATGGTCTGTTCTAGGATTATCAGGTTAAAGGAAAGAAACAAATTTATGGCTTTCAATATGTACCCTCCTTAGGCCTTCCAGAATGAACCTGTCAAAGACAGGTAAATAGTCTGAGGAGGATCCATGCCTACAAACTGAATGAACCAAGTCCTGTGATGCCTTTACCTTGGAGATGGCCTCCCCAGCTCTCACAATGAACATATTTATATAATCACATGCATCAGGAGTCACTTAAAAATAATCCACAATGATAAAACTTCAGGAAACTATTTTGGATTTTTAAAAAGTAGTTGAAAACCTCACTAAAGAAAAAACAAATAGATATCATCTGACAAGTACACAGACTAATGAACGGTGTTTGGAAAAAGGTTTTCTTCCAAAATTAAAAATAATCTAAAATATCTCAAGGATTTGACAGAAGTACTAGAAAAAAAAATGTAAGTGAATTTCACCTTAAGCTAGGTATAGGGAAAGGCTTTCTAACTGACACAAAATCCATATGCAATAAAAGAAAAAAGTCACAGGTTTGACTACATTAAAATAAAAAAAAACTTTAAACTTCTGCCTGACAAAAAATACCATAGGTTAAGTCAAAAGAACAGAAAAACTGTAAGAAAATACTTGCTAATACAAAGGGCTTCTATACATTGACATTTTTTAAAAACTGAGGTATAGTCCTGGTGCAGTGGCTCATGCCTATCATCCCAGCACTTTGGGAGACTGAGGCGGGTAGATCATTTGAAGTCAGGAGTTTGAGACCAACTTGGCCAACATGGTTAAATCCCATCTATATTAATACTAAAAAAAAAAAAAAAAAAAAAATACAAATTAAAAAAGGTCTTTAATACATAAAAAGATGTTCAATCTCATAACACAAATTAAAAACACAGGGAAATACCATCTCCTACCCAACTGGTTAGCAAACATTTCAAAGTACAGCGATGCATGTTGTTGGTAAGGCTGTGGGAAACAGGCACCCTCATAGAAGAGGTGCTGGTGGTAATGTAAATTGACATATTTCTTATGGAGGGAATTTGGCAATATCTAACAAAAACACATGCATTCATCATTTTTTTTTTTTTTTTATTAAAAAGCTTTACAGCTGGAAAGAAAGAAAAGACACTTGAAAAAGACCCAAGCAGGCAACTTGAAGGACAAGTCTGGCATTTACCTTTTGATCCAGGAGTCTCACTTCTAGAAATTTACTCTGCAGATACACCTCCCACAATGCACATGTACAGAGTTACTCAATGCCGTGTTATAATTGTAAATTATTGGAATCAATCATAAGTGCCCATTGAAGAGAGTAGCTGAATTAACAATGGTCTATCCACACAATAGAGTAAAACAAAGATGTAAAAAAAAAATGAGTGAGATCTCTGTGGCATTTCTATGAATTGATGTGGAGAGATTTATAATATACTACCCTTCATATAAAAAAAGATGAGAAAATATATATGCATCTGAATCATTTGCACAAAAAGAAACAAAACAAAAATCAGAGACGAGATTAGTTATCTACAGGAACAGGTAGGAATAGGATGGAAAGGCAAGAGGGAATGGAGTAGCAGATCACTTTTCTGAATACACCTTTTTGTATATTTGGAACCATGTTAATGTTTCACATATTGTGAATAATGAGAGCCAGCGTTCATGCTTTTGGACAAGGGAGTTAGAAATATAGAGTGTTGCATTTGAATTGGGGATTATCTGTGTGAACTCGTGAATTTTAGTACAGACATATGGGCAGACAGATACAGAAAGAGATATATAGAAGGAGGAAGAGAAGAGAAAAAAAGAAAAGGAGATGAGAAAGTGCAGAGATAGAGATATATGTGAGTGTGGATGTGCATTTATGAAGGAGCGTACATGTGTGTATATGCACAAGTATACATCTATTTCCTAGTTCTGTCCTCTGAGAAGGCCTAGCAATAGTGACACAAGGAGCACATCCAGCCCCAGATATTGATTTTCTAAATTTCATTCTCCACTGAAGAATCAATGTGTCCTTGAATAAACAGTTAATTCCAGAGCTACGATGAGGAAAAGACAAGCTGAGCCTGGAGTATCTTTTTATTTTTATTTTTTATTTATTTTGAGATGGAGTCACCCAAGCTAGAAAGCAGTAGCACAATCTCGGCTCACTGCAACCTCTGCCTCAGGGGCTCAAGCTATTCTCCTGCCTCAGCCTCCTGAGTAGCAGAGACTACAGGTGCACACCACCATGCTCAGCTATTATTTTTGTATTTTTTAGTAGAGATGGGTTTCACCATGTTGGCCAGGCTGGTCTTGATCTCCTCACCTTAAGTGATTCTCCTGCCTCGGCCTCCCAAAGTGCTGCAATTACAGGCACATGCCACCATGCTCAGATAATTTTTTGTATTTTTAGTGGAGACAGGGTTTCACCATTTTGGCCAGGATGGTCTTCATCTCTTGACCTTGTGATCCGCCTGCCTCGGCTTCTGAAAGTGCTGGGATTACAGGCGTGAGCCACCATGCCAGGCCTTGGAGTGTTTTTTTATACCATAAAGTGGTCAAAGACTGATGAGATCATGTCAAAGAGACACTGGGGCCAACTCCAAGTGGCTCTCACAGGCCAAATCAAAAACCATTTGAACTTCAAAATAAATATCTGCGTATCAAAATAAATAATGGTAATAAAAATAATAATGAGTCTGTGCTGAATTAAATACATAATTGCTAGGAAAAGAAGGGAAAGTTCTTCCTTACAGTAGCAAGGCAACTAGTAAATGTAGAAGGAAGGGTAAAACTAGAAATCCCCATTAGCCAACCATCATAATAAAATTTTGATTCAGGCAAAAATGCTCAAAGTAGTTGGTGAAAGTTTGAGGTGTTAAAAAGACATTAACATAGTCTCAAAGACAAATAGTTACAAAAAGCAAAGGAGTAACTTTACAGTGAAAAAACTAGGCAGATACCAACTTAATCAAATGATGAAAGTCAACACTGTCAGTGCTGGGACTAAATTGGCAGCAGATACCTCCCAATATGGGGCACTGAGAAGCACTCAGTATCATTCAGCGGTTCTCCTGCCAAAAGTTCATTACCTGAATGTAATTGTAAGAAGATATCAGGCAAATCTAAATTGAGAGAATCCACAAATAACTGGCCTATATTCTCAAAAAAATCAATGTAACAAAATATGAAAACAGACTCAGAAATCATTCGGATGAAAGGAGATTGAAGAGACATGCCAATGTAATACACCTTATGATCTCGGATTTTCTTTTCCTATAAAGGACATTATGGGGACAACTAACAAAATCTCAGTAAGGTCTGTAGATTATATGGTAGTAGTAACTTCATGTTAATTTCCTGATTCTGAAAACTGTACTATGGCTACGTAAAAGAAGTCTTTATTTTTAGAAAAAAAATACTTAGAGGTAAAAGGGCATTGTGTCTGCAATTTACTCTTAAATGGTTTAGAAAATACTATGTGTGTATACAGAGATAGTGAGAGAGAGAAGGAGGGAATATGTAGCAAAATGTTAGCATTTGAGGACTCTGGGAGAAGAGTAACCAGGAATTCTGTGTACTATTCTTGGAACTTTTCTGTCAGTCTAAAATTATGTCAAAATTTACAAAAATTTCTTTGTACACCACAATGTTACTACACACCCACCAGAATGGCTAAAAAGACAAGTGTTGGCAAAGACGTGGAGCAACTGGGGCTCTCATACACTGTCAGCAGGAATGTAAAATGGTACTGCTACTTTGTAAAAAGTCCAGTGGCTTGTTGTAAAACTAATTATACACCTACCCCATGACCCACCAATTTCACTGTTAGGTATTTTTACCCAAGAGAAATGAAATCATGTTCATAAAAAGATCTGTATAAGAATGTTCATAGCAGCTTTATTTATAATAATCCCATCCAGGTGTCCATCAATTGGAGAATGAATAAACAAACTGTGGTATACTCATACTATGGAACGAGCAAAAAGGATTAAAAAGGAATAAACTACTGACACATACAATAACATGGATAGATTTCAAAAACTTTACAGCTAGTAAACTAAGTCTTAATACCAAAAAGTATATGATCCCATTTATATAAAGTTCAAGATCAGGGAAAACTACTCAGTGATGGAAAAAATAAGACTGGTGGCTGTCTCTGGAGAGGAGGAGTGGGGATTGATTAGGAAGGGGCATTAAGAGAACTTTCTGGGACAATAGAAATGATCTATATCATGATAGAATTACGGGTTATACAGGTGTATGAGTTTGTCAAAACTCAGCAACTGTGAAAAGATGTACACACTGCAATGTATTCATCATTTCTGATGTAAAATGTATATTGAAAGAAAAAACAGTAAACAGAGTGAATTTGAATGTACAATATGCATGCGGAAGTAGTTAGGGTACTCATGTCTGTAATTGACTTGAAATGTGTCAAAATATAAGATGGATTGATGGACGGATCTCTAGAGGGATGACTGAGTGATAGATATGCAGTGAAACAGATATAGTGAAATACAATGGAATCTAGGTGCTCACTGTAAAATTCAACTTTGCTGTATATTTTAAGATTTTCGGCCAGGTGCAGTGGCTCATGTCTGTAATCCCAGCACTTTGGGAGGCTGAGGTGGGTGGATCATGAGGTCAAGAGATCAAGACCATCCTGGTCAACAGGGTGAAACCCCGTCTCTACTAAAAATACAAAAAATTAGCTGGGCACGGTGGCACGTGCCTGTAATCTCAGCTACTCAGGAGGCTGAGGCAGGAGAATTGCCTGAACCCAGGAGGCGGAGGTTGCGGTGAGCCGAGATAGCGCCATTGCACTCCAGCCTGGGTACCAAAAGCAAAACTCCGTCTCAAAAAAAAAAAAAAAGATTTTCATAAAGCTAGGAGAAAAGACATTTTTGAGACAATTGAGTAAAGCTGAATAAAGACTAGTTACTGGGTAACGGGATTTTTTTTGTCCATTTACTTAGGTATGAGAATACTATTATGATTAAGTAGGAGAGTTTATTTTTAGGAGAGGTATTCTCAAATATTTAGAAGTGTCATAATGACTACAACTTGCTTTGGGGTGATTCTGCAAAAATTTTAGAGCCACATGTTTGAGTAGGTAGAAAAACAGATAGGAAAAATTGTTACAACTGCTGAATCTAGGAGGTGATTTCAAAGAAGTGTTGTCCTTTTCCTTCAAATTTTATGTTTGAAGTATTTCATAATAAAAATCACAGGTAAAAACAGAATTACCTGGGTCTGAAGTACTGTGGGGTCGCTCCTCCCATCAAGTTGGGCCCTAGATGCCAGATGAACACAGGTTGAAGCTGGCTGGCCTGGTCCCATCATGTCAGGTTATAGAATGATAGTGACAGCCTTGTCATCAGGCAATAGTCTTCCCTAAAACCATTCCTAAAACGAAACAAAGCTACATCAGACCAACAACATTCAAACAGGGGTAAAGAACAGATAAAACACAATGCCATGCTCACGTAACAATATACTAGAAGTAGCCAACAGCAACCTCACACTGAGAGTGATTGCTTAAAGACAGGTAAATGACAGTTTCTTCCATTTATAAAAGCAACCACACTTTGGAAGTTCCTGATTTAAAAACAATAGGGGAACACTTACTATCTTAAAAATAATCTCTTGGGCCCTTTCCATTCTAAATATCAAATCTCAAAGGTCTCCAATAAGACATTATTCCCAAAACAGAGCTTTGCCCTGGTAAACTAGCATGTTCTAGCAGGGTGGTTTTTTGGACATGGGGTCTATGTTCAGAGACCTTAACACTAGTGAAAAAGAGTACGCTTCACTCTATCGGGTGGCCCAAATGCATGTAACTCTCCATGACTCTAAGAAAACCTGTAGGATCACAATTCCTAGATTCGGGACAGGATCTGCCATTTGGAGAGCTGAATGATCCTGCTCAATCTTCATTTCCCTCCGTCTTTCTCCCACCCTACACTTATGTACACAAGATAACAGATATGAAACATTTGGTAAGCTGTAATGGGCTCTGCCCTTATCATTGCCTTGCCCTACTCTGAAGGCCTATAGCCTTTACTATCACTGCAACTCACATACTTATCACATGTAGTGTTGTCTCATGCTGTTATTTACCTATTTCACATGTATAGGTCTCATCTTCCCAGCCAGACAAAGCACCTTGAGGTAAGGGCCTTGCCTTGCTCTCCTATTTCCCATAACAAAGTGGTTAGAGCATAGCACACAACTTAACGTGTCAAGTTAAGCTGATTTTCTGTAAACTGACTAGTTTTAAATCACTAGGGAATTTGTTCTCTCAAATAATCCTATAGTGTATCAATCAGGAAATTCAAGGTTAAAAAAAGAATACTCTAATTTAAGCTTCTGAATAAATCCAAAATGTGCAGACTAGATTTGCTTAAAGACAGACACATCTTAGGAATACAAAGACAGCTGTCTAAGAGTTCTTATTTCTAAGGCTGCAGACACACAATCAAAAAAGCAGATGGGAGGAGGCACATGAGCAAGGCAATCCCAACTGGCTTGACGTCGTCACAAGTAGGGGGCGAAGTCTGCAGAAGGAGGTCTGCAGAAATGGGGCCCAGGTATCTCCAACTCTTAAATGGTTGGTTCTTTCCCCCGGCTGCTTCCATGTGCCAAACGCCGAATAATCCATTCTCCACTAGAAAAAAACTAGGCGATCCCTAGCTCCAGGATGCCTCAAGTGATTCTACACACACACACACACACACACACACAAACACACACACACACACACACACACACACACACACAGAGTCCAGGGACACCCTCCCTGAAACTATCCCCCTATACAAAGTTCTGGGACGTTCCTTGCCATCTGACCCTTTCCCACTGCTCCAGTAAACTTCCCAATTTGTCCCTCTACAGACCCTGGGGCATCTCCACAGAAAACCTCTCTTCCCCCATCCTGAGATGCCTACAGCCTGTGCTTTCATCACCCGTGACACCTCCCCCTAACCCGCTCCCTCCCACAGAGCCCCAGAACGCCTACCCCCAACTTCTTCCCTACACACACTACTGGAACACCCCCCTCAAACTGGCCTCCTCCTCATAACTCTCTCCCAAATTGCTCCCTCTCATTCTAACTGCAGACACTCCTCTAGCCAGCCTCCTCCCACTTGGCTGTGGGAGGTCTCTGAAATGGCCAAGGCCTGCGTCCTCTCTTGAATTTGGGGATATCCCCACAGCTGTTCTTGTCCCTGACATGCCTAGGGCATTCTCATAGGCCATTTCTTCCCCTGTAGACCTTGGACAGCTCCATAACCTGGCCTCGGGGACACAGGTGTGAGATGCCCCCACAGCCTGGCTGCTCCCAGCCAGTCTCAAAATGCTCCCACCTCCTGTCTCATCCTCTGAAGCCCCCACTGTGGACTGTCTCCACATAGTCAGACCTGAGACACCCCCATCTGCTTCTGCTCCTGAGGACCCAGTCACCCACACTACAGCAGGCGCACGCCCTGCCATGGGAGCTCCTACAGCTGCGAGCACCCCCAGAGGCAGAGGCACCCTCCCAGCCTCGGGAATGGCTCCACCATGTCTCCTTCTCCATAGGCCTGAGATACTTTCAGAGCCTGTCTCCCCCTCCACAGGTCCAGGAACCCTGGCAGCAGCAGGCCCCTCAGTGGCCAGTCTCCTTTCCCATATGCCTGAGCCATCATCCCCAGAGCTGGTATCCCCCACCATTGGCACAGGGAGCTCGGAAGCTGTGGGCACTCCCACAGCCATGGAACCTCTAGCAGCCACAGGCCTCCCAGGAGTCTGCCTGCTTCCAGACAGGCCAGAGACATGCTCAGAGAATGTCCCCTCTCTCACAGACCCCAGCACCCCCACAGCCATGGACACTCCTGTAGTATGTCTGCTTCCCAACAAGCCTGAGACACCCCCAGAGCCAGTCTTCTCCCCCGTGGGCCCAGGCATCCTGGTAGAGTTGGGCACCCCCATCCTTGTGGGACCCTTGGTATCTGCAGGCCCACCTACTCTCTCTCTTTCTCCCCACAATTCTGAGCCAGTTTCCTCCTGCATAGGCCTAGGCACCCCACTAGCTGCAGACAGCCCCAGAGTCCCAGGCATTCCTGCAGTTTGCTGCCTCCCCGAAAAGCCTGAGAAGCCTCCAGAGCCAGGCTCCAGCTCCAGAGAACCAGGCATCCCAGGAGCCAGGAGCATGTCAGTGGCCACAGGAGCCCTGACCCTCTGTCTCCGTCCCCAAGGTCTTGGGATACCCCCAGAGTCAGCCTCTTCCCCAAGCCCAGGCCCCTCAGGCACCACAGGAACCCCAATAATCTGTCTCCTTTCCCATGGGTCTGGGAAAGCCCCAGAACCACTATCTTCCCCGCCAGACCACAGCTCCTCCCGAGCCATGAATCCCCCTGAAGCCACAGATAACCTGGCAGCCTGAGCCCTTTCCCACAGGTTCAAAATGTCTCTAGAGCTGCCTTCTTGACACACAGGGCCAGACACCCACACAGCAGCTGGCACTCTGGCAGGCACCTTTCCACAGCCTGGAGCACTCATCACCGTTGGGACCCCTGCTGCCGCACACCTGTGCTGGATCCCACCTGCTGCCCTGGGTATGCCCATTGTCTCAGATACCCCCACAGCCTGCCCCCTCCCACACAGGCATGAGACTTCGCCACAGTCAGCCTCCTGATCCACAGACCCAGGGATCCCTAAAGCTGAAGGCCCCAGACTCCCTGGCTCCTCTACAGCCTGCCTCCTTTCCCACAGGCTCGGGACATTCCTACCATCGGTCTCCTCTTCAAGCCCAGGCACTGCCTCAGCTGGGGGCCCCCCAAGAGCTTGCTGTCCATCCCACAGGCCCATGGCCCTGTTGTGGCTCAGCTCTTCTCCCAGGGCTCCCGGTACCACCACAGCCTGGGGCACCCCAACCGGCTGTCCTACTCCCCACTGCCCTGGGACACTCACACAACCCATGTCCTTCCCCAAGGCCCTGGGTATTCCTGTAGGCTGTTCTATCCCCCACAGGCCTGCCGCCTGCTCCCCAAGACATGATGGCTCTGCAGTCTGTGCAGCTCCCCGTGACCCTGGGTCACCCCCAGAGCCTGTCTCCACCCACATAGGCTGTCCCCTTTCCCTGAACCCTGGGTCACCTCCATATCTAGTTTCCTCTTCAGTAGCACAAGGCACCCCGACAGAGTGTCCTGTGCCCCACAGGCCAGGGATAACCACAGAACCTGTCTCCTCCACAGCCTGTCTCCTGTGCCATACACCTGCGGCCACCACAGAGGTAGGCTCCTCCACCACTGGGTCGAGCACCCCCACAGCCTGTCCCCTCCCCCATACACCAGGGCTGGCCCCACAGACTGTTTCATGTGCCAGAGCCACAGGAATCTGCGGAGACTGTCCTCTCCCCCATTGCCCTGTAGCACCCCCGCAGCCGAGCTCTTCCTCCACAGCTCTGGGTGCTCCCACAGCACCAGGCCACCCCACGGCCCCAGGCTCGCCCACAGCCTGTCCTTTTACACAAGGGCCTGGGGCAATCCCATATCCTATCTCCTTCCCAGCCGCGGGAACCCCCACAGCCTGTCCCCTCCACAGATGTAGGGCCGTCTCAGACCTTGACTCCAGAGCCACAGGCACGCCCGCAGGAGGAGGCACCCTTCCCGCCTGTCCCTGTCCACAGAAGCCTAAGGCTCTTTTGTAAGCTGCCCCTAAGCCCAGAGCTGTAGGCCCTGAGGGGGCCCGAGGGAACCCCCTTGCCTGTCCCTTCACCCAGGGCCCTGTAAGACCGCCATGGCTTGTCTCTACCCAGGAAGCTCGGCCAGGAACACCACTTTCGACGGGTCCCTCTCCTGCAGGCAAGGGATGGAGCTCGACTCTACTTCCTTCCCCACATCCCGAGGCGGCTCTCATAGCCTGCACCTTCAGCCACAGGTGAAGAATGCTCTCATGGCCCAGAGATCCCGGGCGACCTTTTCTTTCGCAGACCCGGGGACTCCTATCTTCGGTCTCCTCCTCCCCAGACCCGGTCACCCACACAGCCCCGGCAGGCCCCACCACCTCGGGCTCTCCCACAGCTCCGTTCACCCACACAGCCCCAGGGTCCCTTGCAGCCTCGATGGAGCCTGCGGTCCCAGGAGTTCCCGAAACCTCATTCGCCCCGGCGGCATCGTTGGTCTCCGCAGCTTGTCTCATCCCCCACGGCCGCCGACTGCCCTGCGGCCTTCCTGCACTCACACAGCGCGTCTCCCACTCCGAGGACCTCGCCCGGCGCCTTGTTCCACGGCCTCGGGAGGTCCCCGCGCCCCGTCTCTTCCCCCACGGCCGCCGAACTCCCCGCCCCGACCTGCTGGGCCCAACGCAGCGACCCGGCATCTTAGCCGCTGGCTCGCCCCTGCGCAGCCTGGGCAAGGCTCCACGGCCAGTCGCCCGGCTCATAGCTCTAGGGCAGTTCCCTCTCTCCCTAAAGCGGCCCTGGGGGGTGGTGTCTTAGCACCTCGTTCCCTAAGCTGCTCCACACACGCACTCATACACTCAGCTTGCGCTTCGCAGCCTTTCTCCCTCCCAGCCCCCAGCCCATCCCACCCCCGCCCAGGCTCGGGAACCCGCCCCCAGTCCCAGGCCCCCCTAAAGCCTAGACGGCAGAAAAGGTAATTGGGGGGACAAAGCAATAAAGGCTGTCTGCGTCAGGTCTCCTCTGCCGCAGCTTCCCAGAATCCTTCCTAACCCTAGCCCGAGCCCACCTGGCCTGGGGCGAGGCGCGGCTACTGGGAGGCAGGCAAGGGGGTCCCCCAACTAGGCCGCGCTTCCGGCCGCCATCCCAGTCGCCATAGCAACAGGCGCAGGGCGGCTTGGGAGCTGTTAAAGCTCCTGAACTACTTCAGGATTCAGGTGTTGCAAGGCGGTAAGTTTCGCAGCCAGTGTCCATGGGGCCGGGGCTGGGACTAGATTGGGGTAGAGGCATGGGCTTGGGCGTGCAGCTAGCCCAGAAAGAGCTGAGAAACGAGAGCAGAAAGCCATGAGGGTGCATTATGGTCCTCAGAGGCTCCCGTACTCTACAGCGGCTCTGGGTCCATAGACCCCGCCCCCTCTTGCCCACCCGGAAGCAGCCCCGCCCCGCCCAGTGGGCCCCGCCCGCGGCGGCCAGACTTGCACTTCTCTAGCAGCAGTTCCACGTCGTGGCCAGACTTGCACTCCTCTAGCAGCAGTTCCACGTCGTGCCGATGGCCCGCTACGAGGAGGTGAGTGTGTCCGGCTTCGAGGAGTTCAACCGGGCCGTGAAACAGCACAATGGCAAGACCATTTTCGCCTACTTTACAGGTTCTAAGGACGCTGGAGGGAAAAGCTGGTGCCCCGACTGCGTGCAGGGTGAGGCCGGGATTCGGGAGCTTCTATACAGCGGAAAGGCAGGAAGGTGGAGGCTATGGCCAAAAAGGGGGCTTAGTGGAGGCGGAGTGTCTTGATTCCAGACATCCACGAGGCAATCAGATCTGTCCCCGTCTCCTCCGATAAAATCCCACCCTGCCCTGCCAAGAGCGTTCTTCTTTTTACCATTTTACCCGGATGATCTTGGAATCTAGTTCCTTAAAACTTCTCACTTACCCAGTACTATTAGTGTCTTACAGGATGCGTCAGTTGGTCAGCAAATGCATGTGCTTTACATTGTTGTGGGTGCGGTGGTGCGGGGGGCAAATTTGGACTGGGATTTGTTCCTTACCCTTAATGTGGTTCTAATACCAGAAGTGAACGCCTGACTTCTGTTGATCTCTTCAGTTAGCTGCAGGTTAAAGTCTGAGTATTTACCAAGACTGGGGGAAGGGGAAAGGAACACTAAACAATTAGTGCTTGATTGTAGAGTTGACGGGTTTATCTCAACTTTTTTTTTTTAAAGCTGAACCAGTCGTACGAGAGGGGCTGAAGCACGTTAGTGAAGGATGTGTGTTCATCTACTGCCAAGTAGGAGACAAGCCTTAGTAAGTGGCAATGTATACTCTACTTCACAGATATGCACGAATTGTAAACTTAGGCGGGAAGGGCCTCAAGGACTCACCGAGGTTCTCTTTACAAAGTTTTGTCTGACAAGTTAAACAATTAGAAGCTATTAAATACAAATTTAAAATGGCCACCTGAATTAAGTAAGGGTAATTCAACGAATTTGGTCTGGCGTAAACCCAGAACTTAGCTGGCTTTACTTTTATATCATAGTCACGCTTTAAAACTGCACAGGGTAATTAATAGATTAAGCCATAGCCCTCAAGGTTTTTTAAGTGTCTGCAAGAACAATGATTACTAAAAAATATAGGGATATGTCAAATATTAAGCAAACTGTAAAACCAAGTAAATTTTTTTCATGATCACTTTTTCTTTTGGATAGTTGGAAAGATCCAAATAATGACTTCAGAAAAAACTTGAAAGTAACAGCAGTGCCTACACTACTTAAGTATGGAACAGTAAGTATCTTTAAATATGCTGGGCCTGTAATTCACTGTCAAAACTCTTTTAACTTGGTGTGGATCCAGCTTTGAAAAGATCTTGACATTGCATCTCAATTCCACTGCAGTTCAGAGTGCTGTGGAGAGTCCACTCCTATGGCCAATCCCAATAAATTAATAATGTAAATATCTAGCTATTAGGTCTTTTTCATGGTCACTGTTAACAAATTCTATAACCAGAAAGTAGGCTGACTGATAATTCCTTAAAACACTGGCATCAACAGTTGTTTTCTATGTAATTCCTAATTCTGGTTAAAAAGGGCACCTCCTCTACTTAAGTCATGCCCCTGGGATCCTAACTTACAGAGTTGAGGGGAAGAAGAGGGTACTGGGCTTGCTGTCTCCTGTTTTAGTCTGTGGAGCTTCCTGGCATTTGGGATTTAAGTCCCTTGAGCCAAGTATGTTAGTGATTCATCTTACGGCAAATATCTTGATTCTTTCATAAAACTTGTTATAACTAGTTGATAGTTTCTAAATTGCGTAATTTCTGTCTTCAAAGATTAGTGTCATTCAATGCAGAACTCATTCCACTCCTAGTAATGTTTTATAGGAGTAGTTAACATTTGACTGTTCTTCTCTTACAGCCTCAAAAACTGGTAGAATCTGAGTGTCTTCAGGCCAACCTCGTGGAAATGTTGTTCTCTGAAGATTAAGATTATATGATGGCAATCATGTCTTGATTTCCTGATTTTAGTATCAATAAACTGTATACGTGCTTGGAATTCATATTAGCAATAAATGTTAAAAAAACTGGCATTTAAAACTGCTATTAAAATGCCCATGATTTCCTGATTTTAGTATCAATAAACTGTATATGTGCTTTGAATTCATATTAGCAATAAATGTTAAAAAAAAAAAAAAACTGGCATTTAAACTGCTATTAAAATGCCCATGAACCTGTAGTTTGCCTGTAATATATCTTTAGAAGTAGCAGTAAGAGCTCAAAGGAATGTATTATTGAAAGTGACAGAAATGCCTAAAAGCCCCTAAAAAGGTACAGAGGACACCTTCCAAATCTCTAAAAAGATCAGGATTTTTTAAATTCTGTGCATCTGCAAAGCAACTGGTATTTCTGAAACCCCTTCTTTGATTTTGGATTGTAGAACCTAACCTCACCACTGAAGGGAAGCACAGTACCTCTAATCCAGCCTGTTTAATTAAGGCAGTTTTGTTTCATTTATTAAAAAACAGACTCCTGAGCACTAGAGGCAGTTCGTTTTACAGCTAACTCAACATGCTTTACTTGGGATGAGGCAGGTGGCAGAGAGGGGCTAGAGAGACTATATCACCTAGTGGTGGGAAGAACTCCAACCTGGGAGTCAGTCACACTGATTCTACCACTTACTAGCTGTGTAACCATAGGCAAGTTAAGTTAGTCACCCTATCCAAACCACAGTTTTGTCTTTTATAAACAAGGTTCTGAGAATTCAAGGAAGCACTTAACATAGCACCTGGTTTGTGGTACCCCCCCAATTCAGTGTTCGCTTTCCCAAGTGAGCACAAGTATTTGAGGCTCCTCATCTTTGTTCTAAAGTCAAGAGACCAATTAGTAATTAACCACTAGTTGTTGTGCCGTGATTAGGTCAAGCGAGGTCACAGTGATTCTTAAAGCCACCCTGCAAAACATGTATACAGGTATTTCCTTTCCTGCAGAATTTAAGAACCTTTATGTAGTTCCTTCCTGGTGATTTAAACAAGTCACTGACTCCGCTACTCTCACTACATAGGTAAGAGTGGTAGAGTAGTTGATCTGAGAAACAGGTTCCAGGAGATGGCCTTGCCCTACTATATGTCAGGAAGAGCTAGCCTTAGAATTCAGTATACTTAGTGACCCACCCCTACCCCATGCCCCAATGCCTTCTTTATTTGGTCTAAAGCACCTAACTTTTCCATTATTAATCAGCTGATTATACTAAATGCTTAAAAAAGAAACACCTTAAAATCCATATGGAAATCAAAGTAGAACACTTCAGGTTTAACAGTGATAGTCTATTAACAATAAAAAGTTAGTTTGATTAAAAAGCATACTAACAGTTCTAGATGCTACCATAATAAAGCTAGATAGGAAGAGTTTTCATTTTTTTTGTCTTCACTGTACATAAGAAATACATTTTTTATATATATATATATATATATATATCTTCAGAGCCTCGTCTGTATCCAGTTTTTCATTTCCCCGATGTGTTATTTTGCTGTTGCTGCTCTGCCAAGGCTTGCTGAAGGCGCATCCGCTTCCGGGAATAGTGCTGCCAGTGTAGAATCTGCTGTTCATCAATAAATTTCGCACACTGGGCATTCACCAGCTCCTTTCGGAAGTGTTCATACTGGAGCAGCTCTAACATGTGTAAACACTGAGGGTACCTGGGTTTAAGTTTATAAGTGAATGAACAACATAATTTAAGTAGTAAATAATGCCAAGGTCTAATTCAGTTATTCTCTTAAAAATGATCTTGTAGCCTACCATTTCTATAACATTAACTTAGTACACTCTAGTAGCATAGGGTTTTTCCCCTGCATAGTCATCAAAAGTCAGTGTTCAGCAAAATTTTCAAGTGAGAAGGTTTAAGTTCAGAAAGATTAAATTAACTTGCTCAAGACTACAGAACACAGTAACTGGTAAGCAGAGTGAAAATTTAGGGACAAACCATGCTATTCCCTTCTAGTGCTTTCCAAGGTGAAGAACATGAACATATTTTAGTAATTATGTGTTTAATTGATAGTTACTGGTTTTTCCATCAATAGTGATAAAAACACAATTTCAGTTTGAAAGAGGACTATGCATATACGTTGTACTCTTGTCCACAGGGGTATACCAATTCTGAAATTAGGTATACTCTAGGATTGGACAAGTAAATATACTGTGGATATGGAGAGCCAAATTTCTGGCTACCAGAAAAGGACTTATAGACAAGTAAAGGAAAAAGGCTAGAACGAACCCTGTGTTACCGAGCTGGTATTGAAAACAACATGTACTTAGGGCTTTTAATATATAGAGACATAGACAGATATATATGTGTGTGCATGTATACACATACATACATATATAGAGTTCTTGAGCTTTGTGTACTGAGAGGGCCTAGAAGCAATGACACTGTGGTACTAATGAACACACAGTGCCCCGTTTCCAAGGAGCAGGTTTCCTTGGAGAAAAGTCTGATTCAGGGATAAGACAGGGAAAGGACAAGATGAGCCTGGAACATTACGTAATGCTAGAAGAAAAAGTGCTAAAAATTCTTGGGAGGATCAAAAGTATTCAGGAGCCAACTTGAAGGGACTCCTAATGGCCAAATCTGGAATACTCAGAGCTTGAAAATACATAATTAAAATTCACAGAATAAAAATAAGAATCCAAAAGTCCATACTAAATGGATGCAAATTTCTTTAATAAAAGAATAAATAAAAAACAAGAAAAAGTACTTCCCTACAATCGAATTCCAAACTAATAAATGGAGAATGAAAGATTTAGA
The DNA here is from genome assembly GCF_049354715.1 of Callithrix jacchus. Taxonomy (NCBI): domain Eukaryota; kingdom Metazoa; phylum Chordata; class Mammalia; order Primates; family Cebidae; genus Callithrix; species Callithrix jacchus. The sequence goes on from NC_133506.1 coordinate 108,208,876, forward strand.
AAATCACAATGAAAACTGTTTCCTCAAAAGCAAGTATCTTCAAATGATGCTAAAATTAATGGGCAAAAATATATGTAATATATTTACATAGTCTCAAAGGATTTCCCCATAAGATACATTTTAAATATACAAGGAAAAATAGTAACTTGATATGGAGAAACCTAGAAGGTACCACCCTCAACCAAGTTATCAAAATTAATATCACCAGTTGTGGAACAAATAGACTTCATGTGACTGTAGATATATGACAGATACAAAATCATTTCTGTCATAGTCATGGCAAAGAAAAGACCACTGAGATTAAAGGAGACTAAGAAAACATGACAATAAATGCAACATGCAGGCCTAGACTGGATCCTGTACTGCATACAGCACACCAGCTGGACAACTGGCAAAATCTGACCTCTGTAGATTAGGTAATAAATTCATATTAATGTTCTGATTTTTGCTGATTGTATTGTTAAACATCTGGAATATCTGGATGAAGAAAATACAAGAATTCTCTTTATTATTTTTTCAGGTATTTTGTAAGTAAAATTATTTCAAGTTGAAAATATATAAAAGCATTTAAAAGAGACAAAATACATTGAAATATAGGAAGTATGCAGATAAAGCCAAAGTTGTAGAAGTGATATGCAAATGACTAGTTTGGAAAATAGGATGCTAGAGCAATGCTTCTCAAACTTTAATGTGTGTATGAATCACTTCTTAAAATGCAGACTGACTCCTTAGGTCTGCAGTGGGGCATGAGCTCTGCATTTCTAAAAATCTCCCAAATGCAACCAATGCTACTGATCTGAACACCACACTGAATAGAGGGCTTAGTACCATGCTTCGAAGAGAGTAACTTCCAAGGCAGTAAAGGTTTGCTATCTACACACTAAAAGTACACAATTGCTCTAATTGCTGGCTGCTTATGCTAGAATGCTCTATTCACACCTGCCCTGGCTAATTCCCTTTCATGACAGCACCAGTAGTTAAAAGGACCAGGATTTAAGGTCCAGCCTGGTAGCCTTTAACAAGGTACTTAACCTCTCTAAAGTTCAGCTAGCTTCTTCAGCTGTAAAATAATGTGACAACCAAGTCTCAAATAGCATTTGGTCAATAACTAGAATTTAGACAGGCAGCGTTTATATCAGAATGTATTAGACGACAATAAAGAATCATACTCTGGATAGGCTACAAGTCAACAAGATGAAACAGAAGCAGTAGAAAAGGAAAGTTCTGCATTTGGTGTTTTAAAAAATAAACAAGATAGGGAGAACCCAACAGCATTGATGAAAGTAAGAACTGAAGGATTTCAGTTGACATTAATGCACCCAGCAAGTCAACAATGTGATCCTCTCCCCACCCCACCCCAAGAGTAATATAAACGTTAAGTTTAATTAATAGAGGTGTATGTCCACATAAAGAAAAGAAAGAACCTCTGACCCACTGTACTCTGACCACATCTGAAGGCCTGTGTTTAGTTCTTGGCTGAACTGCATAAGGTACAACTGCCAAATATCCAAAGGAGGGAACCTGAATTCATGAGAAGTCTGGGCACCATGGCACAATGGCTGAAGGGAGTTGAGAAAAAGAGACATAAGAGAGGTGTTATAGTGGCAGCTACTGGTTAGCAATGAACCAAGCCAAGTGGTAGAAAGTCTCTTCCACCAGGTGGAAAGCAGCTAGTAGTGGCAGCTGCTCTCAGCATCAGCCAGTTGTTGATTGGAAGAATTAAGATCTATGGTTGCTAAATCTTCCAGATTTTAAAGAGTTGCTGGAAATCTGCATTTATTAAATAAAACTTTCTGATCTTTAAATATTGGCAAGCATTAAAAAAAAAAACTAAAATCTTGGGCAGACTAAATAAAATGCCCAAAATGGGCTAATTTGCAATCTCTCTTGAATGTAAATATCTAAAAGGCTGTTGTCCCCAAGAGGGTATAGAATGGTTCTAGCTTAATCCAGGGACAGATTGAAGCTACAAGGAAGTATATTATATCACAATATAAGGAAGAACTTTATAACTTCTGGCTAACAATCGAATCAGCTGTCCTTGACAGAGTCACATGGGATCAATGGAAACTTCCAAACGGAGTGTAGATGACCATCTCTCAGCAACACTATGGATAAAATTAAACTTACGGATGGCTAAGGCTTCCAACACAGAGTCTGTAAATCTACATACATACAACATTTGTTGAAATATACTTTTTTAAAAGTCTTTTCTTTGGATTATTAAATGGATAAAAAGCCAGAAAAGATACAAACGGTCCTGCAGGCAACACAAGATGTATATGCTTCATGAGTCAACTGTTACTGCATACAGAAAAGTGACTTCAAGACAAATTTGAAACATTTCCTCTCAAATTTTTGTCTTAAAAAAAAAAGTTCACTACTGCTTTCTGACTACCTGCTTAAAACAAAGCAGAGGTGTGAGTTCAAGGTGTAGTTTTTTGTTTTTTTTTACCATTAAAAGGGAATTGCTTTCTGGTTATAATACACTTCTTGCAACTTAGTAAGCTTTAACAGGAAAGTGTCTGCTGAACAACCTGAATGGTAAACATATATATACACATAAATGAGTAAATGCATGTGAAGTATTTAGCACTGTTCTTGACACAGAACAGGACTTAAAGAAAAGATAGCAGTTCTAAGATTCAGGTAAGACTCCTCCCAACAACCCCAAACACCTTCCTTACAGATACTCTCTTTTTGTGTTCTTAATTTCAGCCCATGGCTGAAATTACGTAATGTTAAACAACATTTACAGATTGTGAGTTCTTTGAGATCAGAAACCTGGGGAGATGGGGAGGTCGGTAAAAGACAAGGTCAGACAAAGCAGAGCCAGATCATAGAGGGGTTTGGCCCAAAAAAGAGAGACTGGATTTTATTTCGCATGGAAATGCAAAGCCATTGAAAGATTCTAGGCAAAAAAGTAAAGTGTTCTGATTTATATTTTTAAGTGATTAAGCAGGCTTCTGTGTAGAAAGCTGTTTTGCTTTGTTTGGTTTGCAGGGAGCGGGAGGGGAGCAGGAAGGTAAAAGTGGAAGCAGAGATAACCAGGCAATAGATTACTGCAGTGATACAAGTTAGAGATGAGGGTGTCTTGTATTAAGGTGACAACTGAAAGAAGTGGAGAGATTCAAAATACATTTTTGCCAATGTGAAACTAAGAAATCTATTATATAATAAAGTATACACATGCTTAGGATTATAAAAATTAAACTTACTTTAGATACTTGGCATATTCTGGGTCTTTCCAGTAAAGCAAGTATTTAAGATAATTAACAAAAGCTTTGTCTTTGAAGTAACCTCTTTGGGCAAGAACTGAAAAGCATTAAAAAAAAAAAAAAAAGAAAATCTGTAGGTCAAACCAATTCTTAAACTATGATTTGTTACCCCTAATATAAAGGATCTATTTACATAACACTCCCACCACCAACACACATCGGATTCAAAATACAAGTCCCAATGTACACAATTACATCTATACACCAGCTAAGTGTAATTTCATTTCATTGAGAATGTGTACAAGCAGATACTATTTTGAATTGCAACTCTTCTGTCAGAAATTAACAGCTACTCAATTTAATGAGGTGCTTAAAAACTTACAATTAAGGTAATTTGGGTTGGCTAAACATTGCACAAATTCCAACTCCAATTGAAACCGAAGTCGATTTCCAGCATCATCTAGGAGACAAGACAGCAAAAATCATCGAAAATAAAGGTCACTGTATATAATACTGATTTGTGGTAAGGAAAGAATAAAGAAACCTGACTAATATCGAGATGGTCTTCCTAAACTGGGAGTGGGTGGAGATAAACCTTTCTTCGAAATCTAAGAAAAGCGGAGCCTTGATTAAAAGGATTAAGTTAGAAGTTTCTCTAAAGTTAAAGAGAAATCATCAAAGAAAACAGCCACACAAACAGAGCAGAATTCCTACCAACTCGTGGACCACTTTGCAGGAATTTTAAGTGATCACTTAGGTAAGCTGTAATAACTGTGCTTCCCCTATTTTAATAATGCATTGTAACAATTGTTAACAGTGATTACGTTTCGCAAAAGCTACGCGCTGAATCCTTTAAGAAAAACTTAGGATGCAAGCCGAAAAAGAGACTGCAGAGAGCCTAAAAGATCGTGGAGTTTATGCATATCTGAGAAGCAGCAACAGCACAATGATACACAAGTCTAGCGACGGTATTTCAAATACGCAAGCTCGTGAGAAGCAGAAAACCAATCAAGGAGGACACGGTTTAACACACAAGTCCTCTCTTAATCTCGCCCACCCTGGCGAGCTGGTGGTTTTTGAATAGCAAAGATGTGGCACAAACCAAATTAGGAGAACTGCGAAAAGTACCTTAGCCTTTCTAGACGCCACAAGGGCCTTCTCTCCGCCCTGTCCAAATACGAACCCTGCAGAGTGAGGCCTGAAAGGAAGCCCCGGGGAAGAGGTCTGGGCCTAGGAGCGTTCCATCTGAGAAGACTCCAGGCTCAGAGAGCTACTCACCTGTCTCCATAGCGACGGCGGCGGCCATAACAAACACACACCAACCCGCCACCAGCCCGACAGAGCAAACGCCCAGAGTGGCGAGGGAAGTTCCAAAAACCACAGCTCCCTCTTCCGGTCCCGGGGCATTGTGGGATATGCGGCCGGGAGGCTCCGCCCATCCCCGGGCCGCTCCATCCCCGCTGGCTACCGAACGGCGAGGGGGCGGGGACAGGGCCGTGGGAGCGCCCGAGGGGCAGAAGCCTAGTGTTTTAGCCTTCGAAGGACAATGATGCTTCCACATCATCGTGTTGTGGCTCTCCCCCCTGTGGTAGTACAGTAGTTTTTCTCTCTTCTGCCTGCGGTGACGGTTGGTATGTGGGGTGCCCAGAGGCCTCCCTGGCCCCCCTCACGCCTGGCAGAATGGCCTCAGCCCAGGGGGCAAGCAGTCTTCGCCCCGGTGCGGATCTCCCGCTACGCGGAGACGTCTACGGTCCGCCCGGATGGGTGGAGACCTCACGGGGCCGCAGCGAGGGGTCTTCCCTCTCCCCGTCGGGAAAGTGGCTCCCTGGCGTCCTCAAGGAGTCCTCCTGGCACGTGGAAGCCTCCTCGCGGCGCACGGAAACGACCTCCCGCCACGTCAGGGACCCTGCGGGTGGAGACGTCTCTGCACCGCGCGGAGAGCCCAGCCCCGCGGGCCAGGCCGGCCGCCACCACCACCCCCTCCCTCCGAGAGAAAGAAGCCTGATGAGATACTGCTTCCCAAAGGCCACCAAGGTGCCAGGGCCCTCAGCCAGGACAGAAAGGCCTCCAGTTGCCAGCCAGCCAGCTGCCAGGTGGACCAATCTTTTTCGGTTTCATGGAAATAGCTCATAAATCAATGTAAGAAACAGCTAGGCTGCGGTTCCTGAACACAGCCAACGTTTTTTGACCATCCTGCGGCGTCTTGGACCAGCCTGCTTTTGACCCAGTGAATTATATTCACTTGAAGCCAGCACAAAAGGTTTTCAGGCCCAGGATGCTGTATAAATCGGGTTGATGGACAAAGGCTGTTTGAACCTCTGAGCCAGGTGAGTTTGGGATCCAAAGCCCTCCGATGACCTTCGCCCCTTAGGAACACAGACCAAACTGAAATCATGACCTGTGGAATGATTCCATGCCTGCTAAAAGCTTGAGAAGCAACTAACTCATAAATTATTAATTGCCCTTTGTTTATGTTTCAAAGTAAATGGTTTTCTTTTACCTGGCACCCCCATTCACATACTTTTTTAAGGTAGGTTAGATGTTAAAAATGATAGCAAACCTACCAGCAAGCAAAAATAATCTTAGAAGGGAAAGTGAAAGGAAGTCATTGAAACCTGACCTGAGGTTTGAACAAGATGGACAAGAGTCATATTTATTGAGTAGCTGCTCTGTGCCAGGCACTACAGATACTCCTCCACTTACAATGGGGTTACCTCCCAATAAACCCATTGTAAGTAGAAAATATGGTAATTTGAAAATGCACTTACTATCTACAACCTACTAAACATCATAGCTTAGCCTAGCCTACCTTGAACATGCTCAGGACACATTAGCCTAAAGTTGAGCAAAATAATCTAACAGAAAGCCTATTTTATAATAAAATGTTGAATATCTCATGTAATTTATTGCTTACTGTACTAAAAGTGAGAAACAATGGTTGTGTGAGTACTTAAAGTAGTATTTCTACTGAATGTCACTTTTGTACCATGGTGAAATAAGTCAAACTATACTAAAAGTGAGAAACAATGGTTGTATGGGTACTTAAAGTAGTATTTCTGCTGAATGTCACTTTTGTACCACTGGGAATTGTCTGTATTCTGGGAACTTGGACTATAGCAGTAAAAAAGGCAAAGACCCAACTCTAGTGGAGCTTACAGTGGTGAAAAGGCAGACAAGCAATGATGAAACAAGACAATTTTCTACTGTGATTAGCACTATGAAGGAAATATATGGGTAATGTGATAGAGAATGGAAGTAAGATGTTTCTTTTGATAAAATGGTCAGGGAAGACCTTACTGATTAGGTAACATTTAATCTCAGATATGTGTGAGTAAACAGTGATCTGGAAAGGGTGTATTCTAGGCAGAAGGAACAGCAAATACAAAAGGTAGATGGAACAAGTTTTGAATGTTCAAGGAACAGAAAGAAGGCCAGTGTGGCTGGAGTGAGAGAGGGGCAATTATATATACATGGAAGCAGAATGTAAAACAGGAGATTAAAAACAAGCAGGGGCCAGTCCACAGAAGGTCTTCTAAGCCACAGTAAGGAGTTTGAGATTTATTCTAAGGTCAACAGGAAAATATTGGAGGGTTTCCAACAGGGGAATGACATGATGCCATTTACATTTTAAAAATATCCTTCTGGCTTCTGTGTGTAGAATATGGGACAGTGGTTCTCAACTAAGTGTGATTTTGATCCCCCCCCTCCACCCAAACGATATAAGGCAACGTCTAGAGACATTTTAGTTTGGTGGAAAAGTTGGGGGGTGGTGCACAGAAGGGGCTACTAGCACCTGATGGGTAGAGGCCAGGGATGGCACCTCACATCCTACAGTGCACAGGTCAACACCCCACCCTCTGCCAACAACGAAGAACCACTGGTCCCAAAATGTCAATAGTGCCGAGGCTGAGAAACACTGACAGTTCTGGCAGTTTGAAAAGCTAGAGTATGGTCCGCTGGGGCAGCACCCCATTTCTGCATACCAGGATTGTAGTGAGACCTAAGAAACAGTCATGGAAGAGGGTTACCTCTAAAGTTAAAAAGAAGTCATCAAAGAAAACAGCCACACAAACGGAGCAGAATTCCTACCACTCGTGGGCCACTTTGCAGGAATTTTAACAGTGATCACTAAGATAGGCTGTAATAACTGTGGCTTCCCCTATTTTAATGTGTTGTAACAATTGTTAACAGTGATTAAGTTTCCCAAAAGCCACGTGCTCAATCTGTTAAGAAAAACTTAGGATGCAAGCTGAAAAAGAGACTGCAGAGAGCCTAAAAGATCACGGAACATATGAATATATAAGAAGAACAAGTAGAAGAATGATACACAAGTCTGGCGACAATATTTCAAACTTATGCAAGCTCATGTGAGAAGCAGAAAGCCAATCAGGGACACACTTTAAGACACAACTCCTCTCCCTTAGTGTCGCCCACGCCGGGGAGCTGGTGGGGTCGTGTGTGAATAGCAAAGATGTGCAAACAAACCAAATTAGGAAAACTTCAGAGTACCTTAGCCTTTCTAGACGCTACAAGAGCCTTGTCTCCTCCCTGTCCACATACTAACCCTGCAGAGAGTGAGGCCTGGAAGGAGGCCCGGGGTAAGCAGGAGAAGCGGTCTGGGCGGAGGAGAGGTCTATCTGCGACGACTCCAGGCTCAGAGAGCTACTCACCCGTCTCTATAGCGACCGCAGCGGCCATAACAAACAGACACTGAATCAACACCAGCCCAACAAAGCAAAAGCCCAGAGGGGCGGGAGAAGGTCCGGAAACCACGGCTCCATCTTCCGGTCCCGGGGCATGTGGGATACGGGGCTACGGCTCAGTCCTTTCCTGGCCCGGCCTGCTCGGCCCACGCTGGCTGCCGAACGGCCAGTGTTCGGTTCCCGACTGTGGGAACGCCAGAGGGGCAGGAGCCCAGTGAGGCAGAGTTTAACCCTCAAATGGAGTGAGTCCCGGCCGGGCGCGGTGGCTCATGTCTGTAATCCCAGCACTTTGAGAGCCTGAGGCGGGTGGATCACGAGGCCAGACCAGCTTGGCCAAGATAGTGAAACCCCGTCTCTTCTAAAATACAAAAATTAGCCGGGCTTGGTGGCGCGCGCCTGTAATCCCAGCTACTTGGGAGGCTGAGGCAGGAGAATTGCTTGAACCCGGGAGATGGAGGTTGCAGTGAGCCGAGACCGCGCCACTGCACTCCAGCCTGGGAGAAGATGCGAGATTCCGTCTCAAAAAAAAAAGGGGGGTGGTGTTGGGGGGAAATGAGTCCCAGAGTCTGGGGAATTCACATTTGTCTTAAATGTGCAAAGCTAGTGGAATGAATTCGGTAGCCTATATATACCATCCTCAAGCGCCACAGCAGACTGGGTCTCCTTGCCTACTTCACCCTCTCCTGCAATCCAACTTGTGAGGCCTGTGTGTGTGTGTGTGTGTGTGTGTGCACGCGGGCGCCCACGCCCGCACTTGCCTTTGGATGGAGGTTGGCTTCCCAGCCATCCAGACTTGCCCCAAAGTCCGTGGTACACGCGCGCATAACTCCTTTCCCCACCTCGCCTGCCTGGTGTACCAGGCTTTGATTCCTTCTTCCTGCGTGCTTTGGACAGAAAACACGCAGGTGGCACACAGTAAGCGCTTAATAAACGTCCCGGCTAAGCGATCTCCTTGGAATTGAGGGTATGCTCCTGTGAGCCCCTCGTTGCACAGAGCTCTTGTCTGGAAACAGCTGTCACCGGAGCGGCCATCGGTCCTCTCAATTTCTCTATTTTTAAAAGCCGTTTCAAGCGCTAGCGCTGTTGGATCTCCGACTTTTTGGGCTTTATCGCCTGGGGTGGAGTGGGTGGTGAGAGGGAAGGGATGGGAAGCCGAGACAGGAGAACACTCCCGATTTCTTGACCCACATCCCATCATATATCATTTCAACCTGGGGTTCTACCGGGTCCTGTTATTTTTTTCTTCCATCAACCCCAAATTCCCAGCACTGGTCTAGCTCTGTCCCAGTTCCCCAAATCCGGATGTCTGTCCCAGGGAATTTAAAGGTAACTTGCCCGAATGAAGTCCGCCCCTCTTCCCACCTCCCAGACCTCTCCTCCTGCCTCCCGCGGTGTCACTCGCGCCTCCTCCCTCGCTTCACCTCCCTCTAAACAAGAATCCGGCGCAGTCAGATTCTTGAGCATCTCGCGCTTCCTCGCCCAATATCCGCCCCGCCCCCGACTGCCCACGTCCCCTTGAACCTGCTGAGCCCTGCTTCCCGCATCCCCACGCCCTTGCTCCGAGCTTCGGAGAAAGAAAATGCGCACGGAGCAGGTGGCCCCGCAAGTCCATGTTGAGTGAACGGAGGACGAAAGGTGGAAAGGCGCACTCCTTCCTCCTTTCTTCCCTCCCTAGGGTGGGCAGCTGGTGACACACAGTAAACGCTCAATAAATGTTCCCGCTGCTCGATCTCCTCGGATTTCAGGGACGCTCCTGAGCTCCTCTCATTCCACACAGCTCTCGTGCCTGGAAACTCTGCGGTCGCCTGAGGGGTTGTCTGTCCTCCTGCTTTCTCGATTTTAAAAGCCGTTTCACACCAGCGGCCTCGCCACCTCTGCTGCAGACCTCCAAGCCCTTCTGAAGCCAGAAGGATTTCTCCCTAATTCATTCCCGCTGCTTAACACGTTTGAATGGCTCCCGCTTGTTCTCGGGACCAAATCCAAAGCCCTTGGTGCCATCCGACCTGCTGACCCCCCACGCCTGGGCTCTGAGCTCCTGCTCCACGATGCTGCTGGCCTTCCCTTCCCCTCTGTTCTGTCCCTGCCTGGCACGCCTTTCCCCTGCCTACCCTCTCACTATTCCTGGCTAAGCCATCCCCACCTCCAGGTCTCCGGGAAGGCTGTCCCCAGGCCTGCGAGGCCCCTGCAGGCTCTCAGCCTCGGGGGAGGGGGTCGCACAGCGGGAATTGCCACCAGCAGGTCCCTGCTTCACAGCGCGCTTGTCCAGGGCATGGCTTCGGGTTCCCAGCTCCCAGCCCAGGGCTTAACACAGTCAATGCCCACAGGGAAGAGAAAGTGAAGGAAGGAGCAACCCTTCTACCTGCTGCCCGCATCCCCTCAGAAGCGAGTTCTCTCTCTCTCCCTCTCTCTCTCTCTCTCTCTCTCTCTCTCTCTCTTTCTCTCTCTCTCTCTCTCTCTCTCCCCCCCTCCCTCCCTCCCTCCCTCTCGCTCCCTCCCTCCCTCCCTCCTCCCCCCACTCCCGCTGCTTTTTCAGAGGCTCCGAGGAAAGGTGTGGCCGCTGAAGGGCGCAGGGCTTAGCCGTGCGCCCCTTCGCCAAGCCCCAGTGGGGCTGAGCCTCTGCTGCCGCCCGCAGGACCGAAGTCAAAGTGGAAATACCGCAGTACCTAGGGCCGCTGATGTTTGTAAAACTGAGCAAACGGCACCTCCTCCAGGAGGACGCCTGGTTCTGCAGCTGAAGAAAGAAAGAGAGGGGGGAGGGAGGAAGGGAGGGAGGGAGGGAGGGAGGAAAAAGAGAGGTTTAATTGACTCATTAAACGAAGTTCCACATGGCTGGGGAAGCCTCACAATCATGGTGGAAGGCGAAGGAGGAGAAAAGGCACATCTTACATGGTGACAGGGAAGACAGTGTATGAAGGGGAGCTGCCCTTTATAAAACCATCACATCTCCCAGGCACAGTGGCTCATGCCTGTAATCCCAGCACTTTGGGAGGCCAAGGCAGGCAGATCACCTGAGGTCAGGAGTTTAAGACCAACATGTCCAACATGGTGAAACTCCATCTCTACTAAAATTATAAAACTTAGTTGGGCATGATGGTGAGTGCCTATAATTCCAGCTACTCAGGAGGCTGAGGCAGAAGAAGAAGGGTGACAGAGCAAGAATCTGTCTCAAAAAAAAAAAAAAAAAAAATCAGATCTCATGAGACATATTCACTATCATGAGAACAGCCCAAGATAAACCCACCCCGATGATTCAATTACCTCCCACTGGCTCTCTCCCATGACACGTGGGGATTATGGGAGCTACAATTCAAGATGAGATTTGAGTGGGGACGCAGCCAAACCCTATCAAAAGGTATACAAATTATCCTTATTCTCAGGCAACATGATCATCTATGTAGCAATTCCAAAAAAATCTACAAAAATACTCCTAAAACTAATAAGTTTAGCAAGACGGCAGGATACTAGCAAAGAACAACTGAAAACCAAAATATAAAGAAAAGTATTTAAAATAGGTCTAAAAAATGATTAACTTAGGCATACAATCTGACAAAAATGCATATAAGATCTGTATGCTGAAAACTACAAAATGTTGATCAAAGGAATGAGAGAACACCTAAATAAATGGGAAGACATACCATGTTCACGAACCAGAAGACTCAATGTTAAGATGTCATTTATCCTCCAAATGATATATAGATTCAATGCACTCAGTCAAAATTCCAGAACTTTTTGGTAAGTATTGACAAGATGATTCTAAAATGTATGTGGAAAGACAAAAGACCTGGAATAGCCAAAATAATTTCGAAAGAGTAATTTTGGAGGAATCACACTGCCTGGTTTTAAGGCTTATTATAAAGCTAAGTAATCAAGACAGTGTGGTATTGGTGAATTGAATACAATAGACAATAGAAATAGATCCGCATGTTATGAATATGGCTAGTTGATTCTTGCCAAAGATATAAAGGTAATTCATTGGAAAAAGGATAATTTCTAAACACATGATGTTGAGACCACTGGACATCTTTATACAGATGAACTACAAGCCACATTTCACACTTTACTCAAAAATATGTTCAAAATTTTATAAATCTGAATGTAAGACTTTTAGAAGATAACAAAGAAAACCCTGTGACCTTATCCTTATTCTCAGACCACATGATCATCTCTGTGGCAATTCCCAAAGAATCTACAAAAATAACACCAAAGCATGAGCCATGAAAAAAACATGTCAAACATTATCAAAATTTGGGCCGGGTGCAGTAGCTCATGCCTGTAATCCTAGCACCTTGGTGGGTGGATCACTTGAGGCCAGGAGTTTAACACCAACCTGGCCTACATGGTGAAACACCATCTCTACTAAAAATACAAAAATTAGCCGGGCATGGTGGTATGTGCCTGTAATCTCATCTACTCAGGAGGCTGAGGTGGGAGAATTGCTTGAACCTGGGAGGCAGAGGTTGCAGTGAGCCAAGATTGTGCCACCACACTCCAGCCTGGGTGACAGAGAGAGACTCCGTCTTAAAAAAAATTTTTTAATGTGCTCTGTGAAAGACACTGTTAAAAGAAAGCAAAAAGACAATCTCAGACTGGGAAAAAATATTTATAAGTTACATCCAACAAAGGATTTGTATGCAGAATATAAATAACTTTCAAAACACTACAGTAAGAGAAACCTAATTTTGAAATGGGCAAAATACATTTCACAAAAAGAGAGTATACAGATAGAAGATAAGCTCATAAAAAGATGCTCAGCATCTTCAGCCATTAAGGAAATGCAAATTAAATCACAATGAGGACACTCATGTGATTTAGATGCACATGTATCTAAAAGGTTGAGCTAAACAGGGCTCAGTGGCTCATGCCTGTAATTGTAATCCCACCATTTTGGGAGGTCGAGGCAGGTGTGTTGTTTGAGGTCAGAAGTTTGAGACCAGTCTGGCCAACATGGTAACACCCCTTCTCTACTAAATTTTTTTTTTAATTAGCTGGGCGTGGTAGTATGTGTCTATAATCCCAGCTACTCAGGAGCTGAGGCAGAATTACTTGAACCCGGCAGGTAGAGGTTGCCGTGAGCCAAGATCATGCCACTGCACTCCAGCCTGCGCGACAGAGTGAGACTCTGTCTCAAAAAATTAAAATAAAATAAAATAAATAAAAGGTTGACCAGGCGTGGTGGCTCACGCCTATAATCCCAGCACTTTGAGAGGCCAAGATCACTTGAGCCCAGGAGTTCCAGACCAGTCCGGCCAGCATGGCAAAACCGCATCTCAACTAAAAGTACAAAAATTAGCTGGATGTGATGGCACACACCTGCAATTCCAGCCACACGGGAGGCTGAGGCAGGAGAGTCGCTTGAACTCGGGGCAGAGGTTGCCATGAGCCGAGATCGTGCCACTGTACTTCAGCCTGTGTGATGGAGTGAGACTTTGTCTCAAACACACACACACACACACACACACACACACATAAAATTTTTTTAATGCTGACAATACGGAGCGTTTACAAGGATGAGAAGCAACTAGAACTCTCAGACATTGCTGGCGGGATTACAAAATGATATTGCCACTCTGGAAAACAGTTTGGCAGGCTTATAAAGTTAAATATACTTTATAATATGACAACAATTCTTAGGTATTTACCCTAGAAAACTTAAAGTTTATATTCACACCAAAACCTCTAAATAAAACAGTTGTAACAACTCCATTTATAATTGCCAAAACAGGTGAGGCACTGTGGCTCACACCTTTAATACCAGCTCTTAGGGAGGCAGAGGCAGGAGGATAGCTTGAGCCCAGGAGTTTGAGACCTGCCTGGGCAATAATAGCACAAGACCCCGTTCGCCACAAAAAGTAGGGGGGAAAAAGACGAATATATATATATATATATAATTTCTAAAACAGCAACAACAAACAACTGGAAACAACCCCATATCCTTCAATGGTGAGTGGATAAATATAATATTCCTCAGTGATAAAAAGCAATGAACTATTGATACATGCAACCACTTAGATGAATCTCAAAGCCATTATTGAATGAAAGAAGCTAATCCCAAGATGTCACATACTGTATGATTCCATTGACATGACATTCTTAGAAGGACAAACTTACAGTGATACAGAACAGACCAGTAGTTGCCATGGCTTAGGGATGGGATGGACAGTGTAATTACAAAGAGGTAGCATGAGGGGTTTTTGGAGGTAATGAAACTGTTCTGTATCTTGTGGTGCTTACATAAACCAACATAAAATTCATAAAACTGTGACCAGTCACAGTGGCTTGCACCTGTAATCCTAGCATTTTGGGAGGCCAAGGTGGGAGGATTGCTGGAGTCCAGAAGTTTGACACCAGCCTGGACAACATACTGAGACCTGTCTTTATCAAAATAAAAAAATTGTTTTAATTAGCCAGGTGTGGTGGCAGCCTCCCAGTGACAGAGGAGGCTGAGGTGGGCGGATTGCTTGAGCCTGGGAGGTCAAGGCTGCAGTGAGTTTTGATCATGCTACTGTGCTCCAGTGACAGAGCAAGACCTCATCCCCCCCCAAAAAAAATTAGAAAACTGTCTACCAAAATAGTCAACTTTACAGAATGTTAATTCAAAATTAAAATTTAAACATAAAACTGTAAAGACAAAGATATTTTCAGATATGCCAGGTTTTAAAATTTTACCTCCTGGAGCATCACACACTGGGGTCTGTTGGGGGCTAGGGGAGGGACGGGGGGGTGGGGAGGTTGGGGAGGGATAACATGGGGAGAAATGCCAGATATAGGTGACGGGGGCAATGGAGGTAGCAAACCACATTGCCATGTATGTACCTATGCAATAATCCTGCATGATCTGCACATGTATCCCAGAACCCAAAGTACAATAAAAAAAATTTACCTCCCACACACTCTTTCTCCAAAAGCTACTGAAAGATGTGCTTTTGTGAGGGCATGATAAAGAGAATAAACAAGAAGAAGGAAAACACTGGATCCAGACATGAGAATCAACACAAAAGGAAAATGACAGAAACTTCTTGAGCAATGGTGAAGACAAGTGCCAGGAAGACAGCAGTACAGTGTGTCTAAGAAGTAACCTGTCCAACTCATAGTAGGATGACAGAGAGCTCCCAGAAGATTGATATCAAGAGAAAAGCAGAATTGATAGATCATTTGGGGTGTCTGAACAAAAATTCAAAAAGACTTCCAGTTCTGGTGGAAAATTTCACAACACAATAGTATATGGAAAACAATACAAACAAAAAAAAAGCGGCAGTTATTAACTTCAGGAAATAAAAAAGTCACAGTGTAATTATAGTAGAGTATATAACTCACCTATCAATGTTAATTGCATTATCTTGATAATATAAACATTAAACCAATGGCATACCAAAGATGGATGGTGAGGGCAGTCTGCCTCAAGTGCTGGCAGTAAGAAAGTGCATTTCTGAGGGTATCTTTGAAATAATCATAAAACTAGAAGTCAGTCTGGTTTTCATTGTCACTTGCACTAGCAATTCTAAATAATGTCAATTATAAAATTCTTCCTCCCCCCACTGAAAATTTTTTTTGTCTAATTTATAATTCATAAGTAATTTCTAAAGTTACTGTTAAGCTTTAACATTATATTTGCAAGCTTCAAATGAACACATTATTTATTCTTTAATAAGCATTTTATATTTTACCTAAAAGCTAATTGAGCAACGCCCAGTTGTACATTCAGTCTCCAGCACACACAGATTCAGCTACAGGCAATTGTTTGAGAGTAAACTTACAGTAGTTCAGAATCACCGTTCATGTTCATTTCTAATGCAGTTTATGTCTCTGCCCCTGTGGTACCACACATTCCTGCTTTTAAACAGTATATTAAAAATAAACCATGCAGGCTGGGTGCGGTGGCTCATGCCTGTAATCCCAGCACTTTGGGAGGCCGAGGTGGGTGGATCACAAGGTCAAGAGATCGAGACCATCCTGGTCAACACGGTGAAACCCCGTCTCTACTACAAATACAAAAAATTAGCTGGGCATGGTGGCGCGTGCCTGTAATCCCAGCTACTCAGGAGGCTGAGGCAGGAGAATTGCCTGAACCCAGGAGGCAGAGGTTGCGGTGAGCCGAGATCGCGCCATTGCACTCCAGCCTGGGTAACAAGAGCGAAACTCCGACTCAAAAAAAAAAAAAGAAAAGAAAAAAATAAATAAACCATGCAAGCACAGTATTGTAATGGCAAAGAAACAGAACTTGAGTTACTGCAGCTTGTCATCCTGTGCAACCAGGAGTTTAAAACCATGAAACAGTGCAAACAAAATGGTACAATGTAATATTTTTGGTGGGTAAATACCAGGTTTTGTTCATATATGATATACTTTTCTTAATTTAAATAATTTTAAAAAATTTGGGGGGAGACGGAATTTCGTTCTTATTACCCGGCTGGAGCGCACTGGCATGATCTCAGCTCACTGCAACCTCTGCCTCCCGGGTTCAAATGACTCTCCTGCCTCAGCCTCCTGAGTAGATGGGATTACAGGCATGCACCACCACACCCAACTAATTTTTGTATTTTTACTAGAGACGGAATTTCGCCATGTTGGTAGGGCTGGTCTTGATCTCCTGACCTCAGGTGATCTACCCACCTCAGCCTCCCAAGATGCTGAGATTACAAGCTTCAGCCATCACACCTGGCCTAAAATTTATTCTTTTTAATTATTAGGATTAAAAAAAAATTTTTTTAAGTATTAGTTTTTTTAAGCTAAAAAATGAATCCAGATAATTTAATGTGTAATTAGTGTTATTATTAGTAATTTCCCAAATGGTACCCTTTGGAGACATTTGTTTTATTTTTAAAGATCACTTAATAGTTTTGAATAATTACTTACCTAAAATATTAATAAATCAGATTGTAACGAAAGGATAAAAATTCTGCAGGTAGATATAAGAATTCCTTGATAAATAGTTGTGGTTTTTTGTGGTCCAGGAGCTTGGAAGAACTTGCAGTCATTTGTAATACTGTTGTGAAATCAGCAACTGATTCAGTTATAATTACTCTGAATTTTATAAAGAAATTTGAATACTAACATGAAACTATTAATCTAGTGGACTTCGATAAGGAAAACAATGTAAGAAAAAAAGCAATGTATGGCTCTATCTTGAAATATATAATACCTTCAATATTACATAAAGTTACTGAAAAAGCTAAAGAATTACAAGCTGGGCATCCAAAGCACCCACCCTAAAAACAATGCAATATTAGGATGATTGTTTTTTCTTTTTTAGTACTGCAATATTCATTTTTTATTTTTTACCATTGTTATTATTTATATGAAGTTCAATAAAAGAAAAGCCTTACTGTTTCTTTTCCTTAGTATTACATATTTGTTTTATTTCATGATTAATATTAGAATAAAGTTTATCACCTAGGAGGTTATAATATTAGATCCAGTCCAGGTGTCATGTATGTTGGCAGGCCTCTGCACTGGATCGTGATTTAATGAAAAGTGGTGGCAACTATATTTGGAGGATGAGAGGAGACTGAGCATATGTATATGTGTGTTAGGAGGGGTCTAGTAAATAATGGAAAAGCTCAATTGCCATAGCAAGAAGTCATTGTTTGGGGGCTGTGAACCTGACAGCAAAGGAGATCATTGTAAGAGGTAGGATTACTCCCTCAGAGTTGTGAGGTTTGGATAAATGAAAATATGGAGCATAGAAATGTAATTTTTCCTGTAGGGCCACATGGTGAAACTTGACTTTTTAAACCATGTGCATGTCTTACTTTGAAAAGAAATCATTACAAAGCCAAAAGGACTTAAGAATGAAGAAGACAGTGCAAAAAGTTTGGGAAGTAAGCTTTAGACACTAATTATAAATGCTAGGAATTATAATTATAGAACAAATATAAATAATGAAAATCACAAGAGGAAAATCAATATAAGTAACAATATTGGGAGATTGACAAAGCGAGGAGGAAGAGTGACTGTGCTAACCACCTCAACTTTTGTAGCCGGGGATCAATCAGTACTGTCTGAAATTGAAATGTGTGAGGTTTGAAAAATCAATGACTCTAACTTCTTTATGATTTTATGGTTTTCATAATCACTTGTCCTTAACATTATAGGGTCTTTTAGTAATTAATATCTCATAGGGTGGAAACATTATTTAAAGGATAGCCATTCCTTCAGATCTACTTCAATTTATTTTTCTTCTGTTGAATTTTGTTAAAATTTCAGAAGCTTAATTTGTATTTTTAATAAAATGTAGAGTAGGGATTTTTACAAAATCATTTTTTTCTAACCTTATCTAAAACTTTTTCTTTTTATCCATTTATTCTTCTTTTGTTCATAGGCATAGAAAGATATTTGAAATAATACCAGTTACTGTCTTTACCATTCTAAAATACTGATTTTTTTTTTTTCTTTTTCACATATAAACAATTCTGAAATCTAGTAACCAGATAATGGCTGACAGTCAGGTGGCAACCATGAAGTAGTTGTCATTGCTGACACCTTCTGGTAAGATCAAGCAAGTGACAGCATCAAAACAAAGCAGTACCTTAGGAATAAAAGTCCAGAGACAATAGCTAAGCACTCTTTTAAGAAATGCTGCAGGCCGGTTGCGGTACCTCACACCTGTAATCCCAGCACTTTGGGAGGCCGAGGCGGGCAGATCACGAGGTCAAGAGATCGAGATCATCCTGGCCAAGATGGTGAAACCCCGTCTCTACTAAAAATACAAAAATTATCTGGGTGTGTTGGTGGGCACCTGTAATCCCAGCTACTCAGGAGCCTGAGGCAGGCCAATCACTTGAACCCTGGAGGTGGAGGTTGCAGTGAGCTGAGATGGTGCCACTGCACTCCAGCCTGGGCAACAGAGACTCCGTCTCAAAAAAAAAAAAAGAAAGAAATGCTGCATTATTAATACTCTTGATGTACAAAGGATACTGTATTCTCTCTCACACACACACACACACACACACACACACTACTGAGTCAAAAAGTGATTCAGAAGAGTTGAACCTAAATGTGAAGATGTTTTAGAAATATATTGGACCAACTTATTTCTTATATTTTTAGTATATGTTTGTATATGAGTAAATGCTACAAAATAAATATACAGGTTTAAAATGGTTATTTTAATAAAAACTCTAAGTTATATAAAGCATTTTATTATGGTTTAGATTTTTTTAGTGACACAAAAAATAATTCGAAGTATAATCAAAACCTAGATTTCTGAGTGATAGAACTGGGTGGTTTGTTTCTTCTTTAAACTTTTCCATAGGGCTTAATTTTATAATATGCTATGAGGGATATTACAAATAGCATATATTATTATATACAAAATATATACAATGTATTACATATGACATAAAATATGTAATTTACTTACTATACATCATACATATTACATAATGAATATGTAATAAATATGTAAAATTTTCCATATAGCTTAATTTTATTATGAACTCTTTGATATAATAACTGGTACTTCATTTGAGCCAACTTGATATTGCTCTCCCAATATTGTTTGTACTTACTCAGCTTTGCTTAGCCTCATGCAAAAATTTCTCCCTATTCTTCAGCTTTACAGTATTTTGGCCATGGTCTAGGTCTAGGGTGGTTTCCTTCATGATGGAAGTGAAATATTAATATTTCAACGCCAACGAACTCTTTGACATTCTCTTAAGGCTGTGCCTTTCAAAGAGACTCTGTGTATTCTCTCCCCAACCCTGTATCCTATATTCCTCTACCTTCTTCTTCCATACCTATTTCAGGATCTCTGAAAGATGCTGGACACAAGTCACCAAAGTTCTTGTGTTAGAAGCAGCATTCATGTCCTGAAGATCAAGGGTGGTGTTTCAGGACCATGGACAGTAGCACATGGCTAGGGATGCCTAAACCAGCTCCCAACTTTCACCTCACCCTACAAGTCCCTCCAGAGGGCCCATCAAGGCTGGCTGTTGCAGGTTAAATCCATGGTCTTCCTCCAAATCAGGCTTAGAAAACTCCTCCCAACAAAATATCACATAGTAGGCACTGAATAAATTTTGTTGAATTAACAAATTTATCACAGCAAAGGGTTATACCTATGAGCTCAATTCACCCAACAAATATTTATTTAAGCCCCTATTGTGTGACACACATGAACCTTTCAGACAGGATGTTTTGTGACTGAGTTCCCTGTTTCATGGTGTGTGGCTGGTGTCTTATGAGTACGACAGTAGGTGCTACATGGGGCTGCTTCCTGCCTGCATCTCTAGTAGAAAGTGAAGTCTAATACAGTTTTTCTTCTTTTCTTCTGTTAAAATTTTGGATCACTTGTTTGTCCATCAACATTTATTCTTCTCTCCTGATTTCTGTCACTCTCCCTAGAGCCTAAGACATCAGAGAATGCAAATAAGGTCTTTCTTCCCTATCTTCATTCCCAGCCCTACAGCACCAAACATTTCAGATAGTGTACTGTGCAACCAAGTCTTTCCCCACTCCTACTCCCATTTTCATCACTCCCTAGAGCCTAAAACATCAGAGAAGGCAAATAAGGTCTTTCCTCCCCGTCTTCATTTCCAGCCCTACGGCATGTAACATTTCATATTTTGTACTGTGCAACCAAATCTTTCCCCAGTCCTATTCCCACTTTCATCCCTACTCCTTAAACAAGTACAAGTGTCTTAAAGGGGGGGAAAAAAAGCACTGCTTTTTGTCATCACCTCTTCTGAAGTACCTAGCATAGAGCCTGGCTTGTAGTTGTATATCAGTAAATAAATGACTCAATCAATCAATAAGAATAAAAGCCCCATGAGGGTGGGAACTTTAGACTGTTTTATAACATATTAGACATTCAATAAATATATGTTCAATTAATTGATTAATAAATTAACATATTTATCTGTGTTCAATACCATGGAGAAAGGTTAGGCTTATCTGCTCATTAATTCAGCCAGCAAATATTTATTAAGCATCTGTCATGTATTGTACACTAGGAATATAACAGACAAAAACCTTCACCCTATTGGAACTTACATTCTAGTGGGGGAATAGACCAGAAACTAGTAAATACAGAGAAAAACAGAATAATATAATTTGAGACTGTGGGTAGTGAGATAAAGAAAGCAACAACGAACTGTGGTGGTTATTTCAGGTCACTTGTTCAGGAAAGGCCTCTCTGAAGGATGGCATCTGGGCAGAGACTTGAATGTGGTGAGGGAAAGGCAACGATCAAGGAAAGAGGGTCTCATGCAGAAAATCAAGTTCAAAGGCCCTGGGCTGGAATGAACGTGGTATATTTGAGGAGCACAAGAACCCAGTGTAGCTGTAGGAACTGAGAGTGGGGGAGAGTGATAAAAATGAAGTCAGTGAAATCATGTTAATTATTCACATATTAAATTACAGATCAGCTCTGACCCTTAAAAATAACCCAAAAATATAAAAGGTTACATAGTAAAGTATCCCTCCCATCCATGTCCCCCTGCCACTTAGATCCCTTCCCGGTAGGCATCTAATGCCATTGGTTTCTTGTGTGTCCTGTGCATATGTAAACAAACACACACATTTGTATATCAATCCTCCTTTTTTATAGAAGTAGTAGTATACTGTATGCTGTTCTATACTGTGCCCTTTTCTCTTAACATAGCTTGAAAATCTTCCTAAATACTTTGCTTGCAACTCTGTGTATTGTCAGGATGTCCTGTAACTTGTTTAACTGACCCCCTACTGGTGGGTAATTATATTTTTAATCTTTTGCTATAATACGAAAACCCACCACAAGCCTTTAGACCTAAAGGTGAGGCTTTGGAGTAAGATCAACCAGGATTCAAATTCTGGTTTTTACTTAGAAACTAAGTGACTTTGGGATGCTACACACTCTCTGTTCTCTGTTTCCTCACCTGCAAAATGAGGATCATAATACTATCATGATACCTCTTGGGGAGGACTACCTGGGAAGATGTATGTGAAGTGCTCAGCACAGTACCTAGCCCAAGACAGTAATATTGTCTTAACAAAATTCACCACATACCAAGTGCTGCTGTGCACTGGGCTCCAAGCTGAGAATTCACATGTTATCTTGTTTCATCTTCACAACCCTAAAAGGTAAGGACTACTATTTCCACATTTACCAAAGAGTAGCTGAGAAGTTAACCAATATGACCCTCAAGTCCTGGAGAAGCAAAAGATTCAATCAGAGTTTCCTGACAGCAGAGACCTGCTCTGAACCATTACATCCATCTGCTGGAGCTCAACAAATGTAGCTACCATCATCACCATCATCATCACTGTCACCATCACCATCATCACCATCACCATATCTATCACCATCATCACCATCATGATCACCACCATCACCATCACTGACACCACTACTATCACCGTCATCACCATCACCATCACTGTCACCATCACTATCACCATCATCACCATCACAATCATCATCAACATCATCACTGACACCACTACTATCACCATCATCACCATCACCATCACTGTCACCATCACTATCACCATCATCACCATCACGATCACCACCATCACCATCACTGACACCACTACTATCACCATCATCACTATCACTATCACCATCATCATCACCATCATTACCATCATTGATACCACTATCACCATCATCACCATCACCATCACTGTCACCATCATCACCATCACTGACACCACTACTATCACCATCATCACCATCACTGTCACCATCACTATCACCATCATCACCATCACAATCACCATCATCACCATCACGATCACCATCATCACCATCACGATCACCATTATCACCATCACTGACACCACTATCACCATCATCACCATCACCGTCACCATCACGATCACCATCATCACCATCACAATCACCATTATCACCATCACGATCACCATTATCACCATCACTGACACCACTACTATCACCATCATCACCATCACTGTCACCATCACTATCACCATCATCACCATCACAATCACCATCACCATCACGATCACCATGATCACCATCACGATCACCATTATCACCATCACTGACACCACTATCACCATCATCACCATCACCATCACTGTCACCATCACTATCACCATCATCACCATCACGATCACCATTATCACCATCACGATCACCATTATCACCATCACTGACACCACTATCACCATCATCACCATCACCATCACTGTCACCATCACTATCACCATCATCACCATCACAATCACCATTATCACCATCACGATCACCATTATCACCATCACTGACACCACTACTATCACCATCATCACCATCACCATCACTGTCACCATCACTATCACCATCACCATCACTGACACCACTACTATCACCATCATCACCATCACCATCACTGTCACCATCACTATCACCATCATCACCATCACTGACACCACTACTATCACCATCATCACCATCACCATCACTGTCACCATCACTATCACCATCATCACCATCACGATCACCACCATCGCCATCACTGACACCACTACTATCACCATCATCACCATCACTGACACCACCATCACCATCACTGACACCATCACCATCATCCCCATCACAATCACCATCATCACCATCACTGACACCTCTACTATCACCATCACCATCACTGTCACCATCGCTATCACCATCATCACCATCACGATCACCACCATCACCATCACTGACACCACTATCACCATCATCACCATCACTGACACCACCACTATCGCCATCATCACCATCATCATCACCCTCTCCATCACTATCACCATTGTCATCATTGCCATTACTTGTTTTAGGCCCATTGATCTCTGACTTGGCTTGTGCCTACCTTTGCCTTCAGATTCCCAAGCAATTGGTGCAAACTTTTCCATAAACAATTGTGTTTCGCTAATTTCAGGCCATTGTTTCTTCTGATGTTTGCTACCTGTACATGCATGTGTGTGTGTACACACACACACACTCCACTCAGGCAGACCAAGGGGTGTTTATTACCACACAGCATCTTTTGGGGATGGTCCACATGTCATCATTGTCTTGGCAACATCAACAGCACAGGCAGCTGAGCAAAGTGAGGTGAGTGGGGAGGGTGGTCTCAGCAGGCTGTAGCCCATCTCTCCCACTCCCCAACCCCACCACTAGAAATAGTAGATAGAGAAGAAAAAGAATAAAAATCAGCAGCCAGCTAGTGATTGTCCACCACGTGAAAACAGGAGCACTTCATATGTTACCACAAATCCTCAAGATAGGTGATATCTACTCCCTTTTACAGATAAGGAACCTGAATCTTAACAGAGCTCCTAGTTCCTCCTATCAAGAGCTGAAGTCCATTTCTTAACCCCTTGGATCTGGGTGGGTCATTGTCTTTGGACAAAAGGACAATAGCAAAACTGATTCTAGAATAGAAGCAAAAAGTGCTCATCACAAGAGCTTGCTCTCTTGTGCTCTAGGAACCTACAAGTCCAGGCTAGCCTGCTGGAGGAGGAGAGGCAGGTGGTCCCGTTGCTTTCTTCTCTCCAGTCAACAGCCAGCAAATGCCCAGGAAACAGAGCCATCTCACTGATGTGCAGATGACTGCAGGCCCAGGAGTGAGCCCAGCCACAGCCAGCAGAATTGCTCAGCCCAAATCGCCAACCTGCCAATCATGAGTAAATAGATGGCTGCTGCTTAAAGCTGTAAAATCAAATGATGGGCTTAGGTTTTGCCCAAGATGAAGTAACAGGAACCAGATTTATCTTTCTGCATGAATCAGCCAAAATAACAAGGCAAGAATCTGGACACTGGGTGGATCACAAAAGATGGTGATGTGAGAGACGGGGAAACCATATCAACTCTACGATGGCCCCAGCTCACAGCCCAGAAAAACGTTTCCAGGCCACAGTACAGACAGGGGGAACCCAGGTGGAGCCAGGGAGCTTCTGAGTTGAGGCGACACAGCAGAGTCACAGGAGATCAAGGTGGCCATAATTCTTAGAACAGAGTACTGGGGAGGAGAGGGCTACACAGAGAGGCCCAGAGATGTGCAGCGGGTCCCTGTCAAGTATTCAGCAGTGTACTCATCAGCACGTGTGTGTGAGGAAACCACCCGAGGTCCTTCTGAAGGGAGGAGAGAACAGTGCCCAGGACTCGCACAGAGCCAGAAACAGTGCCTGCTGCCGCCAGCCAGACTGAAAAAGCTCATAATTCACAGAATAGAATATGCTGGAAGGCCATGCCTCAATAGTGGCGAATAATTACTCCTAGACAGAATGCTTCTCCAGAGCTGCCTAACTAAAGTAAGACCGAAAAGGATCAGACTGTTTCCAAATAACTGCATCCCAGAAAATCTAACTGATATAGAAATGAAAACATATGAGTGCTCATTTATAGTCCAGCAGCTTTAAATATATGTAAGCATTTTACATATATTACTACATTTATATTACTTTATTTACAACAATGCTCTGAAAGAGCTGCTATTATCATCTCCATTGTAAAGATGATAGTCTATACATACAGGGTACCTGGCACATAGCATGTTTAATAAATAAATGCTTTTTCCTTCAACTTGCCAACCTTGCTCCCTGACTACAACCATTCATAACCAAATGACTTCTTCCAAGCTGCACATCCACTGCAAAGATTATGGTTTTAGAAAGACAAAAACTTCAACATTCAGAAGGAAAGTGGTCCCTGGAATTCTGAGAGTCCTGGAGGAAGAGTCAGGAGTGATGGTTCCAGCCTTGCCCTGCCACCACCTTGCAGGGTGACCCTGAGCCAGCCTTAACCTCTCTGGGCCTGATTCTCCACATTGCAGACAGGCGATTTCAGATGAGGTTTTCCCCAAAGCAAACATCTCACTCCAGAGGCCAGGATGCCACAACCATTCTCAGGCTAAAACTCTGATAGTAGAGGTCGGCAAAGGTGAGGAAAGAGTGCATTTATCCGTATTAGAATACACATGTGCGCACGCTCACACTCACACACGCGTGCATCCACACACACACCTGAGTTGCAAGCCTGTAACTGAGCCGCTCTCTGGCCCTGTGCAGCATTACCCACTTCAGCCAGAAGATGGTGCTGCTTCTCCATGCGAGTTCAACTACGTTCGTTGAAAACTTAATGGTTGCGCACCCGTGCCCAAAACGTTGTGCTAGGTATTGTGAGAACAAAGGGGATTACCATATGGACCTCTCTTTCCAGAACTTTACACCGTAGTGACAAACAACCAAAGGTAATATGAAACGAATTGGGACTTTGCTGGGACGAAACTAAATATTACCGAAAAGTGCCAGGCACGAGCTGCTTTACAACCCTTCTTTTGAAAACTAGGGACTCCTTACCCAATGTATACATGTATCAGAATGTCATGGTGCACACCATAAATATGCACAATGTTTACTTGTCAATTTAAAAAATAAACATTAAAAATAAAAATAGGCCGGGCGCGGTGGCTTACGCCTGTAATCCTAGCACTTTGGGAGGCCGAGGCAGGAGGATCACCTGAGGTCAGGAGATCGAGACCAGTCTGCCCAACATGGCGAAACCCCGTCTCTACCAAAAATACAAGATTAGCCGGGTTGTGGTGGCGGATGCCTGTAATCCCAGCTACTCAGGAGACTGAGGCAGGAGAATCGCTTGAAACCAGAAGGCAGAGGTTGCGGTGAGCTGAGTTTGTGCCACTGCACTCCAGCCTGGATGACAGAGTGATACACTATCTCAAAAAAAAAAGGAACTCTGGATGGCCACTTTAAAACTCAGAGCTGCCTCCCAGTTCCAGTGGCCCCATTTGTATTTATTTACCTGTGGCTTTAGCTACTTTAATTATTCAGAGCTAATGAGGAGGGGGAAAAAAAAAAAAAACAGAGCTAGACCTGATACCTAAATGATGTGCTCACACCACGCGGTAACCAAATGACCCCAAGATATGTTGTTAGAAGGGAAGATTTGTAAAGGTTCAAATCAAGGAAGGCCTGGGGGGAGAAGTGAGTGACCTACCTGGCACGTGCAGCACAGCATGCCCAGGGAGAACCTGTGCTCTGGCTGGCAGATGCTCATTCCTGGCAGGAGGTGTGACTTAGATGCAATAAGAAAAAAAATACACATTCGTGTTTTCACTTGAATTTTACAGGTTTTGCAATTATGTTTGTATTTAGTTTGTAAATTTGCTTTGAGTTTTATAGTCATATAAGAGCTATATGCATATAGTTATATGTGGTTAAATACTTAAGTAATATCGTAACAAAACTGGTCAACACCAGGAGTCCTTGGGATTTTTTTTTCTCATTAAAAGGATGGCACACACAGTCAGACTGGCAACACTCTGATCATATTTCCTTTCCTTGAGGAAGGGACAGGAGTCACAGACATTTTTTTCCTCTGAATGGGAAAAAGCTGACTCCCTAGAGAACAGGAAAGGAGTTCACTCCCTGGACAGAAGCAGAGCAGGAGAAAGGTAATCCCTTCTCTCATATGCAGTCCCTCCCTGCAAGCAGGGATGGGCACTGTTTGCTTTGAGGCAAAGAGGGGGTTCCCTGCAGAAGATGGGCAACTGGAAACATCAGCTACTGAACTACTATATATCAGCTCCTTAACTAGTTATTAGTTATATACTAGTTACATATTGTATAACTAGTGTTTACATAACTCTATGCTATGGACAAAGTAATAGTACCCTAAGAGGGGAAAATGCAGATTAAGGAGTGAGGGAGTGTATGCATGTGTGTTTCATGTCTTCTTCCTCCAGAACAGGCAGAGTGACCTGAGGCGCTCTGTCCAGCTTGGGCAAATACTGAGGTCCTGCCCTTGTGCCCTTCTCCTTCTTGTCCCTGGTCACCCATGAGGGACAATCGCTGGAACCGGACATATCTTTTCCTCTCATACCAGCCAACATTTATTATGGTGCCGTCTTATGTGCTGGACATTTCACTCTACTCCTTTAGTCACGCTAATATTTACAAACCTACCATATTGGTTATATATCACTATGTAACAAATTACCCCAAAATGTAGTGGCTTAAACAAGAAACATTTATAATCTCACAGGTTTTATGTGGTGTTTTATTTCTGACTTCTTTCATTTTCCATGTTTTCAAGGTTCGTCTCTATTATAAGCATGAAATGCTATATTGTATTGTAAGCATTTTTGTGGCTGAACAATATTCCATTGTATGGAATACCACTTATGTTTATCAATACAGCAGTTGATAGACATTGTTAATTAATATTTGGATAGCATGTATTTTTCCTTCCGCATAATTACATTCTCCAGATGGATGGACAGACAGAGAGAGAGAAATAGAAAGAGAGAGAGAGAGATAGAGGTTACCCTAAACTCCAACCCCTAAAGTCAGTCCCTTCCTGGAGGATTAAAGTTTATCCAAACCTCTCTTTGTCCATGTATTTAATTGTGTATGTGCTTGTGTTAGTTAGCTATTGCTGCACAACAAATTACTCCAAAACTTAGAGGCTTAAAACAATGATAAATATTTACTATTTCACGCAGTATCTGGGGGAAGGGGGGTTGTTAAGAATTCCAGAATGGTTTAGCTGAGCAGTTCTGAGTGGTTCTCTCTTACGAAGTTGCAGTCAAGATGTTGGCAGGGAGCCAGGCATGTGGCTCATGCCTATAATCCCAGCATTTTGAGAGGCCAAGGCAGGAGGATGGCTTGAGACCAGGAGTGTGAGACCAGCCTAGGCAACATAGTGAGACACCTATCTCTACATAAATTTTTTTTTAATTAGCTGGGCATGGCAGTGCACCGCTGTAGTCCTAGCTATTCAGGAAGCTGAAGCAGGAGGATCACTTGAGCCCAGGAGTTTGAGGTTGCAGTGAACTATGATCATGCCACTGCACTCCAGCCAGGGCAACAGAGTGAGATCCTGTCTGAAAAAAAAATAATAATAGGCCAGGCACTGTGACTCACGCATGTCATCCCAGCACTTTGGGAGGTGGGCAGATCACCTGAGGTCGGGAGTTTGAGACCAACCTGGCCAAAGTAGCAAAACCCTGTCTCTACTAAAACTATGAAAATTAGCCAGACGTGGTGGCACATACCTTTAATCCCAGCTACTCAGAGGGCTGAGGCAGAAGAATCACTTGAACCTGGGAGGCAGAGGTTGCAGTGAGCCAAGATTGCACCACTGTACTCCAGCCTAGATGACAGAGCAAGACTCCATAATAAGTAAGTAAGTAAGTAAATAAATAAGTAAATAAATAAATAAAATGCATAGGCTGCATCATTTGATGGCTTGACTGGGACTTTCCAAACACGGTCAAAGAGACAGTCAGCCATTGGCACACCTCAGTTCCTCTCCATCTAAAGTTGCCATATTTAGCAAATAAAAATATGGAATAGTCAGCTAAATTTGTATTTCAGATAAATAACAAATACATTTCAGTATTAGTATATCCCAAATATTGCGTGAGACACAATCATACTAAAAATACTAGGAAGTATGACTTGTTAGGGCTGCTTGAGTACACTCACAATGTGGTAGCTGGCTTCCACCAGCACAAGTGGTTCAAGAAAGCATAGCAGAAACAAAAATGTCTTTTGTGACCTAGCCTTGAAAGTCACATACCATCAATTCTGAAATATTCTTTTGGTTACACAGCTCTGTCCTAATAAATATGAGTGGGAACAATACAAAAGGATAAATACTAGGAATTGAGGATCACTAAGAGTAATCATAGGGGCTATCCACCACTGTGTCCATAGAAAATAATATTGTTTTTGTGTGTATATATATGTTATGCATTTTTTAACATGAGAGTAGTTCTGTATCTATTTGTTCTGCAACTTTTCTTCACTTAGCAATACATTTTGGAGCTCTTTACATATCAGAACATGTAGTATTGCTTCATTCTCTTTGCTTTCTGCCTATTATTTTATAATCTAGATTGTCATATTTAGCCATTCCTCTATTGTTATACATTTAGGCTGTTTCCAAAAGCTTACTACTACTTTATATACAATGCTATAACAATCAGTCTTCTACATGCCTTAAATTCATGTCCATGCATTCAAAAAGTTAGAAGTCAAAATATTAGACAGAGACATGGAAGATATAAATAAGACCCATATTGAACTTCTCTAGGTAAAAATTACAATATAAAAGATGACAAAATACATTTAATGTGATAAATAACAGATGACACATTGCAAAAGAAAACATTAGTGAACTTGAGGACAATAGAAAATATCCAAAATAAAACACAGAGAAAGGAAAAACCGGAAAAAAAAGATTAAGTAAAGAGGTAGGACAACTTTCAGCAGTCTAAATGCATATAATTGGAGTCCCTGAAGGATAGGAAAGAAGAGAGAGAACATATATTTAAGGAATAATGGCTGGAAAGCTTCCAAAGTTGATGAAAACTAAACAAACATGAGTTTTCTTAGCTCAAGGAACCTCAAAACAAGCAACATGAAGAAAACTAAATCATGATGTATCATACAGAAATAAGATTGATAGCAGACTTCTTGTCAGAAAATGCAAGCATGTAGATGGTGGAACTGTATCTTTAAAGTACTAAAAGAAAAAAAAAAAAACTATCAACCTAGGAATCTACACCCAGAAAATATATCTTGCAAAATAGAGGATGAAAGAAACACTTTTCCAGACATCCAAAAACTGAAGTAAATCATTACTAGCTGATGTCCTTAAAAGAATGTTAAATGACGTCCTTTGAGCGAGGAAGAAATAATACTAGACTGAAATCTGGTTACAGGCAAAGGAATAAAGATCACCAAAAATGGTAACCATGTGGACATATAAAAAATAATTTTTTTTATTTAAATTTCTTGGCTGGGTGTGGTGGCTCACACCTGTAATCCTAGCACTTTGGGAGGCTGAGGTGGGTAATCACGAGGTCAGAAATTCAAAACCAGCCTGGCCAACATAGTGAAACCCTGTCTCTACTAAAAATACAAAAAATTAGCTGGACATGGTGGCAGGTGCCTATAATCCCAGCTACTAGAGAGGCTGAGGCAGTCAAATCACTTAAACCTAGGAGGCAAAGATTACAGTGAGCCGAGATTGCACCACTGCACTCCAGCCTGGGTAACAGAGTGAGACTCTGTCTCAAAAAAAAAAAAAAAAAAAATTCTCTGAAAGATAATTGGCTATTTAAAACAAAAAAAAAATACAAATTGTGGCGTTTACAACATATGCAGACATCAACAACATAAACACTGAGATAGCTTTTATGCTGTGGTTACGGGTCACTTCACTTTGGGGAGACAAAGAGAAATGTATCATTAGGCAACTGTGTCATTGTGTAAACATCATAATGTACTTACTCAAATCTAGATGGTGTAGCCTACTACACACCTAGGCTACAAACCTGTACACCATGTTACGGTACCAAATACTATAAGGCCATTGTAACTGAATGATAAGTATTTGTATATTTAAACATATCTAGGCTGGGCATGGTGGCTCATGCCTGTAATCCCAGCACTTTGGGAGGCCAAGTCAGGCGGATCATGAGGTCAAGAAACCAAGATAATCCTGGCCAACATGTTAAAACCCCGTTTCTACTAAAAATACAAATATTAGCTGGGTATGGTGGTACGTGTCTGTAGTCCCAGCTACTCAGGAGGCTGAGGCAGGAGAACAGCTTAAACCCAGGAGGCAGAGGTTGCAGTGAGCCAAGATTATGCCATTGCACTCCAGCCTGGGTGACAGGGCGAGACTCTGTCTCAAAAAAATAAAATAAAATAAAATAATTTTTAAAAAAGAAATTTAAGAAAAATTGACAAGTAAATAATTTATGGTTGGAAATTTCAACACTTCTGTTTCAATAATTCAGAGAACAAGTAGACAGAAGAGCATAAGGACATAGAAGACTATCAATCAAATTGGCCCAACTGACTTTTGTAGAACATGCCGCCAATAGCAATAGTATATGCATTATTTTAAACTGTACATTGAAAATTTACCATGACAGATCAAATTTTGGTCTATAAAACAAGTGTAAAAACATTTAAAAGGATTCAAATCATACAAAGTATGGTCTCTAACCACAATGAAATTAATAATAAATCAATAACAGAAAAATAACTGGAAATCCCCCAATATTGAAAAATAAATAATTTAATTTTAAATAATTAATGGGTCAAGGAAAAATCAAAAAGAAATTAGAAAGTAATTTGGACTGAAGAAAAATTTTAAAAACAACATATCAAAATTTATAGAATGCAGCTAAAGCTTAGAGGAAAATTTATATTACTAAATTCCTATATTTGAAAAGAAGAAGCATCTCAAATCAATAACCTCAGTTTCCACCAGAGTAAGAAGGGCAAATCAAACTGAAAATAAGTGGAAAAAAGGAAATAAGAGCAATTGGAGTGGAAGTAAACAAAACAGAAAACAGAAAAATTGAGAAAATAAATGAAACACATGTTGGTTTCTTGAAGATTGGCAATGTTAATTATTAATAACTCCTAGCAGAACTAATCAGAAAAAAAGAGGGAAGATGTATATTACCAGCTGTAGGGCTAAGAAACAACATCACTGTAGATACCACAGATAATATTATGAACAACTTTATGCCAATAAATTCTGCAAGTTAGAGGAAATAGAGAAATAACTTTATCTAAGTTGACACAATACCAAAGTTTACCAAAGAAGAACTAGATAACCTGAATGGCCCTAAATCTTGAATTTTCAGTTAAAAATCTTTGCACAAGAAATTTCAAGACACAGATGGATTCACTGGTGAATTCTATCAGACCTTTAAGAAGAAATAATACTCATTCTCCAGAAACCCTTGCAGAAAATTTAAAAGGAGGGACTAATTCCTAACTCATTCTATAAGGCTAGCATTATTATAATAATAAACAAAGACGTTACAAGGAAAGAAAACTACACACAAACCTCCATCTAAAAATGTGTGCAAAACTTTTAAACAAAATTTTAGCATATAATTCAACAATATAAAAAAGGATAATTATCATGACCAAGTGGAATTTATTCCAGTAATATAGGTTGGATTTAACATTCAAAAATCAATCACTGTAATTTCTTATATTAATAGAGTACAAAAGAAAAACCTAATTATCTATCTCAGTAAATATGGGAAAAGCATTTGACAAATTTAAACATCTATTCAAGATAAAAACTCTCAGAAACTAGGAGAAAAAGACATCTGAAAAGGGGCATCTATATATTTTTTAATACAGCTGGGCACAGTGGCTCATGCCTGTAATCTCAACACGTTGGGAGACCAAGGTAGGAGGATCACTTGAGGCCAGGAGTACAAAACCAGCCTGGGCAACATAGCAAGACCCTGTCTCTAAACATCATACCTAATGCTGAAAGATTGAATGCTTCCTTTTTCCTATAGAAGAAGATGTTGTGCCCACCTCCCAAAATGCATATGTTGAAATCCTAACCCTCAATGTGATAACATTAGGAGGTCGGACCTTTGGGAGGAGGCCCCACTTCCTAATGCCTGATTCATGAGGGCTCTGGCAAAGGCTCCACTTTGGAAGGTGGGACCTCTAGCAGAGCCCTCATGAATGGAATTAGTGTCCTTATCAAAGAGATTCCAGAGAGCTCTCTTACTCTTGCCACGTGAGAACACAAGGAGAAAACAACCATTCATGAACCAAGAAGCAGGTCCCCACCAGACACCAAATTTGCCAATGTCTTAACTTTGGAATTTCCAGCCTCCAGAACTTTGATAAACAAATGTTGTGGTTTAAGCCACCTGGTCAACAGCATTTTTGTTATAGAAGCCTGAATTAAGGCATCCTGTAAGATCCACAAGCAGCCCATGATGTTCATGCCCACCACTCCTATTCAATATATCAGTATATACTGAAAGTCCTAGCAAATGAAGAAAAAAAAAAAACATACAGAAAGGAAATAAATCTATAAGACTGTTTCCACTTACAGGTAACATGATTTAGTATGTAGAAAATTCCACAGAATGTACAAAAAAGTTCCTAGAACTTAAAAGTGAATTAGCGGCCGGGCTTGGTGTCTAAAGCCTGTAATCCTAGCACTTTGGGAGGCCGAGGTGGGTGGATCACCGGAGGTCAGGAGTTCAAGAACAGCCTGGCCATCATGGTGAAACCCCATCTTTAAAAAAAAAAAATTTAAAAATTTAAAAAAAGTGAATTAGCACGGTCATAGAATACAAAGTCAATATACAAATATCAATCACATTTCTGTATACTAACATTGAGCAACTGGAAATCAGTAATTTAAAACCATTTTTAAATGACTATTAAGAATAGCATTTGTTATTAGAACAATACTTAGAAATAAATCTTAGAAACACTTAGAAATCTAACAAATTGTGTGCAGAACCTGTATGCTGAAAATTACATTAACAGTCATAGAAAAAAAAGAAGACAAATAAATAGAGAGATATACCATGTTAATGGATCAGAAAACACAATATTATGAAGCTATCAATTGCCACCAAATTGATAAATAGATTAAATGCAATTCAAATAAAAATCCTAGCAAGATATTTAAAAAATATCAGTAAGCTGATTCGGGCCAGGCGCAATGGCTCACGCCTGTAATCCCAGCACTTTGGGAGGCCGAGGCGGGTGGATCACGAGGTCAAGAGATCCAGACCATCCTGGTCAACATGGTGAAACCCCGTCTCTACTAAAAATACAAAAAAATTAGCTGGGCACAGTGGCGTGTGCCTGTAATCCCAGCTACTCAGGAGGCTGAGGCAGGAGAATTGCCTGAACCCAGGAGGCAGAGGTTGCGGTGAGCCAAGATCACGCCATTGCACTCCAGCCTGGGTAACAGGAGCGAAACTCCGTCTCAAAAAAAAAAAAAAAAAATCAATAAGCTGATTCTTAAATTTATATGCAAAGGCAAAGAAACCAGAATACTTAAAGTCATTTTGAAAAATAATAATAAATTTGTAAGATTCACATTACTCAAATTCAAGACTTACTATAAAACTACAGTATTGTATTGGCAAAAGGATAGACACATCGATCAATGGAACAAAATAGAAAGTACAGGAATCTACGGACATGGCCGACTGATTTTTTACAAAGATGCAAAGACAATAAATGGAGAAAAAAAGAGTCTTTCAAGAAATAATATTAAAACAATTAGATGGGATGACAATATTCAGAGAGAGAGGAAGAAAGGAATGAAAACAAAAGGAAGGAAGCTGGGCAAGGTGGCTCACGTCTGTAATCCTAGCACTTTGGGAGGCCGAGGCAGGTGGATCACCTGAGGTCGGGAGTTCAAGACCAGCCTGACCGACATGGAGAAACCGTTTCTACTAAAAATACAAAAAGTTAGTTGGGCATGGTGGTGCATGCCTGTAATCCCAGCTACTACATGGGAGGCTGAGGCAGGAGAATCTCTTGAACCTGGGAGATGGAGGTTGTAGTGAGCTGAGATTGTGCCGTTGCACTCCCTCCTAGGCAACAAGAGCAAAATTCTGTCTCAAAAAAAGAAAGAAAGAAAAGAAAAGGAAGGAAGGAAGAAGGAGAGGGAAGGTGAAAGGGAAAAGAGAAGAAAAAAGAAATCTCACCAAAGATAAACAATGAAAGTGATTTTATATTTTTGAGATGTAATAATGAATGAAGAATGTAAAAGTGAGCTAAAATAAGTGTGGAATGCAACAATAATAATGAATTATAATACAATCCCATAAAATGTACAAGTTGGAAGGGGATAAGTGAAGTTTAAAAGTGGTGGGGTTTTCGGTTTTTTTTTTTTTTTTTAGAGATGGAGTCTTGCTCTGTCGCTCAGGCTGGAGTGCAATGGCGAGATCTCAGCTCACTGCACCTCCACCTCCTGGGTTCAAGTGATTTTCCTGCCTCAGCCTCCTAAGTAGTTGGGATTACAGGCACCCACCACCATACCTGGCTAATTTTTGTATTTTTAGTAGAGACGGGGTTTCACCATGTTGGCCAGGCTGGTCTTAAACTCCTGACCTCAGGTGATCCACCTGCCTTGGCCACTCAAAGTGCTGAGATTACAGGTGTGAGCCACTGCGCCTGGCCTAAAAGTGTCTTTAAGATCCATATAGGTGTTAACTATAGACATTGATATATTAATACATATGTTGTAACTTTAGTAACTGCTAAAAACATAAGAAAACAATTTATAGTTTCCAAAATGACAGAGGAAAACAACAGAATTATTTTAAAAATTGACCTATTCAAAAGAAAGTCCAGGTGCAGTTACTCACGCCTGTAATTCCAGCACGCTGGAAAGCCAAGATGGGCAGACTGCTTGAGCCCAGGAGTTTGAGACCAGCCTGGGTCTCAAACCACATCTCTACAAAAAGTAAAAAAAATACCAGGCATGGTAGCACACCTCTGTAGTCCTGGCTACTTGGGAGGCTGGGATGGGAGGACGGCTTGAACTCAGGAGGTTGAGGCTACACTGTGCTGTGATTGTGCCAGTGCACTTCAGCCTGGGTGAAAGAGCAAGACCCTACCTCAAAAAAAACAAAAATATCCAAAACCAAAACCAAAAAAAAAAAAAAAAAAAAGAAAGCCACAAAGAAAAGGGGAAAAATAGGCAAGACAAATAGGAAATGTAATTAATTACATACTGCTACATAACAAATTATCCCCAGTTTTGCAGCTGAAAACTACAGACTGGATTTTTAAAAAGCAGAATATAATTTGTTTACAAGATAGATATGTGAATGATCACGAATAAGTATTTACCTATACACAATTATTTTCAAAGTTAAAATTGAAAGGTGTGTACATGTATATGCTTATGTTTTGTTCCATTTTCCTAATTAACCTATGTCATGAACATTTCTCATGCCAAGGATATTTTACACCCTTAAAATAGACAGGCATGGTGCCTCAAGCCTGTAATCCCTCCTGAGGCAGAAGGATCGCTTGAGGCCAATAGTTCAAGACCAGCCTAGGCAACAAAGCAAGACTCCCATCTATACAAAAAATTTTAAAATGAGCCAGGCACAATGGAATGTGCCTATATAGTCTCCACTACTTAAGAGGCGGAGGCAGGAGGATTGCTTAAGTCAGAAGTTAGAAGGCTGCAGTGAGCTACTAACGTGTGACTGCACTCCAGAATGACTGAGCAACAGAGTGAGATCTTAAGACCTTGTCTCTAAAAATTTAAAAAGAAAAAAAAATCCTTAAAACTAAAAAAAAAAGAAAGAAACCTTGATTCATACCTCACATCATATACAAAAATTAACTCCAAATGGATCATAGATCTAAATGTAAAATGTAAAATTTTAAAACTCCTAAAAAAAACATGGGAGGTTAAACCCCTGCTACCTTGGGTTGTGCAAAGTGTTCTTAAATACAACATCAAAAGAAAATTAAGAATAAATTGGACTTCATAAAAATGCGATACATTTTTGCTGTACAAAAGATAGTTAAATGAATAAAAAGACAGGTCACCAATTGAGAGAAAATATTTGCAAATCATATATTTGATAATGGACATGTATTCAGAAAATATGGAGAATTCTTAAAACTCAACATTGAGAAAACAAACAACCCGGTAAAAAGATGAGCAAAATATTTTAATCAAAGATATATTCATGGCAAATAATCACTTGAAAAGATGCTCAACATCATTAGTCACAGGAAATGTAAATTAAAACCACAATGAGTGGGGGAAGGAAAGGATAGGGAGAGATTTGTTAAAGGATACAAAATTACAACTAGATAAGAGGAATAAGTTCTAGTGTTCTATACCACTGTAGGATGACTATAGTTAACTATAATATATAGTTTCAAATAGCTAGAAGGAGAATATTGTACATTCCCAAAACAAAAAAATGATAAATGTTTGAGATGATATGCTAATTACCCTGATCTGATCACTACGTATTATACATATCAAAGCATCACTATGTACCCCATGAAAGTGCATAATTATTTGTCAATTCAAAAATAAAATTTTAATTTAGTTTGTTGAGGCAGGGTCTTGCTCTTTCACCCAGGCTGGAGTACACTAGCACCATCGCAGCACACTGCAGCCTCAACCTCCAAGCCTCAAGCAATCTCAGCCTTCTGAGTAGCTGGAACCACAGGCACACACCACCACACCCACACACACCATCTTATTCCCTTGTCATCTAACATAAAATTTCTGTAACTTTTGTAGAGACAGGGTTTCGGCATGTTGCCCAGGGTGGTCTCAAATTTCCTGAGCTCAGTTGATCTACCTGATTCAGACTCCTGAAGTGCTAGGATTACAGGTGTGAGCCATTGCACCCAGCCAATTTAAATTTTTTTAATTAAAAAATGTGATATTTTAAAAGCCCACAATGAGATACCATCCCATACTATGCAAATAGCTAAAATTTTAAAAAAGAAACTGACAATGGCAAATGTTGATGAGAATAAGGAGTAACTGAGAGTCCCATACATTGCTGGTGAAAATGCAAAATGGTGTGGCTATTCTGGAAAATAGTTTGGCAGTTTCTTATAAAGTTAAACATATGCTTACCATAAGATCCAGCAATCCCACTCCTAGTTATTTATCCAAGTGAAATAAAAACCTACAAAAATCTGTATGTAAATGTTTATAGCAGCTTTATTCATAATTGCCAAAATGGAAACCCAAATGTCCTTTAATTGAGAAACAGATAAATATACTTAAGTATAGCCATACAATTGAATACTACTCAACAATTTAAAAAAGGAACAAACCATGATACACAGAAAAACAACATAGATGAATCTCAAAATCATTATGCTGAGCAAAAAAATCCCAAAGCCCCAAAGAAGTACATGCTGTACCATTTCATTTCTATAGGAATCTGGAAAAATGGCCATGGTGGCAGGGATGGAAGGTATGCATGTGCTCAGCAACATGGATTTCCACTCACTAAGGCCAGCATGAGCACAGCCACTGCTGAGTGTCCAATCTGCCAATCTGCCAGCAGCAGAGACCAACACCGAGACCCAGCAACATTCCCTGGGGTGATCAGCCAGCTACCTTGTAGCAGGTTGATTGGAATACTTCCATCATGAAAGGGCAACACTTTGTTCTTACTGGAACAGACAGTCTAGATTTGGATTTACTTTCCCTGCATTTAATGCTCTGCCAAAACTATCATCTGTAGACTTACTTTCAGAATGCCTTAACCATCACCATTTTTTCCACACAGCAGTGCTTCTGATGAATAAACTCATTTCACAGCAAGTGAGGGGTAGCAATGGGCCCATGCTCATAGCTTACCATGTTCTCCATCATCCCGAGGCTTGAAAGGCAGAATGGCCTTTTGAAGATCTAGTTACAGTGCCAGCTTGGTGGCAACACCTTGCAGGGTGGAGGCAGTGTCCTTCAGGAGACCATATATATTCCAACTCAGCATCCCACATATGGTGCTATTTGTCATATAGCTAGGATTCATGGTTTCAGGGATCAGTAGTAGAAATGAAATGGCACAACTCACTATTACCCCTAGTGATCCACTGGTAAAATCTTTGCCTCCCATCTCTGTAACTTTATGCTTTGCTGATCTAGAGGTCTTCATTCCAAAGGGAGGAATGCTTTCACCAGGAGTCACAAGTATTTCATTGAACTGGAAGTGAAGACTGCCATGGGTCATTTTGCACTCCATGACTCTGAATCAACAGGCAAAGAAGAGTTTGCCTCCACTGGACCGGGGTGATTCCGCCTGACTACCAAAGGGAAATTAGGCTTCTGTGAAACAAGAGAGGGAAGAAAAGTATGTCTGGAATACAAGAGATCCCTCAGGACATCTTGTAGTACTACCATGCCCTACGGTGATTAAAGCCAGTGGAAAATGATAATAACCCAATGCAGATAAGACTTCTAATTTCCCAGACCCTTCAGGAATCAAAGTTTAGGGCCCTCCCACCAGGCAAAGAACTACAACCAGCTCTGAGTTTCTTGAGGAAGGCAAATAAAATAGGGAATAAGTAGTGAAGAGTAGTTATAAACACCAGCTACAATCATGTGACCAGTTGCAGAAATGAGTACTATAATTATGAGTAGTCATTATTTTGTTATTAACGCCGTGTGTATGTATATTTTTTCTTCCCTCTTATCCCCTTGTCATCAAACATAAAATTTATTGAAATAGCTACACTTACATAATATTAGTAAAGTTACTGGATTTATCAAGAATAAAAGTGAACACCAGTCAAGGACTGTGAATTCTCTTCTGGGAAAAGAGCACATTTTCAGTTGTACACAGGTTAACTGTGTTATGATAGGCAGAAGTTTTACTTTGCTGCTGTCTTTATTGGGAGATTAAATGATTTAAGGAGATGTGTACAGGTGCCAAGTTAACAAGACATGGATTGTGGTGATCAGTTTCATGTGTTGACCTGGCTAGGCTCTAATACCCAGTTATTCAAAACCTGATCTAGGTGTTGCTGAGAAGGTATTTTGTACATGTAATTTACATCTACAATAAGTTAACTTTATGTAAAGATTATCCCGGATAATATGGTTGGGTCTGATCCACTCAGTTGAAAGCTGAGGTTTCCCTGAAGAAGGAGAAATTCCACCTGTGGATGGCAATGTCAGCTCTTGTCTGAGAGTTTCCAGACCTCCCTCCCACACAGCCTGCCCTATGGATTTTGGATTTGCCTAGCAAGCCCCCACATTGCTTAAACCAATTCCTTGCAAATAATCTAGATAGATGACAGATACATGGATATGAAGATAGACAAGATAGAAGATAATCTACTGGTTGTGTTTCTCTGGTGGAACTCTGACTGATACACAAATCATCTGAGAAAATCTTGCATCTCTTCCGAGT
The DNA here is from genome assembly GCF_049354715.1 of Callithrix jacchus. Taxonomy (NCBI): domain Eukaryota; kingdom Metazoa; phylum Chordata; class Mammalia; order Primates; family Cebidae; genus Callithrix; species Callithrix jacchus. Next base: position 108,249,457 of record NC_133506.1, read on the forward strand.
CAGAGCTTGTTTTTAACCCTAAAGGGATCACCAAGCATTCATCAGACATGGCCCCAAAATGACTGGACAAATCTCAGGAGTTCAAAAGATTATTCTGATCGAGGAGTAAAATAGGCAGGTCAGTGCAACACCCCTCAAATAGTGTTCTTTTACCTTCAGATACATCAGTTCTTTTGTGTTTATTAAACTATCTGCAACACATCGGAATAGTACATAGCCACTTTAAAATATGCTCATTATTAACTGTATCTAAAAGGAGACACAGAATCTCTTAACACTATTGCCTCTAAGGAAGGTAACCCTGTAGCTGGAAGACAGAGGTGGAAAGGAGAATTTTTGCCTTTTGTGCCTTTAGAATAATGTATCATGTTAATGGGTCATTTAGATTAAGGATTGGTACACTATGCTCCACAGACCAAATCTGACCCCTGCTTTTTAAAAGTTTTATTGGAACATAGCCATGCTCATTTGTTTACATATTGTCTATGGCTGCTCTCGTGCTCAAATGGCAAAATTCAGAAACTATAATCTATATATATAAGGTCATATGGACCACAAAGCCTAAAATAATTATCTGATCCCTTAGGAAAAAAATTTGCCAACCTGTCTAGATTTTTTTAAAATAAGAAAACTGAACATTATCATAAAGGATGCCCCAAGAGAATGGAAAACATGTATCTACACAAAAATTTGTACATCAATGTTCATAGCAGCACTAATCACAATAGTCAAAAAGTAGAAACAATTCAAATGTCCATCAACAGATGAATAAACAAAATGTGATAAACCCACACGTAACTCAGCTAGAGAAAGGAATTAAGTACTGATAAATGCTATAGCACAAAGGAACCTTGAAAACATCATGTTAAGTGAAAGAAGCCAGAAACAAAAGGCCACAGGTACAACTCCATTTATATGAAATGTCCAGAATAGGCAAATTCATTGAGATATAAGGTAGATCAGCGGCTTCTCAGGGCTGGGGAGAAGCGGGAATGGGGGAGTGACTGCAAACAGGTACACAGTTTCTTTTGGGGGTGATCAAATGTTCTGGAATTAGATAGTGGTGATGGCTGCACAAGTTTGTGTATATGCTAAAAACTACTGAACTGTACATCACCACCAAGTACAGGGCAATCCACAGTTCAGGAGGGGGCTCAGAACCCAGTGATAAATTAGTCCTCTCTGCCACTGCAAACCAAAATCAAACCTGGCCTGGGAGTCAGATCAAGTTCTGCATCCAATTGTTGTGAACACCCATGTGATCTTAGACAAGTTTCTTCCCTGTTTCCTTCCCTATAGCATGGGTGTAATTGAGCAGGGAGGGAGAACGCTGGTGGTGTAATAGGGATGTGAGGGGGGATTCTGCTCTTTCTCCAACTTTATTAGATACCCTAATAATCAGCATCTTCATCATCATCATTACCCTTTTCCAAGCATTTTCACATATATGATGTCATCTGATCTTTCCTTTTAGAAAAGACACATGTTGTTTCCATTTTATAGATGAAGAAATCGACGATCACAGAGATCAAGTAACTTGTCCAAGTTCATCCAGTTGGTAAGTGTTGGAGCTGGGATTTGACTCCAGGTCTTCTGATTTTAGATTTCGTTCTGCCCTCACTGCCACACTGTTTTTGCATGTTTGGATTCTCTCTAGAAAGCCCAAAACAGGAATGTCCAGCAGCCTCACCACAGACACTACACACCTTCACACCTTCATCTGGGCAAAGGGAGGAAGGAGAGGCAGAACCTGGGGTCTTGCTGGTTCTATCTTTCTTATGAATGTCTATACTGGCACAGTAGCAGTCTGTGGGTAGGAGTATTCATGTACATTAGTGTGGACACCCAGCCCTCATACATCACAAAGACAGACACACAGGTACACCTGACCTCAACAGGTGACAGGTCATATTTATTACTAGGGTAATGAAGGGGCTGTGCTCTTTGTTCAGGGGAGGCCTAAGACGTCAGAACTCTGAGCATCTGCTTTCCCTTCTAAGACCAGAAGACCCATCTCTCCCAAAGACCTTAAGGAGGAAGAGGTGGCTCCTCAATCCTTAGTAGAGAGGAGTGAGGAGGAGGGAGAGAGGCAAGTATCCTCGCTGTCCTTGCTAAACCAGAGCCCCAAGAGAGGAAATATCAGGGATTCACTACCAAGAGATCTGGGCCTACATCTTAAAGAGTATTCATGAGACCCCTGCTGCCAAACCCAGTTAAGCCCTTGAGCATCACAGTGCTAAGCCCTAGTAATGCTACCAGCTACATGGGCCTTGCCAGTCACTCACCCTCTCTGATTTCAGTTTGCTTATCCAAAAATGTGGCTAATGATTACTGAGTCTAGCTCACAGGGGTGCTCTCAGGTTTCAGCAACATAAACTGAAATGCTTTAAAAATAAAATGCATTTTATGAACATACTACTTCACCCTCCCACACTGGCAAGCAAGAGGGGCTGAGGCTTAAATACACTTAGGGAGTGACCCTCTCACACCTGTTAAGATGGCAGGGCTTGGGCAACAAGGAGAGCCATACCTAAGGCAGCCATTCTCTTCAGGAAAGGAAAGGCTGCCCTGGGGCACCAGCGCTACCCAGGCTTGCTCGCATCCTCCTTTTTCCATTTGACCAATCTGTCAAATGCTTCAAGATAAGCAGTTAAGAGAAAAATGCTCTCAGAGTTTATATTCTAGTTGTCGAAGGCCAGAAAGTAAACAATTATGTCAAACTTGGCAGGTGCTATGTGGAATTAAGGTTAATAGTGACGGGGGAGAGGTGCTATCTTGCACAGGATGTCAGAAGGCCCCTCTGATAAGAGGATGTTTGAGCAAAGACTTAAGAGGTGAGGTAATAATTCAGCGGGGAGCCACACCTTAAGTCTAGGCTGGAGGACACTAGAGTTCAGGGAACAGAGATGGACAGCACCACAGCAACAAAGATTCCCTACCATGCTGGTTATTCTCCATTTGCCTCCCTTAGATTGTCACCACCTTGCTCTTTCCTGCTGTTCCCTGTAGGGACGGGGACTGAACCCTAGACTACATCCCTGGGTCTGCCTTGTCACCTGCCATTTGGCTGGGTTCAAAGGGAGTCCCCAGAAGACTGGAGAACAGGATACAAGCTGGGATATTGGCATTCCCATGGCCACATTTCTAATAACGACTGCATTCTTCTGAGATAATCCCAGTTTCCATCTGCCTTCCACAGTCACTTCAGTGACACATGCTCACATCTTTTCCTATCCTGGGCCCCACAGAGTGGAGGCTCATCTCCTCCAGGAAGCCCTGCAGGATTAGCCTTTCAGGTGAGCACTCTGCACCTACTACCTGTGCAGGAAATGTGTTGTTCACAGATGCCACTGGACTACCCCTTTCATCAAGGCAGGAAGTAGATGAGCTTTGGTCCTGGAGATACTCATCCCTGACGAAATGTGAACTGTAGCCTCACTCTCCCTCCCAAAGCTCCAGCTCTGTCAAATTACTAATGTCAGTTAAGGCAGTAACAGAAGTTGGGGCTCTAGAGTCTCTCCCTTTTTTAACTCTTAATCCCTTAGGACCTCACTGCCCCAGATGTAGAGCTTCTCATCAAGATCAGCCAACGTCAGCCAACGTCCTTCCTAACTGCAGGAACCCTATCTATCTACCTCTAACACTCAATAGCTTATTGCCCAGTTAATTCCCTTGATAACACATTTATCACTATTGGAAAAAGTTGATCAGTGTGTGTCTGCTCTACACACATAACAGTCTGCATGTCACAGAAGCCTAGAATTTGCCTGTCTCATTCTCCTGTAGAACAGCATCCTAAGCCCAGGCATACAAGAACTCTTAAATGTTTCTGAGTAAATAAACGGTAACACAAGGAAGCCAAAGCACTTCTGGCTTCCTAACCCCTCCATTAGGATTGCAGCCATACGACGGTGTAGAGTCAGGGGTGGGCAGACACTCTGTCTTGGCACTGCTGATTTCTCAAGTTGTGTATGGGCAACAGGAGTCCAAGATTCACTTAGGTTCCACCAAAAGAGGCTCTTTCTGAATATTCCCAGCTTTCCATTTCTGAGTGGCCAGACCCTTTGCTAAATAGTTCCCAGGTTCAGGTAAGCAGAGAAGGGAAGAGTGTGAAAGAGATGAACTTTGGGCAAAAGTTGAAGAAGCCAAGCTCAGGCAGGTCCATGATGGCAGCTAGGAAGGCAGCAGCTACTATCCCAAAGACACAAAATATGGCTCAGCTGGTCATCACCACCAAGGAAGGTAGGATCCAGGAGCCCTTGAGGGTGAGTGCTGCTGGCTAGTTTTCTTCCACTTAAGGGGCATAAGCCTAGGCACAAATAAGTGCTGCTTCAAGCCAATCAGTATCTTATGCCTGGTCTTCAGTCACCATTCTACTCCACTCTGGAATCCTCCATCGTCGCCCACTGTGTGGCACCACTGCCACCAGGCCAACCCCTTTACCCCCAAAGAGACCCAAACAGCGCAGAGGTGCATCAGTCAACCTTTAATGTCCAAAAGAGGCATGGATGCAGAGCATAGGAGATGTGGCAGGGTCTCAGGCCCTGCTCCAGAAATGAGGGAGAGATGAACACAAACCAGACACTTTCAACTGGCCACACAGTCTGGGAGGGCAGGGGGAAACAGATTTGGACATTCATAAAAAAATAAAACCTAAAATGAAGCACTCAATTTTGTGCCCATTGAAGGGTATGATATAGGGAACTCAGTCAACACCCAGGTCCCCCCTCCCCTGCCAACATCAAAAAGCAAGCTCGGCACACACTAAGGGCTTAGGGAGGGGCATTCTCCTGCCTCCCCACTAGCCCCAAGAACGGACTTGAAAATAAAATAAGTTGGGTCCCCCACCCCCCACATTGTCAACCCTACACAAGAGTTTTGAAGGCGACTCATGAGAATCAGCAGCTCAAACGGCAATGACCACCCCACCCCAAGCCCCACCCTACTCCTATTACATTAACAGACAAGATTTCCCCTGCATCCTCCTTGGAATCTCCTCCCCTCACAGCCCTGCTCCAGCTCCTGCTATCTGGCTTCATCACTGCAAGACTGACCTCCTCCAAGGCTCCCCAGAAGCTCCTCTCAGCTCTTTATCACTTCCATCCTCACCTCCCACCAGAGACTACAACCATCCAGTCACTGTCCCTCTGCACAGAGACCCAGCTCCAGAGCAGATGGCAGCATGGTCATCCTGTCCTGGGTGGTCCTCCCAAAGCCTTCCCAGGGAGCAGATAGCCAGAGAGCAAGCAGAGTGTCTGGGCTAGATGACAGCAAGGAGGGGACACCTATCTTTACTTCCAAAGCAGATATTCCCAGAGGCTTTTAACATAAAGGCCCACTTAGAACTGTGTCCCCTTCCTACCCATACACCCTAGAGATTCCACACTGTCCTGCCCCCTCCCTCCCCTCTACCCCAAACTCCACACATATATATATACACACATACACACACACACACACACACACACACACACACAGGAGAATCAAGGGAGACATCGATTTGGTTTGATTGCTAACACCTAACTAAGGAACTACAGTCACCAGAAATTCCCTTGACAGCCAACTAACAACAGGGGCTGCTCTAAGAGAACTCCAGAGGAATGAGAAAACTGAGGGCTAAGCAGGGAGCAGACAAGAAGAATGTAAAGAAAAAAAAAATTCAAGCTAATACTACCCCCAACATCCTCCTGTCATGATCTCTGGCAGGAAGAACAAAAGAAGGTAATCCACCAAGACACAGCCCTTACTTAGAAATTCTGACAAGACAGCAAGACAAGTCTGCTCCCCACTCCCACACACCACAGACAAACACATCTCAGGGCCCCCTAAAGAACACATCCCCTCCCCACCCCCTCTGCCCCAAGCCATTGAATCACAGTTCAGTGGAATATTCTCCCTGGTACTAGATCAATCCCTCCACCTCATTTCTATCCCTTTCTCCTTGACAATCCCAACACTGTCCCCCTGCAGACTCCCTGGCCCTCCCAAAGCAGCATCCACTGTCAGGAAGAGGCAGCTGCACAGTTTTAGTTCCACCTCCAGAGACCTATTTCTTTTCCTCAGCCCTCCTAGTCTTTCAGCCTCCTAGTCTTTGTGGAGGGCCTATTATTTTGTATAGGGAAAGAAAGAGAAAAGGGAGAGATGGGAGAGATTTCTAGTGCAATACAACCAAAAAATATTTTAAAGTCTTGAAAAATAAACATAAAGCAGCCTTCTTCCCCAGGCAACTAAACAGAAAGAGGTTTGGTTTTGTTTACTGCGACATACACATGAAATCGAGTATACAGTCCATGCAGTAGCACAGCCATTGGAGAGGACATCCTGATGCTGGCCCCAGTGCAAAACAGTCCCAGCAACACCGCCTGCTTGCCATCGCTGCCGTCGCCACTGACACCTTCACCACAGCCACCTAGCCTGACTTGAAGAGGAGGATTGCAACTTGACCCAAGTAAAAATAGATGAAGTGCTTTGTCTCGTGTGTGACGTAGCTGCCAAAATTTCGGCCCACGATACAATGCCAGGTAGGGTTGTATTTCTTGTCAAATTCCTAAAAAAGAATAAAGGTAGAGAAGAAAGGTAACTAGGGTAGCTAGAGAAGGAGAAATCAGAATGGGAGTCTCTCCCTGCAACTCCAGCACCAACACGTTTAGTTGTTATCACCCCACCCCACCCCTCGGCCTCAGCTCCCCGAACCTCAGGAGCTCAGGTTCTAAGGCTGGCCAGGACACTCTTCCCCTCATTAATAATAGAACACCACAAAGGCTCCATTATTCCTCTCCCCTGAGCCTCCAGCACTCTACACTCTGATCATCTATCCTCCCTCTAGCTATCCACCCGCTCACACCACCCCTAACCCACCCTGGGATTCTTTAGCAAGGGAATCAGAGAGGCTAGCACCACCTGCTGTATCACACATTACTAAACCAGCATTTCCAAATGTTAAACACCAAGGCATTAGAGCAAAACAGGACCAAACATCAGGAGTATCAGGAGGCAGTTCTACATAAGATATTAAAGGCACTCCCGTGTGCCTGGCACTGTGTGGGCTGTATGTACCAAAACAATGACCTCCACCGTGAGATCAAGGCAATTCCCTCAGAGGCACAAGTTCAGCATCAAAACTGCAGAAAACCTTTGTGAGCTAATCAGCTCCCTACTACCTGTGGCTCAGCCAGCAGACTCAGTTCTAGAGGCATCCTGCCTTGGCCATAAAAGGGCAGCAGCCCCCCACCCTGAGCCCACCAATGCTGCCAACTCTGGGGCTCCATCCCTCAACATGCTCAACATATAACTTGTCTGGTCTTCTCACAGCCTCCATGCCACACAACTCTCCAAGAAGTACTAGGAAAGTGAAAACCAAACCCAGCTTCAATCCTAGCTCTAGACTTCGTGTAATACAGGAAAGCCAGTTACTTCTCTGGTTATCATTTCTCCATAAGCAAAACAAGAGCTGGACCAAAAAATCTGGAGATTCTTCTGGCTCTCTGACTACAGGACAGCAAGAAGGTGAAGTCCCAACTGGCTCTGCAACCCTTGGCTCCACACCCAAAAAAGTCTCTCAGGATTCTAGAGGTTCTTTTCATTCTAACCATTTGGGTAGGAAAACACAGTTCTGTAAAACTCAGAGACCCTACCACTTCAATGGACCAGACTGTACCATTCTTACACATCCTCCTTGAGATGCCAGAGCTGAGAATATCAAATACTGGGACTATGCCTCCAATGGATATAGGATCTGACTGGGAATCAGGTGGGCCCCAGTACCCCTTTTCTTACTTCTGGCTCAGCTGCTTCCTTACCATGTTAACCATATCCAGTCACCCGTTCACTCAGGAATTTTTCAGAGACCAAACCTATGGCCCCATTACTGCTCATCCATTTCTTAAAAATTGTATACTCAAGCCCATCCTTTTCCTAAGAATGTAGAAAGGGTTGATGTAGTACCTGAGCCCTTTTTAAGGAAAAAAAAAAAGGAAACCTCCTACATGATGAGGATGATTATAGGATTATAAGATTTGTACATCTTTCTCTTTCAAATATCCTTGATCTTAATTTTGAATAGTTCTGAATTGGGCCAAAAATATTTAATTCTGAAGTTTCTCTGCATAATCTTATCCTTCCCCAATACCTTACAGTAGCATAATTATCTATAAAAGTAAACATATATGCACACACCTAGCAGAGTTTTAACAACTCCTAAGGCCAATGCTTAGGCAATTCAGAATCACTTGCTAGTTTGTCTGCTTTGCAAGTTCCTAGGGTTTTGTTTGCATAGGATATATGGGCTTTATGTTCCCAGCTCCAGATCTCCCTCGAGGTTAGCTCAGCTATCAATCCCCACCCCTGGCTATCAGCCCCCAGCTCCCCCAGCGCACCTTCTTGATATAGGCAGCAATGTCCTTCTCTATGTTGTACTTCTCCATGGCCTGTGTGGCACAGTCAACGGCATCCTGTTGCATGTCCTCAGACATGTCTGCGTTCTTGATCACTGCCTTCCGGTCAGACATCGTGACACTACAGAAGGAGCAGAGGGGTAAGGCTGACACAACTCCATGCTCTGGGTGTAGGGTCCCAGTGGGAGAGGGGAGTATACAGGGTGAGCACAACAAAAAACACAGACATGAAGCATTTAGGAGAGAGAGAGCTCCTGAGCTTTTAGCAGAGACATTGTTCCCACCCTGGGAAATATAGGGCCGACAGGACATAATAAATCATCAGTTTTTATCATAGGTAAAATAAGGTTTTCCAATTCTAAAATTTACTTCTGATACTCTTAACAGCACCAATAGTCAAGATGATATTACAGTGTATTGTCTACTAGCTGTGTCCTTGGACAAGTTACATTATTTTTGTGTTTTTGTCATCATCTGTAAAATGGGGACTGCAGGGTTGTCCTGAGAATAAACTAGGTATCCTAACACTTGAACAGAACAAGCCTCTGATTTAATGACCATTATTACATCATTAGCATCACAGCAGAAAAAAGATGGACTAGGACTCGGTAGGCCTGACTCCTGGTCCTGAGTTTATCTCTAGTGGTCTTAGACAAGTCACTTGGACTTCTTGCATTTGATTATTTTCATTTTAGCAATGAGGACAGCCCTCTACTGAGAGTTGTTTTAAGGATTAACTAAAGTTATATGATAGCATCTGCAGACAAGGACAGTCTACAAGGGATTGTCCATCAACCAAATCCAGCATACCACCTGTTTTTGTAAAATAAAATTTTTACAGGAACATGCTACAATGGTAGAGTTGAGTGGCTCCAAGAGACTATATGGCCTGCAAAGGCAAAAATACTTCCTATCTGGCCCTTCACAGAAAAATGTTGCCAACCTCTGCCCTATACAAAAAGGGGTAGGATACATTCCAGGCCAGCAATGCCCTGTGCGGCAAAGTTAATGACAATTATCCCTTCTCTCAAGTACTCCAGGCTGAGATGTCCCTTAGAGGTAGAGAGGGTGGGAAGGCAGCCTCAGACTTAGTCAGTTGGTCACACAGGACATGTCTCTGTCCCATCCTCCCCTCTGCTTCCCTACTCTCCTCAGTACAATATTCATTCTTTAAAGCTCAATATAATTTTTGAAAGCCCTAGATTTTGGACCCAGCTTCAACACTGATTTGTCATTTCTTTGGTGCTTACTCATGTCAAATTTATTCATTCATTCAAAAGTACTAACCTATTAGGTGATGTGAAAGGTATTATGTTAGGGAACAATATCTTATTTTCCTCAAAAGAATGCTGAAGTCTTCCTTCCCCTAAATAAACATAGGCTTGGGAACAACCTGGAGCTAAAGGATTTTAAAAAGGTACCTAAGAAAGGTAAAGAATAAGAATTTTAGCAACCTTGTTTCATATCCCTGTTATCAGGAACACAGCATTCATCCCATAGCAACCAGAGTTCCCAAGCAGACCCTGCATGGACCCTTCCTGGGATGAGAAGAATCTCAGGACCTGCCTTACAGGTGGCATGTGAACTACTATGTAAGAACAGAGGAGGATGAGCCCTTTGTCCTTGACCACAGTCCTAACACATGGAGCAGTAACAATCTCCCCATCATGCCACCCCTAAAAGCACCACTCTGTGGCCCAGCCCCATGGACAAGAGATGCTGTCATTCCAGCTGTATATAATAGAAGGCTACACAGGAACTTGCATGCTCAAGGACAGATCCTTGGTATCATCCCAGGCCACCCTGATCTCTGAGTTCACATTGGCCTGTGGACTAGATGGCTGAAAGGGAAAGAACTCACCACCACCATCTGAGCCTACACCACATGCAGAGAATGCACATACCAGCTGCCAGCTAGGCAGCCCTTCACCACATCCAAGGCCCCTTCATCTAGCACCATCAAACTAAGCAGGGCTGGTTCCACTTCGGCAGAAACTGGCAGAGCAAAGGGGTGGTAGACCAGCACCCTCTGCCCCTACATTCTGGAGAGGGAAAGTCAGATCCTCAACTGGAATCTGTGAGCACTATGTGGTGCTGAGGAAAGATTCTGAGAGCCCTGTTCAAGGACTGACTGGCTACACGACCTTGGGCAAATCAACATTTTCATTTCAAAAACCAATGGCTGAACAAATAAATGGGGCAATCTCAATGGGTTTGAGCAAAGGAACAACAGCAGCACAGGGAGAAATGTTCTTATAAGGCTCTGTGTAAGTGAAGAAAAACTAGTGTCACCTGGTGGCCTATTCCAGGTTACCACTCAGAAGGGGGCACTGTTTACAAACCCAGGGGTGGGGGTGGGGCCTGGTTAGACAGCAAAGTGAAAGTATGAAATTGGCACCATTTTGCCTGCAAGCTCACCTGCTCCACTGCCTCTTTCCCAAAGTCCAAAGGAGCAACTTTGTTACGTTAATTAAAAGCCACCCTACTCTACAGGAGAGAGCCTGTGGTTACATAATGTTGGTCTTGTGACTACAATGGCACGATTCTTCACCCCTGGCCCCCCAAGGCATCTGAGAGAGGTGAAGCCCAACCCCTACCACCCCTGTCCAAGGTGCCGGTGAGCAAAGCAGAGGAAGGTGTCCAGCCTAGTCCCTCCCTCCTGGGGGAAAAGCAAGGGACCTGGGCCTCCAGATAGGAGAGGATGGCCAGAGGGCCCCAGGCCAGCCGTCTCAGTCACGAGCCAGGGCTCCTGTGAAAAGCGCAAAGGGCACTCCAGGACAGCCCCCATCTCTATCCCGGCTTTTGCAACCAAAAAAAAAAAGAAAAGGTAAATCCCCAAATGACACGGACCACCATCCCCACCCGCGCGCACACACACTGCTACTTCCTCCTTTGGCCTCTCCAGGGGGCCGTATCCCTCCACCATCCCATCCTCCAGAGCGTTGCGGTCCCGAAGGGCAGCACCTGAAGAACGAGGAAGCATTCTCCCCCCTCCATCGCCCGCCCGCGCCGCCGGCCAGGTCCGCAGGCCCCGGCCGGTCGACCGCCCTCCCCCGCCCGGCCTGGAACAGCGCCGGAGTGACTGGGCGTCCTCGCTGCAGGAAGGACGCCCCAGAGGGTGGCGGTGGCGGCAGGAGGAGCCGCGTCACGCCCGAGCCCTCTCCACCCACTCTTCCCCGGCCCCTGACACTAGGGGCCTCCATGCAGCGCTGGGAGACTCCCGGGGGGCGGGGGCGGGGGCAGCGGCAGCTCCGCAGCCCCGGCCTCCAACAGGGCCACGAGGGTGGCCGGGGCAGAGAGTGGCGCAGGCCGGGCTGCGCCGGGAGGGAGGGGTGGCGGGGGCGCGCGGTGCTGCCCGAACAGTCAACGCGGAGGACTGCTGGGCCAGCCCTGTTACAGGCCTTGGAGCCGACTAAGGAAGCCGCAGAGCCACCGCGGCGAGGTCGGGGCGCATGGAGCCGCACGCGACGAGCACAGGTCCGCCACCCGGGGGACGTCCCCACCCACAGCTCACCTTCACGGAGGCGAGTCCGCACGGGCCCCTGGGGCGCAGCGATAGCCCGAGGCAGAGCGCAGGCAGGGGCGGTGTCCCCTGGGCTCCTCCAGCAGCAGCAGCAGCCGCCGCCGCAGCGGTCTCCGGCTCCCGCAGCCCGGGGCCGATAACTCCCCGCCGCGGTCCGCCCTGGGAGTTTCGCCGGCCGCTCGCGCTCAGCCTTGCGCCTACGGCCCGCCCGCTCCGCGCTGGCGCCTCACAGCTCCGCTCCCCTCTGCCGCTGAGCGCGGTCGACGCGCGACCCCCGCTGAAATAGCGCCCCGCCCCCGCCCCCCCGCCGCGCGCGCCGCCGTCCGCGCTCCCCATTGGCTGCGCCCGCTCGGCCCCGCACTGCGGGCTTCTCCCCGCGCCGCTCTCGCCCCACATCTTGTTTCCTCCCACAATGCCTCGGGGCGGAGGGAGGGGGCGGGGAGGAGGAGTTGGAGCGGGTGGAGGAGGGAGCCTTGGCCTTAAGAAAGGAGAGGAATGCCGACCCTCCGCCCTGAGCTGGAGAGACTAGGCATGAAAAGGAATTAAGAGACGTGGCCCTGAGAGAGGAGGGGTGTGGGGACCCTAGTCCCAAGGAGAAAAAAGGGACAGGGGGATGGAGATTTCAGATCCAGGAAGCAGATGGGGCTGAGGTAGAGACCCCAACCTTAGAGAGAGGAAGGGGAGGAGATGAAGTCACTAGCCTCAGGGGAAAAGACAGGACACTCCCTCCTCCCATATCTGTGGGAAAGAGGGACAGCCAGCACTATGGAGAGGGAGAGGCATAGGGGCCCCAGGGCTCCCTCCCCTCACGTCCAGAAAGGTACCTTCTTCCTCCAGCTTAGCCTTTGTTGTTTGAGGCTGAAGGACCTAAACTCTCAGCCGGGTGCCCAGCCAGTATTTATCTACAAGAGCAATGGAGACAGAGCCGAAGCAAAATTGATTCGGGGTGTTTTAGTACTCAGGCCTCTGCTGTCTTTGCACATTTATGGCCTTGGGGTCCTTCTGGGATGGGGGTGAGAGTGAGCCATTCCTGTCGTCTGTCCCTGCCTGTCCAGGACTGGAGAAGAGTAAATACAAGCCCCTAGAGGTGCCAGTTAAAGCCTGTCAGAGCTGTGGAGCGTTAAAAACCACCCCGTCCACACCCCTCACTTTATAAAGGAGAGAATCAAAGTATAGAGAGGGGAGAGCCCTGCCAGATCCCACAGGTCGGGCTTGATTCGCTTCTGGGCTGAAAAGCGGTGCACCCAAGCAGCAGCCCCTCTGGAGGCTGAAGAGACTGCTGGGAGGGTGAGTGTAAACGTGTGGTTGGGGATCTGCCTGCCCTCCCTCCACCCCACCACCAGAAAAGACCGGCAGGCCTGCGGTTTTCACTAGTCTCAGAGAAAAAGACACTCTGGTCTGTTTTATACAGAAAGTGTCTACCTAAAGGGCTGACGAGCCTTTATTGGGAACCAAGCATTCTGACCACACAGTAGGGATTAAGAAGCTGCCAGGGAAAGCTCCCACTCCAATCTTTTTCCCTTTGCTGCTCCCAACCATAGTCAGGAAGTCAGACTTGCCCTGGCCCTGGTCTGCTCTAGTTTGAAACATCAAAACTTAGTGTTTATTATGTGTCAGAGGAAACCTGGAAATATCCCCTCTGGTTTCTGCTTTCCACAGCTCTGTCTTCTAACAACCTCAGTTGGTGATTTCAGAGGAACAATCAAGGCCTGCGGTATCCCCTCACACTAAGGAATTCTGATGTCAGTCTTTCTGTTCATGAATGGGAGGCGTGGCCTTTGGGATGGTGGGAGGGGGATGAGGAAGGATGATTTATCCACTTATGGCTTGTGCTTCCAGCCCCTTCCAGGGCCTGAAGGTCAGATCTGCCCTATATGGTTATACAGGTCATTCACTGCACAAAAGTATCCAACCAAGGGAGCAAGTGGGTATTAAAATACAGCCTGTACACTGCTTGCTAAGTTATGTGTCCCGATACAAACCAGTGTCCAACCAGAAGATGACTTTTTTCGAGTATTCCCAAGGGTTACTATGAGCTGGCAGTGGCCCTTCAAAGGCCATGCTGCCAGGCCATAAATCCTCCCTCTGCCTGGTCCCTTTTCCTGAAGTACAGTAGGGATAAGAGCTTGCTCATTTCCAGGCTGTGCTGGGGTGGACACAAGGGCACAAAGAACTTCAACTAGCAGAAGTCAGAGCCAAGGGTTTTCATTTTGGCGTGTGTGTGTGTGTGTGTGTGTGTGTGTGTGTGTGTGTGTCAAGGACTAAACTGTAGATTATCAGGGAGATGTGTTAATAGTATGGTTTATAGATAATAACTAATCCTCATGAATCCCTTGTTCTATGCCGGGCTCTATTCTAAGTGTTTTAAATGCAATGCATTTCGTTTAATCCCAGGAGCTGCCTTTTGAAGTGAATGTATTCCTATAACCCTGTACAGATGAGCAAACTACAATTTAGAGAAGTTTAGTAACTTGCCCAAGATTATCTAATTTGTCAGTGGCAGAATTCAACTCCAGATTGTTTCCACTGCCTACAATCTTAGCCATTATCCTATTCTGCCTCCTAACAGAGAAAAGAGGAGGGCAAGTATCAGACAGGTTTTGGCCCTCTATCTAAATTATACCAGCGTTTCCTAAACTTCTCTGACTCCAAAGCCCTTTTTTTATCCAAACATTTATTAACATCTCCAGGAACTACTATTCCACAGGACACAGTTTGGGAAACTTGTGGTATACTAATTACTGCTATTTATGTAAATTGCTTACTGTTTAGGATAATTACTATGCAACATAGTCACTGTTACAATTAATATGTCAGCTTAACTTGGTGAATGTTTTTATTTGATACAGCTACACTGTTTGTGATTGCCCAGTTTCCTGTTGCCCAGATAGCACAGTCATGGCTTCTGATTTCAAAATCAAAATCAGATTGTTGTTTTTGGCTTTTTGGGGGCCCCTTTCTGTCTGGCTACTTCTTTAACTTCAGGCCTCCCCAGGACACTTTGCTTCCCTCACTGCTCAGCTTAGAAATTTCACCCACATTCATGGTTTTTACCATGATCTGGGCCCCAATGACCTCCCTAATGCCTGGACCTCTCCACTGTGGACACCCCACAGGCTCTTCAGACTCTTCGCATGCACATATATAAAGCAGTGGGCCAGAATGCCTGGATTCCACCACTCTACCAGCCGTGCAGATCTGGCTAAGCTATTCAACATCTCCAAATTTCATTTTCCTCATCTATAAATTGAGAATCATATCCACTTCATGGAGTTAAGAGAAAATGCATGAAAAAGTCCTGGCACAGTGCCTGGTCCATATACGTGATTAATAACTGTTAGCCATCGTCAACCTCTCTGTCTCAGACTTGTTTGCCTTCCCTATATTTCCTACTCAGTTTATGACCTCATTATCCACCCAGGCACAAGCCAGAAACCCTGGATTTGTGTCTCTCCACCCACCAGGTCTCCATCACTACTCACCTCCTGGATATATTTCCAATCCATGCCTTCCTTCTCATTATGACTCCCTGTGTCAAGCACTTATCATCTCTTTCATTTGGTTCTCTGTCTCCATTCTTGGCTCCTCCACCTTAAATCTATAGTGCAGCGGTCTATCTAAAATGCAGATTTCCTGAGGCACGCACCTTGTTACTGCTCAGAATAAAGACCAAGTCCTTACCCATAACTTAGCCACCACACATGCACACCCTGCTTCTCTGCCTTATGTCCCCACACTTTCCATCTCGCTCTTCTTGCTCTAGTAACACCGTCCACTGCCTGTTGTTTCCCTACACGCAGATTCCACACCTGAGCTCATGTGACTCTCTTGCCTGTGAGGCTTGGAGCTTTTTTCCTGGCTAACTCCTTTGTTTGGATGTCATCTGCCAAGCCTTCCCTGAACCCCAGAGGGAATGCATACTCCTCTTCTGTAACATCCAGGGGTTTTCACTGACCACTAAATATTAAATATGTCAGTCTTATGTTTGTCTGTAGTTCCTCTCAGGTGAGAATCACGTCCTACTTACATGTGGCTGCAGGACCTAGCATAGTTCCTGAAACAGGAAGTTCTCTGTGTTGTATAAATTGATTGTGCCCATTAATGACTGAAAAGTACAGTTTGGAAGGACACTGTTTCTCTTCCTCAACCTCAAGGAACAGTGTCCAGGCTCTCTCTGCCAAGAACCAGCAATGCATACTATTTACACTGGGCTTTAAGATCTCCAGGAAATTATAGAAGGTTGGGAAAGACATACATTGACACTCCCAGTGCAGTGCAGACCCTGGTGCCAGTCCCCTCTGTCAAGTCCCATGTGATTAGAAGTGCTGAGATCCACCTCATTTCTTTGCTGATTTATTGGGTGGCCTTGCAAGACATATTTCCCTGGCCAACTGTTTACCAAGCCCCAAATAGTGTCCCTCCTTGGCCGGGCGTGGTGGCTCATCCCTGTAATCCCAGCACTTTGAGAGGCTGAGGTGGGTGGATCACCTGAGGTCAGGAGTTTGAGACCAGCCAGGCCAACATGGTGAAACCCTGTCTCTACTAAAAATACAAAAATTAGCTGGGTGTGGTCATGGGTGCCTATAGTCCCGGCTACTCAGGAGGCAGACTGAGGCAGGAGAATTGCTTGAACCCAGGAGGCAGAGGTTGCAGTGAGCCAAGATCATCACACTGCACTCCAGCCTGGGTGACAGAATGAGACTCTGTCTCAAAAAAAAAAAATTGTCCCTTCTCTCTCCAAACTCCCTGAAGAACCAGACAAGATCAGCCACTTGAACTAGTGACATAAGCACTGGACTAAGAGTCAAGGAGGAAGTTCCGAGCCATATTCAGCTGTTAGTCAAGTCATTTCACCTCTCAGACTCTGGATTTCTTCACCTGAAAGATGAGGACTGTCTGATCTGTAAGGTCCCCAGCAGCCCCAAAGTCTATGATTCTCTATTTCAATAACCCCATCACAAAGGATACCTTCTCTGATCCACTGAGTCAGAATTCACACCAAATGAGTTCCTTGAGAGTTGGGGTATCATTTTGCTCATCTTTGTATTCCCCTAAGAAACAACATGCTTTGATCTAGTTTAGATTCAATGAATTGTTTAGAGCTTCAATTAAAATATTAAAGCCGATGGTCACCAAGTAGAAACTAAAGAGAAGATGCCAGGTCGAAGTTGTTGTGTTCAGGTCATGACTCCTCATAATTTAAATGTTTTCCTCCTTCATTGTCTGGGCAACCCTGAGAAACCCTGTCTTTGCTATCAAGAGTGAATCAAGACAATGCTATGGAAATTACCAGCCTTGAATATCTAAAAAGACCAAGTTCATGTTCTTAGGTGCAAGAAATACCTCAAGGAAAACAAACAGGACTGGAACAGCCACCCTGACTCCAGGGAGCAGCAGTCATGGAACAGTGGCCTCAGGGCATCTCAGTAAGGCAAATCCACTGTTCTCCTGGCATCTCCCCACTCTCAATTCAAACTCCCAGTGAAGTCACGAGTCCACCTTTTGGTCACAAAAGAGAAGAGCAGCCTGATTGACAGACCTTCTGAGATGGAGGAAGGAAGAGCTGACAGAGAGAAAGTTCACTAGTGGACACAAGAAGTAAGAAACCACCGATGTCCACTCTCTTGAGAGCCTTGAGAGAGAAAGGCAGAGTCACAGATGAGGGAAATCCTTGTCCCCACTGTCATAAAAATGCACACTATGGTCTCTTACCATTGGTCCCTGATGGGGAATGGAGGTGGGGACCCTTACAAAATGAGACTGGTACAAGTTTTCCTTCCTTTTTGAGGATAATTTTGAAGAAAAACTTTGCCTTGTCAGGCATACTGTGGTTTATTCAAGGTGACAAAAAACTTTTTTCAGGAGACAGAAGTGGGCAGATCACTTGAGGCCCGAAGTTTGAGACCAGCCTGGACAACATGGTAAAACCCCATCTCTACTAAAAATATAAAAATTAGCCAGGTGTAGTGGCACATGCCTGTAATTCCAGGTACTCCAGAGGCTGAGGCATGAGAATCTCTTGAATCCAGGAGGCAGAAGTTGCAGTAAGCAGAGACTGTGTCACTGCATTCTAGCCTGGGCAACAGAGCAAGACTCTTCCTAAAACAAAAACAGAAACTTTTTGGGGGATCTTCTCACTAGGAAAATGGAGGACCCTCCCCGCCTTACATTTCAACTTAATATTACACACACACACACACACACACACACACACACACCTCAGCTTAATTGAGATATAATTCACATGTCATAAAATTCATCTTTCTAATGTGCACAATTCAGTGGTTTTTAGTATATTCACAGAGCTGTGCAACCATCACTCATTAATTTTAGAACACTTCATCACCTCCGAAAGAAACTCCATATCCTTGGCAGTCTCTGTCCTGTCTCCTCCAATTCCCACTAGTCTACTTTCTGTCTCCATGGATTTGCCTAATCTGGACATTTCATTTAAATGGAATCATACAGTATATGGTCTTCTGTGATTGTGACTGACTTATTTTGCCTTAGTATATTTTCAAGGTTCATTCACACTATAATATGAATCAGGACTTTATTCTTTTTGTGGCCAATTAATGCTCCATCATATGGGTATACCATATTTTGCTTATCCACCAGTTGATGGACATTGGGTTGTTTCCACTTTTTAGCTATTATGCATAATATTGCTAGAAACATTCATGTGCAAGATTTTGTGTGAATATATGCTTTCATTTTTGAGGGAAAAAGGTATGGAATTTCTGGGTTTTATGGAAACTTTATACTATCGTTTTGAGGAGTGGCCAGATTTTTTTCAACAGTGCCTGCATTTTATATTCCTACAAGAAGTGTTGGAAGGTTTCAATGTCTCCTCATCCTCATCAACACGTTATTTGCCTTTTTTTCATTATAGCCATCCTAGTGACTGTGAAGTGGAGTCTCATTGTGGTTTGTATTTACATTTCCTTAATAGCTAATAATGTTGACCATCTTTTCTCGTATGCTTATGGACCATTTATATATCTTTTGGGCAGAGATGTCTATTCATATTCTTTGCCCATTTTTCACAGGATTTATTATTATTACTATTGAGTTGTTCTTTATGTATTCTGGATACTAGACTTTCATCAAATATTTAATTTTGCAAATGTTTTCTCCCATTCCATGGGTCTATATTTTCACTTTCTTGCTAATGTCCTTTGAAGCACAAAAGTTTTTACTTTGGATGAAGTCCAATTTGTCTGTTTTTTCTCTTGTCATTTGTGCTTTTAATATCACTTCCAAGAAACTATTGCCTAACCCAATTTCATAAAGATTTACTCCTTCATTTTCTTCTAAGAATTTTAGCTCTTGCATTTAGGCCAGTGATCTATTATGAGTTAACTTTTGTGTATGGTGTGAGGTAGAGTCCAACATCATTTGTTTTACATGTGGATATCCAGTTGTCTCTCATCAATGGTCGAAAAGGCTATTCTTTTACCACTGTCTTGATACCCTTATAAAAAATCAGTTGCCTATTAATGTAAAGAGTTTCTGAACTGCCAATTCTATTTCAATGATCTACATATTTATCTTTATGCCAGTATCACACTGTCCTCATGACTGTAGCTAAGTAGTAAATTGAGAAATCTGAGGTGTGAATCCTCCAGCTTTGCTCTTATTTTCCAAGATTTGTTGTCTATTCTGAGTCCCTTGCATTTCCATATGACTGATAGGACCAGCTTACCAGTTTCTGTTAAAAATCCAGCTGGGATTTTTGATAGCTGTTGTTTTGAATCTGTAGATCAATTTGGGGAATATTGCCATCTTAACAATATGAAGTTTTCCAGTCCATGAACATGGATGTCTTTCCATTTAGTCAAGTCTTCTTTAATTTCTTTTAATAATGTGTTCTAATTTTCAGTGTACATGTCTTCTACATCTTTCAGTACATATATCCCCTAAGTAATTTTTGATGCCATTGTAAATTGAATTGTTTTCATAATTTTGTGTTCAGATAATAATCATTGCTGGTATGTAAAATACAGTTGACTTTTGTATATTCCATTATAATTCGTAATCTGCAACCTTTCTGAATTCATGCATTAATTCACAACAATGTGTATGTGTATATTCCTTAGAATTTTCTATATACAAAATAATGTCATCTATGAAGTTTTACTTCTTCCTTTAAAATCTGTATGTCTTTTATTCTTTTTTCTTGCCTAATTATCCTAGATAGAACCTTCAGTATATTATTCAGTAGGGTTGATGACAGCAGTCATCTTTGTTTTCTTCCCAATCTTAGGGGAGAAGCTTCCAGCCTTTCACCATTAATGTTAGAGGTGGGAGGTTTGTAGATGCTTTTATCAACCTGAGGAAATTTACTTCCATCCCTAGTTCGTTGAGTGTTTTTATCATGAAATTTTATCAAATTATCAAATGCTTGTTCTGCATCTACTGAGATGATCACATGGCTTTTGTTCTTTATTGTTAGTATGGTGTACTACATTGATAGATATTCTTTTTCCTTTCTACTTATTTTTGCTTTTTTTGAGAAAGGGTCTTACTGTGTCAACCAGTGGTGTGATCATGGGTCACTGCAGACAACCTCCTGGGATTAAGGGATCCTCTCACATCAGCCTTCCAAGTACCTGCGACCATAGGCACATGCAACCACATCTGGCCAATTTAAAAACAATTTTTTTTTTTGTAGAGACAGGGTGTCACTATGTTGCTTAGGCTGGTCTTGAACTCCTGGGCTCAAGTGATCCTCCTACCTCGGCTTCCCAAAGTACTGGGATTACAGGTGTGAGTCACTGCGCCCAGCCTATTGATTGATTTTTCAAACGTTTAACCAATTTTGCATTCCTGGGAAAATCCCACTTGGTCATGATATATAATCATTTTTGTATGTTACCATGTTCATTTTGCTAGTATTTCATTAAAGATTTTTGCATCTATATTCATAAGTGATATTGATAGTTTTCTTTTTCTTCTTCTTTTTTTTTTTTTTTTGATGGAGTTTTGCTCTCGTCACCCAGGCTGGAGTGCAATGGCACAATCTCAACTCACTGCAACCTCTACCTCCCGGGTTCAAGCGACTCTCTTGCCTCAGCCTCAGAGTAGCTGGGATTATAGGCACCTGCCACTAGGCACAGCTCATTTTTGTGTTTTTAGTAGAGATGGGGTTTCACCATGTTGGCCAGGCTAGTCTGGAACTCCTGACCACCCACCTCCGCCTCCCAAAGTGCTGGGATTACAGGTGTGAGCCACTGTGCTCAGCTGGTAGTTTTCTTAAGATGTCTTCATCTGGTTTTGGTAACATAAAATAAGTTGGAAAGTGTTCCTATTCTATGTTTGAAAGAGTAGAAAGGACTGATTTTAATTCTTTAAACATTTAGTAGAATTCACCAGTGAAACCATCAGGGCCTAGAATTTTCTTTGTGGGAAGTTTTTAAGATAGTATAATGCAATCTCTTTCTTGTCCTATTCAGACTACCTGTCTCTTGAGATAGTTTTAGTAGTCTATGCCTTTCTAAAAATGTGTGCGTTTTATCTAGGCTATGCACTTTGTTCATAGTATCTCCTTAAAATCCTTTTTACTTTTTTTTAATTTTTATTTTAGGTTTGGGGGTACACATGAAGATTTGTTACATAGAGAAACACATATCATGGGAGTTTGTTGTACATATTATTACCTCACCCAGGTATTAAGCTCAGTAATCAATAGTTCTCTTTTCTGCTCCTCCCCAAGTACACCCTAGTGTTTGTCGTTTTCTTCTTTGTGTTCATAAGTTCTCATCATTTAGCTCCCACTTATAAGTAAGAACACACGGTATTTGGTTTTCTGTTCCTGTATTAGTTTGCTAAGGATGATAGCCTCCATCCACATTCCTTCAAAAGACGCGATCTTGTTCTTTTTGATGGCTGCACCTTTTTATTTCTTTAAGGTTGGTAATAATGTTCCCTCTTTCATTCCTAATTTTAGTGTTTTAACTTGAGTCTCTCTCTCTCTCTCTCTTTCTCTCTCATCTTCTTCTCTCTCTCTCTTTTTCTCTCTTTGGTCAGTCTAGCTAAAGATTTGTCAGTTTTGATCATCTCTTCAAAGAACAAATTTTTAGTTTCTTTTTTTTTTTTCCATTGCTTTTTTATTAATAAGGTGGTTCTTGATACAAGCTGCTTGAGTCAGGGACACGCAGATTAGGATGATTTCTTTGAGCAGCTGGATTCAAACACCACATGTCTATTTTCCTCAATACCAGGGTTCTCTATATTAGTGTCTCCTCTATCACCTCTACCCCTGCAATAATATGACAAAGAAAACAGAGATCACACTATTACTTGGGGTCTGTGGGAGGACAACAGTTCCATTAACTCCATAGATGTTTCTGAAACATCTCTAAGAAGCTCTGCAGAAGGCACCCAGGGAGATGGAGATGAGTACCTAGAAGCAGCTACAACTGCTCAGACCTGCAGTGTCACTGGGGAGACACACATGTGTACAACCAACTTTAGCACAGGTCAGAGTACAGGGAGGATTGTGACCAAGAGTGAGCAAAATGGTCTGGGAACATGGGTTAGGGGTAACGAATCTAACAGTCGGGTTGGCATTTGAGGTAAGTCTTGGAGAATGGGTAGAATTTTAGAAAAAAAAATCATGAGCCAAGGCAGGGAATGATGGGAAGCCAGGTTGCAGTATGCTGGGGAAAGTAACAGCCTGGACAGAAAAGTTAGGGCTAGACTTTGGAGGGACCCAAAGGGTGTGCAAAGGAGCTAGAACTTCATCCTGAAAAAACTTAAGACTCCATTGAAGGGCTATGAGCAGAAGGATGACATGACTAGTCTGTTGGGATCTGGGATAGCGACAGAACCCTACATTGTTTTTTTCAGACTCTGTCACACTCATAGAAGCAAGCAGAGATAGCTGCTTTCTGTTGATCACTTTCTCCTTGAGACTCTCTCCTCCCTAGCCTTCCATAGCATTAGCACTTCTCTGGTTTTCTTCCTATCTCTCAGGTTACTCCTTCAACAGAAGGAGTAGCAGATTCCTTCTTCCTCTGCTCATTCTTTAAATGTTGGTGTTCCTCAGAGTTCTGTTCTAGATCATTTTCTCTTCCCACTAGGCCATTCTTCCTTGGAGATCTTATATGTTGCTATGGCTTCAGTGATCAACTATAGACTGGTAATTCCCAAATCCATTTATAGCCTGTCCAGACCCCTCTCCTTAGCTTTAGACCCATAAGATCTAACTGCCCTGTGAACATCTCCATTTAAGTGCTATATTCATTAGAATCCCTTTGCTGTGAGTAAAAGGAAATCCCAAATAAAATGGCCGAAACAAGATAGAAGTGCAGAGGTCTTAAGTCCAGGCCTGGTGTGATGACTCCATAGTATCAGGGTCTCAGGATTCTACCTATAATTCTGCCACCCTCAACCTTCAACTGATCCAGGATGGCTGCTCAGGCTCTAAGAGGAAGGAGAGAAAGCAGTGACGGAGCATACTCTTTCTCTTCCAAGACACTTGCCGGAATTCACAATACATGTGCATATATCCCCGTGGCCAGAACTTAGAGGTCCACATATGGTCTTTTTCTGAGTGACCATGTGCCCAGTCAAAAAATTTGAGTGAAGGAAAACTATCAATCAGAAGTTCTTCTGTAGATGCCCCACAAGAAACTCAAATGCAATATGTCCAAAACGAAACTCCTCACTTCCAACCCTTCCACATCAACTCAGCCCCAAACCTCTTCCTGACTTCTCCATCTCATCATGGCCCTAGCATCCAGCAAGCTGCCCAAGGCAGAAACCTGGGAGTCATATCTCTGAAACCTGTTCCTGTCCTCAAGTCACCATCATCTTTGAGGTCAACTGCAACGGCTTCATCCCTCATCTGCTAACACCCATTCTTGCTCCAGCAAATAAATGTATTCTGTACGTCTGCGTTGTTCAATATGAAAGCCGCTAACTGCGTGTGGCCTGGAGTACTCAAAAGGTGGCTAGTCCAATTAGTAGCTGGGTGTGGTGGCGCTTGTCTGTAGTCCCAGCTACTTGGGAGGCTGAGGCAGGAGAATTGCTTGCCTGGGAGGTGGAGCTTGTAGTGAGCTGAGACTGCGCCACTGTACTCTAGCCTGGTGACAGAGCAAGACTCCGACTCAAAAAGCAAAACAAAAAGATGGATTCCTATTAATGCAGAGCCATGGCTCAGGAGCCAGATCTGTCTGTTCTAAACCTGGACCAGGAAAGCTAAATCTTGAACAGAACCTTGGAGAAAATAGACCCACCAGGGAACCTCAGGGCCCTGAAAGGAAGGAGCACAGTCTCATTTTGGGCACCCTCCCTTAACTGCTTCTGACACACTCAAGCAAGAGTGAACACACACACACACACACACACACACATCCCTCCTTTGCAGACGTGGTCCTCCATCTGGAACTTTGCACCTTACAGCCTCCTGTAACCTCTTCCCAACTTGGAAGGTTTCTCAGGGAATTGACACTGCCCTTAACCCAGCCAGAGACCACCCTGCCCTGGGCTGCTCCATGTGGAGACCCTGCTCCCAAAAGAGTTCAGCACAGACAAGGCAGCTAGATTCCCCTCTACCCTACCACAAGCGGGTCTCGATGGTGGGGTGCACTCTGAAGGCCCTTGCTCTGGGGGCAGGCCCTGCAGCTGGCAAGGCCACTGCTTGGAAGCTTTATTATCCTCTTCTCTCTTTCCCTTTCACAGCCATGTCAGATCACACAAAGCAATCAGTAGTACCTGCAGTTCCCAACCTGGAGGATTGAAAACACGTTCCCCAGCATGCTGCCAACAGCAGCCAGAATCAAGAGGCTCTGTAATTACAGACATGCAGGGGTTTGCGCTCCTGCTCTCACTCATCTATGAAACACTTCCATTCTCTTCCTTTCCATGGTGCCTTTAAAAAGGCAATGTGAGGCTGGGGCCTTCAGAAAAGCAAGTTCCAACTCCCCGTTCCACCATGGGCAGACTTTAGCCCTCACTACAATTCAGATCCGCTCAGTCGTGTGTTCATTCCTTCATCTGAAATGCAGTTAATGAAACCTTGTCTGTACTAGCCTTGGGCCTGCTGCTGGGGACACCAAATGTCACCCAGCCCTTACTTTTGAAGAGCTAGTGGTCTAATACGGAAACTAAGAGATACGATTTAAATAGTTACAGTAAAAATCAAAAAGTGATGTGTGGTAAGGGACGTGCCCATCAAATCCTAAGTCAGAGAAAGGTACTGTTGAGAAGGATGCCTGTTTCCTGAGAGGCAACATGGTGTAGCGGCTGTGAGTATGGACCCTGGAGAACACAGGCCTGGGTTCAAATCTTGACTTTGCCACTCACTGTATAACTCTAGAAGAAATTGGGAGAATTTTGAGGTCACTGTGAGGAAAAGGTGCAGTGTCTGGCATATAGTATATGCTCAATAAACATCAACTGCTATAATCAGGGAAAGTAGCTTATAACATGAATTTTTGACTTGCGTGGAGCAAGAAGGTAGGATGTTATAGAACAATAGGGATGAAGGAATGAAATGCAGTGTTTATTTGAAATTCCTTTTGGCTGTAGCACAGCCTGTGGGAAGGGAAGAAATATCAAATAAAGCCAGTAAGTTGGGCTGGGGCTAAACCCTGGAATGATGAATGACAAAATTAACTTAAGGAGAGGTACAGGAACATAGGCCATCTTTTGTTTTCATGTTATTCTTTTTTTAAAGAGACGGGGTCTTGCTATATTGCCTGGACTGGCCTTGAACTCTTAACCTCAAATGATGTTTCCACCTCAGCCTCCTGAGTAGCTGGGACTACAGGTACATTCCACTGCATCTGGCATAGACAATCTTGATAGGGACAAGTACCTGTCCAGCCCTAAGCAATGGCCCTCATCTTTAGAGCCACATCCAATTAGGCCAGTATTCAGGGTCTCCAAAGTTAGGGAGGCAGCCCTTGGGGTGTGGCACAGTGTTGGCCAATATCTTAGATTCAGTCTATCTGGGCAGGCCTCTTCCTGCCTCTGCCAGCAGACTGAGCTCTGCAATCAGGGCCAAGAGAGAAGAGTCATTTCTTCACAGGAACTAGTGGACATGGCATCTCCACCCACCAGAAGGCTAGTGTTCGGGCACAAAGGCTGGGAGAGGCCTCAGGAAAGGTGGCCCATGGGGAGGGCAAAGGGAGCAGAAGAAGAGGCCAGGTGAGGCTGATCAGGCCTGTGGTCATTATCACCACCCTCTGTCTTGCTCTGGGGTTAGCAGAGCCTCTTCAGTCCTCTTTGGGAGTGGGGCAGACTGAGAGCAAAGATGTCGTCAAGTGCAAAACAAACCAAGGAGAGGCCTGTTGGGGGAATGCCAAAGAGAGCACGTGTCCCCAAGAGTGATTCCCAGCTCAGAGGCACCCCAACCCTGGTCTGAGGGGGAAGAGTAGGTACTAAGGATCTGTCTGGGGGCCCACTTCAAGGAAAAGGGGCCCAATTGGGAGGCAGCATGGTACAGTGAAAAGGATTGTCGCCTGGGAGAATCGAGAAGCCTCATTCTTATACAGGTTGTGTCTCTCACCTTGTGTGACTTTGGGGAAATCACTTCTCCTTGCCCTCTGTTCCTCTTCAGTAAAACAAAAGGGTTTCGCTAGGAAGATCTCAGAGGCCTTTATAACTGAGAAATCTTCCGTCTACTCATGTGAAGCACACAACCTGTGCTCTCAGGATTTGGGATATGCCCTAAATATTGGAAAGACCCCAGAACAGCCAGACCCAAGAAACTAGAGGAACTCTCTGGAGCCCCCATCCTTCAGGGTGTACAGAGTTGTGGGCTGCAGAGGGGTGGGGAGAGGAGAGAGAACCACCAGGGAAGGAGGGAGGCAGCCTATCTGAACATCCGACATCTCCAGGGCAAAGAAAGTGAACTGGTAGGAGGTTTCTTCTTCCAACTCGAGCTGCCTCAGGATCCTGTGGAAAAGCTGCATTATAATCGATAGCCTCATAAATAAATAAATAGTCAATGCATCCTGTCTCCAGCTCAGGGCTTCTTCAGGAAAATAGAACCTCGACCCACTTCTGCATGCCCATTTTGGCTTCCTCCCAAGGCCTCCAGAGGGGAAGAACTCTCTCACAGGTCATCCGGGGCATCCCCCTGCCTCTGTGCTGACCAGCCAGGTGCCCCATTCAAGGAGGTCAAGCACTGGAGAATATGCCCTCTTTCCTCCACCCAGTCCCATGGGGTTCTCTCACAGACAGGCAGGTGTCCACTCCCTGTCGTTGCCTTGATCTTAATTTTCTCATCCATGGTAAATTCTGCTCTCCGCTTTCAGCTCCAGCTCTTTGCTCCTCACCTTGCCTGGTTTCATGCCTTTCTTCTGACTGCTGCTTGGCACCAAACGGAACCAGCATCGGGAAGCACACAGTTGTTCTCCACTCCTCAATAGGGTCTCCCGCTACACCCACCCCTCAGACAATTTGTCATGTATTGTAAATGCGCCCCTCAGGGTCCAGTGGAGTAAATGCATTTCTGGGCACAGTGATCTAAGACCCTTGTAATTTACTTTACAGAACAGACATGTGCCTGTGAGTTGACTATAAGGCATTCTTTCCTCTTTCTGACTTCTATTACAACACTGGAAAAAGCAAATCTCCAACAAACCAAGTTGAATTTTTTTTTTTTTTTTTGAGACAGCATCTCACTCTGTTGCCCAAGTTGGGATACAGTAGCATGATCATAGCTCACTGTAGTCTCAAACTCCTGGGCTCAGGGGATCTTCCTGTTTCAACTTCCTGAGTAGCTAAGATTACAGGCATGTGCCACCATGCCTGGCTAACTTTATTTATTTTTTCTTTTTAGTAGAGATGATGTCTCGCTATGTTGCCCAGACCAGTCTTGAACTCCTGAGCTCAAGTGATTCTCCCACCTTGGCCTCACAGAGTACCGGGTTTACAGGCAGGAACTACTACCCAAGTTGAATATTTTAGATCCCAAAGACCAAGATGGTCACCAGCCCTGTGTTGTGATGGGCAACTACCTTCTAGGTGTGCCTTGAAACATCTCAGGACCTCTCTTCTACTTTGGTGCCTCAGTTTCCTCTTCACCTCCCTGGCCCAGGCAGAGAGTACTCCCATGCCTAAGGAGCCTTCAATGCTGCTTGTGTAGTGAGCATGGTAAGGGAATTGTGGGGTTGTGACTGTTCTCTTCGTTCATAATTAAGAAAAAAAATTAGGCCAGGCATGGTGGCTCACACCATGCTATAATCCCAGCACTTTGGAAGGCCGAGGCGGGCGGATCACGAGGTCGGGAGTTTGAGACCAGCCTGGCTAATATGGCAAAACCCTGTCTCTACTAAAAAAAAACACACAAAAATTAGCCAGGTGTGGTAGTACACACCTGTAGTCCCAGCTACTCAGGAGGCTGAGGCAGAAGAATCGCTTGAACCCAGGAGGCAGAGGTTGCAGTGAGCAGAGATTGTGCCACTGCACTCCAGCCTGGGTGACAGAGTGAGACTCCATCTCAAAAATAAATAAAAATTTAGAGATGAGGTCTTGCTATGTTGCCCAGGCTGGCATGCAGTGGCTATCCACAGGCACAATCATGGCATACTGCAGCCTGAAACTCCTGGCCTCAAGTGATTCTCCTGCCTCAGACTCCCTAGTAGTTGGGATCACAGGTGTACATCACCATGCTCAGCTGTTTATAATTATTGACCATCATGTTCTAGCTGATCCCTGTGGCATGAACATTCTTTTAATTAAAAGTTTCTAACTAGAAGATATTGTATCCTTGCTATGTCTGTTCTATAATATTTAGAATATTCTATTTCCTTCTGAGTTCATAGCAGAGTTTTAGCCCCAGCTTCCCAACCCTACCTGATCTCCTATCATCAGTTATCTTACCTGATGGAAACAGTGGGGTGACTGTATACCCAACACACTCACAATGCTTCCAAACTTACATAAACAAAACGGTGTTGTTCTGAGGTGTTCACACTGCGGGGCAGTCAGTAATGAGGGCTCCTGGGTGTGGTTTGGCTGTCTCACAGCACACAGAAGGTAGCTCTGGCCACCCAGAAAGTAGCACACGATTCTTTACCTGGCACCTCAGGAGAGGCAAGGGTGGCCTTGTAAAGCTGGCTACCAATTTGCATGGCTGTGTTAATGAACCTCCCAAAATTGAGAACATGTTGATACGATGGATTTCCTACCCTAGAAAGAGTCCATGCACACAGCTCACCAACCTTCAGTCATTGCTCTTACAGCCATTCAAGAAACCATGTGAACCACGCCTCTCCCTTTGAGTGGCCCCCAAGGCAGTAACTGGCCCAGACTCTCGCATAAGGCACTGGGGTCCTGACCCAGGCTCCTGGCTCTACCCACAGTACAGGCTGGGATTGGTGCTGAGCAAATGGGTTGTAGCTGTCGCCAGAGAGGAGCTGGCAGCAGACACAGCAGACTATGTTTTCTTTGCAGGCTGAGGGTATCTGGAAGAAGCCAAGAATTCCTCTGCTCTGCCTTCGGGAGGAGGGGATGAGAGAAACAGGGAAGGCCCAGCAATCTCTCCAAAACAGAAGTTCCTCCAGCTCCTAGGATGAACAAGATAGTACAGACAAAAGATGGAAGGAGGATAACCTAGGGCCCCAGGGAGTCCCTGGTATAGATGTCAGGAGCCTGGGTCCCCTGTCTGGAACTGCTCCAGGGAAGTCATGATGGTAGCTAACATTCACTAAATGTTTGCTCTGTGCCAGGCACCCTGCTCAGAGCTCAGCTGCACTGTGAAGGCAGTTTGTACAGGGGCCGAGAACATAGGCCTAAGCAACACACTACTAGGTTCAAATCCCCAACTTGGCTACTCATTAGCTCTGTGACATTGAGTAAGCTACTTAACCCCTCTGTGCTCATTTACTTCATTCATAAAATGGGAATATACATAGTACTCACCTGATAAAGTTTGAAGATTAAATGCATTAACATACATAGAGCTCTTAGCACAGTGTCTGCCTTGGAGTAAACAGGAGACAAATTTTTGCCATCACTACTTTATTGAGTCTCCACACAAAGCTTTGAAGTAAATATTATTAATCTCTGAGGCTCAAGGGATTCATTTGATTGACAGAGCATGGGTACCCTCCTAAATGCCCTTTGAGGTCTCTATATTTAGGAGGAAGCAACTTCAGAACTCCAGATCCCCATCCCAGGCCCATTCCAGTTTAGAAACTCCACAGCCACCTCAACCGCAGGTACAAAGGTGGGTCTCTGTCCTGCCTCTGGGGCCAGGCTGACTGATGACTTCAGGCCCAGCCGGAAGATTCCTTCCACCCACCCGACTCTAGCAACACCCATATCACCAACCCTCGGCCTCCCCCCAGAGCCTCCACCTACTAGGAAGTCTCCCTCCCTTCTGCAAGATGCTGATGGCTGAGACTGGAGGGACCCTTTCAATTTCAGGATAAACAAACTGTCATTCTGGCCCAGCCCTCTGCTGGCTTGCCGCTTCCCACCCCCCTCCATCCGCAGTGCACAGTCGCTCTGTTCTCCTGCCAACTTGGCAGCTCGTGGCTGCTGTTACTATCAACACCTCCAAGGGAAAAGGGAGAGGAGTCAGCTCTGATCGCCTGGTGCACTGAGTCAAAAATTCATGTCAGAGCCATCCCTGGTATGTCTCCCAAGTTCCCAAGGCTCCTGGTGAGGAGGAAAAGGTGGGACTCAGGTTGCTGAGGACAGAGGGGACTGGGGAGTGGCCCTGGACCTAATTAGAACACCTCCCAGCAGAGCCACTCGCTGGTCCTGGCTGAAGCTGCAAGCCCCCAGGAGTAGGCAGCTCTGATAGAAGGCACTGCAGAAGGATACTCTGGGGGCCTTGTAGGTGTGTAGGAGAGGACTTGGGGGGTCTGAGTCTCTTCCAACTCTTGCCAAAGTCCAGGGCAGTTCCCAAGATGGTTGGTCAGAGGTCTGTGGCCAGGATTGGAAAAACAGGTCTTTCCCTGTGCAGTCTGTGAGCTCCTAGAATCTCTGGCCTGTGCCTTCTTTCCTCCATCTTTCCTGGACTCCTTGTGTGCAGAGCTCTTGTTTCTCCTATTGGATTGGATTGAGAACCCCTAAGGGACCACACTTTCTCCACCAAATGGAAATGTCTCACAGACAGAAACAACCTTTTCCTATGCCCAGCTCCCTCCCCAAGCCTCTTAGGCCCCACCTTTTGGCTCCATAAAGCAACTGATGCCCTCCTCTGCTCCTGCTGGGACTCCTGGAGCCCAGCTGGGAAGAACAGAGAACCTATATCTTCAGGGACCCAGTGTCCCTCCTGGAGCATAGCCTGCCTGTAGCACAGGGTTGTGGTCAGTCATCTACCCTGAAAGGACCCAGGGAAGTCAGTGTGCAGCCTCTCTCAGGAGGAATGGCCTCTCTAGCATTCTCCCTGCTTGTCAAAAGAAGGCCTTCATTCCCCACTCTAGGGCTTTTGGGGTCAGCAAAAGTGGTGGGTTCAGGGGAAGCTGCCCAATTCTTGCACCACCTAGTCTACCCAAGGATGTGGTTGTCAGCTCCCCCCTGGGTGCTGCCAGCTGTTTCCTTCTCAGTAACACAGTGATAACCTCGGGTACCTCACTGGATGACAGCCTATAGTGATGAAGACATGAGGATGATGCCTGCGTGTTCCTGGAGTCAGTCCTGGCACTCATTATCCATGTTTTCCTTCCTTCCCTAATTTTCTTCCTTCTCTACCTCATTCATCTCTCCACTCTCTCCAGAAGCCTTTCTCCCAGATATGAAACTGATCCTAAGACCCCCTCTATTTCCTGCTGAAAACCCCCAACAAGAAACACAGTCATGGCCACAGTTCTTCAGTTCTTCCTGGTAAGAAGCCCCCAGGGGCCAGGCAACAAGAAAAGCAAGCTCATTCAGCAGGCTGGGATGTAAATAAGCCACAAGAGGCTGTGCCATTCTGGGTTGCACCTGTGAGCATCGCTCAGCTGAAGCCCCGTCAGCGTTTCCATGACAAACTCGTATTTCCGGATGCCTTTCTTCCAGCTTGAAGAGCCTGCCTCGTGGTAAAACTTGACACTGAAAATGCTTCCATATTTTTTTCCCTAAAAAAGGTTGCATGCTCTAAAATTCCACATGTTCATTAGATGTTTTCTCCTCATTCTGAGAGTTTTGTGGACATTATATGTGTATAGTATACATCAAGCAGGTAATATACATGTGGGAGGTTCTGTGGTGGAGAGCCATCGTGGCAAATACACAGCCACCACACATCATAATAAAATGTCTCCCTTCCCCAAAATATATCCTGCATCCATTTGTCTGCCTTAAAGCCTGAAATTCCACCATTTGAGATTTGCTACTTTTGAACTTGAATGATTGCCTATCTTTTTTTTTTTTTTTTTTTGAGACAGGGTCTTGCTCTGTCACCCAGGCTGGAGTACAGTGGCACAGTCTCTGCTCACTGCAACCTCAATCTCCCAGGCTCAAGCAATCCTCCCACCTTAGCCTCCCAGGTAGCTGGGACCACAGGTGTGTGCCACCTGGCTAATTTTTTTTTTAATTTTCTGTAGAGATGAGGTCTTGTTATGTTGCCCTGGCTGGTCTTGAACTCCTGGGCTCAAGCTATCCTCCCACCTTGGCTTCCCAAAATGCTGGAATTACAGGTGTGAGCCACCACACCCAGCTGCCCATCTTTTAAAAGTCCACTGTATTAATGCACCAACCCCTGCAAGAACCAAATTCTAAAAACTTAACTGGTTTTCAGGTTCATTTGGGATGCTTCCAGAAAAGCAAATACCCAGGCCCTGACCCAGACATCCTGAATCAGAATTTCTAGAACTGGTGTGGAGCCCAAGACTCAGCATTTTAAAGAAGCAACCAAGTGATACTGATGATCAGCCAGGTTTAGACTGATATGGGGTTTAGTGCATCAGGTGAGGAAACAGAATACCTAAATTTCATTTACAGCACCACCATTTATAGAGAGACCCTGGGCACTTCCCTCCTTGAACCTGGGGCAAAAGTGTAAGACCCAGCTCCCAAGGCCTGTATGAGGACCAAATGAGGCAATGTTTTGGAAATACCTGTTGGAAACCATCAGACAATGCAAATGTTTATTGTTATTCCATATACATACATGGCATGCAGCATACGTGTTCATGTGTATCCATGTACCTGGATTTCCTACAGAAAGGACATGTCTGACTTTTGTCATTTTTCTTCATCTATGCTTCTAGCTGTCTTCACTTTCAGACGGACTCTGTCACTTCAGGACACCCCTGAAGTCCTCTCCCCATAGCTTGACACAGTCCCTGATAATTTAAAAATAACTTTTTCCATCTAATAGGTTTGTTCACACTCTATGATCTTTCAGATGTTCATCCCTTCTGGAGAGTAAGAAGAAAAAGGACTAGTCACTCCTGTCTGATGATGAGAAACTGAGGCAGGTGGATTTAGAGGGCCATATACCATTTAAACATAGGGCAGTTCTTTCATTTTGAAAACCTAGTGAAAATGCACACATACAAAATCCTTCATACAGTTTCAGGGTTTCATGAACTTCCTGACGCCCTTCCATGGAACCCCGAGGAGTCCAGAAACCTCAGGCAAAGAACACCTGCCCCCCCTCCATGGATCTGGTAGCCCACACCTTCTAAGCCCTCAGAGCATCATGTTCAAGCACATGAGGCATCCTTTCAGTCATGCTTTTGCCAGACGACCTAACTCATCAACCCTTCTCCCTAAGCTGTGAGATGAGCTTGCCTAACCTCCCCACCACCTGCCAAAGAAAGCAACACATAACCTACGTCAGGACAAAATCTTCTCAGACTAGCCTGTGCCTTCCTGTTCCTGAGCCTGCAGCATGGAGAATCTGAGCTGCCATAAGATATCAGGAGAATGGAAGGTTTTTATTGCAGTAGCAGAAAGCACAACTCAAACTGGCTTAAACAATCAACCTATTGGTCCTTGACAATTAAAAAGAAGTTTGAGGTGGGGTGGGCTTTATCCAAGATCTGCTCCATCTGCTCTATGCTGTTTCCTTTTATCTTTCCACTCTGTCTTCCATGATGTCAACTTCATCCTAAAACTCTCAATCCTCTAGGTTACAACGTGGTTGCCAGCAGCAACCAAAGCTGTCTGCACCTTTGTTCACTCTCAGGAGAAAGAGCAAGCTGCTTTTTAACTAGTCATCATGGAAGAAAGTAGAAGCTTCTTTCCAGAACCTCTCAGTCAATGTCTCCCCAGATTTTATTAGCCTAGATTGAGTAATATCCCATCCGGATCAGAGCCCACATCTGACACAGTATGCTGCATGGCTAAGAAATTCAGATCGTGGTATAGTTTGGCCCCCATGCTCAGAACCCCCAAGTCCTGGTCCTAGGGCTTAGTCTCCTGCCCCTGCACACTTGAAACTGCTTTCAAGAAAGGAATTAAGAACTCAAAGGAATGCTTTTGTAAAGGCTCAGAATCTGGTCTTGCCCCATAGTCCCTTGGTGGAAACCTAAGCCAAGCAGGCCTGAGCCTTCTCAGGAAGGAGAGGGGAGAATTTTCATTTCCTAGAAAGGAAAGGAAACAGAATTTGCAGCCAGCCAGCTGAGCAGAATGCAGGACGCACAGGGAGTCCAGAGACCTGGGTTATGTCTCCTTGCTTCTGTAGATGACTCATTGAGTGACTAGCAACTTGTTTACCTGCTGTGGCTTCGATGCAAAGGTAAAACAATCCCTTCCATTTTGAAGCAATCCTTGGGTAAGGTCACAACCCCTTGGAAGGAAGCTAAGTCCTCAGAAGGTTTCAGGCTTGTGTGCTACCATGCGGAGGATAGAGGATGAGGTGTGTGGAGTGGTTTTTGGCCAGTCCTTGGCTGCCAGAACCATCCAAAAGGTCTTTTATTGTGACTCCAATAAGAATGGGGACCCCATATGGCCCAGACTCTGCTTGGAGGCTCATAGAAAGGAACATAGTTCAGCAACTGAAAGAAATTCCAAGTATTTATTATATATTTTGAAGTGATAAAAAACACTTGGCAATGTTTTTATAAAGTGGCTTTTTCTTAATTCTCTCACAGTCAGCTACTGAAGGGCTTTTGACATGCCCCAAACTCCTATATTCTGGCACCTAAATATCCCCCTCTTTCTGAGCTCTTTTTTATGTAGGGTGATTTTGCCTCTTGTATAAGGCCCTTCCCTCTTCTCCCAGTCTTTCTTCTTATGATCCTCCCAGTTCTGTACCCCAGGCCAGGTGCGGTGGCTCACACCTGTAATCCCAGCACTTTGGGAGGCCGAGGCAAGAGGATCACTTGAGTTCAGGAGTTAGAGCCAGCCTGGTGAAACCCCATCTCTACTAAAAATTCCAAAGTTAGGCTGGGTGCAGTGGCTCACGCCTGTAATCCCAGTACTTTGGGAGGCCAAGGCGGGTGGATCACGAGGTCAGGAGATCAAGACTATCCTGGCCAACATAGTGAAACTCCATCTCTACTAAAAATACAAAAATTAGCTGGACATGGTGGCACATACCTATAATCCCAGCTACTTGGGTGGCTGAGGCAGGAGAATCACTTGAACCCAAATGTCAGAGGTTGCAGTGAGCCAAGATTGTGCCACTGCATTCCAGCCTGGTAACAAAACAAGATTCTGTCTCAAAAAAAAAAAAAAAAAAATGCCAGTCATGGTGGCACATGCCTGTAATCCCAGCTATTCAGGATGCTAAGGCAGGAAAATCACTTGAACCCGGGAGGTGGAGGTTACAGTGAGCCAAGATTGCACCACTGCACTCCAGCCTGGGCAACAGAGCAAGACTCCGTCTCAAAACAACAACAACAACAACAACAACAACTGTACCCAGAAGATCTAGATATCAGGTTATCAAACTAAAATGTTCCTTAAAATACTCAAACTTCAATAAATCTTGTCCCTGTCACATCAGCATCATTTAGGGAACAGACTTCCAGTCTCAGACACATGAAGGTTATTCTAATACCCATCTCAAAGCATGGAACATCAGCTTTAGTTGTTTTTGCTGGTGAAAACAGTGAGCCATGAAACATCCACATTGAGAACATTGCCTTCTAATAGCTTTTGCCCCTGGCATTGTAATTCTGAACAAGTGTGTGGGATATTCTCTGTTGGCTTCTTCAGCTGCACTCTCCAGCCTTCTCCACTTAGCTCCAAGATCCAAGAGGCTGACTTATGTGGTCTATAACAATAAGCTCCCTTGCCATCTGATTCCTGGTTGGGTTTGGCCAGTCGAAAGCATTGACAAGAGATGGAAAGGATGAAGAGAAGGCAGTCAGAATGTTCATTCTCACCTCTCCCATCCTGCTGGACTGATGGGTGGCCAAGACTCCAGAAACAGACAGCTCTCCGATAGCTATGGCTGTTCCTTGAAACCTGGTCAGTGCTCCCCACCTACACCTTCAGCCTAGAGGTGGTAGTGACTCCCTGTTGTTGCTGGCCCTGGGTGCTTCCCTGCCCACTGTTGCTTCCCTTGGCTCTGTAAATTGCCCCTTTGTCCAACTCGCCTCACTTCCTTGAGTGACAGGACCTTGACTAATTCAATGCCTCAGGACTTCCACAGCTTTGCCACCTCATTGACTCTCACTTTATCATGGTAAACTAGAGAGGGCATGGGGGAAGGATTGTACTGTTATTTACGGAAGTTCTGACCTTTGAAACTTTTTTAAATGATTCAGTCAAATGTCAAGGTCTAACTTTGAATCTTTAGGCTGAACTATGCACCAATTTTTGACCTAGTTAAGGGATCAATCCAGTGGATGAAGAACAGAGTCTGTCTGTGAAAAGCTAAGTGGAAAATGAATCCACAGCCTGTCACTTCCATTGTCTAACCACTGTGGACTACCACCACCAAGCAGCCACCACTAAAATTCAGGGTGGGGCTTTGCCGAGCAACTCAGGCATTCCACTTTATCTTGGCCATAACAAGACCAAAAAAGATAGAGAAAACACCAAGCACACCCTACAGAAAGGCTGAGTCTGAAAAGCATGATTTAAGCAATTCTGGAAAAGTCTTTCACACTCAAAAATCCACACCTGACCCCCCATTTCCATCCCAGGCCTGATTAGGATTAAACCATATATGCCCATATCCGAAATTTCACAAGTAGAGAGGCATAACTTTCCCTTTAGGCCAAATATAAATATTGTTCCCTGAGAGGAGTCATTTGGTTACATTCGATTAATATTTCCATTTTGTGCAAGGCACTGTGCTAAGCAGTAGACAATGTTTTAATCCCATCCATTACCCTTGAGTATGAATAAACTGGATATCAGAAGAAAGGAAAACCACTGATAGATGAGGAAAGATGTGCCAAAAAGGGAGGAAAATGAACACAAATTTTGCCTTTATTCATCCTGGACTGAAGGGAGACACTCTAGATTAGGGACATAAATAGGAGGTCTACAGCATATGGATGGTGTTTAAAGCCTCTTGGGACCAGACAAGACCACCCAGGAGGAAGAGTGGAGAGGACAGAAGGGAGAATAAGGAAAGGAAAAGGAAGAGAGAAGAGGCTATTCAAGAAATAAGGTCTAGGGTGTTCCAATTTTAGAGGTTGTGAAAAGTAAAAAAGCCAATCTGAAAATGACAAGTAGAGAAGGATTAGCTAGTGAAAACAGAGGAAGATTGGAAGACCCCAGTGTCCTGGAAGCAACTAAAGAAAGTGTTTCAAGAAGAAAGGAGTGATCACATGACTTAAAACGCTGCTGATGGGTCAAATAAGAACAGAGAATTGACCATGGAATCTGTCAACACAGAAGTCATCAGTGGCCTTGATAAATGTAGTTTTGCTGCCATGGTAAGGACGAAAGCCTAATTGGAGCCTGTGACGGAGACTAGGAGGTGAGGAAATAGAAACAGTTGTTTTGCTCTGAATGGTTAGCAAATGGTAAAGTAACTGGAGGGAATGTAGGGTCAAGGATATTTTTTAAAGCTGAGAGTTATTATATCCCATCAGTATGCTGATGGGAATGATCCAGTTGAGATGGAAAATTTGATGCTGCAGATGAGAGAGCGGATAATTGCTGGAGTGATGCTTTTTAATAAGCAAGAGGAGAAGGGATCCAGTGTGCAAGGGGAGGGGCTGGCCTCAGACAGACACATGGACGATTCATTCATCATGAGAGGAGGGAAGGTGGGGCGTGTGGGCACAACTTCTGGAGGTTGGTATTTTTAGTGGTGGGAGGATGTAATTTTTTTCTTTTCTGATTTCTTTTTTTTCTCAGTGGGGGAAAAATGATGTCATCAGCTGAAAGTGAGAAGCAAGGAGAGCTGCATGCAGGCCTGAAAAGAAAGGAGGCGCAATGCAATCATCTGTCACAGGGAGTAGGAGAGCGACTTGCCTGGGGAAGATGGTTTAGGATTGCTGGGCAGTAACATGGCAGCAATGTGGTCCTCTGAGGTCAGTGGTGATGTATTTAAAGGGAGACCTTTCAGTGCAAGCTCTATGTTTTTCTCCAGCCACCTTGAACTTGAACACCTGGAGTGCAGGCGTGAATTAGCTAAAAGTTAGATTGGACAAGTGTTGATTTTGCTGGACCTATAGGTTGGGAGAGAAGGTCAGGATGATTTAATTGTTATCTATTGCTGTGAAACACATGACTCCAATGCAATTACCCCCAAACAACAAACATTTATTATCTCATTGTGGGTCACAGTTTGGAATTTGGAAGCAGCTCAGGCTAGGCAGTTCTGGCTTGGGGTCTTTCATGAGGCTGCAAGTCATGATGTTACCTTGGGTTGCAGTCATCTGAGAGCTTGTCTGGGGCTGGAGGATCTGCTTCCAGGGTGGCACACTCACATGGCTGGCAAGTCAGTACTGGTTGTTGGCAGACAACTCAGTTCCTCTCTATGTGGCCCCTCTACAGGCTGCCAGAGTGTCCTTACAGCTTGACAACCAGCTTCTTCCAGCGCTAGCGGTGCCAGAGGGAGACCTAAGCAGAAGCTGTCCTTCTTTGACCCATACTCAGAAGTGACACTGCAGCTGAATTATATTTGTATTATATTTATATTTATATATTATATTTTACTGTTGCTGTATTATATTTGTATTATATTTATATAATATATTATATTTTACTGTTGCTGTATTATATTTGTTAAGAGCAAGTCACTAAGTCCAGTCCACATTCAAGAGGGGAATTAGAATCCACGTTTTTGAGGGAGTTGTGTTGTTGTGGGCTAAATGAATCTGCCCCCACCACAGATTCCTGTGTTGGAGCCCTAACCTATAGTGTGGCTGTATTTAGAGATGGGGCCTCTAAGAAACAGATTAATGTTAAATACGATAATAAAGGTCTCTGATCCAATAGAGTTCATTTCCTTTTAAGAAAAGACACCAAATAGCTTGCTATCTTTCTGTCTGTGCTCACACACTAAGGAACGGCCACGTGAGGACACAGCAGGAAGTAGCCATCTACAATTCAGGAGGAGTCCTCACCAGAAACCAAATTGGCCAGAATCTTGTCTTCGACTACTAGCTTCCAGAACTATGAGAAAAAAAAATCCATGCTAAAGCCACCCACTCTGTAGCATTTCATTATGGCAGCCAAGCCAATGAGTACAAGCATCAGAGAACTTGCAGACATATTTTAATGTCACTACAAGGGCCCAGGGTATATATAAGTATATTTATTGTGCTGGATTGTGGGTTATAAGCTGAGAAGTAAGGGAGGTGATGGTGTGGAGGAATGAATGAGTGAAAGGACTGGGGGATCAATGTGTGGAAGGAAAGTCTCTGGGAGGAATGAGAGTAAGGGTGGGAGTACAAGGGAAGCAAGCTGAGCAGATATGAGGTTAGTGGTCAGAGAAAGCTGCTTGAAATGGAGATTTTAGACATGGCACAGTTACTACTGGTGATAAGATCTAGCATTAGATGATGGGAGTGGGTGGGTGAGGCAGGTGGGGAGGGACAGATCACTGGTGGTGAGAAAGTCAATTAACCAGAGGCAGAATGTTGGAGGAGTCATCTAATAGACATGGACCAGGAATGATGCTGAGTTTAGTGATGAACAGAGCAATAGTGAGCTAGGTGCTAAGGTCTTTCATTAATGGGGGAGTGATGGCGAGAGAGTAGATGATTGCCACAGGGAGCAGTAGCAGGACAGAGCCTGATGGCCAGTGAGATGCAAAGGGAGAGGCCAGGTTCTAATCTGGGAGGTGGGAGTTACTACTGGGTTGCCTATTAAGAAGCCACATGCACAACAAAGTTAGGAGGAGAAGCAGAGGATGTGAGTGAACACACACTCTCACAGACACACACAGATGCACGCTAATAGCATGTATCTCATAGGGTTGTTAAAAGGACTAACTGGGCTAATATTTAGTGCTGAGACAGTGCCTGTTTGGCGGGCTTTCTGACACCAGTCAACTCTCCATCACCAACTGGGTGTCCAACAATTCAATTCAATTCAGTTCTGACACTACCGGGAGTTAGCATCAGATCCCAGAAGTTAAAGGGATCAATCCCACAAGATTGCCTCCCTCCACTTCCAGTGCCTGCTGCAAATAACAAGCTACCCCCACTTTTGCCCAGATGACTACAAATTTAGGCATCCCCACACCATCCCCAAAGAGGTTCAGTAATTTTCTAGGACAACTTACATTTATTGGTTTATTATAAAGGACACAAGTGAACAGCCAGATAAAGAGGGCAAGATCTGAATGGGTGCTGAAAACAGAAGCCTCTGTCTCCTGCATTCACCAACCTTGGAACTCTGAATTTCTTTGTTCAAAAGATTTTCTGACCCAATCTCCAGCCCTTCTTCCCCTCCAGGAGTTGGTGGTGGTGGGGAACGTGAGGCTGAAAGTTCCAACCCTCTTCCCTCTAATCATGGTCTTTCTGGTGGTCAGCCCCCATCTTGAAGCTCTCTAGGGATCCTGTTCTCAGCCATCTCATGAGCATAAACTCAGGTGTGGTTAAAAGAGGCTCCTTATCAATATCAAAAAGTCATTCTGGGAATTCCAAGGGTTCTAGGAGCTCTGTGTCAGGAACTGAGCATGAAAACCAAATATGTGTTTTTGTTTTGTTTTTTTTGAGATGGAGTCTCACTCTGTCACCCAGGCTGTAGTGCAGTGGCGTGAGCTCGGCTCACTGCAACCTCCACCTCCTGGGTTCAAGCAATTCTCCTGCCTCAGCCTCCAAATAGCTGGGACTATAGGTGTGCACCACCACACCTGGCTAATTTTTGTATTTTTAATAGAGATGGGGTTTCATCATATTGGCCAGACTGGTCTTGAACTCTTGACCTCAGGTAATCTGCCCACCTCGGCCTCCCAAAGTGTTGAGATTACAGGCACGAGCCACTGAATCTGGCATGTTATATTTTTTATTCCACTACAGCTTGCCACATAGTAAGTTCTATGTGATAAAAGCTGGTAATATCCCCTTATTACAGACGAAGCCTCTGAGGCACAGAGAAGTTATGTAACTTGCCTATGGGCACACAGTAAGGGCCGGAGTTAGAGTCTAAAACTCGGTATTGGGTCAAATGAGAAAGAAGCCAGTCTATTGAGGAGCAGCCAGTCCAGAGGTGTGTTAGGTGAACCTCCTTTGAGGCTTAACTTCATCCCCGACGTCCATCAGTAGCTGCTACCATTGACATAAATTATTCTTCTTGAGATAGCCTGAGTTGGTTTTATTATTTACAACCAAAAATGCTCTGACATGAGTAACTACACCAAGGGGCAGAACAGCCCATGCACCATGTGAGTGATGCAAGTTGAGAATGGCTAGAAAAAATAGTTTAAGAGCCAATGGCAAAATTCCTCTGCGGGAGAGAATTGTTGGAATCTAAAACATAGGCTTGGGGCATAAACCTGAAGTGGAAGGTGGAACAAAAGGAGAGCTGAATTGCTTGGCTCAAAAACTGGGTGGAGGCTGACCACCAGGAAGACCAGCAAGAAATTTGTTTTGTTCATTCAGCCTCTTAAGAGGAAATTTTGAATTGCCACCAATTTGACTTAATTTATTTTGTTTTGAGACAGGGTCTCCTTCTGTTGCCCAGGCTGGAGTATGGTGGTGCAATTTTGGCTAACTGTGGCCTCGGCCTTCTGGGCTCTAGGCCTCCTCTCACCTTAGCCTCCCAAGTACCTGGGACTACCGGCATGTACCACCATGCTCAGCTAATTTCAATTATTTCGTAGAGATGAGGTCTCACTATATTCCCTAGGCGAGTCTTGAACTCCTGAGCTCAGTGATCCTCCTACCTTGGCCTCTCAATGTGCTGAAATTGTAGGCATGAGCCGCTGTGCTCGTCCTCCAACTTGACTTTATTATAAAGTGGTAATAAACAAATAAGAATCCTTGTACCCCAAACTTTTTTTTTGAGTCAGAGTCTCACTCTGTCATCATCCAGGATGCAGCAGCTTCATCATATCTCACTGCAGCCCTGATCTCCTGGGCTCAAGTGATCCTCCCACCTCAGCCTTCCAAGTAGCTGAGACTATAGGTGTATACTACCATGCCTGGCTAATTTTTTTTATTTTTGTAGAAAGGGGGCCTTGCCAGGCATGG
Source organism: Callithrix jacchus (assembly GCF_049354715.1). Lineage (NCBI taxonomy): Eukaryota > Metazoa > Chordata > Mammalia > Primates > Cebidae > Callithrix > Callithrix jacchus. Next base: position 108,291,825 of record NC_133506.1, read on the forward strand.
TGGGTCACACCTGTAATCCCAGCACTTTGGGAGGCTGAGGCAGGCAGATCACCTGCGGTCAGGAGTTTGAGATCAGCCTGGCCAACATGGTGAAACCACATCTCTACTAAAAATACTAAAGTTAGCAGGGTGTGGTGGCATGGACCTGAAATCCCAGCTGCTCAGGAGGCTGAATCAGGAGAATCACTTGAACCTGGGAAGCAGAGGTTGTCATGAGCTGAGATCATGCCACTGCACTCCAGCCTGAGCAACAGACCAAGACTCCATCTAAAAACAACAACAACAAAAGGGGTGCTTCTCACTATGTTGCCCAGGCTGATCTCAAACTCTTGGGCTCAAGCAATCCTCCTGCCTCAGCCTCCCTAATTGCCAAAATTTGATCATATCTTTGATTGTTTCCTTAAAGTCAAACTCTAAGAAATTCTAAGAAATGAATCTTATGCCCAGGGTCCCAATAATTTAAAACCTGGAACCAAACTTCCCCACCAGAAAGATTGAGAAAATTTAGATTTCTGCCAGCAGTGAATGAAAGTGTTTGGTTTCCCAGGGTGTTCCTATGGTTTTAAATCCTTGAGAAACAGGTGAAAATTGCTTTAGTTTATATTTTGTTATTATCGGTAAGTCTGAACATTTTTTTCATATATTTATTGGCTGTATCTATTTTTCTTCTTTTAAAAATTGCTTTCTCCAGGCCTGTGCTCCCTCCCCTGTCTGGTGCTTCCCATCTTTCTTGTGCACAAAATCCTACCTTCTCCTTGCCTTCTCAGATCGTGCTGGCTTACTCATCACAGCCCCTCATAAAGGGAGCAATTTGCTCGGTCTTAAAACTGAAAGGCCCACGTGCTGGAAATGTCTGAGTCCCTGGCGCACTGGAACAGTTGGTCACCCTACTTCCGGGCCTTAGACTGTTTTCCATCTGCAGCAAAATGAGGACCAGATGATCTCTGGCGTTGCTCCCACCTCTTCATTCATTCCCTCTGTAAATATACACAATGCTACCATGCTCTACTGCTCTGGGTGGTCATTCTGCTAGGGAAGCATCGGGGACTCCTCAGTAAACAGGACCCATCTATCCCTACCATCCAGTGATAGCTCCCTGGAGGAATACTATCTTGGTGAATTTGCAACAAAAACCTTAATGCGATTGGCTGACAGCAGATAAAGAAGCCCTAATAGAGGACAGGAAGAATGTCCCTTGGGTACACCAGAAGGAATTTAGATGCCAGGAAGCGTGAGAGAGGAATGAAGGGACCTAAAGATAAATCTGACTTACTTGGAAGTTTGGCTGAAGATCAACCCAGAAATATCTGTGTGTATTTCCCCAGAACCAGAGGCAGATGTCCCACCATCTGAGGCTGTCCTTCCTTTCACACCCTTCCCAGATTCCTGAGCCCTCAACATAGGCATTTCAGAATCTCCTTCTCTGGGTTCCAAGCCCTGTAAAGTCTTATGCATCTCTTATATTGGCCCAGGCTTACATTCTCCAAGATTTGGAAAGAGTTTCTCTCCCTGAGACATCCTGCAGAAATGAGCACCACCAGAGATCATTTCTACAGAGCAAGCACTTTTGTGCCCCCACATTATCGAACACAGCAAAAAATAAATTTCACAAAGCCCAAGAAAGGGCCTCCAAGAAACGGTCAAGTACACAAAGCGCAGCAAAACCTCTCTTCTCACTGCCACAACCCACTGCGCCTGGCTTTTAAAATTCTATTTAAGAGACAACGGAGACGGTGAACTTACTGAAGGCAAGAACAGAGGCCTGGCTCTAATTCCACCTGCGACCCTGCCCACCTCCACCACTGAACCCAGAACCTGTGCCCAGTAGGAGCTAAGAAAATACTGATGGAATTGAGTGGAGCTGGCCCAGAGCTGAGGGAAAGGGAAGGGGAGGAGGGAGCTAGAGCCCAGGGCTCCTGCCACCACCGCCTGCAGGCTTCGGGGAAAGTCGAATGAAAAGCCTGCCAGACCTCCAACAAGTGCTCCACCGCCAGCAGGCTGCGATTGCTCATTGTGTTTGGTTATAATTAGCAGCATATTCTGCGATGGCAAAGCAGGCGGTGAGCAGGAGCAGGGCTGGGAACAGGCTGCCACCCTCGCAGCCATCAGTCCGGGGGCCCTGGGCTGTAGAACCTGGGTTCCTTGGCTTCCTGGCCCTGCCTGCCCTGCATTCACAGCCTGGGCTTAGGCTGGCAGACCTTGATCAGTGATGCTGGGCTAACCCCAGACCCCAAAGAGGAACTGTTGACTGTGACTGCACGAGAGCATGTGCTGAAAAATTGGGCTCACCTGGGTTTAGGACCAAGTTTGGTTTGCAGTGTACAACGTGACCACAGGCAAGTGAGCTTCAGTTTCCCCATCTATAAAATGTAACAGTAATAATAGTACACCTCTTTCTTATGGGGTGGTGAGACTTGAAAGGGGCAACTCATCTAAGGCACTTGGCAGAAGGCCTTGTGGGCCGTTGGCACTCAGTGCCTTGCAGCTGCTATTGCAAAGGTGACAGAAGTAGCTTCTACTCTGGCCCTTTCCTCTCCCATCTCAGCAACGTTTGTCTCACCCCCATGGGCAGGCTCCTCCCCACACAGGTGCGCTCAGCAGCCTGCAACTCCTTTCTCCACCCTATGGAACCAGCTCTCAAGGGAGGGTCTGCCTTTGTGCTACTTCAGTGTGAACACAGGAATTGCGTGGCCTCTCCCAGGAGAGTGGTCTCATATTTTTTTAACTGTGATCTACAGGACACGTTTTACATAGTGACTGAGGGCACACATACCTATCAGTAGATAAAACAGAAGCATGTTTCATGAAACCATAGTTACACAAACCAAGTACAATGCATTCTGATATGTTCTGCTCTCTTCCCTTCTCTCTTCTATCACATTCTATTTAAATATAGTCTCCAATTTATAATATATGTTTTATATTATATAATTAATGTTATATATGTTTATATTATATGATTGATATTTTATATATTCTTCTAGCATATATATAGCATATAACATACATACATACATATATATACACATACATACATATATATATACACATACATATATATATAACAGTTTTAAAGTTTTGCCAAGGGTCAGGATCCAGAAACCTTCAGTGTAAAAAAGAATGCCCCAGGAGAAAGAGATGAGGTAGCTTTCATCTCTCATTATGGATTAAAAGCCTCTGTTCTCTGTTCTTTTTGTTTGAGATGGAATTTCACTCTGTCACCTAGGTTGGAGTGCAGTGGCACACTCTCGGCTCACTGCAACCTCCACCTCCCAGACTCAAGTGATCCTCCTACCTCAGCCTGCCAAGCAGCTGGGACCACAGGCACACACCACAATGCCCAGCTAATTTTTTGTATTTTTGGTAGAGTTGGGGTTCCACCATGTTGCCCAGGCTGGTCTTGAGCTCCTCAGCTCAGGCGATCCACCTGCCTTGGCCTCCCAAAATGCTGAGATTATAGGTGTGACCCACTATGCCAGGCCTCTGTTCCTACTGGAGGGATTATTATTTATTTTTAAATCAGGGAGCTATTGAGAGAGAGAGAATTCTAAAAAGCTGGAAGCTTTTCTCTAATGCCATAGAGCCATAAGGAGAATGGGTTTTTGCCTAAGTTCTTTTTAGGGGGGCTTCAGAATTAAACTGTTTCCCAAGAAACATGGAGGTTACCTATCCTTTGCTCCTATACCAACTTGCAAGCTAATTTTCCTTAGCTAAGATTCCAACAAATCTTCCAAATGCCACTATGCCTAGATGCCAGGGAAAGGCAAGATTTATGTAGACTCAGCTGGACAGGAAATACTCTGAGCTAGAATTGTACTTATGGGTTTTTTCCACAACAAAATCAGGGCATGTGGACTCACAAGTACTTATGAGGACAATAGGATAAAATATTTAAAACCAGAACTGTTCTGGAAACTCTCCAACTTGGGATCTCACGGTTACCATGAGAAGGGGAGAATCTGATGCCAAGAGAGTCAGAAAGAGGGAGAAATCCTCTCTCCTATGCACTCAGGTCTTGCCTTCTCTTTTGGGGAAGGAGCCTTGGGTTTCCAGAACCTTCTGGAATGCCAGAATGCTCTCCTAATACCCTTGAGCATTATATTAGTCTGTTCTCATGCTGCTAATAAAGACATCCCCAAGACTGGATAATTTATAAAGAAAAAGACGTTTAATGAACTCATAGTTCCACGTGGCTGGGGACACCTCACAATCATGGCAGAAGGCAAAGGAGAAGCAAAGTCACGTCTTACATGGCAGCAGGTAAGAGACAGAGCATGTGCAGGAGAACACCCCTTTATAAAACCATCAGCTCTTGGGAGACTTTTTCACTATCATAAGAACAGCACAGGAAAGACCCATCCCCATGATTCAATTACCTCTCACTGGATACCTCCCATGACATATTGGAATTATGGGAGCTACAGTTTGAGATTTGGGTGAGGACATAGCCAAAACATATCAAGCATGTTCAGTTATTAAATACTTTAGTGGACTTGTAGGAGGACTGGATCCTGACTGGTAAGAGAAGTAGAGAGAATAAAGGGAAATGGGACGCCTCCAACGTTTTTCCTAATTTCACTTATAACTGCTTGGGGTCCCAACTTCTTGCTCCCCCTGCCCTTCTCCAACCTTCCCTCAACTCTCCCCCACATTCCCACAGTGCCCTCATCTGTCTCTGCCATTAACAACTTGACTGCGGCCATAGAGGGACTGGGCTGGGCTGAAACTTTCACAATTGACTCTTTTCTTCATGGATCAGTTCCATAGTAGGAGAGTGATGTAACAGGAGAGGCTTAAATGCTTGGGTTCCTCCCTTCTACACTGGGACCCAGGTTTTGAAGCTTGAGTGGGAAAACAGACCTGCAGGAGGGTCTAAGAACACCCTTATCCAATCTTCTCTACCTCACAATTTCTTCTACTTCCAGTTCTAGCTACATATACCACCCTCATCTCTACTTCCCAGTAATACATATAGCCACAGAGAATGGTCATGAGTCTTCCAGGCCTGAGTCTTCTGAGAGCCCCTCAGAATGGTCAGAGCAGGGCCACAGAAGGGATGTTGATTGCAACATAGACTCAACAGCCTGATTTGGACCCCAGGGTGGGAAGCCAGATGAGACAATGGAGAACCTCTGTAAGAACCTTCTCTGAGAACTTCCTCCCCACAGATTCCAAGGAGAGGAAGTGAAGGGGATTTGAGTCACCTTCCAAGACCTCTTTCAATCCCTATTGCTATCAAACAAGCCCAGTCCCGTACATGAGATCAATATTTGCCAGTCCCCAGCCTCAATGCTAGAAAATAAAATGCCAAGTCTCATTAATCATTTACCCATTTGCCTTGTTCCAAGCTCCAACTCCACTCTTCTTTGGCCCTGCACTTTCTGAAAACAGTGGCTTGAATTAGAACCCCCCAATTGCTGTTGCTTTCTGCTAGCTGCCTCCTTTGCCCACCTGTTTCCTATGTCTATGTTCCTAGGAGATTAATTGTGATTAAATTACAGGGTAATACTAATAGAGGGGTGAGAACCAGCTAATGGCTCACTGTTCCACTAGCAACAATTGTAGTAATCACCACGCTTACTGCTCCTGTGCATTAGCTGGGGGTGCTGGGGTTTCCTGGCCCACGCTTCCTCCCCACCCCTGTCTGAGCAAAGGAATGCAGTTCACAGGGCAAACTGAAAATCCAGAGGCAAGTGAAGATGCAAATGACACGGCTGAAAGAATACGAGGGAAAGCAAGAAAGCACTTTCAGGAGAAACATTTGAGTCACAGCAAAAGTAGAAGCAAAGTGTATTGGGTTCAATGTTTCAGAACTATCTTGGAAAATCGAACTAAGTAATCCCATAAATTACTGAAGGAGCTTTGGCTTGGATTTTCCAGGATGCAATGAGGCTGGTCCTTAACTCACTTTTGTCAGATTTGGCCTGATGGAGGTATGTGTAAGATAAATATGTAGCTCTGCATAGCAAGTCCATTCCTGAAAACATTCCAGACACTTGGGAACAGCATCTCAAGCCCATTCAAAAAATTGTGCTCGGCCAGGCATGGTGGCTCGTGCCTGTAATTCCAGCACTTTGGAAGGCTGAGGCAGGAGAATTGCCTGAGGTCAGGAGTTCAAGACCAATCTGGCCAACATGATGAAACCCCGTCTCTACTAAAAATACAAAAATTAGCCAGGTGTAATGGCCTGCACCTGTAGTCGCAGCTACTCAGGAGGCTGAGGCAGGAGAATCACTTGAACCTGGAAAGTGGAGGTTGCAGTGAGCCAAGGTCACGCCATTGTACTCCAGCCTGGGCAACAGAGCAAGACTCCATCTTAAAAAAAAAACCTGTGCTCACATTGAGAAACAACATGTCATGGTCCCTGACTTTAAGGTCTTTACAGTCCAAGATGGGAGATGAAATCAGATCTAACTATTATTACCTATTGCTTACACTTGTGACCCCCTCCTCAATTTAGGAAGCACTTCACAGGATCTCATCTATGAGGAATATAGGGATTATTATTCACATTCTACAGATGTGAAAACTGAGGCTCACAGGGATTAAGTGACTTGCTCAAGGTCATATACAACCCAAATTTCTGAATCGTTTTGACTCTTGCCTCTTCCCAGCAATGTCTCAATCTGCTCTTGAAGAAGTCTGTCCTTGCACACTCACACTGCTGGAGATGCTATAGAACAGGAAGAAACAGCTCTCTCCCCTCAGGGTGAGAATATCATACAGGGATGCCCCAAGACCTTATGGAGTTTGGCTGAAACAGTGGTTCTCTCTCTTTTTAATTAGATCTCCCTCTCTCCCACTAGAACCCGGACTTGGACGCATGGAGCCCTAGCCTAGGAAATAAATCCAAATGGTAGACAGTATCTTATGCTTGAAAAAAAGAAAGAAGTAAATGTCATGTTAATGCTCAGGATTCAGAAAATAGAAGCATTTGAGTTCAAAATCTGTCATAAATCAAATGTAATCAGATGTTAAAATAGGAATTTTAGCTTAATCACAAATAGATACCAAATTCCAGAGTGAAGTGCTAGACCAGGATTTACAAAGTGGCCAAGAATATATATGATACAAAAGAGTTGAGAGGAAGATTTAGATGAGAATTTCTTGGGAGAGAGAGCTGTTGTGCTGTGAGTCCTACCCCATGCCTATCTCAATCACAGGTGTCAACCAAAATGGCAGCAGAGTAGAGGGTTGCACATGGGAAGTAACTGTACTCACAGCGTTGTTGGGGCAAAGGTGGGAGCCATGACTGAGAGAGGGGACTGGCCTGATGTGGTCAGAGAACTCTACTCGAGACGAGACGGTAGCCTGGAGGGACAAAGAGATTCCAGCCAAGAGAAGCTGGAGGTGTGGCCAGATTCCTAGGGATGTGGACGGAGTAAGCAAAGAGCCTGAGGAAAGTATATCACCTGAATTGAGAGGGCTCCAGCAATGGGGGGGACCGAAAGCAACAACAAAAGTGTCAGCATGAAATACAGGGAACCTCCCTGCCAGATCCTCACACCAGGACCAATCACATGGAAGCTTTTCTGCTTCTTCCCACTGCGTGGATCAGAAATCACAGTTTAAAAGAAGGGAAAGAAGGGACAAAAGTGCCCCTCCTCTAAGTGCCCCTTCAGAACTAAAGAAGAGGGGAGAAGCCTCAATTTATGGCATATTTGGAATTTTAACAATTATATAAACATTTTAATTGCTGAGTTGAGACTGTATTCAGACATAAGGTGACTAAGAAAAGCCTAGAAAGGCATGGAATCTGCTTGAATGTTTATCCAGGTGCAGGCGACATGTCAGCTTCACCAAATTTAAAGGGTTAATGAAAGAGGAAACTTGAGTTTCTTTATAAATGCAACTCATGAGTTATGCTTGTTTAATTTAACAGCTGTTCAAAGAATGTACTGATTTGTTAAACTGCTCTGCTACAAATGCTAGAAACAGTTATGCCATTTGTAAATAGACCCCACTCCTGGGATGATGTTCGGCCATTGGGAAGAGATAGGCCAGTGAGAGATAGACCTCCACTCTCGACGTCACCGCCTTCAGGGAAGCATCCAGGCACGAGCAGACCAGCTTCTACGGGCCTGGGGAAATTGTTACCCAAGGTCAGGCATTTGTCTCGGTCTGCAGCTGGTGGAACACGACTGGCCTATTCTGAGGATGCCCTGAGACTCAAAACTCTGCCGGCTTGCCTCGGACAGGAGAGATGGAGAATTCTGCAGCTGAGCCTCGGTACAAGAGTACCCATGAGCACAGAATCTGCTCCATTTGTCCCGATGGGAGAAATTCTGCCCTGAGCTGGGTTGAAGAGGGGTTGAGCCGTTGGTGCCACTGGCTTCTTTGTTTGCAGTGTGCCATCAATAGCCTCTTTGTACATCTGACTGCCTCGTGTAAGCAGACTCACTCCAGCTGAAGCACGCTGGTGGGCAAGGAAGGATGGAAATAGAGCATGTGGAAATTACTCAAGGTGTGCAGTGGTCATGCATCTGGAAGGCAATCCAACAGGTTCATCAGACATGTCCCAGCAAGTCTGAATTCAAGCTGAGCATCAAGCTGAGAACTACCCCCCAGGCCCCCTCTCCTTGCCCCATCACATACATACTCAGTCATACAAGCAGCATGAGGAAGTAAAATGTAAAAGTGCCAAGAGTGGAACCCTCTGGCACACTCCTGCCCACTGCAGTAGTGTCCCCAGCAGCCTCCTTGCCTCAAAATTTTCCTCCTCAAATGCGGCTGGCACAACACCACCAGATTAATATCCCTGAATCCCTGTTTAAACCTTTTCCATTTCTCAAATATAGATCTTCCTGCCCTAGGAGGGCTCAACTCATCTACCTTTTTGACTTTCTCTGAGGCTTTTCTCCTGTACAGCCCTCCTTCTTCTGTGGCTGCACCTCTCTCTTTACTGGCCCTGAACAGGATTCAAGTTTCCCTCTGACCTGTTCACACACTTCTCCCAGGGCACAGATTTCCACAAGCCTCAGGCACGTGAGCCAGAGATGCTGGCAGTGAACTACGCTGTGAGGTCCAGTCACCTCCTCTGACTGCCCCTCTTCAGACCTGCGACCTACAGGAAGCAGCTTCCATCTTTAGTTCTTCTTTCTTCTATCAGAAAATTATTAGACTGGATAATTTTGAAGTTTTCTTTTCCAGCTCAAAAATTCTATGACTGCCCAGTCAGCTTATGTCTGAATACAGTCTCAACTCAGTAATTAAAATGTTTGTATAATCATTATATGTCTCTCCTTCATCTCTGCTGAAAACCCAAGAAGAGAAATCATATTTAGAGGGGTGACACAAAAGATAAAATGATCTATCATGGGATTTAAGTTTTGTATTTTTAGTGGAGATGGGGTTTCACCATGTTGGCCAGACTGGTCTCCAATTCCTGGTCTCAAGTGATCTGCCCGCCTCGGCCTCCCAAAGTGCTGGGATTACAGGCATGAGTCCCCATGCTCAGCCCTCTTAAGCCTTTCCTAAGGGCCACTCATTATGACTCATCATACTGCTACCTGTATGTACTTCTTATTTTTATAGCATGGTGCTGAAGGGTAGGTAGGTGGAGGGATCATTATATGTCTCTCTTCCGTCTCTGGAGACATCTAGTTCACTTGGGACCAGACTCAAGTGGTAATTCCAGACCCAAATGAACCTAAATCCCATGACCTAAAAGGCAATTCTAGGCCCAAGTGAACCTAAATTTTAGATAATTCCAGGCCCATAGATTTTTTTTTTTTTTAAAGAGAGACAAGGTCTTGCTCTGCTGCCCAGGCTGGAATGCAGTGGCACAGTCTCAGCTCACTGCAGCCTCAACCTCTCAAGCTCAGGTGATCCTCCTGCCCCAGCCTCCCAAGTCCTGGGACTACCGGCGTGCGCCACCATGCCTGGCTAAGAGAAGAATAGGATTCTAAGAGAGAGAAAGGGTAGAAGCTTAGCTGGAATATTTTTTGACTAAATTTTCATCACTTAGGAAAGGCTAAAGACTACCCATAACAAGAACCTTGCCAAAGACATTGAGATTTTGCCTGCTTATCTGCTCTTGGCAACTGTTCTAGTTCCATTCTGGGGAATCAAGGACCACAGTGCCTACCCTCACTTTCAATCATAAGTCCATCTGACAAACGTATTCAGATGGACATAGGAGCATCAGAAATGTAAACATTTGCATTAAGGACTGGGCTCCCTGGGTAACAATCCTAGACAGCTGTTCTAGTAGCTGGATGACCATGGGCTAGAGTCGTAACTTCTCTGGTTAAGCCTTTAGTTTATTACCTATAAAGTGAAAAACAACAATAGGATTATCTGAAGATTAAATAAAATAATGCATGTAAAGCCCTTAACACAATGCTTGGCACAGGTGATTCATAGTATGTTAAGGTATAAATAACCACACCAAGTGCTCACAGTCACTCAGCTTTGTGCTCCTGAGAGTGAGGTTTGATAATGAGAGAACACACAGAATGCAAGGGTCCAGGATCTAATCCTTGTTCTCCTCATCTCCTGCCTTCAACATGAGTTCCAAAGCATCCCTCCATCTACCTACCCTAGCACTTTGGGAGGCCGAGGCAGGCAGCACTAATCCCAGCACTTTGGGAGGTTGAGGCAGGCAGATCACTTGAGGCCAGGAGTTCAAGACCAGCCTGGCCAACGTGGTGAAACCCCATCTCTTCTAAAAATAAAAATAAAAAAATTAGCTAGGCATGGTGGTGGCCACCTGTAGTTCTAGCTACTTGGGAGGCTGAGGCAGGAGAATCGCTTGAACCCGGGAGGCAGAGGTTGCAGCGAGTTGAGATTGCAACACTGCACTTCAACCAGGATGACAGAGCAAGACTCCATCTCAAAAATAAATATAAAGGAAAGCTTAAGAGATGGTGAAGGTAAAATGTAAGAACTGGGGCAGGGCAGGAGGGTGAGAGGACCTGGACTCCATTCACCCTTGAATTCTCTCTTTACAGATAAGCAAAGGAAAACCCATAGAGTAATAGTGAATCAATGGTAGGACTAATTCAGGGAGAGCTTGGTAAATGGCAGACCCAGGGAAGTAGTGCTAAGTCAAGCTTTAGGAAGCTGTGAAGAAACGAATACTGTTAGCATTTACTGTTTTGCTTTGTTTTGTTTAAGATTTTGCTAAAGGGGAAATCTGACACCGAGACAAGAAGAGCCTCCTGTCATTGATTAAGGGAGCTGAGGAAGAAATGGCTTGGATCAGAGAAGGGAAGAGAGGGGTAGGTGAGGTTGCCCAGACTGGCATGGGGTGGTGCGATCTTGGCTGACTGCTACCTCCAGTTCCTGGGCTCAAGTGATCCTCTCACCTCAGCTTCCTGAGTAGCTGGGACAAGTGTGCACCATCATACCCAGCTAATTTTTAAATTTTTTACAGAGGGGGCCTCACCATCTCACCCAGGCTGGCTTCAAACTCCTGGGCTCAAGCAATCCTCCCAGCTTGGCCTCCCAAAGTGCTGGGATTACAGGCGTGAGCCACTGCACCCGGCCCTGTCCTTTTATCATTGAGTTGTAATAATAATAATCTGGATATTAGACTGTCATCAGAGAGATGGTTTGCAAATATTTTCTCCCATTCTGTGGGTTGTATTTTCACTTTCTTGATGGTGTCCTTTGAAGCCTGTGATGCTTTTACTTTTGATGAAGTGTTATTTGTCTATTTTTTCTTTCGTCACTTCTGCTCTTGGTGTCAAATCTGAAAACCATCGCCTGCTCCAAAGTAAAGCAGATCATCATTTGCTTCTCTGGGGATATTGTTAGTGTGCAGCAATTCTGGATGAATTACAAAATAAAGATGTTTAATTAATAATTATATTTTATCCCATAAAATTTGTCTTTATTTCAGCAATATCACCAATTATGTTGCTATAATCTAAATTCTTCACATAATTTACATTATATTGATCTAAAGGTTCATCAAACTATGGCCCAGTGGATAAATTCAGTACACCACATATTTTTGTAAAGATTTATTGGCACATAGTTACACTCATTCCTTTACTTATTGCAGTAATCACCTATAACTGCAGAGCTGAATAGCTGTGACAGAGATCACATGCCTAAAATACTTATTATGTGGCTCCTATTACTTATTACTATCAAGCTCTTTGCAGAATAGGTTCACCAAGCCCTGATCCAAAGGATTAAAAATAAAATGTAATTTTATTCAAAATATATACAATTTAATACATTTCATCAAAAACGTACATTAAAGGGCTGGGTGCACTGGCTCACACCTGTAATCCCAGCACTTTGGAAGGCTGAGGTGGGCGGATCGCCTTAGGTCAGGAGTTCAAGACCAGCCTGGCCAACATGATGAAACTCTGTTTCTACTAAAAATACAACAGTTAGCCAGGAGTGGTGGCACATGCCTGTAATCCCGGCTATTCGGGAGGCTGAGGCAGGCAAATTGCTTGAACCCAGGAGGCAGAGGCTACAGTGAGCCAAGATGGCTCCACTGCACTCTAGCCTGGGTGACAGAGTAAGACTCTGTCTAAAAAAAAAAGAAAAAGAAAGAAAGAAAGAAAAAGAAATTAAAGGCAATATAAAATGTTGAAAATATTAAATTATATTTCTGTTATTAAATGTTAAATTATCTATTAAAATTAAGATAAAATTCAGACCAGGCATGGTGGCTCACACCTGTAATCCCAGCACTTTAGGAGGCCGAGGTAAGTGGATCACCTGAGGTTAGGAGTGTGAGACCAACCTGGCCAACATGGTGAAACCCTGTCTCTACTAAGAACCCAAAAATTAGCTGGGCATGGTGGCATGCACCTGTAATCACAGCTACTCAGGAGGCTGAGGCAGCAGAATCACTTGAACCTGGGAGGTGGAGGTTGCAGTGATCTAAGATCACACCATTGCACTCCAGCCTGGGTGACAGAGCGAGATTCCATCTTAAAAAAAAAGAAAAGTAAAATTCAATCTATCAACAAATAAATATCAACATTTTAAATAAAAATAATTAAAGCTGTGTACAGTGGCTCACGCCTGTAATCCCAGCACACTGGGAGGCCAAGGCTAGCAAATCACTTGAGGCTAGGAGTTCTAGACTACACTGTCCAACATGGTGAAACCCTACTGTTACTAAAAATACGAAAATTAGCTGGGCATGGTGGCATGTGCCTGTAGTCCCAGCTACTCGGGAGGCCGAGACAGGAGAATTGCTTGAACCCGGGAGACAGAGGCTGCAGTGAGCCGAGATGGTGCCACTGCACTCCAGCCTGGGTGACAGAGCAAGACTCTGTCTCAAATAAATAAGTATTTAAACAAAATGGGCATTTTAATTTATTTTTGGACATTTTAATTAAATCTTATTAATATTGAAATAAAACTATTCTCAACTTGTCTTAATTCCTTAAGACTGCTATAACAAAATATCTTAGACTGAGTAACATAAACAACAGAAATTTCCTGCCTACTGTTCTGGAGGCTGAGAGGTCCAATATCAAGATGCCAGCAAATTTTATGTCTGATGAAGACCCACTTCCTCATAGATGGCACCTTCTAGCTGTGTTCTCATGTGGTGGGTGGAAGGAGGAAGTGAGCTCCCTTCGGCCTCTTTTAGAAGGGGACTAATCCCATTCAAGAGAGCTCTGCCTTCATGACCCAATTACCTCTTAAAGACCCTACCCTCTTAATACTATTATTTAGTCTGTTATACTTAATACTATTATGCTATTGGAGATTTGGTTTCAATATATGAGTTTTAGGGGGTGCTGTGGTTTGGATGTTTGTCCCCTCCAAACCTCATGTTGAAATTTTATCTCCAATGTTGAAAGTGGGGCCTAATGGGAGGTGTTTGGATCATGGGGGCAGATCCCTCATGAATAGATTAATGCCCTTCCTTGAGGGTGAGTGAGTTCTCACTTATTAGTTCCCTGGAGAGGGGGTTGGTAAAAAGGGCCTGGCAGCACCCCTCTCTCTTGCTTCCTCTCTTGCCATGTGATCTCTATACATGCTGATTCCCCTTCCCCTTCCACCAAGAGTCGAAGCAGCCAAGGTTCTTACCAGAAGCCAAGCAGATGCCAGTACAATGCTTCTTGTAGAGCCTGCATAATCATAAGCTAAGTAAGCCTCTTTTCTTTACACATTACCCAGCCGCAGGTATTTCCTTATAGCAAAACAAAACAGACCAAGACTGGAGACACAAACATTCAGACCATTGCATAATTCTAGTATACAATGTTCATCTACTGACTGAAATAAAGAACCTGTGTCATGCATCACAAATCATGTTACCTACACATGGGCACATTTAAGACTAATATGAATTGTTTAATATTGCAAAATATTCCTTAGTCACAAAGTGAAACTTCACAGATACCACATTAATTAGCGTGAGCCACAAATGGAACAAAAAGAGAAGCAAGAAAATAGATGTGTGGTACTCCTGGGAAACAGTGCTTCATTATGCAAGAATCTATTGCATTCATGTTATCTGAGAGAAAAGATCTGACAAGTTAATTTGTCTTTTCTCTTACCTAATCCTCCTGATGCTCAAATCCAGAGCATTCTGTCACCAACACAGGCAGCAGCCACAATCCATTTTGTTCCATGGATACTGGGCGCAGGCAGTGGAAAAGGATTGCCCTGGGGCCTGAAGAGCATTCACCGAGAGAATGGATGTTTAGGGTGATAGGTCATGTTGGTTCCATGCTGAGCACAGAATTCAGAATGACAAAGACATATTTTGTTTTTTTAAAATAAATGTGTGTTTGTGATATGAAGTCCTATAAAGCATTGGACCCAGAGCAGGAGCCTCTCTTGCCTGCATCTAAAGGTGGTATTTCCAAGACTGTTAGAAGGAATTGGCATGAAAACCTGGGGTGTAGGTAGAATCGTCTTGGAAATAGAGCTAAGAACCAATATTTTAGTACAGAATATCTTACTGTAACTCAAATCTCAAATTTCAAAATTATATTGTGGTACCAAGTCTTCGACTAAATAAGCCTAGTTGGCTAGCTTCTCTTGGATAAGGGACTTTATCTCATGAAAGCATAGATAATGAAGTAAATGTTTGAAATGTTTTAGAAACTTTAAATTATCTAAAATGTTGGATAATTTGTCACGTCAAATTTGTTATTATAATTTGAAATGTTTAATGTCTTTAGGCATGATATTTTTTCATCTTTTTTTGTTTTCGGAGACAGGGTCTCACTTTGTCACCCAGGCTTGAGTGCAGTGGCACAGTCACAGCTCACTGTAGCTTTGACACCTCCTGGGCTTGAGTGATTCTCCCACCTCAGCCTCCGGAGTAGCTGAGACCACAGGGACATGCCACTACACCCATCTAATTTTTTTTGCATTTTTTGTAAAGACAGGATTTTGCCATGTTGCCCAGGCTGGTCTTCAACTCCTGGGCTCAACTGATCTGTTCACCTTGGTCTCCCAAAATTCTAGGATTATATATATGCATGTTATATATATGCTTTTTTTGGGGGGTGGGGACAGAATTTCGCTCTTGTTGCCCAGGCTAGAGTGCAGTGGTGCCATCTCGCCTCACCGCAACCTCCGCCTCCCAGGTTTAAGCGATTCTCCTGTCTCAGCCTCCTTAGTAGCTGGCATTACAGGCATGCACCACTATGCCAGACTCTTTTAAACAACCAGACCTCGCATGAACTAACTGAGCAAGAACTCACTCATTATTGCAAGGACAGCACCAATCCATTCATGAGGGATCCACACCCAGGACCCAAACATCTCCCACCAGGCTCCTCCTCTAACATTGGAGATCTCATTTCAACATGAGCTTTGGGGGAAACACACATCCAAACCATATGAAGGTAAACCTGAGTTCATGCTGATTTCTCTAACTCTAATCCATTACCACACAGATTATTCTAGCCCCTGCGCCTTGCTTGTCTGTAAGCTGGTGTCTTTCACTTAGCAATATTCATTTATGATTTATCCATGTATTTTCATGGTTTGATAGCTCATTTATTTTGATTGCTAAGCACTATTTCAATATTTTGGATGCATGTACCAACTCCATTTTTAATGTACTTAGATTACTTTAAACTTGTGGTTAAATCTTGCAACACTACCCAACATTGAAATGTTTTTATGCAAGTTTTACATGATCAGTTGGTCAGTGCTGTCAGATGATCTACCAATTCCTTCTCTCCCCACCTCCTGCCCAGAGATACCACACCTGCAGTTAGTTTTCCATTGTCCTCCACCAATCTAAACTAGCAGTCCTTGGCCAGTGCAGTGGTTCATGCCTATAATCCCAGCACTTTGGGAAGCTGAGGCAGGTGGATCACTAAGGTTAGGAGTTTGAGATCAGCCTGGCCAACATGGCGAAAACCTGTCTCTACTAAAAATACAAAAATTTTCTGGGCTTGGTGGTACACACTTGTAATCCTAGCTACTTGGGAGGCTGAGGTAGGAGAATCGCTTGAACCTGGGAGGCAGAGGTTGCAGTGAGCTGAGATGGCACCACTGCTCTTCAGCCTGGGCAACAGAATGAAATTCTGTCTCAAAAAATAAATAAAATAAAATAGTAGTCTTCTAACGAAGTGATAGAATCATTGTCCTGGATCTGTTCCTTGACATCATGCTGGAAATTCCTTTGTCTCTCTGTATATTAATCTCTTGTTCCCTGCATCCAATGTCTTCTTTTTTCTTGATTTATTTTTTTATTTTAGTGGAACATATTCTCCAGCAGCTTCTGGAGAAACAGTAAATGGAAAATGCTCTTTAATAATAAGAGCAAAAATGGGCAAAAGTCACAAATAAGCAAAAAAGAAGGAAAAAGAAAGAGAGAGAGAAAGAAAGAAAGAAAGTCAAGCACTGCTGAAAATTACAGCTTCGCTCACGACAGAGAGTTTGGCTAGGTTTAGAATTGAACATTAAAAATAATTTTTACTCAGAAATGTAAAGAAATTGCTCCATCGTTATTGTTGATTTTAGCTCCCCACGTTGTTGAGAAATGTAATGACATCTGATTCCTGTTTTTTGTATGTAACCTATTTTGTTCTTTAAAGGCTTTTAGGATATTTTCTTGATCCATAGTGTTCTAAGATTTCATAGTGTTGGGCCTTATCAATTTGAAGACTCATGTTCTTCAGTTCTGGGAAATGTTTTTGTACTATCTCTTTAATAATAATATTTTCTCTACCACTCTGCTTTTTTGGAGTGCCCATTTGTGGTTTTTAAACTTCGTGAATCTTTTATTTTCTTATCTTTTTTTCTCCTTAGTGTTATTTAGTCGTTTTTCTGTTGTAATTTCTTTTTATTTTTTATTTTTTTCTGTTCTAATTTCTAAGAAGTGTTCTTGATTTTATATTCTAACTCTTCTGTTTAGTTTTTCTTTAATTTCGTCTGTCATATTTTGATTTTTTTTTCCCCTTGAACCATAAAATTCTAGTGGCAAGTCAAGGGACGCGCCGGGGATAAGGGTCCCTTCCTTCCCATCTCTTCACCCAGGAGACACCCTCCGAAGGACAACAGAAGCCCCGGGCCTGCTGCCTTCTCAGAGGGCCTTGGAGGCAGACAGGTTGTTGTAGTGATCTTCCTGGCCCTCCAGCAGGCTGAGGTAGGTGGCGATCTCCTGCTCCAGCCGCGACTTGACGTCCAAGAGCCGATGGTATTCCTGATTCTGCCGCTCACTATCAGCCTGCACATCACCCAGCTGGGCTTCAATACCGCTGATCCGCGCCTGGATCTCCGCCAGCTGGGCTCCAAAGCGCGCCTCCGTTTCTGCCAGTGTGCCTTCCAAGCCGGCTTTCATGCTCAGCTGTGACTGCAGCTCAATCTCAAGACCCTGGAGGGTGCGCCGCACATCACTGACCTCGGTGTTGCTCATCTGGAGCTGCTCCCTGTGGCCAGCGACCTCCTGGTTCAGTTCTTCAGTCCGGCTGGTGAACCAGGCTTCAGCATCCTTCCGGTTCTGCTCGGCCATGACCTCATATTGGCTTCGCATGTCACTCAGGATCTTGGCGAGATCGGTGCCTGGAGCTGAATCCACCTCCACACTGACCTGGCCTCCCACTTGGCCCCTCAGCACACTGAGTTCCTCCTCATGGTTCTTCTTCAGGTAGGCCAGCTCTTCCTTCAGCCCTTCAATCTGCATTTCCAGGTCAGTCCTGGCCAGGGTCAGCTCATCCAGCACTCTGTGCAGGCCGTTGATGTCGGCCTCCATGCTCATGCTCAAAGCCTGCTCTGTCTCAAACTTGGTTCGGAAGTCATCTGCAGCCAGATGGGCATTGTCGATCTGCAGGACAATCCTGGAGTTCTCAATGGTGGCACCAAGAATCTGGTCCCGCAGGTCCTGATGGTCTTGTAGTAGTGGCTGTAGTCACGGGAGGGCCCGGGTCCCTGCTTCTGGTACCAGTTGTGAATCTTCACCTCCAGCTCGCAGTTGCCCACCTCCAGGGCACGCACCTTGTCCAGGTAGGAGGCCAGGCGGTCGTTGAGGTTCTGCATGGTGAGCTTCTCGTTGCCCGCCAGCAGCCCGTCGGAAGTGGCCAGGATGCCGCCATAGCCACCGCCGTAGCCCCCCGAGGAGGACGAGGACACGAAGCGAGCGGAGGACACGGACACGCCACGGCCGCCGGAGCCCCCGTGTATGCTAGGTGTGCGAGAGGCGACACCCGGCCCAAAAGGCACAGAGCCGCCGCCCAGGCTCCCGAAGGACAACGTGGACAACAACTGGCATAGCTCTAGGAAGTCATGGCGAGGCGGAGCACGGACCGAGCGATCCTGGTCCCAGAGGCTGTGATCACCGGAGGCCCCTATTTTGAATTTTAAAGTGTGCTGCTGTTTTATTCCCTGATTTTATGTATATATATACATACACATACAGACGCATGAATGTATGGATATGTCTGTGTGTATACAAATATATAAAATAGAGATATTCCTGTTACTAGTTTGTAGAGATATATTATCTTTTATCCATTTGGGGAGACTAATTATAGTTTCTTTTAAGTCTTTTTTGTACCTCACACTGTATCTATTTCCTCTGAACCCTCTTTTCTTCCTGTGTTTGCTTCAGTCTCTCTATTTGGATATTTTCCTTAAATATCTAGCAAGCCTTGACTGGCTATTCATATTTATAAATAAAGCACTATAAAGTTGATTGAAAGAACCATGTATATAGGTGGGACTTTTGAAAGGAAATCTTTTTTTTTTTTTCAAAGATGAGGTTTCACCATGATGGCCAGGCTGGTCTCGAACTCCTGACCTCAGGTGATCCACCCGCTTCGGCCTCCCAAAGTGCTAGGATTACAGGCGTGAGCCACTGCACCCGGCCCAAAATCTGGTAAGTTGTTTTAGTTATGTACTAGGTTCAGATAAAGTCTGACTTTTTCCAGCATAGTTAGGGGTGTGATTAATTTTTTTTTTTTAACCACGGGGTTTCACCATGTTGGTCAAGCTGGTCTTGAACTCCCGACCTCAGGTGATCCGCCTGCCTTGGCCTCCAAAGTGCTTGGATTACAGGCGTGAGCCACCATGCCCGGCCGTGAAAGGAAACCTTTGGCTGTAGTCCTTTTGCTTTTTGTCAAATTGAACTTTTCCAGAGATTTTATATTCTGTGCTAGCCCCACCTACCCAAGTACCTGCAATCTGTTTCTGAGCCTTTTATGGGCTTTGAGAGGGAACCAGCTTGTTATTTAGGTGCTCACATTTGCCCTTCTGTGACTCTCCTGGCTTGCCAAGTCGCCCATCACTTCCCGCTCTGGTTTCTATTTTCCTTTAAGGCTCAAGGCCTCAGATGTCTTCTAATTTGTTTTCTTTACTTTTCTTTTTCTTTCTTTTTTTCTGCAACATAGGGTCTTGCTCTGCTGCCTAGGTTGGAATGCAGTGGTGGCAGTGCCATCATAGCTCACTGCAGCCTCGAACTACTGAGCTCAAGCAATCCTCCTGCCTCAGCTTCCCAAGTAGCTGGGACTATAGGTGTGCATTACCACACCCAGATAATTTTGGCCTCCCAAAGTGCTGAGATTAGAGATGTGAGCTAACTCACCCAGCCAATATTTGTTATTTTAATTTTTAAAAATTAAATTTTATTTATTCATTCATTCATTTTTTACTTCATAGCTCATTTTAATGCTGAAAGCCCTTTTCATTTTCTTCTGTGGGGAGTTGAGGGGAGGGGTGGGCAGGGACAGAGTCTTGCTCTGTTGCCCAGACTGGAGTGCAGTGATGCAAAAATAGCTAACTGTAGCTTTGGATTCCTGGTCTCAAACAATCCTTCTGCCTCAGTCTGAGTAGCTGGGACTACAGGCATGAGCAGGTATTTAGATAATTAGCCACCATGCTGGCTGATTGTCTAAATTTTTTGTGGAGACATGTTCTTACCATGTGGCCCAAGCTGGTCTTGAACCCCTGAGTTCAAGTAATCCTCCCACGTCAGCCTCTCAAAGTGCTGGGATTACAGGCATGAGCTATCACATCCAGCCCCTAATTTTCTAAATATAATTACATAATTATTGGATTGGTATGTAGTCTTACATTAGGACATTTTTCTTTATATCAGATTTATGTGATGGCCATGAGTGTCATTGCCAACACACTTGTGCAGCTAGCATTCTGGGTGTAAATTATGTTATACCAATTAGATCTGCAGGTGAACTATGCAACAAACTATAAAACTTTCAGCTGCAGCCAACCACTACTAAACATCTACTATCTATAGCAAAATAGCTACTTAGTAATGTCTGCAAGGGATGCCTCTGATTCTCATTGCAATTGGAAGTGACAGTGGAAGTGACCTGTTATCCTTTCCCATTTCAGTAGTGCTTTCTGTGTAAGCTCATTTGTTTTTGGTTGGCATACTGAAAATTGAGCTGAAGAGCCTGGAAGATGAGGATAATCCATCAAAATCCAAGGCATCAAGATGACAGTATCAAAATAGAGAATACTCAACCATCAAAGTCCATTTACTGAGCAACTTCTGTTTGCCTGTGCTTTGGGCTGAACACTAAAAAGTCACAACGCCTTTCCTCATGTAGATTTCAATACACTTGGAAAAATCACAACACGTATATGAGCAACAATTCCCAAATAAGACAGTGGAGAGAAAATCGTCAAGGTCCATCTTCCTGACGCTCTGCAGTATGTAGTGCTAGTGAAATTTCGGCTGCGGTCGCTCTTTGGTATTGAGAATCCATTGTTGGAGTGGCAGCCAGATAGCACGATTCAGTAATGAGGCAGTTGCGGTGGTGGCTTCTACAGCCTCCTGATCCTGGCTTTATGATCTCTGAATGGCATTTTGGGCAGTATGCCAGGGATCTTTTGATCCTAGCAGTTCAGTTTTGGCCTCCTGATCTTCACTCTTCTGTCTATGGCAAAGGAAGCGTCATTCTTGATAGACCAGTTCTGCAACATTCTGGGAGTCATGCCAGAGGTTTGCCTAGAGCCCACCCTACCCTTTCTTCCAAAAAGTTTCTAAATATTTAATCTAATATACTATATTTAATCCCTTCCTGTTTAAAATACCTAGAGTAGGCCAGGCTTGGTGGCTCATGCCTGTAATCCCAACACTTTGAGAGGCCGAGGCAGAATGATCACCTGAGGTTGGGAGTTTGAGACCAGCCTGACCAACAAGGAGAAACCTGGTCTCTACTAAAAGAAAAACACAAAATTAGCCAGGCGTGGTGATGCCTGCCTGTAATCCCAGCTATTGGGGAGGCTGAGGCAGGAGAATCGCTTGAACCCGGAAGGCAGAGGTTGTGGTGAGCCAAGATCGCATCATTGTACTCCAGCCTGGGCGACAGAGTGAAACTGTCTCAAAAATCAAACAAAACAACAACAACAACAAAAACCAACCTAGAGTGTTTCTGTTTCCTGCATTGAACCTGCCCTAATATAGTAAATTTTTAATTACTTGAAATATTTAATAAGAGCTAATGAACTACTTATATAATAATATGCTAATTTTTTTTGAGACGGAGTTTTGCTCTTGTTGCCCAGGCTGGAGTGCAATGGTGCAATCTCAGCTCACTACAACCTCCACCTCCCAGGTTCAAGCAATTCTCATGTCTTAGCCTCCTAAGTAGATGGGATTACAGGCTCCCACCACCACCCCAGGCTAATTTATGCATTTTTAGTAGAGATGGGGTTTCACCATGTTGGTTGGGCTGGTCTTGAATTCTTGCTCTCAGATGATCCACCTGCCTCTGCCTTCCAGAGTGCTGGAATTACAGGCATGAACCACTGAGCCTAGCCAGGATTTAATCTTTTAAATAAAATTATTTTTAAAAATATAAGTATTAATTGAATATTAATCACAGAACAAGTAAAAATAATGAATCTCATTTTTTGTACAATATAGGATTAGATTAATAATTAACAAGATTTTTAAGTTGAGTTTAAAGACTTAAGAAAAACTACTGGGTTTAGTGGCTTACACTTGTAATCTCAGTGAATCAGGAGCCTGAGGCAAGAGGATCATATGAAGTCAGGAGTTCGAGACCAGCCTGTGCAACACAGTAAGACCCTCACTACAAAAAAAAAAAAAACACAAAAATTAGCCAGGGGTGGTGCATAGTGATGCACAGCTATAGTCCCAGGTACTCAGGAGACTGAGACAGAAGGATCATTTGATTCCAGGAGTTTTCAGGCTGCAGCGAGCTATGATCACACCACTGCAGTCCAGCCTGGACAACAGAGAGACTCTATCTCTAAAAAAAAAATTAAGGTTTTTTAAAAAAGAAAAACTAGGCAGGACATGGTGGCTCACACCTGTAATCCCAGCACTTTGGGAGGCCAAGGCAGGTGGATCACCTGAGGTAAAAAATTCGAGACCAGCCTGGCCAACATGGGAAAACCCTGACTCTACTAAAAATACAAAAATTAGCTGGTCATGGTGGTGGGCGCCTGTAATCCCAGCTACTTGGGAGGCTGAGGCAAGAAGAATAACCACTTGAACCCAGAGGTGAAAGATGCAGTGAGGTGAGTTCTCACCACTGCACTCCAGCCTGGGCAACAAAGCAAGACTCCATCTCAAAATAAAATAAAAGAGAAAAAGAAAACAATAACTAGATTTTAAAACTGATCAGTTTTACTTTATTGAATATCATTTTTTAAAAAAAATAAGTAGCTCTAAATAGTTCCCCCCACAACAGAAGTCTTCTCCCTCCTAGACTTTAATTTTTTTTTTCTTTTGAGACAGTTTCCCTCTGTCACCCAGGCTGAAGTACAGTGGTGAGATCTCATCTCACCACAACCTCTGCCTCTCAGGTTCAAGTAATTCTCCTGCTTCAGCCTCCTGAGTAGCTGGGATTACAGGCATGTGTCACCACACTCGGCTAAGTTTTGTATTTTTAGTAGAGACAGGGTTTACACCATGTTGGCCAGGGTAGTCCAGAACTCCTGACCTCAACTGATCCACCCACCTCAGCCTCACATGAGCCACTGTGCCTGGCCTCCTCATCTCCTTTCTCTTTCTTTTCTTTTCTCTTTCTTTCCTTCTTTCTTTCTTTCTTTCTCTTTCTTTCTTTTTTTTCTTTCTCTTTCTTTTCTTTCTTTTTCTCTTTCCTTCTCTTTCTCTTTCTTTCTCTTTCTTCTCTTTCTCTTTCCTTTTCTTCCTTTCTTTCTTTCCCTCCCTCCCTCCTCCCTTCCTTCCTTCCTTCCCTTTCTTTCTCTTTCACTCCCTCCCTCCCTTTCTCTCCTTCTCTCCTTCTCTCTTTCTCTCTTTTTCTTATTTTGAGACCAAGTCTTGTTCTGTCACCCAAGCTGGAGTGCAGTGACACCATCTCAACTCACCGCAACCTCTGCCTTTCCAGGTTCAAGTGATTCTCCCACCTCAGCCTCCTGAGTATCTGGGATTACAGGCGTGCAACACCATGCCTGGCTAATTTTTATATTTTTAATAGAGTCAATGTTTTGCCATGTTGGCTAGGTTGGTCTCAAACTCCTGGGTTCAAGTGATTCAAGCAATCTGTCCACCTCGGCCTCCCAAATTATTGGGATTCCAGGCATGAGCCACTGTGCCCAGCCTCCTCTTAGACTTTAAAAAGTACAGCTGAGCCAGGCAAAGTGGCTCATGCCTGGAATCCCAGCACTATGGGAGGCGGAGGTTGGCAGATCTTGAATTGCTTGAGCCCAGGAGCTCCAGACCAGACTGGCTAACATAGCAAAACCCCATATTTACAAAAATACAAAAACTAGCCCAGTGTGGTTGAGTACTCCTGTAGCCCCAGCTACTCGGGAGGCCGAGGTGGGAGGATCACTTGAGTCCAGGAGTTTAAGGCTGCAGTGAGCAGAGATTGAACCACTGCTCTCCATCCAGCCTGGGTGACAGTGAGACCCCTTCTTCAAGGAAAAAAAATAAAAATAAAATTTAAAAAAAAGGCCAGGAGTGGTGGCTCACTTCTGTTGTCCCAGCCTTTGGGAGGCTGAGACTGGTGGGTCACCTGAGGTCAGGAGTTCAAGACCAGCCTACCCAACATGGTGAAATCCCATCTCTACTAAAACTACCAAAATCAGCTGAGCATGGTGGCGGGCGCCTGTAGCCCCAGCTACTTGGGAGGCTGAGGCAGAAGAATCGCTTGAACCCGGGAGGCAGAAGTTGCAGTGAGCTGAGATCCAACCACTGCACTCCAGCCTGGGCGATAAGAGTGAAACTCTGTCTCAAACAAACAAACAACAACAAAAATCCCACATACATAAGCCCCAAGAAACAGAGAAAAAACCTGACGTTAATCAGGAGGTTTTACCATTCTGTGAGCTTTTCCAGTAGGGAGATATTCTTTGGAAACTTAGGCCAAAGAACTACATCATATTTCCTCCAGTGGTAGCATTAGAGGTCAAGTCCTCTGTAGCCAGGGACACATCTGTTTCTGTATGTAACATACGGAAAGAATTTCTCAACTTTTTTTTCAACACAGGCCATATTTCCACCCCTAAAACACAAAACAAAAACCTCAATTTAGGCAAGAACTTCAAACTTCTTTCCCACTAAGCTATTTATCCATATATTTTTTTAATTTTTTTTGAGACAGAGTCTTGCTCTGTCACCCAGCCTGGAGTGCAGTGGCACAATCCCCGCTAACTGCAACCTCTGCCTCCTGGGTTCAAGCGATTCTCCCACCTTAGCCTCCTGAGTAGCTGGGATTATAGGTACACACCACAACACCTGCCTAATTTTTTGTATTTTTGGTGGAGACGGGGTTTCAACATGTTGGTCAGGCTGGTCTCGAACTCCTGATCTCAAGTGATCTGCTTGCCTCGGCCTCCCAAAGTGCTGGGATTACAGGCATGAGCCACTGTGCCCAGCCTCACAATATCTCATTAGTCATAAGACAGACTGACTTGAATTTCACATCTTATTCCTTCCTCTGAAGAACAGTAAAGTTGATCAGTCTAACCACAAATGTTGAAAAGCAAGGGAATAAGTTTTTGCAGCCTGAATAAGAACCACTGTTTATTATGGTGCAGGGCACAGAGTATTGCAGAGCATAGAGTGCTACTCTATGTGCAGGGCACTCTACGACTAGTTGATTTCCATGTTATTTAACTTAATCTTCACAACAGCTTTATAAGTGCTGTTAATGTCCCCATTTATTAGATGAAGAAACAGAGGCTTAAGTAGGTTAAGAGAGTTGTGCAAGATCACACAAGTACGAAGTGGTATTGGGGATTTAAACCCAAATCCATCTTGTTCAAAGCCCATCTTTCCACTGCAGCATCATGCCTTTTAGTGATAAGATACACGGGCTGTGACTCTGCCAACTTGTGGCTGCCAATATGTAACATAAGCAAGAAGCAGATGTTGGTTATTTTCTTAAGCCACTGAAATGTTTGAAGTTATTACTGCAGCCTTACCCAGCAGAAGCTGGCTGATATAGGTATCTTTATTTTCTGTTTACAGTAGTGTAAACCTTGGAAACTGTTTTAATATTAATAACTTAGTACAGTGCAAACCATGCTTCGTGAGACCCTCTATTCATTTATACCATCCCCAAACAAGTTTTCTTTTTTTTTTAAACAGGGTCTCGCTCTGTAGCCCAGGCTGGAGGGCAGTGGCACAATCTTGGCTCACCGCAACCTCCACCTCCCAGGTCCAAGCAATCCTCCCACATCAGCCTCCCAAGTAGCTGGGACCACAGGCACGTGCCGCCATGCTTGGCTAATTTTTGTATTTTTTGTAGAGATGGGGTTTCACCATGTCACCCAGTCTCCCAGTCAAGCACTTTATTTATACAAAGTCTCAACAATGATTGATGTTCTCTGGGGAAGACTGAATCTGTTGGGGCATGGCTTTAGCATTCAAATAGTTGAATACAGATTCCTGTATAAATTTATAGAGAAGTGTATTTTCTCAACTGCAACTAGATAATTTTAAGGCTATATTGTCAGATTGGAAATGTAAATAGAGCCCCAGATTTTCATATGTGTATTTGCGAAGTAATTAAGAATTTATAAGAAACTTACTAGAGAAGCCAGGAGCGGCGGCTAACGCCTGTAATCCCAGCACTTTGAGAGGTCAAGGCGGGCGGATCACGTGAGGTCGGGAGTTTGAGACCAGCCTGAACAACATGGAGAAACCCTGTCTCTACTAAAAATACAAAATTAGCCAGATGTGGTGGCGCATGCCTGTAATCCCAGCTACTAAGGAGGCTGAGGCAGGAGAATAGCTTGTACCCGGGAGGAGGAGGTTGCGGTGAGCAGAGATGGTGCCATTGCACTCCAGCCTGGGCAACAAGAGCGAAGCTCTGTCTTAAAAAAAAAAAAAAGAAAAAGAAAGAAAGAAAGAAACTCACTAGAATTATGACCTAACATTATTAACAGGCAAATGCCTGTAATTTTTTTCTAGCCTGGATTTAGTTGAGGCTAAGAAAACGTATAGTAAGGTGATAAGCCCTTACTGTATCTACAGAGGTGGAAGACATGAATAATCCTTTAGGGCAGACTGTTTCTTTTGTGTTAGGAAGTTTCCCTAAAGGGGCTCTTTAGTTGCACAAATTAAAAGCAACACTCATTTGTCTTGGGAAAAGATAAAGAAAGCTTTTTTTCTGAATGCAAATTTTTTTTTTTTCCAGACACAGTCTCACTCTGTTGCTAGGCTGGAGTGCAGGTGCAATTACAGCTTCCTGCTGCCTGGAACTTCTGGGCTCCAGTGATCCTCCAGTGTGAGCCTCCTGAGTAGCTAAAACTACTAGCATGTGCCTCCCTTGTTGTTTGTGTGTGTGTATATGTGTGTGTGTGTACAGGATCTTGCTATGTTTCCCAGGCTGATCTCCAAAAAACTGGAGACTCAGAGCCAGGGGAAAGATTTTTTTTCTCCCTTGGTGTCTGAATTTGATAGAGTAGAAATTAACTTGGAGTAAATTGTAGCTGGTGAGCAGAGTGGCTCCTGGCCACATGGAGACACATGGGAGGCAAAGAAGGACCCCCTGGATGTGGGTCTGGACTGTAAACTGTAACCACATCTAGGAGCCTCCTGGGGCCAGGGTGGTGGCACCAGGACCAGCCTGAGAGTGAGTGATCCCAGAACTGTAGAAAAACAATAGGAACATTTTGGAAATTTCACCTGCAAATTCCACAGTGAGTGGACACTAATATGTACTTAGAACAAAACCTGTTATGGACTCATTGTGTGCCACATTACTTCAATGCAAGAATGGTTACAGAAACCTGCCATCAGTGAACAATTTTGATCAACTAGACTAAAAAAAAAAAAAAGAAAAAAAGAAATCCAGTGGCAGTAAAGCCACACCTCCTTTTCTAGGCAGGGCAGATGGGCAGGAGAATTTCTTTCCAGCAGCTATCAGTAACTTATCACTGTACTATAGTAGCGGCTGATGAAACACATGTAAGCAACTTATCACTTGGAAAGGTTCATTATTTATGTTTGCA
Source organism: Callithrix jacchus (assembly GCF_049354715.1). Classification (NCBI taxonomy): domain Eukaryota; kingdom Metazoa; phylum Chordata; class Mammalia; order Primates; family Cebidae; genus Callithrix; species Callithrix jacchus. The sequence goes on from NC_133506.1 coordinate 108,319,638, forward strand.
ACTATTAATATATTACCCATGACAGAAACATCTGCAAGAGGAAAAGGACATGCATGGCAAAGCTGAATATTTGAATGAGGTTAAGCACAAATGACAAAAGCAGGTTATTATTTTCCTTGTGGTAAGGGGTTGACAAATTGTTTCTGTAAAGGGTCAGATAGTAAATGTTTTAGGCTTGAGAGCCATGAGCTCTTTGTTGCAACAACTCTGCCTTTGTTGCATGAAACCAGCCATAGACAGTATGTAAACAAGTGGGCATGGCTGTGTAAAACTTATATATGGACACTGAAATTTGATTCTCATAGAATTTTCACATGCACAAAATATTATTCTTTTGTGTGTTTTTTTAAAACCATTGAAAAATGTAAAAGACATTCGTAACTCATGGACATTCCAAAGAACAGGCCATGGGTCAGAGGTCATAGTTTGCTGGCCCAGTGCTCTGGGTCTGGTAAGCTCCGAAGTGGTTCTGCAAGTAAATATACAAAAGTAATCCTCAGAGACGTTGGCTCACCTAACCTGGAATACCTTTTAAACAGCAAAGAGGAAAAACGGTAATCCTCAGAGACGTTGGCTCCCCTAACCTGGAATACCTTTTACAACAGCAAAGAGGAAAAACGGTAATCCTCAGAGACGTTGGCTCCCCTAACCTGGAATACCTTTTAAACAGCAAAGAGGAAAAACGGTAATCCTCAGAGACGTTGGCTCACCTAACCTGGAATACCTTTTAAACAGCAAAGAGGAAAAACGGTAATCCTCAGAGACGTTGGCTCACCTAACCTGGAATACCTTTTACAACAGTAAAGAGGAAAAACGGTAATCCTCAGAGACGTTGGCTCACCTAACCTGGAATACCTTTTACAACAGTAAAGAGGAAAAACGGTAATCCTCAGAGACGTTGGCTCACCTAACCTGGAATACCTTTTACAACAGCAAAGAGGAAAACTGTCACATACTCAAAACTTCAAACCAAAAACTTTATTAAAATTAATTTTCAAACATGCTTGATGGCAGCAGTAACATAGGATACCACTATTACTATTAATAAAGATAGCTAACATTAAATAGAATTCACAGTATAAGAATCATAAAAACGACCAGGTGCGGTGGCTCAGCCCTGTAATCTCAGCACTTTGGGAGGCCAAGACTGGTGTATCACCTGAGGTCAGGAGTTCAAGACCAGCCTGGGTAACATGGTGAAACCCCGTCTCTACTAAAAATACAAAAATTAGCTGGGCATGGTGGTGCATGCCTGTAGTCTCAGCTACTCGGGAAGCTGAGGCAGGAGAATTCCTTGAACCCAGGAAGGTGGAGGTTGCAGTGAGCTGAGATCACGCCATTGCACTCCAGCCTGGGTAACGAGTGAAACTCTGTCTCAAAAAAAAAAAAAAAAAAAATTAGCTGGGCTGGCCGGGCGTGGTGGCTCACCCCTGTAATCCAAGCACTTTGGAGGCCAAGGTGGGCGGATCATCTGAGGTCGGGAGTTCAAGACCAGCCTAACCAACATGGTGAAACCCGTCTTTAAATAAATAAATAAATAAATAAATAATTAGCTGGGCAAGGTGGCTCGTGCCTGTAATCCCAGCTATGCAGAGGCTGAGGCAGGAGAACTGCTTGAGCCCGGGAGGCAGAGGTTGCAGTGAGCAGAGATTGCACCACTGCACTCCAGCCTGGGCAACAGAGCGAGATACAGTCTCAAAAAAAAAAGAAGAATCACAAAAACAACGGTAGCATTTTTAGCAATTAAAGCTATCTTTGGCCGGGTGCAGTGGCTCGCAGCTGTAATCCCAGTTCTGTAGGAGGCTGATTGCCTGAGACCAGTCTGGCCAACATGGTGAAAACCCATCTCTACTAAAAATACAAAAAGAACTTAGCTGGGTATGGTGATGTGTACCTGTAATCCTAGCTACTCGGGAGGCTGAGGCTGGGGAACTGCTCGAACCAGGGAGGTGGAGGTTAGAGTGAGTCGAGATCGCACCACTGCATTCCACCCTGGCTGACAGAGCAAGACTCCACCCCAAAAAAACAAACAAAAAAAAGCATATCTGCAGTATGTTTTTATAGGACCTTAAAGAGCCACCTACTCTAATTAGGAAATGTGCAATTTGAATTGGACTTTGATTTTAAAAAGAAAGAACTAAGCAGAAAGAGGGGAGGGCAAGTTATAATAGTAACAGGAAAAGAAAAACATAGTGAAAATACATATTTTCATAATATTTTTTTTCTTTTCTTTCTTTTTTTTTTTTTTAGACAGAGTCTTGCTCTGTCACCAAGGCTAGAGTGCAATGGTGCGATCTTGGCTCACTGAAACCTCCACCTCTTGGTTTCAAGTGATTCTCCTGCCTCAGCCTCCCGAGTAGCTGGTATTACTAATTATTAAAAAATTACTAACTATAAAACATACAAAAATTAGCCGGAATACCTTTTAAACAGTAAAGAGGAAAAACGGTAATCCTCAGAGACGTTGGCTCACCTAACCTGGAATACCTTTTACAACAGCAAAGAGGAAATTTGCTGGCATGCACCTGGAATCCCAGTTACTCAGGAGGCTGAGGCAGGAGAATCGCTTGACCACGGGAGGCAGAGGTTGTAGTGAGCCGAGATTGTGCCATTGCACTCCAGCCTGGGCAATAGAAAAAGACTCCATCTCAAAAAAAAAGAAAAGAAAAACAATTCTTGTACCCATTGTGTCTATTCACTGACAGCAACATGATTAAGTTTCCATAGAAACAATATTCTGCTCACCTAACTTCCCACCTTTTTCAAAGAGCAGTCAGTAGTCAATAATACCCATTTTTAACAGATAATGTACTAGTAATAAAGGACATTACAGCAGAAATCTCCTCAACATAGTTTACTAGGGAAGATGAGACAAAAATGAAAATTTAAAATACACGATTTCTTTCCTTTTCAGAGAATATTTACCCCTGAATCAAGTGGCGTAAGGGAACAGAGAATCTTCCCAGTGAATTGTTTCTGGAAGTAAACTCCTGTACACAGTGGAATCGACTGGTACTCCCAACTTTCTAAGTGTCTCTTTACCTGGTAGTAAAAATAACAGTTATCTGCACAGAAAACAGTAGGGATTGGCACAACAAATGTTGGAAACAGAGTTTCCAGATTAGGAAAGCCATATTTCAGTGCAAATTTCTCTCGGACTTCCCCTACTCCCAATAATACATTTGGAGGAATGACACTGGAGAGAGATTTTGCTGATGGTGGAGATACAGAGGTTTATTTCCCCAGTCATTAAAAAAACAAAACAATGTTATTGAGTCATAATTTACATACCATACAATTCGTCTGCTTTAAGTAAACAATGCATGATTTTAAATATATGCACATTTATGTAACTATCACCACAGGTGGAGTTTTGAGTAGAAAGCAAATAATTGAAAAATTGTGTCTCATGATTTCAGCTCTTACAGCAATTGACTCTGAATTTCTTTCTTCTCCCCCAACCCACAAGTAATCATTTTCAGTGCAAAGTATGGTGCTGACACTAATATGAGGGAACTTCAAGAAGTTTATGGAAAAAATGGAACTAAAATATAAAAATAAAAACTTTTTCTCCATAAAATCTCCATCAAGCTCAAGACACTTTTTAAGTAATGATACCAGCCATTTAGTCCATCCCTAAAGAACTTCAGGTCCTGGGAATTTAACCATGTCAATGTATTCTTTTTCACTTTTTTTTTTGAGATGGAGTCTCACTCTGTTGCCCAGGCTGGAGTGCAGTGGAGCAATCACGGCTGACTGCAACCTCTACCTCCTGGGTTCAAGCAGTTCTCACCTCAGCCGCCCAAGTGGCTGATTCCAGGCTATTTTTTTTTTTTTTTTTTTGTATTTTTAGTAGAGACGGGTTCACCATGTTGGCCAGGCTGGTCTTGAACTTCTGACCTCAGGTGATCTGCCTGCCTTGGCCTCCCAAAGTGCTGAGATACAGGTGTGAGCCACCAGGCCCAGCCCTTTTTCACATTATTAAAAAAAAAAAAAAAAAAAAAAAAAAAAAGAAATGCCATTTACACATTTTTAAAGATTAGGAAACAAAAAGGTGTCAGAAGGAGTCAAATAAAGACTGCTAGATGGGCCAGGCACACGGCTCATGCCTGTAATCCCAGCACTTTGGGAAGCCAAGACAGGAGGAGTTCAAGACCATCCTGGTCAACATGGTAAAACCCGTCTCTACTAAAAATTCCAAAAATGAGCCGGGTGTAGTGGTGGATGCCTATAATCTCAGCTACTCAGGAGGCTGAGACAGGAGAATTGCTTGAACCCAGAAGGCATAGGTTGCAGTGAGCCAAGATCCAGCCATTGCACTCCAGCCTGGGCAACAAGAGCAAAATTCCATCTCTAAATAAATAAATAAATAAAAAAAATAAGACTGCAAGGTGGATACTTAATCATTTCCCATCAAAACTCTTGCAAAATTGCCCTTGCTTGATGAGAGGAATGAGCAGTATTGTCATTGTGGGGAACTCTCTGGTGAAGCTTTCCTGGGCATTTTTTTTTTTTTTTTTTTTTGCTAAAGCTTTGGCTAACTTTCTTATAATATCTGTTTGTTCTCATAATAAGCACATATTATTCATTCCAGAAAGTCAACAAGAAAATGTCTTGAGCAGCCAACAAAAATTGATGTCATGACCTTTGCTTTGGGACTGGTCCATTTTTGCTTTGACTGGACTACTTCCACCTCCTGGTATCCATTGTTCTGGTTGTGCTTTGCCTTCAGGATTGGACTGGTAAAGCCATGTTTTATCTCCTGATATAATTCTTCAAAGAAGTGCTTCGGGATCTTGATTGCACTTGTTTAAAATCTCCATAGAAAGCACTGCTCTTGTGTGCAGCTGATCCATTGTACAGTTTTAGCAACCTTTGAGTGGAAAATTTGCTCAGCTTAAATTTTTCAGTTAGAATTGTGTAAGCCAACCCAACTGAGATGTCTATGGTGTTAGTTTATTTTGGTTTCTGCTATTAATTGTTGGTTGTCTTCTATGAGAGCATGTGAGAAACAAACTTACCTGTCCAAACCCAAAGAATGAACTCAGAGAGCCAGAGGACAGAAAAAGTGAGACTTTTAAGGATGGTCTTGCAAGACTGGGTGTCTTCTTTTTTTTTAGATGAAATTTTGCTCTTGTCACCCAGGCTGGAGTGCAGTGGCATATCAGCTCACTACAACCTCCATCTCCCAGGTTCAAGCGATTCTTCTGCCTTAGCCTCCCAAGTAGCTAGGATTATAGGTGTCAACCACCAAGCCCTGATAATTTTTTTTTTTTTTTAGACATAATCTCTGTCACAGGCTGGAGTGCAGTGGCATGATCTCAGCTCACTACAACCCCTGCCTCCTGGGCTCAAGTGATTCTCCTGCCTTAGCCTTCCGAGTAGCTGGGATTACAGGTGTGCGCCACCACACCCAGCTGATTTTTTTTATTTTTAGTAGAGACAGGGTTTCACCATGTTGGTCAGGCCAGTCTCAAACTCCTGACCTTGTGATCCACCCACCTAGGCCTCCCAAAATGCTGGGAATACAGGTGTGAGCCACCGCACCCAGTCAATTTTTATATTTTTAGTAGAAACGGAGTTTTGCCATGTTGGCCAGGCTGGTCTCGAACTCCTGACATAAAGTGATCCACCTGCCTAGGCCCTCCAAAGTGCTAGGATAATAGGCATGAGCCACAGCGCCTGGCCCAGCACAGTTTTAACAAACAACTTATCCTCTACTTGCGCAGGTCCCACCCCGGGTTTCTCAAAGGCTGAGTACTATGGGGTCACAATCTTCCCCAGATGTCACCTATTGATTATTAGGCAGAGGGTTTAGATTTTTTTTTTTAAGGTTGTCTTGCTGCATTTTATTGCAGCCCACAATGCATTGCAATCCTAGTTAGCTCAGGTGCTTTTCAAGTATTTAACTTATGACCTAAGTAGCTGGGCAGGCTGATAAGAGTAGACAAAGTGAGCTATTTTGCAGACTTCATTTTAGACAAAACTTTTTTAGTTTGGGTGAAGGCAACTAAGAGGGGAAAGAAATATGGGAGAAAGAGGGAGACTGACAAGCAGTCAGTGGCTATCCAAACAGGGGCCTAGTATGTTCCGTTTCTTCTGTAGTTTGCTGACCTAAGCCGAGGCATTTTGTCTTGGAAATGGACCACTGTATACATTATGGTCTTCAAGCATGACAAGATTAATTTTTTCCTTGCAAACTGATGTGGGTCGTCTGACACTGCTGGCTTCCTCTTCAACACTGTCTCATCCTTTCTTAAAATGAACTCTCCAATTATAAAATACTGATTTCTTTGAGGCATTGTGCCCATAAACTTTTTGTAAAGAATTAATGATTTCACCATTATTTCACCCAAAGTTCACCATAAGTTTGATGTTTGTCCTTGCTTCAATTTTAGCAGAGTACATGTTGCTTTGATAGGGGCTCTTTTCAAACATACGTCTTATCCTTCTTAGTACCTCAAACTAGTTCCTGTTCATACATGTTATAACAAGTTAGTATGGGTTTATTTTGGTGTAAAACAATTTTGAAATCCATGTATGATTTATTCATAATACGCATTTTCCATGAACTTTTGACAAGTCTCCTCCTGAGATTATTAGATTGAATCAAAAGTATTTAAAAAGTTTCTCTTGGAGTAACTAACTTTTCCACCACACAATAGGGTTAAAAATTAGGTTGCTTCCAACAGTGAAGCTGGTAAAGTCCATACTTACTAAATCAGCTGGTTGGTGAGAGCAATCCATAAAATTGCTAGTGAATGTATAACTAAGGAATTTAGAAAACCCTCAAACTCCTATTAAGATGAGGATGTAATCTTAGGAGGCAAAACTATAACTGGGTGTAATATGCTCATCACAAAAGGAATCAACCATCTAGTATATTGTTTAAAGAAATGTGTGAAGATTAGCCTGTAGAAAGAGCATTGCCAGTCTTTACCCAGCACTGTCCAAGGAACAGAGACACAGAATCCAGAGGCTATGAATTTTCCTGTCTTTGAGAGAAATACTTTGTGGTGGGGCAGGGATCATTTATCAAGTATCACCATGATCTGAATGAAATATCCCTCAAAATGATTCACCTTGTTTTGTTCTTATTTCCAAATAAGTTTTTATTTGCTTTTTTGATGTTTACTCTTGTGAGCTGAAATGTGTTAACTGTGGACAACTGGTAACAGCCTTAATTGTAATCATCACCAAGCTAACACCATCCAGGGAGACCTGATAAAACAGCTGTCAAGACTTTTCCTGCCATATACTGACCTCATCATCAACTCCTGAACAGTTGGTTACATTCAAATAGAAAAAAAAGATTCCAATAGAGAAATAAAAATGTCCCATTCACTCTCAATTAAGTTCTATTTTGTATTCTGCTGAACTGAACAAAATCGGAAATGACTATGTTAAATTAGACGGACAAGAAATTAAAGCAAATTCAGGCTGGGCATGGTGGCTCATGCCTGTAATCCTAGCACTTTGGGAAGCCAAAGTGGGCAGATCACTTGAGGTCATGAGTTAGAGACCAGCCTAGCCAAATGGTGAAATCCCATCTCTTCTAAAGATACAAAAATTACCCAGGTGTGGTGGCACACACCTGTAGTCCCAGCTACTGGGGATGCTAAGGCATGAATTGCTTGAACCTGGGAGAAAGAGGTTGCAGTGAGCTGAGATCCTGCCACTGTACTCCAGCCTGGGTGACTGAGCAAGACTCCATCGCCAAAAAAAAGCAAATTCAATTATATTTGTCAGAAATGAAAATACCTTGAAATTAAAAGTACCTATGTGTATTGTCTCATTCCTTTTTTTTTGAGATGAAGTCTCACCCTGTCACCCAGGCTAGAGTGCAGTGGCTCGATCTCTGCTCACGGCAACCTCTGCCTCCCAGGTTCAAGCGATTCTCCTGCCTCAGCCTCCTGAGTAGCTGGGATTACAGGGGTCCGCCTGGCTAATTTTTTGTAACTTTAGTAGAGACGGGGTTTCATCATGTTGGCCAGGCTGGTCTCAAACTCCTGACCTTGTGATCTGCCCACCTCGGCCTCCCAAAGTGCTGGGATTACAGGCAGGAGCCACCACACTCGGCCCTTCATCTCTTCTTAAAATGAATTACCCAATTATTGGCTTATCATTAATTAACAGAAGATTTGCCTGTATAAATTTAAATTGATGGAGAAAAGAACAGAAAGAAAATGTGTCCAGCAAATAACTTTGAATAAAAGAATCAAAAGGCTGCAAGTTTTTTAGAACTCTCCTCTTTTCTGCCATTCACTTAATGGAACAATGCTAGAAACATTAAATTTGTTGAAATAGTATCTCTTTTGGTCCTCATCAAAAAAAAAAAAAAAAAAAAAATTCAGGCTCTGGCCAGGCACAGTGGCTCACACCTGTAGTTCCCTCCCTTTTGGGAGGCTAAGACAGGAGGATCACATGACTTCAGGAGTTCGAGAGCAGCCTAGGTAACATGGCAAGACGCCATCACCATAAAAAATACAAAAATCAGTCTGAAGCGGTGGTACAGGTACGTACTCTACTAAAGTTACAGGTACGTACCACCGCTTCAGACTGATTTTTGTATTTTCTGTAGTGATTTTGCATTTTTTGTAGCTGTAGTCCCAGCTACTTAGAAGATTGAGGTGGGAAGATGGCTTGGGTCCAGGAGGTTGAGGCTGAAGTGAGCTGTGATTGTACCACTGCATTCCAGCCTGAATGACAGAGCAAGTCCCTGTCTAAAAAAAAAAAAAAAATTGGCTGGGTTCAGGGGCTCATGCCTGTAATCCCACCACTTTGGGAGGCTGAGGCTGGTGGATCACTTGAGGCCAGGAGTTCGAGACCAGCCTGGCCAACATGGCAAAACCCTGTTTCTTCTAAAAATACAAAAATTAGCTGGACATGGTGGCACATGTCTGTAATTCTAACTACTTGGAAGGCTGAGGCACAAGAATGGCTTGAGCCAGGGAAGCAGAGGTTGCAGGGAGCTGAGATCACATCATTGCACTCCACCCTGGGTGACTCAAAAAAAAAATACATACATACATATATATATATATATATATATATATATATATATACACACACACACACACACACACACATATAGTTCTTTTCCCTTTTGGGATCTATGGACTCCTTTAAGAATTTGATTAAAATTTCAAATCCTCTTCCTAGAAAAAAGTACACACATGCATATATTTTTGTAGATGTACACATGCATAAAACTTTGGAAAATATTACAGAAAGTTCGACTACCGAACGTCATCTGTGCATATATTGAGGGTCCACAGACACAAGACCAAGCATTCCTGCTTATTTCAATTTGATTTTTTTTCTTTTTCTTTTTTTTGAGACGGAGTTTCACTCTGTCGCCCATGCTGGAGTACAGTGGCTCGATCCCGGCTCACGGCAACCTCTGCTCTCCGGGTTCAAGCGATTCTCCTGCCTCAGCCTCCTGAGTAGCTGGGACTACAGGCGCACGCCACCATGCCCAGCTAATTTTTATATTTTTAGTAGAGACAGGCTTTCACCATATTGGCCAGGTTGGCCTCAAAACTCCTGACCTTGTGATCTGTCGGCCTGCCTCAGCCTCCCAAACTGCTGGGATTACAAGCGCCCGCCACCACACCTGGCTTTTTATTTTTATTTATTTATTTATTTATTTTTTGAGACGGAGTTTCTCTATTGTTACCCAGGCTGGAGTGCAATGGCGCGATCTCGGCTCACTGCAACCTCTGCCTCCTGGGTTCAGGCAATTCTCCTGCCTCAGCCTCCCGAGTAGGTAGGATTACAGGCACGTGCCACCATGCCCAGCTCATTTTTTGTATTTTTTAGTAGAGACGGGGTTTCACCATGTTGACTAGGATGGTCTCGATCTCTTGACCTCGTGATCCACCCGCCTCGGCCTCCCAAAGTGCTGGGATTACAGGCGTGAGCCACCGCGATTGGTTTTCACCATGTTGGCCAAGCTGGTCTTGAACTACTGACCTCAATGTGACCCGCCCATCAAAGTGCTGGCGTGAGCTACCACGCCCAGCCTGATTTTAATTTGAATTCATTACCTTAAAAATCCCTGGATTTAACATAAAAAATCTAGATTTTAGACGTCGGAAAAAAATGTAAAATATTATCTCCCAAGACTGCAGGCAAGTAGATCACAGTCCTGAGTAGCAACCGCGGTCTCTAGTGGTTACGGTTCTCACATCCATTTCGCTCCATTTTATTACCTGAGAGGACTGGTAGTTTCAAAACCTGGTATATCAGTAACTTTTAGGGAAAACTGCACACACGCACCCCTTCTTCCTTCTCTTTATTTGAAAGGAAACAACGGAAACAAATTTGCAAATCTTTTGCGCCAGTCCCACGGATAGGCGACTAACAAGAGATACAGAGGTGTGGGTCCCAGAGGCGGTACGGTGTTTTCACCCCTTCCGGATAGCTAGTACGACCTACCCACCGCGACTAAGCACAAGGAGTGCTGAACTAAGCTATGCAAAGTTCTGACCAGAAGGTGGAACGGTACTTAGTGAAGAGGATTTATTTAGGAATCGAAATCGGTTTTGCTAAATTAGACAAATCTCATTGTCTAAGGAGCCACGCCCTGTTCGCAGGAGGAGAGGGAAGACAAACCAACGCCCCAGCTCTCCAATGGCACCTCAGCTCTGAACTAGACGCACTCTACAAGGATGCCTGGGTTTCCGGAGCAACCGCCCGGTCCCTCCCCCTTTGGCCCCGCCCCCGAGACTCCTTCCCGCCAAAGGCCGTTATCGCCGCAGAGCATGGTGGGACAAGGCTCTAGGCTAGGTTTCACCAAGTCCTTTCAAGGCGCCGAGTTGCTTTCAGAGATCCTCATTCCTGGGGAAACTGACTGTCCTTCAAGACCCGACCTGGAAGACTAGCTCCTTTAGAGAGAGTTCTTTATTTAACTTTTACCAAACGGCCACTCTATTCGCAAACCACCCCAAGCCGGGAACGCGGGGGACTTTTTTTCCCCCTTCGTGCGGAGGGTGACGTCGCGCGTGCGTGCGCGCGCGTACGTTGAACGTAGTCTTCGCAGCGCGTGCGTGTTGGGATCGAATCGCTGTTTCCTTCCGCTTCTCTTCCTCTGTCTCCCCCCCCCCCCATATCCGTGCGCCGAACTGATAAAGGCGCCATTTTGGAGGGGCCGCGGGAGACGTGGTGCCGCTGCGGGCTTGCTCTGCCGTGCGCTAGGCTTGGTGGGAAGGCCCGTTCTCGAGTCCACGTTTTTCGTCGCCGCCATGTCGGGAGGTGGTGTGATTCGTGGCCCCGCAGGGAACAACGATTGCCGCATTTACGTGGGTAACTTACCTCCAGACATCCGAACCAAGGACATTGAGGACGTGTTCTACAAATACGGCGCTATCCGCGACATCGATCTCAAGAATCGCCGCGGGGGACCGCCCTTCGCCTTCGTTGAGTTCGAGGACCCGCGGTGAGGCGGCATGGGGCTTGCAGCCTTGAGGAAATAGGTCCGAGTGGTCGGGGAAGACTCCAAGGCCTTAATATAGAGAACGGGAAGGCGGGGGCTCTTAGAGAGGATGGGGCGAGACTGTATCGCCCATGCAGGAGTCGAGTGAGGAGCTGAGTTGGTGTGGCTTCTCTGGCGCCTCGCCTTGGACGTCCCCGGAGCCCATTCGCAGGCTGGAGCGGGAAACTGAGGCGCTGAGGGCTGGTGTAGTGGCTGGGAGCCTGGCGTGTTTCTGGGTGGGGGAGGGGTCATTCCCATTATGCGGCGCATGTGGGCTCTTCCACGTTGGGTGCGCATGTGCGGGGGGTTCGCTGGTTCCCGACTGAGCGATCTTCTCCTCCTGGTCTTTCTCATGCCTTTTACTGTCTACGATCCCGCAGGGACGCGGAAGACGCGGTGTATGGTCGCGACGGCTATGATTACGATGGATATCGTCTGCGGGTGGAGTTTCCTCGAAGCGGCCGTGGAACAGGCCGAGGAGGCGGCGGGGGTGGAGGTGGCGGAGCTCCCCGAGGTCGCTATGGCCCCCCATCCAGGCGGTCTGAAAACAGAGTGGTTGTCTCTGGTAAGTCTACCGGTTGTGTGGTTGATGTGAAGGGACGGAAACTACTTAAAAATTTTCTCTTGCGTGACCGGTTTAACAATTGCAAATTTTTCATGCTAGGTCTTAAATTGCTTTAGTTTTTGGGTGAATTTAATAAACGAGGATTGCTGCTGTGGTGATTTACCAAATTAGGTTGCGGTACTAGATACGAAGATCCGTTACAAATAATTTTGGACTCTGGATTCCAGAATCTTACCAGCTCTTTACCTGGTATCACTTAAGTACAACTATTAAGTATTTTAAAGTACTCTTTGTCCTAATGTACCTTATCAGCTTAACGTGAAATTTAAGATAATTGATACTAAGAAAAAAAATCGCTTTTTCAGGACTGCCTCCAAGTGGAAGTTGGCAGGATTTAAAGGATCACATGCGTGAAGCAGGTGATGTATGTTATGCTGATGTTTACCGAGATGGCACTGGTGTCGTGGAGTTTGTACGGAAAGAAGATATGACCTATGCAGTTCGAAAACTGGATAACACTAAGTTTAGATCCCATGAGGTAGGTTATATGCTTATTCTTTTTTTTGACCAGAATTGGATACAGTGGTCTTAACAGTGGAATTTGAAGGTAAGGATTCAGGCAAGGGTGTCCAAGTAAATTGCCAGATTTCTGGTTTTAGTTACATTGTATTCATTCAGCATGCCTGAAGCTAGGTGAAAGCTTAGATCTTTCAATGGAAAGTTCTGTCTATCCAATAGGGAGAAACTGCCTACATCCGGGTTAAAGTTGATGGGCCCAGAAGTCCAAGTTATGGAAGATCTCGATCTCGAAGCCGTAGTCGTAGCAGAAGCCGTAGCAGAAGCAACAGCAGGAGTCGCAGTTACTCCCCAAGGAGAAGCAGAGGATCACCACGCTATTCTCCCCGTCATAGCAGATCTCGCTCTCGTACATAAGATGATTGGTGACACTTTTTGTAGAACCCATGTTGTATACAGTTTTCCTTTATTCAGTACAATCTTTTCATTTTTTAATTCAAACTGTTTTGTTCAGAATGGGCTAAAGTGTTGAATTGCATTCTTGTAATATCCCTTTGCTCCTAACATCTACATTCCCCTCGTGTCTTCGATAAATTGTATTTTAAGTGATGTCATAGACAGGATTGTTTAAATTTAGTTAACTCCATACTCTTCAGACTGTGATATTGTGTAAATGTCTATTTTGCCCTGATTTGTGTGAACTGGGATGTTGGGGATGTTTATGGTTATCTTACCTGGGGAAGTTCTTATGTTTATCTTGCTTTTCATGTGTCTTTCTGTAGACATATCTGAAGAGATGGATTAAGAATGCTTTGGATTAAGGATTGTGGAGCACATTTCAATCATTTTAGGATTGTCAAAAGGAGGATTGAGGAGGATCAGATCAATAATGGAGGCAATGGTATGACTCCAAGTGCTATTGTCACAGATGAAATTGGCAGTATTGACCTTATACTAAAAGGCAGGGGGGTAAAAATGATTATATACATTTTCCTTAAAACACTTGAATGTTTTATTCAGTTACCTTTAGCTACAATTGCTTTACCTTTTAAACCTTGGCAATTGTGGCAAAATTATGTTGCCCATTTTGTAGCAACTTATTTTGCTCCCTTCCCCCCATTTTTGTTATAATAGGGACTAATGTGGGAAGAACTGGCTAATTTGTCGCAGTGCTTAGTTACAACTGTTAATGTGTGACCTGCTGTTGGTGTACATGTGGGTAGAGGGTGTCTTTAAATCCAACAAGATAGAGTATAATATCAATACTGCTAAATCTGCATGTCCTCTGTGTGACTGATAGAGCGTTGCTATTTCATTTTTTTAAGACAAAATGAAAGCAAAATAATAGAGTTCCAATGTATTGGTGTAGATAATCTAGTTGGGAATACTTAGGTCTCACCTTCCCCTTTAATATTCATAATTGATTCATATGTTTAAAACACTTTAATTTACAAATTAAATTGCAAATGGGAGCATTAGATTTAGTTTTAGATTAGGTGGGTAGCAATGCCAGTAAACTTAAATTACATAACTTCTTGCAACCACGAAACCTGTAATACACTGTACAGTAACAAGTGTTGGCATTATCAGTTGAACTGTAAATATAAGATGCTTCTTCCAGTTAGTCTCTATGATGATTAAGTTTCTAAAATTTATCTGAACACCATTCAGAAACTTGTTTTGGGGAATTTGATAGTTATTGATGTGCATCTGTTAAACTGATGACTGACATAACTCATCATTCCCCAGAAACCTTTTTTGATTACAGTATCTAACGTTTTGCCTCCTCTTTTTTGGTTTTGCTGGTTATAAAGGTTTGGATTGGAGAGGGCTCACTGGATCCCAATCCTTGGAGCTGGATCATTGGATTCAAATCATAATGTGGATAGGATAGGGAGGATGAATTACCAGGATTCATGGAGCGGGATCAGATTACCAGGAACATAGGAGTGGATTCCTGCCCCAACCAAACCGCATTCGTGTGGATTTTTTTATTCAACTTAATTGGCTATTCCAAAGATTTTTTTTTTTCCTATTTTTGACGATTGGAGCCCTTAAGATGCACGATGGAATTGTGTTTTGCATTTTTTGGTAAAAGGAGCAAAGCGAGGACCTGGAGATAAACGCTGGAGCAATCTCCTTGGAAGGATTCAGCACGAGTAGATGGTAAACATTTAAAGGGGAAAAGGGGGGGGTTTGTTTAAAATAGTAAATCAGTAAGTCACTTCTAAATTTAAAGAAAACAAAATTGGAGTTGAAGAATAAGTAGGTTTCCAATTGGCTATTGCCATTTTTCTTTGAAAAAATAAACATTTTTTAAAAAACTATGCATGGTTGTCCTTTTTCCTCTTCATGTAAGATTCTAACTGGGTCTGTCAGTTAATCTTTAAATTGTTAAGTAAGATTTTGACTCTTGTGTTTATATGTTAGCAAATTAAAAGTTCTTAAAAGGCAATCTAATGGTATTAGCTATCTTTTATTGTTAATTGTAAAAGTCTTCAGGGGAAGGCAAAAGGGGAATAAGGCGTTTGTATATGTAATGTAAATGATGGTGGGGGGTGGGTCTAGCATCTGAAAGATAAGCTTCTCAACTTTGTAAAGTGATTTAAAAACTACAGATGCTGCTTATTTTCTGGTAGTCATATAGGCAACAGGCTTTTGTGCAAAATTGGTTGATGGCTAGTAAATTAATTTTCACTTGGAAATAGTTTTGATATTCTCAAACTCACCTCAAAAAAAGGTAAGTATTAAATGTTAACATCAGCACAGATGTATTATTAGAACTGGTTTTTGTTTTTGAGACAGAGTCTAGCTCTATTGCCCAGACTGGAATGCAGTGGTGTGATCTGGGCTCACTGCAACCTCCACCTCCTGGGTTTGAGTGATTCTCCTGCCTCAGTCTCCCGAGTAGCTGGAATTAGTGTGTGCCACCTCGTCCAGCTAATTTTGTGTTTTTAGTGGAGATGGGTTTTCTCCATGTTACCCAGGCTAGACTTAAAACTCCTGGCCTCAAGTGATCTCCCTGCCTCTGTTAAGATTGCAGGTGTGAGCCACCGTGCTTGCTTGGCCTATAGAACTTTTAACACAAGTCACATTTCTTTTTTGAAAGGAAAAGTGCACAAGATTAACTTACTTGAATGAATCATTGGTAGCAAAAAGCTGGGCATTTAGAATTTTGCCTTATAAGCCCTTCTCAACCATAAGATTATTTTGTACCTAAAACTTTGGTGTTCTCTACCAAAGCAGTTGTTAAAACTTGTAGTCTGCTACTTCTTGTATTTGTCTACTCACAGCCCCTTGGGTTGGGGGAGGGGACCTAAAATCTCATTTCATAACTAGTCACAACCATCAAATCACTCTTATGCACCCAAAATAACTAGACTTTACAACATTTCCCTTGGGTGCTAATTATGGTTGAAAGCTAAATTTAAGGTGATTATTAAGGTGACAATTCAAAACTTAGGAAAACTAGAAATAATCTTGGTAGTAGAAGAAATGGACTTTAAGATATTTGTGTGAGGTCACCCCAGCCATTAAATTTTGATGAACCTTGTGGAATATCAGTAAGGGGATGCTAAGTTCAATGCAGAATTTCACTAAGTAAAGTACTTAGCGTAAATTTGTTAAGGATGTAGCTCTTTTTATGTAAGAATTCAATATAATGGCCAAAAGGCAGAAATATTTACTATTTAAAATTTGAATGATTTTACATAACATTCTTGAAGTTCTAAGTTCTGTTTAATGTTTAGAACAATTAAAAAATTTGTCAGATTATTAAAGGGAAAATGATTAATAATTTGGGAAGGTAAATGTGAGCTAGGCTTAAGCAAACTTTGGTTATTTATGTAACCAAAATATGTAAATGACCTTCACTCAAGTTTGAGTGTTTTAAGTTGAAAGATGTGCTCTACTAAAAGTTACAGTAATTCTAACCTTAAACTGAAATGAGAAAATATTCCTTGTTATATAGGCTGTATTTGAAGATTCTATAGAAAGGACAGTGTTTGTTTATGAAAGGTAAAGGGGCATAGATTTTGTAGTTAAGATGAGCAAACAGCTAAAAGCTGTGATGGGAAGTATGGACTGCTCCTGTTTCTAGTATTAGTGGACCTTTAGGTCTCTGTCTGTATTGGCAATTGTTAGAAGAAAGTTATACCCTTTTGAAACCTCAAAAGCTGTCTTGGACTTTCCTCCTCTTCTCCCTATTTATGTCCCCTTAGAATATTGTAGGGAGCCTATAATTATTTTCTAACCAAGGAAAAACTTAAGTCTCTTTAAGAAGCAATTACTTTTCATAACATCAGATTGAATAACCCACCTTGCTGTTCAGCCCACATCCTACTGGAAACAAAAGGTAAGAAACCCATTTTCTGGTTCCTGATTGTTTGGGATCTGAATTTTGTTTCTAAAACTAAGTTTAATATTTTTTAAAATGCTATTTGAAATGTGAATAGATTCTCCTCATTTTAAATGGTTTTCCTAAGTTTTATGCTTCAGTAAATAATTTTGAGTGCTCACATCTGCACATCATAGTGTTTGCTTTTAATATGATTTATTGTAGAATCTCAACTTTTCTTGGTGTTGTCTTTGAAACATTGTCTTGCTCATTAGGGCTGGTGTTTTCACATTTCTGTGGTCAAGGTGAATTTCTTATGTGTGCCTTTTTGCTTACTTTGTATATGAATTTTGTAATTTAAATTGCAAGTAAGTTATATATATATGTATTTACCACAAATAGTATTAAAAGATGAAAAATTGTTAGACTGAAGTTCTGTTGTAACATAACCACTCTGACTTATTTCCATCACAGTATGAAGAGTGCAAACGCAGAAAACAGATTACAGTCTCTTACCCATTTTCTGAAATCCAAACAAAACTGAAAAGATTTTCTGTTGTTGAGCTAATTAAATGTGAAACCTGACCAGAACTGATGCCTTCATTTTGCACTTAGTGTGACTAAACTGTTTCCTGTTGTACTTCATTATGCATTGCGCAGTTGCCACAGACTTTGCTGAGCGTGTTGTTTAATACGGGTATATATGTATCTTATAAAGTGGGTATAGCTCTGAATTCGAGATATGTCTGTCCCCAAAGAGTTTGTATAAGGGATTATAGGAACTGTACTAGCATACACAGGCCTAATGCTTTCATCTGTAATTGGAGTATCTTGACTGAAAAACCTGTTACTGTGAATCCTTTATTGATTGAATTTTAAGTACCCACATCTTTTTAGGCTGAAGCAGCCACAAGAAAAAAAGGTATGACCCACATTTCTTTATATTCTGTTGTAATAGTGGACTCAGCAGTTAATCGCATTGAAGCAAATACTTGGCCAGCCTAGAGTGTACAACATTCTTTTGAGGTAATGGTTTCTGTATTAATACAGGAACATTGATCAGTGAGATCCTATAGGAAAAGCTGGGATTGGCATGAAGTAAAGAGATTACAAGGAAACATCTGTTCATTGTGTCTATTGTGATTGTCTATTGAGTAAATAGTAGTGCTGGCAAAGAAACTATGCTTTAAGCATAAACCCCAAGAGATTATAGTATACTTAAGCCAGTACTTCTGTGATTGAGACCTTTGGAATGCTTCTTGGTAGCTTTGAAAGCTAATGCATAACAACCCTTAGGGTGGTTGTCCGCTTGTAGTGATCAAGAGAAGGATTTTTTTATTATTATAAAAACTCTGTGCTTCATTAGTGCACAGAATAAAAATTGAATGAGTTTTTGTCATATAAAAGTTAATTTAGGCAGATATAACCTTTGTAATTTATAACATTTTAATAGGTGCTAGGCTGGGATTTCAGGGAGTGAAAAGTCATACATGACTTTTCATAAATTTACTATTTAGGTAAGCAAAACAACACCTAGTTCAGCTGGATGATAAAAGGAAATACTCAAGCATCAAGTTAAAAAGCCTCAAACTTCTCTCACCTTTGTAAGTGTCTGTCCACTATTGGTAGAACTGTGGACAGTGGAAACAGAGCCTCTAGGATGCTATGCTCATCCCCACCAGATGCACTTTGTACAAAAGCAGTTTGTAGAAATGTCTTATTGAACTGTGGATGTGAAGATAGTGGAAACAGCCTCTCTAGGATGCTGTACTCATCCCCACCAACTGCACTTTGAATGAAAACAATTTGTAGAAATACATCTTATTTTACAACATATGGTACTGCTCTCCATTGGAGTAAGTGCTAGGGAAAATCACTTAGCCACCAGAGGGAGCTATAACACAAAATTAAGCAGGAAACTCCCTACTGTAAATACGTACCCCAAAGTGGGCACCAGCTAAGTACTTTGATCCTCTGTATCAGCTTTAAAGTTAGATGGTTTGGGTAAGTTTTCTTGTAACTTTACCTTTGTCTTACCATCTTTTGTGCAAATTTCTCCTTTTCAGCTTATGCATCCATTTAGATTTTCAGTAGTTTACACCTTACGGGTACTGATTTTTGTAACAAAAATAAATCTGGGTTCTGAGACTAAGAAAATGTAGAAGACACAAGTCTGCTTGTTTTTCTGCCTATCTTGTCCAGCTATGGAATAATAAGGCCATGAATGTGAGAATTGAGAACAGGAGTTAGGTGTGCTGGAGAAGAAAATCTAGACGTAACAATTTGGTTATGAACTAGAAGAAATGAATATGCTCTCAGAGACCTATAGTTTGTTTTCATGGTGTGACAGTTTCAGGATTGATGATCTTTCTCAGTATTACCAAGAGGTTCTTAAAGTTTGTCTTAATGTCCTACTTATATGTCAGCTTAGCTGTTTTCTATTTTCCAGACCTCACTTAAGTACCATGTTATCTTGTGATCAAAAAGTCAGTATACACAATAGTTAATGCCATGTTATAACAGCTGAAAGTTAACTGAGAATTAAACACTTTAGTATTTGTCATTCCCATTACTTCTTTCTTCCCAGGTTTCTTTTATAAAAATGGAAAGGACACAAACGTCTCCTGTTTAAAGTATAAATTGTCATTGAAAATACTAAACCTTTTAGGCCCCTTGATGAGATTTAGTCATCCAGAGGACAGATGTGGGACCAGACCACTGGCCGTAAAACATTAATTTTAGAAAATCAGTCTGTTTAGAAGAATAAGGCACTAAAAGCAGACAAAGTGGACTACTTGGTTGAGGGGTGGGAAGGAATAAGTTTATACAGTAGGGATTTCCCTGCCTGCTAAGTTAACACTGTGTAGTAAGGAAGGCTACAGAAGGTGGTTACTGTTTACTAGTAGCCTTATTGCAAATTGGATTGACAGCTCAAAGGGCACTAACTAGATTGAAGCCTGTCCTTAATTCTGTAAATGTTAGCTCTGGTGTCCCTTTGATTTTTATTTTATTTTATTTTTGAGACTGTTTCGCTCTTGTTACCCAGGCTGGAGTGCAATGGCGCGATCTCGGCTCACCGCAACCTCCACCTCCTGGGTTCAGGCAATTTTCCTCTCTCAGCCTCCTGAACAGCTGGGATTACAGGCACACACCAACATGCCCAGCTAAATTTTTTTTGTATTTTTAGTAGAGACGGGGTTTCACCGTGTGGATCAGGATGGTCTTGATCTCTTGACCTCGTGATCCACCTGCCTCGGCCTCTCAAAGTGCTGGGATTACAGGCGTGAGCCACCGCACCTGGCCCGATAATTTTTAAATAACTTGAAAATACACTGAAGCCACATACTGTGCAAATGAAAATTCAGAATATCTTTGTAGAAAGAAAAGTGCTAACAACCATGGCAGATTGTTCCCTTAGGTGCTCTATATTAGAGGAGCCTTTATATGTCATCTTGGGATAAACTTTCAAGTTGCAACAATTAAACCTTAATACATAGGAATGGACTGTTGGATCAGTCAAACAAAAGGGAAGGTATAACCTTTAGTTAGGACTGGGAAGTCCTGGGTGAATCTTTTCAACCCTTAATAGTGGCATGCCTAGAAATTTGAGCTGCAAAATGCTAAACACCAAGAGTGACATCCACTTTTTTTTTTGGCATGGGATCTCACTCTGGCCTAGGCTGGAGTGTAGTGGTTTAATCTCAGTTAACTGCAACCTCCACCTCCCAGGTTCAAGTGATTATTGTCCTGCCTCAGCCTATTCAGTAGCTGAGATTACAGGTGCCTGCCACCACGCCCAGCTAATTTTTGTATTTTTAGTAGAGACAGGGTTTCACTATGTTGGCTAGGCTGGTCTCAAACTCCTGACCTCAAGTGATCCACCCACCTCTGCCTCCCAAAGTGCTGAGGTTACAAGCTTGAGCCACTGTGACTGTAGGACATCCACATCTTAAGGCTAGAAATGTAAAATGTTAAGTCAGCAGTGCAACAAACACATTCCAAGGAAAACTCAAATAGATCCTTTGTACTCTAAAAATAGTAAATTTGCAGCAAGGCAATAGTTAAATTCTGTGTCTTGAGGGTGTCATTGCATCTATTATAACCTATAGATTTGTTTGCTTGTCAAATAGAGTTTTTCAAAATGCTGTTTGGATTTGTCTTCCCATCTCCAACCACCATGCCAGCATTTTTGTCTGTACCCAAATTCATATTACTGAAATATTAAAGCTGGTTTGAGTGACTCAATGTCTTCATACTGGCTATCAAGTCAAAGCTTTCTAAAACATGTCACTCCCTTAATATGAATTAAAATGGGTTATATTCTACCTTTCCAGTTTATCCTGTTCTCAATCACATCTTCCCCTGCCCCAGTTGATTTCGCAAATACATGTATTTTTTAACTCTACAGACCCAGGAACTCGAATCTATATTTCCCAATGAGCTAAATGCAGTGCCTACAGTTTAATATTGATTGGCAAGATGGAAAGAACTAAGTATTCCCTAAAAGCAAAGCAGTGTAAAAGTCTATTTCACAAGCTGTTTGTTAACTGGGTGGATTATTGGAGAAGGTATTTTAATACCAGTAACTCCTCAGAGGTAAAGCCAGGAAATTTTAGCTAATTTAAATGCTAGCCTAAGTCCAAGTGTAATGGGAAAAGTAAATGTTGCCTCCAGAATTGGTCTTGCAAAGTAAAAAAAGTGGTGGTGGTGTAAGCTGTGCACACTTTCAATACAGATCATCAAGAATTGATGGCATTGTCTCCTAAAAGACTAAGCAGTTGCCTCTTGGTTGTCCTTTTTCAATCATTCTCTTAAGCATATTACAGAGGAAGCTTTAAGTTGCCTCTGAATTTAGTGGTACTGCCTCAATAATAATTCCTGCATATTCTTTGGGATGGAATCATTTTGTTGGCTTTTTTTTTTTTTGGTAACTATTCTTAAAGGGATTAATAAATACATAATGATGTATTTTTTGTGGATACGTAATATACATTACTAGATCATATGTATATTATTCCTTGAGTTGGGAGTCTTAAACATCAGGACCCTGACCCTGGTCTTTAGGTTTATAGGATCAGCTAGCTTAAACAATTCTCTAAAAACCAAGGGACACAGCATTCATACATTTTGACACCCCACACCCTAAATTCCGTAAGCAGCCCCATTCCTTTTACCCTTCATGATCACACCTAATGGCTGGAGCATTCTTGAACTAATTGCATTGTTTCTGCTTTGCTTTTCAGCATGTTTTTAAAAGTGTGTCATGTGCATACACTCACATTTTGCCTTTAAGCTGTTCTGTATGTGTGTGTGTGTGTGTGTGTGTGTGTGTGTGTGTGTGTTTTGAGACAAAGTCTTACTCTGTCACCCAGGCTGGAGTGCAGTGGCGCAATCTCTTGCTTCATCACTGCAACCTCCATCTCCTGGGTTCAAGCAACTCTCCTGCCTCAGCCTCCCAAGTAGCTTGGATTGCAGATGCCTACCACCGCACCCAGCTATTTTTTGAATTTTTAGTAGAGATAGGAGTTTCACCACATTGGTCAGGCTGGTCTCCAACTCCTGACATCACATTGATTGGCCCGCCTCAGCCTTCCAGAGTGCTGAGATTACAGGCCTGAGCCATTGCGCCTGGCCAAGCTGCTCTCTAGTTTTCACGTGTATGTTTTGTTTCCCTCAGCTACATAGTAAACTGAGAGCAAAGGCTGTTTTTTAACTTTGACATTTCTTCCAAGATGCCCAGAATGCTAGTATCTGCACTTTAACCAATGTTTGTGAATAAATACATTATTGAAATCTTAGGTGACATAGCTTAGATCTGAGACACTGTTCTTCCAGTCAGATCAGGCATATTCCTAGAATAGTAACCTCAAAGGTTTATGCCCTTGCTACCTTGTTTAATGGACTATTTTAAGTGAAGATGCAAAGCCAGAGGACAGATACCTGATCTTTGTTGTTGGAGACTGGCTCTCCCTGTTATCCAGGCTGGCATGCAGTGGTGCCATCATAGCTCACTGCGGCCCTGACCTCCAGGGCTCAAGTGATCCTCCCACCTCAGCCTCCTGAATAGCTGGGACTACACAGATGCACCACCATGTCCAGCTAATTTTTCTTTTTCCTTGTAGAGACAGGGTCTTACTCTGTTTCTCAGGCGGGTTTTTAACTTCTGGGCTCAAGCAATCCTCCCACCTTGGCTTCTCAAAGTGCTGGGACTACAGGTATTAGCCACTACGCCCAGTCCTGATCTTTCTTAATGAAAGTAATAGCTGTTTTATAAAGCACTTGGGCTCATTTTAATCCTCAAGTAGTACTTAGTCTCATTTTGCAGTTTGAGGAAATCGGCTCAGAGATGTTAAAGCAGCAGGCGCAAAACTTGAATGCAGGCCTTGTGATGAGAAATTCTTTTTGTTATACTACTACATTGCTTTTTACAGCCAGCCTGCCTTTTCCAGTTGGGAGGCTTCATGGGAAAAGTCTGAACAAAGTAAAAAACAGGTGTAATATCTACCAGATGCCAGCAGGGTGTCCCATGGTGCTGTCTTTGATCCATGTTCCTACCCTGAGTGCTGCGGGTTCTAGAGTAGGACTACATCTAGTCACAGTGGCCATAGTCCAGAGCCTGGCAGCAAAAAAGTGGGATGACTAGCTTGGCTTTCCAGCGTGCAGTGCACAGCCAGATCTCAGAGAAGTACTTGCCCTCTTTTGACCCCTACTATTGAGGCTGGCCTCACAGGAGGACAGCTGGTCACACAGTGGCTGGGGCCTGGCTAGCCACTCAGTAACTAGGTAGCAGCCCCACCAAAAAAAAAAAAAAAAAAAACCCAGCCTAGAAAAGAACCTGGGAATGAGTAAATGTTTAAAACATCTGCATTTGTGTTGAGAGCTGAGTATACACTTAAATTTGTGTTAGTAACAGATTCACAATAATTACCCACTCTAGGAAGATAAGTTTTAAAAGCCAGTATGTGATACCCCAGTTTCGAATCAAACTGTTTACATTATATTTAGCCTACATATACAACCTTTTAGGTAACAGTTTTTGTATTCAGCAACTCTAGTTGGTAATCTACAGTCTCAAAACTATCACATATGTGAAAACAAATAGAACAAATAGCCCTTTAAAAATTTCCTTCTTAGTGCTCCTTAAGCATTTTGTACAACTAACTGTTTTATAATTATTTCTTTGTGAATCTTGGTGTCTTCACCAGAGATGATTCTCAGAAGTGTCCCCAGTGGCTAGTACAGCTCCTGGCATTTAGTAGGTGCTCAGTAATTAGTTTACTGAGATACTAATGCTTCCATAATAGTTCTGAGATAATTCTACACATGAGCCATTTTTCTAAGGAAAGCCCACATTAGAGAGGTCTTTGTTTAGTATTCAAGATGATTAAAATTATTATGAGCTGAAGAGTTCCTGGGGTGTCCTGGCTGGCCTTTGGAAATCTTCACTACATCTTTCTAGGTTGGAATTCTCAGCACAGCCTGAATGTGGGGCTATGTCTGAGCTATTTATCTGAGTGCCTTCCATTTGACATCAAAGACTTAGAGTTTACCAGGGCTTTTCAAGCCACTGGGAGAAACGGCTAAATTAAGAGTAACCTACTGATTCGAGATGTGGACTTGTGCCCCTTTGTCCTTCCTGTTTCTCACAGGAGTTTTATCTTAAAACTCCTAAGCCATTGTTAAGGAGATCTCTGGAACAAACCCCAAACCTACCCTCTAATAGTCAAGTTTACCTGAATTTTCTCAGGAGAAGACTAATCACACATTGTAATACCAACTTGGACTCTTCATGTGCTTTTCTTGTTCTTTTTTTTTTTTTTTTTTTTTAGATGGAGTCTCACTCTGTTGCCAGGCTGGAGTGCAGTGGCATGATCTTGGCTCACTGCAACCTCCGACTCCTTGGTTCAAGCGATTCTCCTGCCTCAGCCTCCTGGGTAGCTAGGATTACAGGCATGTACCACCATGCTCAGCTAATTTTTCTGTTTTTAGTAGAGATGGGGTTTCACCATGTTGGCCAGCATGGTCTTGATCTCCTGACCTCATGATCTGCCCGCCTCAGCCTCCCAAAGTGCTGGGATTACAGGCGTGAGCCACCTCGCCTGGCTCTGCTTTTCTTAACTGATTAGAGTAATGCCTCAGCTAAGTAAAAGTGTATAGAACATGCATGGGGCTTCCTCAGGCTTCAGCATCAGTTTCACTAGATGTGCTATGTAGGAGACCATAGGAAAATTACTGTAGGAGTAAAAGTTATCAGTTCTGATACAAACAATCCTCTCGTTCCCACGAAGTATCACTAAGGGAGTTTTTTGGTCCCATATTGTAAATAAATTGGCCTGAAAATATCTTTTCATTGTGAGGAATAAGTATATGGTGCCTTTCTCCTTTTAAGTGTAAACTGCTAAAAGGCAGAAATAACGTGTATTCTGTATTCCAGTACCCACAGTGTGTTTCTGGTCTTTGTACCAGGTGCTCAGGAAGTGTTTTCACTGACTTGGGTTGACCACTTGCTGTCTGCTCTCTGAGCATTCATTTCTGAATGAAAGGGGAGAAAGTGAAAGGAGGGTGGGAAGAAAGAGGAAGCTGGAGAAATAAGAGGAAACAGCTGGAAGCTGAGGAGGTGGGACTTATGTAAGTTCAGTAAAACTAAAAGCTAGCAGAGGGCAGGGTCAGGCCCTGGGGGTAGAGGGTAATTAACTTCTGTCAGCTAGTTGAATAGAGCCTTGTGTGCTTTGTTAGAGACCAAAGGTACTTCAAAGGAAAAAATCTAGATTCTTCCCTGTGTACCTTAATTGCTCATCAGGTCAAAATGTATCCTGTCCTCTAGGAATTCTGGTCCTCCCTCAGGCCTAGCAGAGAGCTTTCTGCCACTACTCAGGCAACCAAGGGTGAAGTGCTTCAGGTAGTATTTGTGGGCAGCAGCAGGTAAGCTTGATGTGTTATTCACAGCGTAAAGAATAAATGCTGAGTACAGCTGTTGTCCATGTGTAGAGCTTTAACAACCAGCTCACCAGTTCCCTTTACCTGCTTTTATTCCTGGACCAGATGACTGAATGTAGGATAGAGTATGCACTTGATAACATGTTTTTGCCCTCCCTTGTTCTTCACAAGAACCTTTGGCCAGGCATTAACAATTAGTAAATTTTATTCCATATAACTTTTTTTTTTTCTGGTGATGTAGATGGATACACATGACACTAAACAATGCTGTTTAGTGTAGTTACATCCCTCTTAACTAGGGGAATGCATTTGGGGTGGAGGCTATAGCCAATGAGAAGAGGTTCACCTCTGTACCCTAGAAACTGAGTAGGGATTTAGTTTATTTTTTGACGATTAGCACAATGCTGTAACTGAGCTAATCTTTGTGGTTTGGTGCAGGCCCATCAAGTTTGTGTGACCTATTAAATATCTTATTTTTCCATGCTCAGCTATTACCCTGTCCTGGGGCATCTGAGGGCAGAAAGGAACAGGTGTCCAAAGGAGGAATGTTGGTGCCTCTGTTTTCCAGTTGTATTGAATTACTTACTTGGTGTATTTTTGACTTGTCTTCGTTTCTTTCCTTCTTGTGGTCTATGCTATTTTACTTTCTATTAGTCGGATATTTTTCCCTGTCATTAAAGAGTTGTAAAATGGAGGTTAGTATTTCTATGCAAATGTTTTTTGGATGAAGCTGATTGGTTTAGCGTTGATTTTTGCCAGTGTCCTTCAAGAAGCGTGAAGGTGATAAATGTATTTCTGTGTCTTTAGACTCATTTTTGAAGTCTTGGATTGTGTGAATACTTAGAAACAGTAGAATGTTTTAATTAAAAACCCTCAAATGCCAGTTGAACTGTCTACTAGGAAAATGGGTAGATCTGTTATACTGCCATTTTGCTCTCTATGACTTTGTTACAGTTGTCAAGGAACTGAAATGGGTACTCAGGGAAAAAGAATTTTTGTTTCCCCTTTCTCACCTTGCTAGTTAAAATAACTCCTGGTGACACTTCAGGTGGTAGAATTGAAACACAAGCCTGACTTCTGACCACATGGGTCAAAGGCAAATGACTTCAAAGCCCTTAGTGTGGTTATCCAGTTTGGGCAGTGAGGAGATAACTTCCGCTTTCCTCCCTGAGGAGTTTATAGTACTTAGGGGGGATGGGAGGTGTCACTTTGGGGAAAATATGTTGCTTTTTCGCCTGATTGAATTGAAGCTGATATGGAAGGGCTACATTTTTTCTGGCCAATTCTTTTTGGTATTTCTAAATATTGCAATCTTGATTTTTGCTATTAAATTTGTTAATTGTCAGTTCTGGCTTTTTTGCATATAGAGCTGATCCATTAACTTGCCAGTTTGAAGCTTCTAACTAGCTATTCCCTACTGAAAGTTTTTGGGTTTTAGTTTATGGACCAGTCTTACCTGGTAAGGCAATTACAGGTAATTGATAATGGCGGAGATACCTTCTTTTCCTAGGATTCTAAGTCTGTAATCCAAATCATCAGTGTGTTCATAGAACTTTAAAATTCTCTCCAAACTAGGAAGGAAATATCCTGTTGCTTTCTCATGTTTACTAAAAGTTGTGTTTAGAACAACAGATAGGCATCTTCCTTTGTTATGTGTCATTAATCCCTTTGCCTGGTTACCTTAGGACTCTTTGAAGGAGAGATGGATGGGAGAAAACCTGTCACTTGGAGACAGTAAAAGGAATAATTAACTGGCTCAGAGCTTATATGCAGAGTTCCCAGCCCCAAAGTTAATCTAGAACCACTGGATAGCACCAGTAAAAATATTTACTTCACATCTGTTATATTTATGGAATACGTTCAAAGCATCTTGCATATATTTCTCATTAAATCCACAGGTGGCCATTTGTGAGGTAGATATTTTGTTCTCATTTTCCAGATGAAGCTGAGACCCTAAAAGGTTAGGTGACAGGTTATATAACTTGGAGTGTGGGAGGTGGAGAGAGGAACTTAAACAGGGCAAGTTGGGGATCTGACTTGTTTCGGGGGAATGTAGGCACATTGTATTTTTGGCTTAGACACTTTATTCATCATGGCTGAAGGTAATATTTACTCACGAAAAATTGTTTACAATAATCAAGATGAATTTACTGTCTTTGAACATCTGCTGTCTTTTGACTGAACCACAGTATATGGTCTGTGGAAGCTCACTTAAGAAGAGGGTTCCTTTTTTGTTTGGTTAGAGAAATTGTCTGTCCTGAAGGTGGAAATAGCCCCTTCTAGGTAGGGATGGAGCATTTGATCAACTGGTTTCATTATATTCCTCTAACAGTTGGAACTGATTGTTTTTGAGTACTTGTTTCAAACTTTTGAGTATTTTCCTTCTGGAAAACAGCTCAGTGTTTAAAATTTATCTGAACTTAAAAGGTTAATTCTTTTTCAGTGTGTTTGAGGAGCAATCAGTTCTGGTTTTGTCTTAAGGAAAGAAATAGACCATCCTGGCCAACATGGTGAAACCCCGTATCTACTAAAAATACAAAAAAAAAAATTAGCTGGGCATGGTGGCGCGTGCCTGTAATCCCAGCTACTCAGGAGGCTGAGGCAGGAGAATTGCCTGAACCCAGGAGGCGGAGGTTGGGGTGAGCTGAGATCGCGCCATCGCACTCCAGCCTGGGTAACAAGAGCGAAACTCCACCTCAAAAAGAAAAAAAAAAAAAAAAATAGAATTAGCCATTTTCCTCAAGAAAAGTGATTCTTCTGAATTTCAGCTCTTCAGTAATAAGAACTAGACTGTTTTCACTTGACCTGTATTTCCTGTCAGTGGGAAACCCTTCCCCAGAGGTGCTGTGTGAAAGATTGCAGGGAAAGGGTTTCTAGATCCCAGCATCACAAGTTCAAGAGAGTCAGTGATATTGTCATTAGAATAATGTCTTGGTACCAGTTTTCATAATTCTGGAGCTTCATTTTTACCAGTTTGAAAGGCAGCAGCTAGGGAGGAGAGACTATGCAGGGAAGGGGGAAAACTGAGGAGTGCATCACAGAGACCTTGAGTGTTTTAAGGCAGGGAAGATTTGCTATCCAATGAATGAAAATAAAAGGACTTCCATTGTCCAGAGTCAGAGCAAGAACATAAAGGTTTTAGTTTACCTAGTTAATTCCTTAGGTTTGGACTTTATAGGAGACATGGGGGTCGCAATTTAGCTGAGAAATTTATCAGAAACTCTTTCATCATTTTCTGTCCCCTCCTGTCTTAGGCTGACCGGTTCTGATGTGTTACCTGCTTCTGCTACTGATCCAAACTGCAGAACTTCTCACTCATCCCCAAGGCCTCCAGGCAGTATCCAATGGGAAATCAGCTCTAAAAGGAACCAGACGAACGTTTTCCACCCCCTTCATTCTGGTGACTGAGGGGAGGAAAGAATGGGAGGGGGTATACTTGTCTAGTTGATAGAAAGAAAAAACACAGTCAAATTACTATATCTACTTGGTTTTCCATTGGTAGAATTTTGCAGCCACATTTTTATTGTGTATGTATGGGGGAAGTTTTGGAGATGGTGACCTTGATTTGAAGTGTCTGGAGGGGGATAAACGGAGGGGATAAGAGTCAGTTGGTTTTGGAAACTGTTGAAGTCTTAATGTGTCCATCTGAAGAATTTTTTTCTAAAACCAGAGTTTACAGAAATATCACTGATACAGCCTGCCCCCTCATTTCCCTGCCACAGGCGATGTCTTGGACTAGAGACACTTGTTTAATAATAGCTTGTCTCTGATATTCCCAGTAGCTACCTCTGTGTGAGGAAAGGATAGAAATGTTCAGGACATCATCATACAGGCTCCTCATCTACAAAGTTCCAGTAGCAGTGACGCCTACAAGGAAGACTTGGAACTGCAAACAGAGGCTGGGGTCACCTCAGTGACATCTCCTGACGCTGTCCAACCAGAAGTTCGATTTTTGTTCTGGGGGTGAAGAAGGAAACAGACTGTACTAAAGGACTAAAATAATTTCTTGTCTATACTATCTCACTTGTTTTTATTTTTGGCGGGAGAGGAGGGGTGTTGGGATAGAATTTCACATCCTATCTTGGAGTGAAGGGGAGGATGGGGAGGCTCAGCCCTTCACCCAAGAATAACCCAGTAATGACATCTCTACGCGTGGGAAGTGTTTCCCTCCACGCTGGGAGGATCCGAGGCTGCACCCCAGTGGGATTCCCTGCTTGAGTTGGAAGGCCATCTCGCCCTGAGATGCATATCATAGCGAGAGCGAGGAGAGCTTAGCCGGCCGGGGAGGATATGCCAGAGGGAAGAGACACTCGAAGTCGAAGGGGCTTCCCCCAATTTGGAGGTGGGGACCATGCTGTGCAGGAGCGACTGAACAACCGGGTGTCCGCCGTGGCCTCTGCCCTCCGCTGAGGGTCTAACAAGGACGCGACGCTGCTGGACTCTGTGTCTGAGTCACGGGAGACGGCCCAGCTGTGCCCAGCGGGCCCGCGCCAGACCCTGGCGTCCTCCATCTTCTCTCCTGAGCTCCCCCTGCTCCAGCTGCCTGAGCCACGGACCGCAGCACCACACACCCCCGCGGGGGGGGACGCCGCGCCCCATCCCCGCCCCGGGCCCCACCCCGGCCCCCCCGCGGGGGCCCTGACCCCACCGCCGGCGGGCACTGGCTGAGCTCCGAGGCGGCGAGCCGGCAGCGGGGACGCCCAGAGGGGGTCCGGGCGATTGGGGGCGGCGGCGGCCGGGCCGGGGCTCCCCCCCCGCCCGCGCTCGCCGCCGCGGTGGTGCGTCCCGGAGGTTACCGGAAGTGGCCGCGCTCGGCGCTGCCATGTTGAGGAGCCGCCGCTGCCGCTGCCGCCGCCGCCGCCGCCGCTTTGTTGTCGCCTCCTCCGGCTGAGGAGGCTCCCCTAGCGGGGGGAGTGGGGAGGAGGGGGGTCGGCCGCCGCAGCCATGGAGGCCAACTGGACCGCGTTCCTGTTCCAGGTACTGGGGGCCCCCCCGGGGGGGCACGGGGGGGACAGGGGGGCCGGGCCCCGGGCTGGCGGGCGGGCGGGCGGGCGCTCCTCCCCTCCCTCCCGGCTCCGCTCTCCGGCCCGGCCTTAATCCCCCTTTGTTTTTCCGCCCGCCCGCCCGCCCCGGCGGAGCGGGGCTGCTGAGGTGAAAGGAGGCGGCCTCACGGGGTGCGGGGGAGAGAGCAGGCCTCGGGGTGAACCCGGGGGCCCCCCAGCACACACACGCACACACACACTCACACACACCCTTCCCTCCCGCCCTGAAGGGGAAGGGAGGAGGCCGGTCGCTGTCACCACCTCGCGGCCCAGAGAAAGGAGGGCGCTGGGCCGCTGGATAGCGCGGGCTGCTGGGCCACTGCGTGCTGGCCCGGTCCCGCACTGTGGGGTGAGGAGGTCCCCTGGTCCTGCTCTGATCTTCTCCCCCCCACACTTCATCCATCTTTCGCTTGCTCTCTTTTTACCTCTCTCTCCTCTTTGTGTGTCCGTGTGTGTGTGTGTGTGTGTGCGTGCGTGCGCGTGTGTTGACTTTCTGACCCCCCTCCCGTGTCCCCGCGAATAGCGGGTATCCCTGGTTCCCCGCCACTCCCCCTCACCACCACCACCCACCTCGTGTTTACCCAGTTGTGGGGGAGGATGTTGTGAGTGTGTATCCCCTCCCCAAACTTTTTCACTGGATTTACATTTTTTCTTTCCCAAGCCTCAGCCGAGCCTTGGCAGCTGACACCTTCTCCCTCTGTCCAGCTCTCCCGCCGTCCCATTCAGCCCGGGGAATCCCCCAGCAGGGCCGGCCCGGGGCGGGGGGAGCGGTGGGGGCCGGGACTCCTGGAGGCCCGACCTTCTCCCAAAGTGCTTTTCTTTCTCGGCCCACCTCATACATTTCCTCCAACCAAGTGGAGAGAGCAAACAAAGTCCGCTTACAAAGCCCCCAGATGAGTCACTCTCTGGGATGTTGGTCTTCGCTTTTTTGCAAGAAACTTAGAAGTGACTGTAGCCGATCTGTTTTGGCAATTCTCTTGCCCGCCCACTTTAGACGGGGGACCCCTCTTTGGCAGATCTAGGCTGGAGCTTTTTTTTTTTTTTTCTACTTCGTTTCTATTTGCAAACGAAGCATTTAGTGGGCAGTAGCTATGAGCTCACGGGGAAACTTCGGCACCGGGGGAGGTTAAGAAGCTCCTCACTTTTAAGTGCGTTCTTCCCGCCTCTCTGATGAGTTATTTTCCTTCTTCGAATGCTTCGTGAAATCCCAAACGCGTAGCTGGGGCGCTTGATACCTTTTGGAACAGGAACGGATGCAGAATTTTCAAAAATTATCCTCCCTGCCACTGGATTCATTCCAGTAGAGTTAATACGAGGAATTGGATAACTCAGAAATTACTTACTCTATAGACTGGCCTGTTGTTTTAAGACATTTTTTTCAAATCTGGGCAATTTGATCTTTAAGTAGTTATTAAAAATGCATTGGAAAAGAGATGCATGCATCCAGGTTGGTTTAAAGGTGGCAAATACCTTCCTCAGAAAAAAGCTCAAATGGTCGTTTTAAAATATGGGTCGTTTTTAAAATTGATGGGCCGCTGAAGTGATTTTCATGTGATTAAAAACCATATTAAACATGGTGTCTATAGAGGTTTAAAAAAAAAGTTCTTCATGTAAAGCAAAAACCCATAGCAACACATCTTTGGAAAGCTGTTGAAAATCATTTGAAATACTTTTTTAAAAGTTATTTTTTCCACTGGATAAAGCAAATGCCAAGCGTTTATTGATCAACTTTTTAATTGGATTTTATATTATTTAATTTTTTTCAGCTATTAAAATCTTTTTTTCCACCTGATGGAGAAGTGTGAAAACAAATATTTGATCCTGGGCTTGGCAATGTGTGCAGTGAAATTTGTTGGAAAACTTAAAATTTAGAGCCGAGAACAGTTGAATGGGTAAAGAGAATATTTCAGTCTTTTCTGTGGAAAGGTATGAATAGACTTAATCAGTTCTGGTTTTACGTAATTTTCACTGGGGATGTGGAGTTAAATTATCTTGTTTGTTTCCTGGAGCATCCTGTTGAATTTATATTTTAAAACAATTTAATACCTGCTTGCTTTCCAGATAACTTGGTGGAAAGTGAAAGCTATAGCTATTAAAATGTTTGATGGATGATTCTTCTAACAGGACATTCAAGATATGACTCACCGATGCTAATTTGTTCAGTACAAAATCTTTTACCCTCTGGCGCTGGAGATTTCATGGTGCCATATCCTACTACCCTGGGTGATGAAATAACATTTCTGTTTTGTTTCTTGCCAGCCCCAGAACGAGGAAAGCTTGGGCAGGGTTAAAAAGCCTTGCAGTTGAAAGAGATGGAAGATAAAATTAAAACTTTTGGTTTGATGATGCTAGTCAAATAAAAGCCTACCCAGAAGTTATATTTTTAAAATAAATCACTTAACTGAAGGCTGGCCGTGGTTGTTATTTTACTCTGTCTCTCCCCCAGAGAACAAGTTGGGAAAACCCAGTACCCCCTTAGAAGGCTTCATGTAGAAGTGTGGGGATCCTAGGAATCCTCAGAGAGTGATTCCTGTAGTGGTTCTACAGAATTTCACCCAAGAAGCAGGGACCTGGTGTGACCCTCGTGTGAGAGTGAGCTTCAGCAATGCTGTAAAAATACTTTATGTTGCCACAGACATCTGAATTGGTAAAATGGCAGTAAGTGCTTTTAGTACTCCATTGTACTAATGGTTGTTTAGAATTGAAAAATGCCTCTAAATGCTCTAAGTCTGAACTTTGTCCAGAAGATCTACATTCCCTATTATCTGATCTGTTAGCTTTTGAAATTGTCTATCTTCAGCTATCTTCAGCTATTAACTATTTGTGTACTGTATGGAAACTTGAGTATTCCTACAGCCAGGTTGGAAAAGGGGGTATGATTAGAGTCCAAATTCTGTAAAGCTTCTACTGAGGTCACCTGGGTAGATAGACCCTTACATTTACAGGAGCTTCACAAATTAGATTAAAAGTGGACTATAATTCGCTAGGAACATTAAGTCCAGAAAGAGACTCATAAGTAACCACACAATTTCTGAGAAAGCTTCCAGGACTCAAAGGGTGATGACATCAAAATTATTAAATTGAAACTGAGAACTCTGGATACCACACCTCCTAATCATTTTGGGGAGACTAGTTCCAGGCTTAACTGTTAGCTGCCATCAAGTAAACATAGAGCAATGTGTGGTAGATGTTCTTATCCATCAGAGGAGGAGCTGTGAGTGAGTGTGTATGTTTTTCCTTGTTTTTTCGTCCTTAATCAAGTTAGCTGTGGGACTTGTGGTTATAGAGTAAGAAGGGTAAATAACTGTTAAAAGTGTCTAAGATGATGGGATGGGCCCCTAGTAGGACATTGCATGCTTAAAATATTTGAAACTCCCACCTCTTGAGTGATGTGTCCTTTTAGGATTACAGAACTCAAGCATAGGGGCTTGGGCTTACTGTCAAGAGTTTCAAAAATAATGTTGGTAAATAAAGAACAACATATTAGGAAGAACTATTTCAGGAATTTTTTTCCATCATTTCCTACATGTTTATCAGTGTGGGGAATTTTGAAAGTGTCAGAACCAAGCAAGTAACTACTCATAAATACCAAGAACCTGATCCATGATTAAATTTTGGTTTCAGTGCAGCTAGAAGAATTTCCAGTGTGCAGCCTCCAGTTTTGGGAGTGGAGAAGCACGTCATAACAGCAAATGTCTAATACTTTATTGAAACCTACAACTTCTGGAAGAAGATAATTATGAAAGGAATTTAAGTGTTTATAGTTTTTTTTTCTCATTAGTCTGTCTTTGAGAGTTTGGGATTTGAACAGCTAGTGTTGCTGAAGGATGCAGACTTTAGTATACAATTAAGGGACCTGAGAAACAACTGGCAGGTGTTTTGCTGTGGGTTACCTTCACAGATACCTTCCAGGTTGCTTAATAGCCGATTTGGTTTCAACCAAATCTTTTAGTAGAGACAAGTGAAAACTTAAATAACAAACAACTAGCAAGTGTATTTAGAGAACTAGATTTCTTTTATCACTTAGCAACAGCCCCTTCCTCAATCTGAGGAAAGACACAATGCTTTTCTTTTGGGTAATAGACAAATAGATGACTATGTCATTGTGTGTCCGTGAGTGTGTATGTGCATGTTGTTGCAGTAAAGTACTATTAAATACTTAAATCTGGAGGTTTTTTTTTTTTTTTTAGTAAGTTATTTAAACTTGGTTTCAGCACTGACAGGCTAATGCAAACTGATTTCATCAGCTGGTCTGTCCCTCATGAACCAGGAGAGTGTGTGGTTTAGTCAGCTGTTTAAAAACAAGATCACTGTCAGCAACTTAGTTGCAAAAGTTTTGTGTCTGCACAGTGATTTTTCAATGCTTTGTATTGTGAGCTCTGAGAGTAACTAGGTTGCTGGATTTCCACTGCAGAGTAGCTAGTAGGTTCTTTGACTGTTTCTTCTGGTCTCTATTGTCTGGAGCATGTTGGATTTTAAAGACCATTGTGAGAGGTCAAGTTTCTGAAGTGTGAATGTTTGGTTTTAGGCCCATGAAGCTTCCCATCACCAACAGCAGGCAGCACAGAACAGCTTGCTGCCCCTCCTGAGCTCTGCTGTGGAGCCCCCTGATCAGAAACCATTGCTTCCAATACCAATAACTCAGAAACCTCAGGGTGCACCAGAAACATTAAAGGATGCCATTGGGATTAAAAAAGAAAAACCCAAAACTTCATTTGTGTGCACTTACTGCAGTAAAGCTTTCAGGGACAGCTATCACCTGAGGCGCCACGAATCCTGCCATACAGGGATCAAGTTGGTGTCCCGGCCAAAGAAAACTCCCACCACGGTGGTTCCCCTTATCTCCACCATCGCTGGGGACAGCAGCCGAACTTCGTTGGTCTCAACCATTGCAGGCATCTTGTCAACAGTCACTACATCTTCCTCGGGCACCAACCCCAGTAGCAGTGCCAGCACCACAGCTATGCCGGTGACCCAGTCTGTCAAGAAACCCAGTAAGCCTGTCAAGAAGAACCATGCTTGTGAAATGTGTGGGAAGGCCTTCCGAGATGTGTACCATCTCAATCGGCACAAGCTCTCCCATTCAGATGAGAAGCCCTTCGAGTGTCCTATTTGTAATCAGCGCTTCAAGAGGAAGGACCGGATGACTTACCATGTGAGGTCTCATGAAGGAGGCATCACCAAACCCTATACTTGCAGTGTTTGTGGGAAAGGCTTCTCAAGGTACTGCATTTTGCTTTGCTTCATTATGGTATCAGTGAACTTCAGTTTTGTCTTCATGTGATCTAGAATGTTTATGTGAGAACAGATGTGGGCAGACCTGTGTTATTAGTGGAGATTGGTGATATAAAGAAGTATTAAGCCTCCAGATCTAACTCTAGTGTGATTGACAAGTAGTGACATAGTGATTAACCTGTTTTTTTCACTTAACAAGTGCCTTGGTGGACTCAGGCTTTCATTTGGCACAGGGATGCTTATCACTGCAAAACCACCAGTTTCCAGTTCAGTTGAGGGACTAGACATGAAGCCCATTGTGCAAATTAAAATAACATTTCCTGGAAGTTGGGATGATCTTGGATACTCTATTAATTAAACTTTTAGAATGTTTTTTCATTTTTCTGAGAGCACCACCATTTCACTAATTTTCATTTTTAAAAGCTTTTAGATTTAATAGAGTGGTAGCTGTTTCTGGCAAGGGTTAGGACTAAAACTTTGGATATTTTGTAATTGTAAAGAATCAAGACCTAGTAGGATTTGATGTTGACTAAGAGAGAAAATTAACAGGTAGAAGACTAAGACTTTGTTTTTGGTAAGAGAGGTAAGGAGGCTTGCACTGGGGGAGGGAGGTTGGTAATTCTGCTAGCTTTCCTAAAGTACACTCTTTCCCAATCTGCCAAGCATATAAGCATCACATAAGTAGCATTTCTCTATGTGTGTTCGATTATATATCTTCTGTTGAAACTCTCTTTTTCACAGGCCTGACCACTTAAGCTGTCATGTAAAACATGTCCATTCAACAGAAAGACCCTTCAAATGCCAAGTAAGAGTTAAAATGACTTATCCTTAGTGTAGCACTTAATGTACATTATCCAGGAGGTCTGAGCCAGTTGAATCTCACCATTCTTGGATAGTCTTAAATAAATCACTGACCTGAGTAAATATGGCCTATCTGACTTCTAGTTTTATAAAATATTGTGATAGCTTCTATCTTTGTAAAGCAAGATCATTTAAAAATTTAATTGTGTTAAGCTATATTTCTCTTTCCTTGGGCAATCGCATTTTTTGTTAGAAAAAAAGGTTATAGTCTTGCAAAGGTGGTTGTGTATTTGAAATGAATAAAAGAATAAAGGGCTTTAATTTCTGGATTGATTATTGAAGTTGTTTTAACTGTGATAGGAGAAAATAATGAAGTTTTCTTCCAAATGTTATCACTTACTGGATTTTTGTTGGTTATTACCAAATTGGAGCACTTTCTAGTTGTTTAAAAATCTCTTCTGGTTAACGATTTTATTTGACATCAGTTATGATAATGAAAAGACTAAGAATTTTGCTAAATCAAATGACTGTTTAAGGTATTGGTAATTCTAGTTTGTTGCTGGAAGTCTTTTAGTCCTCCTTTCAGTTAAGTTTGTTAATGACTGATTTTATTAAGTAAACGACTTGAATTCTAAGAAAGATCTAATTGAAGGAAGTGAGGGCCTGCTTGTGTACCAGGCTCTTAATCCAACAGAACTTTTGTGAGATAGATAGTATTATCCCCATATTACAGATGAAGAAACAAATTCAGATAGGTCAACCAACTTGTTCAACATAATGTTGTTTAGCAAATTGTGGAGCTCAACTTAAGCCTAGGTTTAACTGACCCTAAAGCTTATGTTTTTTGTGCTACTCTGTGTTGATATATTTCTTCCTCCGAAATGGAAGAGTCTAAAATTTATCAAGTGTTTTATTATGATTATGATTCTAGGTAACACATGTAATTAAAATTCAACTAGTTGTCAGCTTGCTGACATGGATAGGGTAATGCATAGAATATAACGTACTTTAAAATGAGTAGAACAGGATAGTCTATATTTAAAAAAAGTTTTCCTCCCTCATGCAGACGTGCACTGCTGCCTTTGCCACCAAAGACAGACTGCGGACACACATGGTGCGCCATGAAGGCAAGGTATCTTGTAACATCTGTGGGAAGCTCCTGAGTGCAGCATACATCACCAGTCACTTAAAGACTCATGGGCAGAGCCAAAGTATCAACTGTAATACATGTAAACAAGGCATCAGTAAAAGTAGGTGGTGCTT
The DNA here is from genome assembly GCF_049354715.1 of Callithrix jacchus. Classification (NCBI taxonomy): domain Eukaryota; kingdom Metazoa; phylum Chordata; class Mammalia; order Primates; family Cebidae; genus Callithrix; species Callithrix jacchus. Next base: position 108,357,809 of record NC_133506.1, read on the forward strand.
CAGATTTCATTTGTATTTCAGATTGGTGAAATATGCATGTTTTTATAATGTATCAAAGGTATTAATATTCACCTTACATGTTTCCTCCTATTGCCAGTGTGTGCAAACAGGCAACAATGGAGAGAGTATATTAGTGTCAGAACTATTCTTTACTTTCATGTATGCAAACAGCGTTGATAAGCCAATAATAACCTTTAAGATGAAAGCAGTGTTAATAAGCTTGCTTTTCAAACCCAAATCTATAGAAAAATGAGATATCCTATCCATTTGCAGGGTTAAATGCTTTGCTTGCCTTAAATTCAGAGTAGAAGATAGAATACTTGGATTTACCCAGGCATTTTTTTTAAGATTGCCTAGAAGGCGGCATTTTCCTGATCCTTTATTCTATTGTATATGTGCTTTGTGCAGTAGAAACATCAAATTTTTAAAAACTGTGGCCACAAGAGAATGGGGAAGAAAGCTTAATGTGTGTTTATCTGTTTTTGCTTCTCTGTAAGTACATTGGGTTTATTATCCAGTATGTTGTACTTTAACCCTATAAACATTTCTTTTTCTTTTTTTTTTTTTTTTTTGAGACCCAGTCTTGCTCTGTTACCCAGGCTGGAGTGCAATGGCATGATCTCAGCTCACTGCAACCTCTGCCTCCCAGTTTCAAGTGATTCTCCTGCCTCAGCCTCTCAAGTAGCTGGGATTACAGGTGTATGCCGCCATGCTCAGCTACCTTTTTGTGTTTTAGTAGAGATGAGGTTTCACTGTGTTGCCCAGGCTGGTCTTGAACTCTTAAGCTCCGACAATCCACCCACCTCGGCCTCCCAAAGTACTAAGATTACAGGTGTAAGCCACCGAACCCAGCCTGTGAACATTCACTTTTAGTATGCATTATTGTGGTCAAATAAAAAAATACATTAGATATTTTGTTGAACGTTGATTATTTCATATTAATATTATCAAACTTCCATTTTTAAAGACACCTGCTTTTTTTGACACTTGTTTTTTTATAGCAAAGAATTATTTTCTCTTTTATATTGATTTCCACTAGTTTCCTAGATTTTTTAGTGCTTGTTTATTTTTATTTATTTATTTATTTTTAAGATGGGGTTTCACCATGATGGCCAGGCTGGTTTTGAACTCCTGACCTCAGGTGATCCACCCACCTTGGCCTCCCAAAGTGCTGGGATTACAGGCGTGAGCCACCACACCCGGCCGAGTGCTTGTTTATTTTGACCAATATAGACCAGAAGCAAAAAAAAAAAAAATGCACTTATTAAGAGCTACAGAAGCATGAGAAGTCAATTTTGAAAAAATGGCAACAGTTTTACAGGTAAACACAGTGTTTCTGGTTTGTCTTTGTAATAGCATGCATGAGTGAAGAGACCAGCAACCAGAAGCAGCAGCAGCAGCAACAGCAGCAGCAGCAGCAGCAGCAGCAGCAGCAACAACAACAACATGTGACAAGCTGGCCAGGGAAGCAGGTAGAAACACTGAGACTGTGGGAAGAAGCTGTTAAAGCAAGGAAGAAAGGTAAGGCACGGCTTCCAGTGTTGAAAGTGTGGCTAGAGAAGTGTTTTCATTTAGTATGTCAAGTGATCAAAGTAGAGAAGCCACAGTTTCAGGAAATCTAGCTTAATGGAAACATATAAATAGTACATGCTAGAAAATATCTGGTAAAGTATAGTTATAGGCAATAAAGTGTCCAGATAAGTTATTACTTGGAATTAAAAATTCTCAGTACTTCCTATCATGTTCTTTCTTTTGATTTACTTTTTGTTTCAAACTTGGAGCCAAGTTTGGTCCTTCACTGTCCTCAGAGTTGCATTTTTATATTCAATTTGATGTCAACCTCCATGCCTTGTGGGCCTTTTTCTCCTTTTCTAAAATACTCCCACTTTTAGAGGTGGATGTCCTTATGTATATGTAAGTTTATTTTCTTACACCTGTGCTGTTTTTTGCTCTTTAGTGTTCTTTTTTCATTGTATTATTTATTACATGTTTCAGATTCTGTAGTGCTGATGTCTTTTCTCTTGGTCACACCCTTAATCTCCTTCAGTCTCTATCACTATGGTAGGCCTTAGTTTAACATGTCTAGTCTTCTGCTGCTGAGGACTTTACTGTAATTGTTCAAAAATTTTAAAATGGTTTGCTTTTCTCTCGTGTATATCGGTTGGAGTATTAGTTTTCAACTTATTTTGCAATTTACTAGTACAGCTTTGGCTTCTGAATTATTGTACAGCCATTTCAAATGAATCATTTTGTCAATGTACCATGAGCCAAAGGACAGATTTGTAAATTTCTTCTTCCTCCTCCACCCCTGCCAAGTCTTAATATGTTAAATGTTAAGAAATCCTCTATCTGCCGGCTCCTCTACATGTAATTCCTTTGCTGTGTCATTTCTCCCATTTTTTGCTTTCATGTAGTGTGGCTGTTCCCTTCTTCAGAGCAATCCCTTCTATTTTTTTTTTTGTTTTGTTTTTTTCTTTTTTAGACAGAGTCTTGCTCTGTTGCCCAGGCTTGAGTGCAGTGGCGTGGTCTCAACTCACTGCAGCCTTCACCTCCTGGGTTCAAGTGATTCTTGTGCCTCAGCCTCCCGAGTAGCCAGGACGACAGGTGTTTGCCACCACACTCAGATGATTTTTGTATTTTTAGTAGAGGCAGGGTTTTGCCATGTTGGCCAGGCTGGTGTTGAACTCTTGACCTCAAGTGATCCACCTGCCTCAGATTCCCAAAGTTCTGAGATTATAGGCATGAGCCACTGTGCCCAGCCACAGTGATCCCCTCTAAACCTCCTATATTTGGATAAATAAAAGGAATAGTATTCTTTTTTTTTTTTTTTTCCCTGAGATGGAGTCTCTGTTGCCCAGGCTGGAGTGCAATAGCACTATTTTGGCTCACCGCAGCCTTCGTCTCCTGGGTTCAAATGATTCTCCTGCTTCAGCCTCTTGAGTAGCTGAAGTACAGGCATGCCTGGCTAATTTTGTATTTTTAATAGAGACAGGGTTTCTTCATGTTGGTCAGGCTGGTCTCAAACTCCTGACCTCAGATGATCTGCCTGCCTCGGCCTCCCAAAATGTTGGAATAATCTTGACCCACCATGCCCAGCCAGCATTCTTTTTTCATATATTTACTGGCATTGGAAGAAAAGAGTTCAGTCCATATAGGCTTTCCACCATTCCTCAGGTGCTGTTTGTTCCTATCTTCCAACTGAAGATTTGTCATTATTTTAATAAAATGTTTTGGCCAGGTGTGGTGGCTCACACCTATAATCCCAGCACATTGGGAGACCAAGGTAGGAGGATCACTTGAGACCAGGAGTTTGAGATCAGCCTGGGTAAGATGGCAAGACCACGTCTCTACAGAATCTCAAAAAAAAAAAAAAAAAATTTAGCCGGGCATGACAGTGTGTGTCTGTAGTCCCAGCTACTCAGGAAGCTAAGGTGGAAGGATTGCTTGAACCCAGGAGTTTGAGGCTGCAGTGAGCTACAATTGTGTCACTGCACTCCAGTCTGGACAACAGAGTGAGACCCCCATCTCAAAAAAGAAAAACAAACAAACAAAAAAAAAATATATATATATATATGCTTTTGTGGTAGGAGAATGGGGAGATGGAATTGGCAGTGAGGAGGAAAAAGTATAGCGCTATGACAGTTGCGTAGTGGGTTGAAAGTATATTATGAAGGGTATTTTACTTAATGGAACAAAAGTATTTAAGTCATAGTAAAAGGACACTGTTAGATTAGAAAGAAAACAGGAGGAGGTATAGGGGTTAGCAGATAACAGAGTAAAAATTATTTGGTGAAAGCAGGGGGAGATATCCTCCCAGAACCTCAAAGTGAATTGGCTTTCTCTCTCATTCTCTCTCTTGCTGTACTCTATTTGGTATTGTATCTCAGTTTGCTTGCACAATAAGACTTGATTGTTTAGCTCATCTTCTGACCTCCATGAAACAAAATGCTATTGTATTCCCATTCATAGCGTGAATCTCTCTGGAAGCGTTAGAAACCTCTGTATTCATAATAGTAAATGTCATATTTTAGGGGAGAAGAGACTCTTGACCTGAAAACCTAAACTTGAATCAACAGTGTTTCTAAATATTAGGCCTAAATAAGGTAACGTAAGTTTATAAACCTGATTGACAATCATATCATCTAGGGAGTTTTTAAAAAATACACATTTCCCAAGTTCCATCTAAATTTCACTATTGATTCTCCTGGGAGTCCTTTGTTGTGTTTTTTTGAAATCCACTGGATAGTTGATTTTGGTAATCAGCCAGGTTTGGGAATCCCTGATAGCAAGAATGATGTATGCCAAAGTTAGATTGTATTGATCAAGGAAGGGCTCCTTGACTCCAGGGTCTCCTGCAGTGATCTGACCTGTGTGGATCATATACAGATCTCTATCTTTAGTTTGAATATATTTCTCCATTTTGACAGCCAAGTCACAGCCAGCCTACCCATCATTTTACTGCTGTTTTCTGGTACACCAGCAGGTGGTGCTGAATTTTGTTGAGGGGTGGGTTGGGGGGTATCACCTTGAAGGAGTTTTCCTTAAGTAGTGTCTAGACCTGGCTCACACCTTAGTCCCAGCACTTTGGGGGGCTGAGGTGGACAGATTGCTTGAGCCCAGGAGGAGACCAGCCTGGGAAACATGGTGAAACCTTATCTCTACAAAAAAACACAAAAATTACCTGAGCATGGTGGCACGTGCCTGTAGTCTCAGCGGCTTGGGAGACTAAAGTGGGAGGATTGTTTGAGCCTTGGAGGTTTGAGGCTTCAGTAAGCTGTGATCACACTACTGTACTCCAGCCTGAGCTACAGAAGGAGACTCTGTCTCAGAAAAAAAAAAGTGTCTAGATTTTATTGGATAAGAAGGACCAGGGTCATCTAACTCACTGCAGAGTCTCCTTGCCTAGTTAGTTCTCCTTGGTATGCTTGATGGTATGTGTAATATGTGGAGTTAAAAGATACTAGGAGTAAAGTAGGTGATTGTGTCAACATCAGAAACAGAAGAAAAAATGGGAAGAGAACGTGAACTTATTGAGGAGTATTTTTTTTCTTTCCTAATGCAGTTAAGAAACATAACCAGAAACAGTAAGATTATTTAACTGAAACATATTTCTAAAACTGAAACAAATAATACTAAAATAGCTTATCATTCCCTAATTATACATTTTAAAAACCTTAACAGAATATGGCTTTATGTCTCAAGCTTTAACATACTTAGCGAGTATGCACCCCTCTCTCTGCTAGTTATAGTGTGCCTTATGAGAAGATTTTTCTGATTATCTGTTACTGTGTAACCATTGGCCCAGCTCTGTGTAAACAGGCTCTTTAGCCTGGCCTGCTGGAGTTTGGGTCTTCCCAGGAAAGTTTTTAGAACTCAGAGGAGCTGCATGAAGTAGTAGTGAGAACACTTAGCCCTGCATTGCAGAAGTTAACTGATCCTCTCAGCATCACTGTGAGGTAGGTAAGTAAATCTGAACTTGAAACCAAAAGAGCAAGGCTGAACAAGTTGCCCAAGTCCTTGCAGGAGGTATAGCATCAGAAAGCTGATGATACACTAGGATCCCTGGCCCCCTGGCTTGAGCTCAGAAAGATCCTCCCTTCTGTTGACCACTTGATAGAAAACTGGAATTTGATTTATTAATTGTTTGACATTTTTGATGAAAAGAAATTGATTCAGAAACTGTTGATGAATTTTGCTCACTCTTTTGAGAATCTAAAGACCCTTTTGTCTTCTTATTTTAGAAGCTGCTAATCTGTGCCAAACCTCCACGGCTGCTACGACACCTGTGACTCTCACAACTCCATTCAATATAACATCCTCTGTGTCATCTGGGACTATGTCAAACCCAGTCACAGTGGCAGCTGCAATGAGCATGAGAAGTCCAGTAAATGTTTCAAGTGCTGTTAACATAACCAGCCCAATGAACATAGGGCATCCTGTAACTATAACCAGTCCATTATCCATGACCTCTCCTTTAACACTCACTACCCCAGTCAACCTCCCCACCCCGGTCACTGCCCCAGTGAATATAGCACACCCTGTCACCATCACATCTCCAATGAATCTGCCCACGCCTATGACATTAGCCGCCCCTCTCAATATAGCAATGAGACCTGTAGAGAGCATGCCTTTCTTGCCCCAAGCTTTGCCTACATCACCGCCTTGGTAAACAGTATTATAAAATCAAAATATGGGTTAAAGTAAATATTTACCAGCAACTTAACTTTTAGTTGATTAAAGCAAAGAGTAAACCATGAAATCGGGAGATTTTATTACATTAGTTAATAAGAATGTGGTAGCATTTTTCTCCAATTTGGCTGGGATTATTCAAAGTAGGGTGTGTATGTAACTTATCACTGGACCACTTTAGTTTAATCAGAAATTCCTTTTAGCTGACAACATTGCTTAAACAGGATAGTATTTGGCAAAATGAAATGCCAGAATTAAAAACAATCATAAATAAGTAGAACCCACTTCAAAATAAAAAAAAAAACAGCATTACTATTTCTAATCCCAAGAAATCACTTTATTCTAAGCACTAGCGGAATTCTTCTCCCTATACAAGGTGGGTGGCTGATTTTAACCTGAAATTCTAAATCCACGGATTGAGAGCTAGTGTAGAATTGTCTGTGTTTATTGTTTTTATGAGTAAATACATGCATTGTCATAATAAAATGCATTTCAGAGAATATGCATTTTACCTTTGGGAATATGTTAATTTCAGGCAGCATTCCCTATGGGAAAGGTGATACCAGCTCTGATATGCAAAGCATATGATAATTTATCATTCTAACTTCAACATATAATAGGGATTGTGACCTGATATTTGGAGATGTAAATATTGTTCAGCATATTAATCCCAGTGAAATATAGCATTGTAGTTTACTTTTAAAAAAAAAAAAAAAACATAAAAAAAATCTACAAATTGTGTTTTGCTAAGAAAAGCCTCAACTGACAGAGGAGAAGTCAAGTGTGTGGACAGGCAGGCTCCTAACAAACAGGCCGATGGGACTCCTGTTTAGGAGCCAAAGAGTACTTTGGAACAGTTCAAATATATTGCTTTAAATTGGAAGACGCTGGAGGCACTGGGATGTGATATGCCCCTCTCTCCCCCAATCAGAGCCTGTTGATGTTACAACAGGGACAGATGTGTTAGTTGCTCACTAGAGTTTATGTCTTATATTAAATTGTATACAGTTTTTATTCTAACCACTAACTAGGTAGTATGCCCCTTCAGAACATGCAGAGTGTATCTTTTTTTAAATTTCTCCTTCCGTTTCTTAATCAAGTATCATGCAGATTTGTTCAGCTTTGTAAATATGGACATCACTTTTTTTTTTCTTTGAGAAAACACTTGTATCAGCTTTGTGGTGTTTTCAGGGAGACAGCTGTCTGCACTCCCTGTAGAAACCCAGCAATGATTGTGCACGTTGAGACATGTGCTTTTTATTTCTTAGCAGGATATTTTATCTCTGTACATAAAGTAGAAACCAAATGGTAGGGAAACAGAGAGTCTTGACACCATCATGCCACACATTGTTTTTAAAGCATTGTGTTAAAAGAGTTCACTAAAACCAGGACGCTGTGATTTTTGTTTTTTTAAGTTGCAATATGTTTTTGGTTTTTTCATTTTTTAATCACTGCAGTTAAGCGAAATGGAAATTAGTTGTGTTCATCTTGCAGAATGTTTGCAGGACTGACTATCAAACTGGATGATTTCCGTTTATACCCCACTGTGTCAGTTCAAGCATCAAAATACCTTGCATCTGAGGCAGACTTCCTACATCAGGGACAGGTATCTGTATGTCATTATACAAAACAGTTCTAGGGGGTTGATCTACATAGTAAAAAAATAAATAGTACTTAGTGTAAAATAATTTTATAAATGATCTTTTGTACTTTAGGACATTAAATTGTACAACTTTTGTATATATAAAAGCTTAGGAACTTTCTGTTTAGCAGGAAGGCAACACATTCCTACACTTTTAATGTATATGTTTGTTATAATGTCCATGTAAACATGCCCTATGTTTGTGCCTTTTAATTAGTTTGTCTCAATAAACAATGTAGAGAAAAATATGTAGCTATGACTTTGTTACAACTGTTCTTATCCACAGTACAAAATGGTTTGTTTTTAATATGTAGAGCATTATGTGTGGACTACTGGAAGGACTCGTGTAGGGAAAGCCCAAGAATGACCTTGCTGAGGCCTGGATTGGGAGCACAGTGGCCACATCTGGAGGAAGTCTGCATTTCCTGGCATGCAGACCCAAAACAGTTCTGGCTCTGCCTGCTGGGATCTGTTATCTCTGGTGGGCTGGCAGTTATAATCCACGATTCAGACAGCCCAGGCTTCCTCCACAGTGGTCCAAGGAGCAGTCCTCAGTGGGGGCAGATGTGGGCCCTACCCCTAAGCTAGAATGTGGTTGTCAGAACCCTGAAAGTATTAGTTCTTAAGAAAAAAAAAAGGATATATACTAGAAATAATTGTTTTATCAATTCATTGTATAATAAACAGGAGTGAGACTTCATTGTATGACTTCAGTTAAAATGCTATTTTGTATGCATTCTTTATTCACTTAAGAAGCTTGTCTGCAATAATAAAGCCACGTCATGTCTTCTTTTGGGAGGGAGAGAATTGTGGCAGGAGGGGGTTGTGGGTGGGCCACTGAAAAGGGGGGCCGAATAGGTTGTGTGGTGAAATTCTCCTGTGTCTTGGAACTGGAATTGAGTTTCAATGTTGATGAACTGATTCAACCAGGTGTTGAAGGCACGACGGCCACTGCTCTAGGAAAAGGCAGAGTATGCTTTTCCCTTCTGGTTGTAACCTGGTTGAGAGCTTCCCCTTTATCAGATTGGCAGCTAAACAGTTGTATTAGATAATCCTTGAATCTGACATCCAGCCTGTTATGCTCTGGGGCTCGCTGCTTGGCCTGCGTTTGCTTTTTATTGTGTATTCATTCCCCTCCTACAGTGTGCTCCTAAATGAAGGTTTCTATGTAAGCAGATGATGATTTTACCTGTCAATACCAGCACTGTATTACTAACATGCAAAATACTGCAGATTTATTTTGAAAATTAAAAGTTAACCAGTCACAAATGTTATGATGGATTGCTTAATACCTCAGAAGCTTCATCAACTTGCTCTGATCATAGGAAAAGTTTTGAAGTATTATCTTTTCAGGTGTGTACATCTCAGTATTGGGCTGGAGAGAGAGAGGGAGGGGCCAGTATCAGGCTGGTTGGAGGGTGGAAGGGCACAAGACTGACTGCCCTTGGTAGGTGCATCCTTCCAAGCAGATCGGGTAGGCCTGGAGGCAGTGACCACAGGTTTAGGTCCCCATTCTACCCAAAAGAGAAGATGGGTTTAAAACCTTTCTTCTCATGCTCTAGGACCCAATTTCCTTAGTTTAAAGGGGCTTTAAGCTAAGTCCCTTGCCCATTTGTGTTCAACTAGATTTGTTAGAAGTCCAGTGAGGACCAACAATGTGCCAGGCACTGTTAGGCACTAAGGGGCATGAAGAAGTGATTAAGACATGGTTGCTGCCTCCAAGGAGGCTGTTAGGGGAGCTAGGATGAGTGATGGTATCACCAGACAGCAAATCAGGATGAATGTGACACTTCATTCAGTGAAAAAGTTTTGGATGCCTACATCTGTTTTATATAGAATTGAGGCTTTCCAAACTTCCTGTGATAATTGCTTTAGTCTCTTTATTGACTCGGTGAACACAGCTGGAGGAAAGTGTTCTTCGTGCTGTTTTGGTCCTGGGAACAAGGGAAGTGTTATTTCACTGAGTTGCCAGTTAATCATGCCAGTCCCAGCTGTACAGGTGTCTCCACTTCTCAAGGGGCCCTGTAGTTTGGTCCTCTCTAAACAGACCTGGGTTTAGGATATAGAGGGGATAGTGGAAGTTTTCACTTCAATATCCTCAAGAATCATTGGACAAAAAGTCCAATCTGTTTATGGGACAGTAATCAATTTTCCCTCCCTTCCCTGATAGGTCTGGCCCTCAGTCTTACCCTTTTTCCAGTTACTCCTTAAAGAGCCTTGTAGCCTGAAAGAATGCCATTTGTCCTGGATTTGGGTCTATAAATCTCTCCCACAGCTGGCCTGACATTGACAGATTACTGTATAATCTCCCCTTGTGAAAATAGGCGGCTGGCAGGTCAGTGTGTAATGATCTAGGGCAGAATACTGAGTGTGCATTAGTCCAGAGTCCAGCTTCTCCTGGATGCCCACCTTTGGGCAATCTAAGGCCCATGTAGTTTCCAAGAAAGGAATGAAGGGTCATGGGCTTTCCTTTGGATCTTTGCATGATGTAGCCCTCTCCTTAGACCTACCCATTATGGGTTGGCTAGTTAGCCTTCCTCTTCCCAAGATAGGTACTTGACCCAGATCTTGGCCCTGGACTATGAAGGTCAAGTACACATCACTTTACAAAAACCACCCTGGATCACTTGAGGCCAGGAGTTCAAGACCAGCTTGGCCAACATGGCAAAACCCTGTGTCTACTAAAAATAACAAAAATTAACCAGGCATGATGGTGCATGCCTGTAGTCCCAGCTACTCAGGAGGCTGTGGCACAAAGATTGCTTGAACCTGGGAGGCAGAGGTTGCAGTGAGCTAAGGTTGTGCCACTGTACTCCAGCCTGGGCAACAGAGTGAGACTCTGTCTTAAAACAAATGAGCAAAAAAACTGCCCTGATAATTTTTACCATGACATAGGAGAAGGAAGTTTTATAACTTCAGATTCTCTATCACTACTGACTTGCCTCATAATTTCAGAAATTTTCTTCATCCCTAATTATCTTAAACTGATATCCCATTCCCTCCCAACCCCTAAATATCTCTTTCAAGATTATATAAAATAAGAACTTAAAATCACGACTCCTTTGTAATATATGTAACTGTTAACCATGTATGAAGAGCTCTCATTAATGGAGTTTCCTCAAAGTGAGGTCCACCTGCATCTGGCTGTGTCAGAAACTAAAGAAGGACATTTGAGGAAAATGTTCTGTTCTGTTAGTGAGCTATTCTTCTGGCATGACAGCTGAGAGAATGAGGAGGTCAATGGGAATGAAAGGGAGGGATATGCCCATCCAGTGACTGGTCCGGCAGCTCTCTCTGGCAGTCAGTGCTGAGGCTAGGCTGGGACAGATGCACCAATTCTAGAGGCCCCCATGGAGAAGAGAGCCAGCCTCAAAGACTGGGATGGGAAGCCAGGTCTTTGCCAATCTTAGGGACAAATGAGGACTGCCAGGGGCATATTGTCCCTACAGAGTCAGCCAGATAGATCTGTTTTGAAGGAGCCTGGATCCCCAAGGCCCTTGCTCATGAGCCAAGGGATTCTTATCTTTGTTAGTGGTAGGAAAAGAGCTAGAGAGAAATCAATCTTGCATGTGTACAAAGGAAGAAAAAGGGAAGTCTTGGAGGTTAGAAAGGGGCTAAGGAAGGGAAAAGAGACATTTTGGAGGAAATGTCCTTGTGCTCTACCTGTGGCAAGACTCCCACCCTGACCAGCCTCTCCATGCACCTGCCCTGGGCTAGACATGATTACTCAGAGGCCTCGGAGACAGGCTGCTAGTCCAAGCCAGCTGTGATGATTTTTCTTTCAGTCAACGGGCAGGAAAAAAGACGTGCTTTTCTTGACCAAAAGAGAAAAATCAGTAGCTGAAGAAACAGGCAAGATTCAAGTATTAGAAGTGGGGACCTGGTGAGCCGCTTCTTGCTGGAAGAAGTGTGGTCCTACCCTTTCCTGAAATCTCAGCGCTCTGTCCCAAAAGAGCAGGTCCTGATTCCAGGGCAGCCCTTTCACCGTATGTAAGTTCTGTCACTTTGTCAACGCCAGAAGCTCTGTGGCTATCGGGGACCTCTGAGGGAGAAGAGTGGGGAGGGGGGAATCTTGGGGAAGAGAGAAAGGAGACAGAGTCATTGCTTATGCTGTTTTCTAGGCCTAGAATGCCCTCTCCATAATCAGCCCTCCAACATTCTTTCTCCTCTGTGAACCTCTAGACACGCAGAAAGTGTAACTTAAATGTTGCTTCCTCTGAAACCGTCCCCTACCTGAACTAACATCAGGCAGTTAGTCTGTTCTTCCTTGGTATAACAGGAGCAGGTGGGAGATATCAAAATAAAGGTAGAGGCAGCTTAGCACCCCCAGAAGGGAGGCTAGTTTCCAAACTGGACTGTAGTTTCCAAAAGTTTTGCCACATCCCTAAATTTCTGATTCCAAATTAGTGGGTCCATGCCAGCGTGTGATTGTTGCTGATTTTGCCCTGTATTGATGAATCCCAATGTCCAGGAGGAGCAAGGAACCAAGTACCAAGGCCAGAAATAGGAGTAAGCACCAAGGTAAGTGAGGAGGACCCCCAGGGGATCCAGAGCAGAGGGCGATTTGGCATAAGGAACAGCTGGGAGGTGCTGTAATTCAGGGTTATGGTCAAGAGCAGAGACTTGGAATCTGACAGGCCTGAGTACAAATCCAAGCTGTGCCACTTGAAGTTATATAACCTTCAGCAAGATACGTAGCCTCTCTGCCCTCAGTTTCTTATGCTGTAAAATAAGGATGATAATAAATCCAACCTAGTCAAATTTTCTTTTGTTTTGAGATGGAGTTTTGCTCTTGTTGCCCAGGGTGGAGAGTGATGGCATGATCTTGGCTCAATGCAACCTCCGCCTCCTGGGTTCAATCAATTCTCCTGCCTCAGCCTTCAGAGTAGCTGCGATAACAGGCACATATCACCACATCCGGCTAATTGTTATATTTTTGGTAGAGAGTGTTTCACCATGTTGGTCAGGCTGGTCTTGAACCCCTGACCTCAGGTGATCCACCCACCTTGGCCACCCAAAGTGCTGGGATTACAGGCATGAGCCACCATGCCGGCCCTAGTAAAGTTTTAATCTCATGCATGTAAAGGGTGTAGCTCAGGGCCTGCTACAGAGGATGGAGCCTCTAATTCAATGAGGCCCATCTCCATCTGGGCCTCCTATTTTCAGTCTGGGTCATAGCAGCGTCACTTTGTGCAAAGGCACCAATTGTGTCCTTGACAGACCTGCAAAGGCACTGAACTGTCCTCCTGCATTGCTTTCTCACTTCAGATTTTTGGGGTTGGCATCCAGCATGGGGAACCAGAGCTTCAGCCGAGCAATGAAAACATGAGACAGATGACACATCTCCTGAAAAGCAGCTAACTGGAGGCTGGCCAGAGGAGTGGCAGGGAGGGCTCAGGTTAGACCAGGGAAGAGTCATCAGGCTGGGAGACCTGATGATGTGCCTATCGGGGATGGTGCATCCTGCATTCCATCTCCTTCATTTCCCACACTCACTATATCCAGAGAAGGCGCCTGTACAGCTTCCCCCTGCAATCCCACCGTCTTGACAGTCAGAGTTTGTTTGTCCTTCTCCAGCTGCAAGCTCAGCACAGGCCTGACCTTGCAGCACCTTAAATTCCTTCCTAAGAAGAAAAGGAGCACCACCACTTATCCAGGTGGGATGGATAAGCCCAAATCCTTATAGCCCTCTCAGTCCAGAGTCAGCCCTCACAGCTCCACCTTCCCTCCCTAAGGCGTCGAGGGACTCAGATCCGAGAGAGGAGCCAGCCCCGAAAGGCACAAGGCAAAGGCGAGTGTTGCCATTTCTGTATCGGTCACCCTGCTGTGAAGTCCAAACTGCTTGGCCTGGCATTTGGTGTCCCCAACCATTTGGCCTGACCTACCCTGCCGGCCTTCTGGCCTCCTTTCTTTCCTCCCACGGTTGGAGTCAGGGCTGGTGGGGAGCCGAGGCAGACAAACAACTCTTGGGCGTGTGGGCCCCGCCCCGATTAGAGCATCGGCAGGCCGGGATTGGCTGGTATCTCCCGCGTTCTGATTGGGCTGGCGGCGGCCTGGTTCTCATTCACAGAAAGCACTGCTTCTCTCCTGCCGGAGCTTGGACCTCGAATGCTGCTTCACTTTCTGCACTCTGCACAGTAAGTGTACTCGTTTTATGTAAATAGATACGATTCAGTTCTATGGTTTCCGCGGATGACATGCCCCCAAATGCAGTGTTGGCCCCTCAGGGATGGCTGCATCTGTCTGTTTATTGTATACCATATCTAAATCACAACTGGGCGAGTGAATGGGACCAGGCTTATGGGAGCTGTGGGGGCTGCGTTTTGCATACCCAGGTGAGGCCACGGTTTTGTTTGTTTGTTGAGATGGAGTCTCCCTCTGTTGCCAGGCTGGAGTGCAATGGCGCTATCTCGGCTCACTGCAACCTCTGCCTCCCGGATTTAAGCAATTCTCCTGCTTCAGCCTCCCGAGTAGCTGGGACTACAGGTGCGTGCCACCACACCCAGGTAATTTTTGTATTTTAGTTTTACCCTGTTGGCCAGGGTGGTGTCGATCTCTTGTCCCGCGTCGGCCTCCCAAAGTGCTGGGATTACAGGCGTGAGCCACCGCGCCCTTCGAGGCCACGATTTTATCTGGCGAGACCTTTTGCTGGGTTAGGCTTTCACCCACTTTCGCAGGTACCAGTCCTTTCTACCATTTACGCTTGTATTTCATATTTCTTTGTCTTTTTTTCTACCTTCCTACTGATTTGCAATTTCTTTGTCTATAATCATGCTGTTCCATATACTAGGAAAGTTTTCTTCCCATTCACCTACTTTTAGAATATGACTGAAGTTCCTGCTCACTAGGACCCCTGCAGGAAAAGCCAATTGCAGGGTTTGGGCAGGGGAAACACAAAGTGAGCCGGAACATTCAACATCCATTTGGAAACAATTGCAAACTTACAAAAAGTTGCGAAAGTGAAAATAGTACAAGAAATACCTATACACCCTTTGCCCAAATTCACCTGTTTATTAACATTTTATCCCATGCTTAATCACATATGGGGCTTAATCCAATTTTTGTTTCTGAACCATTCTAGGGTTTCATACATCATAGCTCTTACCCCTAAATATTTCTGTGTATATTTCCTAAAAATAGAGATATGCTGTTACACCACAGCACAGTTATTAACTTTATACACTTACATTTATATAATACTTTTTTTTTTTTGAGATGGAGTCTCGCTCTGTAGCCCAGGCTGGAATGCAGTGGCTCGATCTCCGCTCACTGCAACCTCCGCCTACTGGGTCCCAGTTCAAGCAGTTCTCCTACCTCAGCCTCCCAGGTAGCTGGGATTACAGGCATGACTCACCATGCCCAGCTAATTTTTTTTTTTTCTTTTAGTAGAGATGGGGTTTCACCATGTTGGCCAGTCTGGTCTTAAACTCCTGACCTGGTGATCCTCCCACCTCAGCCTCCCAAAGTGCTGGGATTACAGGCAGGAGCCACTGCACCTGGCCTATAATACTTTAATTTAATCTACCATCCTTATTCTAATTCTGTTCGTTGATCTATGTCCTTTATAGCATTTTCTCCATTCCAGTAAAAGATCTAGTCTAGGGTCAGGTTATTTCATCCCCTTCATTCCCCACATTCACTACATACAGAGAAGGCATCTCTACAGCTTCCCTCTATCATCTCACCATCCCAACTGTCAAAGAGTTCATTCTTCTCTAGCTGCAAGCCTAGCACAGGCCTGACTCCTCTTTCCTTCCTTAAAAAAAAAAAAGGGTGCCGGGCACGGTGGCTCACACCTGTAATCCCAGCACTTTGGGAGGCCAAGGTGGGTGGATCACCTGAGGTCAGGAATTCGAGACCAGCCTGACCAACATGGAGAAACCCTGTCTCTACTAAAAATACGAAATTAGCCAGCTGTGGTGGTGCATGCCTGTAATCCCAGCTACTCAGGAGGCTGAGGCAGGAGAATCACTTGAACCCAGGAGGCAGAGGTTGAGGTGAGCAAAGATTGCTCCATTGTACTCCAGCCTGGACAACAAGAGCAAAACTCTATCTCAAAAGAAAAAAGAAGAAGAAGGAGGAGGAGGAGGAGGAGGAAGAGGAGGAGTTTGTTTTTATTGGTTTGTTTGTTTTTTTTTTTTTTTTTTTTTGAGACGGAGTTTCACTGTTGTTACCCAGACTGGAGTGCAATGGCACGATCTTGGCTCACCGCAACCTCTGCCTTCTGGGTTCAAGCAATTCTCCTGCCTCAGCCTCCTGAGTAGCTGGGACTACAAGCGCGCACCACCATGCCCAGCTAATTTTTGTATTTTTAGTAGAGACGGGGTTTCATCTTGTTGACCAGGGTGGTCTCAATCTCCTGACCTCGTGATCCACCCACCTCGGCCTCCCAAAATGCTGGGATTATAGGCGTGAGCCACCGCGCCCAGCCTATTGTTATTGTTATCTCAGGAGTGTAGTGAAGTGCATGGGCTCTGGAGTCAGGGGCTGCTGGGTGTGTATCTTGGTTCCACTACTTACTGTGAAACTTGAGGCAACATATTTGACCTTCCCTGTGTCTCATTTTCCACATCTCTAATGCCTGGCTCTCAGGGTTTTTCTGAAGATTAAATGAGATAGGATACATAAATAGTACCTAAAACAGGCCAGACACGGTATATATTTTCAAGAAACTTTGTCATTTGCTATTACTTTTTTTGTTCTTTTAGGGATAGGGTCTCACTGTGTTGCCCAGGCTGGACTTGAATTCCTAGGTTCAAGTGATCCTCTTGAGTAACTGAGAATACTGTGGCACATGCCGTAGTATCTGGCTATTTACTATTATTATTTTTAATCTAGTGAGGAAGAAGGTCTTTTTTTTTTTTTTTTTGAGACAGAATCTTGCTGTTGCCCAGGCTGGAGTGCAGTGGTGTGATCTCAGCTCACTGCAACCTCCGCCTCCTGCGTTCAAGCGATTCTCTGGCCTCAGCCTCCCAAGTAGCTGGGATTACAGGTGCCTGCCATCACACCTGGCTAATTTTTGTATTTTTAGTAGAGATGGGGTTTCACCATATTGGCCAGGCTGGGACGAAACTCCTGACCTCAAGTGACCCACCTGCCTTGGCCTCCCAGAGTGCTGGGATTACAGGCGTGAGCCACCATGCCTGGCCTAAAGAAGGTGATATTCTTAATGTCATTTTAGAGATAAGGAAAATAAGACTCGCAGAGGTTAGGTAATTACCCAAGGTCACCCAGCCAGCAAGCAGTACAGCAGGGATGTTTTCGCACCATAGTCTGACTGGCACTAATATCTGGGCATTAAGTCACTATACTATACTCGGGCAATTTAGAGGGATAAACTCCCTCTAGAAGGAGGAAAAGGGCATCTGTTGCTCCAAGACAGACTGAACCTCCCAACCCATGGAAATAGCAAGCTCTCCTCTAGTGTCTGTGAATTATTTGTGGCAAATGACTCTAGGCTGGCTTTACCCAGGAACTGCTCCAGTCCTGCAAACCTCACTACCTCACAAGGTTGTCAGGAAAATAAAAATAATTTTTTTTTTTGAGACAGAGCTTCACTATTGTTGCAGGCTGGAGTGCAGTGGCGAGATCTTGGCTCATTGCAACCTCCACCTCCCAGGTTCAAGTGATTATCCTGCCTTAGCCTCCCAAGTAGCTGGGATTACAGGCATGCACCACCATGCCAGCTAATTTTGTATTTTTAGTAGAGATGGGGTTTCTCCTTGTTGGTCATGCTGATCTTGAACTCCTGACCTCAGGTGATCCACCCACCTTGGCCTCCCAAAGTTCTGGGATAACAGGTGTGAGCCACCACACCTGACCAAGAAATTGTTAATACTGTATTTTGAAATTTAAGCTTGAGCCTGTGACATACCCTGTGTCAAAGAGTCCTGGATGCTCCCTCCCCAGCTGCTGCAGAGTGCTTGGTTTGGTGTTCCAGGCCAGTTACTGTCACACCCTCCTTGTCTTTCTAGCCTCAGCTTACTGTTACCCACCCCCACCACCACACTTTGCCGCTGCTCCACCCTGCCCTGCAGCCACAGTGGAAATTCACTCATGTCCAAACATGCCTCAATAGTCCCACCTCCATGTCTTTGCTTATGCTGTGTCCCCAGATGGCAATGCCCTTATCCTTAGTTAAAATAATTGTCATATCTTAAGGCACAGCTCAAATGCCAGCTCTTCTAAGGTTCCTCTTTGACCTCTCCCCACATCAGAATTAACCACTTCCTCCCTGTGTAGCCCCAGGGTTGGCCTTTTGCTTGATTTTAGCAGGTGTCACACTTTGCCAGCATCTCCTTCTCTTCCTCTTACACTTGGGGACTGGGGAGAGGTGGTACATCTTTTTTTTCTTCTTTGGGTCTTAGTTTGGGCACATAGGAGGTGAACAAAAATGGTTACAGAACTGAGTTGAAATAGCCTAGGTTCAGCCAGGAATGGTGGCTCATGCCTGTAATCCTGGCACTTTAGGAGGCCGAGGTGGGCAGATCACCTGAGGTCAGGTGTTCGAGACCAGCCTGACCAACATGGTGAAACTCCTTTCTACCAAAAATATAAAAATTAGCCGGGCGTCGTGGCACACACTTGTAGTCCCAGTTACTCAGGAGGCTGAGGCAGGAGAGTCTCTTGAATCCAGGAGGTGGAGGTTGCAGTGAGCCAAGATTGTGCCACTGCACTCCAGCCCTGGTGACAGAGTGCAGCTCTGTCGAAAGAAAGTAATAAAGAGAGAAAGAGAGACAGAAAGGGCCTAAATTAAGAATAATTATAGAGGAAAGTAATTTATGTTTAACTTTCCACCTTCCAATGATAATGATTTTGAAGGCTAAATATAGATATATATACATAATCGATTATAAAGCAATGTATGTACAATGTAGGAAATTCAGAAAATCCAGAAAAATACCAATAACAAAATAAAAGTTATCTTTAAACCCACATCTAATGATGTTAACATTTTGGTATATTATCTTCAAGTGTTTTCTTTTATGTTTATATTCTTATTTTTACCAAAAATATTTTATTTTTATCAAATAAAAATAAGTGGGATCATTGCATTTTCTTCTGTAGCATTCCTTTCCCCCAGCATTGTATCATGAACATTTTTACATTCACTATTCATAAAGAACAATATTAATTATGACATGGGATTCCATTTATCTAGGTCTAATCTGTACCCAACTGCCTTGCAGAGGACGAGCTGGCAGCTTCTGTGCAGGAGGGCAAGATCCCTGGAGTATCACAAACTGTTACCAAAGGGGAGACAGTGGTTTTCATAAAGGCAAACAGGGCATGCCTCACCCACCTGTTAGAATTCAGGCCTTTGGCAAATATTTACTCACTCTCTCGGGCCTGCCTGTGAGGTGCAGACAGACACTGAGGGAGATGGAAAACACCCCCTATGTCCCAGGAGCTCAGGAAGAGACCAACTAGGACAGCATGTTCGAGCTGTCTCTGTAGTCTGGCGGGATAGACGTAGGGACTGCAAGGGAGCAATTCCTTATGTAAGGGAAGAAAGGATCACAGGAGGCACCACAGGCATGACGTTGGTGCTGGCACCCTGGGGAAGGGGTGAAAGGCCCTAGAAATCCTTTCAAATAGGCATCAAATTGGCAAGCCCATTGGCATTCATCTAGTTCTTATCTCACAAGGGAGTTGTCTGCTTATTTATTTATTGCCACTGCTTCCACCGTTCTCCTTGTTCTTTCAAATCCCCAAGGGATGTTACCAGTTCCTTAGGAGTTTCCTTGGCTGGGTGAGATGGCTCACACCTGTAATCCCAGCACTTTGGGAGGCTGAGGAGAAAAGATGGCTTGAGCCCAGGAGTTCGAGACCAGCCTGGGCAAGATGGCAAAACTTCATGATTACAAAAAAAATGTTTTTTAAAGAGTCGGTTGCAGTGGTACAGGCTTGTAGCCCCAGCTACTCAGGAAGCTGAGACATGAGAATCTCTTGAACCCAAGAGTTCGAGGTAGCAAGTTTCCTCTGAGTTCCTTGGTTAAATTTGCCAGAAGGAGAAAGGGACAGGATTATCCAAATTATCTGGATGTTTAACACCACTTGCTTTTCTACCTATGACCTTCTTAAGCTGCCTTTGGAGGTCTGAGGAGGAGGAGTGGGTCTCATGGTGGCAGGGACAATCTGGTTGGTTGGAAGCCTCAACCAGTTGCTCTTCTTATCAACCATTCATGTCCTGGCATTTGCCCTGGGCTGGGGAAACTCCAGAAGGAAAATGTCTTGTTTTCCCCTCAGTCCAATCAGATCTCACCATTTCCAAGCCTGAGCCCAGTGGCTCTCCATCAGCCTCATTCTCGCAGTAGATAATGCCATATGCTCCAGTGATCTGAGCTTCCAGCAGCCACAGACATAGCAAAAGGCTTCCATCACTTTCCCATTCAGTCTGTGGAAATGGCAAGTGCTCAATTCATTCTTTTTTTTTTTTTCTTTTTAGACAAAATTCTCGCTCTGTCAGACAATCAAGAGCAATCCTGGCTCACTATGACCTCCACCTCCCAGGCTCAAGCGATTCTCCTGTCTCAGCCTCCCAAGTAGCTGGGACTACAGGCGTGTGCCACCATGCCCGACTAATATTTGTATTTTTAGTAGAGATACAGTTTCACCATGCTGGCTAGGCTGGTCTCCAACTCCTGGCCTCAAGTGATCCACCCGCCTCAGCCTCCCAAAGTGCTGGGATTACAGATGTGAGCCACCGTACCCAGCCTGTTCTTGGCCGATTCTAGCATGGGAGTGGGTGGGTGGCATGAGGATGGAAAATGGGAGGAGTTGGAACAGAAGCTAAGGGCAGCCTGGGAAGGGGCTCGTTCAGGAGTTTAAATTTCGTTCTCCAAGCAAGAGGAATTCATCCGCCATGTTCAGCAGGGCAGAGTCATCACCAGTGTGTACTTTAGAAAATTAACTGCTGGCACTGAGGAGGATGGATTGAAAGGCAAGGCCCTGGCAGCAGGGCCTAGGCCAGGGCAGAGGAGAGGGGGCAGGTTCCAGGGAAACTCAGAAGCAGAAAGCCCTGAGTTTACTGAGGGGTTGAATGTAGGAGGGGAGGAAGGCAGCATGTAACATTTGCAGCTTGAGTGAATGGGTTGTGCTCCTTAACCAGGACAGAGAATTCTGGCAAAGAAGGCTGTGGACATGTTGGGCTCCAGGCTCACCATGCTAAAGGTGCAGTGGCTGTGGGACAGCTTGTCCAGTGGCCATAACACATGCCAGGCAGGTGCTTGAGAGGGGGTGTGGGGTGCCAGGATAGGTCATCAGCACACTCCACTAGGAGCAGAGGGGATAAAGTTATTAACAAAAATTAGCCGGGCACGGTGGCTTACACCTGTAATCCCAGCACTTTGGGAGGCCAAGGCAGGCGGAAGTCAGGAGTTCAACACCGGCCTGGCCAACACAGTGAAACCCCGTTTCTGCTAAAAATATGAAAATTAGCCGGGTGTGGTGGCATGAACCAGTAGTTCCAGCTACTGGGTAGGCTGAGGTGGAAGAATCGCTTGAACCTAGGAGGCAGAAGTTGCTGCGAGCAGAGATCGTGCCACTGCACTCCAGGCTGGGCGACAGAATGAGACTCCATCTCAAAAAAAAAGCAGTCTGCAAGTGGAGCCATGAGGGGCTGGTATCTGTACTCTGTTACCCCTGTGAGAACATCTGGAAAGAGGGGTTAGTCAGAAAGCTAGAGGACTCAGCCTTGGAGAAGCCCCTGTGGCAGGCAGAGCTGAAGAAATGAGGGCGTGGGTAAGGCTAGGAAGCCATGAGGGTGGGAATGATTTCAAGGGGGCATTAACAGCATCCAGGGCTGCAGTGGAGTGAAGGAGTGGGAGAGGGAGAAGGCCCATGGGTTGAAACAATGAGGAGCCTATAGGTGCCTCCCTGTGAAAATCATCTTCCCCTAGGATGACGGACAAGAAAGCCAGATTGCAGGAAGTTGAGGAGTGCATGGGGCTTGAAGAAGCAGAGTGGGTCTGGTTGCTTCTTAGAGGAGGCTGACTGATGATGCAGAAGAGAAAAACAGGGCAATGACTTGAGGGCAGTTCAGGGTTGGGGTCAGTTCTTGAGGGCAGGCTTCCTTAGAAGGGGGCATCCTGCTTTGGGAGGCTGAGGTGGGCGGATCATGAGGTCAAGAGTTAGAGACCAGCCTGTTCAATATGGTGAAACCCTGTTTCTACTAAAAAATACAAAAATTAGCTGGGCGTGGTGGTGCAGCTACTTGGGAGGCTGAGGCAGGAGAATTGCTTGAACCCAGGAGGCAGAGGTTTCAGTGAGCAGAGATATCCAGCCACTGCACTCCAGCCTGGGCGACAGAGCACGACTCCATCTCAAAAAAAAGGGAAGCATCTTGAAGTGTTTCTAGTTTTGAAGCAGAGGGGAGGAGAAAGGAGGAACTAACAGAGTCTCCTGAAGCACACAAGAGGTTGGGCTGGAGAGCAAAAGGGACATCTTATCTTTGGAAGAGCAGGGAAAATAGGGCCTGAACCAGACAGAAGTGGAGGAGTGAGGCAGGGAAAGAAAAGAAATGAACAGGATCTGATACCAGTAGAGTGCCAGGGAAGAGGCACAGGAGACTGAGGCTTCCAGCCTCTGAGCCAGAGGCAGATTCAGGAGAGTAGGAGGTGGCTTGGGTAGGGAAGAGCTCTGAGTCACCTTTAGCCTCCTTGAGGTATCTGGGACACCCGCAGGTGGCCCTCTGTAGGTGGCTGGTGTGAGGGGCTGGAGCCCTGGGAGCTCAGAGGCAGTGGTGGGAGTGGGTGGAGGTGTTTGGGGGTGAGGAGGTTGTGAGAGGCCGGGAAGGGGTCTGAGCAAAAGCTTCCAGAGGGACAGACCCCAAAGGACAAGTATGTTAGCAAAGCCTAAGAAAAATGTCCTTCAAGGAAGAGTGTCCATTAGAGCAACTGGTTTTATCAATGACTATAATAATAAATTTAAAAATTTTACTAGCTGGGCGTGGTAGTACATGCCTGTAATCCCAGCTACTCGGGAGGCTTAGTCAGGAGAATTGCTTGAACCTGGGAGGTGGAGGTTGCAGTGAGCCAAGATTGCAGTACTGCACTCTAGCCTGGGCAACAGAGCGAGACTCCATCTCAAAAAAAATTTACGAGCAATCCACAGGCGAGTTCAAACATGGAAATCTCCAAGTTTGCAGTTGCACTTTCCTGGTCCTGAAATGCCACGGTGACAGGGATGAACTGCAGGGGGATCTTGCAAGTAAGCAGGAAAGTGACAGATGAACTGCACTGTGGGTAAGTATAAGGTAGCACACTTGATAACATAATCTAGACTATACTGGCCGGGAGGACAAATCCTGAGCTCTCAGTTGCAACCTGGGAAAGGAGCCAGGAGTCAGCCTAGAGCATGGGTCAGTCCCTCCGGATTAAGAATCTTTAACCTGGGACTTGAAGACCATCCTCTGGGATTTCAAGGACCCTGCCTCCCTGGGAAATTGAATGCACCAGGGGATGAAGAAGTGTGGGGAGAGGGGAGCAGGAGAGAGGAGATCCACAGAGGGGTCTGGGAATCCAGTCCTGGAGTTCCGCTCAACATGCTAACCTAATGTTAGGCCTCCCGGAGGAGGGTGTGGTTCTGAGGTTTCTCCCCCTCCCAGTTTCCCAACTTGCTGAAGAAACTTACCCTTGACATGCAAATGATGGAAACACGTTGGTGTCTGGGGCACTTTGGTTTGCGGTTTTTACCATCAGCTGTCTCTGAAGCTGAGCGTGTCGATCTGTCTCAGCAAGGCTAGCAATTGCAAGCTCTCAGAGGAGCGGAGAGGGGACTATTCCTGGGGATCTGGGCCCAGCTGGGCAAATGGGTCCATAAGGCAGACTTTTGCAGGAGGAGGGTGCAGACCCTTTGCAAGTTGCCCAGAGATAGACTGAGATTGCCTCTGGCCGTCACCCTACTTAGACCCCCTAGGTAGCAGGGTGCTTGGTGGTAAACACCTGACCTAGGCTACCCACTCCCAAACTGGAGTCGGAAACGAAAGCACGTGGGAAAAGAATAGCAAATGTCAATTTCCCATTTATTAAACAAGTTCTTCCGTGGAAAATCTTCCCAGGGCTCAGCAGCCCTTGAAGTGCTCAGGGATGCTGGGGAGGTCGGGGGAGGAGGAAATGGGAGATGGCAGGTGGTGCCCGTCGGTGTGGACGAGTGATAGCTTTGATTTGTTCCCCCTTCCCACCATCTCCTGTGGCCTCAGCGTTTGATTTGGTTTCCTTTCCCGAGCCCTAACTCCAGGGAGCTGCCCCTCCCCCACACCTGTGTCCCAAGCCCCAGCTATGCGTCCTCGCCCGAGGTTCCTGGCACTGACCTGGAACCTGTCGGGCAGCCCTGCTCTTAGCTCCCCGCGGAGTCTCGGAGGTCTCAGGTCTCCTCCGCCCACCCTCTCCGCAGCTGCGAGGGGCAGGACGCCCGGCACCCGGCTCTGCCCGAGAGGCCGAGGCAGGCTTAAGCCTTCCTGCCCGCAAGCTGGGGAGTCACTGCGGCCGGGGCGGGAGGGACGCGGAGGGCATTTTCCCAGTCTTCACCAGGTGCTCCCCTCTCCGGCCCCCGCAACCGTATAGGTTTCCGGACCCCCAGGCCCGCTTCCCTCCTCTCTGGAAAGGAGTCGGGCGTGAGGAGAGGGCCCGGGGGCGCCGCAGCCTGGCCCCTGCCCCGCCCGCAGCCCCGCTCCTCCCCGCGAGGCCCCACTTGTGGTCCCGCCGGCAGCCGCTCAGGGACAGCTGCATTTCTCGCCGCCCGCCGCTAGGAAGCCGGCCTCGCCTCGCTTTCTCCGCCTCCCCGCGCCCCAGCCGCGCCGCCGCCGCCGAGCCCGGCCCCGCTGCCGCGGCCGCCGCGGATCGCAGCCCCTCCCCCGCCCGGCCCGCGGCCCGGCCCCTGCGGCCCGCGCGGAGCGGACTCGCGTGGTGCTGCCCGGTAAGACCCCCCAGCTCCTGCCGCTCCCGCCCGGCCCTGGGCGCGGTCCTCGCCGGCGCCCCGCACGCAATCCCGGCCCCGGCTCGGCGGCCCCACCTTCTCGGGACCCATCGCCCTGGCGCCGCCGGGAGGGCCGGGCCGTCGCGAGTTTGAGTCCCAGGGCTGTCGCCGCGGCTCCCCGGGAGCTCCGCGGGCGGCAGGTCCCAGCCCTCCCTTCCTTCCCGATCCCCCACCTCATCCCGGGCCCCGGGCGCTGGGAGCGTGCGGACATCTGGGGGCCGGGAGCGGGGCGCGCGATTAGACCGGTGGGCGCGGGCTGGTGCCGCGGGGAAGGGAGGCGAGGCCTCCCCGAGCCGGCGCCGCCCGTGTCCCTTCTCCCGCCGCTCCCCCTTTTGTGTGGGCGCCCCTCCCCGCGCTGCCCCGGCCTGGGGGCGCAGGCTGGGCGGCGACGGCAGGCGGGGGCGCTTGCTGGGAGCAGAGTGCCTTCCAGGGGGAGGGGAGCTTCGCTTCCTGCCCCGCCGTTGTCACAGGTCGGCTCAGCCTTTTTTGATCCCTCCCGTTCCCCTGGGAGCTGTGTCTCCCGTCAGCTCGGCCAGGGAAAGTTGGGAATGCGCTGTCCCCGCCCCTACCTCCCCGCCCCGCCGGCTCCAGAGCCCGGGGCTCTGAGCTCCAGGGGGCTGGTGTCGGCGTTTATTCATTCCGCCCTCTTCCTTTTCTCGGTCGCCTGGTCGCCCTACACCCAGCACTGGCCTGCCCATTTATTTTCCCCTTAAAAAAAGTTTTAGTTCCAAGAAAGGTACACTGAAATTGAATTCCTGGGAAGGAATGTGTTTTAAGGGGAGGGAGGGTTTAGATTTTCCTTTTCTTGGTGGAGTAGGTGAGGCGACTCCCTGTGAGTTTAGAAACAAGACGTCCTAGAGACGATAGAAGATACAAGACCATCTGCCGGGGCTCCCCACCCGATCCGCAGGCAGCTCTCATAGCCAGAGGAATGAGCCTTCAGTGGGTAATCCCGCAGCACCTGAGCCACCTGGACCAGGAGAAGGACTCACGGAGATGTTCTGGGCCTCTCACTCCTTTTCTTTATCGCCAGCTGTGCCTGAAGGAGGGGAGGGATCCCAGAAATTCTCTTATGGAGGAAGTCATCTCACCATGAGGTTGGAGCCCTGTTCGATCAAGTGTGAAGCTGGGTCCTCTCTGTTGTTGGGGGTCAGTGCCACTGGTACCTCAGTTTGAATGGAGGGTGCCATCTCTGGGATGGAGAGGTGCTGCTGGGAGAAACCTGACTTGGGTCTACAGGAAGCTGGAGCCTGTGCAGGAGGGTTGGGTGTGAAACCCCACTGTCCACTTTCTGCAGCTGGACAGGTCAGTACACAAGGGAAACAGGATGCTGCTACCGACCTGAACACATCCTTGAATGGAAGAGAGACCCTGGACAGCGAGGATGGCCCAGGGATGTTGATATGACTAGGGCTGTGTCCCCAGCTCCTGGGCCAGATCAACTAGGGCCAGAGGTTGGGGTCATGGGCTCCTTTGAGAATCTGGTGAAAGCTCTAACTCTTCTCCCTCCAAAATGCATGTGCATAGGGAAATACTTGCATTCAACACCATAGGGTTAATATACCCCCTTGGAACTAGGACCTCCACTGAGACCCCTGCCCTAGAGTTACTGGTCTGGTCTCGGCCATCAGAACATTTCCCTCCTTTTTGGCTGGTCAATGAATAATCCCAGGGTGCAAAGAGCAGACTGCTTCTAAGGTCTTTTCTCATGATCTTCCTGTGCCACTCTGGGCTTGTGGCCATGGAGACCTGGAGAGTGGACAGATCCCAGATCCCTACAGCTAGCTAGAGGATGACGGCAGTTGAGGTGGCCCTTTTCCAGGGGCTCATTTGGCTGTCTGTGTGGTGGGAAGACCCTGGGCACTGGGCTTAAGCCCACTGGGCTATTGAATTAGAGGTAAATAAAGAGATTTGGGAGGAGGTGGATATTCTGGCGTGTGAGCTCCAGGCCCTTTAAGAGCTCCAGCTTGTTCTTGGGGAAGTGGGATTGAGGTGCTTTAGTAGAGAATGTTAAGTGTGAAAGACTTAAGGAGGTCTGGGGGTGGAATTGTCCAAGGCTATCATCTGGGTATTGTCAGTTCCTTAGATTCCTTTGGACTCTTGAAGGCAAGTTGGGGACAGAGGGTGGCTGTCAATATCCCCAGTGCAGCCCAGAGGAGGCCTGGCCTGCCTTTTCTTTCTTACCCATAGCTCACTGGGCCCTGGGCTGCTGCACAGGTGTTTGTGGCATCTACACTTGCTAGGGATCTGGAAGAGCTATGGGAGGATCTGCCATGTGTGGCTTCTCTACCTTGGGATTGAGAAGTCTTCCTTAGGCTCAAGTCCCCCACAGACAGCTGTAGAGGATTTTTCTTTAATTAGAGAGCACAGTGTTTGGTATATGGCACCACTCACATTGGTATTCTTCCTTTAGAGCTTCCTACATTTGCTCTGGTAATAAGCAACAGAGCCAGGAGCATCCTAGAGCCTTGGGCACAGGAAGCTGGGTGTCTGACAGGGATCACCTCTGACTATCCACGGTGAACTGGAGGAGGTAGTGCTTTGGTTTTGCTGGCTCTTGCACTTACAGGAATTAAGAGCTGTAAAGGGTGTTGGAGGCTGGACATGGTGGCTCACATCTGTAATTCCAGCACTTTGGGAGGCCGAAATCACCTGAGGTCAGGAGTTTGAGACTAGCCTGGCCAACATGGTGAAACCCCATCTCTACTAAAAATACAAAAATTTGCTGGGTGTGGTGGCACATACCTGTAATCCCAGCTACTCAGGAGGCTGAGGCAGGAGAATTGCTTGAACCCAGGAGGTAGAGGTTGCAGTGAGCTGAGATTGCACCATTGCATTCCAACCTGGATGACAATAGCAAAACTCCTTCTCCAATAATAATAATAAAAGGCATTGGAGACCCTAAAGGGTTGTGGTCCAGTGGTCCCTGACTTGGGAATTGGAAGCGTCTTGGTGGCATGCAGAAGTCTTTTTACAGTGACTGATGATTCACTTTCTCCAGTGGCCATGACTTCTCAGTCTGCTGTGGCCCTGTCTACCATGGGTTGGTGAGTTCAGGATGCTAGCTGTGTTGGCTCATTCAGTGCTTCTTTGATCCCTTTGGCTTCCAGGCTCCCAGAACCTCTGATGTGTCAGAGTAATATTACGGACTCTTGATGATACAGCTAAATGTCTTATCTTAAAAGCAGGTCATAAATGATAAATGTGGTAACAGTCCTCGTAAACATAAACTCCCTTCTTATAAATGTGACCATTTCATTTCCATTGTGGCAGCACCAAGGGTCTTTGAGGAATTCTAGGTAGGCTAAAAAGGTTTGACTGGGCACGGTGGCTCACACCTATAATCCCAGCACTTTGGGAGGCCGAGGCAGGTGGATCACCTAAAGTCGGGAGTTCGAGACCAGCCTGGCAACATGGTGAAATCCTGTCTCTACTAAAATTACAAAAAATTAGCCTGGCATGATGGTACATACCGGTAATCCCAGCTACTCAGGAGGCTGAGGCAAGAGAATCACTTGAATTTGGGAGGCGGAGGTTGCAGTGAGCTGAGATCGCACCACTGCACTCCAGACTGGGCAATAGAGTGAGACTCTGTCACACACAAAAAAAAAAGTTCCAACTCCACTGGTCTATGACTTCCACCTCCAGGAAGCAACTGAGTTATTTTGTGTACATTTTTATCATAGCTTAGTGGTTTAGGGTATAATATCTGCAGTAAGATATCCCCAGGTAGAATTCCAGCTCTCCGTCTTAATCTAAGACTTTGAAAGTGCCTGAGTTTCCTATATTTAGAAAGAGTTGGCCGGGCGCTGTGGCTCAGGTCTGTAATCCCAGCACTTTGGGAAGCCAAGGTGGGTGAATCACCTGAGGTCAGGAGTTTGAGACAAGCCTGGCCAACATGGTGAAACCCTGTCTCTACTGAAAAAAAAAAACAAAAATTAGCCAGGCGTGGTGGTGAGTGCCTGTAACCCTAGCTACTTGGGAGGGTCAGCACAAGAATCACTTGGACCCAGGAGGCGGAGGTTGCAGTTAGCTGAGATCATGCCACTGCACTCCAGCCCGGGCAACAGAGTGAGACTTTGTCTCAAAAAAAAAAAAAAAAAGAGTTAAAAGAGATCTCACAAATGCCAGACAAAGAGCAAGTGTTCATTAGATGGAAGCTATTATTATTATTATCATTTCTGCACAGGGGTATACAAGTTCTGAGGCTCATTATTAAGGAAAATCTTTGGTAAAAACTGTAGAGGCTGAGGATGGTTTTGGAAGAGTGGGAGGGGTTCGGGTGAGGCTCGTGAATGATGAGCAGAGGGGACTGAACAATGGAGACGGGGGTGGGGAGACTGAAATGTCATGGGTGACAGCTGAGCATATTTGGGGGCAGAATGACTCAGCATCTGTAGCCCTGCTGTGGAACCAACTCTTTTCCCTTTTCTTTGGAGAATTTGCCATATAAGCTGGGGGCAGGGGTGAGGAGGCATAACCAGTGAGGAGGGTTGAATGGCATAAAATTAATGCTAACATTGGTCCGGAGGAACAAGGCAGAGTTCCCAGAGGAAGGGAACCTAGTGAGAGGATGGGGGCAGGCCCAACAGGCAGTCATGAGTGCAAGCTGGCCAGGCACGGTGGCTCATGCCTGTAATCCCAGCACTTTGAGAGACTGAGGCTGGCAGATCGCTTGAACTCAGTAGTTCAAAACCAGGCTGGCCAACATCGTGAAACCCCATCTCTACAAAAAATACAAAAATTAGCTGGGTGTGGTGGCATGCATATGTAATCCCAGCTACTCAGGAGGGTGGGGTGGGAGGATCGCTTGAGGCCTGGGAGACCGAGGTTGCAGTGAGCTGAAATTGCACCACTGTATTCCAGCCTGGGCATCAGAGCCAGACCCTGTTTCAAAAATGAAAAAAAAAAAAATTCGGAGAGACCCTTACTAAGGCCAGTGGGTGGTTTGTGGTGGGGGAGGGTGGAGCTGGTGGGTTGTGGGGTTTATGCCCTGCTTGAAGAGCTGCCAGTGCAATGTTCAGGCATCACTGGAACATGCCTGGAGGATTCAGTTTAACAGAGTCTGCTGAGAACACTGGCCAAGAGCCAGACACTCTGCTGGGGCCCATTTGGGAGCACAAAGGTCACCAAGCCATGGGCCCTGCCTTCAAGATGTCTCCAATCTAGTAAGGGAGCCAAACATGCTAGCGTGGAATTTCAGTTGCTGTGGCAGGTGCTGCTATAAGACAAAGGGCTGAGGAAGGGGCACTTTGCCAGCCAGAAGAGGAGTTGGGGCAGGGAAGCCTTCCTGGAAGAGGAGCCACTTGAGCTGAGTGAGAACAAGATAAGTGGCTGCTGCCTCCTGGGCTTTTGATCTGGCATGGTAGCGCATTGTTCTCCCCCTTGGTGAACTCTGAGTTAAGCCGAGTGGCCAGTGTGTGGGTTTCAGAGGAGGGTCAGGTTTTCAGATCCTGCAGCACCTTGCCAGGATGAGGCAGGAACTGGGCAGTGTGGTCGGCTTCCCTGATGCCTTTGTGGTTTTTAATAGCTGAGAAACACTGCCACCTCTTGTAATGCCTGCAGTGAACATGGTGAAGAAGACAGAAAAGTCTCCTAAGAGTCATTGCTCAGAACACAGTGATTCGCTCTTGTCTCTCTGCACTTAGAACCAGAGGCAAATGAATTTAAACTACGGAGGAAGGATTCAAGTAAGGTATGAGGAAGACATTCCAGATAGGATGTGAGATGTAAGAAAAGTGACTCAGAGGCACAGAGGGGAATGGCCTTCCCCGAAGGTCTTCAGAAATGGGAACAAGTTTCATTTGTCTTTGTGGTTAAAGAGGTTTCATCTGGAGACAGAAAGATGAAGTAAAGGCCCCTAGAGGTCCATGTCAGCTCAGTGATCGGAGGATAAAAGGAGCTGAAATTTTTGAGCTAGAAGATTACTCAAATCTGGCCTAACCCCTCCTTTGTTGGAGTGATTGAAGAATGCCTGATAACAACGAACGGCTCATCCATTAATGAGTGGGCCAAGGCACAGAGTCTGCCCAACAGCTGGGGCCCTTGCCTGCAATGCTCCCGGTCATTGCTCACTGGGAGGGACCTGCAGCTCTAGGGGCTGGAGTCCAAGCCTTGTGAGGAGAGCCCAGGAAACCTGGAAGTAGTGGAGCGTTTGTCTTGGTCAAACCTCCACACACATGGTGTTTCTGAGAGTGGCACTCTCAGGTGGAGCTAGCGGCTTATCTCCTAGATGCATCTAGAAGAGTTTTAGGCATATATATGGGGCTCTCAGTAAACTTTGTTAGATGAGTGAGTAAATAACAGATCATCCAAGACTTATCTCTATTTGACCATACCCTTATTGGACCAGTGCTCTTAACCCTTCTTATTCTGTTTTACTTAAGCTGACAGTAGACTTTTTTCATAATACTGCTCAGCCACAAAGAAAGGTGCCCGCAAGTATGCTGGGGGCAAGGGTAAGAGGAGGAAATACAGTTTGGAAGTTTCTCAACATTTGTACTTCTTTTAAGGATCATCAAGTCCTAACATTTTGTTCAGTCATAATGGCTTTTTCTTTTCTTTTTTCTTTTAGGTTGTGCCAAGCACAAAAGTGTTTTTATTTTTTATTATTCATTTATGAGACAGGGTCTCGCTCTTTCACCCATTCTGGAGTGCAGTGGTGTGATCTCGACTCACTGCAACCTCTGCCTCCCAGGTTCAAACAATTCTTATGTCTCAGCCTCCCGAGTAGCTGGGATTACAGACATACAACAACATGCACAGCTAATTTTTTTGTGTGTTTTTAGTAGAGATGGGATTTCACCATGTTGCCCTGGCTGGTCTGGAACTCCTGAGCTCAAGTGATCCGCCCACCTCAGCCTCCCAAAGTACTGGGATTATAGGCATGAGCCACTGTGCCTGGCCCAAGCACAAAAGTAAAGGCTTCATTTTTTAAACTTGGGAAAAACATACAGTGTAACAGTCTCAGCCACATTAGAGCAAGATGGTTACAGAGATCTCAGAGAACAAAGCTTGCTCTTGAAAGATGATCTGATTAAGAATGAACCAAATATGAACGGATGCTGGACAATGAGTTTAAAAATAATATGGGGTGGTGAACTTTAGCTCTCGGGGTGAATTGAAATAGACCTGTGCAAATAAGAGAGAAGTAGCAGCAGCAAACACGATGGCAAGGACTTTTGCTTCCTCCTCTAATCCCAGAATTCCCTATTCATTAAGAAAGTATTTGGTGTTAGGAGGGCACTGCAAAGCTTTGTTTTTTCCTGGTGACCAGCAAGCTGGATTTGGTGCTCTGTTAAGGGGAAGGCTCCCTGTGGTCATGTAGGGTGATCAGGTGCAGGAAATGATTTCACTTTGCTCTGGTCTGAGATTAGTTTCGGTTTCAGGCTGTACCCAGAGCTGGGAGAGAGCTAGTGAGCTCCAGGGAGAGTCAGCTGGGGGAGTTCTACCATTGGCTATGTCAGCTGATGGCAAGGTGTGTGAACAGGGAACCCCTGTGCTGAACACAGAGAGGAAGATGAGTCTGAGATGGAGAGGGCAGCATTTGTGTGTTTGTGTGTCCAGAGCCTGGGCTGGTGATGATGAGCAGGAGGGAGCATATGAAGATATCAGATGTGCAAAGGACAAAACCCCCACCCAATTACAGGACCACTGAGCCTCGGGCTAGGAGGTCATAGGGAAGTCTTAAAACAGATTGCCTGGGCCAGGTGGGTTTTCCCTGAGCAGGTGTACAACTGAGAGGAAAGCAAGTGTAAGCATGCCACAGAGTCAACATACATCTTGTACTGGCATCCTTAAGATCAGCCTCTGCTGTGCAGCGCTTTCTTGCATATGAGTTTCCTTAAAAAAAAAAAAAAAAAAGTCAAATTAAAGTTTGAGAACTGATAGTTGTGAACTTGCAGACCTTTGCACGTTGGTGCATCCTCTACGAACTTCAAGTTGTCATTTTTCCTGAGACGGTTTGAGGCCAGTCTGGTTTTTCACAGGGCATCATTACCCTAGAAAATCAGCAGTTTTCTTCCCCCGACTGGTTCTGGGTGAGGCATACACAGATGTTTCCTTCCCTCTTAGCAGTACTAGAGCATCATTACATTATTTCTTGAAGTTATACATTAATTTCATTCTGAAAAAGGAGAATCACTGAATTTTACAGCCAGAAAGGATTCTGAAGACTCCTGGAGGAAGCTGAGGTTCTGGGTTGTTAAGTGCTTTGACAAGACTGATGGTATGTAATTAAAAATACTGAATCAGAATGCCCGTGCTTCATCCCAGCCTCTGCTGGTGGCTGCTGTGTTCTTGGGGCAAGTTACTCAATCTCTGAGTCTTAGTTTCCTGATCCATACAGGAGTAATAATAGCACCAATTTTTGTTGTTGTTGTTGTTGTTGTTTTTGAGACAGTCTTGAGTCTGTCGCCCACAGCCTCCACCTCCTGGGATCAAGTGATTCTCCTGCCTCAGCCTCCTGAGTAGCTGGGATTACAGGCGCCTATCATCATGCCCAGCTGGTTTTTGTATTTTTGGTAGAGACAGGGTTTCACCACATTGGCCAGGCTGGTCTTGAACTCTTGACCTCAAATGATCTGTCCGCCTCAGCCTCCCAAAGTGCTGGGATTACAGGTGTGAGCCACCGTGCCAGCCATAATATTACATAATGGTTGTTAATTAGTACCAAATACTTATTAAGCCCCTAGCACAGTGTTTTGCATATTGTAAGTCCTCATTAAATGTCAGCTGCTACTGTTAGTGTTATTGCTTTCATTTTGTGAAATCACACAGCTACCTCGTGGTAAAGCCAGGGCTACAACGTTAAGTTCTTTTTATTCCAATTCTTTTCAGCATGGCCATAAGGAGATTTGATCATAGTCTTGAAATATGAGAAGACCTTTATGAAAATGTTTATGCAGAAGGCTTCTAATGAACGTTCATAATAGAGCCAGAAGAAATGGGCTTAACCTATTTATTAGATATTGTTAGACTTTGGGCATGAGGGCATATGTTTACCAAATAATTTGTTTCCATAAATATTATTTATTAGTGTTTAAAGGTTTCCTAAATGCCAGATTGGTTGTCTCTGCTGGAAGTTTGGGGTGTTTTTAAATGTTTTCGTTGAAGAGTTCTCAAGTTGGAAATATCCATTTTAATGAGTTGTGGTGGCAAAGCAGGCTTTTGTGTGTAATGGAAATATTTCTGTAGCCTGGCTGCTATTGATCAAGGGTGAAGACAGTACAGATGTTTTGAAAAAAATATATGGACTTGGCAGCAGTCCACGTGTCTTAGGCCATGCCTACACAAATGCATTCTCACATGATTTGCACTGACCTTCGGCAAATCCATGACAGCCTAGGAGCCTCCCAAGGGAGCCATTTTTGTCTGAAACATTGTTGAGGCCAGTGTGACCCCTGGCCTTGCATGGTCCTTGACACCTTTGATGGGGTGACACCCTCTCCCTAAGGCAGCTTTGGTGTGTGTTCTTGAAAAATGAAAACGAATGGAATGGAAATCAATTTTGTTTGGTGAATCTCAAAATACTCCCTTGAGATACTGTCACTCTGTAGAGATGACAAAATTGAAATCTGTTTCTGATGCTGATCCGTGGGGCTTCTCAAATTTCCATGCCTGGGGGAGACAGTGTATTAAAGTGTAAAATTTGTGAGTGTACAAATTGGAGTTCATGACTGGAGTTCCAGTCTTAGCTCTGCCGTGTGTGGGCTGTGTCATTCTGAGCAGGTCACTTAGCTTCGTAATTTGTAGTTTTCTTGAGGCTAATGTATTATTATACTCCACAACAGCACACGGCTATTTACTACATATGTTAAATAGAGCTGATAAGAATAATTTCTATGGTACAAGATTCTCGTGATGGTCTAGTAATAGCTAATGGCCACGCACAGTGGCTCATGTCTATAATCCCAGCACTTTGGAAGGTCAAGACATGTGGATCGCCTGAAGTCAGGCGTTTGAGACTAGCCTGGCAACATGCTGAAACTCCATCTCTACTAAAATTACAAAAATTGGCTGAGTGTGGTGGTGGGTGCCTGTGATCACAGCTACTTGGGAGGCTGAGGCAGGAGAATCACTGGAACCCTGGAGGTGGAGGTTGCAGTGAGATATGAGATCATGCCACTGCACTCCAGTAGAGTGAGACTATAAAAAATAATAATAATAAATAATAGCTGGCCGGGCACAGTGGCTCACGCCTGTAATCCCAGCACTTTGGGAGGCTGAGGCAGGCTGATCATGAGGTCAGGAGATAGAGTCCATCCTGGCCATAGTGAAACCCTGTCTCTACTAAAATACAAAAAATTAGCCAGGTGTGGTAGCATGCGCCTGTAGTCCCAGCTACTCAGGAGGCTGAGGCAGGGGAATCGCTTGAATCTGAGAGACAGGTTGAAGTGAGCCAAGATTGTGTGACTGTACTCCTGCCTGGTGAAAGAGCAAGACTCCGTCTCAAAAAATAATATAATAGCTAACATTTATTGCATGCTTACTGCATGCCAGTAAGCTTTCTAAGCATGTTGGGAATATTAATGTATGTAATCAACCCTAGATGAGAGAGTATTATCATCACTTTGTGCAGGAGGAAACCGAGGCACAGAGAGGTTAAGTTAATCTGCATAAGGTCACACTGATTCGTTGAGGAGGCGGGATCTGAGCTCCAAAGCCAGGAGGCTGAGTCCATAGACGTATTTTAAAAAGTGCTTTATAACATTGTAGTGTTAGGATTCTTATTCTTTAACTGTTACTCTTCTTGTTTGACAGTCCCAGGGAGGGATAAACTGAGCCTAGAGGTAGATTAAGTGTGCAGATCACAGTGTTGGAAAGAATGAGGGATGGAGCATATGAGAGCTTTTTTTTGGAGTTCTGGGGAAACAGCTGTTTCTAAGTGTGGGTCAGAGCTGAGGAGATCTGGCACAGACAGAGAAGAATATTTTCTGGGTGGATTTTTACTTTCTGCTCTGAGGGTGGCATGTGTGTGGATTTAAGAGCCATGTGACTCTTTCCCCTCCTATCCCATTTTATGTGGAAACTTATCGTTAAACTCTAACTCAGCCCTCCTCCCTGGCAGCCTTAGAAACTTAGAAACCTGCCATGGATGGTGAATTCTTGAGACATGAAAGGAAAGGTGAGGGGCGGGGTTCTTCATGGAATTTCTTCCTTGTTGTAGCATTTCTATTAAGTGCATATGGGGAATGAGCCATGGGGTGGCTTATGTCTTGCAGAGAGAGGGATAGGAACTCGGGTGACTTCCCTTTTTCTCATGAGCTGATTTAATAAGAGAATGAATCATCCTATTAGCTTTAATTCTGGAAAAGAAAGAAAGGAGAGGCAAATGAGTGAGATGGCATTGACTGAAGCCAGAAGCCTTCCATGTCAGTCTCCTAGGGCGGGCACCAGGCTGACATCCAGGGCCTTGGTGGTTTGTGCCAGTGGTGAGTTCCCTTCAGGGGCTTTGGGAAAGGCTTCCAGCTTCCAGTCACTGCCATTGCCACCTTCAGCCCTCTCCTGGTGAGGCTCTGGAACCTAAGTCCTTGAAGGGAAATAATGGGGAGGGGGGGAGTAGTGTGTCATTAAAAAGAGACTACTGGTAAAATTCACATATAGCAGTGATCGTTTTGAAGACTTTAACATAAAAATTCATCTCATAAAACTAGACAGTTCGGCCAGGTGCAGTGGCTCACGCCTGTAATCCCAGCACTTTGGAAGGCTGAGATGGGTGGATCACCTAAGGTCAGGAGTTCAAGACCAGCCTAGCTCACATGGTGAAACCCTGTCTCTACTAAAAATACAAAAATTAGCTGGGCATGGTGATGCATGCTTGTAGTCCCAGCTATTTGGGAGGCTGAGGCAGGAGAATCGCTTGAACCCAGGAGGCTGAGGTTGCAGTGAGCTGAGAGCACACCACTGCACTCCAGCCTGGGTGACAGAGCAAGACTCCGTCTCAAAAACCAAACCAAACCAAATTAAAACAAACACCCTAGACATTCAAATATAGTTTTTGACCTTTGGGAATGTGAGTGGGCCATTTGTAGCCTACAAAGGTGGCAGGAGTCCTCTCTGTGCTGATGACTGACCTCCTGGAACATCTTCGGGAAGTCCTGTTCTCTTTTAGGACTTCAAATGTGAGCACTCCCAGCCCAGCCAGCCCCACCTCCCAGCTACCTGGCCCTTCTCTGAGTTTGCTGGGAGGCTGGGAGCACATCCTTTTCTAAGCCACTCTTTGTGGCCTTTGTGTGGATCAGTGACCTTACTTTGGATTCTGAGCGGAGCCTGGGGTCCCCAGGGAAGTGTCAAAGCTGCCAAGGAAGAAGGGGTGGCATGAGAACTCCTTCACACCAGCCCTGGCCCCCAAGCTCAATTTAGGAACACAAATAGGGTGGTCATATGTTTGGACTCTGGCTTCTCTACACATATTTTCCAAAGCACTGGCTTTTTTAGACAATGTCCCTCTGTCCACACTCACCTCGTTTTCCTTCCTGGCCCCAGCCATCAGCAGCGGCTACTGTTAATAGTTCCCATTTGTAACAGGAGTTGCTCCATGTCAAACATTTTACTTATGTAATTTAATTGGGTCCTGATACTGACCCCATAAGCCAGGGATTATTGTCACAGCCAGGGATGTGGGAACTGAGGCTGAGGGTTAAGTAATCTGTCCAAATAACACACCCAGTCACTTGATGGGGTGTTGGTTTGGTTTTTGTTTTAACCTTTTACGGTGAAAAATGTCAAACATCTACAAAAGTAGAGAGATTAGTATAATAACTTCCCTTTGCTGTTACGGAGAAGCCCTGGCTCCAGTTCTTCTGTGGCATACAACAGACACCTTTGGGTGAATTAGAAGAAGGTACCCTTCCTCTAGGATGTACAACTTGGTAAGCAGAGTATAAGCTAGATTCCAGCTCCATTTGCCTCTTTGGATGGGTGTGTTATGCAGTGAACAGCCTACATAACTGTACATGGCAACCCTGTCTGCCTAACTTCTTATCTAGCTTTTGGCATAAAGAAAGGAGACTATAGCCAGACACCAGTTCCTGATAGAATAATGACTTCTCTGCCCAGTCCTCAGCTATGTGGGACAGGGGGAGAAAAGTTCAGTCATGGGGGACTTTTCCTGTTAAAATAAAACAGGGAGATGATTCCCAGAGGAGACATTTCTGCTGCAGAGGAGGGTGGGGAAGATGAGCAGTATCTTTTGCTGCTTCTGTTTTCCATCAGCCACCTGCTCTCTTGACGACTCCTCCTTGATGCCTTCTCCCCTCTGTCTGTGCCCAGAGCAAGGGAAGCATTTGTCTACAGCCACAAGGCTGGCAGGAGTAGAGGTGGTAGAGCCTTGGGTGTGAAAGCCTGGTGTGAACTTGCTCTTGGCTGTCACCCTTCCGGAGTCACTAGGACAAGCTGTCTTTGCCTCCTGGCAGCTTAGCTTCTCTCAGGGCTCAGGTCAGCCAGGGACTGTGTGGGAGTTCTGCTTTGCACCTGTAGAACTGTTTCTTTTAGTCCCAAGTGGGGCTTATGAGTCACCAGATAGGGTGCTTCTTAAGGGTAGCTATTGTATTTTTTTTTTAAACTGCCATGCCCTTGACTATACCCATGACAACACCTGGCACTGTGCTCCAGAAATATTTGTTAAACAGATCAATGTTAAACAAATAAATGCAGCATCCTGCTGGCCCAGCCTGAAGAATTCCTATGCTTCAGTCAGGAGAGGCTAGATTATGCTGCAGGAATAATCAAATCCTGACATTTCAGGGGTTTGACACCATCTAGGTTTACATTTTGCTCATGGAAAGTCTTGTGGGTCAGCAGGCCACCTCCATCTGTAGCCACATCATCTGGAATATAGGGTTTTCAAGGTTACTGCAGGAGGGGAGGAGAGAGATGGAGGAAACTGACACCTGTTGCTTCCATTCACATTGTCCAGAGCTGGTCACATGGGACTGACCTCACTGCAAGGAAGCCTGGGAAATATAGAGGAGAGAAGAGCTGTCTTTACAGTTCTAAAAGAGAGGATTTTGAATTTCTTGTTTCTAGCTTTAGTCCATTGGAGTGCCTCTGGCTGAATTGCTTACTGTGCCACCATTTTTTTTTTAACACTGGCAGAAAGGGAACACCTGCCACTTCCTTTAATCCAGGGAAGGAGGCATGAGATGGCACTGAAGGAGAGTCACATGCAGGGTTTTTAACAGCTCCTTTATTACATGTTGACTGTATGACGTTCATTTAGTCACCTCTGGAGCCTCTTCCCTCATCTGTACAGGGAGGATAGTAATGCCAGCTCATCTCTCAGTTCAGACTCTACTGATGGCAAGTAACAGAGATCAGCTTGAGCTATTTGAAGCTGTGGGGGAATTGATGAATCAAAGGAGGAAGTGCAGCTGGCCTCCCCAGTGCGTGGGTAGGGGACAAGGAGAGTGCACACGGGCTGACGCAGCTGTTCTCAGTGAGTCTGCACGCTGCACCTGCAGGATGCCGCTGCTGCTGTGGACATGCACCAGGTGGTGTGACCCTCAGGTCCCAAATACACCCGTCGGCTTTCCAGTAACCCTCAGAGTTCCAGTAACCCTGAACCTTGATGTGAAATCCTGAGGAGAGAGTCTGACGGGCTCGTGTGGATAAGCTGTCTACCAGTGGGCCAGTCAGCTAGGGCCAGGAGGACATGATCACATAGCACCATGGGGTAGGGGCTTTCCCCTGTGAATGGGAGTGGAGGCAGTCCTCACATGAGAATGAGCTGGCCACCTACCTCCAAAGCTATCCTGGGAAGGTAAAGTGGTTCAAGCCTATAATCCCAGTACTCTGGGAGACCAAGGTGGGAGGATCACTTGAGGTCAGGAGTTTGAGACTAGTCTGGGAAATATAGTGAGCCCCCCCCATCTCTATACATAATTTGAAAAATTAGCTGGGTGTGGTGGTGTGTGCCTGTAGTCCCAGCTGCTTGGAAGGCTGAGGTGGGAGGATCACCTGAGCCCTGGAGTTCAAGGCTGTGGTGAGCCGGGATTGCACCACTGCACTCCATCCAGTCTTTACCCAGACTAAGACCTTGTCTCAAAAAATAAAAAGCTAGGCCTGGTACAGTGTCTCACATCTGTAATCCCAGCACTTTGGGGGGCCAAGGGGGAATCACTTGAGGTCAGGAGTTCAAGATCAGCCTAGCCAACAAGGTAAAAGCCCATCTCTACTAAAATACAAAAATCAGCGGGGTGTGGTGGCATATGCCTGTAGTCCCAGCTACTTAGGAGGCTGAGGCAGGAGAATTGCCTGAACCAGGAGGCTGAGGTTGCAGTGAGCCAAGACCATGCACTCCCTCTCAAATGAAAATAAATAAATAAAAATAAAAAGCTGTTGTCCATGTTCAGCCGGTTCCCGGTTGCTGAGCTGGCTCGGTAATGTCTGTAACGACACTTTGGGAACTGTCAGGTGTTGTATACATGTGCTCTGATATGGTGGTGCCCGGTCTCTCATTAGGAATCTTGGAGATTGCACTGCCCTGAAGGGGCATGGGAAGGATTATAATGCTGTGAGAGAGAATTTAAAAGTCTTGGTGGAGGCAGGCGAGCTGTTTGTTGGAAGGCCATGGAGCCGGGAGTAGTCAGGGCCAGGGCCAGGGCCAGCACGGGGCATCGCTGGGGGTTAAGCTAGGTTTATAGGGTGTTAGGCTATGACATCATAAACCAGAGAGTAAACATGTATTTATTACCTGTGTAAATATGGATGCTTCTATACTTGAAACTGTGTAATGGAGAAAGGATATTAGCTCAGATGTGGCACTTTGGTCCCCAGACTGTCTCAACTGGCTGTGTGCCTATGAGCAAGTTCCCTCACCTCTCTGGGCTTGAGAATCCTGTGTGTGCAGCCTGTGTCCATACAGCATGGTGCTTAAGGCCTGGAGACTGGAATTAGGCAGCTGGCTTTCAGCCTTGCTCTTCACTCTCTGTGCAACCTAGGCAGATTAAAAAAATTTTTTATTACAATTATTTTATCTTTTTGGTTTCTTGTGCTTGTTTCCTACCTAGACAGATTTTTAAATTTATTTTTTATTTTTTCTTGAGACAAGTTCTCTCTCTGTCATCCCAGATGGAGTGCAGTAGCATTATCAGAGTTCACTGCAGCCTGAATCCCCTGGGCTCAAGGGGTTTTCCCACCTCAGCATCCCTAAGTAGCTGGGACTACAGGCACTCACCATCATGCCCGACTATTTAAAAAAATTATTTGTAGAGACAGGATCTTGCTTTGTGGCCCAGGCTGGTCCTGAACTCCTAGGCTCAAATGATTTTCCTACCTCAGCCTCCTAAAGTGTTGAGATTACAGGCATGAGCCACTCACTGTGCCCAGCTTCTGGGCAGATTTCTTTCTTTTCTTTTCTTCTTTTTTTTTTTTTTTTTTTGAGACAGTTTTGCTCTTGTTGCCCAGGCTAGAGTGCAATGGCACAATCTTGGCTCACTGCAACCTCCATCTCCCAGGTTCAGGCGATTCTCTTGCCTCAGCCTCCCTAGTAGCTGGGATTGCAGGCACCTGCCACCACACCACCACACTGGCTAATTTTTTGTATTTTTAGTAGAGGTGGGGTTTCACTATGTTGGCCAGGCTGGTCTCGAATTCCTAACGTCAGGCAATCCACCCACTTCAGCCTCCCAAAGTGCTGGGACTACAGGTGTGAGCCACTGTGCCCAGCTTTTCTTTTCTTTTGAGACAGGGTCTCACTTTGTCACCAGGCTGGAGTGCAGTACCATAATCTTGGCTCACTGCAAATTAGACCTCCCAGGTTCAAGCATCCTCCTGCCTCAGCCGCCTGAGTGGCTGGGACCACAGGTGCATGCTGCCATGCCTCGCTAATTTTTGTATTTTTTTGTAGAGATGGGAATCTCACCATGTTGTCCAGGCTGATCTTGAACTCCTGGGCTCAAACGATCCTCCCACCTTGGCTTTCCAAAGTGTTAAGATGACAGGCCTGAGCCACTGTGCCCGGCCTCTGGGCAGATTTCTAAACCTCCCTGAGTCTCATTTTTCTCGTTTGTGAAATGAGGATATTCATAGTACCTGTTTTGTGTGGTTATTGTGAGAATTACATGAAATGGATGTGCAATCAAATATTAACTAATATTATTAATAGAAGCCGAGGCCAGGCCAATTCCAGGGACCCATTGCAGGGTGCCTAGGCCCTTTAAGGGTATGAATGAACACAAAGGGCTGTGTGGGGGCGGGATGGGCTGGGGGTGCAGGAAGAAGCCCTGACAGAGGATAGATAGGAAGCTGGAGGGGCTGTGGGCAGGCGAGGGGAGCTGTGCACAGAGGTGGGTCTAAGCCTCCCGCCAGCTGCACTCCAGTCTTTCTGTTACTCCAGTTCTGCCTGCGCAGTAGTGGCTGCTCTGTGGAAACAGCCCTGAGGCCAGCACTGCCACCTCTCTTCGTGCTGCCCATCTGTGTACTGGCCACTGTCCCCGAGACCTCACGAGGTGTTGAACTGTAGGGATGAGTCTGCAGTATCCTAGAAGTTGGGTGCCTCCTTCCCTTCCATCCTGGGCTGGGGCTCGAGATGATTCTGAGAGCTGGGATTAGAGTGCTTCCATTGCGAAACCGTGGAGCCTGGAGAGTTAAAAAATAAATGAAGAAGCTCTGACCACAGAGCAATTTGAGGGCTGAATTATTTAGAGCTTCTGCTCCCTCTGGCTTCTCCTGGGGGAAGGGCCAAAGGAGGCATGTGGAGCCGGGAAGGCTGAGCTTCCCTGGCCAGGCTTGTGCACTCACGGGCCCTGGGAGCCCACACTGTCCCACCGTGTCCTCAGCGCCTTTGTCCTTGGGTCACAGGGCCCCTGTGGTTTCCTGCGGTGCACAGGGCCTGCCAGGTTCAGGTTGAGGCTGAGAGGAGAGACCCTCCCTTTCCTCGTTGCCCCGCTCCCGGTCTGGCCTCCCCTGATGCTGCTTGGCTCCAGGACACAGTGATAATGAATTACATAAATAAGTCATTATCATTAGCGGCGGGCTGGTCACTGGCCCAGGGGACAGGGCAGCACCAGTGGAGGTGGGTGTGGGCAGGGCCGGTCAAGTCCCCTTGTCTTTCTCTCAGGAGCCCCAGAGGGAGGCTTAATCCTCTTTCAGTCTCTCCAGGATTATGCTTTCAGCCTGGGGGACTTGATGAAAATCCCTGCTTCCAGCAGTCAAGGGGGCCCAGGAGAGGGATGCCAGTAAGGTCCCCTAGGAAGGAGTTGGGGTGGGACGGCCGGGCGTCAAGGCTGCTCCAGGCAGGCCTGGCCTGCCAAGGTGGACCGTGGCCATGACAACCCCTGGCTGCACCCGGGGTAAACACAGGCTTTCAAAGGGGGCCTTGTTCCCTGTGGAAGCCTTTCAATTCCAGCCGCTGGGGCTTTTCAAACCTCGGGAGGAAAGGGAGGGCAACAGGGATGGGGTGGGCCTGACTATGAGGAAATGTCACTCCTGGACCCCCTTCACCCTGGACCCCCTTCACCCCGGCCCCAGGCATATTTCCTGGAGGCTCCGGTTTCCAAAGCTCCTGCTTCTGGAGAATGAAAAGAAGAGTAAGCACCAGGAATGTGTCCAGTCTCTAGGCAACGGGTGTGTGTGTGTGTGTGTGCGCGCGCGCGCGTGAGTGCGTGTGTGTGTGTGTGTGTGTGTGTGTGTGTATGTCTAATGGAAGGGAGGAAAACTTAAAAAAAAATCACTGTCACACTGGTCACTCAGGATAGAAGTCTTCACTGCTCTACACAGATTGCAGCAAGCCAGCCAGGGCTGCCTGATGCCTGAAGCAGATCTTTTTTTTTTTTT
Organism: Callithrix jacchus; assembly: GCF_049354715.1. NCBI lineage: Eukaryota > Metazoa > Chordata > Mammalia > Primates > Cebidae > Callithrix > Callithrix jacchus. Next base: position 108,401,394 of record NC_133506.1, read on the forward strand.
TTTTTTTTGAGGTGGAGTCTTGCTCTGTCACCAGGCTGGAGTACAGCGGTATGATCTTGGCTCACTGCAACCTCTGCCTCCCGGGTTCAACCAATTCTCCTGCCTCAGCCTCCCTAGTAGCTGGGACTACAGGTGCACACCACCACTCCCAGCTAATTTTTGTATTTTTGGTGGAGATGGGGTTTCATTATGTTGGCCAGAATGGTCTCGATTTTTTGACCTCGTGATCTGCCTGCCTCAGCCTCCCAAAGTGCTGGGATTACAGGTGTGAGCCACTGCACCTGGCCTGAAGCAGATCTTTAAGGATTACTCATCCCATTGGCATGGAATGTCAAATAAGTAAAATCTCAGAGAAAACGCTGAACCATTCATTAAATGTAAGATAACCATATTGGCAATTTGCATTCTTGAGTATTAGCCAGTAGTTTTAGTAAGAAAGCTGATTGCCGGCACTTGAATAAATAGCCTTTGCTGTCTGAGGGAGCTTGGTCCCTGGATTCTGTCCCCATCATTTTGTCTGTAAGCTAACCCAAGTATAAAAATCAGGACGGTGCTGGGTGTGGTGGCTCACACCTGTAATCCCAGCACTTCAAGGCTGAGGCAGGTGGATCACCTGAGGCCAGGAATTCGAGACCAGCCTGGCCAACATGGTGAAACCCTGTGTCTACTAAAAATACAAAACATAGCCATGTGTGGTGGTGCACACCTGTAATCTCAGCTACTTGGGAGGCTTAGGCATGAGGATTGCTTGAATCCAGGAGGCAGAGGCTGCAGTGAGCTGAGATCACGCCACTGCATACTGACCTGGGTAACAGAGTGAGATTCTGCCTCAAAAAAAGGGATGGCATTCCGCTCCTCTAAGGTATTCTTTATGCATCTGTTAAGGAATGAGTGGATGATAAATGTACTTCCACTTCTTAAAAAAGATAGGGATTAATATCCAAATATTCTTTCTTTCTTTTCCTTTTTTTTTTTTTTTTTTTGAGACGGAGTTTTGCTCTAGTTATCCAGGCTGGAGTGCAATGGCGCGATCTCGGCTCACTGCAACCTCCGCCTCCTGGGTCCAGGCAATTCTCCTGCCTCAGCCTCGAGTATCTGGGATTACAGGCACGCGCCACCATGCCCAGCTAATTTTTTGTATTTTTAGTAGAGACGGGGTTTCACCATGTTGACCAGGATGGTCTCGATCTCTTGACCTCGTGATCCACCCGCCTCGGCCTCCCAAAGTGCTGGGATTACAGACGTGAGCCATTCCGTTGTCATATGCCTTTGAACTGGGGGAGATGGTGCTATTGAAAGTGGCTTCTTCCTTCTGAAGTTGGGGTGGAGGGGGGCTCATAAGCTTTCCCAGCTTTTTTGATTAGTATAAAATAAGAGGCACTGCATATAGCTTTGCAGAGACAGGGAAAAAGAAGATATGGTTCCTCTTCTGGAGAGATTTGGTCTAATGGAGGAACTGACCAACACATTAAAAGGATCAAGGGTATTACAGTTACAGACACTGTTGTTTACTTGTAGAATCTTAGACTGGTTTAGAGGCCCAGAATGTCCAGAGTAGCTCTGTTCAGTGGTTTTCCACCTTGCTGACTGTGAGGCTGTCTGATTTTGCTAGGGCTGGATGGGGCTCAGGCATGGGTGAGTTTTATACATTCCCCATGTGTTTCTATTGGGCAGCCCTGGTTGAGAAGCATCTATCTAGTGCAGTGGTTCACAAGTGGGGATGGTTTTTCCCTCAGGAGACATTGGCAGTGTTATACCTGGGGGTGTTGTTGCCACTGGCATTTGTGGGTAGAGGCCAGGGATGCTGCTAAACATTTTCCAACATATAGGACAGCCCCTGACTCTCTAGCACCAAATGTCAGTAGTGCCCAAGGTTGAGAACACTTATTCTAGTGCCTGGACAAGACCTTTTTTTAAAATTTAATTTGTTTTTTTTTTTTTTTTTTTGAGACACAGTCTCACTTTTGTCCCCCAGGCTGGAGTGCAGTGGAGCAATCTTGGCTCACTGCAGTCTCCACCTCCCAGGTTCAGGAGATTCTCATGCCTCAGCCTCCCAAGTAGCTGGGACTACAGGCATGCACCACCACACCCAGCTACATTTTTTTGGTGGTAATTTTAGTAGAGATGAGATTTCACTATGTTGGCCAGGCTGATCTCGAACTCCTAACCTCAGGTGATGCACCCCTTCCCACCCCGCCTCCTCGGCCTACCAAAGTGCTGGGATTATAGGCATGAGCCACCGCTCCCAGCCTAGAGATATGTTTTAAGCAGAAATCTGAGAGAGGGAAGGACACGTGGGTAGGAGGAGCAGGGTGGGGGCATTGTGTAGGGAAGCAGCTCATGGTTTGGAGGTGGGAGAAACGATTTGATTTTTGAAAAGGAGAAAGAGACTCATGGTTTCATGGGAGTTCTCTGCAGTCCAGAGGAGGCTTTTCAGCTGGATCATCCTTGGGTTCAGTATTTTGTCTTGTCGAGAACCCTTTGGTTGGGACATCAAGCCTTTCTAACTGTGTTTCTTTGTGTGTTGCTAACCCTCAGGCCTTTCTTGGCCCTATGTGAGTAAAGGGAAGGAAATCTGTCAGCCATCATCAACTTCAATACCCAGTCCCACCCTCGGGCTGGCTTTCCCTGAGTTCATGCATATGTGAGAGCTTCTGCCCAGGAGCTAACTTTCCCTCCCACTCCAGGAGCAGCAGTGCCCTTTGACTTAGTTAACGGCCTCATGATCCCTTTATTGCTTATTCCCCACTTCTCTCTCTCTGTTTCTCTCTCCTTTCTTCCTTCCTCTCTCTCTTTCTCTCTTTTCTTTCCGGAGTCTCGTCCTGCCGCCCAGGCTGGAGTGCAGTGGCAAGATCTTGGCTCACTGAAACCTCCACCTCCCAGGTTCAAGTGATTCTCCTGCCTCAGCTTCCTGACTAGCTGGTATTACAGGCATCCGCCACCACACCTGGCTAATTTTTGTATATTTAGTAGAGACAGGGTTTCACCCTCTTGGTGATGTTGATCTCTAACTCCTGACCTTGTGATCCACCTGCCTCAGCCTCCCAGAGTGCTGGGATTACAGGAGTGAGCCACCATGCCCAGTGATTCCCCACTTCTTTAGAGGAGGGTAAGGACAAGGCCCCCGCCCGTGCCTGTATCCCCACCTCCTGACAGCGCCCGGCTTGTGGTGGTTGCTTCATCAGTGTTTTTGAATGAATGAACCACTGCCCTGAATGAATGGGAGATCTGGGGTTTTTCCTGTGAATTGCACCTCTCTCTCTTTTTTTGTTTCTTTTTTCTTGTTTTTGAGACAGGGTCTTAATCACCCAGGCTGGAGGTTGAACACAGCTCACTGCAGCCTCGACTTCTCAGGCTCAGGTGATCCCACACTTCAGCCCCCAAGCTGAGACTATAGGTGTGCACCACCACCCCGAGCTAATTTTTGTATTTTTTGTAGAGACATGGTTTTGCCATGTTGCACAGGCTGGTCTCGAACTCCTGTGCTCAAGTAATCTGCCTGCCTTAGCTTCCTAAACTGGGATTACAGACATAAGCCACTACACCTGGCCAGCTCTTTAATAAGTCCTTCAGTCCTTGTGCCAGATATGGAACTAGGAGAGCCTGAGGTTGGCACTAAGGAAGAAGGTCTTTAGTTGTCAAGAATTTCCAGGGAGTCGAGCAGGTCATGGGAGGGTTGCCTGCGGCAATTGGGGACCATTCCTCCTTTAGAATTGGGTTGTTTGTGGTTCTTGCTGGCTACAGGAGTGGTCACAGAGGGGGTCATTTCTGTCCTCCTGTTTTGATCACAGCACATTCCTTCCTCTGAGGTTTCCAGCTCTTAATTAGATTTCTCAGCTCTCACGATAGATGTGGATATCTTCTTTTTAAGAAGTAGAAAGTGCTGTCCAAACACATGTGTGTAGTGATTCTCCCAGGCCGTCACTGTCTGAGACCCACCTTCAGTCTGGCTTGAGCAGAACTGAAGAAGTGGGCACAGTTTTCTCAAAATGCTCCCTCCTCTTGGCTGTGGTTGTGGGTAGCGTTCCTCGCAATGTTTGCAAATGCTTCTGAACTGCTTTTGTCTGCCTTCTGTTAAGGATTTTGGTTTCTGACTCAGATTAAAAGGGTCCCTGGGCATCCCAGACTCAGCCTGGAGTTGGGGAAAGGTTTTGTAAAGGCTCCCTTCTGGCCTCTTCGCAGCCAGTGCTGACTGGTGAGCCTTTGCTGGAGTCCAGCTTGCTTGGTCAGGTGGAGTTCACAGCACCAGCCTCGCAGGCCCTGTTCTGCACGTGCAATTAGAGACTTGCCACCCGAAGTCAGGTCCCCAGACCAGCAGTGCTGACATCACCTGGTTAGAAATGGAGAATCACGGGCCCAACCTTGAACTTCCTGAATCTATCTACATTTTAACAAGGTCCCCAGTGTTTTGTGTACACATTCAAGTCTGAGAAGTGGCCAGGCACGGTGGCTCATGCCAAGGCAGGTGGATCACCTGAGTTCAGGAGTTCGAGACCAGCCAGACAAACATGGTGAAACCCTGTCTCTACTAAATACAAAAAATTAGCCGGGCATGGTGGTGCTTACCTGTAATCCTAGCTACTCAGGAGGCCTCCTGTCTCAACAGGAGAATCGCTTGAACCTGGGAGGCAGAGGTTGCAGTGAGCCTAGATTGCACCACCGCACTCCAGCCTGAGAAACAAGAGGGAAACTCCATCTCAAAAAATAAAAATAAAAGTAAAAAGATAAAGTCTGGGAAGCACTATGCTAGAAGACTTTGGATGCTGCAGAGACAGCTGGGGACCTGCTGAACCTTGTTTGAGTGTCTTCCATGCCCTGTTTGCGGGGCTTTACAACGATGCTTCTCAAAGTATCTGAGGCGAAGGACAACTTGTTCTATTCATTAGTTCAGGGACTGATGAGCATGACCAGTCTGTGCAAGTCTGAGAATATCCAGACTGGTCTATACTCTGTTCTCAGAGGGAAGTCCGTGGATCACATGCTTAGATATTGTGGTAATGTCGAATTGCTAGAAACGTTTGAAAATCCTTCCTTCCTGTCTTTTTCTCACAACTAACAGTTTGTAGGCGGTCTGTAGACATACTTTTAGTGGACCTGGTCTGGAGCCCTGTCTTTGGGGTCAGATAGATCCAGGTTTGAATCCTTGCACTGTCACTAACTTGCTGTGTGTTCTTGGGCAGCTGTTTAACCTCTCTGGGCCTTAATTTTGTCTCCTAATTATCTCAATTGGGGAAGATACTGCCCCTACCTCATAGAGTTGGGATAAGGATTAAATGAGATAAGGTTGGGTAAAGCCTATCATGAAGAGCCCAGCACACAGAATTTGGGCCTGATCATACTGGGTGTTAAATGTTGGAAGCAGCGTCATTGTCATTGTTTGCTGTCTTGGAGCATCTGGAAATGAGGACAATGGCCTCGGTTAAGGAACACCCTTGTTTTTAGACAGACAGTGGCCTTTAAGACTGTAACAAATCAGCATGGAATGGAAACTTTTCCCCACCTGCTAATTTCTGATAGTTTGAGGCTGCCGTAAGGAATTCTTTTTCTCAATATGGATCCAAGTAAAACTCAGGATCAGAATTGGGACAGTGTTGGAACTTGTTTCTAAGTGATGGAAAGAAGTAATAAACACAGTGTAGGAAATCCCTTAATCCCACAGGACCTGGCTGTTAACCCTTTCCCTCCCACACCCCACCCCGAGTATATAGCCTGGAGACTGTCTCCCAGGCAGGCTGGGTAGACTTACAGTGCCAGGTGTCCCTAATTCTCGAATGCCAGTATATAGTCTTCCTTTCTGGAGAAACTCAAATTGCCCTTTTCGATATTTCTTGACAGCACAGAGGTGAGGTGAAAAAGCAGAGGGCTCCAATCGGAAGATCTGTGTTCTAGAATCGACCTAACAAGGCATTAGAGTGTTGTTACCTTATTGGCCCTAGGTTCTTGAACTTTTTTCTGGTCCCAGATCCCATTGATAATCTAAAGAGAACTTTAACACCCCTCCCTACCCCAAAAAGCATATGCACGAGGTCAAGAGATCGAGACCATCCTGGTCAACATGGTGAAACCCCGTCTCTACTAAAAATACAAAAAATTAGCTGGGCGTGGTGGCGCGTGCCTGTAGTTCCAGCTACTCGGGAGGCTGAGGCAGGAGAATTGCCTGAACCCAGGAAGCGGAGGTTGTGGTGAGCCGAGATCGCGCCATTGCACTCCAGCCTGGGTAACGAGCGAAACTCCGTCTCAAAAAAAAAAATCATAAAATCATATGCACATACAAACACCTCACAGAGCCTTTGCTAAGAACCTCGTGCCAGGCAGTAAGCTTCACAAGGCGTGTTTCTACTGCCCAGAGACTGAGTGCCCCTTCGCAGAGAAGAGGGGTTAAATACACAGGCTTTGGAGTCAGGGTGCCAGGGTTTGAATCTTTCTTCTGCTACTTGCAGGCTTGTTGACCTTGGGTACAGCTCTTTATTCTCTCTAAGCCTCAGTTTCCCCATCTATAAAGTGCAGGAAAGAATAGTACCTCCCTCACAGGGCAGTTGTGAGGTTAGATGGAACAATGTTTGTAAATGCTCACATTGCATGAATTGTTTTGCCTATGGAATGCCCCGTTGCCATCTAGAGGAATCTCATGTTGGTAGCAAGAGCTTGCACTGTCTTTGTTGCAGAGCAGCAAGTTATTGGGCTGGGGGTTAATGTGAGGCTTTCTTTTTCTTTTCCTTTCCTTTTTTTTTTTTTTTTTTTTGATACGGAGTTTTGCTCTTGTTGCCCAGGCTAGAGGGCAATGACGAGATCTTGGTTCGCCACAACTTCCGCCTCCCAGTTTCAAGCAATTCTTCTGCCTCAGCACCAACCTCCTGCCCGGCCCCTAGCCCCCTGGCCCCGAGTTGCTGGGATTACAGGCATGCACCACCATGCCCAGCTAATTTTGTATTTTTAGTAGAGACAGGGTTTCTCCCTGTTGGTCTCAAACTCCCAACCTCAGGTCATCTGCCGGCCTCAGCCACCCAAAGTGCTGGGATTACAGGCGTGAGCCACTGCGCCTGGCTGCGAGGCTTTCTTTGAATGGGTGGGTGGGGGTTCTTGTCAAACCACTCCCTGACATACCTCCCTGACATACCTCTGGGAATTTTGAGGGGTTGGGAGCTTTAGAGCAAGGTTCCTAGAGGCCTGCGAGACCCAGCTGCTCCTGTTCAGTAATTTCCATGTGCTGTTGTTGGTTTGACTCCAGGCATGGAGAGTCCTGCCTTGGGAGCTTCACTGAAACTGGATGCCCCAACCCAGAGGGTGTGGGCAGGAGGGAAGCCTCCGTGAACACAGGAGAAGCAGACTATTTTTCTCTCTTTAATTAACTCTGGCTTTTTTTTGCTCCCTGGGCTTTCTGCAGCAGCCCCAGCAATTACCAGGAGTGTTAAGCGGGGTCAGAGCAGTGGCAGGGCTTTGGGAGACTCCTGGGGGCAGTGGGAAGGAGGAGGAAGTGCCTCTCAGGCACCCTGGAATGAGGGCTGCACCTCCTGCTGCCCAGCCCTCCTGTCCCTGGATGCCCCTTCAGCTGAGCTGACCAGAAACCCAGTGCCACCCTCCATAACAGCCCCACTTTGTCCCAGCAGTTCTGTGAGAATGGCAGGGAGTTAAAGCATTCTAAACACTGGCCCCCACCGAGCCCTTAATTACATTACCACACAAAGCAGTGGGCCGGCCAGCCCTTCGAACAATTGCCAGCCTGTTTCCCCTAGCTGCGCCTCCCTTTCATCTGGGCCTCTTTCCCAGAGTCGCAGGGTTCCAGCCTCCCTACTTTTTCCCCTGTTTTATTGGTTTTGTCTCTTCCTTTCCCTATCTGAGTCATTCCCTTCCAGCTTTGGTCCAAGAGGCCCAGTGTGGTACCAGTTGCTGAGCCCTGTTTCCTGTGTTCCAGAAGCAGCCCCAGAACCCTGTTTTACAGTGGATATATGAGTGGTTTGAAAAGAAAAACAATGTGCTTGATTATTTTTTGCTAATATATTAGCAGATTATTTTTGTATATTGCTAATTCGCTAATTTCCTTCTGGAATAGAAGCAAAATGCCTTCACTTTACAATGACTTCCCATGCATCTTAAGAAGTCCCATCTCATACATTTCTCACTGATCTGTAAATGTTTTGATGCAGTATCTAAATCACACCTATTTCAGAGGGTGGAGGGGCTTGAATGGGGACGAGACCCTGCTAGTCTGACTGCTAGGCCAGTGCTTTTTCCTCCTGCCCACCTTTTTGGCTTGGTATGGACCTTTTTTGGTCCTCTCCAGCATCTCAGCAAAATGCAAGCAACAGGAGGCCATGCAGGAGGTGATGGTGAACTTGAGCTCCTTGCTATGAGTGGCAGGTGACAGACCCCTGGAGAACTGGCATTTCCCACCTCTGCACTTGACTCTGCCCCTCCCACAACTTCAAGGGATGAATACGTCACTTTTTTCCATTCCAGCATTGGTGGGTCTTTAACATTTCCAGACAAGGAAGTTCTCTAATTATCCCCATGTTCCAAGGTCTTCTGGCACAGGGCCCCGGACCCTATGATGAGGACTTCTCAGTAAGCTGGGCTTGGGGAGCCATCAGGCCTGCAACCCCAGCCAGACCACCCTTGCCACCTCTGGGCCAGCCACAGGCGGCAGAGCACAGGTGGCCAGGTGAACACTGAGCTGGGAGCACCTTTGCTGGCAGCACCAGGCTTGGCTAAGGCAGGATGGCCCTGTAATTAGTGTTCTTTTAGAGACAGCTGCTGTAGCTCCTTCTCCTTTGACCCTCTTCCTCCTTCACATTTGCACATGGCTTAGGGACCTGCCATTCTCCCTTACTTGGGAGGGCATTCCCGGGAGGCTCCTGTGCCCCAGATGGTGAAGCTTATCTCTTTTATATCCTTGTGCTTGGGGGTGGCAGTGCCGGCAGGGATCCTTGGCTGCAGGGGTCTCTGAGGGACACTGGACCCTGCAGTGGCAGCTGTCTTCTGTCTCTTTGCCTGGGGCGGAGCACCTGACCAGGCTGTGCTTCACTGCAGTGTCTTTCGCCAGACTCCTTTAGGGCACTCTAAGGGCTAACGGGCTGTTGGTTATGTTCCCTGGAGAATTTCTGCCCCTTGGGAAGGGTACTCCCCTGGCTTGCTTGTTTCGGTGTGACCACAGCAGAGCCCCGAGGGCCTCCAGATTGCAGCTGTGCCTGTCCCATCTCATTCTGTGGGCTGCCTGCAGGGCTTTGTGCCGTCCCAGCAGCTCTTCATCCTGACTGCTCAGACACACGGATTTCAGTCAGAATGTGTTCCTCTTGCCCCTGGGTAGTTTACATGATCATTAAAGAAAAACTGGAAAATGTTTAATTTCTAGTAAAACTGATCATTTGGATAATATCAGTGCTACTGCTGATAACATTTGGTTGTATTTCCCTCTGTTCTTTTTTTTCTTAATGTGCACAGGTTTTAAAAACTAGTTGTGATCCTACTGACTTACATATCTTTGAATCTAGCTTTTTGGTGTAATACTACATAATGAGAATTTTTAATGAAATGGTGTTTTTTTTTTCTTTTTAGACAGAGTTTTGCTTTTGTTGCCCAGGTTGGAATGTAGTAGCACAATCTCTGCTCACTACAACCTCTGCTTCCTGGGTTTAAGCTATTCTTCTATCTCAGCCTCCTGAGTAGGTGGGATTATAGGTGTGAGCCACCAACCTCAGCTAATTTTTTATATTTTTAGTAGAGACAGGGTTTCACCATGTTGACCAGGCTGGTCTCGAACTCCTGACCTTAGGTGATTCACCTTGGCCTCCCAAGGTGCAGGGATTATAGGCATGAGCCACCGCACCTGGCTGAACAGTGTGGTTTTAAAACACCCTTTTAAGTGGCTGTACAGTGTTTCATCCTGTGGCTGTAGCATTGCTGACTATTGTTGACACCCCATCTCTTACAAGCTCATCTTTATTTTAAGCCTCAGAACTTATGGAGCGTGAAAGTCAGGAGCCATTTGTTTGGGTCTCTTGGTGTAATAGTAATCCAGAGTTGGGGCCTCTGCCAAGGCCCCTTCTTGCCAAAGTGCCCACAGGAGGGACCTGGCCGTGATACATGTCTGGGGCCTCAGTGGGATAGCAGCTTTTAGCGTGGCCTCTTCAGCCCTCAGCTCCATAAAAGTGGGACACTCATTTGAGCACCCTTTGACAGCTTCAGAAAGCTTCTTGTGGCTTATACGGGGGGGGGGGGGGTGGTGGTGATGGGACGCAGGCTCAGGTCGGCTCTCCATGCTCATCAGTGCATTGAGAGAGTCTCATTTCCAGCCCTGGGCCTGGGGCTGGGTGCCTTGCTTAGCCACCCAACACATGGGATAGACAACACTTCCAGTTCTATTGATTTATACACTTTTTTCTTTCTTCTCTGCCCCAAATGAAAGGGTAAAATGAGTTGTAGAAATTAAGAGTTTTGAGCAGGAAGAATTGGGGCACAGTGGTGCATGCCTGTAGTATCAGATGCTTGGGAGGCTGAGGCAGGAGAATTGATTGAGCCCAGGAGCCCAGCCTGGGGTAAGCAAGAACTTACCTCAAAAAAAAAAATACGTAGAAGTAGGAAGTATTGAGCAGGCTCAAGCTCCAGTTCTGGCTCTGTCCTGTGTGAGTCCATCGTTACTTATCCATCAAGCCTCTTTCCTCATGTGTACAATAAAGATGGTGATGCCTGACTTGCAAAGTTGATGTGATGATCCAGTGAAAATATTTATGGAACATTGCCTGGCACATCCGTGTCCAGTCAGTATTGTTTTGTTGATGTTCAGGGTCACAAAAATGCACCAGCCTCAAAGCCAGAGAGGCCTGCCACCCAGCTCCCCCCAGCTCCTGTTTCACAGAAGCCCATCAACTGTGCCTTTACTTTGCCAGCTCCCGGCAGGAAGCTTTCCTGCTTGGCGGGTCAAAGGAGTCTGGGTGACCAGAATTGCCATTGTTTCAGTTCCTTCTGGCTGGGACATCCAGCCAAGGCAGGCCATGCTCTCCTAGACCCTGCTTATCTGAGTGAAAGTGACTAGGGCCGTTTCCTTCTGACTCTCCCTTGGATGATTTTGAGACGGCAACTGTATGTGAATGCAGGATGTGATTAATTTGCTAGTGCATCTTTGTGGCCACACACTCGTATGCAGGCTCTTGGTAGAACCCAAAAAGCCAACAGGAAGCCAAAGAGAGAGACAAGCTGGGGACAAGCTTTGGTTCTGAGTCTTTGTGCCCCAATCTGAGGTCCTGTAGTTGACTGTCTGCTTCCAGGAGGCAGTGCATTCTAGCCTGGCTGGACAGAGGTGACCTTCGAGACTGACCAGGGATGAATAACCATATAACTTTTCCAGAAATCTGCCCAAGACCTTGAGTTTTGGGTGCCATGGACCAGTGACACTGGCATCACCTGGGAACTAGTTGGAAATGGGAATCAAAAAATAAAATTCATGGTCAGACGCGGTGGCTCGTGCCTGTAATCTAGCAATTTGGGAGGCGGAAGTGGCTTGCAGCTTGGTGCATGGAGCTCAGGAGTTTGAGACTAGCCTGGGCAACATGGCAAGACCCTGTTTTTACAAAATATCAAAAATTGAGGTGGGAAAATTGCTTAAGCCCTGGAGGTCAAGGCTGCAGTGAGCCATGTTTGTGCCATTGCACTCCTGCCTGGGCAACAGAGCAAGACCCTGTCTCAGAGAGAGAGAGAGAGAGAGAGAAAGAGATTGCCCAGGTGATTCTAACGTGCAGCTGGATTGGAGAACTGATTTAGACCCCTGTCTTTGGGATGGATGTTCTGGAATGATGGTGATCATGATGGTAATAGTTGCTGTTTATTGAGCTCCAAGTATGTATGAAGAGCTTTACCCTTATCTACAATCTTGCTTTCAAACTGAAAGGTGGTAGCACTCTTTCTGTCTTGCATATGAGAAAAATGGAGGCTCAGTCACCTAAGGCCACTTATGTAGTGAGTCTGGAATTGTCTGCTCCAAGACTTCTTTTGCCATTACTTTGCTGTAATGAAAGCTCATAATGATTTAGACTGGTCTGGTTCTTGGAAAATCTGGCTGGGGATCCTCTTCTGGATCAGTTTCAATGATACTTTCAGACTATGTGGTTTTTAGTATTGTTCTGTTTGCAGGGAAAGCAGCTTTTAATCCCCAGATTCCTGTCGCCTAGAATGAACAGAGGGATGAGGTCAGTGACAGACAAGTTGCAAATGAATGATCCACAAGTCTTAAGGAAAGGAGGTTATTTCCAAAGGTAATAGAGGAAGTAGGGATAAAGGAGCCTGGACTTTGGGGCCAGCGAACCCTACCCAGCTGTTTATTGTAAGCCGGCTGTGTGAGTTTGAACAAGTCACTTTATCCCTCCGTATCCAAACTCCGCACCCTCCAATGAGTGATGGTAACATTTGCTGCTCTTTCTGCAGATCTGATTTCTTTCTGTTTTTTGAGATGGAGTCTCGTTCTGTTGCCCAGGCTGGAATGCAGTGGCGTGATCTCAGCTACTGCAACCTCCACCTTCCAGGTTCAAGTGATTCTCCTGCCTCAGCCACCTAAATAGCTGGAATTAAGGCACATGCCACCACGCCTGGCTCATTTTTGTGTCTCTAGTAGAGACGGGGTTTCACCATGTTGGCCAGGCTGGTCTGGATCTCCTGACCTTGTGATCAGCCTGCCTCGGCCTCCCAAAATGGTGGGATTATAGGCGTGAGCCACTACGCCCGGCCCAAACCCCAAGTCTTTTGCTCTAAGAGTGGCTGAGAGGTAGCACTAGAGACAGAAGCTGGTAGAAAACCATGAAAGCAAAAGAGAGGGCAGTCACTGCGCCCAGAACCCTGGGACAGAAGCTCCCAGGCATCATGAGCCTGCAGAAAAACCGGGTGAGAAGCACAAAGAAAATGGGCCAGACATTGAGAAATAGCCCTTTCTTTTCATGTTTTGAACCACATCCAACTCTAACTTCTAAGTTCGAATAAGGATTTGAAAAGAAGCCTGAGGCTCCCATGGAATCTAAATCCAGGTTACTCTGTATATCTTCCTTATAAAGTCATGGGATATCTGTGTTTGGGGAATGGAAAGAGTGAGGGTGAATGTTTCACTGCTTTTTCTCATCTCTTTTCTTTTCAAGAAAACACTTGGCCCTGGCATTGCCTAACACCTTGCAGTTCACAAGGAACTTTTATGCATTTCACTGCATTGTGGATCCCTAAAAGGGGAAAGGGGTTCCCCTATTTTACAGCAGAGGAAACAGGCCCATAGAGGAGAGCCTCGAGATCACACAGCAAATCAGGGGCAGAGCCTGGACTCGAGTCTCCTAGCTCCAAGCACAGTACACCTTTTGTCCCACCAACACCTCCTTATTGACTCCCTACTTTGGCTTTCCACAGTCTGAGGCTGGATAGCTGTCAATAGCCTTGGATAGACGGAGCTCATAAAATACAACTAATTTCCAGTGATCTGTACCTGTGTTTAAAACATGCTTTCTGGCCGGGCGCTATGGCTCACGCCTGTAATCCCATCACTTTGGGAGGCCGAGGTGGGTGGATCACGAGATCAAGAAATCGAGACCATCCTGGTCAACATGGTGAAACCCCGTCTCTACTAAAAATACAAAAAAATTAGCTGGGCATGGTGGTGCGTGCATGTAATTCCAGCTACTCAGGAGGCTGAGGCAGGAGAATTGCCTAAACTCAGGAGGCAGAGGTTGTGGTGAGCCGAGATCGCACCATTGCACTCCAGCCTGGGTAACAAGAGTGAAACTCCGTCTCAACAAACAAACAAACAAAAACATACTTTCCTTTTAAATTGTATAACCAATCTACAACTATACTCTGTTTATTAAACATTTCAGCTGGGCATGGTGGCTCATGCCTATAATCCCAGCACTTTGGGAGGCTGAGGCAGGCAGATCACCGGCCTGGAGTTCAACACCGGCCTGGCCAACATGGTGAAACCCTGTTCTCTTCTAAAAATACAAAAATTAACTCAGCGTGGTGACAGGCACCTGTAATCCCAGCTACTCAGTAGGCTGAGGCAGGAGAATCACTCGAACCTGTGAGGTGGAGGTTGAAGTGACCCGAGATTGCACCGCTACACTCCAGCCTGGGCGACACAGCAAGATTCCATCTCAAAAAAAAAAAAAATTTTCAGATAATATAAAGCCTCCTTTGGCTCCCCCAACCCCCATCCCATACGATTTCTCAGAGGTAGCCACTGATGACAGTTAGCCCTTTTAAAAAATGCATTTTGCATGTGTTGCTGATGGATTATTATAATCCCTAACCATCTTGCTTGTTTTAATTGCCAGCTGTGTGCGTGTGTGTGTTTGTGCCCGTGGAGAAAGCAAACATTGTATTATTATCTTCAGCAAGATAAAACCAGGATGGTAAAATCAGCCAGCCTAGAGGTTGAGAGCAGTGATTCTCAAACCTGGATATGCATACAGATCCCTCGCAGATTTTGCTACAATGCAGACACTGATTCAGTATGTTTGGAGTAGCTCCTGGGATCCTGCATTGCTAATAAGGTACCAGTCTCTGTTGATGCTGATGGTCTCAGGCCTCACTATGAGTAAGGAGGGTATTTAGAGCACAGTCTCTGGAATCCAGCAGACTACTGGGCCCTTAATTGCTAGTTGAGTGAGTTGAGCTAGTCTTTAAGCTTTCCACGCCTGACGATCAGGCATAAGAATGGTACCCTTCCTGCAGGATTGTTGTGAAAACAAAATGAGCCAGGGCCTGTGAAGCACTTAGTCCAGTGCCTGGCACATAGCGAGCGCTGGATAAATGTTAGTTATTAATATCATCTAGAGACAAACACCGTCAAGTTGTCTAAGCCAAACAGAAAACGCTTGCTGGTTGGCTGTTACTGGGGGCTGTCTGTGCTGATGCACTTTTCCCTTATTCATTTAATGTCCTCCTTGTCATCAGGATTTTGAGTATACCTTGTATGGCATTGTCTCCATGTACTTAGGGAGAAACTGAGGCTCCAGGAGGTTGGGTGACAGCCTTCTGACTCACACAGCTAAGAAGTGGCAGAAATAAAGTTACACCAGGTTTCAGGTCTCGTGCTTGTTGTATATACACTGCAGCTGCCTTCTCTTGAGAACTTACTGTGTGCATGGCTCAGTGGGTCTGTCGGTGTGGGAGCTTGAGCCTTGAGCCTTTGATCATGGCTCCAGAGCAGGAAAGCAACAGGCTTCAAACTTCTTTCACTCCTATGCCTCAAAAGAATTTTGAACAACTGTGTATCCCCTCATACATTTAACAATTGACATATATTGATGGGCACGGTGGCTCACGCCTGTAATCCCAGCACTTTGGGAGGCTGGGGCAGGAGGAGGATCACTTGAGGTCAGGAGTTCAAGACCAGCCTGGCCAACATGGAGAAACGAAAAATATAAAAATTAGCCAGGCACGGTAGCAGGCGCCTGTAATCCCAGCTACTGGAGAGGCTGAGGCACAAGAATCACTTCATCCCTAGAGGAGGAGGTTGCAGTGAGCTGAGATCATGCCACTGTACTCCAGCCTGGGTGACAGAGACTCTGTCTCAAAGAAATAAAGATAAAAAGTGACATATAAAATGCTTTATCATAACTTTAAGTGGAATGTATTTCTAGGCCTATTGTATTCCATATACTTGCTTTAAATATATTTTCGTCAAAGCCTTAGAACAGCAAACCCAGCCCAGGCAGTTGTGGAAAACGTCCACCGTAATTCCTAATTGACCAAGCTGGGTCTTGCGGTTAGACCAGTCAGCCAAATCATACTTTGTGTCGGAAAAACTCTGATTCCCCTTTTTAATTCAAATATTTATTAAACAGGTTAAACAGGTGTCTCTGTGTTGGCTTCCTAATTCAAATCCTAAAATAAATAGATGGGTAGGTGAGATAGCTAAAGCTCCCTTCTTAAGAAAGTTCTTTGTCTGTGCTGCTGGAACTCCTCCCATGAGGGCTCCATTCTTCCGTTGTCTCTTTGTTTGGTGGCTTTTATAACCCAGGGCGGGATACCAGGGTGAGGTTGGGATGGCCTTTCTTTTGGGAGGTGTTTAGGAGGCTTTGATGAAGGGAAACTGGCAGACCCAGAGGGTTCCCAGCAGATCAGTTTTAGGAAGCACAGGTTTGGAAGTGGAGCTTTTGGAAATTGATTACCTGGAAGCTATCCATGTCTGAATACCCCTGGGAAGTCCCCAGGTTCCCTGAGGGTTTCATATCTGTACCCTGGTGGGAAGAGTGTTGAGTAGTGGCCCGGGGATGCCACCTAGGGTTCTGCTCTGTGGACATTACAGAGCTTGTGGATCTTTGGGACTGAGCCTGCTTCTCCCACCCACTCCCTGGTAACACCTTGAACACATGCTCCCTGTTTCTTCTCAGTGAGACAGCAGAAGCTCACACTCTAATGATGCCTCCTTGTTGCAGAAGGTAAACTGAGGCCCAGAACAGGAGAGACTACATGGAGCAGTCCATATACCCCAAGAAAGCCAGCTGGCATTCCTAGGGGAGGCGTCACAAGGCAGAAAAAGCCTTGGGGTGGGTCAGGAAAGCTGGTCTTCAGAGTTCAGCCTCTGCCCTGCCTCAGTGCATGTCACCTGCACTCTCCCAGCCTCAGTGTCTCCACCTGTTCAATGAGGCTAGTGTGGCAGGTGTTGAGCCTGGTGTTCACAGGCTCTGAAGCTGGGCAGACCTATGTTTGAATCCTGGTGTTGCCACTTACTTGCTATGTGACCTTGGGCAAGTTATCGACCTCTCTGTGCCTGTCTCCACATCAGTCAATGGGGAGAAGAAAGGCATCTCTCTTATGGGGTGGTTGAGAGGATCAAGGAGACAAGTGTTAGTTGGTGTCAGGCCCACATGGGATGCTCAGTAAATATTATTGTTATCCTTGTTTTTTGTTCCCCGTAGGAATTATAGTCAGGAAGAGACTCAGTGGAGTGAAGGCCTGGTTGAGACTCTCTGGGGGCAGGGTTGTGTTGGCACATGGCCTTACCCCTTTGTCCCAAGATGACCACATGTGCTCAGTGGCACTTAGTATATGTCACCTGATGAATGATGAGTGCCCATCTAGAGCTCTTATGACAGCCTCTGAGCCCCTGGCATCTGCTGGGCCTCCTGTTGGCATCTTCCTCCAGCCTTCACCCAGGGAGGCATCAAGTTGCTGGCCGTCTTGTTGCCCTGGGGGAGATGAGGCTGCCCCCACCACCTTTCCCCACAGCCAGTGGCTTTGAGAGCACCTGTGTGTCCTGGTGGGACCTATGGCAACCTCAGCGCCCTGGTGGGACACCTGTTGCCACCCAGCCTTCTCCGCTCTTCAGGTTCCCATATACTCCCTGTTAGACGGGCCTCAGGTGCTCAGCCCGCTCCCCTTTCTCTTCTAAAGCTACCATGTCTTCAGTTCTTGTGGGCCTCTCCTAGTAGATGTTTCATGAACAGAGTCTTGCCCCCACCCCTCCATCCCCTCATATCTTCCCACTAACTTTCCCCTGGAAGTTACTCCCTTACCCCTCCTCCTCCTGCTCAGAGAAGTGAATAATGAAAGAAAACAGACACTGCACTCCAGGTGGGATTTTGCTGCTTCAAGGAATCCCTTTGTCAAGCAAGGAATCCTTTTGTCAAGCAAGTGCTCGCTATGGATTTCCTTCGGGGACTTTTTGCTTGGACTCTTTCTCCAGCGTGAGGCCCAGGCGAGTTTGCGGGCCTGGGGGTGAGGGAGGCTGCTGGCTTCCTCTCTGTGTCCTGAAAGGGCTCCCAGTGTGGCTTCTAGATCCACTGATTATCTTTCATCCTTCCGCTGTCTTCCTGTCAGGGCTCTGGTCCGCAGGCATCGATCATGCTGGCCTGGAAGGTGGCGAAGGGTTTGTGTTTCTCCCTGTCTTGTTCCCCGTCACATCTCCATGGAAACAGATGCAGCCTTTGTGTTGCCTTTGCTTTGGGCAAATCGGTGTTAAGTGGAGATTTTTCTTGACTCTCCAGCCCCTCCCCTCTTTGGGGTCAAAGTGGGAGGAGGGGGCAGTGCAGGCCTGACAGGAAGCCTTGTGGGGGTCTGGGGTGGGAGACCCTGCTGCTGTGTGGCTCCTGTCCTGGCCTGCCCTCATGCCTCGGGCATCACAAGGCCATGGGGTGGAGCGAGTGTGCAGTGATTTATAAACGCTCCCAGCCCCTCTTGGCCCTTTCCCTTCTCAGAGGCAGCTGCTGGCCACCTGGGGCGGGTCTCTGGGTAGGAGTCGGAGAGCTGGCACCAGCTCTGATTCTTTGGTGGGACCTTGAGGGCAAGGCCTTTAACCTTTCCGGGCCTTGGCTTCTCCTGAGAGGTTGGAGAGGTTTTTGAACTCGTGAGATGAGGCTTCGGTAATAGGACTCCTTTTTTACCTTAAGGAAAACCTGTATCTGGGTAAACTCTGCAAAGTTTTTGTCATATGATTGTTCTATGGTGAACAGCAAATTCTGTGTTTGATTCAAATCGGTGAGGCTGGCAGGAAACGAAACCTTCAGCCTGGGAGCACGTCTTTAGACAGCTCTTGCATATCATAACAGCCCCCCTCCCCCCGCCCCAGGCTCCCTCCTCCCAGCCCCGGGTTGTTCTGCCTTCCCAGGCTCATAACAACCTATTAGGGAACCTTCTGTTCCAGGCCAGAGCTCAAGTGTTGGCCTGGGGGTGCGGGGGAGGTGGCAGCAGCAGCCCTGCCTTGCATCCCCAAGGTCCTCCCAGCATTTCAGCTGTGGCAGGTGGGCGATGGTGCCCAGGCAGGATGGGGCTCCCTAAGGCCAGGTGCCAACTTTCTGCCTGAGCTGTTGCTCAGTCCCTGCTGGTTTGATAAACTGCATCATCCAACACTCATTGATGAAATTGGCAGACTCCAAACCCTGCCCATTGGTTAAAAAAAGACTTGATTTTACTATCTGAACTCTATGCCTATCTGCTTGTTAAATTTAGCAAAGAATGTGTTCGACTTTAGATTTTGCCTTGTCCACAAGCCTCACTTGAGATGGGAGCTACAGCCCAGTCACCTGAGGAGACCTCTGAGCATGCACGTGGTGGTCAGTGTCAAATTATCTAGTCCCCTGCCTGCAGAATGGGCATTTTGATGTGGTTGCATATTTCAGGGATCTGTCCTAAGAAATAATCTTTCTAATATCTCTTCACAGTCAGGAAGGTTTTTTTTTAGAATCTAACCTAAATCCCATTTTATTTTGTTCTGTCTTTAAGAAATATAGCAAATACCAAAACCTAAAATCCAATAAAAAAAAAAAAAAGAAAGAAATATAGCAAATAAAGAGTAAGAATCCTTAATGCTTTACTTGAAGACCCTTAAATCTCCAAACACACCCAGGTTTTTAGGGTTCCCTCCTGGCTTCTCTCCTTCCAGCAGAACAATGCCTGAGTTTCCTGTTGGTAAAACAAGGAGAATAGTAGCTGCCTCGTTGGGTAGGTGTGAAAATTAAATTAAATAAAGACTGTGGGGATGCACCTTGCCAAGTGCCTGGCATACGGTTCATTTTCAATTACTCTAGTTGACTCTGAATACATTTTATTTCCTGTCTCCTTTAATGCCACTCATAGTTCCTGCTTTTCTTCATGTCTCTCTTGAGTAATGCACCCAGGATTAGTGAAATTCCTGCCTCCCTGGCCTGATCCTTGGCCCAGAGAGGCCAGGTGAGGCAGGTGCAGGCCACTCCCCCCTGCTTCTCTCAAACCATCAGGCTAAAAGACTTGGAACCCTTCCCTCTCCCCTGGGAGTCTGGACATGGGAAAGAAAAGCCCTTTCATGCCAAGGCCCTGGATAGCATTATTCCTGTCCCTTTTCTAAATCGAGCTCCAGGAGCTCCCAGTGGGAGTGCTGACTCCCAGACCCTCCCAAATGGATGCAACAGGATCTCCGGTACTTCACTGAGAGAGGAATTGCTCCTGTCCCTGTGCACAGCAACCTGGATCTGTGCTTTATCCAAAGGGTGAAGTTACGGAGCCACTGTGACCTCAAAGCCACAGGGAACAGGGACTTCAGAGGTAGCTCCCCCACTCCAAGGTTTAACTCTTTTTCTCTCTGAAGCAGAGATACACTGTGGACTTATTTACACCCTGTGTCTCAGGCTTCTCTCTCTGGCAGACAGGACATGCTAATACAAATATTTGCTGTAATTTTCCTACAGTTTTGAAAATGTGCCTAGGAGAACTGTCAGATTAAAAATTCCCTCCTCTCCCTTTCTTCTGATCAACATAAATACACATATTCCTTGCCTGCTGGGTACTGAGCAAGGTGTTGGGGATTGAGAACTGAATAAGAGCCAAAAACTCCCGCCTTCTAGGTGGGCACCATCCGTTGGGACCATCAACTGGCACAGTGGCAATCTTGAGAACATGTGACCAGTGCTGCCACATTGATGGTGGAGGAGGAGAGAGGGGGTTCAACAGGCCAAAGCCATGTGGGGGTGAGCCACGAAGTGCACGTGAGGAGACTTTCTGGAGGAGGAGATCTACAACCTGAATCCTTGAAATAAAGAGTTGCAGTTGGTCAGGGTGAGGCTTCTGGGGCCAAGGAGTTAGAGCCCAGGGCCAGGGAAATATGCAGCAGTAGGGTGCTGGCCAGTGGTGGCCAGAGGAGGAGTGGCCCAGGGTCAGCCATGCACCATGTGAATCAACAGGTCCTTGGATGACTGGTCAGTTCAGATGAGGAGGAGGATGATTTCTTTTTTTCCGAGACGGAGTCTTGCACTGTCACCCGGGCTGGAGTGCAATGGTGTGATCTCGGCTCACTGCAACCTCCGCCTCCAGGGTTCAAGCAGTTCTCCTGCCTCAGCCTGCCAAGTAACTGGAATTACACACACACGCCACCACGCCCAGCTAATTTTTGTATTTTTAGTAGAGGTGGGGTTTCACCATGTTGGCCAGGCTGGTCTTGAACTCCTGACCTCATGATCTGCCCGCCTTGGCCTCTCAAAGTACTGGGATTACGGGTGTGAACCACTGCACCCGGCTGAGGATATTTCCTCTCCAAAACTGGTTCTCAGGGATGGGGGACAGAAATGACAGGTTCCTCAATGCTGACCTCTCCTCCCCAGAATCCCTGGGCTCCGTCCCTGCTATAGAGTCCCTACAGCCAGTCCTCTGCTCCTCCCTGCACTCCTGTTTGACTTCCTTGTGGTCTCTGGGATGGAGTTTAGGTACACCTCAGGAAATTCTGATTGAGTAGAATTGACAAAGACACCTGGGCCTTTGTCTTTAAAAAACTCCCCAGAGGCCAGCACAGTGGTTCATGCCTGTGATTCTAGCGCTTTGAGAGGCTGAGGCAGGAGTGCCTGAACCCAGTAGATGGAGACCAGCCTGGGCAGCATAGTGAGACCCAGTTCCCCCTCCCCTCCCCTCCCCTTCAATTCTTTCAGATAGAGTCCCGTTCTTGTCGCCCAGGCTGGAGTGCAATGGCGTGATCACAACTCATTGCAACCTTCACCTCCCAGGTTCAAGCGATTCTCCTGCCTCAGCCTCGCAAGTAGCTGGGATTACAGGCATCTGCCACCAAGCCTGGATAATTTTTTTGTATTTTTAGTAGACGTGGGGTTTTACCATGTTGTCCAGGCTGGTCTTGAACTCCTGACCTCAGGAGATCCACCCACCTCGGCCTCCCAAAGTGCTGGGAGAACAGGTGTGAGCCACCGTGCCTGGTGACACCCAGTTTCTATAAAATTTTTTTTTAAGTTAGCAGCTGGGCCTGGTGGTGCATGCCTGTAGTCGTAGCTACTCTGGAGGCTGAGGTGGGAGGACTGATTGCTTTTGAGCCCGGGAGGTTGAGGCTGCGATGAGATTAGCTATGACCACACTCACTGCACTACATACAGCCTGGGTGACAGAGTGAGACCCTGTCTCTGAAAAAAGAAAGAAAGAAAAAGGCTCGCTGGAGATTCTGATGCACTCCTCCAGTTGAGAATCACTGCGCCAGGGAGGCCTGTATACATTTAGAATTTTTCTGCGAGGGCATTGGTGGAGCGTCCCTGACCGGTCTTTACAGTTTATTTTTACACAGTGGCATTATTACCATTTGTTTTTTTGACTCTCCCTTTATTCTTCCAAGTGGTATCTTTATTATCTTGTTTTTTCTTGTTTTTTTTTTTTTTTTTTTTGCTTTACTACCTTTTTGTGAGTAGTAAATATTAGTAGATAGTGAAAAAGTTGTCCAAGGTCACAGAGAAACCAACATCTGCCTTCCAGAATCTATGATCTCTTCAGCCTGCTCCAAATGTCTCGCCTGGCAGAGGGCCGAAGTGTCCGGAACCCCAATGTTTGAAGAAATGGAACAGGAGTCTGTTCCTCAGACATTTACCGCCTATTAATTAGGAGGTAGTGTCTTCTCGACTCCCTCCAGTGGGTCCCAGGCCTGCTTGCCCGGACATCTGTTCTCTTAACAATGCCCGCCCATAAATCCTGTCCCCGAGTCCAGGGTGGCATAGCCGGGGAACAATGGAGCCTCTGACCAGCGGCCAAGCCCTCACCATGGTAACACGAGGGTGTGACTACAACTGTGTGCTGGCTGGCGGGCACCAGCACCTGCAACTGCGGCCAAGGTTGTGTGTGTGTGGAGGTCTCCAGGGCCAGGGTGGGGGCACTGGGCTGCAGGTGGGAGGGTTCCTCACAGAGCACCTTCTGTAGGCTTCTGCTGCCACTCATGCTATTGTAATTCTTGGCCTCTGTGAAGAAAAGAGGTTTTTATCTTGTGCATCCTGACATAGAGTACGTGCTCAGTAAGTGGCTTTTTTTTTGAGATGAAGTTTCGCTCCTGTTGACCAGGCTGGAGTGCAAGGGCACAATCTCAGCTCACCACAACCTCTGCCTCCCGGGTTCAAGTGATTCTCCTGCCTCAGCCTCCCAAGTAGCTGGGATTATAGGCATGTGTCACCACACCTGGTAATTTTTTCTATTTTTAGTAGAGATGGGGTTTCTTCTTGTTGGTCAGGCTGGTCTTAAACTCGCAACCTCAGGTTATCCACCCACCTTGGCCTCCCAAAGTGCTGGGGTTACAGACTCAGCCACCGCACCTGGCCTACTAAGTGTTTTTTGACTGCCAGTGAATGAGTGAGTGAATAATTAGAAGTCTGTGTGTAAATGTCAGTGGGGTGCCTGAGAAGGAGACAGATTCAGTTCACCTAGGACATGAGGAATGCCTCCTGGGTAATGAGTCACTAACGAAATGTCTGTCCCAATCTTTCCTTAAGAGCTGATAGGGCCTGCACGGTGGCTTATGCCTGGAATCCCACCACTTTGGGAGACCAAGGAGAGTGGATCACTTGAAGTCAGGAGATCTCTTGAGTCAGGCCTGGCCAACATGGTGAAATCCCATCTCTGTAAATACAAAAATTAGCCAGGTGTGGTGGCATGTGCCTGTAATCCTAGCTATTTGGGGGGTTGAGGCAGGAAAATAACTTGAACATGGGAGGTGGAGGTTGCAGTGAGCCAAGATCGCACTACTGCACTCCAGCCTGGGTGACAGAGCGAGATCCTATCTCAAAAGAAAAAAAAAAGAGAGCTGATTGGATGAAGGAGAGCCAGCCACACAAGCCAGCAGATGATGAAGTGCTACGTTGTCCGATTATGGCTACTAAGTGCCCTCTTCTACCAGACCACCCTTAAGTGGAACAGGTGCTCTGGAAGGGCAGAGAGAGATCAATATTGGCTGAAGTTCTCAGAGATTGCCTCATGGGATAGGGGAACTTGAGCTAGGTCTTGAAGGACGGACAGAACTTGTTTAGGGAGACAGGTGTGGTCCCTGGACATAGTGTCAGCATCTTCTAACAACTTGTTAGGTCACAGATTCTTGGGCCTCACTCCAGACCCAGGGAATCAGGGACTCTGCGGGTGGAGGCCAGCAAAGTGTGTCAACAGCCCTCTAGGTGATGGTGATGCTTGCTGAGCATGAGGACCGCTGATGCAGAGAGACAGATGTGATCTTTACATAAGAGACTAAGGAGTTCGGAAGGTACCTGGCCTGTTACGTTGGTGGCGTAGAGAGAAAATGGGAGGCAGACAGCAAGAACAGCTTAGAGGCATCAGGGAAGCAGGCTTGGGAGGCTGAGGGTCTCAGCTGGATCGGCAGTGGCCGTGCAACAGAGCAAGCCAGGGGGTGCTGTGAAGGCCTGTGACACAAGGGTCTCATGCTGTACTGTAAGGATACTCTTCTCTGATATGTTCTAAAGAGAACTTGTCGCCTCATGGTCACATTATGATATGCTCATTGTGGAAAAATACAAGAAAGGAAGAAAAAGCAGGGAGAGAGGCTCACAGAATTGTCCTATCCAGGACAATTATTGATATTTGGGCATATTTCTTTTCTTTTTTTCTGAGACAGAATTTCACTCTTGTTATCCAGGCTGGAGTGCAATGGCACAGTCTCAGCTCACTGCAACATCTGCGTCCTGGGTTCAAGCGATTCTTCTGCCTCAGCCTCCTGAGTAGCTGGGATTACAGGCGCATGCCACTACGCCCGGCTCATTTTTGTATTTTCGGTAGAGACGGATTTTTGTCATGTTGGCCAGGCTGGTCTTGAACTCCTGACCTCAGGTGGTCCACCTAGCTTGGCCTCCCAAAGTGCTGGGATTACAGGTGTGAGCCACCGGGCCCAGCCTTCTTTATTCTTTTCTTTTCTCTTTCTCCTTTCCTTTCTTTCTCCTCTCATCTTCTTTCTTTTTTTTAAGAGACGGGATCTTACTATGTTGCCCAGGCTGGTCTCAGACACTTGGGCTTAAGCAACATCTCCCGCCCCAGCTTCCCAAAGTGCTGGGATTACAGGTGTGAGCCACTGTGCCCCGCCCTAGGCATATTTCCTTTTGATCCTTTTTTCTATGCATTTTTTCTTTCTGTAGTTGAAAACATAACATATATATGTCAATTTGCATTCTGTGCTCAATTGCATTTTGTGTTCTTTGCTTAACAAACTATCATAAGCATTTCCCTATGTGCTTTCAGGCAGACTTTTTATTGTCACAGGAGCCCCATGGGTTGGGCAGGGGAGGTCACTGAGGTTTAGTAAGAAAAAAAAAAAAAAACTTACTCCATGAACTCCAGACTGTGGGGAAGCCTACAGCTGAACAGCCCATGTTCTTCAATACATAAATTGTAAGGAAAGGGATGGAGGGAGCCAGGCATGGTGGCATGTGCCTGTGATCCCAGCTACTCCAGAGGCTGAGGCAGGAGGATTGCTTGAACCCAGGAGTTCGAGGCTGCAGTGAGCTATGGTCCCACAACTGCACTCTAGCCTGGGCAGCAGAAGAGAGAGACCCCATTTCTAAAACAAAGCAAGACAAACCCAGAACCAAACATCCAGTCACCGTGTTACTAGAACCAGTCACTGTGTTACTAGAATAGCTCTTGGTTATTTCCTTAGCCTGACTATTGGGTTCTCTTTCATATGCACTTACCCGCTCTCTACCCCCACACATACATACTCCCATCTCCGCTTTTCCTCTAACTCCTTCCCGTTGCTCTGGAGAAGCCCAAGGAGGCAAATTTGCATTTGCACACCCAGGACCAGGAACAGGGGAGGAGCCTGGGGATGCTAAGACACCCTTCCTCCTCCCAGTGAGGCAAACTGGGAGAGCCTTTCTGAGCCTGGTCCTTTTGAGGCCTGGGCCCTGCTAGTATGGACATCAGAATTTAGGCTGCTAGCTGGACCTTGATTCTCTCTGCCTTGGTGTCAGGTTTCACAGGAGACAGCCAGTGCTTTGATCTTGAATGAGGCTAAGGACTCAGTGACATGAGGGCACAGCGCTCACCCCAGCTCTGCCTGCCCAGGAGATGCCCAATCCTCTGCTGGGGATTGACCATCCATAGTCCTTGGTCTCCCCCAGAAAGTCATAAAGCCACTGTCACTTCCAGTTACAGTGAATCAGGGCTTAGGCTCTAAAATACATCCGGTTCAATATGATGGCCATTAACCATGATGGACGATGGACACTTGAAATGTGATGGTATAACCAAATAACTGCATTTTTAATTTTATTCAATTTTAGGCTGGGTATGATGGCTTGTGCCTGTAATCCCAGCACTTTGGGAGACCGAGGCGGATGTATTGAGGTCAGGAGTTCGAGACCAGCCTGGCCACATGGTAAAACTCCATCTCTACTAAAAACACAAAAATTTGCCAGTTGTGGTGGTGCGTGTCTGTAATCCCATCTACTTGGGAGGCTGAGGCAGGAGAATTGCTTGAACCTGGAAGGCAGAGGTTGCAGTGAGCTGAGATCGCACTGCACTCCAGTCTGGGTGATAGAACAAGATTTTGTCTAAAAAAAATAAATAAGTTTTATTTAATTTTAGTTAAAATTAAAATTTTGTCACACTTGGCCAGCAGCTACCTTATTGGACAGTAAGTTCTAGAAGAAGTGGGTCTCTGAGACAGCCACAGTGGCTATATTAGACCTTTCAAAACTGCCTGTCCTCTTCTTTCTAACATGCACACACACAAATGCACACATACAGCCACAAATAATACCTGGCATGTTTCAGGAAGACCCTGGATACAACATTCTCTTATTAAAAAATCTACTCTTTGAATATCCTTATCTCAGTGAGGCAGAGCTGCCACTGACCGTGAATGTGCCCCACGCAAGGCTTCTCTTAGTCCTTGCATGATTGGAGATCAGTTGGTAAAACCTCAGAAAGCTGTGCCCTGAGAAGTCTGTCTTGGCATCACGGTTCTCAGCATTTGGGGCCCCACTTGGGTGTGCCCAAGCTCCTCGTGCTTCTCTTCTTCAAGAAGAACCTGATGGCTGGGTGTGGTGGCTCACACCTGTAATCCCAGCAGTTTGGGAGGCTGAGGTAGGTGGATCACCTGAGGTCAGGAGTTCACCATGTTGTCCAGGCTCAAACTCTTGACCTCAAGTGATCTATGTGCCTCAGCCTCCCAAAGTTCTGGGATTACAGGTGGGAACCATTGTGCCCAGCCTAGTATGTATTTTTGAACAAAATGTGGGGAGGTACTGAAGATGTACAGAGGTATTTACCAGATGTAAATAGGGTTCTCTTATCCCTTACCTCCACTTTCCCACCACCCAGCACCTGGGAGCGTGCTCCTGTCTGTGGAGTGAATGATCTGCCTGGCCGAGGGTCCTCTAAGACAGACTGTCCTCTAGACTCTCCTCCTAGACTCTCCTGCCTGCTTCCCCCAGTACCTCTCTTCTCCAGTCCCCTCCTGTCCAAGGCTCCCCGATGCAGGCCTCATTTTCCAGCACACTAACCTTCCAAATATCTGTTTCCTAATGTATCACAACCCAAGGATTCCAAAGTGTCCCTGCAGTGCCGTCTCCCCCAGCCTTGTGGCATGCGTGACTCTGCAGGCCATCTGAACAGCTCTCATCAACAGGGGTGTCATTGTCTCCCAGCCCACTCCATGCAGATGGGGACAGAGTCCCTCTGTGCAGGCCAGGATTTCCTGTGTGCTGGCTGCCCTCTCTCTAAACAGCCCAAGTAGTGCCCCCTTCTGCTGGGTGATTCGTGGTGTCTTCTACAACCTGGTGCTTATTTCTCTCTCTTTCTTTCTGGTGGTGAAGCATACTAATAAATATAAAACTTACTAGTTTAACCATTTTAAGTGTATATAATTCAATGGCATTTAGGACATTCACATTATTGTGCAAGCATCACCCATATCCGTTTCCAACACCTGTTCATCATCCCAAACAGAACTCTATGCCCATTAAGTGATAACTCCCAATTCCCTGCCTTCCCTCAGTTCTTGGAAATTTCTGTTCTACTTTCTGTCTCTATGAATTTACCTATTCTAGAGTCCTTATATAAGTGGAATGATACAATATTTGTGCTTTTATGCCTGGCTTCTGTCACTGAGTATAATGCTTTCAGGGTTTATCCACATTGTGGCATATGTGAGCATTTCATTCCTTTTTGTGGCTGAGTGATATTCCATGGTTCTTTTTTTTTTTTTTTTGAGACGGAGTTTCGCTCTTGTTACCCAGGGCTGGAATGCAATGGCGCGATCTTGACTCACCGCAACCTCCGCCTCCTGGGTTCAGGCAATTCTCCTGCCCCAGCCTCCTGAGTAGTGGGATTACAGGCACGCACCACCATGCCCAGCTAATTTTCGTATTTTTAGTAGAGACGGGGTTTCACTATGTTGACCAGGATGGTCTCGATCTCTTGACCTCGTGATCCACCCGCCTCGGCCTCCCAAAGTGCTGGGATTACAGGTGTGAGCCACCACGCCTGACCTTATTCCATGGTTCTAAATACATATTGTGCATTTTGTTTATCCATTTATCTATTGATGGCCACTTTTGGGTTATTTTCATCTGTGGGCGATTGTGAATCATGCCACTACGAGCACTGGTGTACAATGACCTGTTTGAGTCCTGTTTCCAGTTCACTGGGATACATACCCACGAATGGAATCACTGGAGCATGTGGTAATTCTGTGTTTAACTTTGAGGAACCAGCAAACTGTGGTTTTTCACTGTTTCACTGTTTTTCATAGTGGCTATACCATTTTACACTGCCACCAACAATGAACTTTATTTCCTTTAATATCTTTTTTTTTTTTGAGATGGAGTTTCACTCTTATTGCCCGGGCTGGAATACAGTGGCACGATCTTGGTTCACTGCAACTTCTGCCTCCCAGGTTCAAGTGATTCTCTTGCCTCAGCCTCCCAAGTAGCTGGGATTATAGGTACCCACCACCACTCCTGGCTGATTTTCTGTTTTTAGTAGAGACGGTGTTTCTCCATGTTGGTCAGGCTGGTCTGGAACTCCTGACCTCAGGTGATCCACCCGCCTCAGCTTCCCAAAGTGCTGGGATAACAGGCATGAGCCACCGCGCCTGGCCTAATATCTTATTTTAAACTGTAGAAATAGTGTATATTTCTTGTAAGAACACCAAAGGTTGCAGAGGTGCATGAAGTAAAGAGCAGAAGTTGCCCCCGTGCAACCCTTCCTCTTAGGTAACTGCTGCCTGGGATTTGGTGTGTATTCACCCTGTGTCTTCCTGTGTGTACCCAAGTACACATAGACACCCAGACAGCTGAACAAAAATGGTATAGTGTACACATGGCCTGGCCACTTGGCTTTTTTCATGCAATTCTGTTTGGCACTGGAAGGTGTCGGCTGCATGTGGATGTGCCCTGTGTTATCTATTGCATGTGGGGTATTGAGAGATAAGTGGGTGGTGGTTCCCCATTTTAGCTTTGCATTGATGGCTTTGCACACGTGGGCCTGGGTTTCACCAGATCACAGCCTGTTTGGGGAATGTGAGCTGAGCACGTACTGGGGAGGCTCTCCAGCCAAGAGCCACTTTCCCCACCAGCCTCAGTCTTTCCCGAGTTGCTCACCACCCCCAGTGCAGCTAAACTGAGCTGAGCTGTGAGCGTCCTTGTGAAGGAGGGCCACCCACCTGGCCTCAGCACGCAGCAGGCAGCACAGCAGGCACGCCCTCCCCTCTGGGAATATCAGAGTGACTTAGAGCTTGGTGGAGAGTTGAGCAGCAGGCTGGAATGTGTGTGTGTGTGTGTGTGTGTGTGTGTGTGAAGAGAGAGAGAAACAAGAGAGAGAGAAAGAGAGAAGCTGTAGCCACTAGCAGGCTGGGCTCTGGTGGCACGGAGTGGCAGTGTTCTCTGTTGTGGCTTGCAGGCCCTTGAGGTGTACAGCACCCTCACTCAGGAAGACCCAGTTAGGCCTGGCAAAACGCCACCTGTAAAAGCAGGGACCAGCCGGTCTTTCTCCAGCACCTTTTTCTGCAGAGCCCCGGGCAGCTGGTGGGAGAGTACAAAGAGGCCTGGAAAATCCATAAACTGCATAATCAGCTCCTGCCTCTTGGCTGCTTGACTCTGTTTATTGCTTCCTGTCCCCAAAGCCCTTTACAAAAAGAGCAGCTTTGGTTGGGGGGGTGCGGGTGAGTTGGACCTGGTGGGTGGCCTGCCCCTGCAGTCCCAGCACGGATGGAGTAGGCAGCTTCCCTAAACAAGCCACCTCTGCTGTAGCCACGTCAGCAGAGCCGAGGGAGGGTGGGAACGAGACCCCCCCACTGACAGTAGGGTGATCCCCCCCATGCCCTGCCCTAAGGGCCATTTACTTTGTAATTGCCAAAATACAGGGGTCGCATTTCTACTAATTTCCTTGAAGGTCTGGAGGTTAAGCTCTAATGAAGTGCAGGAGGGGAGCAGAGTGAAATCTTAGCCTCTTGGTGACCCCTGCCAAGTGGGATGGGGAGCAGGGGCCCATTCCCAGGGATCTAAGGACCGGCCTGGGCCCCAGGTTGTATGCAGCTTGCTCAAAGCCTGTCTTTCTGTTGTTGGCATTGTTTTTAGAAACAGATTTTCCCTCGTTGACTGACTTTTCTCCCCTGGTGACCATATTTCCCTCCCCCTCCCTCCCTCCCACCTCTCCAACCTTCATTCCTCTTCTCCAGAATTCACCCTTTCCTACCACTCCTGGTGGCTGATGTGTAACTTTTTCAGGGAATGGCTGCAGCTCTGAAAATTTGCCCAAGACACTGTTTCAGGGTTGCTGGGTGCCCGTGAGGATGGTTAAGGGTGTTTTTCTCACCCAGGAGATGCAGTGGGGTTGCGGGGGGACAGGACACCTGCATGGTTGGAGGAGAGATGCCATCTTTTGGCCAGGGGGTACGGGAAGGCAGCCTTCCTAGAGCTGGGGCTGCCCCCTGCCAGCTGGGGCAAGGGCGTGTCTTTTATCTCTTGCAGACACAGGGCTCTCACTGGGATCTGGCTGCCTGGAGTCCCATCCTTCCCTCTGCAGCCAGCCTTGTGCTTCCTTCACTCAGTCTCTGTGACTTGGAACATTTTTGACCAAAAAACTCTGATTTTATCCCTTTTGGAAACTCTCTGTTTTTTTTTTTTTTTAAACAGGGTCTCTCTCCGCCACCCAGACTGGAGTGTAGTGGAGCCATCATAGCTCACTGCAGCCTTGAACCCTTGGGCTCAGGTAATCCTCCCATCTCAGCCTCTTGAATAGCCGAGACTATAGGTACGAACCACCATGCCTGGCTAATTTTCCCTTTTGTGTAGAGAAAGGGTCTCTGTGTTGCTCAAGCTGGTCTCAAGCTCCTGGCCTCAAGTGGTCCTCTCACCTCAGCCTCCCAAAGCATTGTAATTATCTAGGTTTTCATATACAGTGCCCAGCCTCCCCTCTGATTTAAAAAACAGGGGAGATGAGTTGGCCTGTACTCGCTCTCTGGACTTGCTGTATGGCATGGGTTGGCCTGTACTTTTCTGCAGGTGGCCTGTCTAAGCCGACTTTCACATGGGACCTGCGTGTGTCTGAGCCTGTGCTTTGGTCGTGCAATTCTGAGCCTGCCCCACCCTCCTAGCTCCTTCCTGAAAGTGAAATGCTTCAGTCTTTGCTCAAGAACAAAGGCCTCAAGTTCAGCCCTGCATGTTAATAATTTTCAAGTGTGGCCACTTCCTCGTGCCTGGCCTGACTCACCCTGGCTGCTGCCCGTTATGGCTGCCATGGAAATACAACTCGAGGAGAGACTAGACCGGGACAGGGAGGCTGTGCTCTGAGTGGCAGTGGAGGCTGGCAAAGTGCCCTCCTGGCCTGGGACTGCTGTGGCAGAGGAAGCGTGTGGTGGGGCCTGGCCTGCTCGGCTCGGAGCTGGGGTGCCCCCGTTGCTCTTTTAACTCCCTGCTACCTGGCTGGCCTGCTGTGCCTACACACTCAATTTCGGAGCTTCACTCCTGCTCCAGGATGGCTGGAGGTGCAACCACTGCCAGGATGGCCTCATATGCCCAGCGCTCCTGGAAGACTCAGTTTCCCTCTTTGTCCCATGCAGAGGTGCAGAGGTTCATTATTGTAATAGGGGCTGGAGTGTGGGCTCTGGGATAGAATCCTGACCTGGTTACTCCTGGCTGTGAGACTTAGAGCAAGGTATTTGACTCCTCTGGACCCCAATTCCCTCCTCTGCAAAATCACAGTCCCTACCTTACAGGATTGTTGTGAGGATGGCATGGCACCCGGCCATAGCTCTCCGCTATGGGGTCTGGGCCTAACCTAGAGCCTGGCTGAATGCAAAGTGTTCAGGGACTTTCCCTCAGCGTTGTAAGCTATTGAGTGCTGTGCACACGTAAAGCACAATCATTGTGGGCAGTCAGTGTGGTCAGAGTGAGAGGATGATCTATCTTGGGATTCTCAAATGACTAGGATCAGCAGATCCTGGCTACAATTCGCAGATGTTTCCCTGTGGAAGCTGGGTTCTCATGCTTGCTTTTCCTGTTCATCCTTCCTCTTTAGTTATTTTGCACCTGCACACAGGTTCACCATACAGAAAGCTAGCATGAATTTCAGTTCAGCCTGTGTCCGGGCTGTGGGTCTGATAATCCCCACAACTCTACAGTTAGGGATTCACAGACCTTGAAGGACGAATCAGTCATATATTTGCCACCAGCAGGCAATGTTCAAGCACTAGCTGAATGCATCGTGGGTTTTTTTTGTTTGAGACGGAGGCTCGCTCTATCGCCCAGGCTGGAGTACTGTGGTGTGATCTCAGCTCACTGCAACCTCCGCCTCCCAGCTTCAAGCACTGAATGCATCAAGTCTTAATGATGATCATCAAAGGAGCCAAGGCACTGAGAAACGTCTAGCTGCTTCTGGAAGATTCTAGCAACTGCTGGCTGCCCCTCATACTGTTTTCTCACATCCGTTAAATCTGACTAAACTTGCAGCCCATTTGTAGGGTGGGACGATTCCGGCTACATCCTCTATGCCACCCAGTCCTCATGCCCATTCTGTGCTGGGAGGGGGGAACACACTGTCCACACCTCCCAGGTGGCTGCTTCCCTGTGAGGCAGCGGGTGCAAGTTTGGGCTTGTGAGGTGATTTGGCAGTGCCTTTGTTTAATGACTGTTGACTAAGCCCAGGTGTGCAGACCCAGTGTTTACAGAGTCCTGGTTGGCTCGTGGCTGGGGCTGGAATGAAGAAAATAAATATTCAGGGGTGGGGGAAGGTGGCATGGATGATGCAGAAGCCATCTGTTTAGGGCCTAGAGCCAGAGATAAGGTATTTTTGCAGGTTTCCTTAAATCAAACAGACAGGAACTTTTCGTCATGAGTGCCTACAATGTGTGTTGGCTGCTATAGGGACCGAGCAGTTCATGAAATTTAGTTTATACACCTGATGGGCGAGCTGGGAACCTACAGTGGACACAGAGGATGCTGGAGATAGGAGTCTTGAAGATTATTTAGTCCTACCCTCCAATTTTCCAGATGGGAACCCAGAGGCCCAGGATGTAAAATGATTTGTCCAAGGTCACTTGGCTAGTTAGTGATGGGGCCAAAACCAGCATCCAGGCCTCTGAGCTGCATCACCTTGTAAGACAGTGGTCCTCACACTTCACTGTGCATCACAGTGACCCAGGGAGCTTGTTAGAAAGCAAATCCCCAGGCCATGCCCTCAGAGATTCTGATTTAATAGTGGGGTAGAGAATACAGGTTCTTAGCAAACACCTCAGGGGAGTCTGAGCACCCTCTGAGACACACTGCTATAGTGCAAAGAGCACTTGCTTCTCAGACTGATGGAAAAGCTCCCTGCATTTCCTGAAGCCTCATCAGTAGCAGTGAGCGGAATAGGCAGAGATGCAAACAGCTTGAGAGATGAGAGCATGAGGGATTAAACTCAGGCTTTAAAATGCATTGCAAGTAACTGGTGTGTCAGGAGACTTAACATGTATATGCAATTTCAATGTGGCACAATCCTGGACAACCTCTAGGTCACAGATGACTTGGTGTATCTATCTATGAAATGGCCATGATGATGGTGAAAGGTTATAACCTACAGTACTACGTCGTCATGAAGATGAAACGATGTGATGCGTGAGAAGGACTTTGCCTAGCACTTGGTAAATGGCAGCTTCTGATTATGCATAATTGCTGGGGGTGGATGAGGGCAGGTTTCTGCTTAATGACTTTACATAATGGACTTCTGCTAAGGGTTTCATTTGAGGAAAGGGGTTCTGGTTCTGTAGCTCAAGAAAGTGTATAGACCCTTGGCCGGGCGCGGTGGCTCACGCCTATAATCCCAGCACTTTGGGAGGCTGAGGCGGGTGGATCACGAGGTCAAGAGATTGAGACCATCCTGGTCAACATGGTGAAACCCTGTTTCTACTAAAAATACACAAAATTAGCTGGGCATGGTGGCGCGTGCCTGTAATCCCAGCTACTCAGGAGGCTGAGGCAGGAGAATTGCCTGAACCCAGGAGGCAGAGGTTGCAGTGAGCCGAGGTTGCACCATTGCACTCCAGCCTGGGTAACAAGAGTGAAACTCCGTCTCAAAGAAAAAAAAAAAAAAGAGAAAAAAAAGAAAGTGTACAGACCCTTCCATCCCAGGGGACTAGGATGTAGCAGGTTGTTTCTGGAGAGGACTCATCCTGGTTTGTACCTAGAACAGCCGTGCCTTTCTCTGGTCCTGACCCACTCCCTCAGCCCCCATCTACATCCCTGGAAGATTCTGGAGATCGGACCAAACAGGGACTGTTTCTCTCCATTTTCTAGAAATAGAGATTGAGGGCCTTGGGAGGCAAAGGAGGCTGGTTATGGGAACCCTAAGAGCTCCTGTCCCCTTCCCCTGATTGTTAGATTTGAGGCCAAAACTACCAGCCCCAGCTGGCCTAAGGTCCTTCTCTGCACCTCCTTCTAGGAGCTGGGCCTGCAGGCAACCAGGAAGCTGGTGTCTTGGCCAGGGTGTGCCACGTCCTGGTTCTGGGCAGTTATGCTGCAGGTCAGGTCAGCCTGACCTTACCAATGCTGTAAAACCCATTCTGGGTGCAGATGGGGGAAGAGAGGGATCCCAGGGCCTCATCTGGCCCTGCTATCAGCCTAATGAAGGGGGTGGCTTGCAGGATGGGCTGTGGGAGGGCTGAGGGTGCTGTCAGTGTGCGCTGTCAAGTGTGTATAGAAGAGTGACTATAATTTTAGAAACATAGCTTCAGAGCTGGTGAAGAGAGGAGCAGTACATTGAGTGCCTGGGCTGCATGGGATGTTTGAAAAACATCCTAAGGCAGCGTCTGTGTCCTATGGCTTCCAGGGCCCAGGGGGAGCATGTGGCACTGTTCGAGTGAATGGGCTTGAGTGAGCTGGTGTGTGTGGCAGTGAGTGGGAGCCTGTTGGCACAGGCAGGCGTGTGAAATGTGTGCTGGCATGCGAACTGTGTGCTGGCATGCGCGGCTGTGTGTGCCCATGCAAGGAGAGAGCACTGGCCAGGAGTCTCTCGATCTGGGTTCGAATCCCAGTGCTGTCACTGCTGGGCTCTGTGACCTTTGGCGACATGCACCATCTGGAAGTGAGAACATGAGGTTTCTCCTGCCTCCCTAACCATGGTGGCTCCAGAGTATATGTGTGGGCATGTGGGAATGGGGATGAGCAGGGGAGGGGACCCAGGCAGCTGGCCTCTGGGCGTCCCCTGGCTGTGCAAGGGAAACTCTGCTGCTATACAGGCCGAGCCAGGGCCGGGTGGAGGGAGCAGTCTGTGGTTGGGGGGCTGCAGCTGGCCCAGCAGTGAGTGGCTCTAAACTCTCTCATCTGCTGTCTGGGAGGGGCCCTGCTCACTCTGGGTGGAATATCTGATGGTGTCCCGGCTGCCTGAGGCGGGCGGCCTCCCAGCCGCAGCTGCTGCCTGCTCTTTTGAAGCTCAGCACTGGACCAGCCACCCCTCCCTCCCAGCCTCTGTTCCTCTGCCCTGGCCTGCATTCCTCAGCTGCCAGAGAAGGCATTTCTGAGAGGGCCACTCTGCCTGTGCTCCTGCTGCCCAGGGAGGGGGCAGGCCCCTTTAGCCACCTCCTTCTCCTGGGTAGGAGGGCACACTACATTACTCCAGCCACTTCTCCCCTTGGAAGCTTAGCTGGAGGGCAGGAATGGGCAGAGGGTTGCTGGTCCAGCTCCCGCTCCTCCCTCCGAGTCCCTAAGCTCTCCTAGCCTGAGGTCCTGGAAGCCCTGAGGGGAGGCCTTGGTGCTTAACATTCACTCCCTCCAGGGCTGGTTCAAGGTCATATCTCCAGGCCAGATGCCTGGGCCAGACTCTAGACTCAGCCTGTTGGAACTGTGTGGCCTGGGGGTGTGAATGGGCCTGGCAGTCTTACTAACAGCTGACCTTGACTGACTGCATCCCTTGTGGGGTGCTGTGCATGCCCACCACAGTAAGTCCCCTGCAGGAGCCATCTGAGAAGGCATAGGTACCCCATATTGCAGATAAGGAAAGTTGCTCAGAGCAATCCTTCTTGCCCAGTAGGCTGCAGGATCAGGAGGTAAGCAGAGGGCTGCCCAACTCCTGACCACTCAGGCGAAAGTCCCACTCCTGACCACTCTGCTCCATGGCTTCCTACCTCAGACCCAGCACCACTAAATGTCAGCTTGTGGTTTCCCCTCCACCAGGAGCTTCCTGGACAGACCCCTGGTCCTGCTGTGCCCCACTGGGCCCTCCACACCGTGGTTCTACCTCTGAAACAGCTATGCCGTTAGCCAGCACCTTGCCCACTAGGTCTCATTCCTTCCTTGCATCCCCAGCAGAAGGCAGGTGGGTCCCTGACCAAGGTTAGAGGGTGCACCATGGGGCTGCAGTGACTGGAGGAAGCCTGCCTAAATGATCGCAGCAGGAAGGATTGGGTTGGGATTCTTAGGACTGAAAAGGTTTTAAAGACCTGGAGGCTCTGGGGTTTGCTTTCTTAAGGTTTTTTTCCTACCATAATTCAGTTTTGTTTTGTTTGAGATGGAGTCTTATACTATTGCTGGGCTGGAGTGCAGTAGTACTATCTCGGCTCACTGCAACGTCCGTCTCCTGAGTTCAAGCAATTTCCACCTCCCAGGTTCAAGTGATTCTCCAGCTTCAGCCTCCTGAGTAGCTGGGTTTGCAGGTGCCTGTCCCCCACACCCAGCTAATTTTTTTGTATTTTTTAGTAGAGACAGGGTTTTACCATATTGGCCAGGCTGGTCTCAAACTCCTGGTCTTGTTTGTGATTCACTCACCTCAGCCTCCCAAAGTGCTGGGATCATAAGCATGAGCCACTGTGCCTGGCCATAATTCAGGTTTTTAAAAATTTTGTTTTAATTCAAAAGTAAAGACAGTCTAGAAAAACTTTTCTTTAGAGACACTGTAAGTTGGAGGTTAAGAAGATCACAGACTCTAGAGCTAGACTGCTTGGATTCCAGTTCTGGCTCTGCCACTGACTGTGTGACTCTGTGTAAGTTATTTAATCTCTCTGAGCCTTACTTTTCTTTTCTGTGAAATGGATGTATTCATTGCTTTACTGTGGGGATTTGATGAGATAATGCATGCCAAGTGTATAGAAAATGCATGCATCTAGCAAGTGCTCATAGATACTTGCTATAATTATTATTAAAAAGTAATTCATGTTCATTGTGGATAATATAATATGCAAAAGACATGGCCAGGTGCAGTGGCTCATGCCTGTAATCCCAGCACTTTGGGAGGCTGAGGCGGGTGGATCACAAGGTCAAGAGATTGAGAGCATCCTGGCCAACATAGTGAAACCCCATCTCCACTAAAATACAAAAATTAGCTGGGCATGGTGGTGCATGCCTGTAGTCCCAGCTTCTTGGGAGGCTGAGGCAGGAGAATTGCTTGAACCTGGGAGGCAGAGGTGGCGGTGAGCTGAAATCACACCACTGCACTCCAGCCTGGAGCCTGGCGACAGAGTAAAAAAATAAATACAAAAAATTATTTGGCATGGTGGCACGCGCCTGTAGTCTCAGCTCCTCCAGAGGCTGAGGCAGGAGAATCACTTGAACCCCGGAGGCAGAGGTTGCAGTGAGCTGAGATTGCACCACTGCACTCCAGCCTGGGCAACGGAATGAGGCTCCATCTCAAAAAAAAAAAGCAAAAGACATAAAAATCACTGGCAATGCTATTACTTTGGTATTCTTAGTAATCCAATGATAATGGATTATTTGCATACTTTATTTTATTTATTTATTGCATATTTTATTTTTTAATTAATGAATGTCAATCAAAATTTTAAAGGTATACAAGAATCTACCGTGGAAAAGTTTCCCTGATTATCTCTTATGACCCAGTTCTCCCCAGAGGAAACCTATATTATCAGTTTCTTGTGAATCCTTTCAGAGTACACACACACACACACACACACACACACACACACACACACAGCATAATGCACTATAGTAGAGTGACTGTACTCACTGTTTTGTACCTTGCATTGTTCCCTTAGGTCTTGGGCTAAAGAGACATATTGAAATGCCTCATTTTTGTTATTGAATAGCATTATATAGAGAGAGGAGGAGGAGGATAATGTATCATAATTTCACCAGCCCTCTAGGGGTAGACTTGTAGAGTGTGTCCAGTCTTCTGCTGTTACATGATTACAAGGAATATCCTTATGCACATATGTGACACAGTTGCAAATATATCACTGTAGGTAAATTTCATAGAAGTAGAATTCCTGAATCAGTCGGTGGGTGCAAAGTGTGCCTTAGTGTGGAGGGTAGGGGCAGGGGTTGGGAGTTCTGCTTGCAGGACCCTCCTCTGCCCATTCTGAGCACTCCTTTCTAATCATGGGTTCCTTGGCCTGGATTACCTGGGCCTGTTCAGATGCTAAATTGAGGGGCATTGATTGCTGCCTGTCCCAGGGGCCCAGAGGTGTCTCCTGCTGCTGTCTAGACTTCAGAACTCAGCCTGTGGGGGAGCCTTCAGCCTGACTGCCCATAGGAGAGGCCCGGGGAGGGACAGCTGACCCCTTTTCCCAAGAAGCTGGGCCTAGGCCAGATGAGCTCATGCCTGGAGCCAGCCCAGCTTCCTTGGCCCTGTACCTGAGCTACCAGTGGCCTTCTTCCTCCAGACTGGGCCCTTTGACTTGCTAGCATGAACGTGCATGTTCCTGCCAGCCCAGTGGCGTCCCCTAGAGCTATGGCACCTGGCAGGGGAGGGGCAGCAGGGATAGTAACCCCCTTCATCCACTGAGGTTTGATCTCCTCCCAGGCACCTGAGTCAAATGTCTTGGCTGAGCTGGTCCAGGCTTTTGTTTATGGAGAGAGGGATTGTTGTGGAAATAGTCCCCAGACAGCCCAGGTTGTGGTGGAAAACAGTTGGTTGCTCAGGCAACTTGACAACTTCAGTAGGGTGGGAAAGGGTTTTGTGGAGAAACTGCTGGAGTTTTGTCTTCTCTCTTGCTTCCTGGACATAAGCACCATCCTTTATGCCTCCAGCGGCACCCAGGCACCCCCAGCCTCTCCAGGGGCAGCTCTGCACTTTAGAATTCAATTTAACTCCCAGTTACTGAGTTTCTTGCTGTGGGCCCGGCCCTGTGCTTGGCTCTAGGGAATATGGCATGGTGGTCAGCCTGATGGATATAGTGTTAACTCTAGAATCAGATCTTCTGGGTTCAAATTTCAGCGTGGCCACTTAGCTGTGTGACCTTGAACAAGTTACTCAACTCTTCTATGCCTTGTTTTTCTACTATAAGGTGGAAATCGCAGTAGTAATATGTACCTCATAGATCTGTAGAGAGGATGCAGAGTTAACATGCAATAAGGCACTATGAGGAGTAAGGAAGAAGGCAATCAGTGTTATCTATTCTCATCATGACCATTGTATTGCTAGAGGAACCAAACAAATGGCATGTTTCTCTGCTGAGGAGCCTCACCTTGGATCTTTTTCCCTGGAAGGCAGAGTTGGCTTCTTGATGGAGCCTTTTGTGGTCTACACAAATATTTGGGCCTCAGGAGCAAAGATGAATGATGTCCTTAGAGCTGAGGCTCTGGGGCCAATTTGTCTCTGGGGGAGGGACCTTGCTCACCTCCTCTGAAACAGCTTGTCTTCATCCCTGCCTTATATCTCCCACTGGCTACAGACCTGGCCACAAGTCTTGAGGCAGGAGAGAGAAAAATTAGAAAATAAAAGGTCTTTTTTAATCTAATTTTTTTGTGGTTTTTTTTTTTTTTTGGAGATAGAGTCTTGCTCTGTCACCCAGGCTGGAGTGCAGTGGCGTGATCTCAGCTCACTGCAACCTCCACCTCCCGGTTCAAGTGATTCTCCTGCCTCAACCTCCCAAGTAGCTTTGACTACAGGCATGCACCACCCCACCTGGCTAATTTTTTAATTTTTAGTAGAGATGGGGTTTCACCATGTTGGCCAGGCTGGTCTCAAACTCCTGACCTCAGATGATCCACCTGCCCTGGCCTCCCAAAGTACTGAGATTACAAGCATGAGCCACCAAGCCTGGCCTTTCTTCTGATTTTTAAAGATGAAAAACAATTTTTAAAGGAATGCCCCAGCCTTACAGAGCTAAGTGATACAGGTGGGGGTGGCACAGGTGTCATGCCATGCCCAGCCTGCACAGCACATGTGGGAGCCTTGGGAAGGCAGGGGCTGCCCCTGGCCTCACCCCTGCCAGCAGCCCTGCCGAATGGGCATGGAAACCAGATGTCCTGCTTC
The DNA here is from genome assembly GCF_049354715.1 of Callithrix jacchus. Lineage (NCBI taxonomy): Eukaryota > Metazoa > Chordata > Mammalia > Primates > Cebidae > Callithrix > Callithrix jacchus. The sequence continues at coordinate 108,441,774 of NC_133506.1, forward strand.
TCTGGGTGGCAGTGGGCCTTCTTCCTGGCAAAGAACTTTAGGAGTCCTTTTATAAGATCCTCATGTTTTACAGATGTAGAAGAGATGAGTGGTCCAGAGAAGTACCCAAAGTCACACAGATCCAGTGGCGTCTTTTCTCCAATGGCTATGCCCGAGGGTCCTCCTTGCCCTTCCTGACTGCCCCGGGGTGGGCACAGGTGTGGCTGCCCAGCAACTCTGGGGGCCTCAGGAATGAGGCTGGCTTTGTTGCAGCCTCAGCAGCTGTGGCCATTTGGGTTGAGTTTCCATTAAGCCTTTTCTGTGCCTTGGGCAGGAGCAGGAGGCTCAGCATTTAAAGGTCACCCGGCTTTTGGAGCTGCAGTGACATTAATAGCTTGGGAAGAAAACAAGCCTGTGCAGGGGCAGGAGGACAAGGCGTCTCTGTCAGGGCTGCCTGACACACACACACACACACACCGGGAGAGCCTCTATCTGTCTCTTGCTCTCCTCTCCCCTTCCTTTCTCCCCCTTTTGGGGCCTCTTCAGTACTGAAGCCAAGAAGCTCAGGCAGATTTCCCTGCACCCCACCCCTTCGGAGGTGACAATTGGCTGAGGATGCAGCTGCCCTAGCCCGGCAGCCTCTGCCATTACCCACTTGAGGTTTCCGCAGGACTCAACCACGGTTACACAAGCCTCCCAGAGTCATATGACCTCATTCTGGCCCCACTGGCTTTTGCAGCCTGGATTCCTAATGAGACAGAGTGAGCCTGGGCCCCGTCGCCCCATACGGGGAATGAGAGCACAGGCAAGCGGGTTGTCTTGCATGCCAGCTCTAATCACTTGGTCGTGGCTTGCGCAGAGGCTGTGTGGCAGAGGGTCCTGAGGTTGTGTGGGTACTATAGGACAGTAATACCCGGATAGATTAGTGATGTCTGCCAAGGACGAGGGCTAGAAGGTGGTGGCACATGTGCCACAGATCTCCCGCCTAGGACTAAACGATTTTACAACTCTGCAGGTCTGGGGTACTAAGACCCCTGGGGCAATTGGGTGGTTCTCCCTTTTAATCAATCCAAGGGTGGGGGCGGGGCACATTCTTGGGTTCTGGGAGAAAAGCCACTCTGGCCCTTTTCCTGAGAGCTGCTCAGGCCTGAGCCCTGGGATACCACCTAGTGGCCTGGCTTGGCAGTGCCACTGGGCTGGACCCAGATCTTAGGCAAGAAGCAAATCCCTCTGCAGGTAGACATCACAGCACAGATAGACCACAGATGTAAGGTCTGCTCCTTGGAGGTTTTCAGAGGACGGAGACTGGGGTGTGCAGAGACAGAGCTGGTCTGAGGAGTCCCACCTCTTTCCTGAAGCGTGACCTCTGGGTAGGACGCAGGAAGATGCTGGCGTTTGGGACCTGTGGCTTCCTGTTCTAACTCCCACTTTTCAGGGTTGGGCCCTGGTCCTCCTGGGGGGCAGAATGGAAGATCAAGTTGGATCTAGGAGGGGGTCTTCCTCCTGCCCTGTGGAGCTGGCACTGGCTTGGAAAGGGGCAGCTTGCCATCAGCCTTGTGTCCACGTCACTGGGCTGCCTGGGCCTCGACCCTCTTGTCTGTGGAGTGAGATAATAGCACATGACCCTCTATATCTTCCAGGTTTGTTGATGAGGAGGAAATGAATGTGTGGGGTAGAGAGGGCTTTGGAAGCTGAAAAGCCCTCTCCCATCATTGCTGTGAGTGCCAGGAGGAAGGGAAGGGAGGGAAACCCGTAATTATTGCACTCCTCCATCTTACCTTCCCTTCCTTACTCATTCACCTAATCAATATCTGTTGACCATGGCAGGCACCGATTCAGGCGCTGGGGATTCCACAGTGAGTATGGCAAAGCCTCTGCCTTTATGGAGCTTACATTCTAGTGGAGAAGATGTCAGTGACAAATATATAATGTCCGAGGTGGTCTGTTTCATGAGGAGGACCGGGAAGCCTAAAGGGTTAGGACACTGGGACGTTGGGGGATGGGCCTGCCTCGCTGGTCCCCACTCAAGGTGCTGGTTGAGTAGGGACCAGAAGGAAGGGAGGGAGTCATGCAGACGTGGGCGAAGTACATAGCAGGTGGTGGAAGAAGGAAGTTCAGAGGCCCCTGGGTGGGAGCGTGCTTGGCTCGTTGATCAACTAGCAAGGATCCAGGTGGCCGCAGAGAGTGAGGCTGTCTGTGTGTGTGCATGCACATTTGACAGCAAGGTCAAAAGGTGTCACGGGCAGGACCATGTGGGTTAACCACAGTAAGCTCTGGGTATTCTGGGGACATAGGAGCCATTGGGAGGTGTGGAGCAGAGGAAGAACATGATCCCTGTAATAAGGGGTCACAAGGCAGGCAAGTGGGAGGCAGGGAGCTAGGGAGGGCGTGGTAGCCGTGGAGGTGGTAAGGACTGGCCAGATTCAGAACTCATTTGGAAGACAGGGAAGACAGGCTTTGCCGTGAATTGGACATAAAGTGTAAGAGAATGAGAGCACTCCAAGATGACTCCAAAGGCTTTGGCCGGAGCCAGGGGGAGTTGCCATTAACAGAGATGGAGAAGGCAGGGGAGGAGCAGGCTGGGGTTGGAGGGAGTCACAGGTGGGATGGATCCATGTTGCTGGAGCTGTTGTTGGATGTCCAAGTGGAGGCAGCAGAGAGGCTGTGTGTGTGTGGAGTTGAGGGGAGTGCCCGCGGGAGAGGTCAGAGCACATGAGAGCCAGTGATCAGTATGCAGATGGTATTCAGGCTGGATGAGATTGCTCAGGGAGTGAGTCTAGCCCGGGAAAAGGTCCTAGGCCTGTGCCCCAGGCCACAGCAGCCTGTCTCATTGGGTGCTTATTATGCTCCCGGTACCTGTGGACATTCTGTTAATACTCCTTCCAAGGAGGTACTATCCTCATGTCTCCAAATGAGGAAGCTGAGGTTCAGACAAATGAAACCATTTCCCCAAGCTGCACAGCCTTACTAGGGTCAGAAAGTGCACCCAGGACTCTGGCTCTCGGGCCCTCACAGCCCCCAGGCAGACCCTCGCTGGGCCTGATGCAGCCGGCAGGAGGCTGGCTGGGATGACCTTGGCCAAGGCCAGATGAACTGCACTGGGGCAGCTTGCCCACCTCCCTGGGCCAAGCCGGGAGTGACTCAGGCCTTGGCTTTGTGCTCATGCTAGGAGAGGAGGTTGGCTGTTTGCCGCCCCTGCCAGGTCTGGATTCCTTCACTGGGGAGGTGGAGGGTCGCTCTGATCCTGGCTCCCTGGGACCTGGAGGAGGACCGGTGTGGGGTTTCTGCTTCTCGGTCCCCAGGTCACCCACAACCATGAGTTTAAGGGAGCCTTGGAGTCAGCCTCCAAGAGGTCTGATGAGGCCAGTGGGCTGTTGGCTTCCTTTTTTAGAAGCCAGTCAGGGCTTATCTCCCTCTGTTTCCCTGCCAGTGCTCAGCAGCTGGGGTTCTGAGAGGTGGTACTGTCTCTCCAAGGTCACAGAGCCAGCTTGGGAGCAGAGCCAAGAAACCTTGCTACCACGCTGTCTGGGTCATGTTTCCTCTGCTGAAATGTCCTCCAGGCTGTGGCCAGTCTCCTGAGCCTGGGGCACACATGGCTGAATTTCTCATACTCCTTGGCTTGTAGCCCTGTGAGCCTTACTTGGCATTTTTTTTTTTTTTCTCTTAGGAAGTGGGTTCCTAATTCTGGCCTCTCTACATACTGGCTGTGTGACTTTGGGCAATTGACCTAACCTCTCTGAACTGGTTCTCACAGCTATGAAATGGAGACAGTAACACCTATCTCATGGAGTTGTAATAAAGATTAAATGTGAAAGCACCTGGCACAAGCTTGTAAACCTGTCTCCTGCTTGCCTTAATCCTTTCACATAATTTAAACTGCTTTTCATTTGAGCAGTGTTAGTTGCAAAAGGCAGCCTGGCATGGACAACTCTGACCCTGCTCCCAGGCACGCTGCAGCCATGGCCTCGGACTCTGAGTTTAGTCAGGGGGAGAGAGGGACAGTGCTATGAGAATTGGGGGCCTCTATAGTCCCCCTGCGAGTCTCTGAGACCTTATAGAGTCCTGTGGAAGTGGTACTGCTGTAAATCAAAATGTTTCCCATTACTGTTCCTGAGCACTCTTCATCCACAGAACCACCCTTTGATAGAAAAGTCTAGACTTGGCTGGGCGCGGTGGCTCACCCCTGTAATCCCAGCACTTTGGGAGGCCGAGGCAGGCGGGTCACAAGGTCAGGAGATCAAGACCATCCTGGCCAACGTGATGAAACCCCTGTCTCTACTAAAAATACAAAAATTAGCTGGGCGTGGTGGTGCGTGCCTGTAGTCCCAGCTACTCGGGGGGCTGAGGTAGGAGAATCGCTTGAACCCGGGAGGTAGAGGTTGCAGTGAGCCAGGATGGCGCCATTGTACTCCAGCCTGGTGACAGAGTGAGACTCTGTCTCAAAAAAGAGAGAAAAGTCTAGACTTTGCCTTTACTCTGTGTGTCCTCAGGCAACTCCCTCTTAGATTTGGGTCTCTGGCTCTTTACCTGTAATGTGAGGCGGGCGGTGGGGCTGCGCTGGAGTTGTCAGCCCATTCCATTTCGTTGCCCCCTCAAGGATGTTTTCAAGGCTTTGCACCTGGGCTACATGGAAGCAGCTTCTTGAGCTGCTGTGTCTCCAGTTGCCCAGATCAGCCCGGCCTCCCCCTGGGGCTGTGAGGATCAATATTTCCTTCCAGAGGGCAGAAGGAGTTCCAGGGATTGACATCAGGTGCTGGGGAAGACTCCCCTAGAATCTCCCTACCCCATTCCCCTGCGAGGGCAGATTGACCAGTTTACCCACTACTCCTGGCTGACCCCAGCCTCCTGGGGTCTAGGCATTGTGCCGAGAATGATCTTATTTCATTCCCTTTGAAACCCCCTAAGGGGCACATCCAGATGAGGGTATGGGGCCGTGGAGAAGATAGGAGATGCGTCTGAGGCCCCACAGCTGGGAGTGTAGAGAAGGAACTGCAGCCCCATCTGAACTGGTGTGGGCAGCAGGAGTGCGGGAGGGCTTCTGGGCTTCTCAACACTCAGAGAGGCCCAGAGCCCGAGGGAGCTGTCCAGAGGGCTGCTAATGGGTAAAACATAGGCTCTGCCATCTTCCTTCTTCTTCTCCTGGGGGTGGAAGCTACCTGGGAGTCTGAGGCAGGAGAATCCCTCAAACCTGGGAGGTGAAGGTTACAGTGAGCTGAGATCACACCACTGCTCCAGCCTGGGCAACAGAGTAAGACTCTGTCAAAAAAAAAAAAAAAAAAAAAAAGCCGAGGGTGGTGGTACATGCCTGTAATCCCAGCACTTGGGAGGCCAAGGCGGGTGGATCACCTGAGGTCAGGAGTTTGAGACCAGCATGGCCAACATGGCAAAACCCTGTCTTTACTAAAAATACAAAAATTGGCCGGGCGTGGTGGCAGGCGCCTGTAATCCTAGCTACTCAGGAGGCTGCAGGAGAATCACTTGAACCCAGAAGATGGAGGCTGCAGTGATCTGAGATCGCACCATTGCACTCCAGCCTGCGCAAGAGGAGTGAGACTCCATCTCAAAAAAATAATAAAATAAAATAAAATATAAAGCTGCCACTTTTTTTACAATTAACAAAATTACTCTAAGGTCTGGAATAAGCATGAGAAAGTCAGAAGTTGGCTTTTAGGCACATTCCATTCTCAGTGGTCTGTGCTAACGGAAATGCAACCTTGGCAGTGATTGACATGCCTGGTTTTGAGTGGGCTGGGCGATTTTCTGTGGCAGATTTAGGCTCCTCATTATGCTTGATCTTCAGTTCTACCCATACATGTTGTCAGGACACTGTGCTGGCCCTGGGGGCTGAGGGACACACTGGCTGGGGCAGGGGAACTGGGCTTGATGGAGATAAGAACAGAAGTTAGGGTGTATATGGTTTCTCAAGACAACTTTGAGAAAAAACTTCTAGGATTTTTAAAACTACGTAAGAACACTGAGTGTTCCATAAGAACAAACGTGTCTGTGATATAAAACATGTCAGCCTGACACCGGGGTACAGATAATGAAGTTTAGGGATTGACAATGGCCCTGCGTCTCTGCTTCTCTCTGCTGGGCTGGTCAGAGGAGTGGACTGAGTTTTAGGGCCTGACATGAGTTTTCCAAGAGTGGGAACTGGGCCTCCCCTATGCCCCGGAGGCTCTGCCAGGATGGAACTCTGTTTCCTCTCTCGGGCTGGAAGCTCCCGGTGATACTGGCAAGTCCCGTTTCTCATCTCTGCTGTCCCTGGGGTTCCTTGGAACTCTGCCTGAGATGCCTGCCCTGGTGGTGGGACCTCGATGTTGGGGCACTGAGGTGGGCAAATGAGGAGAATAGGGACTAGAGATCAGAGAGGCAGGATGTCTTTAAACAGCCCCTCCTTCCTCAATCAGGTCTTCAGGGGTCCTTGGCACTACACGTAATGGTAAAGACCAGTGGCTCGGAGGCTGTATGTCCCAGGTTCAAATTCTGGCTCCTCCACCAACTCAGCATCTATGCCTCAGTTTTCCCATCTGCAACATGGGAATACTAGTACCTACATCATAGTATTGTCATGAGTTGGCCCACATAGAGCACTTAGGCTGGCACCCGGCACTGAGGAAGCACTTGCTAACTGGTAGCTGTCCTGTGCTAGTAAAGAACTGTGGGAGTTTCTTACTGCAGCTGGGGAGAAAGCAGGAGGGAGAAGGAGGTCTCCCCTGTGCGTGGTAGGGGACGCGCTTCCTTGCCCTCATTTCTTAATGGCCCTTGGCTGCCACCCTGAGCTCATGTTTGTTAGCCTTGGCCCTGACTATCTCCCTTGGTTTCAGGTGGGACCATCCGTGGAGCCGGTGCCAGGATGCCCCGGGGGTGTGGATGACCAGCCGTCCAGCCCCAGCACGGCCCGGGCCGCATGCCACTGCCCCGCGTGGACCGCTCTCCGAGGGCCGCCTGGACCCGCACCCATAGTCTCCTGACCCGGGGCCCTCGGCAGCCCCTTCCTGCCTGGCCGCCCAGGGCGGAGGAGGCGCAGGAGTGAGCTGCTCAAGCCCTCGGAGCAAGCAAACGCTGACGGCGGAAAGACCCTGGGGAAGGGGCTTTGCGGCCGGCTAGAAACATTTTCCCCAAGCGGCTCCGCAAAATGACCAGCCTGTTCCGTCGGAGCAGCAGCGGCAGTGGCGGTGGCGGTACCGCGGGGGCGCGCGGGGGCGGGGGAGGGGGAGGCGCGGCCGCCCCCCAGGAGCTCAACAACAGCCGGCCGGCCCGCCAGGTGCGCCGCCTGGAGTTCAACCAGGCCATGGATGACTTCAAGACCATGTTCCCCAACATGGATTACGACATCATTGAATGCGTGCTGCGCGCCAACAGTGGCGCGGTGGACGCCACCATCGACCAGCTGCTGCAGATGAACCTGGAGGGCGGGGGCAGCGGCGTCTATGAGGATAGCTCCGACTCCGAGGACAGCATCCCTCCGGAGGTAGGGGCGCGGCCCGGGTAATTCACCACCTGCTCCAACCACCGGTGGAGCCTCTAAGAGGGCCTGGGTTACTCCGCTGTCTGGTTTCTGATTGGCAAGCAGCCTTACTTCCCCTAGGAAAAAGGTTCACCGACCATCCGTCAGTGACCTTATTTTATGGGCAGAAATCATGCAGTCATTCAGCAAACACTGAGCACCCACTCCATGGTGTGCGAGGCGTGGCACTAGACCCCGAGTCAGGAGGCATCAGAATCAAGGTGCTTGTTAAAAATGCAGGTACCCAGACCCCACCCAAACGTACTAAACTCCACTTCCAGGCCTGGAGTCCGCTAGTGTGGCCAAATCAGATCAAGTTTCCGCCCTCCTGGAGCTCACAGTCCAGTATGGACTAGAAGCGCACGAGTGGTACTGACGGCCGGAGTGATAAGTGCTCCATGGTGACGTGGAAGCAGCAGAAAGGGGCGGCTTCCCAGAGGAAGCTAAGCCGAGACTCTAAGCTGAGACCCAAAGGAAGAGCGAAGCCGGGGGAAGGGTGTGCACGGAAAGGGAACAGCTCCTGAAAAAGCTGGGAGGTGAAATCGCGCCTGACTGGCTGGGGAACTGGCTGCAGGACCATCTTCAGGGTTCTAGAGTGAGAGGAGACCAATGAGCTTGACAAAGTCTGACGCTGAGAAAAAGTGTGGCTGTATCCTGGGAGCTTGGCCACCGAAAGGGAGTGAGGAATCAGACTTGCCAGTTAAATCCCTCTCACTGCGGCCTGATGGAGGCGGTAGTGAGCCATAGCCAAGCCATAGCCCAGGGAAGTGGCTGGAGACAGGGGACCTGCCTATTGCATCAGTACCCACCTGCTGGAGGTGGAGAGTCCTTCCCAGTCCCACCCAAGGGTTCAGTGGACGTCTGGTCCCCCAGTCGCAGCAGAGCCTGAGGTGCTTGGTGCAGAAGGCTGAGGCATGCAGAGGCGGATAATGAGAAGGTTGCTGTCCACAGGGCCATCTGGGACATGCACCATGGATAAGCCCAGGACCCAGCAGGAGGGATTTAACTCCACTCTTATATTGAGTCCTGACCTGTGACAGGCATCATCGTCCTAAGTGTCATCTCTTTTTATTCTTCTTCTTCTTCTTTTTTTTTTGAGACAGAGTCTTCCTCAGGCTGGAGTACAATGGCACTATATCTCAGCTCACTGCAACCTTCGTCTCCTGGGTTCAAGTGATTCTCCTGCCTCAGCCTCCTGAGTAGCTGGGATTACAGGGCACATGCCATCATGCTCAGCTAATTTTTGTAGTTTTTGGTAGAGACAGGGTTTCACCATGTTGGTCAGGCTGGTCTCAAATTCCTGACCTCAGGTGATCCACCTGCCTTGACCTCCCAAAGTGCTCAGATTACAGGCATGAGCCACCGCGCCTGGCCCGATATGTCATCTATTCTAAGCCTCACAAACTTTGCGACAAGGTGTTATTATTACCCTCGTTCCCTGTTCTCTATCAGTCATCCTGCAGGACGAAGTCTCCTTGCTTTTCCTCCTTACTGGATGCTGCTGAGACTTCTCCTGGGGTGGAGAAGCTCTCTTGGCAAAGACATCTGGCTTATCCCTGGTCACCTGCAGCACCCAGGACAATCCAGGCACATAGCAAGCACTGGGGAGTGTTTGTTGAATGAATACATGTTGCTGCTGTCTTTGTGCAGTTTTCTATTTTCTGTCTCCTTGGGAGGCCACTCCTTTGACCTACTTGGAGTAGGTGGTGGAAGGAGTATTGGAAAATACGGATGCTTTTTGTAGAAAGAAGGAGAGAGAGAGAGAGAGAGATAGAGAGTGTGTGTGTGTGTGTGTGTGTGTGTGTGTGTGTGTGTTTGCAGATAGAGTTGACCATTGAACAATGCAGGGCTTGGGGCAGTGAATTCCCCCATGCAGTCAAAAATCCACTTTTGAATATAACTTTTGTTTCTCCCAGAAATTGACTACTAATAGCCTGTTGTTGACCTTCAGTCTTACTGTTAAAAACAGTTGATTAGGCCTGGCGTGGTGGCCCACGCCTGTAATCCAAGCACTTTGGAGGCCAAGGCGGGCGGATCACCTGAGGTTGGGATTTCAAGACCAGCCTGACCAACATGGTGAAACCCCGACTTGAAAAAAAAATTAAATTAAAAACAGTTGATTAGTATATATTTCGTATGCTGTATGTAGCGTATACTGTATTTCTACACTAAAGTAAGGTAGAGAGAAGAAAATGTTAAGAAAATCATAAGCAAGAGAAAATACGTTTTCTATTCATCAAGTGGAAGTAGATCATGGTAAAGGGCTTCATCCTCATGGTCTCACACCGAGTAGGCTGAGGAGGAGGAGGGAGAAGAGAGGTTGGTCTTGCTGTCTCAGGGTTGGTGGATGTGGAAGAAAATCTGCCTGTAAGTGGACTCGTGCAGTTCAAACTCACGTGATTCGAGGGTCAACTGTACATGCATTAAGTGTGACCTGGAAAGAAAGCTCCCTGCCAGCTCTGACCCTTTCTGCAGTCTGACTTGCCCTGACAGTCTGGCAGGGAGGGTAATATTTCCTCCTTTGTCCACGGCCCCCACAGCCCTGTGAACCTCTGTGAGGCGTCACCACTCCCTAGGCAGGCCCTTGCTGTGTGCGCTTCTGTTTCTCTAAGAATCTTGCTTTCCAAATTGAGCCCCCGCCCGGTAACCCTTCCCTCCCTCGGCAGTCTCCCCAACCCCCTACCTTTGGAACTCTGCCTGGGCCCATAGGCAGGCAGCTCCTGAGCCAGCGGAAAGTGCTTCAGAAAATTTATGAGCCGCAGCTGGGATGACAATAACTGCTGACTGGAAAAAGCCCCCTTTCTGGGGGCTGATAGATGGTGGGCTGGCCCAAGGGGTATCCTTGCCATGGAGAAATATCTCCTGTCAGATAAATGGCCCAGACCCTGCTCCCTGGAGCACCTGGCAGGCATCCATCACCCACAAAGTTAAGCCAGGGGGCCACAGAGCCCAAAACTTCAGCACCTTTAGAGCCAGAAGAACAACCTCTTTGTGGCTGGTGAGGATGAGGGGAAAGGCCAGGGAGGCCAGCAGCGCTGCTGGGGCTATTCTTGGGACTCAGGGCCCTGCATTCTGGAGCTTGCCTGGCTGGCCGCCTGCCTCCTCTGTTTCCCAAGTCCTCTCCAGGAGGCTCTGATGCACGTCTGGTCTTGCTGCCCTGGGAGGCTGTGCAGAGGAGTGGGAGGGGGCCTCCTGGTGTGGCTGGGGAGGCCTGATCACCTTTGAGTCTGGTGGGCTGACAGCTGCTGGCCATGGTCAGAGGAAGTCCCAAGCAGCTTCCCTCAGGGGACAGTTTCTACTGAGCTCTCCTCCCCTCCTCACCCACCGCACCCAGACCCAGGTCAGTGGAAACAGTCCAGGCCAGCCACCGAGACCTGCCACTTCTGGCCTTAAGGCCACAGCCCAGAGTCCTGTCCCTCAGAGCAGATGGTCTGGGAAGCGGGGCACCTGGGCTGGGGGACAGCAGCAGCAAGTTCTCTAAGTACACCAGGGACTCGCTGAGCCACTGTCCTGTGCCAGGGAGCAGGAGCAGTGCACTTACAGCATTCTCTCTCTTTTTTCCTTTCTTGTGGAAATTTGGGGTAAGCAGAGCAGTGGCCTGCCAAGCGCTGCATTCTTCTTTTCCTGCGAAAGCATCTGTTTAAATACTTTCCGCCTCAAAGGAAAGAACGTCAGTGCATTCCAGGGCTGGAGGCCTCCTTGGGTTGAGCTAGCTGTGTGTGTGCAGAGCACTGCAGAGTACATGTGTGTGCATGTGTGTATGTGTGTGTGCATGTGCATGTGCATGTGTGTGCATGTATGTGTGTATGTGTGTCGTGCATGTGTGTATGTGCGTGTGCACATGTGCATGTGTGTGTGCATGTGTGTGTTTGTGTGTGTGTGCGTGTGTGTGTTTGTGTGTGTGTGTATGTGTGATCACATGCACAGGCTCACCTCCCTACCCACCAGATGCCCCTGGGAGGCTGTGTGCTGGGCATGGCTGGTCTCAGAGCAGAGATGTGCCAATGCAGCCTGGCCCAGCCCAGGCTTATACAGGCAGAGTTATGATGATGACTTTTGCAAACTCACTTGAGGTCTGGGGACTCTGGGGCACCTTCACAACCTCTGAGCTCCTCCCATGTTCTTTGATCTTGGAGGAGATGGGAACAGAGCTGTGAGGGGAGTGAGTAGGAGCCGAAGGTGTAGGCCAGGCTGGGCTGTGTGGTGAGGAATCTCCCAGTCAGGGGTCCCGTCTACTGTCCCAGACTTCTCTCTGGGTCTCTGGGGAAGAGTCTAGGTCGGTCAGTGGAGCAGGAACCCCAGACTTTGCCTAGCTGTTAGCCTCTCCCTGTCCTTCTTCTTGGCTCTTGGATAAAGACAAGAGCTTGGGAAGGAGAGCAGGCATCCCGGGTACACCCCTTGCTACTCTCTGTCCTGAGAGTCCAACCTGAGTGTGCAGCCAGTGCACCTGAAGGAAAGACTCTTGGGCTGGGCATGGTGTAGCTGGGACTCATGCCTGTAATCCCAGCACTTCGGGAGGCCGAGGCAGGTGGATCGCCTGAGGTCAGGAGTTTGAGACCAGCCTGACTAACATGGTGAAACCTCATCTCTACTAAAAGTACAAAAATTAGCCTGGCATGGTGGCAGGCACTGGTAGTCCCAGCTGCTCGGGAGGCTGAGGCAGGAGAATCGCTTGAACCTGGAAGGCGGAGGTTTCAGTGAGCCAAGATCACATCACTGCACTCCAGCCTGGGTGACGGAGCAAGACTCTGTCTTAAAAAAAAAAACAAGCAAACAAAAAAGAAAGATCCTTGTGGTCCAAGTTGAAGACTCAGTTCTAAAACACTTGTGGATTTGCCATGTCGCTTAGCCTTGGCCTCAGTTTCCTTCTGTGTAAGATGGGATAATGAGCCATATCCTACTGCTCCAGGTTGTCTGAGGTTAAGATGAGATCAGAGATGTGGAGGTTCTTTGAGAGAGGGTATGAATGATGCTATCAAAGAAGAGCGTGGGTCGAGGAGCACATGAGTCACAGGCATGCGGCTCGGTGGAGTTTCACAGTGTGAATAGATCATATTATCAGCATCAGCTCAAGAACCATCATCCTGAGAACCTGGAGTGCCCTGGTGTCCGTTCCCACCCTTAGCCGCCCCGTCGAGGGCACGCCGCTCTGACCCTGAGCACTGTATGTTTGACTGCCTGCATTTGAACTGCGCGTGGAGGGAGAATGCTGCTGTGAACACTCTTTTGGGGACAAACACTTTGATGTCTGTGGACTGTGCTAGAACTGGAGGGTCAGAGTAGCTGTGTGTTTAACTTTTTCAAAAAGGCACCTTTCTAAGGTGGTTGATTTTATCGATTTACACCCCTATCAGCAACACGGAGCTCCCTTATTATACACCCGCCCTCCCACACTTGGTTTTGTCTAAATGGTATTTAAATTCAAGGAGGGATGATTAATAAGTCTTTCTCTGTTGCCTCTGATTTAGATCTTGGAGAGGACTTTGGAACCCGACAGCTCAGATGAAGAGCCCCCGCCTGTGTACTCACCACCAGCCTACCACATGCACATGTTTGACCGGCCCTACCCTCTGGCTCCACCGACTCCGCCTCCCCGGTGAGGATCTGTCTTGTCTCAGAGCGCAGGGAGGTAGGGAAGAGGATCAGTGGCTGGGGCTGTGCACGAACAACGGGAAACTTGGCTGGATCCCTCAGTACATTCTCAAAGAACAGGCTTCTACTGCAGCAAGAGACATTTTAGCTAGATCCCAAGGAGAACTTGCAAAATGTAAGGATTGCAAGAACACATATTTCCTAGATTCCTACTCTGGGCTAGGTGGTGTGTCTCGTACCATATGGGACACAGAGCTAAGTAAAACTCAGCCTCTGCTTTCTGGGAGCTTTTAGTCAAGGGAGATGCCAGAGTAGAAATGACAAATATAGGGACTGTGTACTGACACTTCCCCCCCAAACCCACAGCAAACACTACTGATTAATCACTGTGCTCTTTCCTGCTGAGTCAACACCGAGCCTCAGATCCCCATCAACACAGAGCACAGCATTCCCAGCTAGTCATCAGTAATTGATGGAATGGCTATCTGCCATCCTTGGGCTAGGGATGTTGTGGGGATTTTTAAGCAATGACAGCAAGTTGCTTTGGTTGGGGTATTTTGATAACGGGAAGCAGGGAGGTAGACTGCAAAGTCCCTGGAAACGTCTTCCAGGTTAGAAGCTCTGTAATTTGGAAGTTTAAAATGAAGCTAGGCTGGGCCTGGTGGCTCTTGAACTCCTGACCTCAGGTGATCCGCCCGTCTTGGCCTCCCGAAGTGCTTGTATTACATGCGTGAGCCACCATGCCCGGCCATGGGCCTGGTGGCTCACATCTGTAATCCCAGCACTTCGGGAGGCCAAGGTGGGCAGATCACTTGAGGTCAGGAGTTTGAGAAACAGCCTGGCCAACACTGTGAAACCTCGTGTCTACTAAAAACACAAAGATTAGCTGGGCATTGTGGTACACACCTGTAAGTCCAGCTACTTGGGAGTCTGAGGCAGGAGAATTGCTTGAACCCGGGATGTGGAGGTTTCAGTGAGCTGAGATGGTGCCACTGTACTCCAGCCTGGGAACAGAGCGAGACTCCCATCTCAATCAATCAATCAATCAATCAATCAATCAAATGAAACTAGTTGGCAACAAGGTCCCATGGGTCTCTGGGGTGCTTGTTTTTCTAGGCTGCACGTTTGCGCTGGGGCTGCTGGAGCTGGGGTGTGGTGGCCTCTTTGCCCTAGAGCTGCTGTTTCTTAGAATGGCTCAGGCCTGGAGTAGTGAGGGGCTGGGGAGATGATGGAAGAGGGTACCTGCCCCAGTTGGATCTTCTCTTCTAGAGCAGTGGTGGAGAACTCTGTTATCATGCAAGTATAGCTAGCATTGACTAAGCACCCTTCCAATGCCAGAAGCGGAGAAGGTTCTTTTTTTTTTTTTTTTTGAGATGGAGTTTCGCTCTCATTACCCAGGCTGGAGTGCAATGGCGCGATCTTGGCTCACCGCAACCTCTGCCTCCTGGGTTCAGGCAATTCTCCTGCCTCAGCCTCTCGAGTAGCTGGGACTACAGGCGCCCACCACCGTGCTCAGCTCATCTTTTGTATTTTTAGTAGAGACAGGGTTTCACCATGTTGACCACGATGGTCTGGATCTCTTGACCTCGTGATCCACCCGCCTCAGCCTCCCAAAGTGCTGGGATTACAGGCGTGAGCCACCGTGCCCGGCTGCAGAGAAGGTTCTTTACCGACACCATCACATTGAATGAAAAGGTGGGCACTGTTGTCATCATCCCTATTTATGGACGAGGAAACTGAGCCTTGAGCGGTTTCATAGCTTCCCCAAGATGAAGAGCTGGAGTTGGAATCCAGGTCACGCTAACTTGCAGCCTGTCACCCTTCACTGCCCTATCCTGTCACCTCCCTAATGAGAAAAATCTCTGTGATTGCAGCTTAGGGAGCTCATAGAGTCCTAGAAAGTTACTGAGGGGAGGAGGGAGGGAAGTGTTTTGAGTCAGGGACAGGAACAGAGCTGGGATCTTTATCACGAGTGGTACCAGGAGCTGGCAGGCTGTACTGGAGTGGGAGGTGGGGAGTGAGTGGTGGGTCTGGGTGGGGCCTGGGCAGGGTGGGAAAAACAGACCGCTTCCATCTAACTCCACAGGGCTCTGGGATGGACCACAGAGCCCAGGGCTACATGATTTTCCTTTGAGTTTTTTTTTTTTTTTGGTGGGATGGAGTTTCACTCTGTCATCCAGACTGGAGTGCAGTGACACGATCTCTGCTCACTCCTATCTCTGCCTCCCAGGTTCAAGCTATTCTCCTGCCTCAGTCTCCTGAGTAGCTGGGATTATGGGCATGTGCCACCACACCCAGCTAACTTTTATTTTCAGTTGAGACGGGGTTTCACCATGTTGGCAGGCTGGTCTTGAACTCCTGACCTGAGGTGATTCACCCACCTTGGGGGCCTCCCAAAGTGCTGGGATTACAGATGTGAGCCACTGTGCCTGCCCCTGCCTCCACCTTTTTTTTTTTTTCAATATCCCAATATGCTTTTACAAGAAGTTCAACTGAGGCCATAAGAGAAAGGATTTATTTTCTTCTTTAAATAGAAACAGTCTCATGATGTTGCCCATGGTGAATTTGAACTCTGGGCTCTGGCAATCCTCCCACCTCAGCCTCCAGGGTAGCTGGGACTATAGGACATGCCATCATGCTTGGCTGAAAATCCCAGTATAAATACATTATGAGATCCACACCCCCTCCCTACTTTGCCTGGGTGTTCAGCCTGCTGTGGGTGGGGGACAGGACTGTGTAGCCCAGCGATGGGAGCCCCACTTGGGGGCAAGGTAACCTCAGCACTAGACCAAGGCTCAGGAGGCCTTATTCAGACCCTGTGGGCTTTAGACAAGTTACTGCTCTTGCTTGAGGTTCTGGAACCTGACTCAGGAAATGAAGGCGTTGCAGGGCTAGTAGTGAATGTGTGAGAAGAACTTGCCTTATGGAGTTAGATGGAAGCGGTCTGTTTTCCCCACCCCTTCCTTCAGCTGCCTAGCTTAGGATTCTTCAGGCACCTTTGCTGTGTGGCCTTTGGCTCATTGCTTAACCTCTTTGAGCTTCATTTGCCTCACCTGAAACGGGAATAGTAATTTCTACCTTAGCACTCCAGGAGGATTGAATGAGATGTGTGTGGAGCACTCAGCACAGTCCCAGATGTAGACCAGACCCATAATCAGTGGTTTACTGCTCCCTCCTGTCTGCCAGCTATACTCGCTGGCCTCTGAGTTCAGCTGTAACATTGAGCATTGAGACCAGGGGCAAGGCTTCCCCCAGAGGCTAGTCTTCAGCAGAGGCATGGGTCCCTTTGCCCCAGGATGGCTCTGCTAGATCTGGGCCTCTAGGCCATCTCCAGTGCCTCGTCCATTCCCTCCATCCAGGATATTCATTTCCAGCATTTACTGAGTTGCCTGTTGTATGCAGATGCTAAGCCGTGTGTGATGAGGAGGTGAGCTCGGCATTGCTGGACCATATGTATAAACCATGTGCTGAGCCATGTGTGTGATGAGGAGGTGAGCTCGGCATTGCTGGACCATGTGTGTGAGCCATGTGCTGAGCCGTGTGTGTGATGAGGTCAGCTCGGCATTGCTGGACCGTGTGTGAGTCATGTGCTGAGCTGTGTATGTGAACCATGTGCTGAGGCGTGTGTGTGATGTGGAGGTGAATACAGCATTGCCTGTTTCCCCACCCACTGCCAAGGAGATCGGGGTCTAGAGAAGCCGAAGACATGGGGGCAGGTAAGGCTGCCAGGAGAAACTGATGTCCAGGCTGTGAGCTGAAGACCACATGGCAGAAATCTAGAGAAGCAGAGGACAGGGAGGTGCTCCGGCAAAGGAGCAGCATGTGCGGTGGCCTGGAGACAGGAAAGAGGGCCCATGTGGGACCTCCTGGAAGTATCTAACTGCAGGTGAGACTGGACGGGCAGGCAGATCAAGGGCCCTGTGGTCCTCCAAGGAGCTTCCATCTTCTCTTGCAGCCAGTGGGAGCCTTTCAAGGGCCTTAAGCTGCAGAGTGACACCACCAGGTTCGTGTTTTAGGAATCTAAAATCTGGCTACTGAGGGAGATCAGATTTGAGTAGGGAAGTGGCCTGCCCCCTTCTGCCACCTCCAGTCACTGGGGTGCTGAGAGCCTGTGTATGGGGCAGAGTTTGGGAACATGAGCATTGTCCTGCTAGGGCACAGAGGTAGGCAGCCCCAGGAGCATGCTTCAAATGTCACCATCCCTGGGCCCAGGTTTTATCTGGATGATCTGTGTGTCCTGGGACATGGCCTGAACCCGTTCTGGACCTCAATGTACTGTTTTTACCAAAAATCGTATCTGGGAGGCCATCATGTCTGATGTTCCATGGGTAAACCTGGGGGTTCGATGGGGCTTGAAGTTGTAGTTTTGGGGTCCAGAGGCAGAGGCTCTGGGCTGGGAAATCCTCCCCAGCTTCGATCTCCTTCCCCTCCCCCAACCTATCTTTCCCTCCATCTGTCTGAAAGAAAGTCGGTCTCTGAGACCCAGGGGACCCCTCCACACAGGCCGCCTGCTGTTTTTCCGTTAAAATTACAGCCTTGGAAGTTTTTTTTATTTGCGCCTCAGCTCATTTCTGACATTCCTTTCCGACCACAATGGAGTTGCCTGGGCTGCCTGTGCTCAGGGCCCCCAGCTCAGGCAGCTGTGGGCTGACCTCATCTCTACCAGTGCCAGGCAAGGCGCCGGGAGGGGGCTGGGTTTGGCCTTCCTACAGGACCACAGACCCAGCAGCAAGGGAAACTCAGCCGAGAACAGGGAACTCCTCCATCTTGTCCCGTTCTCCACTTGGAGGCCTCATGGCTGGAGGGGTCCAGATGCACCCCTGGGGTCCTCCCTCCGCTGCTTTCCTGGGTGGCTCCCAGGTGTGGTTAAATTGGGGGTGGGCATCCACATCCCAGATGAAGACCCTGAAATCCAAGAACGGGCAATGCCCCTGGAGAGGACTCCTCCCTGCTCTGGCCTGGGCTGGTCTGTGGGTCCCTGAGAGATGGGGCTCTCTCTCTCCCCATCTCTGGCCTTCGGAAAAAAACGAAGCCTCCAACAGTGACAGAAGGTGGCAGTGATGTAGAAGGAAATTTGGCCGTGGAATGGGAGTCCAGGGTTGTGATGCAAGCTCCTCTCTGGACCATTCCCCCTCCACCTGTGTCTGCGCAGCGAGAGGGTGGACGAGGCGTGCTGGGGTTCCCTTGGCTCCAGTCTGCGAGAGCTGAGCTCCCCACAGGCACTTAGCAGCTGGTTATCCTGTCTGCTGCCGCCCCCGCCCCTTCCCTGCGCCCCCGCCGCCGGCCACCCGCCCAAAATAGAAAAGGAAAGGAAGTTATTTCCATAGTCAGCGGCAGCCCGGAAAAGGTCCCCTCCAGTGAGGGGGCAGGCGGGATTCCTGGAGCTGGAGACCAAATCAAAGCCAGGCCCGAGAGTGAGAGCAGCCCTCACCGCCCGACCCTCGGCTGCCCGCTCAGTGCACCGTTTCCCTGATTCAGCGGAACACGTGTCCTGCGGTTGCCACGCTGCAGGCTGCCATGGAGCTGTGGGGAGCTCCTGGACGGACTCCAGGCTGCCCTTAGGCCCAGGCGGCAGGGCGGGAGCCTGGGGGTCAGGGAGGGTGTGGGCCAGCCCCCTCTTCCTCTCCTGCCTTGCCCAGCTGTCGGTTCTGCCATGGCACAGAGCTCCTGCCACACACACGCCAGGCCTGGAAAGAGCAGCCCGGAGCACCCTGAGAGCAAGATCCTTGCGCACTCACATCAACTCGTCACTGCTCAAAACACAGCCTCCTGAGCGGCTCCCCGGCACCTGAGCAGGGAGACAGCAGTTTCTAGATGAGAAAACTGAGCCCTAGAGGATAGGGGCCCACCCAAGACCACCCTACAGGCTGGTAGTTGAGCCGGAACTGGAGCTTGGATTTACGGGGATCCTGGCGTAAACCAACACGCAGCAGGCTGTGCTGTTGGGGCTTACATATCTGTTTCTTTGGACCATACCTGTCACTCAGCATCATGAGACTGGCACTGTGTAAGTGCTAGGACAGAAGCAAGAAAGGATGCGATTCCTGCTGTCTTTAGGGGACATTGGTAAACATCTACATCTGCATCCACAGCGTTCCGCATGAGCACCATGGGCAGACAGCACTGCAGGTCTAGAGATCTGGGAAGCGCTGAATGACTGGAGAGCAGTGAATGGAGGGGAGTTAGCTGAGGCTGGTCGAGAAGTCTCCAGTGATGAGGCAGAGTGACAGGCCTTTGTTCTGGAGGCAGTGGAGGCCATGGGAATCTTTTTTTTTGAGATGAGTCTTGCTCTGTGGCCCAGACTGGAGTGCAGTGGCACTATCTTGGCTCACTGCAACATCCATCTCCCAGGTTGAAGCAATTCCCTTGCCTCAGCCTCCTGAGTAACTGGGATTACAGATGCACAGCACCACGCCTGGCTAATTTTTTTAAGTAGAGATGGGGTTTCACCATGGCCAGGATGGTCTCAATCTCCTGACCTCATGATCTGCCTGCCTCGGCCTCCCAAAGTGCTGAGATTATAGGTGTGAGCCACTGCACCCAGCTGGCCATGGAAATCTCTGAGCAGGATCTGACCTGCCTGAGGACCTGGTGTGATGGGGCCAGGAGACCTGGGGTTGGGCTTGATGGCTCCCTCCTCCCTGTCACTTCCCATCCTCTAGGATCGACGCGCTGGGCTCTGGAGCCCCTACAAGCCAGAGGCGCTATCGGAACTGGAACCCACCGCTGCTGGGCAACCTCCCCGATGACTTTCTCCGCATCCTGCCCCAGCAGCTGGACAGCATTCAGGTAATGGGGGCCAACCCCACCTTCTACTCCCACCTGCCTGTCCAGCAGCTCTCTTTGCCCACACAATTTGTGCCAGCCAGTTTTACTTCCTGATCTTTAAATCCAGGCTGAGCTGTTTCTGTTGCCCTGGGTTTGTAGGGAAGGGACGCTGAACTGAAAGCTTCACTTCCTGCCTGGGCCTGGGGGTTTCCTGTTGTATTCAGGGAAGGTGACAGCTCAAGGAGGCAGCCTGCTGCAGCCATCACCTCAGGCTGGAGAGAAGCGGGCATAGGGCAGCCAATGGTGGAGGGCCAGGGCACTCCCCTTCCTCCCTTGGGAAAGGGCCAGAGGCAGCTTCTCCCTAGATGGTGGCATGCCCCAAGGTGCCTCCACAGCAGGGCAGGTCCACTCTGACGCCGTTGGTGCAGGGAGAGGGTGGAGTTTGGGCATCCACGTGTAGGCTGTTCCATGGTTTGCAGATTTCTTTCCAGGACTCTTCAGGTTGTAGATGGTGGTCCATGATGTGGAGGAAAAATAGGTTTTAGTCTCCTGCCATGTTCCCTGCAGCGAGGGCTCTGACCTGTCCATTGGATTTTGGCTGGCAACCAGGTTCCTTCAGGAGGTGTGAGCCTCAAGGGAGGGCTGGAGGATGTTGGACAGGGCATGTGTGCAACCAGAGGGACGTGGGTGTTTGTGCCACACATGCCCTTGTGTGTATGCATTCAACATGCTCTCTCTGCTCCCCAGGGTAATGCTGGGGGCCCCAAGCCTGGGAGTGGAGAGGGAGGTCTGCCGGCCATGGCCGGGTCAGGGCCCCGAGACCAGGAGAGCCGCTGGAAGCAGTACCTGGAGGACGAGAGGATCGCTCTTTTCCTGCAAAATGAGGAGTTCATGAAGGAGCTGCAGCGGAACCGTGACTTCCTCCTCGCCCTGGAGAGAGGTGGGCAGTGCATGCAGCCACTTTTCCCTGGCTGAAGAAGGGAGGTGATGCCGGCTTTAGCCTTGCGGCTCGGGAAAGCACTGAGCTGGGGGCTGAGGGGGCCAGGTGCTTTCTGTCCTGCAAGGCATGACTCCCACCAGGTTATCCCATGGGAGCCCCAGAATTCTGCCAGTGCGGACCTGCGTCACTGGCCACCCCTTTCTCCCTCGGGACTCAGAGGAAGGAGGGTGTACACTCTTAGGCCTTCTTCCCTTTGCACATCTGCTCTGTGCCAGGCACTGGTCTTGGCACAGGACAGCAGGGAAAAGAGCACTGCCCTTCCCCACGGCACCAGCCCCAAGGCAGGCATGATGTGTCTGGAGCTCCGGGAACAGAATGACTGGCTCCATGGGCGCCAGTGCGTGGGAAGCTCCTGAGTGGAAGGCCTTAGAGCAGGGGCTCTGGAACTCTGCGGGTATTTGGGTTGTCTCTGGGTTGGAGACCCTGCTCCCCAGCCTGGCTGCCTTTCCCCTGAGGGGTGGGAGTGTGTTTGGGCTGGAGGAAATGAGAGGGCCGTGGAGCTCTGTTGCTGTGATGGCCATGGCGTGAGAGCTTGTGTGTGTAACGGATGGTGTGTTGGTGGGGAAGGAGCAAGTTGTGCAGGGAGAAGGCTGAGCTGAGGCCCAAGGTCAGCCCCAGCTCTGCAGCAAAGGTGCTGGAAGTCTCAAGGCCTTTCCTTTATTATTTATTTATTTATTTAGAGACACAGTGGCTCATTTCCCTCTTGTGGCCCAGGCTGGAGTGCATTGGCTCGATCTCGGCTCACTGCAACCTCCACCTCCCAGGTTCAAGCGATTCTCTTGCCTCAGCCTCCCAAGTAGCTGGGATTACAGGCACATGCCACCATGCCTGGCTGATTTTTACATTTTTAGTAGAGACGGTGTTTCACCATGTTGGCCAGGCTAGTCTCGAACTCCTGACCTCAGGTGATCCACCCACCTCAGCCTCCCAATGTGCTGAGATTACAGGCGTGATCCCATCACATTTGGCTGGGTCTTTCCTTTTAAATGAGGGTGTTTGGACTCTATAATCTCTCCATGTCCTTTTAATTCTGACATTTTAGATGGTTGTCAAGTAGTAGTTTCTTTCACTGCTGGTTCTTTAAGAGCTGGGAGATGTTGTATGCACTCATATTTTGGGTGGCTGTGTGCTCATGTGATTTTGGGGGCTCAGCCTCTAGCAACCTACCACGTTTCAGCCCAGCCTGCCCCTAGGAGCCCAGGAGCTAACCTCCCTGACTTGTGAATGTGGTCCTTTTCCAGATCGATTGAAATACGAATCCCAGAAATCTAAATCCAGCAGTGTGTCTGTCGGAAATGACTTTGGCTTTCCATCTCCTGTCCCAGGTAACTTTGCCTTCCGGGGACGGACACCTAGAGGCATGGCACAGGGGGCTCACACCCAACTTTGCTTTGCATATTTGGAGTTTGGGAGTAGGGTGAAAAAACAGATTGTGGGAGGGGGCCTGGGCCTTTCAGCAGGCTGGTGGGGCCGCTTCTGCCCCCACCTCCATATCTACTCCATTTAGCAGCCCTGGGGTCTTTCCAGTTCAGCCACGGCTGGGCTTCTGAGCCCACAGCTGTGATCGAGTAACAGGCTGGCTGAACTCTCAACCTGTGCCTTGAGTGTAAGTTAGTCAAGGACACACGGCCGGGCGCAGTGGCTCACACCTGTAATCCCAACGTGAGACCCTTTGTCTCCACAAAAAAAATACAAAAAATTAGCTGGGCATAGTGGCATGTGCTTGTAGTACCACCTACTCAGGAGGCTGAAGTGGGAGGATCACTTGAGCCCAGGAGGTTGAGGCCGAAGTGAGCTGTGATTATGCTACTGCACTCCAGCTTGGGTGACAGAGTGAGACCTTTGTCTTCAAAAAAAAAGGAAAGAAAAGGACACATCATACCCGAAAATGCCCCATGGTGGGACTCAGAGACTTGATAAGTCTTAGTCTCTGCCCTGGGGGATCTTATGGTCTTTTTTTTTGAGACAGAGTCTCGCTTTGTCACCCAGGCTGGAGTGCAGTGCCATGATCTTGGCTTACTGCAGCCTCTACTTCTCAGGTTCAAGCAATTCCCCTGCCTCAGCCTCCTGAGTAACTGGGAGGGACTACAGGCGCACGCCAACATGCCCAGTTAATTTTTTGTATTTTTTTAGTAGAGACGGGGTTTCACCACGCTGGCCAGGCTGGTCTCAAACTCCTGACCTCGCAATCCACCTGCCTCAGCCTCCCAAACAAAGTGTTGGGATTACAGGCATGAGCCACCAGGCCCAGCCAATCTTATGATCTTGTAAGGAGAAATGCCCAGAAAACAGGTAGAAGAAACTAGCAAAGCTGAGGACTTACTGATTTTAGCAAATACATGGAAAAAAAGGAGGGCAGGATCAATCTGGGGAGTTCACTCATTCATTCATGACATAGCTGGAGAATATTTGCCAGCTGTTAGTCCCTGCCCTAGGTGTTGGAGGAAGAGGAGTTTCTAGCTTTTTGTACAAGGTGGTGGGGAGTAAGAATTGCCTGTAGGCCAGGTGCAGTGGCTCACGCCTGTAATCCCAGCACTTTGGGAGGCTAAGGCGGGTGGATCATGAGGTCAGGAGATCAAGACCATTCTGGCCAACAAGGATGGTGAAACCCTATCTCTACTAAAAGTACAAAAATTAGCCGAATGTGGTGGCATGGGCCTGTAGTCCTTTCGGAGGCTGAGGCAGGAGAGTCACTTGGAACCTGGGAGGTAGAGGTTGCTGTGAGTTCAGTCAAGCCACTGCACTCCAGCCTGGGCAACAGAATGAGACTCTGTCACACACACACACACACACACACCAGCCTGGGCAACAGAGTGAGACTCTGCCCTCCCCCCCACACACACACGCAAAGAATTGCCTGTAAAGAGGGCCATGCCCTTCTGCTCAGAAGCCCTAATGGCTGAAGGAGGATTGGATGGGGGTGAGGGAGCAGCAGTGCTACTGGGATTCGCAGACTACTGAGTTGAGCCACAGCTGGAAACGTGGTGCCTGGTCAGTCAGTGCCCCCTGCTCCACACATACATGCTGCCCACCTTGGGGAAAGGCTCTTGCCTGGAATAGACCTTGCATCATGCAGTGGAGTCGAGGGTGGAGGAGCAGAGGGATGGGGGGCTGAGCTGATCCCAGCTTGAAGGGAGAAAATCCTGTGGAACTGACTCATAAGCAGCAGGCTGGGAGCTTAGGCCTCAGCAGATGTGCAGCTGGGAGTTTTAAGCAGGAGCTTCTTGTCCTTGATCCTGAATTAACTAGAGACACTGGGGCTGCTGAGATGGATCAGAATGACTCAGAGGGGACTTAGCAGGCAAGGTGACTGGGGATTAATGGAGTTTCAGGACAGAGAGCAGGGGCTTCAGAAAGGCAGCAAAAGACCCAAGTGGGTGCTGAGCAAGCCTGGAAGACTCTGGGTGGCCAGCAGGGTTCTGACTCCAGAACCAGCCCCATTCTATTCCTACTCACTGTGTAACTAGCCAGAAATCCTGTGGCTGGGAGGGAGCGAGGGATGGGCTCACCCTGGCAGGAAGGACAAGGGACTTGCTGCAGGTGAATGCCAGCTCTGAGCCAGCACCTCATTAGACTGTCACATGAATTTCGGGGTGCAGCAGGTGCATGGTGTGCTGGAAAATGTTCCACGGCCAACTGGGTGCAGTGGAAGCCTGATGTGTAGTGCTTGGTGACCGCCATGGTGGAAATACGCCCAAGCTACCAAGGTAACTTCATGAAACGTGGAATTGGTCAGAGGCGTGGACGGTTGGGAGCCCACACAAGCTGGCTCTCCACACACACAGCAACCACTAGACCCTCCCCATTTTAACAGAGGAGGAAACACAGTCCACAAGGGGAAACAGGAGCTCCTGGAACTCCACGTCCTCCTTGCTTTAAAGTCGCTCCTGGCCAGGGAGGAAACCTGCTCTTTCTCTGCATTTGTCCTCAGACGGGTGGGTAGGGCTGGGACGGCGGCCGTGGCTGCCACACTGGCCAGCCTTCAACAGGTGTCTCCTTCCAGGAACTGGCGATGCCAACCCTGCTGTGTCTGAAGATGCCTTATTCAGGGACAAGCTGAAACACATGGGAAAGTGTGAGTCCCTCAGACCCCGATGCCCTCCCGGCTTTTCTGAGACAGGCCCTGTGGCCACCCAGCGGGGAGGGAGCCCCCCAGAACGTGCCACACAGCTGACTCTCGGTGAACCAAAGTGACTCTTTCATCGCAGGCTGGCTCCCTCAGCCTTCCTGCCTCATTTCCCTCTACAGCTGAGTCTAGATACAAATTAAGTTTTAAATCCTCTTGAGCCAGATGTCTGCAGAAAAATAACGTGCTGTACATGCTCTCACCCCATTCCTCGTGCTCACGTTCTCTGTGTCTTGAGGAGGCTTGGCTGGAGCTGACTGCACAGAAAGGCCTTTGCTAAGCCTCTGTGGGGGTGGGGCTTCTTTCCACAAAGTCCCACCAGCATTGAATGCCTCCTTCCCGCCCCCTCACCTACCCGACACACAGACCCACAGCCATGTGTGAATGAGGCTGCCATCCTTTTAGGCTCCATTTCAGGGAAAATCTCGGATTAGTCATGGAAATCCCAGAACCAACTTTGGAGGTGGCTAGGGGAGGGGCGGGAAGGCGGTGGTGGCGGGAAAGTTAGCCAGGATGCGTTGCAGGGAGGTGCCGCTGGGAGGGAATTCTCAGATCTCCTGTGGCCTGCGGTGGGCCTGGCTCCCGGTGGCCTTTGCTGACTCTGCAAGCTGACCCGGGAGGCAGCCTCTCGCTCCTGGAGTGGGGTCCTCAGGGGTCTGCAATTCCTGTCACCTCTCCCTCCCCAGCTCCCACCCTTGTCTGCCCCCTGCTCCCCACTCCAAGGGGCCTTGGTCCTCCCTGCCTTTCCCACACCTGGGAGGAGGCCATCTGGTGTGCTGGCTGCTGAGAGAATGAGTCACAGGTCTCTCTCCCCCAGCCACCCGGAGGAAGCTGTTTGAACTTGCCCGAGCCTTCTCAGAGAAAACCAAAATGAGGAAGTCAAAGAGGAAACACTTGTTGAGGCATCATTCGTATCCTTTCCAGCCTGGCACTGGGGACAGGGGTGGTGGAAGCCAAGGGCCACAGAGCACGACCTACACTGGACTCGCTGAAGCCCTGCCCTCCCCTGGGAGTGCGACCTCACTCTGTGGCCACCCTCCCTCCTCCCCTACCCTCCATGAGCTCAGCCACCAGTCCACTGCCCATCTCTGGGTGCCAGCCAGGGGGGCAGCAGCTCCTGTCTCCCTTCTGTAGGCTCAGAAGTTGGCCTACAACTTATTTTTGGTCTGAGGTCCTATATGTCTTGGGAGAAAAAGTGATTCTTCCATCAAAATCAAACCTCCCCCTCATTTCTCTGGTTGAACTGGCACACGAGTCCTCCTCACTGCAAGCATGTTGGCCCTGCCTTCTCACTTTCAGTTCCTCGAAGAAAAATACAGCTTTCAACATTTTCACCCGAACTCCTATCCATGCTTCTCAAACAGAGCCTAGGATATGAGAAGCTAAGCAGCCAGAGGGGAACAGGGAGGAAGCTGTTTCCCTATCCCCAGAGATGTAAGCGGGGTGAGAGTGTCAGAGCCTGGCCACGCCACTGACCTCAGGAAAAGGAGCCCAGGGGACAGTACTAGGGTGGGGGGTCAGGTGGGTGTGGTGGATGCCTCCAGGGCTTGGAGGGGTGGGGCAGAGAGGGGGTGGGTCTGGGAGGACTAGGGTGGCACCCCCTCATGGGACAGTTTTCCTGAATGGCCTGGCAGGCTGGGGGCTGCTGCATCAACAGCCAACCTCCTAGACGACGTGGAGGGCCATGCGTGTGGTGAGGCTGGAGGGGAGTCATAAGCTCCCACTTCCCTGTGATCATGATCTCCCAGCCGAGTTCCTGGGTGTTTCATGGGAGCACCTGCCCTGTCCCCTGGAGGCACACGTTGAGGGTTGGTGGGCAGGTGATCCAAAGAAATGGATCCTCCCACTTGGTTGACATTTCATCTCCCTTCCTGCAACCCCAGAAAGCGGGCCCTAGCCCTCCTTCCACCTAGATGTCTACCTGTAGCATGAAATGCCAGGTACTGTTTTTGGGAAATATTCTTTGTGGTGTGAGGGGGCAGATAGGCCTACCCCTACCCCCCTGGGGGACCCTCACCCTGAGAATCAAGCCCTGGGCAGCTTCAGTCTGTGGGCCCAGAAGCTTCTCAACTTTCACCCAGTCCCTTCCAAAGGCCACGTGGGCCAGAAGACTCTGCCTCAGACCCTACCGGGCCCGCAGCTGGACGCTGATCCTCATGCCACATTCGAGGGTCTGGAGGCACCCAGAAACATTGGAGGTCATCTAGATAGTCCAGCTTTCCCCTCCCATTTTATAGAGGAGGAAACTGAGGCCCAAAGAAAAGGGGAGAACTTGTCCAAGGTCTCAGAGCTCAGTGGTGGACCCTGGCCGGTGCCTGGGTGTCCTGCTGCCTGTCTCCCTGGACCCATGCATCGCCCACCTGGGGGGACTTGCACGGGCCCCAAATGAAGGGGGCAGAGAGAGCTGGGTCAGCTCTCTTGCCCAATCTGAGGGCCGCGCCTGAGCGAGGCCCTCCAGGGTAGAGGCTGAGGCAGTGTCCCTCTCCTTTTCAGACGAAGACTTCCGGGGAAGGCAGCGGGAGGCACCCAAGGTGGAGGAAGGCCTGCGAGAAGGACAGTAAGAGGTAAGGCCTGGAGCCACAGCTGCCCAAGGCCAGGGCCACCACACTGCACCCCATCTGTCCTCCCAGGTATCCAGAGATGCTGGGCTTGGGCAGCTGAGTAGTGCAGGTCTCACGTGTCTTCCCTTATAGTCGTGGCAGGGACACGGGCGTGGGAACTAGTCCATTGCGTGTCTTTTTTTAGTTATTTATTCATTTGACAAAAGATAAGCACACCTGCCTATGACAGATGCTGAGAACAGGAAAACAAAATCAGCGCTGACCTTGAAGAGTTTACAGTCTAGTTGAGAAGACAGTTGAGGACACACATAGCACACTGAGAGGACAATTTAGGAAAAACTGGCTGGGCACAGTGTCTCACGCCTCTAATCCCAGCACTTTGGGAGGCCCAGGTGGGTGGATCACCTGAGGTCAGGAGTTCGAGACCAGCCCTGGCCAACATGGTGAAACCCTGTCTCTATGAAAATTACAAAAATTAGCTTGGCGTGGTGGCAGTGCCTGTAATCCCAGCTACTTGGAGGCTGAGGCAGGAGAATCACTTGAATTCGGGATGCAGAGGTTGCAGTGAGCCTAGATCGAGCCATTGCACTCCAGCCTGTGCGACAAGAGTGAAACTCCATCTCAGAAAAAGAAAAAAAAAAAGATAAAAGAAAAACTGAGGTGATCTCAAGCTGGCTGTGCACACACAGAGCTCTCTCCAGCCGCCTGCTTGGGGTGGGTCGGCTGGTGTCTGCCACACCGGGACGAGGAAACCCCTCCTGAGGCAACGGTTTCTGGCTGAAGCCCTGGGGCTCCAAGCCGTTTCTCCTCCTCTTTTCGTGTGCCCTCTCCGGGGAAGAAAGAGGGGATGCCAAGGCCTCCTCCAGGACTCACCAGGACAGCTGTCCCTCTTTCAGCCCCCCTTTCCAATGGGAGAGGGGAAGCTACCCAGCTGTTCTGCCACTGGTCTGGTCCCACTGGGCAGCAACTACAAGGCTTTCTTGAGCTGGTGGTTTGGCACGTGTGGCCCTGTGTCAGACCATGGAGAAATTTTGCCACCCTCAGGATAGTCACAGTGGAGGTGAGAGAAACCAGGAATCAGTAAAGACAAGCGCCCTCTCCCTTCTGCCTGGGCAGCTGGCCCCACACCTCCTCCACCCAACTCTCTGCCACATCTCCCAGCAGGCACTGCAGCCCCTTCCTTAACCATCAGTCTTTCCTCAAACCCAGAGCCGCAGCCCACTTCCCACCACCCTGGAGTACCCAGATACAGCCTCCCAGGGAAATGTCTCCACTGCCACTCCACCCCCTTCTCCTTCCTACTGGTCCCCAGGGAAAATGGGTCCCGTCCAAACCACCCTTACATCAGAACTTTGCTCACCATTTTTTTTTTTTTTGAGATGGAGTCTCGCTCTGTTGCCCAGGCTGGAGTGCAGTGGTGTGACCTCAGCTTACTGCAACCTCCACCTCCTGGGTTCAAGTGATTCTCCTGCCTCAGCCTCCCAAGTAGCTGGGATTACAGGCAACTGTTACCATGCCTGGCTATTTGTTGGTTTGTTTGTTTTTTATTTTTTTAGTAGAGACAGATTTTCGCCATGTTGGCCACGCTGGTTTCAAACTTCTGACCTGAGGTGATCTACCCACCTGGCCCTCCCAAAGTGCTAGGATTATAGGCGTGAGCCACAGCAACCAGCCTCATCATTCATTCCTGTCCTAGGGCTTCCAGCTTGTCCCTTTGTAGTTCCTTCTGGAAGTTCACATCCTCTTCCTACTCCCCTTAAAAACCAAGGTTCCTTGTGTCTCCCTTGCCATCTTCCTTCATCCACTGCAGGCTGGCAGCCCCTCCCACCACCTGGACTGACGAGGAGGTCACCCAGCAGTTCCAGGGCCTTGCCCTCTTCTGCATTCCCCTGGTGCTCCTCCCCACGTACTGCCCCGATCTTTCCTGAAACTGCCCTTCCTTGGCTCCTGTGACCCCAGGAAGCCTGGTTCTCCTTCCTCTCTCCAGGCTCCTGTGTCTCTGCCCACTGCTTCAATACTGGCTCTCCTTGTTGCTCTGCCCTTGAACCTCTTCGGAGTCTTCTCACTGCCCACTCTGGCAGTGCCTCTGTCCTCTTTTATAGCACTAGCAACACTTCTGCACGTCTGGCTCCTACATTTGAATCTCCATCGCACTTAACGCTTCCAGAGCTGCTTTGTGTCCCCAGCTGCACCCAAGATTTTCTTTTCAGCCTTAGATGTCAACTCAGTCTCTCCTCCTGATTTCCCCCTTTAATTCTCTCTCTCTCTCTCTCTCTCTCTCTCTCTCTCTCTCTCTCTCTCTCTCTTTTCTTGAGATGGAGCCTCACTCTGTCACCCAGGCTGGAGTGTAGTGGCTCGATCGATCTCGGTTCACCACAACCTCTGCCTCCCAGTTCAAGTGATTCTCCTGCCTCCGCCTCCAGAGTAGCTGGGATTACAGGTGCAAGCTACCACGCCTGGCTAATTTTTGCATTTTTAGTAGAGACGGGGTTTCACCATGTTGGCCAGGCTGGTCTCGGACTCCTGACCTCAAGTGATCCTCCTTCCTCGGCCTCCCAAAGTGCTGAGATTACAGGCGTGAGCCACCATGTGCAGCCTCATTCTCTTTTCTGTTTCTTCCATCACCAGCCTGACAGAAGCTCATCACCTAGGTCACAGCCCAGTTCTCACTGCACCTACTCTGATTGCCCCACCACTAAAACACCACTTTAGTTCCATTTCTCCTATGCTCTTTTTCTTTTCTTTCTTTTTTTTTTTTTGAGACAGAGTCTTGCTCTGTTGCCCATGCTGGAGTGCAGTGGTATGATCTTGGCTCACTACAACCTCCCTCTCCCAAGTTCAAGCAATTTTCCTGCCTCAGCCTCCCGAGTAACTGGGATTACAGGCGTGTGCCACAATGCCTGGCTAATTTTTGTATTTTTAGTAGAGGTGGGGTTTCACCATGCTGGCAAGGCTGATCTCGAACCCCTGACCTCATGATCCACCCACTTTGGCCTCCCAAAGTTCTGGGACTACCAGTGTGAGCCACTGCGCCCCACCTGAATGAGTCTTCTGAGTCAAGTCTTAGGAACTCTTCAGCCTGGTGTCTCAGGCCTACCAAGTTCTGCCCCCAGTTTACCTTTCTCCCCCTACAGGTCTCTGTGGCCTAGCTCCCCTGAGCTAAGACATATTAGAATGGGCCAGGTACCCTCCCACCTTGAAGCCCTCCCCTACAGCTGCTTCCCTGGGAATTCCATTCCCCCACTCCATCTCCTGCTGCCAGAATCCCTGCAGCTTGGCAAGCTGGAATGGTTCTAGGAATTTGAATGGGGAAGATGACCCAGACAAAGTTCCATGGTTGACCTCAAGTCCCTGGAGAAAGGAGAAGGCTTCAGTCTTTGGTAACTTCTGCCCCAAACTGTCTCTCCAGAAACCAGTGTCCAGGAAAGACCATTGAGCTCCTATGGAAAAGACTCCTCCCATCCCTTTTTTTCCCCTGCCAGATGCCAGCAGCTCTTCCTTGCCAGAGACGATCTGACCCGGTGGGGGCAGCTGGAGAGCAACCCTGGCCCCCAGCTGAAGGGCCCAGCTGCAGCCGGACAGATGGTGCTTGAGAACCGAGGCCCAGAGATCCTCCAGCCACAGTCCAGCCCAGCCACTGCCACTTTCCACAGGACCTAGAACTTCAGAGTTGCTGCCTTGCAATTGGAGGAAGGACCTGGGGCCCCTAAAGGCAGCAGCAAATTACAGCCCTTTTTGTAGCCAGGTGTTCATATGGTCAATGAGTGAAAATGCAGGAACCAACCTCCCTTTATAAAAAAAAAAAATCCAGAAAGCAGATCAAAGTTGGAATATGGAAAAGGGCAAGAAGATCCCACCAAAGGCTCTTCCGCCTGAAGGTGGAGTCCCTGCCTCTCTCCCTCCCCCATTTCTCCTGTCACAGACTGCCTGAGCCCCCGTTCCCATCCTCAGCTCCCTCTGGGCACTTGTGCCCATCCCTTCCATGGCTTCCTGTAGCTCATCCTTCCCCTGGGACTGCTGGCCCAGCACACAAGCCCTGCATCCAGCCTGGGTGGGAGATCCCTGGCCAGTCCCTTGGTCACTGTGAGGAGCTATGCGCTACTGCAGAGAGCATCTGCTGACTGTCCTGTCTGGACTCATCAGGCTGCTGCCATAAGGGATGGGCATGTTCCCAGCAGCTCCCCACCACCCAGCAGGGATGGGAGGGTGGCCACCTCTGAGCTGGAGGACTCTGAGGAGGCAGGGTCTTTAATTTGGCAGCAGACAAAAGCCAGTTCTGGAGTCACACCACGGTGGGGGCTCACACGGGCTCTGACTCCCCAGCTGGACTGGAAGTCCTGCTGTCCGAGGGTGGGCAGCAGTTGCCCTGGAGTGACCCCTTGAGCAGGTGCAGGGCTGAAGAGCAAGTCCCAGAGGCCACCAGCCTGGATGGGAGCGCCTAGGGCTGAAGGGCTTGCCGGGTGCCCCTGAGAAGAGTGGGTGAGCTAAGGAGCAGAACTCTGGATTCTAGGAACGCTTACACGGCACCGACCACTGCCACGGGGAGGGAGGCTGCCCAGCCTGCCGCGGCGCCCTGGACATGGGAGCGCGCCGACCTTCCGGAGAGCCCGGAAGCCTGGTCAGGCACAGGGCTTCAGCGCGGCTTTGGGAGGTTGGGAGTGGGATCCGATTCTTGGCAGGGCCCGGGTGGCCTCAGTGGCCCCAAGATCACGAGGGTGTAGCAAAGGTGAGCCTGTGATCGCACCTCATCCCGCCCACCCGCCCTGACTCCCGAGGCCGAGCTTCCCCTTGCTGGGGAGGGCCAGGACGCGCCGCTGCCGCCAAGCGTGACCAAGTTTGGAAACGCGCACGGGGCAGGGGACGCTGGTTCAGGCGGCCCTGCCGAGGAGCGAGGAGCGGCCGCCCCCTCCGCTGCTTCCCACGCCTGGCCTGGGGCCCTGGAGGGCAGGGGAGGTCTCTGAGGAGCTCCTCGGGTGCCCAACTAGAGTTCCCGACGGGTCTCTGAGCCTTCCCTGCGCCAGGACTGGGCGCACGGCGGGGGAATCCCTAGCCCCATGTCTGTGAGTGTTGCTTTATTTTTTTCCTCCTATGTGTGGGTTTTTTCTTGGAGCTGTTTCATAGGAATTCCTGTAATAAAGACTTGGTGTTCTCTTGGTGCTCTGATGTAGCCAGCAGCGTGGACTGGACCCTCCTGCTGCCTCCTGGCCTGGGGAGGGGCTTGTCTCCTGGAGCCCCACGCGCATCCCCAGGATACCCCGGCTTTGCCTGTCCCATTCACCTGCAGCCCTCTCTGCCTGCACTCCCAAGGGGACACCTGCGGCTCTATCGAGGACCCGGCAGGGGCAGGCCATCGAGCGCTGTCTCCTTCCTGTTTGCGCCGGGACAGTAAACCGCTTGCTCATGGGCAAGGGAGACACCATGGGGAAAGCCAGTCTGTTGCGAAAGCTCCAGACCGTCACCTCCCTAAATAAACAGATTCTGGATTAAAGGCAGACTGGAGGCTGCAGGAAGTGCAATTTCAGACTATAAAGGGAACTGAAAGATCTCTCCTTCCCCCTTCTCCCCAGCTCAGCTGACCGACCTCCTGCCACAGGGACAGGCCTCTGATGCCAAAAGAGGAAGCTGGTGCCGATTCCAGACAGCACAGTTCTCAAGGTCGAAGTTTTTCCTTGCCTTGAGCCAACGGCCTCCTGGAGCTTCCAACCACACATCTTGCTCCTGAGCCCCCAGTCACTGCTGCTAAGGCTGCCCTTCTTTCCCCTGATGCCACGTTTCAGCGGGGTGGCCTCACCGGCTCTCTTCCCTGACAACTCCTGTGCCTCCTGTACTCCCTGCAGGGACTTCCCCACCTATCAGGATCTGGCCCCACCCTCAGTCAGACCCAGGGAGGGACAGGGTGATGCTCTACATGAGCGGTCCTGAGCAAACCAGGATTATCCTCCAGCCCTGATTCTCTGCGCTGTATTCATTACCTGGGAAGCAGTTCCAAATGCCAATTCTCAGTCCCATCCCAGACCTACGGAGTCAGAGACTCTGGGGGTACAGCCCAGCAACCTGTGATTCTGATGCATACCACAGTGTAGGAACCATGGTACCAGGCCAGTACCCAGCACTGGCTGTCCAGAATTACTTGAATAGCTTTTGAAAAAAACTCCTGGCCAAGATGAGGCTCAGTGGCTCACACCTATGATCCCAGCACTTTGAGAGATTGAGGAAGCAGGATCACTTGAGCCCAGGAGTTTGAGACCAGCCTGGGCAACAAAGTGAGACCCACCCGCTTCCCCGCATCTCTAAAAAAAAAAACAATTAGCTGGATTGGTGGTGCACACAGGTAATCCCAGCTACATAGGAGGCTGAGGTGGGAGGATTGCTTGAGCCCAGGAGGTTGAGGCTGCAATGAGCTCTGATTATGCCACTGCACTCCAGGCTGGGTGACAGAGCAAGACCCTATCTCAAATTAAAAAAAAAAAAAAAAAAAAGATCCTGGCCAGCCCATGTGGTTCATGCCTGTAATCCCAGCACTTTGGGAGGCCGAAGTGGGAGGATTGCTTGAGGTCAGGAATTTGACGTTACAGTGAGCTATAATTGAACCACTGCACTCCAGCCCAGGTGGCAGAGCAAGACCTCATCTCTGTTACAGAAAAAAAAATCCTGATGCTCAGTACCCTAGACCAACTATGGGTTGTTTGCTTTTTTTAAAAAAAAGCCTCCCAAGGTAATTAAATTTGCCATCAAGCTTGAGGACCAGCCCACTTGGCAATCTGTTAGGTGTTTGATATTAGCCCATTTGATCTTGCCCAATAACGATCACTTTACAGATAGCCTAATTACAGTTCAGAGAGGTTAAGTAACTTATACAAGATCAGAGAGCTAGAATGTCATGAAGCCAGAAGAGGAGGCCGAGGGCTGCCTCACTCCCAAACTTGTATTGCCTCCTCTACCTGCCACCTGCTCAAAGTGTGCTCTGTGGACCAGAAGCATTGCTGTCTCCTGAGAGCTTGTTAGGAATGCTTTTTTTTTTTTTTTTTTTTAAGAATGTGTATTATCAGGCCCCATTTCAGAGCTACTGAATCTGAAACTGGGGTGCATTTTAACAAGCCCTTCAGATCATTCTGATACATGGTCAACTTTGAGAACCACAGTTCCGCAATCTGACTACTCACAACTTGGTCTGGACCAGCAACAGTCGTTATTACCTGGGAGCCTGTTAGAATCTCAGGCCCTGCCCCAGCCTTGCTGGACCAGAATTCGAATTTTAACAAGCTCTTCAGGTGACTTCTATGCATATTAAAGCTAGAGAAACACTGCTCTGGAACACTGGCTTGCAAACTTGCTGTACATTAGAATCATTTTCTGATGTGTGGGTCTCATTACTAGCGATTCTGATTTAATTGGTTTGGGAGTTAGCCTGAGAATCAGATTGTAAAATCCCAAGTGCTTCTAATATGCAACTGTTTGAGACCCTTACACCAGTTTGTCTGTTAGTGTAGATGTCCTGAAGATGATTGTAATCAGAGAGAGAAAGGGAGAATGCTTACCAGGTCTAACAAGGAGCGCAGGAGATGGAGCCTCTGCTGGACCAGATGACTGCTCTAGCCACCTACCCTCACGCTGCTTGCTTATCTGCAAGTGCTGAGTTCCTGGTATCCACAAGGTGATACCTGCAGATTTATCCTCTGCAAAAATGCAGGGCTGGGCTATCTGAAGTCTGGTCCAACCAAGGCCCCTTCCCCATCGTATGCTTAGATGTCCCCAGGAATTAGCCCCAACTTGAAAGGCGATCATGGGTCTGGAAAACACTGTGCCCACAAGAACTGGACTGGTTATTACCAGGCTAGGGTTTCAACCCTCCCTCTGTTCCCTTGAAGCAGCTGGTTGGAGATACGGTCTGGAGGGAAAACAGAATTTGGTCTGAAGGATGAAGGAGGCAGGCAAGGTGTGGGATGATGGAATGAAGAGGGTAGCTTTTTGGTTTTTTTTTTTGAGACACAGTCTTGCTCTGTCACCCAGGCTAGAGTGCAATGGCACAATCTCGCCTCACTGCAACCTCCACCTCCTGGGTTCAAATGATTCTGCTGCCTTAGCCTCCTGAGTAGTTGGGACTATAGGCATGCACACACACGTGTGTGTGTGTGTGTGTGTGTGTGTGTATTTTTAGTAGAGACGGGGTTTCACCATGTTGGCCAGGCTGGTCTCAAACTCCTGACCTTGTGATCCACCCGCCTCAGCCTCCCAAAGTGTTAGGATTACAGGCATGAGCCACTGTACCCCACTGACGGTAGCTCTTTATTGAGTGTTTATTGCATGCCAGACACTCTCCTAGGGAACTTTACATGCATTATTTCACCCAATCTTTTGCAAAAATTGTGTGAAATCAGTATTACTACTTGTGTTTCACACAGAGATATTAAAGTCCTTACTCAACCACTACCCTCAGTAAGAGGTAAGTAGTACCTGCCTATGAACCCAGGCAGCTGAGCTCCCAACATGATACCTAAACGCTAAGCTATACGGTGGGGTTGGGTGGGTGTGTGGGGGAATGCAGTTAAGATGCAGCACCCCTGAACAGATGCAATCTGTGGAGCACAGAAAGGACCCACTAGCTCAAAAACATCACCACGGTGATCAGTAGTGCCTGGAACGCCTCCATTAGCATTCTTTATCTGATTTTAAAAACAATCTTTTAGCATTTCCATTAAATGGCAAATATGCTATTGAGAGAGAAGCACATGAAATCCTTATGCCCATTATCACAGCACAGATTAATTTGTTGGATTAATGGGCTGCACCAGCTGGAGAAAGAGTTGGAAATTTCTGGAGGTGGCCAGGCGGGAGAGGGCGGGCATGTGAAGGGGGCTGTGTAGAGTGACTGCCACCTGGTGGTCATCTTACAGAACTGGCGGTCACTGGCGCTGAGAGACCCAGCACCATTTTCCCAGAAGGAAGATGTAAGCCTCTGTTTGGCCTTAGGCCAAAGAGACAGAAGGGAATTTACTCTGTTCATATGTTTTGTAAAATTTGCAAAACAAATATATTTTAATTTTTTTCTTGAAACAGAGTTTCACTCTTGTTGCTCAGGCTGGACTGCAATGGGGTGACCTCGGCTCTCTGCAATCTCTGCCTCCCAGGTTCAAGCGATTCTCCTGCCTCAGCCTCCTGATTAGCTGGGATCACAGGCATGTGCCACCACGCCCAGCTATTTTTTTGTAATTTTAGTAGAGACAGGGTTTCGCCATGTTGGCCAAGCTGGTCTCAAACTTCTGACCTCAGATGATCCACCCACCTTGACCTCCTAAAGTGCTGGGATTATAGGCGTGAACCACTGCACCTGGCCAGATTTTTTTCTTAAGAGGGCCACTGTTAAGATTAGATAAGCTTCAGGCCCCATAAAACCAGCATCTACCCTGAAGAGCTGAGACTTGGAGTCAGCTGTCCTTTCTAGAGAGTAAAAGAGTCACAATTCTTTATCAGGACAAGAGGATTATTTCAGGGACTCTAGTGTCAGGAACTGTGAAGCTCAGTACAAACTCAGCACATGCCTCCTTACTCTGACCTTGCCATTCAAAGTGAGGTCTGTGGTTACAGTGACCAACTCTCCTGGTTTCCCTGGATGCAGAACTTTCTTTTCCAAAACTGGGAAAGTCGTGGGCATATTTGGGCTGGTCGGTTATCCCAACTGCAGATTTGCGGCATCGGCATCAACCTGGAAGCTTGTTAGAAATGCAGACCCAGACCTACCGACACACTGCATTTCCAAGATCCACAGCAAACGCATGTGCATAGTAAAGATCGACTTACTGTGGCTTCCACGGGAAGAGAAGGGCCCACCCCGGCCCTGAAATGTATGACTTCAGGGGGTTTTGTGGGCTGCAAAACCCCACAGAGTGATTCTAACTGGCAATTCCAACAATAAAAAGCCAGCTTCTTGCTCCAGGCCCAGCTGGCCTGCTTTTCCCTGGTCACAGTGACAGAGGCCTCCCAGGGCATAAAGTACTTATTTCTCTGCCTGAACTGGAGTCTTCCTGGGGGCAAGCCCAAGTTTGGTGAGGAAAAGAGTGGGTAGCCAAATAAAAATAGCTCTTAGGCTGGGCATGGTGACGCACACCTGTAACCCCAGCAGCTCACACTTGTAATCCCAGCACTTTGGGAAGCTGAGGTGGGTGGATCGCCTGAGGTCAGGAGTTTGAGACCAGCCTGGCCAACATGGCAAAACCCTGTCTCTACTAAAAATACAAAAATTAGCTGGGTGTGGTGGCACATACCTATAATCCCAGCTACTCAAGAGGCTAAGGCAGGAGAATCGCTTGAACCCAGGAGGTAGAGGTTGCAGTGAGTTGAGATTGCACTATTGCACTCCAGCCTGGGTAAAAGAGCAAGACTCCATCTAGAAGAAAAAAAAAACAAAAAAAAAAAACCAGAAAAGAAAAGAAAAAGAAAATAGCTTGTATGTTGTTAGGTGAGAATTTTTTTCTTTTCTTTTCTTTTTTCTTTTTTTGAAAGAGAGTCTCGACTCTGTCACCCAGGCTGGAGTGCAGTGGCACAATCATAGCTCACTGTAGCTTCGACTTCCTGGGCTCAAGCGATCCTCCCACCTTAGCCTCCTGAGTAGCTGGGACTGCAGGCACATGCCACCATGCCTGGCTGATCTTTTGATTTTTAATAGAGACAAAGTCTCTCTATTGCCCAGGCTGCTCACAAACTCCTGGGCTCAATTGATCCTCCCACCTCGGCCTCCCAAAGTGCTATATTACAGGCATGAGTCAGGCAGCCAGCCTCAGCTGAGATTTAACTGCAGGACACTGTTGCTCTGAAGCATAGTCAGAAGTCACTATCACTCGTATTAACTGAGTCGTTACCATACACCAGGCACTGTTTTAAGCACTCAGCAGGAATGAACCCACTGGTACCTCGCTACAAACCCTCTGCAGGTGCTATGATTATCTCCACTTTACAAGTGAGGAAGCTGAGGCCCAGAGGACTGTAAAAGAGAACTCTCTGCCAACGAGGCACAGAGGATGGCCAGAGTGGAAATGGCCAGGATGTGCAGGGAATGGTGAGGTAGGGGATTATTTCTGTTCAACCACAGCTCTCTCCCTATCTGTGTGTCTGGGGAAGGCCTCAAAGGAAAGCTGGGCCTGGGAGGGAGGGAGGACTGGATGTGGACAGGCAGTGAAGGGAGGCCTGAGATCCCAGCATCCTCATTTTTCCTAACTTGGCTTTATTTATCCATGCTGTTCACTGGAAAACTTGAAGAGCTCTGGGCCAAGCACCAGGCCAGGTGTGGGGAGGCAGAGCTATAAGTCCTAGTTCCTGCCCTCAAAAAGGCTCCTGGAGCCAGACTCAGAGAGGTCAACAGTTACAAGACACACAGAGCCCTGAAAGAGATAAGCGGAGGGAGGGAGGGAGGGAGCAGATATGGGCACTCACCCCGTCTTTCTGTGTTCTGGGGGCTGAAAAGCTTTCTCATCTGAACTGACTCTTGATAGTTCCTTGAAGCTAGGAATGGGTCTGAAGGGAGCTCTTAGGAGAGAGGGCACAAGCCCAACAGCCTGAAGGACAGAGAAGGCACTCTGCCTCCTTTTTTCTCTTTTGAGATGGAGTGGTGCTCTGTCGCCCAGGCTGGAGTGCAGTGGCATGATCTTGGCTCACTGCAATCTCCACCTCCCAGGTTCAAGCCAATTCTCTTGCCTCAGCCTCCCAAGTAGCTAGGATTACAGGTGCCCACCAACATGCCTGGCTAATTTTTGTATTTGTAGTAGAGACAGGGGTTTCGTCAAGTTGGCTGGTCTCGAACTGCTGACCTCAAGTGATCCACCCACTTGGCCTCCGAAAGTGCTGGGATTACAGGCCACTGCACCTGGCTGCCCCCTCCTTTAATAGTCCTCCATGCCCTTCATCCTCTTGGTCCTGCTAATTGCTCCCTGATTTTAGCTGTCTGCCACAGGTGAGTAGCAGCATTCATGCTTTCATCAATATGCTGGGAATTTCACTGACCAAAGCTGTTCCACTGTTGGGGATGCTCTTCCTCATTTTGTCTGACAAATTCCCACACACTAGATTT
The DNA here is from genome assembly GCF_049354715.1 of Callithrix jacchus. Classification (NCBI taxonomy): domain Eukaryota; kingdom Metazoa; phylum Chordata; class Mammalia; order Primates; family Cebidae; genus Callithrix; species Callithrix jacchus. The sequence goes on from NC_133506.1 coordinate 108,481,371, forward strand.
TATTTATTTTTGTTACCCAGGATGGAGTACAGTGGTGCAATCTCGGCTCACTGCAACCTCTACTTCCTGGGTTCAAGTGATTCTCCTGCCATGGCCTCTCAGGTAGCTGGGATTACAGGCATGTACCACAATGCCCAGCTGATTTTTGTTTTGTATTTTTAGTAGAGACCAGATTTCGCCTTGTTGGCCAGACTGGTCTTGAACTCCTGACCTCAAGTGATCCACCCGCCTTGGCCTCCCAAAGTGCTGAGATTATAGGCATGAGCCACTATGCCTGACCTCCATGCACTATTTAAATTAGGGCACTATCACAAAGATGTGGGCAGAGTGATGGGAAGCCAGAAAGGATAGCCTAGACCGCATAGCTAATAACAGCAGGGCACAGCTTGCTAACTATGTCTAGGCTTGAAGGGGCAGGGGAGGGACGGTGGCTGGAACCTAGTGAGAGAGCTGTGACTTTATGTTCTAGAACTTTATATTCCAGGACGGAACCAGGGAAATAAGGTCTACTTCACTCTTCTCCTTCCTTCAGGTCCCCTGCCAACGCCTTGCATTGGCAGCACCAGCTGGAATCCAGCCAGAAGCAGAGGGCAAGGGGCTGGTGGATGCAGGCCACAGAAGTCAGCCTCCCGGGGCACAGAGCAGGGTGAAGGATGGCAGAGAGTGGGTGTGGAACTGCTTGGGCAAATGGAAAGTATTCAGCACTTACAGATCAATGTTAGGAGCTGAGCTGTGTCTCCCCCAAATTCATACATTGAGGTCCTACCTCCCAGTACCTCAGAATGTGACTATATTAGGAGATAGTCTTTAAAGGGGTAATTAAGTTAAAATGAAGTCATTAGGGTGGACCCTAATCCAATAAGTCTGGTGTCCTGAGAAGAAGAGATTAGGACAAAACCCTCCCACACAAAGGAAAGACCATGTGAAGACATGGGAGAAGAAAGCTGTCTCCAAGGCACAGAGAAAGTAGCCTTGTGCAGAATAAACCAAACTTGCAGACACCTTGATCTTGGACTTCTAGACTCCAGAATAGGGAGAAACTAAGTTTGTGTGTAAGCCACCCACTCTGTGTGTAAATGGTGTTAGGGCAGGCCTAGCAAACCTCATGCAATCAACAAGCTATTCAGCACATAACTTCATATTTGTGTATTTCCATGTCTTCTCTACTGGACAGTTGGATTCTCTAAGACTCAGAATAGTCAGGTAGGTGTTTACATGTTTATGGAATGAATGAATCATCCAACAAGAAAGTAAAACAAGTAGGGCAATCTATGAAATATTATCAAAATGCTGCGGTCCAGGCAGCAATGGTGGATGGCACAGCACAGCAGCACAGCAGCAGTATCGATGCTGTTCCAGCCATCAGGTGTGCTCGTGTTGCTCACAGGCACTCACTGTGTCCCAGGGGCTGCGGTTAGTGCTTTGTATGAATGATCTCTTTTACTTTAGCAACAAGCCATGAAGATAGTTGACACTGCCATCCATATTATTATTTTTGAGATAGGGTCTCAGCTCTGTTGCCCAGGCTGGAGTGCAGTAGTATGATCATAGCTCACTGCAGTCTTCAACTCCTGAGCTCAAGCTATCTTCCCACCTCAGTCCCCTGAGTAGCTGGGACTACAGGCACACACCACCACACCTGGCTAATTTAATTATTTTATTATTATTATTATTATTATTATTTTACAGACTGGCTCTCACTATGTTGCCCAGGCTGATTTTGAACTCCTGGCTCAAGCAATCCTCCCACCTTAGCCTCCCAAAATGTTGGGATTACAACCATGAGCCACTGAGCCCAGCTTCACATTTTAATAGTTGGAGAAACAGAGGCTTGAAAAGTTACATAACTTGCCCAGAGTGATGCAATTAGTGGGCACGTCTACAATGAGGCGGTGACTACAATGGGGCTGAGGGGTGTTGTGGAAGAACATGGCCTTTGGAGTTTACAAATCCTTATCTGTAAGATTATCAGCACATTACCTAGGGCAGCAGGTGGTTGAACAACTGAATGAGATACTTGTTCCTTGGTGCCTCCTGTGGCACAGTGGTGCATGGTGTAAGTGCCCCAGCCCCTCATGGCCTTGGGAGGCTGTGGTCCCTACTCAAGAAGATAGCTTTTAATGTCCATTCTGCCTGCCCGCTGCTGCCCAACAGCTCCCTCCTGTATTATGAATGAATGCTTCTTGGGTGTGTATTTCTCGTGCAGCCTCGGAAGGCTGTTTATCAATAATGCTCCCAATATCCCCAAAATACCCCCAGTCTGCCTGCCAATATTCTGCTCTCAGTCATAGAAGTAGGCTGGAAAGGGAAACTTCAAAGGCGTGGAAGAGGAATGGACCACTCCAAGATTAGAGAGAACATTTCTGCCTTGCAGTTCTTCCCCTATTGAGGGTTTGGGTCTTTGGCTCCTCTCCCTGATCTTGAAATAAACCCTTTAACTCTTTAGCAGCAGTGACTGCACTAACCTACGGTAACAGTTCCTGGTGGGAGAAGAGAAGTGTGCCTATAATCTGGGCTGGCAGATAGTGCTGCTGGGACAGAATTAGAAAGTTGTTATGAGGCCTGGGAAGACTATATTTAGCTGGGAGCATGTTTACTCTTCCCAGAGCAAGGTTTTCTAGACCTCCTGAGGGCTGGGAGACTAGAGCCTTTACACATGGCCTGAGGCCAGAGCTGTGCTTGCTCTCTCTTCTCTGTTCCAGAGGGTCTGGAGGCAGCAGTGAAACCCACCTCAGGTTAGCTCTGGGTCTCAAATCACTGGATCCCTGCCTTGTAGACGGAGCCTGTTTTGCTGGACTCTTGAGCCTACCACCCTCCAGCTTTAGGCATAGCTTAAGCGGCATTGTGAGGTCTTGGAAAGGGCTCTGGCTGCCCCCGCCCCCTGCCCTGCCCCAGGCTGACTCTATCAGTTGCTTATCAGACAAGTTATTTAACTTCCTGAGGCCGTGCTTTCTCATCTATAATGAGGATGTTAATAGCTACCTTGTGGGAAGGTATGTGGATTCAGTAAGATAAACACACAAGAGCAGTAACTACTCATCAAACAGTCCTTCCTCCCCCTCACCAGCCTCAGAGTGGGAGGATTCTAGGATGACTTGACTTGGTTCCCAGGAGATATTGTGTGTGATTCAAAACATTCACTGGATTAAAAGTTCAAATATGAATACAAACTCTTGACAAGTCAGGCTCTGAGGCATACATAAAGAAAAAAAAAAGTCTCCCTTCCCTGCCTGCAATTTCACTTCGAGATATTCAATGTTTACACCCTTGGGTGTCCTTCTGCAGAATTTCTATCCTCAAAACACAAACATACATAGAAGTGTTTTCTTTTTCTTATGAGTTGAGATTCCATTAAACATGTTTCTCTGAAACTTCATTTATCATTTAAACATAAATCATGTACGTTAACCTAGGTAAATACATATGGATCTAGCTCATTCATTTTAATAGCTGCATAGGATTCCAAAAAAGGTATGAAAAATAATTTTCCAGACATTTCTCATCTGATGGATTTTTCTTTCCCCACTACAATGTTGCAACGATGATCCCTGCGCAAACATCCTCATGAAATGATGCTTTAATTTCTGTGGGGTTCTTTCCCCAAAATATGATTACTGGATCAAAGGTTATGCACACACAGCTTGCATTTTTTTTTTTTTTTTTTACAGCTTAACACTGAGAGATGACTTTCTCCAGATTTTTTCGTTTCCTTCTCGCCGTTTGTTTGTTCCGGACACTTTCACTTTTCGAGCTCCAAGGAGGAGCTAGCCCGCGACACCGGCCTCGGGAAACACCAGTTGCAGCCAGTATCCCAGTTAGCGTGGATGCAGGTGGCACTCCGAGGACGAGGGGCTGAGTGGGGAGCACTACACAGAGGCGGAGGCCCGAGATCTAGCCTAGCTTGACCCTGGGCAAGTGACGGCCCCTCCCTGGCCTTGGTTTTCTTCTGCGTAGTCTGTGACTCTGAACAGCATCAGGCTAAGCTTGGGCCAAGAGATGGTGACCTCAAATCTCGGCCTTTGTTGGCTTCCCCGGGACTTAGGCTGAGCCTCACCCCCGCTGTGACTCATTATTTCCCCTCCGCGCGGCCCCACCTTTTCAGAGGAGTTGGCTCAACAAGGAAAGAATGAATGAAGTAACCACCATAATGAATCCCTCCCCCAGCTCGGTCATTTACTACTTCTGTCCGGCTTTGGCTCGCTTCCGCCTTTTTGGCTCTGCTATCGAATGCTCCTGCCTTAACCTGGCAAGTAGCCTCAGAACGCTCCCGTTCGGCCTATCACTTGCTTCTGCCTGCGCTGCTCTCCTGCAGTGAAAGCGCAGTGATCCTTGGCTCGGCTAGCAACTTTTGAGCCCTTTACCTGGCGCAGCCGCTTCCGGTTCCGGTAGCAGCTAGTCACACTCTGTCTCAGGCGCTCATCATGGCAGGCAGTCGATTGGAAACCGTAGGGAGCATCTTCTCGCGGTGTGTGCTACGAGCCGCGGTGGGCTGAGGGTGCCTTTCCCAGGCTGGGGTTCTCAGCCGGTCACGCTCTTCCTTGGGGGGGACCTGAGCAGGGGGGACGCGTTCTGCAGGGTGCGGGGGCTGAGCCGGGTGAGGCCCTCTCTCATGTTCTCTCCTGGCTCGGAATAGTTGTGTCTGACGATGCCTCTCTTTGAACTTATGTGTCACGTTAAAGATTATTACAGCTGTCCCTCTTCTAGTGGAGGTCTCTAGGAAGAGAAAGGAAGGAAGAGCCTGATGGGCCTGACTAGACCGCTCTTGAATTTTTCCGTGACTGATCGTGGGTGGGACGCACAAAAGAAGATAGAGGGATTTAACCCCTGAGCGTTGTTAGTTTGGTTTGGGATGTGGGACAGACCTTCCCTGTAGGTGGGGAGCAGTCCTTCCCCCGTTCTGTGTTGCAGACCGCATGATACCTTTAATGTCCCAAGCTGTGCTAGACTGATTCAGGGGCTTTGGCAGGCTACTGCCAGTGACCGAGTTTCGTTTTGCTCCCTCCCTAAGGACTCGGGACCTGATGCGGGCTGGGGTGCTGAAGGAGAAGCCCCTGTGGTTTGACGTATATAACGCCTTTCCCCCTCTGAGAGAGCCCATCTTCCGTAGGCCCCGCTTGCGATATGGCAAAGCCAAAGCTTCCATCCAGGACATCTGGTACCACGAGGATCGGATCAGAGCGTGAGTGCAAAGCCCTATAGTATACGGGAGGCAACAGAACTTCAGAAAGGAAGGTTTCACTAGCAGTCTGGTAATTTAAATATGACATTGAGATAGGGGCTTACCCTGTGGGGAAGGCTTATCTAGCCAAATTGGGGAACAGCACTCCTTCCCCATAGTGAAACAAGTTCTGAAAAGTGGAATCTGGAGCCCAGCTACTGAGAAATCATTGCAATTATAGCTGCATGTTTCTGAGCATCTGCTTTGTGCCAGGCACTGTTCCAAGCTCTTTGTAAGCATTATCTCATTCTCTAGTAGGCCTTACTCTAACCTATAAGGTAGGTATTCTTGTTTCCATTTTATTCAAGAAGACTTCGAGGCTCAAGGAAATTAGCCAAATTCTTGTAATTATTAAAAACATAGGAGGGTGGCAGATCTGGGAATCACATCTCTGACTCCAAGCTTATGATGGTCATTGTGCCTTCTCCCCCAGTGGAGATAGGAGGAACAGTTCTATGGAGCTAGTAGTCCAGATCTTTGAAGCCACTCAGATAAAAAGATGGTTAAAAGTCTAAGAGATTTAAAAATAAAAATCACTAGGAATTTGAAGGAACATCATGTGTTCCTTCTTTTTTTTTTAGCATCCATTTTCTTGTTTTTTCTTTTTCTTAAGCTCAGTGGCAATAGTTTTTCCTTTTTTTTTTTAGTTCAGCTTTTTGTTGAACACACTGTAAAAGATGTTTAGTCAATGGCCAGGCGTGGTGGCTCACGCCTATAATCCCAGCACTTTGGGAGGCCGAGGCGGGTGGATCACGAGGTCAAGAGATCGAGACCATCCTGGTCAACATGGTGAAACCCCGTCTCTACTAAAAATACAAAAAAAATTAGCTGGGCATGGTGGCCCATACCTATAATCCCAGCTACTCGGGAGGCTGAGGCAAGAGAATTGCTTGAATCCAGGAGGCAGAAGTTACAGTGAGCTGAGATTATACCACTGTACTCTAACCCAGGTGACAGATCAAGACTTTATCTTGGAGGAAAAAGAATAATAATGGTGTTTAGAGATTTTGATTTCTGTTTCTTTGACAAGTTTCTCTACTTTCATGATAATTGGCCATTTGAATTTATTTTTGAAATATCTGTGTTCTTTACTTATTTTGATAATTATTGATCAACAAGAGTTCTTTATAGAATTGAAGATAATAAGTCGTTGACATACACTCCAGACATTTATTTATATGTTATTTGCTCTTCATAATACATGTTTAATGTATAGAAGTTGTTTATTTCATTCCACCAATTTTTTGGTGCCTTCTACATGGTAAGTGTTGTGCCAAACATTGTGCTAGGCGCTAAGGTATTTTATGTATTCAGATCTACTAAAATTTTTTCCTTTTTGCTGGCTTCACTGCTTTTAGGCTTAGAAGGTTTAGGAAAGTCTTTTTCAGTAAACACAACTCTTTTTCTGAGTTAACTTTCAAAGTGCAATAGGGGTTGAAACTAGTAGAAATATTCATTCTTTAATCTTCTTCCCCCCTTCCCTCTCCTTTTCCCAAAACTTAGTCACAGAAAATGTGCTGCTAATGGTTTCCTAGCAACATTCTTAAAAATATATTTAAAGTTCTCTATTTTTTTATATCAAAAAAAAATGGTTGTCACACTCTTTTGGGACTACTTCTCTGCTGCTGCTCAGTTTTCATGTTTCTCCTTTTGTATACCCTGAGAACTTTGCCCCTGTTGTGGCCTTAGCCTGTCGTTAATAGCTCTGCATTCCGAATGCCTTGTCTTTATTCAATAACAGCCATTCATTAAACACTGTCATGGGCCGGGCATTGTCGAACTCATTCTTGTAACTTCAGTGCCTAGCCCAGCGCGTGGCATATAAGTTGTCTTTTGAATGAAGAAGCTAATGGACTAATTAATGAACAAAGGAACTACGAGGATGGTAGAGACAAAATTCCTTGGAGAGGAATGGTGGACAGCCAGAATTGGGACTGTTTGGAGAACAGCCATCAGAGTTTTATGAGTTTTCTGAAACAATTTCAGGAATGGTGGGCTAGAAACCACTTCTATGGCCACATTTCGCATCCCTATACATGTGTCTGAGATTTGAGTAAGTGGTAAATCTCTTGCTGCTGTGAATTTGCTGACAAAGCCCCTCCCCTTGAATCCTGATGTTAATTTTCTTTTAGTACCTAGAATTTGTCTGGTTCCTTTTCTGTTAAGTATTTAGACCAATGAGTGTGCCTAATTGACTTTGATCCACATCCCTTATTATTATTTTTGGATGCTATAAAAATGGAAATTATGAGGTCATTATGTTCTGAATTGGGGCCCAGGCTTTCCCCAGGGACCCCCCCACCCCAGCATTCCTTTAAGGTAGCAGAACAGCAAGTAGGTTCTTGTTCAGCTTGGAAACTTTTGGTATAAGCCATGATATCTTTGAGGAGAGTAAATGTTTTTTCAGCACCTGCCTTCTCAGACCCATTGCATGCAATTTGTGGTTCATTGATACATTAAAATCATTTGTGCTTTGCTCTCACATGTAATCCTGGCACGTTAGGAGGCTGAGGCTGGTGGATCATTGAGGTTAGGAGTTTGAGACCAGCCTGGGCACATGTTGAAACCCCATTGCTACTAAAAATACAAAAATTAGCCGGTGTGGTGGGGCACACCTGTAGTCCTAGCTACTTGGGAGGCTGAGATGGGAGAATTGCTTTAACCCAGGAGGTGGAGGTTGCAGTGAGTCGAGATCGTGCCACTGCACTCCAGACTGGGCAACAGAGTGAGTCTTCTTCTGAAAAATAAATAAGCAAATACAAATTAAAAATAATCGTTTGTGCTTCTGCTGTAGATAGCATTGGAACTGGGTGACAAGTGTTTGGAGAACGTGGAATAGTTTACCGGTCCCTCTTGTTAAATATTATTTCTTTAAATTCTTTTTCAATTTTTTAGTATTGTCAGAACATATAAACATTATTTCTATTAATGCCAAAATATCTTGTATTTATATAATGTATTGAACACTTATCTTTGGGCCCTCTTTTTTTTTTTTTTGGTGTTTTTGATTTTTAAAAAAGCTTATAGAGTAGTTAGTTGTGCGTGCCTGTAATTCCAGCTACTTGGGAGGCTGAGGAAGGAGGACCAGTGAAGTCTAGGAGTTCAAGGCTGTAGTACACTATGATTGTACCTGTGAGTAGCCACTGCACTCACTACAGCCTGGCAACATGTCAAGACCCTTCTCCTAAAACAAAACAACAACAAAAAAAAAAAAAGAAAGAAAGAAAAGAAAAAAAGGAACTTACAACAAAATAAATGAAACAGAGGCATTAAAACCTAAGTGTAAAAAGTGAGATCATAATAGTACTGGAAGAAAACATGGAAGGATTTGAAACATAATCTGAGTGATAAAGCCTTTTTAAAGCATGATATAGAACTCAGAAGCCATAAAAGAAAATGATAAAATTTTCTGCACAAAATAGTACCATAAGAAAAATCAAAAGACTGCCAACAAATTGGGAAAGATATTTGCAATGTTATGACAAAGGACTAATTTTCTATTTATGTCTATAAAGTTTGCTTATAAGTCATTAAGAAAGAGACCACGTTCATAGTTTGGGCTGCTATAAATTACCGTAGACAAGGTGGCTTATAAACAACTGAAATTTGTTTCTCCTATTTTCAACGGCTGGGAAGTCTGAGATCAGGGCGCCAGCAGGATTGGGTTCTGGGGAGGACTGTCCTCTTGATTCCTCACATTGAGGAGAGCAGAGAGCTGAAGCAAGCTCTCCTGTCTGATATAGGGGCACTAATCCCGTCATGAGGACTTATTACTGTGACCTGATTACCTCCCAAAGGCTCCATCTCTAAATACCATCACACTGGGGATTAGGATTTCAACATACTAATTTTGGTGGGACCCGTTTAGTCCATAGCAGCCACCAAATAGAAAAGTGGACAAAGAACGTGGATAGTTCACAGAAAAGGAAATTCAGTTTGCTTTTAAACTTAGAAAGATGTCCAGTCTCTTTCATAAGAAAAGCATATTCAAACTATAAAGAGTTCTAGTTTCTTACCTATCAGGTTGGCAAAGATCAAAAAGTTGGAGAACGTGTATGTATGTGTGTGTGTGTGTGTGCGCGTGCGTGCTTGCGAATGTGTATGTGTGTGTGTATATATATTTATTTATTTATTTTTAGATAGGATCTCACTCACACTGGAGTGCAGTGGGGCCTATCATGGCTTGCTGCAGTCTTGACCTCCTGGGCTCAAGTGATCCTCCCACTTCAGCCTCCTGAGTAGCTGGGACTACAGGTGTATGCCACCATTCCTGGCTAATTTTAAATTTTTTTGTAGAGATGGGGTCCCATTATATTACCCAGGCTGGTCTTGAACTCCTGGGCTCAAATGATCCTCGTTCCTTGGCTTCCAGAAGTGCTGGGATTACAGGTATCAACCACCACGCCTGGTGTAAATATATATTTTTTCCACTGGGATTACAGGTATGAGCCACTGTACCTGGCTCGTGTGTATGTGTGTGTGTGTTTTTTTAGAGACAGAGTCTCAGGTCTCACTGTGTTGCCGAAGCTGGCAGTGAGCTCCTGGCCTCAAAAGATCCTCCTGCCTCAGCTTCCCAAGCAGGTGGGATTATATGTGTGAGCCTCTACGCTCAGCTGGAGAATGTAATTTGGTCAGGGCATGGGGAGATAGGCACTCATATATTACTGATGTGAATGTAAATTGGTGCGACCACTTTGGAAAGGATTTTGGTGATTTGGAAGGCTTAATTACAAATACACATACCTTGATCCAGTAATGCCACATTTGTGAATTTATGCTACAGACTTATTTGCATGATGCATTCAAATTATAAACAGAGGCATTTACCGCAGCATGGTTTAGAGTAGCAGAGGACTGGAAACAGTCTCCATGCACTGATAAGGCAAGATGTAGGGAGGAGAAATGGGGAGTGACTGCTGAGGTACAGTGCCTCCTTTGGGGGTGATGAAAATGTTTTGGAACTAGATAGAAGTGCTAATTGCACAGCTTTGTGAGTTTTCTACATGTCACTTAATTGCACACTGAAAAATGTTAAATTTGGGTTGGGGACAGTGGCTCATGCCTGTAAGCCCAGCATTTTTGGAAGCCAAGGTGGGAGGATCTCTTGAGGTTGGCAGTTCAAGACCAGCCTGGGCAGCATAGTGAGACCGCATCTCTACAAAAAATTAAAAACTTAGCCAGGCATGGTGGTGCTGCAAACCTGTAGTTCCAGCTACTCAGGAGGCAGAGGCAGGAGGATTGCTTGAGCCCAGGAGTTTGAGGCTGCAGTGAGCTATGATCATAGCACTGCTTCTAGTCTGGGTGACACAGTGAGACCCTGTCTCTTTAAAAAAAAAAAAAAGAAAGAAAAAAAATTTAATTTTATAATTAATTGTTTTGACTTTTACCTCAGTTTTTAAAATGTATTTTTAGTTTGTTATTTTTTGAGACAAAGTATTGTTCTGTCTCCTAGGCTGGAGTTCAGTGATCTCAGCTCACTGCAGCTCCACCTCCTGGGGTTCAAGCGATTTTCCCACCTTACCCTCCCAAGTAGCTGTGACTACAAGCATGTGGCACCATGCCTGGCTAATTTCTTTGTATTTATTTATTTATTTTTAATTTAATTTTTTTCTTGACCCAAGGGCTCAGACCAATCTTTGTATTTTTAGTAGAGAATGGGTTTCACTATGTTGAACTGTTTCAAGTGATCCGCCCACCTCAGCCTCCCAAAGTTCTGGGATTACAGGCATGAGCCACCGTGCCTAGCCATACCTCAGTTTTTAAAAAGACAAGACATAGAGAAGGGTTTACTATTCTTTGGGTTAAAAATGTGGCTGGGGGCAGGGAATGATAGTGCATGTGTGCTTGTGTATTAGTGGAATATTTCTGGATGGATATATAAGAAATTGGTTAGTGCTGCTTCCTGGGAAGGGAACTGGGGGGTTGGGGTGCAGAAGAGGGAGAGAGTGTTACTTTTCACTGGCCACCCGTTTGTGCTATTTGATGTATGTACCATGTGCATCCATGTATTACTTATCTAAAAAAAACAAAACTGTTCAGCCTAGGCTCTGTGGGTTGTACTGTATGTAACTCCTCAGGGCCTAGCACGTATTCTTTCTTTTATTCCATTCTCATCCCCAGCCTATAATTGGAGATTTATATCATGTTGTTTGCATTTTCTAGGAAGTTTTATTCAGCGTATGGGTCTGGTCAAAGAGCTTTTGATCTGTTCAATCCAAACTTCAAGTCTACCTGTCAACGGTAAGGCATTTTATAAGTCCCGGGCTATTCATATTATTTTTTAAGGATTTCATTATCCATTTGATACTGTGCAACAGCGTGTCTTAACAATGCTAACAAACCTAAAATGTGACTGCTTGGAATTACAGGTTTGTGGAGAAGTATACTGAGCTGCAGAAACTTGGAGAAACAGACGAAGAGAAGTTATTTGTGGAAACAGGGAAGGCTTTATTGGCAGAAGGTATCATTTTAAGACGAGTAGGCGAAGCAAGGACTGTGAGTATTTCATTGTTAAAATTGTTATCCTGAGTATACTGGATATAATTATCCCTCAGTATGCACAGGGGATTGGTGCTAGGACCCCTGCAGATACCCAAATTCACAGATGCTCAAATCCCTTTTATAAGGTGCTATAGTTTTTGCATATGACCTACATATATCCTCCCATATACTTTAATCTCTAGATCGCTTATAATATATAACAATGTAAGTGCTATATAGGTAGTTGTTATACTCTATTTAAAAATTTTTTTATTTTTTATTATTGTTATTTTTAATGTTTTTTTTTTAATTGTTAAAATGTTTTTGATCCGTCCTTGTTGAATCTGCATATGTGGAACCTGTAGATGCAGAGGGTTGACTAGAGTTGCCAACTTGATGGAAGTTAAAGAGAGACTTGGTTTTCTTTCCCTAACCTTGGCTTACGTTCTTAAACTCCAGGTCAAACACTGTTAAACTGAATATACTGGAATTTTGTGGTAATGACTGCTAGTTGAAACAAGCGAGTCATCATTAGGGCTTTTGAAATTGTGGTTCTGTAGACTTTTAAAAGTCATGTTTACTATTTGTGGTAGTAGAATTGGATCTGAGATGTTAGTGCTAAATTTTTCACTCAGTGACAGAATGTGCCTAGTTATATATCTTAGCCAATCAATTGAGTGAAAATGATCACATCTGTGTGATACTTATATCTGGTCTTTAAAGCAACAGCAAGGTCACGTTTCCCAGAAATCTGAACACTTGAGTGTCAGACCACAGACGACGTCGGAAGAAGATGAGCCTCAGAAAGAAGCACCTCAGGACCAGCATTTGGAGGCACCTGCAGACCAGTCAAAAGGTCTCTCGCCTCCCTGAAGGACTTGTATACTGTGTAGGCTGGTGTTCACACTCTATTCACTGGCTGAACGTTGAGCTGTTTTTAAACAGTTGAACTGTGTAAATGTTTCTTGATCTCTAAGGTATTATGTTTGCCTTCTCTTAGTTATTTCTGGGTTGTCATAAAGCTCAGTATCATGGTTTGACAGAAGCAGTTATGTGAACTTTTATGTTAGGACATTACTAAATAAAGAATTCCCTAGTTGTGTATAAAGTAAATTTACTTGAATTGTAAATACATGAAGAAACCTTTATAAAGATTGTTAAAATGGGACTCAGTCTGACTAGGTTTGCTTTGATGTTTGTTAGTATGTGCGTTGGATACATTTGATTCCCTGCTACATATCCTCATCCATCAGACTTTTACGTGTACATATGGTGTGGTCCCTTGGCCAGCTATTTTTGTCTGCAGAGAATCTTTGTACTTCTTGCTATACAATGATTATCTTTCAGCTTGAGAGGCCAAAACTATAACTTGAATGTCGTGGATTGAATGTGCTGGAGTCAATTAACATAGGCCTGCGCAGTCTAGGCCGTTCAGTAAATTCTTGTGAATGAATGAGTGAACGAATGGTTACATCCAGCTAAAGGCTGAATTCAGATGGTGTAGGTAACAGGATTGCCAAGCAAGGAGGCAGCTAATTTAGATGATGTTCAGCATCCACCTGCCTCCCTGGGACCAAGTGTGCCTACAAGTCCCTATCAACTACCCTGCCTTCCTCATTTCCCTAGGTTTTACTAAATACATGAAATATCCCTCTGAGATTGCAGCCTTTGTATATGTGGTCAAGGCAGTGTTTTTCAGCTGTTAGTAGTAAGCTGCTTCAGAAATTCCTTATTTTAAAACTCATGTAGCTTTTCTACCTGGTGGTTCTTTGTGTATGCTCTCCTCTCTCTTGGTACACTGTGAGGCAAGGTTCACGTTTCACAGCCTGTACATGGTACACATCCATGCATGTGGGTGCTTGGTTCAGGCAGGTGAATGAATACATGAGGCAGAAGCAGCTCGCAGCCATGCTGCTCCCCCTCAACCCTTATCCCTGTTTCACAATTGCTTGCATTTGGAGAATGCTTTACTTTTCAGTAGGGAAGTAAATTTCATCCATTCAAAGACATTACACAACCATTGGGTACCAAACATTGGGCCAGACCTTGGGAAGAGGACTTAAAAAGCAGGTGAAAGATATAGTCTGTTCTTAGAGGAACAATTGAGGGGGTCACTCATCTCTTTACACCTCAGGTTTCTGGGTTTTTAAGGGCTGGTGTTTTTTTTTTTTTTTTTTTTGACACAAATGATGAAGACTTAAAAAAATGTTTTTTTCCTTCGTGTCTGAGTTGATGTCCCATTTTTGTTTATTTTCCTCTTCTGGAGTTTTTTAAATTTTTCTGGTTTTTTTTTTTTTTTTTTTTGACATGGAGTATCACTCTGTCACCTAGGCTGGAGTATAGCAGAGTACAGTGGAGTGATCGTGGCTCACTGCAACCTCTGCCTCCTTGATTTAAGTGATTCTTTTGCCTCAGCCTCCCGATTAGCTGGGATTACAGGTGCATACCATGATGCCTGGCTAATTTTTGTATTTTTAGCAGAGACAGGGTTTCGCCATGTTGCTGAGGCTGATCTCAAACTCCTGGCCTCAAGTAATCCTCCTGCCTCAGCCTCCCAAAATGTCGGGATTACAGGTGTGAGCCACCATGCCTGGCCTTAAAGTTTTAAAAGTTTTATTTTAGGAGACAGGAGTCTCACTCTGTCACCCAGGCTGGGTGCAGTGGTGCATACCCTGCTTCAGTCTTAAACTACTGGGCTGAAGCCATCCTGGCTCACCTCCTGAAAATAGCTAGGGCTACAGGCATGTGCCACCAGGCCTGGCTCTTAAACTTTTTTTTTTTTGTAGAGATGGAGTCTTGCTATGTTGCCCAGGCTGGCCTGGTCTCAAACTCCAGGCCTCAAGTGATCCTCCTGTCTCAGGCTTCCAAAGTCCTAGATTACAGACTTGAGCCACTGTACTGGGGCTGAAGACTTTTAAAGAAGAAGTTATTTGTTGCATAATTCTTTTAAAAATTATACATGCACATGATTCAAAACAGTAAAAAGCTAGTCTCCCACCCCTGTTCCCCAGCAACTCATTCTCCCTTCCCTGAGGCCACTACTACCACTATCACTATTTCTTTGTGGGCTCTTCCAGAAATATTTTGGGCACGGAGGATGGGACACTATATATACTGTTCTGTGCCTCGCTTTTCTAGTTAATATGTCTCAGAGAGCCGCTGCGATGTAAGCAGTGCCCAACTGAAGGAAATGTTTCCTTGTTTACTGTTTTGCAAATGGGCTGCTAGAGTTACAGGATCCTGGATCAAGGGGTAGATCATTTTGAGTTTTGATATCTTCCTCCATAGAAATTGTGCTAAACTATACTCTCACCAGCAGTGTCTGAGAATGCCTGTTTCCCTACATTCTGATCTTGTTAAACCAGACTGGGACTCTCCATAAGCCTGGTAGAAGGGAAGGACCATCCCTGCATAGCGAACTTCTGGATGGGGAAAAAGCTGCTGCCACTCACTGACTTTTTTTAGGTTGAGTCTTTGTGATCAAAACATAGTGAAAGGTGTAAAGCTTACTTTGGAATCTCAGCTATTCCCACAGTTTGGGCAGAAGCCATCATCAGGTCCCCATCACGTTTTGGAGAGAATGGAAGTGTGACTGCATTCTTGGCTTTAAAGAGCTTAAAATCGAGTTGGGACTAGAAGAGTGACTTGTGAAACAGCAAGATGAACAGGAATCATTTTAAACTCTGAGATAAAAGTACACTAGAGGTTCAGGGGAAGGGATCAGTGCTGGATTTATCTCGGAGTACTGCATGAGAGCCTGGAAGGGCAGTGGGATGGAAGTGTACGGGCAGTTTCTTTGGCCAGGAACACCCTCCCTTCCATCATAGTCTTTAGGAATTGAACCTTCCATGCCCTTTTCAAATGGTGTCTGTGCTCAGAAACTACATAATGTCAAGTCCCTTACTGAACCCCCTGCAGATGGCATTCATAAGGTGCTTCACTGCTGTTGGTCTACCTGGCCTACTGTTTATACTCCTGCCTCATTTACTGTGGCCTTCATTCAAGTGGTAACTATTCTTTACCTGTTAACAGTTGGGATGGGTGTGGTGGCTCATGCCTGTAATCCCAGCACTTTGGGAGGACAAGGTGGGCAGCTCACCTAAGTTCAGGAGTTTGAGACCAGCCTAGGCAACATGGTGAAACCCCATCTCTACTAAAAATGCAAAAATTAGCCAGCTATGGTGGTAGATGCCTGTAATTCCAGCTACTAGGGAGGCTGAGGCAGGATAATCGCTTAAACCTGGGAGGTGGAGGTTGCAGTGAGCTGAGACCATGGCACAGTGCTCCAGCCTGGGGAGATGCTGGCTCAAAAAAAAAAAAAAAAAAAAGAAAAGTAGTATAAAGGAGGGCAGAATTTTTTTTCTTTTTAGATGGAGTTTTGCTCCAGGCTGGAGTGCAGGTGCAATCTTGGCTCACTGCAACCTCCGCCTCCTGGGTTCAAGTGATACTCCCGAGTAGCTGGGATTACAGGTGCCCGCCACCATGCCCAGCTATTTTTTTTGTTTTTCGTATTTTTAGTAGAGATAGGGTTTCATTATGTTGGCCAAGCTGGTCTCAAACTCCTGACCTCAGGGGATCCACCTGCCTCGGCCTCCCAAAGGGCTGGTATTACAGGCGTGAGCCACCATGCCCAGCAGAAATTCTTATTCTTTTAATCCATTGAAATATTAAACAGCCTTTCAGGAGCAGACACTCCTACAGGTTTGCAGAATCCAAGGTAAGGAAGGTATGTATCCAGGTTACAGTGAAGTTTGCGCCAGACAAGTATGAAGATCTGGGTTCTAGATCTGGATACTTCAGGCAGTTTTTACTGTGTGACCCTGTGCCTGTCACAGTCTTTGAACCTAAAGACTGCAAAATATGGACAATGTTTGCCTTTTTGGCTGCCAGTTAGTGTTGTGAGGATTGAGACAATGAGTGCAAAGCTCTTCTGTAATGTGTGGCAGGTGCTTTTATTACTATTGTGAGTGGTAGTGGAAAAACCCATTTGAACAGATAGGATGAGATACGATCACGGTGGCCTTGACAGCTACATGGAGGAGTGCAGTTGGGTGTGGGAAAGTTTGAGCAGGGAAAGAATGTAGTGAAAGCAGTGTCAGGTCAAAGAAAGGTTTGCTTAGGAGTGATACAAAGAATGGGAAGGAGGAGTGGGCAGGGAAGGAGGAAAGAGGAGACCTGTCAGAGGGACCAAAAAGGAGGCAGCAATTTCAAGGTCACAAACCTGAGTGACTAGAAAACTTAGCAGCATCACTAACACCCAGTTGGTGAGGTGGAACTGGTGCTCTCCGGGAAGAGAGCTTCAGTTCTCCACCCACTAAGTAGAAGGTGATGGTGCTATGTCTAAGTGGCAAACAGAGATAAGGGAAAGGTGTCTACAGGGGCAAGATTTGGAGACAGGAGAATGAGCTCTCCAAGGGTAGTGTAGAGAGACCCAGGATGTTGGGGGCTGGCCAGGTAAATGGTTTCAGTGATGGAACAGGAGGAATGAGAAAGCCAGCAAAAGAAACTCACATCCCACATCTTCCATCATCTATGTGTCCAGACTTGTTTAAGTGGTCCCGGATTCACCAAATTTTATAGAGCTCTCTTTGCTTTTATTGGGTAGGCCTGATTTTTTACGGTGTTCTTAAAAGGGTAGCCCAATTCTTTTTGTAGTTTCGTAGAACACTTTCTGTCGAGAGTTCTCTGATAATGAAAGTGGTATTACAGAATAATCTGCCCCCCAAAGGATTCCTGATTTTGTTAGAGTGATGCCTTTCTCTGTAAATAAATGTGTTGTGTCACTTAAAAACCTTCAGCAGATTTCTATTTTTAAACAAAGTCACTCAAGTGGGACAGTAAGATTTTAGCAGAGGCTGGCACTGGTGCCAGCCTCTGCTCCGGGGAATCCAGACGTGGCATGCTGGAGTTGGGCCTCATCCATCCTCAGCTCTCATCTGCGACCAAGCCTGACTCAGAATGGGCTGGCAGTTTTCCTAAGTACATGGGAGTTAGGGCAGAGAACACGATGTGGTGCTGGTAGTCAACACGAGCTGGCACAGCCTCAGCCAGAAGACTGGAGCTAGGAGCAAGCAAAGGCGAGTGGAGGAGGGGATGGGGAAGGCTGAGGCTGTTTTCTTCCTGGTCTCTATGTTCCTGAACTTAATTCCAGAACAGCCAAAAGGTGGAAGCCTGACTCGGGCTAAGTTAGTCATGCGTTTTGAGCCTTTGACCATGCTCGGTGAGATGAGGGATGCCTGAGCAGGTTCAGTGAGCAATTTGGTCGAGGTCACCTTGGCTGGTAGAGGAAGGGCACCTGCCCTCCTGTGGAAAAGACAGGAAATGGCTTTCATGTCACTTGTAGGGTAGCATACAATGTGGCAGGCGGGTCTCTGATTGGATGAGCCCAGTGCTGAAGCAGTTTCTGTGTTGATGCTGAACCAGACAAGTGGTTATTGCCGCAGCACGAAAATGAAAAGGTTGCTAGGGAAAGGCAGAGGAGGCAGGAAGTTAAGTGTTATGCTCCCTACATGATGTTGCCACCGCTAGCCACCACCACCACCCTCCATCCATACAGATTACAGATGGGGTTTTTAGGGAATACTAGCTGACAATGAAAATACATTTCAGGTTATCATTTTACCCTCAATGGATGCTTTTCCTGTACTGAACTGAAATAAATGTCAGTCACTGGACCTTCTAAATGCTCAGTTCTTTTAATTAAAAGATGGTTCTAAGCAAGACCCAGTAGTGGTCTATTTATTATTTATCAAGCATTTTCCTTCCAGCAGTTAGTGAAAGGTCATTGGCTTCAACTGAGCTTTGTTTTTGGTGAGCAGCTTAGATGAAAGATACACAATCAATCTCTCCTGTTTGCTCATGGGCAGGACACTGTTTAATAGTCATTGTGGCATTTAGGATCGCAGGCCTCTGAAACATGCAGAAAAGTGCATGTGCATCCCTTGCTGCTGAACATTTCTCCAAAAGTAAACATCAGGTTGTGATTATGGTTAATAATGAGATATTGATTGTTTGAAAATGTCACCGCCTGGGACCTGTCGGTTCCAGCACCACTAGATGGCGCTGCACTCTCATTCTCTTCAACTACAGTCATTTCATTTCCTTGCCTCGGGGTACCTTGCCTTTCAAGGTTGGCGAGTGTCCTTGTAAAATAATGTTCTGGCTGAAATTTAGGAAGCTGAGGTCCTGGGGTGTTATTGGGATGGGGTAGAGATGGGAGGGGACAGGCCGCGGGACGAATGACAAAGGCCTGCCGAGGAAGCGGCACTGTTTGCACCATAATAGGAGCTGGAGAGGAAGGAGCTTACTGCGCTGAGCCCCTGGAGACTGCCCAGAGCAGTGTTTCCTAACCTCCATTCTCCACTCAATGACACATCTGCGAATTTGCTGTGGAGGATGGCGGGAGAGAGAACAGTGCAGGCAGGGAGGCGGAGCAGCGGAAAAAACCCAGACCTTGGAGAACAGACCTGGGTTTGAAACCCTGATCTGTGGCTTTGTCTGCTGACATTAGGGGAGTTAGTGAACCGTCTGACCCTCAGTCTCCTTATCTGTAAAACAGGGGTAGTAGCGTCTACCTCATTGAGTTGCTGTGAGGACTGAATGAGAACCTGAACAAAGTTCTACTCTGTCTTTGCTTTCGACGTCTAAAAGGCTTTCAGCCACTCTTGATTCCCACAGGGTGGGAAGGGATTAACATGCGCTGCATTAACACGGAGAAGAAACGAGAAGCCGTATTGTGCCCCTTTCACCAGCCACTCGTCTAAACAGAGCTTTCTCTATCCCTCACCCCCAGTATCACTCTGTCTGTTATCTCCTTCCAAATTTCTAGCACCAAATAAATGAATCAAATTAGAAAAAAAAAAAATGGGGGTGGGGTAGGGGAGGAAGCTAGAGAATATCTGGGAACTCAGCTGCTTTTGGTACTTTTCCTATGTTGGTAGTTTCACTGGAAAATGTGCATTTATTTAGTAATTTCTTGGATTGTGTGTGCAAGTGTGAGTGTGCACACCTGTGTGTAGAAACCAACATTTTAAATGACACTCATTCTGTTTCTTTTTTCCTGCTTCCTTTTTATAAAAACAGGGAAGAAATCTCGCTTTGTCACTCAGGCTGGGGTGCAGTAGTGTAATCATAGCTCACTGCAGCCTCAACCTCCTGGGCTCAAGTCATCCTCCTGCCTCAGCCTACCAAGCCTACTAGGGCTAATGTGCATGCCACTATGCCAAGCTCATTAAAAAATTTTTTTTTGTAGAAGAAGGGTCTCCCATGTTGCTCAGGCTGGTCTCAAACTCCTGACCTCAAGTGACTCTCCCGTCTTGGCCTCCCAAAGTGCTAGGATTACAGGTGTGAGCCACCATGCCTGGCCCTTTTCTGCCTCCTTGCTGCTCCCCCCTCCCCCATTTCACCTTCCTTTCAGCACACTTTTCTGCTTTCTTCCTCCACCCTCTTTGCCCCAGATTCTTGAGGAAAGCTGGAGGGTTACTACCTAGAGGCCCAGCCAGGGAAAATGGGTCCAACCTCAGAGCATGGGGACTTGGGGCTATTCAGCAATTAGGGAGGAGTTTCTGAAACTCCTTCTGGAGCTCCTCCCTATGAAGGGCATGGGGAGGCAGTGGGGGCCAGGGCAGAAATGGTGGGGAGGGTGGGGGTGAGGCCTGGAGGGCCAGAAAGATCTATCCATGACCTTCCTGCCCTTCCCACTGTCTCATACCCTCTCGCTCCATTTTACTCTGGTGGGCCCCTCTGCCTTGGATTATCTGGGATGTGAGGCCAGAGGAGCATAGAGCTAAGGGTGCCACCCAGTGGGTTACAGAGGGAGGGCTCTGACCTCTTTCTTCTCTAAATCTCAGTCAAAAGGACTGGGTTCAAATCCTGATACTGGCACTCCTTTGTGGCCATGGCTTTGGACAAATTCCTTGACCATTTTGAGCCACATCCAACCTCAGCCGAGAATCTGGAAGCTAATAGATTCTTGAAGTATATTTGTCAAGTGAACAAATGAATGATTTCCCTATTTTTGACATGGGGAAAATAATGTTAGCACCAAGTACGTTTTGGGGTACAAAACCCAAACCAGTTGCTGGCTGTGCAGAACTTTGTGAACTCTCAAGCCTTCTAGTGTTACACAAAATAAAGATGCAGGAAAGAAGAAATGGCTGTGGAGCTGGTGGTGATGGTCCTGGCCTTCAACCCAGAAGCAGTATAGATTCCAAGAGGAGAGCCCCCGGAGAGGCAGTGCGGCGGATGAGGGACAACCAGTGGAAAAGTCAAGCTTTCTAGTCTCTGCCTGCTAGAGAATTCTGCAGGAAATGCAGGACTGTTCTTCAAAGCCTCTCCTCTCTCAGGTGCTCAGTGGAAACCCTAGGTGAGCTCAGGGTTATCGCTGGAATATTCAGTGCATATGAGGAGGTCCTGAGCTTTATCACCAGCCCCCGTCTAGCATCTGCCCAGTGGGGCGAAACAGCCCTGCTGCTTCTCTGCAGCTCAGGTGGCCTCCTCTGCCCTCCTTGAGCCGTTGCCTTCTCAGGTCTGGCTTCCCGCTGAGAACCAGGCTGGCACAGATGTCACTTGGCTGCTCAAGGCTTCCAGCCCTCTTGAGTGTGATGTCCGGGACAATGGGCTGACTTTGCCACTACTGCCAGCAGCCACAGAATTCCCATAGAATGGGTGGGGGCTCCATTTTCAGATGGGAAAAGGGAGGACTCAGTGCCCGGGATCCAGGTCATCTCAGTGAGTGTGCCTGAGCCACATCTGGTTTCTCTGCCTACCCACCCTCCTAGGCCCCCCGGGGTTAGAACAAGAAGACAGTGGGCTTGATCCTAGAAAAATTCCCATTTAAAACGGAAAGGGTAAAGCTTGTCTTTGGCAACTTTGCCCCATCCCCAACTTCCCCATTTTGTATGTGAGAGAAGAGAAAAGGGCTGTGGGAGGTGGATCAGATGAGGAGGAGAGTCTGGTAACCCAAGCTCCAAGCAGGCAGAAGGCACCAGAATGTCCCACAGTCCTGTAGCATTCTGGCCAGGTCCCCCTGGCCTACTGGGCAGCCTAATGTCTGATACAGCAAGTTCTGGAGTTGGGACTGTTTGTTTTTTGTTTTTTGGTGTTTTTGAGACCGAGTCTCACTCTGTTGCTTGGGCTGGAGTGCAGTGGTGCGATCTCAGCTCACTTCAACCTCTGCCTCCCAGGTTCAAGTGATTCTCCTGCCTCAGCCTCCCAAGTAGCTGGGATTACAGGCACACACCACCACGCCCAGCTAATTTTTAATATTTTTAGTTGAGATGGAGTTTTACCTTTGGCCAAGCTGGACTCGAACTCCTGACCTCGTGATTCACCTGCCTTGGCCTCCCAAAGTACTGGGATTACAGGCGTGAGCCACTGTACCGGGCCCAGGGACTGTTTGTTTCTTCCCTTTTGACAACTGAAATGGGACTAAACTGGCTTTTTTTGTCCTTGTTGTTGAGACGGAGTCTTGCTCTGTGGCCCAGGCTGGAGTGCAGTGGCATGATCTTGGCTCACTACAACTTCCGCCGCCTGGGTTCAAGCGATTCTCCTGCTTCAGCCTCCCTAGTAGCTGAGACTACAGTCACATGCCACCACACCCAGTTAATTTTTGTATTTTTAGTAGAGATGGGGTTTCACCATGTTGCCCAGGCTGGTCTCGAACTTCTGACCTCAAGTGATCCACCCACCTTGGCCTCCCAAAGTGCTAGAATTACAAGCATGAGCGAGTATACCCAGCCATAGATAGACTGGCTTCTTAAAAGTACACCTGAAACAACTGTAATGTCTAAGAAGGTCAAATTTAGGAAAATCTCATCTGCAGGACTGAGGTCCCCTGAGTCATTGGCCACTTGTAATTAATATTAATGAGCTCTAGATGACAGATGTTTATTGCTCAACTGACACATGCGTTGCCAACCCCCAAAGGAGTGGCTCTAAGAGCTAAAGGACTTGAATATACTTTACTGTCACGTTGAAGAGAATAAAACTTGCAGGCTATAGTCAGGGTTTTTTACATATGAGAGCCCAATAACCCACAGACAATATCTGCCTTAAGAAAAAAAGAATTGAATGTACCCCAGTTGTTTACTGACATTTAAAAATGGCTCCCTTTGTTCAAAAATGAGGCAGACATGAGACAGCAGATAGGACACTGGGTAAGTCTCCTGGAGACCCCAGCCTGGCCCCAGCTCATCCACTTGTTGGCTGTATGACTCTGGTAAGTCTTTAAACCTTTTTAGCCATTTGTAAGTTGAGGGGTTGAGTTATAAGATCCCTGAAGTCCTGTTCTTTGGGTCCATGGGTCCAAACAGAGTTCCAAAGAGGAGCAGAGTCAGCACCTTCCAAATTTATGTATTTATTTATTTATTATTATTTTTTTGAGACAGAGTCTCACTCTGTCTCCCCGGCTGGAGTGCAGTGGCGCAATCTCAGCTCACTGCAACCTCTGCCTCCTGGGTTCAAGTGATTCTCCTGCTTCAGCCTCCCGAATATAGCTGAGACTACAGTCATGTGCTACTACACCCAGCTAATTTTTTGTACTTTTAGTAGAGACGGGGTTTCACCATGTTGGCCAGGCTGTTTTCGAACTTTTGACCTTGTGGTTTGCTGCCTTGGCTTCCCAAAGTGCTGGGATTACATGCATGAATCACCGTGCCCGGCTTCCAAGATTTATTAAATAGTAATTTAAAATCTTTTCAGGTTGAGCACGGTGGCTCACACCTGTAATCCCAACACTCTGGGAGGCCAAAGTAGGCAGATCACTTGAGGTCAGGCATTCAAGACTAGCCTGGGCATCATAGTGAGACCCCATCTCTACCAAAATTTTTTTTAAATTACCCAGGCATGTGTGGTAGTGTTGGTGGTCATAGTCCCAGCTACTCTAGAGGCTGAAGTGGGAGAGTCCCCTGACCCAGGAGTTCGAGGTTTCAGTGAGCTATGATCATGCCAGTGCACCCCAGGCTGAGGAACAGAGCAAGACCCTGGCTCAAACAAAACAAAACAACTTTTTGCTTCTAAAATTTGATTATGGAAGCATTTATTTATTTATGGAAGCATTTATAAAAGTAGAGAGAACCATATAAAGATCCTCCATATGTTCATGTAGACTAAACCATTATTAATATTTTGCTATGTTTTTGCTTATCTGTTTTTTTTTTTTTGAGGCAGGGCCTTGCTCTGTCACTCAGGCGGGAGCACAAATGGCACAATCATGGCTCATTGCAGCCTCAACCTCCTGGGCTTAAAGGATCCACCTGCCTCATTTTTTAATTTTTTGTAGAGATGGGATCTTACCATGTTGCTCAGGCTGGTCTTGAACTCCTGGGCTCAAGCAATCCGGCCACTTTGGCCTCCCAAACTGCTTGGATTACAGGCATGAGCCACTGCTCCCAGTTTTTCTCAAGTATTTTAAAGCAAGTTCCCGCAAAACCTCTCTCAACCAAGGCTTCAGCCTGCTTCTCTGGAAAATAAGACCCTTTCTTATGTCAATAAAATATCATTATCAAACCCAACACATGGTAATTAACAGCCAGTTTTTGAAGATTTCCTCATACTCAGTCCATTTTCAAATGTCTCCACAATTTTCTGAACAGGCTCTCCACCCCTCCTACCCCAGGCCTGTACTTGGGGCTAACTACTTTTAACCATTTCTGTTTTTAATGTGTCTGGTGGGTACCTTTACATCTCTAAATAATTTGCTTTTTTTTTTAGCAGAGTTTCGCTCTTGTTGGAAATAGATGCTCAGTGCTGCAAAGAAAATTTAGCACTGGGCCGGGCGCGGTGGCTCAAGCCTGTAATCCCAGCACTTTGGGAGGCCGAGGCGGGTGGATCACAAGGTCAAGAGATCGAGACCATCCTGGTCAACATGGTGAAACCCCGTCTCTACTAAAAATACAAAAAATTAGCTGGGCGTGGTGGCACATGCCTGTAATCCCAGCTACTCAGGAGGCTGAGGCAGGAGAATTGCCTGAACCCAGGAGGCGGAAGTTGCGGTGAGCCGAGATCGAGCCATTGTACTCCAGCCTGGGTAACAAGAGCGAAACTCCGTCTCAAAAAAAAAAAAAAAAAGAAGAAAATTTAGCACTGAGACAAAGGACCTTTCAGCAATGCAATTTTTACTTCCCGAACTGCAGGAAGGATACCCTCACTGGCCATTGTGCCATGAGAGTACAATAAACAAAGGAAAACACACAAATTTATCCCTTACGCATTTGGGGTTGTCCTTACTGCTGTGTCTGATCTTGCTTGGCTGGAGCCAGACCTCATGATCTAAACTAAAACCCAATTGGCTAACAACTTAAAACTTTTCTAAACAAGTTAAAGCAATGGAGAGCTGGGACAGGCCTGTGAGCACGTCCAGCACAGATATCTTGGTTAAAGTACAAGGACATAGAATGTATTTTGTGTCTGTAAGCATGGCATGTCTAACAGCTACATAGAATAGGGCTTAACAAAGTCATTAGCACCCTTATGTTTTAACAAGAAAGGAAACTTTAAAAAGGAACTTTTCTACTTCCCACAGCTCTTCTTGCCCAGGCTGGAGTGCAGTGGTGTGATCTTGGCTCACTGTACCTCCACCTCCCAAGTTCAAGCGATTCTCCTGTCTCAGCCTCCCAAGTAGCTGGGATTACAGGCATACACCACCACGCCTGGCTAATTTTATATTTTTAGGAGCGATGGGTTTCTCCATGTTGGTCAGGCTGGTCTTGAACTCAAGACCTCAGGTGATCCACCCGCCTCAGTGCTGGGATTACATGTGTGAGCCACCACATCCGGTCGAATAATGAGCTTTATCATTGTTTCTTGCTTTACCAGCTGCAGTCACTGTCTCTTGGCTTTCAGCTGTGATCGATGAGAGTTTAGTTAACTTAAATTCTTCTTTCCTTCCAGTGTGGTATATTTTTCATTTTAGTTCCTCTGTGTAGCAACCTTTATTAACATTCTGTTTTTGAGTCAAATTGTGTCCTTGTGAAAGATATGTTGAAGTCATAATCACTGGTGCCTATGAATGTGATCTTATTTGGAAATAGGGTCCTTGCAGATCTTGAAGTTAAGATGAGGTTATATCGGATTAGGGTTGACCCTGAATCCAGGGACTGGTATCCTTATAGGGAGGGAGAGATTTGGAAATAGGCACACAAAGAGGAAAGATAGCCACGTGGCGATGGAGGCAGAGATTAGCAATGCAGCTCCAACAACCACCAGCAGCTGGAGGATTCTTCCCTGGAGCCTTCAGAGGGAACACCACCCTGCCAATACCTTGATTTCAGACTCTGGCCTCCAGGACTGGGAGAGAATAAATTTCTGTTGTTTGAAACCACTCTGTGTGTGGCGATTTGTTATGGTGGCCTTAGAAACGAGTTCCTCTACCTTTGTATCATTCCATAATAAACTTTTGGTTCTATTTATTATTCCATCAGCTACCCCTTAACGTCCTCCTTTGTTCTCTCTCTCTCCTTTTTTTTTTTTTTTGAGACAGAGTCTTGATCTGTTGCCCAGGCAGGAATGCAATGGCACGATCTCGGCTCACTGCAACCTCTACTTCCTGGATGCAAGAGACAGATTCTTGTACCTCAACCTCCCAAGTAGCTGGGATTACAGGCACCCACCACCACACCCAGCTAATTTTTGTAATTTTAGTAGAGATGGGATTTTGCCAAGTTGGCCAGGCTGGTTTTAAACTCCTGACCTCAGGAGATCCACCCACCTCAGCCTCCCAAAGGGTTGGGATTACAGGCGTGAGCCACCGCACCTGGCTCGCTTCCTCCTTTGTAAGATGAAGGTAAGAGCCAACGTTTGCAACAGACAGCTGGATGGACTCAGGGTCCAAGAAGTCTGAGTGATCACGAGAAACACTAAACAAGGGGTGAATGCCTTCAGATCCCAGGTCTGTAGACTATCTTATGGCTTGTCTGCAGCTACGAGTCCCAGGCTGCTGAGCAGGAGTCTGAAGGGGAGTGCTTCCCAGAGTTAAGGCTGCGTCCATCCCCAGACTACAGCGGCTGAGTTGGTCTGCTTCCCTCTTGCTCATGAAGGCCTGTTCTCGCAGGAAATGTCCCAGAAGCTGGCAGTAAACACAAGTTGCCTTATAGAACATCTTCTTTTTTTAAATTTAATTAATGATTTTTATTTTTTTTTAGAGACAGGGTCTCACTCTGTCACCGAGGCTGGAGTGCAGTGGCTTGATCAAAGTTCACTATAGCCTCAATGTCCCAGGCTCAAGTGATCCTCCTGCCTCAGCCTCCTGAATAGCCCGAACTATAGGTACATGACACCCTGTCTCATTTTTCTTGTCTTGTCTTTTTTTTTTTTTTTTTTTGAGACAGAGTTTTGTTCTTGTTGCCCAGGCTGGAGTGCAATGGCATGATCTTGGCTTGCCGAAACTTCTGCCTCCCAGGTTCAAGTAATTCCCCTGCCTCAGTCTCCCAAGTAACTGGGATTACAGGCTTGCACCACCACACCTGACTAATTTTGTATTTTTAGTAGAGATGGAGTTTCTCCATGTTGATCAGACTGGTCTCAAACTCCTGACCTCAGGCGATCCACCTACCTCGGCCTCCCTGGGATTACAGGTGTGAGCCATTGCACCCGGCCTCATTTTTCAATTTTTTTTTGTACAGATGGGGTCTTTTTTTGATTCCCAGGTTGGTCTTGAACTCCTAGACTCAAGCGATCCTCCTGCCTTGACCTTCCAAAGTGCTGGGATTACCGGTGTGAGCCACCGCGCCCGGCTGAGCCGCTTCTTCTGAACCCTGCTTTGACATTAAACCATTACGATGCATCAAGGGCTGCTAGGAAATGGTTGCATGAGGCATGCTTCTGTTTTTTTTTTTTTTTGTAGGAATGTTATTGCCCATTTTTTCTTCTATGAAGGCCTATGGGAGAAATTTCCTTCACAACTTAGCTTAAGAAAAAAAAAACTGTGCTGCTTTTGAACAACTGGGGTGGTTTACTTCCATGGTCTTGGTAAATGTGGTGTCTTAGTTTCCCTCTTAGCTTTGGCTGTCAGGAAATTCAGAGCTTAATTTACAGTCACATGCAGCTCTGGAATAGGAGATGGCATTGTCTTTATTATTATGAAATATTTCAGGCATTCAAAAATTACAGTGACTGTACAACAAATATCCACGTACTCAGGTTAAGACATGAGCCTCTTGTATCCATTCCTGATCCCTTTTCTCTTTTTCCCTACTCTTGTGGTGGACATTTTCCTGGACTTGCTGTTTATCTTTGTCATTTAAAAAAATATGTTTTTTTCTACAAGCATATGCATCTATAACAAATGTATAGTATTGTTTTACACATTTTAAAATATTATATAAGTGGCTTTATACTGCATGTATCCCTCTTTTTTAATTTGATCTTTTTACTCAAGAGTTTTATTTTGAAACTTACCTGTTTTGCCACGTGTAACTCTAGTTAATTCATTTTCACTGCCGTATGGTATTCTATTATAAGACTAGATGCACGAATACGTAGCGTTTAAGAGTATAGCTCTGGGGCCAGGCTGCCTTGGTTCAAACTCCAACGCTGCCACTTACTAGTTCTGTGACTGGGCAAATGACAACCTCTTCTCCATGACTCTGTTTCTTCATCTGTAAAATGGGTCTAATGATACCACCTATTTCATAGAGGTGGAAAAAAATGATTTAATAGGTGAAAAGCATTTAAAATATTCCTGGTAAGTAGTGTAAGAGTTGGTCTCATAAGCACTAATGGAACATTCTTTTTTTTTTTTTTGAGACAGAGTTTCGCTCTTGTTGCTGCCCAGGCTGGAGTGCAGTGGCACAATCTCAGCTCACCGCAACCTTTGACTCCCAGGTTCAAGCGATTCTCCTGCCCCAGCCTCTGGAGTAACTGGGATTACAGGTATGTGCCACCAAGCCTGGCAATTTTTGAATTTTTAGTAGAGAGGGGATTTCTCCATGTAGGTCAGGCTGGTCTCGAACTCCCGACCTCAGATTATCCACCCGCCTCAGTCTCCCGAAGTGCTGGGATTACAGGCGTGAGCCACTGCGCCTGGCAGAACATTCTTTTAAGAAATGCCATATCGCTAATGTCCTTCATGGAACAGAACAGGAAGGTATGTAGAAAAATCACAGACATCAATGCCACTGAGTCCAAAAGGGATTCAGACATGTCAGACTGAACAGAAAGATGTTTTAAGACCACATTAATAAATTTAGTTCACCTATAGCTCCTATTTTTATGTACATAGTAGAATAAAAATACAAAGTAAATAAAGGGTTATTTCCATAATTAAAAAATAAACATTAGAAGTGATTTTCAGCTGGGTATGGTGGCTCACACCTGTAATCCCAGCACTTTGGGAAGCTGAGGTGGGAGGATCACTTCAGCCCAGGAGTTTGAGACCAACCTGGGCAACATGGTGAGACCCTATCTCTACAAAAAATAAAAACAATTAGCCTGACTTGGTGGTGGACACCTGTAGTCTCAGCTACTTGGGAAGATCCCGTGAGCTGCAGTGAGCTATGATTGTGCCACTGTACTCCAGACTGGGTGACAGAACTGAGACCCTGTCTCAAAAAAAAAAAAAAGTGATTTTTTCTAGAGAGTTGGTCATTATTAAGGCTAGGCATGGTGGCTCACACCTGAAACCCCTGCACTTTGGGAGGCCAAGGTGGGTGGATCACAAGGTCAGGAGTTTGAGACCATCCTGGCTAACATGGTGTAACCCCCATCTCCACTAAAAACACAAAAAATTAGCCAGGTGTGGTGACGGGCACCTATAATCCCAGCTACTTGGGAGGCTGAGGCAGGAGAATTGCTTGAACCTGGGAGGCAGAGGTTGCAGTGAGCCGAGATTGCACCACTGCACTCCAGCCTGGGTGACAGAGTAAGACTCCGTCTCAAAAAAACAAAAAAACACGAGAGTTAACTCTTATTGTTATATGTTTATTTTCCTCTTGGTGGAGGTTTAAGTTGCTTCTAGGTTTTTGTTTTTTGTTTGTTTCTGTCTCTAGAATGTTGCAGGGAACATTATTATCCCTGTTTCTTTGTGCACGTGTGTAAGAAAGAGTCGCTCTGAGCCAGGGCATACCGTTAGGAGTGAAACTGCTGGGCTGTAGACAATGCTCATCTTTTGCTTTCTGGGTGATGCCAAGTTGCTCTCCAGAGTGGTTGCACTGAATTTCTCCCACTGGAGAGTATGGGTGTGCCTGTGACCCCACTCTTACTGATTCTTGGCATTGTTTTTGTACATTACTTTTGCCTAAACTTTATTTAATCTTTCTCCCCCTTTTCCCAGATGTCCCCATTTCTTGATATTCATCCTATTATATATTTCCGTAAGCACCTTTTTATTCACTCTCTGCCTTTTTTCTTTTGAATGAAGCAGCATATAAATACATAAACATTAGACAGGGTCCCCCAGAATGAAGAACACAGTCTATAGGGGCTGCTGGCTATACTTGGCCTGGACCTAAGACTTGCAGGCACTCAGCACCGTAAAGGTAGCTGTTAGTAGAGGCAAAAATTTGCTGCATGTTTATTATATGATAAGTGCTCTATAAACCTTATCTTATTCAATTTCACAGCAACTCCATGAAATAGAACTGTTATTCCAGGAATTTTGATTCAAACAAGGCAGAATGATGCCAGAGTCTATACTTTTTTTTTTTTTTTTTTTTTTTTTTGAGACAGGGTTTCATTCTGTCGTCTGGGCTGGAGTGCAGTGGCACGGTCTCAGCTCACTGCAACCTCCACCTACCGGGTTCAAGCAATTCTCCTGCCTCAGCCTCCTGAATAGCTGGGATTACAGGTGTCCACCACCATGCCCAGCTAATTTTTGTATTTTTAGTAGAGATGGGGTTTCACCATGTTGGTCAGGCTGGTCTCGAACTTTTGACCTCATGATCCACTTGCCTTGGCCTCCCACAGTGCTGGGATTACAGGTGTGAGCCACTGCTCTCTGCCCAGAGTCTATACTTTTAACCATAGTCTTCCTACAGGGCTGCCATGTGGGGTGACTCAGGGCACACGTTGCACAATTCCAGGGGCACCTTTTGCGCAGACTACAGTGTGAATGGCACCCCTCTGGGACATGCATTGCAGTGGTCCTGGCCTTCTAAGTAAAAGCTTAAAATGCTTAGATATGACAGGCTTAGAAGAGTAAGCCCCACTACACACTGAGGGGCCTTTCTGCTCTGGATTTATGGTGCTTTCTTAAGGTCATGGTTCTTCATGTTTTAAAAGCCTATTGGCATGAGAGCCCTCCCACCTATATAAACATTTGCTTAGGAGGGGAGAGCCCAGCATGGGTCCTGCGCTCTGACACCAGCCGTGTAAGGGCACAGACTCGGCTGCTGTTCGTGGCTTTCTCTCTTGGCCACTGCAGACTTATTGAGCAATATATTATGAGTGTGCCTCACTCTGATGATGTGTTATGGATAAATCATTAAGGAGGCAGCTCACCACAGTGATGTATTGGTGTAATAGATCATCAGAGTGAAGTCTTCTACCGACATACGGGCTGGCTCAAAGGGTGGTGTCATTCAGGGAAGAATTAGCGCAGCAGCAGATCTGGCTTAATTACAGGATAAAAGGTTTGTGAATGATAGGTTGAAGTCTGCAGCACCAGCATTTTGATTCTTGATGTAAAAATATAATTGGGCTTCCTGAGAGAATTTTTGATTATTTTCAAACACCCTTCTGCTTTATCACAACAGCACAACTTGCCACGTGGCTGCAGGGGAACCTTTTATCGGGAGGGGATCTCCAGGCCCTTTCCCCATCTGAATTATCGTCCTCCTTTCAATTTGTAGGTCATAGAATGAGTTAAGGGAGATAAAACTCAGGAGGCCTGCCTTTCAGGCCTCCAGAATAATGTCTTTAGCAACTGGTCCATTGGAATCCAGTGATTTATTCAAATCATCATTAACGAAGGCAGTGGTTTCCAACTACCGAATGAAGACTGAGCATGTGCAGGGGAGAGGGGATGGTCTGGTGAGTATGTGTCTCAGGCCATCAGCACCTTAAGTATAATAATAACAATAAATAATGTTTGCCCAACACTTAACAGGAGTTGTTGTGCTAAACATTAGGCTAAAGGCTTTGCATGTATCATTTAATCTCATTTAGTCCACTTGACAACATTGTGAGACAGGCATTATAATTTTTTTTTTGAGAGGAAGTCTCATTCTGTTGCCCAGACTGGAGTGCAGTGGCGCAATCTCAGCTCATTGCAACCTCTGCCTCTTATGGTCAAGCAATTCTCCTGCCTCGGCCTCCCTTGTAGCTGGAATTACAGGCACCTGCCACCATGCCTGGCTAATTTTTGTTATTTTAGTGGAGATGGGGTTTCACCATGTTGGCTAGGCTGGTCTCAAACTCCTGACCTCAGGTGATCCGCCCTCCTTGACCTTCCAAAGTACAGCGATTACAGGTGTAAGCCAATGTGCCTGGCCTATGATTTTTACTAGTCCCATTTTCCAGATGAGAAAACCAGCCAAGAGCTGGCCTTATTGGCCAAGGTTACACAACTGCTCAGTAGCAGAGCCGGTGCACCTGAGGCTGCGGGTGATTCTTATGCACCCCCCTTCCCACCCCCAATGCCCCCCTTCCTTTGAAGACCCTAAACCGGTGCTTCTGGAACTGCAGGCCTTGGTAAGCAGAAAGATGTGTTTGTTGAAAAATCAATTATTTTGTTTTAAGACACATAAATCAACTTTAGGTCTTTCTTAACACCTATTAGTAGGGTCCCCAGTTTGGCCTGAGTCGGTAATTTCTTGAGAAGCTTCTAGGATGAGGCTTCCTAGCAATGGTAGGCAAAACTATGTGGACCGACTCTCCTGCTGGAGACAACTAACAAAGCCGCGTAAACTATTTTTTGGAAATCTTCAGTAGAATTAAATTGCTGACAAGACAGTAAGAAATGACTAGGTCAGCAGGGAAGAGAGAAATGGAACCAGAGAGATGAAGGCACACCAAAGCTCCTTTTGCCCTGTGGGTATTAGCGGATCCTCTGCGGGGAATTTTCCTGGATGGGAAACTTTCCTGGCTGGACGAGAGTGCAGAAATGGAAGCCAGGAGCCAGTCAAGGAGAGGCAGGCCTCCTACAGTACACTGGGACCCCCAGGGGTATATCCTGAGGGTGAGGGTGACTAGAACTGGAGCCACCCTCCTGCAGAATCATAACTCAGGCTCCAATTACTCAGATTGTCCCAGTCTGGGAAATCCCAAATCTTGGATTTGGCTTAAGGTGGTCTCAGACTGGTATGGCCCCAACACATTACAGAAACAGATCACCTCTGGGTATACCTACACCCTGAGGCTTCCTATTATTCCTGTACATAATTTAAAAAGTACTGAAACATGGTCAAAGATAACCAGGTACACAAGGAAACCAGATCCCTGAGTAAGAACCAGCAAAAACACAATAGAAGCAGATCTATAAAGATGTAAGCTATTGATATTATTGAATTACAGACAATATGTGACTTTTCTTGCTTATGTTTAAATAAAAGATAAGCTTGAAGATATATTCAGAGAACAAGAAACAATTTTAAAATTTATTATAGAACAAATATGTTCTTGATAATCTTGTTCTCACCTCCCACTTTACCTGCCCAAAGCAGAAGAAAATTCTGAACTGCAAAATTGATTTCATTTTTATTTATTTATTTATTTTTGAGATGGTGTCTCACTCTGTTGCCCAGGCTGGACTGCAGTAATATGACCTTGGCTCACTGCAACATCTGCCTCTTGGGTTCAAGCGACTCTCCTGCCTCAGCCTCCTGAGTAGCTGGGATTGCAGGTGTTCGACACCCCACCCCACTAATTTTCGTACTTTCAATAGAGATGGGGTTTTACCATGTTGGCCAGACTGGTCTTTAACTCCTGACCTCAAGTGATCCACCCATCTTGGCCTCCCTAAGTGCTGAGATTATAGGTGTGAGCCCCCGCACCCAGACTGGACAGCAAAATTTAATATGAAAATCTCACTTGGCTCAGTATTAGGCAAATTATGGAAGACATTGTCCTCTCCTTAGTATGTATATTGTCAACAAAGAAGGTCAAACCTAGAACTTCTTTTTGGCTTTTGCTTGTGACTCTTTTAAAAATTAGAATTTGAGGCTGGGTGCGGTGTCTCATGCCTGTAATCCCAGCACTTTGGGAGGCCAAGGGGGGCAGATTACTTGAGGTCAAGAGTTTGAGACCAGCCTGGGCAACGTGGTGAAACCCTGTCTCTAGCAAAAATGCAAAAAATTAGCTGGGCGTGGTGGCAGGTGCCTGTAATCCCAGCTACTCAGGAGGCTGAGGCAGGAGAATTGCTTGGATCTGGGAGGTGGAGTTTGCAGTGAGCCAAGATCACGCCATTGCACTCAAGCCTGGGGGACAAAATTAGACTCCATCTCAAAAAAATAAAAAAATTAGAATTTTATTAATAATACGGAAATAAGAATTACCTTTAAATAAATTGACTAAAAAATCTTGAGAAAATACAATAGAAAATATACCTTACTCCCGTTCTCCAAAAAGCAGGGAGGAAATACAGCCTGAAATTTTTAAATCATTGTAGAAACTATTCAATTCAAGATGTAAGCGTTAAAGTACAAAACGTAAGTGGCTGTAATGTTATGATGTGTAGATGACATGACCAAAAATACTTGGGATGTTGGAGTGTAACATCATAGTTTAAAAACACAAGCTCTACATCAGACACAGCAGGCTGGAGTCTGGCTCTGACACATTTTGGAATCTTGGGCAAGTTATTTAACTTCTGAGAGCTTCGGTTTGCTTATCTGCAGTATGGGGGTAATAAGAGCACTTCTCCTGCTTCTTAGAGATTCTGCATGTTAAGAATTCGGCATTCTGCCAACGTGAAACTTGCCACTGTGACTTTAGCTTCTTGGAATAGACAGCATTACTGCATCCAGATGAAAGTGGTATTTGCATTTTGCTTGCTCTTGAAATCCAGGAAGACTTTATGTAAAGAGAGTGATTACCTATGTGTAACTAGTCAGAAAAACTCTCTTACCGTAAAAAGTTGATGAAATTTGGCTCATGAGGACTAACTCAGGGCAGCTTAACTTGGATATTGACAGTGAGCCTTTTGATAAAAAAGGCACTTACTCCGGACTCGAAAATTAAGGCCATTTCCTTGTGAAGGGTAGAAATCCAGGTGAGACAAGATTGATAATCCTGCACTGCAGAATTTATTAAAGATGTCCAGATTTAAAATTGGGTTGTCTGTCAATCAATCAGCCTGTTTTCTACATTTTTCTCTGTCATTTACGAAAAATATTCCTGTGTAACACTGAATTCCCTGTGGACGTCATCAATGCTAATAGCCCTTCCTCTTTCATTCAGAAGGACAAGCTCGGTCATGTTTCCTAGCAGAGGTCCCTGGATTTGTCCTTGTCTTGCTGAAGGCATCACTATTATTATTTGAAGCGATTTCAGTTATTTGGTTTCAAGTGGGGAAGGAGGCCACTGATGGGTGGTATAGGCTGCACTCTTTCTTTTGGGTAATTTCCTTGAATCCCAGTGAGAGGGGACAGGTTGGAAACAACCAACCTGAAGACTAGTCAAAGGCTCAACTGTTGATTGGCAGATCACTGTGTAACTGTTTGGGTCCCTTAACTCAGGGGACTGAGTCAGTATTGTTTGTGTTTCCCAATATCTCAGCCTGAGCTTGGGAGATGTCTGAGCTTGGGCTCCCTGGAAACAGACTCTGAGATAGAGAGCTTCATGCAGAGCATTAATTAGGAGTGTTCTTGGGAACTCCCTGGCTGGCAAGTGGGCCAGGGAGGCAGGGCGGGGCAGAGAGAGAAGCTGCCCCACGATGTGCTGGCCGTGGAGACCTCAGTCAGTTCTACAGGGAGCTCGAGCTGGGATGACTCTCCAGAGTGGTCCTGTTGTAAGAGAACTGGGGCTGTGCATCCCCATCAACCAGCCATTGACTAAGGCCATCCCTCAGGAGAAGATGTGCCTTGGGCCGTGCATTTCCAGTGAGGGAGGACCATCTGAGCCATCAGCAGCCCCTATTCTCAGTAGCTAGGGGATGGGTTTGTGGTCCCTGAAAAGGGATCTGGGTGGGCAGTGTCTGACAGACAACCCTTTGAGCAGCTCCAAGTCACTTGTTTCTTGTAGGAAGTTTGTTCCATCTCTGATGGCTTCTCCATGATTGTAGTTAGTTTTGTTTCCTGGGGAAACTGACAAGAGAAGGGTTAATGTGACAAACACAGCCCCGATGCTGCATTTGATCTCAAGGTTCTCCCTGGTGCTCCTTATGCCCCTCTCTACCACCTGTACCAGAGTCTTCCTGCCCTTGACTGGCATCTCTGCTGGTCTAAGTGACTTGTTTGGTGGGATGACCTAGACCCTCACTCCTGTGGGTTCTGACCAAGCTACCATGCTGTTTTCAAGACCTGGTTGTTGTACTTGTCCATTTGTCATATCTATAACATGGGCTTGGAATGCCAAGAAATACCCCAGTGGATTATCCAAATGCCAAATGTATTCCTCCCTGCCTCCACCAACTGGCAGCAGCCCCAGCTCACACTGCCACACTGAGCTGACCCTTCTATGAACGAACCTGACCTTTTGCTTCTGCTGTCAGCTGGCCATAAGGAACCCCTCATGCAGCCGTAGGTGAGCACTGAGGGCCAGGGGCTAGGGCAATATTGACATGTGACATGAGAGCCTGGGCTGCCTGCACATGCAGCTTCCTGGTGCCGATCCTGAATGTACCGCTTCTGTTGAATGACCAATTGCTGCTGGGCTTGCCTGCCCTCGTGACTGTGGCTCTGACAGGTCCAGTTCATGATGGGCAGTTGCAGTTGCCTGGTTACTTGTGGTCACTTGGTCAAAAGCCTCATCTCTACAAGGGTCCAGTAGCATTCTGGGACCTTCCTTCCTTCCTTTCTTCTTTTCTTCCTTCCTTCTTTCTTTCCTTCCTTCCTTCTCTCCCTCCTTCCTTCCTTTTTTTCTTTTTTTGAGATGGAGTCTCACTCTGTTGCCCAGGCTTAGGCATAGTGGTGAGATCTCAGTGCAAGCTCTGCCTCTTGAGCTCAGACGATTCTCCTGCCTCAGCCTCCCAAGTAGCTGGGATTACAGGTGGTAGAGACAAGGTTTCACCATGTTGGCTAGGCTGGTCTTGAACTCCTGACCTCAGATGATCCTTCCGCCTTGATCTCCCAAAGTGCTGGGATTTCAGGGGTGAGCCACCGCACCTGGCCTGTGAGCTACTTTTCAATGGGTGTGTAGTTTTTCTTGCAGACTGCATGCCCTGTTTCAGAACTCTAGGCATCTATAATATTATTTCTTATTGGGGCTCACCAGAAACTCCATGTAGTGTTTCCTCCTCCACGAAAAACACAGGGTCTTTCCTACCACAGAGCCTGCCGAGTCACACAGCACAGGAGGCAGGGCTTTCTGAGCACAGCCCGAACCTGCTGCAGAGCCCTTTTCTGCCCTGGGTCCCATTCAAAGTTGGCAGCCTTCTTTGTTACCTGCAGGGTTAGAGTAGTATTCTGTAGTGTGGACTATGGCACCTCCAGAATCTGATGAGGCCCACCAAGCATCATACTTCTTGATTTGTTGTGGGAGCTGAGGCTCTGGAGCTCTGGAGGGGGGATGGAGCTCTTTAGGGTTCTTCTAAAGTGATACAAAAAAAAAAAAAGTAGGTGTTTTGCATCCCTGCCTCAGCCAGTGCTTGATCATAGTCTGTCCCCTGGAAGGGGCATAATATTGGGCAGGACAGTTCCTTGTGACCAGAGTAATCCCAGTGAGGGATGTAGTTGTGAGCTTAGTCCCCATAGCTGAAACAGGTGAAGAGGGGGTCTGGGCCGGGGACCACGGCATTCACGACGCACAACCCAACTCCAGGGACAGGACACAGTGAGGCAAGTGAGACACCTAGGGAACAAGTGGAGGGAGTCCCTCACGCTCAGGCCATGTGAGTGCAGATTCAGCTCCTGCCTCACCCTAGTCCTGGGCCTGCCAAACACCCATGGGAACCTAATTGCAGGAAATGGTAGAAAGTTCAGTTTGGCCAAGAGAATCTGCATATCTCCGTGAAGATGGTCTCTTTCTGAAACTGGTGGAATGATTTCTTGGACAGCATTGTCCTAGACGATTTCCTTTCCACTTCTCTGCAGGGGACAGGGAAGGGTGGACACTAGAGAAAGTTATCACCTGTCACAATGGCCAGAAAATTCAAAATACCTTTCCTACCCCATCATTTATTCTATGACTTTATTTGTCTGAGCCCCATGGTCATCTTTGTGTTATGGAGTGAAATCAAAGGAAGGAGTTTAAGCTAGAAGATTTTGAACTTGCCTTCCGTTATTACGGCATCAAAGATATTGTCTAATCCTGATCCTGCTGGCCAGCTTCCATAGGTAGAACCAGCCCAGAAGCATCAGGTCCCACCGGCATGAGGGAATGAATTACACAATGGTCAAAAGAGAGAAGACCAGCCAGGCCATTCTGGGAGAGGAGGAGACGACTGGAAGGCTAGAGAAACTTAACTCACAGGCAAGCAGGAATTAGAGCTTGTTATAGTCTAAATGTTTGTGTCTCACCAAAATTTCTATGTTGAAACCTAACCCCTGAGGTGATGGTATTAAGAGGTACAGCCTTTGGGAGGTGATTAGGTTATGAGGGCAGCATGAATGGGATTAATCGATTATAAAAGAGGTGGAGCGGCGGGATGTGGTGGCTCACGCATATAATCCCAGCACTTTGGGAGGCTGAGGCGGGCAGATCACCTGAGGTCAGGAGTTCGAGATCAGTTTGGCCAACGTGGTGAAACCCCATCTCTACTAAAAAATACAAAAATTAGCCAGGTGGCAGGTGCCTTTAATCCCAGCTACTTGGGAGGCTGAGGCAGGAGAATCCCTTGAACTTGGCAGGTGGAGGTTGCAGTGAGCCAAGATCATGCCATTGCACTCCAGCCTGGGGCGACAAGAGTGAAACTCCATCTCAAAAAACTAAAATAAAAATAAATAAAAGAGATGGCGCCTGTTTTCCCCTTCTGCTGTGTAAGGATGTAGCAAGAGGTGCCATCTATGAAGAATGGGCCCCCACCAGGCACTGCATCTGCTGGCGCCTTGGTTGTGAACTTCTCAGCCTCCGGCACTGTGAGCAATAAATTTCTATTGTTTACAAATTACCCAGTCTAAGGTACTTTGCTGTAGTAGCACAAATGGACAAAGACAGAACCCAATGTTAAGAGAGAACAGGAGTTCAGTACAGAGCAGGCTGAGTGAAGTAAGACATGAGTGTGGGGCTGGATCATTCCTAGACTGACCCTGAGCACACTGGATTCTGATCATGACATCCGGGGCATATGTGGGCATCCATGGATAAGGTTGTCTTTCATAATCTTGGACCACCTTTCCCAACTTAATATATACAACTACGGCATTTCTAATCAGATCTCATTGCAGTTTTTATTTTTAACTTAATAACTTGATAATAAAATCTAACTGGAAGAATAAATGCATAAAATTAGCCAAAATAAAAATTTGAAATATAAGCATATAATATTATGTATATAATACTAGCTATCAAATACATTATAAAGCAACAACAATTAAAACAGCATTGTACATGTATAGGAACAGGCAATTAGACCAGGGGGTACAACAGGGAGTCTAGAAAAAACCCTGTGTGTATATGATAATTAAATATATGACAGAAACACCATTTTGCATCAGTAAGAGAGGATGGTTTATTACATAAACAGTGTTAGGGATAGGTTGTGAATTTCAGAGATAATTTAAATTTGGTTCCTGTGCCCATTTTCTGGTTCCATACATGAAATAAATCTGAAATGGATTAAAGTGCTAAAAATAAAAATTAAAATGATAAAAGTGCCAGAAGAAAATATAGGTTTTTTTATTTTAGCATGACACAAAAACCAGAAGACAGCAGGAAAAGAACAACAGTCTAACTACGTAAACAAACAAACAATAACAACTTTTGTATGGTGAAAAATGCCACAAACAAAAGTTAGAGTGGAAGAAAACATTTTAAACAAACATAACTGATAAAAGTGTCACATTCATGGTATACAAAAATGTCCTACAAATCAGTGAGCAAAACAAATACCATAGATAAATGAACACAGGCGACATCCAGGCGATTCACCAAAGAAGAAACCCATGTGACATACATAGAAAGCATGAAATGAAAGTCTACGTCAGCAACAAAATATAAAACAACACAACTAAAACCAAAAGGAGATGTAGTTCCCTATCAAAATTAGCCAAAATTAAACAGATTGCCAGCGATCAGTATTTGGAAGGATACAGATAAAAAGGCATCCATAGCTGACAAAACTAAAAACTTGCCATAACACATCTGATGAAGAGTCTGGCAGTTACAGTCAAATTTAAAATATATTTTCTCATTGAGCCAGAAATTATACTTTTAGGAATGTATCATACAGAAACCCTTCTTTAAGAGAGAAGAGATGAATGCCTACGTATGTTTACTTAGCATTCTTTGTTATAGAAAAATACTGCAAATAATCCTTCAGGGTAAGAGAGGTTGGATAAGTTGTAGAAAATCCATACAATGGAAAACTATTAGAAAGAATAGCTCTGCAGAGATGGAGCTATGTCCACAACAAGCTGTTAATTTTTTTAAAAAGAGTGAATTGATGAATGATACATAAAGCAAAATTCCATTTATTAAAGATTACCTCAGCCTCCTCAGTAGCTGGAACTACAGGTGCTCACCACCATGCTGGGCTAACTTAAATTTTTTTTTTCTTTTGTAGAGAAAGGGGTCTTACTGTGTTGACCAGCCAGTTTTGAATTTCTTACTCAAGGTATACTCCTGCCTTGGCTTCCCAGTGTTGGGATTATAGGCGTGAGCCAGTACCTGGTGTATTATAGATTTTTTTTGTTTGAGAGAGGGTCTCACATTGTTACCCAGCCTGAAGCGCACTGGTGAGATCCTGGCTCACTGCAGTTTCCGATTCCTGAGTTCAAGCGATTCTCCTGCCTCTGCCATCCAGTAGCTGGACTACAGGTATGAGCCATCATGCCTGGCTAATTTTTGTATTTTTCGTAGAGACAGGGTTTCACCATGTTCCCCAGGCTGGTCTTGAACCCCTGACCTCAAGCGATCTGCCCATCTCAGCCTCCCAAAATGCAAGGATTACAAGATGTGAGCCACCATTTGTAGAATTTTTAAAACACATTAAAAGTAAAGAGTATAGTGTAATGAAACTCCATATCTCATCACCGGGTTGCAATATATATATATATATATATACATTTTTTTTTGAAATGGAGTCTCACTCTGTTGCCCAGGCTGGGGTGCAATGGTGCCATCTTTTCTCACTGCAACCTCTGGCTTCCAGGTTCAAGCAATTCTCCTGCCTTAGCCTCCCTAGTAGTTGGGATTACAGGCGTGTACCACCATGCCTGGCTAATTTTTGTATTTCTTTTAGTAGAGATGGAGTTTCACCATGTTGGCCAGGCTGGTCTTCAACTCCTGTCCTCAAATGATTCACCTGCCTCGGCTTCCCAAAGTGCTGGGATTACAGGTGTGAGCCACCACACCCGGCTGGTTGCAACAATTTTAAGTTCTTGGCTATTGTTTTTCCATCCCACTCATTGGCTCCTTCACCCATGGATTACTTTGAAGCAAATCCCATATACCCTATCACTGTACCCATAAATAACCTTGGAGCCACTTTCACGTTTAAAGTATGACACAGGCCGAGAAGAAGGGCTCAGAGGATACACACCAAGTTGATATTAGTAGGATTGAGGAGTAAGAGTTTTTATTTTAAACACTTTAGATTACTAGACATATAATTTATTTTTGCATTACTTTTTTTTTTTTTAATTTAGACTTGTAAGCAAAAAAGTGAGAGACCAGGTGCGGTGACTCATGCCTGCAATCCCAGGGCTTTGGGAGACCGGGGCAGGTGCATCGTTTGAGCCCAGAAATTTGAGACCAGCCTAGGCAACATGGTGAAACCCTGTTTCTACAAAAAAATACAAAAGTTAGCCAGGTGTGGCTGCGCACGTCCACGGTCCTGGCTATTTGGGAGCCTAAGGTGGGAGGACCACTTGAGCCCAGGAATTCCAGGTTGCAGTGAGCTATGACTACACCACTGCACTCCAGCCTGGGTAACAGAGTGAGATTCTGTTAAAAAAATGAAAAAGAGGCCAGGCGCGGTGGCTCAAGCCTGTAATCCCAGCACTTTGGGAGGCCAAGGCGGGTGGATCACGAGATCAAGAGATCGAGATCATCCTGGTCAACATGGTGAAACCCCGTCTCTACTAAAAGTGCAAAATATTAGCTGGGCATGGTGGCGCGTGCCTGTAATCCCAGCTACTCAGGAGGCTGAGGCAGGAGCATTGCCTGAACCCAGGAGGCGGAGGTTGCGGTGAGCCGAGATCACGTCATTGCACTCCAGCCTGGGTAACAAGAGCAAAACTCCATCTCAAAATAAATAAATAAATTAATTAATTAAAAAAATAAGAGAGAGAGAGAGAGAGACCTCAACAACTATCCTTTTCGTCTGTATAGAAACCCCTTTTAAACTGTAAAAACAGCAAACAGAATTATTCTTACTTGATTTTTTTCAAGCGCCACCTCAAATCTTGTATGGAATGGTTTGGGAATTCATCCATAAATACATTGAAACTTGAATACACAATCAATACCTAGAATATTCTGTTTAGGTCTAGTTTTCGACAGTTGAGTTGCAGCCTCTATATGTGCGTGTCCTGTATGCATATTATAATATAGGGAAGTACTTACATATCAATCTGTACCGGTATGATCGTTTTATAGAATTAGCTCAGTAGCTCACCTGCAAAGTTTCCAGAGGAAGAATTTGATTGGCTCACCTTGCGTCAGCTGTTCACTCCTTGCCCAGTCAGCTGTGACCAGGGACCAGGGAAGGCCGGGTGTCTGCAGACCTAGCGGACTTCTCACTTTTTTTATTTTTATTTTTAATAAGAGACGGGGTTTCACCGTGTTGGCCAGGATAGTCTCCATCTCTTGACCACGTGATCCCCCCCCCCCCACGCTTCAGCCTCCCAAAGTGCTGGGATTACAGGCGTGAGCCACCGCACCCGGCCTCACTTCTTCTACTAATTCCTGTACATGCCTAGCACCTAGTAGCCCCCTAAGCTCCTCTTTACCATCACGTGTGCGCCCGGGCTCCTAGTTGAAGGACACGCCCCACACATTCAATGTGGAGGCCTGGAGCTGCCACAGCACAGGCCCTGTCACTGCGGACCCTGGGTGAGGGCCTCCTCCTTTGCCTCCCTTTCCCTGCCCTGCGGACAGGACAAGGCGCACCTACAGCCCAGCAAGCACTGTTTTCACAACAGCGCTTCTCAGCGCTTCCCCTTGACCTTGGAGTTCAGCCCCCCGGGCGTTTCCTTGCAGGCCCATCTCCCCTCATCACAACCTTCTCCACAAACCCACTTGGATATGAGCTAATGCCATTATCTTCCTGAAATTAAAAT
The DNA here is from genome assembly GCF_049354715.1 of Callithrix jacchus. Taxonomy (NCBI): domain Eukaryota; kingdom Metazoa; phylum Chordata; class Mammalia; order Primates; family Cebidae; genus Callithrix; species Callithrix jacchus. Next base: position 108,524,541 of record NC_133506.1, read on the forward strand.
CAAGCCTCAACCTATAATGTTTCACAGAGAGGGAATTGGGGTTATATATTCCTGCGTTGAGCGGTATTCTATTTCAGTCATAGCATTTAATTATGATTGGTATGTTAGTGCCCATCGGAGCATAACAAATTGTCATTATGTTATTCTGCTGAGTCTAATTTAATTGGCAAGTTGTCACAAAAGCAATTATCCATCATTTATTTTGTTGCCATAACCACATCTCGAAGAGCACCTGCTGTCTGCGAGGAGAAATGCGCCACAGTCTCTCAGCCCTGGATCCAGGCCACTTATCTGACACAAAGACATTGCTTCCCCCTTCTGATTTAAAAATATGTTCCTCATTTCCTGCTGCGGTCTCATGAATCCTCCTGGGGGAGCCTCAAAGTGCCAAAGGAAATTCATGGTCTGGGAAGTTGCCCGAGAGGTCTGCCTTGCCCCGTCAGGGGAGGGTGGGAGGCAGCAGGAGGACGAAGACCCCCGTGGAGGGCCCGGGACCCGACTGGGTCAGGCTTCGCTCCGTCAGCTGTTTCAGCTGCCACCTCAGTGATGGATTTATAAATATTTGCTGCTCTTTTCTCCCCGAGCACGCCGCGTGCTTGCTCCTTGGGAGGCGGGATTGTTTGGCCATTTCACAGAGACAGAACCCGAGGCTCCGGGTCACAAGATAAGTCTGGGTAGCAGCCAGGACCCCAGTAAAGACCTCCAGAGTCCAAAGGCTTTTTTCATTCTTAGGATCAAACATGTGCAGGCCTGCCAGAACCCCAGACTGTGGCTCTGGGTGCAGGGGCAGCTTTCTCTGTGGTCCTAGGACTAGACCTCACTGGCCCATTTCACATGGAAGCATCCGGCTGGGAGCTCATTATAGCATCCGGTGCAATGACTGCCCAATCTCCCTGAAGCCTCTGAGCCTAAATCTCTGGGAGGCCCTTTTATCCCCACTCCTACTCGGGTGCCTCTCATGCCTGGACCGTATCCCCAACACCCACATGCAAGTCAAGGCAAGCAACATTGTCTTATGAATTTTTTTCTTTGCTGAAACGGGGAAGATAGTCTTAAGGGAAGAGAAAGCTTGCAGGTCTGTCTCTGTCCTGGGGGCTGGAAGCAGGTGCAAAAATTACTGATGTTCTTGCTTCCCTGATGGTCTTTTTAGCATAGTCACCAAAGAACTCATTAAAAAGAAAAGCAAAACAACAAACAAAAACACCACCAATAAAACAAACCAAAAACCCACCACTGTATTGCAAAGGGGAAAAAGCAACCAGACTTCTAAATAAACCAGCTTTTTCCTTTGGGTCAGTCGGGTACAATTTCCAGACTATCTCTTGGAGGACAGTGGAAAATGAGCAGCTCCCTGAACAGGCAGATCATTTCTTGCAACTCTTAAAAAAAAAATGACTCTCATTGCAGTTGTTGATAAAAACTAGGGATGTGTCAGACTCCTCCCTCTGTACCAGCATTATCCCTAAGGAATGTTCCTCGCGGCTACAGAGAAGTCACTTTTTCTACCACAACACAATGCTGTGGATCTCTGCTTACTGTGGAGGGCCCCACTTGAGCCTGAAGTTAGGCAGTCAATATTGGAGCAGGAAAAAGTTGAATGTGCAAGGAAGGGCCTGCGCATGAGTCCCCTGCTGGGCCCAATTGTGGAAGAGGGTGGTGCTCTCCCACATCATGAGTGTGTAAATTGGTGCAAACTCTGTGGAAAGTAAGCTGGCTAAATGGGTGAAGAGCCATATAAAATGTGTGTCATTTTTGAGTCATGAATTCCATTTAGGATAAACAAATTGCTTCAAAAACAGAAGAAAGAGGCTTGCTTGCTCTAGTGCTATTTATTTATTTATTATTTATTGATCCCCGCCCCCCGCAAGATGGAGGCTTGCTCTGTCACTCAGGCTGGAGTGCACTGGTATGATCTCGGCTCACTGCAACTTCCACCTTCCGGGTTTAAGCAATTCTCTTGCCTCAGCCTCCCGAGTAGCTGGGATTACAGGTGCACAGCACCACACCTGGCTAATTTTTTGTATTTTTAGTAGAGACAGGATTTCACCATGTTGGCAAGGCTGGTCTTGAACTCCTGACTTCATGATCCACTTGCCCAGCCTATTTATTTATTTTTGAAATTGAGTCTCATTGTGTTGCTCAGGCTGCAGTGCAGCGGCATGATCTCAACTCACTGCAACCTCCACCTCCCAGGTTCAAGTGATTCCCCTGCCTCAGCCTCCTGAGTAGCTGGGATTACAGGGACCCACCACTGCACCCAGCTCATTTTTGTACTTTTATTAGAGACGGGGTTTCACCATGTTGGCCAGTTTGGTCTCAAACACCTGACCTCAAGTGATCAGCCACCTCAGCCTCCCAAAGTGCTGGGATTACAGGCATGAGCCACCTTGCCTGGCTGGCTCTAGTGTTATTTATAATAGCAAAATCAAAGTCTGTGCTAAAGAGCATATTGACTTAGAGCACATGGCTACAAGCAATGGGTGTAGATGGAACTCAGTTTTCGTTTTCTGGGAGGGATGTTGAAACATGAGGAATTCTTTTTTAAAAAATAATTTCTGGCTAGGTGCAGTGACTTACACCTGTAATCCCAGCACTTTGGGAGGCCGAGGTGGGCGCATCATGAGATCAGGAGATCAAGACCATCCTGGCCAACATGGTGAAACCCTGTCTCTACTAAAAATACAAAAATTAGCTGGGCGTGGTGGTGTGCGCCTGTAGTCTCAGCTACTTGGAGGCTGAAGCAGGAGAATTGCTTGAACCCCGGAGGTGGAGGCTGCAGTGAGCCGAAATCACACCACTCTACTCCAGCCTGGGTGACAGGGTAAGGCTCTGTCTCAAAAAAAAAAAAAATAACATTTCAACTTTTGTTTTCTATTAAGGGGATACATGTGCAGGTTTGTTACCTGGGTGTATTGTGTGATGTGGAGATTTGAGTATGATTGACCCTGTCACTCTGGTAGTTAGTTTTTCAACCCTTGCCTCCCTCCGTCCCTCTCTCCCACTCTGGTAATCCCCAGTATTTATTGTTACCATCTTTATGTCTACGAATACCCAAGGGTTAGCTCCCACTTATAAGTGAGGACACATGTATTTGGCTTTCTGTTCTTGCATGAATTTGTTTAGGATAATGGCCTCCAGCTGCATCCATGCTGCTGCAAAGAACATGATTTCATTCATTTTTAGGTATTCATAGTATTTCTGGGTGTATATGTACAACATTTTCTTTGTCCAATCCAGCATTGATGGACGCCTAGGTTGATTCCATGTCTTTGCTACTGTGAATAATACTGTGATGAAAATAATTTATTTTTGAGGCAGATCTCTCCTCTCTGTCACTCAGGCTGGAGTGCAGTGGCATAATCATGGCTCACTGCAGCCCTCAATCTCCTGGGCTCGAGAGATCCTCCTGTCTCAGCCTTCCAAGTAGCTGGAACTACAGGTGTGTGCCACCATGCCTGACTGAATTTTTAAATTTCTAATAGAGATAAAGTCTTGCTATACTGCCCAAGCTTGTCTTGAACTCCTGGGCTCAAGCAATCCTCCTGCCTCAGCCTCTTAAAGTGCTGGGATTATAGGCATGAGCCACCACACCTGACCGGAAGGAATTCTTTCTGTAATTTCATTAAGTAAGCATTTGTTGAACACCTCAATTTTTTTGAGCCAGGTTATACATGTATGTAAATACAGATGAGACATACGCACATATAGGTTCATCCTATATTAGTTTCCTGTTGCTGTTTTAACAAATTACCTTCCATTTAGTGCCTTAAACCAGTGGTCCCCTACCTTTCTGCCACCACGGACTGGTTTTGTGGAAGACAGTTTTTCCATGGATGGGGGTGGGTGGGGAGAGATGGTCTGTGGGATTCTCATAGGGTGTGTGCAATCTAAATCCCTGAAATGCACAATTCACAAGAGTTCGACTCTAATGGCATGGCTGAACTGACAGGAGGCGGAGCTGTGGCAGTAATGGTTGCTCACCTGCCGCTCACCTCTTGCTATGTGGCCCGGTTCCTAACAGGCTATGGACTGGTACTGGTCCACTGCCTGGGGGTGGGGCCTCCCTAGCTTAAACAATACCAGTTGTCTTACGGTTTTCTGGGTTGGAAGTCTGAAATCGGTCTCCTGGGCTAAAATCAAGATGTTGGCAGGGACATGTTCATTTCTGGAGGCTATGGCGAGAATCTGTCTCCTTGCCTTTTCCTGCCTCTAGAGCTCCCCACATTCCTTGACTTCTTGCCATTCTCTCTCTCTCTCTCTTTTTTTTTTTTTTGAGATGGAGTCTCACTATGTTTCCCAGCCTGGAGTGAAGTGGCAAGCTCTTGGCTCACTGCAACCTCTATCTCCCAGATTCAAGCTATTCTCTTGCCTTAGCCTCCTGTGTAGCTGGGATTATAAGCATACGCCACCACACCCAGCTAATTTTTGTATTTTTAGTAGAGATGGGGTTTCACCATGTTGTCCAGGCTGATCTCGAACTCCTGACCTCAGGTGATCTGCTGCCTTGGCCTCCCAAAGTGCTGGAATTACAGGTGTGAGCCACTGCACCCAGCCTTCCTCCATTCTCAATGCCAGCAGTGTTGAGCCAAATCCTTCTGACTGTGTCACCCTGACCTTCTGTAGTCACATTTCCCTCTGGCTCTCTGCTTCTGCTCCACTTTGAAGGATCCATGTGATTATGCTGGGCTCACTCCAGTAATCCAGATCATCTCCCTGTTTTAAAGTCAGTTGGTTAGTGACCTTAATACCAGCTGCTACCTTAATTCCTTTTTGCCATGTAATGAAACGTATTCACAGGTTCCAGGGATTAGGTTGTAGATATCTTTGTTTGTGGGGGTGGGTGGGAGGAGAGTAGCAGTATTCTGCCAATCACACTCCAGACTGACCAGAAGCCCACAATTGAGTGAGAGAAACATGTGAACACATCTTCAGCGTACATGGCAGAGCACCATAATCAGCTCTCAGAATCTGAGAGGCAATATACATATTTATCCATAATTCAGAAATTTCTTGCTGGGAGGCTAGATGCTGACCAACTCAGTTTTCCTCCTCTTCCCAGCACGAACTCTCTGCTGTGGTCACTTCAGTCCCTCCACTGTTTCTAGTACTTAAATATTATAGAATATTATGGAAGTATTGAAGACTCCTGGCTCCTGGGGAGGCTGAGGCAGGAGGATCACCTAAGCCCAGGAGTTTGAGGTTCCAGTGAACCATGATTGCACCATCGCACTCCAGCCTGGGTGATGGAGCCAGACCCTGTCATTAAAAATAACACCCATACTTTTGCCCATTGCCCTCTTACTAGCTGCCCTCACTTCCTCTTCCCCTCTGTCCAAATCCCACCCTTCCTTAAATGCCACATCCAGACTTTTCCCACATCAACAACCAAATCAAGTCCCACGTTCTCCATGATTCTTCCCTGTGGTCCCCCAACCCCATCCAGCCCAGGCCTTCTGGAACACGTGCATTCAAGGATCCCCCAGTAGAGTATCAGGGACCCCCTTGGAATGGGACCTTTCCAAGTCAGAGTACTTTAGGTCATGCTTTAGTGATAAATACACTTGAGAATATTAACTGCATAGTTATTCAAAAAGATGTCCATCTCTCCTCCAAGGGATGACTCGAAGATCTTGGCTCCTTTTGACTTCCCTGGCTTGGCCATCATAGTCTTTTGCTTTTGGTCACAGTGACAGGGGTATGCAAGATATTTCAGGGGTCCAGCTGAGAAGCGTGGGGTCATCGGTTCTGTCTGCATGCCAGAACTCAGTCACATGACCACCATCACTGCAAGGAAGACTAGAAGCTCTAAGGATGCCCACGGGGGTGTATGAACACTAATGATCTCTGCCAGAACACTTAGCTGTGGGCCTCAGGCAAATCACCTGTTTTCTCTAATCCTTCATTCCTCATCCATAGAATGGGGACACTATGCCCTCGCTTGTAGAATTCTTGTGAGGACTAAATACATAGGAAGGTATCTACCAGCACAGTGCCAGGCACAGAGCAGAGGTTAAAGGAATGTCCTCTTGTTTTGATCTCATCCATCCTTTCTACTAATTGTTTCTGAGAGGCTGTAGGAAAAGAGGGGGCAGGACAGCCTACATATGGTTTTCATTGGATAAATCAGGATGTGAGAAGAATTCTGTTTGTATTCTTTGCTGATCTTAAGGCAAATGAGTAATAGCTAGCCGTTTGGAAAAAGGAGGTCTTCCTGGCCCACCTCAAGCCCTTCCTGACTGTTTTGGTGGTTTTGTCTGCAAGGTCTGTAAGAAAAGAGAAAGGATCCTGCCCATGAGCGCTAGGGCACTGAAATCTAAAGCTATCGCAGTTTGCTGGGTTGTTCTTGTGAGCTGCACAGAGAGAAGGGCAGATCTCAAGCCCTCCAAATTATTAACACAGGTGCCGAGAGCTGACTCAACTATACTTTGCTTACAGGATAAGCTGAAGGTGGGTGGAGGCTGTGTTTACAGATGGGCTCTCTCTCTGACTCAAATCTCAAAGGTTTTGACACCAAGGGCACAGCTTTGGGAAATGCTCTATTTAGAAAAGCCTTGCCTAAGTCCTGGGCTGCGTTCTCATCGTCGAGAATATATTAGAAAAGTCAATCATGTTGGAAATCTGGCCTTCATCTCTTTGTGCCCAAACTCCCATTTAAGCCAGCTGATATGACATATATGTTTTTTTTTTTTAAAAAAAATAGTAAGCAATAAGATATTGTACACTTAAAACTTTGCTCAGAGGGTAGATCTCATGTTAAGTGTTCTTACCATAATAAAATCACTGGACAGAAGAAAAGACAAAGAGTATTTTAGATGCCAAATGCTGTCCAGCTTGGTTTTCCCAGCCTCCCAGAGCAAACTCTCCTCTGGTTACTTCAGCCTCCTCTCTGTTCTATAGTGATCGCCTCCCTTTTCCCAGTTCCACATCTTTGTCTGTTAAGTTAGAAAAAATGGTGAAAGTTAACATTCACAAGTGAAGCTGAGAGGGAAGAGACAAAAATAATCAAGTCTCTCTGAGTCAAAAGACTAATGATAATACATTGATAATACATATGACAGACTAGAAACAATATTTCTAATATGTAACCTGATAAGAAAAAACAAAGCTTTAAAAAAAAATGGACAAAGGAACAAACCTTTTTTTTTTTTTTTTTTTTGAGACAGAGTCTTGCACTGTCACCCAGGCTGGAGTGCAATGGCATGATCTCAGCTCACTGCAACCTCTGCCTCCCAGATTCAAGCAATTCTTGTGCCTCAACCTCCCAGCCAGCTGGGATTATAGGCACATACCACCAAGCCCGGCTTGGTGGGGAAGAGATGGGGTTTCACCATAATGCCCAGGCTGGTCTTGAACTCCTGACCTCAGGTGATCCACCTACCTTGGTCCCCCAAAGTGCTGGGATTACAGGCGTCAGCCATCATGCCCAGACTATGGACAAGCATTTTACAGATGAGAGAATACAAATGGCTTATAAGTATATGAAAAGACAGTGAACTCTACTTGTAGTCAGGAAAATGCAAGATAAAACAACAATACCATTTTCACTCATCAGATTGGCAAAAATTAAAGATTGATAGCATCCAATGTTGTCAAGGGTGTGAGTAAACAGGGACTCTCATACATTGTTAATGGATCTATGAATTCCTAAACCCTTTTGAGAAAGCAATCTCAAGGTGACTATTAGAATTAAAAATGAACACATCCTAGCTGTTGGCATACATCTGAGGTCCTAGCTACTTGGGAGGCTGGAAGTGGGAAGATTGCTTCAGGTCAGGAGTTTGAGACTAGGCTGGGCAACATAGAGAGATCTTGTCTCTACAAAATTTTTTTTTAATTAGACATGGTGGTGTGTACCTGTAGATCTAGCTACTTGGGAGTCTGAGGTGGGGGATCACTTGAGTCCAGGAGTTTGAGGTTACAGTAAGCTCTGAACCAGCCACTGCACTCCAGCCTGGGCAATGGAGTGAGACTCTATCTAAAAAACAAAAATCATTTGGCACAGCAATCCCAATTTGAGAATGTATTTTAAGGAGATATACACCTATAATATTTATTGCAAGGTTGTTTCTAGTAGCAAAAGCTAGATAGAATCTGAATTGTTCATCAATAGGGAAATGTTGGGTAAATTACAGTACTTAAATACTATGGGATGTTATGGAAATATTGAAGAGTGCATTAAACCCATACATGTTGACCTGGAGGAATCCACATAGTACCATGGTATAACAGTAAGCAGCAAAAGCAAAAAGCAAGCAGCAAGGACAAAGTCATGGTGTGAGAGCGGGGAGGGAGAGGCATATGGGGAATGGCTGTGTACTATTAAATGATCTCAAAGAAAGATATAGAAGGCTACATACTCTCTAGGATGTTAACGGTGATTACCTGAAGGGAGAGGTATCAGAGCTAAGGAAGGGAAGACATTAACTTTAAAAGTCTGTATTTGGGCCTGGTGCAGTAGCTCAGTACTTGTGGAGGGTAAAGCGGAAGGAGTTTGAACCCAGGAGTACAAGGCTACAGTGAGCCATGATTGCACCTCCGCACTCCAGTGTGGGGGACAGCATGATATTCTATTGCTAAAAAATTTAATTTGTAATGACAGATATTCCCAACGTGGGAAAAAAGTACTGAAGAAAGCGTTGAGTGAGGTCTCCATGGTAAGGGGTGGGCAAGTTCCTGAGTTCAGGCCTATTTGCCCCTCCCTGGCTTCTCTCCTATTCAAATGAGCTAATTTAACAAAAGTGAGATAGTTTGCATTTCCTTGGTTACGTGGGTTTAGATCCTGGGATACAAACAGCCTCATTTACATGTGTAGCTTGACCATCTCTTGATATCCGTGAGCTCCAATAATGAATTAAAGCCAGTCAGTCCCAACTGCCTCCCTGAGGTTGACTTTCTTTTGGTACAGGCCTCTGTCTGAACAGGGCGAGTGTATTGTTAATGCCTCTACCCGTGAATAGCAGTCTGGGCCCAGAGTCAGCTGTGGTGCATCTGAAGATGGTCCAGCTCTTTCTCCCCACCCCATCATAAACTTGTTAAACACCTGCCCACTGACTGAGGTGGATGCCATTTGTCTCTCTGCTCCCTGCTTCTCAGCCACACTGGGGAAAACCCTTTCTTCTGAGCCTGAGCTACCCTGGAGGTCACGGTGGCACACTCACCATGGCAACTCCCTTCAGGGTATGATGGAGGGAGCTGAGGAAAAGAGTCAGAAACTTACCAGGAGGCCCCAGGAGAAAGCCACTTTCACAGAGGAAAATTTCAAAGTCTCAAAGATTGGGCTGAAATACGGAGCCCTGCCTTGTATGGGATATGTTATTTCTGGAAAGTTGCCCTATGTCATTCTGTGGAGGTAAAGTTTTTTAACGTTACTTTAAACATACACTAGAGTTCCCTATATTGGGAGCCTTGTTGTGACATTCTTTTGCAAAGTGAATAAAAACCCTAATTATTCTTTGAATGCAAGCATAGATATTCAGATGTCAAGTGGTTTTACAGTTCAGCACACCAGTGCTTTTGGATTTGGAAGATGTTGGGTAGTAAGAGTGCGAGTGGAGCCTGAGAAGGAATCTACTTTGAGTGATGGCTTGGGTGTTATCTGGATGCTGTCTTAAGGTTAGTTGCTACCAGTAGAAAAGCCTGGGCTGAGGAGTCTGGTGAAAGTGATTTATAAAGGAACTCCTCCCAGGAGAAATCTAGAGGATGAAAGAAACAGGATAGGAAACAGAAAGAAGCCAGGCAAAGGTCAGATTTCAGGTCCTGACTCAGCCTGATCCCATGGGGAGCTCTGAGGTATAAAGTACTCCCCAGCATTTACCATCTTGAATCAAAGGAGCTGGGCTTCATACTCTCAAATTAATCAGTGATTGCTTATAGTTTTCCCAGGATAAAGTAAAATTTTCAGAGGGAAACAGCTTTGGTGTTCCCAGTCAGTTTTCTGAAAGTCATCAGTGCAAGCTGATAGCGACAAAAAACACAGAGGTGGAGAGTGGGCATGTGGAGGTGGTGATCGGGATTTCAGAGGGTCTAGGAGGCCTTCAGCAGAGTCTACTATAGATGCCAAGAATAGTACATAAACGGCTTTCCAAGAGCACTACCTTAACAACAACAACAAAAAATCAGTGAAATTAATTAGCTTCCCACAACACAGTATTTAGAACCATGTTTTAGAAGAAAGCTAATAGTATACGTAGGCAGATACAGAATTGGTTGAGCATTTCTGAAGAATAGGGAAGGAATGGCTGTTGGCTGGGTAGATAGCTCCGGAAGTAGAACACAGGACTCCACCTGGGGCTTGTGTTGTGAAATATTTATATCTACATCTTGGAGAGGATAGAGAGCTTCTGCCAAGTAAATCTGTGGATTCTCCTAAACTGAGAGAAAAGCTAATGGAACAAATGACAAAAGAGTCGAAAGGAAGATTCCAATGAATGAATAACGGCAAGATTAACATTAAAGAGATAAATGTAAGTCTAATGTGAACCTAATTTCATTATGATCATCCACATAATGGAATATTATATAGCCACAGTATTAGTCCATTCTCACATTGCTGTAAAGAAATACCTGAGACTGGGTAATTTTTTTTTTTTTTTTGAGACTGAGTTTCACTGTTGTTACCCAGACTGGAGTGCAATGGCACGATCTCGGCTCACCGCAACCTCCGCCTTCTGGGTTCAGGCAATTCTCCTGCCTCAGCCTCCTGAGTAGCTGGGACTACAGGTGCGCACCACCATGCCCAGCTAATTTTTGTATTTTTAGTAGAGACAGGGTTTCACCTTGTTGACCAGGATGGTCTTGATCTCTTGACCTTGTGCTCCACCCACCTCAGCCTCCCAAACTGCTGGCATTATAGGCGTGAGCTACCGCGCCCGGCCAAGACTGGGTAATTTATAGAGAAAAGAGGTTTAATTGGCTCACAGTTCTGTGGGTTGTACAGAAAGCATGGCAGCATCTGCTCAGCTTCCGGGAGGCATCAGGAAACTTAAAATCATGGCAGAAGGTGAAGGGGGAGTTGGCATTTCACATTGCTGGAGCAGGAGGAAAAGAGAGAGTGGGGAGGTACTACGCACTTGTAAACAACCAGATTTCATGAGAAATCACTATCCCATTCAGTCTTTCTAGGTCTCAGGGTCTGTGATAGGTGGCGCTGCCAGGAAGGTCTCTAAAATACCTTCTAGTCCTTTTCCCCATTGTCTTAGCTGCTCACACTTAGTTCCTTCTTTTTACTTATGCGAATTTCTGCAGCCTGCTTGAATTCCTTCCTTGAAAATGGGATTTTCTTTTCTACCACATGGCCAGGCTGCAGATTTTCAAAATTATTATGCTCTGCTTTTCTTTTAAATATAAGTTCCAGTTTTAGGTTATTTCTTTGCTCATGCATCTGAGCATTGGCTGTTAGAAGTAGCCAGGCAACATATTCCATATCCTGACTGCTTTGCTCTTAGAAATTTCTTCTGCTAGATACTGTAAATCATCACTCTCAAGTTCAAAGTCCACAGATTCCTAGAGCAAGGACACAATGTAGCTTGGCTCTTTGCTAGAGCATAACAAAAGTGACCTCTACTCCAGTTCCCAATAAGTTCCTCATTTCTGTATGAGACCTCCTCAGACTGGACTTCCATATCACTATCAGCATTTTGGTCAAAGCCACTCAACGAATCTCTAGGAAGTTCCAAACTTTCCCTTATCTTCCTTCTTTTCTGCCCCCTACATTCTTCAAACCTCTGCCTGTTACCCAGTTCCAAAGCTGCTTCCGCAGTTTCAGATATTTTTATAGCAATGCCCCACTCCTCAGTACCAATTTTCTATATTAGTCCATTCTTGCACTGCTGTAAAGAAATTTCTGAGACTAGGTAATTTATAGAGGAAAGAGATTTAATTGGCTCATTGTCCTTCAGGCTGTACAGAAAACATAGTGGCTTCTGCTTCTGAAGAGGCCTCAGGAAGCTTCTAATCATGGCAGAAGATAAAGGAGGAGAGAGGCACTCCACTTGGCCAGAGCAGTAGGAAGAGATGTAGAGGGAGGGGGAGAAGAGAGAGAGAGAGAGAGAGGGAGGAGAGAGAGGGAGAGAGAGAGGATGCTACACCCTTTTAAACAAGCAGATCTCATCAGAACTCATTATTGTGATGACAGCACCAAGGGGGATGGTGCTAAACCATTCATGAGAAACTGCACCCATGATCCAATCAGCTCCCACCAGGCCCCACCTCCAGCACTGGGGATTACATTTCAATATGAGATTTGGGCTGGGACACAGATCCAAATCATATCAGCCACTAAAGATAATTTTGAAGAATAATAATTACATGGAAAAACGTTCATAATTATTTGGTTATAAAAGGTCATCACAATATGCATAGGAAACATTTTCAAAGACATATTCTAAAATGGTGGGATTCTACAGGTGGAATATAATGGATTTTCACTCTGATTTTGCTCAATTCTATTTATATATATTTAAAAATGATAAATTGGGAAAAAAACAAAGTAGCAGTTGTTTTGGGTTTTTTTTGTTTTGTTGTATGGGGAAAATATAACTGAAAAGACAGGATTCTAAATCTGAATGCATTTATTAACAGAGCTTTAAAATACATGAAGCAAAAATTAAAGGGCAATGATTAATTTAATAATTAATAGAAAAAATAGATAGAAAATCAGTAAGGCTATAGAAAACTTCAACACCATCAACACCAAACCAACCTAGCTGATATTGTAGAACCTCTTCTGCCTCTGCCACCCTGGGACAGCACGACCAACACCTCCTCTTACTCCTCCTCCTCAGCCTACTCAACGTGAAGATGGAAAGGATGACAACCTTTAGGATGATCCGCTTCCACTTAATGAAGAGCAAATCTATTTTCTTTTCTTCATTTTGTTTTTAACATTTTCTTTTCTCTAGCTTACTTCACTGAAGATGACAGTAACACACAAAATATGTCTTAATCGATTGTTCATGTTAATGGCAAGGCTTGAAGCCAAGAGAAGGCCATTAGCAGTTAAGTTCTGACTAAGGGAGTCAAAAGTTATACACAGAGTTTAAAAAAAATTATTATTATTTTTTTAGATGAAGTTTTGCTTTCGTTGCTCAGGTTGGAGTCTGGTGTGCAGTGGCGCGATCTCGGCTCACTGCAACCTCCGCCTTTCAGGTTCAAGCGATTCTCCTGCTTCAGCCTCCCGAATAGCTGGGATTACAGGTATGCGCCACCACATACAGCTGATTTTGTATTTTTAGTAGAGATGGGATTTCTCCATGTTGGTCAGGATGGTCTCAAACTCCAAACTCAGGCGATCTGCCCACCTCAGCCTCCCAAAGTGCTGGGATTATAGGCGTGAGCCACCACACTTGGCCAATGAGACTTTTAATAACTATTTTTGTCTACATTTCTTTATTTTCCATGTATTTTTAGGAGAAATAGGGTTTTACCATGTTGGCCAGGATGGTCTCGATCTCTTGACCTCATGATCCACCCGCCTTGGCCTCCCAAAGTGCTGCGATTATAGGTGTGAGCCACCTTACACCTGTACAGGCTTAGATTTTTTAACTATGTGTGTGTATAGTGCTCCTAAATCCTACATTATTCAAGAGTCAATTGTATAGAAAAACATTCCTCATGAACATAGATGTAGAAATTCTTAACAAAATATTATGAAATCAAATCCAGAGGTATATAAAAAAGATAATGCATCATGACCTAGTGGACTTTATATCAGGAATTCATGATTGGTTTAATATTTGAAAAATCAGTGAGGCTGGGTGTGGTGGCTCAAACCTGCAATCCTGGCACTTTGGGAGGCAGAGGCGGGCAGATCACCTGAGGTCAGGAGTTTGAGGCCAGCATGGCCAACATGGCAAAACCCTGTCTCTGCTACAAAAAGCACACAAACGTATTAGCTGGGCATGGTGGTAGGCACCTGTAATCCCAGCTACTTGGGAGGCTGAGGCAGGGAGAATCACTTGAACCGAGTGGTGGAGGTTGCAGTGAACTGAGATCTTGCCACTGCATTCCAGCCTTGGGACAGAATGAGACTTTGTCTCAAAACAAAAAACAAAAAAACAAACAAAAACCCAATTGATATAATTTGTTTTTTAAAAGAGTAAAGGAGAAAAACCTATAGGGTCATCATAATAGATGCAAAAATGTATTTGACATTTGCTTATTTATAATAAGAAAACTTCATCAATCTGACAAAAAATACCAAAGAAAACCCTACAGCTAACATCATACCTAATGATGAAATATTAAATACTTTTCCTGTAAGACTGAGAAAAGGTAAAGATGAATGCTCTTATATCTATTCAACATTGTACTGTAGGTTTTAGCAGCTGCAATAAAGCAAAACAAACAGACCAAAAAAACCCCACAAGCATGCAGATGGAAAGAGAGAAGTAAAATCATCTTTGTTCACAAATGACACGACTTCTCTCTCTTTTTATTTTTTTGAGAAGGAGTTTCGCTCTTGTTACCCAGGCTGGAGTACAATGGCATGATCTCGGCTCACTGCAACCTCCACTTCCTGGTTTCAAGTGATTCTCCCGCCTCAGCCTCTCAAGTAGCTGGGATTACAGGCATATGCCACCATGCCTGGCTAATTTTGTATTTTTAGTAGAGACGGCGTTTTTCCACGTTGGTCAGGCTGGTCTCAAACTCCCAACCTCAGGTTATCTGCCCTCCTTGGCCTCCCGAAGTTCTGGGATCACAGGCGTGAGCCACTTCTCCCAGCTGACGAGATTTTTCTATGTAAAAAGTTTTAAAGAAAAATGCTAGAACTAATATGTGTGTTGAGCAAGGTTTCAGAATAAAAGGCCTATTATGTACAAAACTAAATTGAATTTCTATATATTAGCAGCAAACAATTGAAAATTAAAATCTTTAAAAACATCATCTTTAATGACATCAAAAGCATTTAATATAAAAGATGACAAAAGATGTATAAGACACTGAAAAAATTTTTAAAAAATTGTTGAGAGAGCTCAAAGAACACTTAAATAAATGGAAGACACATGACGGTTGCTGTGGACTAACTTGTGTGCCCCCCAAATTTATATGTTGATGCCCCAATCCACAATGTGACTTTATTTGTAGATGGGCCCTCTAAGGAAGTAATTAAGGTTACATGAAGTCATAGGATGGGTCCCTGATTCTATTGAATTAACGTCTTTATAAGAAGAGACACAGAAACTTTTTACTCTCTATCTATTCGTCACACAAACAAGAGGTCATGGGAGCACCCAGTGAGATGGTGGCTACCTACAGGCCAAAAGAAGAGGCCTCCGAATAAAACCTTCCTTGTTGGCACCTTGATCTTGAATTTCCGAACAGTGAGGAAATACAATTCTATTGTTTAAGCCACTCAGCCTTTGGTATATTGTTATGGCAGCCTGAGCAGAGTAATACAGTGTTCATGGATCAGGAAACATAACATTGTCAAGGTGTCAGTTCTGTCCAGATTGATCTATAGATTCAATACGACCCCAATTAAGATCCCAACAGACATTTTTATAGAAATTGTCAAGCTGATTCTAAAATTTGTATGAAAATTCAAGGTACCTACAATAGCCAAAACCACTTTGAAAAAGAATAAAACTGTAAGTCTAATTTACCTGATTTCAAGAAATTATTATACAGCTACGGTAATCAAGACAGTGTGGTACTGGTGTAAAGACAGCTATATAGATCAATGGAACATAGTGGAAAGGCCAGAACTAGACCAGTACATACAGAGCCAATGGATTTTTGATAAAGCTGTCAAAGCACATTAAGAGACATGTATAAGAATGTGCAGCACTATTCATGTTAGCTCCAAGCTGGAAAGCCACACAATGTCCATCAATAGTAGAATGGATTAATGAATTATAGAACACTATATGAATTATGGAACACTATACCCTAATGAAAATGAATAAACGATAACTGTCTATAAAAATATAAATAAGTCTCATAAACATAATGTCAAATGAAAGAAGCCAGACACAAAAAGGTATGTACTCTATGATTGCTGCTACATATATAAGACAGGAAAACTAACCTATAGTGTTAGAATTCAGCATAATGGGTAGTCTAGAAGGACAGAGGAGGGACTGGAAAGGTCTGTGAAGAGGCATCTGAGGGGCTGGCAATGTTCTGTTTCTTGATATGGATGCTGGTACACATGTGTGTTCGAGTTCTGAAAATTTATCAAGCTATATACTTAAGATTGGTGCATTTTTCTGTATGTAGCTCATACTTTGATAATTTTTTAACTCCTATTCAGAGAGCTCAACATAACACCCAACCAGCCATTGAAGAATACAGAGTGCAGAATCCTTTCATCTGGATTTTACATTTCTGTTAGCATCAGTGAGATCATATTCAGGATTTTTTGTTTGCTTGTTTGTTTTTGTAATCCTCTTTTTAAAAAACATTTTCTTTTCTTTTTCTTTCTTTTTTTTTTTGAGACAGAGTCTTGCTATGTCACCCAGGCTAGAGTGTAGTGGTGCAATCTCACTATAACCTCTGCCTCCTGGGTTCAAGTGATTCTTGTGCCCCAGCTTCCTGAGTAGCTGGAATTACAGGTGTGTGCCACCATACCAGGCTAATTTTTGTATTTTTAGTAGAGATGGAGATTCACCATGTTGGCCAGGGTGGTCTTGAACTCCTGGCCTCAAGCAATCCACCTGACCTGACCTCCCAAAGTGCTGGGTTTACAGGCATGAGCCACCGGACCCCCACTGTTTTTGTAATCGTAACAGAGTATTGGCTCATTTTATGCTGACATGTCCTACTTAGTGCTTCTCACATTCTTTAAAATAATTTCTTTTTTACCTACTGTTGTCTGTTTCCTTTTAGAAGCTTTTTTTTTTAATTTTTCACATTTAGATCTATATTTTGTGTATGCGTATCAGGAGGAGTCAAGGTTCACTTTTTTCTATGTGGACCCAGCACCAGTTTTTGAAAAGACACTTCTTCGCAGCACTGCAGTATCATCTTTGCTATAAATCAGGTGATCAATTGTCTGTTTCTGGAACCTCTCATCTGTTCCATTGGTCAACACCACACCGCTTCAATTGCTTTAACTTTAAAATAGGTCTTAGTAATGATAGTGCAATTCCTCCAGCTTTGTTTTTCTTCAAAATTGGCATGGGCATTCTTGAGCTTTTGCATTTCCACATACATTTTAGAATTAGCTTGTTAATGTTCACCCAGAAAAAAAGTCGCTAACATTTTGATTGGGATTGCATGAGATGTAGAGTTCTACTGGAGGAAAAATGACTGCTTTGCGGTATTGAGCCTTCCAATTCATGAACGTGGTGTCATTCTCTACTTACTTAGGTCATTTAACATTTCTCTTTGTTTTCAGGTAAGAGTCTTGCATTGTTTTGTTGATTTATTTATGGGTGTTTGATTTTTTTATGCTACTGTAAATGGTGTCATTAAAAAGTTTTATTTTCTATTTGCTTGTGCGTATAGAAATGCATTTGACATCTGTACATTGACTTTGTATCCAGAGACCTTGTTAAATTACTCATTAATTCTAATAATTTTTCTTTATATCCTTTTGGGTTTTCTATGTATTCAGTTATGTTGTCTGAGAATACTGACATTATATTGTGTGTATTTTGAAGCTCTGTTTCTAGATGTATAAATGTTTATGATTGCTATGTTCTTTTAATGAATTGACTGCCATAAAATCACCTTTTTCTCATCCCTGGTTATATTTCCCCTCTGAAATCTGCTTTTGTCTGATATTTTACAGCAACTCCTGCTTTCTTTTGCTTAGTGTTAGGAAGGTATATCTTTTTTCATCTTTTTACTTTTAACCCATTTGTTCTTCATCTTAGTAGTTTGCTAGTTAAGAGTATACTGTTGTGTCTTGTTTTCTTACCCAATGTGATAATCTCTGCTGTTTAATTGGAGGTGTATATTGATGTGGTTAGATTTATCTTTTTCTTTTTTTTGAGATGGAGTTTTGCTCTTACTGCCCAAGCTGGAGTGCAATGGTGCAATCTTGGCTCACTGCCACCTCCGCCTCCCAGATTCAAGCGATTCTACTGCCTCAGCCTCCTGAGTAGCTGGGATTATAGGCATGTGCCACCATCCCCGGCTAATTTTTTTGATAATTTTAGTAGAGACAGTGTTTCACCATGTTGACGAGGCTGATCTTGAACTCCTGACCTCAGGTGATCTACCCACCTCGGCCTCCCAAAGTGCTGGAATTACAGGCATGAGCCATTGCTCCTGGCAGATGTGGCTGGATTTCAATGTACCATTTTACTATTTGCTTTCTATTTCTGCTATCTCTTCTTTGTTCCCTTTTTCCTCTTGTACTGCTTTCTTTTGTATTAAATATTCTTTTTATGATTTTATTTTATCACCTTTATTGACTTATTAGCTAAACTGCTTTGTTTTGTTCTTTTAGTGATTGCTTTAGGCTTCATAATGCACATTATTAACTTATCACGCATATGTTCAAGATGTGTTATAGTGCTTCACATATGGTATGAGGACCTTACAACACTGTACTTTCATTTCACCCCTTCTGGCCTTTGTGCTATTGTTGTCAAACATTTTCCTTCCACATGGATTAGAAACTCCACAATGCCAGGTTACTCTTGCTTTAAACCATCAATTACCTCTTAAGGTGATTTAAGTAATAAGAAAATAAGTCTTTTGTATTTCTCCACACATTTACTATTTCTGGTGTTCATTCCTTTATATAAATCCAGATTTTCCTTTGGTATAATTCTTATTCTGCCTTAAGGACCTCCTTTAATATTTCATTGTGCTGGTGGTTTGCTAGTGATCAATTTTCTAAGATTTTGTGTCTGAAAAGGTCTTTATTTAGTTTTTGTTTCTGAAAGATTTTCAGTGTGTTTAGGATTCTATGATTTGTTTCCCTCCAGTATCTTAAAGATGTCACTTCACTACCTTCTCACGTGTCTATGTTTTTTTAATGGGACACGGCCTTACGCTGTCTTCACCTTGGATTGCATTTGTTGCCGTATCTTCAAGTTTACTAATCTGTTTTTTTCAGTGTCTAACCTGCTGGCAATTCTATCCAGAGTATTTTTCATTTCAGATGAATTTTTTTTATCTTTAGAAGTTTGCCTTGGGTTTTTAAAAAAAATTTCCTTGCCTACCCTTATCATAATCATTTCCTCTACCTTCTTGAACTATGTGAAGTAATAGCAATTTTTAACACACTGCCTACTAATTCTATCATCTGTGTCATTTCAGGATATGTTTCTCATGCTTGATTTTTCTTTTTTCTCTTTATTATGAGTCATATATTCCTTTCTTTTCTTTCTTTTTTTTGAGACAGAGTCTTGCTCTGTCACCCAGGCTGGAGTGCAGTGGCATAATCTTGGCTCACTGCAACCTTTGCCACCCAGGTTCAAGTGAGTCTCCTGCCTCAGCTTCCCGAGTAGCTGGGACTACAGATGTCTGCCACTAAGGCCAAATAATTTTTTTTTTTTTTGAGAGGGTGTCTCACTCTGTTGCCTAGGCTGGAGTGCAGTGGTATGATCTTGGCTCACTGCAACCTCTGCCTCCCAGGTTCAAGCTATTCTCCTGACTCAGCCTCCCGAATAGCTGGGATTACAGGCACATGCCACCATGTCCAGCTAATTTTTGTATTTTTAGTAGAGACAGGATTTCACCATATTGGCCAGGATGGTCTCAATTTCTTGACCTTGTGATCCACCCGCCTTGGCCTCCCAAAGTGCTGGGATTACAGGCATGAGTCACTTCACCTGGCCTAATTTTTGTATTTTTAGTAGAGATGGGGTTTCACCATGTTGGCCAAGCTGTTCTCAAACTCCTCACCTCAGGTGATTCCCCCTCCCCGCCTCGGCCTCCCAAAGTGCTGGGATTACAGGTGTGAGCCACCGTGCCCGATTTGAGTAATAAATTCTTGCTTGCTGAAATACTCAGTAACTTTTGAACTCTTCCCTCTACTGTGCCCTAATTGGATTCCCCAACACGGTAACTGTTGGTCCTAATTCTGTGTTTTAGAGTTATGTAAGCTATGGACCCTGTAGCACCTTCCTTCATGATACTTCGCAACATTTTAGATGTCTCATTTACTTGTGGGATCATCAGATAAATGTCTCTGCTTTTCTGACCAGATTCCCTCCATGGCACAGGTTCTAGGTATGCTCTTGGTCATCACTATATCCCAGCGTAGGGCACAGGCCTGGTGCATTTGAAGTCCTTGATAAATACCTGTTGAATGAGAATGAGAAAAATGCTTGGCTTTGGTGACTGGCACCTATTAAGACTGACACTCTGTCATATGACCTGAATTTGCATTTTGTGGTTTTAGAACTCAGCTCTTTGCTGATTGAAAGGGAGTTGAGCTCAGATCTCTGAATCCAGAATGTTCTAAAAAAAAAAGAAAGAAAGAATTATTGTTAAGTTGTTGAAGTTGTACATGGTATAGTGAGAATGTATTGATTGATTGATTGAGAAAGAGTCTCGCTCTGTTGCCCAGGCTGCAGTGCAGTGGCACGATCTTGGCTCACTGCAACCCCCACCTCCCAGATTCAATCAATTATCCTGCCTCAGCCTACCAAGTGGCTGGAATTACAGGCATGTGCCATCATACCTGGTTAACTTTTGTATTTAGTAGAGACGGGATTTCACCACGTTGGCCAGGCTGGTCTCGAATTCCTGATCTCAGGCGATCCACTCGCCTTGGCCTCCCAAAGTGCTGGGATTACAGGCATGAACCACCATGCCTGGCCAAGAATGCTTTTAAAAAGACTTCATCTTTTAGATTTATATATAGTGAACCCTTTATGAATAAAATAATGTAATGTTTGGTATTTACTTCCAAATAATTGGCAGGTGGGTGAGAGTACAGATGAAACAAGATTGGCCATGAGTTAATAATTATTGAACCTGGGACAAGGGTACATGGGGTTTATTATACTCTTAAATTTTCCTTATAAAAGTGAGAAAATTATTTAGCTCTTTGATTAGCTGAACAAAACATGAATGGGCAGGGGTGAAATGGGTGTTCAGGATGGGGAGGGGTGAGGAAGAGAAGGAAGTCAGAGGTTTCAAAGATGCAGGACCCTCCAAGAAGTCACCTGGAGGCTGCCAAACCAGAGCTGTCTCTGGCAAAATGAGGGGCTTCTGATGGTGGTGCTTTTGTTTGTTCCTTTATGCACTTATCTACCAATCTCTTTCCATTTCATAAATGGAATAGTCATAATTAAGAGGTGAGTCTCACAGGCTCTCTCAAGCAGTATGCCAAAAAAAAAAAAAAATGCCCTTTAGGCAACAATCCTCCAGCTCCTAGCTCACTCACCCTGGAGCTCCTGGGAGACCTGCTGATTCTGCTTTCACAGCGGGTGTCAGCCCTTTGAGACAGAGGCGCAGGTGGTGCCGCTTGGGCTTCTGCCTCATATCCACCCTCTGCCTCATAGCCATCCAATAGCTACTGTATTCCCTGACAGTAGCTCTGTGTCTTTAGGATTCAGGATGCTGTGCCCAGGTCACTGTGACTAGTTGTTTCTCTTTTTTGCATGGTTTGCTGGGGGTGGGGCAGGGAGGACTTCTGAGTGGCCCTGGCTCATTCTACGTTCACAGCACACAGGTTCTGGACCCTTTCTGCAGGCTTGAAGGAAATGGTTTCTCATACACAAACTCTTCTTTCCGCTCCATTTCTGGGGTCGTCTCATATCTGTGCCTGCAACGCAAAAGATGGGTATTCCTGAAAGATCTGGCTGGGATCATCCATAAAGAGACCCAGTATTCTAGGTAAATCAGATTATCTGGTGGAAGGCTTTATCCTAACTTTCTTGGGGTGTTCCTGTGTCAACAGCAGTCTAGAGTTGGCCGTATATACCATAATTGCTTCTGCCCCCACTCAAGATCTCTCCTGTTTGGAGACAAAAGCTCAGGGAGAATGGGCATTTTCAGGGAGCAAAGATGTGTTAATATACTTCCAATGGCTGAACCTGAGAGCTTGTCTGGAGGGTCTAGCAGGGGAGCGCAGCTACTCACATGCCCTTGACTGAAAATCGGTCCTCCTCTATCAGGGATGGTCGTCTTCAGCTGAGCACGCAGCTTTGGGAGGGACGCACATGGAGTGGTGAGAGAGGAAGGGGACACCCACCTAGCCAGCCAGATCAGCTGAATCAACCCTCACGCTCAATGGGGTGATGGATATTGCAGCCAGATCGCCCTCATGTCCAGAACTTGCAAGCCAATAGACTTTTCAGTGGAATGAAAGAAATTCTGGAAAAATTACTTCCATGAAATTTGCTGAGGTTAGAAAAAAAACTCTTGATGGATTTTCTAATTTGAAGACCCAAAATTATATTTTCTACTTTAAAAGCAAAATACCTCATTAAAGAACTCTTGAAAAATACAAAAGAAGGGGAAAAAAAGAAAAAAAATCTAACCATAGTTCTACCACCGAAACACAAGTATTCATACATTTTCATCTATTTTATTCTCTTCATTTTCTTTTGAAATGCACAGTCTCCATCCTCCAGCCAATGGTTGAAAGTCTAGCATACACAAATTTTGGTGTAACTGTTGTTTTCTACCCTGTTACAAAATGTCTCTGTGTTTTCATGTTCTCTCCATAAGAGACATGTTGCCAGATGGTTTCTCAAGGAGCTCCTCCTGGTTTTTTTCACCCTTCCCCTATAAATGGGCAGATGGGATGTTTCCATTTTTGCCCCATAGCAGATATCTTTTTCTGTATTTGGAGTGCTTTCCTTAGGATTGAACACAGAAGTGGGAGTTCTGAGTCAAAGATACTGGATATTTTTATGGCTCTTGACTCATTTGGCCGATTTGCTTTTCACAGATTTTGCAAAAACTTACACACCCACAAGAGTTCAGATTTGAGTCTTTAAATTTTGAACGACATTGTTGCACGTACCACACCTTCTATAGTAAATATTTTCCTGCTCAGATACAACCTTTAAAGGTTCTGACACCAGAGACAGTATCCTCTCCTATTCAAAGCCTTTGGCTCTTTCTGGAAGATGCTGGAAAGCAGGCTTGAGGTGCAGGATACGATTAGAGTCTGTCCTTGTTCCCCCATCCTCAGCTTAGGCCACTGGTGTTCATTCCTGCCTTTTCCTCCTGGGAACAGTTCTGTAATCTGAATGTCCTGCAGCAATTCAGAAAGCAATTCTGCCACCTAGACTCTGCCTGGTTTCTACTGGTCTGTGGTCATGTTGGCCACTCCCTGGTTTGGATTCTTTCTACTGCTACTCAAAGTCCTAGTGGAGGTGGAGGGATTAACGCTAAGGGGTTAGGAGCTCAGCCTAGTTCTCTGGTCAAGGAATGCACCATTCCTATCCCCCTAAGATACGCAACAAAATTATTGGCAGGTTTTGCCAACTTAAACTCTACCCAGGAGAAAAAAATCCCTTCATGCACCCCCTGCCTTTTTTTGATACTAAGAGAGAAAGAAAAAGAGAGATTAAAATATTTACAAGTATCCAATCATTCCCCTTCTTTGGGAAGTCAAGTATTAGAGGAAAACAGACAGACAACTGTAAGCATTTAGCAAGTTGAAAAAGAAACGAGCAGGTTTCAGCTGGAGCCAGTCAGGTGGTTGGCAGCACCCACCCAGGGGATGGAGTTTCTGTCCTGATTATTTTGTTTCATTTTGCCCACGGGAGAGGGAGAGTGGCTGTGGATGCAGCAGAAGGGGAGTGCTGGGGGCCGGGGGGCCATCTCCATGTTTAATTCAGCTTACTTTGAGAGTAAGTTAAAGTCTTGTAGCAAAGAGTTCCTTCACAGCAGAAATTTGGGAATCTAAAAAATGCCAGAAAAAAATAAAGCTTGGAAAGATGTTAGACTGTGCGTAGACCTAGAGCAGAGGAGCCTAGAACGCACTGATAGCTCCTTGAGGTGAGTTGGAAGCACAGTGGTTCAGGATAGGTGGTTGGGAAATAAATGATGACCATAGCTAACATCTCTTCAGTGCTTACTATGTCCCAAGTACTATCCAAAACACTTCACATAGATAAACTGTTTATTCCTCACTGCAAACTTACATGGAAATGACTACTACTGCCTCCATTTATGGATGAGGACACTGAGTCACAGAGAGGGTGTGTGATGAGACTGGTAGGTTGAGGCTGGGGTAATTACATGGGCTGGATCCTGAAGGTAAGGAAGAGAAAGGAGAAAGGGATGGCAAACAATCTTTCTGGGATGTGGATGTCTAGCTATCTGTACCCCAAAGCTGGGGGTATCCCTGGACTTGCCCCTGTCCCCCTTCTCCAGTTACTCCTGTAATTTCCTGGATCCAGTCCATTCCCAGCACCATCCCCGCCACCCACAGCTGCTCTCCCAGTGTCTTGCCTGGGCTCTTGCAGTGACTTCCCGACTGGTGAGCCACCTTCAGCCCCCAACCCTAATCCATCTTTTATATTCTTCCCCCAACCAGTAATCTTCATCTAGCCTTCCTTGGCACCTTATAAATGTCTCTATTTAGTATTTGGCACACTAATGGTAATTGTGAATTTGTATCAGTTTATCCAGTCCAAATATTTGTTGAATGAAAGAATGAGGGCCGGGTGTGGTGGCTCACACCTGTAATCCCAGCACTCTGGGAGTATGAGGTGGGAAAATCACAAGGTCAGGAGATTGAGACCATCCTGGCCAACATGGTCAAGCCCCATCTCTACTAAAAACAAACAAAAATTAGCCAGGCATGGTGGTGTGTGCCTGTAATCCCAGTTACTCACGAGGTTGAGGCAGGAGAATCACTTAAATCAGGGAGTTGGAGGTTGCAGTGAGCTGAGATCATGCCACTGCACTCCAGCCTGGTGACAGAGTGAGACCATGTCTAAAAAAAGAAAAAAAAAAAAAGAATGAGATCATATTCAAGGAGGGGAATTAACATTTGAAGCCTGAGGGGTAAACTTTGGACCCATAGATAAAGGACTTTGCATTCCTAGGACCCAAGAGCACCAAGAGGTAAATCATGCTAGTTCACCTGAGACTGAAAAAGGGTGAACCGGCATGAGAGGCTAGGGATGGAACCAAGTGGATCGGGGGGTTGCTGGAAGATGTCAGTGCTTTGCACCGATGCCCATAGAGATGAATAACACAAGACATGATTCTGGTAAGTTAAAAGTACCATGACTATCAGGAGTGGGATCTTCTGCATGGTGGCAGCTCAAGGTACTCCATAATAAACAGAAGTGGCAGCCGGTTGAAACCGCTTTTACTTATTTGGAGATGTCTCACTCACCCAAAGGCATCCGCATCTGGGGAAGATGAACACAGGAAAGTGACACTGCGTGTGGCTGGGGAGTTCATAGACTCTGCGAGGGGTGCGATCTGTGGAAAAGAGGATTTCTAAGCCGCTCTCCCTCTGCCAATTTTTGAATATATTCTCGGTCTTTCTTGCAGTGCACACAATCCTACAGTTGATCTGTAGGTGAAATGAGAAGGGAGATTTAGATTTAGAAGCACGGACCCTCTTTTCCCCAAAGATGCTAGAAGGTCAGGTGTGTTTCTGCTTTTATTTAAGAGTGTGATTAGAAACAGCCAGGACCATCCCAGACCCAGCTGGCATTACCCTGAATGTTCATTATTTTGAATGTATCACTAGAACAATGAGTGACAGAAGCGATGACGTGATGTAAAAGAGAGAAAATCTGGGGCGAATTATTTCACAAGTTTGTCTCTGCTCCTGTGATGGGAAAAAACGAAATCTAATTGTCCAATCCAGAAGTGGAAGAGATTGTGTTATCTCACAACCTTTAAAGGTTTTACATAATATTTTTGATACCAAGAAGGCTAAGGCATTATTGCTCATGTTCTAGTTATGGGCCTATCTAGTGGGTCATTGGTGAAAGAGAAAGCAGAGAGTCATGAATGTGTCTCTGAAGTCAGTGCTGCGGCTGCCTGTGGATCTTCTGCCTCCTAACCAGGTAGTAGGAATCCTCCAGGATGGACTAGTTCATTCCTGTAGTCAACACATTTTTTTTTTTTTTTTTGAGATAGAGTCTTGCTCTGTCACCCAAGCTGGAGTGCAGAGGTGTGATCTCAGCTCACTGCAATCTCTGCCTCTCAGGTTCAAGCGATTCTCCTGCCTCAGCCTCCTTTGAAGCTGGGATTACAGGCGTGCACCACCACACCTGGCTAATTTTTGTATTTTTAGTAGAGGCAGGGGATTCACCATGTTGCCCAGGTTGGTCTCGAACCCCTGACCTCAGGTGATCCACCCACCACGGCCTCCCAAAGTGCTGGAATTACAGGCATGAGCCACTGTGCTCGACCAGCAATACATATTTATTGAACAGCTACTACGTGCTAGGCACTGTACTAGGAACTGGGGATATAGCAGTGAACAAAACACGAACAAACACAAACAAAAGTTCCTGTTCTCATGGAGCTTACAATCTAGTTGGGGGAGACAAATAATAACTGCTAAACTTGTACTATGTCAAGAGATAATATGTGCTATGAAGAAAAAATACACACAGCAAGGGGAAAGGGCGGGGTTCCTGTTATAGAGAGTGGTTAGGGAAGGCCTTTCTGCTACAATGAGCACAGATTGAATGGAGTGACGGAAGGAGCCCTGTGGTTGTCTGGGGTCAGAGTGTTACAGGAAAAGAGAGTAGTAAGGACAAAGGCTGCAGGCAGAATCATGCTCAGCACACTCCACCAGTGGCAAGGAGGCCAGTGTAGCTGGAGTGACGTGAGCACGGGAGGGGGGCGTAGGAGATAAGGTTGGAGGAGAAGCCAGCGGCAAGACCACATGTAGCCCTGGAGTCTGTACAAGGACCCTGCATCCTCTTCTCTTAGTGAGAAGAGGAAGCTTTGGAGCGTTTAGGCCAAGGAGTGAAATATTCAGCTGTGTCATAAAAGGCTCTTTTCTGCTGCTATGTGGAAATGTCAGCAGAGGAACAGGGTGAAAGCTGGGAGCCCAGCCAGGAGATGGCCGTGGCTGGGACTGGGAGTAGCAATGGAGATTTCAAGAAGTGGGCAGATTCTAGACACATCGTGAAGGTCAAACTGATTGGATTTGCTGATTTGGTGGAAGGTGTGAAAGAGAGGCAAAAGGATGAGCACACTGTTGGACCTGAGCAACCGGAAGTGTGAAGTTACCCCTAATAGGATGGGAAAGATTTCTCAGGAGAAACCAGTGAGAAAAAAAACGATGGGAAAGACTGGGAGGAGAGAGGAATCCAGAGCTCTGTTTCTCTTCTTTTCTTTTTTCTTCTTTTTTTTTTTTTAAGACAGTCTTGCTCTGTCTCCCAGGCTGGCGTGCAGTGGCATGATCTTGGCACACTGTAACCTCTGCCTCCTGGGTTCAAGCAATTCTCCTGCCTCAGTCTCCTGGATAGCTGGGATTATAGGCACATGCCACCATGCGCAGCTATTTTTTTTTTTTTGTATTTGTAGTAGAGATGGGGTTGGGGTTTCATCATGTTGGGCAGGCTGATCTTGAACTCCTGACCTCAGGTGATCCACCCACCTCAGCCTCCCAAAGTGCTGGGATTACAGGCATGAGCCACCACGGCCTGCCAAGAGCTCTGTTTGGACATGTTAAGTCAGATGTCTATGGGGCACGCAAGTGCAGATGGCGAAGAGGCTGCAGGGCGTGCAGATGTGGAACTCAGGAGAGGGGCTCAGCTGGACATATGCATGTGGGCAGTGTCGGTGCGCCACAGTTAAGGCCTAAGGCTGAGCGGAAACAGACACAGCAGAGGCTGAACACCGAGCCAGAGTGTCCTGACGTTTGGGGGTTGAGAAGAGGAGCTTCCAGTCCAAGGTGACAAAGAAGGACTGGCCGGAGAGGTTGGAGGAGAATCAGGGGTGAGTGGAAGGAAGAAGTGCTTCAAGGAGGAGGAAGGAGCTGCCCATCAACTAACTCAGTGTCGCCAACGGCTGGAAAGGGCGAGGCCTGAGAATGGGCCTCGGGATGAGCAGCGGGGGTCGTAGTGTTTTTGACAAGGGCAGGGAAGGCGAAGTGGACACAGATAGTTAACTAAGTGGGTTCAAGAGCTAAGTGGGTTAACAGGTCAGGAAGGGAGTCACTGAGCGTGTTTTGAGCAATTTGGCCATCTAGGGAAGGACAGAAATCTGGCGTAGGGGGCTAGCCGGAGGGAGGCAGGGTGGCAAGGGAGTTCTGTTGTTTGCTTGCTTTCTTCTATGGGGGATGTTTCAGCATGTTTGTAGTTAATAGATATCCAGCAAGAGGGAAGATTCGAAAATGCAGGGCTGAGCTGCCCTAAACATAATTTTCCTCCCTTTTCTTTATTGTACAGCTTAGAGCATTGAACAATGTGTCAAGTAATTGTTTGTGGTTGATGTTTCTGTGTATGTCTCTGGCGTTTATTTCCCCTTTAGGCAAAGTTGCTTCTCTCAAATATGCCCATGCAACCAGATCAGATCCATTTAATGATGAAAACCCTTTGAAAAAACAGATCCCCTGACTTTTGTCCATGAGACAAAAGTCAGTTGTCTTATCGCTGAGTTGTAGAGGTGTCAGCTGAATCAATAACAATAAGTTACTATTATTGAAAGATTAGGGTGTGCTTTACCTGAATTATCTCTGTAAAACATCACTGTGGGCCGGGCACAGTGGCTCAGGCCTGTAATCCCCGCACTTTGGTAGGCCGAGGTGGGTGGATCACAAGGTCAACAGATCAAGACCATACTGGCCAACACAGTGAAATCCCATCTCTGTTTAAAATAAAATTTAAAACAAAAAAACATCATTGTGATGCAGGTACTATTGATGATCTCAATTTAACGATGAAGAAATGGAAGCTTCGAGGTTAAACCATATGTCCATACTGGGGCAGGCAGGCAGGCAGTGCGAAGTAGAGCCAAGTTCCCAACCAGGCCCCGTTGACTTAGCCAAGACGCCCGAGAGAACTGCCTCCCCAAGAGGGGCTGCTGCAGGCCTTGGCCACTGCAGACAGACGTCAGTACCGAGAGGCTGCATCCTCTTCCCGCCGGCTGGACTACCCGCTGTGGCGGGAAGCAGCTCCCTCCGCCCGCTCCTCGTCCTGGCTGTGCGACACCGTCCGCGCTCGGGCAGCAGGGGGCGCTCTGCTGTCACGAGCAGTGGACCAACGCGCCAAGCCCGGTTCCAGGGCTGCGACGACCCCTTCCCCGCCACCCAAACCATCAGGTTTCCCATCCCCATTCTGCATCAGTTAGTTGCTGCTGCTGCTAGCAAAGCTCTCTCTACGGAGATTTGTGAGAAACCTCTGCTCGGGTGAAAGGGTCCTGAGGTAGTGGTGGGGTAGAGGTGGAGGGTGCCGGCCCATGGTTTCAGGGTGTTGGTGTTAAAATAGTGGGGACCCGGTGGGTGGCCAGCAGGCTAAGGCCTTCGACTGTGCCCTCGGTCTGGCTGGGAGGTGTCTCGCTCAGCTCCTGGAATGGGTGGATCCGCTGCAGGGCAGGCACTCACACATCGCTTTGTTTCCTAAATTCCTTCTGAGCCGGCTTCTTTTTAAGATGCCAAGCACCAGAACCGCTGAAATACAAATTCCTAGTTGGGAAAATCAGATTCCTGTATCTGCAGGGATGCAACAAAGAAGGGCAGCAGCTCCTGTGGCTTTGAAGTGCATGTCACATGAAGCAGGGCAAGGAAAGAAGCAGGTGGCGTTAGTCCTTCCCTGCCCTTCTCTGCCCCTTCTCTAAGGACACCACTGGCCATTTGCTGCCTTGGTGGCAGGGGAGGTGCAGCCGGCCCAGGAAGGCTCCAAATCAAAAGGAAGCCATGTGGGCCAGGGGCAGTGACTCACGCCTGTAATCTCAGCACTTTGGGAGGTAAAAGCGGGCAAATCACGAGGTCAGAAGTTCGAGACCAGCCTGGCCAACATGGTGAAAACCCGTCTCTACTAAAAATATAAAAATTAGCCTGGTGTGATGGTGTGCCTGTAATCCCAGCTACTCCGGAGGCTGAGGCAGCAGAATCACTTGAACCCGGGAGGCGGAGGTTGTAGTGAGCCGAGCTCTCACCACTGCACTCCAGCCTGGGTGACAGAGTAAGACTTTGTCTCTGGCCCTGACCAGAGGGCCTCAGGTTGCAGGGGGAGGAGGGGTTGGGGACACATCTGCTCCTGCCAGGAACCTGGGAGTGTGGCACTCCTTAGCCCATGCTGGATCCATAAGCTCAGACCCAGAAGCAGAGATGTGAGGGAGGAGAGGAGCCGATGTTCCCTCTTTCCAAATGATTCCAGAGTTGGCTTGGCTGCATGGCCTCCTGCCCCTGCTGGCAGTCCCCACACTTCCTGATTAAGTCTGGCTTCCCCAGGTGGCTGCTGCCCAGGACTCCCAGATGCAGCTGTGGGTGGCAGGAAGCAACCAATGTCCTGGCATCACCCCAGACACAAACCTCATCCCTGATTTGACCGCACTGTTCCTCCCTCCACCCACTGATATGGTTAGAGCCACGCATGGGGGTGGGCACAGAAAGCCCCCTCCTGCTGAGAGTTCTTTGCATTTGGCCTTTCCCCCTCGGAAGCAGCCAGTCTCAGAGCTGTCCTGATTTGTTTAGAACTACAGCTATTCCACCCGGCACCTGCCAAGTATAGCTGCACTTCCTGTGGACTAGATCTAAACAAATACAAAAATCCGATATACAAGTAGCCATCACCTACTGAATGCAAAAAGCAAAGGAAGCACCTCACCCTCAGAGACTTGCAATCTAGCTGAAGAGGTGAGACCCAAATACATGGGAGTTCAGGATCTGGGAACAGTGAACATACCAGTTTCGACTACAGTAGAAGAGATCTCACGGGTCTCTGTGATTAATTATCAAATAAGTGGTTCTGGCAGTGATTGCTCTCCTTGTCCAGGGGAGAGAGGACGTGCTTCAGCCTTTTGTGGTCAGGAACACTGTGCTGGGACGGGGGGCAGGGATGGTGGCGACGGGAGGGAGGCCTGGGTTTCAGTTGCTTCTTGAAGGCTGAACGCATCAGATCTATAAATAGAACTCATGATTCTTTTCGCTTTGGGAACATACAGACTAACTGTCCTTTCTAGATTAGTGCCTGATCCCAGTTTCCTGCCCTCCCGTCATCGGGGTGCTCAGAAAATGTAATTTGATAAGTAAAAATGACTTTTTATGAGCACCTACAACGTGCCCGTTATTGCATAGTGCACATTACAAAAAATATTTCTGGTCTTTTCAGCAAGACTGATTGGACAGCCATCCCCTACTCTAACCTACAAATGAAGCAAATGGGGCTCAGAGAATGTAGGGATCTTTCCTGAGGTCACATAGCCCAGTCAGGCATGGTGAAGCTAGAATTCAAGGCCAAGGGACTGAGGTTTGCAGAAGGGGCCCAGTCGGTAGCTGTTTTCTGAGGGTTTCCCATATAGATGCCGAATTTCCTGCCTTCAAGCAGACCTGGTCTCTTGAAGCCTTCCTAACATACTGCATAGATTGAGGACCCAGCTGTGATATTATTTCTCTCTCTCTCTCTCTTTTTTTTTTTTTTGAGAAGGGAAGGGAAGACCAAACAAATAGGGTTGCTGCAGATTTCAGAATTGCACTGAAGGTCTGAGCCAGAGGAAACTTTTCAGAAGGCAGGGATCTCAGTGACTCAAAAGTCCCTCCCGAGAAAATGGATGCCTCCCCGCTCCCACCATTCATCCTTTTTCTTTTCTTTTCTTTTTTTTGGAGACAGTCTTGCTCTGCCACCTAGGCTGGAGTGCAGTGGCACTATACTTAGCTCACTGCCACCCTCTGCCTCCCGGGTTCAAGTGATTCTCCTGCCTCAGCCTCCTGAGTAGCTGGGATTACAGGCGCCTACTGCCACGCCCGGCTAATTTTTGTATTTTTTGTTTTTTTAACAGAGGCAGGGTTTCCCCATATTGGCCAGGCTGGTCTCAAGCTCCTGACCTCAAGTGATCTGCCTGCCTCAGTCTCCCAAAGTGCTGGGATTACAGGCATGAGCCACCACACCTGGCCCTCTTCATCCTTGACCCTCTCTTCTCTCCCTCTCTGCTGATGAGCTAGACCCCTGCTTTTGAACGAAGCTGAAACCTTGGTCTGTGGAGTGGGGAGAGGCTGGCCCTTTAAGCGCTCTACCCACTAGGCTCTCAGCAGTAGAGGGTGGAGCAGAGCGAAGGAGCGTGTGGTGGGGCTGTGTCCACAGACCACGCTGCTGTCCTGCCAGTTTGGTGGAGTGGAGCGTAAATCTCTCCCTTCCCTCTATTTGCTTTCCTGACCCTATAGAAATGAGGTGATTAACACCCACCTTCTCTTTTCTGTTTTCACCAAATCTCTGATCAACTTGGCACCTGTCTTGTCTGTTTGGGCTGCTATACCTTAGACTGGGTGGTTTATAAACAACAGAAATGTATTTCTCACAGTTCTGGTGGCTGGGAAGTTCAAAATCGAGGCACTGGCCAATTTGGTGTCTCATGAAAGTCAACTTCCTGGTTTATAGATGGCTGTGTTCTCACTGAATCCTCGTGTGGAGAAAAGATGAGGGAGCTCTTTGGGGCCTCTTTTATAAGGGCACTAATCCCATTCATGAGAGCTCCACCCTCATGCCCTAATCACTTCCCAAAGGCCCGACCTCCTGATACTATCGCATTGGAGGTTAGGATTTCAACAGATGAATTTTGGGGCAATGCAAACATTCAGTTCATAACAGCACTCTTCGAAAACCCCTAGAATTCAAGACGATATGCAGGTTTCCCCTCATGAAAATAAAACCAAGGTGTTCTAGAACAAAAAATATATATGAGCATAAAAAAGAAAAGCATGAATCATACACTCCTCTGAAGATAACTATTGTGACGTTTGGGTGTTCTCTGGTTGTAATATTTCTTTTTAATAGAACTGTGATGAAACTACATGTGACTTTGTATTCTATGTATTCACTAGCATTTCCTCAAATTATTTACAAACTCTTGGCGGACATCATTTTAGTTACTATATATCATATGGATGTATCATAATTTATTTTTGTTATTTTATTTTTTGAGACGGGGTCTCACTGTGTTGTCCAGACTGGAGTGTAGTGGAGCAATCTCAGCTCACTGCAGTCTCCACCTCTTGGGCTCAAGCATCCTCCCACCTCAGCTTCCTGAGTAGCCGGGGCTACAGGCAGGTGCTACCACACCTGGGTGATGTTTGCATTTTTTTTTTTTTTTTTTTTTTAGTAGAGATGGGGCTTAAGCAATCCACCTGCCTTGGCCTCCCAAAGTGCTGGGATTATAGACATGAGCCACTGCACCTGGCCCATAATTTATTTAACTTCTGTGTGACTAACCATCTAAGTGGTTCTCGCTTTTTGCTACTAGCAGCCATATCACAATTCATATATTTGTGCATAAAGATTTTTGACATTTTAGTTTACAACCTTAGGATGAATTCCCAGAAGTGAAATTATGAGGCCAGAGTTAGGAACCATGTTTAAGGCTCTTGATACATTTTCTCAAATTGCTTTCCAAACGGGTTATATTAATTTATACTTTATTAGGAACCTATAAGAGTGTTAAACATGCCACACTCTTTCCAGCAATCAATACGCTCTTTTAAAAATGGGTTTTTAACTACCTAAGTCTACTATCCTTATAAAACAAAGCATGACATCACGCCGAGGTTGGCTTTGCCCGCATCCTTGTTCTGTTCTACACCTCTCTCTCTGTTCTTACCCACTGCCAGCTGTGGCTTTCAGTTCCTCCAGCCTCTTCCCTTTCCCCCTACTTACGTCATCCAGTCTACTGTTTGATTATGTTCACCTGTTGATGTTTTTAAACGTCTGTTCTTTCTCTCCTTCTAGAACAGAAATTGGCAGACTTTCTTTGTGAAAACCAGAGAGTAAGAATTTTGGGTCGTGGGCCATTTCTGCTGTGGCCACAAAACTCTGGTGTTGTGGTGTAATGGCAGCCATAGACAATATGTAAACAATTGAGTGTGACCATTTTCCAATAAAACTTTATCTACAAAAGTTGCTGTCAGGTTGGATTTGGCCTGCAGGCTGTAGTTTGCTGATCCCTGTCCTAGACTGTAAATTCCTTCGGGCAAGGGCCAAGTGGATTCCCGAAGCTCCTGGACCAGGGTTATGCACAGTTACCCTGGGCAATGACTAGAGTGAGAGGGCTGGCATTTTTTTTCTTTTTTTTAGAGATGGGGGTCTCGCTATGTTGCCCAGGCTGGTCTCAAACTCCTGGGCTCAAGCCACCCTCCCTTCTCAGCCTCTGAAAGTGCTGAGATTACAGGTATGAACCACCACACCCGGCCTGGCATTTTCAATACTGAATTTAGGCTTGAGATGAATAGAAAGGACATGGAGACATCATTCTGCATCACCTCCTCTGTCCTCTCTGCTCCTTGTCCCTCTGGTGGGAAGAGGGAGAGGAAAAGGAAGAGACATTCCAAAGTGACTTGAGTCCTTTTGGCCCTGGGAGTGGGAAATTAAAGAGATGAACAGCAGTCTTTCTTCCCCAAGCCCTTAGCTGAGCCCAAGCGCAATTCTGCCTTTGGGCCAGGTGTGTACCAGGCAGGGTAAGAGTTGAGGGCGACAATAATGCCACTATAGGCAGAGGAATGACAAAAACTAGCATTTATCAAGCACTTACCATGCAGTAGAACTGCAGCTTCCTATGTCATCCATGTAATAATCGAACAATGACAAGCATTGCGGACAATGAGATCGGTGCCATAGTTACTCCATCTATAAAGATGAGGACACAGAAGAACAGAGAGATTAAGTAACTTGCCCAAACTCTCCCATCTGTGATTAGTGGAGCAGAGGATGGCATCTGGCCCCAGTGCTTCCACTCCTTCCCACCACTCTGATTGCCTCTGTGGCAAACACTCTCAGTTGCCTTCCCGATATCCATTCAGCTCTTCTTCCTTAGTGTCAGAACTTGGAAGTCCGTTACTATAGTGGCATTATTGTTGCCCTCAACTCTTACCCCGCCTGGTGCACACCTGGCCCAAAGGCAGAATAGCGCTTGGGCTCAGCTAAGGGCTTGGGGAAGAAAGGCTGCTGTTCATCTCTTTAATTTCCCACTCCCAGGGCCAAAAGGACTCAAGTCACTTTGGAATGTCTCTTCCTTTTCCTCTCCCTCTTCCCACCAGAGGGACAAGGAGCAGAGAGGACAGAGGAGGTGATGCAGAATGATGTCTCCATGTCCTTTCTATCCATCTTAAGCCCAAGTTCAGTACTGAAAATGCCAGGACAAAATCACCTTGGGGAACATGCCCAGGTGACAAACTCATTTCCAGTCTCCCTTACTGTTAGATGTAGTCAATTAAGTGGAAACTCTTTGGCTGTTTCTCTGTCCTCTGGCTTGGAATATAAACATGATGACTGGAGCTCCAGTAGCCACTGTGAAGCCCCGGTGTGGATGGAAGCCACGTGCTGAGGAGGGTGGAACAGAAGCAAAAAGGATCCTGGGAGTTCTCAGATCAGCTCCTGGCTGCCTTATTCTGGACTCCTTTTTTTTTTCTATAACACAACAGAGAAATAAATTTCTATTCTGTTTAGGTCACATTGATCAGTTCGCTCTTACAGGAAGATAAATGTAATTCCTAAGTGTTAAAGCCTTGAAGAAGAAACCAGAGCTGCTCTTATAACACACAAGAGATTTGCGAAGAGGAGTCCATCTGGCAGGGTCCAAACGCGTTTCTTATTCCCCATCCCTAAATCCAGATCATCAGATGCAGTGGGACAAAATGATTGAGATATGTCCCAGGGAGTGAGCAGAAGTGGGAGGGGAGGAAGTGGGCTAAAAGGAGAAGAAAAAGCCCCAAGGCAGGAGGGAAGGGTTTTCCTTACCAGCTTTGAGGGGGGTGGCCACACAGAGCCAAGAGCTGAGGCTGAAGGCCTTGTGTCCTTTGAGGAGAGGGACCCCAAATTATCTGTGGCTTCTGAACAGGTAAGACAATACGACGTGGACCTCAAACAAATACTTATTGTTTATGGCCTGGATCCATGTGGGTTGACCGAACACCAGTCAGGCTGCATGACAAGGACCTGTACCCTCTCTCCCTCCCTGTGGCTAGTGCCTGAGTGGTGAGTTTACTCATGGAGCGGCTATGGTTTGGTGGAAATGAAGCCAGCTGCAGGCTTAATATCCACACACTGTCCCTGGGAGTCAGCCGCATGTAAGGTCCACCTGTTGCCAAAGCAGAGGAAGCTTAGGGTCATTAAGTAAGGCCTACCACTCAGGGAGTTTGTTCCAGATCCAGCAATCCTCTTTAAAAAGAACAGATTACACCTGCCATCCTCCCTGCATTCTGATCTCCAGGAGGGGGAGCAAAGGAGAGATTCTAGGATGCAAGAGCCTCAGGATTCCAGGCAGCAAAGATAGAACTTTTCTCTCCAACTTTGGTTCCAGGGCTCTGCTGGGAGCTCTCTACTGATACTTGCAGTAATCTGCAAATGGCACACTGGTATCACAGGTGGGAAGCCTCGGGCTCAGGGACTCATGGGTCAAGGAGATCTGCGGCCAGGTGAGGGGGTGAGGTGAGCAGTGAACCCATTTTGTGGGAGGATAAATACAGAGGAAGGTCTTTTTCTGAACTGAAACAAAGAGAGAATCCTTATAAATGCCCCTGGGAGAGGCCTGTCCTGTGCGGTTAACCTTGAAAGAAAGTCACTGACTGAGGCTTCACATTTCATCCTTGTCCTGACAAGTCCAGCATTTCCAAGTTTTCCCTCAGACAACTCCCTATCAAGACAATCTGTAGATTTTTTTTCCAGTCGGCATATTGGCTGCACAGATAATGTAGGTATTTTCAGTCAGCCCGGAGCAGGAGAGATAAGAGGGGAGAGAGCCAGGGAGAACTTGATGGAGTGACCCAGATAAATTTACTGTACCACAGGAAATCGAAATGCAAAAATAAGGACTGGGAGCAACTGAAATATTTAAAAAGATAGAGAAGGGACTGGCAGTCTAAGGGAACAGACTCACCCCTTCATTGCCTGAGTGCCTGAATATTGCAAAAGAGAACAGGGTCAAAAAAGGACCAGAATAGAAACTAGCCATTAAGGGAGACAGAACGAAGGGTTTGGCTTACAAATCGGACTATAATTAAGAAAGGAGGAGAAATCAGAAGGGTTTGGGGTTTGTCTTCTTGGCCTGTAGTCTCACCTAGGTGATGTCTGAGACAGAATACTTCTCTATATTGTGGTTTCTGCCTCCCAGAAGCCTTCTATTGTCCTCCCTCCCTGGGGAGAGAACTGCTGTCTTCTTGGTCGGGAGGCAGTGGGGGTATTGGTAAGAAGTCAGGCTTGGCTGCTGTAACCATGGGACCCAATAGTAACAGTAGCTTATATAAGACAGAACTTACTTCTCCGTTGTGTAAGTTTGAGTGAATGTTCTAGAGTCCCTGAGGGGCTCAAGTTCCTTCTCTCAGGCCTTGGCTTTGTCTACAGGTTGACGCTGGGCTGCTGTGGTTCCAGCCACCAGGAAAGGGAGAGAACTTAGAG
Organism: Callithrix jacchus; assembly: GCF_049354715.1. Lineage (NCBI taxonomy): Eukaryota > Metazoa > Chordata > Mammalia > Primates > Cebidae > Callithrix > Callithrix jacchus. Next base: position 108,561,932 of record NC_133506.1, read on the forward strand.
AAGGCTCAGGCTTGGACATGGCATCCTCATTTCAACTCACATTTCTTTGAGGACATCTTAGTTATATGCCCCCCACCTGGCTGTAAGGGAGGCCAGGAAATATAGTTTCACCACGTGCTCAGGAAGAAGGGAGAGCCATCTTGGGGGACAAGCAGGGTTCAAGGCCACTGAGAACTAGTGGAAGGAGGAACAGGAGTGGCTGAGGTGCTGGTGGGAGGTAGACTCTGATGAGGGCCTTGATAAATAAGAGAGCCACCCCATCCATCCGGGGCCCGGATGTCCTTCTGCTGGCGGGGACATCACAGCCTACGAGCTGACCACATTCCACTATCAGTACAAGTGGACTCTGGCAGCAGACATGCTTCTTGGTGAAGCTGTGGTGACATCTCTCTGTGTCTCCTTGCAAATGATCAGCTCCCACCTCCGCCCTGGCACTAACCTGGGCTGCAGGAGACTGAAATGCATGTTGCCTCTTATCATGAATGGGAGCATCATCTTTGCAGAAAGTCTCCGTTCTTCATCTTTGCAAATTGAGAGTATAATCCAGGATGGAAGGAGATCAAACATCAGCATCTAACGGGGGAATGAGGCCTCCTGAATTGAGTATTGGGCTCAGGAGGGAAGTGAGGGTCCACGAAGCACAGACCACCCTTTGCAATGAGCAGCAAGGTGGGTGTCTCTTTCACAGGTGGGGGTGGGGTGTTTCCATCCAAGGGGCCCCAGTGAGCTTGAACCCAGCCTGCTCTTCTCAGATGGACTTGGGTTACATGTGTGCTAATTATCAGGCACTGGCAACCTCTCCAGTGCTGGTAACTTCGGATCAGTCGTCACATCTTTTCCCCAGTGCCTCCGCGATCAGTAGGCAGACATCAGCTGGGGCTGGCCACTGGGTCATCCAGATCCGATGCTTCAGCCCTTCCAAACATAACCTAATTCCCCTCTCTATTTTTAAGGATAAAAATCTGTGCATAAAACACCTGAATGATTCAGAGGGCATGGTGTAGCTTATCCATTTTTTTCCCCTCATATCTTCAGCTTGGCATTTCTTTAAAACAATGAAACTATTTTTTTTCCTTAGATATGAAACATGGCCTCAGAGACCTTGACTTGAAGTCAGAAGATCTAGACTCTCTTGAGGTCTCTGTAAAGAGCTCACCCAGGCTGCAAACAATTCTCTCCCTGAGGCCTCTCCCCTGTGTGACCTGAGAGCCAGCTGAGTGTTCATTTCTCAGGGATTTGCAAGAAAGAGTTTATGCGAGAAGAAGCCTTTCATATTCTAAAATTGCCAGACTGTGTTTTCTGGGGCAAGGTACCCGGATCGCACTGTTCAGGGTGGGTAATGTACTTCAGAGCTTGCTCATTTAATGTTTTTGCTGAAGTCTGTAGTCTTATTTAGACATAAAACCTTGAGGAAACCTACTTCCCAATTCCCAAGCGTATGCCTCATTTCCTTCCTCTCCCGGTCAACCCAGGCTCTTGTCAGGACACCTCATCAATCTGAAAACTTTGAAATGTAGAGTGCAAAGCTCTTTTCTTCCCTTTTAAAAATAGAGTTTATTTTTCATTCTCTCTGTAAGTCATGCCAGTTCAATATAAAAACTGGAAAATAGAAATTAACCAGGTAATTGAATGAGTTGGGCTTGGTGGGGTGCAGGCAGAAAGCAACTTTACTTTTCCCCCCACTTGCCTGGCACCCTGGCTCTGTGGATTCATTTTTCCTTTCTCTTGATTTTTGGATACTCCCAGGTATTAATTAAGAGTCTTGTTCCTTCCGGTAATAAAATGTCAAGTCGCAGTCTCATCTTAAACTCTCATGCATTTTAGAACTTCTCCCCTTGCTGAGCTTGGCCTGTGGGCACAGGCATATATGTGGTCACCCCTTCTCTGTTTCTCCCTTGCGCCCCTGTCGGTGGTCGGCTTCTCCCTGGGCCAGTGTGGGAGGGAGAAGGAGAGGCTTAAGGGGTCAGCAAAGTCATGGTTGACTGGAACTGTTGTAACCTGGTATCCTGAGTCTGTATTTCTCCTGTGTGTGCTCTTTAGGGTTCTTTGGAGACACCATCTCCCCGCTGGCTGAGGATTTTCCTGGACGGGGCTTCCTCCAGCTGGTTCCATACAATCGCTCATTTACAGCAATCCACTCCTCTGTGGGGTCACCGCACTTCTCCAGCAGGGAGCACATTCTTCTAGAGGATCCACGTTAGCCATAGGCAGGCATCTGCCTCAGGGGAAGTCCATGTCTGGTCTATGGGAAGCACAACTGTATCCTCGCACCACCAAACCTTACAAGTGCAGCGCTTCCCACCCCTGCCCTGCCTCTCGGCTGCCCATCGATGTAGGCCATCCCAGCTGGGCCTCTGTCTTTGATTTTGGAGCATGAACCAGGTTGCATTCCTGTATCCTTCAAATTCTAGGGGCGTAGAGCAAATTCTTCCAGTGGTTCTAAGTGTCCCTGCCTTTGCATTCAATAACTCTCTCTCTCTCCTTAAAGAAATCTTTACTCTCTATCTCTTCACCCTGATTCATGCATTCACAGCCTTCTCTGAAAACATTGGAGATCAATGGTGTCCTAGCGCTGACTGAACTGGAGATCCTGCCATGCTGGCCCAGCATCCTGCTTCACTCGGCAGCCATGATTTTCTACCTTCGGGCCTCGGTAATACTCAGACAAGAATCCATGTTATCATCTAGCATGGTAGCCGCAGTAGGTTTTTTATGGCTCCAGATTAATTTCAATCCAGGATCATGGCCCTTTGGAATACAGCTTGGCAGCTCCTCCCATCCAGAGAAGTCTGCTTGTCTACTCTTTGCAATTTGGTTGGCTTTGAGACCTGCTTTGTCCACGTAGAAAGGGGCAGATAGCAAACGTAGACAACTTTTGAGGCTTTGCTGCTCTCTAGGAACATTGCCCTGAGACAGCCATCCATGAAGAAGCCTGGGATGAAAGACCACGTGGAGAGAAAGGCCCACCATCATTCTGCACCAATAGCGTAAGGGAGGTCGACTTGGATCTGCCACCTCAGTTGACTCTCCAGCTGACAGCAGCTGCCTGAGTGAACCCAGACAAAACCTGCTGAGGAACCAGCCTGCTAGCAAATGGAATCAGGAGAAATAATAAATAGATTTGTTGTTTTAAGTCATCAACTCACAAACAGAGTATAAGAAATAGTCAATGGATATAGTTTTAAGTCTCTACGTCTTGGGATGGTTTGATGTAACAATAGATAACTGAAACAGTAGAATATTAGAAAGAGGAAAAATAATCACCCATAATCCCATCACAGAAAGATGACTGTTCTGTTCTATTTTTTTTTTTTTTTTTTTTTCTGAGACAGAGTCTTGCTTTGTCACTCAGGCTGGAGTGCAGTGGCACGATCTTGGTTCACTGCAACCTCTGCTTCCTGGGTTCAAGCAATTCTCCTGCCTCAGCCTTTTGAGTAGCTGGGACTACAGGTGTGTGACATTATGCCTGGCTAATTTTTTCTTTCTTTCTTTTTTGTATTTTTAGTAGAGACAGGGTTTCACTATGTTGGCCAGGCTGGTCTCGAACTCCTGACCTCAGGTGAGCCATCCACCTCAGCCTCCCAAAGGGTGGGATTACAGGTGTAAACCACCGCGCCTGGCCAAAGATGACTGTTCTTAATATCTGTAAGCTTTTCCTTTTGTTCTCTTTTTTTTCTACACGTATATTTTCAACATTTTATTCTGAAAACTTTCAAACACATAAAAAAGCGAACATTCCATACCCACTACTTCGATTCCACAATTATCTTATTTTTAGTGCATTTCAAAGCTATACACATCGGTACCTTCATCTGTAAACACTTAGCGTTCTGCGTATGATGCTTTAAGTAGCTGTAACCATAAAATGCCTAATGTGCAATTCTATATCCTGCTTCATTCAATTATTTTGATATTAACACACTTGAATGTTAACAAAGTCTTTGTAAAATTTATTTTTAATGACTGATAATGTACAATGAAGCAGATACACTGTCTTTTTTTCAATTTCTGATTGTTGGATAGCTATGATTTTTCTTCCTTTGTATCTGTTACTGTAAGCTACACTTCAAATACCCTCATTTTCAGGTAGAGAAAAAAGGCCAGCGGGCTTACATGACTCATCTAATTGGCTCTGGGATAAGAGACAGCGTATAAAACTTGTTAAATAAAATAGTTTCTCGTGCAGGAGAATGTGTGTTTTGGCATCAAAAAGAGCTAGTTCCATCACTTTTCAGTTTTGTGACCTTGATCAAATTCTACAACCTCTCTAATCTTGCTTTTCCTCATCTATGAAATGGGAGTAGTAATTGTAGCTACCTCAGCTGAAAGAATCGGAATGAGATCATTCACAGAAAACTCTCAGGACAGTGCCTGACACATCTTCATTATTGCCATTAATATCCACATCCATGACGTTTTAGAAACAAAGGTATTTGCACATACCAATTATTGCAAGTGGAAGTAAAATTCAGAAAAGCTCAATTCACAAACAATGCAAAAGCCAAATGCAATCAAGAAAGTTCATGAGCAGTGCACTGACAGGATGTAAAACAATGCTTTCCCATAGATATCCAGACAACCAGGGCAGACACGTGACTGGCATGCCAGGGTACAGCTATTTTGACTGTTTTCAACAGACTTCCATTCTGGTTGGTCAGTGACTACGTCTAGTTGTTACAATTTTGGACCCCACCTACCAATCAAACCAAAAGCAGACAGAGGGCTAGCTCTCAGTCCTTGCTCGTTTTTACTCTGAAGAGGAAAATGACGCCACCACTCAAGTTCTCCATAGGAGTTACCTCCAACACTAGGGGGAGGACCCAAGCGAGGTTTATGGGTTGAGTCCCAGAGCCGATGTCAGATCATGTCTAAGGAATCACCTCACGGGTCAAAGCTGGCAGTCTGTGTGCAAGAATGATCATCACAAAAGGGATCGTAGGTAGGGAGACAAGGTGATGGGCCAGTCAGAGGAGCTGGGAACAGGCCAAGGAGATGGGGTCTCAGTCGACATGGGAGATTGTTTCTGTTGAGCCAAGAATGGAGGTGGATCACATGGGCAGGAAAGCTCCTCTTAAGGGGCCAGGCTGGAAAGGACTGCTGCATGTTGCTTTTCTCATGCCCACTGGACTCTAATAAGAAATCTTGACAGTCTCATCAAGGTCAAGGTCTTCATAATAATCATGATCATCATCATCATGAACATCCTAAAATGAGGGAGTGCAATGAGGTTCTCTGAAGGACTAGGAGGCCCCTGGGGGCAATCTTACCACCTGGATTACATTTGGCTATTTCCTTACCCTCTTCTTCTTTCTCCTAAGGAAAGAAACATTCTGGCCATCAATAGCTCTGTAAACGTTTTCTCCTGAGAGAGTAGTAGAAAGCCTCTTTCCAATGAGTCCACTAAGATGGGAATTATCTCCCACCACTTCCCTGTCCCCTTTGTCCTATAAACAAGGGAGGGAATCAACACGAGAGCCATGAACTCAAGACGGGATCCATGTACAAGACTAACTCACATTTTGCTTATTGTTTAAAAAAGCAGAACTTCTTCCCATCTTTCACTGTCTTCTCAAAATTTTTGACTCACTTGATCAAGTCTATTAGGGTTCCCAAAGCTTTGAGGCTTAAGTAGAAGAAATCCCAAACTTTCCAGCGATATTTACAGCTCTCAATTCAGAATTTTTTCTTTCTTTTCACCCAGATTATTCAGGGAACAGGGTGGGCTAGAAAAGAGACCGATCAATGGAAGTGTGGAGGCTGTTGGCTAATGGCCTTTAGATGGCAAAGATTGGGCAAACAGATTTAGCACACTGATTCAACATATTAATTGTTTGTTAACCTTTGTATAACCTTTAGGAAGCCTCTGAATGTGTGGATTTAAAACCCAAAGTACACTCGAGGATTCCCATGGCACAACCCACTTTTACGAGGTGTTAAAACTCATTAATTTTCTGTTGAAGCTGGGCAGGAAAGGGGGGTTTGGGGGAACGAAGCACACTAAATAGAGAACTAATCAAGCAAATTAATGTATGCAGAAGGCTCGCTCCCAGGCTTGCAGAAATATCCATTTGTTACCTATATAAGCTATAATTACATAAAATGCAAGTGATGGCGAGATAGAGTGTGATTTAAGGGTTGAGAGAGCAAACATAATAACAATAGCATAATCCTAATAGCCATCATCACTCTAATAATGTTGGCCCCTGGCTAACACCCTCATTTAGGGAGCTCGGAGCATGTTAGCCACGTTAATTAATCCTCTCGCTGTACGGCTGTAAGGGTTGCTCAGAGCCATTACCCCCTCACACCTCAGGTGAGAGAGACGGACATCAGAGCTGGGAGGAAGCCGGGAAGAGGTTGTGGAATCCCATTCCCCACCCCACTCTCCTGCCCCGGTGCCCAAGCAAGCTCCAAGCTGAAAGCCACCTCTAGACTGGCAGGTCATGGCCTTGGTTCTAGGACGCCTGAATGAGAAGAATGGATAGCCCATGGTATCCATTTAGTAACTGAACCATTCGAACAAATACTCTTCTGGTAGGGAGAAACCCTTAGAGGCCACCTGGTCCACCTTAAGCTCTGAAACCTTCAGACTCCCTCCAAAGACCACTGTCTGCCTTGTTCTTCAGGCCCTGGGGTAACAGATTGCTGATCCTTTGGGTCCCCTGGGCTTCTCTGTCGTGATGTCTGGGACTGACGTTCTTTCTTTCAATGTAAGTCCCATGGACTGCAACCCCAGCGGACTTGAGGCTGTAAGTTCTCCTCCTAAGGAAGAGAGTTGTTTTAACACTTTACACTGTCTCACACCCGTCTCTCCGAAGCTAATGACTATAGAATGAGCAAACATCAGAGTATTCTTACTGAAGATGGGCCTTTGGAGTCTCCCCCTAGTGATCCAGCTGCAGAATAAGAGAGATCTTGCTCTGTAAATCGTCTCTGCAATCTTCCCTAATTGGCTATTCATCTGGAAGTCAATCCACTTTTTGGAATGAACCAAACCAGGGTTTGGGCCTCTTCTGTGCAGACATCCTGAGCAGTCCCCAATGTCCCTTCTCCGCAGCAGCCATCCTTGCCAATCCCTTTCTCTCTCGCCCTGGGCCCTGTCTCTTTCTTCCTTCTCCAATCAGTTGCATAAAGCTCAGCTCAGCTGCTCTAGGTGTGTGACTTTGAGCATATTTCTCAGCCTCTTTCTGCCTCAGTTTCCTCTCCTGCAAAACAAAATGTTTGAACAAGATGACTTCCCAGGTTGCTTCCAGGACACAGAGTAAGAGGTGAGATAACGCTTGCATCTTGGCCCCACCAGGGTGGCTGTAGAAATGAGAAACCTGCCCTCCTCTGTACACGAGTGGTAGGAAGAGGTGGGGCTTCTGGCCCCTTATACAGTCCTCAAAATATACAGCTGCTCTCTAGGCCTCCCGAACCTGGGGTGGCTCAGCCTAGCCAGGCATCCTGCAAACCGCCACACCCACAGCCCCTCTTTCCCCTCTTTACATCGAGTGGACCCTCTCCCCTCACACACCTGACCCTCACCACTCTGTGCTTTCTCTACCTTCTTGGTTTTGAGCTGTGCAGCCCACACCTGAGTCTTCAGGAGGATGACTGTGACCAACACAGTCCCAACAAGAAGTGATGGGAAGACATCAGCTTCTTAAAGTTCTGCCTTACCTCTTGGTTAGAAGCACAAACAGCAACAACAAAAGCCAAAACAAAAAACAGAGAGAGAAAGACAGACAGAGAGGAAGAGAGAGAGAGGGGAAAAGACAGAGAGGAAGAGAGAGAGAGAAAGAGAGAGAGAGGAAGGGACGGAGAGAAAGAGAGAGAGAGAAAGACAGAGGAAGAGAGGAAGAGAGAGAGAGGGGGAGAGAGAGAGAGAGGAGAAAGTAAAAAGAATCCCACCTTTCAAACTTATCAGAAATGTCCTCAAACCAGCCATGGAATGAGCACTAGAGAGGGGCCCGAAGCTGGGCTGTCGATGTGGAGCCCTGGCAAGGCACTGGGTCTCCCTCCTTTCTGTTTCTCAGTGAGATGACTGGGAAGGCGGCCTCCAGTATCAGATGAGGTGTGCAGGAAACCGCGTGCCGCTGTGTGGAGCGGCGCAAGCGCATGCCGAACCCTTCTCTGTGTGGAACACCGTGTCCCCCAACACTCCCAGCCACCCTGTGAGGCCGGCAATAGGGTTGGCACCATTAGCCTCTCCATTTTGTAGCTGGGGAAACTGAGGCTCAGAGAGTAACTTTCCTTAAGTCACATGCTAGTAAGTGTCCCGGCAGAGATTTATACCCAGGCTCACTGATGCCCAGTCGTGACAAGCTGGTCATCTGCTAGATGTCATTATAGTGGCATTGCTGTCTCAAGCTTGCATTGCTCACTTTGGGTTGAGGTAAAGAAAGACTCATGTGTAGGTGGTGCCTAGAGACAGAAAGGGCAGCAAGCACAGCCTCATCCTTCCTGGCAAAGCTCCCAGGACTCAGAGCTGGGTCCTCTGGCTGAAGAAGGGTCTCATTGCTAGAGTTTTGGGGCTGCCCCCGCCCAGTGGGCCGGCCAGGCCTTCTCTGGGGCTGACACAGCCTCCCATCATGGAATTGTTTCTCCTGCCCACCCCCTGAGTTTTTTCTGTCTTGGGTGTGGCCGCAGCTCTTGATTGACTCATTCCCATGAGTTTCTAAAACTCAGTTCTCTCATATCCCACCCAGTGCCTAGCCTGGCCCCCTGCTGCTGGCTGTCTTTACACATGTGCCTTGTACCTACCAAATCTTGAATTTATTTCCTGGGCTTCCCAGTTTGCACCCACCCATCCCGGCCCCAACACACCTGCACACCGGCATTGCAGCCAGACACCTGAAGGAAACTGATTTGGCTGGGGTCTAGGGCTGCAGCACTGGCTGTTAGCTAGCAAGCACTTGCAGTGTGCCTGCTCCTTGTTGAGATGTGCTGGAAGAATCAAACACACAGCAGAGTTTTGAGGACTTAGTATGAAAAACAAAGATGTATCCCAGGACCTGGGATATTTTTGAGACTTTTGCTCATTGGGTAATTTGGGGTCCTCTGTTGCTTTCCCTCCTTCCTTCCCCACTCCTGAGAGACACTTAGAGGCACTCAGTCTACAATACATCAACTGGTGTATTTATTGAGTACTGACAGCATATCAGGCACTGAGCTTTTCTATGCATATCTCATCTAAATCTTCCAACAACCCTGTGAGGTGAGTACTATTACTACCTCTGGCCTACAGTGGGGGAAACCAAAGCTCAGAGACACACAATGTGGTTCTATTACAAACCATGTTGCCATGAAACACAAGCTCAGAGAACTTTGCCTGAAATCATAGCTGAGAGAGATGAAGCCAGGACTCATGGCCTGATCAAACTTCAAAGTTCATGCTTAAAACACATTGATGGCCGGGCGCGATGGCTCACACCTATAATCCCAGCACTTTGGGAGGCTGAGGCGGGAGGATCACGAGGTCAAGAGATCGAGACCATCCTGGTCAACATGGTGAAACCCCGTCTCTACTAAAAATACAAAAATGAGCTGGGCATGGTGGTGCATGCCTGTAGTCCCAGCTACTCGGGAGGCTGAGGCAGGAGAATTGCCTGAACCCAGGAGGCAGAGGTTGCGGTGAGCCGAGATCGTGCCATTGCACTCCAGCCTGGGTAACAAGAGCGAAACTCTGTCTCAAAACAAAACAAAACAAAACAAAAACACATTGATATTTGTTGAATGTGTACTTTAATTTTTTAAATTCTGAATCCTTCCTTCTTTTCTCTTTCTTTCTTTCTCTTTCCTCTCTTTCTTTCTTTCTGTCTGTCTGTCTCTCTTTGTCACCCAACTGGAGTGCAATGATGCAATCTCAGCTCACTGCAACCTCTGCCTCCTGGGTTCAAGCGATTCTCCTGCCTCAGCCTCCTGAGTAGGTGGGATTACAGGCGTGCGCCACCACACCTGGCTAGTTTTTGTATTTTTAGTAGAGATGGAGTTTCACCATGTTGGCCAGGGTGGTCTCAAACTCCTGACCTTAGGTGATCCACCTGTCTCAGCCTCTCAAAGTGCTGGGATTACAGGTGTGAGCCACTACACCCAGCTGACATTTTCATGATAAAAATTTACAAGTCAGATGTTAAAGAGCTCCTTCACAAGCCTCTCCTACCATTCATTTCTTATACCTAAATCCTCCAACCGTAACCACTGCCTGTGCATTTATTTCTATAGATTTGCTCATGCACCGATATGAGCATGAGCTCATATGTTTTTGTTGTTTTACATAATGCTATGTTGTATACATTGTTTTTTGACTAGATTTTGTTTTCTCTTAAACTGTCTTAAAAGTCTTTCTACATCGGTAGAAACAATAGAGTCACTCCATTGTTTTTAATAACTGTAGAATATTCTGTCATAGGTAGGCACCATCAATTTCCCCAGTAAGGAATGGCTAAGGTTGTTTCTCTCTTTTCATTATGCACCATGTTGCCGTGAACACCCTTATGTATACAACTTTGCGTATATCTGTACTATTGCTGTGGGGTGGATTCCTGAGATTGCAGGGTCAAAGGGTGTGTACATTTACATTTTTTTCTTTTTGAGACAGAGTCTCACTCTGTTGCCCAGGCTGGAGTGTAGTGGTGCGATCTCAGCTCACTGCAACCTCCACCTCCCAGGTTCAAGATGTCTTCTCACCTCGACCTCCCAAGCAGCTGGTACTAAAGGTGCACATCACCACGTCTGGCTAATTTTTTTTTTTTTTAATTTTTTGTAGAGATGGGGTTTCACCATGTTGCCCAGGCTGATCTTGAACTCCTGGGCCCAATCAAGCAATCCACCCACCTCAGCCTCTCAAAGTGCTGGGATTACAGGCAAGAGCCACTGCACCTGGACATTTACATTTTAATCACCATTAATGCATTGTTTTTGGAAAAGCCTTTACTCCGCCTCCTCTACCACGATCTGAGATGCCTGTTGCCCCACATCCTCACCAGACCTAGGCATCTTCTGGCTTTATAATTTTTGTCTAAGAGGCTCTTCGTAACATCCACTAACCCTCCTGCCCCATTTCCCTACCTCAGAACCCCTAACCCATGACACCTTAAGTTTCCTGCTATCCAGCCGCGGTGACCACACCATAGTCCTAGCGTGGGGTCGTTCCCTGGGTAACAATTTGTCCCCTACAGTGACATCTGGAGACATCACTAGCGTCGCTGTTTAATATTTATCGGGAACCTGCTGTGTGCTGGGCCTACACAGCAACCAAGACCTTTGGGAAGAAAACGTGCAGTGATCTGAAAGGCAGAGATCACTTAATAAAAAGTGACAGCCCTATCAGAAGCCACAGGGGGACCACTGTTTCCCTGGGCTTCTGTGTGCTCCTGGTGAAGCAGGTGGGGGTGTGTTCCCCTCTGAGAAGCCACATTAATATGGCAGCTGGTCTCCTACAGGACGTCTGTGCAATTCGATGGAGCTCATCACTTTTCAGTCTATGAGCAATTAAACGGCTCCAGGAAGCCCTGTATCTTTACGTCACCCCCTAATGACTTGGGGTGGGGAGAAGAGTGTGGACACAAAGAGCCCACATCCGTGGGTAATTGGCAAAGTTATCACCTTTCTTCCGAGGCCAAATGTCCGGTGCATTTCCCATTCCTCTCTCGCTGCCAAGACCCGAAAACAACTGGCTTTGTCCCTGGAGTGCACCTCTGGAATTAAATGTCATTTGCACAGCCCAAAATTGCTTGAAGAGATAGCCACTTCTTTTTGTCTTTCTCAGACTCTGATACCTTGAACCCGGCCCACTGCCGCTCCCCGCCCCGCTCAGACTTTTGTTTCCCTGAGTCCCATCCCAGGGCCTGTCAGATCACATTTTTTATTGCATCGAGACAAAAAGCCATCTGGAGCTCCTGGTCTCCACTGTCAGTGGTCTGCCGTTCCCAGGGTCTCTTGCCAGGCCCCCAGTTAGGAGTCTCACCCCCCCAGCCCTCAGTCTTTATGTTGCACCCCTGGCTCTGCCCCTCCTCAGCTCTGCTGCCTTTGTCCCCCTGCTGCTCCCGCCCTATCACTGGGCTGCAGCGTACCTTGTTGAGGCAGAACAATGCAGGCTGTCAGCTCTTATTAAGCGCGTGGGGGGAGAGCGCCACAATTTCAGGTGGCTGAAAGCTTGCGAATTCTTCATTTGGTTCTGCGAGCCCCGAGTCTCTCTCCTGGTTGCCAATAATTCTCACCTTAGGCTGCAGCTATTCTTCTTTTCTTTTCTTCTTGCCCCTTAAACCTAAATAGCACTTCAGGTAAGAGCCTTCTTGAGTTCATCAAAGCCAAGGACACAGCCCTGGAAGTGGTTGGGAGACAAACTTGTCCCCCTTTAGCTCCAACAGCCCAGCAGGGAGCAGATCAGTGGATGCCAGTGTGCAGGGGCTGGGGGTAGAGGGGTGGTGAAAAGAGAGGCCACTGCCCCTCCCCTGCAGGCTGGGCAGGGTACTAGGAATTCTACTTGTGGTTTTGTATGCGTGTGTGTGTGTGTGTGTGTGTGTGTGTCTGTATTGCAGGGTTAAACCCCAGGCCCAGGTGACCTCTGGAGTCCCAACGTGCAGAGAAAGTTCCCCCAGTGGAAAGCACAGGCCCCTGCGTATCATGTGTCTTTTCCAAGCAGAAGGTGAGTTTTGCCCTAAGATGGGATGAGGTGCAGGTGTGGCTGCTGGGATTCTCCTGAGAGAGCATTGAAGGAGTCAATGTGTTTGGGAAAACTGTGTGACCAGCTGGTAAGAGTATGGGCGTCACTCATACGTGGCTCCCACTCTGCTTGGTAAGAGACACGTGGCCCATGGACAACAGGTGTAACTTCTTGGTGTTTTCAGCTGTGACAGTAATCATATCTACCTCATAGGGCTGATAGGAAGCTTGGATGCAATGCAGGGTTTAAAGCTTCAAGCATCAGCTGGCTGGGGTGGCTCACACCTGTAATCCCAGCACCTTGGGAGGCCAAGGCGTGAGGATCACCTGAGGTCAGGAGTTGGAGACCAGTCTGACCAACACGATGAAACCTCATCTCTACTAAAAATACAAAAATCAGCTGGGCATGGTGGGTGCCTGTAATCCCAGCTACTTGGGAAGCTGAGGCAGGAGAATTGCTTAAACCTGGGAGGTAGAGTTTGTAGTGAGCCCAGATCGTGCCACTGCACTCCAGCCTGAGCAGCAGAGACTCCCTCTAAAAAGAAAAAGAAAGCTTCAAGCATGATGCTTAGCTTAGAGTGAATGAATGCTGGCTGTCATCGTTAGTTCTAGTTCAGGCTTCAGACTCCGGCCCCTACTCTCTTGGCCTTTATTTGACAGTGGTATCATTCATCTTTGGAATTCCAAGGTAGACAGTCACCCACCCTTGGGGAATGTCTCCAGAGCTGAAGGATAGGCCAGAGGTCTCCCGCATGAGACGTGCCCCTTCGATGTCCTTTCAGGGCTAGCGCCTCACCCCACATTGGATGCTTAGGGAGGTACCTCACAATTCTTCCTCTCTAGGATTGCTTCAGGATGGTGAAAGGTTGCAGAAAGGTCAGTAAATCAAAAATAGCGTGCTTAAATGGAAACTCAGCCAGGCTCTGCCTTCAGATTCCACATGATCTCCAAAGAGGGTGCAGACTCTTATTGAAATAACTCAACAATTGGTCTTTAGATCAGAAGCCTGAACAGAAGCATCATGTGTTCACTGTTCTCCCCTCTCATTTGACATTAACCTAAACTTGGCTTTGAGCTGATTCATCCCAGCACTTAACAACGGGTGCCATACCAGAGTCCCTCAGATAAACACTCCACAGAATGCTCGTCTGCAGATGAACACCCCACAGAATGCCTTTCTACAGATGAATACTACACAGAATGCCCGTCCACAGATGAACACCCCCACAGAATGCCTGTCCACAATGAACACCCCACAGAATGCCTGTCCACAATGAACACCCCACAGAATGCCTGTCCACAATGAACACCCCACAGAATGCCTGTCCACAGATGAACACTCCACAGAATGCCTGTCCATGATGAACACTCCACAGAATGCCCGTCCACAGATGAACACCCCCACAGAATGCCTGTCCACAATGAACACCCCACAGAATGCCTGTCCACAATGAACACCCCACAGAATGCCTGTCCACAGATGAACACTCCACAGAATGCCTGTCCACAGATGAACACTCCACAGAATGCCTGTCCATGATGAACACTCCACAGAATGCCTGTCCACAATGAACACCCCACAGAATGCCCATCGACGATGAACACTTCACAGAATGCCCATCCACAGAAGAACATCCCACAGAATGCCCATCGACGATGAACACTTCACAGAATGCCCATCCACAGAAGAACATCCCACAGAATGCCCATCGACGAAGAACACTTCACAGAATGCCCATCCATAATGAACACTCCACAGAATGCCTGTCCACAGATGAACACTCCACAGAATGCCTGTCCACAGATGAACACTTGGCTCATCTCTCTAGAGGGGGTACGGTAGAGTGGGAGGGATCTCACATTTCCTGAGCACGTACTTTTTCTGTTTAATTCTCACAAAGTCTATGAAGTAGGTTTTATTACTCCCAAATCCCACACAAATAAATGGAGACCCAGAGAGTTTAAGAAACTAGCCCAAGGCCTTAGAGCCAAGTAAGGAGTCAGGATCTGTCCCTAAATCTATCTGTCACCAAATCCAGGCTTTTCACACCACGCCAGCACCTCCAGCAGCATTTAATTAATCTCCTAATAAAGGCAGACATGACACCTGTCAAGGTTTGTCCACAGTTAACACGTTCAAGTGTTCAATTTTCACAGCTGATCAACTGGGTTGACCTTAATGCATCCAGCCAGTATGTAAAGACACACAGCGTCTTTCCCAAACACCGAAATTGCTTTGAGGCTCAGCCTCTCGCTAATGATCACAAACTATCTTGGGGAACGATCCTTTTTGAAAACGAAACTGGTCACTGACTTGCAATGGACACATACCAGCCCTGAGTCGTCTCACAAATCTTTAACGAGCACAGCAGTGGACATGTTATGCAGTGTTGACTCTGCTGATGCTGCTGAAATATTTGGGAGTCTGAAGGCTTGTATGGCTTTGCTTTTAAATATATTTATAGTAGAAACTTTCCTTATTTCAATAGGGTTATGGCAGGAAAAAAAATGGTTGTTATAGGCCAATGCAAATGGTTAAAAGTGAACTATCGCTGGGTGTGGTGGCTCACACCTGTAATCCCAGCACTTTGGAAAGCGGAGGCAGGCAGATTGTCTGAGCTCAGGGGTTCGAGACCATCCTGAGCAATATGGCAAAACCCCATCTTTACTGAAATACAAAAAATTAGCTGGGTGTGGTGGCACACCTGTAGTCCCAGCTCCTCTGGAGGCTGAGGCATGAGAATCACTTGAACTTAGGAGGTGGAGGTTGTGTTGCACTGAGCGGAGATCATGCCACTGCATTCCAGCTTGGCCTACAGAGTGAGACTCTGCCTCAAAAAATAAAATTTTCCTTCCTTCCTTCCTTCCTTCCTTCCTTCCTTCCTTCCTTCCTTCCTTCCTTCCTTCCTTCCTTCCTTCCTTCCTTCCTTCCTTCCTTCCTTCCTTCCTTCCTTCCTTCCTTCCTTCCTTCCTTCCTTCCTTCCTTCCTTCCTTCCTTCCTTCCTTCCTTCCTTGATAGACTGTCACTCTATCACCCAGGCTGGAGTGCAGTGGCACAATCTCGGCTCACTGCAAACTCTGCCTCCTGGTTTCAAGAAATTCTCCTGCCTCAGCCTCCTGAGTAGCTGGGATTACCGGTACCCACCACCATGCCTGGCTACTTTTTTTGTGTTTTTAGAGAGATGAGGTTTTGCCATCTTGGCCAGGCTGGTCTTGAACTCCTGACCTTGTGATCCACCCTCCCTGACCTCCCAAAGTGCTGGGATTACAGGCATGAGCCACCAAGCCTGGCCTAGGAATGCATAGATTTTCACATGTGCCTGCTGCAGAAATTATTTTCCATCTTTGGATCGCAGCTTTTTTTCCCCCTCTCTCTCTTGGTTAATCAAACTAGAATGGTTTCTGAGGTTCCTCCCAGACTCAGCTTTCTACAGCATTGTGTCTCAATACCAGGCACCTTTGAAGACGGTATAAATCATGATTATATTATGTAAAACAACAATTTATTGAATATTTGCTCTGGGACAGGCTCTGTTTTGTGCTACTTTTATTTATTTTTATTTTTTATTTTTTTAAGAGAGGGGGTCTGGCTCTGTTGTCCAGGCTAGAGTGCAGCGGCACACTCACAGCTCATTCACTCTATGCTACTTTTAATCTTCACCACAATTTTCTGAAGTAGATATTGTTATCTGCATTTCTAAAATAAGAAAACTGAAGCCCAGAGAAGTTGAGTAACTTGTCGGAAGTCACACAGCTAGTAAGTGGCAGAGAATGGATTTGAAAAGGTAGCTTGACTCTCCAGCTCCAGTGTTTGGCTGTGGCCAAGTGGGTAATGCACCTCCACAGAGCTGGCAGCCCATGGTGTAACTGGAGGGCCACAGAGCAGCCCTCCCTGCCCCCTGCCCAGGCTGTTATAACACCCACATAGAGAAGCACTCAGGGCTAGTTTTTTACGTAGAAAAATTAAATGACTGTGATATGAAAGGTACAGCAATAATCACTTGGGCCTTGTCCAATTTAGTCTCTTCTCTGCTTTTGCAGTGAAGGTGTGAAATCAGGCTCTTCTCTTCATTCTTACCCCTTTTATTGCCCTCCAATGAGCTTAGCTATTAATCCTAATTGGTCACATATGTGTTTCCATATTCAGACCTGGAGCAGAGAGCACTGGGATGGGAGTCTAAACCAGGCTCCTGGACGGGTCCTGCCAGATGTGTGATCTTTGCAGCTCCAAGCCTCTCTAGGCCTCCTGGTCCTTACTGGCCCCGAGGCAGGTGGATTCCAACAAGTACAAATCCCAGGCCTGGGGCCAAACGGGATCCGCCTATGGGTTTCATTTAGTATGTTCAGTGACTTAAAAAAATTTTGAATATGTTGCCAACAATTAAAATACGGAGTATTCACATAAAAACCCGTCTCTGGAATCTCATGAAACAGGGAAGATCTGGGGGATTGGAGCTCCCTTCCCACAGTGCAAGGAGAGGGTATGGGCCACGGCGCCCCTGCAGGGCGGCCCTGGCGGAGCACTCTCTTGCTGGAGTCCTCACCGCCGCCCGCGGTTTTCCGCTTCCCTGGTTTATGTTCCTTCCTGGGCCCTAGAGTCATCTCCATTTGTAGCCCTGGAGCCCACCGTCTCCAAGGCCCTGGTCCCATCTAAGTTGACTTAGGTATTTCGTGCGCTCCCCGTGGTCTCTCACGTGGAAGGGACTAGGAGTGCCCCCTTCACTTATGATCCCACAGGGCCTCTCTAGGTGGGCTTGGTAGCTGCTGGGTGACTGAGTCAGTCACACACTTGGGAGACCTGGAGGGCTGGGTTCTCTGCGCTGCTCTGCCCCGACGAAAATCGGTGTTTCCGTCGGTTCTGTTCGGTTGTTGCTGCTGCTGTTGACTGTGGTTGGTAGAGTTAGGCGGAGGCTTGGAAGGTCTCTCATGCCTTTGCGCCCACATCTCCACTGCGCTCCACTCTGGAAGACGGAATGGGCGCACAGGGAATGGACAGAACCCCGTGTGTGGCTCCTCAGGACCTGCTTTGGACACGTTTCTGCCTGTTCCTTTTTACAAAGCCCCTGCTTTTCAGAGATTAATTGTTGTCAAATGAAACTTATTTTCTAATCCTTTCAGGCCCCGTTTAACACCTTCTGCTTTATTTTACCTTTTTTGATAAAGTCACCGAGGGCTTTTATTTTTTTATGGATTTGCCAATGATTGTCCAGTTTGACAAATTGGATTCTTAAAGCCGATTCTTTGAAGAATAGGATGCAGTGTGACAAGACAAGAAGCAGCTCATCCTCAAATCAGAAGGATATATATATATATATATATAAATAAAAGAAACCCCAATCTCCAGCTTTCCTGTGACTCAAAGGGTGTCTCAGTTGTCACTGATAATCTAATCTTTCTATGATAGGTGAGGAACAGGACAATGGCGACCCAGCCAGGCTGTGGGTGTGATAGGCCTCTGATTAATAGGACTGTCCAATAAGCCCCCG
Source organism: Callithrix jacchus (assembly GCF_049354715.1). Taxonomy (NCBI): domain Eukaryota; kingdom Metazoa; phylum Chordata; class Mammalia; order Primates; family Cebidae; genus Callithrix; species Callithrix jacchus. The sequence goes on from NC_133506.1 coordinate 108,580,066, forward strand.
GCCCCCAGGAAGAAGATTAATGACATTTGATGTGAACTCTGACCTCTGCTGGGAAGAGCAGAGGGAGAAAAGGGAGCCGCTCAGACAGAATGGTGCAGCCTGCAGCATTGATTGATTCCTGAAGGCTTTGTTACCCGGAGGTGGTATGTCTGGGGGGGGGGCCTGGGCACCTTGCTGCCTGCTCGTGGGCTTTGACCGGCACCCTGGCCTAGCAGCATTTTGCAGTTTACACCTCACCTAAAGACCAGCCTTTTAATTGCACCCAGAACACTGTGTCTGAAAAGTAACACCCTCCGGAGCCTTGGCCAACCGCTGCTGACCTGTCACCCTCAGCCCGTGGGATCACTTTGACCCCTCCCCAACCCCAGTGCTGGGACTCAAATGAAGGAGGCTTTAAAAGCCAGGCTCTTAAGCCCACCTGGGGGCTTTCTACCCCATTCTCTGGCTTGACAGGGTTTAGGTCAGTGGGGAGTGACTGGACTTACGGCAAAAATGTGTTTCTGTAGCTGGCAGGAATCAGAGGGAAAAAGGCATGAGGTGGGCATCTACCTGGCTACTAGAGGGCATTCGTGGGGTGGGAGGAGACAGCCTGCTTGGCTCCCACGGCTTGGCTGCAAAACCAAAGTCAGACTAGGCAGTTGTTGGGCCTTTTTGTCTTGCTCACAGGCTAACCCTCCAAACTGCCTCTTCCTAACAGCATGGCCATCACATAGCCTTAAATGGTTTTTTTTTCTGCTTCGTGGCCTTTTCTGACTTTACTGCTTATCTCAGCTATTGTTCGAGAGGGACTATTTGGCATCTAGGCCTCGCTTATAACAGTGACCAAATGATGATAGCCAAGAAAAGGATGAATCATGAGTTAGGTCAACCACTGGAACATCTAGGCCAGTGACCACCCAAGAGCTGAAGTGTGTCTGCCTGTGAGTGTGAGCAAGACCTGAGCACCGGGAGGCCCCGCTCTTGGAAGCAGCCTTACTTGTTGGTAGACTGTAAGCTAGGGTGGCTGGACTGGCCCTCAGACATATGCGCCCAAGACAAGACCAGTGGCGGGGGAGCCAGAGATGCACAGATGCCCTCATTAGCGGCGCAAGGCAGAGCCTCGGTACAGCCCTCCCTTTCTGATAACACACTTCAAAACCATTGCAAACTGAATTCGGTTTTCAGAACCTTAGCTGATGGACCACATTCTCAGCTACCCAGGGGCACTGCAGGCCAGTGGATCCTTGTTGATAGGTCTTGCCACCTGGTACCACACAGCAGAAGTGGTGCAAGGGTTTAAATATTTTATGGCATTTTGCTTTATGTGATACATCTGAGTTGGAGATGGATAAAATAAATCTGCTGGGATAGGACTCCTAAACCTAATTTCACCTGGACAAAGGGGAGCCTTGGCAGGCATGCCTGGGCTGGTGGCTCTTTACTTCAAAACATGATGCACATAAAGTCCTTGTGCCTGGCACATAGAAAATGCTTTAAGGGTGAGAATTCATATTTTTTAGAAAATAAAGTTATTATTTACAATGTGATGCTCATTGGACAATCCTTTGACAGAGTGCTCAATTGTAAAGAGGAAGATTCAGGAGAACATGTGAAATACTGAAAATTGTTTTTGAGGAAATATTCCAGAGAAGAGGTGTAATTAGGGATTTTATAATTTCCTTTTTTTTTTTTTTTTTTTTGGACGGAGTTTCGCTCTTGTTACCCAGGCTGGAGTGCAATGGCGCGATCTCGGCTCACTGCAACTTCCGCCTCCTGGGTTCAGGCAATTCTCCTGCCTCAGCCTCCTGAGTAGCTGGGATCACAGGCACGCACCACCATGCCCAGCTAATTTTTGTATTTTTAGTAGAGACGGGGTTTTACCATGTTGACCAGGATGGTCTCGATCTCTTGACCTCATGATCCACCCTCCTCGGCCTCACAAAGTGCTGGGATTATAGGCGTGAGCCACCGCGCCTGGCATAAGTTCCTTTTTTAATGAACTGATGATGGATCCCACTTGCAGTGTGGAGTCTCTTTTTCAGTTTCTGCCTTTAGACTACTACTGGCCAGCCAAGGCAAGGCTTCCCTAGGAAGGAAGAGAAGGAGCTGCCTGGGCCTCCCCTCCTCTTCTCCTCCCAGGCTGGCTGCCATGTAATGCAATGTCTGATGAGTTGGGTATCGGTGAAGGGTATAAACATTCACCCAGGGTTACTGGGCCAGGGGCATTAACAGCCACTCTCCTTAACTGCTGGGTTGACCAAGTTTACCTCCTGCCCTGACCAGGACTGACTGCAAAGAACTGCCTCCCTCCCCTGTCACCACATGCTGTTAAATAACACAGGCCAGGAAATCTGGTCAAAGCATCCAACTAATGCAAGATTACCTGGGGAAGAGCCTGGGGAGGAAGGAGAAAACTTCTCAAACTTTAGCAATTGTCAGGATCACCTGGAGGGCTTGTTAAAATACAGATTGATGGGCCCTGGACACTCCCAGAGTTTCTAATTCAGAAAGTCTGCAGGGCCTGAGAATGTGCCTTTCCAGCAAGTTCCTAGGGGATACTGATGCTACTGGTCTGTGGACCACATTTTGAGAATCACTGGATTAGCTAGATTGGTGGAGGGCATCAGAATGATTTGCGGGATCTTATTAAAAATACTGATTTCTAGGCCCGTTGTAAAATCATGATGTGTTTGGCTGCATTAACAGAATATGAGATAGCAGTTGTTTGGGCAAGAAAGACATTTAATCAGGTATCAATTACATGGAAGGTAGATAATTTCAGGGTTGGCTTAGAGTATCAATGATATAAACAGTGAACACTCTTTTTATCTTTCTAATTGTCCTTAGCACAGCTGAATTTTCATCCTCAGATTTTCCTCGTGATTGCAAAATGGCTGCCACAGTTCCAACCATCATGTTGTCAGACAGCTGCATCCAAGGCAGAAGAAAGAGCAGACATCTCTCCTTCTCCCTCCCTGTCTCACTCCTAAACTTCAGGGACATTATCCTTTCCATAAGTTTTCTTTTTACAACTTGTTGGACAGAAGCGAATCCCAGGCCTACTCCCTTAAGTAAATCAATAGCAACAGGGAATGGAATGCACCCAGCTTTACCACCTGGGTTTGGTGGAGGCTCACCTTCCCTAAGCATGTAACTGCCTCATCAAAATTGGGATTCTATAATTCAAGGAAGAAAGGAATGCCACTGGGAAGGGATTAACAGTGTCAACCCTAGTTAGGGTGATCAACCTGTCCAGCTTTCCTGGGACTGTCCCACTTTTAAAATGGAAAGTCTCATATTTAGGAAACCATGTTGGTTCTGGGTAAATCAAGATAGGTGATCAGCTAGGTGCAGTGGCTCACACCTGTAATCTCATCACTTTGGGAGGCCAAGGCATGAGAATTCCTTGAGCCTAGGAGTTCGAGACCAACTTGGGTAATGTAGTGAGACCCTGTCTATTAAAAAAAAAAAGATGATCAACCTAATTTCAGTCTTCCAAGGCCTTCTGAATTAGAATCTCTTGGGAGTGGGACTCAGAACTTACAAATGATATCTTAACACTCTCCCAAGATGATTCTAATGTATGTCAAAGTTTGAGACTCAATGGGCTTAAGTTTCCATGAAGCCAAAAGGTTGACATGTTTCCAGCTGACATCAGAGTAGGAGGAAATCCCAGATGAAGTGATGCAGGTACAGCTTGAGACTGGGAATTCTCACAGGCTTAAATAGCCAGGGATGACCTAGGCCTAGGATCCCAGCCTAGAAGGACCTGGAATATCTGAATTCCATCCCATCCTGCTCCTATCCTCACTGCCAGAAGGAAGGGACATTCTAATTTAGAGCCCCCTCCTCTGGGTGATCTTAACAGCCCATAGCCAAGTCTGTCTGGCTCCTTATCACAGAGTTTTGTGAGGCTGAGGCTGGACTTGCAGGCTATCTCCAAGGAGATTGCAAATTCCCTCGGGACGGAAGCCTCATTTGAGTGTCTTCTATCCTAAGCATTCAGCACTGTGCCTGGCTTATCTTAATCATTCAATAAATATGTGTTGAATATATGAATGAGTGAATGAATGAATGAACAAATGAGGAGGCTGTATTCTTGAATATAAATTCTGGCCTCTAGACCCCAAATCAACCCTTGGAAAAGACAAGTGCCCAGCTTCCCTGCCTTATCAACAAGCTGGCACGACTCTGGGTGGGGCTAGGGTAGGTGTGGGAGTCAGGGTCAAACTCTTTCTTAGGAGACTAGATGACTGTGCACTGGCTCCCTAGCCCAGGCTTCTGTGGAAGCTGTGCGTGTCCCCAGTGCATGGTGCCAGGTAACTTTCCGATGGTTTGAGCTCATTACTCATCATTAGGAGGCCTGGTGTCTGGAGTTTTCCAGGTGATCAAAGCTTCTCTGTCTGGAGCAGCCAGGCAGGCCCTGGTGTCTGTCACCAGTAATCTCTTGGTCTCACCAGGCAGACAGTTAAGTAACCCAGGAAGGAGGGGATTTGGTTTTTAAGCTCACATAATTCAGCCTGACACCCCAACACACAGAGAGTGGCTCTGGCTCTGCCCTGAGGAAGTTGTCCCTGGTTGGAGCGGTGCGGGCTGATGGGAGCAGCAGCTTGTCTTCCTGCAGGATTTAGAAGCCATGAACATCTCTCCTCATCCTGCTGTCCTTGGGAGGGCTGGGAGTGGAGGGAGAAGTAAGTGGCACCCATCACCTCCTGCAGCAATGTCTATTTTCCCCACTGAGACGGGCTTCCAAACAGTACCCCAACCCCTTGCTCTACAAGAACCAGGAACTCCTAATGGGGCTCTTGTTTGCCCCTGGTCTCTGGCTGAGCTCAGAGTCCAATTTGCCTCCCCAATCCCAAATCCCTCAGCACTCCACACAATCTATGTCATTGCCCAGAAAATGTGCTGCAGGCCAGAGTGAGACGTATTCAATGTATTCAAATGTTCAGAGTGAGACTGCAACACACCATACCGGCCCAGGTTCTGATGTTTCAGTAACAATCACAAAGTCCTTTAATGATGATAAGGGAAAAAAATGGAAAGCAGGCTTAAAACAATTTTTAAATATTGCATCTCATGATTTTTAAAAAGGTGGATTGAAAACAGTGGCCTAGACATTTTTTTCTGATTTTGGGCAAACTGCAAAAAAGTTATCTCATCCCTGCTCTAAACAATGCAGCCTCTGCCACTCTTCCTCTCAACATAGAAAGCAACGTCTGAACAAAGAGTGAACTTGGGGAGTTGATTCGTCTGGAAAATGGAAATGGATTTGCTGAGTAGTTTGTATAAATGTCCAGGTATCAGCTTCACAATGTGTCCTTTCAGAAAATGGAGAGTGGGAATAGAACATTCCAACCCCTAAGACTGACGACCGGTGTGATGCCAAGTCCTTGCCAACATGCTGTTAGGGTCACCGTTCTGGCCTGGGGACCTGGTGTGGCTTTCTTTCATGCAGATATTCTTGCCCTCGCTAAGTTCTATGCTGAGTGGAGTGGCTGATGGTGTATATCAGACATCACCACTCCCCCAGACTGCTTCGGAGGGCCTTCCTGGCACAGTCCTAGCCCTCCAAGGCTGGAGAAGGGCCAGCTTCTGTCCAAGGCCTGCTCCTGTGTCTTCAGCTCCACTCCCACCAGGATGTTTTACATATTTTAATTAAAGTGCCGTCCTGGGCTGGCAGGGCCTCTGATGGATGGCTCTAATCCGAGTCGCAGAGTTGCAGTGTGTGAAACATGGCATCCAGTGATGTGCTCCTCCTGCTCTCGAGGAAGCTTTGGCTCCCACCTCTGGAGGCGGTCCGCTTGGTTCCAGGAGGAGCTGCGAACCGGCAGGCAGTGGCAGGTGGCAGGCACATCGGCTGGGCTGGGGATGGGAAGAGAGTTAAGGTAGGGCAGAGGCATGGATGGTTTCCAAGGACCAGCTGGCTGGGGGGCTGCCGATGAGTCCGATTCTTGCAGACACACAGCCCTGTGGACACTCCTTAACAGTGTCAAATTATGACAAATGGCGTGGGTAAAAGTTGCTGGGTGGCAGCTGCCGCATCTCAGAGGGAGCAGGTATTTTTAGCACCGCGCCTCGGGGCTCTGGTGCTGGGTTAATTAATCATAGTGAACAGCACCAAGTTTTGTTCTTGACCCTGGTCCCCACCCCCCATTCCAGCCTTGTCCCCATTCCCCTGACTGGAATACCAGCTGCAGAGGCAGAGGCTGCGCAGCTGGAGCAGCCCTGGATAGCCCTCATAACAGTGGGGATACCACCCCACCTCCCCCAGCTAGGTCACCGCGTGATCCAGCCCTGTGCACCCCACTCCTTTCCTCCTCCCCCTGCTTCCCAGCCCGCCAGCCACACAGGCCTCCTCTGGGCTCTTCCAGCCCCTTCCTGCCCCAGGCCTTTCTACTAGCACTTCCTTCCTGAATTTTATCCCCAGGTCTCCTTCTTCCTATCTTTCCCCAAATGCCACCCACCCCCTAACCCCTACAGAGGCCCTCCCTGAGCCCACCCCCACCTGACAAGCTGTCACCTTCCACTGCTTATTCCTTCAGAGATTTAGCATCAGCTCAAATCATCTTATTTGTTGATTGCTTACTTTACTGGTTTCCTTCCATCAAAATGCTGCCTGCTTGAGAGCAGGAGTCTTTTCCATATTGTTTGTTCTCTTGAATTTCAGTTGCCTGGCTCAGTATACACAGAGTAGGTACTCAATGGTTATCATTGAATGAGTGGATGGATGGATGGTTGGATGGATGGATGAATGGGCAGGTGGAAGCCTGGATGGATGGATAGATGGATGGAAGCCTGGCTGGACAGCTGGATAGATGGTAGATGGATGGAGGAATGGATGGATAGATGGATGAATAAGTGGACAGGTGGAACGCTGGCTGGCTGGACAGGTGGATAGATGGATGGAAGTCTGGCTGGATTGCTGGGTAGATGGGTAGACGAATGAGATGATGGTTGGATGGCTGGATGGATGGGAGGATGGATGGAAGATATTTTATGGGCACATCTGAGAAGACATTCATTGTATTGCAGTATCCTTTCCCAGGCCATAGGAGGCACAGGGTCAAGGGATTCTGGGAAAAGAGTGGCTAAATAGGGTCAACAGATGTCCTCTCTCCTTTAGAAATATCCAATCACATGGGGGTTTGGAGAAGATGCTCTGAGTTCTAGGGGTTTTCTTCATAATTTTTTTCCCTTGGGGATGGGAAGAGATAGACCAGTTTTAAGAGACTCCCAGAAGACTGTTTCCCATTCTGCCCAAAAGCTCACAGTAGTAGTTCATTTTGGAGGATTTTGCATGGTTCTTTTACCGAGTCTTTTCTTTAGGTGTAATTACTCTTTGTGGAAGACACAGTTGGTTGACCATCCTCTCCCTCTCTTGCTTGAGAACAGAGCCCCAGTTTGGTTCTGGTATTGAGAGGCTTGTGTTTCAGGGAGGCCTGACCCAGCCCCAGTCCCAGGAAGGGACCTGTGATTGGTCTCAGCCAACTGTAGGAGCCCTACCCCTCCAGTCAGTGATGTAGTTTGAAGTGGCCCAGGGATGTGGTTCTAACCCACGGGATGTGAGGAGCTTCTAGCTTCTGAGCATCTTCCTCACTTTAAAAAAGGTATGTGAAGAAGGAGTGCCTCTGTGTCATGCCCCTTTTCCCAGTCCCCAAAAGGACCAAGGCTCATTTCATTTGCAGAGACAGATGAAGGCATATAACAGGGTGGGGTCCTGGGGAAACCATCTGGCTTTCACTGGCAAGTCATGAGCAGGGTCCCACAGCAATGGTGCTCAGACCCAGTGAAGCCCAACCTGGGAGCTATTAGAACATGGCCACCACTGAGTCCCATCCCATTCAGGTTTAATCTGATTCTCAAGGGCAGGACTGGGATCTCTGTGGGGCTAAGGTTTCCCTCTTGTTCCCCCATCATCCTGAGACATGAGGAGGCTGTGAACCACTGAAATAGACCAAGGACAGAGAAATCATCTGACAGTGGGTTCGAGGCCCAGAGCTGCCTTGCCCAGAGATGTTAGAACTCCTTTTTCTTGATACCTTTAAGGGGACACAGTGATTGGCTTTCTTACTTTCCTAGTATAAATGGAAGGAAATTTTGTGAAGAAGGCATAGTACTTGATTATGAAATTCTAGGAGAAGAACCTTCAGAAGGTGCACATCAAGTTGCCCTGTTGAGGATGCTGCCTGAAGGCTCGGGAGGCCCCTATGAGGCCTTCTGCTGACAGCACTCACTTGCTTCGAGCCTCTGCTGGGCTCTTGTGGAAATACCGTCCTCCCCTCTGGTTCTGAGAAGCAGACTACAAGGCCATTAAAAAGCACAAGGGAAATGGAAAAATTGCTATTCCATGTGACTTTTGCCACCATTCCCTGTGGGAGGCAGAGACAAAGAGGCACAAAATGAGAGAGAAAGAGAGAGAGAGAGAGAGAGAGAGAGAGAGAGAGAGAGAGAGAGAGGTAGAAACAGAAAAGCACTCAGAGAATGATAGAGACTGCCCTTTTGCTGATTCAAAGATATTTATTGAGAACCTATTATGTGCCCAACATGCACACATTCCCGTAATTAAATACACCACAAGACCACACGCTGTTTTTATCAGCTCCTCAGTCCCCATCTAGCTCTTAGGTAGTGGAATCAAGAGAATGCTGTTTTTGCTAAGACCAGTAGGTGTCATCCTGTCAGCGGGAAAGCCAGGGGTGCCTGTGAAAATAAATTCTATTTCATCTGGTTCTCTGAGTATTGTTATGTGCAGGGCACCAGGCAGGATGCTTAAGGGTACACAGGGTGAGAAACTCATGATCCCTGGACTCATGGAGTTTATTGTGCCATCGGGGACCTGGAAGGACGAAGCCCTAAGTCACAAAAAGAGGGAGAAGATTTTAAGTGCCTCAAGAGAGGTTTAACATCAGAGACCTCAGAACAACCATATCCTGCCTTATCACATCTGGTGGAAGAAATAGGTTCTGAGAGGGAAGGTGATTGACCTAGGGTCACCACACAGCAATTCCAGTCTCCAGATCTCCTGACTCCTAGAAAAATGCTCCACCATTCGGTCTCAATAATTGAAGCTGCTTTTTTCATCTTGCCATTTAAAATTTCACCTTATTGCTTGATACTTTATTATGCTAAAAAACCCCACAAAATTCCCCAGAAAATTCCACCTTAGTTTAGCCATGAACCTCCCTGCAAAATACCCTCTCCAATGCCTACTGCAAGGCACCATAGAGAGGGTAATCTGCATCTCGGAGGAGACAGCTGCCCTCATCACCGGCCCTGTGGGGCTAGAGTGGGCTTGCACAGGCTCAGGAGAGCTGATTTTATGCATCTCTTCCCAGTGACATCATGTTGGTAGCTTGAAATGGGCCATGATATTTACACTATGGAAATTGGCAACAATTATTAACATCAATTAGTTTTATTTACTTTTCCCCATAGAACTGCACACCACTGAATTAGTATTTCTACTTTATGAATAAGAAAATTGAGACTCAGGGAGATGATGTAATCTGCCAAAGGTACATAGCTTGTAAGTAGAGCTGGAACTTCGACCCCGGTGGTTTGATCTATCAGTCTACCAGTGCTTGGCGATGGTAGATTGAATAGGACTTAGAGCCACTTTGACATGGAAGGGTCTAGGTTGATCCTAGGTTTCTTAGTCTATTGTGTGCTTCTGTAGTCAAATATCTGAGGTTGGGTAATTTATAATGAACAGAAATGTATTTCCTTACAGTTCTGGAGGCAAGGAAGTTCAAAATCAAAATGCTGGCATCTTACAAGGGCCTTCATGTTGTGTCATTCCACAGCAGAAGACACCACATGGTAGAAGGGAAAAGAGGGTGAGAGAGAGATACAAGGGGCCCATATCCATTTTTAAGGAACCTGCTCCCAAGATAACAGCATTAATCCATTCATCTCTTAAAGGGCAGCCTAATCATCTCTTAAAGGTCCTGCCTCGTAATCCTGTTACAATGGCAATTAAATTGCAACATGAGTTTGGGAGGGGACAAACATTAGCTTCACGGTACCAGGTGTCTTATGTGGGCTCTGGTGTGGGTATCCTTCTGTGTTGCTATCATTAATCCGACAGCAGCACCGGAAAAGAAACTGGTAAGATCACCGATTCAGGTTTGGAGGACTTGAATTGGAGGCCCATTGTTGGAGAGACATTTAGATTTGGAGCCCAGGAGGGGGTTCTGGGCAACAGATTGAGATGTGCAAGATGAAGGTTTGTTCCCGATTCCACCAAATGTAGATTAGCTAGGAGCATTTTCCTTTGTTCTCATTATCAGGTAAAAACTACAAGATCTACTCTTCTATGTGTTTTTTCTCATAGTTATCGACATTCAGGGATGCTGGGGGACCATGCACTCTTGCTCACACTTGTTCCCTGATTCCAGTGTGTAATGAGAGCTCAGTAAGTATTTATTGAATAAATATGACTAGCCCATTTTTACTCTGTACCTATGGAATCGGTCATTGCTGCGGACCATACATCAACATCTAAGTACATTTCTCACAATTTCTAAGATTATCTAGAATTCTGGCATCATTGTAAGAGTCTGGATTTGGAATAAGAGATTACTTTTTTAGCATTTTAGAGCTCCAAGTGGGATTAGGTACCATCTCTTACAATGTCTTTGTTTTACTAGCGAGGTACTAAAGCCCAGAGGCCAGTCCAAGACCATGCAGGTCCCTCGCTAGTGTGGGAGACCACCCAGTCCCGCAGCCAGTGAGCCTGGCCTGGCCTGCCTTGCTCTTGCCAGTTTACTTCCCTGCTCTGGAACTTGGTTTGCTCCTTAGGTTAAAGAAGAACCTTAGTTCTGGTTCTAGAAGGGTGATGAGTTAGGAATCCACATCTCGGGAGGATTCAGATAACTTGATCACTTTATCGACTTGGTCAGATAAACAGATAAAGCTCTAGGTAACCAACCCAGGTGGCTACCATATGCAAATGAATGAACTGTGGCTTTCTTTCTGGTTGGATGAAGGGGCCCTGATGTCACAATTCTAGGGTTTCTCTGCTCTGAATGATCATGTCTCTAGCCAAAACTATTTATTGACCTGGTTGGTATCTTGGCCCCCTCTCTTTGCCCAACATAGTAGAGAGACAATGGAACCCGTCTGTCAGGCTGGGTCCATTCTCATGACGGTGAATACCCTACAGGGGAAGAAAATGGTAGAGAGTGGCCTTCAGTCTGGAGACTTTTCCCTGTCCCAGTCATGGTCCACCTACCTCCCACCAACAGCCGACGTGGAGATCCTGCAGCAGAAGGTGACCGGGGTGCAACGCGAGCTGGAGGACTTTAAGAAAGAGGCATTGAAGTCCATCCATTACCTTGAAGACGCCTTCTGCAAGATGAATGGAGCCCTGGTGCAGCAGGAGGAGCAGGCAGCTCGCGTGAAGCAGCGGCTCCGGGAGGAGGAGGACCGTGGCATCGTACGTAACAAGGTCCTCACCTTCCTGCTGCCACGTGAGAAACAGCTCCGGGAGCACTGCAAGCGGCTGGAGGGCCTGCTGCTGGACAGGGGCCGCGATGCCCCATGTGCCGCCAAGAAGAGCCAGGCTGACTGAGCCTCAGGGGTAGCACTAGCCAAGCACCAAGTAGAAGATTTTTTTTTAATGGAAGGACAAACCCCAAGTCCCCACCCACCTGCTTTCCTTTCCTCATTTTCATTGCTTTCCTTCTACCTAAATAACACCTTGCTGAGAGGCAAAAAGACTTCAATATGTTGTTTTGGTGAAATTCCATTTATCCAGCATGCTCAAGAAGGGAGGCAGCCGAGTACTAAGTCAGGCCCCTGTAACTTTCAGTTGAACCGGTCTCCTGTTTGTAATGGTAATATTGCTCACTGAATACCGTTTTTTCGCACAATTTATTCTTAAACTGATTGTGTTGAAAAGATTCACCTTTTTTTGAATGATTCAGGCTCTCATGATTTGAGACTTAACACGTGGTCAGCTGATACCATGTCACGTAACACAGGATCTCCCTAGAGGGGTCGGACTGCTTGTCCGTGCACTAACGCTACCCAGATTGCTTTGTTTTTAGTATTCTAAACCTCGTCTGTGTGGTCTTTCTGTCTGCCTTCACTGTTAGACTGTCACATCTCACTTTCCTTTGCTGCCTCTTTCCACCTCTACTTCCTTTCCATTTAGACTGCAGACTGGCCAGTAGGAATGACAGAGCTTATTAGGACTCTGTGAGTGGAACTCGCTGAGCTGTAGTAACTGATGATGGGACACCTCTGAGATGGGACTAGGAAGTAGGGAAACTGATTTCCATGTTTGATCCATGGAGACAGAATTAATATTATTACTAATATGAGAGCTTAGCATTATCAAGAACATAATATAGTCCAGGCACCATGGTTGGCCCTTTGAAGGTAAGTACTGCTACGGTTTGAATGTCCCTTCCAAAACACATATTGATTTTTTTTTTTTTTTGAGACAGAGTCTTGTTCGGTTGCCCAGGATGGAGTGTACTGGCACAATCTTGGCTCACTGCAGCCTCTGCCTACCAGATTCAAGAGATTCCCCTGCCTCAGCCTCCCAAATAGCTGGGATTACAGGCGTTCACCACCATACCCAGCTAATTTTTGTATTTTTAGTAAAGACAGGGTTTTGCCATGTTGATCAGGCTGGTCTCGAACTCCTGACCTCAGGTGATCCACCCACTTCAGCCTCCCAAAGTGCTGGGATTACAGGTGTGAGCCACTGTGCCCGGCCTCTCATGTTGAAATTTGATTGCAAATGTAACAGTGTTGGGAGGTGGGGCCTTTATATGGTAATAGATTAGTGCTATCATCACAGGATCTTGGTTAGTTATCTCAGGATCAGGCTCTTTAAAAGGGATGAGTTTGGCTCCATCAGATTTCCATTGACATTGACATTACTTTGGCCATACCTGGATTGCTTGCCCACCCTAAACCAATTATGAGCAAAGAGGAAAGCAATTGCCACAACTCTGCTCCTGGGCCTGGACACTTCCGTTACCCAATAGCCAAAGAAGATCAAGGTTCCATTAGTGAGGTTGGTGGTAACCAACCCCAGCTGCCACATCCTCAGTCTTATCTTTTCTATACCATTGCTACCGAGGGCCAGGAAGAAGAACGCTCTGGGAGATGGCACCGGCTGAGCAGCATCGTGCAGTGTGGGTGGCTGTTGAGTGGCTGCGGGGACCATGGAGTTAGGTCTGGGAACTGGGGAGATGAGCTGGGTCTAGGAGCAGCTACACCTTAGTACTGTGGGTACAGACCCACTGCCTTCAGTTGCTTCACCTTCATCTGCCCAATACCCAGGCTTCGCCCTTGGAGTCAGAGGCTTGAGATGACCCAGAGGGTACCAGGGAGACTTTGCAACCCCTTAATCATTAAAATAGGCAGTCACTCTTAGAGATACAATCGGTTACCACCATCCTGGGTAACCAACTCGTTCCAGTTTAACTGGGATTGTTCTAATTTTAAAACTGAAAGTTCCTCATGCCAGGATCTCTCTCAGTCCTGGGCAAGCCGGGATGGGGTGAACCAGGTGAGGCTGTGGTGGGGGCAAATCACAGGAGCTCCAGGCAGGAAATGAGGATGGTGGAGGCCGTGTATGCCAGGTTAGTGCATCTCTGCTGTCACTTTTAGCCAGAGGAGGCTGGCCTGTTCATTCTGCAGCTGGAAGGCCTTGTCTTTGTGTCCATTTCTCCTCCCCACTCTCAGACCCTTGCCTTCCACCTCAAGCTAGCAAGAAAATTTGAGAGCGAGACCTTTTCCAAGCTACTTTTGAGATCCTTCTGGGGACCCCTGGGATTCCTCATTAGGTCACAACTCACAGCTGCAACCTTAGTCCTAATTGGAGGAGAGAGGAAGCTCATGATGGATTAAAGAGCCAAGAAGAGGCTGAGTGTGGTAGTTTATGCCTGTAATCCCATGTTTTGGGAGGCCAAGGAGGGAGGATCCCTTGAGGTCAGGAGTTTGAGGCCAGCCTGGGAAACATAGTGAGACCCTATCCCTACCCAAAAAAAAAAAAAAATTAGCTGGGTGTGGTGGTGTATGTCTGTAGTCCTAGCTACTTAGAAGGCTGAGGCAGGAGGATCACTTAAGCCACTTAAGTCTGAAGCTAGAGTGAGTGTGATCATGCCACTACACCCCAGCCTGGCCAACAGAGCAAGACCCTGTCTTAAAAAAACAAAAAACAAAACAAAGAAGAGACAGTTTTGCTTTGTAGCTTTGGAAGCTGGAGTTCCTCATTTCAACTCTTCTGCTCCCAACTGTGAACAATGAAGTTGAGCAGCCCAACTGCTCACTTTTTCTGAAATTCTAAGACAAACAGAAGACAAAAATAACAGATGGTTTTCTCCGTGCCAATAGCCATTGTTCTCAAAGGTTTTCTACAAGCTGCAAGGCTCTGCTTGCTCCCTACAAGCATCAACAGCAGTCAGAGAGGGCTTCTGAGATCCTAGACATATGGCTTCACCTTATGAAAACCCCTGGCAGACAAGGGAGTCCTCCCTAGGACCCCAAGTCCTGTGTTTGCTGCAAGCTGGGATTCTGGGGTGAGCAGCACGGTGGCTAAGATGCAGGAAAGCAAACAAGTGTGTGGCTAGGGGAGGGAACTCACCCAGTTGGCACAACTTCAGCCTTGCCTATTTAACTGACACTCAGTGATGGGAAGAAGAAAATGCTCAGGGAGGAGCATGGATAGGCAGTGTGGCTGGGAAGAAGGGTTTGGATCTGAGAGTTGGCTTCATTCCACACGCAGAACTTTGCCTCTTGATTGGACTCAATCCATTTAGTAATCTGCCCAGAGCTAAGAGCAGTGAGCCTTGGGCCTGTGTTTTGACACTCACCAGGTGTCACACTAGAGTGACTTTCCTAGGGCCAGATTTATTGGGTGTGGCTCATGCAGCAGATGAGGCAACTCTTCCAGAGTTAGAGGTGAGAAGGCAAAGAGGCACACGAGGGTTTGTCCATCTCCTCTCCTAGTCTCCTTCTTTTGGCTGCTTCAGAAGTGAATGTGGCTCACAATGAATGCCCAGCAAGGAGTAGCTTCTCAGGGAACATTTGTTGAATAGGAAGTGGTGGCGTCATCTGTGCCTGTTCGTGTGAGTGGTGTTTATCAATATGACCTTTGAGAGCAACTGAGTGGAAATCTGTGGGCAAAGGCAGCATTTTGTGGCAGAGCATTGAGCCAGTGGTCAGAAGGCCCGAGTTCAGATTCTAACTCTGTCACTTCTTAGGTAAGATGTGCTCCTTTATCTAACAAACGTTATCTCTGTCACGCCAAGACCTCTGTTTCCCCGTTTGCAAATTGGGATTTGTGGGGCTAACTTCCCAGGCTTGTTCAAGAGGGAATTGAGATAAGGCATGTACAACAGTGCTAAAGGAAATATAAGAGATTGCAATCTTCTACTCTCAGTCATCTAACACAGCCACCCCAATTTCTAGACTTTTTTGTTGCAGAACTAAAGAGGGGGAAGCTAAGGGTCTTTCTTCAGAAAGGGCTAAGATTTATTAATGGGAAAAAGAAAACATAACTAGAAGGAAATAAGGAGAAGAAGGAAAATAAGATAGAAAACCCAGCAAGCTCAGATTTTCAGAGAGAAGCATTTTCAGTGTGTAGGTGGGAATGAATCCTGATAACGGGGTTGGACAGCAGAGGTATGGGAGAGATGAGGGGAGGCCAATGGATTAGGGGAAAGAAGGCATTAAGCAGTGATGTTTTTAAGCGCTAGAATTATAAAATCTTAGAAGAAAGCACAAGAGCAGATCTTAGATATGACATAAACTATGACTGGGAACAAGCAACTAGAAAAACACAGGTGAACTGGACTTCACCAAGATGAAAAACTTTTGTTCTGCAAATGGTGCCATTAAGAAAGTGAAAATGGCAACCCAAAGAATGGAAGACGATATTTACAAATCATTTGTCTGCAAGAGACTTGCATCCTAAAGAAAGAGAAATACCTTTTACAACTTAATAGAAAAATAACTCCACTGAAAAGCTAGCGAAGGATCTAAATAGACATTTCTCCCAAGAAAATAGACAAATGATCAACAAACATACAAAAAGATACTCAGGATTTTAGACACTAGGGAAATGTAAGTCAAAACCACATGCAATACAATTTTACTTCCACTAATATGGCCCTTACCAAAAGACTGGACAATAACATGTGTTGGCGATGATAGAGAGAAATGGGAACCCATTGCTGATGGAAATGTAAAATGGTGCAGACATCTTGGAAAACAGTTGGGCAGTTTCTCAACATGTCAAACAGAGTTATCATATGATCCAGCAATTCCACTCGTAAGTATATACCCAGTACAAATAACACATCTCCACATAAAAACTTGTGTGTGAATGATCATGGTAAAACAACTGAAATGTCCACCAACTGATGAAAAGATAAAATGTGGTATATTTATGTAATGGAATATTATTTGGAAATAGAAAGAACAACGTATTGGCTGGGCGTGGTGGCTCACGCCTGTAATTTCAGCACTTTAAGAGGCTGAGGTGAGTGAATCACCTGAAGCCAGGAGTTTGAGACCAGCCTGAGCAGCATGGCAAAATGCCATCCCTACTAAAAATACAAAAAAAATTTGCTGAGCATCAACTGCTTGGGAGGCTGAGGCCCAAAAATCACTTGAACTCTGGCGGTGGAGGCTGCAGTGAGCTGAGATGGCACCACTGCACTCCAGCCTAGGCGGCTGAGTGAGCCTCTGTCTCAAAACAACAATAGCAAGAAATAAAACTGTTTATAAAATAAAGTGTACGTTCAAATATACAGTGAGAAAAAGAAATGATGCTATGATTTATCATTCAAATCCCATTTAATTTTGAGAGATACAAATATTGGGATTATTTTAAATTATTTTTAGTTTTTAGTTTATGGACATTCTGGAGCCACATGGGGTCCTGAAACTATCTAGGTTGTACATGTAAAAAGTGCCTGAATTAGAGACTGGGCCATAAAAGGCATGTCATAAATGATAAATGGATCAAAACTGCAGATCAATGACCTTGATTGACCTTCACCATCTCTAATAGGTCTCAGGAGCTTGGTAGCATGTGCAAGACATTCTTCTGTATCCAAATTTGTGCTTGACTCCCCTTCATCAGGGAGATAAGAGATAGAACCGCCACCAGGAGCTCAAACTCCAAGCCTCTCTGGGGCTGGAAGAGATCGCTGATGGAGCAAATGGCAGCATTGTGACAGGTAGCCCATGGTGCTGGTGACAGCTGTCATGGGACCGGGAGGTGGTCGAAAGGTCTTAAGCTTTTCAGATGAGCCCTCCAAAAAGCTTCACTCTAAGAGTGAGATTTCTTTGTTCCTCTCTTGCCCATCTCAACCCATTCCTTTTGGATTCCTTTCAACAGCAGAAAAGGGTAGTGGATAGACAAACTGCTCTAGCTAAAGTACCAGCTCTGCTATTCAGTTTCTGCATGGCATAAGGATGTTACTGTACACCTTGCAGTGTTGTCCCATAGGACTTTTTGCAATGATAATAATGTTCTGTAATTCTGCACTGTCAATACGGTCACCACCAGGCATGTGTGGCTATTGAGCATTTCAAGTGTAGCTAGTGGGATTTAGAAACTTAATTTTAAGTTTTATTTCATTTTAATTAGCCATATGTGGTCAGTGGCTACAAACTTGGAGCCTCAATTTCCCCATATCCCTCATGGGGATAAAGATGCTACTGGCCTCACAGGACACTTGGGTGAATTAACAGAGGGAATGCAGGTAGGGTAGGATAATACACTGAGATATTTAATTATAATTCAGTTCCCTAGCCCAAGAAGATATGCTGTGTTCCTGGCCTTGGGGATTCTTGTTTGCTAGGCCTTGAACATATGTTGCCAGAGACCCAGAAGAGAGCTGGCATTTGTAATTGGAAGCCCAGATCATAGAGTGAAATTACGCTGGATCAACCCAGAGTGTAGGGTGATGGATGCAAGTGATTCTTTGTGTAAGAAGTGGAGGAAGCCAGATCTAAGGGCAAGGCTAGATCAGGACCTCAAATCTTCCCATCCACTGTATGTGCTGAGCTGGCTGTGTGGGGCATGAGGATCCTTCTCCCCGGGCTGGGGCAGGTCCAATCTCCTTCTCTCTCTCTCTCCCCACTCCCCTTTGGAGTCTAATAAGTACAAACAGGGGGATTCTCTTAGGAGACAGCCAGCATGTTGTCAATTAGCAAGGCAACCAAGCCAAAGCTCAGTGAGGCTGAGGTTTAGAACCGGGGTCCCTGTTCCTGGGCCAGAATCAAGACATGAGGGAGGGGTTGCAGAGTCTGCGGGTCAGAGCTTGGTTACGATAGCCCCAGAAACAGCTCGTTGGGAGAAAGCAGAAGAGGTTTCATGGGTTCTCCCTTGTGGGTCAATAGGCCTTGGGGCGGCAGATGGAGAGTCTGGCCAGCACAGTGTGGACACCGTGACTTTCAAAAAAAACCAGCCTCCTGGGAAAGATTTTCAGAGAGGTTCCAACAGTGTGGGGCAAGAGGGCTACCTGTGTGAGAACAGAAGGCAGGCCCTGTCCCCGAGACTCTGAGAGTGGAACACTGTTGGTTCTGGTGCCCTTGGCTTGTCTGTCACTATCCTCGACGGTTATTGCTTCGGGAGGGGTATGGCCCCATTTTTGAGTTTGACAGTTCTGGTGGAGTCAAACACGTCTCTACTAAATAAATTATATCTCTCCAGGGCAGATCAATATTTAATGTGGGGCTTAAAAAGACCGACTCAGGAAATGAGTTTAAAAGTGGAGAATTTGCCTTAGGTAGCAATTTCTAAAATACAGTGGTATCAGGGGACAGATTATTCAAACCCGAGCCATGGATAATATAAAAACAGTTGAACAAGCCAAGTTCTTCTTCTGGTCCATCGGTGACTCTGAATCCCCTGGTTTTCCGTGTGCTACTCACAGGGGATTAGTTCAAGCAAGAAGAGGCCTTAGAGAGCATCTACCCCGGGGATGGCAAAGGCCACGTCCACTGCCTGCAGCCCTCGCAGGTGGCAGACGTCGGTCATCGATCCCAGCACGTTTTCTTCTTCAGTCGGAGGCAGATTCACATTTTTTTCTCAACGTCTCACTCCCAGGTAGCCACTATCTATATTGGTCAGAGTGGCACTTGAGGTGACATTTATTGCTCATATTCATCAAGTCCAAATTTCTCATTTAGCTGAGGAGAAGCTCAAGGTAACACAGTGAGTTAGTGGCTGATACAGGACCAGTGTGCTGTCTTCTTGCTCCTAAAATAGACTTTTCCCCGCAACAGGAATGGATTAGAGGTTACGGTTCCACCGGAGATAATTTTATCGATCCCTCTGTGAGCAACATAGGGCTTTCCCTGAGCAACATTTGTCTTTTTCTCCAGAGATTAAATTACAGCATTTCAGAGTAAGAAAGCAGCTTAGAGATCATCTCTTTCTACCCTCTCCATCATGGGGAAATGAAAACTCAGAGAGGTCAAGTGATTTGCTTAGAAACACATAACTGGTGGTTCTTTCCTCTACAGCAACAATATGCATTCCAGTCCTGGGGATCTCATTTCTTCAAGGCCTTAGGCAAATTACACAAATTTTCGGACTTCTATTTTCATGTTTACAATACACTCCCAGATTTACCTTTCTAATTATATTTTGTTTGTTTGGTACAAAAAATTGGTTTATATTCCCTAAACAAATAGTAGCTAGGAATCTAGATTTATGCTGGTCCACAGAGGGAGGTGTTGGTTTTGTGCAGAAATCTTTTTAATGATTGTGTGTGTGTGTGCACGTGCACAAGTGTGAGCGGAAAATGAGTTTCTATGACAGGGAAGACTTTTATTTTTGGGGTGGAGGGGTGGGTAGGTAGCCATCCAGTCCTAGGTTTCAGACCACTTATGTGGACTCTATTTTCTTATCTATAAAATGGCAATAATGATACCTGTCCTCTCAACCTCAGAGGTAGGTTGTAAAGGTTGAATGGAACAATGTCTGTGAAGAAGTTTTAAAAAGTTGGGCATTGTTGAGACCCGGTGAGGTGGCTCACACCTGTAATCCCAGCACTTTGGGAGGCTGAGGCAGGTGGATCACCTGCAGTCAGGAGTTCAAGATCAGCCTGGCCAACGTGGAGAAATCCCATCTTTACTAAAAATACAAAAATTAGCTGTGTGTGGTGGTGCACACCTGTAATCCTAGCCACTCGGGAAGCCAAGGCAGGAGAGTTGCTTGAACCTGGGAGGCACAGGTTGCAGTGAGCCAAGATCGTGCCATTGCACTCCAGCCTGGGTGATAGAGCAAGACTCTGTCTTAAAAAAGAAAAGAAAGAAAAGTAAAGGGTTATCGAGACAGGCAAAGAGGTTGGAACCAGTAGATTGTGGAGGGGGCAGTTCTCAGGAGTGGGGTAGTAGGAGGTGGAGGGGAAAGAGATGCTGCCTTGGCACTGGGTGCTGGCAAGAATTTCAATGCCCTCATTACACGAGGTGCTCCTGTCAGATTTAACCAAGCCCTGCTTTACTGCTTGAGACGCTGCGATATTTTAGGAATGGCAGCCCAAAGAAATGCTGTGTTTTTAAAAGGTCTCTTTCCTGAATTTGCCACTGGGTATTATTTTTATGCCACTGATCTGTTATCCAACTTCAAAATATACATAATATTTATATTGCCTCTGCTAAGCATATATTTTTATTTTATTGCTTACCATGTGGGTGACATTCGGTTATTGAATGTCTGGAGAATGGGACCTGGTTGTTGTTTTTTATTCTTCCTTTCATAAGTGCTTGCTCTGATGTATTAATCTTTACAAAAGCAATGAGACAGGGACACATGAGCATTCACACTCACACACACACTAATCACATTGCCATTTTATCTCACTTTGCGGGTGTGTGGCTACATTTATAAGAGCCGACAGATCTGAAATAGGTGGTCTGAACTGATTCAGGTGGGGAGCAATGAAGCCAGCAGCCTCCTGGGGACTCAGTTAGGGAGGGAGGGAGAGAAAGCCTTTTGTCTTCTGTTTGTGAAGGACACACCAGACGAGAGCCAAGGAGGAAACCATTGTAAGTCTGAGCTGGAAGGGACCCTGGGGATATATTTATATGTCTATAAAAATATAGGCATATGTTTTATAGATATTTTATATCTTCTATATCCACATATCTATCCAGCATCTCACATAACTCCTGATCCTGGGCTCAATAAATGGTTATTGAATGAAGGAACAAAAGAATAGTTATATAAACCATTTATCGAAGTTGCACTCTGTGCGAGATGCTTCACATGCACTCGCTAAGCCTTTCAGCATCTCCACAGAGTAATCCATTTTGAAAATAAGGGAAACCGAGTTCCTCAAAATGTTATACATAAAATTGTCATATAACCCGGCAATTCTACTCTTTTGGGGGGTCTAGACCCAAAGGAATTGAAAACAGTTACTCGAACAAATATTTGTACATCAATATTATCACAGTATCATTCACAATAACCAAAGCATGAAAACACCCATATATTCAGCAACAAATGGATGAATAAGCAAATTGTGCCATGTTCATACAAAGGAATATTATTCAGCCATAAAAAGGAACGAAGTGCTCATGTATGCTACAACATGGCTAAAACTCAAAAATATTATGTTAAGTCGAGCCAGACACAGGTCACATATTCTATTTACACTAAATATCCAGAATAGGTAAATCGATAGAGACAGTGAACAGATTGGTGGTTGTCAGGGGCTGGAGAGAATGGAGGGAGAGATGAGGAGTACCTGCTTAATACTGTGAGGTTTTGTTTTGTGGGAACTAAAATGTTTTGGACTTGGCTACAGGTGGTGATTACATAACATGGTGAATGTACCAAATGCCACTGAATTGTTCACTTTAAAATAGTTAATTTGGTTGGGTGTGGTGGCTCATGCCAGTAATCCCAGCACTTTGTGGGGCCAAGGTAGGTGGGTCACCTGAGGTAAGGAGTTTGAGACCAGCCTGGCCAACATGGTGAAACCCCATCTCTACTAAAAATAGAAAAGTTAGCTGGGTGTGGTGGTGGGTGCCTGTAATCCCAGCTACTTGGGAGGTGAGGCACGAGAACTGCTTGAACCCAGGAGGTGGAGGTTGCAGTGAGCCAAGATAGCACCACTGCACTCCAGCTTGGGTTATAGACTGAGACTCTGTGTCAAAAAAAAAGGTTAATTTTATGTTATGTGAATTTTGTCTCAATTAAAAGAAAACAAGAAAACTGAGCTCAAGAGGTGTGGTAGATTGACTACATTGACAACACTTATTACTTGCCTCCCCTGTGATCCAGCCATTTGTCCTGTAACTTTACAGGCCTCTTCCATTCTGACTCCAGATTCAGTCAAATGACTCTTTGGTCAATGGGATGGCAGAAAACTTAATGCAGTCACAGGCTTGAAAAAGCCCAGGTGTGTTTTCACTCACTCTCCTGGAAATAAACACCATCATGAGAATAAGCCTGGGCTATCCTGGAGGATGAGAGACCATGTGGAGCAGAGCCAAGTTATTCCAGCCAAGGCCATCCTAGACCAGCCAGCTCCCAGCTGATCTGCCAGCTGACTGTAAATGCATGAGTGACCTCAGCCAAGATCAGCCAAGTCTGGCTCACATCAGCAGAACCACCCAGGCCACTCATAGACTCATGAGAAATAATAACAGATTGTTGTTTTAAGCCATTAAGTTTTGAAGTAGTTTGTTTTGCAGTAATGGCTAACTGACCTAGAGTGGTTGAATTATTTGTCTGAGGTCTCAAGTCTAGTAAGAAAAGGTAGAACAGGTTCCAAAATCTGGTTCTAAAGGCATAGTTCTATGCAGTTGTCACCTTCATTTTACAAGTGAGGAAAATGAGATTCAGAAAAGTTGAGGGTGGGTATAGAAATGTGAAACGAGAACATCACGTGTGTGTGTGTGTGTGTGTGTGTGTGTGTGTGTGTGTGTCTGTGAGAGAGAGAGAGAGATTGATTCTGTGTGAATCCTCCTACTCTGTCCTAGCTAATGAAGGAATGTCACTGTAAACCCTGCAGCCTTCCCCAAACCCCAACTCAGTACTATAGAAAGGTATTAATATGCTGGCAGTGACTTCCAATTTGTGTTTCCAGTGGCATCTATGCAGCTTTCCATCAGTTCTGGTCAAGGCTGCTGTCCTGCACTTCACTGCCATGGGCAGTGCCTTATTAATGGACAGGTAACTCGTCAATGTTCTATTCTTTTCTCCTAAAGCTTTGTCTGGGTATGAGCATGGCTCTCTAGAATATTTTAATTCTGTGAAGCAGTGAGTTTCTAGGATAATGGTTGCCTTAACCAGCTGTGGAAAGAGAGACCCAGGGAGAACATGCAACTCATATAGGCCACACGGTTCAGTGCACCAGGATCCAAGATTCTTAATGTGGTGCTATTCCCTGACATTCCTCTCCCACAAAGAGGATCCTGAAATTGCCAACCTACTCCCAACCCCTATAAAAAATGGTTCCTTCTTGTGGGCAGAAAGGCCAAGTTGATCTACATATTAAAGTGCTAGAGGAGGTAGGAAGAGCAGAGGAGAATTTCACGGACGGGGAGCCAAGGAGGAGATTTTTGAGGGGGTTGAGAGTCACACCCACACAGCTGCAGGGAAAGAAGGAAGTAGTATGAATGGGATTTTAATAAGTCCTGTTGGGGTCTGTAGATCTGAGTCTCCTTTAATGGTGCTAGGATAGGGAATAAGGAATGGGATTGCATTGGGCTTCTTGGTCATAATAGTTCTTGATGAGCCACATGAGTCCAGATTTTATCAGAGTTACATCAGGCATGGGGCTGAGCCCATTGTGAACTGGAGAAGATAGATACATGGGAATTCTGTTTTCAAGTTAACGTTCTATCTTCCGTGTTCTGCCCATCAAATGACCATCTGGGTTTGGGAAGAGGCTTAAGAATATGGGCTTTCCCCCACCTATTGTCTGCTTATAGGCAGTGGGTCTTGACCACTTATAGGACTCTGTCCTCTCCTTGTTGGCATTCCTGAAGCTGAGCTCCCAGGTCACAGGGCTCTTAGCAGCTGAGAAAACGAGGCAAGTCTGGTTTTACCTCGATGGGGAGTGCAGAGCTCAGACTCTCCCTTCCTGGGATGGCGTCTTTGTCACTTTCAGGATGGGACTCCTCAGGTCCTAGTCTGTGAGTCTCATTGCATGAGTGAAGGTGCACACGGATCCCAGGCTGAGCAGAGAAGCCAGAAGTAGGAATGAGAGAGACTAAATCTCTCTCCTTCCTCATGTCACAGATGACTCACCTCATACCCGACATCACACACCCATGACCCCATACCTCACACCTATTCACACTCTGTGATCACACCATTCCACACATCATATCCCAGGCCACATGCATACCACATATCACATATATGCCACACATGCTATAGAAACATGCCACACACCACATATTAAATACACATCACATCACCCACAAATCTTACAGACAACAAACCACACTTCAATGCACTCCACGAAAATTACCCCCAGGCATGTGCCACCCATGAGACACACCCATCACACCATACACACATACACCACACCCATGCACACACTTTATATGCTTGCCATGCCATGTCCCATACCCACACCCACACATCTCTCCTCTGCATGCCTCATAGCACACAGGTCTGCTGTGCTCCATGTCACACCCACACCTCCGCCCGGGTTCCTTCTCACTCTAATCAGGGCAGAAACCCAAAAGCATTTTCCCAATCATCTTCATGGCACGAGGCCCCATAGGCAAGGGGAAAACAGTGTGGATGGAGTGGCTGCATGCGTTCTTTGGGCATCAAACAGTCATCTGGGTACAGTGGAGCATTTTTCAAGCTGGTGGAATTTTTTTGGGGGAAACTTTCGTTTATTTAAGTCAGATCATCCTTTTCTACTCCCTAAAAAGTAAGACTATAGGTGCTACCTTGAAGGGCTCACCATACGGTGGGTGTGACTGACAAGTAAGCAGCTTATAACAAAGCCTTTCCAGAGCCCTGGGGGCCTAGGGCTCACCTGCCATGAGCATGTACCTGGGGAGACCTTCTGGAGACACAGGGGACACAGAGCGACATGTATCTGGTCTGGAACTTGCAGACTAACTCTGGCTGGCATGTGAAGGCTGAGAATACTGACAGAGCAACCTGCTAAGGAACTGCAAGCTCATGGAAGTTGAATACATGGAGGTGCAAGGTAGCAATGCAGAGGGAGCTCCATGACAGCTAAGGACGAGGTGTCAGTGCCACAGGCACCTGTGTGTGAGTCCTGCTCCTGCCACTCAGTAGTGTTGGGGCCTTGGACTTGTACAATTTAATACTTAACCTCCATGGAACTCAGTTTCTTTTTCTGAAATGAGGGACAATGATAGTCCCTAAAGTAAAGAGTTATTCTAAGGACAAAATCCATATGCCTGGTATATCCTAAGCACTCCATAAATATTGGCTGCCATTATTATTATGACTGTTCATATCGCTGTTTTCTTTGGAGTCTGGTCCCCTGAGTGATGGGAGGAGATGAGATCCAGAGCTTAGCAGAGGGGTCAGCCCTGGAGAAGGAGAGAAGGAACACGTGGAAGGAGAGAGCCAGTGGGAAAGTTAGAAGTTGTGAGATTAGAGGAAGAAGGCATATCAAGAAAGGTGGAATCTGAGTTGGTTGGTATGGACTGGTGGTTCTCAGCCTGAGCTGCCTGCTAGAATGACCCAGGAAGCTTTAAAAAAATGCCCATGCTTGAGACCCACACTGAGAACCCATTTAACTGGTTTGGAGAGAGCCCAGGAGTTGCTATTCAGGAGAACAACCCTGATGATGGCAATGAGTAGCCAGGGTCTGGAGCCCTGGGAGCAGGCGAATGCCAGCCCTCAGGTGGTCAGCTCCATCCAACCCCTGGTGGGCCTTCTCCATGCTTTTTGGGGTTCTAACATGTGGCAGTGCCCTGTCCACATATCTCTCCTTTGTATCTAAAGGGCTCCATGGAGCAGATGCCAGCTACAGGCTCTTCCCCTCCCTTAAGTGAGGGGAGTTTGCAGATGGACTGACAGGGGCTATGGGTGGGAGACAGATGAGCTGCATAGACTTGGCCTACAGGGCCTGGGGGTGACATTGGATGGAGCCACAGGACAGGTGGAGCCTTGGGGTCCCTCCGGCAGCACATGGCCAGGAAAGAAACGCACCCATTGAAGGGGAAAGGACCACAGAAGACAGGCCCAGCAGGGATCCTGATCACCACACCACCTTTTGCCCTGGGAGCTCATCTGAGCTCTGCAGCCCTGGCCCGCCTGCCTCCCCAGCCTCCCCTTCTGAGCTTGGCAACACTGCCCTCCTCTAGTCCTCCAAGCACGACATGCTCTTTCCCGGCTTGTGTCTAGGCTCAGTGCTGCTGTTGTCCTCCGCCTTAGGTCACACCACTCAGACCAGCTAACTCCTCCCTATCCTCACAGACTCATTTCTTGCCGGAAGCCTCTTGTCCTGACCCTCCTTTTTAGCCAAGAGCCCTTTATTTCCATAACAAATTTGCTTGCCGGCATCTCAGTCTTTTAAACACTGTGTGGTGTTCACCTGTTTGCAGTCACCTGTATCATCAGACTATAAGCCCTTTGGAACAAGTTTCTGAGTTATAGCCTCATCCTACTATCCCCAGACCTGGCACATGGGAGACAGTCAGCTGAGTCTGGAAAGAGGTGGGTAAGAGCTGGAAGATGGGTTCCTGTTTCCCCAGAGTGCGTTCCCTCCATCCACCCTGTGTGTGCCCAGTATCCTGGAGTGAGACAGTGGCTTAGCTCCAGGGGTGGCTCTGCTGGACCTCAGGGACAGCTAGGGTCACCACGTGTCTGAGGCTGCAGGGAGCCTCGAGGCTTCTGCTGGCCAGTCCCAGAGGAGGTGCCTTCCTGTCCTCTGCCCAAGATGGAAGAACACTCCCAGCTCTGTGTAGGCCTTTCCAACCCTGTGCCTCTTGGGATGTCTTGGAGAGCGATGTGGCATCTCAATGAGTTTATTCTTCCAGTATGTGCTGAATATGGAAATCCATCCCCATGTGCTGTGGGTAAATAAGCCTGTTCTTCTGTCTCAGTGTCCCCTGAGTCTCCTGGCACGGACTGCCCTCCTCCTGCCCTTCCCTCCTCCCTCCTTCCTTCCCTGCAGCCCTGGAGCAGCAATGGCCAGGGTGTAGACAAGTGAGAACCTGAAACAGGGGCTTGCTGCAAGGTGGCCAAGAGGACGGACTGTCCAAGGCCTCAGTCCCCCCACTGAAGGCCAAGGTTAATTCAGCTGCTCACCGTGGCAAGTGGTGCTGTTCTTTTCTTCACCGTCCTGCTGGCCAAGGACAGTGGCTGATCCTAGCCTCTCTTGCCACCTCATCTGGGAGTGAAGAGGTGGGTGGGGTCTTGGCCCTGCCAAATGTCATTGTGTGCCTGTGGGCAAGTCCCTCCTCCTCTGTTGAACGAGGAGATGGGTCCAATGGTCTGAGACACTGCGACTCTCCTGGGAATGGGGGATAAATATAGCAGTGCTGCCTGCAGGTGGCCCAAGCATCATGGCCTTGTGCAGGGTCAGAGCTTTACCCCACAGTGAATCACATGGAAGAGAGGGGAGCTGAGTGGTCACACTCCGTTGCCACAGTGGGACAATCTGGATGTGGGGACAGTGAACCCCTAAGGCTACCCTCCCTCCTCCTACCCTCTGTTCCCTGGTGCTTGCTCCCTTGCCACTTGGTGTGGGAGGTTCTGCTTAGAAACAGACTAAGCTACCCCCTTTCTTTGCCTGTGACCCTGGAGGTGGAGCAGCCTCCTTCTGAAGCCTCTAGCTAGTGACCTCAGAGCAGATGCTCCACTGTGTCCCTGCCTCCTCCAAGGCCAAGAGGCAGGGACATCACTGCCCCAAACCCCAGGCTCGGGAGGCCCTGCTTCCCTACCATGTTGACCCCACCACCTCCCCGAAGCATCTGTGGCACTCCTCAGAGCACTCTTGCTTTGGGACAAAAAGCCGGCACTTCCTTTGGTCCAGCCAAGCCCAGGGTGGCAGAGACAGGTGGCAGTCCTCCTCCTGCCTCAAACAAGTGCAATCAAGCCATCAAGCTGCCTTTTTCTTTTCTAATCAATTCCCATGACAAATGGGTCTGTGAAGGAGGGCAGCCTGCCCCAGGCATTCTGTACTTCAATCAGGACAACAGAAGGAGCTGGATTCATAAAACTATAATGCACCATTTGAGCATATTTCCCAGGAACTGGACCCTTCCATAAGGGGGCTGCCAGCACCCTCCTTCCCATGAGGGGAGGCAGCTTAACCCTTCACCCAAGCACAGATGGAGTGCTCCACAGCCTCCTCATGGGACCGGGGTGGGTCTGTGTGCTCGGCTGATCAGAAGGCATTTGCAGGGAGAGGGACAGAACCGTTAAGAGCAAGCAGCAGCACAGGATCGGCATGGGGACAGGTGGGCTTTGGAGTCGTGGAAACCTTCACTCCCACAGCTGCATGGCCTTCTTCTCTTTACAGACAAGTTTTCTTGTCTGTAAAGTGACGTTTGTAACACCTTTCCTTTGGGATAGCAAGATGAAGAACACAGACCTTGAGTCAATGCCAGCACAAAGAGGGTCCTGAATGAGCAAACTGAGTCCACTGGACATGACACATCGCACAAGGCCTTTCCACAGACACGTGCTGAGAGGGAGCTCAGAAGCTGCCACTCCATCCTAACCACAAGCACAAAACTGGACAAACTGAAAACCAGGTCTCTTTAGATCCGCCACAGAATTGAGGTCACCTGGCAAACCACTGCACCCCAAATTGTAAAGACAGACAGGTGGATGCAGAGAATCACAACTTACTGGGGCAGAAACCTCTGTGGGAACCAGTTCCGGGGTAAAAACATACCCTGTAATCAACAAATTCCTGGAGGCTCTGCACAGGCAAACCTGAGAGAAGACCTCCAGGGGGACCCAGTCACCAGGCCCCCATAGACCACCTGGCCATCACAGCAAATAGCACAGAAAACTCTGGTGGTGGGGAGGGGAAAAACGAAACACTTTGAAATACTCGGAGCATTCTGTTCTTACCAAGGCCTGCCCTCAGGAGAAACTGGGTAACCAGAGCCTAACCTGATGGAGGTGTTTTGTGTTTTTTTGGGCAAGGCCTCACTCTGTCCCCCATGCTGGAGTGCAGCAGTGCAACTGAGGCTCGCTGCAGCCTCTACCTGTTCCCAGACCAAAGTGAGGGTTGGGCTGCTATTCCTAGTGGCCCAATAGTGAGATGCAGATGAACTGTCGAAGAAGGGAGTTTTTATTTTTGCAACCAGTTACAGGGAGAAGGCCTGGAAATTATTGCCAGACCAGCTCGAAATTACAAAGTTTTCCAGAGCTATATGTCTACTTGTAAGTGTGCATTCATCTAAAGATGTAAGTGATTAACTTCTTTTAATCTATGACTAAGGTCTGAGTCCTGAAGACCTTCCTCTGGAGCCTCAGTAAATTTACCGAATCTGAATGGGTCTAGGTGCTGGGGTGATTCCCTTTATCTTGTCTCCTGCTAAATTGTGGAGGTTTGGGGAGTTCTTTAGACCCCAATAAACTTGTTTGTGGAGGCCTGGAGAGTTTCTTCAGACCCACAGTAAAACCTGTTTAATCCTAAATGGGTCCTGTTAAGAATTCTTTCATTATTTCGGCATGTTTGAAGGCCCAGGAAAGGCCTAGATAAAACTCTTGGTGGGCTTTTGTTACATCCCAGGCTTTGTATAAGGGCATTGGCCTTTAATGTTTAACCACTCAGTCAGTACTGACACCGTTGTGATGGAGGCCTGTGTTAGTGAGACCTGGCCTGCCACACACCTGCGAGGCTTAAGTGATCCTCCCATTTTAGCCTCCTGAGTAGCTGGGACCACAAACATGCACCACCACACCTGGCAAATTAAAAAAAAAAATCTTTGAGATGGGGTTTCACCATATTGTCCAGGCTCGTCTCAAACTCCTGAGCTAAAGTAATCCTCCCGCTTCAGCCTCTTGAAGCATTGGGATCACAGGAGTGAGCAACCGTGCCCAGCCTCTGCTGGAGTTTTGTCAGAGTCTAACCTATCTAGGGGAAGAAAAATACCCAACTCAAGCCGCTGGCTTCTAGCCTTCCTATTCCACCTAAGGAGCTGAGAGAATTGAGAAGCACTGTGAAGTTCGCAGCCCAGGGGAACAGGTCCACTCAAAGACTGAAACCTCATCATGGGGCCAAAGCCTCCCCTCCCCATCACATTACTAAAGGCCTATATCCATGGAAGCCGAGGCTCACAGGGGTCCAGGGACCTGCTCAGAACCCCTAGCCAGATGGGAGCCAGGATTTGGATCAGGTCTTCTCACTTCTATACCACAGCCCCAACAAGAATGCTCTGCCCTTCCCCATCGGCACTGGACTTGATCTTTCTTGCCCTGGAGTGTCTTCAGGCTGAAACTCCTCTCTTTTACCCAAACCACCTGGAAACCTCGGCCACTTAGGTCATCCAAAGCAGCTTATTCCTGGGTGGCCCAGGGAGACTGCCAGCAGGGAGGCTAGTGGTCTCCGGGCCCTGCTGCTGGGAAGGGGTCTGTGTGGCACGTTCTATACTCCTCTGGGTCACACTGGCCTTGTTGTTGATATCCTGTTTGAAGCCTAACCCTGGCCCATTCTAGATGTCCCACTCAAGACCTAGGGGCGAGGGATGTGAAGGCGCCCGGTGAGAGCACAGATCTCATTGCTGAGCTGCTGGGAGCCAGGTCTGAGCCACAGCTCCCCTCCCTGCCACCAGCACCACCGCAGGCCAACCTGAGGACCAGATGCAAGGACATCACCCCTCAACACCTGACACTCACAGCCAACCCTGCCAGAGCTCAAGGACAGTCTGTCGCCATCATGTGGGGGATGCCCTTTGCTTAATGCTTCCAGAAACAATCTGTGCCCCTTGGCAGAGGGGAATGGCTAGAACTCCAGGTCTGCCACCTACTTATCCGGGTCCAAGTGTAATGAGAAGCATGAGCTTAGAAGCACAGGCTCTGGTGCTGGGCAACCTGGGTTCAAGGCCTGGTTCTAACCGTGTGACCTTGAACAAGCTCTCTAGCCTTGGATTTTCTGCATGAAAGTGAGGATAATAATTACAAACCAATTCATGAGGGCTGCCGAGAGGATTAAGTGGGGTGGTTTACACAGAGCCCTAGCTCCTGGCAGCTGGAGGGGATCACAAACTCTTCCTACTATCATGGCTGGGGCCTGCCCTTCTGGGACTCTGAAGAGTCAGAAAACAGCCTATGATAAAGCAATGCTCACAGCTCTCCCTGCTACACCAACTGTCTGCTGGGTGACCTTGCGTCAGTCACTTTGCCTGGCTGGGATCGGGTGAGGAATGGCCTCTGGCAGAGGCTGTCCCACCCTGGCAAGGAGTGACTCATTGGCTGGGCCTGGATGGGGAGGGCAGGGGCTGGCGGGGAGCACGCTGAGCGCTCAGGAGGCGCTGCTCTGCCACAATTCAGGATATTATTGTTTGTGAGCTTGAAATTTCCTGACAGACAGAATGAGCCATCTGAAGCAAGAGTTTCATTTCCTTTGCCGTCCCGCTCAGCCATCTCCTGAGGATGGTGCGTGAGTGACAAGCTATAATTAAAGCCTCAGCGTAAGTCCTAGTCAGAGAAGGACGGTCTTGTCGTCAAGTGCACTGCTGAGGACAGACCTTTCCATCTGCGAGTCTTTAGGGACCCTCTCCCCGGTTGCTCTGTCTGTTTGCTGAAGCAACCGCTCTCTCTGTCCTCGTGACCTTTACTAGCCTGGTGGGGGTTCCCTACACTCTCAGGCTTCAGCCTGTCTGCCCTTTCCCTGAGAAACCCTGTGGATCCACTCTGGGGCCCTGCAGAGATCTTTGTGCTGAGGTTCCAGGAAGCCACCTACCTGTAGAAGAGGTGCCAGGGCAGAGGGCAGCCGGGAGCTCAGGCCATCTGCGGTGGGGATACTGAGGCCGGGGTCTGGTGACAGGTTGCTCTCTCTGGTTCCAGTCTGCCTGCAGCTCTGTGGCTTCCCTGTGGCGAGGTGGGAGCCACTTGACCAAGGACTCCTGCCTCCTCTATGACTCCTTTGGCTATTCCTTGGCAAGGAAGCAATATTCCTAGTTTACACGGAGGACAACGAGGCATAGTGAGGGGAGGTGGGGAAGTGTCCCTGGCCACCCTGCCTTCTGCTAGCCACAAGCAGGTGCCTTTCCTGCACTGATTTCTTTGCTGCCTATACCAATGCGCTTCTGCTTTCCAGGCATCTGTGGGCTCCTCGTAAAACCATAGGTGCCCAGAGGGCAAAAACTGTCCCTTCCATGTCTTTAGAGTCCCTTCCTGAACAGGCATGCTGGTGGGGCATGAGCCCCGGACATGAGCTTAAGTCTGTGCTGGGAGGTTTCCAGTGGCTCTTCCACGCCTCTCCGCACCCTCCTGGCCTGTTCTCAGACCCAGGGAGCAAACTATATCACCTGCAAACTGCATCACCCTCGCCCCAAAAACTTCATCACCTGCAAACTGTGTCACCCTCACCCCACAAACTGCACCACCTGCAAACTGCATCACCCTCACCCCACAAACTGCATCACCTGCAAACTGTGTCACCCTCACCCCACAAACTGCACCACCCGCAAACTGCATCACCCTCCCCCCACAAACTGCATCACCTGCAAACTGCATCACCCTCACCCCACAAACTGCATCACCCTCACCCCACAAACTGCATCACCTGCAAACTGCATCACCCTCACCCCACAAACTGCATCACCTGCAAACTGCATCACCCTCACCCCACAAACTGCATCACCCTCACCCCACAAACTGCATCACCTGCAAACTGCATCACCCTCACCCCACAAACTGCATCACCTGCAAACTGCATCACCCTCACCCCACAAACTGCACCACCTGCAAACTGCATCACCCTCACCCCACAAACTGCATCACCTGCAAACCGCATCACCCTCACCCCACAAACTGCATCACCCTCACCCCACAAACTGCATCACCCTCACCCCACAAACTGCATCACCTGCAAACTGCACCACCTGCAAACTGCATCACCCTCACCCCGCAAACTGCACCACCTGCAAACTGCATCACCCTCACCCCACAAACTGCACCACCCGCAAACTGCATCACCCTCACCCCACAAACTGCATCACCTGCAAACTGCATCACCCTCACCCCACAAACTGCATCACCCGCAAACTGCATCACCTGCAAACTGCATCACCCTCACCCCACAAACTGCACCACCTGCAAACTGCATCACCCTCACCCCACAAACTGCACCACCTGCAAACTGCATCACCCTCACCCCACAAACTGCACCACCCGCAAACTGCATCACCCGCAAACTGCATCACCCTCACCCCACAAACTGCATCACCCTCACCCCACAAACTTCATCACCTGCAAACTGCATCACCCTCACCCCACAAACTTCATCACCTGCAAACTGCATCACCCTCACCCCACAAACTTCATCACCTGCAAACTGCATCACCCTCACCCCACAAACTGCATCACCCTCACCCCACAAACTGCATCACCTGCAAACTGCATCACCCTCACCCCACAAACTTCATCACCTGCAAACTGCATCACTCTCATCCTGCTAACTGCACCACCTGCAAACTGCATCAACTGCAACCTGCATCACCTGCAAACTGCATCACCCTCACCCTGTTGCCCACTGGCTCCCTGTTAGCTTTGACTGATGGGGGACCCTAAGGAGAGACTTTGCAGGAGGAAAGGAGAGAGGTATCAGGGCATTTGTCTGCTCAGCTTCCTCCTCAAGGGATGGTGACTGGCAGTATAGGGTCACCCCTCCTGTCAGGCAGCCCCCCCTTCTGTGGATTCTGCTCTCCCCAGACTGCTACAACATGCACCCTTGAGGTCTAGGGGTGCCCACTGTTGCCTATCTCACTGTATTAGTTTCCTAGGACTGCAGAAACAAAACCCCATAGTCTGGGAGGTGCAAAGTAACAGAGGTGTATTCTCTCACAGTTCTGGAGGCCTGAACTAAGCCTTGGTTTCTTCATCTCTAAAGTGGACATACTCTTCATCCCTGTTCCACCTACTTTGCTGTGTTGCTGAAGCCCCAAATGAAGACACCAGTCAGGTCGTGCTCCCTCCAACACTGCAGCGGGGGAACACTTCCTCGCCTCTTCCCAGCTTCCGGGGGTTGGCGTTCTTGGAGGTCCTCATTGGCAGCTGCACCACTTCAGTCTCTGCCTCCATCATCATGCGGCCTTCTCCCCTTGGGTGTCTGTCTCGGTGTCTCTTCTCTTTTCACAAGGACACCAGCCATACTGCCCCAAGGCCCACCCTACGCCAGTGTGACCTCATCTTCACCAATTACATCTGCATCAATCCCATTTCCAAATAAGGTTACATCTGAGATTCTGGGGGTTAGGAATGCAACATATCGTCTTTGTGGGGGACAGAATTCAGCCCGTAATATCCAGGCTGCTTCTCGAGTTCATTGCTGGTCCCCTTGGCCCTGCCCACGGCTCTTTAAAGAATGTCTTTATTGAACCCTTGAGTGTGCTATTTGTTTGCTGCTCTGAAACAGATCGATGCTCTGACCTTCCTTGCTGTGTGAACTTGGACAAGGCACTTAACCTGTCTGAGACTTGGTTTCCTCACCTCTAACGTGGAAATGATATTCATACCTGTTCTGTTTCCTTCCCGGTGCTGCTGAAAGCTCTTTGTAAACCAGAAAGGCCCATAGCAATGGCTGAACCATGATGTTTCTTTGTGTGTTGCAAGGTGCCACTGGAGAAGGGCTGTGTCTATGTTATCTTCTGAATCTGGATCTGAACTGAATCTGGTACCATGTGCCAATACATGCTGAATAAACACTTCTTGATATTGCTGATGATGGTCTCTCATTCATCCTGGTTGGATATTGAGCTGCTTCCTGGGATACAATTCACCCAGGGCCAGTTTCTTGGGGTCCTTTTGGTTTGGTCTCCAGCTGAGCCCTGACATCACAGACTCCTTCATCACTGGTCTTCTTGAGATATTTTTAAGATGACTATGTCAGCTGGGATCAGCTTCTGCTTGGCTATCACTTGTGCTGTCCGGAGGTGAGAGGTTTCAGCTGTCCAGCGAGAGCCCATCAGTCATTCCCGATAGCCCTTAATCAGACAAAGGAGCCCTCACCATGGTGTTTCAGAGAGGGAGAGACTGGATTATTGTTCGCACTCCACGAGTAATTTTTGACAGGAGTTTTAAGCCCATAAATAAGATCCCTTGTATCTTCCAAGCATTTAGATCCCTAAGGTAGCTGATGTCCTCAGGTTTAAGGTCTCCCACCTTTATTCTGGCATAACTCTCTCCTTTTCTAAAACTATTTTCATTCAGCCAAGCACGGCAGCTCACACCTGTAATCCCAGCACTTTGGGAGGCCGAGGCGGGTGGATCACGAGGTCAAGAGATCGAGACCATCCTGGTCAACATGGTGAAACCCTGTCTCTACTAAAAATACAAAAAATTAGCTGGGCATGGTGGTGCATGCCTGTAATCCCAGCTACTCGGGAGGCTGAGGCATGAACCCAGGAGACGGAGGTTGTGGTGAGCTGAGATCGCGCCATTGCACTCCAGCCCGGGTAACAAGAGTGAAACTCCGTCTCAAAAAAAAAAAAAAAAGATATTTTCATTCATTCATTCAACAAACACTTGTTGGGCCACTTTGATATGCCCGGCCTCTGCCAGGTGCTGGGGACACAGCACCCTGAGAAATCCAAGCTCTTACAGAAGTGACAGGCTTATAAACAAAGAATTCCAATGCCACATGAGAAGCACTTGAGCTAAGGTGGGTAGAAAGTGCTGGGGAAGCCCAGAAGGAGTGACCAGCTGTCTCCCAGGGAAAGCTTGGAGCAAAGGCTTCACAAGGAGGAGACTCTATTGGGTTCTAAGGCCTTCAGCAGGTGGATGAGGTGGAGTGAGGGCATTCCAGGATGAGACACCAGCAAGAGCAAAGTCACAGAAGTGGGAAAGAACAATCGGGAATTTTGAGTGGAGACTGGGAGAATTTGAGGCTGGCAGGGTAGGTGAGGGCTAGATCACAAAGCACTGAGAACTTGGAAGAGAATAAGCTCCACAAAGACAAGCATCTTGACTGCCTTGGTCACCACCGTCTGCCCTACACCTAGGACAGTGTCTGGACATGGTAGACATTCAATAAATATTTATTGAGTAAGTGAAGGAATCATAAGTCCCTGGCAAGGAGGCTGGTGCTGAATCAATCCCTCTGTCACCCACCTTGATCTCATTGTTCTCCAGCATAAACATTCTTCAAATTCCCATCAGCCATTCAATAAAATTCATATTCTCTGCTGCTATTCAAGGCTTTACTTAATCTATAGTATCTCCTTCCACCTTCTCCAACTATATGTTTTCAGTCAGGAGTTGGCAAATTACAGACGATGGCCAAATCTGGCGTACCACTTTCTTCTGTAAATACGTTAGTCCCTCCTTATCCACAGTTTCAATTTCCACAGTTCGATTTAGCTGTGGTACATTGCAGTAAGGTATTTTGAGAGATCACATTCACCTAAGTTTTATTATAGTAGAGTGTGATAATTATTCGACTTTGTTATTAGCTGTTAACCACTCACTGTGCCTCATGTATAAATTAAACTTTATCATAGGTATCTATGTATAGGAAAAACACAGCATGCAAAGGGTTTGGTACCAACCACGGCTTCAGCATTCACTGGGGTCTTGGAACTTATTCCCCGTGGATAAAGGGGAACAACTGTAATTTTTATTGGAACGCAGCCACACCCACTTTTAAAAACACATTATCTATCACTGCTTTTGTTCTACAAGGCAGAGCTGAGTGAGTTGCAACAGAGACCACAGGACCCACAAAGCTGAAAATCTTTACTATCTGGTCCTTAACAGAAAAACGTTCCCAACCCTTGTGCTAAGTCTTTGGATGGAGCACTTAAGCGTAGTAGATGCTCAGTACATATAGTATTAATAGTTGCTGAATGAACACATAAACAAGTGTGTGAATGACTAGTTGAATGAGTGAATGGAGCCCGTCTCACCCTGACACATTCCCCTTGTTTTCTGGCTCAAACCTTGCCCTGCACGCTGTTATCATCTCTCAGGCCTGGGCACTGCACTGCCTGGTGACCCTTCAACAAGATAGAGCAGAGGACAGGGCTGGACACCCTCCATCCCCACCCCCAGCTTACACACAGGGCCAACTGAGGTAGATCCTGGGGAGCTTGATCTAGATGCAGCCACTGGTGAGTAGTTCCTTCTGACTGCAGGGAAAGACTCTGGTTGCTCAGATTTGGGCCACGTGTGTGCATTCCTGAGCTTATTCCTGTAGCAAAGGGCTTAAGTACTGCAATTGGCCTGGCCCAGGGTCACATGGTCATCCTTGAATGGGTAGGGGTCTACCATCAAAGAAAAAGGGGTTGGAGTGAAAAAGCTGGGGAACAAAAGGAATGTCCATCAGCAGGTGCAGTGCCCAGCCAGTTACTCAGAGACCCACCTGCCTGAGAGCTGGAGCGTCAAGGGAGGGAGGAGCCTCAGACACAACCCAGAAACCCTGCTAGCCAATTGGGGCACAAGATCAGCTTCATGCAAGCAGTGCAGGTGACAGGGCTGAGTCCTAGAATCTAGAGGTGGAGTTGCTTAAATCACCCCTGCTTCCAGTGAGGATCAGTCCTGGGAACAGAGGTAGGTCTGAGCCTGCAGGGCTGAAGCAACCCATGGACCCAGCTGTATGTGGGTATATGTGGGCCTCCAAATGTGCCTTGCCAGGGCTGGCAGAGGGGACTCACTCAGCCTTGGTATCAGTCAGGGTACATACAGGTAGAGTCTGACAGAAAACCCAAGCAGAAGGGGCTTGAACAATCAGGAAAATGGATAATCTCCCAAGGAGAAGCCCAGGGTATTCTTGGTTAGTTCAGTGCCTCTCCACCCCATATCCTCCCCATGTGGCTGGTCATCTAGTGCCAGATTCCTCGGGGTGCCCAGATGGCTCCTGCAGTTCCAGATCTCACATGCTGACGACACTTAGAGGCGGAAGAGGGGCAGGGGCAGCTGCTTCTTGGGATTATTTTTAAGAAAGTAGAAAACTCTACTGGAAACTCCACCAAATATTTATCTTCATGTCTTGTTGGCAAGAGGTGGATAATGACCCATTTTGAAAACTATTACTGGTGAGGAGAAAGGAATCATGATGATTAACATACATTAATCAAGATTTACTCCCTGAAGCAGAGGAGGGATAGAGTGTTAGCTCTGGAGACAGGAAAAAAAAATTCTGACTCCATCATTTTGTAGCTTAATATGAATCACTTAAGAGCCCGACATGAATCATTTAATCAGCTAATGATATCGCCGAGTCTCAGTTTCTCATCTGTAAAATGGGCTCAGTGGTAATGTCTGAGACATGGTGTACAATAATTTAAAGCAAATAAGCCTGGCAACATAACAAGAGTTCATGCATAAGAGTTGTTATTTGCATAACAAATAAGAAATTAAAAAGTTAGCTGGGAGCCAGGTGCAGTGGCTCACACCTGCAATCCCAGCACTTTGGAAGGATGAGGTGGGAGTTCAAGGCAACATAGCAAGACTGACCCCATCTCTACAAAAAATGAAAAAATAAGCCAAGTGTGGTGGTATGCCCCTGTAGCCCTGGCTACTTGGGAGGCTGAGGTAGGTAAGTCTCTTGAGCCCAGGAGGTCAAGGCTACAGTGAGCTATGATTGTACTGCACTCCAGTCTGGGAGACAAAGAGATACTCTGTCTCAAATAAATAAAAAAGCATCTAGTACAGTTTCTGGTACGCTTAGTAAGTATTCTTTTCTTTTCTTTCTCCCTTCCCTTGATCTGCACACTAACCCTGCCACACTGGCTTCTACCTAGCGGTCTTTTCCCGTTGTAAACCTTCTTTTTCATGTCTGATGTGTTTAAAAGTTTTTTTTTAAACCTAAATGCAGGAATTTACATTTATCCTTTTTACATGTTTTCAGCCCATTATTTCAACCTGTCAAGATGTTTTTGAATCTTGATTCTGCCATCCTTTCTATTAACAATCCCTCTGGCTTTGTGTCAACTGCAAATTGGATAAGCACATCATCCATCTGACTTCATCCAAGTTGCTGAGAAAAGGGTTGAGGCGAACAAGGTCAAGGGCTGAGCCTTGGGGTATTGCTGGAGATGCCCGCTGAGCTGACAACGCGGCCCCACCTGCTTTCCCAGCACCTGAACCATTAGGCAGGCAACACTTCACCTTCTTATTCAGGGCCCAAGTTTTGGCAAATGTCTTACTCGAATGGCCACACCGTGCCCTTTGTCAAAGGTACCCACTCATCCCTCCTCTGTTAGTTGTCCCTGCAGG
The DNA here is from genome assembly GCF_049354715.1 of Callithrix jacchus. Lineage (NCBI taxonomy): Eukaryota > Metazoa > Chordata > Mammalia > Primates > Cebidae > Callithrix > Callithrix jacchus. The sequence goes on from NC_133506.1 coordinate 108,619,388, forward strand.
ATGGGAATCCAGTCCGGCACAGCTCAGCCTTGGTGAACTCATGCTGGCCTCTAGGGATTGTTGCTTTCCCTTCTGTAAGTCCTCACACTTAGAAGTTTACCAGGGATTGTTATTAAACGTGCCAGCCTGTTGTTACTGGGATTTAATGCTTTGTTTTCTTTAAAACATCAGAGTATGGGCTGTCGGTAATTCAGCATTTCTTCACTTGCTATCATCCCTCAAAGATGCCTGCCTGCCTGGCGTTTTGCACCTGCCCCTGAGCTTCTTGCCCGGGACCTTGTGTCTGGAGAACTAAGAAGAGCAGAGTTTCTCGGGCTTTACATTGTGTTGAACCCAATTCCTTTCCCTTCCCTCCCCTTCTTTCTTCTTTCCTGCCCTTTCCTCCTTTCTCTCTCTCTCCCTCCTTTCCTTTCTCCTTCTTTCTTTCCTGAAATAAAACTTCTGAAATTTTTTTCATAATATAATAAAGACATATTCTTTGTAGAAAATGTAGAAAACATCCACCTCTGAGACGCTACCTGATTTACAATTGAGTGTACCTGCCACCTGTTTTCTATTTGTGTTAGGCTGCTTACCGGCCTCCCAAGTATCCAGGATTAGAGGTGCATGCCACCACACCTGGCTAATAAACATACAATAATATAAACAGATCTCATAAAGATTTTCAAAATACTATATGCCGCTGTTTCTCTCACATAAAGGTAAAAAAATAATAAGTAGTACATGCTCATAATAGAGTATGTGTGAATTGTCTAAGCAAATTTACCTCCTGGTATGTATGTGAGGCAGAGTCTCGCTGTCATCTGGGCTGGAATACACTGACACCAGCTCAGCTCACCACAACCTCCATCTCCCGGGTTCAAGTGAGTCTCCTGCTTCAGCCTCCTAAGTAGCTGGGATTACAGGTGTTCAGCACTATGCCTGGCTAATTTCTTTATTTTTTATTTTTAGTAAAGCTGGGGGTTTGCCATGTTGGCCAGGCTGGTCTCAAATCTGCCTGCCTTGGCCTCCCAAAGTGCTGGGATTACAGGCAACAGCCACTGTGCCCATCCTCTCAATTTATTTTTTATTTAACATGTCAGCATGCAGTTTCCCAGCTCTTACAAAGCCTGGAGGTGTTTTGATGACTTTGTAAGCATCCTCAGGCTGGATGCTCCATGGGTTGTTTAAATGGTCTCTTGTTTGGGCCCTCCTTTTCTTCATTTCCAGTTTTTCATTAAACAACACTGCAATAATTTGTGCATGCCTTTTTTCTCTACTAAACATTCCTTCCTTTAGGCAGAATTCCAGGAATGGATTTATTCTCTCTTAACTGTGCTGTTGACCCTTTTGGGTTTGAAGACCCTCCTCTGTGACAGAGACATTAGGAGCTCAGTGGAGAGACGAGGTGTGTCTGCTTCCTCCCTACCACCCAGTCCCATGTCACCATCTGCTCCAGTTGGCAGATTCTTCTCGCTCCCAAGACAGCCCAGGAGTCCTTCAGGTTGCAGATAACATGGCTTTTGTGTGTTTTTTCAAGCTCTCCTGACTTAAGTCTGGGTTCGCCCTCATCTGACGATTTTTCTCTTCCATGAAGACTTCTTTAGCGAGTTCTTGTGAAGGCAGACCTTTTCCACTTCATTCCCAAAACACCTTTGTCAAAGAAAATAAAGACCTTGCCATGGGTTTCCAGAGAAAGCTTGCGAGATGAAAGATAACTGAAGGCCTCTCTAGCTCCTTTCTTAATGACTTTATCACCGTATGTAAGTTTAGGCAGAAATATTCCTTTGACACTGACACCTCCGATACCTTAGCTAGGTGTCCAGTCCTTGCCATCTCCACCAATAAAGGGCTAAAATTATTTGCTCTTTAGCTTCTGGGTAGAATCAGAGGACTGTGAAGGGTGGTGGGGAGAGCTCCCCTGGCTGAGCTGACCCAGACCACTTTGATGATGGTGAATATGTGGACTTAGCTCATCTGCGTGGGCAGGTATGGAGCAAGAGTTTTGTCCATGGGCTGGGAGGACAACCTGTCCCCAGTGAATGGGGCTCCCCTGATGCTAAGCACCACTGGGATGATGTCTGTGCTGCCCACCAGGTTTTGGGTTCTTTCTGCCAGACTCTTCTTCCTACAACAGCACCTGCCACTGGGTTTGTCCTTCTAGCACCAGGAACCTCACAGGCCAGGTCTAGCTGTGCCAGGCACAAAAGCTCTAAGAAAAGGCACCTCCTAGACTGTCACTTTTAAGGAGTAATGAGGGAATTGAATGGGAAGAAGGGGTTTGGGGGTCCTTGCGCAAAAGATTTGGAAAATTAGGGAGTCATCCAGGTCCCAGAATGTAGGACAACATGTTCGTTGGCAAGGAGGGGACTCTTACCACGTGCCCCTGTCTAAGGCCGCTTGGCATGGTGGGAGGAGACTCCCAAGAGGGAGTCAGAATGCCTGGTTCCACTGTTGGCCCTGAGCTTGGTAGCTGTGCAATCTCAGCAAATCACTTCTTCTCTCTGGCCTTCAAAAAAAGAGAGAACTTGACCTAGATATGTGCTTCTCACCGTTTAGAGTTTCAAGACTCCACTGCTTAAGAAGTCTGTGACTGTGGGAATGCTGCAGGTGTAAGCTTTGCTGGAAGGCATCCCTCATGCTGGTGTCCTAGAGGTGTCTGAAGCAAGGTTCAGGGTCTGCAAGAACTCCAGGAAGCCTCTCTTCTCCTGCTTCCCCTTCTATTCTCCTCCAAAGACTATAAGTAAAAGGAAACAAGGGGTTGGGGGGATGGGAGATAGGGGAGGATGGGGTAGGGAGATGAGAGGATAAAATAATGGGGGATGAGGGGAAGGGGATAAGCAGCTGGAGGATGGGGTCAGGGGATGAGGAGCGTGGCTATGTAAGAGGTAATATGTAAAAGATAAGAGCCTGGCTATGTAAGATGGGATAAGGAGCTGGAGGGTGGGGTCAGGGGATGAGGGGCGTGGCTATGTAAGAGGTGATATGTAAGAGGTAAGAGCCTGGCTATGTAAGATGGGATAAGGAGCTGGAGGGTAGGGTCAGGGGATGAGGGGCGTGGCTATGTAAGAGATAGGATGGTGTTACCTGTCCTCTTTATCCTCTTCCTTTCCTCCTGTCCTCGCTTCATGAGATAGGCTGTTTTTGGTATAACCCTTCAAAGCAGTGCTATGCAATCTGGCCAGAAAAGTTGTCTTGTAGCTGTTCCCCTTTAAGAAGCGAGGGTCCACCAGCACCCATACCCGCCACTCCCACCCTAGGTGGGAATCAGGAGAATACCTCGCCAGCCTCAACCTCCAGGAACAAATCTCAAAGACCAGATGGAGCTGTTTTCCAAGGGGAGGGAGAAAGGAGAAAGGAGAAAGGAGAAAGGAGAAAGGAGAAAGGAAAAGGAGAAGTAGAAGAAACTCTCAGGCTCCCACCCGAGGCTGCCCGTTGCCCTGCCTGATGCCTCCTCGATCTGCCAGGGCTCAGAAGACACTGCAGCGCCCCTCCCGCAGACTCTCCGCGTGCTGACAGATCAGGGACCAACAAGGCTGCTGCAGCCGGGAAGCACACCGACAGCCCAGATGGGCTCCCAGACAGCCCAGAGGGGCAGCAATTCCTTGGAAAATGGAGAAGCAGGGAAGGCAAACAGGTCTTGGTGGGGCTGTGATGTAAGGAAAAGGCAGGTAGAGAGGCAGATAAAAGGGAAGTAGGGGACACCAACAGGGGTCCTTGGTGGGACCTGGGTGGAAAACCCCCGACCATGAGGACTGCCAACCCCTAGGTGGGGGCGGATGGGCAGCCATGCCTCCTGCCTGAATTCTAACCTGAGCCCCGGAGTTGCCCTCTTCTCAACTTCAGTCACATCCTTCCATTCCCTGAGCCTCAGTTTCCTCACCTTCGCAACTAGGAGGGGCAGAGATGAGGAGGTAGAGTCACCAGTCTGCAAAGCTCCCTTCAGCTCCATCTCAGAGTCTCCCATACCTGGTGGCCCTCTCTCAGTGTGGCCTCTGCGGGAGGCCTCTATCCCCAGCAGGCTTGCAGCAGCAGCCTAGGGACTAGCACCCCGTTTCCTAGATGTAACTACCCATTACATGGAGCGGATCTCTACCAAGCTGGGGCTCTGGCAGCTTTATTATAAGTTTATTACATGCTAATTCAAGCAAATAAATTTGCCCCAGCTGTGAAGCAGAGGAGATTAATAACCTCAAAGATTACTTTGCTGCTTTGATGAGTTTCTTGAGCAGAGTATATTTAGGAAGAGCAACTAGATTAGTCAAAACCCCCTTTAATTATTAGTGACACTGTGCAAACGACTCTATACGACTGGAATACCAACTACTTAACTCCCTGACCTTCATATTCAAATAAACACATCTTATTATAGCAACATGCCTTCTGAGTCCACACACCATAGCAACTGCCGGCCTGAGGACCTGGCAATGGCACAGCTGGCATGTGGACTCCATTAAGGGTGGGGTGACAACTTTAAAGATGTACGTCCTCCTTCCCTGCCTTCATCCCTGGACTGGCTCAGGGCCACAGAGGATGCTCTGGATGTCCTGGAGTTAGAAATCAATTCTCAAATGCGAGGAAATGACTTGCCCAAAGTCATGCAGGGAATTAGCCGCATGGCCTCTATGGCTCTGCCACCTGGTGCTTCCACTCCAAAAGCAGTTTTGCAGCAAGAGGCTGGGTCTGCCTCCTGTGGAGACCAGGAAGGCGATGAAGTTCAATTCCAGCGTCCTCTTAACCCTCACCCTACCCAGGTATAGGAGGCCTCTGTGTGGCTCCATCTTAGTGCTCTTCCTCCTGTGAAGCCTTGGGCTGTTTGGAAATCCCACCTACCCAGGTTCAGAGAATGAAGGGTAAAGGAGTCGTTTCACCAGGGCTGCTGGCATCTCCTGCTAGGGAAGGTGAACGAGGGTCCCTTATGTTAATTCCCTGCTGCACCAGAAACCCAGCAGAAGACTCTTACTCAGGCCCCATCTCTGAATTCTTTTTTTTAAAATTTTTCTTTAAAACATTTTTTAAAAAAATCTTAAAATTAGTTTATTTATTTTGAGACTGGGTTATGAGAATGGCTAATTTTTGTACTTTTGATAGAGATGGGGTTTCACCATGTTGTCCAGGCTGGTCTTGAACTCCTGGGCTCAAGATATCCACTCACCTTGACTTCCCAAACTTCTGGGATTACAGATGGGAGCCAGCACACACGGCCCCCATCCCTGAATTCTAACAAGCCAATGAAGGAGGCACTACCACTGTATTTTCTAGGTGAAGAAACCAGGGCTCAGAGAATTTAAGCAATGTGCCCTGAAAAACTCTTCCCTCATATGTCTACCTGGAAAATACCCCTGGTCGTTCCTGGTTCAAGTGTGATTTCCTTTGTGACATTCCTCTGTGTGCTCTTCCCTCCACAGGATCCAGGCATGGATTCTATTCAATGGGGCTGACTTGCTTATGATTTACCTCCCTGATTCTATTTCCCCTTAAAAGCAGGAACTGGGTGGGGCGTTTTTATATTCATGTCTATAGATGCTGACTGGAAGCCTGGTTTGTACTAAGTGCTCAACCAACACGGACAAAAACTTGAAATTGTTCTGGACAATCTTGATTATCTGGGCATGCGATGCAATGCCACCTGTCCCAAGTCTGATCCTGCTGATTGGCAATTTGGAAGAAAAAAAAAACAGCCTTAGTTCCCTGATACTACTCAACAAAAATTTCACATGCAAAAGGAAACATGATATGAAAAGAACTGTAGAAAATAAAGCTGAACATGTATCTCAACTCAACTGGAAAATGCCTTTTTCAGTGTAGAAACCAAGGCAGAATTCAAAGAGACAGATTTGACTGTCAGTGGGATATAAATGGAAGTTGTGTGTGCACGTTCTAGGTCCCGCCCTTCCAGAGAGTTGGCCTTCTCGTCCCCTTTTCTCCTTGCTGGCAGGCGTGGGGCTGGGAGGGCAGAATCTGGCGCAGCTGTCTATATTACAGGATGAAAGCCGTGTGATGAGAGGACTGGAGACAGAAGATCCTTTCAGAGCCATCACATCAGCCCTAGAGAGCTTATCCTTGAACTATTACGTGAGAATTCTATATTATTGCTATTTGAGGGTCTTTGTGACAGTACAAAGACTGTATTTGAATTATATCATATCTTCATGTTGATATGAAGAACTGAGAATTGGCTAGAGTGTTGATATTGCAGAATGTTAAGATTCTGCTGCCTACAATACTCTGAGCATGTTTAGGAACTGTTCAGATTCTAATAGACTGGAATTTAAAAATCTCTTTTAAGATATCTTGTTTTGTAGATGTCACTGGAACCATGCAAATATCCTTACAGTTGTAAAATAAAATTATTTTTATAAAGCGATCCATGAAATTTTTTCTAAAAAGTCTCAATCATGAAAGCAAAATGAAAGAGAGAAATCTATGTATGAATTGGTATTGCAGCATAATTACATAGAAAGAACTATTTCAAATGATTTAAAGACAAATTAATTTGATTATCATCCCAAGTGTGATATAGCCTAATAAAAATAACTGCAAAAAATTCTAGAAGTGTTTGTCAATATATGTACATTGGTGACGACAGTGTTGGTATTGTTAATCTGAGACTATGGGATATATAGTGTGATAAGGGAAGTGAATAATGATGTTGCTTCCATTGGGAATTGTGATTTTAAGTGTGAAAGAAAGGATATACAGACGTAAGACCGATGAAGCTATGGCTAAGCTCTGTAATCCTGAATCTGAATTGGTAGTACCAATAAGAATTCAAGAGATACGTCATTATTTTCTAATTCTGTCTATGGTCTGATTATTTTTTATTCCATCAAAAAGACTAGGGAACAATAGCCAACCTAGTAACAATGAACACCAGCTTATGGCCTCTAAATATTGTTACCCCTCAAATGGCTTTTTGGAGAAATGACAGTTTCCAGTTTGGGGGCACAACATATACGAGATGAACATAGAACATCTTGTTACAGCGGAAGCCATCAAAGATTACTAGGAAGTAGCAACTTGAAGAGGCACCTACTGGCCAAAGATAAGACAATTTGATCATCAATAAAATCAAATGCAGTGGACTGGAACACATAAAATATGTTTCAATCCATGCATTCATAGTAACTTTTTTATGAGACAAAAGAAAAATCATTCACTGATCACTCTTGGAAGATGTTAGGGAACATATTTATAATTTTGAAAACTAGAAAATAAGGAGAAATAATCAAGTACCTGCCTTTCCTATGTGAACCACAAAGTAAATGAATGGTTGATGAGAAGGAGGTTCTCTTCATATGAAGAATGAGACATAAAGGAACATCATTTTACAACTCTTAATGAAATGATGGATAATCAGTTATCATGTACTATCTGGTGGAAGAACACAGCACCACCTGTGAAACTTTATTGCCAAGTAACTGGACTTGAATGTTATCAGATCTCTAGATTTAACTGTCAATTTCTTGTGAAGGAGAAGGAAAAACATATTTAAGGACACTGTGAAGAAACAGTCCACAAAATCCTAGCTGTGAAAAGCCTAAAAAACTAAGAACCCCACCTTTTCAATGAGCAAGGTAGATGTCAATTTGGAATAGGCTGGGGAGGCAGTGGCAATGGTGGCATCAGTCCAGCCTAGAATGTCAGAGACTGAGAGAATAATGGTGTCCCTATGGGGGGCAGTGGCAGCAACCCAGGGTGGGTGCCAGAGCCCAAGCAGTGTAAGAAAGTATCTACAAGTTATCTACATGGTGTGGTACAGGGAGTTAGAGTCCAAAGAAGGTGAGGAGTGTGTCCACATGGGAGAAGATCCTGGTGAGGGGATGCAGTGGAGCATAAGGTGTTAGAGCCAGAGGGGGCTAAAGGGAGCATTTATATGGGAGGGCTGGTGACAACTATGGCCTCATGTGGGCTTTTAAAGTCAAAGCAGGGTAAGAAGAGTGTCCATGTGAGGGTCCCCAAAGGTGATGGCAGATGAATCACACATTTGGGTTCATTCTATAGGCAAATACATTGAGATAGTGGAATCCAGGACTCTCACTGTCTGAGAAGGAGTTACAAATATGGAAAAAAGGAACATAGGAATGAACTCCGTGGTGTTGAATTGGAATTAGAGGTGTTAAGGTGAATTTATGTTTTTCAATACATGTTCATGTATATATAGATGTAAATGTGGATATGAATGTGTATAAATATGTATCTACGTAGTGCATGTGTGTGAGAGAGACAATGTTGTGCACGTGTGTATATTTTAGCTCTATCCATTGAAAGAGCCCAAGAGAAGTGATATCCAAACACCAATGATCACATCTAGTACCCATATCTTCATTTCTAAAAATCATTTTCCACTAAAAAGAAGCCAAAACTTCTTGGAGAAATGGAGGACTTTGGACCTTGGGCAGGCAAAGAATAAGAGGAGCTTAGACTATCTTGTGCCAGAAAAAAAACATGCTCAAGAACTGATGAGCATGTGTTGAAGGGACACAGAAGCCACTTGAAGGGCTCCCACTGGCTAAATCCGGGAACATTTAAATATAAAAATAGTGACAATAACCAATTATAATTCTTTAAATAATTCCCAAATCCATACTGATATTAAAAAATTAATTTCCCTTAGAATAAAATAACAACTAATAAGTGTAGAAGAAAATATGAAACTAGAAAATCACCATTTAGCTGCCATGATAGTAATAATTCAGCCAGGAAGTATTCATTGATGCTAAACTTAGTGAGCGAAAGTTTGATGAGGAATGGATATTTGTATACATAGTCTCAAAGTATCTCCCTAAAATATATTTATTAATCACGAAGAAAAAAAGAGTAAATTTGTCCTGATACAACCTAGCAGACTTAATTGATCACAGTGAAAATCACTAGTAACAAGACAAATAGAAATTGTGTACTACCTTATAAGATGCAGTGGGAAGAACGTAGCATTGCTTCCGTAATATTCCTGCCAAAAAGCATGGACCCATTCTAATTATGAGGAAACATCAGAAAACCCAAGTTGAGGGACTGTATTAGTCCATTTTCATACTGCTCTGAAGAAATACCTGAGACTGGGTAATTTATAAAGGAAGGAGGTTTAATTGACTCACAGTTCAGCATGGCTGGGAGGCCTCAGAAAACTTACAATCATGGCAGTAGGGGAAGCAAACATATCCTTCTTCACATGGTAGCAGGAAGGAGAAGCGCCAAGCAAAAGTGGAAAAGCCCCTCATAAAACTATCAGATCTTGTGAGAACTCACTCACTATCACAAGAACAGCATGAGGGTAATCACCCCCATGATTAAATTACCTCTTATTGTGTCCCTCCCACAACACACAGGGACTATGGGAACTACAATTCAAGATGAGATTTGGGTGGGTACGCAGCCAAACCATATCAGGAACTTTGAATAATAATGCGCCTATAATCTTCCAAAGTGCCAAGGTCATGAAAGTCAGTGAGGGTTATGAACTGTTCCAGACTGACGGTCACTAATGAGACATGACAATAAGATGTGTAATTCTAGCTTGCATCTTTTGCTCTAAAGGACTCATCGAGACAACTGGTGACACTTGAATGGGGCCATGGATTATCCAGAAGGAAAAAATCACTGTTAATTTCCTGATTTCATGGTTGGATTATGATTATGTAGAAGAGCACACACAAGTATTATTTGCATGTTTGATGTACATGGAGTTGCCAGTGGCGATGGAACATCATACCAGCCATTCACTCTCAAGCGGTTAAAGGAAAAAAGGTCTTTGTTACTATTCTGACAAAATTTGTTTGTAAATTTGAAATTATTTTAAAAAAAATCTTAGCATTAATAAAAGCAAGCTGTTCATGGTGGCCAAAAAGTAGAAACATCCCAAAATCCATCAACAGGTGAGTGGATAAACAAAATGTGGTGTGTCCATGCAATATTATTTGGCAATAAAAAGGAATGAAGTACTGATTCATGTTACAACATGAACGACCCTTGAAAACATTATGTGTAAGTAAAAGAAGCCAGTCACAAAGAAGCATATATTGTATGTTTCATTTATATGAAATGTCCAGAACAGATACATCTGTTGAGACCAGAAAATAGATGAGTGATTACCAGGGAGTGGAGGGAGGGGGCAAATGGAGAATGAATGCTAATGGATATGAGTTTCTTTTTGAGATGAAAATGTTCTAAAATTGCTTGTGGTTATAGTTGCACAAGTCTCTGAATATACAAAAAAAATTGAATTGTATACTTTAAATTAAATGGGTGAATTGCATGGTTATATAAATTCAATCTCAATAAAGCCACTACAAAAAAACAAACCGAACTGGATATGCATGACTTAGCAATATGTACATTCCAATGTAATCCTAATTTGTGAGATCTGTGGAAAAATGAACGTCTACCAAATGTAGTGAAATTTGGCATGTATTTGCTGAGCACCTTTTCTTTCTGCCACGTTCTGTACTAGCAGCTTGAGATTCAGAACTAGGAAGCACATGCCGTCTTTGCCCTCCAGGAGCTCAGGCAGGTAAGCAGTTCCACTGCTGTGGGATCACTGCTGTCACAGAAGGAAGCACAGGGGCTGTGGGAGCCCAGGAGGAGATACTCCACCTGACTGCAGCATCCTGGTAAGCTTCCCCAGGGGATATGACTTAGAGCTGAGCCAAGGGAGTGAGGCGGAGTCTGCTGGGTGGAAGAGGCTATTGCAGGGAAAGGATATTGTAGGCAGAGGAAGCGGCATGAGCCGCGGGATAGACCAGGTGTATCTGGGAAATGGCAAGTAGTTAGGTTGGAGGGGTGGGGCAGATGGGCAGGTGCCCCAGGATGGAGGCCATTGTGTGCCAAGTTAAAGGGAGGCCCTGATGGGCAGAATCCATCTTGCAGTCAGGAAAACAGCAACAGAAGGTCATTTTCAGCTTCCTGAATGCTCATGGTATCAGGGAATTATGAGATAATTGATGGTGCCCATTGGAGCAGAGCCTGAGGCCACAGTTCTGAGACTATCTGTCCCTTTGTGGGTTAACTGGCACTGCCCCTGGTGCTCTGCTGAGCTACCCAGGCCAAAGCCTCTTCTGTCACTATGGACTACCCCCCAGAGTTTGGTGTCGCTAGCTTGGTTCCCTGGAGTCTGGCTGTCACTTGATTCCCCTGGAAGCCAGCTGCTGTGCGATGGAGGAGACAGGCAGCAGGGTTTTGGGAGGGATCTTCTTTGTGCAGAGCTTACATCCTGCTCCCCACTCCAGATGGAAGTGTCAGCTCCCCTCCTAGCCAGAAGACAGGCTCTGAAGCTGTCAGGCCAAGCTGGCTCACCTCAAAGGCTCTTGGGAGGAGGAGCAGGGAAGAAAGGAGGCAAATACAGGGCCCCTTTGGGTCTCAGCAGGAGCACAACTTGAAGTGTCCCATGTCAGGAATGGGGTGGAGGAGGGCAGGAGGAGTTTGTATCTCAGGACTGTTCAGCAGAAGATGTTGAAGAATATTTGCCTCCTCATGTCTCTTCTTTCTCACAGCAAAGCCAGAGGGGCTCTTAGAAAACCTACCTGGTCTCCAGTATAGTTGGCATCATCATTCTCATTTTACAGAAGCAGCAACTGAGCTGGTACAGATAGGTTAAGATCAAGAACATGGCTTTAGACCCAAGGGCGGCTGGTTCTAAAGCCTGCATAGTGCAGGATACAGGGCAGAAGAGATCTGAGATCCTCCCAACTAAGGAGAACCAAGAGAAAGGTCACAGGAATTCTGAAAGCCATCAGCGGGCCCTGAAGGTGCCCAGAAATGCTTCATAGTAGCTCAGCTGGGGCTCTGCCATCAAGAGTAGGCTAATGAATGGCTAGATTGTGCATTCATTCACCCATTGCATACATTTAGGGCCTGCCATGCATCAGGAACTGTTCTCTGCTAGCCTACAGCCTTTCAGGGTGCCAGGTGTCAGAGATAAAAACTTGAATAAGCTGCTGTATGTACTTGCCTGCAGGCTGGGATGGAGATGGGCGGGTAACCCCAAACTGCAGCCCTGTGTTAGAAACTGCAGAAGTAGATGCAAGCACTATATTCAATAAGGGGCAAGTGAGGGTGGAGGCTCCCCAGGGGAGGCAGGTAGGGAGCTCAGGTAGGTACTCACTACATTCTGGAACCTATCCCCATTCTGGGCTTGGTCATACACTTGATTCTGTCAGCAACCTGAGAGTAGATCCTTCTCTGCTCACTTATTGAACACAGAAAATGGAGGGGTAACTCCAGAGGGCTGACTCATTGATATCAACGAGATCTACCTGGCAGGCTAGATTATAACCAGAAGGCTGCTTGGCACGTTTTCAATCAGAACAAGGGGAGCTTGATGGAGCAAATGTTTAACTGCATCAACGAAGGTCGGCAGGTGCATCTGCCTCCCAATAGGGAAGGTCTGAGTACAGGACAAGAATGGGAGAAATCCATCAGCTAAGCCCTGCCTCCGCCTCCACCCTGCACATGCCCAGCCGACTGGCCGTGACGCCTGAAGTTCATTGTTTAAGACTCCTCTCCCCAGGAGATGAATGCTGGCCTGGAGCCTCTCCCTTGATCTTGCTTTCATGGCTTAATGACATTCCTCTTTGCCTACCTCCCATTTTATAGTTTGATTCCTCAAGAGAGATCTTGATCCTTTCATTTGCAAGCACTTTTAGGAAAGCCTCACAGTAACAAATCCTCCTATCAACACACCCAATAACCAATTCATCTAACGACCCACTCCACCAAATTTACCAAATTTGAATACGCACGTGCCCACCCCCCCCACCCCCCCACCCCCTACCTTGTTTCTTTTAGCTGTGGTCTTCACTGCAATTCTTTGTGAGAAAAAGTCGTCTCACACCTTGTCGGTGACAGAACCGAGCACTGTTTTGCATGACAGGATCTACAGCCCTTGGGGGATGTTAGATTTATCCACCACTGTTCTCTCAGTGCCTTTTCACCCCACAGTCCTTCATCAGACCTGATCTAACAGTGTGGCTTAGACAGTCTCCTCCTGCTTCTGATGTCTCTACCACGGAAGAAATCTCAGAACTGGCTTTCATGGAAGTAGCTCTTTTAATTGGCAAGTCTGAGATAAAACTCTGACAAGTGGTTGCAACCAACTCATCTGAGAAGTCGCTTTATCATCTCACAGGGTGGAAGAGCAGGCTCAGCAGGGCTGTGGGAAACTGGGACTCCAGCATTCTGGAGTCTTCAGATTCCTCTCACCCATCATTCTCCCCAGTTTCTGCCTTCAGCCTCCCCGCCCACCCCCAATTTCCACCACATGTGCCTTTAGTCCCACTACCACGCCAAGCTGTGTGCTGATCTGAAGCTCTTTCCTTAGCAGAGTCCCCATTTCTTCCCAGCAACCTCCATCTCCTGATGAAGCCAAAATGAGTAAGTGAAAAGACCACAACTCCACAGAAACCTTCCAAAGCTATTAAAATTGTTTCATTCAACACAGATACTGGAAACTTTGTAAATGATTCCAAAAAGCGAGATTCTAGGGAACTCATTCCTTCTGGCAGATCGGACATTTGGACGACTGTTCATTTGCCATAGTGGCCTGCTGCCACATGAAGTTGACAGACCCTGGTTGGACACAGTGGGCAGGTGAATGGGGAAGGCAGCCCAGAAAAGGGGCTGCTTGAGCTGAAGGAAGAGGAGTACCTCCATCTTGAGGCCACCTGGACTCCAGATTTTCAACCCAGGGTGTGACTCTCTGTTGTGCCCCCAAATGAAAGGTGATTTGTGGTGAAGAAGAGTTTAGATACCAAACTGTATTACCCCCACTTTACACATACACTATCATGGACATCATGTGTGCCATGCCTATACACTATCATGTGTATCACATATGTGACACCTATACATATTCACTATCACCTGTATACATATGACAGCATATAGGTATAGTGCACATACAGACTGTGTGGGCCAGTCCCACAGGAGGACAACTTGTCCTGGGTCCCTTGAACCCAGTTCTGTCATATATATGTCATATGGGTACAAGGGACCCAGGACAAGTTGTCCTCCTGTGGGATTGGCCCACACACTTTGGGTATCCTCATCTCTGGCCCTGCCCCCTAAATGGTGACCCATTATTATGGTCTCCCATTATTGTGACCATCAAGATGCCCCCAGAAACTTCCAAATGCCAATGTTAAGAACCTCTTTGTGGGTATATATTTGCACTATACCTATATGCTGTCATATGTATCATACACATATACATACACACTATCCTGTGTGTCATGCACTATACCTGTACATTCTACCATCATGCATATTACATGTACTATACCTATATGCTGTTATATGTATCATACGCATATACCTACACACTATCCTGTGTGTCACATGCACTATACCTGGGCATTATTACATGTATCATATGTATCGTTATCAGGAGCAGCACTGTCATTCAGTTGCTTTCCTGAGTGCCTACCTGGGATACCCGGCTATGGAGTTACAGCTCATAAGGGGTGACTGGGTCCCAAGGAGCAGGTCAGGTGGGTGGATGCCACCCTGTCCTTCTGTTGTGGGTTCTCTGTGTGAGGCATAATAAGGGGTGAGTATGGTGGTTTTAGGCGGCTTGAGGCAGGAAGCCCAGTCAGTCACAGGGATGTTGAGACCTGTGCTGTATCCATGGCACTGTTTGTATTGGAGAAGCTGGAGTCCAGGGTGCCAGGCTGGAGAGGTGGCAGGCAATGAGGTTGGAGCACAGACAGGAGCTGGATCAGAAGGGTCTGGAAACCCTCCTGGGGCATTGGCAGTAGTCTGTGAGCCTGTGTTTCTCAAGTCTATCAGAACCAACACACCCTTTATACGAAAACATGTTGTAATGCCCCCTTTTCTATCTTGAAAGAAAACCCACAAATAACATAACTTAGGTATACATGTATTTTTTTAAAATCGGTATAATAATCCTTAATATAAAGGAGAAATGTGAAGTAAATTATTTAATAAAATAAGACGATTTTTTTTTTTTTGAGATAGAGTCTCACTCTGTTGCCCAGGCTGGAAGTGCAATGGCAAAATCATGGTTTACTGACCTCCGCCTCCCAGGTTGAAGCGATCCTCCCACCTCAGCCTCTCGAGTAGCTGGGAACACAGGTGTGCTCCACCATGCCCAGCTAATTTTTGTATTTGTTGTGGAGACAGGGTTTCACTCTGTTGCCCAGGCTGGTCTCAAGCTCTTGGGCTCAAGCGATCCGCCTGCCTTGACATCCCAAAGTGCTGGGATTACAAGCCTGAGCAACTGCATCTGGCCCAATAAAATAATACGTATTTTAATATGTAAATATTTGGGAGTGACTGTGCTAGAGGACATAATAGTCAGATGCCTGCTCCTACACGTGTAGTCCCAGTGAATGTGACATTCTAAGTACAGACATATGCCAAGGGTCATTTGCTGTTGGTGACTTGATTTTCTGAAATGGTGAATAACTCTTGGTGAAGTTCTGAACAAAACAGAGCATGCTCTTAATTTATGTGGCAGTTACACTCCTGCTAAAGTCACTGTATACTGAAATTATGCAAAACATATTTTGAGTTGACTGTTAAATAAAATTAGGCAAAAGGCCCAGATGATTATAGGTTGGTTTCTCCTCTACATGGATATCGTGTTGGTCCCTTGAAGGGTGCGAGGAACCCAGGACAAGTTGTCCTCATATGGGATTGGCCCATACAGTTTGGGCATCCTCATCTCTGGCCCTGCCCCCTAAATGGTGGCAGAGGTCTCCCATCCTTGTGACCATCAAGATGCTCCCAGAAACTTCCAAATGCCAATGTTGAGAACCTCTTTGTGGGTATGGGGAGCTAATAAAGGGTTTGAGGGGCAATGTCACAGTTAGGCCGGTGGTGCAGAATGCCTGCTCTGGCAATGGTGGGAGGATGAGTGAGGCTGGGGAGGACATTAGTGGCTATTGTATCACTTGAGAGGTCAGCAGTGGGAGGGCATGGGCTAGGCCCCTAATCTGTAGCAGAGCCCTTCAAGGGTTCCACACGATATCCATGTAGAGGAGAAACCAATCTATAATCATCTGGGCCTTTTGTCTAAATTTATTTAACAGCCAACTCAAAGTACTTTTTTGTGGTTGGGCATGGTGGCTCATGCCTACAATCCCTGCACATTGGGAGGCCAACACTGGAGGATCACTTGAGGCCAGGAGTTTGAGACCGGCCTGGGCAATACGTGAGACCCCGTCTCTAAAATAAACATTAAAAATATTTTAAAAGTATTTTTTGCATAATTTCAGTATATAGTGACTTTTCCAAAAGTGTAACTACCACATAAATGAAGGGAAGAGCCTCTGGATTCCTCAAATCCTTAGATAGATGGGCCCTGGGCAGGTGTGGGTGAGGGACAGTCAAGGATGGGGTAGGGGTAGAATTTGGGCACTGGCAAACAGATATTCACTTTGGCCTGCAATGCCACAGAGTCAGGACCACTGGGTCCTTTGATAATGAAGCCCTTGGCCTTTTCTTTCTTTTCTTTTTTTTTGAGTTAGAGTCTCACCCTATTGGCCAGTCCATCTCGGCTCACTGCAACCTCTGCCTCCCAGTTCAAGCCATTCTCCTGCCTCAGCCTCCCAAGTAGCTGGGATCACAGGCACCTGTCACCACTCTTGGCTAATTTCTGTATTTGTAGTAGAGACGGGGTTTCACCATATTGGCCAGGCTGGACTCGAACTCCTGACCTCAAGTGATCCTCCCACCTTGGCCTCCCAAAGTACTGGGATTACAGGCATGACCTGTTGCACCCAGCCACCTTTGATTCCTTCCCTATGTTCCTGCACTGGCTGACCCTGCCCCCACCCCGCCTTCTATCCCCAGCTCCAACGTACAACCTCCTTCCCAGCCTTCTCTTTCCTGGGTTGGGGAAAGGGGATGCCCAGTGGAGGTAGGCTGGGCTATGCAGCTGCCCCTGAATGGTACTACTCTAACAGACAGCCCTTCTTGTTTCTGACTTATTGCCCTGCTTCCACATAGGGGTATATTCAAAGAGGTTTCTATAGTCAAATATTATTGAAAGGCAACTTATGTATTTATTTTTATTTTTGAGATGGAGTCTCATATTGTCACCCAGGCTGGAGTACAGTGGCACAATCTCGGCTCACTACAACCTCCGTTTCCTGGGTTCCAGCGATTCCTGTGCCTCAGCCTCCCAAGCAGCTGGGATTACAGGTGTCTGCCACCACGTCTGGCTAATTTTTTGTATTTTTAGTAGAGATAGGGCTTCACCACGTTGCCCAGGCTGGTCTCAAACTCCTGACCTCAGGTGATCCACCCTCCTTGGCCTCCCAAAGTGCTGGGATTACAGATATGAGCTAACACGCCTGGCCCTTGAAAGGCAATTTAAGAATTTCCCAAAGTTATTAAAAAAATTTCAATTGGTGATTCTATCAAATTTTTCTTTCACCAGAGACCTAGAGAGAAAGAAGGAGAGAAGAAGCATGTCTTTGTCTCTTCGGACTGCTAAAACAGAATATCATAGACAACAGACATTGTCTACGGGTGGCTTAAACAACAGATGTTTATTTCTCATGGTTCTGGAGGCTGGGAAATTCAAGATCAAGTCACCAGCAGGTTCAGTGCTTGGTGAGCATCAGCTTCCCGGTTCACAGACAGTGCCTTCTCACCGTATTCTCAAATGGCAGAAAAGGGGCAAGGCAGCTTGTCGGAATTTCTTTTATACAGGGATTCTTCCCGTTCATGAGGGCTCCATTTTCATGACCTAATTACCTCCCAAAGGCCCCACCTTCAAATATCATCACACTGGGGATTTAGACTTCAGTAAATGAATTCCAGGGGTATGCAAACATTCAGTCCACAGCAAAGCATGTGGGCTTCTTTGATCTCAGAGCAGCCTAATGGGGGCGATGCCACTCTTTCCACTTTATGTGCATGCTCACATGTATATTTGCAATCATGGAAGCTGCTCCCTAACACTCCTTCTTCTAGCACTCCTAACACTTCCTTCTTCTAAACCCAGCTCTGGTCTCCCCTTGCCCACCTTATATATCTGCTTATTTCTCTTTTACCTATTAAAGGGGATTCTGTCTTGGGCCTTTTCTGGGGAGGGAATTCTCCTCTTCACCCTTCACTCCAAATCTGCTCAACTGAGGCCCAAATTAGCAAAAACTAAATTCTCCTTGGGAGGTGTGGGAGCAGGCTGACTTTTTTTTTTTTTTGAGATGGAGTTTCCTTCTTGTCACCCAGGCTGGAGTGCAATGGTGCAATCTCGGCTCACTACAACCTCTGCTTCAATGGTTCAAGCAATTCTCTTGCCCTCTTCCCCCGAGTAGCTGAGATTACAGGTGGCTGCCACCATGCCCAACTAATTTTTGTGTTTTTAGTAGAGATGGTGTTTCACCATGTTGGCCAGGCTGGTCTCAAACTCCTGACCCCAGGTGATCTGCCCGCCTCGGCCTCCCAAAGTGCTGGGATTACAGGTGTGAGCTACTGCGCCTGGCCCAGGCTGACTTTTTGATAGGGTCATTCACTACCTGTGGCGAGGTCAACATTATCCCAGTTAGACCTCCTATCACACCAGGCTTCCACATGCCCACCGACACGCATGGTCATACCTGCACTCTCACAGAAGCATCCACTTATGCTGTTTCCTGCCATTTCCATCACCTGGTTCTTTGATGAGCACTTTTACGTTTCTTCAATATCAAGTTCTGATATTCATAACCATGACTCTGATTAGTGCAAGACTTCAAAGCACCTATTGAATCATTAAAGAAAGATTAAATTATGTTCAGAATAGCTGAGCTAATTCAGATTCTCTGAAAATTGGCAATACAATACATTTCTACTTTACACAAGCCAGCATGTTCAGATTAAACCCACGTAAAAGCACACCCGAGATAGACCACTCTGAATAGGCTGAGCCCCCCAGAGCCCATAAACACACAGGCACATCGAGGCATGAAGCAAAGAGCCAGAGTCCCATCCAGCCAAATGCTGTCACTACCCCGTAAATCTCCCGGAAATTCACACAGCCGTTAATGTTTGCTGACATTGTGAGTGATGCTTTCATAATCACTCCCATCTATCTGGGCTTGGCCATGGACGGGGTCATTTGGTTAATGCAGGATTCCATCTTCATTGCTTTGTAACTAGTTTTTAATCAGCGATGATTGCTGAGCTGGGAGGCTGCGGGTGGCTCGCCTGTTCCTTCCTCAGACAGTGCCCACTGATGTGTCCTGGCTATTAACCAGGAGTGGCGAGGGCAGCAGGACAGCCAGGCTGGTTGATGCGGCCATGTGCCCCATCCGTTGTTCCGTGGGGTTGGGGGGGGCTCCTTTGTCCCCATCCACCTTTGGAGGGTTGGAAAAGGACATCAGCAGACACAGGGATGGCCCTCAAAGAGGCGTCTATTTGGACGATTGCTTTCAACTTGCCCAACAATTTAATCTCCCAGGAGGGCAGAGAAAACGACCAGTGGATCAGCCACTCTGAAATCAATTCTGACCATCAAAGAACTGACCAGCCAACTGGAAGTGATAAGAATCTTGAGGGAAAGGGTATAATACTATACCCTTCATAACACTGCACGAAGGCTTAGCACGCGGAAGTATCTCTTAGATTTGAGGGGGGCAGAGCCCGAGACATTCAGAAAATAATATATAGTTATAGGGAGGATGACGTGAGAGGGTGAGAAAGGTCTTACCGATGCACTTCTGCTTGGGCCACTCTCAAATGACCCTAATGAAGAAGAGACGGGGAGTGTCTCTCACAGTCCCAGTGATGGCCAAATGAGCGCGTGTGCACACACATACACACACACACACACACACACACACACACACACTTCCTTGTATCTATTGCTAGAACCTTATACAAGAAACTGAAGAGAACAATTGCCTCTGGGGAAAGGAAACTTGCTGCTGAGGGATGGAGTGAGAAGGGAACCTTACTGCCTGTATCTTCTGAATTTTGAAACACAGGACTTGACTGTATTATCCATTCAAATGAATACATTAAAAGGCAATAAGGAGCATTTACAGGAGACAGAAAGGGGGACACAAACTCAAGGGACCATGGAAGAGGGCAGCCAGACCCATGAGAATCAACCCAAAGCCCAGCAAGCAGTCATGTAAGGTGCGCCCTGCACTTCAGACAAAAGGCTTTTGTAGGGCTATCCAGAGCAAGACGGAGATCAAAGCAAAAACAGGCCTGCTACTGGGGTCATGTTATCAGAGGACACCGGAGGTGTCTTGGGAGCTGAGGGAAGGTAGAAGTGAAGAGAGGGAGGCTCAGCCTCACACAGCTGAGGCAGGGGCGGGCCAGGGAGCCACTGGGGAAAGGTGCTTCCCAGTGCCCCACAGCGTGTGAGTGGTGGAAGCAGGCAAGGGAGGGAGGAGGGTCCTCGATAGCGGATGGGATGTGTCTGCTGTACACTGTCCTTTTCTCACATCCAACCAAGAGCAGGCAGAGCTGCTCCTGCTCAGAGGGAGGGTGGAGACAGGAAGCTCCCAGTCTGCCCTCAGCCTAAGAGGCTGGTCCAGTGCCTGGCGATTTGCTGAGTGAGGAAGAGAGCCCTGAAGATCAGGCAGGATGACAGGAAGGTGGGAGGGCAGAATCCTGCTGAGAGGGTATCTGTGGGAGAGTGTGGCAATGCTTGTAACAGTGAGCAAGCCAGAGACAGGGAGGTGAGCAAATGTGACAGCTGTGAGTGTGGAAAGCAGTGAGGGAGGGAGTGAAGGCATGTGGGTGGGTGTGATTCAATGGTTTGGCTGTGTTCCCACCCAAATCTCTTCTTGAATTGTAGCTCTCATAATTCCCACATGTTGTGGGAGGGACCCAGTGGGAGATAATTGAATCATGGGGGTAGTTCCCCCCAATATTGTTCTCGTGGTAGTGACTAAGTCTCAGGAGATCTGATGTTTTTATAAGAGGAAACCCCCTTTGCTTAGCTTTCATTCTTTCTTGTCTGCCAGCATGTAAGATGTGCCTTTCACCTTCTACCATGATTGTGAGGCCTCCCCAGCTACATGAAACTGTGAGTCCATTAAAACTCTTTTTCTTTATAAGTAACCCAGTCTTGGGTATGTCTTTATCACCAGTGTGAAAACAGACTAATACACTGAGTGACTGAGTGATGGGTAGGGCGACTTCAAGGGGGTGGAAGTTAGTGTGAGGGAAGCAGTGGGAAGGTGGGAATGGCAGGGTAAGTGTGAGAGCAAGAGTGTGACAGAGTGAGTGTCTTCAAGTGAGGGGGAGAGAGTGTGGGCGAAGACTGAGCAGGAGTGAGTGAAGCTGTGAGAATGTGGGAGTTGGAGGGGCCATGGGTGTGAGAGTGAGGGCTGAGTGTGAGTGAAGTGTGAGTGGGTCCATGGGAGTGTGTGAGGGGTGTGAGTTTCAGAGGGTGAGTGCAAGATGAGTGTGAGGGCACAGGTGAGTGTGGGAATGTGTGAATGAGAGAGGATTTGACTGTGCATGTGTGTGTAAGGAGTGTGTGTGTGTGTGTGCGTGTGTCCTGCTGGCAAGGATGAAGACAGGCTGTTGATGGGGTGGGGTCTGACCAGGCACTTCCCATCTCACTCAACACATCTGCTGAGGACCTTCTATGGTCTAAACCTGCCACCCACTCCCCGGCTCACAGTGAAGCTGCACGCTGGTCCCATGGAATATTCTCCTAGGCTCATCATGCTGCGTATTAAATTGCTGATGTGTATCAAATTACAGAGAAGGCATGCAACATATAGGCAGAGAGTCGGGGTGTGCCAGGAGTTTGGGGAAGAAGGATGGTAGGACTGGGTGAAGGAAGAGAGGACAGCTGGTCACATCACCCCTTTCCTCAGACCCGTATCACCCCACTGCCCACTGACCAAATGCTGAATTCTCTATTTTTAAAATTGTTTATTTTTTAGAGATAAGGTCTTGCTCTGGCCCCAGCTGCAGTGCAGGGGCGCCATGGTAGCTCATCACAGCCTTGAACTCCTGGGCTCAAGTGACCCTCTTGCCTCACCCTCCCAAGTAGCTGGAACTACAGGCACATGCCAGCATGCCTGGTTAATTTTTAACTCTTTTGTAGAGAGAGGGGTCTTGCTATGTTGCCCAGGCAGTCTGGAACTCCTCAAGCAATCGCCTGCCTTGGCCTCCCCAAACATTGGGATTACTAGCATGAGCCACTGAGCCCAGCCCAAATTCCAAAACCTTTAATATGATGTTCAAGATTTGAGGTAATCCTGGGGAGCGAACGTGGCTTTTACTATTAAGTATATTGGATTGCTCTGGTTCCATGGTCTGCCTTGATTGGAGAGGGTTCCTCTCAGCTCCACGCTCAGCCTTCCACATTGGGCCGTGACATTGCTACTTCACCAGCTGGATCCATGACAGGCTTTCCCAACATGGGGGCGGGGAGGGAGGAGGGAGGAAAGACATCCTTCTTCCTGTCTGCCTCCTGTTTCAGGCAGCATGCCTCAGCAGGGAGGCTTCACCTAGTAACGGCAATAGGATCAGCTTTTTAGGGGGGTGTTAGGAACTGAATGTTTGTCTGTCTCCCCAGATTCCTCTGTTGAAACCCTGACCCCCAGTGTGGCTGTATTTGGAGGTGAAGACTCTAAGGAA
Source organism: Callithrix jacchus (assembly GCF_049354715.1). Classification (NCBI taxonomy): domain Eukaryota; kingdom Metazoa; phylum Chordata; class Mammalia; order Primates; family Cebidae; genus Callithrix; species Callithrix jacchus. Next base: position 108,641,924 of record NC_133506.1, read on the forward strand.
GTAATTAAGGTTAATGAGGTCGTAAGGATGGGACCCTGATCCGACAGGATTACTGTTCCTATAAGAAGGGACACCAGAGAGTTCTGTCTCTCTCTCTCTCTCTCTCTCTCACACACACACACACACACACACACACACGCACACATACAGAGTGAGGAGAAGCTGTGTGAGGAAACAGTGGAAAAAGTGGTCATCTGCAAGCCAGGAAGAGAGCCCTCACCAGAAACCAGATCAGTCAGCAACCTGATCTTGGACTTCCAGTCTCTAGAACTATGAGAAAATAAATGTCTGTTGTGGAAGCCACCCAGTGTATGGTATTTTGTTACAGCGCCCACAGCAGACTAATATGGGGAGTATCCCTAGAATCATCCTTATGATGCCCCTCAGAAGTTTTTAACCAAGTCCTTATGTTAATTTATCTCTGTTCACAGAGAGCTCTGCTTCTGTTTTCCTGATAAGACCCTGACTGATCCAGAAGCTGTGGGGGAGACAGAAGAGATGGTGCCTACCAGTCAAGGACAGGAACCTCCAGGTTCAGACAGGACTCTGGACCTGTCTTCTTTGCCTCACTGCACTAGGCTGTGCCCTGAGCCTCATCTTCAGAAAATGGAGGGAAGCAAGTCTTGGGTGACCACAGGATCCCGGTAGCACAGCTCCCCCAAGGTCTTGATGAAGCACCATTACATCTCTCAGCTAATATAGTTCCCAGGAAAGGGACAGGGTAGATAGATGGCAGAGAGGGAGACTGAGTCACAGACACTAGCTAGGCCACACAGCTAGTTAGCAATAGACGCAAGCCTGGGACTCTTCCTCCCAACATGCCACCCCTCCCACAAAGACCTAGAGGCTCCCTGTCTCCTCCCTACTTTTAATTCAAAAGGTAACCGTTCCCACACTATTAACTTGCTGTGTGACTTTTCTCGTGTTACTTTTCTCTGAGTCTTGGTTATCTCATTGGTTAAGTGAAGCTGGTAAACTAGATGTTCTCAAAAGGATTTTTCAGCTATGACGTGCTGTGTTTCAACGATTTTTTCTCAATGAAACCAAAGGGTTCAATCGTCTCCTCAAAGATTTTCCATGTTCTATGCTCAGATTTTGATTTGATGTAATTATAGCACTTACATTTAGTGTAAATTCACATATTTATTGCATCCGTTAATTATTAAGCACTGGCATAGTACTTGCTGAACTTGAGGATATATACATTGGTTAGGACGAGGGGTGAGTTAAGCAACCTGATGTCTGGGACTACAGTTGACCTATCAAGTCAGGGAGTTTATGGAACTTAAGTCTGGTTAAACTAAAAAGGGGCCAGGGATTCTAAGGCCATGTTGTATACTGATGAACCACCCTAATCTGCCTACGCCTACAGAGTGTTGTACAATCTGTGATAGGTTTAGCATGAACATACTTTCAATGTATGTCTTAATTTTATTTGCATTTAACCTTCTCCTAAAAAAAAGGTATTTTTCCAAAAAGTGGCAAAACTGGTAATTACCCCCTTTCCCATAGCCTGGAAACACATGGAGCTTAGGCTGGGTTTTGTCCTCCATGTAACAAAAGCCTTAGCTTTTGGGAGGAGGGAAGGAAACCATTTGGGACCAGACTAAGAATCTCCTCCTGCTGGGAGAGGGGCAGATTATAACACCCAGGAACAGGACTAAGGCACAGGCACCCAAGGAAGGCCTAAGGCTAAGAGTGAAGCAGAAACACTGAGGAAAAACTCTCTGGCAACTCAGCCTCCATCTTAAGAATAAGAAAATACTACGGGAATTTAAAGCTGGTGGTGCACTGAAGATGAACCCCAAACCTAGAGCAGCAAAACCCAAATCCAAGTCAACTTCTGACTAGATTGACTCAACCACCCACATTAAGGGGTAGGCAAACTTTGAGCAGTATGCAGTAAATATTTTAGGCATTGTGGGCCATGTGGTCTCTGTTGCAACTGTTCAGCTCTGCTGCTGAAGCATGAAAGCAGCCATAGACAAAATGTAAATAAATGGACATGGTTATGTTCCAATAAAACTTTATTTATAGACACTGAAATTTGAGTTTTATATAATTGTTTTGTGTTGTATAATTATTATTATTCTTTTGATATACATTCAACACATTAAAAAATAGAAAAACCATTCTTAACTCATAGGCCATACAAAAATAGGCAACAGGCCTGATATGGCCCAAGGACCATAGTTTGCAGATCCCTTGCCTGGGAGAAAAAGAGGCATGCATATTTACTTCAGCCTTTACTGTTCTAAAGATGTTTTGCTTTCAATCAAAAGTCATGAGACACCAAACACAAGACAAACAACCCACTGTCAAGAAACACAGCAGCTAACAAAACCAGATTCAAATATGACCCAGATGTTGAAGCCATCAGACAGGAAACTTAAAGTGACTATATTAAAGGCTAGAGTGGAAAAGATGAACAACATACATGAATAGATGCAGAATTTTAGGAGAGGGAAACTACAAGAAAGAGTCAAACAAATGCTAGGATATAAAAGTAACAGGTGAATGTCTTTAACTGGCTGATACATAAACTTGATACAATTTAAGAAAGAATCAGTGAACTTGAAAATAGGTCAATAGACTGGGAGGCCATGGCAGGCAGGCTAAGAGTGTGAGATCAGCCTGCCCAACATGGTGAAACCCCATCTCTACTAAAAATGCGAAAATTAAGCCAGGCATGGTGGCACACACTTGTAATCCCAGCTACTAAGGAGGTTGAGGTGGGATGATTGCTTGAACCCAGGAGGTGGAGGTTGCAATGAGCCAAGATCACACCACTGCACCCTGGCCTAGGCCAACAGAGTGAGACTCTGTCTCAAAAAAAAAAAAAAAAAGGACAGCAGAAATTGAACAAATTAAATACAAGGAGAAAAAAAGACTAAAAAAAGAGTACCCAAGAGGTGTGGAAGAATATCAAATGGTCAAATATTGCGTAATTGAAATCCCAGAAAGAGAATGAGACAGAGGAAATATTTGAAGAAATAATGGGTGAGAATGTTTCCAAAATAATGAAATAACAGAAAGAAGTTCAAAGAGTCTCAAGCAGAATAAATTAAACAAAGAAACAAAACAAAGAAAAAAAAATAATAAAAGCCCATGCACACATCTAGACACATCATAATTAAACTGTTGAAAAGCAAAGACAGGATAAAGAGAAAGAGAGGTAAAATTAAGAAAAAATAACAGATTTAGCATCAAAATGATGTGAGCCTGAAGACAGTGGAGTGACATCTTTAACGTACTGAAAGGAAGCAAAACAAAACCTTTCGACACAAAATCCTATACCGAGCAAAAGAATCTTCCAAAAGTGAAAGAGAAACACAGTCTTTCAGACAAACAAAAACTGAGAATTCCTTACCAGAAGATATGCATTACAAAAAGTATTAAGGGAAGTTCTTCAGGTGCAAAAAAGAAGATATCCGCCCCAAAATTTGGATTTACGAGCAAAAAATGAAGATGACTGGAAATGGTTAAAATAAAGGCACATATGAAATGGTTTCCCTTTATTTTCATTCCCTCTAAAACATAATTGACTGTCTAATATGAATTGCTATTGGGCCCAAGGAAGAAATAAGGCTAATTCTACGTAAACTTTTCAAAAAAATAGAAGAGAAAGAACTATTTTCCAACTCATTTTATGTGGCCATCACTACTCTGATACCAAATAAAAGAAAATAACAATACAAATTAACATAGACACAAACATCTTTAAGAAAATATTAGCAAATGGAATCTAGCAATACGTAAAAAGGATAATATATCATGACCCAGTGGGCTTATATTGGGAATGCAAGACTGGTTCAACATTTAAAACTTAGTTAATATAATTACAATATCAGCAGATTAAAGTATAAAAATGATATGATCATTTCAATATATGCCAAGAACATTTGACAAAATCAAACAATCATTTGTGCTCAGCATCCATACATGCTCTCAGCAAACTAGAAATAGGGTGGAACTCCTTAACTCAATAGAAGACATTGACAAAAAACTTACAGCTAATAACAATGGTGAAAGACTGACCACTTACCTCTAAGATGGGGAAGGAATCAGGGATATTTGCTGTTGACATTCTTGTTCAACATTGTACTAGCACTCCTAGCCAGTGAATAAGGCTAGAAAAATAAACAGAAGGCTTACAGCTTAACAAAAGACAGAAATGAAACTATTTTCAGACCGTATGATTATCTACATAGAAAGTCCCAATGAATCTACAAAAAAGCTGCCAGAATTAATAAGGGAGTTTAGCAAGGCTGAAGGTCAAAATACAAAGTTCAACTGTATTTCTGTAAATGAGCAATGAACAACTGGCATTTAAAAAAATTTAAGTACTCTTTAGAATAGCACAGAAAAAAATAAGTTATGTCCAACAAATTATGTTCAAGGTCTATATGCTGAAAGCTAAAAATATTGATGACATAAAGTTAAATAAACAGAGAAATGTCCTTTGTGTATAGATTCTAAAACTCCATGTTGCAAAAATGTCAATTCTCTTAAAATTGATCCATAGATTTAACATAATTACAATTAAAACACTAGCCACATCATCTTGTAAAAATCTACAAGCTCATTCCCAAATGTATATAAAAAACAAGTGAACTAGAGTAGCTGAAACAACACTGACAAATACTACAGTTGGTGGGTTCCCCCTACCTGATTTCCATATTTAAGTATAAAAATACAACCAAGACAGTGTGGTATGGTAAGATAGATAGATAGATATAGATAGATAGATAGATGTGTGAGTGTGTTGTGTGTGTGTGTGAGAGAGAGAGAGAGGGAGAGAGAGAGAGAAAGAGAGAAATAGATTAGTGGAACAGACAGAATAGAGAATTCAGGAAGACCCACATGAATACAATCAACTGATTTTGGACAAAGGTACAACAAAACTCAGTTGAATAGAGGAGAAGGGATATTCTTTTCAACAAATGATGCTAGAACAACTGGATTTCAATATGCGGAAAAAAGAAAAACTGTAACCCATACCTCACACATAAATGTTAACTCAAAATGGACCACAGACCTAAATGCAAAATGCAAAATAATAAAACATGTGGAAGAGAATATAAAATTGTCATGCCTTGAGTTAGACAAGGATTTCTTAGATACGACACTAAAAGAACAATTAATTTTAAAAAATTGATAAATTGGATTTCATAAAAATTAAGAACTTTTGCTATCTGGAAAACATTAAGAGAATAAAGAGACAAGCCAAAGACTGGGAAAAATATTTGCAAGCACATAGTTGATAAAGAACTTGTATCCAGAACATATACTCAAAACTTAATATGAAAACAAATAGCCCAGTTAAAAAAATACAGAGAGACAGACAGGGTCTTTCTCTGTCACATAGGCTGGAGTGCAGTGGTACAATCTTGGCATATGGCAGCCTGAACCTCCTGGGTTCAAGTCATCCTCCCACCTCAGCCTTCCGAGTAGCTAGGACTACAGGCACACACTACAATGCCGAGCTGATTTTTGTATTTTTTGTAGAGATAGGGTCTCACTATGTTTCACAGGATGGTCTTGAACTCCTGGCCTCAAGAGATCCTCCTGCCTTGTCCTCCAAAAGTGCTGAGATTACAGGCATAAGCCACCATGCTCACCCTACCCAATTTTAAATTTGGGTGAAAGATTTGAGCAAATACTTTATCAAAGGAGATATCCAGATGTTGATAACACGCAAAAAGATGCTCAACATTATTACTCATTAGAGAAATACAAATTGAAATCACAATAAGATACTACTACAAATTTATTAGAATGACTAGAAAAACAAAACCTAACAAGACCAAGTGCAAACAAGAATGCAACATAACCACAACTCTGAAAAATATCCGGTGGGAATGCAAAATATTGCAATCACTTTGGAAAATAGGTCAACTTTACTTAAATATATGCTTGCCATATGACCCAATGTCTTTGTCCTAGATATTTACTCAAGAGAAATGAAGAATTATATTCACCAAAAACCTGTCTATGAATGTTTACAGTGGGTTTATATATAATTGCCAAAAACTGGAAACAAATTGGGTATACCTATATAACAGAAAACCAACTTGGCAATAAAAATAATTAAGTACTTGATACACAAAACATTGATGAATCTCAAAATGCATGCTGAGCAAAAGAAACCAGACACAAAGAATCCATCCTGTTTGATTTGAGTTACATGAAACTCTAGAATAGGCAAAACTAAGCTACAGTGACTAAAAGTAGGTCAGTTATTGTCTGGAACCAAGGATGCGAGTAAGGAGCTCAAGAGAATTTCCAAAGTGAGAGAAAGGTTCTCTATTTTGACTATGCAGGGAGTTAAACAGATGTTTACATTTGTCAAAACTCATGGAATTGTGCACTTAAAATGGATGCATTGTATTATATGTAATTTTATACCTCAATGTATCTGATATTTAAAATGCATTATTGTCTTTGGAAGGTAGGAAGGACTGTGGCCTTGAACCTATTGTATTTAGTGCTTACGTGAAACCAGGTTCTTTCTCCCAGAGGGATATCACTGTCTCTGTAGCTTCCTGATCACAGGACTTCTTTGGCATGCTACTAGCTACCTTTTGCTCCTTCTATCAAAATCGTTGCTTACCATTTTTCTTTTTCTATGAATTCAACTCGTATTTTATTATTTAAAAATGGAAATAGTTTTTAAATGAAAAAGTGATACTTTTTTCTTTTAAAATGTAGTGAGAGAGCATACTAAGAGAAAACCCACATATCATTGCATACAATTGAGTCTCTCTTCCCAGACTTTCTTGTATTCCCCTTTTTAGACAGCTAATTTTAAAATCAATTTTTATCTCAGTTGAATATACAAATCCACACTTCTTTTGAAAATTTAAAAAGGACAGGAAAAGCCAGAATCCTCTTTGACCACCTACCTATTTCCCATTTCACCAGTCAAGATGTAATTATTAAAATTACTGGAATGTGGACCATTCTAGCTCTTTAAAAAATACTTCTGTTTTAAAATTTTTGTTTTCATATATTCACACTTAATTTTTTAAAAACTGTATCTTACAGAATTTTCAGTGAAATCTTTAAGCATATTTTTGGGGGGATGTCCCCTCTTCCTATCCCCCTCTACCACTCATCTTATTTCTCAACCCTACATCCCAGGAGCTCATGTAAACAACCTAGAGTGTACCCCTTTCTTTGTGCCCATGTCATCATACATGTGATGTATATACATATATGTATCTTCACACATATACATATGTAGGAGTTTTAGTTTGTCTCTGTGTGTGTACATTTATAGGCACACACAGATATATGTATTTTTCAAAGATATTTTACCTTATTCAATGGTACTTCATAAATTTCTTCAAGCCACTTGTTAGATTCTGAGGATACCTGTTCTAATGGCTGCCTAATTTTTCTCTGATATGTATGTATATTGATACTTTATTCCATAGTTTCCCTAGTGATGGAGACGTCAACCATTATTATAGTGCATATACCTCTCATAAAGTTTGTCCCTAAATATTTTTTTCCTATTATTTCCATTACTAAGTGCTTATTACTGGAGAGGAGGAAGTCTAGTGGTTTTTGTATGCTTATCTTATATTCAGCCACCTTGCCAAAGTTTCTTGAATTTTAGTAATGATTTTTCTGTATTCATTTTGTTTTACTGCAATCTCTTAAAATTTCTAGAAATAATTTCGTCTTTGTCTTTTCCTCCCAATGTTTGTCTTTTTATCTTATTTTAAAAAGGTTTAAGATAATAATATTAATAGTGACAGCAGCACCTCTACAACAAGTTCCTTAGTTTAACTGAAATAGGTTTTGTGTTTCACAATTTAGATTAATGTTGGTTTGGCAAATAGTCTTTTGGTAAACAGTGTTTTCTGTTTAACCTTTCCATGGTGTTTTTATTAGAAAGAGTTGCCATATTTTTCAAATATTTTATCAGCATATATTGTTATGATCATACAGTTTTCCTCCTTTAGTTTGCTAGTATAACAGATGTTGATAGATATCGTGATGTTGAAATGTTTTTAAATTCTTGAAAAAAGTCCTGCTTGGCCATATTAAATTATACTCGATATGTTGCAGAATTCTACTTGTTAAAATTATATTTCAAATTTTTACATCTGAGCTCCTAAGTCTGTAGATATATTTTTTATTATTGTATAGGGTTTTGACATCACAGCCCTGTGTTTTATAAAACAGGAGAGCTTTCTTTCCATACTTTCCTATCATCTTGAATGGTTTAAATGACACTGGAATTATTAGTTAGATAAAACTCATTTGGATCCAGTCTATGTTTCATAATTATATCTTTGTCATTTCAGTATCTTTTGTGATAATAAGTTTATCCTGGTTTTCCACTTCTTACTAGTTTTGGTAATTTATATTTGCTAGGAAATTTTCTGATTCCTCTAAATTTTTTGGCTTGTTGCCAATATTCATTCCTTTCCCATTATCACCTTTCATATTCCTAATATTGTATATTTTTGTTTGTTTCCCCTTTATTCAGGGGGATTTGTCCATTTTACTACTTTTTTATAAAAACACAGCTTTCGGACTTACTTATGTTTTCTCTTCTATTGCTTTCAGCTTCTATTATCAATTTCTTTTTTCTAGTATTTTTGGTTGCTATTTGCTACCTTATTAAAGAGAATAAGTAAAATATTCCCCTTAACACACATACAAATCCATCTGAAGGCATTTAAAGCTTATATTTTTCCTCTGAGTACAGCTTTGGCTATATGCTACTAAGTTTGGGTATAACGGGTGTTTTGTTGTTGCTGTTGCTTTCTAGGCACTTCGTAATCTTTAACTTTTCTCTTTGATCCAATAGAATGTTTTTTAATTTTTACAAGGTTATAATATTTATACCACATGTTAATTATTTGTTTCTAAATTTTTGGGGGGTGGGGGGAGCTAGCCAAAATTTATTTGAATTGTATGTTCCATGAATAGAAACCAGAAAATGTGCAACCGCTATTTAAAGATCCTATATAGAGCCATCAGGTCAGGCTTACTAATTGCATTATTAAATTCTTCTACATCTTTATTTATTTATTTTTTAACCCCAACCTATATAAGCACTGAAACTGTGTCTTTTTGTCTATTAAATATATCTAGTTCTAAGAGAGGTATATTAATCTAATTGTATTTTTATTTTTTATCGAGTTCCCTGCATTTCTAGTGGCTTCTAATTTAAAGTCTTCGTTCTTCTGGTAATTGGGACATAGAGTTTACTGCCACTGTATCTTCTTAATAGATTGTGTGTTTTGTCATTACATAATATGCTGTGGAGTGTTTTTAACTTTAAATTCTATTCTCTCTGATACTGCCATTCAATTCTTGCCCTTGTTCTTTGTATTTGCCTATTTTCTCTTTGTCACCCCTTTATTTTTAGCCATTTTCATCACTTTTAAGTGTGTTTCTATACATAGCACATAACTGGGTTTTGTTTTTTCTAAACACATCTATTTTGTAATGAGAGAAAATTCGATCCATTCATATCTAGAAAATGGTAGATTCACTTCATCTGATTCCTTCCATCCTACTTTGTGTATTATTTATTTTACATTGTTGTTTCTTCTTTATCCTTCTAGTTTTTGTTGATTTGTTTTCTATTTAATTTTTAAATTTTTTTTCTCCATGAAACCCTAAAACAGGAAAGTTTGTTGTTCTCTAGCTTGGTATCATTCTGCCTCTTTTTTGGTGCATTTTGTTGACTCAGGTAGGCACTTAGGTTAAATAAAGCCTCACTCCCACCATCCCAGGCACGCTCAACACTGATGCTGACATCAGGCTTGAACCCAGGGGGCAGCAGGATGTATTAGAGATGAGATTTCATTCTGCCACTCACCAGCTGTACAACCATGGGCAAATTATACACCTTACTTGAGCATTACAATGTAGATAGGCACATGGCACACGTAGGACTAACCAGGGCATGTGTATGATCCACTTGGCATAGAGTTGGTGCTCCTGTTCCCTGCTCTATCTCTCTTTAGGCTCCTGGGCTGGGTTTGGGCCTCCCCTTTCTTTGAGCTGAGCAATCAGGATGAGGAGGATGGCCATGATGCCTGGCTTCATGTGTTTGGCTCACTTCTCTCAGAATTCCTAAAAGGGATTTCTTACATCAGCTCCCATTGGCCTTTCATTTCTGTGGGGCATTGAGGATTATACTTTTCTCTCCTGCCCTTAAACAAGTAACAAGACACTGTGGAGTGCTGCCTGTGAACACACAGGAGGTGGGCCTGGAACCCAGTGCTCCTGCCTCCAGCTCCAGATAAAGGAATGCATCTTCCACTGTCTCCTCTAGGACCCCAGTGTGGCAGAAATGCCTTAAAAAAGTTGTTAGTGCTCCAGCTTTTTTATTTTTATTTTTTGAGATGGAGTCTTGCTCTGTTGCCCAGGCTGGAATGCAGTGGCACAATCTCAGCTCACTACAACCTCTGCTTCCTGGGTTCAAGTGATTCTTCTGCCTCAGCCTCCTGAGTACCTGGGATCACAAGGCATACCACAATGCCTGGCTAATTTTTGTATTTTTAGTAGAGATGATGTTTCACTATGATGGTCAAGGTGGTCTCCAACTCCTGACCTCATGATCCGCCCACCTCAGCCTTCCAAAGTGCTGGGATTACAGGCGTGAGCCACCATGCTTGGCCGGATCCAGGGTTTTTTTTAGAATTTTTCTAGCTGGCTTTCTGGTTTTCACTGGAAAACCCATTTTTTTAAAAAAGATAAATTTGTTATATGCAGGAGACAGGAAATTGGAGAGGGAATCAAGAAGGCCATGTCCTGGAGACTACAGCTTTCCTTGGGGCCTTGAGGAAGCAGCCAAGCGACATTGGCAGGCCCGCGTTTCCTCCCTTGCACACCTCTTGGCCTGGTGTTTCTCACCAGGGCTTCAGAGCTGAGGAATCCTCTGGTTCAGAGCATGCTGTAGCTGTCATCACCAGGTCTTGGGACTTGCCCTTAATGCACTGGGTCTCAGTTCTTCTGTATCCTCTCGCATGCCTGGTAGAGAGAGGGTGGAAAGTATTGTAGATGATCTATCTCTGTATCGTTAGTTTTGTGATTCTAATGATTTCCAGTAGGCAAATCTTTAAACTTCTTGAAGGCAGAGGTCTGATACCTATTCAGACCTCCTACTCAAGGGTCGTGAAATGTGGTTTGGTGCCTTCTCCCACATGCTGTTGATAACTGAGAGCAGCACCCGCGAGACCCTTAGTTCCTTCCACCATTTGGGTCCTCTGATCTGCAGGACCTTTGGGGTTTACTCCCTGTCTTCCCATGGCTTCTGTGTACCTTCTGCTGTTAATCTACCCCACTTTCCCATCTGCTCTTCCATCTTAGTGCTCTCTTGCCACTTCATAAAATGGTGCCACAAGTTCCCTGGGGGACAAGGCAGGGGCTTCTACTCTGCTGGAGGTCCATGGCCAACATTCATGCTGAGGGGTGAGGGTGGCAGGTGCGATTTGATGATACCCTCCCCCACAAGCAAAACAACAGCTCTCCCAGACCCCAGCCCTCCTCTGCAAGTGAAAGAACACCAAACAACTCTGTTCAAAACAGTTTATTTTATTTTATTTTTTTTTTTTGTCAGACAAACACATTGATTTCTGGACCACAGTAGAGGATGGAAACCTTTCACAAACTTATTTATTTGAAAATACAAATATAAAATTATACTTTCCACATCTGTGATGTGAGAGACTGCCATCCACATAGTAATTTTTTACAACAGGGCTTTAAGAAAGCCACACACAAAGACCTGAAAGATGCTTGAGATATATATATATATAGATAGATACATATATATGTATATATATAAAAAAAATACTCACTACCAAAGTTCTCATCAGTTTCATACTAAAGTATAAAAGTAAGGGTGAGGTCAGCCACAGTGCTAGGGAAAGTTTTATTTAGATACATTTATGTCCACATGAAACGCTTAGACTTGCATCCTATTACATATGGAATTCGGAGTTTACAATACACCATGAACGGCAGATTGGCTAGCCCACGCTACTTAAGAGGACACTCACAGATTCCACACGGGATGGTACATTATGTACAGAATACAGTAGTAGAGAACCTTCGAGGGAGGCTCTGGAACTTTTGTCTCTCAGCCTCCAGCCCCCTCCCCCATCACGCCCCTGCCTCCCGGAACTGAAATCCTGTCTGAGACAATACATTCTGATTATTTGATAGCCAGGTGTTCGGATTAAGGTTGCCCCCCTTGCCCCCGACAGAAGGGGTGGATTTTATTTATATGTTTTTGTGTTTTAGTTTACTTACTTTTTTTTGGTGGAAAAAAAAAGAAAGAAAAAGAAAACAAACATATTACAGTATTAAAGTATTGCTTAACTTCCAGCGTCTCCTTGTGTAGTGTCTGTGCCCAGGATGGGGCTGAGCTGACATCTGCTAGTTTTCTGCTTTGGGGTGAGGGTGGGGAAACCTGCCAGTGTCTCTCTTCAATGTGCTTGCCTGCAGTCAGTCCCTCTGCTCTACCCACTGTCTGCCTCCCTTGGAAGATAGCCTGGCTTGTGAAGCACATTGAAGAGAAAAAAAAAATCTCCCCTCCCCCACCAACCCCCACTCTCCCTGTCCCTGTGTGCCACTTGCAACCGATAAAGAGAAGTATGAGTTAGTGTTTCTTTTGTAAACAATTTCATATGCAATATAATACAGAAAGCATGGCTGACCTTCAATAAAAAATGTAGTAAACTATATTGCTTGATTCTTGAATATGCTGCAGTGAGTGAATGGCAGAATGAAGCAGTGTGGTGGTGGTGGTGGTGGTGGAGGCTAAGTCCCTAGCCCTCGTTTGCACTAAAGATCAAAATAGGTTTCGTTTTTCTATTTGGAACCAAAAATACATTTTTTCCCCAAAAAAATCCCCAAATGAAAAAGAACAACAAGCAAAACCCGCCCCCAAGAAATCAAAAACAAAACAAAACCAAGAACAAAAACTGAACACCTTTCAGGTCATTAGAACCAACAATTACCCAATGATTTTTATACTAGTCTAGCAAGATGTGTGTAACATTCACTGGCTGTGATTGCTGTGCAGTGAAACAGTAAATTGACAGCAATAGAGCCATGCTACCTTAAAGTCCAAGCTACAAGTTCAAATTAAGATGAAGGTTATGAAGGATAAAAACGCAAAGGCCTGTTGGGGCTTCATTTGAATCAAGCTAATGGGCGACTGGGATAGAGCGTGAGGCTGTTTGGTTTTCCCAATGGGTGTGAGGAAGGCCACGAGCCAAGTCCGTGGGAGCTCCTAGAGAGCAGACCAAGACTTGGTCATCTCCATCAGCCCCATGCCCAGGTGGAACCAGGAATGGGGTCTGGGAGCTAATGCCACTCACTCTCCTCTGCTTGGGAGGAGAGGAGTTCGGGGGTCTCAGGCAGATGGATCTGGAAGCCAGAAAGTCACCCGGTGGCTGTTTGATAACTCCGGGGAAAAGCCATCAGCCAAGAGGGTTTCTATCCCAGGGAAGGCGAAAGGTGGTTCCCATGTTCGCCACTGAGCTTAACTGAAACAAAGACAAGGCTGAACATCAGTGCTAAAAGAATTTACAAAAATCTTTCAAAATGGACTTCTAGATGGATGGGGGGACTAACGTGAACCTTAACCTAGGTAGCCACATTAAAACATATCGGATTTCCACAAGATTTGTGCTATGGGCTACTGGGTCTCTTCAAAAGGTATATAAACATCTAAAACATATTCACACAGATTATCAATTTCTTCTGAGCATTCTTAAAAAAATATTTTTTCTCTTAGTAAAATCATTTTAATATACCATGCCTCCCTCTTTTAAAAAATAAATTAAAAAAATCCAGTTTTGCATATCTAGCATTAGCATTTAAGGTAGTATGGCACCCCTTCACAGTGGGGGGGGATCTACAAAATGCCGTAGAGTCCGCCGGCATTCTAACATGGTGAGACCGTGGGTTAGTTGAAACCACATCAGATCAGCTAAAACAAAATTAAACTTGAAATTGAAAGAAAAACAATTAAAGGAAAAAACTGCCCCAAAATTATTAGGATTTTTTGTTTTTCATAAATAAGAGAAAGTTCTATCCTTACTGGTCCTAAATCTGAATAACTATGTCTAATTTTTTTAAACCTTAATTGTGTTATACCTATCAATATGTACTAGAAGAAAGAGGAGAAAAAAAGTCGCTACACTAGTACCAGGACAGCACGCTTACAAGATAGCCATTTTATACATTATTAACATACAATGATCAACAAAGAGTCTTCTATGAGGTGACCGGGGATGCAGAGAAAAGGAAGGGAAGTACAGTACATCACCAACATGGACAAAACAGGAATCAAATTCCCTAGTCTAAACACTGAATTTCTGGGAATTTACTATTTTTTTCTTTTTTTTTTAAAATTTTAAATAAAACTTCTGTTTTGTTGTTTTATGACTTGAACAAGTTTTGATATTTTAAAAGCGCTCAGCATTTTACTTAATCTGGTTGTTTGGGGGAAAAGAAAAGAAACACACAAAGGAAAAAAAAACGGCAAAAAAAAAAACCTCACCAAACAACCTAACATTTTATTAGGAAAACGAAGAACATGATTATTTTTTTAATTAAAAAAAATGTTGTTGCTGTTTCATTAGAATTGAAAAAGGCTTTTTTTCTTTCTTTCTGAGTTAGCATTTTGAAGTCTTTAGTTTGAAGATGCTTTTGCCCTACCATGTCTGTGAATGTCTACATTAGTCTACTTTGTTAGTAAAATTTATAAAAATAGGAGTGCAGCAGCTCTTTATAATAAATGTCGCATTCAGTGTCTCATACTGGCTGTGCCTTAAGTACCAAATTTATAAACGTAACAATTTAAAAAATATTAATAAAACGTCAATATCACATTTTAAAAAAGAAAAATATATATCCACACTACAATATGTTTTAATGCCATCTATTGAGTTGTACTTCTATAGTTGCTGTTGCCGACCTATTACCAATATTTAAAAAAAAGTTAAATTAAAAAATATCCTTCATCATAAGTATCTTTCCCCAACCGAGGACCATATATTATAACAGCCAAATGCTAAACATGTGCAAAGAGGAAACTGTCAGTTTTTCCCACCAGTCACAGTGCAGTGATGTTTATACTTTTTATTTTTAAAATTCTGTTTACATCTACAATAAATTAAAAAAAAATTCTTCCATAGCCTCTCTGGTGATACTTGCAGCACTGAGGTATTAAAAAAAATATATAAACCAAAAGGTTGCCTTCCTAATTTGTAAATAGAAAGTGAATGGAGAAAGGTTATATTAATGCAGGCTTATCCACTCCTGGCCCATGGGCGCCCATATCTGGGAGCGGGGTGGGGGGCAGGGGGAGAAGAGAGGCAAAGTGTCCTAGGGACCTTTGGAGGTGCTGAAATGATTGGACAATAGAAAATGATCAAATATTTAAAAATTAAGACTGAAAAAGGATGCCCCCCCCACCCCACCCCCACCCAAGCCAAACAGGTGTGCTTTGAAACTTTAAATATGTTAAATATTAAAATTGTAGCTTTGTTTTTAAAAAACGTCTTGGGAAAAGCAGTTTTTCATATTTTAAATAAAAATCTAACTAGACAGTAACATTTGAAGCTGTGCACAGACGAGAGGTTAATAGGCTGGTACGACACTAATACAGTTCTTAGGTCTATCACACAGACAAAGGAGCTAAACAGTGCTCTAACTTGTCCTGGGGTGGTCCTGGCAGCTGGGCGTTCTTCATCTCAGTAACTGACTTGGCCAACATTCCCTTCCCGCCTCCTTCCACAGAGCATCAAACTGCCTGGGACCGACTCCCTCACAAAAATATTTTTGATTCTCTCTTTCTTAATAGTTTCTATGTAGTTAATGGAATTGTATTTACAACATTTCTTTTTAGAATTCACAATTTCAAAAAACCTTATAATATCACCTCTTTCAACAGAAAAAAAGCACTTATAGAAAAGGAGGACACTCAAAACACTGTCGTCCTTACCTTATTGCCGAAAATAGATATACTCAGATTAACAAAGAGACATCACAAAAAGAACTGCTAGAGAGTCTGTTAATTAGCTCACTACATCTCACTTCTCCTACAACGCAAAATAGAAAACTCATGCCCACCTCCCGCCCCGCACTTTACAACTTTGCTTCAGTGTGTGCTAAAGTTCCACCTGAAAATTCATACAGTCTCAGAATTGGTACCAAAATATGGAGAGTAATATTACCATCTCAGCATCCTTTAAAAGTGAGAACAGAACCAAAACAAGCAAAATAAATTTTTTAAGAAAAAAAATAACTCCTTAATATAACAATTATACTATGGTTAGCTTTGAACTAGATATTAAAGCTATGTGACTACTGGACTAAGTCAAAATCACTACCAAATGTGATTCAAAGAGATTTAAAAGGAGAATGGGAAGAGAGGAAGGGAGAGGGAGACCACCAAGAAAAACAAAACAGAACAAAACCAAAATCATGGGTTATATACACATTTAAAAGCTGTTGGCTTATATCACAGCAGATTCATGAGATGATGAGATGTAGTCAACCCTCGATCCGAAGTGAACCATCTCTGGTTGGGATGGGGAGTGAGGCTGGTGGGGGTCCAGGTCTGCGGACATCACCTAAACAAAGGGCCACTCAGAAACTTCGCCCAGTCTTGCCTGGACATCCAGGTATGCTCTGCAGGGCGGGGAAGGCCAGGATGTCCAGAAGAGAACAGAAAGTGGAGGGGAGGGGGGAGGAGAAAGAAGTGTCAGACAAGTATGTGATTTATTCCACTGTTTCAAGTAGAGTTTCAAAGATGGATGTCATGGGACTACTGGATACGTGTGAAAATAGCCTGGCTAGAAGCTTGCTGAGATCACAGCTTGGGAAATCTGACATCTCAACCACGCCTGACACGGGGGAGAGGACAAGGCTACAGCTCATCTTGCTGATTGGATGCAGTACCGTAGGATTCTTGAGGTTAACGGTGGGACATGTAGTCACAGGGATTGCAGCCAGTCAGGCAAACTGCACATTGACCAGAGATACCTTTTTTCTGTTTAATCTTCTGTTTTCAAAGCTAAATGTTAAAAAAACAAAACAAAAAAAAAAAAAAACAAAAAACCCCACAAACTTTTGCCTTTATTAGATACCCATCAATAACTATTAAATGCAAACTTACACTAAAAGATCATATATATACCAAAAACTAAAGGTCAAGACACTTAAAACATTACAACAAATAACCAGCTCTGGTTACAGGAAACAAAACAGGCCCAGGATTCACAGATTTATTCATTGAGTCTCCCTGAATTGACGGGGGGCGGAGGGGAGGCCTGGGCTCCTCTTTTGTGGATGGCGCTGAGTGTCAGAGGGTCACCTGTGTTGGGGACAATGGGCGTGTTTGACCAGTCCTTCCTAACTGCTGCAGTGCCGCCATGTGACTCTATTAGCTCACTTAATCCATTTGGAAGTGGGTGAGTTGCTATCACACTCTTGGCTACTTCGCCCTCTGGAAATTGAGTCCTGGACTTAGATGAGGAAGAATGGGCTGGTAGCAGCCTCCCCTATCCTATTCCACTCTGCCCCACCCCTACAGAAAGGCTTTAGTGGCCTTGGGAGTGCATGGAGCTGTGGGCAAGAAGCCCTACACCATTCCTTCTCTTCCAGGGGAGGTAGGGAGGAGCACCGGCAGCCCCAGTGTCTGGCCTTTCAAGGGTCTGCTGTGCCTGGTAGTTGTTTAATCCCCTCTTCATCTGACTCCACAAAGGGCTGGAGCCATCTTCAGTCTCCAGAGTTCTTGGTTATGTCAGCTGTCCCTGCTCTCAGAGAAACTTGACTTCCTCTGGGCCCCCAAACCCAGCTTAATTAGTAGTGAGTAGCTTTCCTTCAAACTGTTAGTGGCCTCTGGCTCTGGCCAGCAATGGCTGGGTCAGTGCTCAAGGGGAAGTGGAGGTGAGGGGTGGGAGAATTCACACACATGGTTTATTTGGTTAACAGAGGCAGTTGCGTTAGTTGAGTGATCCCTTAGCAGCAACATTAGAGAAATCCAAGAGATTTATGGAGCTCAACTCAACTCAGCTCTCCAACTGGTCCGACTCAGGAGCCAGGAGCAATCCCTCTCTACGAGAGGGGCATCCAATTAAGTGCAAGCCCAAAGTGGCCAGTTCATCTCCAGCCTGGCTTCTCCTGCATGCCAACTGTAAGAGTGAAAGGCTCTCGTGCCCCGGTGGGATTTTCTGAGTGGGATCCATTCCTTGGCCTCAGTTGTCACCCTCGCTTTTACGGACACAGAGCCATGTTCTAACCTCACAAACTAATGTGCTGACACAGTACGCACCTAGTGCTTTCGCAAGGCAAGCCCTCTCCCTTGCTGGTGCTCTTTCCAAGGACAGATACTCATTTCCAAAAAAGTGTGTGGCAAGGGGCTTCCTCACTGCCCCAACCTCCCTCTCCTCTGTTCCATCCCCTCCACATCCCCATCAAAGTAATTTGAAAAGTGTTTAATTAACTTAAGCTCAGTTTAAAAGGTTAGGAAACTGGCAGGGATCCAAATCCACGTTACACAGGTGATGTTGTTAATTTAATTTGCTTTTTTGGGTGGTAATCTGGATAATTAAGGTCAGTAGTTACTGGCAAAAATGTTTTCTTTTCACTAAAAGATGGAGTCTGGCTGTTTGACTGCATAAACCCCATTGGCTGGGCCCCAGCAAGCCTGGGAGAGCTGCAGGGGCCCAACAACCCACAGGGTCAGCTCAAAGGACCTCCAGGAGTGGGCGGCCCTAGCCTCCATCGCTGCTTCCAGGCCTAGCAGAAGCCCAATGCTTCCCTGCCTCCATCCCCCTGGGACGGGTGCAGCACAAGATCTCCTTCCAGTTTCCCACACTCTTGATTGTATTTCAAGACAGAGAAAGATGAAGGGTGGGGAAGATACAGAGAAAGAATCCAAAGAACGAAATCAAGAAAAAAAGAGAGTCAAAAAGATGGGGTCATGATTAAAAGCTGGAGGAAGGGATGAGAGATTAAAAGACTGGATTTGTTTTTGCCCCCGCCCTCCTGAAAAGGGATCCAGAAAGAGGAGAGAGAGATGTGGATGTGATGAGACAGGGCACGCGCGTGCATGTATGACCCATGGACATACATGTACGGACACACCGGCAGGGCAGAGACACATGGCAGAGACGGTAATACCTCAGAGTGAGATGGCAACGAAAGCACCTGCTCAATGGTATCCATTTGTAAAGGCCGTTGCAATCAAAGGTCCCTAAAATTGCACAATTGTTAAGGTCATCAGTGCGCTATACATGGGAACAGATTGTCACATTCTGAGAAAGGAAATTATCTCTAGGACTAGTTCTGTGGTTGCCAGCATGAATATGTAATTCTGAGACACTGTGCCATGAGGGGCAAGGATGACATCCTCCCCAGCTCCAACCCCCTAATCCCCACTCCCCCGCCCCTACCAAGCCTGTCTGCTTACCTAGGGGAACACCAAAAGCCAGATTCAGAGGCGTGGTGGATGGTGGGAAAAAATCCATTTGGGGTGGATTTGTGCCCCAAATGATGGACACGGTTGCCCTGAACCCCAGAGTGCAAAGATAAGTCTCTGTCCACAGTCCCAGTGGCTCCAGCTGGGGAGAAGAAATCTCAGTGCAGACAAACTGGGATGCTTTCTGATTATTTCAGAAAAACATCATAGGCCAAAGGTCAAAAGACCCTGGTTTTCAACAACACATCGAGTCTGTGTTTCTGGATGCTGAATATGGAAATGCGTTGTGCTCTAAGTGGTGATAGATGGTCCCCTAAATTGAGCAGCTGACAGGTGAATAATAATATTCTGGATTTGGTACCACAGTTGATCAGAGGGGATTAGATTCATCAAACTACTGACATAAGTGATACTGGCTTGCAGTGGAACTGAACAAGGACCCAGACGGCACAGGTCAGGGCTGGCAGACGTGTGTGTGTGCGTGTGTGTGTGTGTGTGTGTGTGTGTGTGTGGCTCCCAATGCCAGGGGGCATGAATGAGGCTATCATGGTGCCTTAGACTCTCTGCACATGATTTGTTCTCTGCAGCGTGGCACTGAAGGCAGGGCTTGCCAACTGTTGCCCAGAAACAGAGTGTGACAGGAGCATGGCCTGGGACTGCAGACGCACCCATCTTAGCTCAAAACCAAGCTGCCTCCAAAATGCTGAGGTTGGCTAGGGCAAAGGTTGGCCAATTTTCTGTTTCCAAAATGGAAGGGACAGCGAGCAAGTGGGCTCAGGCACATTCATGCTCACACACACCGGGAGGGAGAAGAACAATACAATCTGAAAACAGCATGCAAATCTGTTAAGCAAATTTCCATTGCCTGGATTAGTCAGATTATAGAACCACAGAGCATTACAAATATCAAATGCATCTGGCCTTCAAGGGGTGGGGGCTGCAGCTAAACAATGCAAATGGGAACTTACTTGGAACCTGGAAGCTGTAAGAAACATTAGCAAAGGAAACTGCCTGGGAGAGGGCTTGGACCCCCACACCACCTCCCAGGCTCCAGTGCTGCCACTGGACCTTCGACCAGGGGCTCTACGGACTAAGGCTGCTACTCTGTGGGGGAGTTGGGACATTTCCCAGCTCTCAGGTCCCAGCCTACATGACAGTGTCCAGAAAGCGGGGATTAAGGAAGGTGGCCGCTACTGAGGCCCTATTATGTGCCAGCACGTGACGTTATGTTGAATAATCCTCCCACAATCTTTTGAGGAAAGCATACTGCTTCTGGTTTTGCAGCCAGGGAAAGGACATTCAGATGGGTTATGGAAGTGGCTCAAGGCTGCACAGTGTGAAGGTGATGGAATGGTGATCTAAACCCAACCTGCCCTCGCTCCTTCTGCTCTATCATGTAGCCACACGAGAGGCACTCGGGACGTCTAAGGTGACGGAGGCTTCAGCCCTCGGGAGCTTGGTGTAATGCTGATGGGGACCCTCTGCCCTCTCCTCTGCCCCCGATTCTGGGCTTTCCTGGACCACCCACAGGCCATGGGGAACTGGTCAGGAAGGAGGCAGGAGGGCAGGGGAAGGCAGGTACTTACAGCTATGCCGTGGCCGAACCCCGAGCCCGGCTGTGGGCTGGCCGCACTTATGTAATTCCCCACTCCGGAGTCCTGGCTGGCAGGGCCGTAGAGATCGGCGACAGGTCCTGGGCTGTTGGCCCCCGGGAAGCCTCCGGGCCGCGCCGGGTTGGAGCCTGCCGGGGAAGCGGGCGCGCCAAAATTCGGTTGAGCACTGTAGCTATTCAGGACTGGTGTGCAGAGAATAGAGCTGGGTATGAGGCCAGAAGCCAGGCATGCACCGATCATTACAAGCCAAACACTTCAGAAAAACAGCTGAGGCCCAACTTCTAACACTCAACCAAGGCCATGCGAAAACATCAGCAGGGACTCAAGAATACTCAGCCCAGGCTACTACTAAGAAGCTTGGAGCTCCAAAAATAGAGAGAATAAAAAAACGATCATTCAACACACTACGGCAACCAACCGGAGGTGCTTCACTGCCCACCAAATTATCACAATAGAAATAGAGATATATATGGAAGAGAGAGAGAGAAAGAGAAAGAGTTTTTTTTTTTTTTCACATCTGAATTGATGCTCATGCAGTCTTCTAGATCTGGGCACGTTGAGACAGCATTCACATCCCATGCAAACTACAAAGGAACTAGGTTTAGACTACACATTGTGTTAATATTGATATTAAAACGTGACAGGAAGCAAAGCAATTTGTGTCCAGGAAAAAAAAAAATCTTTGCAGAGGGGATTTTTGATCTTTTTTTTGTGTGTGTGTTTCACTTTTGCTTTTTGTTTCTGGATCCATTAAATGACAAATTTGTTTTGTTTTTTAAAAAAAAGACAAAAAAGATCTCCATTCTCCATCCCACCCCCACCATTCCCCCCTCCCCACTGGCTACTCCCTCCCTTCCCACCCCTCCCATCCATATCCCTGCATGAAAGTCATCAATACTGAACGTGGTCGGAGGATGGGATATGTCATGGAGAGTTTGGGCATCTTGACATAACAGTAATGATGGGGGCAGAGGGTTTCCTTTTGGGGTGGAGAGAAGGGGATGGAGGGAGGGATGGGTGGGAATGGTAAACCTGGAGGCTGGGGCCAGAGCTGGGGTGGAAGCCAATGGTTCTACAGGACACCCACACACTCACCTCCTGCAGAAGAAGGAAAGGGGGGACTTAAACTTTTTTCCTTTTGTTTAAAAAAAAAGACAAAGAAGTATGAGTGTAAAACATACCGACTGAACCAATTCATAGCTAAACCATAGCTGACCAAAATGCCTGCTTTCCCTTAGTCACCCTGCAATACCAACTCCAGACTGAGAGCAGCAAGCTCAGGATATACCTTTGCTACAAAGAGAGGGGACTTGACACGCACAAATCCAGAGTGGTGGGGTTACAGATCAGGGGGCAGCAGAAAGCGACACTGCCTCGGCCCCCCGCCCCCCACAGTCCCATCATTCTGACCCTAATGAGGGCCGCGGCCTGTCAACCAGGTTAACCAGTTAATTTTGTCTGAGTTTTATTTCCCCTGAATAGTTTAAACTTTATTTTCTTTTCCAAAATGGGAAATATTTTTTTTTATTGTGAAAGGAAGTTCTTACTGATTTTGAAGCCTCAAGGTGAGTCTGGCCTGGCTACTCTTGGGCTACGGCTAACATGTCTTCAAGAACAGACATTCTGAGCGTCCCACTTTCAGGTCTGTGGCTCCAAAGGGCAGCTCCTTGTAACAATCACTTCTCCCTTCTGCTTTCCTTGGCCTTTCCCCGTCTGCCCTGTGACCAGCTTCCTTCAATGGCAGAGGCAAAGAACATCCACGCAGGTGGGGTCACTCCTGGCTTTGGCCCCTCCCTTTCTCTTGGTTTGAGGCCCTCAGTTCTGGTGGGCCTGGAAGAGCCAGAAGTGGATGAATTTTCACCTGCTTGTCACAGGGATGGGAAGAGACTGACAGGCACCCAAGGCAGACTGGCAGGAGATCGAGACAGAGATACAAAGAAACACAGGAGACCAAATCAAGCTGGGCCTGGCTCCTGACTCAGCAGAGAAAACGAAACTGCTCCCCCTCTGGATGCCCTTGGGGCGGGAAGCCCGAAGGTGAGCCCCTTTGAAGCTGTAGCTGAGAAATGAATAAACTGGCCAATGGAAAGAGCAGGTTAAAGAGAAAAAGAAAAAAATAAATTACAGAGGCTTAGAGCAAGTGAATGGCTGATTTGGGAATGCACTGGCAGACAAAAGAGACTGAGATTTTTGAATATGGAAGATGCAACTTGCAGATAACATTTGGCCCTCTCCCTCATGAAGCCAAATATCAAGCCGAGGAGAAGACACTGTATTAGAATTACCTTAGTCTAACACACTCTTTTCTTCTGAGCTCAGGAAAACAGAAGAAGCTTGGATTCCTGGTTTTGTCCAGGCAGCTGAAATCCCTCCCTATACAAATGAACTGATTAGCCTGTTCCATCTGAGGGTAACAGGATGGGGTGAGCACAAGGAGGCACGGTAGAAGATGGAAGGAAAGATTTCTTGGCTTCTTTCTTGTCTGGCTGGATGTGGACCCAGGAAGACGTTGGGCGGCCATCTAACTAGTGAGTGGGGAGAAGCAGGTTTAGGGTTAGGTTTCTTCCAGCAGGAAAGCCTCCTAGAGACTAATCTCGCCAGCAGAAGCAGCCTTGGAGACAGGATGTAGTGTGCCCACGGAAGGGTGCTGTCCAGAAATGCTCCCCCTTCCATAGGCTTAGGAGACAAGAGGGTGTTGGTAGTCTGCCTGTCCTTGGCAACCTCTCCCATTCCTGTGTGCAGGGAGGCCTGTGGCTTCTGAGTCGGCCTGAAGGGAATTTCACAATAAGCAGCTCATCTGAGGTCTATATCACCCCTCCTTTCTCAGTCATCCTCCATCAAACGACACTAAAATCACCGAGGAGAAGACACTGTATTAGAATGCAGCTTTCAAATCCCAAGTCCCGTTTATATTACGCTCTTGCTCATCACAATGCCCCAGCCGCAGCTCAAAGTCACCTTGCAGATATCTCCTAGTTGGGGGTGAAAGACAGGGTTCCTGGGTCCCCACTAGAGGGCGCAGCCAGCAGGCAATAAGCACCCAGTTCTGGGCTGGTCCCCTTTATCTAGCTACGCTTCTGGGCAGTGGAACCTGCACCTTTGAGGGCTGGGCACACGGAAGAGAGGAGCCTCTATTTTCCACAGTCAACACTTCTGTCTTTCTCGGTGAGCAGAAGACCCAGGCTCCAGAAAGCATGTTAAAAAGTCCCGGAACAAGCCATCTGGAAACCCATGCATCTTTGAGAAGCCTCATAAAAAGCAACGGCTCTCGCTGCTTAGGAGAGAACAGGGACTGCCACTTGGCACATAAACTTGTCAGGAGCTGTTCCTGCCGTCTGACAGTGGGAAGGCATTAGGGACAAAGCAATTTCCTTCTTTCGCAAAGTCAGCGTAACTCCACATACTGAACGCTGGCTGGCTACACAGGAAAGGGGGTCATTTGAGAACTCTGTCTCCCTCTGAGGTGGGGAGTAGGGTTGGGGGGTGGGGGAAAGCATGAAGCCAAATCTCTGACCTGAGGGTGCTTTCTGTAAAAGTCATTCTCTAGTCTATTCTCAATGATCTTTCTAAGCGAAGGGTGTCTTTCCCAAGGCATGGAGACTTATTTTGAGGGGCCAGAATCGGTCCTATATACTAGGATCAGCTCGGGAAGAGGGAATGGGCTGTGGCTCTTGGTGATCAAGGGCACCTTGTCTACTGCTCAGCTAGGGTGTGTGTGTGGGGGATGTGGGGAGGGAGTACAATTTGTTGAATAAATAAACAGTGCTGAGGTTTATAAATTGGATATTATGACTGCCGTCCCAGAAGAGGACAACGTCTTGCAAACATCTTGGCATTTTTGCAGCAGGAGCTACGAGCATTAAGTGGCTTGGGACAAGCTCTGCTCTAGGGCGGCAGTCTGGGGCCTCATTTTAGTGATCAGGTTCATTTCATTAGCAGTGTCCATGGCAGCCGCTTAATCCTAGGCAGGTTTCTCTCTGCCCCTCATCCCTACTCCCCACTGTCCTCTGGGCTTTCCCTGTCAAGGTGGCACCCGCAGAGGCAGCAATGATGTCGAGAAAGGGAGCACGGGACTCGGAGGGAGAAGACCTGACTGTGACCCCAGCTCTGCTCTTACAGTCAGGTGCCTTGGGCTAAGCTGCTCACAAGCCCAAGTCCTCATCTGCAGCAAGTGAGTGATGCTTTCCTTATTCAATCTGACTCACGGGGCTGCTTCAAGAATGAAAAAGAGAAAGTGCTCTGTAAGTTGTCAAGTTTAAAACAAATATACCCTATTTCTGAAATAGTTATGCATGCAGAGCCCAACAAGGCAGGTACCACATGCAGATTTAGGAAAACCTGATACATGAAAATGCAATTCGATCGCCATATGAATCAGGAGGGGATTTACAAAAGGACCCAATTTATCCATTTGGGGCATTTAATCATCTTGGGCCTGAAGAAAGGACTCCTGGGAATGGGAGGCAGAACTGCGAGGACACAATCTCACTGAGGACGGCAAGAGGAGGTGCACTTGAATGAAGGTTGGTGGTCTTTCACATTGAATAAACAGAGAAACTTCCTGCCCATCAGTAAAACAGTTTGATGGCTGACCTGGAAAAGTCTGAGAATCTTATCCTGGAGATCTTAACAGAGATGGATGCTACAGGTAATTCCTCTCACCTGCCACGGTTGGACCCAAAGCTGCTGTATACCTTTTCCTTAGGGTTCTAAAGCAAGACAGGCGAGATGCTTGCTGTCTGGCCAGCACGTGGCTCTGCCCAACTGTGGTCAGAAGGGGCTGGGCTGACAGTAGAATTAGGCATGGAGGGTGGGGAAGTGGTGGGAATTAGAACAGCCTCACTTTAGGTCTAGAAAAGGTATGGAAGTCTAGTCCAATACTTTCTGTGTTGTCCCTGAGTGATGTCACTGGACCTGAGGCAAAAGGCTAGAGCCAGGACAATGAGGGCCCACCTCTAGTTCCTATGCCTGAAAATTGGATTATTACCGATTCAAAGAAAGGAACTGTTTACAAAATTCTTTCCAGATGAGCTCAGTTCACATATCTGGGACAAGCCAGGGGCCCACCAAGTTCCAGCCCTAGATCCAGCTCCTGGTTTGGTGGGTCTCCATTTCTGCAAGGACCAGGGCCGGCCTTCAAGACAGTTTCAGTCATCTGCTTTGTGAATTATCTGCGGCTGCCAGGTTTCATTTCCAGCAGGAGACTGCGGCGGCTCCTGGCTCATTTCAGGGAGAGAGACCCTTCCCTGCCCAGCCAGTGCATGTGGCTCAGGTGAAGCAAATGCAATGGAAGGCCCACCCTTGCCAAGTCCAATTCAGAAGAAATCTGGGCTGACTGCTGTCATGGTCCTCATTCCCAACGCCCAGTCCTGACAGGATGGAGGACTGAAAGCAGGCGCGGTCATAAGCCTGTGTGATAGTCTATGAGGGCAGAGGCTGTGTTAATCCATCACACTGAATTTTAGGACTTCTGTTTTAGAGAAATTTAAAGAAACATAATAAAGTTATCACACCCTCCAAAACTCACCTCTACCTCCACCTTGTCTATATCATGCTTGTATCTGCCTTGATTTAAAACTCCACAGTAGTAGGACTCTGTCTCCCCTGTTAGCAAGAAACTCCTCCAGGCAGGTGGGGAACTCTCAGGGCTCTCAGTAAACCCTATGTTCCCAATCAGAAATCATATTCTCCAAAGATCAAGAGTGGCCATCTGCCATTCCTCAGTGGACATTGGGTCCATAATGGCAGTTGGCTGTCAACAGTGAGGCCCTGCATGTGTCCCTCTGAACAGCCAGCCGCTCCTTGCTAGAGGGCTCTGAGTTTCGGCAACTGGGCAGCCAAAAGCTTTCCTGGGGAACAGAACTGGGGACCCATTCTGCAGTTTCCTTCATGTGTCCTCTGAAAGCAGTGCCCACTGTAAATTAATACAGATGGTCAAACGGGAAAGGTCCACATGAAAAGATAAAATCTATTTCTGATAATGGAAGGAGACCTCTTGGTTATGAATTGGCATATCTCGAGCAGAGCAAGGTAGGATTACACTCCAGGAGTCTGCCCGGCCAGCTATGTCCCAGCAATCCTTGGCTCAAGCTTTCCTTCTAGAGCTTAGCCTAAAGGTAGGAGAGACTGGTAGGGAAGACCAGCAGTGATGTCCAACCTGGGAAAATTGTGTGACACGCTAAATTAAAATCAAATCAGTTCAGAGACCCAGATGCAGCGACAATCAATTTTATACACAATATATTTTTTAAAGCTCTGCTGAAATTGAGGCTCTTTCAGAAGGGAAGGGGGGAAATACTTTAAAACCGGGGGAGGATTAAGACAGCAATGTGATGGGATTTCTTTTTCACTGTCTGCATATACAAACAGATATATTACTGAGAGGTACAAACTCAGCCTGGTGTCAATATCATGTTAGTCCTGATGTATCTGGAGACGCCTGGCTCCTCTTATATACTGCATGGGACACATGGTGAGTGTCTGTGTGATGCTGGCTGCCCTGGCAGCCCAGTGCACACACAGACACTCCAAATGTCAGTGACAATGGCGCCAGTCTTATGATAAGTTGTAGTTTCTGCTTATTCTCAAAACTTAACCTGATTCAGACCACTGAGGTTGGTGCTGATTATGTCTGCTGGTTAATGCTGGCCTGTCTCAAGTAGGGAACTGACAGACATTAGCACTTAACATTTGTGAATTATTTTCTAGAAAAATCTTGGCTTCTGGTCAAGTCACACTCCCCCCAAAACCCTCAGGAGATAACATCAGTATTAGGCAGTTCTAAAACCTTCATATAGCATGTGAGTGGTAAAGTTGGGGTGGGGGAAAGCACACGACCATTCAGGGCAGTGTTAAGGAAAAACTTCCAAACACCAGAACCAATCCATCTGAGAAAGGCTTTGTGGCTAGGCCATGCGTTTCTGTTGAGACAGAATCTCAACAGAAAACAGCTCCTTCTCTTTCCATCCTGAAGCACTTGTTTTTTTGTTTTTGTTTTTCAGACAGAGAAGTCTTGCTTTGTTGCCCAGGCTGGAGTGCAGTGGTGCAATCTTGATTCACTGCAACCTCTGCCTCCTGGGTTCAAGCAATTCTCCTGCCTCAGCCTTCTAAGTGTCTGAGATTACAGACGTGCACCACCAAACCTGGCTAATTTTCATACTTTTAGTACAGACAGGGTTTTACCATGTTGGCCAGGCTGGTCTCGAACGCCTGACCTCAGGTGATCTGCCCACCTCAGCCTCCCAAAGTGCTGGGATTACAGGCATGGGCCACTGAGCCAGCCCTCCTGGTATGTTTTATTATCAGCCCTGCTTTGAGTCTGTAAGTGTATCTCAAGCTCTAAAAGGGCCAGGCCAGGGGGGGCTGGGGTGGGTGGGTTGGGAAGGTAGGTGAGGAAGGAGCTGACTGCTGTTTGCTCATGGTGTAAATTCTGGGGATGGAGGAGCCTTGAATGGGCCATGGCCTTGTGGCCAAAGAAACCAGGCTTTTGTCATGAGGGCAAGGAAAGAACTTTCTGGAGCTGAGGTAGGTTCCTGTTTCTCTCAACCCCCAAAGGCCCTGAGGGACTGAGCTTGTTTGCATTTCCAGGAGGCAAGCGGAAAGGGGGCCCTGGGAAGGGAAAGGCCACAAGGCAGTCACTGGGGCCCTGTGCTGTGACAGGGTGTCACTCCTGCCTGGCACTGGCACAGGGTTTGTCCTGCTTGTGTGAACTCTCTGCCAGGCTTCACCAGACCAGGCTTCAAGTCTCAAACGCAAGACAGTGTTCCTCATCCCTCTCCACTATAACGGATGCTTCAACAACACCTTACTCTGAGCCTCTAAAGGGCTTTGGAGGAGGAGGGGAAGCCAACCCGGGAGACAGATATTTATGGTTTGGCTGAAGCAGGCGGTGTCCTTAACACTAACATCCTGCTGCCTCTTCCTCAAATTATTTGGTTTCTGACTCCAGGCCCACACAAGTTAGAATTTGCAAGGAATAACAGACAAGGAGACTCCCCAGAACCTGTGGCACCCACGCCACGCCGCACTGACCCACCTGGCAGCTGTGCATGCAGCCCTGGGGAGGCGAGATGCCATCATCAGCACTCAGCTGAGTGAAGGCAGAGGGGTGACCCCCTCTGGGTGATACCCGAGCCTTTCCTTCCTCATCCCGCCCTCCCAGGCCTGAGACTCCAAAGGAAATAGACAGGGAGCTTGATGGCCGGAAACAACTCCCTATTCTCTCTTGAACAGTGTGGTGGCTCCAAGTTTCTCCTAGTTCACTCCTGAAAATGTCCCCTTGCTTTGCTTTGCTTTGATCCAGTGACTGCCTCTGTCCTTGAAGCACATTTACTTCTGTCTTTTTTTCAAAAAAGAAACCAGTTTGGCTTTTCCCTGCATGCCTCCCCCCGCCCCCCCGCCATGCTCTCAAGTTGCTGGTCTGAGGTGTGCTCAGACACTAACTCCTAACCTGAAAGCCACCTCCCTGCCTGCCACCTGCCAGGGGCCTCAGATCCTCCCTTGTGTTTTGTAAGTGATTCTACTCACTGCAGGCCCAGTTTCTGCAGACAGACTGTTTTCATAAGAAAACACTATGAAATCCAAGGTTAGGAGCACAGACTTAGGAGGCAGACGAACGTGGTCTTCTCGATCATGAAGAAAAGCCAGGTAAGAATGAGATATAACTCTGCCCCTGTTAGGAAAGAGGGAAAGCCTGATACTACCAGGGACACAAGGGCCTAGAGGTAAGAACCAATGGGCAAGAAGCACAAAGTTCTAGAAGCTGTGGCTTCTGCAGGCGTGAGGCTGGGAAGGCAGCTCATACTTACGAGCCCCTACTGTGTTGCTAGGCATGTTGGCAGGTGTTTCTCACCATGTTGTTTTTCATGCTCCGAGCACCTTGTAAGAGCAGCTCTGTAACCCATTACAGATGAGGAGACCAAGGGTTTGAGCAGCTAGGGAATGTGCCCAATGCCACACAAGTATCTCAGACAGGACCAAATGTGACTCTACGTTGAAGGCACATGCTTTTTAAATTACGCTGCTCAGTTGTCCCTTCCGGAATAATAGTTTGACAGTTTTACTTGATTTTTTCTTTGGATCTTTCTTTGTCCCAGAGAAACTGCAAATTCAAGGACACAGAATGGGTTCTCCAACCTTGTAGTAGAAGCTCCTGAGGGCTTGGCCTCTGCTACCCTTTCCAAATTGGGAGCTCTTTGGCAGTGGAAACATCTCTTCCATCAGGGTGGGGGCTCCCTGAGGTCAGGGTCTGACTGTCCGAAGAGATAGGCGACTGCCTCTCTCCTGAGGACTGGGCCACTCTCCACTATGCCACAGGCAAAAGTAGAACCAGACTTGCAACACAAAGCAGGCACGCAGTGCTGGGGGTGTCGGCGTGGAAGCAGAGAGGGTGCTGCCGGAGGGAAAGCAAACCTGTCAACCCTGGGTCCTGGCTAGAACTCCCCACCCCCACCCCACAAAAGTACCTGGACTCGGGGGGCCACCCAGACAGCTGATCTCCATCCTGGAAGACCACTCCATTCTTCTGACAGCCAAGTCCCAGGACTGAACTATATTTACCGCCCAATCCTATCTAATAGAAAATTCACTGCTGGGGCTCTAGCAGGCAGGGGGCAGGATGGGGTGGGGAAGGTATCCCAGGGCAGCCCCTTGAAGCCCCACACAAAAGACTTTCCACTTGAGCAGCCCCTCTTTAATGGTTATAAAGGCTCAGGAGTTTAATCCATTTTTGATGTAAGCACTAATAGTTCTGTGTCCTTGAAGTTCAAAGCAGGCACATACATGTCACTAATTAGCCAAGCACAGAGCCATTCAGCTCCCTCTCATGTTTCTAATTAGGTCTTTAATAACAAACAAATTCCAGCTTTACCAAAAGGCCCCCATTGGTCAGACAGTCAAGGAGGGAGGCTGCTTCTCTGTTGACAGTTGCTGCAAGCTGCTAGTTCTCCGTGTACATGCCCTTAAGCTCAGCCAGGACAGGCCTGTCCTGAGAGAGATAGGAGCGTCTCTCTATGAGGACAAAACCCCCTTGGTCCACCCTGGAGGGTGGCCTTTCTGACTCTACTGGGAAGACCAATGGAGGCAAAAGAGCTGTGAGCTCCACAGCAGCAGGCTAGAGATCCCAGCCACGCCTGCCACCTCTGGGTACCAGTGACAACCACAGAGAGGGTGTGGAGCTTTACATCCAGCAAGAACATGATGATACTGGAGCCCAATGTTACACACTGGACCTGCCAGAGGCTCACCCTGCTAGATTCTGGTTTCATGGTCTGTGATGGGCAGTCTGGCCACTGCAGTTTAAAAACTCCCTGGGTGATGCTAACAGGCAGCAAAGTTCAAGAGTGGCTTGATTTACTCACTGACAGCAGCTATTAACAGGTCCACAATTATTCGTGAATACCATCCACACAGAGTCAAACCCTAAGAGATTTAATCAACCACACCCAAGGTTGGAAGTCTGAGGACATATTTGTAAAATGATACACAGTTCTGGAAACGCTTCTGTCCCTCCCATTGCCTTCATGCATTAAACAATTCATGGCTGTTTTCAAATGCATTCCCACCAAGTTTCCTATCACCTGAAACCTCTTGGCTTTCTCTCTCTCCATTCACTTCTCTCAGATCTCTTTTTTTTTTCCTCCTTTTTTTAGAGGGAGTCTCGCTCTGTTACCCAGGCTGGAGTGCAGTGGCGCGATCTCGGCTCACTGCAACCCCCGCATCCCGGGTTCAAGCAATTCTCCTGCCTCAGTCTCCCAAGTAGCTGAGACTGCTGGCACACACCACCACACCTGACTGATTTTATATTTTTAGTAGAGATGAGGTTTCACCATGTTGTCCAGGCTGGTCTCAAACTCCTGGCCTCAAGTGACTGGCCACCCTGGCCTCCCAAAGTGCTGGGATTACAGGCGTGAGTCACTGTGCCTGGCCTGTTCTCTCAGACCTTAAGGCACTGTCATTGTCACTGATTTCCTATCGCCAAGGAAAAGGAATCTCAAGCTTTGGAAACAGCAGCAAAACAGAGCTGTAGAGCTGAAATGGCCCCCAAGGACCCTTTAGTCTGAAATCCTCATTTAGTAGATGTGGAAGCAGGCCTGGAACCAAGTCTTCTGATTCCCTACTTTGCCTTCTATGCTCTTATGCTACCTCTATTTTTTTTAAGCTGTTAATCATCCTCACTGGAGTAATCAGCAAGGCAACCTCTCCTCTTAGGAGGGTAAGGGCTAGAAAGCAAGCCTCTCAGGCGCTTTAACTTGGAAGGCCAGGGCACGGGGAGCCACCGGGACAAACTTGAACACAGTGTAAACCTCTGGCAGGTCATTTCCAAGCCTGAACCAAATATGCCCTTTCAGCCAGGTGTTGGGGGTAGCCACTGGAGTCTTGGGGGCTATCTCCATTGAAGACTTAAAGACTATTTTACACACCTGGAGCTGATCAATCAAGAGTCAGAAAACAGGACACAGCAAAACTGGACTAGAGGTTTCATCTGACACTGGTCCATGGTGTCTGATTTGCTACTGTGCATCTGTCTTTTCTCTGAAGGATGGTGATGCTGCCACCACCCTTCCACCTGAGTCAGTGACTGACACCGACTCCAGGGCATCCTGGATCCTTGTTATGCTGAGCCTCTCCTCTTCTCCCCAAGGTGAGAAGCCCACCCTCTCCAGGTTACAGTCAGAAATAACTTCTCGAAACAGGGGCGATCGGGGCTGGGCTGCCTTTCCCGGCTACACCAGCCTCTGCCACAGGCACCGAGGCATCAATTGTTTACCACAGACCTGGGCAGACCATTTTATTAATATTAATAAGTAAGCAAGAACAAAGGGCCCCTTTATTTTTAGCTTTCTCTAATTGTGTAGTAATTACTCATCTACAAAACAAATGAGGCCTTGCTCGCGGTTGCCATGGTACCGGGTGCCCAACCTCCCTGCAGGATGATTGGCCGAGAAGCCCGGGGCTCCCGCCTTGGCCCCGCCCCCCCCACCATTGGCTCAGAGCAAAACCCCAGCAACTGGGCAGCCAATCCCCTCGGTCGGGCAGGGCTTCCCAGAAACCTTCCAGATGCGGTCCTCACAGCCCACAGGAAAGAATGTTGACTCATCCCTACAGAGGACGTCTGTCTTCCCGGAGAAACCCGCCGTGCTCCATCACCTAGCTTCTGGGCACTGGCTAACTTCCCTCAGCCTTGTTTCAGCTAAAGTTTCCCTTCCAGTAATTCTCTTCAGGCTGGCTTCCTCTTACCCGACCACGCCTTTTTGCGGCCTCCTTTGTCTGACATTGGTTTGAGTGCATTCAGGGACCAGAAACCTGATCAGAAATGTCAGCCAAAGCCAGGTAGTGTCCGCAACAGCAGGAGCAGGTGCAAAAAATACTTACACTGCCTCCTGAGGCCGCTTGTAAATGATTTGGGGTTATCTCCTCTCCCGATTTGGAGAATTGAGTTAAGAGCAGGTGTGTTTTTTTTCTTGAGTGTCTGTTTTAAGGTTGCAGTGCCTGCCTCAGCCATTGCAGGGCTGGTAAGATGGGGCGTCCACTAACAGCGGTTGAGGACAGAATGGCGACAGGCCTAGGCTCAAATCCTGTCTCTGCCACTTCAGATAAGCTCCTGTCCTCTCCAAACTACAGTTTTGAAATATTTAAAAGGAATGGGAATCAGAATGGTAGTGTCCACTTCATAGGGTTATGAGAATTAAATGGGTAAGGCAGGTGGGCTTGACATAGTACTTGGCTCACTCCTAATACATGTGAGCTATTATTATTAACATCTGTTATCATTATTTCATCAAAATTGGCTAGATGTGTCTCTAGCATTCTATTGACCACTTGCAAGATACCTTTCACTGGAACCCTGTTAGCTGATGCCACAGAGTGGCTGCCATCGTGGTGTTTTCATCCCCTGACAGATCTAATTTCAACAGCCCATCACAGCTGTTCAAAAGTATTATTTGCCTGCTTCCTGTTCTGTAGGATCCCAAGCTGGGAAGGGAGACCTTTTAAAAAAAAATTAATAAGCAACCAGGAACAAAGGTCCCCTTTATTTTCTGCATTTTCGTATTGCATAGTAATTACTCATCCATATGAAGAATGCAGACTAGGCTGACTTTGCCTCCGGGAGGACTGATGGCTTGTATTGTTGGGGAAGACAGGTGCCACCCGTAGATACATGCATATATCTTCCAAGGACTCCTAATCCCACCTTTCATTCAGAACTCACCGATCAGGAAGAGGACTGAGGTCACGGAGCCAAGGAGGGAGTGCCTCAGGTAGGGTTACCCAGGCATGGCTTCCTGGCAGTTGGAGCCAAATTTTGACAGAAGTGGCAAAGACAAGGACAGAGGGAAATGGAATGGCAGAAAGGAAGAGGGCAGTGGCCACCTCAAGGGCAAAGGAATGGGAAACAATAGCTCTAAGCAGGGAATAAATCACAACTTGTTGGCAGAAGCAAGGGAAAGTTAAGGGAACTAAGGCAGAGATTTGCCATGGAATGCCCTCCCGTGTCTTCTTTCTCCATGCCTCACTCCACACCCTGGGCTCCAGGTCTCAAGCCCAGCCCCAGACCCCAGGATTAGGGGTCAAGCTGTTCTCTGTGAAGCTACAGCCAGGCTTATCTTCTTGAGATGGTTCTGTCCTTATTGAGCTCTACTTCCATAAAGAATACGAACCTCCCTCTCCTATGACTATACTGACGTGGCTTTCAAGATCTCCCAGACTGTCCCTATCTCTTCAAGCCCATATTCCCTGCCTAGCAGACAGCTTTCCACTCCAAATTCTCCAAGGCCTATGTCATGTCTTGCCTCCTCTATCAAACTCCTGCCTGCTGCGTACTCTCTGACCGTGCAGGAATCTATCCTTATTAAAGCCTAGGTCTCACATTGATTGCGTACTTTTGTCCTCCACAGAAGACTCAAGTTGGCTGAAGGCAAGGACCATGCCATGGAATTATTCTGCATCTCACCCCAACCCCTAGCATGAGGTTGAGACCAGAGTTAATCATCTTATAGAGCAAAAGGCCTACTCCTTCCTGAGCAGCTATGTATTAACATTTATGGGGCATTTACACGGCACATGAATTATCTATAACTTGCCCTCCCATCTCCAGTCCTGACTCTGGAATCCATCCTGGACAATGTTGTCAAAGCTTGTCTAACATACAAATCTGAAGTCAATTCCTGGTGTCAGGCCTCCCGTGGTTTCCCAGGCCCTGCTCATGTAAATCCAGTCTCCCAGCATAGTACCAAGGGGCCCCTGCTCTGAGTCTGCCCAGCTCTCTGGCTTTACCTACAGTTGCTCCCCTGTTGCATTTTGTTCTCCAGCCAGGATAAAGCATCTGCAGGACTTCCACCTCACTCTACCGCTCTGGGGTCTGGTGGCTTTGTCTATGACGTTCCCCTGGGCCCCTGAGGAACTCCTGTTTGTCCTTTAAAAGTGGAAACGTTTCCCCCTGCGAAATATTCCCTGAATTCCCAGACAAAGCTAATCACTTCCTCCTCTGTGCTACTTCTGTACATTGGATAGGCTTCTGTTACTGGGCTTACGGCATCCTATTGTAATTACCCATTAGTTTCCACACTAGGTTGGGAGATCTTCAAGGGCATGGATACTGCTTAGTATTTATCCATG
This sequence comes from Callithrix jacchus, assembly GCF_049354715.1. Lineage (NCBI taxonomy): Eukaryota > Metazoa > Chordata > Mammalia > Primates > Cebidae > Callithrix > Callithrix jacchus. The sequence continues at coordinate 108,677,630 of NC_133506.1, forward strand.
AGCTTCTAGGGCTGTGGTGGGCATCCATGGGTTGTCTCTCCAGCATCATTCTTCCTTTTCCCCTCTTATCAGCCTCCAGGTTTTCCTTTGGGAACAATCTTTGCCCCACTGTGTAAAGAGCCATTTGATTTAGAGGGGGATGGATCCCACCCCCAGTCTCTGGTTTGTAACATAAGCCTTAGCCAAGCACAAAGCTCTGGACTTTTCCGGGAATTCTGGACCATCTGACTCCCCTCTTCTGGACAAGACGGTATGATGCCAGAAACTGCTGCAATCATTTTGCTGCCACGAGGAAAACCAATATAAAGAGAATATTGAAATGAGAAGGAGGGCAAAGCTAAGAGCACTGCAGAAGAAGAGCCCTGGACAATCCAGGCATAAAGCCCACTCTTCTATGGAGCTTCCAGGATGTCAGCCAAAACATCTCCCATAATATTTAATTCCCTGTAACATTAACCTATAGTGTTTAATCAGAGTTGGGAGGTTTCTGATGTAGTCAAAAGCACCCTTGAATCAGGCTTAGGACAGTACCTACCACCTATAACAATAATTACTATTGTCATTTACTTAATAAATATCTGCTGCATTCAACTCCATGGCAGATGGCCCCTAGGCCCAGTTCTGAAATCTACATCTGAAAGATCAGACTATGACATTTTAGGTCAGAGCCTGAGTGCTTGGTCTATGTAGAACTAGAAGCTGAGGCTACTTGGGCTGTCCCTACACGGTCTTTATTCCTGCTTGTGCCCAGTGTCCTGGGGTATGCAGGTGTGTCCTTCATACAAAATACAGCCTCTCCAGAGAGCTTCTTAAGAGGGCCAAAGACCTGGGTTCAAGACCAAAGTCTTGCTCCCCAGGTAACGAGGTGTATGACTTTAAATAAGTCCCACAGTCATTCTGTAGCCCAGCCTTTCTCATAAAAACAAAACAAAAACATTCTTGTAAAACCAGGCCACAAACTTCTGCCTTCCTGGCTGTCTCAAAGGGTACCTGTGGTAATATATATCACAGTGTATATCTGAAAGTCGAAACTCAGCAGAGGCCAGGCACAGTGGCTCACACCTATAATTCCAGTGCTTTGGGAGGTCAAGGTGGGAGGATCATTTCAGGTCAGAAGTTCGAGACCAGCCTGAGCAACACAGTGAGACCCTGTCTCTACCAAAGGGGGGAAAAAGCCAGGCACGGTGGTATGAAGCTATAGTTCCAACTACCTGGGAGGCTGAGGAAGGAGGTTCACTTGAGCTCAGGGGTTCAAGACTGTACTTCACTCCAGCCTGGGCAACAAGTGAGAGTCTGTCTCAAAAGAACAACCACCACCAACCAACCAACAACCAACAAAAGCTCTGCAACATACAAGCAACCATGAATGATACACCTGGAGAAGAGCTCCTTGGATGGTTCTCACTAACCTGCAGGTTGACCAGCTTTACGGGCTTCCTAGAGCCTGCACTGCCCCCACCCAGCTCAGGGTGCAAGGAGCGGGTCTCTAGACTCGTCTCTGTTGTGCTCTACACACCCTGATGGAGCTACCGAGGGCACCACCATACTTTCCACCCCTGCTCCAGATAGCTGGGCCTGAGCTCCTGGCACAAGAGCAACAACCAGTCAGCTCAGGGGGCAGGCAGAGATGCGTCAACCAGTGAAAATAATCTCACTGATTTAAAAGACCATTAACATTCCCCCACTCCATTCACTTTAGGATTAACTTATACTTAGGTCCGGACTTCAAGGCTAGTCACTAATTGCACTAGAGTTGATTTATCAAGTGCACAGTATTTCTATTACAAAATTATTGATTAGAGCTGATGTATTTTATCCTCAACAGGGTTGGTCTGAAAGCCTTGGAAAATGAATGAAGTTGAGGTCAGCAGTGGGCAGCTCTGCACATTATTATAAATTCACTGGGGTTACTGAAATCCAATGCTGGACTCTTTATGGTGAAAGTCCTGGCTCTCTCAGAAATGAACATTTTAGTGACAGACTGGGAAACAAAGGGTCCATCCCCCGAACACATGGCAGTAGACTGAGAGATGTGTGTTCAGGTAAGATCCTTTGGGTAAGTCTGGCTGGTTGTGGTGGCTGGCCCTAGTGGGTCAGAGATTTGCCCTCCCCTGGGCCACTACTGACTCTATTCCATTGCCACAGATGTGGCTTTATCTTAGCACAAGGGTGTCCCCGTGACCTTACCCACACATGGAGCATCTTGGGGTCACAGCCTTCAGAGGATGCTTGCTGCTAGCACAGGGAGGCTGGGTGAGAAAGCAGAGATGGGGGCACTGCATCCTTCCCTCCGGCCCCCATCAGATCGTGCTCATGGAAGCACAGGAAAGCCATCTTCAGAAATGAAGGCACACACTGATCCACTTTCCTTTTTTAAATGAAGCTGATAGTCAGTGGTCATTCGCAGGCCAGAAACAGTGCATTGAGGGAAACATGGACTTTCAGAGGACAGGACTAGAGTCTCAGACCACCGAAGGCTAGAAGTGCTATTTGCGTTTATATTCCTTGGTGCTTGGCACAAAGCAAATCCTTAATCAATGCCTGTTGAAAGTAATACCTGGGAACTCTTAAGCTTACGCTGCAGCTGACCCAAATAGCTCCAGGATCCCTCCAGCAAGAAGAGTGTATGTGGGACACTATCTTTCATGTCCCTCGGCCCCTAACACATATAAGGCAACGGCTTGCAGTGGGGACACAGAAAACCTCTTGAAGGGGATTGGGCACGCTTTCTTGAGATCTTTTCTCCTCCCCAGGGCATGTTCTTTTCTGGTTCAAGCTAAACTATTTATTCCATCCCCTGACTTGCATTTTACTTTTGCTCATTTTACCAACTGGAACTAGAGCTCTTAGGATTTCCAGCCACAGGGCAGCAAAGCCATTTTCCTAGCAGAACCAGACCTGGGATTTAGGCCAGTGGGAGGGGATTTTCTGCTCTCCCTGCCTTCTGCCCCTACCCTCTTTTCTCTTACTCCCCAGCCTCGGGTCAATTTGCAGCTTCAGCAACCCTGAAGCTTGACAGTTCCAGCCATCTCCCTCTGCAGCTCCCCTACCCACACCCCCATGTGGGCCAAGCTAGAAGAGGAGCTCCTTCCAGATTTATCTTCCTGGGCCTTGGTGCCCGAATCCTGTTTGGTGGCAGACTGGCCTCACTCACATTCGATCCTTGTTCATTCCGATGATGCTACCAATTTCCACAGCAGCGTACATTCTTTCCACAGCGCTACCATTTTGCTCTATCTCTATGCATCCTTACGGGGGACTTTATGAACTCTCTGACTTTTTTTGGGCTTCTGCCTCCCACAGTAGATAATGTGTACCCTGAAGGTTCAGATCCCACCCATGTTCCATCAGTGCTCTTGCAGCACTGGGCAGAGCCACCACACCCCGACTTAAAGAGCAGGTTCCAGGAGGCAGACACTACCTCACTTGGCATCAATATGTAAAGATTAGGGACACCTCCAAAATCTCTGAGACCTCTGGCACTCCCTTACGGCTTGTCAAGGGACTTTGGATGGTGTGTCCAAAGATGACTGGCCTGTGCTAAGGACACAGGCTGAAGGACTGCTCCTTTCCCCTCTAGGAAGCCTTCCTGGGGAGCTGGAGGAAACTGGGGGTGGCTCCTCTTTGGATGTTCCAAGCCCACCTCCTTTCCTGTCCCCATGAAACTGAGCCAGTCACCTCCCTACTAAGAATGTCACCATTCTCACCCTACTTAACCTTCACCAACCCTAAGAATAAACGGCAATGATTCACTAGCACTAAGTGCATTCCCTGTCTGCAGACCAAGGATCTCCAGATCTCAATCCCTTCCTCACCATGCCTCATGTCCTCTCTACCCCAAGGAGTAATCCATATGGACAGGACTGCCACCTCGACCTGTATCCCTGAAGAGCTGGCTGTGACCTGCCAAAGGACTCAAGGAGCAGAGGGCTCAGAGGAGTCGTGCTGGTAGGCCTTAAGAAACAAGACAAGATCTGCTCCGCTCAAGAAAAGTATGAGAAAGACAAGAACAAGGAAGACCTTTCAGAGTCCTTCCAATCCTGGTTCCATTTTTGCACCACAACTGGATGGCATCAACAGACATCTCAGTGGGGAAGGCTAGAGCTGAGGGTGGTGACCCAGTTCCGGACTTGGGGAGTGGGGAGTGTGAGGGGAGGTGGTGGTGGCTGATGGTGAACACATGGATCCAAGCCCCTTGGAAACATTGAAAATATGGAACCCCTTCTCTTCCTGGTCCCCGCACTATCCTTCAGACGGCCGTGCTGTGCTGAGCCGTCAAAGACCCTGTAATATCAACTCAACAATGCATGTACTACAGCTACAGCTACGGCTACCAGAACATCTACTACAGTGCATGCATTTAGTTCAGTCCCACAGATACATACAATCTAAGAACAGGCAGGAGAGGTGTGAAATGTTTTACTGGACAACAGGTGTTTTGGAGTTGTAACTAATAAAAAAAATCAAAACGAAAGTGTACAAAAAAAGACATTTCTGGAGAGTTGGATATGAGTTTGTTTCTTGAACTGTTTCATCTGAACAAGCAAAAACATGCAAACCAGCTGGTACTAACAGGAAGCTGGACACTGAGAGAGGATTAATAGGTGTGGACAAACCTTCCGGCTGAGCGTGCTCAGAAGAGTGTTTGAGAGGAGGTGTGCAGATCCTAGCGTAAGAGAGGCGGGAAAGTATGCCTCAGAGACACTCTCACCGCAGCCCCAACCAAGCAAGAGAAAAGACAACAGAAACATGACTGCTCACACTCACCACCACCATCAGGAGCTCATGTTACTAGACTGGAATAAAGCTGGCAAGTATAAAGTACAGTAAGGGGTCCTGGCTGGGGCCGGTGGGTGGGGAGAGGTGGGATGGGGTGGTACCAGGGGCTCAGAAGCTCTAAGATTGATACGCAGACCCACCCATAATAACATCCCAAACTAAAATGCCCTGAATATCCGAACCACTCCCTCACCTGTTGGGGGAGGCTTTTGCCAAACTGAATTTAGGTTTGGGTGGGACATGATGGGGCCATTGGAACTGAATGAATACGATCAAAATAAACAAACAAACTCTCGACTGAGCACAAGAAAAGATGACATTTCAAACTACCAGGTGAACGTAAAAGAAAAGTGACCACTGATAGTGAAGTTATCTAGGAGTCGGCAGGGACCTCACCTGGTGGGGTCCCCTGAGCCCTGCTCACCTCAGGTCCTGGGGGAATTAGGAACCGGTGGGCAGGCTGGCCCAGAGGGTCGGCTGAGGTGGGCACAGAGCTCAAGGCCCCCCCGCCCCGGACCTCCTACCCTGACACCACAGCCCTGACGGATCCAAGTTGCCACCCTGAGCAAAAACAAAGCTGCCTCCCACCCCACGGCCCTCAGCAAGTGCTTCTCGAACTCAGGAAGCTCCCCGCATAAGTCATAATGGAAGGAAAAAAATATACCCCAAATGGTGGAGCTAGACAAAAATCAAAGACAAAAACAGGGCCCTCCGTAGGATGATGCCTGATCCCTAAACAAAGCCTGAGAGCCCCTGGGGAGCAGAGGCCACGTTTCCCACTGTTTGAAGTCACCTGCCAGGTTTAGCATGGTACCAAGTTCAAGGTAGGTACTCAACAGACTCTCCCTGAATGTCTCCCTGCATCTCGCTATAAGGGAAAGCAGTTGAGTTCGTGCTGACCTCCAGTAGTCCTTATCCCCTGGGGAGGAGCTGGGGTAGGTCAGGCAGGGCTTCAGGAGCTAGAGAAGGTGAAACTAGGCTATTGGCCCTCAGCAAGCCCTTCGTTGCCTACACGAATACACACACACAAGTGAGTCTGGGTGGTCCCTCGAAATTCAGAGCAAAGAGCTTTTGCCACTGAGAGGCCACCGGCAGGTAAATAATTGGCCATGCCACCAGGCTTGCCTTCTCCATCATTTTCTAGAGGGAGTGAGGTGACAGTCCCCTTATTGGCAAAACGTGGTCAAAGAAAGAATGGCAGAGCGCTTCCTTTCCCAAACTTGTAACCCTGTTCCAGGTCCAAAGAAGGGCTGAGGAACTACGGTCGCCTGGTTACACACAGGCGGGTGTCTTCCTGCCCAGGCAGTGCCCTCACTATGGTGGATACGGTCTAGCCATTGCCCTGGGGCACATCCCAAGCCCTTGACACCTCCCGCCCAGCAGCACTGCAGGGTTGCCCTGTAGTTTCTAGGTTGTCCCTGCACCTTGTGGGGGGCGGGGTGGCGGGCACCTCGGAGTTGAGGATTTACTCCTGCGCTAACCCAGGCTGGTGTGGGCAGGTGGTCTGGGAGCCCGCTCCTGAATACAGTTCACTAACAGTGCAGCGATGAGCATGGCTGACCTAGAATGGGCTGGGAGAGACTTTGCTCCCAATGGAAATGGCTACAAATCAAACACCATTGATCCTGAAAAAAAAAAAAAAGAAGTGTGGCTGGAAATGACCCTGGGGGTTAGGAGTTAGAGGGTGGGTGGGACTCCACCTGGCTCTGGGGGTCCATGAGAGGGTGGGGTGGCAGAAGGGGGCACAGACCATGTGAGACGGTTCTCAGATTCACAAAGAACCCCATGCTGCCCTTTAAACTTGCCATGAAGTCAAGGAGAACAGGGTGGGGTGGGGAGAGAGGCAGGGTTAATTTCGGGTTAAAGTTTAGTTTCATAATCCATGTTATAAAAAGAAAGAAACTGAATGGAGAAAACAACCAACAACACTCAAAAATCTCAAGAGTTTTCTTTTTATCTTTCCCCCAACCCCAGGCACAGGTAGGACCGAGGCTTGTTTATAATGATACCAAAAAGTGCTCAAGGTAAAACACCAAATGGCACAGGGAGACAGGAGGCAGCTGCACACCCTGCCCCCAGGGACCGGGGCTGGGGGACCAAGGGACACTTGCCAGAGGGCAGGTGGGGCCTGTGGACACTGGCTGTGTGAGCAGAAGCTCAGGAAGGGGGCCCAGCTCTCTGGACCTGCCTGCCAGTCTGCCCACTTGCCAGCTCTCTGGCAAACTGCCCCTCAGCAGCCCCTGAGAACTCCCTAGTTCCCTCCAAACAAAACCCCAGTGGATGATTCGGGGGAGTGGATCCTTTGTAGCTTGAGGCAGTGCCAGTTTGCATGGAACGGATTTTTACTGACGTTTTCTAATGGGCCTCACTGTGCCAGCCTCTCATCACCCAGGGTGTGGGTTTTTGGCATTTGCCCTCTGGGCTTTTAATGCTCTATATCCTGGTACCCTCACCAGCTCCCCACCCTGCCTGGCCCCACCCTCCTCAGAGCCCTGTTACATCAAACTAGACGCTTCTCTGGGTGCTCCAGAGCCCTGTCCATGGGGTGTGGGGGGAAGAGAGCTGCAAACCGTGAGCACTCCATTCAGGGAGGAGCAGGGGTGGGGAGGGAGTCCAGGGCACAGCAGAAGCCCTGCTCACCTAGGAAGGCAGAGAGCGCTTTGGGGAGAGGGACAAAAGGGATCCTGGGCATCCCTGACATGTCTCAGCTCTGGCCTGACCCCATGATAATGCTGGAAAAGTGTTCCCATGTCAACTTGAGGAGTTCTAGACCTCTGAAAGGTTGGCTTTGGAGACTGAATGGCTGGGGCAACCTCGTGGGACAGAAAGCCCAATTCCCTTGGCTGCGGGAGCTGAGACGTCTGGCGAAGAAGAGTCTGGGAGGCACAGGGGCTCCAGAAACAGCAGCTTCATTCACGGAGGCCCAGGGCTGGCCCCATGGCTGCTTTCAGGGGCTCTGGGGGTTTAGTCAGAACAGCAGGCCCACCTGCCAGCGCGGAAGGGGCCCAGGGGACAGCCTAGCACTTCTCTAGCTGGCTCAGGGACCCAAGGGAAGGAGGCTGCTGAATTAGCAAAAGCCAAGGAGGGAAATGACCCCAGGTACCCAAAGCCAGTTGTCAGGTGATGGGACAGTCAAAGTCAAAAAGAAACCCAGCTTTTTTTTTTTCAAGGAGAAAATAATAATCCGCCTTTGGTTTGCAGTCCCATGACTGTGACTGATCCCACTACAAGTGCCCTGGGTGGCCAGGCTTTGCCCGTGCCTCCGTCCACCCCCTCCCCCGGGCTGTGGTGAGAGTGGTGTTGGACAGATGCAGCCACACAGATCCGACAGGGCCTTGACCTCCCCCTGCACACTGGGGGCATGCCTGGGAGTCGCCTGTCCCATACACCTTCCTACCTGATCCTCTGGCCGCCGCCACTGCCGCTGCTGCCACTGGTCCATAAGCCGCTGCCGGGAAGCCTGGCCAGGAGAGAGAGGAGGCTGCGTCAAGTAGGAATCCTTGGAAGGGCCAGGCACAGACCTAGGTCCCGGGCCACACAACCCCCGCCCTCCACACAAAGACACGCGTGGGAAGGGATTTTCACGGGGCAGCTTTTGAGAGGGACACAGAATAGTGGCTGTCAGGCTTCCGGAAGGCACAGCATCTTTAGGTGTGTTTGATTCTCACCCATTTGTCATCCCAGAAGCTGGGTCTAGAAGGCCCACAACAATAATTCAAGAATTGTAGGAGGATTTTTTTCTTGAGAAGCGGGCTTGAGCTCCCTGTTGACCCTGCAGTGACACACGGTGGCTCCCTGGGGTTGTCCTGAGCAGAACCGAGCGTGGCCGCACTGGCCCGCTGCTCCTCACAGAGATCCTGGCAGAGTGGTCAGCCCTGCGCCACAGGCAGGGGCCACTTGGGACGGCCTCTTGACAGGGCAGGCACCTTGGCTGGGAGCTGGCTTAATTGCAGCTGTCCTCTGAAGGCTCCGAAGGTCAGCGTGGCCTTTTAAACTCCGGCCTTTTATCAAAACATCACGTCAGCGGCATCACAGCCCCAGACCCGAGAGTGAAGCATTTGGGGGTCCCAGTCACATATACGCATATACATGGAGCCAGATGGGGGAGAGAGTGTGGGGCTGCAGGGGTCTATGTGGGGTGAGCCCTATGGCTTTATTTGATCTCTGTGTTCCAACCTCCTGAAGCTGTTGTGTGAATTTAGATGTGGCTCTTTGGTCTGAACCCCCACGGCCCAGATGAAGCTGGCACGGGAGGATCTCCTGGGGGTCCCTGGAGTCCTTCTTGATCAAGGCTTACGCTATCCAAAAACGCACTGCATAGCAAGGCTGTCCCAGCAACGGGAATAACAGCCAGGAGGCCAGGGTAGCCTCGTGTAGCTGCAGAATCCAGATGAAGTCTGCCAAGTCCCCTCCCCTGGGCTTCTCTCAGCCACCAGCATGTGCACACACAGCCTAGTGCTGGGACACACACAGATAGACGCCCCTACATATAAAGACAAACACCCTCTGCCATCCAGGCAGATGCTTGGAGGCCTGACCCCAAGACCCATTTCCAATGACTGTGGTTTTAAATGATGTGCCAGAAGCCAGCCGCAAACTCAATCAACAGCCCTGAACAAGGCTGCTCAACTTGAGCCACTGAGCCTTTTAAACAAGGAACTTCTACAGGACAAGAGGAAGGCATGCACCATCAAGGGCAGGGAGCAGAGGAGGGAGGAAAGCGGAGACAGCTCCCAACACAGCAAACTAGAAGCCCACTAAACTCTAAGACTATTGTCCTAGCTACACGGTACTACTGAAGGGAAAGAAGTTCAAAGGGGAACAAGCTATTCTAAAAAGGTCAGGCTAAGCTACTTAAAATGTCAATGAAAAGAGACATACTTGCATTTAAATATGGTAATAGGGCTGTTGAAGGGGGAAAAAGAAAGATCCAGGTGAAATGAATGTACGGTTGTCCCTGGCTGCAGGTCTCCCAGCTCCCATGAAGACCACGCATGGTGACTGGAGGCCCTCCCTTCCCCAGAAGGCAGCAAGGAACCCAGAGGCAGACCAAGGAAGGGACCCCCAACCAAGTCCTCTCCCCGGGTCTTCCAGGCAGGGTCTAGATTTCTGAAGATGAGAGTCCTGGCAGACATTGCTGAAGAAAAATAAGAAGTCAAGTTATTTCTCTCTGTCCCAACCCCCAGGACACCCAGGCTTCTGCTGCTGTTAGAGCAAGGCCCAGGGGGCACTGGAGGGAGAGGACACAGGCGAGTCATTCCTTGGCACTCCTTACCACGCACTTACAATGGAAGGTGTCCTGGGAAGCATGGAGGAAAGGCTGCGGGGAGGGGGAGGAGGAACAGAGCTGGGGAGGGGAGTGTAGTCAATAAAAAGACTTGTTAACAAAAGGTCTATTTTGAATGAAAAGTCTGAAAGAGGAAGAAAAAAAACTTATCCAAGAAAGGAAATGCATTATCCTTAATCTCAGATAAAGGCTCTTGCTGGAGGTGGAGCATCAGATGCTGCTGAGGGCTGGATGTGGCTTTTTGGTCTGAGCCCCATGGCCCAGATGAAGCTGGGGGCTCATCTCCACCCTGGAGAGGGAGGGTAAGCCGAGTGACAGGTGAGAAGAGAGGCTGAAGGAGCAGGGCTACCTGGGCTGCCCCTCACACGGCACGGGCAGCAGCTCTGTAGCCGCCACCCCCACTGCCTCTCTGCCCTCCTAATGAAACGCCAGGGCCATGCCAACACCTGGCCTAGCCCCTTAGGAGCCACCTGGTGGGGAGGGGACGGAGCTTGCACCAGCATCCTGCACAGCAGGCCTCCTGGCCCCCTTCCCCTGCTCATCCCCATCCCCCTCCATTCTATTAGGCCATCCGGCCTCAACAGTCACTCCTCACCCCCAAAATACATTCTCCATAGGACCTGGCAGACAGGCTCCTGATACTGAGTCCCAGGGCCAGGTCTCTTCTTGGTGGAAGCACAGATACAAGGCGTGTGTGCGCGTGTGTGTTATGTCTATGCGTGTTGGGTATGCGTGTTAAGTGTGGGGGGGTGTTTATGTGTGTAATGTGTGTTTGTTGGGTATATATGTGTTGGATGTGGATATGGATGTGTGTGTTGAGTGTATGTATGTACTGGATATGTGTGTTGAGTGCATGTATTGGGTACATGTGTTGGGTGTATATGGATGTGTGTGTTGAGTGTATGTATGTGCTGGGTGTATGTGCTGGCTGTGTGTGTTGTATGTGTGTTGAGTGTGTGTACTGTGTACATGTTGGGTATATGTGGATATGTGTGTTGAATGTATGTATTGGATGTGTGTGTTTAGTGTGTTGAGTACATGTGTTAGGTGTATGGATGTGTGTTGAGTACATGTGTGTTATGTGTTGTGTATATGTGTCAGGTGTAGTGGATATGTGTTGGGTGTGTTGTGTGAGTGTGTGGACTGTGTACATGTGTTGGGGGTATGTGGATGTGTGTTGATTGTATATATGTATGGGGTGTTTGTGTGTTGAGTGTATGTACTGTGTACATGTGTTGGGTGTGTGAATTCATGTGTATGTGTTGTGTATATGTGATGGGTGTGTGTGGATGTGTGTATTGAGTGTATATATGTATTGGGTGTCTGTGCGAGTGTATGTATTGTATACATGTGTGTGGGATATGTGGATGTGTGTGTTGAGTGTATGTATGTATGGGGGGTGTTGTGCGTTGAGTGTATGTACTGTGTACGTGTGATGGGTTTATGTGGATGTGTGTGTTGAGTATATGTATGTATGTATAGGGGTGTTGTGCGTTGAGTGTATGTACTGTATATGTGTGATGGGTGTATGTGGATGTGTGTGTTGAGTATATGTATGTATGGGGGTGTTGTGTTGGGTGTATGTACTGTGTACGTGTGATGGGTGTATGTGGATGTGTGTTGAGTATATGTATGTATGGGGGTGTTGTGTGTTGAGTATATGTATGTATGGGGGTGTTGTGTTGGGTGTATGTACTGTGTACGTGTGATGGGTGTATGTGGATGTGTGTTGAGTATATGTATGTATGGGGGTGTTGTGTGTTGAGTGTATGTACTGTGTACGTGTGATGGGTGTACGTGGATGTGTGTGTTGAGTATATGTATGTATGGGGGTGTTGTGTGTTGAGTATATGTATGTATGGGGGTGTGGTGTGTTGAGTGTATGTACTGTGTACGTGTGATGGGTGTATGTGGATGTGTGTGTTGAGTGCATGTGTGTTGTGCATGTGTTGGGTGGAATGGTGCCACCACAGCTGGGGCTGCCAGAGGCCAAAGAAGCATCCTGGTGGCCTGAGCCAAATGCTGTGGTGACGGAGGGCACATGCTGTCTCCAAGACAAGCCCTTCACAGGACACAGGAGGGGCCTGAGGACCAGGAGGCCCCAGGTGGAAAGGACCCTCCAGGCTGGACCTGGGAGGGCTGGGAAGTGTGGGGAGAGAAGCCCGGCAAAGTGGCTGTGGCCCTGTCTTCAGCATTTCTCCCCAGGCCCTGAGGAGGCAGGGGTCACCCGGGCAGGCTGCTTCCTTGGCAAACCAGGAGCTGGCTTGCCAAGGAGGGGACTGCCTTAGCAGAGGGTGCTGGGGGAAGACTTCAGGGAATCAGGCAGGTGGTATGGCAGGGCTTAAGGCTTCTTCACAGGCCCTTGGGCCAAGCAAAGCTGTGGCAGAGCTCCTGGGTCCATGGGTGCCCACATTGCCCAGCACCCCACTGCCCAGAGTGATCACTCCCTCCACTGCTGGAAATGTGGTTGTGTGTGGGGGGGTCCCTCCTCAATATAGCTTCCCTAGCCAATGTGTGAAGGGGGCCATCAGGCTCCTCCTGAGGCAGGGCAGCAAGGCAAACAGCAGAGCACACGGGCTGGGGGCCTGTCTGGGTTGATTTCTGATTCAGCCGCTTACTGGCTGTGTGACTTTGGGCGTGGTGCTTATGCTCTTTGCCTTGATGTCTTTAGCTATAAAGGAGATGACCATTTTAGTGCAGGATTAATATATGCAAAGTGCTTAGATGAATGCTTGGCAGTGAGAAAGCTTACATTAGTGAGTGCTAGGCTGGTCTCAGTGGCTTACGCCTGTAATCCCAGCACTTTGGGAGGCCAAGGTGGGCAGATAACTTGAGTTCAAGAGTTCAAGAGCAGCCTGGCCAACATGGTGAAACCCTATCACTACAAAAAGAAATAATAAAAATAATTAGCCAGGCATGGTGGTGCACACTTGTAGTCCCAGCTTCTTGGGTGGCTGAGGCACAAGAATCGCTTGAACCCAGGAGGTGGAGGTTACAGTGAGCTGAGATCGCGCCAGTGTACTCCAGCCTGGGTGACAGACTCTGCCTCAAATAAACAAACAAACAAACAACTCTTTGGCTGGGCATGGTGGCTTATGCCTGTAATCCCAGCACTTTGGGAGGCTGAGGCTGGTGGATCACCTGAGGTTGGGCATTCAACACCATCCTGGCCAATATGGTAAAACTCCATCTCTACTAAAAATACAAAAATCAGCCAGGCATGGTGGCTTATGTCTGTAATTCCAGCTACTTGCGAGGCTGAGCCAGGACAATCGTTTGAACCTGGGAGGCATAGGTTGCAGTGAGCCAACATCGTGCCAATGTACTCCAGCCTGGGTGACAGAGCAAAACTCCATCTCAAAAAAAAAAAAGAAAAAAATTGGTGACAGTTGTCATTATGATGAGGCCTACCAGCCATCAGCCCTGCCTCCAAGACAGGACTCTTCTCCAGGAAGGGGTGTTCTACTGTCTCCACTGCAGGAGCCATGGTCAGGTGGTAGCAAGCACACAGGGGGCCTGAATTCCCTTACTTTTTTTTTTTGAGACAGACTCTCACTCTGTTGTCCAGGCTGGAGTACACTGGTGCAATCTCAGCTTGCGGCAACCTCTGCCTCCTGGGTTCATGCAATCCTCTGTGTTTCAGCCTCCTGAGGTGGCTGGGGTTACAGGTGTGTGCCACCACTCCCAGCTAATTTTCTTTAATATTTTATTTTTAGTAGATGCGAGGTTTCACCATGTTGGCCAGGCTGGTCTTGAACTCCTGACCTCAAATGATCTGCCTGCCGCAGCCGGGATTAAAGGTGTGAGATTACAGCCAGGATTACAGGTGTGCTGGGATTACAGGTGTGAGCCACCGTGCCTGGCCTGAATTTCTTATTGGTAACAGTGGTGTGGTATCCTTCATAATGGCCCCACTTCACAACAGGATTTTAGTGGAGCTAAATTTCCATAGCTCAAAATAAGAAGATACATTCTGTTTAGCTCTAACAATGACAAGTGGGCCAAGGGGTCAGACATGACCCTAATGGCTTAATACCTACCATATGTTAGTAGTAAGACCAGCAGAAGAGAGAAAAACATTTGGCTGATCAAATCTCAGACGGCCTGAGAGCTACAGGTTGGCCAAGTGCCGCTAAAGTACTAGGAATGTATTATGCTCCTCCTGTTTGGGGACCTGATATTCAAAAAGAGGATGCCTGGGTACAAAAGAATGAAGCACCAATGATGGAAGTCCAGGCATGAACAGATGCCACGGCTTGTCGGAGCTGTCATGTTTAATGGGAGTCAGACTCAAAGACCCATTCTTGCTAGAATGGAGTTCCTCCGTCCTTCAAGTGGGATAAACAAAAGAATCACCCGGCACAGCCTCACAGCCCAGCTTCCAGCCCTGGCTGGCCCCACTTTGCTGAGCAAGGGTACACGGCACTTCACCTTTTTTGACTCGTGTGTAATTTTCCTCTGTTGCAAGGAGGTTGGGCAAGATGACCTCTAAAGTCCCTTGGTCGCAGACCCTGCCTGAACCTGTATGAAGGAGGATGACAAGTCCAAGTCCTCTGAGGTTGGTGCTAACACAGCTCTGGGGTTAGTGACTCATCTCAGTGAAAGATGTCACCAACCTGCTGATAGTGGCTGAGACACTTTGCTGGACTTTTTGAGTTATGATGATCTAGTGCAAATTAGAAGTCAATGGTGCTTTTAGGTTTTGGGGTTTTTTTGAGGATTATATGATACCACACTTACTTTTTATTGCTTCTCTGGCACTTACCAGCTTCTTCCTTACCTAAGCACAGTTATTTTTGTGTGCATATCTTATTTCTCTTGCTGGGTGACAAACTCTCCTAGGGCAGGGACTCAGTCATATGTCCCACTTAGGATTCAGCCCAGAGTCTACCCCACAGAAGAGTGTCTGAGCATCAGCTGATGATGGTCAGGATGTTCTGATGCAGTGGATGAGGGTCTGGGCTGGGAGACCCTGGCGCTGCTCTAGGTAAGCTGCAGCTGAAAGGCAGCACAGCCTACAAGCAGCAGCCTCCCTATCCCCACCGTCCTCCACCCCAGGGTGGGGGCACATTCAACGCCCCTGGAGGGGCCAGGAGCATGATTCATCCAGCAGATGGGACATAGCTATGGCAAATGGGAGTGCCCTGCTCTGTATGGGCGCTGATTCTCAACCCTGGTTGCTCACTGGAACCACCTGGGAAGCTTTAACAAACGCTGACTCTGGGGTTCCACTCCTGCGATTCTGATTTACTTGGTCTGCAGAGCGGCCTCGGCACCAGACCCTTTAAAAGCTTCCCAGGGCCAGGTGTGGTGTCTCATGCCTGTAATCCCAGCACTTTGGGAGGCTGAGGTGGGAGGATTATTACGTGAGGTCAGGAGTTCAAGACCAGCCTGGCCAACCTGGTAAAACCCTGATTCTGACTAAAACTATATAAAAGCTTGTTGGGCATGCTGGTGGACCCCTGTAATCCCAGCTACTCAGGAGGCTGATTCACGGCAATCACTTGAACCTGGGAGGTGGAGGTTGCAGTGAGCCAATTTGGTGCCACTGGACTCCAGCCTGGGTGACAGAACCAGATTCTGTCTCAAAAAAAAAAAAAAAAAAAAAAAAGGCTTCCCAGATGACCCCAGTGTACAGCCCAAGGTTGTAAAAAAGTAAAATTGTGGCACACATCTTCAGTCTGCCAGCCCCTCCACTTTGCAGAAGCAAAGGGACTCCTGAGAATACAGGGTTGATGCTGACTCTTGCAGCCAGTCCCCTGTGAGAGCCACAGGAGACAATGCGGGTGTCTCCACTCAATGCAGTGGTCTCAGTCTAGCCTGGAGGGGCTTTAACCCTGGCCCCAACCCTGCCCACAGAATCACGGGGAGGGACCCAGGTCTCTGTGTCTTTTAAAGGCCTTTCAGATGATTCTGAGGCACAGTGCAGGCAGAGAACCCTTGATGTAGAGAAAGCTTGGGGGTCTTGGTTTTTAATCGCCACTTAGCTACTGAATACTCCCATGGGCTGGGGAGTATTAGGCCATGAACGCTTTTCTTTGCCCTCTCTCCCCTTCTTGGTCTGAGAAGACACTGGCCTGGGAGTGGACTGCCTGGGGTATGGTTCTGACCCAGTTGCTACTTATTTCTGTGACCCTGGATGAGTCAGTGGCCCCTCTATGCCTCTCTCAAAGGAGATGAGAGAATTCTGAGGCTCCTTCTGGCTCCAATAGGTGTGATTAAGGGGAAGCTTTATAAAAGACTCTCTTGTATTAGGCATCCTCACCAGCCTGAATGGTCCATTATGAAAGAATTTTTCCTATGTTGTGCTTGCTTAAGGCGCTCTCCGCCCCCTTCCCCAGCACGCCCGAATCTCCCCAGCAGCAATTTCTATAGATGGTTCAAACATTCTTGGCTAAACCCAATGTTGCTTCACTGAATCCAAACACTAAAAAAATAAGCAACCAAAAGAAGAAACTGTCACCCGGAATGTAGGAAACATGTCCTCCGAGAGTTTGGAAACACCGCCATCTGTCATCCTGGCTGGCCCGGGATGCTCCCACCTCCCGGGCAGACCAGCCTGATGCGACAGGGCTGGCTTTTTTCAAGGAAATCCACAGCCCTGACTTCTGTGCAGAGAAAGAGAGTGGCTGGAGGCTGCAAAGGGGCGAAAGTGGAAAAAGGTGGCTGGGACATACTTGGAGTGGGAGGACCAAGGAATTCTGATCAGAACAGAGGGTGTAAAAAGGAGGAATGATTGATAACCAAAGGGACACACTTACGTAATCAGATTGTCACATTTTGATTTGAAGGAAGTAGATGTATTTCCATTTGGGGAAAAAAAAAAAAACTTCCCCAGAGTTCTTGGCATTTAAAATAGGAATCTGGTTTACACACATACTTTTAGGATAAGGCCTGACATTCCCAAGGGAATGTCACTAACACATCACTCCCATGGAGACCCCCGGACAGAGGACAAAGTTGGGGCTGCTGCTTGGGGACGGGGGTACTGGGGAGTGAATACATGGTCTGTAAATGCTTCGCCCTCAGCTGCCGCTAGGAAAATGACAAGCTTTTGGAACCTGTCATCTGTCCCTCTGCAGAGGGGCCCAATGTGAAGCCAGGCCTGTCTGCTGGGAAAGGTGAGGTAAGCGGTGCCGGTTGGTCTGTTGCCTAAAGGAGGAGAGGGGTCCTGCAGTCAACAGCCCTAAGGGTGTTAGTTCCTAAAACACAGGGATGGCACGGAAGTGACCCAGATAATTTTTAATACACTGCTGTTTAGCTTAATTTTACAAAAAGATATGTAACTCTTCAGACTGATAGACTAAAAGGAAGGTGCATTGCCATGTCACAGCTTCGTGAGGTTTCAGGAAATGTTTCTGTCAGGGCACCTCTGTTTGGATGAATGGGTTTATGGAAGCATAAAACAGAAACCAGGCTGGACCCTTGGGAAGCAACAAAGAAATCCTCAGAAGAGACAAGTGCAGAAGCAGGGGACCAGCCAGGAGGGGAAGGTGTGTGTCTCTCCGCAGGTGCCCTGCAACTGGCAAGCACTTGGGAGACACAGTGGAGTACCTGTCCCACCCCACTGACCCAGCAGAAGACCAGGAGTGGGTATAGACTGTTCCCTGCACTCCCAATGCGGGGCCCTTCCCAACTTTGGATCTTCTTTTTTGGCAGATTCTGCAGCTTGAGAATGGGCTTTGGTCTCAACCTCAACCGGTCTCTGGATCAGAATATGGAGTCTTGGGCTATGGAGGGAGAGCAGGAGTTGCTCTTGCCCGCCCCCAGCCTCTCTGAAAGGGGGCATTTTCATCCCGCCTCTAGGGGGTGCTCCAGGCCCACAGACGAATTCCACGAAAATTCCTCCTGCTTCCCCTCTTCCCGTAGGCTACCTTTTCTACCTGGGCTGCACACAGAAATCCCCTGTGGAGCTTAAAAACTACAACCTGGGCCCTACCTCCAGGGATTCTGATATAATCTGTCTTGGGTACAGCTAGGGCAACAGAAACTGCCAAAGCTCTCCCGGGAATTAACTTGCAGCTGGATCTGAGAACACTGCAGTAGGTAGTTTGTGTTCTGTGACTCCCTTGGGAGGCAGGAAGCTCAAAGCTCTGTCTGGGGACTTTGGCCCAGTATCCTCCCTGGGCCCCTTCTATTCCTGAATCACTCAGTCCCTCCCTAAAGAGGGCTGGGGTCCCATTCAGTACCTGCACTCACCCAGAACTTTGGCAGTGAATGCAGCAGACCGCTAACTCAAGACCCATTCTCAGCACTGTGCCCTCTAGTAAATATTGAGTGCCTATTACAGGCCAAACTCTGTTCTAAGCACTGGAATCAAAGCTGTGAACAACACGCACAGTCTCTGCCTCTGTGGAGCTGAGTTGCTAGCTGTGGACAGCAAAGGGGCTCTATTTATGGGACTGGCATCCCAGGACAGGCTGCACACAAATCAACTCCCTAAGGACAGGCATTTGGCTAATGGTAAGCTGGGCCTGGGCTAAAGGAGGCTGTGGCTCACTCTTCTAGGAAGAAGGTAGGGGACCCGTGCCTTGGACCCCTCTAGCTTGGAACCAGGTCTTTGGCTGTGTCTGCTCTATGGTCTTGTAGCTAAGCTCAAGGACCTGGGTGACTATACTAAATGCCGCTTGAAGACAGAGAGCACTCAGAAAACTGGATCCTCAGCGATGGGAATGCAGGAGTGGCCGTTCCAATGAATCCTCTTCTCCAAGATCAAGTGGCAAGAGAGAAAGACAATGGAGGTATTCCCATAGCTATGATCTTGTCCTACCTGCAAAAGATCTCACCACTTTGATTCAATTCAGCTAAAAAAAAACTACTGAGTGGGACCCATGAGCAAGACACAGGTAATTCTTTCTAGTTACTACCCATCAAGGTGGGGGCAGGGGACAGATCCCTGGCTTCAGAGGTCCTGGAGAATCTCAGCCTTGGTCATCACTGGCCTGACCATCCAGGGCCTTGGGGGTGAGGTGGGTTTCGCTGCAGTGCTGGCCAGCTAGCATCAATAATGGCTGGTATATTACAGGGGCTCTGGTGCTGGTTCCTGGCCCTACGAGGACACTCAGCTCAGCCTCACTCTCTGGCAAGCAGGACTTCAAGGGAGTGTCATTCCAAATCCAGCCCTTGCTATCCTGTGCCAGCAGCCTGGAGCTCCTCCACAGGCCAGGGACACCCACTTCCCCACAGAACAAACATCTATCTGCCTGCCTGTCTTTCTGGGACCCAGACTGAGACCTTCAACATGAAGGGATTCCAGCTTCTAACAAGGCATCAACAAACTATCTTGAGAGTTTTTCTTTCTATATCACACCTTTCTCTTCCCTAATTCTCATAACAATGGCAATTTCTGCTTTTGGGCCACTCTCTCATCTACCACCAATGGGTGTCAGGACAAACCACCAATGTTCTGACCACTGATCCTTTCAGAGCTCCCTGTTCTGATGCTTTTTACACTTCTCACTGTACCCAAAATTTCAGACACCCAATTGCCAGAGTCACAGTTTTGCTTCCTTCCAACAGCGTCTCTTACTGAGACACTGAAATCTTAAACTCCGTTTGGGCTCCCTCTCCACGGCTGCTTTTCTCCCCAGCTTCATGTCACATGGGCTTTTTTCTTGAGTCAGAGTCTCACACTGTCGCCCAGGTTGGAGTGCAGTGGCATGATCTTGGCTCACTGCAACCTCTTCCTCCCAGGTTCAAGCAAGTCTCCTGCCTCAGCCTCCTGAGTATCTGGGATTACAGGTGCCTGCCACTATCCATTATTTTTAGTAGAGATGGGGTTTCACCATATTGGCCAGACTGGTCTCGAACTCCTGACCTCGTGATTTGCCCACCTCGGCCTCCCAAAGTGCTGGGATTACAGGCATGAGCCACTGTGCCCAGCCCACATGGGCTTTTCCAATGAATCCACCCCAGCAGGATCCTAGACCCCAGTCCATTGGCCCCTACCTCTGCTGACAGGACACCGAACACTGAAGTCTTGAGTGCTCTGACTTTTTTTTTGCTGAAAAACTCCAGGTTTCCTACTTTGGCCCAACCACGAGCTCAGTGAGATGAACACCTGTGATATGAAGTTCCCTCCCCTAGACGCTGCACCACTTTTGTCTCCTGAGTGACGATGTTTCAGATGTTCAACGGCAGATACTGCCATGCTGGGCACTACACCTTTTTTTTTTGAGACGGAGTCTCATTCTGTTGCCCAGGCTGGAGTGCAGTGGTGCACTCCTGGGTTCAAGTGATTCTCCTGCCTCAGCTCCCAATTAGCTAGGACTACGGCCACGTGCCACCACACCTGGCTAATTTTGTATTTTTAGTAGAGATGGGGTTTCCCCATAATGGCCAGGCTGGTCTTGAACTCCTGACCTCATGATCTGCCCCCCTCGACCTCCCAAAGTGCTGGGATTACAGGCATGAGCCACTGTGCCCAGCCGCTGGACACCAAACTTTTTACTGGTAGACTGCGGAGCAGTCAGGGAGTCTTAGGGGAGAGCCCAGCATGGTGGGTAGGCATTTTGGCTCAGGGTAGCAGCCATTTACCAACTAGTACAGCAATATTTAAAAATGTCCACAGCCAGTAGTTGATACCACTACACTACAGCCCTCGTCGCAAGGGTGGATGGGAGGACAGCCTTCTCTATTCCTTACTTTCCTCTTCTGTAAAATGGAAGAGCTTGGCTTTGATGATGAGCAAACAGCCATTACACTAATGATCACACAGCAGCTGCCGCCATCTGAGCACCTTTTACGGCCACAGAGTGTCCCTGCATATCTCAACGAGTCCTTGCTACAACACAAGGAAGACATTACCATCCCTTTTAACAGATGAAGAACTCTAGGTCCAGAGAGGTGAAAGAAAACAGTACACATGGTGGTTAAAACCCCATCTCCCACACTTCCTAGCTGTCAGACCCAAGACAAGTTACTGAACCTCCCTCTCCTCCTTTTCCTCCTCTGCAAAACCTGCTGAGGATACCTCTTTGTAGGGCTGCGGTGAAGATCAGTGATTCAGTGAGACGATGGCACTGGGCGCTCAGCACGGTTATCTGTTGCTTGGTAAGTGGAATAACAACATTTATTTCTATTTTTATTATTATTGCCTAAGGTAATAACTGTAGCAGCGCTGAGAAATCCCTTTGGTGCCTTCCTATTCTAAAATCCTATTAATTTACACGGCATTTCGCATCCAAAGAGCTTTAATAGATAACATTGATAATTCGCTGGTGAGTGATGGGGTACATCTTATCTGAAGTGCAAGCTTAACTTTGGTGGGTTAATCTGACAGCAGGAGGCACAGGCTTGCAGGGGGCCAGTAGGACCAGCTGGGGTGGCCAGTGTCACTTGTGAGGTGATCACCACGGGCATGAATGTGCAGCCTGGAGCCCCAGTGCTTGTGTTGGTCAGCTGGACTGACGGTTCTCACTGCCCTCCTGCCCTGATGTGTTGCCCTCGAAACAGGGTCTTATCCAGCTCCCCTACCTTTTCTAGGAGGGGCTGGACCAGAGAAGCCTTCCTGGGTCGTTCCACCAGAGTGGAATCCTGTTTGCTGCTCTGTCCCCAACAAGCAGGTAGAGGCCCACCTCTCATTCACCACTGTGTCCCTCGCATCCAGGGCAGGGCCTGTGACATAGTGTTTGGTGACTATAATGCTAAATATCCAAAGGAAGGATGGTGAGATGGATGGGTGAGTGGAGGAGGCATGATAGACACAGGGGGATGTGGAGAGGTGCTCCTGGCCTTACCTGAATCCCAGTACCTCCAAAGCTGGTACTAGAGGTCAAGAGAAAACCTGAAGAAGCCCTAAGCAGGTACCACTAAGGGAACTACAGGGCTGGCCTCACACCTTTCCCTGCAAAACCAGGAGTGCCCTGGGGCCAGCCAAACACCTGCTCAGACTCAGGGTGGGGCAGCAGGTCCTCAGTGGGGGGAAGAGGAGGCTACCCTTGCCTCTCCCTCTCCCACACCAGCCCTGGCCAGCCAGTGTCCAGAGCCCTCTGGGGCCGCACAGCAGTTTGCACAAAGGTGCCAGCAGGGGAACAGCCTCCTACGGCAAAGGTGGGGTCAGCATCCCTGGCTCACAAAGCTTGTGTCTGGGATTCGAGTGCTCAAACCTGTTGTCCAGCTGTCTCAGCCCAAGGACCAGGGCAGCCTCTGTCCAGATGAGGAGTCCATGGAGGCAGGAATGTGAGGGAGGGAAGACACACACTGCGCCTGGGCCTCCCGCTGGCCCTCGAGGTGGAAGACCCTCTCCTCATCATCTGCCTGGCAGACTTCTATGTGTGCTTCAAAACTCGGCTCAGATGTTGCCCTCTACGGTCCGAATGTTTATGTCCCTGCCAAAATTTCTATGTTGACATGCTCACCCTCCAGGTGATATGAGGAGGTGGGGCCTTTGAGAGTGATTAGGCCATGAGGGCAGAGTCCTCCTGATTGGGATTAGCACCCTTATGAAAGAGACCCCAGAAAGCTGGCCACCCCTTTGACCATGTGAGGACAGAGCAAGAAAATGGCAGTCTACGAACCAGGAAGTGGCCCTCTCCAGATGCCCAGTCTGCCAGTACCTTCATTTTAGACTTCTCAGGCTCCAGAACTGAAATATAATTTTTATGTTTTCTTTTGTTGAGTCAGGGTCTCATTCTGTCACCCAGGCTAGAGTGCAGTGGCACAATCATAGCTTACTATAACCCTGAACTCCTGGGCTCAAGTGATCCTCCCGCCTCAGCCTTCCTAGTAGCTGAGACTACAGGTGTGTGCCCCCAACCCTGGCTAATTTTTAAAATATTCTGTTGAGACAGAGTCTCGCTATGTTGCTCAGGCTGGTCTCAAACTCCTGGCCTCAAGCAATCCTCCTGCCTTGGGCTCCCAACGTGTTGGGATTACAGAAGTGAGCCACTGTGCCTGGCCAATTTCTGCTGTTTATAAGCTACTTGGTCTATGGTGTTCTATTACAGTTGCCAGAATGGAATAAGGTTTTGCCCTTCCTGAAGGCTGTCCGGCAGAGTCAAGGGCTCCCTCTGAGCTCTGCGCAACTCCTCGTCACACAGGAACGTATCTGGCTGCACGTGAGATGCTCCCAGGCTCCGAATTCTTTGCACCCTTGCTCAGAACACTTGTGCCCAGGAGGCCCTGGCTTGGGTCGGGTGCTGAGGACTATCTCCAGCACTCTGCAGATAATGTGCTTTTGACCCAGCTGAAGAGACAGAGAGCAGGGGCAGTGACCCGGTTGGCCAGGGTCTCTCAGGGGCAGGGGACCCAAGCTGACCTGGACTCTGTACAAAAGTCTCTGTGCAGGATTCCTTTCAGCCAGGAGACGAGGGGTTGGGGGATACACCTTGGCCTTCTGCTTTGTCCCTGGCTGTCAGAAGGCACGAGCTGCCCGGACCTCAGGCCTGGCACTGCCCTTTGCCTAGAATTCCACACGCTGAGTAATTTACGGTTTTCTGTTGTTGTGTTGTTTTTTAAGTTGCAGCCTTTCACTTGTTTTTGCTCGTGGAAATGAAAACTGAAGGGCTTGAAGAAAGGTGATTAAGCTCCTGCTAGCAGGCTTAATGGGGACTTTGTAAGGCTTGTGGTATAGGGACCTAAGCAGGTGGGAGTGGAGGAAAATGAGATCTGGTGGGCACGGGAACTCAGTCCACAGAGGACAAAGTGTGGGGTCACCTGGAGCCTCCCTCACTGCAGCTGCTGCCATCCTGCCATAGCTGGCAGGGCCCTCTGCTCCCTGGGCTGGGCTGCCTTCCTTGGTCATGACACTAACCTTTTCTAAAGCACTAGATCATTCCTGGTCCCACCAACCCTCCATCAACCTGTGATGATATGAGGAAGGATCAATAGCCCCATTTGACAGATGGGGAAACTGAGGCCCAGAGATGGCCTTATTTTCCTGGTGAGCTAAGGGCAAGAACTCAGTCTCCTGACTTCCTGCCTGAGGACACAGGGCTCTGGGCTTTGCTATGGGGAGCTGAGCACTCACTTAGTCACATTTCCCTTTATTTATGCAGAGGAGCTTCAAGAGGCACAGAAAGCTGATCAAAAGTGAAACCCGCAATTCCCGTCAGTTCAGATTGCTCCAATTCATTTCTGCGAACATTTATTAAGTGCCTATTAGGCTCTGTGCTCTGCTTTTATCTGGGAATAGAGTCAACTCCTGATTTTCCACGCCGAGGGAGGAATGTGGCAACATATCCACAGCCCCGACGAGCCTCATGCGGCCGTGCTGATCTGGGTTTGGGGTGTGCCACTGAATTCTACTTCTCTGTCTTCTCTTAAAGCAGCAGGCATGCTTTCCTGACTAAGCTTGCCTTTAATATTCAAATGAGTGGATAAGCCCCAAGTATACACAGGGCCAGGTGGCCCAGGAATGGGCTGGCCACGAGAGAGAGCTGGCTTGTGATTTGAAATCTGGCTGTGGATCTAATCTGGGAAGGGGTAATCCCTAGAGATGAGGCTCCAGGGCTGAAGGGATATTCAGATTAGAGGGCTGGTGATGAGACAGATGTGTGTGGGCTGCTGTGTCGGGAGGGTTTTCCTTGGCAGGGAGCATTTCTGTTTACAGTGCTACAGCATCTAGCTGGGGTCGCTGGACGCACGAGTCCATATTTATGGCAGCCTACCTGGGAAGCTGACTGGTCTGTCTTGGTATTTCAAGATCTGTTTCCCTACTGGCAAGAAATCAGCCATGGCTCATGGGTTGGGCTCCATTCTGGAAGCCAACCAGAAGCACTGCACCAGGCAGAGCCTGAGGGTCTGTCAGGGGTCCCAGCGAGGGCATTTCTGGGGCAGGGGCAGGAGATGAAGAAAGAGCCCCTCAAAAACTGAAGCAGGAGGAAAGAGGGAGTTTCCATTTACATGCAAATGAGGGTTTTGTACTCTCGAAACTAGGCCAGAAAGAGCAGGACACAGGAGATGCCGAGGCAGGAAGCAGCTCCCTGAGTGCACGCTGGGGTCTCGCCCCTCCTGAGTGGGAACTGACCACAGAGGTCTCTGTCACTTGGGTGGGCTGGAGGACGACGTGGATGGAAGGGCGCTGAAGTTGCCTCCTCCAGTGGCCTAGGTTACCACTGCCAGGCAGGGTCCTAGGCCTTGAGCATGGCAGCTGCAGCATTTTTCAATGTTTTGCAAAATGTAAATGATCAGACAGATCTGGCAGGTGGGTGAAGCAGGTTCACAACGCAGCCCCTTGCCTATGGCCAAGGCTTCTCTCAGTCACCCTGCATATACCAACTCCTCCATCTCCTGAGAACTTGGGCTCTCTTCACTCTGTTTCCACATCCAAGCCCTAGTCCTCAGGCTAAGACAGACCACTAAGCCTCTGCCTTTGCTCAAAGACCAGAGGACTTGACTAAAGCTTACCTTGCAAGCAGTCCTACAGACAATGGGCTACAGCACTTCCCCAGAGGAACAGGAGATGCCTGAGCTAGGATATCCCTCTCCTCAGACACCAACCCTTCCAATCCCCCACTCTTTTAGAGTGACTGCAAATCACCTGGCACTGAGGAACCATCAGTGGACAGGAATAGAGAAGGTAAGCTACATGGCAGGCAGGCCGGGAGTCTGGGTGCAGCAACTGGCCACCATGTTAGCCAGGCTGGTCTTGAACTCCTGACCTCAGGCAATCCACCTGCCTTGTCCTTCCCAAAGTGTTGGGATTGCAGGCATGAGCCACTGTGCCCGACCAGAGCATCCCTCTCTCTAGCAAAGTGCCTGTCTCATGATGCTCAATTGGTCTTATCACTGCTTTTCTCTGCCTTGGCTAGCCCATGAGCATCTGAAGGAGCCAGTCTTATTCACTTCCAGATGTCTGGTACGTATTTCAGTACCTGATGATCAGGAAAATGGGGAAGGAGGGAAAGAAAGAAAGGATAGGGGCGTGAGGGTGGGCAGGAAGTCCTAGCAACTCTTTAGCTTCATGTAGGAAATCCTGTATCATTCCTTTCACTGATAACGGATCCATCGTGGGGGATAAAGATGCGAAAACCACTCTGGAGAGCTGACTTCACAAAAACATCAATGCCCACTATTTCTAAAACCTCCAATTTTATAGTATGTACCAATTTACAAGGCACATTCATGCACATGTTATCCCTTAATTCTAACAACTCAACTAACTAGGCGCTTTCATTTTCTCTGGGGCTTGGAGGGTACATGACTTGGTCAAGGGCACATGGCTACTAAGTGGCCAAGTGGGATCTGGAAACCAGGTCCTCCAGCTTCACATCCAAGAACATTCCCACTGGACACCAGAGCCTCTTCCACCTTAGTGCTCTGGGAAGTCAGGAAAGCAAGCCACGTGCACAACCACACGCAGGCCCGTGTGCACGAGTGCGAGCCTGTGCGTGCGCACTCACCTAGTGCACAGATGTGAGGGGCTCCAGATGTGTGTGGCATTTTCACATGAGAGGGGAGCCAGGGTGGAGGAGGGAGCATCGGGGCAATACCGTGCAGCTGGTACATGCAGACACACCGCCACACTGCTCAAGGACAGACCACCTCAAGCAAGTACAGGGGACGCCAGGAAGCAGGGAAGGCTGGGAACAGGTGGCAGCCGGGGTGGGGGTGGGGGCGCATGCTTTTAGAAACTGCACTAGGCTGTCATTGGCGCTGGTTATTCAGTGCATTCACCTCCCCCGGAGCGAGAACAGGACACTGTCAGGCTAAGAGACAGCAGCACACAGCATGTCCGTGGTAAACAATTTATTTTTCTACCTCGGTTGCTTACAGTGGGGGAAAAATAAAACGTCATCAGGGAGAAGCACGGATGAACTAATACAGAGATGAAGAAAATTCACAATGGCTAAAATGTTTGTGAGGCAAGCATACTAGGACAAACCAAAGCAAAGCAATTCACGGCAGAACAAAATATGAGGGGTGGGGGCAGGGGCGGGGGATGCCTTACAGATTTTGTTCTTTGAAAAAAAATAATACTCATGGAAAAGCCTGCAGGAAAATAACAGGAAACTAACCAATTATTACATCAAGCATCTTTAATGAGATGAGCCAAACTGCACATGTTGGGTCTCAAGGACAATGACATTCAAATGTATGGATTCACTCACAGCAAATGCATCACATGGAAGCACGAAGGCCACTTCTCACAAACTACCAGCACAGACAAAGCGGTGACTCTTGAGGGTCCAACTGAGCAGTACGTCATTAATCCAAGAGAGCGGGCGCATTTCAGACAGGGAAGCAGAGGGAGTCAGGCCATGGGAAAAGATCCTTCTAAGGGTGACGGATGTGAGTGCCAGCTCTCAGATGAGTGAGGCCTGCTCAGGATGGGCCCCCTCCTACCCCAATGGTGCCAGCAGGCAAAGCCAGGCCAGCGCAGGCAGGGAGGTGAGCTGGGGAAGGCAGGATCCAGTATGGATCAGTGCCCACAGTGCCTGCCATGTGGTGGCATCTGGGTGACTCCACCGTCCCTTCTCGAAGACAGATGGGCTTAGGATTATGGCAACAGCCAGTTGCCCGAAAAGACAAAGATAGTCAGATAGTGTTTACAAAGCTCCTCTTCCAGATTATGTTTTTCACCTTCTTAGAGAATATTCTGTCTCTCTGTGTGTTCACCTTTATTGTTGTCCATCATAAGACACGGGTGCTCCAAGTCCCAAGTCCCGTATCTGCAACCCCTCTGGGCCACCAGCACTTCAAAGCTCACCCCATGAAATATCCCCAACAAGCCTTAAAAAAAATTTGATGTCTTCTTCCTAGATGCCCCTGAGGAGGCTTTACGAAGCTTGTGAGAAGTTTCCCTCTGGCCCCGTTACATTCTGGGGAAGTGAGGTTGGTCACAATGCATACAAGAAGCAAAGTGGGAGGGGACTGGAGAATAAGTTTGAAAAAAAATTGAGTGAAGCAATGAGGACATGAGTCTTTTCTAAGAATTAAAACTCAGAAAAAGAACATTCATTCAAACAGGCAGCTAGGACAGACTTTCAGTGGGTACTGACAGGAGCTGGGATGGCCCAGGCCAGGACTGTGTCCTCTCCCTCTAGAAATGGTAGCAAACCCCACTTTGCTTTGCCTCTCTTAAGAGCTAGTTGATAAAAATTATGTCTTGTGAAATCGGCAAATAGTCTGCAAAGTGAAATAAGAACAGAAATTAACAGATTAAACTGAAACGAGAAGTTGAATTCCAGAAAGGGGGAAAAAGAGAGGAAGCAGGGGAGATCCCTGGTCACAACTGTAATAATTCAAGACTGGATCCTGATCTGAGTTCCAGGCTGGGGTGGACACCTGGACGTGGGAAGACGGAGCTGTTCCCAGAGTGGCTGGCTGCCACCCAGCGTTTCTAGAAAAGGACTACTCCCCACTCTAAAAACTATGCCCTCTCTAGGAACATGACATTTATTCTCACAGAATTCTGAAGGCAGGCACAGCCAGGTGCCACTTGCTGCTAGCTGTGTGACCCAGGAAGGTCCCCGCAGCCGCACGTCACATGAAGAGAATGAGGCTCCACTAAGAGCGATATCTGTGCCCCCAACCAGGTGAGATGGATGTTCGTAAGAAGGGGTGAACCCAGATGGAAAGGAGGATACTTTCTCAAGGGGATCAGATTGCATCTTCCTGAAAGGGGACCGAAGCTACCTGGTTCATGAGTGAGAACAGCCAGAATGAAGAGTTTTGGAGCTCTCTGGGACCTGGGCGTGCTTTCATTTCTTCCAGAGAGCTGTCTCGCATGGCCCTGCTAGGGGGACTCAGAAAGGGGCTGGGAGAGGTTTGGGATCCACACACAGCATAAGCGGGGGCCGGAGGTGGGAAGTGGCTAAAGTGGGCACACAGTGAGGACAATGGAAAGAAAGACCACAAAGAGAAAACATCAGGACAATTGGGAGGTGACATGACTGCTGTGAGATGTCACAAAGTCACAGGATGCCAGGGCATGGCAGGGATCCGTAGAATCTACCAGATGGGGACAAGGAGAAGGCAGAGGGCTGGGCTGCCCCATCTCTGGGTCCCCCTTCCGTACCCCAGCCGCCTCGGCCAGATCCACCAGAAACCTTCCTCATCGGCATGAGGTGACAGATGGAAGTCAGAGCATCCCAAAGCTTCCCTGACCCAGATGCCCTGGCCCTGAGGCTTTAACTCCAGCAGGCATCAAGTTTGGTTCTAGAAAGGCTGGGCTACTCCCTGCACTCTTGACTGGAACGACACATGGACCTACCTAGGCTCTATGTCTGGAAGCACGTGGCTGCCTGGGGAGGCATCTGGGATAAGCACAGACCCAACACCCCACAAGGAGCAGCCCCTTTGAGAGGGGTCAGAAGGGGAATAGACTCCGACCCCAGCGTGGCTCCTCAGATGAGTGGGGCGGGCGGCGAGCCCCAGTCATGGGGCCACCCTTCCCAGTTCATGGCCACTCTATTCTTGCCATCCCTGAGAGCAGGCAGCCTTACTCTTGTGGCCACTGGTGGCCCCTTTCTGGCCATTGTTAGGAGAATCAATAGGTTTCCATGGTGAGTGGAAAGGTGGAAAGGATGGGGAAATGAAAGTCTGATGGTTGAGAGACAACAGAGCAGCTAACTCCCAAGGGTCAGGAAGCTGCTGTCTGTCTTCTGTAATGCCCGATTTCTGCCCCATTCAAACTGAGTGGATTGTATTAAGCTGCAGGGGCTGCGGCCAGGATGAACAGATGGCCTTGGGCATAAACACTCCAACCCCACTCTATTCTCCTTCCTCCAGCCCAACCTCTCCCCCAACCCTGGTTCCTAAAGCCTTGGCTGGGCACCCAGGGGACCCTATCTTCCTCTGCCCAGCCTCATTTTGGTCAGTGCTGCATGTCTGCCTGCTAGGGCAGGCTCAGGGATGCAGGAGATGGAGGTAGAGTTCTACCAGATGTTTCCTGAGCCAGCTCATGGGGGCCCTGGGCAGGCCCTCTGATGAGACAGGGGCCTTAGCATGGGGTCCACACTGATGTCCTCCTCCAATTATTCCATGTTAAGATCCCTCAACTCTATCCTCCTGGGACTAGCATCACACTAAGGGGCAGCCTGATTCTGGAGGGAAGCGTGTTGTGCAAGCTGAGTGCATAGATCAGTGCTGTACTCACACAGACGAGAGACACGGACCTTCGTGCCTGTCAACCCCTGGAGAGGAAGCCAGGGGAGGAAGTGAGAGGAAAAGCTCCCCTAGAACCTGCCACCAGCTTCTGGGCTGAGTAGAACAGGCAGAGAATGAAGCACGGGGCACTGACCCCACGGGTCTCTCTGGGGAGGAGTGGTGCGCATGCGTGTAAGTGTGTGGACTATGCACGCCCCCCCAACAATGCTCCTCTTCCTTTATGTGTTGCAACAACACCAGCCCATGAGAACTTTCTGCGGTGGTGGAAACATTCTACATTCTGCGCTGGCAATAGCCACTTGCCACACATGGCTAGTCATTGCAATGTGGCCAGTGTTTCTAAAGGAACTGAAATTTTCTTTTTACTTGTTGTTTTTTGGTAGGGGGATGGAGTCTAACTCTGTCACCCAGGCTGGAGTACAGTGGTGCGACCTCGGCTCACTGCAACCTCTGCCTCCTGCGTTCAAGTGACTCTCTTGCCTCAGCTTCCTAAGTAGCTGGGATTACAGACACCCGTCACCACGCCTGGCTCATTTTTGTATTTTTAGTAGAGATGGGTTTCACCATGTTGGCCAGGCAGGTCTCGAACTCCTGACCTCAAGTGATCCTCCTGCCTCAGCCTCCCAAAGTGCTGGGATTATAGGCGTGAGCACCATGCCCAGCCAACTTTAATTTAAATATAAATTTTAGTAGCTACACGTGGCTAGTATTACTGTACCAAACAAATGTACAATAGGGAGATGGGGGAGGGTGGCAGTTAAGGCCCAGGCTGCCTGGTCCAAACGCAGGTCCTGCCCCTTGCATACTGTGACCCCTTCAGAAGGAGTTTCTACCTCTCTGTGCCTGTGCCTGGAGGGTGGGGGAGTCTACACCTGGAAACGGGAAAGTCTAATGACAGTGGCTGGTGTGCTGGCCTCTCTTGTGGCAGTCCTTCTGGTACATGTGCCCTTCTTTCCTGTGGGTCCAGGAGCCTGTGGCCATCCTGAAGCAGCCTGCTGCTGGGGGGCATAGCTGGGGATGGCTCCCTTAGTGCAGGCCAAGGCTGAGCCCTCTCCCAGATGGGGAACTGCCTCAGCCCTGGGGGACACTGGTCAGGGAGCCCCCCTGCACTCAAACTCCTCCATCTAGGACTTCTGCTACTGGGCCCGCCTTCCCCGCACCCTGTGACCCACACAATCTCGGAGAGGGGCGCAGACCCCAAAGACCATCCCTCCCAGACCCCCTTTTCCAGAAGAGAGAAGGCCTGAGAAGAGTGACCTGCCCATGGCCACTTGGCCAGTTGGTGTCAGAGCCAGGACAAGAGCTTGGGGCTTCCACCGCTGGTTGAGGGATGTGTCTGCCATAGGACACAGCTCTAAGTGCCCCCAAATGCCTCCTTACCACCCCCCACCTTTCCTGCCCAGATGCTTGGTCTGAGACAAAGACCAGGCCAAACCCTCACTGTGCCCGCCTGTCAGCGTCAGAGTGCCATCCTCCAGCGACACGTCTTCGCTTCCTTTGCTTCTTAATTCATCTCAGACCTGACACTCGCAGGCCTCCAGGCCTAGGCATGACAACCAAGCAGGGGTGAAACTCCGCCTGCAGCCCAGCTCCCCATGAGCCAACTGCCTCAGCAGACAACCCACAGAGGACAAGACTGCCCCTAACACCTCCTCTGGAACCCCGGCTGTCCTTTGCACATGGATACCCCCAAACATCCCAATCTATTTTTCTCTGTACTCTAGGTTTGAGAAAGGCTGGGGAAAAGCACGCCCTGTGAAACACTGCTTCCTTCATTGTCCCTCCCCCATCCCTACAAGACCATGCATCCCCTTACTGTTTCTCCCAGGAGGGATCCCAGGCAGGATCCCAGGCCTGGCAGCTATCTGGAGCTGGAGTAGCCCCAGCATGTGGCGGGCATCACCGTGGGCTCTGCCTTGAGTTTTGATACCCATGCAGAGGGAAAGGAGAATCTAAACAGCCCACCCAGGATGGAAGGCAGCCCCAAACCCCCACAGCACAATATCAACACACCCCAGAAGGAAACTGAAGCCACAGCAGTTGGGACCAAGCTGGAGGAGAAATGGAGGAAAGGAAGGAAGGGTGAGGAGACATCAGACATCGTGCAGGTGGACACGGGGCGCAGGGAGGCAGGCAAGGGGGGTAGAGGGTAAAATAAAGCCCTGTGCCTAGAGTTCAGTCCCCAGTGAGAAAAAAGCAGGAAGAGGCTTCAGAAAAAGGAGGTGAGCAGAGGGAGGCCTCCTGCTTCAATTCTCCTGCTTTTCTTTTCAAAGCTGCCACTCTTAAATACCCAGCACCAGGGAAATATTATACTTGCGTTAATCAGAAACTCTGAGCTGCATCCTGGCCTTGAACTTCAGTGGATTTGAAATTCATCACATATAAGTCATTTTCAAATGAATGCATGTATGAAATGCATTCTCTTTAGGGATTCTCTCACCTCCCGCCAAATGCAGCCCACCTCTTACGCTTCCAAAGCCCTGGCAGAGTGAGCCACTTACCTGGGAACTGATAGCCATAGCTAGGAGCAAATCCGGGGTAGCCGCGGCCATAGGTTGCCACGAAGTTGGGGTATCCTTGAACACAAAGAGAAAGATCAGAGTCCTGTTAGTACGGCCGCCTCAGGTCTGGGGTAAATCTCATGGAGGGTGGCACTGGGGAAGAGCCTGAGTTATTTTCCTTCACAAAATAATTTGTCTCCCATGAGGACTTTTATCAGGACCTGGGTCACCTCTCCCCTGTGGCTGGGGGCGCCGCTGTCAGCTGTTGCTAATTAACCCACATTTGGGCGGCCAGACCCCGCAAAGCCCATGTATTTTCCTGAACCTTCAGAGTAAATGCCATGCGTCGGCACCAAACACAAGGCTTGCGCTGGGCTCTGACATTTGGAGAGCTTACCCTGCATGTACTTTACCTTAATGCTATTGACAGTAGGAGATTAAAGTCCTTGTGATGCCTCCTCCTGAGGCAGTGGACAACAGGGCCAGTACCAGACAGATCATGGGATCTCAGGAGTCACAGTTTAGTGGCCAAACTCAGGGCTCACGCTGGGTCTCTGGAAAATGCTGGGCCTGGTGAGCTATGGCCTACATCGCATGGGAGATGCCAGGATCTTTGGAGAAGGGTTAGAGGCTGGGTGTCATACCACAAAGTGTAGCTGAAAGTCAGGAGCCCCGTGCTGCGGGACTCGATGGGCATTTCACGGCAGATGTATTGTTTTCAGACCCTTGTCTCCAGCAGATAACCTAGCGGGTAAGAGGTTCACTGGAAGACACTTGTGGAAATTGCCACTGGATTGGCCACTGGGCTCATAGGAAACTCAGCTGGCAAGTCCAGGAGCTGGTGTGACCATCTCAGATCTGTCACTAGCCCCCAGTGATGTGGGCTGTCATTCAGCTCTCAGGGAGTCATTGCGGCTGCTCGGCCCACTTTGTTCTTCACATCCCTGCCTGATTCAGGCTACAGTGAAGGCCACATGGGTCAGGCTCACTCTGCCTCCTTCCACTCAGTATGTATTTGTAACGACAGCACATTCATGCTCTTAAGATGCTACCATGGCCACCCAATAACCACCAAGAGCATGACTTTTGCTTTGACGCTAGAGGTCGATGTCTGGGGTCATTTTTTTGGCTGCCCAGCCCGAGCCTCTCCCTGTGTGTGAGTCTTGCAGAGGGCACCCCCTCCATCACAGAAGCTGAGAAGGCCTCCCTCCTCCTCTTCCTGGGGTTGCAGCCTAGGTGGCAGCCCTCCTTGGGATCTGCCTTTGGCACTGGAAAGGCAGAGGAGGACTGACTAGTTCAGAATTCATTCTGGTGTCAGCAGCAGAACCCAGCATCCGGTGTTGGCAACAGTGGCCCCCTGACCAGGTCATTCCTGGGTTGTCCCCTTGGCTAGGGCTAGGGCTCTGACCGCCCAGCTCCCCCAGTTCCTGCCTGGTTTCTGAGTCCTGTCTTCCAGCCATCCTGTCGATTCTCCAGCACTGCCCAAGCTCCTTCTGATAATCTCCTTTGCTGCTTATAGCAGCCAGGGTTGTTTCGGTGGCTTGTTAGCAGAACACTGGCAAACAATTACTTTGATGGGTGGACTTACGACAGCCTCCAGGCTCTCCAGCAAGGACGGCGACACTTTCCACATATGTCTCTGCCCTTCTACACAACCCCTTTAAAAACATCCCTGCACACAGTGACACTTTCCACATGTCTCTCTGCCCTTCTACACAACCCCTTTAAAAACATCCCTGCACACAGCTCTGTGGTCTCATCACCCACCGGCTCAGAGGCTTCTCACACATCACACTGACCACTTTCTGACCCTGCAAAATGAGGGCCAACGGAAGAGGGTCACTTACTAAATCCCCCCTTGCCTGCACTCGGCATCAGGAGTCATAGCTTGCTCGTCATGCTCCTGCCTACTCAGAGCTTTTGTGTCCTGGAGCTGGGCCCCACCGTCCCTCACTTCCTGGTGGATGCTCGTGCTGTAGCCTCTGTCTGGTGTCCGTGGATCTGCCATCAGACCTAGAGCAGAAACTCAGGTCTGCAGTCAGGAGACCTGGCTTCCAGTCCTGCCTCTGGCCCAGGACCATGCCCTGGGGGGTTGTTATGATTTGATGTTTGTGTTCCTCTAAATTCCTGTGTTGAAATCCTAACCCACAAGGTGATGACCTTAGGAGGTGGGGCCTTTGGGGTGTGATGAGGTCATGAGGTGGAGCCCTCATGAATATGCCCTTAACGAAGAGGCCACAGAGAGACCCTCTCCCCTTCCAACACGTGGGGACACAGTTAGAAGGTGCCAGCTATGAGGAAGTGGGCCCTTCCCTTACCACACATGGAATCAGCCAGCACCTTGATCTTTACTTCCCAGCCTCCAGAACTGTAAGAAATAAATGCTTGTTGTTTGTAAGCCACTCGTCTATGGTATTCTGTGACAGCAACCTGACTTAAGATAGGAGTCTTCCTGGCTGGGCGCGGTGGCTCACACCTGTAATCCCAACACTTGGGAGGCCGAGGTGGTGGATCACGAGGTCAGAAGATCGAGACCATCCTGACCATGGTGAAACCTCGACTCCACTAAAATACAAAAAATTAGCCGGGCATGGTGGCGTACCCCGTAGTCCCAGCTACTTGGGAGGCTGAGGCAGGGGAATCGCTTGAACCCGGGAGGCGGAGGTTGCAGTAAGCCGAGATTACACCACCGCACTCAAGCCTGGTGACAGAGCGAGACTCCATCTCAAAAAAAAAAAAAAAAAAAAAAAAAAAAAAAAAGACAGGTGTCTTCCTTTTTCTCCTGGAGCCCAAGTCTTGTCACCTATAGAAAGCCTTGCAGGTCCTTTGCAATAGTGATATGCCCAAATTCTCAAATGAGACCAGCTGTGGCTCCACTCCCTTGCTTCCGCCAGAGCCTTCCCAAATGTGCGGTCACTGCTCACTCACTGGCCTATAGAACTGAACCTACTTCCACAGGATCTTGCCACCTGGTCCTTCCCGTGCGCTTATTTCCCAGCGCTTGGTGACTCACAGGCAGAAGTCTGCCCAAGCGAGGCAGAAGGACCCAGCAGCTGTGCACTGCCTGCGAGCTGTGCGTGCAGGAGCCAGTGGGATGTTGAGCTCAGGAACCCGAAGGGGAAAGAAGGGAGGAAGAATGGCAAAGGCCAGGGTGCGGATACTTAAGTGGACACATGCATACTGGCTCCTTCCTTTGTATTTATTTCATGGCTGGGGAGTTCAGTTCTCCTCCCATTAATCACCTGCTATCAAATCGGATTTTGTACTAGATTTCTTATACCCTTATTTCAACAATATTGATAAACAGATTATATGCAAACAGCCAAGTCATGGCTGCCTGGGGGCTTTCCTGATGAAAATGGCTCCTTTGCTTCAACCTCAGAGCTGGGGGTCTTAAATATTTTAGTGTTAATCTGACAGCAAAAGCATAAGCCCATGTGTCACTTTCCCTCAGGGAGGGTGGGAAGTGGTGGAACAGCCAGTCTCTCCCTGCACCGAGGCCACCAATACAATGCAATTAGATCTGCTCTCTTCCCGGCACCCCAACAAGGCTTCAACAAGAAAGATGAAGAGCGTGGTCAAGTTCACCCCAGGTTTGGGTCTCACCCCACTCTTCCTGGACACATCAATACTACGGTCTCCCAAACCACAAAGATGAAAATTCAGCATGTGCCAGAGCGGGGGAATCTTATCTCCACCCCCATCGCCGAACATCCTCTAGGTCAGGCAGATGAAATCATAAATTTATAATACAACATTACTTCAATTTTCCTCTTCATTTACTGCTGTGCAGCCCAGCTCTGCTCGAATGGTTCACAGCCCCAGCCACGCGGGGGAAATTGGCTGGCTGCATATCAATCGCACATTACAGCAGACCCGTGCAGACGCTCCATCAAGCCACATTACGGTGGGATGACCCAGCCACCACTTCCATTAGCAGCTGGGCCCGTCCCACACTGGCCACTGCACAATTTATTTGCTCCAATACTCTAGATGCCTGATCAATCCCACAGTAATTATCTCTTGTCACTAAAGTCAAAAACAAAACAAAACAAAACAAAAAAAACACCCAAGCCTTCTGCCAGGGTGACTACCTCTCTTGTGGATCGGTTTTCCATTGTAGAAGCAAGATACAGAAATCAACAATAGAATTTGGATTTGCCAGTGAGCTCATTTCGAGGCCCCATTTCAAGGATGCTGACAAAGTTCTCAAAACTGTGGTTCTGGTTCTAGATCTTTCCTACAACCCTAGAGATGTTTCCCTTCTAGATGGGTCCATGACTCATCCCCTCCTGGGCTCTGTTGCTCAGCTACTCAGAGTCATGGAAAATGGCTCCCACCAGGCCCCAGACGTGAAAGAGACAAGAGACAGGGCTGTTTATCCAGGGAACTGCCAGAGTGTGACACATTTGCTGCGTGATGTTTACAGCACTGCCTGGGGCACCGCGTCGGCTCCGTGAGGTCTGCAAACAGACTAAACACCAAGTGCCAAGAGTCCTTCCTAGGCAAGGGTGTGAAGGCCAGTCTACAAAGACGCTTTGCCCCACAATTGCATGGAGTTGCAGGGGCGTCTCCAGACCTGTGCTGTCCAATTTAAATTATATTTAATTAAAAGTATCTAAAATGAAAGCTTCAGTTCCTCAGTCGCAAAAGCCACAACTCAAGTGCTCAGCAGGTGCCGTGCACAGGTGGCTCGTGGCTACCACAGCAGACAGGACCTTCCCTCGCTCACAGGAAGTTCTATTGGACCGCTCTGCTTTAGAGGGACAATTAAGAGCTGAATTCCGGGTTTCCTCTGTCCACCAGGAAGTGGCTAAACAAAGGAACACTTCCTGGAGAATAACCTAAACAGGTATTTTTGGGAAAGCCAGATCTCAGTTGACATTGAGTCTATGTGCGGTTTTAAGTTCCAGCCAATCTCCAATCTTTTGATCTGTTAGTGAACACCAGCAGATTATAGCTTCCTAGTCCCTCAATGATCCTTTGTTTATTTTTTGCCTGCATTTCAGAGGGGCTTAATGTCAGGGAACACTGATTCAGGATTTCACAGCGGCTTCTCGGTACAACTCTGCCTCAGAATGCTTTTGGCTAACAAGCTTTGGCTGATCATCAGTGTCTCTCCATTTCTGGGCCTGCCAGGGGGAAGCTTTTGCTTAAGGGCTCAGCAATGCGCTATTTCTCTAACACACCTATCAGCACGTTAAATAAACAGCATGTACCCAATGAGACCAGGAGAGTTAAAGGCAGTGGGATTATGTGGTTGAGGGCAGAGAAGGCTCAGAGAAATCAAACACATCAACAATCATCATGTGTTTGCTTTTTTTTGTTGTTGTTGAGTCAAAGTTTCGCTCTTTTTGCCCAGGCTAGAATGCCATGGTGCGATCTGTTCATCACAACCTCTGCCCCTGGGTTCAAGCGATTCTCCTGTCTCAGCCTCCCAGGTAGCTGGGATTACAGGCATGCACCACCACGCCCGGCTAACTTTGTGTTTTTAGTAGAGACGGGATTTCTCCATGTTGGTTAGGCTGGTCTCAAACTCCTGGCCTCAGGTGATCTGCCTGCCTTGGCCTCCCAAAGGGCTGGGATTACAGGCGTGAGCCACCGGGCCCGGCCATGTGTTTGCTTTTATTAAGTTCACCTTCATTAAGAAAAATGAAAGAGAT
This sequence comes from Callithrix jacchus, assembly GCF_049354715.1. Lineage (NCBI taxonomy): Eukaryota > Metazoa > Chordata > Mammalia > Primates > Cebidae > Callithrix > Callithrix jacchus. Next base: position 108,715,912 of record NC_133506.1, read on the forward strand.
TCTGTCACATTTAGCTGGATCACTGTGGGCATCTCTTGGTGCTGTGAGGCAGAGCCACAAAGTCCGAGGGGCTGCGAGGCAGTGCCACAAAGTCTGAGAGACCTTTTCTGTTTTTTTGTTTTTGAGATGGAGTCTTGCTCTGTCACCCAGGCTGGAGTGTAGTGGCAGGATCACTGCAACCTCTGCCTCCTAGGTTCAAGACATTCTCCTGTCTCAGCCTCCTGAGTAGCTCGGATGACAGGTGTGTGACACCATGCCTGGATAATTTTTGTATTTTTAGTAGAGATTGGATTTCACTATTTTGGCCAGGTTGGTCTCAAACTCCTGACCTCAGTTGATCTGCCCACCTCAGCCTCCCCAAGTGCTCGGATTATAGGCAGGAGCCACTGCACTGGCCTGCAAAAGACCTTTTCTAAGGGTCTCAGGTGACTCTGCTTTGTTTGTCTGGCTCGAAGGTGGGAGACCTGGCCTAAGGATAACCCCTCCTCTTCTCTTCTGCATTCCTTTTAAGGAGTTCCCATCCAGTCAATTATTCTGTGATTCTGTCAAATGCTATAAAACCTAAAACCAGAACAGGTGTAGGTCTTCCCCAAGGATGTCTGCAGCCATATCAACAGAGATCGAGACAGAATAACTGTGCAACTATACGTTTATTAGCCTCCTTCTGAAAAGACCACCCAGAGTAGGGAGAAAATCGTAAAGGATATTTAAAGATTAGTTCCACAGTGTCCAAGTCATCTGTAGACCAGAGTGCTGCTTGTCTCAGGCCCCTCACTACAATGTCAGCTCCCTGAAATCAGAGATTTTGTTTTCTGTTGAATTTTCAGCACCTAGAACAGTGCCTGGCACTTAGTAGGTACTCATTTAATATGTATGTGTTGAATGAATGAATTTACTTTTCTTTTCTTCTTCTTCTTTTTTTTTTTTTAAAGACGGGGTTTCACCATGTTGGTCAGGCTGGTCTTGAACTCCCGACCTCAGGTGATCTGCCTGCCTTGGCCTCCAAAGTGCTTGGATTACAGGCGTGAGCCACCACGCCCGGCTAATGAATGAATTTTAATGGTTTATAGTCTTGCTACTAAAAAAATCCCTAGAAGGGCTATTTACTTTTCCACTCTTTCAATAATAAAAGTTTAAATCCCTTAAACCTCATTTAATTCCACTGATTAGTTAACTTGAAGAAAATGTTTTTCTGCATGAGTCAAGTTCATCAGCCAAATTGCTATTGGTGAGGATGGCAGTGCTTCGAGGACTAATATGCAGGCATAGAGTGGAGCTGGTGACCCATGTGAGTGATGGGGTTATGTCAGGCCATCCCATCAAAAGATTCAGCTCTGCCTAATGCCACACTACCACTTTAGAAGGAAGAAGCAAGAAGAAAGAGAAACAGTCTTTGATGACAGAGTCAAGGGCTTCCATCATAGCACAACAAATGGCAGTCTCCTCACTTAAAGAGTCCATAGACCCAGGGTGACAAGCTGTGCCAGTGGGCAGAATGGAGGGCAGTGCAGGGAGTTCCCGGTGGGTGCATTACAGAAGGTTCAAAAGGAGGCTCTGTGCTGGCTGGGGAGGCAACCGGGCTCCTAGGGTATGAGACTGGGAGCTCATTCATGTGACATTGTATCTGATTCATCCTTTCTGCCTGGACCTCTAGCTGAGCTGGTTCCTGGCTGGGGGACACATTTTGGGATCTCTTAGGATATACGGCTCAGTGCATATGGATGGCCTCACCACAGTCACTGGGAAATTCAGGAGGGCCCAGGGTTGCTGATGCCTGGAATCCAGCACACAGATCTTTGTCAGCAGGTGGCTATTTAAGAATAATCCAAACTCCTTGGGCTGGGAGTCCACAAGGAGGAAGAGGCTGCAGCTGCCACAGTGCAGGCCACATCTGTGGGTCTAGCTAGGTTCTCAGCCCCGGTGGTAGCTCCAAGTGGTAGGGCTTTCTAGTGCCTTGTTAATAACAACTCCCAGCTTGCGAACACACCATGAGACCTTGTTGATTTGAAGACACACATCTTCTCCACACTTTAATTTCTCTGAAAGGGGGATCTATCTTGCAGCCAATGTGATAAGAAAGCATTATGCAGTTTAACAGCATATTTTTTCTTTCTGAAGAATACATAAACATCCATCTTACTAGCCATGGCATCTCAGATTAGACTAAATAAGGTATTTGCCAGGAAAGATACAGTTTCATTTATCCTCCAATAACCCCATGAAGTAAGATTATTACCCCATGGGTGGGATAAAGAACAGAGAGGCTAACCCATTTGCCCCAAGTCACACAGCTGATAGGGTGAAGAGTCCAGGTCTGCTGATTTCAAAGTCCCAAGCTCTTGCCTCTGGACCACACAGCCTCCCTTGGTGGAAGCCTGCTCTGGCTAGGGCTGCCTCCATCCATTCCATCCAAAGGTTCTCTACTTGGTTAGAAGAGCACTAGTGCCTCTGTGACCTGGGGGTGACAGGGCCTAGGGTTAGGCACAACCACAGCAGGCAAAGGCAAAGGCCTTCAGCAGCAGGGTGGGGCTGGGAAGGTCATGACTCAAGAACAATAGGCTCTTAACTGCAACAATATCTTTCCATAACAGCTCCTTCTTGACTGTGGCTTGGGGAAGTCATAACCTCAAGTGTGAGTAGATGGGGGAAGAGCTGGGCAGATGAATACGCTTCTGGCAGGCATCATACCTCCATCCCCCCGTGAGCAGGCGCCCTTCAGATGGTGTCCAGACAAGCACAGGGACCTGTCTCCTACCACCTCAGGAGGTGCCCTCAGGAAGGGGCCACTCGGGTCTGCCCGCCAGCTGCAGGCAAAACCAACCCTGGAGCCCCTCGGCCCGCCTCTCCCCACCTTCCCACACATACGTGGCCAGGCCAGTTGGCTCTTAAGGTCCCACAGTAGGGTCCTCGAGTTCCAAGGCCATTTCTTCCGAATGGAAGGCGCCTGGCTTACTCATCCTTCTCATCTCTGCTGAAATGCCACTTCACTGATTCCTCAGACTGGCTTCCACGCCCCACGACGTGCTCTCCAACCACCCCCAGACTCCATGTCTGTGCAATTCGCTGTTATGTGTGGGGCTCTCTGTATAAACCACAAGCTCGCTGAGGGCAGGAACCGTATCTCCTTGTGAAGCACGGTGTCCCAAGGCTAGTCCCAGGCCGGGCACGCAGCAGGTGCTCTTGACCCATGCCTCCTGCCCCAGCTCCCTACCTGGGTTCTCATGATAAAACATTAGGCACCCTTCTGTTCAGGGATCCAAGCTTGCTTGATTATGGAGATGTGGGCCTGAGCCTTTGTATGAGTCTGGGAGGCTGAGCACACTTTGCTCTCTGTCAACCGACAGGGGCTGAGCTGGCTCTGCTCCACACCTCTGCTTCTCCCAGATGAAAACCAGTTCCTTCTTCCTAGCATGCAAAGGGTACCAAGTTAGACTCAGAAAGGTGGGAAATTTCCTGAAGATCCGGATCCTAAAGGTCTTCCATTTTATACCGTAGGGCCTTTGTGCTCATTTCAAATTCAAGACTCTAAAACCCAGTAGGCGGTGATAATAGGCTCAACTCTTTCTTATTTAATTTTTATTTTGCTTTTTTTTCTTTTTAAAGCGATAGGGTCTCATCATGTTGCTCTGAAGTGACTTAAACAGCAGCAAATCTGAAAACCTAGAAAGGGCTTATCAAACAATATAGAAGTGGGGTCTTAGACAAACCAAATGAAAACTCAAACTCCTGGGCAAGGGCAATGCTCCTGCCTCGGCCTCACAAAGTGCTAGGATTACAGGCATGAGCCACCATGCCTGGCCCCCAACTCTTCCTTATTTTATATTTTTTCAGAAACAGGTCTCACTCTGCTGCCCCGGCTGTAGTGCAGTGGGTCCTCACAGGCATGATCCCACTATAATCAGCATGGAATTTTATGCCGCTTCATTTCCATCCTGGTCCTGTGTACCTCTCCTTAGGCAACTTGATGTTCTGCCACTCCCAGGAGGTCACCATACTGATGCCGAATTTAGTGGGAATACCCAACCTGCAAAGCCCAGAGTTCCTGGGCTCAAGCTTTCCTCCTGCATCAGCCTCGTGAGTAGCTGGGGCTGCAGGTGTGTGCCACCATGCCCCACTAATGCTTATTATTATTATATTATTTTTGTGAGATGGAATCTCACTCTGTTGCCCAGGCTGCAGTGCAGTGCCATGATCTTGGTTCACTGCAACCTCTGCCTCCCAGGTTCAAGCAATTCTCCTGCCTCAGCCTCCCAAGTGGCTGGGATTATGGGAATGTGCTGCAGCACCCAGCTGATTTTTGAACTTTTAGTAGAGACTGGGTTTCAACCATGTTGCCCAGGCTGGTCTTGAACTCCTGACCTCAGGTGATCCACCTGCCTCAGCCTCCCAAAGTGCTGGGATTACAGGTGTGAGCCACCATACCCAGCCTAATATTTATTATTTTTTGTAGAGATGGGATCTCACTATGTGGCCTAGGCTGGCTCATAAACTCCTGGCCTCAAGCAATCCTCCTGCTTCAGTCTCCTGAGTCACTGGGATTACAGGCTAAGTTGGGGCACCACTGCAACCAGCTCAACTCTCCATCTTTCAGGTTTGATTTCACCATTTAAAACTACCTACTTGAAGTTTCTTTTGATACAAAGCATAAACACCAAGTAAAATTATTTGTTAAAGGAAGACTTAAGTAATTATCTTGTAGTCAACCAGGAAATAATTATCACTGATTTTTAAAATCACACTCTTAAATATAGATATATTTAGTTTAGACTCTACCTTTTTCTATCAACTGGTACATTCCCATATACCATACTGTTTTAGTTACTGTAGCTTTGTGTTACATTCTGACAGTTGGTCTTTTCTCATTTATCTTTTTAAAGACATTTTCTCATTTATTCGCACCTGTTTCTTCTTCCATGGGTAAGTTTTAGAAACATCTGGCCAATTTTTAAAAATTATAATAGGATTTTACTTTAAATTCTGTTAAGCCTAAAAAATTCATTTGAGAATTAACATCATGGCCATTTTTAATATTCTCCTGGCATCTTTTTCTATTTCATAAAGTTCCTCAAAATAGCTTTACCTGCCCTTGTTATTTCCTCAGACAAGTAGATACAATTCTTTGTCAGACCACAAAAAAGTTTTATAAATTTAAAATTAAGCCAGAAGTGATTTAAACAGCAGCAAATCTGAAAATACAGAAAGGGCTTATCAAACAATATAGAAGTGGGACTCTTAGACAAACCAAATGAAAACCCATTAATACTAGACAGCTCATGTGCCTGAATGGAATTTTACCATTAACTACCATTTATCCAATTTAATTAGTATTTTCCTGACACACAATAACTTGCACTAAAATACCGTTCTCTCGCCTTCAAATTTCTAATTATTGTTGCGACCTACACATTACGCATCTCCACTGCTTTCTCCATCTTTCATGCCATTTAAGCAGTAAGATTTTCAATTATCTACGCAGGATGGACAGAGATACCTTTAAGGAAAGGGGCATAATATGCAACTCAATTTCTCTAAAAGCCAGGAGAAATCATTTTTAGTCAGAACAAACACACTTTGTCTTTCATCATTTTTTTTTTTTTTTGCAAATAAAGAGTAAAACAGGCTATTTAAAACATCCATTTAAATGCAAATTTTGATATCCCAAGAGAAAAATGTTAATCATTTAAATAGACAGGATTATCGCCCACCCTTACCACCTTACCACTTCCCTCCTCTCCCAAGTTTTACAAAATGTAGCCTTAGCCCACACAAGTTAAGGCAGCCAGGAGTCCTTACATCTTAAGAACTCCCACTCAGACAAGAGGGCTGAGGCAGAGAGGGGACTTTTCCTTCTTTTGAGGAAACAGAGATAATAGTATAACATATCCTATAAGCCAGGCATGGGACAAGATTATAAATACACATGTGCATGCGCACACACATAATCATCACAACTGTCTTGGAAGGGAAACTGAGGCTTAGACAGGTGAAGCAATTCGCCCCACTGGTAGATGACCCAACCGAGAGTAGAGACCTCCACAGCCCTCCCAGTCCACAGTGACTTGCGGTCCTGTCCAGACTCACCTAGCATCCCCATGCCAAGCATGAACGCGTCCATGGTATAAGGCAGTCCCCGGGCCCGGCCTCTTGTCCCAGGTGGGAACATGACTTCTTTCGGCTGAGCTTTCTTACATTCTACCTGTTAAACAGAAAGTCGAACAAATGAGATGCAAATGAATTCCACGTAAATGTCAAATGCAGAACCGAGCTGGTTACGAGCTACGTTATTTTTAGCCTTGCTCCTTACCCACTGTAAAAATAGCCATGCCAAGTAAATGGCCTGCAAAATAAATACTTAAGAAAACACGCCACTTGTGCAAATCCTGCTTCGGAAAAAACTACAAGGATGAAATTGGGTTCTGGAGGGGCGGCAAGGACGTAAAGCCGAAGATACACACAGTGCAGCTCAGGCTGACTCGCGTGCAGAAAGCATGACAGATGAGGAGGCAGACAATGGCTATTGGGTGCGTCCGTGAATAATAATAACAGCAATAATAATAATCCCTCAGGATTTTTCAGCCCTTTGCACATTTACAAATGCCCCTGATGTTCTTTCAGACCAGTGACTCTTCGTGCCAGGGTATCTGATTCTAACTCTTATTAAAGAGACGGGCCACTTAGCCTTCGCTGCAGTTCACAGATGAGAAAACAGGAAATCAGAAGTCTTGTGTTGGCCGGGCAGAGGGGATCATGTCCGTAATCTCAGCACTTTGGAAGGTGGAGGCAGGTGGATCAGCTTGAGCCCAGGAGTTTGAGACCAGCCTGGGGAACATGGTAAAACCCGTCTTTACTAAAAAACTACAAAAAACTAGGCAGTGCGGTGGTGCACACCTATAGTCCCAGCTACCTGGAAGGCTGAGGTAGGGGGATCACCTGAGCCTGGGAGGTCAAGGCTGCAGTGAGCCATGATCACACCACTGGACTCCAGCCTAGGTGGCACAGTGAGATCCTGTCTAAAAGAAAAAAAAAATTCTGTGTAATATGCTGAATGAATGCCCTTCCCAACAGGTGCAGGACTACAAACCAGATCTTTAGAATTTCTAGGTCAGCAATGCCACATTTCCACAAAACCTATACTACCACACTCCTGCGGGAGGTAATAAGATTAAATACTGATTCTGTTCATCTGGATTACTAGTTTCTGATTCTGCAGCTACATTTTCAAGTGCTTGCTAATCTCCCCTTTCTGTTTCCCTTCTGACTCTAAAATTTCTTCATGCTAATCTGCTTGTATACTCAGAGGTCACTTATTTAATAACCTGAACTATGCAAAATACAAACCTCAGTGAATAAGTAAAACTGTGGTCCGTGGAAGTTCCTTCACTGTTATACCAGAGCGCCTTAGGTCTGTGCTTATTAGCACTTAGTTGCTTTTTGTTTATGGAGAAATTTAACAAGCATTGTTAGTTAGTAATCAATCCCACTGCTCAGGAAGATGGGATGTTGCAGGGGAAGGCATGGATGCTTTTAACAGTCAAAAGAAATGGCATGACAGCCTGATAGTGATGGAGAAAGGACAAGAATTAGGTATCTTATTTAAAGAGCAGTCTGGGCCATATGCTTTAGGAGCCAAAACTCTACATAGTTCAACAGCTGCTGAGGTATCACTGTAACACTGAAAATTACCATTGTTCACAGTGTGCCTGAGATAGCAAGAAAAAAGTTAAATTGTGTGCAAGATACATTGTTTAAAAAGGGACCTCTAGACTGGATGCAGTGACTCAGCTCATGCCTGTAATCCCAGCACTTTGGGAGGCTGAGGCAGGCAGATTGCTTGAGCCCAGGAGTTTGAGAGCGGCCTGGTCATCATGGCAAAACTCTGCCTCTACTAAAAATACAAAAAAATTAGCCAGGCATGGTGGCACACTCCTGTAATCTCAGCTACTTGGGAAACTGAGGCAGGAGAATGGCTTGAACCTGGGAGGCAGAGGTTGTAGTGAGCTGAGATCGTGCCACTGCACTCCAGCCTGGGTGACAGAGCAAGACTCTGTCTTAAAAAATAAATAAAATAAAAATAAAAAGGGACCTCTAAGGGTTATCCATTTTGGAGATACTCTCATCCCAAACACTTCAATCCAAAAATATTTTAGTGCTCAAGGTTAGGTAGATGCTTTAATGGCCTAGGATATAAGTCCCCTTTCTTTGAAGACACCAGATAACAGGTATTACTCTTGCTCTTTCAAGAATCATAACCACAAATGCCTTAAAAATGGACAAAATGGTTCAATATTCATGGCTAATATGCTTAATACAAAGAGTTCTAGAGATTAAAAGAGAGGAGCATCCCAAAAGAGGCATAGGTAAAAGACACGAGTTGACAATTCACGGACGGCTAATGAAGAACACATTCCCCAAGATGAAGCGTATTTTTTGCCCACAGATTGACAGTGATGAAAGCATTGTTTGATGTAGGAATTTCTAAGGGTATGGTGCGGAGGGGTGGAAATTGGCATGTATTTTTCTGGAGGGCAACCTGACACTATATCAAAAGCCATAAATTTATACATATACCTAGTAATCTTACCTCTAGGAATCTGCCCTAAAGGAATTAGAATGCTTCTACAAAAGGAAACACCTGAAATATTGAAGAATAGGGAGTTGGCCGAGTTTGGTTTATCCACACTGATTGAATGCTATGCAGCTATGAAAAAGTGTGTTGATAATAATTACACACTGGTACTGGGAAACACTCGGTCCCAGGCAAAGCAGGACGACTGGTCACTCTAACTGCAAGAAGGAAAAAAGCAAAGGACACTAACTTTTTGAAAAATAAGCAAGTGTGTATATCACATAGGGAAAAATGCTGAAGACATATTAAAGTGTCTTAGAATGACTTTGTTTTTTAATTTTCATCGTGCATTTTGCTATTTATTTTCCCAGCTTTCTGCTAAGAAACAGGGAGCATGTTTTCTTTTTTTCCTTTTCTTTTCTTTCATTTTTTTTTTTTTTTTTTTTGAGACAGTTTTGCTCTTGTTGCCCAGGCTGGAGTGCAATGGGGCAATCTTGGCTCACTGCAACCTCTGCCTCCTGGGTTCAAGTGATTCTCCTGCCTCAGCCTCCTGAGTAGCTGGGATTACAGGCATGCACCACCATGCCCAGCTAATTTTTTTGTATTTTTAGCAGAGATGGGGTTTCTCCATGTTAGTCAGGCTGGTCTCAAACTCCTGACCTCAGGTGATCTGCCCACCTCAGCCTCCCAAAGTGCTGAAAATACAGGCATGAACTGCTGTGCCCAGCCAGCAGCAAGTTTTCATAAGATAATGCAATAGACTGTCACTGATAGGTCTATTAGAATATTGTATTTGCAAGCAGTAGGGGGGAAAGGTGATTAAAAACAACAAACTCACCCACATTGGGTCTTTTAGGGTTGTCTCCTAAGCCCGGAGGTGAAATCCGGCTTCAAGAACTCCAGAGGAGCAGATTGAGAAATTTCATTTGCTTGAACCTGCCCTGAGCCTGGGAAGATGGGCGTGTCTCCCACAGGCAGACAGATAATTACCCAAAGCCAACACCAGCAAGGGGAATAATACTGCTAACCAGCTCACTTACTAATGGCCCTATCGGTGACAATCTACTGCATTGTCTTATGAAAACCTGCTGCCTGTTCCTAGGCAACCTGATCAGCGGAAATCTCAGGTTTATACAATTTTCATTTAGGGAACATAAAGGTTAACTGACTGTAATGGGAGTGTTTTAAACAAACCCACCTACTCTTGCTCTCACTGAACAGGGCTGACAGCTCCGTTTAATTCTGCTCTGTCTTTGCCGGTGGTGTTTTGGGCAGCAATGACTGTTTGAGTGTCAACCACCTGCTGGGTTAATGGTTAGTGTTCCCCAAGTCCAGGGGCCATGGCACACACACTCTCTGGGGGACCCCAGCCTGTCCTGGGCATCTGAAGACAGGGAAGGCAGCAGTTAACAGTTAACAGCAGGGAACCTGGCCAGCCTGCCCTGAAGGCCTCTTGAAAGACTTCTCAGGACTAGGAAGCGGGTCCAACTGCCCCCCACCCCCTCCCCACCCCCTGAGACTCAGCCACTTAATTCAATGATTCCGATGCACAGGAACTCAACATGGCAGGCAAGTGCTAGGCTTTGGGGAACTGAAGATAAATAAGAAAAGTCCCTACCTCTCCGAGAGCTCACTGTATTGAAAAAGAAGAGGTTCTGACTGTCTTGTTCTCCTAAGATTAATGCAAGTACTCACACATCAACCTGCCCCTCACCGCTTCTGTGCTCGTCAGCCTCCCGAGCCTCTTGAGTTGGCCCTCACTGGGCCACTTTCCCCTGCTGTCCTCCCCCAGGTCCTGTGCAAGCCAGAGAGTTTGGCATGAACAACCCGGGTTGCAGTCAGAACCCAAACAGGAGAAACTGATCTATCTTCTTGGTTCTAGTCACGTACTTAGGCTATCTGGCCACACAGTCTGTTCCAGGTACCTACTGCTGAGCCACAATCTGTCCCCAAACTTAGTGGCTTTGAGCAACAATTTAATCATCCTTCCTTGGGGTTCCGTGGGGTGACTGACTGGCTCAGCTGGGCTCTTGCTGGTGGTTGCATGGCGCTGTGGTCAGATGGTGGTTGGGGATGAAGCCAGAGGAGGCCTCAATGAGGCTGGAGGCCCAAGATGCTTCCTTGCTCACATGGCAGGCAGCCATGCTGCCGACCGGGCATCCACCATGGCTCTTCATGATGCCTGGTCGTGTCACAATATGGCAGCTGAGTCCCAAGAGGAAGTGTCCCAAGCACAAGCATTCCAAGAGACTCAGGTGGAAGCTGCAAGGCTTTTTCTAACCTAGTGTGGGGACTCACAGTGTTCCTTCCCACACATTCTACTGGTGACACTGGGCCAGCCTCAAGTCTATATGGGAGGGGGCTCTAGGGATCATCTTTGGAGACCAAGAGGTCAGTGAAGGGCAGGGAGCTGACAGGGCAGCCGGAGGCGTTCCTCACACTCTGGCTCTTGACTGGCTGGGTCCTTGGAGCAGTGAGCCCCTAGGGCTGCTCTCACCACAGGGCAGAGTGCAGGGCACAACGGCTCCCTTCCCACTGCAGCCCCAGAGAGGTCTGGCTGGCTCAACACGGTCCTCTAAAACAAGACAAGTATGGTGCTGATGGGACCAGAGCTCTTGCGGCAGGCGTTTTGGCCCCACCTCCTAAGACCTTCCCTTGAGGAAGGGACCCTCCCAGTCTTAGTCATTGAGTCTCCCCTGCATCCACGGCTGCCTACAGTGGCTGCTACTGCTACTGTTTCAAAAAGCAACTGACCAGAGCAGTCTACAAGGGGCAAGAGATGCAGCGAGATGCTCCATCTGACTGAGTCCTTGTAAGAAGCCTCAGAGGCCACTGATGACCACCTGTTCACACCAGAAAGAACCAGGTCTCCGTTTTCAAGGTGCAGAGCTGGCAATGCCACAAAACCACTCGCAATATCAGGGATGTGCCAACACCCCCAACAAAGTCGATGGGATTTGTTTTGAAAGTTTCTTCTCCCAATATGCTGCCTTGTTCGACAAACTGGCTTTAAAAGAGAGGATGTGGCTTCCTCAAATTCTCCATGGTAATGGGTTCAGAATAATGACCTAGGAGCCCTCTTTAACCCCTGGATGCCTAGGGCAACAGCATGTTCCTTTAGAGAACTAAACAAAGGCCTGAGGGGAGCATAGTCCCTGCGTCACTAACACTCTCGTCCTTGTTCCCCACCAGGTTGGGCGCCTCCTCCCATCAGCATCCATAGCAACTCAGCAAGGAGATTTGCTGTTTCTTTTTTTTCTTTTTTTTTGAGATGGAGTTTTCCTCTTGTTGAAACTCCAGTTCCAGACTGGAGTGCAATGGCATGACCTCAGCTCACTTCAACCTCCGCCTCTCTGGTTCAAGCGATTCTCCTGCTTCAGCCTCCCAAGATGCTTGAATTACAGGCATGTGCCACCACCCCCAGCTAAGATTTTGTATTTTTAGTAGAGATGGGGTTTCTCCATGGTGGTCAGGCTGGTCTCGAACTCCCGACCTCAGGTGATCCACCTGCCTCTGCCTCCCAAAGTGCTGGGATTACAGGCTTGAGTCACTACGCCCAGCCTCGAAGGTTTGCTGTTTCTAACTCCTTACTTAAGAATCATTTCAAATTTACAGAAAAGTTGCAAGGGCAGTATCCTTTACCAGGATTCACCTACTGTTAACACTTTGTTACTTTTGCCTTACCATTAGCACAGACTCCTGAGCCCTTATATCTACATGCAGGAATTTTAATTCCATTTGAGAGTAAGTTGCATACAGGATGGTATGCATTTCCTAAAGAAGAGGGCATTTCTTATGTAGTCACAGCACAGTTACCAGTCTCAGGACGTTGTTTAACGTGAATACAATACTTTACCTTCCATATGCTTGCTTTGTCAGTGGACCTGATAAGGTCCTTTATATCTCTACATCCATCCTACGGAGCAGGAAACTGAGGCTCAGACTCAGACACCTACCCTGTGGTGCAGACCAGTATCTGCGTGCAGGGCTGGGATGTTAATCCCGACCTGCCTATAGCCACAGCCCAAGCCAGGAGAAGGGGTGCAGCCGTGGCCCTGCATTCCACCCTCTCCGTAGCAGGGAATGCTTAGCCCGGAGATGCTGGAGCTTCTGCAAGAATGGCTTCCCTGCAGCTACTATGAGGAGCCATTCCTACCCAATGGATCCGAAGCCCTTGCAAAGGTAAGCTCACTGCCCTGGTGTCTTTGGGGATGGTGGCTGCCAAGCTTTGGGAAGGAGAAAGCTTTTGTTTTTCCCTGGTCTCTGTACAAAAGAAGCCAGTCAGCACGCAGCCTTGGGCCCAGGGGAAATCCAAACCCTGGACCTGTGGCCTTGATGTGCCGTCCAGGACAAGGAAAGCCTGTCTGGCCTGAAGAGGCCAGTGTTTGCAGCTTCAGTTCTCACTCCAAACAGATCATGTCTGAGATAGTTTAGCCCTCCAGGGGGAGAGGCCTATTTCAGTGGATAAAATTCCCCAGTGCTCAGGTATCAACCTTGACCGTTTGTCTGGCTGACAGAAAGGGAAGGGGACAGAGGGAGGAAAGGGCTCAGGAGGACATGCTGCAGCTTCTAGGGTGGGTACCTGTCCTTCTGTGGCGCTTCCTAACAGACACAGAGGCCTGGCCTGGTCTTGCCTCTGATCAGCTTGACCTCTTTCCCAGCCAGGTTCTGGTGGGTTCCAGGCCAACAGTTTCTCTGAAGCTCCACGCTGACCATCAGGCCTGGAGCCCTGCCCAGGGAGATGGTGAGGAGGAGTGAAGAGGCTACTCAAGTGTCAAGTGTCTTGCCTAGAGCCTGACAGCTACACAGATCTTGCAACTGAGGGAGGAGGGGATCAGCCCCACCTCCAGAGACCACATGTCACACACAGCACTCCGCTGCCATTCAGTGACCACAGCCTTTCTTCTTCCTAGACACTGCTCTCTTGCCCCCCCTGACAATCACAAGCCTTTCTGGAGACCTCACAGAAAGCACAACACTCTGTAAGGCTCTTGCAGGTTCATAACCAAGATTTGGGGAGACCTACCCTCAAGGAACTTACAAAGCAAGGAAGACAAACACAATGCCAGCCCTTGATCAGAGTCCAACTCTCCTACTGGGTACCTGCATGGCACCCGGCCCTGAGTCCACCTTACAAGCAGGACCCACTACAGAGTGAACAGGGCTCACGGCAAAATGACTATGAAGTGCCCTTCATCCAACAATTACTAGGATTTACAAGACAGCAACAAAGAGCAGAGCATTAGACCAGCAGTGGGGTCCTTCTGAGGGCAGGGCCAGGCGATGCCTCAGGTCGCACACCCAGGAAGTTGGCACTGCTGAGAGAGAGCTCTTGAACGAGTTGGAGAAAGAGGCTATGATGGAACAAGGTGGGGCGGGGTGGAACCCGCCGAGGGGAGGTGGAGTGGCCCCGGGAGGGAAACGCAGGGACCTCAGCTCTCCTGTGCAGCTCCCTCTTGAGATGGATGTGCCAGCATCACTCCCTGCATGACCTTCAGACAGCCAGGTCACCTCTACTCAGTTAACATCTGCTCCAGGGTTTCAATTCCATCCAGCTGCTTTTCTTGCCCAGGGTCAGAGGCAGGATGAATTCCTGACTAGCGTGAGTATGTGGCCGGGTGAGGGCAAGGCCCTAAGAAGCCATTTGGTGGGGGGAGGGGGGGAAGTGGTGAGGCAGCAATTGCACCCCTGGAAATCCTGGCAGCAGCACTGGGAAACTCTGCCCTTGAATCAGGCAGGGGAAGCCCTTTTGCCCCTGCAAACTCAGGTAGTCATATAGTTTGGATATTTGTCTCCACCCAAATCTCATGTTGAAATGTACTTCCCAGTGTTGGAGGCGGGGCCTGGTGGGAAGCGTTTGGATCATGGGGGTGGATCCCTTATGAATGGCTTGGGCTGTCTGCCTGGTGATGAGTGAGCTCTTACTCAGAGTTGTTGGTAAGTGTGTGGCACCACCCGCACTCTCTCTCTTGCTTGCACTTGCTTTCACCATGTGACGTGCCTGCTCCTACTTTGCCTTCCGCCACGAGTAGCTCCCTGAGGCCTCCCCGAAGCCCAGCGATGTTAGCACCATGCCTGTATAACCTGTCGAACTGTAAGCTCACTAAACCCCTTTTTAAAATAAATGTCCTAGTCTCAGGTATTTCTTTATAGCAACACAAGAATGGCCTAACACAGAGAGGTTTCCCAGCTGGTCACTGGGGATACTGCAAAGTGAGTGGAAGAGACCCTCCCCCTCCCCTCCCAGACATCATCATCAGGCACCGTCCTTGTGGACAGGGACCAGTGTGTGGTCAAGCACCAGGGGATATACTTGTACATAACTTTTCTTGTTCTATTGCAAAAAGGTCCTCGTGGATGTAGGACCCGCACATGCAGTCTACAGAGGAAGGGGTTACTGTGCAAATGGAAATGGAGCTGCCAGCTTCGGTGGGGAAGGCAGGCAGCACGAATGTCTACCTTCAAGGGCACATGCGTATTATAAATGGCCCAGACCTATTTGCAAAAGGCATTAAGAGACCTATTGGATGTATAATCTTGACTCAGCAAGGTTACTCTGGGGAGGAAGGCACGCACTGTACTGAGTGCTATCCATATGCCAGGCACAGCCACAACATCCTCATGCATGTGTAATGTTCATATATTACATAACATATACACAGAACGGCATGATATAAAGCACAGTGCCTGGCACACCGAAGTCCTCAGAGAATGTCCACGGTTGTCAACTCCCTCACTGGATAGACCCTCATTTCCTCCGTGTGATGGCCTTACCAGGCTCATAGTTACAGCAGAAAAGGACACGGAGGCTCTGAGGAATGACTTCCCCATGGATGGTCGCAAAGCACAGCCAGAATTCCATCGTGGACCCCCAGCTTCAAAACCCCTGCTCCCTCCTCTGGGTCTCTGGCTGCCAGCTCTCATGCGCACAGCCCTTCCCCACGCCCTCCACCCAACCCTCAAGGCCTGTTTGGGTCTAGTTCACAAAGCCATTCCCGATTCTAGCTTCCACAATTGATCTCCTCACCACTTCCAGAATTAATTTCATCCACTGTTTCCTCTGCTCAATGTTTTATTACAATCAGTGATGGTAAAGTGAAATAGGTCATAAACCAGAAATAAACACGAAGCACCTACTATTTACCAAGCAGGGGCTGGGTGTGGACACGGAAATGAATGTGGCTGAGATATGGCGCTTCCCTCAGAGGTCCTCAGAATCTGGGCAATGGGTAGAGAGGAGCTGGTCCTCAGTATTATCTGAGATGCACCCCAGTAACTGCAGCCCCCCAACCCAGAGCTGAGAGTGGGGGCCTAGTCTGTTATATGGCAGTCTAGCCTAGGGCTAAGGCTCCTGGCTTTAAATCTCCGATCCACTTGCCGGCTCTCTGAGCTGAGACCAGCTAACTTCTTTGCACCTCAATTTTCTCATCTCTAAAACAGTGACAGAAGTGCCTACTCCATAGGGCTCTTGGAGCTAATCCTATAAAGTGCTTGCACTGGATAAGGCTGGCTGAGTCACACCTTGCCCTCTCCACATGGAGCCTAGGTGAGTGCCTTTGAAGGTGATGAAGTCAGCTCACATCTGTGTTCACTTAAATCCCAGACTAGGGAGTGAAGAGGAAGAAAGCAGCAGCCTCCCCAGCACAGCAGACTCTTAGCACACAGTCACTGTCGTTCTCCTTAGCCCTCCCCGCACCTGCTGGCCAGGTAGATCCCATCTCCCTGCTTTCATCAGCAGGATGTGCAAAGAAAGCTTCCCAGGCCACATTATTTGGGGAAAAAGCTGATGGTGGCAGCAGCAGCTGTCCTCCTTTTCACTTCTGGGAAGCTGCAAGGGCATTTCAAAGTGGAAAGAAACCTCAGCCTCCAGCAGGTGCTCAGGTTCCGCCCCAAGGCTGGGGGGGGAGTGCTTACCCCAGGGCATGGTGGACTGGGCCACAGGCCCTTTACAGGGCCTAACTTCATTCATTTAAAAGAGGGAGAAAATAAAATAAAAGGTACGGCTTGAGCCTACTTTTCTTGGCAGAGCAGCCGAAAGAGGAAGAACTAGGGACAGAACTCCTAGACCCTAAGGAAACTAGAGTGAAACTAGCAGAGAACTTGGCAAGAGTCCAGGCAAGAGACACACTGCTCTGGGCTTGGTCTCTGCGGCTGCACAAGGGCCCAGACTGTTCATGCCCTGCCTTTTCTGCTCGGGAAGAGGCAGAAGAGAAAGGGGAGCAGCCCCTTCTAGTGGTCTCCATGCTCCCCTCTCATGACCCTGCGCCCTGGGGGTGGTTTGGGGGACAATGGCGGCAGCAGGTTCAGAAAAGCCCAGAGGCGCTGGGTGCCGAGACACTGAGGGGACAGACCACTGCCCTCCCTGGCCCTGCCTACACTGACATGTCAGAGGACAGATGAAGGGCAAGTGAACCACTCAGGCAACTGGGAGGCCACTCCCTGCAGGCCAAATTACTTCTGCCTAAAGAGCAACAAACATTTACCACCAAACCATCCGGCCTCCCCCAACACACTAATCACTCTGCTCTCATTAACACAGCCTGTACACAAACAGCATGTGCACGTGCTTGCATGTGTGCTGCGTGGGGGACAGGATCTCTCCCTCTCCCACGTAAACACCATATTCATTTATTAAATGCCTCTCTGGCATTTCCTTTTTTGCCTTCATCCTGCTTGTTTAATATTGCATTTGACATTCTCATTTTATAAATGGCAACAGAAGCAGAATGGATGGCTAAAATTAGCTTACGAGTGAGAATGATGCTACAAATAGGATCGTGAATACAGAAGCCTGGTTAATTCCACCCACATTCCCCGCCCCCCTCCCCACACACAAATACACCCACGACTTTTGGGCTGGTTCCCGACCAAGCTGTCTTCAGGGCTGAAGAGGAGCAGCTGGGGTGGGGGGGTGAGCCCAATCACTGGGCCCCCTGACAGGTGGCAGGGTCTAGAAGCCAACCTTAGCCTGGGGCTGGCCTCCATGGATGGGCTGGTCATAGCACTGCAGCCCGAGACCAAGAGGACAGCTCAGGACTCTCCTTCCTTCTTATCCTCCTGCCGTTCCCTCCCCAGAATCCCCTGTTGAGTCCATCCCCCAGGTATGCCTTGGGCTGAAGGGTAGCAGGCCTGAGACCTCACTAGGCTTTGCTCTTAGAAGTGGACTTTTTTGGAACCTTCCTAAAGGATGAGTCAGGTGAAAGGGACTCAGCTTTTCCAGGACCTAGAATATCACATCTCTGGGCTCCTCCTGCTTTGGGAGGTGTACCACCCCCTCTCCTAGGACTATTCCCAGAAGCACTGAGAGGGCCCACCTCATCATCTCCATCCCTGTCCCGTACATTCAGGACCCAGTCCTGCCCAGGTCCTGCGTGCTTGCATTTTATTGGCTTAAACTCTGCTGAGGACCTTACCTGCTCACTCCATATTTGCTCAGTGAAATAATTCTAAGAATGATGGCGATGATGACAGTGGTGAAAAGATCTGTCACTCTGATAGAGCATGCTATGGCCTGACTCTGTTCCAAACCCCTTACAAGTCCTAAGTCACAGCACCCTCCCAGGTGGGCACTACCACAACCTATTTTACAGAAAGGAGGGTCACAGAGCCAAATCACAGAAGTAATTTGCTCAGGGCCACAAAGCTAGGAAGTGGGAGGTTTCTGGGAACTGAGGACTTGAGGCACCTTCTACCAGGAAGGCCTTCCTGGTTGACAGCACTCTTCTGACCATTATGTTACTCCCCACCTGGGGGCTCCCCATAAGAATGAAGGCACTGATACTCTCCACAGGCTGCTATCCCTAAACCCTGTGCCTGTTTGGGACACGCCCTTTCTACTCTGCCCCTAATAATGTGTGCTCAATAGTGAAACTGACCATTTGGCTAAATGCCTTTCGTTGTACCCCTATAGACAAGGAGCACCCTGACTGGGCCTGCTCTGGGCTAGATTAGTTCAGTCCAGGAGTCAACAAACTGTGGCCAGCAGGCCAAACCCAGCTGCCATGAGTTTTTGTAAACAAGCTGTATTTGAACACAGCCACGCCCCTTAATTTGCATGTTGCCTGGACTGTGTTTGCGCTACAATGGCAGGGCTGAGTAGATGTGACAGAGACTCTCTGGCCCTTTATAGAAAATTTGCTGGCCCCTCCTGGCTCAGGCCCAATGGGGGAAACTTGAAGTTACCAAGGGCTGATTTCTTCAAGGCTATCTAATTACATACCCTCTAACAGAATAGGCCAAGGCCTCCCATGGCGAGGTATGAAATCAAGGCTTTATTTAAGCTGCAAAAGGCAGCCATCCTCAACCCTCTGATTTCCCAAGGAGAGAACCAGTGCTGACAGGTAGGGCACTCGCCTGTGGTCACAGAATCACCAGCGGTGGACTTGGGATTCAGGCTCAGGTTCCAAAGCTCTCTCGGTGCCTCTAAGTGACCCAGCAGGTCCCGACTTGGGGACAATGGCATGTGCACCTCACTCAGGAGAATGGAGCCCTTTCCAACAGGTGCTTGCCTCACGTGTCTTCCACAAGCAACTCTCCAGGGCCTGCGATCAGAGGGGAGGGGCAGTCCCTGGCACTGAGAGCTTCCTCTGGGAGATCTTCAGAAATCTGGTCTGTTTGACCACAGAGGGAGTATAGAGTGGAGCCAAGAGCACCAGACTGGGGGTCCAGGTGCCAGGCTCAGCTTGGCCCCATTTGGCCTGGCTCCATGCTCCCTTCATTCCCAAATCCCTTCCTTCTGATGATGGCTGGGCAATTTACAACCTACAACGCCCACATTATCTGTCATTAGCAGTGGCCCTTGCCTGGTGCTTCTCAGACTTTCATGTGTACACCAATCACTGGGGATTTGTCAGCATGCAGATTCTGACTCGGTAGGTCTAGGGTGGGGCCTGGGACTCTGCATTCCTAACCAGCTCCTAGGGGCTGCCAAGGCTGCTGGACCACGCGTTGATTACCAGCATCCAGACCTTTCATTCCAAGACAAGGAAGGGACAACCAAAGTAGCTGTATCCATGAGTTACTCGGCAAATTTTTATAAATCCCGTCTCCTTAAAGGAGTGAGAAAAAGGACTACTTACAGCAGGGGTGTAGCTGGGGGCTCACACCTGTAATCCCAGCACTTTGGGAGGCAGAGGCAGGTGGATCGCTTGAGGTCTGTAGTTCTAGACCACCTGGCCAACATGGCGAAATCCTGTCTCTACTAAAAATACAAAAAAAATTAGCTGGTAGCCGGGCGTGATGGTGCACACCTGTAATCCCAGCTACTTGGGAGGCTGCGGCACAAGAATCACTTGAAGGAGGTTGCGGTGAGCCAAGATCATGCCCCACTGCACTCCAGCCTGGGTGACAGAACAAGACCCTGTCTCCGAAAAACAAAAAGCAGGGGGGTGTCCAAGGGCCACATTGAAAGAACTGTCTTCAGCCGCATGTAAAATACACTAACCCTAAAGACAGCTGATGAGCTTAAAAAAAATCTCATAATGTTCTAAGAAAGTTTATGAATTTGCATTGGGCTGCATTCAAAGCCGTCCTGGGCTGCATATGGTCCATGGGTCGTGGGCTGGACAAGCTTGATTTAAAGTAATCCTGCAGTAGTATTGCAAGAAGCAAATAAAAACTCTTTGATATTCACCCATCATATAAATCCATATTTTTCAAATATTAGGTTTGCCTAAATGGGTAGCAAGGTATAATGAGAAGAACAGAGAGCTTGGAGCCAGAACGACACAGGTTCAAATTCCAGCTCTGCCCCTTAGAACTGTCCCACCATGGAAGCTCCACTACTGCTGAGCTGTAGTGAATCCCTCTGCAAAATGAGATGAGGACCCCTGCTCAGGATATTGTGAAGACAAAAGGAGACAGCACACACGTAAAGCGTGGTCCCAGTGCCTATAAGCGCGGATTCCTTCCTGTTGAATCAGGTGGGAGGAAAGGCTCTACCCGAGATGCCCTCGTCCCAGGCACCTTTCAGACTGCACCCAAGCTGTTACCCAACGAGGGTGGTGATGCCTCCCCAATATTCTTTCAAGCTGGAGGCTGCACTAGGCCTCTGCGGATGCCTAGAGGTGGCTCTTGCCAATTCACACCTCCCTTCCTGCTGCTGCCCCGATCGTCAGGAGGCCACTTGAAGGCTGGGCTCTGGCGACTCATCAAGCAAGTGTTCCTGCTGCTCAGGGGCTGCTTCAATCAGGGAGATGCCACGGAAGGCATTATTAGCTGCACCCGTGCTGGGGCACACAGGGTAGCCAGGGAGGAGCCCCTCTCTGGAGGGTCCTGAGGCGGCTCTGTGCATGCATCTGTGTGTGTGTGTTGATAAGGAGCCACATCTGCATTCGCTCTGGCTTGGAGGGCTTGTATGTTTGGCCCTGAGCTTGGGTGGCAGTCAGCTCCCGGCCCATGCTTGTCACTTATCTGTGTCTGTGGCAGTGGAGGAAGAGGCATGGAGATTAGGACCTCTAAAACCGAAGCGTGGTCCTTCTCCCTAGCTGAGAATCTGGCCTGTCTCCTCTGCTCTTCTCCTAGGAGAACACGGAGCCACATGGGTCACAACATAGCTGACTGGGAAAGGGCAGTCAGTGGCGGAGGGCCTGCGGCCCAGCTAGTCCCTTTTGGCCTGAAGAGGACACACTGCCTGAAAGTCCCTTTTGGCCTGAAGAGGACACACTGCCTGAAGGGTATAAATGTGAGCTCTGGAGTACAGCTTTCTGGGCTTGAATTCTGGGGCTGCCATTTGCCGACCATGTGACCTTGGGCAAACTGCTTTACCTCTCTCGGCCTCGCCTTGCCAATCTGTAAATGGGGAGAATGATTAAAGAGTAAGTCAAAATCAAATGAAATAAGACGCATGATGCATAAAGTGTTTAGCAGTCTGTAGTTTGTACCACCAAATGTCAGCTATTTGTGGGATCTTTGTATGTGAAAGGGGGTCATGTGGGGTCTTTCTAGGCATCCTCCTGCCACCCACCAGATGACCTCCTTCAGGCAGGGTCTACATGGGGAATGAAGGGAAGGATTCCTGTGATCCTCACTTCTCAAAGACAGCTATCCTGGTCCCCTGTAGGTAGAAGGACTCATGCCTGCTCCTGGTCCTTCTGCATGGTAGAAAAGGACCTCCATTTTAAAAAATGCCCAGGAAGAGACTCCCCAACCCAATTAGATGGGAAATGGCTTTGAGAACTATAATGGACCTCACAAACACATGGTCCTTCCGTGAATCCTTTATTTAGTCCACAATTATTTACACAGTATTTACACAGGGTCTACTAAGTACCAGGCATATGAGATTGAATCGGAAGACCTGGATTCAATTCCTATGTCTGTGACTAATCTGCAGTAAGACCTTTCCTATCTGTGAATATGAAAACTCATAGCTCCAATATGTACCGGGGGTGCAGCTATCTGCCACTTCCTGCCAGATGCCCAGAAAGACTGTGAGGGTTGGAGGAGATGGGTCTGTGGTTTCACAGCACAGTCCTGTTTATGAAACACTCCTATGCACGTTCTAACAATCAGCCGTGTTCCTGCTTGGCAGTCTCTGAGTTTTCCGTTTTTCCAGATCTCTCATTTGAATTCTGTCCATACCCCAGTTTAAACTCATTTCCTTTTCCTTGGGCCTCAGAAGTAGAAACCAGTATCACAAAATCCAAAACAATTCAGGATCCAGGCTTCTCTACCAACACCCTTTAAATTCCACGCTTCTTCAGAGAAGGGGAACTGGCTGGAGAAATATCTCTCAAGGACAGCACGTGGATGATGGCAAGGATAATAGCGAAAGCTAACATGGATCATGCTTGCACCCTGTGCAGACACTGTGC
Organism: Callithrix jacchus; assembly: GCF_049354715.1. NCBI lineage: Eukaryota > Metazoa > Chordata > Mammalia > Primates > Cebidae > Callithrix > Callithrix jacchus. Next base: position 108,738,292 of record NC_133506.1, read on the forward strand.
TGAGACCTTTGCCCATGGTACATCACCCAGTCTCTAACAACCCAATGAGGCAGTATCCCCAGCCCTGTCTTACTGGAGCTCAGCAAGACTGTGTTCTAATGCAAAGTCCTCTCCCAGGGCCTCTAAACTCCCCACTTTGGAGCTCATAACTGGGGCTGTGCTGGGAATGTGGACCAACAGCTCCAAAGCCTGTGATCCTAACCACTTTGCCCCCACTTCTTCCTCTGCTTGGTCTACCTCCATCTTTGCTCATTCTCTTGAAGAGCAAGGACTAGCCCCGGATTCAGAGGCACACACAAACCCTTACACTAAAAACCTTGTTATGTGCACCTGACATGGTCAACCTCCACCTGGGTGGAAGAGAAGGCACTACCTGTGAAAACTGGCTTCAAGCCAGACCATGGGTTCTTTTCCTGGGGCAGAAGCTCTACTTCCTGATTGCTGCTTGAGTCATCTGGGGATTCACCCTTCCACCCACAAGCTCCAACAGGTGTCTATACAGTTCATTTGGCACCAGTAAGCTCAAGACCTATGCTTCTTCACTCTCTGGGTAGCCTGGGGCCAATCCCCTGAGCCTCAGTTTCCCAGGATCAAGCCTTTCCCCATCTGTGTCTCAGGTTCATCTCAAAGCCTGTCAACAGCGAAGAGCTATACATATGCATTCAAGGTGACACACGGAGCAGTCTTATGGGTCCACATCTGGCCTTTCCTGATAAACCCTTTAGTCTTGGCAGGACAGGAATGGCACCTGCCAGCACTCTCTGCTGCCTCTTCTGTTCTCCACTGCCCAGCAGCCTTAGTGGAGTCTGTCAGTGGCATGCTCTGGCTAGGATAAACAAGGCATCTGGACACTGGATGCAGGTTTCATTTACGTCCTCTGTCTCTCTTATTTTAGAAACAGCAAGTAGTGGTCAGGTACAGTGGCTCATGCCTGTAATCCCAGAACTTTGGGAGGCCAAGGTGGGTGGATCGCTTGAGGTCAGGAGTTCGAGACCAGCCTGGCCAACATGGCAAAACCCCGCCTCTACTAAAAATACAAAAATTAGCTGGGCATGGTGGCGCATACCTGTAATCCCAGCTACTCGGGAGGCTGAGGCAGGAGAATCACTTGAGCTCAGGAGGCGGAGGTTGCAGTGAGCCAAGATCACACCATTGCACTCCAGCCAGGGCGACAGAGCAAGACTCCGTCTCAATTAAAAAAATAAAAAGAAAAATGGCAAGTAGTAACCTACAAGAGAAAAGTACCAACTGTAAACTTGTGCTGACATTTGGGGAGCAGAGAAAGCCTATGAGGGAACCTGTGTTATTCCTCCACATTTATCTCCCCCCTACCATTTTAATGTCTGAGCTGATGCCTCCAACATACAGTATGCAAAAAAAGAGTATTTTCATTTCAGATGCATATGATGGCAAGGAACAATATGAACAATATTATTTTAGTGCCCTGGGAAAAAATTAGCAAGTCAAATATTGAATCAGGCCTGTAGCACCACATGCTAAGCAGATTGCTTTGATCTTATCTGCACTAAAAGCTCTATTATTGAATTTAAAGCTGGTGAACACATATCAGACCAATATACAACGCATGTCTGAATGCATGTTTCAGAAGCAAGAAATGTTTTGACAAAAGGAAGAAAATATTAAAGTTACAGCTGCAATTGAAACACAAATTTGTCCTCCCTTTTCTCTTGAGGCTGGAGGTACGCATGGCCACCCAGAAATGTTGTTGCTCCACAGGATCTGCTGATAGTTCCAGAAACACCTGCTGAGCTTCTATTTTTCTGGAACCAACAAAGAAGGGAATTCTCACCCCCCTACTCAATCTGAAGAAAGGAGTTTGAGACTTTGAGTGTGCACAAGCTATGCATGGTATGGCACCCTCTGGTGGCCATTTATCTGGGAGGCCTACCTGGCTTCCCAAACTTAAAATAATCCAACCTCCCTTCCTCTTGAGGCTGCTGTGGCAGAAAAAGGAACTTTAAAGAGCCAAAGAGACAGGAGAAAGCAGTTGATCATGAGGGCAGAAATTAACTGATGGCAAGGGAGGGAATGTTAATTTTCCAGCAGGACTCAAAGAGAAAAATAGTTTGGTGCAGTGAACTTCCTATCTAGGATATACTCCTCAAAAGCTGTTTAGCAAAAGAATATCCAAAGCCAGGTGTCAGCAAGTTACGATTCATAGGTCAAATTCAGCCCCGAAGAATTGCGTGAACCCGGGAGGCAGAGGTTGCAGTGAGCCGAGATTGTGCCACTGCACTCCAGCCTGGCACCTGAGCAAGACTCTGTCTCAAAAAAAAAAAAAAAGAAAAGAAAAGAAAAAGAAATTTAGCTCCTCTGCCTGTTTTTGAAAAGTCCAAGAGTTAAGAATCGTTTTTACATTTTATTTTTTTGAGACGGCATTTCACTTTGTTGTCCAGGCTGGAGTGCAGTGGTGTGATCACAGCTTACTGCAGCCTCAACCTCCTGAGGTCAGGTGATCCTCCCACCTTAGCCTCCCGAGTAGGTGGGGCTGCAGGAGCACTGCGCCCAGCTAATTTTTGTTGTTGTTGTTCTTTTTTTTTTTTTTTAAGAGATGAGCTCTGGCTATGTTGCCCAGGCTGGTCTCGAACTTCTGGCCTCAAGAGATCTTCCTGCCTTGGCCTTCCGAAGAGCCGAGTAGTTCTTTAGTTGCCTGGCCTGGTTTTTACATTTTAAATGGTTAAAAAAAATAATATTTTGTGATCTGTGAAAATTATGTAAAGTGCAAATTTTGGTGTCCGTAATCAAAGCTTTATTGAAACAGCCCCACTCCTTCATGTATGCATCGCCTATGGATGCTACCCAGGAGAACTGGATAGTTGCAGCGAGTTGTATGGGTTGCAAAGATGAAAATATTCATGACTTGGCCCTTTCTAGAGTTTGTCCACCCCAGTCTGAAACAACCGCTACTGTTCACAGGCCTGGACCCCGAGCATCTAGCCCCCGAGCATCTAGCCCCCTTCCCCACCCCCACCCACTCTAGCCTGATGATGGGCTGAAGCAGTTTGCAAGGCAGTGTGTGTACCTAGAAGAAGGGGGCGTTCCATTTCAGCACAGCCCCTACACACTTACCATTTTATTATTGATTTCATGGAAATGAATTTCACAGACTTTCTCCACAACATCTTCATTCTCAAAAGTGACAAAGCCAAACCCTAAAGGAAAAGAGAGAAGAAAAAACAAAGAGAGGCAGGGTGAGTTCAGTTCTGGCAGGCCCACATGTTTCTCTGAAGTCCTGTGGTCTCGACAGCCTCCTGGTCTGGGGGGTAGGTGGGCAGATCCTTGGGAGGGCCTTGAGGTTGGAGGCAACAATATCTAATTTGTACCCAGCACCCTTCCGACAGCGAGGAAAAGTTAATGATTTCACCCACATGCAGCGGGCACTGTGTGGTTTACATTTGCCCCGAAGCAAACAAGAAATTTGTCTGTTATTTACAAGGGTCAGAGCCCCGAGGCTTGGTGCACCACAGTAGACGGGTGGGCTAACGAGAGCCTCGTGGATCGCTGCAGGGCCACGCTTGCCCTTTCTGCGAGCAGCCCTGGCCAGCCCTCGGGTCGGCCTCCAGACGGAGGTGGTTATTTGTCCTTTTCTTCCTGAATTACTTCCTCTAATACCTCATCAGGACATCCTGAGGCCTGGAAGAAACTATTAAAAGTTTCAGGCCTCTGTTCTGCTCAGGCATCCTTTTTCTACTGCTGCTTCAAAAGCGCTGTGGATTTGGGGCAGTTTAAGACTGTTTGATGCCTGCTGTCAGCCCGTCAGCTATCCACTGTATTTACTCGGCTGGAGACCAGCTTTGCTAGACAAGCTGCACTGAAGAATTTTGGCAGGCGACTGCTGCTCAGTATCCTCAGTTCCTCTCCCTACCCTCCTGCCCCTTTCTTTCTTCTCTTTCCGTCCCCGACAGCGTTTCCAGCATGTTGCCCCATCTGTGACCCCAGTCAGTAAGTGCTGCTTTACCACATGGCCCCAAGCAGGGTGGCACCCACCTTGGATGGGATGCAGCTGCCACATGGTAGCACTAAGATGGCAAGGGGCACAAGCAGTGGGGGCAGACGCACTGATGCGGAGACTGAGGCCTGGTTTCTAGTTCTCACTGTGCATCTACTTTACGTTTAATTTGGAGGAGACCCTTCCCCTCTCTAAGCCTCAACTTTTGTGCCTGCAAATACCCTGGGTCTTACACCTCCTATCACAACCCAAATTGGGATTCACAAGCCTGTCTGCTGCCATCTGAATGTTTGTGCCCACCCCCGTTCCCCCAGATTCATGTTGAAATCCAAACTCCCAACGTGATGGTATTAGAAGTTCAAGTCTTCTCCTTGGCCCTTGGTCCCACTGATCTCTGCAGAGCTGGGAGGTGATGAGGTTGTGAGGATGGGGATCTCATAAATGGAATTAGTGCCCTTACACAATGACAGAGAGCTTGTTTTTTCTCTCTACCATGCAAGGATGCAACAGGAAGGTGACTGTTTGTACACAGGAGGCAAGCCCCTCCCAGAACTGACCATGCTGGGACTCCGCTCTTAAGACTTCCAGCCTCCAGAACTGTGAGAAAGAAACTGTTTTTCATAGACCTCAGTATCTCATTATAGCAGCCCCAACTAAGACACTCTTCTCCCCAAAGGCATGAACCCGACTGAACACTAAGCCAGACACACCAAGCAGGAAGACAAGACCTGAAGGGCTGTTCTAGCACCACTTTATTATGATAACTGTGTTTCCAGTCAGTGAGTAAAATACAGGGGCTTCCTTTTCAAGCTCTGTGTCTATTGTGGGTCCCTGCAACACAAGATGGAGAGGGAATTTCTCAGGTCCCTCTGGCTCTCATGCATCCAACTCTACCACCACCATCTTCTAAGGAACACCAGGGCACGGGGAGCTGATGTGTGGAGCTCCCATAGCATAGCTCCTGCAGGGACTAGCAGATTCTCTGGTAAGAGAATAAAAAAGGCCACTCTGTGCTCTCAAACCATTTATAGTAAAACAGAGCCAGGACCACCACACACAGCAATCGTGATCTTTGGTATGTCATTCGCTACCACCACACACCAAACACGGGGCCAATGCTCCAGCATAGCCAGTCCAGCCCGTAGACACCTAAGGCAGCAGCAGACATACCACAGAGTGGACAGAAGCATTGGCTGGAGGGGCTCAAAGATGGCATGTTTCTTCCAGTGTCACCCGTAAAAGCCAGGTTCTCAGCTACCTCAGAGGCCTGAAGCAGGCATCTGACGTGCTACAGTGTTTGAAATGTGGTCCAACAAAAACCTTCTACCAGGTTTATGCGGCCTCCTGTCCGCTAACCTGGGTCCTTTGAGAGAAAGCTACTGGGAACACTGTCCTATTCCCTCTCTTTGGGTGTCTCCTCCTCCTTGGCCCTTGGTCCCACTGATCGCTGCAGAGCTGGAGAAGAGCCACGGCGACACTGTCACCCCACGTCACTTCTCTTCGGGCTTTGGGCACTCCTTTAAGCACTTTCAGTTTCCTGAGGGCGTTCAGCTCACCCTACTGGGGTATGTCTCAGGAGTTCCGGGTTGGGAGGAGCCTTAAAAACATCAGGTTAGCTGGGCGCGGTGGCTCACGCCTGTAATCCCAGCACTTTGGGAGGCCGAGGTGGGCAGATCACCTGAGGCGAGAAGTTCAAGACCAGCCTGACCAACATGGAGAAACCCCATCTCTATCAAAAATACAAAATTAGCCCCATGGTGGTGCATGCCTGTAATTGCAGTTACTTGGGAGGTTGAGGCAGGAGAATCGCTGGAACCTGGAAGGCGGGGCTTGCAGTGAGCCCAGTTGCGCCATTGCCATCCAGCCTGGGCGATGAGAGAGAAACTCAGTCTCAAAAAACAAAACAAAACAAACAAACAAAAAACACATCAGGTTAAAAATCCCACCCAGTCACAGACTCCTGGAAGCACACAGCCAGGGAATTCATCTTTTTGGTTAATCCCTTTCTCTCCCTTACCTCTGTAGGGCCCAGATCCTAACTGGCCCTGGGAGAATGGATTAAGAGCCAGCACCCTTCCGAAATTCCACAGGGAGGGAGAGGCGGCACTGCAGAGGCTGCAGAAATTGGCTAGTGTGACTTCAAGCCAGAGCACCCTGCATGAGGATGATGCCGGGGTCTTGTTCTCTAAGAGTCCTCAGGATGGAACAGGCCCCTAACACGCACTAAGAGCTGAGTGAATGACTGAAATGAGCCATTTCTGCTCCTCCAGGGTCTGAGCATCTTGTTAATCCACTTGAATCACTGCTTTGCCTCAAGACTGATTCTGCTCTTCCTTCTCCATTTACCAGCTGCCACCTGTGCTAGGCATTGTGAAGGACATGGAGATCAACAAGGCAATGGCCCTCTGCTTGTACAATTCATGAAGAGGCACGAGTCAGAGAATCCCATGCAGGGAGAGCCTCTCCCTCCCACCCCTCAATTCCAGCCTGCGGCACACTCTGGGTCTCATCTGTCTTTGAAAGTCACCCTCTGCCCTGGCCCCCATGCCCAGGCACCCTGCAAGTAAAACAAGCCAGGATAGATCAGTTTTTAGGAGATGTCACTGCTAATCAGTACAAGTGTAGCAGGTCTAATAGTGGCCCTCCAAACATATCCACATCCTAATCCCTAGAATTTATGAATGTGACCTTATTTGGAAAAAGAGCTTTTGCAAATGTAATTTAATTAAGAATCTTGAGAAGAGATTATCCTAGATTTAGGGTGGGCCCTAAATCCAATGACAGGTGTCCTTAAAAGAGAAACAGGGGGCCAGCACAGTGGCTCATGCCTGTAATCCCAGCGTTTTAGGAGGCTGAGGTGGGTGAATCATGACGTCGAGGGATCGAGACCATCCTGGCCAACATGGTGAAACCCTGTCTCTACTAAAAATACAAAAATTAGCTGGGTATGGTGGCCCAGGCCTGTAGTCCCAGCTACTCGGGAGGCTGAGGAAGGAGAATCATTTGAACTGGGGAGGCAGAGATTGCAGTGAGCTGAGATTGTGCCTGTGCACTCCAGCCTGGCTACAGAACGAGACTTCGTTTCAAAAAAACAAAAAACAAAAAAAAAGGAAAGAAAAGAAAAGAGTGAAACGGGATATTTGAGACACAGAGAAAGACAGAAGAAAGCCATATGAAGACAGAGGTAGGCAGAGAATAGTACAGCCACAAACCAGGGACTCCTGGAGCCACAAGTAGCTGGTCTTCCAGAGCAAGGAACGACTGTCCCCCAGAACCTCTGGAGGGAGGGCAGCGCTGGCTTCCAGAACTGTGAGGCAAGAAATTTCTATTGTTTTGAGTCACCAAGTTTGTGGTAATTTGTTATAGCAGCCACAGAAGATGAATACAGCAAGGTTCTAGGTTTCAGCTGCTCCCACACCCCACACAGGAGGACCACACACGACCTCCTCCCACCAGGCCTGCTGACGGCCAATTGTGCTGCTCTGGATGGAAGACAGGAGAGAGTACAAAACCCATGCTGGCTATGGGGAAAGAACATGAAGTCAGTGCCACCAGTGAAGCGCACTGCTCCACGAGCCAGAGGACAGTCTGGTTTAAAGCCATCTTGCAGCTAGGCACACACACTTGATCCTAGAATACACACCAGGGTAAGTCAAGTCACCACGGCAGGCCACAGCCAAGCTCCTTCCCGTTCCACTGTGCAGGCCACCTCCATACCCATTCAGAACTCTCTGATGCCCCAGTCTCCCACTCTGAGATAGGAAGAAGGGCTACTCAGCTAGGAGCCAGGAATTAAAATGCAGACTGTTACACAGGGAAGGTCGGAGCAAGACTCAGGGCATCATTTCCAATTCTGACTCTGATATTCTCCCTGCTGGTCCTTTTCCTAACCCCACAGGACTCAAAATTCAAGTATCACAAAAATGATTTTCCTGATTAAAGGAGATAGCCTGGATTTCTAGCCTATGTACCCTGGATGCATAACAATTCAGCAATGTCAAGACTCATTTGCAGCATTTTAAAGACCTATATCGCTTCAACATCTCTGTCTGTTTGGTCCAAGCAGAGAAAACAAACTTGATTATATCTAAAATATTTATTTAGTCCATTTGAGGAAAGCAAAGAAGCAAGAAAACACTTCATTATCAGTAAGTGTTATTCCTTAACATATAATCATTTTTATTTCATAAATGCATTATCGTTTACAATGAGTTAGTAACTTAGTGGTGAATAACTCCCAAAATAAATTTAAATGGACAGTGGAGCACAAAAACAATGGGGTCAGAAATTTGGGATAGAGTGTTGGGTGGGAAAAACCCTTCTGGTATCAGAGTCTTCTTTTCTGAAATAAGCATTTTATTGTGGTAAAATATACATAAATTTTACCATCTTAAGCTCTTTTTTTTTTTTTTTTGAGATGGAGTCTTGCTCTGTCACCCAAGCCAGAGTGCAGCGGTACAATCTTGTCTCACTGCAACCTCCACCTCCTGGGTTCATCTGATTCTGCTGCTTCAGCCTCCTCAGTAGCTGGGACTGTAGGTACCCACCCCCACGCCCAGCTAATTTTTTTCTTTTGTATTTTTAGAGATGGGGTTTCACCATGTCAGTCAGGCTGGTCTCGAGCTCCTGACCTCAGGTGATCCACCTGCCTCAGCCTCCCAAAGTGCTGGGATTACAGACATGAGCCACCATGCCCAGCCATGGTAGCCATTTTTAATCACACTATTCAGTAGCATCAAGGACACTTAAAATGCTGTGCAGCCACCAGCAGTATCCACCTCCCTTCCTTTCCTGTACCCATTAACTCCCTATTTCCCCCTCCCCCAGCCCCAGAAACCTCTATTTTACTTTTTTTTGAGATGGAGTTTCGCTCTTGTTACCCAAGCTGGAGTGCAATGGCACAATCTCGGCTCACCGCAACCTCCGCCTCCTGGGTTCACGCAATTCTCCTGCCTCAGCCTCCTGAGTAGTTGGGATTACAGGCACGCGCCACCGTGCCCAGCTAATTTTTTGTATTTTTAGTAGAGACGGGGTTTCACCATGTTGACCAGGATGGTCTTGATCTCTTGACCTCGTGATCCACCCGCCTCGGCCTCCCAAAGTGCTGGGATTACAGGCGTGAGCAACTGCGCCCAGCTTACTTTTTGTTTTTTTTAGACAGGGTCTCAGTTGCCTGTCACTCAGGCTAGAGTGAAGTAGAACAATCTTGGCTCATTGCAGCGCTGATCTCCCGAGCTTAAGCAATCCTCTTATCTCAGCCTGTCAGGTAGCTGAGACTACAGGTGTGTGCCACCAAGCCTGGATAATTTCTTGTAATTTTTTTTGTAGAGATGAAGTTTCACCATGTTACCGAGACTGGTCTCAAAACTCCTGGGCTCAAGCGATCCTCCTGCCTCAGCCTCCCAAAGTGTTGGGATTCAGGCATGAGCCACCACACCCAGCCTGTATTTTACTTTTTATGACTCTGAATTTTTCCGTATAACTGGCATTACACAAGATATGTCCCATACTGTTGTGCCTGGCTTGTTTTATTTGACATGTTTTCAGGGCATCATCATCTTTTGAACAATCTACCGGAGGTGCAAGAGACTGGGGAGAGCTGGAGGACAGGGAGTCGTGATGATTTCCTTCTCATTTTCCTCAAGAGGGCCCCACAGAGAATCAGAAGTAGAGACTCATGGAGGCCCATCAAACTGAGGCATAGCAGCCAGGTAAAAGAGAAACGCAATTATCCTCACTCAGCAAGGGCCAGACAAGAAGCTATGTGCCCCAGCGAGTCCCTTTGCCTCTCTGGGCCTCTAAAAGAAGCAGGCAGAGCAGGGGGTCATGCTTTAGCCCCTGGCAGGGTAAGGGCTTTAGTCCATGGTGAGTCTTCAAGGACTGGAACTCCATCGGGCCCTTTGGGTTGCCCTGTGAACACCCACTGCTCATCTCCCTTGGTCCTAATGAGGAAGGAGACCCTTAGTCACCCTTAAGCATCTAAGACCACCTCCCCCTTGACTTCCACATTGCATTTCAACAGGAGAGGTAAAGGCTGGCAGACTGGGCACCACCTTTAATCGCCCTCCTGTAGATCGCAGGTATGGTGTGGAGGAATCTTTCCTGAAGGCATTGTTTTTCCTTAAACACGATCAAACCCCTACCTAAGCCACTTACCCCTTTGACATGTCATTTCTAGAGCTATAAGCCTTTAAAAGGGCAGGGATTTTCTTTGTGAGAGGGGCTCCACTATTTGGGGCATTCAGACCTGCCACAGCTCCCGGCCAAATAAATCACCCCTTCCTTCCCAGTTCGGTGTGCAAGAGGTTTTGTCTGTGGGCTATCCTACAACGGTAAGACATCACCTCCCTACGTATTTAAACTGACTCAAGCCACCACCCAGAATAGAGAGGAGACCCAGGGACTGACAACTAGGGGAGGTGGGGAAACAAAGGGCCAAAACTTGGGGTATAAGAGACTAGTTCACCAAAGAAACCTTCTCATCGAGCATCAGCAAAGGGACACCTACCCCACCTCTTCTAAAGCCCCCACCTTAACTATACCCCACACTCCCAAGGGGCTCCAGGAGCCAGTAAAGCTGGGACAAAGAAGGTGGTGGGAAGGTTAACCCTAAACACCAGTAGTTTAAACATGGATATTAATAGGGTAGCAGTTGACAGGGAGCATTTAAAAACCAAATTCTAGCATTCTCTTGAATGTAGCTATTATTAGAAACTAACAGGTAAGCTCTATTTAAGAGATAAGCATTTAACAGTCACACCTTTTCCCCCTCTTTTATCTAAATGAACAAAACTGAATATTCATCTGAATAGTACAAGGCTACAAAAAAATGACATACACAGAAGACCGAAACCTGAAAACAAGATACCTCAAAATTAAAATGACCTGCTCCAAATGCAGTCACTGAGGAACACTGACAGTTAACTGACAAGACAGTTTTTTTTAGGTCAGAGAGAGAAAGATGGGAACAGCCTCCTCCGAGCCTCAAAAATAATTTTCTTCTCTTATCATATAGGTCAATGAACACTAATAGGCAATCATGTAGTATCTAACGCATCTTCAGTGAAAATCGATGCAAGTCATGAGTTTACACACTTGGTTAATGGAGAAAAAAAATGAGGGAGGAAACAAAACCCAGGTTGTCAAATTTATTCTGAGTACCCCATGAGAAATGGAAGGTATGTGTACTTAAGAATATTTATAACTCATGCAACCTCCCTGTCTTGCTAATAACCCAGTATTGGGGATAGCAATATTCATGGGTTGCTTCCAGCACAGATGAATCCCTGGGGTTTGGACATGGGGAGCATTTTCTGGTTTGAAAATCCTTCTCATCCATCATCCTACCTGGTCCCCAAGGCAACTCTGTGAGAGGCAGGGCAGGCTCTGCTACTGTCACTGTGCTCAACTGCTCTGCACAGTTCAGTGACTCATCCGTCGTGACACAGCCACTGAACCAGAGGCAGGAGCTGCACTCAGGAGTGGTACCCCAAGTTACTTTCATTCTCCCCCATACTTTTTTGGAGCAGACTGTCAGGGTGTCCTTTGGATAAGTGAGTGTTCAGGGACGGATTTGGTGGTCATATGGCTCCGAGAGCATGAGAGGGGCCAGCCTGGCAAGGAGGCATGGCGGCCTGCTGACATCGTCACAAGTCAAGCCCCAGCTGGCTGTGTGTCCACTGGCAACCCCACACCCTGGGCTGTCCCCAGCCCCAACTCAGAATGTTTCTAGGTCACCTCCATGAGCTACGGCAGGTCTGGCAAGTCAGCTGTCCTGCAACCCTAAACTTGGAAGGTCTGAGGTCCCACCTGGGCCCACCCACCAAGAAGTGCAGAAGAAATGAGTAGTGTGCAGGGCAGGCGTGGGGAGGTGGCATCACATGCCTTGGGTTTGCCCTAAGAAAAATATATCTCAGAAGATCGATACGTTCCAAGAAACAAAACAGTTTACCTTTTCAAGAGCAGCAGCATGTTTCTGATTACTGGCTGCCATGTTGGGAAACTCACTGCACAATATCTCGGCTTCAGCGAGAGCCAACTGGAGTTGTCATTAGAGGCTCCTCAGTGCCCTGGCGGGGCAGACTGAGAAGTGCTCACTTCTCTGGCCCTATTAAGAAGGGGGAAAAAAAGGGGCCACTAGGTATTGGGCAAGGGTGGGTGACGATCAGGCTGTGTCTGCTTTCACACCCACGTGCCAATGTGGACTTTGTAAGGTGGGAAGGGCTAGGATTCCTTCAGTTACAACTCACGCCTGCTTCCCAAAGGCGGTTGCTGAGGATCAGTCCACATCCTAATAACAATGTTAAGAAGAGAAAGCTCATCTGTTCTCACTGAGCAGCCACTCTATAACTCAGTCTTCACCCCCAGCCCAACCCTGGGGAGTATAAATAGATATGATTGTTCCCATTTCACAGATGAAGAACTGAGGCCCTGGCAGGACCCCACATTCTCTCCCCTGCAGCCCACCTTCTTCATATGAAGGCAGATTGTTCTGCACTCATCAGTCCCTACCTGGTCCAACCACTACACCCCTGAACCCTGTTCCTGTCATGTTTCCCGGCAAGAACGTCTACGAAATGGGCAAGAGCCCTTAGTCCTTATAACCTGGCAGAAGGAGGGCAAGGAGAGAGTGGGGAAGGACATGGGCATCCACTCCAGCTCTGTGTTGGCTTCCCCTGTACCCTGAAGTATCTGATTTCTTAAACATAAGGGCAGGAAGGAAGGAATTGAGGATTTTCAGAGATACAGAGCCAAGAAGACCTTGACACAGGAAAACAGCTAGAGCATCTCCTAAGCCAGTCTCGGATGAGCACGGTAGAGTGACTTCTCTAAACCTTTCCTGACCCCCAACCGCAGACTTGCCTGAAGTGGGAATGGGACACCAGACTCGATGCTAGAGGTTTCTCTGCAGCGAACTGGCTCTCAAGTGAGTCAGCTGCCCTGGCGGGGCAGACTGAGAAGTGCTCACTTCTCTGGCCCTATTAAGAAGGGGGAAAAAAAGGGGCAGGCACACTGACCTGAGCCATACCCAGCACCCAGCCTTGGGGACGGTTAAGAACAAAGACTTCTAGGCCAGGAGGACATGAGAGGCAGATGCTTGAGACTGCCCCCCTGTGGCCAGTAAACAAGCCTGTGATGGACTCGAGGGGTCTGTGGACATGCCCTCTTAGCACACCCCTCCCTCCTCCTGCATATCCTTCTGTCTGTCTCTCCCCAAAATAAGCAGCCTCTCTTTGAGATCCCTTCTGACCTGGCCCTCCTCCTCTGCCACATCCCCATCCCCTCCAGGGCGGCAGTGCAGCCCCTCCACTGTGACATCCTTCATGCACCTGCTTCCTCGTTTACACCAGTAGTTTGGCAGCTGGTTGCTGTAAACTATAATAAAATGCCTTTCCAAAAAATGAAGGAATGTGACCAGACACGCCAGACATCATGATATTAAAGCCGTGTCAATTAATTTCTCCCCCTGCTTGATAAACGAGCCCCATTCCATCTCTTAATAATGAGGAGAGAAACAAGAAAAGTTGACACTTAGTTTAATTTATTTTCTCAACTTGCCTGGTCATATTTCTTTCTGCCTTGCAGAGCTGGCTGGGGCTGTGGGGAATTACAAGTGGCTCGAGCACAGGCAAGGCAGAGATCGGCGTGAGTCCACACGGGTCTCCTTTATTCCCCCATACGCTTAATCAGGAGGGGGAAAGTGACTTAGTGAGCCAGCTCACACCTGCGTCTCTGCAGCCACCTTTGGGGCTGGGGTTGGGGGGAGTTGAGTGGGGGCAGGGAGTGATCTCAGGTGTGTAGGAATCAGATAACAGAAATGGCACTATCAGATTTCCAATCTAGTTCCACAGAACTGCACAAGACTGCATTCCCTAAATTAATATTAAGCTACGTTGGCGGCATTTGCTAGAGGGGAGCCAATTTCTCAACTGGAAAGGTGCTTTTCTTTCCTTTTCTGCTCAGGGATGAGCTGGCCAACACTTGACCTTGAAATGTGAGGAGAAAACTTCTAAAAGTCAGGCGCCAACCATGAACTACAAAGTGTTTCTTAGGCTTTAGCTACAAAGAGTTTTTTCAATCGGTCACCATTTCTTTATGGATGCTCCTAGACAAAACATCAAGGTGTGGGTGAAGGCCAGGGTGCTCCTAGACCAGTGCTCCTGGGTGTGGTCCTATAGCAGTCTGTCAGGGGAGAAGGGCTTGTCAAAAATGCATATCCCTAGGCTCTGCTGGCTCCTAACACGGTCCAAGTGGGTGTAGCCCAGGAATCGCATTTTTACCCAGGTCTCTGGTAATTCTGATGCTGATGCAAGCATGACTCTGTCCTATGCTTCCTGATTCAGGACAAGCTAAGTGGAGACCACATAATAACAGAGAATCCAGAACTTTCCACAGGAAGGAGAATTCTGAGGTCCTCTCTTACATGAAGTGGGAAACTAATGTTTTGTTTTTGTTTCTGTTTTTTTAAGACATGGGGTTTTGCCATGTTGGACAGGCTGGTCTCGAACTCTTGGCCTCAAGTGATCCTCCCATCTTGGCCTCCCCAAGGGCTGGGATCACAGGCATGAGCCACCAAGCCCCTCAATAACACTGTCTTTAAGAAGCCTCTGACATCCAAGGCAGACCAGGAAAAGACAAAACTGTTTTCTCCCAGGTTCAAGAACCTATTCAGACTAAAGTGTAAATGACAGAGCCTGCTTCTACTCCCAGAGGTACGGCAGTTTACCCGAATCAAATCCTTATGCGAAAGCAATTAAGTTCCACTCTAGTATTTCAAACAGGCATCAGGCACTGGGGGATTTTTTTTCTCTTTTAACTGATGGGGGCACCTCCCTGAGCCTGTGAAATTAGATGAATGTTTAAAGAGCTGAGTTTTGTAAGGACAGACAGGGTGGGGGCATCCTAAAAAGAACCACCCAGAAAGGAAGAAAGGGAGGTTAGAAAGGAAAAGAGAGAGAGAGAGAGAGACCTCTAACCATCCTCAAACCATTTTTCTAAGAGAGAAATCTGTCATGAATACTGATAGTGTGATTTGAAAGTGCCTGCGGCTGCAGGGAAAGGGTGTCTCATCCCAGACTCTTGTTAACTGAGTGGGAAAAAGCACCTGTGATCCAGGCCAGACAACCCCAACCTCATTTAATTCCGAGTGCGCTCTATAGCAGCGATTCTGTGAATGACACTTGTCAGGGCAGCAGATTAGTTCACAAACCTATTTTTTGTGCGTGGTGTTCCATCTTGGTCGGGAAAATAGTCAGTTCTTGGCGAGAGAGAAACATATTACTGCTGTTAAGTGCCAATATAAACTCTGGGACGCAGTGGTAAATTCACCAAATTAAATCGCTAGACAACTGGCTCAGATCAGGACCCCGGCAGAAGGTGCCAGGACTGCAGCTCGCGCCCAGCAGGGCAGAGGAGGCTGAGGTCGTGCGCGCAGCTGGAGCAAGGGCACGAGGACGTGCCGCCTCCGCGTCTGCTCTGGAAACCACAGAGCCTGAGGCGGCCTTGGCAAGCTTCAACTGCAGGAGCGGCCTTCAAGGATTCTCAACTCAGGGTTTCTGAGCTCAGGGGATAGGGTGCCAGCTGGAAGTTCTTCCCTCTAGAGGTGGGCATTTGGGTTGGTACTCCCAGCCACTCCACCAAAGAGTGGAGTTTCATATCTGTCACTTTCTCTCGCACTCATCCTCCAGCCTCATCCATGCAGTGAGCAACACACAAGCTAAGAGGGAGTTTCAATCTACTTAATGTCCCCAGTGAGGTGGGTGGAAAAGGGCTTAGACTTTGAAGCTGCGTAGATCTGGACTCAAGTCCTGGCTCTAGCACAACCGGCTGCACGGCTCTGAGAGCAAGTTATTCAATGACTCTGACCCTCGGTATCCTCCTCTGTGAGACAAACAATCCACCTCACCAGCCAGGATTGCTTAGAAACACCTGCACCTCTGAGGAGATAGCTGGCCCCTCCCATCAGTCAGACCAGTCTTGTTATTTCTCCCCTAGCCTAATCTCTATCTCCACATGTTACTTTTGCCTAGTTATGGCCTCACGTGTTAAAATTCACTTGACATGTCTGTAAGGAACACGTCCATGGTGCTTTACCAACTATCATGATGGGACTAAGACTGAGGACAGGGAGAGAGGTAAAACGAGTCATGCAGTGAACTCCTCGGTCAGCTTGTTACTTTTAAAAGACCTTAAGAGGGCTGGGCGTGGTGGCTCATGCCTGTAATCCTAGGACTTTGGGAGACAAAGGCAGGTGGATCACTTGAGGTCAGGAGTTCAAGATCAGCTTGGAAAGCATGACAAAACTCCATCTCTACTAAAAATACAAAAATTAGCCAGGAGTGGTGGCACACACCTGTAACCCCAGCTACTCGGGAGGCTGAAGCAAGAGAATCACTTAAAGCTGGGAGGCGGTGGTTTCGGTGAGCCGAGATTATGCCACCGCATGCTAGCCTGGGCAATAGAGCAAGACTCTGTCTCAAATCAAAAAATGAAAACACCCAAATCATCTACTAATCTTTGAGTGTCGCCCTGTGCTGGCTGCACAGGGTG
The DNA here is from genome assembly GCF_049354715.1 of Callithrix jacchus. Taxonomy (NCBI): domain Eukaryota; kingdom Metazoa; phylum Chordata; class Mammalia; order Primates; family Cebidae; genus Callithrix; species Callithrix jacchus. The sequence continues at coordinate 108,754,811 of NC_133506.1, forward strand.
AGGACACTCTGCCCCCACAGGGTAAGGACACTCTGCCCCCCCGCCCTGGTGCACTCAGTTTCCCCAGCAGCCTTCTCAAGATGCCCACTCACTTCCCTCCAAGTTCTTAGGGAATGGTTACCAGCCGCAGATAAGGTTTCAAAACTCCATCAAGAAACCACTACTCGGAAGCAGGTTTTCAGCGCCGCCACAAATTATATGACTTTCATCATGAGGTATGGTTTCAGGATAGTCCCACTGACAGAGCCCTGGCTGGGGGCCCACTCCTCCCACCACACCCCCGCAGAGGGGTCACTCCTGCCAGCATCTCCATGACCCCAGCCGGCTACGCTGCCAGTAAACCTGCCTGGAGTGTGTGGGCAGGCAGATGCCCATCAAGTGCCTCTGACAAGGGGTTCACACGAGACACACATACTTATCACCACAGGGTGGGGTCTGGCCTATTTTATTGTATTCTTCCAGCTGTTAAGGAACTGTTCTTAACATCTGGAGGCCAGATCTCTCTGAGAAGCTGTGACCAGCAGCCCAGGCAGCTGGATTGGCGTGGCGGCTTTGCCAGGAGGGAGCAGAGACTGCTTCCTGACTCTTCAGCAAAGACCTGGGATGGGGAGACGGAGGAAGGTGGTGATGAGGCTATCGGGGACAGGGGGTGACACAGTCTGGAGCTCATTATTCAGGGTGTTCTACCCATCAGTACATCCATACCAGGGAACGGACTGGAAATGCAGGCTCAGGCCCCACCCTGGACCCACTGAACTTGAATCTGCATTTTAACATGTGATTGTATGCAAATTAAAATGTAAGATGCATCAGTCTGGAACACTGATTCTCAATAGTAAGTCTTACATCAGAGCCACTGAGGAAAAAAAATGTTAAAACGTCGATGTCCAGGTCCCATCCTCAGAATTGAGTTAGGTTTGGGGGAGCACCCCAGCATCCACATGTTTTAAAATCTCCCAAGTGATTCAGTTAGGGTTAAGAAACATTGGGAGGGTGGGTTCGGTGGCTCATGTCTGTGATCCCAGCACTTTAGGAGGCCAAGGCGGGCAGATTGCTCCAGCTCAGACGTTTCAGACCAGCCTGGGGAACACAGCAAAACCACATCTCTTAAAAAAAAAAAATTAGTCTGGCATGGTGGCACATGGCTGTGGTCTTGGATACTCGGGAAGCTAAGGGAGAGGACTGCTTGAGTCCAGGAGATCAAGGCTGCAGTAAGCCAAGCTCATGCCACTGTAGCCTGGGCAACAGAGTGTGACCCTATCTCAAAAACAAGATACACTGGGAGAAGGAAAAAAGTATAATGCCTACTTTTGTCACCTAGACATACTTTCAGCTTCACTAACATTTAACACATGACTGAATGATCCCAGGGCCTTCACACGCCCTTATGTCTGCAAGACACTTGTCTTAGTATATTTTTTAGCCACTAAAGGAAAAGAGGAGATGCTTTCTTGAAGGTGAGGCCAGAGTGGCGCCCCATTACTCACTTGAGCACAGCTGGCACCTGGTGCTGTTTACAGGTAACCAGTAAATGGAGGTATAGGTTATGCGATCTGGCTTTAAGAAAACGAACACTTACAAAGTAGGTAACTGTAAAGAAAACAGGGATTGGAGATGATACGAACGACACAAGCACATGACGCCAAGAAGATAACTGTCAGCCGACCCTTTCCTTACCCTTAGGCAAGACACCACCCAGCCATATCGCACCCCCAGAACATGTCTTGATCAGATGGGACAAGCTGCAGCCAACTCAGTGGGGAAGAACCTGATTTTCAACAGACACTGGTACTGTGGAGAAAGTGCTTTGAAAACAAATGTTTGGAAAGTATTTATATAGTTTTGTGTTTTTGTTGCTAAAAATGATGTAACTAGGTCATTGACAAAAGCTCTCATATCTGCAGACTTTTAAAATCCGGACACAGAACTGTAAAGACTCATTTGAAAAAAAAAAAAAAAAAATGAACATTTCAGTGGATTTTGAACCCATTTGTTAAAAATGTAAAAATGCAACACTTGATTAGTTTGCATGAAAAACTGATTGACATCAGGGAAGATGGAAATTTACAAGCTGAATTTCAACAAAATCCTTTGCATAATTGGAGGATGGGATTGAAAAATTAGTATCATGATTTAGCCAGTACAGTGAATTGTGCCTCCTCTTTCCTGTTTTTCTTGTGAGGTGTATCTTTCAGTTATGCCAGGCATTAAAACCAAGTATCCAAATAAACTAAACTTAGAATCCAGCCTTTAGGGCTGGATCGCAAAGTGTTAAATCAAGAATTCCTTTTTAAAAGCAGCATATTCAATCATATTGCTCTCACTAAAAATATTACTTTAATAATTAAATAAAATCCTTAATGTATCCTATTATATTCCTATTTGTATAGGTTTTATAATATACATGAATATTAACATAGCAGTACATGCATATAAATTGAAAATTAGGTAAGATATATTGGGGGGTGCATGCTAATTTTTTTTCTGCACAATTAAAAAATTTTGGAGACGCTCTAGGAGAAGATGAAATGGTACATCACGGACTCTGGTTCTGAAGTTGCCCTTATTCACAGAGATTGCTAGAAGTCTGGATGTAGGATGGGAACGGGGACCTTCAGTGACTGCTGGCAGGTGAGGACCCCTCCCCACACCTGAGAAGGGGTTTTTGCATTAGAAACTCATGGGAGTCAAGAACCTGCCAATTGCAGGATGTCCTGGGTCCTCCTGGCTGAGGCATTGGGGAGGTTCACCCTTCAAACTGAGACTCTTGCCTCCTGCATGCTAACGGCAGCCATACCTGAACTCGTCTCAATACATTTTTCATAGCATCGTATCTTCATTAAAATTTTATTCTATTAGCATTCTGAATCCAAACCACTAAGTACATAATTGCTAAAACATGTGTTAAGCGACGACTTACGAAATGCCGGTTTTATCATATTGTTAATTAACAGAAAGTAGGATTAATACATTCACAGATCATTAGGAGCATTTGGTTCAATTTCACCAGCTCTTCAGCAGGGTGGGGGCAGTTGTCAGCGGGCAGCCCTGGGGATCTGAAGCAAAAACAGAAGTATTCTTCAGGGTTTGCCCTCAGCCCCTCTGCATGCTCTAAGACTGTGTCTGGGAGAAGCCCAGGAGACAGTGAATCAGGATCTATTTTTCCTAAAGAAAATTATTCTCAGATGTCACTCAGTGCGGCCTACTCAAAAGAACCTACATGGAAGGATTGAATGGAGAGGAGAAAGCAACACATTCTTTTAAGACAGACCAGTGAGATTCCATGGACTGGGAGGATTTGAATCTCGGATCGGAGGACATGGTAGAAATGCTGGTTGTTTACTAGCTGTGTGATGTGGCACAAGCCGTCAACCTCCTTGACCCTGTATCCCCACCTGAAAAGTAGGAATAAAGACGCTAACCTTGGCCAGTGATGTGGCTCATGCCTGTAATCCCAGCATTTTGGGAAGCAGAGATGGGAGGATCATCTGAGGCCAGAAGTTTAAGACCAGCCTGATCAACATGGCGAAACCCCGTCTCTACTAAACATACAAAAACTAGCTGGGCGTGGTGGTGCGCGCCTATAATCCCAGCTACTTGGGAGGCTGAGGCAGGAGAATCGCTTGAACCTGGGAGGTGGAGGTTGCAGCGAGCTGAGATTGCACCACTGCACTCCAGCCTGGGTGACAAAGTGAGATTCTGTCTCAAAAAAAAGATGCTGACCTCATGGGGCTGGCATGGGGATTAAATGAGATAGTGCTAGCTCTGGTTACGCCTGCAGAAGTCTGCAGTTTTTATATAAGGATTTTGTACCCAATATTGCTTGGAGTGAGTGGGCTACCAGCTGAGACTTGAAAATACTTTAGCTATCAATAAATGTTGACTGCAGTGATACGAGCTTTAGCGGGGTCAACCCTGAGGTGCCGCAGCCGAGCGATTTGGAAGTGTATTTGAACTCACCTTGTATCTCCAGTGCAGACCTAGTCACAAGATTCCTAGGCCAGAGGTGTTTGCTGAAACCTCTTCCCACCCTGTCCTGGGAATTACAGACGTATCCAGGCATGAAATGGACTAAACGTCCTGTTTTCCCAGCCATCCAAATTGCTTTAGCCTGGCCCGATGGTGGCACTCCCTATTCTTTACGCTTAATAATGAAGCCGTCTGCCTGGCAGGGCAGCTAGCAAGACCAGCACTGAAAGCCAGGACTGGAAAAGCCACAGAAGGCTGGGGTGGAAGGAAGGGACCACACATGGGGTGGAGGGTGTGCAGAGCAGGCTTCACCAGGGGTGAAGCTGGGGGCCAAGTCAAGCCCTGAAGTCAAATGCCAGGGGTTAAAGTAAAGCAAGGTCAGAAATACGAACGCAGTCAGTCAGGAAATGCAATCAGATGCCGCCTCAGCTTTCATCAATAAACTTTTGGCGGGAGCAGGAGCCCTTCCCAGAGGAAGATGGATTCTGGACCAAGGCAAACTGTTAGGGTATGATGATAAATGGGTTCACCTTGCTAGAGCTGGGATACAAAAATCAGTGCTAAGGGAAAACCCCAGGAACAATGAAGGCAGATCAGCCTCTGCCAGGCCCAAGTAGGAATAGAGAGGAGAGAGTTGGTCACCTGGTTGCATTTTTTTTTTTCTAGAACATTCTTTCAAGGCCCTGGGTCCCCAGTAATGTAAAGGTGTCCAGTTTCCTGTGGTGAGGCCCTCTGAACACGTGGGTGTGAACTAGAAATGGAAAGCCTCTGGATTTGTAGAAAAGGTTGTGAGTGGGCCAGGCGCAGTGGTTCACGCCTGTAATCCCAGCACTTTGGGAGGCTGGGCCAGGCGGATCACAAGGTCAAGAGATTGAGACCAACGTGGCCAACATGGTGAAACCCTGTCTCTACTAAAAATACAAAAATTAGCTGGGCATGGTGGCGCATGCCTGTAATCCCAGCTACTCAGGAGGCCTCAGTGATTCAGGAGAATCTCTTGAACCCAGGAGATGGAGTTCGCTGTGAGCCGAGATCATACCATTGCACTTCAGCCTGCGTGACACAGTGAGACTCCATCTCAAAAGAAAAAAAGAAAAGGTTGTGAGAGAAAGAAGCCTGGGCTTGGGTTCAGACATGGGTTATAATCTCAGTTCCACAACTGATTGCCTGTGCCTCCGTGTTCTCATCATTCAACTAGGGATAGCAGCATTACAGGGCTATACAGAGTTTAAGGAGAGAGTACAAGGAAGTCTGGCACAGTTCCTAGCCCCCATCAGATGCCGAAGCACTCACACCTCTCTATAGGCCCCTTCTCCTTACTGATATTGACTTGGTGTGCTGACTTAATAATTTGGCCCTGTGGGATGAGAGTTCCAGAAGACGACTGCCTCTGAGAGGCAGCTGCTCAGGGTCCTTGCATGTACAGCAACATCTTCCCATTGACCAAATGGGGACAAAGAGGGCTAGAGATTAGCTGAAGGGTGACTGCCTAGGGGAGAGGGGTCCTTGGATGTCCTGGAAGCCGGCACAAGGTTGCCTTCAACAGGAGGCAGATGCATCTGCCGCCCAGAACGGGCCATAGGGCACACCTTGAGGCCAGGCAAGGAGGCAAGGCCTGGGTCCCCATTGGGAGCCGCCGTCTCTCCTGTCACCCAGCATGGGAGCCAGACCATCTCTGCGTCCCCCAGAGAAGGCAACCAAGCGATAGCAGAGCTTTCTCCAACTGGAAAATCACAGAGAGCCACGTTATGGCCATTCTGCCACTTGGCCACAGAGACTAGTGACTTCAATTTATTTGTGTCTGGGGCCTTAAGGAACCTCAGCTGTCATCCTTTCCTTAGTTTATTACCAAATTTCTAAAATATTACATCCTTTATTATATCCAAATTCACTTTATTGCACTTGACAATACAGATAATCACATACCATATGCTCTAATGTTTTGAAACCAATGCATGTTGACAGCGGTTTTTATTCATGATGCATAATTCCATCCCCAGCTCACAATGAGGCATCTGAGTACCCAGCCTGGTGTTAAGACTTTTGCCTAATAACAGATTAACAATACAGCAAGTTTCCGAGACACACACCCTCCCGTGGCATTTTCTATTTACAATGGGAAAAATGTACCTGGGCTGAGAAGATGAGCTTATCAAAGACAAGGAGGGGAAAAAAAAAAAAAAAAAAACCCGAATCAACACACACCCACCAGTCCCAGAGGGTTTATAATGATTTGTTATTGTTCTACGCTTATGAAACTTGATATTGAAAAGAGGAATTGGTCTTGCACCAAGTAGGAAGGCAACTAATCACACCAACCCACACTGCTGGCCCCTGAGAACTGAAAGCACAAACTGCCCCAAAGCTCTCATTAGGAGCCTCGCTTGTTTTTACTCTTGTTTTGCTACAAGCAAATATTTGTCACTCCTCTACCTTGGTGAGACCATCCTTCTCTCGTCCCCTTCTCCTCATCCCCTGAGCATCCTTCTGTTCCCAATTAGCCCTAAGCTTCCTGGCAAAATGAACACAGCTGGGGATGCATCCTACCCCCAGCATCCTGGCACCTCTCAAGCAGAAAGGCCAGGCCAGCAGGAACTGTCTTTTCAGCTCCTTCAGCTGCGAAGCCCCTTGTTCTGCAGAGGCGGCTGAAGAAAAAGGGTGGATAATTTAAAGATGATCCCCCAGCTTTGCTGTAGTGTCCGGAACAAACAATGCCATTTCACACTTCCCCTAACTAAGCGCTTTCATTTGCTTCAGAGAAGCACTCAAACAACTGTAAACCCATTAGATCATGTCAAACGTGGTGGGAAAGAGCCGGGGCTGTCACCAGCAGAGAATCAACTCAGATTTATAGATTCTTAAAGCTTTAATATATAGATATTCGTCTTCCCCCTGCAGATAGACAAGGGGACCAGGGTAGGGGCAGAGGAGGCAAGCAGAACAGCCCACAGCTCAGCGGCAGACAGATTGGAGTTTCACAATCATTCTCCCGGATAATGGGATTTCTCAACAAGAGGAGGAGGGAGGAGGAAGAAAAGCCAGGCCTTCACTTTGCTGTTTTTCCAAAGCTTTGCTTGGGGGTGGTGTGGGGGAGGAAGGAGATGTTATTATCAACAATGCCTCTGGAGTACCCAGTGACCCGCTGTGAACAAAAGCGAGTGTCGACCAAAGAAGGGCTGGAGTCGCAGGACGCAGAAACACTTACTCAGCCACCTGCAAAGGAGGCCAGATGAATTAAGAGGCATCTTACTCCAAGTAATTGCCGTGCTTCTGAACAGCTTAAGTTATAACCTTTTTTCATAAATAAAAACCTACTTTCCCTTTGGGCTTACATCATGACTCCAAGGAAAGCTTTCTCTTTATTTCTTAATCATCTTCAGCAGGTACAGGGCTCTTTCTACTACCTCAAAGGGTTGGGAATTTTCTTTTTACCTTTTTATTTTTTTTAATTTTATCCTATTCTCTTGCTTGCCTATCATCTATTGAGTATGGCAGTAAATAACTGGTAATTAAACCAATATCTACTGGAGACCAGGGCTTAAAAATATAATTTCATAAAGAATCCTCCTGAAATATTAGTACCAGTGGGTTTCTATGGGTCTGGAAATGAGACGGTTTGGGCCAGGCTAGACTTTGATAATGCAGGGCCCACCAGTGGTTTGCAAAGTGGCCCCTGGCCCCAACTTCCTGCCCCATCAATTCTAGTCTCTGTTGAATATTTCTGGGGAAAGGGAAATCACCCCTTACTTCATAAAGACAGCTTGAGTTGGGCATCTTGAGGTGTTGCTAAATTCTTCAACCCAAGGTTCCGTCTTTCTCTTGTAACTTCACACATGGCCACCCATGGTTGGGGAAGCAGCCGGAACCCCTCCCAGAGGTGGTCCTTCAAGAGCGAATGTAGCCATCTCATTCCTCCTTATTTCGGTCTCCTCTGGCTCCTCCGGAATTTCTCTTGTAATACTGTCCTGTCCTCATCAGACCTCCTCTGGTGTGGTCTATCTTGTCAATGCCCCTCTTAAAATAAATGCCTGGAATGGAATATTCCACAAGGGGTCTGAGCAGTACACAATGCCAGATACTGGACTGGACTTCCTTTTATGGTGGGGTTCTTAGCAGCTTCATTGCCTGTGGCCTCCAAGAAAACCTACAGTCAACCCTTCCTATAAACCATGTCAAAAGCTCACTCTGCCCAACATTCGTGTTTCTTGTTTTTTAAATATAGACATCGATTACAGTCTTCTTCTTTTTTTTTAAGACACAGTCTGGCTCTGTCATCCAGGCTGGAATGCAGTGGTGCATCTCAGCTCACTGCAACCTTCAAGGTTCAAGCGATTCTTGTGCCTCAGACTCCCAAGTAGCTGGGATTACAGGCATGAACTGCCATGCCCAACTAATTTTTGTATTTTTAGTAGAGACAGGGTTTCATCATGTTGGCCAGGCTGGTCTCAAACTCCTGACCTCAGGTGATCCACCTGCCTCGGTTTCCCAAAGTGCCAGGATTACAGGTGTGAGCCACTGCACGCGGCCAACATGGATTATTGTCTTCTGATTTTAAAAGTAACCCTCATTTTAGAGTCTTTGGAAATGCAGAAAACATTTATTCGAACAACAAACATTCATTGGAGACCTACTATATGGGAGAAACTCAACTGGGCCTTTAAGATACAAGGGAGAGTAGGGCCCAGCCCCTGCCGTCAAGGCTGTGAGAAGCACACAATCCACATTCCCACAGCCAGAGTGCACACAAGGAATGGAGTCGTTGAGCTTGAGCGCCAGGACTACCACTGGTTTTGCTCACCACCATATCCTCAGCCCTTGATGAGTGCCCAGCACAGAGCCAGCGTTCAGCAAATAATTATCACAGGTACCACTGGTTTTAAAGGACGGCCTTCCCACGGTGTCTGTCTTACAAATGATTTTTTTTTTCTAAAGACTAAATCAGTTATGACCAAAGGCAGTCTCAGACTAAGTTTTAAGTAAAAAAATACGCCAGGGCTGCTGCTTCAGTCCACCAGAGCCTCCTTTCCAATTTCTACCCAGAGCCTGGGCCAGGGGGAGTGGAATCTGTTTAGCTGAAGGTCTGAGGTGCAGAGAAGTTAAGAGGACAGTGAGAAGAAAGAGCAGAAAGGAAGTCAATCCGAGGATCCCCAGGCCTGGCCAAACAACACTATCTTCCTTCTTGGGAAAAGCTCATTTGCAAAAGCTTTTGGTAAAAGTTCACATTTCTCCAGGCAGTGGCAGCTTGCAAGAGGCATGCCGCAGTTGAAAGGTCAAACTGGAGATGTGTAGCACTCCACTCCCACTGAATCGCCACCGTGCGCGGGGTCAGGTTTGGTTTTGCCACTTCCACCGACAAGATAGGACGTTTGAGCATCGAGGGCAAATGCTGCCACAGAAACTTCAAACCAGGCGAAGCCCTGGATCTCCCAATCACTTTCTCTTTGGGAATAAACCTCAGTGTCTAAGAGCTGCTGTGGAGGGGATGAGACCAGCCAGGACAGGGATCTACTCCAGCTGGGGGATGGGCGTGTTAAAAAGAGAGCACAGAATTTGTGTCTTTGAAGGCTAGCAGAGCCATCTGCCCTGCTCATCTCTTAAGACTGATGAACCAGAAGCTCCATGGTACTTGGTAGAAGAAAGATGGCAGAAGCTAGGACAGAACCCACACTCAGAGAGAGAGACCCTTGACCTACCAAGGGTCATCTACTGCTGCACTTGAAGGCTGTGCCCCATATGATACATCCAGCCTGGCACACATGCCAGCCTGACACATCCAGGCTGGCAACCTTCTAGGAGAGACTCGGGGCTCAACCAGAGGCTCAACCATGGGGAGACAGGACCCAGAATCACATTCTTGACCAGGGCTCTGTGGACTGGCCCACGGTTGCCTTCTCCACCCTGCCCTGCCCAAGCAGCATCCTTCTGAAGGAAGATATCCCCATCCAATGGCCTGTGCTACAGATTCATGAGGGACTTGCATTCTGGTTCTTAGCTCCTGGTTTTCTGCCAACCCAGAGGTATAATAGACCCTCTTATTTTATTTCATTGGCTTGTAAAGGGACATAACCAAATAATGATGAGAAAGAAGCTGGCAATGGTGGAGGCCTCAGCAAAGGCTGGAGAAAAGCCAGGAGTTAAGTAATGCCTGGGCCATTAGTTCTCCCCAGAGGAGCAGCGGCACTGCTGGGGCCAGGATGGAGATATGAGGGGTGGAACCAGGGAGACACAGACACGCAGGGGCTGGAGTTTCTTCTTTCCCAGCCCGGGACTGACAAATCCCAGTCCATAGAGGGAGGGGCAGAGCTACCTTCTGACTTGTTCTCCTCTAGGAGGAGCCATATTCCTTTCCCACCTGGCTTTTCCTTGTGATTAGGTTGTCGTCATTGTCGTCACAACCATCACCAGTTACTTGACTTATAAGTCATACTCGACCCCTTCATATACATGATATCTAATCCTTCCAGTCTGCTCTCAAGGCAAGTAATGTTATCCCAATTAGACAAATGAGCAAAGTCACTGTGCATCCCCTCCTTCCATTACGGAGTCCCTGAGCTGGGATGTAAGCCCAGGTCTGCCTGTCGCTGAAGCCTATTACTCTCCATCAGCCCCTGGAAGGGCAACCAAAATAAATGGAAGGCTTTGTGTTAATACAGCCTTGGGTAAGCTGCCACACCACAGAGGCTAAGGGGCTGGTCAGTTATCCTTGATAAACGTGGTGGCCCAGGAACTCAGATGGTCTGGAGTGATGGGGCTTGACCCCCAGCCTCACTCTGTGGGCTCTATCACCCTGAGCAGCTCAGGTGACCTCAACAGGCTCAGCTTCTTCACTGAGGGCAGAGATTTCAGCCTGGGTGGGTCGCTGCTGAATTCCCCGTGCCTAGAACTTGTCCTCAATAAAAATTTACCAAATGAATGAATGAACCTGAAAAATGGAAATCCCAGTAACAGTCTCCCTACCCAGATTATTAATGAGGTAATGTAGGAGGGCACTTGCAAGTAGCATGACACATCCTAAGGGATCAATAAGCAGAAGTTGCTGGTCGTTAATACTATTATTACGTGTTATTATAATGCTATTATTGCTTTTCAAGGTCATTATAGGGATCAGTGCATTTGGAAAATATAAATGTAAGGCAGTATCTTTACAATAACTCGTAGCCAATGCTGACAAATAAGGGCAGACACTGACAAGTGATCCCCAGGCATACAGTACCGCCCAGCACAGAGGCGTTCTAGAAGACAGCCCCCAGCTTCCCATTAGACATGTGCATCAGGACTCTACGAGGAGGCGGTCCTGCTCCACCCCAGGTCACTGTGCCGTGTGGGATCCTCAGACAGAGTTGCTGGGCACGGCAGTTCCAGTGAGAAAGCATCCTGTTACCTTTGCGCTGGTCACCTCATGCCCATAAGTTACAGCCATCTCAGCCCAATCTCTGCTGGGTTTAGTTAAAAATAGAGTTTACAACAGAAACCTGAATCCAGGCTCCTCTAAATCAGGGCAGCGGGGGAGCAGGTGCTACCCAAATGTGGCGCCATGCTGACAAATGGAGGTCGGCTGAGCTCAGCTCTCTGCCCTGAGCTGGTGGGTGGCAGCTTCCACAGCAGAGATGCCAGCTCTGGGGAAAGGAGGGCTCTTTACACAGAAAGCAACACATTCCCTCCATTGTGCCAGCCTCCTTTGATTCAATCAATATTGGTTTAGTATCTGCTTAGTGCTAGGAGATACCTGAGGCTGCAGCCGTGCCTTAAGGTGACAAAATGGACAGAGACAAGCAGACACAGAATACTTCGAATTTGGGACAGACTGCCTTTAGGAGGAAGGTAAACAGATTGGTCTTTTAAAAGCAAATTGTCAGAAGTTAGAGTTCCGAGACCATGCCCCACAAAAACTACTGGGCGCCAGCCTCAGGGTCCAAGGCTCTGCAAATTCCTCTAATCCCGGAGGCTGCTATGGCAAGCCTCACTCTTTTCTAGTGTGCTGGTGCCAAATACCATCTTGCTTAGTGAACCCAACATTTCTGAAACAGGGTGAAGCTCAAAATAATTCTCACAGTTAGACTCACTGGGACCTAAATAGCTTTGCTGATTAAACCTCTGAATCCTTATCCAAACCCGCGACATTCCTCCTTGGTGATGCCAAATCCTTCATGCTTCCCAGCAAGTTCTAGCTTGATGATCTGATTCTGCTGCACACACCTGTCAGGGTCACTTGTCCTTACTTGGCTAGGATCCACTGATTTACTCTTTGGAACTGCTGATCAGCTTTCTAGCTCCCCCACCATACCCACTGAGGCAGAGACGAACAATAATTTGCCCTAATGATAAAGTACTCTTCTTTAGGGGTCTGGAGAACTAGGCTAGGTGTAAGTGGAATTGAGAGGGCACGAGGGAAGTGGGCATTTGCAGAGAGAGGGAGGGTTTGGGACCCTCTCCTGATTTGGGCAGGGGAGGTAGAGGCACGCAGTCAGCTGTAGAAAGTACTGGCTTTCCCATTTGGTGTAAAATGCTCACCAGCCCAGCTGGGAACAGAGAGAAAAGAAAAAACTGAGGAGTGTCTGGATGTGTGCTCCAAGCGACATTATTATAATGACTATTATTTTCCCACTGTCTTTCCAAACCCATTCCTGTAGGTTATTTCACTTTATCCTTACTATCATTCAAGGAGGTATCTCCAAAGGGATTATTATCCCATTTTAATCCAAAAGGAAACAGGCGCATAGACTGGGTGACCCTTGATGTTGGCCACACCATGAATCCAGGAGGAGAATATTCAGCGAGGACAAGAACCAGAGGAGAATATTCAGAACCCAGAGGTATGTGAGCTAAAAGCAAAGGTAAAATACCACCAGGTCCACCCAGAAAACCCATCTCCTGGGAGGAGGCAGGCTCCTCGGGGCCGGCGGGGGCTTGCCACATTCCCTCAGAGCAGGAACTCTCTCCCTTTCCTGCATCCTCCCCTCTCGTGGTTCCCAGGTGGGGAGGTCAGGCCCCTCAGCCTAAAATGCAAGGAGAGAAGACTTAACAAAGGACAAAAGCAAGTTGTGGATTGACTCTCCCCTTCCCAGAGCGGCCTGCCCCTCCTTTTCAACAGTGAGGGGCAGTAAAAGGTTAGTGGCATGCTTCCTGCCTCTGGTTCCTCAGAGCTAAATGATCAAATGATGTCAGGACTGGGCAAAAGCTCGATTCCTAGTTACAGCCATCACAGCTACAGAACTAAAACTCGGCCCAGCGTCCCTCTGCTCAGAGGCTCTTCACTGGACCCAGTACATCAATAAGGCTGCCGATTACAGCTGAATGCATGCTCCTGCCCTGGTCTGCGCCAGCAAGGCAGCGGACTGCCGCTGGCCACAGCAGGTGAAAGGCCCTGAGTCCACCTGTGGCTCAGGCTTTGCTCAAATATGCAGGGGGAGGGGCCTCAGAGGCTGTCACTGCTGCCCTGGCTGCCTTCTTCCCATGCTGGTCTTTTTCCCAGATGTCCTAGGAGAAAAGCCAACCCAGCCAGCACTCAGACACCTGCCCGCCAGACCAGCCTGCCAGGAGCTCCCATATTAGAGAGGGTCTAGTCAGGCTTCTGCAAACCCTGCATTCCAAGCTGCCGGACTGGTGACCCTATGAACTCAGGTCACACCCATATGAGCAAAGGCAGTGGGTGCCATGCTGGACCTCCCCCTTTGTCTCAAATAGGTTGTTTTTGGTTGTTTGCTTTTCTGATAAACAAGCTGAATGGGCATAATGGCCTCATCACCAAGAGTATAAAAATAAATCGCCAAATTAACAGAACCCCAAGGGCGGCTGGGGACAAAAAGGCAGGGAGGAGAGTTGCAGAAGAGACTTGACTTGGGTCTCTAGCACTGTCCATTTTCACTTGCTGGAAGAGGCCCCAATTCTCATCATAGCTCCTATGCTCCCTGCAAAACCTTGGATGACTCACAGATAATTAAGGCACAGACTTCAACCCATCCCATAACTCCTTTACCAGAGAAAACTGCCAGTCAAAGTGTGGAGAATTTCTTTCTTTCCATGAATACTGCTTTACTGCAATCCTCTCAACCCAGCCTACACATCATCATCGCCTGGGGGTTTTAAAAGACAGGGATGTGCACTCCCCACCCTCAGAGCCTCTGATTTATTTGGTCTGAGGTGGGGCCTGGGAGTTGGTCTGCTTTAAGAGCTCCCCAGGTGATGCTAATTCTGATGTGATTCACAGTGTATATAAATTTTATAGCTTTTTCGTGCAATATTATGTCATCGGCATTTCCACGTCATTTAAAACCTCTCTGTAAACAGCGTTTTAGTGGATGTGTAATCATCCATCATATGAGCGTCCCATAATTTCCTTTCAGTTGCTTTGTAAGTGTTCTCCTGAGCGTGTGTCAGTTGTGGCTTGTGTCTCCACTGAGGAGCTCTCCCCAGCTCCCAAGGCAGATTTCACACCCCTTTTCCGCTGATGGCAGGTGCACTCAGAGGCCCATGGAGTGGCCTCCTGCTATGCCATCTTAGGATCCTGCACTGCACCCTAAAATTCTTGAGAAACTGGTCATTTCTGCAAGGAGGATCATTTTGGTTCCATCCACCCAGAGCAAAGGCTTGTGTGATTAGGTGGGTTCCATGTTCATTCATTCGGGGTCCAGTTTTCCCTGTGAGATCCTCTGGAATTTCCACAAGGCTCGCTGGTTTACAGTAGTCACCACCTTAAAAAGTATTTTGAATCTTTTCTTTTGCACCAGAAATTAGGTCAGGAGCTGAGCCTTCATCTTCCTCTTGCTTCTTCCTCTTAACATCTTGAAAAATCTGCATCTCTACAGAAATAGGGGCCTTATTAGTCCAGGCTTGCAAGGTGCTGCCCTACTTTGGAGCCTCAGGCTCAGTCCTGGAAGTTTAAACTCAGAGGTGAACTCCTGCAATTGGAGGGCTCATTTCAGAAGATTCTCGTGACTCTCCTCATGACCACAATGTCCAGCTTTCAGAGATCCATCAGCAAGATAGCTGCTCCCCAAAACTGCAGGCTGGGGCAGAGATGCCTCATCTACCATCCAGATGTTCTAGGAAGGAGCAAACACCTGGCAGCAAACTGGAGCCCATTTCCAATTTGAAGCTACCAGTTTCCATCAGGGAACTATCAGGCAAGGCCCCTATATTTCCCATTCCAGGAACATCTGGCAAGTAGATGATTAGAAGCACATGCTGGCAGCTACTAACATGCTTCCCAGCTAAATCTAAGCTTAGTCCCAGGGGCCCTATCTCCCGTTCTCTCTCTAATCCACTGTCCCACCCCATTCACCTCCCCACCCTAGCCTTGCTGAGCTTTACTGCAAAACAGATGTTGTACCTGACCCAAGATCTCCCAGGCACACACACACAAATTTTTTAAAAGAGGCTGCAACATGAAACAATCTCCCTATGTCCAGCATAAGTCAGGACATTTCTCCCTCTGTCCCCACTTCTCCCCAGGTACCAGCCAGGCCCAGGTGTGCTCACTTCAACCTGCCAACCTTTTCTCTTTCCCCAATAAACACCACCACAGTGCTCCAGCCTCCCGGAGGCCCACCTGGGTGTAAAGCTTGTCATTTCCACTCAGCTGGCATTACGATAACCAGGCCGCAGGTACTCCCGCTTTGGTTGAGAGTCTATGGCAATTTTAACATGAAGGAATGTGCTGAAAAGCACCCTCTAGGAGTTTAGTAACACTCATTTGCAATAAACCAGGTTTAGTGTGAAGGCCTCTTCAGGAAAAAGAATCAACAGGGAAGAAGGGGATTAGAGGTGGAGGCTAGGTGTTAACTGTTAGGACTTGAGCCATTAATCACCAAAAAAGTTCCAGAATGATCTCACCGCCTCCTGTGGTGAGGCCCTTTGGGGCTCAGCCATCTTCCACAGGCTTCATATCCTAAGGCACTAGAGGCAAGAGAGTCTTTGCTCTTGACTGGAGCAAGATTTGGGGACTGGGATAGGATTATGCCCCCGGATCACACCATAGCAAGTATTTTCCCTGGGGAATTCTCGTGATCCCAAACTGAGTTACTGTCTTGTATCTTGTGTCCACCTTATAGATCATCCTGACTCACACCAAAATGTCCAAAGGAGTGAAAATATGGTTAAATATGATTTGGTGAAAAAATAAAGCATCGTTCATTTTCTGTGTGGCATCCTTGTGCAGACCAAGAGGCCTCCTCCCAGCATTAAGAGGGTTCATGTTCTCACCTCCCCTCTCAGACAGCAATGACTTCACGCCACTCTCCTGCACCCAGCTTCCCCAGCCCTTATTTCCATTTGTTTCCCAGTTGCAGAAGTGCTGAAAGAACATAGGTCTTGGAGTCAGATCAACTCAGGTCCCAATCTCAGAGCCACCACTTATGGGATGTCGTCAATCCTGCTGTGCCTTAATGTCTCCATCTATCAAATGGAGACAGCAATACTCCTCTTGAAAAGGTTATTGTGAGGGTTCAGTAAAGGTATTTATTGTAAGCTGGGTGCACAGCAAGGTGCTTAAGATTTCCTCTGTCTCCTCCCCTCCCTATCCCATAATCTGCTGTAACTATAGACAGAGAAGCCTGCTAGGCCAAGCAGATGAAGAAGGATAAAAGCATTCCACCCTTCCTTGGGGACAGGTAATCGGATCATCTCTGAGGCAGCTGCCCCAACCACCATGAAGACCCCCAACTTCCTGATGCCTGGGCAGGGACTGAAAGGAGCCCAGCCGCTCTGCCATCTTTGGGGCATAGCTCTGTTGCAAGTGGCATGCATACCCCACTCCACAGAGAGACTGGCAGTCGCCGGTTAACTGCCTGTTAAGGCAGCTGCACTTTACAGTAACCCAGCATGGACAATATTATGAATGACACTCGCAAGCTGCCAGCCCAGGGACTCATTACAGTCAAGGTACAACATGGCGGCCTGCCAAGCCCCCGGCTTTCACACTCGCTATGCCAGAACATCCACACACAATTTAATTGCATTATAATTTCAAAAGTGCTTTTCAAACTGGAAAAAGGCATTCACTGATTAACCAGCGAAGAGCAAAATTGTTTATGAAATTGAATACAAAAAGCTACAGAAATGTAATTGGGTCGTTCTAGCACCTAATTTTCAAGCCATTTTCCCCACTTATTTAATCACGAGATACAAAAGGAGCGACTGAATTGACTTCATACTAATTAGATTACTCCCTGCGATACTCCGGGCCTATACTCCAACTGGTTGATAGCAGTGTTTTAAACGGAAACAAAAATGCAGCAGCAGCTTGTCTGCGGGACAGAATGGATTGTCTGGAATAGACCCTTCCATCCGTTAATAAGAACAAGCATTTGTCCCCCAAACCTCCCAAGCTCCCTGCTACGTGTAAGCGTCCTTGGAGAAACATCACCCTCCAGGGCATTGATGGGAAGACTGCTCGGGTCCCTCTCCCACACTCCCTGGAAGAATGGGTTTGAACATGCCCCTTCTATTAAGTCCTGCCACCTCCCCAGCAGGCACGGCTGCTGCACAGGCAGGCAGAGAAAGCCACGCAGACACTCTCCTAATTGGCTGTATGAGGTCCTTGGTGTGCCTCTGAACACTTTTCCTTTCACTGTTTCATGAATTGACTGGTGGCCCCAACCAGATCAGTGGCGGCCTCTTGGGCAAGCCCAGCTCCGTTGAGTTTTCTCAGTTCTGCCCTGAGCTTCCTGAGATGAGCCAAATCCTCATTCTCTCAGTTACCGAGCGAATACAACCACGTTGTCCCGGAAAGCGACGCTGCGCTAAATTCTGTGCCTTGACATGATACCTGACTCTGTACCTGCCCTCTGCCAACACAGATGTAGTCAGCTAGGGTGACTTCTGCACAGTATTAAACACAGGCAATGTGGGGACCCAGTGCCTGAGAACACCAACATGTGACCCAGGAGGGGGTCAGGGCTTCCTTATGCTCAGCTAGAGACCTTCTTTTGATATGTGGTTCAGCCTCCTCCAAGCTTTTTTAGCTCATTTTAAATTTTATTAGGAGAAACATAATTGATTATATAATCAAATGTAAAACGTACATTATCAAGATATCTCAGCACTTCACAGGCCATTTAATCAAGATATCTGAGCCTGTGCCAAAAGGAATTAACTTACATTAAACCTCAAGTACGTATTACTCTGCCATATTTGTTTCCACGTTTAAGATGGGTCTTGCTCCCTGAGAACAGGGTGCATCCTTCAAGGACTGTGCCATACACAAGCTCTGGGTCTGAAGGTCCTCCAGGCCGCTTCTCAGTTTCTCCAAATGAGGAAAAAACCCTAAAGGCCACTCTACCTCAAACCCTACCGGCAGATGTGACATCTTCACACAGTCCCCGATTCCTCTTGTCTGTGAGGATGTCTTTGGGGGTCTGCCCAAGTGCCCTGGCAATACACAGCTGGCCCAAAGAGGAAAAGGGGTTTTCGCTTATACTTGCTGATTGTAAACTGCTACCCTCCCAGGGAAAGCAAACAAATGTTATTTAGGAGGCAACAGGGGTGTTTCATGTCTACAGCCAATTTTCACCAAACCCAGGGAGCCCGAGGAAAAGGAGAATAGCAAGAAGCAGGCATCTGCCTGAAATGCCTTCCCCTCCTCTGCTTTCAGATCCTAGGTGGATACAGCTTCAACTGCTCTGCAAAGCTGCTCCAACAAATGCATTCACTCAGCAACCATCTGCTGAGCCTGGCTGAGGTGCCAGGCATGGTGCTAGTACTGGGCGTATAAAATAAAATATGTCTCTGTCTTCAGAGAGTGCCTGGTCCTTAGCAGGAGAGGCATAGGCAGACAATCCCAACACAAGACCAGTAAGACTATGACGCAGCCGAAGCAGGACAAAAGGAAGCATGACTGTAAGAATGCAGGGAGGCTTCCAGGTAGGTGTCATCCATCCATTCTACACAGGAGATGAGGCTTCCAGGCACCAAAGGGGTAGGGACATACATTCCAGGTGGAGACAAGGGCAGGTGCAGAGTCAGGGAAGCCTCCGGAAGCACCGTGCACTGAGAACCTGCAGGCAGGGTCAGCTGACTCAAGACCAGGGAATGGTACAGGGTAAGGCTGGGAAGGCCGGCTAGAACCAAATTCAAATGTCCTATGCTTATCCTACAGAAAAACGGGAAATCCATCATGATCTCTTCCTTCTCTGGAAGTATCACTGCTATCTAGGCACAGTGCCAGGCACTGTGGATCATACAAAAAAATCCTTAGATGCAGAGCAGGGTGGCACAGCCGAATACCAGGCACCCTGGCTCTCAAGTCAGACCACCTTTGATGCATATTCTGTGTCTTCAGCCAGTAACCGTGTCTCGGAGTCTCAGTTTCCTCATCTATCAAAGAGGAACTCTGTGAGGATTAAATAAGGCAACATATGTAAGGCATTCAAGACAGCATCTATCACTGTAAGGCACCCGATAAACGGCTGTTGTTAATGAAGGTGGTGAAACAGGTAAACACAGAATGGTAACCAACAACCCAAGGCATCGTGACTGCACCAAAAGGTATTGTCCAATGGATAAAAGGCCATATGTAAGTGCCAGAGAGTAGACCAGACAGTGCAGCAGCAGTTCATCACTGCATTACTCAGTCCCTCCTATGTGCTTACACCATTTATTGAATGAATGAGCAAAGGAAGTATCATACAATTTAGCATTAGCCATACACTTGATGAGACTCCCAATCCTGAAGGTCAGGGCCACGCTTTATACATCTGTGCTCTGTGCTGGACACAGACTGCAAGTTCCGTAAATGCCCTAAAGAGTCTCTTATTTAGCTCCCCCTCAACAGCAGCACAGTCTCCAGAACCATGCCCAGGACTCAGACTGCAATACGGACTTTGAGTAGCCATGAGATGGGTAGAATGGCCTCACCATCATCATCACCCCAACCTCGTGTGCTTATTGGTGGTCTCCAAGCCACCTTGCTTTGACCCACTGAGGCCCAGAAACATCAGAGCTTCCCCCAAAGCAAAGGAAGGGCCCAAATGCATTCAGAAATGTCCCCAGTTAAAAGAAAACCCTCTAAGGGCACAAGGCAGAGGATGCAGGCCATGGCCATACCTTTGACAATTGGCTCCTAGGAGTCACGTGATGCCTCATTACAAGGCAACCTTCTGAGCTGTCCTGGGCCAGTGCCCATAAATATGTTAGCTCCTGGGCAATTCTTAATTACTGCTGCACTCAAACCCAGCCATCTGTGTCCCGTTCCAGCAAGAAATCCACAAACACACAACACACCCTTCACACAGGCACAGAGGATGGCCAGCCAGGGACATGGGGGCCTTTGTGTCTTAAGCACAACAGTATCGGCTGCACAGAGAGAAACATGCACAGGGGGCTGGCCATAAAGGACGTCCTATTCATCGGGCTATGCTTGGAAAATGTGACATGCCTCAAAGGAGGCGCCCAGGCCTGTTCCAGCTCAGGTGGGCTGTTCAGCAGAGCATGCGACAGGCCAGACAATGGGGTCTTCCAGAACCCCTTCATCACAGCATCTTTGGGGAGGGCGGCAGGCCTGGGGACTAGGAGGTGAGGGATGAAAGGAATATCCAAACTTTCTGTTTTGGAGACAGGGTCCATCTATATGAGGCGTGTGTGTGTGTGTGTGTGTGTGTGTGTGTGTGAGAGAGAGAGAGAGAGAGAGAGAGAGAGAGAGAGAGAGAGAGACTAAAATGGGGCCATTATTGGTATGTTAAATGCTGGAAGGCGAGAGTCCACATTCATTAGGAAGGGCTGGAGGTTACCTAACATAGGTTGTACTTTATCCAACATCATTTACTATTTTCAGGACAGATCGGAAATGGGTCTTGGGGTTCCCCGCTCAGTGCTAGCTTGCCTGGGATCTTGGGCAGTGGCCTACCTGCTCTCAAGTTTTTCCATCTATACAAGGGTCCCTATCTCACAGGGCTGTGGGAAAGGCTGAGTGAGTGTAAATGCTCCCTGAGTGTAGGGCTGGAGAGAAACAGAACTTTCCACGGGAACCAACAGGAGAAACAACTGAAGCACTAAAGAGACCAAGCCTCTAAGACAAGCAGCCGTTGGTATGAAAAATAGTCCACGTGGATGGGGTAGGTGATGAGAAATTACTTAATGGGTCTGATGTATGTTGTTTGGTGATGGATATCCAAAGACCCTGCTAGACCTCTATACAATCTATGCATGTAACAAAACTGCACGTGAACCCCACAAATCTGTACACATTTTTTTTGAGTCTCGCTCCCCAGGCTGGAGTGCAATGGCGCAATCTTGGCTCACTGCAACCTCCACCTCCCGGGTTCAAGAGATTCTCTGGTCTCAGCCTCCTGAGTAGCTGGGATTATAGGCGTGCACCACCACACCTGGCTAATTTTTGTATTTTTAGTAGAGATGGAATTTCATCATGTTAGTTGGGCTGGTCTTGAACTCCTGACCTCAAGTGATCCGCCTTCCAAAGTGCTGGGATTACAGGCGTGAGCCACTGCACCCAGCCTGTACACATTTTTAAAAAAAGAAAAAAAAAATAGTCTACATGCAATTCACACAGCAAGACTTATCTCTCCATTACTGCAGGCCCTAAGGCTCTGATTTGTTAGCCACCAGTGTGCCTGTCAGTGTTTGCAGTGACTAAGTTTTTTTAGTTGGTGAAATAAAAACAGAAGTTTTTTTTCCCCCAACATAGTATTCTTACAAGATGGCTCTCCTCCACCCTCCAGAAAGCTGGCCAACAGCATGTGTAGCAGTGGGTGCCTTCTGCTGGGGAGCTGGGACCCACTGGCGTCTGCTGCGACGGCACAGATCAAAGAAGGGCTGTGTTACGCAGCTCTGTATTTCCAGTTGCCTCAGAGAGTGAGATCCCCGATTCCAGGCCACAGGCAACACCAATGCCCACGGTAGGAGTTGCCTGGGACCAGCAGGGGATGCCTTCGCTAAGAGAAGAATGCTTCCTCTGTGTACGCAAGCACCGTGAGAAGAGGCCCAGGTGGTATGGCCTTCGTGATGTCTCTAGACACGTAAGCTTCTTGGCCAGGATCCATCTCTGAACATCTTGGGAGGCCACAGCACTTGGCTTACCAATCACTGTTTATTGGATGTGCGGATGGGTGGGTGGGTGGGTGGATGGATACATGGAAAACAACAGCTGCTATTTATTGGACACTCTAATATATCAGCCTTTTTATATATGGTCCCTCAGGTAATCTATAGCAATCACATCTAAAGAAGTGTTCTTATCCCTGTTTTATAGATGAGGAAATTCAGAGAGGTTCCGAGAGGTTAAGGAGCTTACATATATTGGAAGTAGAAAGAACCAGAATTTGAATCCAGGCCTGTTGGGCTCCAAAGCTGCAAATTCAAATAATGTCTGAACCAATCTTCTCTGAGTGTCACTTTCCTCCTCTTTAAAATGGGGCCACTGCCATCTGCCATTGCTTAGGCAGACATCTTCCAGGCCTCTAAATTTCTCATTAAAGATGCAGCTGACCCCCTCTGGACAAAGGGGTGCTGCTTCAGGACGGGCAGCAGAGACTGCTCCCAGGGGCACATGCTACCGCCTCTTGGAGCACCTGGCTGCGGGTTTCCTATCTGCCGGCCTCGAAACTCCCCTGCCTGTGGACTCCTGGCCCACGCTTCCTCATTAGCCTCCTACCAGGAAAGGGGCCCAGAAGATCAAAGCTGCAACTGAGCAAACAGTTCTTATTGCTTCCTGTTTGCAGTCTGGATGAAAGGTCAGGTGGGGGTGGAGGTGGGAGACAGTCTGACCCGCTAGTTCGAGCGCAATTCACACGGGATTTCTCAGAATAAACTGCACAGAAATGGATATGCTGGGGTCGGACAACAGCGAGACGGGAGAGCAAGCGCAGGGATTTTTGTGATATCTGGGACCTGTCTGGGGCTGACAAGCCTCAGGAACTGAGACACGGGTGATGCAACTGCAAATACAGTGTGTTCCAGGTAGGTGAGCAAAAATATCAAATGCTCCCACCCTCCACCTCAGCAGAGCCCTGTCCAGAGCTCCCAGACCCACCCACACAGCCATCTCCCCATCTCACCGCTACGGTTTCAACACTTCTCTTGGTTCCTTCCAGGTTGTGGGGTCTCCTCATCGTTGCTCAAGAACAGACAGTGGAAGAACAAGAGGTTTCCATATTTGACTCCCTAAATATGCACATCAGCCTATGTAGAGGGCACTGACCTCACCCGCCATCTGGTTCATCAGCTATGAGGGTTCCGGAAAGTCACCACTGCCCCTGAAACAGGAAGCAGCTCCTTTGGAACTGGGAGGATGGTGGGCTTTCCGCCCTTCCACCTCTGCTCCTGTCTCAGTTCCGCTAGGGTGAAACGGGCTTGCCTCCTTTCCTGGGATGCTCACAGAACAGAAACCCACGATGCATTACTTGGCAAAGATTAAATAACCAAAACCAACCTTCAAGGCATGCTGGTGCTGGTGACCACCTTTACTGAGCTGTGAGGAACCGTATAAGCATTTGCCCTAATGACTCCTCTCTGTACCAGCAGGAATTAATAGCAGCAGCAGTATTACTATTCTGCTCTAAAACAGCAACATCAGTCACAAATAATAGCAGGGACGTGTTACTGTTACCCCATCTTGCAGATAAAGAGTCAGAGGCCCTGAGGGTTACGTGACCGGCCTAAGGTTGCTCACCTGGTAGGTGGTTAAAATCTGGGATTTCTAAGTCAGGCAGGCTGATATCTGAATCCTTGTTTCCCAACCATGCTTCTCCCAAAACATGGTGATCCGGAGGTGGTGGGAGCAAGTAGTACAGAGAGAAGAGTTTTGAAAATGTTCATGAAAGGGGACCTTGTAAATCCTGTGGAATTGGGTGGAAGTGCCCCCACCAGCCCCACTCCAGGGTTCCTCAGAGGGGCACAGGTTACTGCAAGTCCCCCATCCTAGGAGTTTCGGTGGAGGGACTTAGGGTGCCCTACCTCTCCCCCTCCACCATCCCAGAAAATTTTAAAAGAATAAAATTTCCCCCCAAAAGACTGCGAGAAAAGCCAGCTAGCAGGGCAAGTTATAAAGATGTCATTATGCAGTAAGCCGCTTCCGTGGACTATAGTAGGTTTTCACATTTGCTACTGTAGTACGGGAGATACCAAGCAGCAATTTTCAACAGTCTCCTCCATGGCCCCATCTCCAGCCTTCCAGAATCACACGTGTTTCTACTTTAAACCCTGTTAACATGGTATAATATGTTCGGAGCACAAATCCAGATGGCCAGGGGCCTCAGAAAACGCACGGCATCCTGCTGAAGAACTGATCTTACAACTCCGCTAACCAACAGCGGTGAAGGCGTTTCCCCGAGAAGGTGGCCCGGCCCAGGTCTGAGCTGCCTGCTCCTGCTTCACAAAGCCCTACCTCTGCAGGGGCGTGGGGCAGCCTGTGGAGATGTCCACCTCTCAGCCATTGCGGCCAGACCCTCTCTTAAAGTTGTGGCTTTCTGTCCAGTGGCCTTGGCACTTCAGCAGACACTGGCTGTCTCTGAGCAGAAGCCTGACAAATGCGCTAGATTTGGCTGCCTGGGGAGCAGGTGCAGGGGCAGGCATCCCTTGGGTGGCAGGACATCAGCACAGCTGGTCCCACACAGTCCCGCACTTTCCCGTACCCCAGCGCCTGCCTGGTCAGTGGCTCCCGGGGCTTTTGCATGTTCACCACTAGGATTCTATATGGCCGTGAGCAGGGCTGAGACAAGCACTGGATTCAGGAGCCCAAGTCACTCTGCTAACCAGGTGTCATCTTCCACCAAGACCCACACTGTCCAGCCAGCCCCAGCTATTGCCAATGGGGCTGCAGGAAAACTGCAGGAGTCCAGGGAAACCGTGCTGTCCTTAAGAGGGGAGCGGACGAGATGGGAGAGGAGAGGGGGAGCTGATAGAAAGGGCATCGGAGGTTGTCCTCTTTTTACCCCCATCCTTCTCATTCCTCAGCGTTAACTCTCCAAAGGCTGTCCTCACATGGGTATGCTTTCGCCCAAACTCTCTCCCTCTCAGTGGCACTTCTGTTGATGTCTATGTCTATTTTGGGTGTAGGTAATGCTGCCTTTGTGGTTCTCATTTGGAGAAGGTATGAATTAAAATGATGTCAAAGAACTTCTGATTTCTTTTTTTTTTTTTTTTTTGAGACAGAGTCTTGCTCTTGTCATCCAGGCTGGATTGTAGTGGTACCATCTCGGCTCACTGCAACCTCCACCTCAACCTCCGCCTCCTGGATTCAAGCAATTCTCCTGCCTCAGCCTCCCAAGTAGCTGGGACTACAGGTGCCTGACACCAAAACTGCCTAATTTTTTTGATATTTTTAGTAGAGATGGGGTTTCATCATATTGGCCAGGCTGGTCTCACACCCCTTACCTCAGGTGATCAGCCTGCCGCAGCCTCCCAAAGTGCTGGAATTAAAGGCGTGAGCCACTGCGCCCAGCTGAACCTCTGAGTTCTTGATACCTGGGAGGTTCTGTGATTCAGGAACTCTACAAAGAGACAGTGGGATCCAGCAGGCCTGTCTTTGCTCCTGGCAGGGCTGGTGCTTTGTAACTGGCAGAAGGGTCAGTGTGGGCTTAAGAGAGGTCAGAGGGATGGGGCAAGTGACTTAGAGTCGTGGATTTCTGTTATGTCACCAGGAGGGATGTGTCTCCTGAAACACACAGTGAGCGGCAGTTCTGCCAGCCAGGGCCTTATCCCCAACTCTAGTCAACAGGCTGTGTCTCACTGAGCCCCCAAGAACTCAAACTCTAGGGGAGGCACAAACCCTCCTGACCCTACTCACTCACTCCAGGATGCGGGCCCTCAGCAGCAGAGGCCGAAAGGGGAACCGACCCTCTTTGTTATTTGTTGGAAAGACACTATTTATAGCTCCAGATCGTTAACTGCCTTTTAAAAAAGACCTCTTGGGGCATTTTTAGAGCATCCGTCTTCCCTCAGATGGCTGCGTGGTGACTAGAAATGGCAGTGCTGAATAGGTGCAATTACAGAAGCGCCTAATACACTGGGACCATAACTGCGAGGAGTTTCTCTTTGTAATCTAAGCATGTCCTTTTCCCCAGAGCCTTTATTTAAATATTTTGTTAGCTCCCCATGCCAGCAGCAGGCAAGCTCCATCTTGCACACTCTTGGAAGCTGTGAGGGGGCTGTTATGAGAGGTACCACTCCTAGCCCCTCATTCTTCTTGGCAAAATAAATCACGAAAGCCAAGAAAGAGGGTGTGCGGGGCAGAGTCAGCTGCAGCCCCGGAGCTCCTCAGCACTCGAAGAGATGGCGCTTTCTGGAATGCTGACAATTCGCTGACTTAGCTGCCTTGGTTATGTACCTAACATCGAGAAGAAATTATTCAGCACCCAAGGAAACAGTTCTGCTCTTCTACCCCATTAACTCAGACCCAAACTTGGGGCTGTTTCTCCCTCAGTGGCATTTCAGGAATGAGGGACTGTGCACTCCCAAGAGACACTCATTGAGACCCCTGCTCCCCATTCCCATCGGGGAGTGAATGCAAACCTGTCAGACTTCTACACAGAAAGCCTTGCCTTGGCGTGGGCAGGAGGGGGAACACCCCAGCCCAGGGTTGTGGGGGACGAGCCAACAGCCCAGAGAACCTGTCCCTGGCTACATACCCTTGCAGGCAGGGCTCTCCCTGGGTAATCCACACCTTCCAGAGTCCACAGTGAGCAGAAAGTAACTGAGAAGTGAGCTGGGAGGAGCTGGCATTACCAAATTCATTCCAAACTTGGTATTCATGAGAGTCCAGGGAGGGAAAGAGGGCTGAGCCCTGGGCAGATCTTGAAGATTCCATCACGATGTCTTGGAAAAAGACTCCAGATCCTAAGTAACTCCTGTGCTTTTTTGTGGCATATTCCTGGTCTCGTGTTGTGTAAAAAGAGGTAGCAAGACCCTGACCTGGCTGTCGTGTGTAAGTCAGCCCACCTCCTACCTGGTTGCCTACAACTGAGGAATTCTCTGTGTGCAGGTAGCCTGCCCCTCATCCTAACATTTCTTTTTTTTTTTCCGTTTTTTCTTTTTTTGAGATGGAGTTTCACTCTTAATACCCAGGCTGGAGTGCAATGGCGGGATCTCAGCTCACTGCAACCTCCACCTCCTGGGTTCAAGTGATTCTCCTGCCTCAGCCTCCTGAGTAGCTGGGACTACAGGCATTCACTATCACACCCAACTAATTTTGTATTTTTAGTAGAGATGGGGTTTCTCCATGTTGGTCAGGCTGGTCTCAAACTCCCAACTTCAGGTGATCTGCCCTCCTCGGCCTCCCAAAGTGCTGGGATTACAGTCGTGAGCCACCACGCCCAGCCTGTAACATTTCTTAAGAAGGTGGATTTCTGCACACTATCTGCCATGCCTTTGGCTTACCCTTCATTCTGTTCACTCCTCAGGCAGGGATGAGGAACACTATTATTGGATACCTTTTCGATCCCAACAGTGGACTCCATAGTCCATCCCCTGAACCATCTTGCACAAGTCCCTCCTCCATTTAAGGCTTCAGTCAATCCATCTGTGAAACATCCCACACCTCATGCTCCCACCTAGAAGGCGCCCATGACTGCATACATCACTGAACACCAAATAAGGCCAGACGTTATACTTACATTCATTTGGGAGGGTAAACATAGATGCTCATTCAATTCCTCCTTCCTTTTATTATTACTGTTGGGAGGACCTCAGGCTGTCACTGAGTGGGTAAAAGTACTCTGTAGATGACTTTTATCTTAAAGACATTAGCTAAAGAAACAGAAAGCTCTGAACATCAGGTGTGAACCTAGCCCTAGTGCCGCATGCCTCTGCAAAGCCTCTCTCCCAGCGGTGGGGGCCTCGGAAGCTCACTTCACGACAAGGGCCCAACCAGCCAATCAGTCCACTTGGAAAACAATCCTGTGACCTTGCCTCAGGAGCCCACATGGGCTCTGAGTCCAGTGACAGAAGGCTGTGATGTCACTGGACGCCCTGATCTCCCTCCCACCCCAAAGACCGAGGGCGGCACAGACATGTTCTGCCTCACAGTCTCACATCCCTCGCCTGCCCGCCTCAAGGAAGAAGTATTCCTACATTTCTAACTGATGTCCCAGGGAAATAATTAGATGTCACTACTCCAACATTACATTACAACTTCCCTGCAGATCCTGGAGGAAGGGGAAATGAGTTACAACAAGCAAACCAAGCTAAATACAGTTGGTAATTGAAAAAGTGGCCAAGGAAATCAGAAGGGGAAGAGCAAGCAAGCCAGACCTAAACGGATCATCAATCATTTCCTTTTAGGGCAAGCTCCAGTGCAACTTAATCAATTGCTATTGCTTCCCAAATTCAGTGCGAAAACTGATACTGTACGGAAGGAGAAAAAAACATTAAATGATTGCCATTACATTCTTGATAGACGCCGGACAACGTCCCCATTCAATTCCAATCCAGTTCCAAGCTTATCAGCATAAAAGAAATTTACAAGCAACAGAACTCAGATAATGTGTCACCATTACTACTAATAGTGTAAAGTGCCTGAGGGATGGTCTCCAGGCATCACTGGGACATGGGGTTTAATAGTCACAACAAGAAGTGGTGGTTGTGAGGCTGGGCAGCTTGTCCTGGCTGTACTTTTACCCATTCAGTGACAGCTTGAGATCCTCCCAACAGTACTAATAGAAGGAAGGAGAAACTGAATTAGCAAGAAAAGGGAGCGGAGGATGCCAGGTGTGGCTCCAGGAAGGTAGTTGTGTGACCTTTGCACTTCCAAGGTCTCAAGCCACTTGGCTCAGAAGGGCTGCAGCATCTGTTGCCATAGCAACCCGGTGAGGCTAAACACCATCACTCTTCTAATTAATAAGTACATACCAAGTACCTATTATGTCCCAGGTACTGGGGACACCAAGAGGAACAGAACATGGTCTCCTGCAGTTAAGGTCCTCATAATAACTGGGGGAGTCAGTGTGAGCAAACAATGATGGAG
Organism: Callithrix jacchus; assembly: GCF_049354715.1. Classification (NCBI taxonomy): domain Eukaryota; kingdom Metazoa; phylum Chordata; class Mammalia; order Primates; family Cebidae; genus Callithrix; species Callithrix jacchus. Next base: position 108,783,690 of record NC_133506.1, read on the forward strand.
GCACGCTCAGGAGGTTCAGGAGGGAGGAAGGGGTACACATCTGGGGGCCCTCAGGAGTTTGTCAAAGGAAAGGTGTGTAGGGGTTAATATGGCAAAAGTCGACAGGGAATCTGGCTGGTTGAGGAGCTGCTGGGGCCCCGGCTGCGCTGAGCAGGGAACCCCATCTGGCAAGGAATGAGGAGATAGGCTCTGTCACGCCCACCCTGGAGGCCACACCGAGGCGCCTGGGCAGGCAGCTACCAAACTTGGCATAACCAGAATCACATTTTAGAAAGATCCCTCTAAATGGTTCAGAGAGCCACAGGCCTGGAGGCAGGAGTCCCGGAGAGTTGCTGCTCTGCCAGGGACAGATGGGATAGGTGCCTGAAGCAGAGCAAGGCGGTGGGTGCAGAGGACAGGGTGACCCAGAGCTGGCGGTGCAGAGGCTGGTCAGATGTGTGGGAGACAGGGCCCAGAATGAAGCCTCAGGTATGGCTTGAGCAACTGGGCACCACTACCCAGGAAGGGACATGGGTCAGGGGGCAGCCTGGGATCTTAGTCTAGCAGCCCCACCTCCTCACACTGCCCTACCTCTCACCCACAGGAAGCAGAAGTCTTTCTGGAGCTCGGCCTGGTGCTCAAACACAAGGGAGGGAAGGAGCAGGAGAGCAGAGTCCCAGCCTGCCTCGGAAGTCTCAGCAGATTTGAGTGAAAGATCCCAGCAGGGGCTGCAGGGGCTGCTCATGCCTCAAGAATGAAAATTCAGGTAGCAGGAAGGGATGGTTGTGAGTAGGTCTATAATGATATGGCCCAGGGGCCAAAGCCGAGGCTTTAGAGCTACACCTGTTGAGACCTGCTGGCTGTGTGCCCATGGATAAGTTCCTTAACCCTTCTGTTTCTTCATCAGAAAAAAAATGGGCATAATCACAGCTCCACCACACAGGGTCAGCCTGAAGGTGAAATGAGATAGAGCAAAGGAAGCACTCAGCCCAGGACCCTGGCTTAGGGAGTGCTGAGCTATCGTCTTATCATCCTTGTTAAAAACAATAACATCATCCCGGATAGACGGCAGGTGCACAACATTCCCTCATATCTTTCAACACCAAGGAGGCAGGAAATAGAGCTTTCTAACGCTTCCCAAACAAGCACGGTGCACACACAATGACTACTTGCTGAGGTGGGGAGAGGGGGAAGGTGTCTCAGGACTCCACACCCCAGCCTCACTGGAGCAACTGGCGGCAGATGTTGGCGGCTCTTAGCTGTTCCTTCTACTTGATGGAGGGTGACTTTGCAAGTAACAAGGCCCTCTAGCAATGCTCCATAAAACTATGAATTTACTTTGAGAGCACCAAGTCTAATTACCTTGCCAAGACGCTCTGCATTTTTAAGACCCATCCCCCCTCCCCTGCCCCAAACTCTTGATCCTGAGGACTCTTGTTAGCAATACTTGGTGTCGTTCTAGTTTCGCCTGTTGCTGTGGCAACAAAGCAGTGTTTACCAGCCTTTCCAAGCTGGTACATCTTTATTAGCACCCGGATCCCATGAGGAGCAGGAAGCAGTGCAGAGGTTTAAAGAGCATTAATCCCCTTAAGCTTTGCAAACCTCTCTAGTTAGGGAGCCCATAAAGGGGCAGGGAGGGAGGGGAAAATTGAGGTCTCTGCCATTTTCAGGGTCCTTCTAGAATCGTTAAGCCTACATGAAGGACCGGACTGAAAAAACTTATCTCTCTGGAGCTTCGCTTTAAATTTCTCCTCTTGAAAGAGACAAAACTTGTGGGCTGCCTTTGCTTCACAAGAAAAGTCTGCTACCCATCCATCAGAGAAGGGCTGCCGGCTCTTTCCTCACTGCCTCTCTGACACTGCTCTCTCGCGATAAACACAGGATTTTCAAAAACGATTATCTTTTGGCCAGGAGGAGGGACAGCCACAAAGGCACACTAGCTGGGCTGCCCATGCACCCTCCTCTCTGTCCCTCCGCGATGAGAATCGAAGGATGATTCAGAGCTGCGAAAGATTTCCAGTCTATTTCAAAAGAAAAAACTGACCTCAGAAAGCTACTCAAGAAAGCTCCCCTGTCTCCTCAGCCTCAGCCTGTCTTGGAAGGTTTTTCAAAGTCAACACCAGAGCAGAAGTGGGAAAGAAGGGAGTAGAACGGGATTCTTTACATCATTTAAAAGCAGTTTAATGTCCCAATCCTCCTCCCACCAAAGAAACGTCTCTTTCATCTTTTATCCAAACTTAGAAAGTCAAAACCTGGCTAGGGGTCCAGGAAGACCTGTGGCTGAATTTTGAAAAATTGCACGAATGAAAGATGATACTAACATTCATTCTGCTTTCCCAAACAGCTTTCAGTTTGGGGTGATTTTGCACTGGTCAAGCCTTGGCATCCACCATGTTCCCCAGTCCAATACTCTGTGCCCATGAGCCTAGTTCAATCAGGCCTGCTCAACTGAAGTGTGGAGCCCTTAAGAGTTTGGCCTTGCGGGGCTCGTGTGCTATCTGTGGGGACAGACAACCAAAAGCTGCATTTCAAACACTGCAGTTTCTGATCCCACATTTTTTTTTTTTTTGAGATGTAATCTAGCTCTGTCACCCGGGCTGGAGTGTGCAGTGGTGTGATCTTGGCTCACTGCAACTTCCATCTCCCAGGTTCAAGCAGGTAGCTGGGACTACTGGTACATGCCACCATGCCTGGCTAATTTTTGTATATCTGGTAGAGACAGGGTTTCGCCATGGTGGCCAGGCTGGTCTTGAACTCCTGACCTCAGGTGATCCACCCGCCTCAGCCTCCCAAAGTGCTGGGATAACAGGTGTGAGCCACCACGGTGGGCCTCTGATCCCACTTTTGAATAGACCAAACATTGCTCATTATTCCCAGTCGTGCCAACATTCTCAAAACAACAACAAAAAATTCTAAAGTCACTGGAATCCTTCTTTTGGTCAGGTAAAGAGTTCATTCAAAGATGAGTATCGGCCTCTCAAGAGAGAAGCCTCCCAGCCAAAGCCACATCAGCACTTTTTAGCTTGGTCTTTCACTCCGTGAATTCTAGGTGGCATGGGATTTCTGGGTTGTTTATATTTATGCCCCCACCTATTGCCTAAAAATACTGAGGTGTCTTACAATGCTTAATCACTATAAAACTGGACAATAAAAACATGAATTAAAGTTGTAAAAGACCAGTCACAGAAGGAAGAGAGCAATGTTGCCCCATGTTGGGGTTCAGAGGCCAGAGAATCACCTTCCGGTTGTCGAAAAACTTAAAACACAAGTTTCTCTATGAACCGAGGACACTTGCCAGACCGTGTCTAACCAAGGAAGCCGTTGCTGGGCAATAGGGCTTTAAAAAGACACTCAGGGCTCAAGAAAGCCCAGGAGCCAAGACCTCCAGAGATGGAGTCAGGGCCGGGACAGCGACACCTAGCGTCTGGCCCTGCTACTTCAGGCCTCGGCTCGAGCACGCCAGGAGGTGGGAGAGCCAGGGGCTGGACGCAGCAGGGCAGTGAGTGGGGGGCCGGGTAGGGGAGTGCTGGCTTGCCTCCATGCTCAGAGACAAGAAGCAGGCAGAAAGCCAAGCTCAGTTCTCAGGACTCTTTCAGGAAGGGAATCAGGAATTACAGACCAGTGAACACCACTCTGAACTTTAATTAGACCACTGCAACTCCCCCATGGGTTATGTGGGTTACCCCGGCCCGTTAGCAGTAAAAAACTCACGACCAGATGGCCTGAGGATCTAGTGAGAAAGTGGCGGGTGGGGGCAGCGCCCTGGTGTGTGGCCAGTCCTGGGGCAGTAGCAGGAGAGACCTGCTGAAGGTCACATGAACTGGGTCCTTGAGCCCCAGGATAAGGGGCTCTAGGTCCAGGGCATTCTCCATTCCAGAAAACCCCTATGTGGCAACTATCTGGAGCTGAGGGATCCAGGAAGGTGGGCTATTGGCCTGGAGTGAATGCTCCAGCCACGGGGAGAGAGGTTGGGTGGGCACAGGCAGGGCATGACGTCTGCCTAAGCCGATCTTTCTACAGGAGCAGTCAGCACATAAAACTTCCGGTCAATCCGTGCCTCCAGCAATGGACATCACTATTTCCAGTTTTCACGCCGCGATCTTTTAAAATCCCTTCTTCCCACCTTTAGAACCCAGTGAGAAGCCTCCAAAGCAAATGGCCAACTGGGATACATATTGTTATTAACCTCAACACCTGCGCTTGAAAGCTAAGACTTCAGCTGGGGGCGGGGCGGTGGTTGCTGGCAATGCGGGAAGAGGAGGGTGTGAGAACACCCTGTGGGTGCATCTGGGGCTTGGCACACTTCAGGCACCTGATTTCTACCTTTGGCTGAATAGCAATTTCCAATCCAATAGGGACCTTGGCCCACATGGCAGTCTGTATTGTATGCCTTCTCCACCCACCTGAACCTACCTCTCCACCTACAGACCTCACCCTTCCTCCCAGCAGCAACCCCCGAGGCTCACACCAGGCCAGGTGTCTGTGGTCAAGCTGATTCTCCAGCCCAGGTGAGTCCAATGAAGACTGACCTGCACAGGAAGGATGGAGCCGGGACAGGTTCAGCCGCTGATCCGGAGGCCATTTTTTTTGTTACCTGTACATGTCAGGGAATGGAGGCCTTATTTAGCCTAAGACATAATATCTCCTTTTGTACCCTATCCATTTACCTCCCGGCACCAAAATAAGGGGACTTTGATTCCCTCCCAGTTCGTGGCTTCATTCAGGAAACTCCACAGAAGTAAGCCATTATGTGAGTTCTAAGCCACTTTGAATAAACCACCACAACTCCTTTCAAAAAAGCACCAGGAGAAGGTCATTCATGTGAATAATAACCATTCTTTCTCTTTAATCATTAAAATAAATAAATTCTAATTACATCTTCAAAGAGCACCCCATCCCCCCATCAATTCCTACTCTTGGGTTTAACAGAAAAATGGCTCCTGAAAAATTCTCCTGTGAAGTGACAGTGGGGTGGAAGACGCCAGCACAGTGGCCTCATTGAGAACACTCTCAAATGTGGACTGAATCAGACCCTAGCCAGAGGGCTACGTGTGTGCATGTGTGTGTTGGTCTTGGATGTGCGAACTGTCTAACCCTGCTCTGAGTTTTCCTAGGACAAGGGAAAAATGTCCTGAGCCTTGGCTCTTTCCCAGGCTGCAAATCTCCAACATTTCCAGCCGGGCTTGAAACCTGACAAGAGAGAAAAAGACAAGGGAAGGCGGGGATTAAGAAAATGAAGAACTCATTTGGATTTCTGTTTAACTTCTGATTCTGTCCCAAAAAATACTTCTGGAAAAGGTAAAAAGAGGCAAAACAAAAACAAAAGTAAAAGAGACATCACGTTCTCTCCCGGTGACCCCCAGAATCCAAACCCTGCTATTTTAAACAATGAAAAGCACAGTGTGAGAGGAACAGCTTGCATACATCTGAAGCCGGCATTATTTACTTCAGGCTTCCTATACTAACTCAACTTTTACGTCTTAAGCACTTTTGTAACAAAGGAGAGGAACAAGGCCCGGACGGGGGAGTCTGTCAAGAAGATGTGTGCTTGCGGCAATCCTGAAGGTCGCCTGGGATGCTGTCCTCCCAGGCTAGCTGTGGCAAGCCCTTGCCAACCACTGCTTCCTGCTGCCAGCTGGAGCCACCAAACCCACGCTCAAGAACAGCTCTGCAAGCCCCTTTCCCGCACTGATAGCACTTCAAAGGAGCATTTGTTTTCGGCTGCTATTCTCAATCCTATTGAGATTTCTAATTGGCTCAGAAAAGACCGCATTCACCAACAACTAAGACAGGGATGGGGGGTGGGGGAGAGGAGGCAGGCAGGGTGGCTTCCCCCAGCTCAGGACTGACCACAGCATCAACCCTCCTCCAAATGCGCTGATGCCAGTCCAAGGCCTCAACTGACCTCCCTGCAGTCAGAGGTTCCTCCAAAAAGGGCCCGTCTCCAAGCCTCTCTTGAAGTCCTTTCTTTACCCTGCAAGGCCTTGGGCATCAAGCTAAGATCTCTGCCAACTGCTGATGTGTGGCCCTGAGTACAAATGCAGGAGCCCTATCATCCAACAGGATTCCTGGGTTCAAATCCCCATCTCCATCTCCCACTGGCTGTGTGACCTTGGTCAAGTTACTCAACCTCTCTGAGTATCAATGACCCATCAGGTAAGTGGAGTGGCTAGACTGTAAGCATTAAATGTGAGGGTGTATGAAAAAGCCTCAGCAGTGCCTACAAGGACTATTCTCATCGTTGATCCATTCACTCAAAACATAATATTCGCCCAGCTCCTAATTTTCAAAGCTGAACGCTATTATAGCTGAGGATAGGGTGAAGGTGAGGTGGAAAGGACGGCAAAGGGCTATCACAACAACAGGGTCATGGTAGTGAGCAACTACCAGAAACGGAGAGACAGCGTTATTCCTTCTCCATATGCTCAACCACGACTTCAGTTATTGGACGGCAGCCCAAGCTGGGCACTGTGCAACTAAACCTATTTGTTGGTGGGGGGAGGTGGGAAGGAAAGGGGTGGGCCGAAGTGAGCTGCTTTTCCCAGAGCATAAACCCCTCCAGGGTAGGCACCAGGCCCACATAACTGGCCAAGTCTTAGAAGGCACCATGCACAATTCGGTGCTTAGTATACGCTCATTAACAACTGTCTGCCAGGCTGGTGGCTCACACCTATAATCCCAGCACTTGGGAATTGCAGAGGGGAGAATCACTTAAGCCCAGGTGTTCAAGACCAGCCTGGGCAACACAGTAAGACCTAGTCTCTTGGAAAACAAACAAATAAATAAAACAATTCTGTCTTCGGAAAAGTGAAAAATGTGGTGTTTCTGTGTGCAGCCAATGTTCAGGGCTTGAGAGAATAACTACTGCGAAGTCCGCAGACCTTTCCAGTGGGGGGTGATTTTGCAGGGGGGTGTGCAGTGCGTAAAGAGTGAGAAGTAAGGGGTGAAGAGGTGAACACACACCAAAATTGCCGAGTGTTCACACGCTGCTCATTAAGAGCACTTTTTCCCTGGGGTTACCCGGGCTGACTGCAAATGGCCATCGTATCCAGGAAACTCTAGGACTTTGCTTCGGGAAGTTTGAGAGCAAACCCTCTCCCTCTGCAGCCCTGACCGCTCCCAGCCCCCACACCAAACTTACCCAGCCCTAGTGTTTACAGCTCACTCCACCACAAATCTTTATTTCCCGTCACCCATTGGCCCGAGCTGTCCCTACTCCCTGTTTCTCCCAGACAAGTTAATAAGACGGAAGGCTCCCTAGAGGCCCTGGGCCGGCGAACATTATCACTTGGAAGCAAGGCAGAAATCCTGACACATCGGAAATGACTTCAAGCCTATTCATTACCCTTTCTTCTTTGGCAGATCCTTTGAAAGAAAGCCTGACAAATTGAAAGGAAGGCTATCACTGCCTCTCCACCCCATTTAAGCCCCCACTCCCTCCCCAATAACACAAATCTGATTGCTGCTGTTTTTTTTTTTTAAACCAATTAATATGTCAGAGCAGCACCCACCCCAGGGAGGCCCACCTATTATCTGCATACGCAGGGATACAAAGGGTAAGTCCCTCCGTATAGGTTAAACCCTTGAAATCTCGGAGACCCAGGAGGCTGTAAGAAGAAGGGAATGGTCCGGGCTTTGGACCCCAGAGTTGGTCTTCCTGGGATGTTCACAGTGAGCCTCAACCCCTCTACACACACTGGGAGGAGGATGCCACTCTGGGTATGGGTGCTTAAGAGCGCCCACATCTACGGGATCTCTCTTCCCTGCTGGGGTGGATGGAATGATGCTTTGATTCTTGGATGCAACATCATTCACAAAACACTCCGGATGAACCACAACAGAAAAGCACAGGGGACCCTAAATGCTGGAAAAACGGAGTGTTTAGGGACCGACCGACCACCCTTTCTCCAAGTTTCATCTTCAGGTTTCATTGCCCACTACACGGATGGTAAGCACCACTCAGGGCTCCCCTGAAACAGTCCTTCACAACCCTTTCCTCAGAGAGGCTTACGCAAAAATGGTTGGATAGGTTCTTTTAATTCTCCAGAGATGTGTGTATGTGTATAATTTCTGTCTGTGCAACTATTAAACATCACCAAATGGATTCCAATGGGAATTTCAAACAGAACAGCTGATTTTCTTCTTAAAAGGTGTTCCTTCCACCAAAGCAGTCCCCATACAATTGAATAGCTCTACCATCCCTCAGGAGCTCAACCCGAGAGCCTAGGGTTCGCTCTAATTTTTCTCTCTCCCCTCATCCCATAACCCATTTCTAGTCCATCAGAATCGACCATATCTTGTCTCCAAATATATATTTTAAATCCCACTGCCTCCCCCGCCTCCACCGTACAGCCCTTACCCAGGACCCATCAGCTCTCCCCTGCACTTCTACATGAACTTCGACTGGGCACCCTGCCTCCACACATACACCCCTGTCCTTCCTTAATTCAGGAGCCAGTGGGATCTTTCTAGAGCATCAGTCATATGCTTCGGCCCTTCGGACCTCCCTCAGAGGGTCCCCATTCCCCCTGCCTGGCTCACACACCATTCCCCATCAAGTCCTTGTCTCCCTCTCTTGGTTGTCTCTACCACTGTCCCTCTCGGAGGCCCCAGGCCTCCACCTGTCCTACCAACACATCAGTTCCTCCCCATGGCAGGTCCTGCACACTTGCTATTGTCTGCTCTGCGGAATGTCTTTCCCACAGTTCTCTGCCTCCCAATTCCAATGCCTACTCCTTGGGAGGCCACTCCCAGCTACCCACCTAAACAGAGTAGGCCCAGGCCCCTCGCCAACAGCTCCCTAGTTTCTCTTCTTCATAGCTTTCAGTGGTACCTGAAATCATGTGATGTAGGTTCCTTCTCCCAGAAGAACACGAGCTCAGGCGGGCTGAGATGTGGCCTGCCTCGTTCCCTGCGGTGCTGTTAGAATTAGTGCTGCACCCAGGACATGGACGGGCCCAGAACACAGCAGTTGTGGGTCGAGAGCATGAAGCCCCAGAGCTCAAGCACCAATGTGCCTCTCCTAGGACAGGGGTTCACTCTGCCCCACAGAGGGAGGCTGCAGCCTGGCCGCTCTGGGGAAGCCCAAAGGGAACACATGGACGGATCAGAAATGCCAATGACTTCAAGCCAGAATCCACCCACGGCCTCATCATCCCTGGCCATCCAGGAGAGGCCTTTATCACCATGCCACACCACCTTCCAAGGGCATTCTTGGATCTGAGTCCCCATGACTAGGTTTGATAAAGGCAAGACCACCCACCAGAGCCCTATTTTTCATATATATATATATATATATATTTTAACCATATCTCATTTTAAACTCAAACAAAATCTTTAAGCCATTACCCAGGAAATCATCATTAAATCATTTGTTCGTTTTTATTAGTGTCACAGTAATTAAAGAGAATGATATTTCAGAAATCTTCAGCTGCACTTATCAAAACCCACCCTCCGACCAATCAATTAGTATTACAATAACCGCGGTCCCTTGTTGCCGCCGCTATTAGCATTTTGATTGAATGTCTGTTGAAAAGTGACTGGTAACAGAAGACTGTTTGAAAGTAATGTTTCTTTATTCGTTACCACCGAACCTTGTCTGGTTGTCTCCAGTCTCGGCTCAAAAGAGACAAGACAGTTTCCAAAAGCAGTCATTTTGGTGGCAGATTATATTTTCATGAGGTGTGTGATAAATTGGGCATAATCGCCCCAGAATCGCCAGTTACACAGAGGGGCCTCCTGCTGACTGTGGCCTTCGCACCCAGCAGCTGCCCCTCCGCTGTCGAGCCCTGACTGGATGATAAGTGTCCTTTCTGCTGCCTCCCCCTCCCCCATCCCAATAACCTAGGACAATAAATACCAGGTCTTCACAAATGGCACTTCAGGCGACTCAGATGTAATAATGCGTGTGCCAGATAAGCCGGTGGCCCTGTTATTCCCACGAAAGATCACCATCATTATACACCCCCTTCTCTGCCAGGCACTTGGGAAACCTGTTATTCTAACATTCAGACTTATGTTCTCCAGTCGTCATAATAATAAAAGCACCAGTCAGTACCGAGATGGGTTAACGAGCTCCATTATGGGGAGAGAATGGCTGTCTCTCCAAGTCACAGGAATTAAAGACAAGAGTTCATTAAGTCACAATACTAGACTTTAAACAGCCTGCTATTTCAGACAGCTCTATTTACTGGTCCCCCCATCGGTGATGCCTTTTGTGGATAAAGGGAGATCTTCAGACAAACACACACACACAGAAGTTTCCATCTTTGGCCAGTCAGCTGCCAACTAAAGGGGGTCCCGCTTTGATGTGTCTGGAACATAACAGGATGGGAGACAGGGGCGAGGACTTGGGGTTGAGCATGGCTCATGCTCCCAGCTATAAATATGGTAGCTGGTTCACTGCTATCCATCTGTCTGGTCCATCCATCCAGTTCCAATCCATAGCAAAGGACACGTGGAAGTTTCATCTTCAGTGCAGATAATCTCTGCCCAAAGAATCTTTGCCTGTTTTATTCACTCACTGTCCACCCCACGGTCCACTAGGCAATAATGAGGAGGCACTTACGAGGTTGCATTAATGCTCCACTTGAAAAAAAGTTGCAGGGAGACCTCCAAAATTCAGAGAAGGGGGAAAAGGCGCTATACAGTTCCTTAAAAAATCTTTCCTTTCTCTAAACTCAGTCTCCTCCTCTGCCCCAGCCTCCCACCCCAACCAAACATGCTTGTTTCTCCACTGGCTGTCAGCCAAGATTTTATAATAGTGTCAGGTAGCAATTTCATTTTTAAAACGCTCTTATCAAGGATTTAAGGTGAAAGATAAGAACCGCACAGTAAATCATCATAAAGGAGTATAGTATGAGGCATAGTATTTTACAAATCAAAACAGTTAACAAAATGAAAAGGCAAGGACAGGAAAACAAAGTGAGTTTAAGCATCCTTTGAAAGGGGGAGGGTAGGAGCCAAATTCAATAGAAAGATCACCCTTCAGATTGCCAAGCTCCGTTTGGTAATGGTCTCGGCATATTTGCTAAGAATTGCATGAACAGTCCAATTTCCATTTTAAAATAGGATGTTTTCAGAAGGCACATATATTGTCAAACTATTACACACACTTAACTGGGCGTTTTCATCGAAGTCATCTGACCTGCAAGCATGTGTTGCTAATATCACTGCTTTATTATTTATCAAATCAATCTCCTCATGGAATGACTAATAACACAACCCCAGCTGCTCTCCTCTTCCCACCCCAGCTGCTACTGCCCTGGCAGCCCCAAGGTTCGCTGAGCTACCTGCAGCGCCTGACCCCCTGCATTTTGCTAAAGAACCTTATAAAGAAAGGAAATGAGGGGATGAACCCAGGAGGTGCCATTTCCGATTGAAACCACTTTGTTTCTGAAAGTCACTTATCCTACCCAGGAAAAGTGAACAACGCTGCTAATGACCAGGCCAGGGTACTAGTCCTTACCAGGAGATTTTAATTAGTCCCATGCTAAAGAGGCCACAAACCTAAAATAAAGCAAAATAAACCAAGGGCAGGTGTCCACTTTCCTATTTTGATCCTTTATAGCATTTTTGATTCCAGTTTACTTTTTGAAACGAATCGAGGGCCATGTCCAATTCAAATGTGCCTTGCACCCTCCTACCCACACACAAACACTCACACTCACACACACATATACACAACATACACAGAGCTGGGATGCAACCCCAAAGTGACAACATAGCTTTTAACTCCTGAAAATAGTCATTAAGATGCCGTTTATTCTAACTTTTGATATATGCTCACCAATCTCTTTGGGGCCTACCTGCAAATTCACAAAAAATAAAAACATGTAATTAGATGATTTCCTCTTTGTCAAGGAATGATTCAATTGTCCATTAAAAGCTGGAGTTCTAAAAATAACATAAAGGGAAATTATTAGGTATTGTTGATGCACGTATCTCTGCTGTAAAACATACAGGGGAAATACAAAGCTTCTTTTGTAAATCGTACCCATTTTTTAAACGGTAAGACAGCGTGGGGGAGGGAGCAAATTAAACCATAATTTTCAAACTATGTTTCCTCATTGTCACTCAGAAAAATTGCCAGGTGTTTCCAGAGTAGTTTATACATAAATATACTAGCTGAATCAGGAAAACTCTTTCCAGAGCAAATGAATCAACTTAATTAAAAGAAGCCTTCAGATGCCAAAACTAGTGATTTTGGAAGAGGGGAGGAAATTTAGAACTCCATCTGTAAGCACACACCTCTCTCTACCTGGCCTCTAGGGGAGAAGTGCATAAGCCCCGTTAAGCCTGCCGCAGACCCCTGGCTAAAGCATGCCCTCCCCGCTGCCCGCCAGGGCTGCAACCAGTCATCATGGGTCCAAGGCAGAAGTACAGGCAGAACTGATGTGTTTGATTCAAACCAAGACTCTCAGTCTTTCTTCTAAATCAGCTGTAAGAACAGCTACAACAATACTAAAGGCATTTTTCCCCTACTTAAGCAAGCAAGAAAAAAACTCTCATTAGTTTGCTGGGTTCTTTCCTTGTGTCCTGGAAAAAAACAGTGTTGGCAAATCATTTCTTGAGGTCTCCAAGGCCCTCTTCAGAAGGCAGGTGTAGCTCCTACATGACTCTCCAGACAGGGCTTCCGCACCTCTGTTTAGTCAGAGCAAAGGAAGCTGAGGTGGGAAGTGTGAGTAGGAACCTTGCTCAGTTTTCAGGCAAATGAGGACACAGACCAAGGTGAGTGCCCACCCTCTTGTCATAGATTAATGCTATTTGCTGGGCAAAGGGGACCTAGGAGGAGAGAGGAAGACACAGATAAGCATCAAATAGTCAAGCAAATAACAATCATTAAGAACTGAGAAGTGCCACGAAGGAAAATTACAAGAAGTCACAGGCACAGGGAACTGACGGAGCTGACCTAGCCACCCATGAAAGACCCCACATGAAGGAAGCTCCCCACCTCCCAGGGCTTGATACCAGGACACGTGCCAGACTGCCCAGACACAGGCCAGACTCAAAAACCTGGTCCAAGTCAGCAGGGCTGCCTTTTTAAAGGGTTTGAAAGCTGGAAGGCTCCTTGAAGGTCATGTGACCTGGGGGTGCCCAGTCCTGACTACGTATTAACATCAGCAGGAAAAATGTTAAAAATGGCCGATGCCCGGGATCCATCTTTGAGTCTCATTTAATTGGTCTGGGGTGGGAATCAGGCAACCGGACATCTTAAAAACTCCCCAGGGGATTTTTAATGGACAACCAGGGTGGGAACCACCAATCTAATCCCAACATCTAACGTGACATCAATCAGTCATCATACGGAGTGTCCAGCGCTAGGCTGTGGGATAAATGATTTCAGCCAGACTTTCCTAACCAACCCTGTCTCTACATGAGAAAATCAAAGTTGGCCACAGAGTTAAGCAGCTCTTGGGTTGTCAGTGAAATCTAAATTCCAACTAGAAGAATGTAAGGGAAGAGATGAACTCTGGGGAAGGTCCCTTCTCTGCTTTATCGTGCAACGGTGTTGAAACACATTTATGACCTTCTGCTGAGGAGGTATTTCCGATGGGCTCCCTGGGTCACCACCATTCCCACTCAGTGAACACCCAGCAGCCGGGTGGCAAGTGGGACGGAGCCCAGGGCTGGGGAGAGACAACCAAACCACGGCCCACTGTCGCTCCTGTGTCTATTCTGGGTTCAGAATAGATGATGTCACCTCCAGCGGCAGTGGAAAGCAGAGTCATGAATCATCCATGAACCAGCCCAGCCCTCTGAGATAAGAAATCGGATGTCAGCATTGCGTATGCACACTGCAGATCTGGCGCAGAGGCGCCGGCTTTGCCTAGGGTGCCAGAACGCAGGCACCAACGTCGGATACATTCAGGGGTAAGAAGGCGCTGAGGTGGGAATAATTGAATCACATTCAATTATTTCCTGATACGGAGATGGGTGGCCAGTTGAGGGAGAGACTTCAAATGCACAGGGAGTGCTCAAAGGCGCACAAGTTTGATCACTTTAAAATCATGGCAGTGATTTTTATACACTGCTGGGTTTGCCAACCGAACCTGAGGATTAAGAGAAGCACATCCACATGAGTGCTGTAATGATCAATTACTGCTGTGCCCACCGGCTTCCTTACAACTGGAGACCTGGAGGTGTTGCCATGTTGACCTCCCACTGCATTAATTCAGCTTAAAAATTCACTCCAGGATTGAATTTGGCAAATCTTCCTGCCTGAAAAGGCTTCTGGGACAACATAAAGAAATCAAGAAGTCTATTTGGCAGCATTTGAAGTTCAGGGTTGTCTTGCTGTGTTTTCTTATTTTTTTTTCCAGGCTAGAAGAGGAGGCAGGTAGCTAAGGATGCCAGGGTGCATGTTGACATACACATGAATTCTCCTGATTCCCTTCTTTTTCCTTCCTTCCTTTCTTTCTCTGAGTTATTTCCCTGAATTGCCAAGTTGAAGAGCCGGCTAGAAACACCGCACTAATGCGTATAGTTTGGGTGCCGGAGTTGGGAATTCTGATAACTCATATCTGTACTGGTTATTCCACGGCTTTTCAAGAAATAACTGAGCCCTGGAGGCCACTACATTAAAACTTAAACTTTGGACTTCCTTCAAGTGTCTCCTTCTGTCTACCAAAATATATCTTTAATATCCCAAGGTAATTTTCAGAGTCTTTGGCAAATTAGACTTGGGCAAGGCATGAACCAAGTCAGGCTTTGGGGGCTGCATTCTCTCTTGCATCAAAGGTCTTTTCTCTAACTTCTCTTGCACATCATTTTGCTGATGGGGAATGTGGCTAGGAAGGCACAGAGCAAGGAGGATAGTGAGCAAGGGGACATAACAGACAGGAAGCTCTGCTTTGCCCTATTATTTTCCAAGGGCTGCTGTCACAAGCTACTACAAACGTGGGCACTTAACACAACAGAAACTTATTCTGTCTCAGTTTTGAAAGCTAGGAATCTGAAATCCAGGTGTCGGCAAGGCCATGGCTCTCAGAGGCTCAGGGGAACATCTGTTTCAGGCTGTTCTCTTAGCTTCTGGTGTGGTCAGCAATCCTTGGCTTGCAGCTGCACTGCCCCGTCCCTGCCTCTGAGGTCATGTGGCCATCTCCCCGTGTCTCTCTCTTCACATGTTCGTCCTTATAAGGACAACTGTCGGATCAGTTCACTCCACTAAGACCTCCTCTTAATTACACCTCCAAAGACCCTCTTTCTAGATAAGATCACATTCTGAGGCGTTTCAACTTAATCTTTTTGGGGTTAGGACTTCTTTTGGGGTAATTTTTAGGGGTCAGGACTTCAACTTAACTTTTTGGAGGACAAAATTCAACCCCTAACACTGTTCATTGTGGAAAAGTTGACAGCATCTGCCAGCAGCCACTTAGGACATTAAAATTCTCTCCACTCAGCAAGCCTGAGCCTCCATTCCCTAAGTAATGACAGTCACAGTATTCTTCGTAGTGAAATAACAATAATTAATGTGATAATGATAAAGTTAACATTTACAGATAGTCTCCCAAGCATCGGTTGCTTCACACAGATAAACTATCTCACTTAACCTTCCCAAGTCCATGAGTGAACAACATTAACCCCATTTAATAGATGAGAAAACTGAGGTTCAGAGAGGTTTCACAGCTTGTCCAGGGTCACACAGCAATTGATTAGTGGTTGCTCTGGAATGTGAGCCTTACCGTGTGAATCTAGACTGAAGCTCTTACCCCTCTGCCACATGGCCCAGACACTTTGCAAGTGACATTAACCGGGTGTTGCCTTGACTCCTAAGCTATAAACAATGGGGAACAGTCTGCATTTGTCACACTGTGTAAGTCCCCACATGTTTATTAGTCATGACTTGGGGTTGGAAAATGCTTTTAACTTTTTTAAAACTTGAATTAAAAGGCACTTTGAACTCCTGGGATGGAGGACCTCCCTGTTCTGGCCGTTCTCCCCTCTGGTCTTGGATGAACTGGTGCAAACCAGGCTTCTCTGCAGACCAGGGACAGTCTGGTTATTCTAATAATAGCATGTTGTCTGGGAAGAGCAGAAACTACTAAGAAAATCCTCATCTATCCATCAGATCAGCTGTTTACGGAAACAAAAAGAGGAGACTGAGAGGTAAAGGATTCTCAGCTGCACTGAATCACATCTTGCTGGTTTGGAACTCCTGGGTGCCCCTGGTGGGACAGAAAATTCAGATGAGGCAAGGCCAACAACTCACTGAACAAGTATTAATCTCACAGTTAAACCAACTTTAAAAGCATGTGTGTACATGTCAGGAAGAAGGCAAACAATGGTTACTGTGGTAGGGTGCTAGGACGAGGTCATTTTTTTTTGAGAAAGGGTCTCACTCTGTTGCCCAGGCTGGAATACAGTGGCGTGATCTTAGCTCACTGCAACCTCTGCCTCCCAGGTTCAAGCAATTCTCCTGCCTCAGCCTCCTGAGTAGCTGGGATTACAGGTGCCCACCACCATGACTGGCAAATTTTTATATTTTCATTAGAGACGAGGTTTCACCATGTTGGCCAGGCTGGTCTTGAACTCCTGTCCTCAAGGGATCCGCCCACCTTGGCCTTCCAAAGTGCTGGGATTACAGGCATGAACCACTGCTCCCGGCTGGCAATTTTTTTTCTTTTGAAAAGTCTCTTTCATGTTGTTCTATCACTATATTGGCAATTTGAATTGGAATGAATTTTAAAAGCTTACACTAAAGAAGTAAATGGAGAGGTAATAAGTGCATAAGGTACAAAAATTTAAAAAGTAAATGAGTATATAATAAAAATATTCCCTCCATCTATCTCAGGTGGCTTCTCTTCCCCATAAAAAAAGAGCAAATACTTCTTCACGTATGTTTTTCACATATGTACATCTGAATATGATATGCACATGTGCATAAAACATATCTGAGTGTTTGCTATGGCCAGAGACTGTTTCAAATTCTTTACACTCATTAAATGACGTAAGCCTCAGGCTAACTCAATGTCCTATTTTACAGATAAGGAATCTGAGTCATAGAGAGGATAAGTAACTTGCCCAATGTCACACAGCTATTAAGTCACAGAGCTTAGATTTGAACACCAACCATCTGGCTTCAGAGCATGTGATCTTAACCAATATGCCGTTCTAACTCTTTGTTACGAATTTTGCAGGTATCCTTTCAACGGTATTTCATGCACATGCATGGGTATGTGCGTGTGCAAAGGAGATGAAAAAACAATCACAAAAAGTTCTTCTTTCTCAAGAGTAGGGTCCCCAAAACTCAAACACAGGTTTTGGTTTATTTGCCTAAAGAAGTGAAGCAGGTGATTTCACTTAAAGGGGAAGGGGAAGAACCCAGGCTGCTCTGCACTCTCCACTTGAGGTGGCCACTAAGTGAGTGGAATCATTTAACTCTTACAGAGCAGGTGTGTTACCTTCGCAAGTGAGCAAAACATCTGTGACTTGCCTGACAGTATGCCCAAGGGGAAGCTGGGATCGCAAACCAAGTATTGCCAAGTCTAAAACTCAAGCTTTTTGCAGCACACCATGCTAATATACAGATGCAGATGGGGTCGTGTCCACCCTCTAATCCACAAACGAAAAACAGAAGCTCAAGTCCAGAGGTGCATAATAACCAGGGCCCCTCTAGGAACCTTAAGCCCCAACGTGGGGAGGCAGCAACCGAAGGCTTGCGGCGCCCCTGGCCCAGCCCTCTCTGGCCACTGGCAGTGCCATGATGCTAAGAAAGGGGGTGCTTTTCATCAAGTTGCCATGCTAAAGGCTCCCTTCTCTTCAGACCTCCACTTCTGCCCTAACTGAGATCTTAAACCATGTTGTGAAAGTCGAGCCTGCACCTCTATGGGAACAGGACCAAACAAAGACTCATTGTCCCTCTCTACAATAAAACCACTTCTGGGTCAATGAAGTTGCTGACCCTGAGCCCACTCCCTTTCTGCTTCCGTGGGCCACAGCAGGGGGAGGCAGGAAGACCTATTAGGTCACCCCGCTTTTGGTGCCAGGGCTTTTATTCCAAAGGAAAGAAGTTTAAGATTTATATTTTGGCTAAAAAAGTGCAGTTCATCCTGGGTACCAAATCCCCCCCGGCTTTGCAAGCTTCCTCTTGCCCTGGGCACCCTGCCCCCGAGCCCTGTTGCTAGGAAGTTGAGGGCTTTGCATTGCTCCATGTCTCCAAAGAAAAGCAGGTGAACAGAAACCAAGCGACTGTGTTGATTAATATCTCAAGAGACAGCGCCGGAATGGGCGCTTCCGGAATTGAGTTAGCTCAGGGAAAAAAAATTAAAGCACACTCCTTGCTTTCCTGGCAGAAATAAAATTAAGGTCTCGGATCGATGTTGCCAGATTCTACAGGAATCTTTAATGGCCTCCTCTACATGTTTTCAAATTCACATTCCCCTTCAACCCTACCCTTTTTAATTGGTTATTTGCGAGGTCATGTTTGCACCAATTTCTCAGGAAGGCTAATGGTGTTTATTTAACGAGAAAATAAAATGTGCAGACAGCTCCAGGGCTGGTCTCTGAAAGATGGCAAAGGGTGGGCTGACACCTTATCCTGCCCCCTCCTCTGCCCTCCATCACTGCAAGGTTACAGGGCTTAGGGTACAGAGCTACAAGGCAGTGAAGAGGCGGGGGTGCCCCTCACGGTGGGCACACAGCATGCCCACCCCCTCAAACAGCCCCTATTTAGAATGAACTCAGCTGGAAGCACAGAACCATGGGTTCTGAGAATCTGGCAGAGCGGCAATGGCTCTCTTTATTACCACTGCTGGGCCGGGCGATTCTTCCTTATTCTAACACAAGTGTGCCCAAGTTTGAGGTTACACAGAACCCTTTTCCAGTGGAATCTCTTCAATACACAAAGGCAGCGATGGATGACCATGTCACAGCTCTCCACTGCCTTCAAGGCCTCTTTTACCCAAGCTGGACTAGAGGAGACTCAACACATTGAGTTTCTACCCCATCCTTACCACTCTCTCCTAGTTTGTTGGTCAATGTCTTTCTTAAACGGTTGCCCCACCCACAGAATGGTCCACTCTGGAAAGAGAACTGGATCTTCACTGAACCCCATCCAGGACTCTGAACTTGCGTAAGAGAACCCAGCTGGCTGGCATGTTATATAACACTACGGTCTACACTGAAAGCTCTGTGAGGCCAAGCTCCCTGGCTGTTGGTGGTGGTCTATCACAGACTGTCTGCCTTCTTGTCAAGTGGCTTCTAATCCTGGTGCAGGATTAGGATCAATACCTATATGACCACATTTTACAAGCTTCCAATAAACCCCTTAACACATCTCAGACGTGGGGGAGGGTTTGATGGGTACCTAACACCATCAGCAATTAACAAAAATGGTAACAGCAGATTGGAGAAGCGGAGAAAATACCACAGGTAAAATTCCAGCAGGGAAGACAGGCAGCAAATCCTGCTCCAGACACCAAATGTGGGCAGTGTGGGAGCTGATCTTTTGCAGGCTGCTCTCCTGTCACATCAGGGTAAGTGTCATCGCCAGCTGCGATTCTACACACCCTTATCTTTCTCCCCCTTCCAACAACCCTTCTCTTGGACTGTGCCATTTCCTTCCAGAGGGTCTGACTGCTTTTGCCAAACACACTTCTTCCTCCCTCCTACAAAGTCACACCTACAGCTTATACAGTCCCAACCTCTTCCCTAGGTAAATAAAGTCGGAATGTTAGCCTCTCATTTGGAAAGACACGCACACCTTATCTTTGACATCCCACACCTACAAGTGAAGCAACACTTTAAATTATTTTTAATTGTAACCTACACCTTTGTGAACCTTTTTCTATGCCCCCCCTTTTTTTGAGAAACAGACACCAATAAACAAACAATTACAGTGAAATTCTTAAGCATCTTTATACCTTGTACATAAAAGAGTCAATTTGGACTTCAGAGGTCAATTTCAAAAGTGAGTATCTGGCAGGTAGTCAAGACATTAAGGGGGCAGTTTTCCCTCCTTAGAAAAGCATTATCTTCTATCACAGCTTAAGTTACATCTTACTGGCAACACTTTAATAAATAAACTGATTACATAAATTACAAAGACCCTAAACTTGGGCCAACCGCTTTTCGGGACAGAGACTGAGCAAGCTCCAGGAAGAACAAGCTCTCCAGCCACCTGCCTGGATGCTCCTCCCTCTGGCTGGGTCCCCCACCACTGTGACTTAATAACCATCCCAACCCCTTCCAGTGGTCTCAGGACATTATTCCTCTTCAAAGCCATTAGCATTGCATTTAATAAGCAACTGCTAACTGCTGGTAGAAGAGTCATCCATTACACTAACCTTTATTTCTCTCCCAGCGTCTCCTGTTCCTTTGCCTCTGGGACTGTTTCAGGGCAAGCAGGCCTGCTGGGTAATGGAGGCCACAGGGATGTCCTCCGCCAGAAACCATTCCCTCACCAGGCTATGGGATTAGCTTTGGAGACTCCTCACCCTCTTTTAACGAGACCTCAAACCATCCAGCTCTTCCCTGGAGGGACCAAGCAGTGCAGGGCTCAGGAACCCAAGGCCCTGAGACTGGAGGGAAGGATAGCTGAGGTCCCCTACACTGACCCTCACACTGGGGAGGGCTCCCTTCCCCAACAAGGAGGTGAGTGTGAGATTATTTCAGCAACCAACATGCCCGCATTCCACTTTCCGCAACAGGGCTGAGGTTGTGGGGACACTGGAGAGAGCTGGCCAGCGCCACCTCCCTCCCTCCCTGGCTGCCTACTCCCCTGCCTCCTGCCAACAGAGCAAATTGGAAGGACAGCACCTTGTTGCCTCTTCCCTCCCTGTCCCTCCCCTCCAGCCCCACCTTGGGATCAATACTTAATGCTGAGTCCAAGATCTTATCTGACTTTTACAAGGATAAAGCAGCAAACTTCCCCCTCCTAATGATTAAATCCATTGACGACCAGCCCAGTGTTTTCCAGACCACCTCTAACAACTTTGAGAGAGCAAATAAAGTGACTCTGAGAAAACTGGAAAGCCACCATTCTCCTCTCCCCTGGGCACAAATCATTGTATGGAAGGCCAGGAAAGGAAATGAGAGGCAGGGCCAAGGACGGTATCCAGGTTTTTTTTTTTTGAAATGGCTCTTGTTGCCCAGGCTGGAGTGCAATGGCACAATCTCGACTCACCGCAACCTCCGCCTTCCAGGTTCAAGCAATTCTCCTGCCTCAGCTTCCTGAGTAGCTGGAATTACAGGCACTTGCCACCACACCTAGCTAATTTTTGTATTTTTGGTAGAGATGGGGTTTCACCATGTTGGCCAAGCTGATCTCGAACTCCTGACCTCAGGTGATCTACCCGCCTCGGCCTCCCAAAGTGCTGGGATTACAGGCATGAGCCACCATGCTGGGCCAGCATCCAGGTTTTAACAGTAGCTCTGCTGTTGTCTGGCTGCAGGAATCTTCTATGCAACATTTCAAACTTATGTGCCTTAGTTTCTCCAAGTGGAAATGGAGGAGCATGGTCATCAGCAAGAAGGCTGGTGTAGAGGACAGAAAGTGAGAAGTGCTAAACCCTTAAAATGACCAACTGCACTGTTTTAAACAGTTGCTTTGCAGAGTATAAGAGCCTGAACTCCAGGTCAGACAGGCTGGGTTTATATCCAAGCTCTGCTTTGACCAGCGTGTGACTCTGGGCAGTTCGATTCACCTATGGCTGTTTGTCATCAAGATTCAATGGTAGGTGCTGGCACTGTGCTAAGCACTTGGTGTGTAAGTGCTCAGAAAGTGTTGGCTGTTTCTATCAAGATTGCTAACATGGCCCGCTGAGATAGCAACAGAACTCCCCATACCATCACTGTGGGTGCTGTATCAGGATACTCAGATCCCCTTCTGGATAAAGGACGTCTTTCCCAGCTGCTAGGAGTGCTGCTGGAAGATACTCTCCAGCTTGAGGTCCCCTTCAGGATTTACCCCGGGAAAGCCCAGGTCATATCAGCCTCACGGGGTAGGCTGCATCCAATGACAGGCAAGCATGCAGGCATCAAGGATGGCACTCCTACCCCAGCTGGGGACCCCTGAAGGACCACCTCATTGCAGAAGGACATCACAAGTTGGCTTCTCCTCTGCCCTCTCCTGATCAAGAGCACTTCTGGATAAACCTTCCAGTTACTCATCCCATCCTGGAGAACCAACCTGCAAAAACTGCCTGCTCCCTCCCCTAGTCACAAAGATCGCAAAGGAATTCATCTTGAACATTCTCACAGTTAAAAAGCGAAAAGCCAGAAACATACTTCGAGTCCTGGGGCTCATTATCAATCCCAGGTCTCTTATTTTTTCAGAGGAAGAAGCTGAGATGCTCAGAGGTTAGGGAACGTGCCCCAGGAAAAACATCAAGGGAGCAGCAGAAGCTGGAGGAAGGCCCGCCTGTGAGGAGAAAGGTTAGAGCCCCTAAATCTCCAGGGCTCCACTCACTGTAAGTCACAGACTGAACGTGGGACCCTTTTCCTGCTTGAAAGGGTGAAGATGTATATTGCCAGAGGCTCGTCCTTTCCTATGCCCTGGGTTCTCTCTGTGGTGCGAGTGAGGACCCGGCTAATACTTCTGTGGACAGGAGATGCAAGCTGCCACCATGCCGATGGAACTGAGGGCATCCCTGACCCAATGGGGATGAGCAGGAACAGGAGGTGACCACTGGAGGCAAGGAGTGGAAATTCTGCCCTGACCTCTGGCTCCCAACGGCAAGTGGAGCCTGAACGGGCCCTGGAAGCCGGCCAGCTCCCTGTGGTTATCCCTGAGCAGCGGCTCTCATACACATGGCTTCAAGGACACGCAGGTAACTGTTGAGACTCCTGGGGTGAGAATGAGTTGAGGCCCCAGGCCATCCACAGGGCTGGGTTAGGAGTCTGAAGACAAGGGCTGAGCGTGTGCTGGGACAACACCGCTGAATCCATGCTCTGGGGCTCTTTAAGAAGGGAGCTGGAGGCAGCGCCAGCCAGGAAGATGTCCTCAACTTCTGCCACTGCAGCACTTTCCTCCTGATAAGGTCATGGACAGCAGGAACCAAGGAGGTGAAGGTAAGGTGGGAGCAAGGTGGCTGCCCAAGGATTTTATTTCCTTGAACTTATTACCTGATTCCAAACGCACACTCCATCAGGCCACAGATGTAGGGCTGGCTCGCTGCATATATACGAGCTGTGCCTCTGTTGTGATATGCTCTTCTTTGAAAAAAAAAAAAAAAATTTTTTTTTTTCACTCCCTCGGCATCTTGAGGGGTTGGAACATGTGTATGGGCTGGTGTTCCCACCCACACAGAAATAACACTGGGGAGCGGGGGGGGCGGGGAGGCCCTGGATGAGAGGGAGGGCAGTGGAATGGGGGGGGTCTTTCCTGCTGAGGCTTCTGGCAAATCTCCCCCCTCCACAGGCTGCCCCTCCGGCCAGCTTCTCAATCATCTTTGAATAGCAGGTGAGTTTCCTTAAGTTTTGGGCTCCACACATTTTAGAGTCGGTCTGCACCCGCTGCAGGCATCTTCAGCTCTGGCAGGTGCCAGAGGCCCTGCCCACGCTCCTTCCTGCCAGTGCCCACCGGGACTCCTGGAGAGCCAGCAATGACGAAATGATGTCCTGAAGCCATTCTGAGCAGCAGGCCCTCCAACAGACCGTCCTCACCTCACAACAGGCAAGAAACTCTTCCCATGCCCGTCACAGATGAACCGCCACCCCATCTCTGCAGCCCTGCACCTTCCTTTCTCCCTTTTGGAAAAAGGGAAGGGGCTTCACCCACAGCAACAGGGATCTGGTTAGAAATGAGAGAACTTTTCCAGGCATGTCCTCTGGGGCTTCACCTAGAAGGCCAAAGTCCTGCGTTTCAATCCCTCTGCCATTACCAGCCCTCTCCCTGCCCGGCTCTGAGAGTTAATGAGATGATACCAGTGCAAGCCCCCAGCACAGGGCTCGACACACAGCAGATCAAAAAATACTCTCATTCGTTAATTTTCAAAATAAAAGGGCAACAGTATCACCTGGGGGCAACTCTGGAATCTCCCTGGATTACGAATTCTAACACTGAACACCAGCTGGCAAATTCAAATGGGCATCACCCACCCTGAAAATAAATAGATGACAGGGCTCTTCTGAACAATCACATTCCCATCTGGACACAGCAGAGAAAGAACAGAACTTGAAACCTATAGTCCTGAGACCCTGTTCAGCTGTGGGTCTCTCAGTTAGCTCCTCTGAGCCTTGGTTATTTTGTCAACCAGATGGAGATGATGAAAACGCTAATAATAAGAGTTAACATTTAGCACAATTGACTAGATGCTTGGTATTACACTCTCCAGGCAATCCTGTGGGGAGGTTCTATGATTACCCCCATCTTACAGATGAATAAACTGAGGCTTAAGGAAGTTAAGTGATTTTCCCAACGTCACAACAACCCTCCAGGGGCTGCTTCAAAGGTCAAATTAGGACCAGAGGGACGATGGGTGTGGCGGGAGGAGGTGGGGTGGCAGCTGGGTTACTGGGACCAACATGATGTTTGCAGTGATGGTTGGTACAGGGGTAGCAGCGATGACATGGAAGATGCATGTGAAAATCGGGCTTGGAAACCATAAAGCTAGATCGATGCAATGTGGACGATGATGGAGGATAATCCTGAATTGCCTACCCTTAGCACCACCTTCCTCTCACTCCCTAGGCTCTGACTCCCCAGCAATGCAGTGGACAAAGCCGATCGATCGTTCCACACCTTCATGCTCCTCCTTTCTCTCCCTACTTCTCCCCTGCTCCCCACCCTCCACGGCTGCCCATCTCTTCTCTCATAAACACCAATGGACATCACTGTTGTCCACCCAGTGCTCAGCTCTCCCATTCTGAGGATGCTGTAGAGAGATGCATTAGAAGCCAGATTACCAGACGCACTCAGGACATCCCCCTCCTTCTCCCAGCCCCACCAGTGACGATTCCCACTCCACTCCTTCTTCCCTTTCACTCACTCTGCCTTCTCCAAGGAAAGACATACAGTCAGCGCTGGGTAACTGCTTCTGATCATAGGTGACAGCAGGAATGTAAACAACACGGGAAACATCTAAATGCAATCCAAGTGGCAAGGAAACACTGCGCACTCGCAGGCTCCCTGCCTTCCTGCCTTCCTCCCTTCCTCCCTCCCTCCCTCGAGGGCACCAGCACACACTATTTCCTGCCACCCCATTAGGAAGCTCTGCTCATTAACACCCTGTTAATAGGAACCCCAGAAACCTGAGCTTCCGGAGAACAGAACACTAAGTCATCACCTCCTTTGACTCTGCTACCTCCGGGGAGGACTTTTCTAGATTCCTCCCATTTTTCTGTTTAAAGCAATAAATTTAATGTGGTTTTTTTTTTTTTTTCGGGGAAGGAAGAGGCTAAGGGCAGGACCAGAGACCCCTTTGAGAATTTGTCCAAAGCTAGGGATCTTCACCCAAGAAAACTACAAACATGCAACATGTCATTTCAGAGGTTCCTAGACTCCAGTTTAAGACCCATTTTTTTGTAAAGTGAATAGAACAGAAGCAGCACAAGGGAAAATACAAGTAAGTGCAGCTGCCCTCTACACACCCCAGAGGCCCCACAGGGCATTCCCAAGGCTGTAGTCACTGCACACCCAACGAACCTACAACAATGTTTTAGCTTCATTTTTTGGCTCTTTAGATTGACAGTCTGCTCCTAAAGAATTTCCTTCAATGCAAATTGATAACTCAACTGAGTAACTGCTGTGAAGAATTTCCACTCGATCTGCGGAGATGAGCAAGGGACCACGAAAGCCAGGATTAGAGAGGTGTATCTTGAATGTGTTAGGGGTGGCTGCTTTGCAAGCCAACAGGAAATGGGTTTGCAACTACCCAGTACTGGAAGTCTTTGAGCTACCAGGACCCTCCGAGAATAAAGATCTTCAATGGATGGTCACCTGTACCTGCTTGACTCTAGACTCATCATTGTAGCTTTTGTCAGTGGGACTGGGATGACAGAGGGAGAGACGCCAGGAGAGGGTGAAGGCAACCCTCTTACACTGGGATAATCTTACCTCTGTGCCTGTTGGTGGTTTTATCAAACATCAGCATTGCATCTTCCACCTGCGAAACAAAGAATAAAGGCTGCTTTAGGACTTTTAAGAAAGTACACAAAACATTTATATGCATATGTGGGTGAGGGGAAGTTTCCATTACAGAAGTAATAGTTGCTTATCAAAAAATATTTGAAAACGTAAAAAAGTGGAAAAAAAATCACTGGTCTTTCCTACACAACTACAGTTAACATCTTATATAGTTCTCTTTAGTGTTTGCTTTTTATTTTTTTTGAGACAGGATCTCACTTCGTCATCCAGGCTGGAGTGCAGTGGCACCATCATAGCTCACTGTAGCCTCCATCTCCTGAGCTCAAGCAATCTTCCCACCTCCCGAGTAGCTGGGACTACAGGTGTGCACCACCATGCCCAGCTAATTTTTTTTTCTTTTTCCTTTTTTTCATAGAGACAGGATCCCACTATGTTGCTCAGGCTGGTCTCGAACTCCTGGGGTCAAGTGATCCTCCTGCCACCATATCCCAAAGCGCTGGGATTATAGGTATGAACCACTGCTCCTGGCCTAGAGGTTTTGTTTTAAGAAAGAAAAAACTATGCCTATTTCAATATAATTTAAATCATATCGTATATGGAATTTTTCCATGTTTTCACCTGTAACATTACAATACGGCAAACGATTCCCAGGTTCGTACATCATGTATACTATCTTGACCAATGCATGATATTTCCCAGTGTAAGAAGCCATGGCTTACTTAATTATTGCCTGTCTAATGGAGATATGAATTGTTTTTAGTGATAAACTGTGAAACTTGAACATCTTGATTTCAATGTGCTCAACTGTGCCTCCCAAAATTCATGGTTGAAGTCCTAACCCCCAGTACCTCAAAATGTGACTGTATTTGGAGAGAGTCTTCAAAGAAGTAATTAAGTCACAATGTAATCATTAGGGTGTGCCCTAATCCAATATGATTGGTGTCCTTATCAGAAGAGACTGGGACACAAACAGGGAAGACCACGTGCCAACACCCGGAGGAGATGGACATCTGCAAGCCCAGGAGAGAGGCCTCAGAGAAAGCAACCCCCGCTTCACCTTGACCTTGAACTTCTAGCCTCCAGAATGTGAGAATATACATTTCTGTTGTTTGGGCCCTCCGATCTGCGCTATTTTATTATGGCAGTACTAGCAAACGAATGCATTGATGCTAGGACATTTATAAAAACATCAAAGAGGAGAACATAAGAAAATACCAAAGGCATCCTCTGTCTCTCTTTGTGATCCCTTCCGGACCCCTCCCACACATCCTGCAACCCTTCTGGATATTTCTGGCAATAAGATTTCAGGGTCCACACTAACTCCCACATAGAGTTCAAGGAACTCACACTTAATGAACCAGATTCCACTCTGGAATGTACTCCTTTTATGAGTATGTATGACCCACTCCTTTATCCCACAAAGTACACATCTTCAGGACAGGTGTTTGTCCTCAGCCTTCAGTGACTCGCCAGGGGTAGAGCACCTGGTCTGACCAGTGTGCAGCCTACTCTCTTCATTCACTTTGTGCTCAAGGTTGGGGGTAAAAATACAACCCAACCCATGTGGCTGTGGGTGGGTCAAACTGTTAGCAGGGGGCCCCGTCCTCGGAGAAATTTCAGTGTGTGCCTGTATCTGAGGACGGAGCGCCGTTGATGTGCACTCAAAGGCTCACAAACGAGCTTGGGGGGCCGGCGCTAATCCCTTTGAGAAAAGGAATCGTGGGCTATTCATGCCTCACTCCTCCCAAACGACAATCTCCAATGAAGGGGAAGACACCGAGCAAAGCAATAAACCGAGGTTTAAAATGGTGCCTGCAGACAAATCAAATGTATTTTTCTAGATGCGATCAAATATAATAGGGGAAAGAGCAAAGTCAAGGTAAGAATGGAAGACGGAGGTAGGCAGGCCGGTCAGAAACCTCAAAGGGACTGGCCTGGCTTAAAAATCTCTTCTCAAGTCAGGGCCCCCTTTTGTTGCTAAGCAACCGGGCCTGAACAAACAGGCTCCTGGGGCCCTCCCCTTCTGCTCCCCATTTCTGAAGTTAGTTACTGGAGGAAAATGGCCTGGCATGGTGGCTCCTCCAGCAGGGAGCTGCCCTCTCTCTCCCAGGCACCAGGGTGGTGGGAGTGGGGAATGCTAGTTTGGAGATCCCTTAAACAGGGTCTCCTTCACCAGACCCTCCCACTCTGTCCCCATCCCCATCCCAGGCAGGACAAACACCTTTTGGGTGGGCTTTACGAGCCCCCCACCCCATACCTGCTGGGGCCACACACACAACAGCCTCCCATGCACCACACACGCAAAACCACCAGATCAACTGGTGTGTCTGTACACAGAGCAGTCACACTCGGGCATAAGGTATCTCAGACTCAGACCTGGGACTCCATAGGAATTCAAATGCCTGGGGGGCAGGTGGGTGGCGGGTGAGGCCTGCCGGTATCACGCAGGTAAATGTGACATCTGTTTCCCACCCATCTCCATATTTTCTAAGATGTTTGCCAAATCCTTATTTTGAACTGAACACGCCTAACAGCAAGGAAAGCTGCTGCCCTTCTGTGCTGGCCATGTTTTGGTACTGGGACTCAGATTCCCTTAGGAAATAAATGTTTTGGATTTTTTTTAATGTATTTTCAAAACCTCCTTTCAACAGTGCATAATTGGCTCCCCTTTTCCTTCCTAAGTTTGGACGTTTTCTAATACTGCCCTCTCCACATTCACTCCACCCTGGGGAGCGTGGGGGAGGATCTGTATATGTTTTTAGGGCAGCCATTGTCATAAAGAATAGAGCTCCTTCCTCTGTAGTCCAGCCATACAATGGGGCTCGCAAAGACCTCCTGAATAGATAAAGTGTCAGGGCGAAAGAAAAATTCTATTAACACTTTACAAAATACAACATCTAAGAAGGAGCTAGAGAGGAAAGAGAAAGGAAAAAAAATCAATATGGATAAGTCCCAGTGCTTGGGGGTAGAAAACTTTTCAGCAATTGCAAAACACTTATTAATTCAGAGAAGCCATCAATGCGATGGAAATCTGGCAGAACAGCAAGAGCTGAAACTAGAAGAATTTGAATATACAAAGACTGAATAGAATGAAAAACACAGCCTCACATACGAGACTGTTTCTCACGGTTCTATGTGAATCAAACAGAAGCGGCTTGTGTGAGTCAAGGGAAAATAAGGGGCACAGTTAAGGTAACTGGCATTCAACCCTGGAGCTAGCACACTGATAACTCTCTTGGTCTCTGTCTTTCTCTCTCTCTCTCTCCCTCTCTCTCTCTCTCTCTCTCTCTCTCTCACGCGTGCGCGCGCGCGCGCACGTAGATCAGGGAGCTATGAAGACTCATCAACACAAACACACAGGCCACAGGCCAGGCCTCATTCAAGATGCTAGGAAAACCCAAAAGCTTAGGGAAAGCTGGGAACAGGACTTTTCCTAACCCCTTATGAAACACCCGCTTTAGGGACACCACTCTCATCCTTGTGATGACCACCGGTGCTTACACTTCATGTTGACAATGCGCTCACCCACCTTACAGAGTTCTTTGTACCCAAAATGGGCACATGCAGGCCTAGTGGCTCCCCTGATGGAGAGAGGAGGACAGGAGGTGTTTGAACCTTGGCATGATTTGTCCCATCTGGCACACGCCTGGTCTGTTTTGGGAAAAGAAGCTTATTCTAGCCTTGAGCTGTGCCTCGTAATAACTTGGGACAGGTCTGAGACACAGCCCTGACATCTTTAGTGGTGTATCTTTGTGAATGAAAAAGCAAAATCAGCCAGATGTGGTGGCTCATGCCTAGTAATCCAGCATTTTAAGAGACTGAGATGGAAACATCGCTTGCACCTGGGAGGTAGAGGCTGTAATGAACCAAGGACTGTGCCACTGCACTCCAGCCTGGGCTACAGAGTCAGATCCTGTCTCGAAAACAAATAGGCAAAGGAAAGTAACATTGAGGTGAGCTGGTAGGGAATGGGATGCCTCTGTCTTTGTCCTGACATTTGAAGGTACTGAACATCCTTTGACTACTGTACAGTTCAGACGACACTGTAATATCCTCAGAATTGTGCGACAATCAACAAAAGGGACCTCATCTGTTAGTGTCTATGGCTGCTGGAGTTGGGGCAGAGATTCTCAAACATCATTCACATCAGAATCATTATCAGAGGAACTGTTAAGTCACAGATCTCTTGGGGCCCCACAGCCAAAGTGACTGATTCAGTATTCAGTAGTATTTGCATTTCTAACAAGCTCCCAGGTGATGCTGATGCAGCTGCTGGCCCAGAGACCTTAGTTTTCATGAGCTACTCTAAGGGATAAGAAGTAAGAGCAAAGGTTAAAACCACTGGGCAGAGGGTGCTTCTTCCTCTTTAGCATATACTCAGTGGTCAATACATGAAACAAAATTTCTCATCCAGGAGCAACTGATCCACTTCGGTGTGGCAAGTTCTCCCTCTCTTTTTTCCCCTTCTCTCAGATGTTTATATTATAAAATCCTAAAAATGATGGTGGTAGAGCCCATGATAGAAAAGATGAAAAGAAGAGGGACTTCTTAGTGGCTGCCAACCTATCCTGCACCCAATGCAAGAAAAATCCAGATTCTACTAGGATGACATAAACGTTCCTTCTAACACTCTTATTGACAGAAACTCATGTCTAGAACATGCAGCTAATCCAATCCTGAACAGAAAACTTAGCAAATGGTAACTCTATTTACTTTTATGCAACACACATGTATGAAGCATTCACTATTTGCAAAACGTCAGCCTAAGTACAAATAAAAGACGACTCACACAGGTCTACGGTAGACTGATGACATGAATGGTCTTGCACCTTGTCCTCTGTAAGTTTGCAGTCCTTCTCCCCCAAAGAGGTGGAGTCTACTTCTATCCCTTGAATCTGGGCTTAATTTGTGAGGGCTAATAAAATGCAGGGGGGTGGGGGGATGACACAGTACACCTGTTTTGGGTTTAGCCTTAAGAGGATTTGCATGTTCCTGCTTGTTCTCTCTTGCACCTCTGCCATCACCATGACAAGGGCATGCCCAGGCTAGCCTGATGCAGGATGGGTGGCACATGGAGCAGGGCCAATTCCACTGTGCTGAGGCCAGCCTAGATGGGTGGACAGCCAGTCACCCTCAAAGCATGCAAGTGAGGCCAGCCAAGATCAGCAGAACCACTCCAAGTGTACTCCAAACCCATGAAATCAACAGTTAGTGTCTGTCCCTGAAGTTTTATGGTTACACAGCATTCTTGTGGTCACAGCTAACTCATGCATGGTCCTCATTCTAAAGAAAATCCCCAAAACAACAAAAAAAGCTTACAATCAGAAGATAGTCTAAAATACTAGAAAATAAGCAAAGGAAAGAAAAGGCGCAGAGGAAGGGAAAGGCGAAATGTGGCAGAGTATTAAATGATCAGGTTCCACATTCCAAATGGAGCACACTCTTCATGGAACATTCTACATGGAACCAGGCATTAAGGTATGGAGGGACCTCTTCTAAATCTCACCCCATCAGCAAGGTTGGAGACAGAGATCCTAGAAGTGCCAAGAGAAACTGGCAACGTGTCCCTCACTAAATGAGCACCACGAAAACCAGCAATAATTACCACTCAAGTCAGTGGGTGATGCCTCTCTAATCCTAACTCATTTAATGAATGAGTGAACCCTCTTTCTAATGAGTCAAAAGATTTCTTGTGAGCCAGGCATTCTTGCTGGGTGATTTCAGAAGTAGCCAGATGGTGCTGACCACATCCAGAGGTTAGACTTGGGCCAGCCCAGCTCATGTATTAGCTGAACAGGAAACCTTTAAAGACACAATGCAGGCCAGGTATGGTGGCTCACACCTGTAATCCCAACACGCTGGGAGGTCGAGGTGGGTGGGTCACTTGAGGTCAGGAGTTTGAGACCAGCCTGGCCAACATGATGAAACCCCATCTCTACTAAAAATATAAAAAATTAGCTGGGCATGGTGGTGTACGCCTGTAATCCCAGCTACTTGGGATGCTAAGGCAGGATAATTGCTTGAACTCAGGAGGTGGAGGTTGCAGTGAGCTGAGATCACGCCATTGTACTCCAGGCTGGGTGACAGAGTGAGATTCCATCTTAAAAAAAAAGACACAATGCAAAGTTGCATGGAGAGAGGGAGGTCAGAAATGCTCGAAAATGCTACTGTTCAGTTAGCTGGCTAAAGGGTAGGACCCTGCAGAATGTCACATGGTCCACTGCCTCTTCTGCCTAAGGTTTTACAGTTCTGGCTCCCAAGTACATAGTAGGTGAGTGAAACTGAACTGATCTGAAGACACAGATCCAGGAAACAGCTAAAGGAAAAAGAGTTGCTGGTATGTAACTCAGCAGGTGCTGGGAGGCAGCTGGGTGAGGTGGGGAGTGCTGCACCAAGCATGGAGGGAGTCCGGGTTCTAATCCCAGCCCCACCAGGTTCTCACTGAGGACCAGTCACCTCCCTCTCCTATCCTCAATTTTTCTTCTGTGAAAGGAGGAAACTGTATGAGATGGTCCCTAAGATCCATGAATAAAGACTCTCTGCTGGAATGCTAACATGGACTCCGGGGTCCGCTGGGACAACCTCTGGGAGCATCAACTTGACCACTGAGCTTTTGCAAAGTCTCTGTGCTGTGAGGCTGCTCCAGAGCTTCGCTGTGGCCGATGCACGCCCTGAGAAATGTCCTACTCCTCTTGGGATATAAATACACACACCCACACACCACACATATCAAGAACAAAGCAGGAAACGGCACTTCAAATGATCCTTAAATTATCTGGTCAAATGCAAGAAGGGAGGGGAAAGAAAAGAGAAGAAACCCAGCTCTCCAAACTCCCCCAGAACAAATGTCCTTGAATTTCTCTTCCTGCTCCCACGCAAACGCTCCAAGTGTTAGTCTAAATAAACACCCTCAAATGCAATACCATCATACTATAGTGCGTCAGGCTTAACAGGCCTTATTATGCTCTGTAAACTCAAGGCGCCAAAGCCGCAAGAGTGAGACTCGGCTGAGGTGGCAGCACTGCCCGGGCCACAGGTGCCTGGTACCGTCTGGGCCGAGGGTCACGCAGAACATGGGAAGGCACTGTCTCCACCTCTCTCCCTGCCGGCTTGGGCAAAACCCAAATCGGTTCCTTCCAAAAAGCCCAGGAATAATGTGTAGTTTACTGAAACAGGACTTTTCTGTATGTTCTGGCCTTGCGAAGGGTTGGTCTATCTTTAACTATTGTACAAAGAGGAAGAATAGAGAAGAAGGAGCAGGCTAGAAAATCCCCTTGGTTCATATTGAAATCTACATCAGTGGTTTTCAGCCATGACTCGTCACCAAGACCACACCCCAACTTATAAATCAGGACTCTGGAGCAGGCAGCCTGAAGAAGGATTTTTTAAAGCTTCCGAGTGATCCAGGGTGCAGCCAAGGCTGAGACCCACCATGCTAAATGGCTAAATAGAGCAGAGTTGAGCCTTAACACAGCATACGTGTGTGTAGACAGGCCCTTAGTAAATGAGAATTAATGGGCCTTCGGCTCCCTAAAGATTAGATGTTCATCCCGTGCCGGAAGTCAGGAGCAGGCACTCCTTGCCTCATCCTACTTTCTCAGGGCTCTCCTTAGGCTTGACTCGGTCTTAGTACAAGAAAGCCAAAGTTCTATACTAGAAGTAGCTTGGAAGGG
This sequence comes from Callithrix jacchus, assembly GCF_049354715.1. Taxonomy (NCBI): domain Eukaryota; kingdom Metazoa; phylum Chordata; class Mammalia; order Primates; family Cebidae; genus Callithrix; species Callithrix jacchus. The sequence goes on from NC_133506.1 coordinate 108,817,368, forward strand.
CCAACAATGAACAGAGGGCTTTAAGAAAACACTGCTTTCTTCCCACCACTGCCAATATTTTCACAGGTATCATTAGTACTTTGGTGGTCACAATAACCCCACGGGAAGGGATTATTACAAATTCTCTGAGACTCAGTTTTCCTACTGGTTTGCCCTAGAGCTGGCAGGGGCCAGGCCTGGGGCTCAGATACTGAACTTCCGAGTCCAAGTCTCAGCCTGCCAGCGCTGCCTTCCTGCCCAGCTCAGGTTCTTGTCCTCCCCTTGCTACAGGCCTGGGAGCTACTCAGCCTTTCCATCCCCGAGTGTTTACCCCTGGAAGATTGCAGTGATGGGGGCATGCTCAGAGTTTCTATCCCAGCTGCTGCTGCCAGGCACATTCTCCCTTCATTCCAAATGTCAAAAAATGCTAGTCTGTATCCATCTGAAAGCCTCTTTATTTTCATTTGAACCCAAGTCTTCACTGTCTAACAAGACAAAAAGCTGCATAATTTCTCCTAAACTAGGGCTGGGTGCAGTGGCTCATGCCTGTAATTCCAGCATTTTGGGAGGCTGAGGCAGGCAGACCACTTGAGGTCAGGAGTTCGAGACCAGCCAGGCTAACACGGTGAAACTCCATCTCTACTAAAATTACCAAAAAAAAAAAAAAAAAAAAAATTAGCAGGGCATGGTGGTGCATGCCTGTAATCCCGGCTACTCTGGAGGCTGAGGTGGGAGAATTGCTTAAATCCAGGAGGCAGAGGTAGCAGTGAGCTGAGACCTTGCTACTGCACTCCAGCCTGGGCAACAGGGCAATACTTTGTTTAAAAAAAATTTCTCCTGAACTACCAATTTTTTTTCATTGTGGCAAAAAAATAACATAAAATTTATCATTTTAACCATTTTTGGGGTCTACAGCTCAGGGGCATTGAAAACATTTCCTGAACCCTTCATAGAAGGCTCCCACACCTTACAATGGCCAGAATTTGATCAGCCTTTAATTTTTCCTACATTTACTTCTTTTATTCTTGTGGGATCATTCTATTTTCCCGTTAAGCTTACAAAAAAAAAAAAAAACAAACCGCACAAGGTTTATCAGATAGCAGTTATGAATTCAACAAAGGGACACCTGCCCATGGGAAATGAAGGATGTGGGGTCTTCGGACAACTCGGTCCTGGAGATGCAGACATTTTCTCCACCTATGGCAAAGCCTCTTGCTCAGAGATTCTAATTCCACAAGTCTCTATCAGACTCTAAGTTACAAAATGTCTATCCTCCTGGAATAATGATTGTTATAATAACTACCACTTACTGGAGCGTAATAGGCAATTTACAAAGCTCATTTAATTACTGTAATAGCTTTGAGGTAGATATTATCCTACCCATTTCATGCACCCATTTTTTTTCCTCTTTTTAAAATTTAAAAATTATTTTTTTTGGTAGGGATGGGGTCTCGATTTGTTGCCCAAGCTGGTCTCAAACTCCTAGGCTCCAGCGATCCTCCCAACTCAGCCTCCTGAGTAGCTTGGGATTACAGGCATGTGCCAGGACACGTGGTGTCATACACCCATTTTATAGGTGAGGAAACTGTGGTTCACTGACAGTAACTGACAGTAAGTGACTTGCCTAGGACCACACAGGTAGAAATGGTGGAGCCAGGAGTTAAAATCAGATGGGTCCCTAGGTCTTCCCTTACTTGTGTTGTTTTTTGAATCCCTAAGAGCTTTGTGTAGTGCCTCTGTCTGCTGGATGAACAAACACTGCTTTAAAACCCTACCAAAAAGTGAAGAGAGGTGATTAGGTAACCTCACGGAAACGGACGTGCATTGCCCCAGTAGGCTCAGGAGAAGGGGAATGATTGGAAAGGAAAAGGAATGAGGAGGATGTTGAGTCTCTTGCTTTTAGATGAGTGAATTCCAAAACCTCAAGATCACTGGGCTCCTCCAGAGTCATGGAGCAAGCCACTAGCAGAGCTGGAAAGGCCAGAGGGCCTTGGAAAGCAGTTGGGGTCAGCCACTCGAATCCGTTGTGTGCAGTGACGCTAACGATGATCAGTGTGTCTTGCTTCCTGGAGTTGTGAGGAAGGCTCATGTGGTGGCTGGTGAGTGCCTACAACACAGACACTGACCCAATTCACTGCCCCATCTTGGCAATCCCCTCGCTGAGCCCCGGGCGTGGGGGAGACCATGCACACACTCAGACATGCTTCATGCAGTTAAGCATGGAGCCACACCCAGTGCTGTGGGTTTTCTTATTGCAAATGGGTCACGCCAAGGGAAGGCCACTAACAGAACCAGTGTGCCTTTTGGGGGAGCAGTCCCAGAAGGCCCTATCTCAACACTAAGCCAGGGAAGGCAGAGTCTGCCGGTGAGAGGTAGGACTAGGTGGGAGCTCCGTTCTAGCTGAACTTGCAAAGCCATGGGCCTGGGCACCACCCTGGAGGGCGGGGCAGTGGGCTCTCCCTGGGGATCTCTGAGACGGGGCACAGAGAGGAGGCGATGAGGGAAGGGGAGAGAGACACTGAGAGAGAGAGCTGTTGGAGGAGCAGCAGTTGGATCTGGCAGGCTTGACAGCTGTCACATGGAAATGGCATCTGGCCTAACGGCCTCTCGTATGAGGCTCCTTCAAGTGCCGGCTGCTGTGCTCTGGAAATCCAGGGCCCGTGTTAGCACTGGTTGTGAGTGTGTGCATGCATGCATGCTAGTGTGCTGGGGGAGGGGAGCAGCAGGCAGGCTGCTGAATGCTCCCTTCTCCAGCCTCTCCCCATCAGGCCTCACCTACCGTGAAAAAGGCCCAAGCCTGCCAGCTCCAGAGGAGAGCGGCAAATCATTAGGGGAGCACTGATGTGCCGGAACACTCTCTCACATTCCCATTAAACAAATACTAAACTGCTAATTGCCAAAATGGATCTCCATGACTCTGACCGAACAGGGGAAGGGTTTATAATTACCAAGTGTGAAAATGCACAGCCTGTAAATAACCACCTCATCTGTCCTAATACGGGCTGATATTGATGGGCATGAAATAAACATCAGGACAAATGGAAAAATCATCCACATCTCCTGTGGCCAATGCAATCTCGGATGGTGACAAGCGTAGCTGCAGCCATACGCCTGGGGAGGGGAGGAGGAGAGGCGAAAGGAGTTTTATAGGCTTGGAAAATCTAGGTTCCCATCCCAGTTATAATCCCGTGGGCCATCTGCACCTTCTTTCTGTCTGGAAAACAGGGAGAGTAAATAACATGGCTTGATGGGATGAAGGGCTTGTCTACACTTCAGAAAGGCCAGGCCCCCAGGGCAGGGATCTCCTAAGTGCAAGAACTTCCAGGACAGGGCTTCAGACATCTTCCACCCTGCTCTCTTTAAGACTGGCAATTGAGAAAGAAGAATGACGGAAAGGGAGAGCTCAGCCAAGGTGACACATTTATTCATTACACTAATATTTATTAAAGCTATTTTGTCTGCCCAACACCCAGAGTTGGCTGCAGAGCACAGATGAAAAAAATGTGTGTTCAGAATGACCTCTGGGCTCTCTGACACCCCTGTGCCACCCCATCCCCCACCATCTCTCTTTCTGCCACTCTGATAGGAGGGAGACTCTGGTCTATTGGGTTCTGGAGCCCCACCGCTTTTCTTGGCCACAACAGGGGAGGAAGAAGGGGATAAGCCAGAGGTCATGGGATAGCTGCACGTTTCCCAAGCCCCAGGCCCCTCTCTCTCCAGCAGCCCTTTGAAGGCACCTGTCTTTGATTCTGATGGACTCAGTCAGATCTTGGAGTGAATGTTGGTAACTGAGGGAGAGAGGAAGCTCCATTTGTCTCAGAATCACAATGACCCAAAGGTCACCTCTCCACTTCCCACCCAGTATAGGAATCCCTTCTCCAAGGCTCCTTTGAACCCTTCCTGGAGCTTCAAAAGCTTGGAGCATCTCCACCCTGCCCTCTCGAACGAGCTGCTCAGGACTGAATTCAGCAGCAACACTTAGATGCCTGAAATAGCAGCCTCCTCTGATCCCCAGCAATTCTCGCACACGGCAGAATTCTGCGAACTGCATAGCATCAGGCACCCGAGTCAGCGCACCCAGCACCACTCAGCTCCAGAGTTTCTTCACAGGGCTTTGCTGACATCCAAGGAAGTTCCTGCTCCGTCCCCTTCCAGCTGCCTGACAGCCAATCTCCCCAGTCCCTTTGGGTCCCTAACGTCATCCCTAGGTTCCCCTGGGTTTCCCATTCCTAGTCCCAACCCAAAGACCCTGTCGAAAATTAGCAAAATGAAGGAAGGTCTGAACTACAGACCGCTTTTAGAGGAATTCTAATTTGATAATTTTGAATTCCCAAACTGTCTTCAAATAATGGCTAAGAAAATGCTGCTGAGAACAAAGTTTAAGTGCAGCAACAGGCTGAGAGAGGCAGTTGCTTGGCCACGTGACTTCTTGTTCAGAGAGGATCATAAACTCTTCAAGGCAGAGACGATAAAAAGATTTGAGTCCAGTCCACTCATTTTCTAGAGGAGCAAACTGGCTGTAAGCAATTCAGCGGCTGCAGTCGAAACCACAGGTGGTAGAATAAAAGAAAGCTGAGATGCCATCACACGTCCTGGGTTCAAATCCCACTCCACCATTTCCACTTACACATGATCTTGGGGGTGGCTTTCCAAGGCAGCTCAGCTTCCTTGTGTGTAAAAGGAACACATGATCACTATTAACCTTGAGAAGTAGAAACTACTGATACAACATGCAGGAAAGCAAATGACTGCCCTATGCTATTACCAGAATGCATCCCAGCCCCAGCACGAACAGATGCTCAACAAATATCTGTTGGATGGGGACTGCATAATTGGATAACACTTTGTATCGATCACTGCAAATTCATGAAATCAGTATGGATGAGTGGGGTTTAACGTCATAAGTGTACCTGGCCTGATGTACTGTGCTGCAGTGAGTCGTATGCAAATAATCCATCTTTTAAAAACACCAGGGGAATGGACAAACCATTCAATTACATTCCTACAATGGAATACAACTGTTACACAACTGGTACACTACACAACCAGTACGCAACTGATCGGGGGATCACAAAGGAAATCATACGAAGAGAAAAAGTCAATATCAAGGCTGTATTACATGCTGTATGACTCTGTTTCTATGACATTCTCAAAATGAAAAAATTACCGTGACGAGGAACACATCAGTGGCTGCCAGGAGTTAGGAGTGGGGGCAGCGTGTGACTACTAAGGAGAAACACAGGAGTTTCTTGGCGATGATGGAACGGATCTGTTACATATCCTGATTGTAGTGATGGTTACTCGAATCTACATGTAGTAACATTTTAAATAACTACACACAAATACACATAAAAACTGATAAGGTGCCAACACTGGCTTCCCGGCTTTAACAAAGTACCGTGGTTATGGGAGATATTATCATTGTGGGAAGCTGGGTAAAGGGTTCACAAGAGCTCTTCATCTTATTTTTACAACTTCTTGTGAGTCCTACACTATTTTTAAATAAAAATGTATAATAATAATAAAAAGAAACCACAAGGGGGCTCATTATTTCAAGAAACCCCATGGCAGATCTGTTTATAATACAAACAATTATGCCCTCCTTTCTGTTGATTTGGGTAAAGTAGGCATAAATAAAGTAGGCATACAGCAGAAAGATCCATTCCTTACCTGTTTCTTGTATTTGGTGCTGACATACATAACTCTGAAATCTTACTTTGTCACATGAATACGTGAGTTGATGGTCCACACTGCCCATAATTTCCCTCTCCCTACTCCTCAGGAAATTTCATATACAGCTCTGCATACCCTGCCTAATGCCCACTAGAGGGATTAATACAAAAATAAGTGTCCCATAAGTGCTTATTATTGAGTTTCAGAAAGATTTTGCAGGATAAAGAAAATGAAACCAGCTAAGGTTCAGTGGCTCATGCCTGTAATCCCAGCACTTTGGGAGGTCAAGGTGGGTGGATCACCTGAGGTCAGGAGTTTGAAACCAGCCTGGCCAACATGAGGAAACCCCATCTCTACTAAAAAATACAAAAATTAGCTGGTCATGATGGCAGATGCCTGTAATCCCAGCTACTTGGGAGGTTGAGGCAGGAGAATTGCTTGAACCCAGGAGGTGGAGGTTGCAGTGAGCCGAGATAGTCCCACTGGCTCCAGCCTGGGTGGCAGAGCAAGACTCTGCCTCAAAACAAACAAACAAACAAAAAAAAAGTCAGATAAAAAAGAGCATCAAATCCAGTGGTTTCTAATTTTTCTATTTTATGACACTAGGACTGTTTTTCATTTAAGTTTTGAAACATAGATCTTAAATATTTTAGAATATTTCATATACTAAACAAACTGCATTTACTTTTGAAGTATGGGATATCATCCATCAATATTCACCGTGATCGTCAGCTGGGGCTTTTTGGCAGCGTGAAATGACTGGGGCAGGGTGCGTTGGGTACTCTGTGTGAAGCAAGCACACCTGACGGTTTAGTTGGCCCACCTGTGGTTTGTGGTGGGATACCCACGGTGCCTGATAGATTTTTTGAGGTAAGGAAGTCAACTTGAGGACTCTGCGTTCCTTCTCTTGACCCTGAGGTTGGAAATTTCTGGTCTACTCCTTATGCCCAAATCATGACTCAGATCTTTGCAAATGAGTATGGACAGAATAACCCACCCTCCTACTTAATCCCTGAGCCACACAACACCCTAAGGGGGAAAAAAAGAAGGGAGAGGGAAAAACCCACATCTTCCCTTAAAAAAAAAAAAAAAAAAAAAGTATCAATTTAAGCAGCTTCAAGACCCAACAAGCATGTTTTTCTTTCATTTATTTCTACATCAACACTCTGAAGGATAAAGATCTTTCTCATTTCAAGAGCTGTCAATTTGCTTTAGTGCCATGTTTTCATCTGTTTGAGGTAAAGAGGAATTACAAAGCAGGCAAATGAAATAATGCACTGCAATCTAACATATTTTGGCAATTCAAACTGGGGCCAGGGAAAAAGAAAATTAAACAAGAATGACAGGCCCCACAGCACACCTGTGCTGTGTCTCACTGGTCCACCCCTGCCTTCCTTCCACTTGCCAACTTTATCACTTGATGAAGTCTTCAGTTCTTTGCTGAAAACTGTACTGTTTGCTGCACCCTAATTCTTCAAATCATTTCTACATGTTGCACAACTCATACAATATTTTGCTTTCTGAAGCAGAAAAAAAATCTCTTCGCTGCTGGAAAACCGTCAGGCGCTGTTACTCTCAAGCTCCCCTCAAAACAGCATGGGGACCAACGTCCTGTTCCTGTAGACTTCCTACACTTCGCTATATAAATTAACAAAGACAAATGCTTGTTGGAATCAGACTGTGTGAGGAATCCTTACCCTCTCAAGCCTAAGGGTTCAATTACAATGGAACTTAAATAGAAGGAAACCTTAATCTCCTCTCGGGGTCCTCCTCTGCCAGTAAGGACACCCCATGAAGATTTCTGCCTAATTCGTTTACATTTCTTTTTTTGTTGTTTTTAATTAAACTGCTCCTCAACCACTCAGCTCTGCAGTTTTTCCTTCTTTAGCTCCAGGACTAGGGATTTTCTAAGAACAATAGAAATTTCCGAGGTCAAGCTGCCTCCGCAGATCTCAGTAACTGTGTGGCACTCAAGAAACTGCCCTCATCACCACACAAGGAGCTGACCAGAGGTGTGAGAGTCCAGGGGATGAGGCTGCAGTAACAAAGCCCTCCACCCAACCACCGCCAACTTCAAATCAAATGGCAGATGTGGTCAGGGGCATATAGTCCTGTCTTTTGCAGAATCCCATCTGCTTGGTGACACTGGAATTCTGGATTTAGAAAAGGCATTGCAGTTCTTCTGCCAATGATCCACGTGTCCACAAGCAGTGCCTGCTAGAGCACCTGAGCCCAGCTCCCAGCTCACCAGTACGGACTCGTGGGAGAGGCCAGAAACTCTAGAGCCAGACTCCTTGGGCTTGGATTCTGGCTCTAGTATTTATCAGCTGTGTGATCTTGGGCAGGTTACTCAACCTTTCTGTGCCTCTGTTACTTCACTTCAAGTTGGTACCTATCTCAGAGTGCTGTTATGAGCATTAAGAGAAGCTAATTTAGCCAGGTGAGGTGGCTCACACCTGTAATCCCAGCACTTTGGGAGGCTGAGGCAGGTGGATCGCCTGAGGTCAGGAGTTCGAGACCAATCTGGCCAACATAGTGAAATCCCATATCTACTAAAAATGCAAAAATTAGCTGGGCCTGGTGGCAGTTGCCTATAATCCCAGCTACTCAGGAGCCTGAGGCAGGAGAATCGTTTGAACCCGGGGGCGGAGGCTGCAGTGAGCTGAGATCATGCCACATCACTCCTAGGTGACAGAGCAAGACTCTGTCTCAAAAAAAAAAAAAAAAAAAGGAGCAGCTAATTCATGTGCAATATTCTGGTACATATGAAGAACTAAACAGCTGCCATCCATTATTATTACAGCCTCAGCAAGCTGGTCAGAAGAAAGATCTAGTATTGTTCATGCCTGAGGCCCTCCCTCTTTCTACAGCTAAGATGTTGATGCTAAGTGAAATTAACCTCAGTAGAAAGGCTGGCTTTCCACTAATCTGAGCAAGCAGTACCAAGGATACAACGCACTGGCCACTTACCCTAACATCTATCTGTCCCACCCATGCTGCCCGCATTCGGGGTGGCCATGTCCTGCTACAAGGCTGCAGAAGCATGGAAAACCAGGCAACAGACACAGACAGGCTTGTGCTAGCATGAGATGGTTTCTGTGATTTACAACCAAGTTTTAACTAGGATTCTGTGGCCTCTAAGCTCTGTTCAATGAGGAAATTAACTCACTGAGGCCAACCCCTATTCCAGTGAAGACTCCCTTATGCCATCGTATATAGAAAAGAGATTCAGCCCTTACCTGAGGAGGCTGCTCTGGCCAGATGGCAACAGGTGACAATAGCTTCAGAGCTATTATCCTAAGCCCGGTTAATGCCCTACAACTGGGCTGAATGAGCTCCTTCTGTTCAGCAAATGGGCAGCCCTTAAACTTAAAAAGAAGTTTGGGCTGGGCGTGGTGGCTCACACCTGTAATCTCAGCACTTTGGGAGGCCGAGGCAGGTGGATCACATAGTCAGGAGTTCGAGACCAGCCTGACCAACATGGTGAACCCCCGTCTCTACTAAAAATACAAAAAATTAGCCAGGCATGTAATCCCAGCCACTCGGGAGGCTGAGGCAGGAGAATTGCTTAAACCTGAGGGAGGTTTCAATGAACTGAGATTGTGCCACTGCACTCCAGCCTGGGCGACAGAGCGAGACTCCAACTCAAGAAAAAGAAAAAGTTTGTCGGGGCAGTGGTGCTACATTTAGAATTCGTTTACTCTTTTGAAAAAAAAAAATCAATAAACGCATATGTACCATATTAGGCACAAAGACTTTTTAAATGAGGAAGACTTGATTCCTGTCCTTGTGGTCAGTACAGTCCTTGATTCCTGTCCTTGAGATACGCGACCAGTGCTCTAAGCTGTGCACTTACATACAGGCACTCCGTCAAGGCCCAGTTTTTATTCATTCACACACTTAAGGGCTCTGAAAACTCAGGGTAAAAATGACACTAACTTAGCTGGGGGTTACAGTTCATCGTGGAACTGGCAGGAGGAGGTTTCTAGGCAAAAAGGCACCAGGGGCCTGGTGCTGGGGCAGCAGGTGTGTGTCTGGAGCAGAATGTAAGCCACGGAAGCAGGGCAGGGAAACCACAGGAAGCCCAGTGTCTGTGCGGGCCGGGCCTGTGTGAGCTATGGAACGGCTGGGCCTCCATCCTGAAGGTGAGGTTCTGGCTTTTCAGAAAGAAACTGGAGGCGACAAAGTCATGTCAGAGAGACCACACTCAGTCTTTGCTGAAACCAACACCCTGCGGCCAATTGGACTGGGAGGACATCTAACAGTGCCAACTGAGGCCAAGGGGTCAGGGGCTTAATCCTCTGCTGTCCACGGTTACACAGCAGGCCAGAGGCAGAGCTGGAAACCCCAGGAAATAGCGTCTGCACAAACGAGAGAAACCTGCCTCCCTAGGGCAAGAGCCCACTCCAGGAGCAAACGAGAGGCGATCTGAGTCAGCAGGACTTAGCCCAGATGGCCTGGAAAGCCGACGAGCCCTGGTCTCAAAGCATGCAGGAAGGAAAGATGAGTATTCCAGCTTAATGAACCTTTGCTCTGTCCCCGGGTGAGCGTGGGGTGGCTGGTGGGAAGTAGAGGGAGAGACTGCTCAATATATTTAAGTGGGTGGCTCACCACTCCCCCTTTTATTACACTGGCTTCACATTTTGAGTTTATTAATGTGCCTTCCTTTGTTCCACTATGATGTCTGCATGTTCCTTCCAGAGCTTCCATTCCCTGAGGGAAGGGCCCATGTCTCCATCCTTCAGGCGGCACCTGGGACCCCGCTGTGGGGACTCGGTGCGCCATGCTGGCTGACCCACTCTGGTGTAGAACAGGAATCAGTGGAAAAGCACAAATGGCTCTGTCCCTGCCTGGATGTGGTGGTGACCTCCTCCAAAGGGTCAAGGCTGATCGACATCCCTGGAGTTTCTGATCACCAAACAAAGCGGGGACTCCAAGGACAGAAGCATCTGTTTGCTGGCTACATGGCAGGCACAGCTCCTTCCCACCTCCGAGAGGTGCTCCTGCAGAGAGGCAGGGGCAGGACGTTCAAAGCCAGCCCTGGGAATTTAAATGCCTGCTCCTAACCCCAGTTTATGTGCCATGGACTAAAGCCAAAGAAACACAAAAATGCGCCAAAAACCTATTTATTCAAAGGTGTTTCCAGATGAGTGCACCTGCCTCAGCCAGCTCCAGCAGCCTTTAGAACTTGCATGGCTTTTAAAACTTAGAGGAGGCCAGGTGCAGTGGCCCATGCCTATAATCCTAACACTTTGGAAGATCAAGGCAGGTGGATCACCTGAGGTCAGGAATGTGAGACCAGCCTGACTAACATGGTGAAACCCCGTTTCTACTAGTAACACAAAAATTAGCCAGGTGTGGTGGCACACACCTGTAATCCCAACTACTCGGGAGGCTGAGGCAGGAGAATCGCTTGAACCCCGGAGGTGGAGGTTGCAGTGAGCCAAGATCGTGCCGTTGCACTCCAGCCTGGGCAACAAGAGGGAAACTCCGTCTCAAAAACAAAACCAAACCAAACCCCAAGAGGAGCAGCAGAGGAGTGCAGCATTATTTAGGACCTCACGCCAGTGGAACCAAGGGCTTATGAGCATCTTGTTATAAAATATCAGGGTTGGGAGAAACAAGAGGGCTCTCTGGGAATGAGTCTCCTATTCACAACATCCCACTTCATCAAAGATGGTCCCAGGGGCCCAGGTACCCTCCCCTCCTAGGGCCACCCATACCAGCCCCAAAAGAGGCCTGAAGAAAACCCAGCCACTCAAAAGGCTGAAAGTCCTATGGGACCAAACAGAGGAAGGAGAAGATGGGGATGCCTCATGGGGCAGAACAGTGGTGTGACAAACAGCCCAATTAAGAACAAACTGACAACAAATACGTGGCAGGCCCTGCACACGTGGAAAAGGCACCCTTTCTGCCTCCTATGTCCCAGGTGAAGAGGCAAGCTGAAACAGACATTTAAACCAATGGACAAACGCAGTGGCTGACTGTGACACAATTAGGTGCTACAACAGAAGGAATGCAGAAATGGCCATTTGGCCAAAAATCTTCAGGAATGACACTGATCTTAAAGGAGAATAGGGAAGTTTTGAAAAAGCAGAAAAGGCCTTGTGAAGGTGCCACGTGGTAGGGACAAATGAGTTAATGTTGTGGGGATTGCATTTGCTTGGCAATACCTTGGGTTTGGAGTTAAAGAAGGAGCAAAAAGCAAGCAACTGGTCAGGCATGGTGGCTCACGCCTGTAATCCCCGCACTTCGGGAGGCCGAAGTGGGCAGATCACCTGAGGTCAGGAGTTTGAGACAAGCCTGGCCAACAGGGTGAAACCCTGTATCTACTAAAAATACAAAAATTAGCTGGGTGTGGTGGCACATGCCTGTAATCCCAGCTACTAGGGAGGCTGAGGCAGGAGAATCGCTTGAACCCAGGAGGCAGAGGTTGCAGTGAGCTGAGATCACACCACTGCATTCTAGCCTGGGCGACAAGAGTGAAACTCAAAAAATAAAAATAAAAAAAAGCAGGCAACCAGGATGCCCCCAGACTGGTGAGGCGGACTCAATATTCTTCCATTTGTGGGCGGCATAATGCACAGAAATTCTCCCTGGATAAATTCTCCCTCACTCTCTCTCCCCCTCACTGCTTTCCACTTGAGAGAAAAATATTTAAGAGAAACACTCTCTAGACGGCTGAAATTTCCCCCTCACTAGCTCAATTTAGTTATTTATCAGAACACTTCGGCGCAGTTATTTTCAGACTTCCACATGAAATAGTAATACTTAGCACTTCCAATTCGTCTCCCAAGCAGTTTTCAAATGTCAGCTCATTAATCCTCAATGCCCTTGAGAAGCAGCACTTTGCCCCATCTCTCAGACTGGGAAGACGGAGGCAGGGCTGCCAGAGGATCGCTGAGGAATTCTGCAGTGACTCAATCTGACCCGGGTGTCCTCCACCTGGACCACAGAAACCATTTTTCATCGAGGATGACACTGTACTTTAGAACTTGAGGACTCTATTCTAATGAATGGGTCCCAGAACAGCCTTGTGGCCTCTGACCACGGGTGCATCTACAAGAACACACTCGTTCAGCACTTTGTCCAGCCAGGTGCAAGCCTCCCTGCACAGCCCACTGTCAGCCACCAGCAGGTACCTTACATCTCCCGGGTCCCGTTTCCCCTCAGCCAGGCCTGCCTGACTCCTGCGCATATCTGTGTGCTCCACTCAGTGCACAGCTGGGAGCTGCCCTCTGTTTCTCATGTCTTGCCAATCCCACACATCTGGGGGCATCTCAACCAAAACATCATTTTCTGGGGGCAACCACAGGCTTTGAAGGAGGCCTTCCAAAGAGAGGTTTTATGTCCTGTGGTGGGGCTTTTCTTTGCTCCCTTAAAGAAACACTTCCAGACTTCTTTCCAGTCAGCATCAAACCTTTCAAGCTCTTTGTAGTACCCCAAACTTTAGCCTTCAAATGGATCTTGTATTTAACAGTTTAAAATGGGATTTAAGGTTCCTGTCGTTTCAGTCTTCACTTTATTAGCATTCCTGCAGAAAATGGGTTGATTGGCTGGGCACATTGGCTCATGCCTGTCCATCATTTTGGGAGGCTGAGGCAGGTGGGTCACGAGGTCAGGAGTTCAAGACCAGCCTGGCCAAGATGGTGAAACCCTGTATCTACTAAAAATACAAAAATTAGCCAGGCATGGTGGCTGGCGCCTGTAATCCCAGGTACTGGGGAGGCTGAGGCAGGGAACAGCTAGAACCCGGGAGGCAGAGGTTGCAGTGAACCAAGATCACACCACTGCACTCCAGCCTGGGTGACAGAGGGAGACTCCATCTCAAATAAAATAAAGTAAAATAAATTGGGTTGATTTTCCTGTGGGCAGGGAAGGAAAAGAAAGGGCTGTCAGTGTAGACGCTTCAAACTCTGTGCATGGTGGGAGCTGGAGGTCTGGGAAGTCTGTGCTGGGTGGGGGCAGCATAGGAACGGATGGTGTGGTTGTGGAGTGTGGCATCAACGTGGGGGTCTCAGATCAATGCAGAATGGCCCGCCCAGAGCTGCCAGTCAATAGCTGGCCACAGGCGAAGGAATGGGTGATGCAGCCCTACTCAGGGCAGCTTTCCTCTGTCCTGACCCCATGCTCCCAGCTGTGGCTGACCTGCAGCAGGAGTTTTAAAAGGGCAATGCCTGCTGCTGCTGTGCTCTGAATTAGGTCTTCACTAAACACCAACTCATAAGCGACCCTGGCCTTTTATCTAGCATCAGCAGGCTTGGTCCCACATCTAATGCACAGCAAGGATTAAAAAGAAAATGCAGCAAGCCAGGCTCGGTGGCTCACACCTATCATCCCAGGTCTTTGGGAGGCTGAGGTGGGAGGACTGCTTGAGGCCAGGAGTTTGAGACCAGTTTGGGCAACCCAGCAAGACCTGTCCCCACAAATTTAAAAGAAGAAAAAACTACAACCTCTGTCTTTTTGTTTGATAGACGAATACACTGGAGTGGACACCATATGGTCATCATCCCCTTCAAAGAAGTCACCAAGGAAGGCCCTGTCTTTATTTACTAAGACTTGAAATATTTTCTTGAGACTTTGGGGGGAGGGGGTGGGGAATTCCCTTCTAGTCAGTTCCCAAGTCATGCAAAACAACTAGTCATTATTTTATAGCCCTACTGCATTTTGGTCCAAAAACAGCATAATCAATCTTGGCCACAAGTCATTTGGAACCAAGACTGGCAATGGTTTCCAAAAATCACATCCACTTTCAAAGGCCAAAGATTTATCACCAGTGAGGATATTCAGAAGAAAATGCTAGAGTCTGAATATGAGTTCACAGTGAACACTTTGAAACTGCTCAGAGCAGGATCTTTGGAAGAAGTACACAGACTCCCACTTTGAAGAGGGCATTCTGCATCTGTAGGAAAAAGCCCAGTTCTCAATGCTTCTTAGTCCTTGTTGGGGGTCGGGGAGGGACACACACGCATGCGCACGCACGCACATACACACACACACACAGAGACAAAAACCAACAGGAAGAGATTGACACACACACACACACACACACACACACACACACAGAGAGAGAGAGATTGAGAAAGACAAATTCTTCATTTAAAAAATCTTGGAGGTAAAATAAAGAGAGGGAAATCAGAAAGGATTTTTTATAGCTTCATACCAAATACATTATGGATTCAATGCTAGGAAAACATTCACCATATCAATATACAGCAAAATTAGCATCTTTAACATGCGTTTACCAAGCAGCCGGGAGAACTGTGAGTCTGGTTGGGCTGGGCCTGTGCTGGCTTGAAAATCGCCCTACAGAGCCTCCCTGACCCCAACATACACGCCATTTCCAGGCATTTCTTAGCTGTCAGAAATCTGTCTTCATGAGATTTCAGTCCTTCCCCTCCCAAGACGCCCTGTCTCACCCTGGCTGTCCCCACAATCTGTACATGGAGGAAGACACAGGAAGGTTTGCCCTTCAACAGGCACAGAAAAGCAAGCTCCAGATTTGCTCAACTCGAATCAAACAGGCTAAACACATCCAGATGTTCAAACGGTTCTGGAAGATGAGGCAGAGCCCCTCCACTCCCACGGCCTCCTCCAACAGCAGCCTTTTCTCCACCCGCTCCGAAGGCCGGGGAAGAAGACCTGCCAAGACAAAATGGCTGTTCTCCGGGATGGGGAGATGACTGTGAATGCTCCCAGGGAATGTGGCATCAGGAGCACACCAGATAGAGCAGACCCACAGCCAGAGAAAGACGCGATGTTTATCCACTCATGAGACATCTGGAAAATGAAAGAGGCTACAAGCCATCTTTATCACATCTCCGTGCATACAAATACCCCGCAGAAAATTACAGATCCCTCTCATCTACCAAATGAGCCATAATAACCCCGCAGGTTTTCCCCGAGTCCTTTAGACACTCCGCCTCGCGCTGTTTATCATGAGGGAGACAAGCGGAGGACCTTGAAAATGTAAAGGAAGATAGCCCAGGCCTTTCAGAGAAAAAGAGCCAGAGCAGGGAAGCTCTGATCGTGGCTAATTGGCCCGTCAGGGTCCTGCCCTGGACAGACCCAGGTGAGGACATTTCTAAAGAAAACATCCCACCTCCGCTTGCCACGGAGATTTCTAAGGCTTGCCCACCGTCCTTTTGTAAATGCCTGCTGGGTAAGTGTGGAGATAAGACGAGTATTACATTATGATGCTCCCTCATGCATGAAAGTCTATTTTAAAGAGAGTCTGGAGGGGGCCATCAGGAAGGGAGAGCCTGTGCAGTGGAGGTAGAAGGAAGGCTGCTTTATTTAGAGAAGTCTCAGCCACAGAATAAAACTGGGCTTTACCTGCAAAGGAAAACTCATTAAAGTTTCTCTTTGGTTCCAAAGAAAGGAAGCTACAGCCACAGAATTTCAGAGAAACTGCTTTTATTTCACACACGCTATTCACCTTGTCCCCAACTTACTTACTAACTTGAATATGTATGCAACCCCCAAACCAGGATGCCGCTTAGCCATAGCAAATAACCACTGGCGTAGCTTTAACCTGAAATCTCATTCTCTCTAGGTTTTCACTCTCCTGGCAAAAGAGTACATAGCCTACCAAGTTGTACACATTTCTGCTTAAGCAACTTTGGTGAGGCATTCTTTTTAAAAGCAAGGAATACCTGAATATGTTAGGGCATGAGCATTTTCCTTGTTAATTTTTTCAGTTAAGTCTGGAAGGCCCCATGCTTTTTTTTTTTTTTTTTTTTTTTGAGATGGAGTCTCACTCTGTTGCCCAGGTTGGAGTGCAATGGTGTGATCTCAGCTCACCACAACCTCCGCCTCTGGGGTTCAAGCGATTCTCCTGCCTCAGGCTCCTGAGTAGCTGGGATTACAGGCATGTGCCAACATGCCTGGCTAATTTTGTATTTTTAGTAGAGACGGGGTTTCCCCATGTTGGTCAGGCTGGTCTCAAACTCCCGACCTCAGGTGATCCACCTGCCCTGGTCTCCCAAAGTACTGAGATTACAGGCGTGAGCCACTGTGCCAGGCAACTCACCCCTTTTTATTAGCTAGGAAAACGTAAGAATATACCTGAACTCCCAACCTTCCATTATGCCTATTCTTCTCCAGGGGTTTCTATGCTCCAGGTGTTCTGCCCCCTTCTCTGTAGCTCTCCCTGGCTCCCTCTTCTTCTCCCACCACATAAACCTCCAGGGCGTCATCCACCCGGCCTGGTCCATGGCCCCCACCCTCTCCATCTGAGCTCTCTCCTCTATGCAAGAAGGTGGTGAGAAAAGCCATCATCTCTCTGTGCTCTCCTGCTAGGCCTGTCCCCAGAGCATCAGCCTCACTTCTCTGCTGTGGGTTTCCCATCACCTGGATATTCTGGGACCTCCAGCCCCGGCACATCCTAACAATGACCTACACACCTTCTCCGACTCCATTTCCACCATTGACCCCCACCTCCTGCACTGAAAGCTTTACACTCTTGCTGGCTCCTCTCTCTTCCAAGCTACCCCATCCTGTTCTATTCCTTCTTCCTTTGATGGGACCCCTGTTCTCCCCTTTCCTTACTTTTTCTTTTTTTACACAGAGTTTCACTCTTGTCACCCAGGCTGGAATACAACGGCACCATCTAGGCTCACTGCAACCTCCACCTCCACCTCCTGGGTTCAAGAAATTCTCCTGCCTCAGCCTCCTGAGTAGCTGGGATTACAGGTGCGTGCCACCAAGCCTGGCTAACTTTTGTATTTTTAGTAAAGACAAGGTTTCATCTTGTTGGCCAGGCTGGTCCTGAACTCCTGACCTCAGGTGATCCACCCACCTCGGCCTCCCAAAGTGCAGGGATTACAGGCATGAGTCACTGCGCCCAGCCGGTTTTTCTATGACTCTCTTTGCTTCAGAACCTTGTCACCCTAAGATGTGACCCAAAAGATGACCTCCTTTCTGGCATCACTGACTGTGACCTGGTTGCTTTTCCTGAACGATCACTGCAAACCTTCCATGTCTCCAACCGTTTACAGGGAAACAGCCAAGCACTCATGGCCCAAGGCAAGCTCCCCTGCCTTCCAGCCTCACGTCTAGGTCCCCTCGGACGCATACCCCTAGTCAAGTCCACTGGTCAGTCATGCCACTGAATTCCCTTCAGCCCCCTTGCTTAGGAGGAACATGCCTTTGTCCATCCACAGAGGGGAAAACTGAAGGAAAAGCATGAGGAGATCCCTGGGGGGCTGTCTTGTGAGGCCATAACAGGAGAGCACACAGCATCAAGAGCTGGCAACAAGGAGGCTGGACAGGAGACCACAGGAAGGGAGGGTGCCCTGCAGGAAGAGGCAGAACCGAGAGGGCATGCCCCTGGCATCGGCCACCTTCACAGCATCATGAAGGAGGAGGATCCAAAGTCTTCGAAATTCGAGAGGTCAGAGCCATGGTCAGGGGAAGAGAAAGTTTCTGTCAAAAACCTCTCTCCTGGCCAGGCATGGAGGTATGGAGGCTCATGCCTATGATCCCAGCACTCTGGGAGGCTGAGGCATGTGGATCATGAGGTAGGAGTTCAAGACCAGCCTGGCCAACATAGTGAAACCCCGTTTCTACTGAAAATACAAAAATTAGCCAGGCAGGGTGGCGTGTGCGCCTATAGTCCCAGCTACCTGGGAGGCTGAGGCGGGAGAATCCCTTGAACCCAGGAGGCGGAGGTTGTGGTGAGCCGAGATTGTGCTACTGCACTCCAGCCTTCTCTACCCCTCACCCTACACCACGGACTCAATGGCTACTCTTTGACTGATTGACAGATGATGGCAGCTCTGGGGACTGAGCAATTGCTCTGGGACTTTAAAGACCTGGACTCTTTTGCTGATGTGTGAAGTGACCTTGGGCTAGTCGACGAATGTATTGTTTCTCTAATCTGTTTTAAAGGAGGGCTTGCAAAACCTCTTATGTGTTAATAAATGTATTATAAATACGTGGCAGAACTGCCTATGAGCAGAGAAGAAAATACAAAACACACACTGTGAACACATCGGTGTTTATTTTCCAGACCTTTTCCTAGGAAAACGTACATGTGTGTAATAACATTTTTAATTTAAAAAATTACATAGAGAAGATACAGTAAGGAACACTTATTAAAGTAATTTGCCAACTCCTTGTGCCCTGATTTACTGAGACGTCATCCTTAAGTATGTAGCACTATTGGGTAGCTGAATATAACAAAACTCCCCGTCAGCTGTCTTTGACTCTTTGGACTTGCATCAGTCTCTAAGCCACCCCTGAACCGTGATTTATACGACAGCTTGGGAAAAGCCAACTGGGGACAATCAATGGAACAGACGGAGATAGGCCCGGTGAATGTGCATGAATTAAAAGGAAAACTCCATTGTAATAGGAACAAGATTCTAATCACTACACCTAATTACAAAGAGGAGTAAATCACTGGAAAAAAAAATAAGTGTCTCACACAGAACAAACAAAGCAATTAGTCATAAACAGAAGCTCAGGGTTTGGTGAGCAAGCCAGAGCCCAGACCCAATCTACCAGCTGCATGTCTGCTCCTAAGACCACTTCGGGGCCATGGATGGTGGGCTGTAAGGTCAGAGCAGAGCCCAGATATGTAACAGTGCCGGGGAAGGGCAGGTGGCCGGCTCCAAAATCATGCACCTCTGCACACACAGCCTTATCAGGACCTCTGATCACAGCAATGGCCCGGCATTAGCTGTAGAAGGCTTAACTCTAGAGCCCAGACCTTCCTCCAGGGCAGAATACTGACTGGTGATTTAACATCTCTAAGAGCCATCTTCTTCATTCTCTCGGTCCCTAACCATCAAACAATAACAATAGCAGCTAATTCTTATTACATGATTACTGTAGATCTGACACTATGCTGGGCATTTCACAAAGTTATCTAGTTCAATTCTCACATTACACCTTCAAAGGAGGCACTATTCTCATCATCTCCATGTATCCACGTGGAAACGGAAATCCAGAGGGCTGAGCAATTTGGCTAAATTCATCCAGCTTATGAGGAGAAGAACCTGGATTTAAACCCAACAGTAGACCCCAGAGCCTGGGCTCTTAAACTCTGCACCATGTAGCCTGTAAGACGAGAAAAGTTAAACCCATATTTTAATGTGTAAAGAACCAGGTGTCAAGTATGAAATGCCCAATGCACATAGACTATTCTACAAATGTTATCATGATTCTTACCCCTTTTCCTCTTGGTTGCCCCAACTCATTCTCTCTCCCCTGGGGTCTCCTTTCTAGAGGACACTTGGAGAGCCCCCAGATTGCTGGTGGGCCTTCTGAACCTTGTACTCTGTACTTGCCTATAGCCCGGAAGTGAAGGATGAGAGGGATCTCTTGCTCTTGAAACCCAGGACCCTCCTAGAAACTGGCTATGCAGCCTGGAGGTGAGCTCTGAGGGCTTCAACTCAGCAACTGTCTCTACTGTAAGTTTCAAAAACTGAAATAGACCTGTAATAAATGGTTGCCCTGCAGGGCTACGCAGTGACTGGAGTTATCTTAAATATCTCATCTGACACAGAAAATCTAAATCTTCCTGAAAAACCCAAGACATGTAATGACTGTGTCTGTAAGGGTAGGCTCTCTTAAAGGGTCTGTAAGTAAGATCTCCAGGAATGGGGGCTGTTCTAGGTCTGTCTCATTGCCAACAGCTGAACTTGGGCTCACCCTGACAATAGTGAGGGGAGATGAATCAGCACACATGCTGTTCATTGGGTCATTCCAAAGAACTTCCCTGAGCACGCCAGAATGTTTTAGGCACTGAGAGATGACTTGGAAAAATCAATCTAACAATATTCTGTGCACAGACCTAGGGGCTGGGGTGGGGGCAGCCTGGAGGCAGGACCACCTTTGAGGACTAAGCTGCCTTTCTGAGAGCTAACAGGGCCTGGCCCAGGGCCGTGGGATGGAGAGTGAGTCAGGTCCTTATTGATGAAGCCTCCTCCCCTCAGTCTCAACTAGATGATAAAACAAGAGCTTCTGGCTGAGCACGTGAGGCGGAAACATACAAAAGCATTTGTTTTGACACATCTGGCAGAGGGGCTCAACTCAACACAGCAAACACTCCTGCAGATGTCCTAAGTCCAGCCATTCCCCTAGACTAAGGCCCTGCAGTGGTCAACTGGGACCCTAGCAGGGCAGTTGAGGGCTCCAGCCCAAGGACCAGAGACTTGGCTTCACACCTTACACTCAGGAACCACACTGCAATCTTGGGTGAGCAATAGAACAAGTTACTCTCTGAACCCCAGGTAACAGAATGTTCTTTATGGGAGAATGTAATGAGGTGAAATGAGATGGTGTGACAGAGCATTTGCACAGATGGAAAAACATAGGAAGTACAGGCTCTTGATGCTGCTATTATTATTATTATTCGTGTTGGTTAGTTTTTATTTTTTAATTGTTTTGAGACAGGGTCTTGCTTTGTCACTCAAGCTGGACTGCAGTGGTGCAATCATAACTGACAGCAGCCTTGATCTCCTGGCCTCAAGTGATCCTCTCACCTCAGCCTCCAAAGTAGCTGGGACTATAGGCACATGCCACCATGGCCCAGCTAATTATTTTGTTTTTTTGATAGAGACAGGGTGGCCTCGAACTCCTAAGCTCAAGCAATTTGTCTGCCTCAGCTTCCCAAAATGCTGGGATAACAGGTGTGAGCCACCACACCCGACCAGTCTTCTCATTTAAGGACCAGAGCTGGACTTGTCCTGTATTGAGTGCCCTGGCCTTCAGAAGAGACTGGACAAGACTCTGGGTAAAGCCTGGTCAACACACACACCCTACAGACCCGGGTGGCTTTCCTCTCCTGACAGTGGCTGTAAGAAACTAGCTGCTGTACCAGGCAGACACCTGCCCACCCTCTTTCCTCCAGAGCTTGCCCCTCCTCTTACTAGTCCACCCCACCTGACTCTCCCCTCCTTGCACTCAAGAGCCTATGAAAGAGAAAAAAAAAAAAAAAGATGCAACTTGTCTCATATGGTGCCGACGAGAGATGTGAGGTGTAGACCGAGTCCCACCTGCCCCCAAATGTCACCTGGACAAGCTAATTGGCGCTGCCTTCTTTCCCCTTTTCTCACATCCCTCAGGATATGAGTTCTAATATCCACTTAAGAACTGAGTGATCGCAGGCAAATTACTTTACCTCTCTGGCTTTGAGTTTCCAGTTTGTAAAATAGTGATAATAAGACCTCCTACCCCTCCTGAGTAGGTCTGAAAGTGACCACATGTGGCAGACTGTATTCTCCCAAGATGGCCACAGTAGCTCCCCTGTGCCACATGCTATCTACAATAGGACCTCAATACACCTTCAATCCAGAGGTGAGGTCCCCTCCCCTTCATTCTAGTTGAGAGTCTGAGACTCACTTGTGTGGTTTGACTTTTGAGGTGCGGTCAAAAAAAGGTGAACACGCTCTGCCTTGTTTGTAGAAACACTTGTGCTCCAGCCTTAAGCTGCTATATAAGGTGTTTGAGTGCTTGAGGCAGCCATGATGTGAGGAAGCTCAAGCCAGTCCATGCAGAGAGACCATGTGGAGAAGTCCTGAGATCTCGTGGAGAGAGATACCTGGTCAGCCCCCTGTTGTGCTAGTTATAGCCACTAGAACTGCAACCTCATGTCTGACTGCAACCTCATGTCTGACTGCAACCTCATGAGATGCTCCCAGCCTGAACCACTCAGCTGAGACCCTCCCAAATTCCTGCTCCATAGAAACCACGAGAAATAACACAATGATTGCTGTTGTTTTAAGCCAAAAACTTTTTGGGTTATTTGTTATGCATCAATAGATAACTGGAACACCACACATATAAAAACATCCTGTAAACTGATGGGTAAATATTAAGAACTCCAAATGCTATTGTAAGTTTTATGATTATTTCTTTTTCAAGTCTGCCCTTGATTTTGTCTTTAGAAAGATACATGTATTGTGGGTGGAGTGAGAAGAATCCACATAGAAATGGCCTTAGCTGTTTTTCGTTTTGTTTTTAAGACACTGTCTCACTCTGTCACTCCAGGCTGGAGTGCAATAGCACAATCTCGGCTCACTGACACCTCTGCCTCCCAGATTCAAGCAATTCACCTTCCTCAGCCTCTGAAGTAGCTGGGATTACAGGCATGTGCCACCATGCCCAGCTAATGTTTGTATTTTTAGTAGAGAGACAGTTGTGCCATGTTGGCCAGGCTGGTCTTGAACTCCTGACCTCAGGTGATCTACCCACCTCGGCCTCCCAAAGCATTGGGATTATAGGTGTGAGCCACTGCGTCCAACCTTGCCCTTAGCTTGAGGAAAAAGAGCCCAATTGCCACCAAATGGTGTCAATATGAAAATGACTTCTCAATTCACTTGGTGGCATCCTTTAGAAATAAAGGTTCCATGAACTAATTAAAAAGTGAATTGCAACTAGGGGATTTCCTCCAACAAAGCCAAGCTAATTCTACGCAACAATCCTCAAAACATGCTGCAGAGAAGCTGAGTGCCCTGCGCAGCACAGGAAGATGCCACTTCAGCTGCCCAAAGGGAAAGAAAAGATGCGTTGCAGGCATAAGAATGTGGACATGCAGCCTGGCCTTCTATCCACATTTTGGTACTGGGGTGGGGGAGATGATCTCCACCAACCACAAAACGTGCCTGCCTGGGGTGGCCAAGTGCCTCACAGTTCAAAACAACAGCTTTCGTGCCCTCCTCTCTGTGGTTCCTGGGAGCAAATTGAGATGGTAAGGCCGTCAGCGGCCTAGGCGCTCATCATCTTGACAGATACTTAGCTATTCATTTAAAAACAAGCGAGAGAACAAGCGTCAGCTGTATTTTTTAATTACTCCTGGATAGGACTGGGAATGCTTTAGCATAATTGGGGTATTGAGAGTGTTTTTCCCCTTTGAAGGCCTTGTTGCAGCAAGAAAAATACCATGTTTATTCTAATTAAAACCAACTCTTCTTTTAAATCATCATAGCAATAGAAAGGCAAGTGGTGATGGATATTTACTTTTTAAGGGGAAGGCCACTAGGAAGAGATCTGCTGTGAACCTATGTCCTTCAGCATGGAATTCCCTTACGTGCAGGATCAGTTCTCTCATTTATTATATGGGAGATGTGAAGAAAATCCCACTTGTTTCCTTTGGCACTAATTGAATTTGAGATCATTGCTCCCACTTTCTGTTACCCCAGCCCAGTGGGGTGTAATGTACCAAGGACCAGGTCTCCTGGTATGAAGAGTATTTGGGACATGTGGTGTCCAAAGTAATCCCTAGGCCTCCATGGGAGCACCAGGCCTGGAGCTGTCATCAGCATGCCTGGACTGTGCAGTGGCTCCCAACTATAATCCCAGCACTTTGGGAGGCTGAGGCAGGTGGATCACCTGAGGTCAGTTCAACACCAGCCTGCCCAACACCATGAAATCTTGTCTCTAATGAAAACACAAATATTAGCTGGGTGGGCACCTGTAATCCCAGCACTCAGGAGGCTGAGGTAGGAGAATGGCTTGAACTCAGAGGTTACAGTGAGCCGAGATCCCACCACTGCACTCCAGTGTGGGCAACAAGAGCGAAAAGTCCATATTGAAAAAAGATTGAAGGGTCCAATAGAAACACTTTGACCAGACTGGCCCTCCCACACTTCTACTCTGCTCCAGTAACTACCTCTAGGGAGGCGAGGAGGACAGGTGAATTTAGCCAACAACAAAACAAGCTGTAATTGTACACCTGGCAGGTGGATAATGAAAAATGACAATAAAAATAGTAAGGGTCCCTCTAAATGTAACCTCATTTCTAAAAGCCTCTGGGTACCCTGCCCTTTTCAGGTGCTGAACTGTCTTGTTCCCATCCTTCACCCTTGGACTGGACTCGAGCCTGGGATGACAATGAGCACACTGGAGCCAGGGATGGGGAACGGCTGCCCAAGGCACTCCTGCCTCCTGGGCACTCTGTCCGCCCAGAGCACAGGGGGAAGCAGTTTACCTGATTGCACCTATTTGCAGCCAGACACCTGGCTTTGACCAAATGTGACCAAACGGCTGACAGAGCACATTAGCTTGCCTCCTCTGCTTGTCAAAACAATTAGGCTCTGGAAGGCGGTGGCGGCCTCCCCAGGCTGAGAAAATGCCATCGGTGTTTAAGACCATTCATCGGCCTCCTGGAAGGTTGGACAGGGCCAAGAGGGCAAAGGACCTAAATGGGTAGATGGGGACTGGGTTGCAGGAAGGACAGGGGAGTGATTAAAGCACTTTTAAAAACCTGAAAGTACCACATAGCCATGAATGGCAAAAGGTCTCTATTCCAGTGGATCTGTAGGGCACACGGCTGGCGTGGTGCTAAGTGTAAGGGGTGGGAGCCCTGGCATCCACCGGGTGATTGACAGGCTGGCCCTCCCGCACTTCTACTCTGCTCTAGTAACTACCCGTATTATGCCGAAATGACACAAGCGACAATAATTAAGCCCAGATCTCTGTGGATCGTTCGCAGTGATAATTCCACCTTTGTAATTCAGCTTCAGATAAACCCCTTTTGTTCTGCCTTATAACACAGATTCTAGTATCATTCAAGTATATTAACTGTAGCCTATTACTGTCACAAAAAATGCTCCCTGAGCCATAGCAAAAGACTCCCTAGACAAAACTTTATGTCATGTTAATCCAAGCTTTAATAACTGTGAGGATATATAACTGTATTCTAATTGTGCTCTGCGTTCCCGCATACAAAAACAGAAGATATCAAAAATGACAGCAGCCGATCTCTTCAAATAAAAAAGCATTAATTCCCCACTCAGGGCGCTGGGATGCTGGGGTGAAGAGATGCATGTTTATCTAAAGACAGAAGAGATACGGGACTTTTGAGGACAGAGAAGGTTTGGGGGCTAGGGTGGAACCACCAGGAATCAATGCCACGACAGCGGAAGGCTGTGGAAGAGGCTGGAAGGCAGACATGAAGACTTGGACACGGAGACTGACTTGTCAAGAGATCCAGGTCAGAGATGTGCAGGGAAAACAGAGAAGCCAAGTAAAGCTTTTTTTTTTTTTTTTTTGAGACAGAGTCTTGCTCTGTCGCCCAGGCTGGAGTGCAGTAGCACCATCTCGGCTCACTGCAGCCTCCATCTCCCAGATTCAAGCAATTCTCCTGTCTCAGCCTCCTGAGTAGCTGGGATTACAGGTGCCCACCACCACACCCAGCGGGGTTTCACCATGTTGGTCAGGCTGGTCTCGAGCTCCTGACCTCATGATCTGCCCACCTTGGCCTCCCAAGGTGCTGGGATTACAGGTGTGAGCCACTGCGCCCAGCTCAAGTGAAGCTTTCTAGAGCAGCTATGAGGATCCCTGGGATCCTGACTGGGTTTGGACACTAACTCAGTGGGTAACCCTGACCAAATCATTCCCAATAGCTGAGCCTCCCTTTCTTTCTGAAGAGAGAGCAGCAAGTCAGACATCCTGTGGGGCTCACTCCCTCACCTCCTCCAAGCCAGGTCCGGGCAGCCAGTCCAGCCAGCTGATGTAAACTTGCGCCCCGCTCCAGGCACTTCCTCACTGCCTTTAGCCTGTATTCCACTATCGTCTTTTTAAGTGGTTCCTACCATTTTCTAACTGTGCTGGGTAATTTTCTTTCTTTCTTATTACATTTGCTATTTATCCGATGTCTCCCTTCACTTGAGTTGACTTCTGTCATGCCCGGGACTTGTTTCTGTTCTATTCACCGATTCATCCCTGATGCCCAGCATGGTACCTGGCATACAGTGTGTGTTCGGCATTTGCTGAATGACCACGTGGCATGGCCATGGACCAGCTGTGTGGTCCAGGACAAGTTTCTTCAACTCACTGAGCCTCAGTTCCTCAATTGAGGATAAAAGTGGCAGATACCTACCTTGCAGCATTGCCAAGAGGATTAAATAGCAGATGCAAAAGCAATTGGAATGGTGCCCAGCACCACAGAGGTGCTCCACGCAGGTTATTTTATGGAGGAAAACAAAATTCCCTATAAGGCTAAAGATTCAATTTTCACTGCCAAGACCAAACGCAGGTCCTTATGTAGTTATTGGTCTTATTACCACCACAATGTACCCTTCTTCTAGAACCTCCACCTCCTCTACTTCTCCAGCCCCCAAACCCACTCCAGGCCCACAGTCTGTCTCCTGACACCAAAAAAGAATCAAAACGTTAGGCTCTGGTGGGGCACTGCTGCATCACGAAGGCTGCTGGGCACGGGAATCCAGGAGCCCACAATCAACCTGGGCAAATTATAAACCTCCTGGCCTTAATGTTAGCTGCTCTTTAAAAATCAGGATACTATATTTTAATGGCTCTCCCTTACTGCAGATGGTGGGAATGAAATATAACAAAATGAATTCTCTGCCAAGAAGAATTATGACCCTGTTTAACCTCTCTGAGCCTTGTTTCCTTATCTGTGAAAAGGGTATCGTAATAACCCTCACTGCCTTATCACACCCAGTGGTTGTGAAGATGAACGTGCTAGTAAAATTTCTGCCATGTAGAGAGTGACCAGAGGCAGAACCCCGAGGGACCAAAAGCACTTCATTTGTAGCAGGGAGACTTGTCCTGCAGTGCCAGCTCCTTGGCTCATGCCAACCACTTAACTTCTGCAGAGCACCAGTGTTTTCATCTGTATAATGGGAATTCAAATATTCCCTGCTCAGCCTACCTCACAGTGCCGGGTGATGCTGGGACAGGTACTTCACAGCCTGTCAATCACTTTCACACCCACACGAAAATGGCCCCAAGGGGAGGAACAGCAGGGCATACCTCCTGCTGCGGTCTGGGCAGCTGAAGAAGGTTTTAGTAATAATGACCACAGGTAGATGAGACGATCTGATCTCTAATACTCCTTTCCCGGACTAGGAGACAAGATCATCTCGCAGCTCAAAGCTGTTTCCTGCCTACCCTGTGATCTGGAATGCCTTCATCTAGTTGGAGGGCAACTGAACAGAATCTCCTTAAAACATTACAACCCACAGGTACAGCAATGGCACCCACATGGGCTGGATCTCCGCCGGCCAAGGACTACCCTGTGGCGAGCGTTCCTTGACTGGGACCAGAATGGCCGGCCTCTTTAATGATATTTTCACCACACTTAACAACCAAATAATAAAAGGATGGGGAGATTGCAAGCAAGGACAGCAACTTCATTCATCTCTTCCTCTTTTGCTGAAGATCAACTATGCAACCAGATTTTATCATGAGACACTTCAGAAATCCCCAGTGTAAACAGCAATCTCTCCTTTTACCTTTCTTTGGACAATGCAAAGGACATAAAACGTTCTGAAGCTCTCATTCCCAAAACAGCTGAAAGGCAACCACAGGCAGAATATGGAGCAAAGATGGCTGCTCCTCAGGTCTCCAAGGTGCCCACTTGGCCTTTAGAGCCTGTTGGCTGGAGCTCAGAATTCTGGTAGCACAGTTGGGCAGCGTCTGGAAAGACACCTTGGATTTCCTCCTTCTACCTAGGAGCCTGAGGTTTCTCAGCACCCACGGAGTTTACAGTGGGCTTCATTTCCCTACCCCATCCTATGCTGGCTTACTGTTTTAACAAATTCTCATCTCCCCAAAGTGGAAAACCGATGGAAAATGGAGGAAGAACAAAGTCTTTTATTCCACAAAAGACTGAGAACCCAGGCTGGGCACGGTGGCTCATACCTGTAATCCCAGCACTTTAGGAGGCCCCGGCAGGTGGATCACCTGAGGTCAGGAGTTCAAGACCAGCCTAGCCAACATGATAAAACCCTATCTCTACTAAAAATATAAAAATTAGCTGGGCGTGGTGGCGAGTCCTTGTAATCCTAGCTACTCAGGAGGCTGAGGCAAGAGAATCACTTGAACCCGAGAGGCAGAGGTTGCAGTGAGCCAAGATCATGCCTTTGCACTCCAGCCTGGGTGACAAGATCAAAACTGTGTCACACACACACAAAAAAGACTGAGAACCCAAATGGTGTTCCCTCACCCCTCCCCATACTGGCACACAGCACATCAGACCCAGCAACTGCTGAAATTTCTTCAATACCTATCAAAAACTATGTTTTTCCCTCGCCCATCCAGCATCAGCTGCCAAAGACTTAGATATCTATTTGAGAACCCTCAGTATTGATCAGGTCAAATGCTTCAAGGTTTTTATCTCCTGATTTCTTGACCTTAAAGGGACCCGGAAGACTGACCCAATATAGCAGTGCCACAGTGAAAATAATTGTGGGGAAAGAAAGATACTGAGTAATTCACGCCGTCCTGATTTTTGTTTGTCCATCGCCTTCAGTGCTCGTGTAGAATGTCTCACAAATCCTTCCCCTGTTTTTCATGGGGATTACTGAGACCCTGACAACAGAACGATGCCTTGCTTTACTAGAGGAATACTGTCGAGAATTACAAATGAAAGACTTAAGCAATTCAGTACATTATAAATCAGACACTATCTTTTCATCTTTGTTAATATGTGAACTCCAGGCAGCAAATCTGCTTTTTTTTTTTTTAAACAAAAAAAGAAAAATAGAAAAGCTTTAATCACAACCAATTTAGGTGGTATCAGGAGCAAATTACAATACTAATACAGAACTCAGAGAAAGAAAAATAAGTTTTAAAAGTACAAAATGATGACTTTCAGAGTAATGTTCATCATCCTTCTGGCCAGCCATGCAGATTCATCATCCAGGGAGGAAAACTGAGGCAAAGCTGCCAGGCTAGAAAGGCTGAACGAACAGCAGGAAGGAGGCACACTGTGGCTTCATATGCTATGGTTAGAGCAATCATGAAGGCTCTGAAAAAATCATCATCTTCATCATCATCAGGGTCTTGGCCATCCTCCTGCAGGAAGGCACAATCATTCCTGAACCGGAAGTCAGGATTGGCAGCTGTTGGTCTCTGCCCCAACTCCTTATATCTTCTCTGAACTCAGGCCCATGTCCACCCCCACCTGACCTCAGGCCCTCCCAAAGAGGACCCCAAAGGCCAAGACCCTCCTGCTACAAGGGCTCTGCATCAGGATACATAGATGTCTAGATTCCATTTATCCAAGGTCTATTATCAGCCACAAATGTCAAACCCCAGGCTGGCTGCCTCTACCCCAAGTGTCCTCCTGGGCTGCTTTCCAGCACCTCAGTTAGTCCAAAAAGTACTCTGGCTGCCAGGGTCAATGTTCTGCTGAATTGCAGCTGTGTAGAATCTGGGTGTTCTAAGAGTTAACACCATAGAATCTCAGAGTTGCTTCGCTCATTCACTCCATGACCTGTCTTCTCCAATGCCCCTGCCGGGCTTAGGTCTTGTAATAGAAAACAGAAATAGGAAGAAGCAGGTAACTCCCCTCCATGGGAGAACGCGAGTAAACTGACCAATGCGTGCGCTTGGCAGGAATGCTCCCGAGGTCTCCAGGACAAGCCCTTTTATCCCAGCGCCAGGACAGCTGCAAGCTATGAGGCAATGGCCCACAAGGGGCAGTGTGACACCTCCCATCCGCCCTCCCCACCCCGGAACCCTGGCAGGTGCTTGGCAGAAGCTGCCTGCGTGCACCTTGGCTCCAAGGAGTCTGAGCCATTCTAAGTGGCAGGTTCCAAGTACTAAGCTGCTGCCCCTGGCTAAGGAAGAAGGGAAAAAAAAAAAAAAAACGGAGGGAAAGAAAGGAGTAAAGCCAGTGAGGAATGCAAAATTCCCTCCAGAAGCCATGTCAGCCACTCAGCACAATCTGGAAGGTTGGAGCTAGGAAATGAGGAGCAGGATAAAATGTTTAACCCAAGTTCTTTGATAATGCGCCCCACAGAAACAAAACATCGGCATCTCACCAAGATCATGATCGCTTCTGGGCCTGGGATACCTTGAAACATGAGCCATGGTGTTTTATTCCAAATATTTCTCCTTTGGCAAAGATAATCCCTTTACTTTGGGAACCAGGACACACAAAAGTACCCAAACAACTGTTGTCCCATCCATGCTTTACATGACCTCTTGTGAAGACATGCACAAGCTCTTCCTGGTCAACAGAGGGCCGCTTTCAAAGCAGCCCCTACCTTCAGTGTGACTAATCATTTAAGTAGCCCCCAAACTCTCCAGGTTCTCATGAGAGGATGTCTACAGAACTCTTGCCAGAGGAGATTTGAGAAACTGAAATACAGTACCTGCCAAGGACAAGCCTTTTGGCACTGTAACCACCCTCGAGACACGTGGCAAATTTCATAAGGTGTCAACAATAGATCTAAACACATTAGACTTAGGAGAACAAAGGAGAGGTCTTCATGGGGCCTAAAAGGAAGCCTGTTGCTAAATAAGCAGGAGGAAGAAGAATCAGCATCTACTGAGTGCCAGGCATCACACAGCCAGCCACGATTTCACCTGCATCTCCAGTGCAACCCTTCCAGACAGGATTGATGATCCCCATGATCAGGGAGACTAAAGGGCTTGGCCTGGGAGAGCATCACAGTCCATGATCTTTCGTCCACTGTCTGTTACCATTAGGTACATTCTTGGTTTAGAGTTTCCTATGAGAATTTATAGCCAACATAAGTCATGCTTAGAGCCCATGATCTGGACTTTCCAACCACCCTCTCCTCATCCGAATTCCTCTTCCTTCAAATCATGAAAACATTAAGTTTGCAGTGCCCACATGGACGACAACACCCAGAGATACCTGGACTTACAGATAACCCACAAATGCTTTTCTTCTTTCTCCCCAAGTCCTGTTTCTTAGCAAAGCCTTTATCACCTGCAGAATGGAGTGGTCACAGGGCAGAGGTAAAAGTCTTCAGGGTCCTCACTCCAGCTGGGTTATGACCTCCCCTTCTCTGAGAACCCGAAGGTAAACACATATTAGAAGACCAGCAGGTGGTGGGGGCGGCCAGGATGAATAGCACACGATAGCTGGGTCACCAGTGTCTGTGTCACCAGTGTCTGCAGTGCCAGGGAGGAATTAGGTGGGGATGGTTCTGAGGACAGAAGAAGAGGAGCCAGTGCTGGCTGAGTCCTCCCAGGATGCAAGCCACAGAGGTTCTCGGAAAGCTGCTGGGCTGTACCAGCTGGCCTCGCTGGCCTCTGTCCACTGAAGAATTAGCTGTGCCAGGAGCCTCCCTGGCCACCCTAGAATCCCAAAGCCCATGCTCAGAACCCCAGGGCCTTTGGCTGCTTCGTCCTTGCTCGCAGACCCACCCTTCTCTTCTGTGTCTCCCTCCCTTCCTCTCTTGCCACAAGCAGCGGGAAGTACCTGCTCCTGGACCCCCAAAGTCTCCAGGCCTCACTCCCCTCTTATCCCACCCCAGATTCTGCATGCCTCTTTAGGGACATGCTCTCCCTTGAGAAGTTCCATCAGACCCCACTGTGCCTATACCATACCCTGCTTATTTCATAAACTCACACAACTGGGAGGCGGGGGTACTCCTGGAGATTTTATCTGACTCCCTTCTTTGGCAGATGAGGGCTACCTGGGCCCCAGAAACCACGTGTCTTGCGGAAGTCTACTCAGCCAGTTGGCAACAGAGCTGCGACCAGAACCCAGGGCTCTTAATGACCCTTAATGACTCTGATGACACATAAATGAGCATGAGGGGCTGTATCTCTGGGCATGGGCTGAGAGTGAAGGCCTTGGGACACCGCCTGGCTCCCGCCTGGCTCCTGGCAGTGTGTTTCTTCTCTGACTGAGAGGCACTTGTGAAAAGGGTACTTTGGAGCTCTCTGCCGGCACATCTGATCTTCCCTCTTACTGCGTCTGCACACCGCCAGCTCTAATGTGCTGTCATTTTGCAGGATCTGAACACTTCTTTTTTTAAGATGGAGTTTTGCTCTTGTTGCCCAAGCTGGAATGTGATGGTGCGATCTTGGCTCACTGCAACCTCCGCCACATGGGTTCAAGCAATTCTCCTGCCTCAGCCTCCTGAGTAGCTGGGATTACAGGTGTGCACCACCACACCTGGCTACTCTTTTGTATTTTTAGTAGAATTAGGGTTTCACCATATTAGCCAGACTCCTGGCTAATCTTTTGTATTTTTAGTAGAATCGGGGTTTCACCATATTAGCCAGACTGATCTCAAACTCCTGACCTCAGGTGATCCGCCAGCCTCGGCCTCCCAAAGTGCTGGGATTACAGGCAGGAGCCACTGCGCCCAGCCAGGATCTGAACACATTTCTAAGCTGCATTTCTGGCTCTGAAAAGTGCAAAGTACTCACCATCATACCCCCAAAACTAAGGGGAACAAGTCTCCTAGTCCATAAACACTTGGCCCAAAAGTGTTAATGGGGTTAAATATGTTTATGTATTTAAATATGTCATGTGGTAAGAAAAAAAGACCTGCTCAAAGATAGGACATTTCAACCATTGCTGATTATCTTCCATTATTCAAGCAAGCTTCCACAGATGCTGAAAGGAGGCGAATGTTGAGGGTATATGGAAGTATCATCTCCTCCCGGGAGGAGGAGGAGGGGGAGCCGGTTTTGTTATATACCGATGAGCTGCCCCTGGTTGTTTTCTCCAGTAATCTTAGTACCACCCTCTGGAGGAATGAGGCCCGTTCTGGGGCCAGCATGATCATTGGGACAAATGAAGGTGCCTTGGGCTGCTGCCCTGGACTCCAAATGGGTCTTCATCCTTCCAGCTCTCTCCTTCTAATCCCTCTCACACACATTTCCTGGGGGGCCTATCAAGGGCCTCGCACAGAGCTAGGCACCGGGAAGAGCTCACCATCTAGTGACGTGATGGACAGGCAGGCAAAAAGTAACCATAAAGCACTGGGCCGTATGCACAGAGTGGGCACCACGTGCTATGGCAGTAGAGGGAGGGAGACGCAACCAAATGTACCGGGTCAGGGAGGAGGGAGCTGGCACACCTGCAGATGTCTGTGGGCTGAGGGATGGCTCTGGGAATTCACAAACAGAGAGAGTTTCAAGCAGAAGACACAGCCCATTTAAAGCGACAAGAGAGGGGAAGGGCAGCCAGTTTGGTGTGGTTAAAGCCGAGTGCGTGAGAAGGCAAAGGCCTGGAGAGAGCACCTGGGAGGGCCTCATCAGCCTCACCAAGAAGCTCAGGCTTTCCTGGGGGGTGACGGGGCTGCTGCCAGCTGTTCAGCAGGGAAACAACATGGCCAGCACAGCTTAAAACCATCCCTCCGACAGCATGGAAAGGGTGGACCAGAGGGGGCCAAGGCTGGAAGTTAAGAGAAGAGTTTTGTCACTTGAGGGATGAGTGATGAGGTAACGGGTGAAATACAACTAAGGAGCGAGGTAAGCAGTACTTTTAGGGTACAATAGAAAGACTGGCAACTGGAGATGTAGAACAGAAACAAGAGAGGCATGGGAATGGCGACATCCTGGGTACCACTAGGACAAAGCACACGGGAACAGGATCTGACCATGCCACTCACCTGTGTGGAACACGTGGCTGGCCCCCAACAGCACAGGCAGGACTCCTGGCCTGGCATCAAAGCTGCTGTCTTGGCAGTCTTCTGAGCTGGCCCCGCAGAGCACAGTACTGCTCTTCTCTCTCAGGGAATCTCCTCACTCACCCCCTGATCTGACGGCCCCCTGCACTTCCCACTTCTGGACTTCCCTTGCGCAGGGCCACACTGACTGCCTCTGCCTTCGGAAATACAGCCTGGCCTTCAAGTGAAGCTCAAATGACACCTCTTCCCGCCCCCCACCTGGCTGGGTTCTTTCTCCTTCTCTTTTACAATCCCAAAGCACTTTACATGCACTTTGCATACTTGTCTTGTGTTATGGTATCTGTCACTCTCTCACCCACTAGACTCTGTGATCCCTGCCAGCAAGGACATGGATAGCATGGTTTATCTTTTTGCAGCCCTTGTGGAGTGCTGGACAAACTAAGTTTTCGTAAGTCTGGCAAGATGCTAAAGTCTCTGAAAAGACACTAAAGAGTCTAGGGGGTGGAGATAAAAGCTCTCGCAAACTGATTCTTTCTCCTTCCCACACTCGGGATGGCCAT
Source organism: Callithrix jacchus (assembly GCF_049354715.1). NCBI lineage: Eukaryota > Metazoa > Chordata > Mammalia > Primates > Cebidae > Callithrix > Callithrix jacchus. The sequence continues at coordinate 108,851,902 of NC_133506.1, forward strand.
CACTTACATCCTCCCAAATTGGAATTAACAACAGACCTCAGAATTTAGTGTCTAAAAAGGCAACCTATCCAGAAGAAAAGCATAAGATGCCTGATCACCAATGAATAAGCTTTCCAAACACATACATGGAAGATGAGTTTGACAAAGTGGGTAATATGAATCTCATATATTATTTGCACAAAATGTAAGGACGTCACTTGCAAGTTCACTGCAAGAGAGAGGTTACATAAACACCGTTTCTTTCATAATTCCAGTGACACAAAAATTTTGGGAGCCCTCGTTTGGCAGTAAGAAAACCTTGTTTTTGCTGGGTTACGTTTTCGTTTCGTTTTGCCCTTCCCTATAGAAAGGAGACTCAGCTCATTTGGATTAACTGAAGTGAAAAGAAAGCAATATCTCTGCTCTAATTCCACAAGGCTAGTAGAGAGCCCCTTGTAAATTCATTTCTGGTTCTCAGACAAACGCTTGTGAACCTGCTGATGAGAGGGAGAGTATTGTCTGCATTTGCTAGGAGAAAAAATAACCCTGTGATATTCCTCCTTCACCAACCAGGCAGCCAAAACACGGCTTCTACTCACAGGGGTGTTCAAAGTCAGAAAGCAACTTGCATGAGTGGAGAAAACTCATTTCAGAAGTTGTTATTCTGACACTGCATCCTTGGGAGGTGACTGAGGGAAGGAGCCTGCTTGGGGAAACAGACCCCCTCCCTGCAATACACCCAAAGGCTTTCCCTAGAGAGGCGGAGAAGCTGGGTCTGTTGCACTGGTGTGGTGGGGGCTGTCTCGGCCTGCAAGAGTGGAGTGGACTCAGAACACAGGTGCAGAAGCGTTTGCAGGGGCTTCCTTCACCCAGGTATGCCCTCCCCTCCATGGCCAGAGCAGGGGGTCACTGGCTCATCTTCAGCCTGAACTCCTGCTTCCTTCATCCCTTTGACACTCACAGTCATTATGGCAACTTCTCCCCAAGCACATTCCAGGGAGTACTGGTGCCATGGAACGACACTCCTGCGGTGAAATTAACCTCATCCGAGGAACACAGCATGCAGCTGGAGATTCAGGAAGCTCATCACTACATATTAAAGGTTCTGTGAAGGTCTGCGGGAAGGAAGCCCGTTGAACCCACGTTTCCCCAAATGTCTGAATCACGGGCCCTTTCTTCCCAGAGCCGCTCCATGTTCCGCGAGGAAGATGCATTACAGAGATCAGTATTTCTTCCCTTCCATGCATGGCTCCCATCTGCACCATCTTTTGTTTCTATCTGTGCAAATGAATCTGTTTTTCTACATACACAGGCAAATAAGAAGCATTAAATGACAGACCAACACAGACCCAAGAAAGCTTCATACATTAACCAGGTGATCTTCAGAAATGAAGGATTTAACACTCTCCATGTAGGAGACATGAAAGTGACCCAACAGAGATAATGGAGGGGAAGGTCGCTGTCCCTCGCTGTGAAATATATGCTGAAAGCAACAGTGTGGCCTGTGGCTTCACACCTAGGCCACCTTTCCTAAGACTAGAATAGTCCAGGCCAGCCTGATTGAGGCTGGACAGGAAGGCTGTTCTTAAATGGGAAACAAAACCCACTCTGGGAACACAACTTGAGTTGGAAACACTCAGCTCTCCAGTGAGCCGGCACTGGGGGGCAGGCCCTTCGTGAGGCACCCTAGGAAATTCAGAAACAGAGAAGACATGAATCTGCTCAAAGGCTCAGCTTCCAGTGGGCAGAGGGCCTCACCTGTGCAGGAATGGCACAGGTAAAACCCAAGGGAGTTTATAGAAAGGTGAGACCATGTTCACCCCGGGGGAGAGGCAGGGAAGGCTGCCTGGGGCAGGTGCCATTAAAATTGGGTCTTTGAGTACAGGTAAGAGTTCCGATGGGGTGGAAAAGGTGGCATTGCTGACATGAGAGTGACAAGTACAACCACAGGTGATCTGAGAGAGGATGGAAGAAGCCAGGGCCATGAGTAGCCCACCAGGGCTGGGGAAGCTGGCACTGGGGAAAGGACACAGGGCATGCTCCACAGAGGGTCCGTGTACTAAGCAGTACAGATACCCTGCTATCTGAGAAGCTTCCGATTCCTTTGGAGGCCATGGGAAGCAGAGGAATGGCATGAACATAGTTGGTTTTTAAGGCCCATTTCTCTGATCGCAGTTTACTGGATAAACTGGGTAGAGGGGAAGTGTACAAAGAAGGCCATGGTAACTACTAGGCAGTCTAATGAAAAACAGATTTAGAATCTGAAATAATCAGAAGAGAGGAAGCTATTGAGGCAGATAGTACTGAACTCCGAGGGGGAAGAAATATTTGAGGGATCTACAGAACATTCCAGGTGAAATGTCCAGGAAATCACTCCAAGCTTGGCATTCCCCCAAAAGGAGTAAGAGATGTGGACCCACTCACCTAAAGGTGATGCTGGAGGTGGAGGTGGAGGGAGAAGATTCAAGGGAGGAAGCCCTAAGGACATTGGCTTGAGGGGCAGGGAAAGAGAAGAAACAGCTAAGAACAGTCTCAGAGAGGAAGGAGAGCCAGAGAGAACAGTCTCTCTGCTGACAGCCTGAGGCCGGGGTTAAACAAGGGCTCTGCAGCCAAACTACCTGGGTTCAAATTCCACTGCTGCCACCCAGTATGAGAGACATTGGGACAGTGCCTCCGTTTCTCCATCTGTAAAACCAGCTCTCAGCTCCAAACCCACCCTTCTACACTTGTTCTCCACTAGGGCTGGGACCCTGCAAACCACATACATTTCTGCTTTGGCCCTGGCTCCTAGTAGGCTCTGCCAACAGGGGGTGCTAGAGGGAGAGCCGAAGGCTGGAGGAGCAAGAGGGTCTTGCTCCCTCCCATCTGCTGCCTGGGGGCTTCCTATGGGCTTGTGGTTCCTGTGAGCATGACCCTGGCAATGCATCTTCATCCCGGCAGTAAAGGTGCCTTCCCGCACCAGCAGCTGAATCCAGTGTGCAGTTGCTCCCAAAACTTACAGAACTCCCTTAGAGACACCAGCACCAGTGGCCCACACCCCCTCATCCAAGGCCTTGGGCTCCTCCTGCAAACATCTAAATTTTAGTCTTTCCCTCATCAGCCCCAGGTAGGGTAAGGGTGGTGGCTTCCTGTAGTTGCTACCTCCGCGGTACCTGACAGTGGCGGTTCTCAAAGCGTGACCCCCAGAATAGCTGCATCAGCATCACTTGAAAACGTATTAGAAATGTGAATTTGGGGGGTGCCAGTCATCTGTGTTTGAATAAGCCCCACGGGTGATTCGGATGCACCCTAATATTGAAGAACCAGTTCCTTAGTTTTCTTTTGACTCTTTCAGTTAGTTAATTTTACACCCCCATTAACACTTCCTTAGTTTAACCCTCTGCATACAAACAATGAGCATGGTTTCTTTTCTTTTCTTTTTTTTTAAAGCAAGTTTATTAAGAAAGTAAAGGAATAAAGAAGGGTTGCTCTATGAAAAGAACAGCTCAACTAACATGGTTTCTATCCCGACTAGACTCTAGCTAATGCAACAGGGATAAAAACACCTACCTCCTAATACAACGCTAATACTTATTATCATTAGTATATTAAGCTGCAGAAGCCAAAAGCAGAAATTAAGAAATGTTAGGGTCAGTAGAATCAAATATACAAGGATACTGGATTAGGTTATTGTTACTGGCTTTTCAGAGGAGTTTTAAAATCTGATTTAAGAAAAATATCCCAGCATGCACACCTAGCTGGACTCTCTTAGAAAATGCTTCCTTTTTAGTCAATTCCTACACTGATGCCATGCAAAACCACTCCATCCATCAAGCTGTCAGAATGAACTGCTAAATTCTTAATAGTCTCGCTCACACAAAATGTCCCCATAGTCCAATGCGTCTGGGAGGTCTGGCCTTGACTTTCTAAATGCAGGCACATTCAGATAGCCTTCAGAGGTCCCCATAACAGCACTGTTGTCTACAAACAGGGAATCTATACACGTGAGAGGCACAGAGTCTCAGGAGGCTAGAGAAGGAAGGGACCACCCAAATTGTACAGCCCAATCATGCTTCAAATGAGGATGCTGAGACCCTAGAGATGGAGGAACTTGTCCAAGGTCACACTGTCACCAAAGTCACGGCTAACACCAGCATCCAGCTTTCTGACTCCTGTGGCATCCAAACTCCCTTCCACTCCATGTAAACGAATGATAGACTTGGCCACGGCAGTATATTTCATAAGTACAACAATTTAACAAGCAGCAAGAAATCAAATCGTATATGGGTAGAGAAGGACTACAAAAGTAAGTCTGGGAAGAGCTTAGGAAGGAGCATGGCTGTCAGCAGACAGTGTTCTTTGCCCATCAAAATAATAAATGAAGTCAGGCATTTACTGTAGCGTGAACGCCAAAGCAACTGCAAGCCCACGGTGTTTCCAACAATCTCGGGAGACAGGCAAGCCACTCCAAGACAATGTATTCTTAATGCCTTCTTAAACAGATTCTGACTCAAACCCTGAGACGGTTGGGTCTCTTCCAAGAAATGTTAGCCACTCTGAGATATCTCTTTCAGTTCTCTCCAGCAGATCTCCTTGGAATTTGCCAGATAAACAGGCAATTTATCATGTGGTTGAAGGTTGTACGTAATGCATTATCTGCCTTCCACCAGGATTTGTGCATCTGTGTAAGGCCCCTGGTTGGGCTGGTGGACCGACTCGCCTCCATCTTTAGGTGCCATAGCAACATGAAATCAACAAGGAGTGAACTGTTAAATGAATAATTTACTGATTTCATAAGAACCTGTCTTGCAATTTATAGTTCTATTATCTTTCCTACCCATGTCTTAACTCCTTTGTATAACAGCTGCAATCAAGCTGAATAACATTTGAGAATCTAATAAGCATATACCACCCTGTACTCAAGCCGATAGCTATGGATTGATTCTGACAGCAGTTATGTTCCTGTGAGGCCGAGTCTTACCACTGTTACCTTTTCCTTGCCCCTTCTGCAAAGGGGTGAAAGTTAGGGAGCAAATGACCCCCAATAAGCTTTACATTCTCAAATGAAATGTTTTTCTTTGGGATATCTGGAGCCAATCAAGGCAGAGTTGAGTGGCACTCAGAAGTATTATGTGGAAGAAATATCATTGAGTACAATCTACCAATTGTCACTTTAAAAATTCCCAAAGAGACCTAGTTACTAGCAAAGGAGAAGGGGGGAAAAAAGGCAAAGTATAGTTTCAATGACAATTGTGGTATTTTAAAGGCTCTTTCAATATCATCAGTGATACCATTTTAGTGGCAGAAGCAGATCTTGTCACTCAGCGTCAATTTAAAGGATATTTATGAAGAAGACAATACAATGAGAGCAGACTTATTTGCTGACTTATTTATTTGGGTGGAATAGGTTAGATTATTTTGGTTCCAGGCTTTTCAGTCGAACAGATAAATCCTTTTGAAAGACATTACTTTCCAGCTGCTACTCTTCAGTCTCTTCAAGGAAATCAAGCTAAGCAGTAGTAACTACTAACTATAGGGAAATGCAGGCTTTAACACCTTGTCACTGAAAACGCAGACTTTTTTGCACCCAGAATGGTTCCCAGCCCGGGGACATCACCAAAGGCATTCGTAATTATCATGAACCCAGAGGAAATGGGTCTTTCTCCAGTGCCTTGTGTATATCATCCTGTACTACGAGTCACTGAAACCCTCTGAGCCTCCCTTATCAATGTCATCTCCAGTCTTCCAATCCTAATGGTCACTGGCAACAAAAACCCATTCCTTTCACTGAGCATGCCACTAAGGAAGACGTTCCCTAACTGTATTCCTCATATTCAGGGCAAAGGCGAAAGTCGCCTTCTTGTCAATGCTCCCCTAATATCAAGGAACCATGGATGTGTGGCTGGGCTGTGGGCTGGCATGAAAACTAACTCATGCCAAGTTACCGAGGCAAACATCATGGCCTCAACACTAGGACAGCTTGGCCCAAAAGGTAGAAGGTGGCAATTCTGAGAACACAGGATTTTTGTGCTAAATCTCTTTCCCTCATCTATTTATAGTGCATCATCTCTGCAGCTGAGGTCTGAAACCCAGCCAAGCTCAGGCAGAGGTAGGCCTGTTAAGTCCTGCTCACATGATCCAATCTCGAAATTCTGAATATATTACTCAAGGGCTTAGGGTAAGGCAGATACTCTGATGAAGGTGACAAGAAATCTCTTCCCCAGCTTCAAAACTCTCCTGCTGCTGGTTGAAGCCTGAACTTCAGCTAACATCAACATGAGTCCTGTTTATTGGCCTAAGAAATATTAAGAAAGTTATATCTTTTGGAGGTTTTCATTTTGAGGTTTTTTGTTTTTAATGGTTACACTGATACCTAACATGCTAACATTAATTCTTCGTATTTTAACGTTGCTAGGCTGATATTTGAAACAGCTTTTTGTCCTGACAAATAAGCCTTCGTGGCTGGGTGCAGCGGTTCATGCCTGTAACCCCAGCACTTTGGGAGGCAAGGTGGGCGGATCACTTAGGGTCAGGAGTTTGAGACCATCCTGGCCAACATGGTGAAACCCCATCTCTACAAAAATATTAATACAAAAATTAAACAAGTATGGTGGTGGATACCTGTAATCCTAGCTACTCAGGAGGCTGAGGCAGAAGAATTGTTTGAACCCGGGAAGTAGAGTGAGCTAAGATTGCGCCACTGCACTCCAGCTTGGGCGACAGAGCAAGGCTCCATCTCAAAAAAAATAAATGGACCTTCGTGAGTTGGTAACGTGAAGTAAAAGGATAATTGACATTTCAGTGGTTCTGACCTGGGTTTGAATGCCGGCAGAATGTTGATCTATTACTCAATCACCCCAAGCCATAGGCTCCCAATGTGTAAATATTAGATTCCCACTTCTCAGACCTATCCATGGGGATCAAATGGATCATATGTGAAGGTGCCTGTCTAGCGCAGAGTATATCTCAGGGATGGCAGCTCAGATGTGGCCATGAGAACTTTTCTGTCCAGGTGACACCCCACCGTGAAGAACAAACAATAATACAAAGTTCAGCGGCTCCAGTTAGTGCAGATGTGTCTGAGTCTTTCACTGCTGCCTTGCTTTACTTGAGAACCAGAATTTCTAGTCCTGATTCTTTTGATATGTCCTTCCTGCCCTTCATTGAAAGAAATATTGAATTTCCTATAATTAAATATAGTATCATTTACAATTAGACCTTAAATATTAAAATGGAGTATCTGGGATGTTTTACCCAGAGCAGGGTTGGAAAAACAACCCATTCTGAAAAAAATGCAATCAGGAACACTGAGTCCAGAGAAGACAGTTAAGGCCCAAAGGCCAGGGTTTCCTTTCCAGAAATATGACGACATATGGAAGAACCTATGCTCCAGGTAAAACTAACCTCTCCAGCCGGCTCACTCCTGTAATCCGAGCACTTTGGGAGGCTGAAGTGGACAGATCACAAAGTCAAGAGATGGAGACCATCCTGGCCAACAAGGTGAAACCCTGTGTCTACTAAAAATACAAAACTTAGCTGGGCATGGTGGCACATGCCTATAGTCCCAGCTACTCAGGAGGCCGAGGCAGGAGAATCGCTTGAACCTGGGAGGCAAAGTTTGCAGGGAGCTGAGATCACACCACTACACTCCAGCTTGGAGACAGAGTGAAATTCTGTCTTAAAAAACAAAAAAAACTAACCTTTCCCATCTCCAAATCCTCCACGCCCCAATATGCAAGGCAAGAGGGTTGCCTCTCCCTCAACCCCTAAACTCAAAGCCCTATTTCCAACAAATGGCTTGAGACTGTGAGGCTGGTCTCAGAGGGTCCTTCATCCCAGCTGCTGTCAGTCCTCTCAACCCCCCAGCAGCCCAAGACTGCCATTTTGTACGGTTCTATGAGCTGGAAGGTGCCATCCTCCCAAAGCACTCCCACCCCCTCCCTCTAGTCCTGTTCCTCATCTGTTACCCCCGGGGCTCACACCGTCTTCCACCTCCCTCTTGTTCTGTTCCTCATCTGTTGCTCCCGGGGCTCACACCGTCTTCCGCCTCCCTCTAGTCCGGTTCCTCATCTGTTACCCGCGGGGCTCACACCTTCTTCCGCCTCCCTCTAGTCCCGTTCCTCATCTGTTACCCGCGGGGCTCACACCTTCTTCTGCCTCCCTCTAGTCTGGTTCTTCATCTGTTACCCCCAGGACACACACCGTCTTCTGCCTCCCTCTAGTTCAGTTCCTCATCTGTTACCCCCGGGGCTCACACAGTCTTCCGCTTGTTTGGCTGGCAGCCCTCTGCCAGAATTAAGCTCCATGAAGGCTGGAGTTCTGTCTGTTTTCCACCCTAGTGCATAGGAAGGCATTAGTACACAGCACACACTCAATGACTGAATGAATGAACAAACGAACGAACGAATGAACAAATGCAGCAGCAAAGAGACCAAGTAGTGAATCTCTGAAAGGTTAAACAGTTAAGTCCTTGCTTGTTTCCTAGAGAGAAGTAATCAGTATTTCAGCAATGGGAAGGGGAACAAAAGTCAAATGGCTTGGCCTCTTGCCCATGGCCAAAACCAAGGCTGCTTTGCACTAAAATCTACAACAGGATCCCTGAATTCCTTCTGACTCTGAAAACCGCTGCATGCTTCTCCCAGAGCACTCTAGGACCCCACAGTGGCCTTCGTCATATCTCTGGCTCAACATGAGAATTCAAAAACCCAGTGACATCAGTGCCGGCCTTGGATGTAACAAGGAGACGTCAGTGGTAATCTGTCTATCTCACTGGGTTTTGTCAGGGAGATGAGAGTACAATGCGTGTTTCAGGGGCCTGTGGACTGTTCTTGAGAAACGAAACTAAAGTATCTTGCAGTGCATCCTAAAGGCTTTGAGTTCTGTAATTTGAAACAAAACACAAGCATTAAGTAACAAATAAAGGCTTCTCTGGTGCTTTTGTACTGGAAAAGTATCTTTAAAGATGTACATCAGAGCCAGCAGGGCACCGAGGATTCTAGAATCCGGGGCCCACTAGGCGTCATCCATTCTGACTTGCAGATTCTGCCAAATGGCCTCTCCTCATCAGCAGAGGCCAAGCTCCCCCAGAGGTAAAGAGGGGGCCCCTAGATGAACTGTCTGCTGGCTTTTGGCCTGCAGCCAGGGGCCCCCCATCAATGTGAACAGTGTGACATACTATCTTCGAAAAGACTGCAGAGCATGTGAGATGACCCGAGAGCTTCTCTGGGTGGGTGAGTCTTGGCAGGACCAGGCCGGGCAGAGGCTCCGCACTCTCTACATGCAAAATCTACCCTCAACCCCAACACTCAAAGCTCCATTCCCAAGAAATGGCTTGAGGCTGTGGGGCTGGTCTCACAGTGTCCTTCATCCCTATTGCTGTCAGTCCTCCCAACTCCCCAGCAGCCCAAGACCCCATCATTTGCAGCCAGCATCCTAGCAGGGAGAAGAGAGAATAGCTGCGGCTCTCTCTCCACTCCTGGAGGCACAGAAGGGGCTAGTGAGGTGAACTAAACCAGGGCTCTGATAGTCTCTTGCTTCTGAGCCTTGAAATACCTTCCACTCATGACTGCCACTTGTTCCTGATCTTTCTGCCAGGAATCACCCAGGAGGGACAGGGATGTCAAGTCCTCAACATCTAAGAAGAGAAAGCTTCCTCCCAGAGACCTCGAGCCTTCAGAAGCTGTTCCTTTTGCCAACTTCTCCACCCCCAGCACACAGCCTTCTCTTGGGGCCCTCCCTGGCTTAGACTAGTCCCCTGGGTGTGTTCTGCATCAATGCATAAGCAAAAGCCACTTTCAGAGCACTCAGGAGGCTTTGTAGAAATGTGTACAATCTTTGCAGGGCTAGGGGGTGAGGGGCCATTTTCATTTTCCTCTGTAGACATAAATATCCCTTTGTTTGTGGGAGGTGGGGAAGGAGGAGAATTCTAGTAGACAGGTTTCGGTTAACTACGACTGTTGCTTGATCAAGACCATTTCCAGAGCAGTGCAGGGTGTCAAAAGGAAACCCATTTGTGATCAGCAGTGTCAAGGGTTTCGAACAGCCAGGCTCACCGGCAGTCGGCTTCTGGTGAAATTGCCAGATGCTGAATCCGTTATGAGGCAGTCGTGTCACGAGAAAGCCCAGTTTGTCAAGAGATTCCTTCTGTGGGGCCCACCTGCTGTGTTTTTACCTCTCCAGAGTTCAGATAAACAGTTCCCTGCTTCCTCACCCTTCAACACACACACACCAGGCCTTATGCACCAACACAGTGAATGGTCAAGAATCCATCTTCCGACCCTACCGTATTTTTCCACAGTTAAGGCCAGCCTCAATTTGGTGGAATTTTTCTGCCCCCACTATCAGAAAGTCCCGTCAAAGACTTGCTAAGCGTGAGACAGCTGGCCACATGGGGATGAGGACTTGGAAACGAAGAACCTTGCTTTACAAGTTTTAAATGGGAAAGAGAGTGAGAACAGACAGATCTAGATGGGTTGGGGGGATGGGGATTAGGAGGAGAACCACATATTTCCTTACTTGGCTCTGGAAAACTCATGATATTCCCATGTGGTCCCCAACAAAAGACTGAGCCCCTCTGAATCTCAATGTTCTCACCTGTCAAATGAAAACACTGTCATCTTCCAAGAGCTGTTGTAACGGTTAAATGAGGTCAAATATCCAAAGAGCTTAGTGTGGTGCCCAACACTCAGCCACGCTGAGGTCCTAAGGGACGGCAAAGCTGTATGATGGAAGGAACCTGCATCCTTGAATCAACCTGGATCCTTGAATCACTGCACAGAGGAAAAGGCAACCAGGAACCTCTGTACTGAACTGTTAAGTGGGCAAGAAACCAACTTCTACTGTTAAGCACTGAAATTTTGGGGTTCAGTTATATCCGCAGCCAGCACTACCCAACACAGGTAGCAAGAAGGACAGCTTGTTTAGGATTTGCACCCCAGTAGGTCACTCAAGACAAAATGGTTGGATGGTTACAGGCTCCCACCTATGTGAGGGACCCAACCTGCACAATCCTAACCTCCACCCAGGATCAGGGCAAGGTGCCAGGAGGTTCCTAATGGGTTGCAATGCAGTATGAACGCAGAGGAGGGGAGGGAAGCCTCATCTTCCCTTGACTTCTGCTCAGAGACCCCCAGGAAATATACAAGGCTATTAACCAGAGGGAGCTGCTAATGTAAATCAGCTTGGATAGTCCTATATGTTGTGAGTGGCAGGCACTAACCGTTTGCATGACAAACCTCCTACAAGATGCCGGCTAAACTGCCCTTTTGTGCCAATTAAAGATTCTCCAGAACACAAAGATTACACACCATTCTGCAGCGCTGACAACAATAAAACAATTTTAAAGGCTATTCAGATCTTTGGTTCACAGCTGACATTGTCGGGAGGGGGAGATTGTCTGTGGCTTTGTTCTTTGTTGTTGTTATTGAGTCTAAAGACTTAACCAAGGATTTCTGGGGGAGGACAGGAGATTGGCAGACAGGAGTCTGAAATGCATTCTTGGAGTTTTTAAAGGAGAAAAGGAACAACCTGATGTTCTTTTCGTGTGTGTGTGTGTAAGGAGAAAAAGAACCTGATGTTCTTTTTGTGTGTGTGCGCGTGCGTGTGTGTGTGTGTGTAAGGAGAAAAGGAACAACCTGATGTTCTTGTGTGTGTGCGTACATGTGTGTGTGTAAGGAGAAAAGGAACAACCTGATGTTCTTGTGTGTGTGCGTACGTGTGTGTGTGTAAGGAGAAAAGGAACAACCTGATGTTCTTTTTGTGCATGTGTGTGTGTGTGTGTGTGTGTAAGGAGAAAAGGAACAACCTGATGTTCTTTTTGTGCCTGTGCGTGTGTGTGTGTGTGTAAGGAGAAAGTGAACCTGATGTTCTTTTTGTGTGTGTGTGTAAGGAGAAAAGGAACAACCTGACGTTCTTTTTGTGCGTGTGCGTGTGTGTGTGTGTGTAAGGAGAAAGTGAACCTGATGTTCTTTTCGTGTGTGTGTGTAAGGAGAAAAGGAACAACCTGATGTTCTTTTTGTGCGTGTGCGTGTGTGTGTGTGTAAGGAGAAAGTGAACCTGATGTTCTTTTCGTGTGTGTGTGTAAGGAGAAAAGGAACAACCTGATGTTCTTTTTGTGCATGTGTGTGTGTGTGTGTGTGTAAAGAGAAAAGGAACCTGATGTTCTTTTCGTGTGTGTGTATAAGGAGAAAAGGAACAACCTGACGTTCTTTTTGTGCGTGTGCGTGTGTGTGTGTAAGGAGAAAGTGAACCTGATGTTCTTTTCGTGTGTGAGCATACACATGTGTACACAGCATGCATACACACACACATAGACAACACTCTTTTCTCACTAGCTCCTTTCTGGAGCTCTTCAGAAGGACTTCCATGGAATCCTAGTCTCTCCAGGGTTCTGACACCCTGAGAATATGGGGTTATGGGTGGCACTAGCAGATATTTTTGGTACCAATTAATTGACACTACAAGAGCAAAGGCCTAGAAGCCTTTCTTCATGTTTGTTTTAAAGGCAAATTTTCAAAAACAATAAGAGATTTGAAAAAAAATGTCTTGGGCTTTTCAGAAATGAGAAGTGCATGCAGGCCCTCAGATAAAGCAAGGGGGAGGTTTATTTTAGGCGACAGTACAGTACACTACCTATCAGGTCCTGATGAGGAGTGACCAGACGCCCCACAGATGCCACCTGGGCCTTATTATTTCCTCTCTTGTGCGCACTCATGTGTCCTTAGGGCACACCCGCACACTCACCCATGTTCCCACCATCTGCCCATCCGAGAACCAAAAGCGAGCATCTGTTACTCAGCAAGACTGTGAATGTCCCACTCAACGCGGACCTCTGTGAGAACAGGGGGCCCTGCCTAGTCTTTCTGGTAACTCCTTCAGCTCCTGGGCACAGCAATGAGCTCCTGCCTGGGGTTTCACTCTTAGTCCCTACACCTTCCAGTGCCTTGCACACCACAGAGGTTCAATACACAGTTACTGCATATTTTTTGAATATGTGTTGGCCATACTGGATCAATCACCTCAGAAGTCTACTGATCACCTTAGCATTCAAAAGTACACCGAGGCCGGGCGCAGTGGCTCATGCCTACAATCCTAGAACTGTGGGAGGCTGAGGCAGGCAGATCACTTGAGGTCAGGAGTTTGGAGACCAACCTGACCAACATGGTGAAACCCCATCTCTACTAAAAATACAAGAAAGTTAGCCAGGTGTGGTGGTGCATGCCAGTAATCCCAGCTACTCAGGAGGCTGGGGCAGGAGAATTGCTTGAACTCGGTGGGGCAGAAGTTGCAGTGAGCCGAGATCACGCCACTACACTTCAGCCTGGGTGACAGAGCGAGACTGTCTCCAAAGAAAAACCCACAAAGGCATACAGAGTGGCATGGGGAGGGCACTGGGCAGAAGAAAGGATATAGGTTTCGAGTAGTGATTCTCAACCAGGGGCAATTTTGCCTCCCAGGGGACCTTGGCAACACCTGAAGACATTTTTGATTGCCATGCCTGGGGGTGGCTGGTGCTACTGGCATGCAGCAGGTAAAGGCCAGTTTCCCATTGTTGGGAAACTTCCCACAATGCACAGGACAGTGCCCACGACAAAGAATCATCTGGACCCCAACGTCAGTGGTGCCAAGGTGGAGGAGCCTGGCTTGGAGCCTGGTCTGCCTGAGTTGAACAGCTCTGCCACTTACCAGCTCTGTCATTTTGGAGGGGACGTTCGGCTTCACAGGGACTCGGCTTCCAGATGGGTACAATGGAAATTGTTGTAACTATCTTGCAGAAGGATTAAATGAGATGCTGAATAAATGAGCACGTCTAGACCCCACTGCTATGAATACCAGTGCACATCAAGAGGTCCCAGGAAAAGTACCTGGCCCATTTTTAAGGGAAGAGAGGGAGGAAAAAAGCGTGAATGCTGCCGATTAGCAAATACCCTCAACTTCGCGTGACAGTTCCTATCTCCTCATCTGCCTCTGTCCTGAACTCTGTCCCCTGAAGCCAATTCATTCATAAAAGAAACATCTTCCCCATAAGGAAGAGGAAGGAGACGGAAAAACAAAACCAAAAAAAACAGCAAAATCATAAGAAGTCTGGGTCAGCTCCCATCAGCTGGTTGTGATCAAAACCACATTCATATTCCGTCTGCTGGGGCTAATCAGAAGGCTGCAAATCAGCTCAGCAACGTGAGCTCCCTGCCACTGGCCACCTTCCCCTGCAAACTTTACAAAGAGCTGCTTGCAGAGGACCAGGGAGCAGCCACTCTCCCCTCAACATCCCTGGGCAGCTGTCCAGACATGCTGGGTAGTAGCTGGATTCCAGGGGCACCCAGACATCCTCTGTTCTCAAAGGGCCGCATCCTCCTGCACTTCAGTGGTGAGAGGAAGGTTCCGGAAGAGAGGCCAGAGCATAGCTTCTGCCCATACCCTCCCCACAGAAACAATTAAGGAGCTCAGGCTGCGGCTGCCAAGTTCCTCTGTCCAATTTGGTAGATATTTTAATAGAGGAGGAGAATTCCCAGAGGCCCCCGACGGAAATGCCCCATGTCAGGGAATGTTTGTTTTCATTTCCTTTTGCCGTCAATGAATTCTACTCATGGCAAAGGCTCTGGGCTGGATCAGATCCACACAGAAGCTAACCAGAAGCATTTGTGCCTTGAAATAAATCTCTCTTTGGGGAATGAGTTATATATACATCCGTGTGGGGGGACCTACGCACACATACTCACACAAGCATATATATTATGCATTACAGACAAAATACATGGGCAAATCCCCAAGCAGGCAGCCCAGGGCTTCTGGGAAGGGAAGGTGATCCGCCCATTAGCTTCAAAGGACATTTTAAGAAAAGTGGCAGCCCAGACGCAGTGGCTCATGCCTGTAATCCCAGCACTTTGGGAGGCTAATGCAGGCGGATCACCTGAGGTCAGAAGTTCAAGACCAGCCTGGCCAACATGGTGAAACCCCATCTCTACTAAAAATACAAAAAATTAGCTGGGCGTGGTGGCGGGTGCTGCAATCCCAGCTACTCAGGAAGCTGGGGCAGGAGAATCGGTTGAACCCAGGAGGCAGAGGTTGCAGTGAGCCAAGATTGTACCATTGCACTCCAGCCTGGATGACAACAAGAGCAAGACTCCATCTCAAAAAGAAAAGAAAAGAAAAAGAAAACTAGCTTAATGGGAAAACTCAATGATGGATAGTGCCCTATGAGTAGGAAAGAGGTTCACAAAAGCCAAACTTGCCGCAGGGTAGAAGGCAGCTCCAAGTGACAGGACGAGTAACAGCCACCACCACACAATGTTTATGACATACCAGGATCCATGCTGAGTGTTTCAACCTCACAGCAACACAATGACAACAGTTCTGATTGTCACTATGAGCATTATTCCCATATTACAGATGAGCAAAATAAGGCTCAGAAAGATTAAGGGATTTGCTCCAGGTTGTGAGGCCAGCTGGCAGCAGAGCTAGGGTTCAAGTTCAGATGGGGCTGGCCCCAAAGAAAGTCCCTGGTCTGTAGGACACTGACCCCTCCCTTCCTGCCACCTTCAACTACGGGTCAGAAGGTGTCGCCCCCCACCCCCCCACCTGCCTACTGTGGCTGGGTTATCTGTCTTCTGGGACCCCGCAGTCACTACTCCTTCACTAAAGGGATCTCATCTGCAGGGCTCCTCCTGCCCCCGCCAAAAGGAGGGGGGTCCCTGGACCGAGCGTAGGTAAGCCTGCCAGGCCGTCCGTGAACCGGCTCTCACTCTGAGTGCTCATGAGTTTACTTTAGAAGACTTCTTTTGTGAGATGATAATCCCCTCCTAATTTGTCTTTCGTGAGCATCCATCATTTTGGCTCTCAACCTTGGTTAAAGCAAGGTCCCCTCGCAGGCAGGAAGCGGCAGAAACTCAAACACCCTACTGAGTCTCTCCCCCGCACCCCCTGTGTCAGTGAGGGCCCACCCACCCACAGCAAGAGAAGCTGCATCTCAGCTCTGCAGCCCTCAGCCCCTCTGCTCAAGCTCAAGATCTGGAGGACCAGCCCCTCAGGCAGGAAGCCTCTGAGTGAGAAAGGGGCCAGGCATTCCGTAATTGAAGACCTTTCCCCTCCCCTCCCCTCCCCTCTCATCTCCTCCAGATGCTGATGGCTTTCCAGGAAGCTGGTGCTCTGGGGCAGGAGTGGACCTAGAGGCCTACTGCAGAGGCCAGGGCTGAGAGGGTACTTGTCTGGAGGAGAAAAACAAAAATGTTCAACAGCAGGGCCCAGGCTGGGGGCGGCAAGGGGAGGGGGGCAGTGTGGGGGTTACAGCTGTATCATCTCCTGCAGCTGCATGCCTTGAGTTTCTCTCTGGCTCAATTTCTTCATCTGGAGAAAACAAGAAGAGTGACACCAGCCTGGCCTACCTCATGGGATTAGGGAGCAGCTCAAATGTACTCTTTCCGGCATTCATGACCAACGGGGCACCTGTGAGTACCACGCTTGTACACAGAAAGTGCTCCATAAATACCGCAGGTTGACGGCTGAGTCTGTTAGCAGAGCCAGCTGGATTCGAGAAGCCTTGGCTGGAGCTAAAGTCAATACAGAAGCCACAAACTCAAGTGCCTCAGAGGCCAGGCAGGAGGCATAAACCAGAGAGTAGGGGGTAGGGTGTGAGGTGACCTGTCCACAGGGGCAGCCACCAACCCCAGGGTTACATACCACATGGGGTCCCCACCTCTGCTCTAAGCAAGGTCTTCAGATGGGCCGGAAGCAAGCTTGGGCAGAGCCAAGAGAGCAGCATCATCATAAAGAGAACGCTAACAGCCATCCCTCCTAGGGCGGTCGCTCCAGACCAGGCACTGCTCGCTTCACTGGCAAGTCACTTAACCTCCATAAGGGCCCTATGATGTAGGTACTGTTATTAACCTCATTTTGCAGATAAGGGAACTGAGGCACAGAGAGTTTAAGTGACTTGCCCAAGTGACAGTGGTGGGGTTGGGATTTGAACCCAGGCTGTCTGGCTTCAGGGTCCGCCTTCTTCAGCTTTTTGCTTTACCACCTTCCACCTGCAGGAGCTACTGGCTGCCGGGAGCACTGCTGTCTCCATCCCTGCTGTGGACAGCAAGGCTGATGGCCGCCCCGGTGCATACAATCAACTATTCTTTGACCCTACTCTGCCAGCTAGGTCTGGGGGAAGCTTCTGGGGGACTCATCTATTCATTTTATAAATATTCAGTGTGGGGCAGGTAAGGTGGCTCATGCCTGTAATCTTAGCACTTTGGGAGGCAGAGGCAGGAGGATCACCAGAGGTCAGGGGTTCAAGACCAGCTTGGCCAACATAATGAAACAGTCTCTACTAAAAATACAAAAATTAGTCAGGTGTGGTGGTGCATGCCTGTAGTCCCAGCTACTAGGGAAGCTGAGGCAGAAGAATCATTTGAACCCGGGAGGTGGAGGTTGCAGTGAGCTGAAATCACATCACTGCACTACAGCCTGGACAACAGAGCGAGGCTCCATCTCAAAAAAATAAAAATTTCAATGTGGAGGTACTATATGTCAAAGCTGTGCAGGGCACAGGGGTGTGTGCTAGAAGAGAGGAACTGAAGGGCAGCACCTGACAGGTCTGGAGCCAGCCTTGGGGTGGGGGAAGGGCTTCCTGGGGGAGGCAGCATCTGAGCTGGGTCCTGGAGGATGAAAAGGCATTAAGCTAGAGAAAGAAGAGGTAGGAAGAATATTCTGGGCAGAGAGCATGATGCAACATGGCATCAGCAGGGGTCCACAGAGAGTTAGTGCTAGAGAAGCAAAGTCCAGGTGGGCACCACAGGATGGGCCCATGGGCCATGCAGCTGTCTGCATTCTATCCCAGGGCTACAAGCAGTGGAATGCAAAATCAGATGTGCACTCCAGAAGATCCAAAAGCAGAACCATCTGGAAGAAGGCAGACTCGAGATGACGACACTGGAGACGTGCTCTAGCTGAAAGAAACTTCAGCTCCTGCCCTTCTCACATTAGCCCTTACCCACCAACTCTTCTCTCTCCCCCAGTCTCCCTGCTCTGAAGAGAGGAGGTTCACAAGCCAAGGCTTGAAGATTAACAGAGCTTTGAAGCCAAAGAGGTGACCCCTGGGTAAGAACCAAAATCCCCTGTAAGCCTTAACCCTTTCCTCACCTCCGACACGGTCACGCACTCCCCATCAACTAGAACCTGCTCCGGAGACCATCGACTCGGCACCCTCATCATCTGTGTCTAAGTGTAATGGAAAAAATTGACTGTTTGCTTGGTGCAATAGGGCATGACACTGTTTACACAGAAATAATAGCCCAACTGTGATGGTTCTAAATCTCCATTACAGTGAAAGATTTGAAGGACTAAAGCAGTTAGAAAAATAATTGGTTTTCTTGTTTAGTTTAAAAATCCTTTATGCTTACAGACCATGGACTTACACCTCCCTTCTTAAGGGCTTTAAAATAGAGAAGAACAGGAGCTAGGAGATGAGGCCGAAGTCAAGAACTTCTGTTTTTCTGGAAGGCTCCTCAGAGCTGACAAGGCCAGGGCTATTCTGGATTTCAGAGCACAAAGAAGCTCTTGGAGCCCCCCGCCCCACGGTCTCCTGAGGCTTTTACCAACTTGAAAGCAGCCTTTCTTCAAGGCAGAAACGAAGGTGAGAGCTGGTCTCAGGCAGCCTGTGTCTGAGTCTAAGCCCAAGGGAGCAGGCAAACTGACAGCTGGAGGAGACTCAGGGCCTCTGCTTTCAAGGGAGAAGAAACTGTCAGAGGGTCAGTTACAGGAACAAAAGGAGAAGGGAAAACATTCTGTCTCAAGCAGAGAGAGGTCAGCTAATGACTCCTCTCAGCCCCTTCCAGCACCTCCCCAGTGCTCACCATCCTCACAACAGAGCACACCGGATGCCCGGGTGAGGCCCTGGAGACCCGCGTCCTGGGCAGCCACTCTACCACACCGACTGTGTGCCCAGCACTATGACAGCTCAAGACACCTCGGCAAGCTGTGTGCTGTGTGCCCGCACCTCATCTCAGCAGCCCAGGATTCTTCCTATCTCTTCCTCAAAAGATGTCAGTCTCACCATCTTCGTAGTAACAACAATAAACGCCACATGTATTGCATTCGAGTGTAACGTACCAGCCACTGCATGTTTCCCAGGACTCTGCGTGCTGTGCCTCGTCTCACTGAATTCTCACAACACCCTTAGGTAGAGACTCCTTCTCCCATTTTACAGATGAGGAAACTAAGGCTCTAAGAAGTTACATAACAGGCAGTAAATGGTGGCAGGGATTCAATTGCAGTCCCATCTGCCTCTAGAGCCTGAGCTCTTAGCCACCATGCTTTACATTCCCAGGCTTGAGGCGCCGGCTTCAGTCAACAGACCACAGTGCCAAGGAGGTGACCTTTGTTGGCTGGACCCAGAGAGGACACATCTGGCTCTTTGGCAGGGGACAGCCAGATACCCCAAAATGAGCCAGAGAGTGTTGGCGTGCAGGTCCCTCACAGAGGAGAGGGGCAATCCCAGAAGAAGTAGAGGGCGGGCTGTCTAAGTGCAATACTATGCTTTTAAAATGAAAGGGATGCTATAAGAATGGCTTCCTGGAGGGTCAGTCAACAGAGGCATCTGTAAGTGTTCAAGGAGGACTGTCGGGATTCCCTGGAATCGGTATCCTAGGGGTCCTGAATCACCCTCCCCACCTTCTAGGGGCAGGCCTGGGGAACAGCCTCTGGTTGGCTATAGCACAAGAGAATAAATACTAAAGGGGAAAGCGGGTACCTATCATCCTTCTTTCCTTCCTTCCGTCTATCTGTCTATCCATCCACCTATCTAGCCATCTTTCACCAGTTCTTCCTTCCTTTCATCCATCCATCTGCCCATCCATCCTTCAGCTGGCCTTCTATCTACCTGTCTATCCATGCATCCATCTCTCAGCTGTCCATCTATCCATCCGTCGGCCATTACTTTCATTCACCTATCTGCACATCCAGCCTTCATCTGTCATTCCATACATGCATCTGTCCTTCCTCTTTTCTCTTCCCTTTATTCATCCATTCATACTTCTTCCTTTTTTCTATCCATCCAGTGCTTTTCAAGAAGGTACCATATCCCAGGTACCATCATCTCCACATGGCCAGCCAGTTTCCTGGCCTCGGGACTGCTGGGAGGCTCAGAAATGCATACCTACTTGAGAGTTCTTCCAGGAGGGGCAATGCCTATCTTCAGGGACAGAGATATGGTCAATAAGAGGTTTGTTTATTTCTTTCCAGTCTGTGCACCCTCATCCTAGTCTAACCTCTGGCTACCCAGAGACCTTCTCAAGGTGAGTAGGGAGGGCACCAGCGTGGGCGGATGTAAGAATATACACAGTGACTTCACATATAAGACATCACTCCCTTCTGCTCACGAGATAAGGATCCCTTTGAAAAAAATTAATAGGATGAAAAATCACAGCAGCCAAGATTCCCTCCACTCTCATTAAACTAAAGAGCAGGGGGCACAGAACTTGGATGAATGAAACAGACCTTAAGTTGGTCTGACTTAAGACCAGTATCTGAAATATGATTTTCATTTGAAAGTTGGACCTAAATGTTGCCGAAAGCAACCTTAAAAAAAAATCAATAAAGAAAAGAGGGGATGAGAGTACAGCGAGAAAAATGCAGACACTTATGAGTTCAAGACCCTGTGGGACACTCCTGAATATTTTAAATATCTTGGGGAAAAAAAAAATGAAAACAGTTTCTCCCAACTTAAACCAGAGAAGGGAGTCTCTTTCTAGTCTGCAAATCCTTTGAGGCAATTCTTTCAATTATTTACTAGCTTTTTGATTATATTTTATGGTGGGGTAGGTGGCAGGGGGAGGGAGAGAGGAAAAAAGAGCTGGGCCAGAAGTAAGTGGGAGAAACCCGCTGCTGACATTTTCAATATCTGTCTGGAATATTTTAAAAGCCCGTGTCTGTTTGAAATCGCACAGTCTTGGACAACAATGGACTGCTGCCTCCCGTACATCTTTAGGTCATATTTGCATACAAAAGACCAGCTGCTGAGCAGCTATTATGCCAGGGAGCCACAGCGGGCCTGGGAGAGGCCAGGTTACCAGCAAGTGTAAAGAACCCACAGAGACCCCATTAATTTTTCAGGAATTCTCAGGCCCTGGCCTTTTAAAGGCCAGTGGGAAGAAATTCCAGTCAGAAGCCTCCCCACAGTCACTGCCACTAAACCTTGGGTCCATATTGAGAAATGAAGAGTGACAGGGCCTCTCCCCTCATGACAGGGGACTCTGGGTCCTGACGGCCGTGGTCAGTAATACCCTTTGCAGAGCGTGGTGTGCACCCAGATGGGGAGAGGCCACCTCGTGTGCACCCAAGTCTCCCTCTGAGGTCCAATTTCAGGAAATTTATTCCAGTTGTAAGCCATTAAGGTGCCAATTTTTCAAATCAACCTTATAACTCCAAAGCCATAAAGGCATTTGCCGCCTAATAGACTTTGCAAACCCTTCTACGGGGCTCAGAGCTGAGCTAACGTTCTCTAAAAGCATTGCAATAAAGCTTCACGTTCTTCAGCGTTCTCAGGCCTGTAAAAAATGAATGTGCTGCTAAGTAGAGTTTGGGTTTCTGGGCTGTTCTAATCCCAGCAAGCTGGGTGGAGAGAAGGGTGGAATTCAGGAAAGAGTGGCCACTCAGGCTAAGAGCGCAGAATATCACCAGCAAAGAGACCAGTGGCCTCTGAAAAGGGAAGGCCAACACCTGCCCTCCCGTGGGCTTTGGGTAAGGCCTGAATCAAGGACGTGGAACTATAGCACAACGCCTGGCAGACAGCAGGCTCCTCTCTCCCCTTCCTCATCCTCCACTCCACTCCAAAACCCCTAAGATCAACAGAATGACACCAAGGGCAACTTATTCCATGGTGAAAAAGCGAAAACACAAAACAGCTTCTGAGAAAACCCAGGCAGGGATCTACCTCATTTTCCCTGATTAGGGAAAGGGATCCAGGAAGACCTTTGCCTTTGAAAGAGGTGTCTATGGCCAGGCACAGTGGCTCATGCCTGTAATCCTAGCACTTTGGGAGGCCAAGGTGGATGGATCACCTGAGGTCAGGAGTTCAAGACCAGCCTGCCCAATACGAAGAAACCCCATCTCTAGTAAAATTACAAAATTAGCCAGGCTTGGTGGGGCACACCTGTAATCCCAGCTACTCGGGAGGCTGAGGCAGGAGAATTGCTTGAACCTGGGAGGTGGAGGCTGAGGTCAGTTGAGATTGTACCATCGTACCAGCCTGGGCAACAAGAGTGAAAACTCCATCTCGGAAAAAAAAAAAAAAGTGTCTACAATGTGATGTGGGCTGACTCTGGTCTCAACAAAATGCCTCCTCTGTGCTTTTTTTTTTTTTTTTCCTTTAGGTAGAGACAGGGTTTTGCCATATTGCCTAAGCTGTTCTCAAACTCCTGGACTCAAGCAATCCACCTGCCTTGGCTTCACAAAGTACTGGGACTATAGGCATAAGCCACTGCACCTGGCCTGTGCTTTAATTTAGGTTTTCAGAACAAGTCATCTAACTACATTAAATAGAAATATGACAGTAACAAAAAGGGTAATAATATCATAGGCTTAAACTATTCTTGATGGTTCCACCAAAACAATCTTTTTCTGGCTTTGAAAAACATTCACATGGCCCAAGGTGAGGGCATTTCCCAGGGCAGGTATGAGATGGATGCTGTCAGCAGGAAGCAAGGAAGCTGCACCACTTAACAGGGAGGCCAGCACAGGCTTTCATGACAGCGTCTCATGCCAGGTGGGCACCACTCACGGGGCTTGGTCATATCTGACCATGGAGAAGGACTGTTTTCAACTCAGAACTAAAGACTTTTTGGCAAGGTCAGACATCTTCTTGCCAAGCTAAAGCCAGAGGCTCTGCAGGCCGCCTGCTGGACCATTCTCAGAGCAAAGAGGAAGGGACAGGAACAGAGTAGCCTACCAGGAACTCTCAGTACCTCCCAAGGGGCACCAGCATGAAGGGATGCCCTGCCTCTCCCCATCCCCTTCTTCCAGCTGAAGAGGCTGGCCCACACCCACACCCTGCCACAAGACAGCAGTCTGCTTGCTTGCAGCCTTCCTCAGATAAATGGATCTAACCATGTTCTGCCCAACCTCTTCCACTTCTGCTTCTAAGACAACTCTGCTTTTCCTTTGTGTTTTTTGAAATAGGGTCTTGCTCTGTCGCTCAGGTTAGAGTGCAGTGGCACCATCATGGCTCACTGCAGCCTTGACCTCCCCGGCTCACTTGGCCTCCTGAGTAGCTGGGACTATAGGCACGTGCCACCATGGCTGACTAATTTTTGTGTTTTTTTTTCTGTAGAAATAAGGTTTTGCCATGTTGCTGAGGCTGGTCCCAAACTCCTGGGCTCAAGTAACCCACCTGCCTCAGCCTCCAAAAGTGCTGGAATTATAAGCATGAGCCACCGTCCTGGCCAACTCTGTTTTTCTGATTCCAGGTCACTGCTTCCCTTCCTTCCTGCCTCAACTCCCCACCTCATCTCCCAAAATATCAACCAAGGAGACAGAACTATTGTGAGCCCAGAAAATATTTCTTGAAAACAGACAGACAGACAGACACACACACACACACAAACACACACACACACACACACACACACACACGTTTGTTAAACTGAACCAAACTAAATGTGAAAGTAGACAAGATAGACACACTTTAGGGGTGACAAATCGCAGGTAAACTCTTCAGTCTGAAGTGTTCCATGTTCCAGTCTAAGGATCCAAAAAGCTCAAATGACAAAGAAGAGGGCCATGCTGATTGGCTAACACAGAGGATGAACACTCAGAACTGGTATCGGAGAACAGGTCAAGCTAAACTAGTTGTAAGGGGGAGCACTCTAGGCTGGGCATAGGCTGGGCACAGCAGGTGTGCTGTGCAGGGCCAGGGGCTGGAGCAGTGGGTTCAGGTTGCTGAACCAGTGAAGCTGAGATTGTGGTTGGACTGGACGGTGAAGGGTCTGGAAGGCCAGGTAAGAGAATACCCTGGCGACTCTGATCAAGGCACCCCCACGTGAAGGCAGTGCTCATGGGGAGGAAGAAGAAGCCCCGGACTATAGGGGAGGAGACCCAGCCAGCTGGGAGGACGGGGCAAAGCCTTAGAGGGTGGGTGACCAGGGTCTGGACAGAGTCTGGACGGAGGCAGCCACAGTGGGGTCAGGGGGAGGGAGGCTGTAGAGACAGAAACTGGTGACTTCCTTGATAGGGGGTGGCTTTCTCAAAACTCTGAGACATCTCTAGGTTTTACTCATGCTGGAAATCCCCCAAGATTGAATTTTTTTCAAGTCATTTCAAAACTGTTGGTCCTAGTCAGACAAAGGTCCTACTCACCCTGCCCGCCACCCTACTCCTACATACACAATGCTGGAGGGTCCAGCCCCACCCCTTCCCTCCCAATGCAGGCCTGACACTCCAGACAGAAAACAAGCCACCCTTGTCGAGCTGAGCAGGCCAGGGTCCTAGCAGAAGGGAGAGAGCAGAGGGACCCAGGTATCCATCTATATTCCTCCCAGAGCCCAGGCCTGGGGTCCTCCAAGCTCTAAGCAGGAAAACGGGTGCTCATTGCCATGAAAACTGCAGCTCCTTAATCCTAAGACCTGTGGTGGGAGGGACCCCATGGTCTCCAGTGACATCCAAGCAGGAGTCACCCAGCTACTCACCATCCTCCACTATGGACACAGGTGCCCAAGGAAGAAGGCAACACCAGGAGAATGTCTGAGTGCTTGTGTGTATGACAGCCAGTGTAACAGGAAGGTGCCGTCACAGCAGCCCTTGCAATTCATAAGGAAGGAAGGAACTCTGGCTACCCAGAGGCCTCTGCCACATTACAGACTTAATGGGCCATAATGCTTTGGGGGCCAACATTCCCCTCCTGATGAATTTCAACTCCGCTGGCTCTGCACTTCGCCTAAATGGATTGCCTTTGAGGAGGAAATGCTTTAAGTGATCAGGCTCATTCAGGAGAACGTCCTGCTCTGTGCTGGAGTATTTTTTGATCAATAGAAGGGAATTCTCCAAGTATGCAGACTCACATAGATACAAAGATACCCTTTTTCTTGTCCACACTCACATACCCCTGCTGGGAACTGCAGTCTTCACAGAGGACTTCTTCAGTGTTCCAGAAGGAAAGTTCTGTCTGAGAAAGGCAGGGGAATCTAGAAGCTGCAGTGTGAGATGTGTGGGATCACGTGGGTGCAACACCCACCTCCGGAGAAGCAGGGAAAGGAGTCCTGGCAAGGCCTGGCACGCAGGGAGGCATCCGTCCATCTCTGGTGGATGGCTGGGACCTACACAATAAGGTGAATCATGAAGGGCCAGGCAGGGGAGGTGGTTCCAGAGAGACACAAAGCAAGAGAAAGTCGGAGAGAGCCGTTGTCCAATATGATTGGCATTCTTACAAAAAGGGGAAATTTAGGCACAGACATCTGTCCAGGGAGAAAGAAGGCCACGTAGACGAAGGCAGAGATGGGAGTGACACATCTACAAGCCAAGCAATGCCAAAGACCGCCAGCAAGCCAACAGAGGTGTGGGGAGAGGCCTGGGACAGGCTGTCCCTCAGAGCCCTCAGCAGGTACCAACCCTGCCCGAACCTCGGTCCTGGTCTTCTGGTCTCCCAAACTGTGGGACAAGGCATTTCTTTAGCTGAGGCACCCAGGTTGTGGTCCTCTGTTATGGCAGCCCTAGGAAACGAATACAGATAGAGAGACGGACAAGAGGAAGGAAATGGGGTAAGGGAAACGGAAGCATAAGAGAAGAGAGTGTGCAGAGAGGCCATCTCCTCAAAATCCAAGGGTTCTGGCTGGGTGTGGTGGCTCACTCCTGTCACCCCAGTACTTTGGGAGGCTGAGGCAGGTAGATCATGAGGTCGGGAGTTCCAGACCAGCCTGGCCAAGATGGTGAAACCACACTTCTAATGAAAATACAAAAATTAGCCTGGCGTGGTGGCACGTGTCTGTAATCCCAACTACTCTGGAGGCTGAGGCAGGAGAATCCCTGAACCCAGGAAGTGGAGGTTGCTGCCAGCTGAGATCGCTCCACTGCACTCCAGCCTGGGTGACAAGGCAAGAGACTGTCTCAAAAAATAAATGAATAAATAACATCCAAGGGTAGGGGCTCTGCCCTGCTGTTCCTGGCAGCAGGCCAGGCCCCAGAAGGAGAAAATTCCTGCTTCCCTGCACATTCCCTCTGTTTTCCTTCCTTCCAAGCTCCTCTGCTGAGGCTACCTCTTAGGAGGATTCATTTTTAATAAATCAGCACTCTGTTTTTCTGTACTTAGTAAAATTTAAGACAATGAGTCATTGAACCTGAAGGCTTGGGTTGACTAATTACCACTGAACAGCTGCCTGGGATGGCTGTGTGGTCCTCGGGGAGGAGGCAGAATGCTGTCTGTGTGTGGAGCCCAGAGAAGACTGGGTGATAAGACTGCACCCCTGTGATCTGTGCAGTCCACTCCACGGCCGGGTCAGGAGAGGGAGCGGGCTGCACGCCCCGTGGGCACATGCTCGGGTGTTATGATGTGTGTTGACAATGCCCACACCAGAGGAAGTGGGGCACTGAGACAAGAGGAGACTGTGCCCTAGCCACAGGCCAATAGGACAATCAAACCTAACTTTCCACCAAAGGACGCACAAAGACGGGTGCAGCCTCCGCAAGGAGAGATTCCAAGCCATGGGCATGCCGAGCAAGCGTGGTATGGAAGACACAGGGCTCCTGCCTCACGCCTCTCCTTGAGCGGGGACAAATGCACCACCCAGAGCCGGCCACCATCCCCAGAACACACTCAGCCATTTCAGTCAACCACGCTTTCTGCCTAGAAAGCTCCTCTCCTTTCCCAGCTCAATGGTGACCTCCCCATGAAGCCTACAGAAGCCACAGCTCCCCTGCCTATGGGTAAGTACAAGTTTCTCGGCACCACTGAGACCAGCCCCGGCCCACCTCCACACTACTGCCACGGTGCTTCGCCTCCCCTTCTTCCCTCTGGCATTGCAAACTGCCGCAGTTCTTCCTACACGTGGGCTGGGTGCCTCATGTCCCATTAGCACTCTCCCCAGAGGAACCCATCCAGCTATTCATGATTCCTCTGCCTTCTACATGCTTACGTCTTCATGCACAACAAATCTTTTCCTTTTTCTTTTCTTCTCTTTCTCTCTGTTTCCTTTCCTGTGTCTTTTCTTCTCTTCTCTCTCTCTCCTTTCCTTTCCTTTTTTTTTTTCTTTTCCTCTTTCCCTCCCTACCTTCCACCCTTCTTTCCTTCCCGACACAGGGTCTGGCTCTGTCACCAGGCTGGAGAGCAGTGGTGCAACCATAGCTCACTGCAGCCTCATCCTCCCAGGCTCAAGTGATCTTCCTGCCTCAGCTTCCCAAGTAGTTGGGACCACAGGCATGTGTCACCACGCCTGACTAATTTTTTAATTTTTTTTTTTTCCTGGAGACAGAGTCTTGCTCTGTTGCCCAGGCTGGAGTGCAGAGGCACGATCTTGGCTCACCACAACCTCCGCCTCCCAGGTTCAAGTGATTCTCTTGCCTCAGCCTCCCAAGTAGCTGGGATTACAGGCACCTGCCATCCTATCTGGCTAATTTTTTCTATCTTTAGTAGAGACAGGGTTTCACCATGTTGGCCAGGCTGGTTTTGAACTCCTGACCTCAGGTGATCTGCCTGCCTCAGCCTTCCAAAGTGCTGGGATTACAGGCGTGAACCACTGTAAATGGTTGAGTTTTTAGTTTTTTGTAGAGATGAAGTCCTGCTATGTTACCCAGGCTTGTCTGGAATTCCTGGGCTCAAACAATTCCCCTGCCCCCATCTCCCGAAGTGCTAGGATTACAGGCGTGAGCCACTGCACCCAGCCAAGCCATACTTTCATTATGCATTCTGAGTGACTCTACCTTACCATGAGACCATGAGTAAAGGCTATGCCTCCCCTCTCCAGGACCTACCAGCGGTCAGACCCAGCGGGTGCCTGAATAAACAAACACACAGCAGTGGTGATAAAAGCTGCTCTAATCAAACATCAGGGTTCCCATCTAACAAGTCTTCCTTTTCCTGGGAACCTCAGGACATTTATGGACCTAGAGCCAGAGGTCAAAGGTTCAGGGCCTGTTTCTGATGTCAGAGGAGCAGAAGCCACAGCAGATGATTCAGGCCACGTGATGCCTTTTTCTAGAAAGTCTGACTGAGGACGATGGCCCCATGCGGCACCCCACATTCTGCCTCACCTTCTGTCATCCCATTCCTTTCTTACCCCTGGCCCCTAAATAAAGCAGGGAGCACTCCAGAAGAAAGCTGACAATGACCCAAGTTTAACATGAAGGCAGTTATTACCATGTCATGACGATGTGTGTGAGTCCCAAAATGCCACAAATGGTTTACCTTTTGTGCCACATAAACACCCTAAACTCAAGTTTTACTCAACACTTATTAAATGGGGAGAAAACCATTAAAGAGCATCGGCCCGCCTCTGTGAAGCTCTCATCCATCCAGCTCTTACAGAGGTAGGCATTCTTCCGAGCGGCGCAGCAAAATGACCACTGCTGAGGCTGAGCTGAAGTTATTTGGTGGCAATTAAAAGGAGCTGCCATAGTTACCCAAAGCAAACAAGCCAACAGCTCTCTCCAGGTGCCGGGCAACCGCAGAGCAGGGGCAGGCAAGGGAATTCTCAAATGATCCTCCCACAGCCTGCACCGGGCACCCTCCCACACCAAACCTGGTTCAAGACACGCAATCAGCAGCAATTAAGAGGCCAATTATTTTCTGGAGTTTATATGCTAACTGATCTGAGTTATGGGCCAAGGAGCTGGGCTTCTTGCTGGTAACCCAAAGGCAAGGAACACGGAGAGTATTAAAGCTGGAGAGGGCTCTCCATCCACGTAGCCAGCAGTTCCCAGTCAGAGACTTTGTGCCCCTGGAGACTTCTGACTAACACATAGCAACACTGGTTAACCTAAATCGCTGATGGCCATTGAAAGATTAAAATTATACACACACCACACACACACACACATTTATATACATACACACAAATATATATATAAACAGAATTGTGTAATTATATATACACACATATATATTTGTGTGTGTGTGTGTGTGTGTGTATGTGTGTGTGTCAGGCTAATATAGTTTAAGATATCTATTTATATATGCACTATGGTATCTGATATATAATTTTATATATGTATATGCCCAGTTGATATAAATATATCTATCTGACTTCATTTTATTGAGTAGGAATTCATCTGACTTCTTAGTTTTATTTTATTTCTGTTTTTAAAGACACAATCTCACTTTGTCTCCTAGGCTGGAGTGCAGAGGTCCAATCACAACTCACTGCATTCTTGATCTCGTGGACTCAAGTGATCTTCCCACCTCAGCCTCCTGAGTAGCTAGGACTGCAGGCACACAGTACCATGCCTAGTTAATTTTTTATTTTATGTGTAGAGACAGGGTTTTGCTATGTTGCCCAGGCTGGAATCAAACTCCTGGACACAAGTTATCCTCCCGCCTCAGCCTCCCCAGCTGCTGGGATTATAGACATGAGTCACCGTGCCTGGTCTGACTTCCCAATATTTATTAATTGGTTTCTAAGAGGAAAACATATTTTTTCAGGACTCAGGGTCTTCTAGGAGAAAAATAAGTTAAAGATTGGGTGCAGGGGCTCACGCCTGTAATCCCAGCACTTTGGGAGGCTGAAGTGGGTGGATCACCTGAGGTCAGGAGTTCGAGACTAGCCTGGCCAAAAGGGTGAAATCTCATCTATACTAAAAATACAAAATTAGCTGGGTGCAGTGGCACATGCCTGTAATCCCAGCTTCTTGGGAGGCTGAGGCAGGAGAATTGCTTGAACCCGGGAGGTGGAGGTTGCAGAGAGTCGAGATTGCACCACTGTACTGCAACCTGGGTGACAGAGCAAGTCTCCATCTCAAAAAAAAAAAAGATTTGAAAAGCAGTGGTGGAGATATTAGAGTACACTCTAATTCCTATTGTCACAGCTGGGGAATCATGTTTCAGAAACATGATTCCTGTACTATTTGGCCAATGAACTTGTTTTAAGGAGACTAAGATAATTTAGTCTCCTTAAAACAAGTTCATTGGCCAAATAAGTTCAGGAATCATTACCTACCTTAATCAGCTCTTAGAAAATCAGACCACTTGTTAGCCGAGTAAAGGCTCTGAGAAGTCCTGCATTTAGGGAATGTTTAATTTAGGAGTTGCTACATGTATTTGGCCACAGAGCCCTTGTGTCTCCTAACACCTCTCGATGCCCTGGGGAAACATGGTTCTAGGGGGAAGTGTCCAGTTCTCTATCTAGAGTCCAATTCTGTCCAGAAAAACGGTGAATCTGGTAAAACTTTCTAAAATCTCCTCCCCCTCTGGGGGTTCGGATTTCCCAGCTGTGAAGTGATAGGAGTTACTAGAGTGTTCTCTAACACCTCCACCACTTCTTTGAAAGTTATTTTCATCCTAGAGACCCTATGTCCTGAAAGAACGTGTTTCCCTCTTGAAAACCAATTAATCTATAAACAGTCTGACCACACATTAAAACGCTAGGCCTTGGAACAGGATGCTGCCAAACTTCTCCTTCCTCTCTCCTCCCAAAAGGCAAGAACTTTCCAAATCAAGTGCCAATAAAACCACAGGGCCTGGGTGCATGGAGACCGGGTGGGAAAATACGCCTTGCTCCCAACTCAAAGAGCCTTGGCCCATGCAGATAAGTTCTCCTGCCAAGGATACTTAAATGGTTGAGAATGACCTAGAAGGCAATCATCTGCCTAAAATAAACTCCAAGATGATGTAGACCTCTACATCAACATCTGCCATGAAGATCTGTAGACCAAAGGCAGCAGGCCTGGGAATTTAGGCCCAGTTGTGCCCTGAGCAAGACCCTTGAGCAAGACTAAATCTGCACAGCCATCTCTAACACAGTAATCCCAATGCCTGCAATCCCAGCACTTTGGGAGGCTGAGGTGGGTGGATCACCTGAGGTCAGAAGTTCAAGACCAACCTGGCCAACATGGTGAAACCCTGTCTCTACTAAAAATATAAGTTAGCTGTAGTGTTTGTTTGTTTGTTTGTTTTTATTTTTGAAATGGAGTCTTGCTCTGTCACCGAGGCTAGAGTGCAATGGCATGATCTCGGTTCACTGCAACCTCTATCTCCCGGGTTTAAGCAATTCTTTGCCTCAGCCTCCTAAGTAGCTAGGATTACAGGCATCCGCCACCACACCTAGCTAATCTTTTGTATTTTTAGTAGAGATGGGGCTTCACCATCTTGGCCAGGCTGTTCTTGAACTCCTGACGTTGTGATCCACACACCTCAGCCTCCCAAAGTGCTGGGATTACAGGCATGAGATGTTGCTCCTGGCCAAAGCAGTGGTGTTCTTCACTCCCTCATAGAGATGTTATAAGGCTAGAGGAGGGACAGACATACGTGTGCCCGGGACTCATCCCTTCTTGTCTGTCTCTCCCTCTGCACCCCGAGTTCCCTGCCAAGGGCAGGAACTGCTCTTCAACATCTTTGCATCCACAGAAGTAAGTTCAGAAAGATCGTTTATTGCTGCTGTTAAATCATAGTGCTTGTTTGATGTTCTGGTTCCGCTGCCCAGAGATCCCTCACCTTGGCAGCATCCGCTTTAGGTGAGAGTCCCAAGAGGGCCATCTCTGTGGGGCATCTGTTCCATCTTCACACGCAGTGTTAAGGCCCGTCATAAAAAGCTTCCTGGTGATGTTTCTACCGCACCTCTTTCCCACTTCATCTCCAGAGCTTTGTCCAAAGAGTCTGTGCATAACACCCACCTGCAGGCACCAGCTGGGACGGGAACGTGCGTGCGCCTGTGCCTGTGTGCTGCGGAGGAGCAAAGCCAAGGTTTTCCCAAGATGACGCAGCAAATCAGCAGGAGCAGGTTCTGCTGGGCACAACATGCCGCCCTGCTTCTCTGGGCACGCAGACAGGAGGCCAAGAATTCAAAACTGCATCCCCCAGCTCCCCCGCACTGTTCCCCTGCTGCCCTCGTTCCCCTGCTGTCTTGGTCCCTGCTCCCCACATCACTCAAGAACATCTCTGTTTGTTTTGGACTAACTATACACAAAAACTTCACCACTCGGGGGGCATGAGGAGAGAGAATTGAGCTTGTTTAAAGACGATCTCTTTCTAACGGCTATAATCTTTAATTCATAACGGTCCTAGGAACCAGCGGTGGACAAGGGCTGAGAGCAGCCCCCAGTTTTTCAGGGTTTTAAAACACAAGCGGCTGCACAGGAAGTCGGTTTTCACAAAGGCAAGAGAGAAAAACATACTAATTCACAAGCAGTGACTTCAAGCCCCCCATTTCAAGTCTTGTGACGGCTTCCAAGTGGCCCGACTGTGACCACAGCTCCCTGTGTGTGAGTGCGGGGACAGGGGCTTCCCTGCATGATTCAGAGGCTGACCACAAAACCATCTTTTGTGCAAAGTTACCACAGAAAGAGACCATTTCATATACAAGCTGCGATAGACAGCTGGCTATACTCTAAAAGAAAGAGATGCTCTAACACAAGCCCCAGAGCCACATGAAGAGGCGTGAGCATCTACCATGCACCTGAATGTGAGCGAGGCACTCTGTAAGAGCTTCCTAAGGTGGGTGGGAAAATCAGGCTCTCAGAGGTCACTGAACAGCCTCAAGGTCATGGCAGGAATGGGGTTCCAGGCAGGCCTTCCACTCCTACGGCAGGAGCAGCAGCAGAGAGGGCCAGTATGGAGAGAGGCATCAAAGTCCCGGAAGGAGCGAGGCGAGCAGCAGCCCCCTTCCCCAGCCAGAGGGCTGCGCTGTTACCTCCGCTGGCTTTAACCTGGTGAAGAGCTCAAGCGCCACATGGGCTACCTGCCTGGGAAGAACTCTAGTCCATGGCAAAAGTTCAAAGCCACAGACCCAGGTCCAAGGAGATCTCGAAAACATATGCCTTCAGCAGCTACAGGGAAGATGAGGCAGGCTGGAACCTCTCTGACTACCCTTGAGAGCGGCAAATGGAAGCACATGGGCACTGGACACCAGCACCCTCGTGGTGACATGGGACGGTGGGCTTCTCACAATCCACAGTTCCTGGTGCCTTTGGGGGCTGCCAAAGGCACACATCAATCATCACTCCGCCCTGAGCTCTGCCATTTCAATAACATACTGAGCCAGTGTACTCAAGATCTGCGCAGAGCTCCTGGGGCAAGCCAGTCCTCTTTACTCAGCCCCTGTGTGGCTGTTTACCTCACTTAGCCTTCTGCCCTGTGAATGAGGGCTCCCCACCAGGTGTCAACCTTGACGGCCAACAAGTGGGTGACAGAACACAGGGTCCGTAGCCCTTTCTTCCCAGAGAGGTACTCATCCAACCAGTGGTTTTTGATGAGAAAGATAAAGGCATGAGCTCAGGGGTCAGGCAGTTTGGATCCTGGCTCTGTCAATTCCCAGCTTTGTGATCTCAAACAAGTTACTACGGTGTAATTCCTCACCTGCAGAGTGGGAATGATAACAGAATGCAGCCCGAAGAGGGTGGTAAGAATTAACCCATTTATATCAGAGGTTGCAAACTTTTTGTGTGTGAAAACTCAAACCTTGGCGATGACCTTGAGCAGTAGGATATAAACAACTCCCAAAAGCTTAGTGTTCCAATAGTGGAACACTAGGCATAAGTGGGCTAAATGAGGTAATACAAAAGCATGCCCGGCACAGGCAAATGCTTGTGTCTGCTGGTGCAGTTGTTCTGATACTGGCATTCAACTTTTTGCTTTGTCCCTCTACTAGGCCAAAATGAGACACAAAACCAAGTGTCCCGGGACACGGTTGACTTCTCACCACATAGGAAGTTTTAGGGACATGGATCAACCATGAATCATCAGGTTATGAGGCCTGTGGTGCTCATCACCTGGGCAGCAAGCCTCAGTCACTGTCACAAGATGCCCTGAAAACCAAGACAGCAGCATGGCAGGTAAGTGACCACAGCGTAAGCAAGAAGCCCCTCAGGCCAGGAGTGGTGGCTCACACCTGTAATCCCAGCACCTTGGGAGGCCGAGGCAGGCAGACTGCTTGAGATCAGAAGTCTGAGACCAGCCTGACCAACCCGATGAAACCCCATCTCCACTAAAAAATACAAAAATTAGCCAGGTGTGGTGGCGCACGCCCATAATCCCGCTACTCAGGAGGCTGAGGCAGAATCACTTGAACCAGGAGGCGAAGGTTGCAGTGAGCTGATATTGTGCCACCATACTCATCTGGGCAACAAAGCAAGACCCCATCTTAAAAAAAAAATACCCTCAACCAGCACTGGCCTGGCAGTTCTGTTCCGTATCCACCTTGCAGAATCCTCCCCCAGTCTGAGGTTAGAACCTGCATCCAAATCCCAGTTCCCCACCTCTCAGCTGTGACACAGAAGGCAGGACCTGAACCTTACCAGGTCCTCACCTGTAAGACAGGGATGATGGCAGAAGCACCCTCATGGGCTGGTAAGAGGAACACAGAAGATGAAGCACAAAACACACTTTGCTCAGCTCCCGGCATGTTCTAGGCATTAAAGTACTTATTAATATAACTGCAAAAATGAGAGAATTCAGGCCTTGTCTCTTCAAATTTGAACCATCTTAGAGAGCAATCTTTTCAAGTACAAGGTCTGCTGTCCCACTTTTGTTTATAAGTCCAGAAAACACAGTCCATATTTAATGATCCTAATCTACAGAGTAGAAGCAAGCAGATGGATTGTTAAGACTGCTGCAGACCGGGGGCGGTGGCTCATGCCTATAATCCCAGCACTTCAGGAGGCCGAGGTGGGAACATCACAAGGTCAGGAATTCAAGACCAGCCTGGCCAACATAGTGAAACTCCATCTCTACTAAAAATACCAAAATTAGCCGGGCATAGTGGTGTGTGTCTGCAGTCCCAGCTACTCAGGAGGCTGAGGCAGGACAATCGCTTGAACTCGGAAGGCAGAGGTTGCAGTGAGCCGGGATTGCGCCACTGCAACAATTCAGCTGCCCCTCATGAGTCCAGGCCCTGTTAAGGGGTCTCTGGCCTGGCATGGGGCATACCAATCAGCAGGCAAAAGGCTGGCTTCTAGTCCTGGCTCTGCCACTGGCACACTTGCGGGCCAGGTGGCTTAGGGAAGTTGCTTCCCCTCTGTGAGGATGGACAGGGGTTCCTGTGGTCACTTCTGGCTAGACAAGGCTACCTGCTGTCCTGGTGGAAAAGAGAAGAGAGCTGCAAGATGCTTTGCCCAGACAGCCACAGCAAAGAAGGCCAGAACCTGCCTTCCAGACACCAGCTGGTGAACCTCTACTTCCCATCTAGGGAAGCTGGCCAAACCATGTCTTCTCAATAGAGCCTGAGGAATGACAGCGTGGTCACAGGTGCCACCTTGGGAAAATTGGATTTGAGGACATGGGAGAGGTACTCCTCACTAAAGAAGCAGAAGAGGACAAATCCCATGAGAATGGTCAGCAAAGCTTGGCGGTAAGGGCACAACTTCCTCAAGCCCTGATGTTCTTCTTCCCCAAGCCTTCACTTTTGGAACCCGCTAGCCAGCTGATGAGGGTGACAGATTGTACCCTTTCCCTTCCCTGTTTCTGAGAGGACCAAACTGCCTCTACTGGGCAGCAGTTGCAAAGAGTTTTAAAGACTAGAGCGTCACAAGGATGCGAGGAAGAAGGCTGGTCAGGGCAGGCAGCTGTGCCGGTCTCGCTGCTCTTCCTGAATCACAGTGTGGCTTTCTCAAAATTTGCAGCTCCAATTTCCCACCTGAAATCTCAGACAGCAGCAAAGCACCAGAGCAATTTTCTCAGCTGGCCTCAGAGCAGAAGTAGAAGCAGGTGAGAATGAGATTAGGGACCCACTTTCTGTGAAGATCCAGCAACAGCTACGAGGCCTCTGCTCTCAGAAAAAGGATGGAGAGTCTCACTGTCCAGAGATGCCATGCCCTGACTGGCACCTAAAGCTGCACAAACGTCGCAGCACAGCTGGGAGCCCAAGATGGGCTGATTCGGCACACTGCTTCCGAAACAACAACCAGTCCTCTGAAGGTGCCTTCCTCTAACACCTGCTGATTATTTAGCGGAGGATCTCTAGTGTGCATTTCAGGACAAAGGAGGGGGTGGCTTCTCTGAGAAATCCTCCTTAAACGTGCACCCATACACAGGTACACACCCACATTCTCACACATTCACATGCTCAAAACCCTGCAGTGGGCACAGATGTCTCACAGAGCATTCACTCTACATTCCTAGTTCAGAAGCGGGTTGGGGCCCAGCTAAAGGCACAGGAAGCTCCAGTCGGCCACAGTATCTGGTACTCAATCAAGCCCCGACCCTTTGCTCCTCTGGAAACTTACCTGTACCCTCCAACTATCCATCTTCTCAATCTTAACCCAGATTATGAGCAATCAAGGAAGCTTCACAAAGGCCAAGGAGAACTAAGAGAAGGCAGGAACACCACCACCACCCGCTGGACTATTCAACCCCACGTTTAAAAACATTGCACTTGCCCATCCAATCTCCCCTCTTCCTCCAGCTAAGTCTCGGGAAAAGACAGAGGAAAAGGCAAAAGTTTTGGGAGGGGGGAACAGCCTGAGAAATCAATACTATGTTATTTTCCCTGAGTATACAGAAGAGTATATAAACGCACAGAAAAAGCTCTGTTATAAATACGAAAGTAAGACCAAGGGTGGTGGCAGGGGCAGGGGAGTGTACAAAGGGACTGTTGCCTTTCTCCTTTTATTTTTTTTGAGACAGAGTTTTGCTCGTTAACCAGGCTGGAGTGCAATGGTGCGATCTCAGCTCACCGCAACCTCCACCTCCTGGGTTCAAGCAATTCTCCTGCCTCAGCCTCCCGAATACCTGGGACTACAGGCGTGTGCCACCATGCCCAGCTAATTTTTGTATTTTTAGTAGAGACGGGGTTTCACCATGTTGACCAGGATGGTCTTGATCTCTTGACCTCATGATCCACCCACCTCGGCCTCCCAAAGTGCTGGGATTATAGGTGTGAGTACTGTGCCTGGTTCTCTTTTTTTTTTTTGAGATGCAGTCTTGCTCTGTTGCTCAGGCTGAAGTGCAGTGGTGCAATCTTGGCTCACTGCAGCCTCCACCTCCCGTGTTCAAGCGAATTCTCCTGCCTCAGCCTCCCGAGTAACTGGGATAACAGGTGTGCGCCACGATGCCCAGCTAATTTTTGTATTTTTATGGGGTTTCACCACATTGGCCAGGCTGGTCTCAAACTCCTGGCCTCAAGAGATCTGCACACTGTGGCCTCCCAAAGTGCTGGGCAGGTATGAGCCACCATGTCCAGCTGACTTTTGCCTTTTCTATACGTTTAAATTTTTTTCTAAGGAAAGTAATGTCTTAAATTACTCTATGTAATTTAACAAAGACTTTTTTTTTTTCTTTAAGCTGGGGAATACTATTTCCAGTTGCTACTCCAGCCCCAGAAGGAAATAAATCTTTTTCTTCCCTCTCATTTTTCATTTTGAAGAAAGAAAAGAAAACCCTGTTCCCTCCAATGTAGAATTTGCTGGAGGTCAAACTCTAGTGCCTGTAAACTTTGATAATGTCTCTATAATTTGCTATTTTTTACAGGTGCCAGAGCTTTTTTTTTTTTGAGACAGAGTCTCATTCTGTCACCCGGGCTAGAGTACTATGGCATGATCTCAGCTCACCACAACCTCCAACTCTCTGGTTCAAGCAATTGTCCTGCCTCAGCTTCCCCAATAGCTAGGATTACAGGCACCTGCTGCCATGTTCAGCTAATTTTTGTATTTTTAGTAGAGACGGGGTTTCACCACATTGGCCAGAATGGTCTTGATCTCCTGATTACAGGGGTGAGCCACCTCACCCAACCGGTGCCACAGCTTTTAATAGCAAAAAGCAAGTAATTTTTCACTGCTCATTTGCAGCATAAAAAGGGGGAAAAAAAATCTGTCGTGTCTGACGTGTCTATGCTAAAACACTTCATTTTCCTTTCTAGTCAGTAAGTGATCTAAAAATTACTTCTTGAAAGTAGATGCATATGTTTATAATGGACACATAACCTGTGCATCTATGACCAAGCCCCAGGGAAAAACAATAAAATAAAAATAAACACCCCGAGAGTGACCAGTACCATCCGCTAACAGAGCCTGACTGCACTCAATATATCTACGTTTGAGAAACCACTGGTCCACAAGGTCAAAGATTTCTTGGGTCACCAACAAATAAAAACAAACAAATTCTAGCAATCCCAGTCCTCCACATATGTGAAGAAAATTCCAGAGTGTGGAAGATCTGTCACTTTGAAGCTATGAACCATGACGGGGTGGAGAAGGAGTGGGGGTAGAGATGAGACCAGGAGGAAGCTGAGCAGCTCCGTCCTTCTAAAGAGGGGCCTCACCCAGCTGAGTAAGTACTTCCTAGCACTCATGTGGGACACAGTAGTGGCAGTCCTGTAAAACAATGGCGGTGGAGGGAGGACAGTAAGTGGGTAGGCACTGGCATGTCATGAAAAGCGCACTGGCCTTGGAGTTAGATACGTGGGTGTCAACCCCAGCCTGGCTTTCAGCCAACAACACAGTAATGATGCCCTTCTTGAAAGTAGGCATATGTTTCAAGCAATTCTCCTGCCTTAAACATGAAGAACATTAAACCTTTGGGCATTTACTACACACCTGCCAGGCATCACGCTAGGTAGGCACTCTGCATGCATGATCTTGTGTAATCCTTGCCCCCATCCTCCACTCATTCCTAACGATTATCCCCATTTTGCAGATGAGGAAGCTGAAGCTCGGGCTAGTTACATGGAGAGGCCACGGTCCAAGCTAGTAAGCGGCTGGTACCATCATGACAGTACCACCTTAACCTCTCTAGGCTTCCCTTCCTGCCCCTCACCTGGTTTTGAGGCTCCCAGAGCCAACACACAAACCACAGAAGTCCAATAACCAAGTGTTACCCACCGTGCTCCTGGAGGGGCAGCCCAGGAACCAGCATACCTGGGTCCCAAGGAAGGTAGAGCAGGACGGCCAGACCCGAGAGTCCTCCCCTGACATTCACATATCTTCCTACCTTCACCAAACAGGGATCCAGCATGGAACGTCTGTTATTAACAGCCTGGACAGCAGAAATCCACACTTCCCACTGCTGTGTGGCTCTGATGGGGGTGAGGGCGAGTGGAAGAGAAACCTGTTCCATACACCCATGGGCAGGCTCCCTGCCAAAACCCGCCACAAACCATCTTCCTGTTCATTTTGCCTCATGGATGATTTTTAAAGCGTTTTAATTGTCCTTAATAAATTACCTACATGTACATGATTGTTACAATAGTTTCATTAATTTTTCTCCAAGCATCTAAGCTGTTTATCACAGAAGTATTAATGGAAAAGAAAAACATGTCAGACAGGCACTTTCTCACACACTCCAGGCTTGGGCAAATTAACGCTTATGGGATTGCTTTCCCACACCACAAACAATTAGGGACGTCTTTATTTCATCCGAGCAAATCCTCTCTTAGCAAGGCTAGGAGGAGGATGCCCACCAGAGAGGCCTGCGACTGCCCACTGTGGAAGCACCACACAAATGCCTGCCTGTTCAGTAACTTGTAAATGTATCTCCAGTCCTTCCACTGAAATCTGAACTGATCATCCTCAGCGCTCACAACTTGCTCCAAACCAAGTAGGGGAGACACGTCAGTGATATTTCAGATGAAGTACTTCTTGGTATCTGAGGCTTCCACCCAGAAGTAAACTGTCAGTGTTGGTGGGGGTGGGGGAGAGACAAGAGGAAAACAGTGATGACCAAAGGTGACATCCCAGAAGCCAGGCATGTGGTTCCACAGGGACAATGGCATAGAATGCAGGCACTGAGTCGTGTAATCCTCAGGGGATGGATCATCTGGACTTTCAGTTGTTGAAGAGGGGAAAGGGGCTGCTGGGAGAGTGGCTGTAAAACCTGAAACTCCCCCAATGCCACTCCACATGCTTACCATCCAACTCAGGGCTTGACGGCACAGCCGTGTCAGCTGGGCTGTACTCATGTAACAGGAGGACCAGGACTCAGATAAAACATGCAACATTTCCTCCACAACTGGTCCCCCCTAACCAGGGACCACCATCCCAAAGAAGGGTGACTTAAAATTTAAAACTTAAGCTGGGCACAGTGGCTTGCACCTGGAAACCTGGTTACTTGGGAGGCTGAGGCATGAGAATTTCTCAAGGCCAGGAGTTCAAGACCAGCCTAGGCAAGAGACCACAAAGCTACAAAAAATAAATAAATGACAAAACAAACACACACGAACAACTAGCTGAGCATAGTGGCATGTACCTCTAGCCCTAGCTACTTGGGAGGCTGTGGTGAGAGGATCACTTGAGTCCAGGAGTTGAGGCTGCAACAAGCTATGATCATGTCACTGCATTCCAGCCTGGGTGATACATGAGATCCTATCTCTAAATAAATAAATAAATAAATAAATAAATGATCATTTAAAAAGTTTTCTGAACTTGTACTGTGGCAGCTGAGATGCTTCAGCTTTGCTGTTAAGGGTGACAGCTAATCTCTTTGCAGCACATGGATTTTTGGAGCCAGGTTTTACGTAGCAACCTGGCATCAAAGCATATGTGTGTGTGGCTGTCCAATAAAGCCCAAAGCTTCAAGGCCTGCCCCAACCTGACCCCAGCACATCTTCCTAAAAGGCTCATTTCTTGCCACACCGGACAATTTGGTGCTCCTCTAGCACACTGTGCCTTTCGTCCATGTGGGTTCCTTCTGCTGAAAAGTTCCTCCCATTTTCAGCAGTTCTATCAAACTCCCACTCATCCTTCAGAGCCCCTGCTTTTGTGCCCCAGATGGAGCTGTTCGTTCCTCCAGCATGTGAGTGCATCTCTTTGACAGCTTAGTGGGCACTGTAAGAACATTCCCTGAGTTGAACGGATGCTTGGCCTTTTCTCCAACTGGTGTCCCTCAAGGCATTTGAGCACTTCTGCTGGAGGCTAAACAGGGAAAGGCCCTATTCCATGTGCTTGGCACCTCTAACATCGAGACCAAGTGGAAGAGAGCCCCCAGAGGAGGCCACTGGTGCAGGGACAGAACATCCCACTGTTTTGCTTGCAGTAGGTCTTTAGCTTTTAGCTTCTTTTTTTGAGAGAAAAAGCTTTGTTGCCCAGGCTGGAGTGCGGTGGCTCGATCTCAGCTCACTGCAACCTCTGCCTCCCAGGTTCCAGCGATTCTCCTGCCTCAGCCTCCTGAGTAGCTGAGACTACAGGCACACATCACCACGCCCGACTAATTTTTGTATTTTTTAGTAGGGATGGGGTTTCACTATATTGGCTAGGCTGATCTTGAACTCCTGACCTAGTGATTCCCCCCATCTCAGCCTCCCAACGTGCTGGGATTACAGGTGTGAGCCACCGTGCCTGGCAGCTTTTAGATTCTAAGGGCACTGCAAATACTTCCTTCTGACCATCCCCTGGCAGAGCCCCATGATCTGGTCCTGACACTGTGCCAACCTCATCTCCCCTCAGTTGCTAGCTCCCCCTACTTCCTTCTGTTCCCTGAAGTCACAAAGCTCATTCTTGCCTTGGCAACTGCATGGGCTGTGCAGTCTCCCTGTTCTTGGATGCTCACATGCCCTAGAGATGCCTCACTGAAGACTATGCCTAAACCAACACCCTCATGCCCCCACCCCACTTACCAGCCCCTCTGCAGCTTCACACTTGGTTCCATTTCCTCTGCTCTGATCGATATCAGCAAACAGTGTGTTCCCCTATTTGTCCTCTCATTTATAGTCTGACTCCCCATTAGATTTCAAACTTCATGAGAGCCAAGAGCTTGCCATCTTATTCACCTCCGTGTCCCCCATACCCAGAATAGTGCCTGGCAGAGACTGGGTACTCCTAAACATGTGTCTCATGAATGAATGAAACTCATTCCGGCAGAAAAAAAGGTTGGCTCTCCTAAGCCCCTAGAATAGAGTTCTATATTCTGAAAACTGGCTGGTTCTGCTGAAGGCAGCCCAGGAAGCATGTAGGAACGGGGCACACTGGAATTAGGGGAGGCACCTCCAGGCAGCACTGGTAAGTACTCGGTATGAATTCACAAAAACTAGTTGCATGTTAATATATGCGGTCTCCCCCTTAAACAGTTTATAAACACTATAATTTTCTTCACGAAAACACTGTCTAATAGAACCAAGTCCCCTAATTACAGACGTTTGTATGCATTATTATCTTTATACAATTAAACCTACTAAAGAGAATTAATGATTAAATGCACCCCCCCAACACCCTGTCACTAACCCATCCCTCCCCTAACTGCCAAAAAAACAAACAACACAACAAAAAAACCCAAAGGTGCTGAGGACACCACGTTGAGCTGTAGACAGACCAAAGTCCCGGGAAATTGAAATTCAGGCTGACACAGAACTTTGTCACTACAGGAGGTAAAGTCAACTTTCAACTTCAAACCCTAGCATCTGACAGCTCAGCATCTGACTTCAATGTCACATAAAAGGCTTGTGTGTATTGTACAAAATGTCTCATTTCAGGAGCAAACACCTTCCCTCGTACAATTCATCTCCAGACACAAACACGCAGCTTGGTGACCGAAGGAGGCTTTTCTGGGATCATCTCCTAAAAATTTCACAAATGCATTCCTGGCTCAGGGGTATTTACCAGGAAGTCTGTGGCGACTTCTCTGGAGCCAGGCAGGTTTAACTGATAAGTCCCTCTCTGGGACACTGGCAGTGCATCCTGGGGAAAGCATCCATCGTGGAATTTCTGTGAAAAACATCCAGATATCAGCTACTCTTCCTACACTAATGCTCCACTTTTTAAAAATTCAGCATCGTGAGGAGAAAAGGGGAACCATGGTCTGTGAACGCCGGGATGGGTCCTCCTGTTTCAAGTGCTGAAAGGACCCTCAGCCCAAAGCCATGTTATCTAAACCCCTGAAAAGCTGGTGGCTGCAAAGGAGAGCAGACAGAAAGGCTTAATTACAGCTGCAGAGCGGACCCACCCCTGCAAGGCTTTCCTATCCCTGTGGATGTGCCTTGAAAGGTCCCTCCTCCTACCTGGGCCACCAGGCCTTGTGCAACCAGAATGGTCACTTCTGCCCCTCCAGGGACAACGTTCCCTGGCAACAAAACAGCATGGCCTAGTGGAAAGATCTGGGCCATCTCATGGGCCCACAGGAATGACTCTGGGCAAGGTGCACTTCTCCGAGCTGTGTTCTTGCCTATAAACTAGAGGAACCTGCCTCCTAAGCCTGCTGCTGGTACATTGTAGATGCTCTGTGAGCAGTGGCTGTGATCATCAGACAAAGGATGCCTAGCCACGTGCAGGAATTCTGCTGGGTCACTCAGGCCTTGGTATTCTCAGCCCCCAAAGGCTTCTCGAGTCCTCTCTAAAACGGGGTTTGGGGTGAGGGGAATGGGGCAGAAGTCAGCAAGCACTTAGGCTCTCCTGTTTGTTTTCTTGTCTTCTGCCCTGGCTCTGACCCTGTCCACCCCTGACCAGAGATGACTGGATGTCAGCTGCAATTCCTGAGAATCTGTTAGGGCATCTGGGACACACACACCACTTGACTGATGGAAGAGGGAGGCATCAGCCCAGTTTTTGGCAAGGAAGAATGCAAACTGGCACCTGCCCTGAGGTAAAGAGAGATGAAAAGCTTTGCCCCAGAACACAGCTAGTGAGCGACAGAAAACAGACTGACCCTCCCACAAGCCTGCCTCACATGGGCAGAGAAGCCACATTCAGAGGGCAGGGAGGAGACGGGGTGCTATGCGCCCCTCACTTGCTCTTAGACCTGAGAGACCCTCCCAGGCACCCAGTGCTCCCCTCTGCAGAATGGACTTGGCTCTTCCAACTGTGTTCTCTGGATCCGTGAGTCACCAAGGTCTAGGGCTTTCCCACTCAAGCAGCCTCTCTGCCTTTTCCAGGCCTTTCTTCAGTGGTTGGGGTATAGACTGGGCGGCCGGGAAGAGGCAGTTCCTGCTGGTGCCACGTGTGCCCGGCACAGCTGCCAGGAAGTCCTATTAGTCAGCACCAACAGCTGCTGCCACAAACACGCGGCGCCAACGGAGAAGACGCACCCAAGACTCTGCTGAACTTTGGGGGTGGTGGAGAGCGAGGAGAGTCAAGGAAAAGCAGCAGTCCAGACCTTCCAGAGAGCTCCACATGGGCCCTCCCCTTACCCAAGGCTGAAGCCACAAAGTCACCTGAAGCCAAAAGGCCCCACTCAGCCCCAGCCATCGGCTTGGCTGGATTTTGTTGTCCTAAGTGGGTCCTCAGCTGCAGACAGCCACAGACCTCCGCCAGGTAGACAGAGAGGCCACAAAAGGTAGATGTCCCGAGAGCCCCAGAGCCCCCACCATCAGGTTCCCTGTTCCCCCAGACCAGGGAAGGTGCTGGCAGGTAGGAAGTGACCCCTAACCCCTTCGAGGTGGGTTTGTAAGCACAGGGTCTCCCCCATGACTGCCTTTCTTCACCCCTTCAAACTTTAATGAGGGTGATTTTTGTAAGCATTCTCAGGCTCTCCTGTTTCAAGGAGCATTAAATTTCCAGCACTGTCTGCCAGAGATATCCCAGGCCTCCAGTGAGCCAGCAGGAGAGGCCATTCTACGCACCTGTCAGGAAGCAAGCAAGGGGAAGATGGCCCCAGGCCAGCGCTGCCTTCCCCACTCCCATCCCTCCGTTCTCTGGGCCTTCCAGGGTCTTGTCAGCATCCCCTCTCGATTTTCATCCAGTCTCAACTTGGGCAACAGAACCTGGGGTGGTGGGTTGTTTCCCATAAGAAGAAACACACAGAGG
This sequence comes from Callithrix jacchus, assembly GCF_049354715.1. NCBI lineage: Eukaryota > Metazoa > Chordata > Mammalia > Primates > Cebidae > Callithrix > Callithrix jacchus. The sequence continues at coordinate 108,896,632 of NC_133506.1, forward strand.
AGAGGCCAGTGGAGAACAAAACATGCGTTTCTTCTGGGAGAAGGGGAGGGGAGACAGCTAACTGCTGGTCAGGCTGTACAAAACCCTATAGGATCCAACAAACCTCGTGCTGTTTAAGAAAAATAAATGCCCAAACAAAAATCTCTCCAAGTTCTGAAACTTACAGCAACTCCTCTTTATGAAAGTGAGGTTGTTTATGCTTGAAAACCAAGAAAACACATGTCTCTAGCAGGTTTATAAAAATCAGCTGTGTTGATGTACAGGACCATGAGCCGACACAGAGGCCAGGTTTTTTTGTTTGTTTTCAGACAGAGTCTCGTTCTTGTCGTCCAGGCTGGAGTGCAGTGGTGCAATCGCTGCTCACTGCAACCTCTGCCTCCCAGGTTCAAGCGATTCTCCTGCCTCAGCCTCCCAAGTAGCTGGGATTACAGGTGCCTGCCACCATGCCTGGCTAATTTTTGTATTTTTAGTAGAGATAGGGTTTCACCATTTTGGTCAGGCTGGTCTCAAACTCCTGACCTCATGCTCTGCCCATCTGGGCCTCCCAAAGTGCTGGGATTATAGGCATGGGCCACTGCACCCAGCAATGGAAGCCAGTTTAAATGTAGAGCCAGCAAGGGAGGGCTCGGGGTGAAGGAAGGAACACCTTCTTGGGATCCCTTCACTCTTCTGTCCTCCCCATGAAGTTACGATTACCAAATAAATAGTGAAACAAGAATGAAAGAAACCCCTGCAGGTATGTCATCATGCCTAAAACAGACAACTATAAAAACAGTGACTCCTATTGCTACACACCTACTGTGTGCCAGGCGACATGCTTAAGTACTTTCCATATGGCAATTAATCTACCTAAAGACCCTTAGGAGGCTGAAATTACATGCGTTAAGTTTAAATAATGACAAAAAGGAAGAAAGAAGGAGCAGAATCAGGCTGGGAGAAAAGGAAAAGGAAGCGACCCTGATTAGAGATGCCCTCTGCGCTGGAGCTGGCAGAGGGACTTTGTCTTACAGGGTCCTCTTTTCCTAAAACAAAGTCTCCAAGAAGTTCAGAGATTTACAACATGATTGAGTCCTGAAGCTGGGATTCAAACCCAGTTCCTACTGACTGCAGAGGTCTCTCTATACGCCGATGGTACTTCCACACTTCTCGAAAAAGAATCTACCTCCCTGCAGTGAACACCAGCCAGCCCAGCTGGTGGCAGGATGGTGAGGTGACAGAGCAGGCAGTGTGTAGGGCGTGGGGACACCTCCCAAGGGATTTGGGAGACGCAAGCAGGGGCTCGGCCAGAGTTCATATAAGCTACTCAAGAGCCTCAGGATAGCAATTTAGCACCAAATGCATTAAAAAGAGTCAGCCCTGGGCCTTGGAGTGAGTGGAACCCCTCCCTCTCCTTGCTCAGCCATCTTGTCCTCATGAGTCACCAGGCCCAGGCAAGGGTGTGGGTGGTACTGCAAACCCGTCCCCGTCAATGGAAACAGAATACAAAGACTTCATCCTCACATTAGTGGGTTACCAGCGTCATTGCCTCCTACAAAGCGCTGCCTGAAAACATCCATCTCCAGCACGACCAGGTCCCTGCAGCCCCGGGAGAGTGGCAGGGGGCAGTGTTGCCAGGAGCAAGCTGGCCAGAGCCACAGCTCCCACCCAGGATGGCCCCTGACCCGAGGCCTCCTCTGAGCCCCAGGGAATCCCTCTGGGCTTCTTTCCTCAGCAGGAAAAAGAGATCGTCCAGGTCTATTCCCTCAAACATTTCTGCAGCTTGAAATACCAGAAACACCAATACTCCAGGCATAAATAAGGGTAGCTACAGCGTCCTGGACCAGGGGACCAGGGCAAAGTCTGCTTCCCCACCTCCTCAGTCCTCACCCTGGATGCCAGGAAATCACGTCCACACCCATGCACAGGGGCACATAAATGAACAAACCCACGCTCAGACCCAGTACACAGAGTGTGTGAGTCTGCACAGACTGCCATTCATTCAAGTCCCGTGGCAGCCTGCCAAATTATAAATAGCCCAGCTCGTTTTTAAGATGACCAGCGATTCAGCAAAGTCCTCTGGCCTTCAGCAGTGTGTGAGCCTCCTCTTAACCTCTTTTAGCTAGATGCTCGACAAGGAATCCAGCCTGACCCAGCCATGCTAGCTGACTGTAAGAGTGCACGCACACACACACAAGGATAACACACACACACACACAGGCTAATTTTTGTATTTTTAGTAGAGATAGGGTTTCACCATTTTGGTCAGGCTGGTCTCAAACTGCTGACCTCATGATCTGCCCAACTGGGCCTCCCAAAGTGCTGGGATTACAGGCTTGAGCCACCACGCCCAGCAGTGGAAGCCAGTTTAAATGTAGAGCCAGCAAGGGAGGGCTCGGGGTGAAGGGAGGAACACCTTCTTTTGATCCCTCACCTTTCTGTTCTCTCCATGAAGCTACGATTATGAAATAAACAGTGAAACAGTAATGAAAGAAATCCCTGCAGGTATGTCATCATGCCTAAAACAGACAACTATAAAAACAGTGACTCCTATTGCTACACACCTACTGCGTGCCAGGTAAGACTGTCTGATAAACAGCATCTGACTGATGCTAAGCCCACAGATACGGGGTCCAAAGGGGTCTCCAAGTCACAAGAATGACAAAGACAAAGCTATTTCAAAGGGAACGAGAGGCACGGCTTCCTGTGCCCCAGGAAGCGCTGAGCAGCCGGACCCAGCTGGCCACCCGGCTTACTTCTCAGACCTCTATTAGAGCCCGGAGCACCCATCACTACCTCTCCAGCTCACAGTTCAGAACGAGCCCTGCCTCCCCACCTTTTCAAGAACACTTCAAACTGCCTTGCATGGCTTCTAGGTCAAAACACCACAAGTGACTGGTGGTTTGAAATAAAGACCTAACTCTGGGGAGGCCAAGCAGTGGAGATAGATCACTTACCCTGACCCTAAGCTATAATCAGAGAGACACCACTGGTATTGAATCTTAGCCAGAACAGACCCCCATCCCATCCCACCCCAAGCATCACAGGCACAAATTTAGAATGAGGTTCTCATTACCTCCAATTTCTCTTCATTGTTTCAATTTCCCCCTCTGGCCCTCAAACGCCAGCCCAAGACTTCAGGCCATTCACTAGGAATCCTGGAAATGTATTCACTTATCAGATTCTTAGGAAATAGTCCAAAGTCTGAGCCTTTGCCTATGCTGTGAGCTCCTTCTCTACTAAAAATACAAAAATTAGCTGGGTCTGTTAGCACATACCTATAATCCCAGCTACTCAGGAGGCTGAGGCAGGAGAATCACTTGAACCCAGGAGGTGGAGGTTGCAGTGAACTGAGATCACACCACTGGACTCCAGCAACAGAGTAAGACTCCAGCTCAAAAAAAAAAAAAAGACAAAGCCCATCTCCCCAGTGCCTGACACAGGACCTGCAATGCCACCCTCCATCCAATGAATGAAAGTCACCTCCAGGGAGGTCCCTGTGGGATGTTAATGAAGGCTTGGGTTGGTCCAACTCTCTCCCTGCAAATATCCCATCTCTACCATCAGCCATGGAGGTATTTTCTGCAGAGTCCTTGTCGTCCTCTAAACCAGGTGAGGCCATAGTTTGACTAGGACATACCACAACCAGGTTGACTGCAAATCCTCATCCAGACCTACGAATACCTCTCAGCCTCCAACTTGTAAAATCCCATGAATCACACAGGCTTGATCTGGGCAATCAAAAACCGCCAGAAGCAGAGGCTTCCCCTGCATCAACCAGAGGGATGGAGAACTATGCCTTAAATCATGCCTCGGGAAATGGACACCTAATGAAAGTGTCCTCTACTGCAACGAGTCCCGAGCAACTCAACTCAACAGACATACAATGAAATTCCTAGGCCAGGAGCGGTGGCTCACACCTGTAATCCTAGCACTTTGGGAGGCCCAGGGGGACAGATCACCGGAGGTCAGGAGTTCGAGACTAACCTGGCCAATATGATGAAACCCCATTTCTACTAAAAATGAAAAAAAAAAAAAAAAAAACAGCCAGGTATGGTGGTGGGTGCCTGTAATCCCAGCTACTTGGGAGGCTGAGGCAGAAGACTCGCTCAAACCCAGGAGACAGAGGTTGCAGTGAGCCGAAACCACGCCATTGCACTCCAGCCTAGGCAACAAGAATGAAACTCCATCTCAAAACAAAAACAAAAACAAAAATTCCTATGGGAGAGCAGCAACCCTCAGGCCCCAGGCTCCAGGCAGACTGGGATTGCCATGGTATCTGCTCTGGTCCTCCAACTAAACCCTCATCTTGACCCACTTCCATTTTTCCCCTCCTGAAATACTACATTTTTTAAAATTCCTGAGAGGGAGTGTTTTATTTTCTTAACTGAACTGTGGCTTTCACAACAGGCCTGACCTTCCTGCTCACCACCCTCCTTGTCACGGAGCAACAGAAATTAAATTGATTTTCCCTATCAGTGCTCTGCATCTCGGCGATCATGCCTGGCCTCTAAAAGTCCGCTTTCTGCTCCATCTCACCAACAGAAGCCCTGTTGCTAAATCCAACCCCACTGGCTCAGAAAGGAGGGGATGGAGGAAGAAGGGGTAACCGAAGGGCACAGGTAACAATTTATGGCCCCCTTGTCACTGTGGTCTTATCTCTGTGGCCAGCCCCTTCTGAGAAATGGTACCCGTTACTGAACTCCTCCCCCTGGGGGGAGGCTATTTCCCGGGGCCTGACTGTTTGAGACAGGTGGCCCAGCCAGGGAGAGGAAAGCTTGCTGTGGGGACTCCATCCTGCCTTTGCCAGACCCTATTCCTCTGGGCATGTTCCCACCCAGGCACCCCTGCTCGGGCTAAACCACCTGGCCCATCCCACCTCTACTGGTACATTGTCTCCCAGGAGCAGAAGCCAAGACAGCAGGGAGGTAAAGGCTGCAGCAAAGACGGGAAGGCCAAACGCGCTCAGAGGGGGCCCTCCATAGCCACCCAACCCAAATAAGGCCCCCTCCTCTCTCACAGGACACCCGGCTTCTTTTCACAGCACCTACGGCTCTTTGTAATTATGCGGGTGCACATGCACATCTTTCCGTGTGCATGTCTAATGCTGGTGTGTCGCACCAGATTAAGCTCCTTGAGGGTGAGAGCACTGTTGCCTTCCTCTCCATGGAATAAACATTTAATATTTATTTAATAAGTAAAAAAAGATGCACTTTACTACAGGCTGCTAGACACTGGATACTAACTTATTTTCGTTAGGCCTCTTTAGGAATTGTTTGGTCCACACAGAATGAAGGGAATAGAATACATGAACCTGTAGGTTCTCTTTTTGCCTTTTCTCATTCTTATTTTTGTCTTGGTAACAAGCCACCAAAAATGCATCCCTGTCCCATAAGGAAAAGGGAGCCAAGGACAAAAGTTTGGAGAAAAGTTCATTGCCGTGCACACTGGAATTCTACCTGGCAACCCATGGAAAACATCCTTTCCCTCTTCTCCCGGGCCTCTCCAGGCATGTCCCCCATAATTCAATCTCCAATCCATCCCATTGCTAACCATCATCCCCAGGAATGACAGTCCCACTGTCAAGGCCCTCTTTCAGTTGGAATTCGAGCTCTAACCTGACCTGACCCAAGTTTCATTACTGGCATCCAAGAGGTTTGGCTCATTGAGTCGTCTTTCCGATGACCTGGGAGCAAAAGCCAAGGGACCTCATTTCTTTATTTCTACTTCATTTTGTTCCAAAGGGATTGGAGGTATCTTACAAAAATAGCTACAACATGATAAAAATAGACGAAGAAATGAGTTAGGATGGGTAATAAAATAAATCCAAAAGTAAGGTGACTGCCCAAAAATATGCATCACGATTGATAAAGGCAATCCCAAAAAATGAGACACTAAAGTCTTCTTTCTGAAATTCCCTCCTCGTCGGGAAGATGGAAAATATTTCTGCTGATATTCAACAGACACCTGACCTACCATCCAAGCCTCGGCTCAACCTTGGGGATTCATCAACAATGCGCACACCAGGCTCCGGGCTGTAAGTGTCTCTGATGTCCTTGAATCCAATGTCAAATACTGCTCAGCTGGGGAGAGGTGAGTTGCTGGAGTCAACCCAGGAGAAGGGACAGGAAGGGTGGGGGAAATATTTTCTCTAAAACCCGAGTACTGTCAGTACGCATCTCTGCTTGCAAAATAACCCTGTCTGACCTTGGGCAGAACTAGATGCTCTCCTAGGTCCCTCCAATTCTAAAACTTTTATGATATTATGATTCACCGCTGTCATATTCAGGGGAGACGCTGGATCTTTACTGGAATGCCCACGGCAAGCAGCATCTTTCACTTCCACTCAACTCTCCCATTCTGCCTGTACTCACCCCCTGCCTCCTTGGTCAGCATGGGCTGCCCAGACCCAGGGGCTCCTCTGCCCCAGTCCCTTGAATCTCTCAACTTCCATTTCCTGTGCCTTCTAATACTCATCTTAGCAGACCAAGGCCCACGCTGGATCTCTCTCCCTACATCCACCCAGCCGAGCATTGGTTTTCTTTAGTCCATAACTTTTGGAGAACCCGATAGCCAGAACACAAGTACAACAGGTTTTCCCACACATCTGTGCACACACATTCCTCCTTCCCTAATCTGTTCCCACTCCCAGTCTATTCTCAATAGAAAATATTTACTGAGTGCATATTCTGTAAAGGGCTCTACAAAGCCCCTTTTATGAATTTTCCCATTTAACCCTCACTGCTCCCATGTGAGGTAGTTACTTCATTACTCTTCCATCTTATAGATCAGCATATTGAGAAACTCAGTGAGGTCAAGCCACTTGCCCAAGGCCATGCCTGGATTCAAGTCCAGGTTTATCTCATTCCAAAGCTCTGAACCACTGAACCACATAGAGATGCCCACTTCCACAATCCATTAGGAACCTTCCTGATTTTGATTGTTTCATCACGCAGTTATAGATTTTTCAGGCATGCATTCATTCCAAGAGCTAACCCTCACCTCTGGCATGGAAGCTGTGGGTTTCGTGGTCCAGCTGACCTGGGCTCTGACCCTTACTCAAGGCCCCACAACCTCTCAGAGCTTCAGTTTCCCATGTGTACAGTGGAGCTAATCCCCCAAGTCTCCTAAAGTCATATGAATGTGGGAGTTCCTAGATGGATAAATTTTTCCAGGAGGGATGGACTTACCCCTACCCCTTCACATAAAACATGAATCCATCACCAGCCCCATTGGAAGAGCGATGAATCCATCCCCAAGGACCCAGGGGCATTCCAAAGGAGACGTTCATGAGACAGCATAGCCCTGAGGCCTTCCCTGGCTGGAAAGGTCTCTTTAATGTGCAGAAACGATTTTCTAATTAAGTGGTGAGCATGCTGTATTGACTATAAGTGCACGAGAAGCTCAGGGGAGGAAGGCAGTGGATTAGAGGTGTACAACAGAAGAACTGAGCTGGGCATCAAAGCCAGATCACCTTTGGTGCTCCCAGCTCCCCACTATCCAGTCTCTACAGAACAATCTGAGTGACCTTTAAAAACACTGATCTTGTCACTCATCTGCTTAAAACCTTCCAAAGGCTTTCCAGAGCAGTTGGAACAAAATTCAAACTTCTTCCCCTTGGTTCACAGGGCTCTGCATGGCCCACCTGCCTCTTCCCCCACACATCAGGTGCCATCATGCCTGTCTTCCTTCTGGGCCTTGGACAACCAAATTCTGTCCCATCACAAGGCCTCTGCGCTGCCTGCTCCATCTGCGGGAATGACTGTCTCCCACACCTGCACACAGCTGGCCTCTTCTTTCATCCAGGACTTAGCTTCAAAATCAGCTTCTGAGAGAGCCTTGCCTTACCACCCCCATCAAAAGCAGCCCCAAGTTGCAACCCAAGGGAAGATAAATAAAAATAATAAAAAAGAAAGGAGCCCCAAGCACGCTCTCTTACATGAGCTGAAATTTTCTTCATAGCAAAGAAAACTCTCTGATGTGCTTGTTATTTGCTTGCCATCTGAGTGACTTCCCCTCAACCCTCCACTGAAATGTAGGTTCCATGAAAGTGAGAGCCTTGTCCATCTTACCTTCCCTGGTGCCTAACACAGCACCTGACATGTTGAATACACTCAGTCAAAATGTTGGCCTTATGTTCACTACAGAACTGTTCACAAAAGCCAAGCCATGGCAACGACTTAAGTGCCCATCAATGGGTGAATGGAGAAAGAAAATGAGGAGATAGATGAGAGAGAGAGAGAGAGAGAATATGAATGGAAGACTACTCACCCTTAAAAAAATGAATGTTTGAAACATCATGGATGACCTAGAGGACATTACGCTAAGTGAAACAAGCCAGGCACAGAAAAACAAATATTACATGATTTCACTTATATGTGGAATCTAAAAAAGTCTAACTCATAGAAGCAGAGAGTATTAATATAATGCAGTTACCAGAGGACAGGGGTGCCTGGGGAAGGAGGGAGATGATGGTCAAAGGGTTTGCTGGTCAGAGGGAGACGGTGGACAAATTCTCAGACATGAGGAGTAAGTTCCAGTGATCTACAGAACAGCATGGTGTCTACAGTTAATCATAAGGTAACGTGTATTTCAAAATTGTTAAAATGGGCTAGGTGTGGTGGCTCATGCCAGAAATCCTAGCACTTTGGGAGGCCAAGGCAGGCAGATTCCTTGAGCTCAGGAGTTCAAGACCAGCCTGGGCAACTTGGTGAAACCCCATCTCTACTAAAATACAAAAAAATTAGCTGGGCATGGTGACAGGTGCCTGTAGTCCCAGCTACTCGGGAGGCTGGGGCAGGGGAATTGCTTGAACCCGGGAGGCAGAGGTTGCAGTGAACCGAGATCATGCCACTGCACTCCAGCATGGACGACAGAGCAAGACTCCATCTTCAAAAAAAAAAAAAAAAAAGAAAAGAAAGAAATTACTAAAATGTTCTTACCACAAATAAATAAGTATGTGAAGTGACAGATGTTAACACATTGCCTGCTTTAATCACTTCACGACGTATACATGTATTGAAGCAAACATCACATCGTACCCCATATTTATAAACCATTACTATTCATCAACTTAAAATAACATTTTAAAAAATTTAAACATCACACTGTACTCCCCCACCAAAAATTAATTTTAAATTTAAAATATTCATATCATACAAAAAAAATTGGTTAGCAGCGGAGGAGGGGACCACAGGAACACGCAACAGTACAAGCAGAGGACCAGTGGTTCACACACGCAGCGCATGGGGAAGGGGCAAGTCTCTGGGGCTGACAGACTCTGAAGACAGTGGCAATCACCCATTAAGAAAGTGAGGGTCCGCATTTGGGAAGTCTGGGAGGCCAGGCAGGGGTGGCAGCTGTGGACAGTGAGAACATCCCTGCACTCAGAATTCCTGGCTTCAAAACACAGCTTCCCCATTGTCTTGGTTTCCTAAGGCTGCTGTAACAAAGCCCTGCAACCAGGTGGCTTAAAACACCAGGAATTCAAGTCTCATAGTTCTAGAGGCTGGAAGCCTGAAATCAAGATGTCACAGGGCCAGTTCCTTCCAAAGGCTCTGGGGAGAGCCTGTACTGTGCCTTGCTCCTGCCTTCTGGGGACTCACAGCAATCCCCGGTGTCCCATGGCTTGTGAATGCATCACCCTGATCCCTGTCTCCACGTTCACAGGGTCTTCTCCGCATATGTGTCCTGGGTTTGACTTCAGATCTTCTTCTAAGGATGCTAGTCATTGCATTTGCACCCTTCCCCCAACAGCACGACCTCATGTTACCTAAGTAAATCTGCAAAGACCCTATTTACAAATAAGGTCACATCCTGAGGTTCCAGGTGAACATGAATTCGGGGGAGGGGAACACCACTCAACACAGTACACTCAACAACTCAGTGTGCCACCTTAGAGATGCCACCTGCGGTGTCTGAGCCTCCCTTTCCAAGGTGTTCCATCACGGATCTCAAATCCTTTCCCTAAAGGGAGGTGGCAGCACCGATCATGGTGCCTGTCACTCTGGAAGGGCCATGGATGTGAACTGGTTTGAGAGGACTGGAGAGTCACTGCGGCAGGAGGTAGGGAGCCACTGCAAGTTGGGAGCAGAGAATTGTCCACTGAATATAGGATTTCAGGAAGACGCATCTGGTAGCAAAGGGCAACACAGATCAGAGCAGGAGGGAATGTGACAGGGAATCATATCAGGAAACAGAAGGGGTTCAGTCTTGCTTGTGATGGGGAGAGCAGGCAGAAGAGAGAAGGAGTGAACATAGGAATTGCTTGGCAGATAAGCATCAGTCTCAACTAATGAGTCAGGAAGAGCTGTCAGAAACACCATTCTTCTCCCAGACAGGGACTCAGGGCAGGAGACCAGACTGGAGTTAGTGAGGTCGGTGTGAGGAGGGTGAAGGTGAGATGCGCCTGGAATGTTCAAATGGAAATACCCAGCAGAAAGGGAGTGGGGTGCCAGGCAGGGAGAGGCCTGGGCTGTGGGCAGAAACCGGGAGGAGGAAGCAGAGTGGCTGAGGCCACAAGCATAAACATCTTTAGGGAAGACACCAACGGGCCTGTGAGCATTTCATCCCAAGGACAGGCTGCCTGATTCCAGAGAGGGCAGCCCTTCAAACCCCCAAATATGCCTGTGTCCACCTAAAAACTATCCCAATGCTGGGAACCACTAAAGAAATGCATGCTGCAGAAACCTGAGAATGGCTCTGAGCCCTGGAATAGAGCCGCCTCCGTAAGGGGCAGTGGGGCAAGGCATGGAAAGAGGGATGCCAGCTCCAGTCTCTCCCGGGCCACTGACCTTGAGCAAGTCTCCTGGTTCCTCCGGGCCTCACACACACCCTCTACATCACAGACAAGGAAACTCAGATCCCTTCCAAAGCTGAAATTCCGTGATTCTCATCTACTAGAGCCACATTAAGTGCCTGGTAATTCAATAATTCAATTAAGAAAGCTCCATTTTTTTCAAGCTTAATATTTAATGGAAGGGTTATGAAGTGCGACACAACTCGGTGTGATTAATAGTTACAATTAAAGGCTGAACGTGTTGAGGGGAGAGAAGCACAGATTAGTGGGAACACATTTGTGCTGCAACGGGACCCAGCAAGTTGTACCTACAGACGGGGGGATGCCTTCTCTTCATATTCCACACCACCGCCGAGCACCCGGCTGAGTCTGCACTGCAAGGGGGTGTTCTGTCTGCAGAACTATCTGGCTGACTAGCCCCAGTGCAGGTGGATACGACTGGGGGCAGAGAGTGAAACGGGGTCCCTCCCAACCTCCCCAACAAATCAGAGCTTGTTTGCTGCAAAGCCACCCAGATTCAAGTCTTCCAGAAGGCAAACAGGTACGAGGAGGAATGCAATCTGCCAGACAGGAAGACGCAATGGCTGAGCTTGGACAAACAGCTCCAGGGGTGGCAGGAAGTTGTTTGGACATCTGTCTTCTCACGTCAGAGAGATCCTCATTCCAAGACCACAGGTGCCTCTGGCCTCCAGCAGCCCACATGCAGGTTATATAAAAGACATGCCACACTGACCACGCAACAGAACAGCTAGACTTGGGACCCCCAGACCTGCCACCTGCCCCCGTGGCCGCCTCTACCTGTAAATTCAAAGGAAAGCATGGGCACTCACAGTGCAAGGATATGAGGAGCTCATTTCATCTGTGACCCATTTAGCATCTGAAGGGCTTCCACGGCTATGCTGCCAGTTCAGCCCCCACCAGTGGGAGCTGGTGTCACCCACATCCTACATGGTGGCCACTCTGAACCCAGGGCTCTAATTCCTATGCTCAGGAGGAGCCTGGCTCTGAGCACCAGGAGAGAAGAGAGCGCCGATGCCTGGAGTGCAGCCTATCTGGGCTCCCACCTGTGAGTCTGTGCCAGTTAGGGAAACACTGGGGAACGATTCCTCAGGACAGGAGGGTCACAATGAATGGGCAGGAGATACCATCTGACACTGAATGGGTTTCAGCAACTGGGGGCATTTCACTCAACTGTGGAATAAAAAGCATGGTCCTCAGCTCAAGACTTTATAGCCAGAGAGAGAGCAAATGGAGTTTGTCTGTTTATAATTCTTGGAGGAGATTTCTCCATGCTCCTAAAGTCATAACCAGTGCCAAATTCAGAAAGAAGAGGTGGGCAGGGCAGCCAATGCAGATTTTATAAACAAGGAAAACCCCTTCATCTTCATGGCCAGAGGACCCTCCATGCTCTGATTCCTCCACCCAACTACCACCACAGCCTTGCCCCCTCCCACCACCTCTGCCAACCTGGCCCACCACTTGGATAAGAGGGCAAGCTAAGTCTAGACACTCAGGGCTGCCAGCACATGGGCCAGGGAAATGTGGGTGTTCAGAGATGTTTAGCCTTGAGAAGAAGACAGACAGATGGAATCTGTTGAGTGCAGCCCCGGAGTCTCTTACGTGGGAAAGTGAGAGGTGAAGAGCAAGAACAGGAAAAACAAATCCAATGAAAATAAGGCCATTACCTTAGAGGCATGCGTATTAACGAGGACTTCTGAGTGAATCAAGGAACAAATGGACAGCTGTCCTGCAGGCACTTCCTGAGCCCCAACGTGCCACACCAGGAGTCGGGTGGGGGGTACAAGAAGAACCTGCCATTCGTGCCCTCAAGGAACTTGCCCCAGGGACAGCGTGGACTCTCATTTCCAACATTAGACAACCACTTGAGAAGAGAAAGGAGGGCTTAGATTTGGCTGAAAAAAAAAAATGTTTAAAAGCAATACTAATTAATTACAATCACTGATGTGAACTGTTTGCCATTCATGCCTAATTACTGTGCAGCAAAAGGATGGTGTTTACCATCAAAAGCGCATCACTTCACTTTGAGGTGAGTCTCTTTGGTGACTACAGAACTTCCGATGAATGTGCAGTGTGCACTAGTGTTCATGGTCATATGCTAACAATCTCAAGATGCTGGAGGAAGTCCCATCCTCGTAAATAAGAAGGCACATATGATTTAAATAAACATGGGATTGAGCATTCACTGTGTGTGAGGTTCTCTGCTAGGGACTTCCACGCATCTGTTTCCCTTAAGACACCCAATCCTATAAAATACTTTCTACAATATCACCATTTTATAGACGGATTTGCCCAAGGTTACACAGTTGGGAAACGATGAGGCCAGGACTGGCAGCCAGGCCCGCCTGCCTGCCCCCAACGTCCACGTTCATCACCAGTGTGACAACCGCAGAGCGAATGCGCACAACGTGTGGAAGGACACACACCAAAATGCTGCCTCTCCAGGATGAGACCAGACATTCTTCCTTCTGCTTAGCTATTTTAAATGTTTTTTTTTTCATTCTCTAATGAATGTGAAAGACTGAGAGTCTGTTGTTTCGATGGTTTGTTTGTTACACTAGCTATGACTCCCTGATCAAGGGTGGGGAGGTGGGAGTCCAGGCACACAGCGTGGGAGAAACTCTTCCTGGTCACCCAGACCAACCTTCACTATGCTGCAAACGTCCTTGCTCTGTGGTCCCTAACAGATGGTCCTCGCTTCATCACAGCCTCTCTGGATGCCGGATGAGTAGAAAGCTCCAAAAACATCCAGGCAGGAAGGACAGTGGCAGCAGAAGTCACTGGATGATCACCACAAACGTCGTCCTACCAAAATGGTTTGCCCAGTGTCTGACAGCACACCATCGGCCTCTCCTCTTCTCACCGGGAGAGCAAAACTACTGAAGATGATCTTTTAGACACACATAAAAATCCAAAGTTTCCAAAACTAGGGCCAACCTTTTCTCCCTAAGGCACTTTAGAGCAATGCTGCATATTTGGTGGCTGTGTGAGATCATCGTGAAAGGCAGGATTAGGTCGGCATAGCCCAGGTGCCATCTAGAAGGCCCTACCCATGTGAAGTTAGATCTATAGGGGTCTGCCCTGGTTAGACCGAGGACATGCAGACCTAGGAAGGACCGCTCGCTCTACATGTTATGAAGAGCCAGATATACGGGGAAAGGTCTTAATGACCCTAAGGATAAGGACTATGTCAAATGCACTATATGTAAGCGTGGGGATCTCTTCTTCCAGACACGCCGGAGCCGCAATGCCCAGTCCTGTACCTGGCCCACAGAATGCAACACAAATGTACATTGATCATAAATATCTGCTGGATGGTAAATATTATTAGGAGAGCAGAGGGCATTCAAATCACAGAGCAAAAAGAACTGGCCGTGTTTACCTTGGAAAACAGATAGTACAGCGAGGGTGGGAGCTAAGGAAGACCTCATATTTGTGCTCACACAATTCAGCTTCATGGTAATGCAGACAAAACAGGATATTTGAAATTAGAAGACCTTGGTTTGAGAGCCAGCTTTCCGCTACTCAGCTAACTTTGTGTGCCTCTTTAGAAGGATTACCCTCATTCTAAATATGAAAACAGGTATTGTTTCACAATTGTAGCTGCACATTAGGGCTTTTTAAAAAGACGCCCAGCCAGAAGCAGTGGTGCACACCTGTAATCCTGGGTTCTTAGGAGGCTGAGGTGGGAGGATCACTTGGGCCCAGGAGTTTGAGGCCGCAGTGAGCTATCATCAGGCCACTACACTCCAGCCTGGGCAACAGAACAAGACCACATCTCTTTATAAAAATAAAATAAAGGTCAGGCATGGTGGTTCACGCCTGTAATCCCAACACTCTGGGAGGCTGAGGTGGGAAGATCACTTGATCCCCAAGATGGGAGCTTGAGTAAGCCATGAATGTGCCACTGCACATGAGCCTGGCTGACAGAGTGAGACCCTGTCTCAAACAAACAAAGATGTTCAGATTTTACCACAGTCCTACCATCTAATTTCAAAAGATGGGTACATGAATTGGTGTTTTTAAAAAGCTCTCAAATAACCATGTTATAATTATAGCCAAATTTGAGAACCACTAACATATGTATCAAGGCACTGATATATTTTTATATGTCTATATAGCTAATCTATATAATACATAGGAATATTTATGTAAATATACATTAAAGAATTATTCAAAATATGTGGGAAAGAAAAAGAGTTGTCTTACTGCAGAGCTCACAAAGCCAAAATAAGGAACTATGTGCTCTTTAGGCAGGGAAGCAGATTTTTACTCTTGAAATGTTCTTCCTTAAACCATTAAAAGCCGATAAAAAATGAAAGACTAAAAGAGATTCCTAACAAATCAAATTTGTCAGGAATATAACAGATGAGATTCCCATATGGATTGGATGGAGAGGTTGGATTAAATAACTTCATAATTCAATGTATTAATAATTATTGACATGGTAACATTTATTAACCCCCATATGTAAAGTGTATCTGGGACTTTACATATGGGGCCTCACTTCAGCCTTAGAACCACATGATGAGGAAGGTGGTTTTATACTTTTCACCCATCAGTGGGAGAGAAGGGTCCCATTCACACCCTCAACTGCAGCCAGGTTTCCCCACATCTTCTGAGGTCCCCATACACATTCTTGCCTTTACTTTTTTTGGGGGAAACAGTCTCACTCTGTCACCTAGGCTGGAGTGAAGTGGCACAATCTCGGCTCACGGCAACCTCTGCCTCCCAGGTTCAATCAATTCTTGTGTCTCAGCCTCCCAAGTAGCTGGGATTACAGGCATGCATCACCACAACTAGCTAATTTTTGTATTTTTAATAGAGATGGGGGTTTCACCACGCTAACCAGGCTGGTCTCGAACTCCGGACCTCAGGTGATCCACCCAACTCTGCCTCTCAAAGTGCTGGGATTACAGGTGTGAGCTACCAAGCCCGGTCTCTACCTTTACTCATGCCAGTCCCAACCAGGAGAAACACAGAGCTTCTCTCAATCAGAAACCTTCGAAGCAATTCAATAGTGCCTTCTGTGGGGGGACCCCCCAGCTTTAGCCTGGTGAAGAAGTGATTTTAGAATTCAGAAGCCCTGGGTCCAGTGGACATCCGCATCTCCCACTTTCCAGAGAGGTGGAAAGAGTTTGCTGCCACTTAATCTCTTCCTCAAACACTTCTTTGTCAGGCCATGCTTCACTAAAACCTTCACTCTAAGGCTGGACAGTCCAGACTTCTATTAAAATAAGGGTTCTGTGAACTCTAAGCCTTTCTCTGGAGAAGGTTTTTATCAAATGCAGATGTAAAAGGTAACAACAGGAGAGGAAAAAGGCCTGTGGCCCAGGTCTGTGCTCCACAGCCTTCTCCCAGCACTTCCAAGGCCGTATGGACACCCATGGACACTCATTCATCACCTGCATGAGGATGTGGGCACTGTCACAGCACAGTCACCTCAGCACCTGGTACATCAAAAGCACTCGACAACCACTTACTACTGGATGAAAAAAATAAATTAAAATGCATAAAAGATCAAAAATATATCTACAATTGGGGGGAAAGTTGACTCTCAGAGACCTCCCAATGCTAAAACTTTAAAATTGGAGAAAAGTCCCCAGATGCATACTGGGTGACTACTGAGTGCAGGGCACTGCCCCACGTGCCATGAGGATGCACATAAGAGCAGCAGGAGGGAAGAGATAAACAGGTAACAAGCTGAATGTTATCTTAAAAGAGCAATACAAAATTTAAATAACAATGGCAATGCTTTCACGAGGCAAGATGTAATTGCCAAATGTATTAGATGAAGGAAAAAAGTCACTATTTGTCTTCAGCTATACCCTTTCTAGAACAAAACTGGTATGCAGCCAGGAACAATGATCAAAAACCCATTAAAAATCACGGCTCAGCACATCCACGTGAAAACATTTTATGTGGCACCATTTTTGTTTCAAGATGACAATCTGAAACAGAAACACAACCCCGGTCTCACCCGAAACTCTCCTGCACAGATCTCTCCTAGTCAAAGCAGTTCAAGACTCCACGGATTATCAGAGAACAGAGAGGCAACGGCACACGCATTTAAAAGTCAAGGTAAAACAGATTCCTCATTCTTCAATATTTAAAAAAAAAAATGTTTCAGATGACAAATTTCAGAGGAATGTAAATTTTAGGAAGACTCGGGCACAGAAATCCAAAGACCAAAAGCTCAAGCTCACTCTTCCGCTGCCTTAACTGGTAGAAATGTAAATTAGCACAACCTCCCTGTGGGGCAGTTTGGCAATAAATAGCAAATTGTAAAACGTATTATTATCTCCTTATTGTAAATTCCTAGAAGTGGAATTGCTGGGTCAAAAGTACTGCAGGAGCAGGAGAGAAATGCATGCACAAGGGCGGTCCTGACAGGACTGGCTGTAATACCAGACAATGATCATAATGATACTGCAAACAACCTAAATGATCCTAACTAAGGGTTTGTGTAAGTCAATCACAGTGCATCGATATCGCAGAAACAATGAAGGCAACAAATATGACCACGTAGGGTACAATCACATGGAAAAATGCCTCTGACATACTGTTGAATGGAAAAAGCCGTCTGGCAAACCACGTATGATCCCATTTATACAGAAGTGTACACAACCATATGTTTATATATGTGCAGACAGGCCTCTGGAAGGCTGCACCAAAACATGACTGTGGGTTATCTCATGGTGATGAGGTGAGAGGATTTGTTAGTTCTCTGTTTACTTATGTATTTAATTTTTTCTAGTATGCCTTTTCGTTTTTGAACAAAATCATCATGCTGTTAAAAATAAACTTCCTTCATTTACAGATCACCCAATTCTATGCAAAATGTGGGACTTTCTTCACCACTGATCCTCACTGTTGTTGTGGAATATTCCAGAATACTTCCATGCCACTCGCCTACAGCCCTGGCCCTCCCCTCTTCAGGATGCTGGGCAGGATTAAATATGAGAGCAGTGCACTCCACCACCCTGGGAAGAAAGGCTTGTATAGCCCATGATTTCCAGGCCATTCCAAGTGTTTCCTGAGTGCTGCCCCACCTCCTGCTGGGCCGGATGACTAGCCCTGCCCCAGGAAGGAAATGGGGCCGCGCTGAGGATCAGAAGTTGGACCTCATAAAATTGCAAAGCAGATCAGGTGTCCAGCTCCCAAGCACAGCCTCCAGCAAATCCCAGGAGGGTCTGCTGGGCTGAGCTCCTCCCTCTTGGTTCTAAGCTGCCTCATCTGCAAGCAAAGGGGTGCCACTGCCTGCCCTGAAGTCATCTGGCACAGAGACCACAGGCAGCCCCCACTCCCTCCCTGGGAAGCACTTCCATCCACCTGGCAGGTGCATGCAGCCTCTGGAAAACAATATGGAAGCCACCACCGAAGCATCAGGAGAGCAGCTGTGACACCAGACAAAATCACATGTTAACGGTTCCCAACCCTCACACCACACCGACTCCAGGAGTTCAGGCAGCAGCTCTGTCTTCCAACTTCTGGAGCTATGAGAAAAGTTTCAACCGATCTCCAGAAGAAGAAGAAATAAAATGAAAGAGGGAAGCTGCGAATCAGAATTCCCTCTCTGAGCCAGGCACAGGCTCTTCTGTGCCTCTGTAAGCCCCAAGGCAGACAGAACTCTCATCTCCCATTTAGGAAACAAATACTCAGAGAATCTAAGAGGCTGGCTCAAGGGAACAGAGTTACTAGGTAAAAGAACTTCAAATGTATGTCTGATTTTTTGCTCCCCATCCCACAAGGCTACCTTGGAGTTTTAGAGAGACTGCATTTTTCTCCTCCTGATTCATTTAGTCCTTCATTCTTGAGTTTGAAGAGCTTAACAGAAGACAGCTCCTACACAGGGCTCTCTCTTTCCAGGTAATAACGAGCTCTGAGAACACCCGGAGAGTTCAGGGTTCATGCTGCCCCAAAGGATCTCCGAGAAGAACCAGCCCTCCACACAACCAGCTGGAACATCACAGTGACTGGCCCTGCAGGAGATGTATATAATAAAAATTGAATGCTGCAGCATGAACTTCACACATACTTGTCCTCTTGGTTTATTCATCAGAAATAATTATCTGTGCTTGCTTTCACAAGAGCACATATTTTATAGGGTACATTAAAATTTAATGGATTTTTAATAATATTGTAACTACCGCAAGAGAAAAACTGGAAAAAGCTGCGCCACATGTCTTTGTGGCATTTTGGGGGTTTGGCTCCAGCTTTGCAAAGAAAGAACTCATTTGGTGAGGAGGGGCGGGCAGGAGAGAGTGAAGAGCCCTGATGTAAAACGCGGGGCGGGTATGAAAAATTTTATATTTGACTGTTGGCAGGACAGATCTGCGCTGAGGAGGGAAGTCAAGAAGGAAAGATGCCAAATCAACAGGCGTACTTTACCAAGTGGCAAAGTATGCTGGACTTAACATGATCTAGTTCAGAACAGAAGGACAGCAATGGTGATCCAAGCAACAGACACTTCAGTTATGGAAAGGCATGAGCAGGTGCTGCCCAACAGAACAGAATGCAACTCCAGGGCCGAAAGAGATCTGAAATCTCACCCAATGTCTACAAATCCGAAATTTATAGAAAAGATAGCCAAGGCCCAGAGAAGTAAGCCGATGCCCAAGATCACACAGGATATTAGCAGATCTTTCAAATTTCTGTCCGGCTTCTATTACTGTGTGTGGTCCAGGTTAAAACCATATGCTTAAATCTAACTCAAACGGCAAAGATAATGTTCTCAAGTCTTTAATAAACTGCTGGGTTGCAAGCTGTACATTTTTAGCCATTTCTGGGAACTATTAATTTTCATAACCCATCTCATGGCTTTTATTTTGAGATGCATCACAAAAGATCATTCTCTTTTAGCTTTTGGGGAAAAGTTTTTTTCTCTCCCTATGGGACTCGAACCCACATACCTGAAGGACTCACTACGGAATACAGTCCTATCTAGAGACCAAGATGAGGTGGCCCCTCAGGTCCATCATAGAAGGCTACTATACCTGTACCCAGTACAGTCGTCTGGGGCCTCCTGAAGTGTCACCAGCCCAGAGACCAGTGTCTATTTCTGGACAAAGAAAGAAACGCATGGTGCCCTGCCACCAGTGATGCATCCCCAGCCAGCCTGACTCACCCATTCGTAAGTGCACTGCCAAAAATAACACCTTGCCAAAATTACATTGCCTAATCTTTGACAAAGTAATATCCAAATTAAAATGAAAAAAAAAAGGCTTAAATGTCAAGTGATGATGGTGATTTATGTTGTACTGATTTATATTATGTGCCACATCTCAGATGGGCAGATTTTTCCATGACATCAAACAAGACTGCGAGCAGGGTCAGCGGTGACAATGACGACTGGAGTGTGCTCACCCTGGATGGAGCTCTCTCTCTGTCCCTGGGCGGCTTTGTGCCATTAGGCAAGTACCTTCCTATCCCAGATTGTCGTTTTCCTCACCTGTGACAAGGGGCACAAGAATACCTACCTCACAGGAGGCTGTAAGAATTACCTATTTATCTAGCAATAAAAGCAGTTCACCTAGTACCTAGTACACAGTAGAGATGCAATTACCGAGAGTTATTATTAAAAATACCTGGTGTTTACTATCACTAAATATGATTTGAATGGATAGGTCCTTTCAATTTTCCTACACAGAACTATAATTGTAAAGCTGTGTCATATTTGACCGTATTAAATATTCAACCCCTGTGTAATATTAAAGCGCAGAATGTCAGACACTGCTGCATTAAACCTGACAGGCCTCCAAATGCCCTTTCGCCAAGCTGTGGTTTCTATTTATTTTGCTTTGTTGTTGTTATTGTTGTGGGTTTGAGACGAGGCCTCGCTCTGTTGTCCAGGCTGGAATGCAGTGGTGCAATCATAGCTCACTGCAACCTCAAACTCCTGGACTCAAGTGAGCCTCCGGCTTGAGCCTCCCAAGCAGCTAGAACTACAGGCACACTCTTTGGACAGATGGAGTCTCACTATGTTACCCACACTGGGCTCAAACTCCCGGCTTCAAGTGATCCTCCTGCTTCGACCTTCCAAAGTGTTGGGATTATAGGCATGAGCCACCACACATGGACTATTTTATCTCAGTAAAAGTACATTGTACCTTCTTAGAAGGAAGAGGAGAAGTAGGACGAATGGGGAAGGGGGAAAGAGACAGAGAGGAAGTCCAAAAGTAGTCTAGAAGGTTCTAGATTCCCAGGCCCTGTCTCTCACTGTTGCCACCTTCAGGGAAAACCTCTCCTTCTGATGGACTCTGTCCTGTGCATGTACCAGGCCTCCCACGTGCCCCGTGTTCACGCCCTACATACACACACGAGCTGTAACTCTCTACAGCTGGAGGTACTCCATCAAAGCAATCACACGACCTCTCAGTGTCAACCTGTGCTTCAACAGAGAGTGAGGGGACTGCCATGGGGCCATTAAGCATGGACATTAAAGGCGTTGATGGTGCTAAAACACATTAACCTGTGGAGGAAGCCAGGCTATCAGCTGCAGCTACGCCAACACCATAAAAAGTAAAGAGGCCTCAGTAAGGGAACCAGTATTACAGCCATTGATATAAATTATACCTCAGAACAGGGGAGAAGGGGGTGGGGTATAAAAATGGAACAAGTTCAAACTTCTTTTATTGTAATAGTCTCCAGTCGAGCATAATCACCAAAGCTATAGTGCAACACGATTGCCAAAACCAGACAAACATCTGTGAGATGGATTCATCTCAGAGGGGAGGCCAACAGCTTGTTATCATTAAAGCGGCGACGCTCACTCTGCGGCTGAACTGCAGGCCGCCTTGTTACTGCGTTTGCGGAGGCAATTGTACCAGATGTTGGCAACTATCTTCAGATAGATGACAGGCACCTGCTGTTGAGGAAATTAAGCTCCTCGTTGGCCTCTCTGATTTGGGGGTGGGGAGGAAGGAGCAAAAAGGAGTGACCCATCCAGATATCCCACGGGACAGCACTAACCCAAGGGGGTGGGTGGAGCTTGCCGGATGGGCAGGCCAGCTCAGCTCCTGGTGCCAAAGACCAAAGAAGGGCCCACGGGATGCTGGAGGAAAGATGGAGAAGTTTGGCAGGAATCTAATCCAGGCCGGGGAAGTGAGGAGCTCTGCGCCATCGACTCCCTCGGCAGGTTGCTCTTGGTAACGGTCTCGAAGACTCTTCAAGAGATCCTAAATTTGAAACATGGCTACGGACATTAATCATCATTAAAAGCCAAACAGGCAATTTTCAAACCATGTCATGCTGACTCAGATGGAGACAAAGGCTCCAAAAGCCAGGGAGAGCGAGGACAAGAGAGATAAATACCACCCAGGCCACCACGGACAAATCAAAATCATGAGAGCCCATAATTCATTTTTCAGAGCGCCCCGAATGTCAGCTGCTAGTTATTTGACAGAAATGATTCATTCCAAAGTTGGCACGGCTGACCCGAGTCTACCTTGCTGGGGGGTGACCTACAAGAAAGATGTTGATAAAATTAAACCACCTGCATCCCGGACCTTGGAGGTGCAACCTGACTCCTTTTCAGCAGAGGGCGGTCAACAGAGCTACCCCAGGACCAAGCAGATGGGTTCAGTACCAGTGAGCTCCTGACAAGGTCATCAGATCATCTTGGCCTTCCATTATTTCTGGGCAAGTGGTGATTCTCTTTCCTCTTGGATTATCAAATTTGAACCAGGATACCCCATACTTGATTCATTCTTATGATGACTGCTGACACAATCTGACACCAATACCGATAACTGTCCTCAGAAAGAGGCAGCATTGGAAACTCAGCGGCAGAGGCAGGCCCAGCCAGGACCCTCAGTGTCCTGACCGAAGAGACCAAGGTCAGAAGGTTATTCTTGAGCCTCCGTTTCCTCATCTGAAAAAGGGTCTGCAAAGCCCCTTCCAGGTCTACACAGCTAACAGCCCTAAACTGTTCTCATCACAGCCAAAGAAATTAGATGGCTTGGTGCAGCTAGTTGAGAAATGTTAATAGCTGACTGGCACAGGGGCTCACACCTGTAATCCCTGCTCTTTGGGAGGCCGAGTCAGGTGGATCACCTGAGGTCAGGAGTTCGAGACCAGCCTGGCCAGCATGCAACCCGTCTTTACTAGAAATACAAAAAAAAATTTTAAATTAGCTGGGTGTGGTGGCCAGCACCTGTAATCTCAGGTACTAGGGAGGCTGAGGCAGAATAGCTTGAACCCAGGAGGCAGAGGTTGCAGTGAGCCGAGATTGCACCACTGCACTCCAGCCTGGGCAACAGAACCAGACTCCATCTCTCAAAAAAAAAAAAAAAGACAAGAAAAAAGAAAAATGCAATAGCTGCATGAAAGCCTAAGTTTTCTAACTCTACTGATAGCCCAATTTGGGGTTACTCTAATATTTAGCCACGAAACAAAATGAAACCTGGCTCTTTAGCCTGTAATTAAGGTCGTTTCATGTCCTTAGCCAGTAAGAACTTCTTTGCTCTGTTTATTTAAAAAAAAAAAAAAAAAGAAGAACCAAAAAAAAACCCCTCCATACTTCAAAGTTCCTAGGATAAAAATGACGAATTTTCAGAAAAACACTTAGTAGAGAATACAGAAATCAAGGCATCAACTTAATTTCACACTCTACCTGCCTTGGACTAATTCGTGTAAATTACATTTCAGACTAAGAACCTCAGCCCATGTGACCACAATGGAGAAATAAGCAGCTTGCATCAAATTGAGTTTTTCAGGTACAAATATATAGCTCTTTTTAGTGTATGAATGTTTAGCTGAATTTTCAATAAAGGTTTTATATAAAAATTTCCAAGTGTTAATTTCCACCATTTTCATTGACATGTCAATGTCACTGGGTTTTTACAGACCTAAAGAGTATAAATTAATTCATGTGGACCCATTTTTCCCTCTTTTAGAAAAATGATCATAACCAAATTCTCAGTTCATGGATGTGAGTGAGCAAAGTAAAGGACCGGTTGCATGAAGCTGCATAAAGTTCCCACTTTGGGCCGGGCGCAGTGGCTCATGCCTGTAATCCCATAACTTCGGGAGGCCAAGGCGGGCGAATCACAGGTCAGGAGTTCAAGACCAGCCTGGCCAACATGGTGAAACCCCCATCTCAACTAAAAATACAAAAAATTAGCTGGGTATGGGGTGGCAGACGCCCGTAATCTCATCTACTTAGGAGGCTGAGACAGGAGAATCACTTGAACCTGGGAGGCAAAAGTTGCAGTGAGCCGAGATCATGCCACTGCACTCCAGCCCAGGTGACAGTGCGAGACTCCGTCTCAATTAAAAAAAAAAAAAAGTTCCCACTTTGGCCTTCCACTTTCAGGAACGTGAACAGACAAGTGTTGCGTGCTGAGCAAGCCTTTGCACACGTTTGTGGGTACGATCCTCTAGCTTGTGGCCACCACAGCCACACAGAGCACCCGTCCCTCAGCAACAGCACCCCACAGCCCAAGAAAATCCAAGACCCCTAAATGATCATTCCTTGCCTATTCACTGTAACAGTCCTTATGTGACTGGCAGGGGCTGTTATCTGCTCTTAACCCTCCCTAGTCCTTATATTTGCAGCTACTTTCAAAGATTTTTTCCAAATGTCTTAGAGGGATGGCATCAGACAACACAATGTACCTTTTTCTGGGACAATGTATCTTCCTACATTAAAAGGTTGACTATTTCCCAAAGGAGTATAGCCATGCCCCTAAAGTTTATTACTGATCCTGAAAATATCCTCAGTTCTATGAAGCCATGACTTTCTTTCCGACATCAAGTTGAGGACCGCAACTATCTCTAGCAGGGGATAGCAACTTTCAGCCCACAGGCCTGCTGCCTGTTTTTGTAAATAAAAGCGGAACTGGAACACAGCCACGCTCATTCATTTACATATTGTCTATGGCTGCTTTTGTGGTACAACAGCAGAACTGAGTAGTGGGGACAGAGACCATATGGCCCACAGAGTCTAAAATATTTGCTATCTGACCCTTTACAGACAAAGTTTGTCAACCCCTGCTCTCTATGAACTCGGTGCTAGGAATCAGAGGAAGAATAACAACGACTCTGTAATTCCTAGACACTGGGAGAATGTAACACGTGTGAAAATAAATGGTATTTCTTTTTATTGCCTTTTTACAAAAAGGCATATAGAATCAATACATTTGATTTGGGACACCTGATACAAACTTTTCACCAGGGGTTAAGTTATGGGTTTAGCAGAAAACCACTGACTTCAGCTGTCATTCTGTCCTAGGGGCACCTGATCCATCATCTTTGTCCATTTCCTTGGGTTGCCAAATCCCTTCATGAGCAGATCGTGGGTTAATCACATCTGGGAAGCCATAATGAGACTCAATTATAACTGAGACACCCTGACCGAATGTTCCCCGAGTTTAACATTGAAAAGATCGCATCTACTGTTCCACTCATGCGTCAAACAAGCACACCTGCCTTGTGGCTTCTTGGGGGTTGAGGGGCAAGATCTCAGGGAGGAGACTGAACCTGGCAAGACGGGGAGAGTCTGTGAAGCCCTGGGGTGCATCCTCGGCAGTCAGCATCTCTGGGCAAAATGAATGCAGGATCCCACTGTAAACTGCCTCCCTCCTTGCTCTGCGGCTGATAACAAAGTCAAACTCACTCTTTCAAGTCCATGGAAGCGAGCCCTCTCCACTTGGTTCTTTCCAAAATGGGCAGGGGCAGGGCTGTGATATCCAGGGGTGCGTGGGGCAACACACTGGGCTTCCTCCTCTCCTCCACCTACCATGCCAACACTGGTCCCTTATGGACCCCAGAATAAATGTCTCTCAAGCACCTTTTCCAGGTCAATGCTCAGGCTGGCATTGGCACAGGAAGACATGACCAGCCTTCAGTGGCTGCCTCGGGGTACAGCTGAGTTGCCTGAGGGGAAGGATGGGAGGCTCGGGGAGGAACTCCACAGCAGCAACCAGAGTCCCCACCTCGAAGTGAAGCTCGCAGGCTCCGTATTTGCTACACCATGCTGCAGTTCTGCTTCCCACCATCTCTGTTCCTTGACCACACACCCCTCGTGGGTGGGCACCCCATTACACCCATCTCTGTGGTCCCAGCATAGCGCTTAATACCTCGACTGGGTTCTGGAATACATAGATGGTTGAACAAGCACAACTACCTTAGGACCTTCCTCCCCCTCCAGCTATTCCCATGATCTCCAGCCTTCTTAGAGCGCCTGAATGTATTGCCCAGCCCCGCTCCCACCAGCCCAGGAATTTCCCCAACTGACCTGAAGATCACCCTGAGTGTAGGCCGTGAGGCAGACCAGCCACACTCAAGTGTCTACAAGGAACCAGCATAAGCACCCCCAAAAGGGCAGCAACGAACTGAGATGCTCTTTGAGGGAGTGGCGTACTATAAAATCTGGGCAGACACACCCTTGTCAAGAAGGGATGTTACAGAGAGAACTAGAAAAATCCCAGTCCATGAGAAGGCAGTAATTTCTATCAGAACAGGCCTTTTGAAATAACTTGCAAGTGAATTACAGCAGCTACTTCCTATGGGAGGGAAAATTATTTCAGGCGGCTTCCAGCCCCATGTGACTCCTTAATTCAAGTCATATTCAAGAAATATTTATTGAGGGTGGAAGTCTCCCCATAGGTGTGTTTTAAGATCAGGCCACACTGGAGCACTCCAGTGAGCTTTTTAAAGCTGCCTTAAAAGAAATTTTAATGCAGTCTCCTTTGCTTTAAACTGATTTCTCATTGCAAACAAACAACCCCCTACAAATACCTGCTTTCCTCGGCTTCTCCTCTGGTCTCGGCTGCCAGGCAAGCACCGAGTGCTTGGGGACGCCGCCATTAAGATGGTGGTTTTCAATAGTAACTTGGCATTTATCATAGTGAGAGTATTATCTTCTCAACAGAAGCTGACAATTTGTCCTATTCCTCCCTTGAGAGAATCCAGTGAGCTCACATTTGCTTCCCCTGCATGCTGTTTCTCCTACTACAACATTTCTTTGCCTGGAAAGAAAATATTGTGACTCCTTGCCATATTCACTTCATTAGCATAAGAGGAAAAAAAGCCAAATCCTCCACTCAGCCTCCCCCAACACCAACTCCAGCTGGGTTAAATCTAGGAGGATCTCATATGCAGGACTTCAGAGGTTCCGGGTTTGTCAGAGGAATAGCTGTGGGGGCAGAGACTGGGAGCAACTGAGAAACTGGCCCCCAAACCATCCATTTGGCACATAGAGTGGGCTTTGTGCAGATTAAGGGAGGGAGCTTGTCAGAGGGAGTGAACCTGGTGGAAGTCAGCAATTTGGGGGTTCAGAAACTCTGGGTGAGGGGGGAATGGGGAGCAGAAAGGGAATGCAGGCGGGGGAGACTATCATTAAATGCCCATGTGCCAAACCCTGGGCAAATGTGTATCTCTTCATTCTTACAATCCCATTGTAAGTGAAACTGTATGCCCACTTAACAGATGAGAAACCAGGCTCAGGAGACAGTTACGTCAAGAGCCCAGGGTCACAATGCTAATAGCAAATGATTTGGATTCAAACTCAGGTCTGCCCAATTCCAAAGCTGAAAATTGTTCAACTTCACCCCACGATATCCAGGCAATTCCCAAGAGTCTGGCAGTAAATGCCAATGGCATCTTCAGTTCATTCAAGAGGGAAAAATATACCCGCAAACACATTCTCCGTGTCCATAGCCAGATTTCTCAACATCAGGGAGGACCGTGCTGTGGCTTCACATTGTTGGACCCATTTTCATTCCCCAGCCTGGCTGATCACAGGATGGCAAGTCTGGGAGAGAAACTGCCCAATGCCCATCCAGTCCCCCATCCCTGGTGCCCGGGGGATCCGTAACACCTTTGAGCCTAGATGAGTCAACCCTCTCACCAGCTTTTCAAAGTCACTGACTTACTCAGGTACCTCAGAGTAGTGGACCTCAGAAGGCCCACTACTTTTCTTAGACCAAAGACAAAAAGAAGAGAAGGAGAGAAGATTACATAGAGATGCATATCCCGTTTTACCCTCCTGACATCTTCCCTTCTCTGTGTTTACCCTCTATGCCAAAACCTGCCTGAGAATCTCCTGACTCTGAAAAGGGTCTTGTTGACCAGCTGCACCAATATTCCCTTAGTTCTATTAAACTTTTGCTGTGGGTGGGAAATAGCTAAGGGATCCTGGGCTGCAGGGAAATAATGGGTTTCACATAAGGAAATGCTCCAGATAATGGAATATGCTCTCTTAAAGCCCTATTTTAAAAAGAAAAGTCCTGACTAGGCGCAGTGGCTCATGCCTGTAATCCTAGTATTTTGGGAGGCCGAGGCAGGCGGATTCTCACCTCCTCCTGAGGCCAGCCTGGCCAAGAAGGCAAAATACAGTCTCTACTAAAAATACAAAAAATTAGCCAGGTGTGATGGTGGGCACCTGTAATCCCAACTATTTGGGAGGCTGAAGCAGGAGAGTTGCTTGAACCCGGGAGGCAGAAGCTGCAGTGAGCCAAGATTGTGCCATTGCACTCCAGCCTGGGCAACAAGAGTGAAACTCTGTCTCAAAATTAAAAAAAAAAAAAATCCAGTTTTACCCTTTGAAGCTCCTTCTCCAATGACTGGAACTTCCCTGCCCTCCGATACAGAGGATCCATTCATTCCAGCATTGTTGACTGAGCACCAACTACTGCCCAGGCCGTGGGCCAGTCCTGGTGCTACAGGGTGAGTAAACAGACCTAGCCCCACTTGGTGGAATTTACAGTCAGGTCAAGGCAAAGAGGCTACACATATCTGACTTCTTGATAAGCCAAGATTCCCTCCTCCGTATACCCATTATGGAGTTTCTCGGTTCCTGGTGTGTTTCCTTGATGACACACTGTAATTATTTTTATTATTTACTGGCTTGCCTTTTGGCTCCTCATCCACCACCCACACCCCATGCTTGTTAAGCTACAAGTAAGCAAGGATCTTGTCTGTTCCGCTCACCAAGGTGCTCCTGGCTCCTAGCTCGGTGCCTGGCATTCAAGGTAATCAAGGTCTGCTGAATGAATCAATGAGCAAATGAATGATGCGGAGACTGTAGATGCAATGCCTTCTGGGCCTAATGAGGAAGGATGACTGTTTTCCTGCACTGAACAGCCCTACAACACCGAGCTTTTCAAGATCGAAGCCTCTTAGTTTTTATAGGTTTTCTCCCTCTTGCTTTACATTGAGTTTATTAACATCTTTCCACCCCTTAATATTTGCTATAAATTTGAAAGAAGCCAGAAAACCAAGCTAATAAGAATCGTATGCAAAGGAAAAGGAAAGAAAAACTTAAATGAGGATCTGAAAGGCTCTCCCAGGAGACAAAATAAATGCAATAAACAGATTACTGGATCAATATATATAAACATATTTTAACAAACATCAGCCAAATGATACTGGGACAACCTCCAGGCAGTATCCATTACCAAAAAGATAAAAAAGAAAAGAAAAAAGTTTAGTTATTCAAGAAAGAAATGTAAAGAGTTCATCAAAGGATCCACCTAGAACTCTCTTTGGGCCCACATCAGTTCAACTCTTTCATCAAAGCCAGGGCAATCTGCAAGTCAGTTCCACAGACTGGAAGCAGCAGGGACAGCTGTATGGAACTCGAGGTATATCCCTTCAGAAACTACACAAAACTGAATCGTCTTTATGCTGAGAAGTTGCAGGAAGGGCTTTTCAGTTTGTATCATAGGCGGGGTGGGTAGAAGAAATGAGTGGTAAGCTCCCCTACAGGGCAGATGGAAAAGATGAATGAGAGAGAGAGAGAGAGAGAGACAGAGAGAGAGAGAGAGAGAGAGAGAGAGAGAGAGAGAGAGAGAGAGTGTGTGTGTGTGTGTGAAGGCTGTTGCACTAGCAAGCCTACTGCTAGACAGAACTAGAGTAGAAACTCCAGCGTCTCGGAGGACCTGAGTCTTCAAAGTAGAAAATAACGCCAGCTCATTAATGTTTATTAAGTGCTCACCCTGTTGCTTAGCAGGATGCTAACAACTATATGTGCATTCGCTCATTTAATCGTCATGACAACCCTATGGGTTGAGGACCATCATGACCCCCATTTTACAGATAAAGTGAGGTGGGAAGAAGTTAAATGACCTGGCCAAGGTTACTGTGCTAGTGAACAGATGAGCTGGGTTTGATACCAGACAGTCTCAGTGTGAACAACCTATGCTCTTATTAGCAGGTAATACGCTCAGCCAGGGGGTATGAAAACTATTCAACCTGAGGGCCAAATTCGGCTGCCAACTGATGTTTGAAAATAAAGTTTTATTGGACTATAGCCATGGCCATTCATTTTCATATTGTCTTTGGCTGTCATCGTGATAATATGGCAGAACTGAATGGTTCTAGAAGACCATCTGGGCCACAAAACTAAAAATAGTTATTATCTGGCCTTTTGCAGAAAAAGTTTGCCAACCCCTATGCTAAACAGTAAACAATAGAGATTCTCAACTTTTCTCCCCATGTACTCCCCCTAAAGGTCAAGGACATTAAGGGACAGACCAGAACGACCAGGAACAGAGACTGATGCAGCCAGAAGCTAATCTGAAGTGTCTGGAAGTATCACAGTGTTTCAAAAAAGAATCATGCAAATATTGCAATCTGTGCCACAATATTTGTTCTAATAGTTGAAACAAACTGGTCAGGCGTGGTGGCTCACACCTGTAATCCCAGCACTTTGGGAGGCTGAGGTGGGCAGATCACTTGAGGCCAGGAGTTTGAGACCAGCCTGGCTAACATGGCAAAAACCCATCTCTACTAAAAATACAAAAATTATCTAGGCATGGTGGTGTGCACCTGTAATCCCAGCTACTCAGGAGGTTGAGGCAGAAGAATTGCTTGAACCTGGGAGGTGGAGTTTCCAGTGAGCAGAGGTCGCACCACTGTAACTCCAGCCTGGGTGACAGAGAGAGACTCCAAGAAAAGGAGACAAACAACCATAAAGTCAGAGTGACCTTCCTCAAAGATGTAACACAGTCATTTTTTTTTCGAGGTGGAGTCTTGCTCTGTCACCCAGGCTGGAATGCAGTGGCATGTTCTCAGCTCACTGCAACCTCCACTTCCCAGATTCAAGCAATTCTCCTGCCTCAGCCTCCCAAGGAGCTGGGATTATAGGTGTCCACCACCATGCCCAGCTAATTTTTGTATTTTTAGTAGAGACAGGGTTTCACCACATTGGCCAGGCTTGTCTCAAACTCCTGACCTCATGATCCACCCACCTCAGCCTCCCAAAGTGCTGGGATTACAGGTGTGAGCCACTGCTCCTGGCCACTCCATAGTAATTCTATGGTACTACAAACAAGGGGTCAGGGCCACTCCAAAGATCACTTCAGGATAAACAGCTTAAGTGGAACAACAAACCCAGAGTCCTCACCCAGGAAGTCTGGATTTGAATCTTGGGCCCCACTGCTGTCTGGCTGAGGGGTCTTACATAGGCATTTATGCTCTCCTGGTCTTCCTTACCTAACTTTAAAATGGAGATAATTATCCTACCTCACAGGGCTGCTGGGATAATTACAAGGTAAAAGATACATGAATGGTTCAGGCAAACAGCGATCCCTAAATCTGAACACAAATGCCAACTTATCTGGAATGGAAAGCAGTGACATCAATACATGCTCCTTTTTTGATAAGAAAGTCTGTCAATAAAAGAAATGAAGTGGTCTTATTAAAGAATAAAAATCGGCCAAGTGTGGTGGCTCACGCCTGTAATCCCAACACTTAGGGAGGCTGGATCACTTGAATCCAGGAGTTCAAGACCAGCCTCAGCAACATGGTAAAACCCTGTCTCTACTAAAAATACAAAAAAAAAAAAAAAAAAAAATTAGCCGGGCATGGTGGGGCGTGCCTGTAGTCCTAGCTACTTGGGAGACTGAGGTGGGGGAACCACCTGAGCCCCAGAGGCTGAAGCTACAGTGAGCCAAGATTGCGCAGCTACACTCCAGCCTGGGCAACCAGAGAGAGGCCCTGCCTCTACTTATTTATTTTGAAAAATGTGTTTCCCTATCACAGAATCTGCAAGCTCCTTTGCAAACTATTCCAGCATTTAATCTCCCTGTTGCTTTCCATGCCCTTGTCATTCCGTAAGAAAGCTGGGAATAAAGTCAGAAAGGCTGTCTCTGATCATTCCACTCTCTCACTTATTTTTCCTGAAGTGAAAAACACCTTAAATTGTTTTTTCAATACTAACACTCTATAAGCAATCTGAAAATACTTACCTCTGCCGTCAATTATAAAAGACCATTAGCAACCTCGACAACCCAAAATCTCTAATTTACAACTAATCTACTTTCACAAATTACATCTTCTGTAACAGACCACCTAAAAATGACTTCCTGTAAACAAACCACTCTGCTGGGTTTTTAATTTAATTTAATTTAATCCTTATTTTGCTCTTTAACTACAAGGAGCTCACTTTTTACTACACTGGGGCAGAATTTTTTTTTTTTTTTTTTCATTTCAAGAGACACAGAAATAATCCCCAAACAGAAGTCCAGAAGGGTGCACAGACACTGGGTCTGTCTGTCCTGCCTTCAGCAGCCACTTGCTCGTGTAACACTTGCTGGCCTGTGCTCACACAGGCCCTATGCTGGCTATTGTCCCAGTTGCTGGATTAAATCAAGAAGACAAAATGTAAATAGGTACGAAGTAAGTACTCTGGAACACACAGGAAGGAATATTTAAATCCCCTTGGAGGTGGTCAAGGAAGGTGTTGACCCTTTTAGAGTGTCAGGCCAAGTGTCTTGACTTCTCCCAATTCCTCCACCGCCCCCATTTTATTTATTTGTTTGTTTGTTTATTTATTTTAGAGACAGAGTTTTGCTCTCGTTGCCTAGGCTGGAGTGCAATGACATGATCTCAGCTCACAGGTCCATGCCACCATGCCCTGCTAATTTTTTTTTTTGAGACGGAGTTTTGCTCTTGTTACCCAGGCTGGAGTGCAATGGCGCGATCTCGGCTCACCGCAACCCCCGCCTCCTGGGTTCAGCCAATTCTCCTGCCTCAGCCTCCTGAGTAGCTGGGATCACAGGCACACGCCACCGTGCCCAGCTAATTTTTTTGTATTTTTAGTAGAGCCGGGGTTTCACCATGATGACCAGGATGGTCTCGATCTCTTGACCTCATGATCCACCCGCCTCGGCCTCCCAAAGTGCTGGGATTACAGGCTTGAGCCACCGCGCCCGGCCTTAATTTTTGTATTTTTAATAGAGACAGAGTTTCACCACTTGGCCAGCCTGGTCTCGAGCTCCTGACCTCAGGTGATCCACCCACCTTGGCCTCCCAAAGTGCTGGGATTACAAGTGTGAGCTACCACACCTGGCCCTCCAAACTCCCCTTTAAGGTGACCAATTCATTCTAGTTTGCAAGGCCCAAGTTCCTGGAAACCCGTTTAGTCACAGGCAAACCCAGAAAACTGGTCACCCTACCTGCATCCCGCCCGAGTCTTCTCTCTACACGGAGGAATCGTCAATAATAATAGGAAGTTGGCCTGTGGTGGGCTGGCTCCCATCCTGCCCCTTCTTTCACCAGTCTCCCACCCGCTACTTGCACCAAGTAATCATCAACCCTTCACAATTAACAGCCCCTTCACCAGATTCCTCCATCCTGGAAACATCACCGGTCACACAAACGTCCCACCAAGAAGGGAGGCCCATCACCAAGGCTGCAGAAGGCATGCGGCCTTACGGCAAATAAAATCCCACTTTGCCAGTTACTCGACTCTAGGAAGACAGCACAAAGTAGAGGAAGAAATGGAAGCAGCATGTACAAATTCAATCGATTCCAACTCCTATTTATTTTATGCAAAGTTTTCCTGGTCCTTATTAATGCCAGCTTTCCCTCCACCATTTAATCTCTGCTTCCATTTCGTTCTTAGAGGCCTGTGATTATTCTAATTCAGCATTTGGATGACTTCATTTCCGCTCAAGTACACCCAGGTCAACTTGGATAGAAGAGAAAGAGGAGGAGAAGAAAAATAATCAGCTAAAAGCTATTAAATATCAGCCATGTGCCTCATGATTGGTTTTAAAGGCAGTGGTGAGGTTAGCAACAGTCAGAAACTCAACCCTTCTGCCTCTTCCGGCATATTAACATTTTTTTCTGGGACTCTCACTAGGATGGCTTCGAATGTAAATAAAGTACAGACTGGCAGCCCACTTTTAGTGAATTCACAAATACAAAGTATGAATATACAGAGCTATAAACATTTAGAGGGTGGTAACTTGACAAATCCGGCAGGTCTACAGAGAGACTATTTCTAAGAGGAAAAAAGAAGAAAAAAAAAAGAAAGAAAGAAAAAGGAAGAAACAGAAAAGCATACAGGACCTGTGTAAGGGGGTGTCTTACTAAGGGTGGGGGACGGGCAGGAATCTCCATATCAATGTTCATTCCTCCGAAACAGCTGGATTTCTACGCCAAGTCTAAATGAACTGCGCTTCTCTTTCATAAGAACCACCCCTTGCACCCACTGGCACAAGCTTGAACCATGATTTCTGGTACATTTTCAGTTCCCACTGAACTACATTGAGGAAGAGAAAGGCTGTATTTTCTCATGCTAACAACTCCATTGTAAGTGACATCTTCAGAGGGCCCAGGAGGACTCTGGGAAGGTGAGTTGGTAGAAGTACTTCTTACCCAACGCTGACCAACCCCTGCCCCTACCCACCCAGACGTCATTATTTCCTTTGTGCCCAAGGGCTCCCCTACCCCTGACTTTCCTCTCCTTGCCCCAGCATTAAAAGGAAACACAGCTAAATCATACCAGGAAATTCGGCCGGTGTTTGAGCCTTCTTCCTCTACCTACTATGCAAATGCACATGGCATTTGATTAGCATACTCAAAGTTTTCCCAGCTTGCTACCCAGAAGGCATCCGATTTTCCTATTTGTATATTTTAAAACACTGTTAACAGAGCAATAATAATGTCGGATGCCTTTGCCTAACAACAGCTGGCTATATTTTACACACTAAGAGGGAAATGGGAAGTTTTCCTAGAAACCCACTGTCTATTTCAGGGCCTCCTTTTTGAAGCAAAAATACCAACATTTAAAAGTGAGGTTAGGGCACTCAATCTTTAGCACTCCACAACATCCACTGGCTTCGGCTAAAATCAGTCTGAGGAAGAAAAGTTCCCCAGGAAAACACAAAGTTGTTTAGCCGGAGGGTTTACCTGCAAAGCCCTGGGATCGTATGACCCGTGGGTAAGGCTTGTTTGCCTCTGCCACCATCTGGCCTAGAAGGTGGCGATGCAGAGGAGGCAGAATTCTCCTGTCTACTCGCTGTGCTGTTTCCCACTGAGCAGCTCAGCCAGGGGTCAGGGGGCAAATAAAGTCCCCTCCCCTCATGACACACTTCCCAAGGGAGACGCTGACACAAACCAGGCAGAAAATTAATAAAACATGGGGACAGTGTTGGCTTTGTTCTGTGCTATCAGAGGAAGAAAACTGAAACACAAAAGTAGCCTTCAGCCAGGGAAGAGAGAGAGCGCATGGTCCTTCCTGGTCCAGCCTGCAACTGTCATTGAAGAAGGTCTGAGGAGCAACACCCAGGCTCTCCAGAGAAAGGCAGGGCAGAGGAGAGGGTGAGGCCCGGGAGGGGATGCTGACCACTCCCTGGCAACCCACCTGCAGGAACCACTTCAGAGGACAAAGCCTCAGGGAGCTCTGACGTCCACAAAGGACATGTAAGACTTGTTTTCGAGGCCTCCTCTGAGAGAACCACAGCTCTGTTTATCTACAACACACACTGAAAGCAAGAAAACGCTACCAAAGGATCACAGTCCACTCTCAGGCGTATTTATCTTCTCACAGATCTCACGCCTTTTAAATTTCAAAGGGCTTTATGAGATTTTTCATTCCAGGTATGACTCTCCTCACACATACGCTATCAAAAGAGGCGTCTGAGCGGCGGCCGTGATCGCAGCTTCGCACCTGCACAGAAAAACCTGGAGCTGGGAAGTCACAGGCACCCAGCGCTTCCTCGGGCCGTGCTCTCCCACGATCACCCACGCTGCCCGATCAACGGCTGGACTCATTACATTAAAAAGCCAATTCACTCTTGTTTTCCTTTTTTCTTCCCCCAGAAAGCTTTCACACACCACTCTCTGGAGCTCAAGTTAACTTATCTGGGCCCCCACCAGCCCCAGTCCAACACAGAGCTCCAACGACCCTTCCACCTGGTTTCCTCGGGGCTCTCCCACTTTAATGAGACCTCAAGCACCGTCAATTTCCCGTCGGTTCCTGGAAGGCCTTTGCTTCCCAGCCACCATGATGAGGGGCTGGCACAGGAAGGGGTTAAAGCCCTCATGTCAAACCACAAACTCGGGCACTGGCCCAGAAGGGACATGGGAACCAGAGCAGCCTGTGATAAAGGCCGGATTGTAGCAGCCCACTGAATTGGAAATGACTTGTAGGCCTAATGAAACAGAACTTTGGCAGTAACACAGAATGAAAGGAATGAGACAATAAAAGGCAGGAACAAAGGGTGCAGAGTCGTTTCAGCTTAGCAAAATAAGCTCACTTTGTTGTTGGGGAAAGCCAAAGCCGATTAGGATAAACCAATGACTAAGCATAAGTCTTCCAAACTAATTACACAGTTCACCATGTGAAGTATAATTGGAAGCCTCCAAATGCGGGCTGCTTTGCTTTCACAGGAGTTCTATAAAGTGAGAATTACCTAGCACGCTCAGCATTGAGCTGCCCTATCATTGCCGGGAACAGCTGAAAGGTGCGGAACCACTCCATCCGGGGCGAAGCCGAGAATTCATTAAGTTTAAAGGCCTCTTTTTGATCTCCAAAATCCTATAAGTGAGAATTTAAGAAACCGGTACTTGAAGGAGCGGCCTGAAGGGGAGAAGGAGGAAGCCCATGTACTTGGAGTTTCTTTGATCCAGTGCATTTTAATTACCAGGCTGGGTCTTCGAGGTGGCTCTGCCGGGGAAACAGTGCAGAACAGGCCAGCTCGTCATCATGGTCTGCACAGGCGTATCTGGAGCATCATCTACCTGCCATTTTTGGGAGTGGCCTATATACATCATTCCTGTGTGTATAAAATCAGGAACACAAATAACGTCCACTAAGAAACCCAGGGCAGGAAAACAAATTACTGTATATCAACGTGTTTGACAAATGAACAAAACCTGCTCCTTCTGAGAAAGAGGCTGCTGGATGGTAAAGTGGGAGGCGGCGCTTTAGAAACAGTAACAAGAGGCAAGGGGTGGATCGTGCACCAATGAGTGACTACCAGGGCTCCTCAGCACCGGCTGTGTGATCTTGGAGAATTTCCTCACCTTTCTCAACATCAGCCCCATCACCTACATATGAGACCTGCCAACCATCTCACTTGACATGCTTAAGAAGCACACTGTAAAAGGCATTAGAAGGCTTAGCACCAAGCACGCACAACTCCAGTTCAGAAACAGCACACGGTAAAAGGATCTTCATAGTAAAAGCTGGACCTCAAAAATTCCAAGTTTCATTAAGTACATCTAGCCTGTGAAACAGGGAGATGGAAATACTATAACAGTTTTTCTGGCTCTTACTCATAGGATGAAGTTTATAAATAGTGGCTTTTTCCAAATAAAGAATCTCTTCACTGTCTCTGCGTCATGAAGTCCAGAAATAAACTCTAACATGGCAAGACTGCTGTTTATATACCATGCTCATTACTACTGACAATGGATTCTTTTGGTTACAGCCTATAGATGTCTTAGATATAATCTATCCATCCTATTCATGTTTAA
This sequence comes from Callithrix jacchus, assembly GCF_049354715.1. Taxonomy (NCBI): domain Eukaryota; kingdom Metazoa; phylum Chordata; class Mammalia; order Primates; family Cebidae; genus Callithrix; species Callithrix jacchus. The sequence continues at coordinate 108,934,139 of NC_133506.1, forward strand.
ATACTTTCTACATTACTGACTTTTCAAGCTTAAAACTAACCTTAGGAATAATTCATTCAGTCCAGGGGTCTATGGTGCACAGACCAAATCTAGGTCATCACCTGTTTTTGTAAATAAAGTTTTATTGGCACACAACTACATCCATCTGTTTACCTACTGGCTATGGCTGCTTTCATCCCACAAGAGCAGAAGTGGGTAGCTGCAAGAAGGACTACAAGCATTGCAAAGCTGCAAATACTTACTATCTGGCCCTTTATAAGTTTTCCAACCCCTTCCCTGGAAAGAGAAACTGAGGGCAGCAAAGGAGCAACGTGTCCCTCTGTCCCAGGGAGGTCAGTCCACCATCAGGCCCAGCATGAAGGCCTAGAATATCTGCTGCCTTACCCTTTTCCAAGGACAGACAACACTGGAACAGCTACCCAGGGTGGGAATGGCCATCCTCACCCCTGTGTAGCTCATGGTGACGTGTGGATTCTGCTAAGCTGTCCACTGTTCTTCTCAGTTGGCAGAGTGCTGACGCCAATGGCCACACTTCATGATCTCATCTTAAATATAAATAAGTAACAACATCTCTAACCTGGGGAAGAGGGGGTGAATCTTCTGGGAGGAAGGTGAAAGAAAAGCACAAAAGGGTTTACAAGCCTCCAATTTAAGTTATTTAAAGCTCCCGGTGTGTCATTCTGTACCCACTCCACTTACAGTAATGACATATTCAAACTCCCTTAGCTCAGCCCCTTGATAGCAGTCTTACCCATCTTGATTGCCACCTGAAATAAACAGTCAGAGCAGCTGCCACCTCGGGCAGGATGGGATGAGGGAGAGGAGAGGGGAATGGCGGTAAGGAGACATGAAAGTAGACCAGAACACCTTGCATGGAGGCTGTGAAAGAAAAGTTCTAGACGTGGAGGAAAAGGAAGTGGGGTGTGAATTCTGGCTCTTACACTGTCTTACCTGGGTGACCTCTGCTGAGACTCTGCTTCCCTGGCCCTGACTGTCCACCTTTGCCAAATGGACAGGATGATACCAGTATCCACCATACAGGTAAAATGAGGGGATCAATGTCCAGGTCCCCAGCATTCTGGGGGACACTGAAGGGCACAATATCTTCCTGTCCTTTGCATCCTCCCCACCCTCAGTCCATCTTGGGGACTGACCAGCAGCTGGAATAGGGCACAGAGTTCAGATGCTCTTATCAGACAAGCCTGGAGGGGGCGTCCACTCCCAGCTCCACCTCCTCGAGGGCTGCGACCTTGAGTCCCAGAGACAATCCCACCAAGACCCCATTTAACAGTCTGCAACATGGGGAATACCACTACCAGCCTCCCAGAGAAAAATGAAATGAGATGATGTGAGTAAATGGCCTGGCCTAGTATCTTCACAGTCACTATAAATAATAAAATTACATCTCATTAAATTGCAGTTGGTTAAAGACAGTCCAAAAAAATGTGTGTGCAAAGGAATGTGTGTGTGAATGTACTTCATGTAAGAGTGTGTGTGTGTGCACGCGCACATATTCTTTCTGTTTCATTCAACTGGAGTATAAAGTACCAAAGGGCAGAGGCAGTCGGTCAATTCACCTGTTACCTCCTTTCGCAAGCACTGGGTTTCCTCACTGCACTGTGCCTGAGGACCAGCAACAGAGTCTCCCTGACTTTGATCATTCTGGATTCAAATAAGTTATGCCTGAATCCTGAGAGGTGGCAGGTCCTGCCCAAGGGGGGGATGTTACACAGTAACACCAGCCACACGCCAAATGAGAAATAAGCTATTCTGAAGACAGACCCAAATAATGCAGAGCCTATGTATGCAAAAAGCTACTAAAATATGAGCATAGAAGAACATTATGGCTTTGATACATTCAAAAGCCTCCTTGGTCTTTTAATAAAACACTTGATAAGTCTGCACATCCTGCTAGAGTCCACAAACATTACTGCAAAATTAACTGGGCAGCTTCAGACCCGGCGAGTGCCATGCCAGGGAAGATGGTTTGTGACTGCTTCTCAGACAAAAGGACAACAATGGTGGCCACTGTGGGGACGGCCAGAGCTTGCAGCGTGTCCTACTGGAGGCATACTGGGTCACGATGATAAGTGCTAATGAAAAACCACAGAGAGAGAGAGACAGAAATAGAGAAAGGAAGAAAGAGAGGGAGAGAGGAAGAAACCAAGGGTTGGGGACGTGCAGAGATGTGCTTTGTGCTGGCAAGTAGAAGCCTGTTTGGAATACTCTAAAAGCCCATCTGGGCAGCACCGACTTCCCTGAAACAAATAGGCCCGTGAGACTCCAAGGCAGGTTATGGCTCGAAAAAGAAATCCCACCTCGTGTTTGCAAACACTACCCCTGGACTTGTTTTAAAAGCAGAAAGATAGCAAAGAGAGCTCACCCTCCAGAGCTTTCCATTATGCAAGCTGGACCTGTCTCGTTTAATTATTTCCAATCCCTCTCCCTAGGCAGGGTGGGGCTGGGTAGTGGACAAATCCCCCTTCCTGCTTTAAATCAGCCTGGAAGGGAGAAGTGCTGTAATGCACACAGTCATCAACACACTTAGCTATTCTTTAGATCCAGCTAGAAAGAATCCATCATCAGCTGACAATGCCAGAAAGGGCCATGGGAAGGCCTTTTCAACACCAACCTGGAAGGGCAGCCCAGAGCCACCTGGAATGCAGGGCTGGGCAGGAGGAAGCTGGCGTCTTTTTGTTGCATGGTCTCCTATCCACGCAGAAATTAATACCGGAGACAAGAACGTCTCCATTGTGAGGCTAAGTAAAGGTCATGGCCCTCATCCCAGACAGCACTTCACAAATGGACACACCTGGGGATGGGGTCATAGCTGCCCATCGCCCTGGGCAAACCAACAGCACAGAACGTTCAGCCTGGCCAGTGGGTGGCTGTGCCTTTGTACCCATGGCAAGCGTGAGAGCCGTCATGGTAGGAAACAAGCGACAGAGCTTAGCACGGGCACTGTGTCTTCTCAGGATGCCTCAGCAGCTCTCTCCCACGTCAGCCCTCCAGCAGGGAAGACCTAGACCTATGCAGGAGGAGACTGTCCCAGACCTGGGCTCCCACACAAAGTCCACAATTTCTCAAAGATGTGGGACATGGCCTCCTTGAACCTGCCATTTACATAGGAGCCAGAGGAGGGTGGTATACACAAAAGCCAGCAAGGGTCATCCCTGCCATGGCAGCAGGGCCATCTGAGGAACGTGTCATCCTCAGGAAGAACCCACTCTCAAGATACCATCTCCCTTCAGCCACTAGAAAGTGGCCAAATTAAACACATCAGCCGTGGTGACATGTCCTGTCTGTCTGGCTCTCTGTGTCACACACACCTTCTCACGCTGTTTCCTGCTCTCCGTGGGGCTCCTGGGTTGGTCCCGGCCTGTTCCAGCAGGAGAGCCCAGGGGATAATTTTACTGCTGTCTCACAGACATTAGAATCAGAAAATGCTGACAGGTACTGGCCCTGCATCTTTTCTGAGTCTCCTTGGGCATTTGACAGGGGAGGGTTAGGCAGCAAAGGGCCCCAGGGAGTCTCAGCTCTCACTGCATTTTCCAGACAGGCACAGAAGGAAGAAGCCCAGCCCCACCCCGCAGGCCTCTAGCAGCTTCTGTGGGTGCTCCTGCCCTGTGAGCCACAGCTCCACATCCCTCCCCAGCCACTGTCACTGCCAGCTCCCAGCCCAGGCCCCACGTGGCCAGCAAATGCCAGCAAAACTGCACTAAAAGGCCACGCTGTCTGCTCCTGCCAGCACGTGGGACATCGCACCAAACACATGCCAGGCTCTTCCATCTCAGCTCCTGCTGAATTTCACTTAAATCACGATGGCCAGGTTCAAGGACAAAGTTCTTGAGGACACAGCTGCAGCAGGGGCTAGGGCCACGGCAGCCACTTCTTAGGACTGATGAGGCCACTTCTGGCGTGTGCCATCCAATCCCATGCAGTGCCTACCTTGCCAAACTGCTCGAAATATTGCTTTACATCTTCCACTACTGTGTTCGCAGATAATCCGCCTACGAATATTTTCTTTGTTCTTGTGACCATCTGCAAGAAATGACAAGAGAAAGGCATGGGTTAACCAGGTTATCTGAAGCAGTGCTCAAGAGGATGCTGAAAAACAAAGCACTCTCCACATTTCTCTAGGAAGGCAACTTTAGATATATTCAGGGTGCACGGCACGGGCCTTCAGACGTCTAAGGAAGCTAGAGATAGTCACTCTGCCTATCTCAGGCATTCAGATGGCAACCTAAAAGCCTGAGTTTCATACAGACACAGAGACTTCAGAACCTCATTGGCCACCATGCACAGCTTCATTCTAATGGAAAGCAAAAAGAGAAAAACCACATGTTAAGCTATCTTAAAGCTAAGAGGCATGAACAAAACAGACCTAAACACATAAAACCTGCTGCCCAGAAACTACCCGCAAAACCTGTCAGTAAGAAACACACACATGATTCAAAATGAAGCGCAGACTGTCTACGCCGAGCTGTTTGCGCTAGGTGCTGGTGTGTACATCTGTAGGCAACACAGATGCTGACCCCACACCTGGGGACCACCCTTCCAAGCTCTGTCCAGGATCCCTCCCTCTGATTCCCCATGATTCACCTTGATCCACCCTGCACCCAGTCAAGCCCAGCTAATCCCCAGATCCCCACGCCTTTCTTCCTGCAGGTCCTTTTCCTTGGGGTGCCTCTCCACTCCTATGTCTCCAAAGCCAGGAGGTAGTCCACCCTTTTCTGAAATCCCCTAACACTGTCTCCATATCCCTGTCTTAGCACTCCCTGCTCTCCACCTCGTGTTAAATGACTTCCTCCTCCAGACAGTAAGCTCTGACTCCTCTACAAATCCTCTACCAGGCCTGGCACAGCAGCAGGCACATATAAGCCGACACCGAATGTTTGGTGGATGTGCAAATGTGGCCACATTTCCGAATCCCACCAGTTCCATCCAAAGCCAAAGGAGTAGGATACTCAATGACATCAACTGTTCAGAGTGGGAACCAAAATCTTACATGCAGGGGTCAAAAATCAAGAAAATAAATTTTGTCCTAAAGACTGAGTATGGGAGATGCGCCACGGCTTCGGTAGTGACAGCAGCTCAAGCCGTGACTGAGCAGTGCTAGCACCTCCTCCAGGAGACTGTTGCTGTGAGCCAGCCCCCTTCTCCACAGTAACCATGTGCGACCAAAAGGCCGTGATCAAAAATGCTGACATGTTGGAAGAGATGCAACAGGACCCAGTGGAGTGTGCTACTCAGGCGCTGGAGAAATACAACATAGAGAAGGACATTGCGGCTCATATCAAGAAGGAATTTGATAAGAAGTACAATCCTACCTGGCATTGCACCATGGGGAGGAACTTCGGTAGTTACGTGACACATGAAACCAAACACTTCATCTACTTCTACCTGGGCCAGGTGGCCATTCTTCTGTTCACATCTGGTTAAAAGCATGGATTGAAAAGGCCAGGCGTGGTGGCTCAAGCCAGCACTTTGGGAGGCCGAGGCGGGCGGATCACCTGAGGTCAGGAGTTCAAGACCAGCCTGGCCAACATGATGAAACCCCATCTCTACTAAAGACAAAAAAATTAGCCGGGTGTAGTGGTACACACCTGTAATCCCAGTTACTCGGGAGGCTGAGGCAGGAGAATCACTTGAACCTGAGAGGTGGAGGTTGCACTGAGCTGAGATCAGGCCATTGTACTCCAACCTGGGCAACAGAGTGAGACTCCATCTCATTAAAAAAAACAAAAGCATGGACTGTTGTGCCACACACGCAGTGATCCATCCAAAAACAAGGACTGCAGCCTAAATTCCAAATACCAGAGACTGAACTTTTCAGCCTTGCTAAGGGAATACCTTGATGTTTGAACCTTTGTGTTTTGTACAGGGCATTCTCTGTACTAATTTCTTGTGGTTATAAAACAATTAGCAAAATAGCCTACATTTGTATTTATTTTCTATTCCATATTTCTGCACCACGTTGTTTTCTCTCAATCCATTCCTTTAAAAAAATTAATGTTGCAGATGTGAAAAAAAAAAAAGATTGAGTTTGGGCTTTGTGCCGTTTTTGTTTTATTGTCACAATAAAAAATTATAGAATTTGGCAGGTGAGGGTCTGACCAGTTTGTTGGCCTATAAACACACAATGTCATCTGTGTCCACCGCAACTCGATATAGGATGCTGAAGTACAGGAGCCACAGCTGCCTGGATCCCTGTCATCAGGGAGGCTCCTGGCACATCCACTGAGTGAATGAGTGAACCAACCCACCTCAACAGGAGCCTGAGGTGAGTGATGCCAGGGGCACCGTGGTTACTGTAGCACACTGGAAATCCGGCTCCTGGGTCTAACTCTGGGTGTGACCCTGGGCAGGACGTACTTCCTCCTAGGTGTGCGTTTTCTGCAGCACGAGATGCTGGACCAGGGTTCCAAGGTCCCACCTCATGCCCAACTCCCATGAATCCATGAGCATCATGGCCATGATGCAGAGAGGCTCGCAGACTCCAGGGAACTCTTGCTTTAGCTTAGTAGCTCCCACAGAAGACACATGCCACCACAGCCTGCTGGTTGACCCCAAACTTGAATATCCTTGCCATGGACATTCCACGGTGTTTTAAGAGGACACTGTCCTAACAACTCAGTATACCACCTACTGCCTACTTCCTCCTGCCCACTAGAACCAAGCAGTGGCTTGCTCATGTGTTTAAAGCTGGGACTGACTATTTTTTCACCCCTTTCCATATGAACGGGGGATTAGATGAGACAGTACATATGAAAAACTCTATGATGATCCCACCACTGTGCACAGCACTGATTCCAAGTACCTCTCATTACCTGGTGGGCGTCCTATGCTCGCTCCTTATCGTCCATCTCCCTCCTCATCCATTCCTTAAGTTTCCCCAGTAAATTAAGGTCACTCGAATGGCAAAACTCCATCAAGCCCTTTCCAGATTTAAATCATTCCCTACACTCATGAATCACCACACTTTACGAATCTAACTTTCCTAATGTATTCATTCAACAGATACATTTAAGTGTGAGGTGCTGGAGCTTCCGTTCTAATAGACTGTGGAATGTAAGCTACTATAAAATGAAGATATAATAATTGGCCTACCATACAAGGTTCCTATTAGCAGTAAATTAAGTAACATATGCGAAAGTGTCTAGCAGGGCACCATGTGGTCACCAAATAAATGGTCACCGTAACTGAATCCAAAGTCAGTTACTAGACTCACCTTTCAAGCTCAGAACTACGCATGCGGCGAAAAGACACGTTATACAAAAACGTGCCTTTGAAAAGGCAACTCTTATTGCCCTACTGTCTTCCACTATAATTTCAAAAACACTTTCCGGCATCTCTACATGATTTCAGATGGGCAAAGATTCCCAATAGTTTAATTTCCGATTTTTCATTCCTTTTTTCCCTTTACTCCAGCCAAGTAATTAAATATCTGTAAAGAAACACTAACGTGATCTACCAACACACACTAGTCGAGTTCTCAACTTAAAGAAACTCTGGAGAGCCGTACTATAACCTGAACCCCACGGTCTCATTTCTACACTGTATAGAGTTGGGCGGGTATACAGCAGCCCTGTCTATATTCCAAATGTTCATGTGGACCCAGAGAATTCAACCAACAACATGTCTTCATTCCAAATAACAGAAGTCAACAGATTGTTCATTCCCCAGTAACTGGTGAAATGAAAATCTCTCTTCATACACCATCCACTGTTGCCTTATAGCTGTAAACCTGCATAGCCAGAGCCCTAAACACAGAGGCAGCCACCCAGCTATAAATCTATGCAGTCCCCAAAAGCCTCTAAAGCACTTTTTTTTAAAAGAAGGATGAGAAATTGCAGATCCCAGACAATGCACCAAAGTGTCCAAGTTACTAAAACATCCTCTCCAGGGACCAGCTCAGATACAGTGATGGATCCTACTCCTCAGCAAACACTAAAAGGAAACTGTTTTAATCAAAACCTCCCAAACGTGAAAAGCCTAGTGGAAAGATGGGCAACCCTCGATTAGCTGCTCACCAGTATCTCAGCTTTAGAAGACAGGGGCACAGCTTGGTGGGGTGGGGGGCAACAGGGCTGTGCACAGTGACCTCTCTCACCAGGGGCTTGCTGGGGGAAATGGAAGTGATTTACTTTGAGAATCCTGCCAGCATGACTGCCAAATGGACTGTGGCCTGCTCCACAATTTGCATTCTGCTGAGGGACACTGGAGGCAGAGGACCCTAGAGTCACACATTCTTCTCTCGGTTTCCTTGCCACCTCCATGGCTACTCAGGAAGGTAGGAAGTGGGTAGGGCTGGGATGTTGTGCCCTGACTCTCAGGGGGACTAAATGGAAGTCCTCAAATTCCCATCAATACTATGCAAGGTTTGTACGGACACGCGAGGGTGCACGCACATGCATATGCACATGCATGGGTGTGCGTTTAGGGCAACTCCAGTCCCACCCCTTGAGTCTTGGCTTCTATTTGCCCCAGGAACCATCCAGTATCCCTGGAACTTTAACCCTGGATACAGTGAGCTGGACAAAGTTCCCAGGCCCCCCGGCTCTATACTCTTTTGGGTTATTAAAAAAAAATCCTCTCCACCCAGTGAAGAGAGCCACCTGTTTTCTTCCTATGATGGGCCCTTCAGGTAGCTGCTTCCTAACCTGCAGCCTAAACACCAGTAGAGTACCCATACAGGAAAGCATACAGGGCATAGATTACCCATACAAGGAAGCAGCGATTGTACCCCCAAATGTTCAGATGGCCCCACTCAGGTCCATAGTGAACTGAGATGGAAAGAGGCACCCATCTGTTTCAGAGAGCTCAGTCCAAAATCCATTAGGAAATTGATCTTAAATTTCCTTTGCTTTGAGTTTTTAGTGGAGAGGTTGCAGATAACACGTTGGAATGTGAGTGCTTCCCACCATTAGAGACACCAGATACCGACCCGACAGCCCTGAACCATGTGGGGACGGCCCCCTCTCCCAGCAGGCGCCCCTCCTTTTATGGTTTAAGGGGTCACTCTGGGAAGCAGGAGGTGTCTGTGTGCATGTGTGAGTATGCGCGCTCTTGCCCGTGTACACAAGGGCAGTGGGGAGCGTTCAGGCTCTCAGAAATCATTGCTGGAAAGTTCTGCATCTAGACCTGTAATTTAACTAAACACCGCTGCTCTCCACATACCCCTTGGCTCCTTAAAGAAAACCCCAGCACCCATTCCAGTTTGGAAAATTGCTGTTTACATGTAAGAACTGGCCAAAGCCAGTACTAACCAGAGCTGCAAAGAGCACTCCACCTTCCTGCCTCTAAACAGAGAACTGGCTTTTTACATTTAAAAAATTCCTTTTTAAAAAATGTGTTTGCATCAGAAATGGTCACTAGGAATGGGGCCACTGTTTATATTTTTATAAAATAGGATAAAGCTAGTGTGTGTGTGTGTGTGTGTGTGTGTGTGTGTGTGTGTGTTGAAGGCAGAGTGGGGTAAGGAAGGGTTAGAAAAGATAGACTACTTTTAAAAATGAGATTAAAGGGAAAACTTAATTCCAACAGCACTGGCCTAAAGATATTCGTTATCACACAATGAAAGCAAAAACAAAACAAACACCAAAAGACCCAAATATTTCTTAATCTGAACAAATACATGGCCAGGCAGGAAATGGCTCCGGAGAGCCTTAAATGAGTATGAGGAAGGCCCACAGACATTAAATCAGCTCTGGCTATTATCATGTTCCTTAAAAGACTTCAAATTCCTTATGATGAAAAAATGTGAGCCATCTTCACTGCCCAAGAACACAGGCTTGTTTGCAGATGATCCTCATCTGTGGGAACCCCAAGATGGAGAAAGCCCAGGAAAGATATTAAAATGCTAGCCCTGGGAAGGATGCTGCAGACCTTTAGTTCATCCTCCCCAGTGAGATGACTCATGTGCTAGTTAAAGGCAAGGCAGGTAATGAGGAAGACAGCTTTCCCAGGTGCAGACGAGGGCTCTGTCTATTACTCCATCCTGCCCAGTGAAAAGTGCTCACCAAATTCAGAATCCAGGATGAAATTCTGTACATCGGCCAATATGGCAGTCTTCTCCTACCATTCTGCATTTGAGAATTAGGTCCAATCTTTGTACGGCAGACACTCAAGCAGGGCTGCCTGAGATCACAGAACTCCCAAACTCCAAGGCTCCATTCCCCAGGGCGTTTCATTCAAGGTACCTGCCCTCTAAAATCCCTACCTCTCTCTGTATTTTTCCATTCTCCTCCACCCTCTCAACTGCCAATACTACCATTCTTGCCACCACCAACTCCACCACCATCATCCTCAGGACCACCCTCCTGCCACCATAACTACTATCACCATCACATCCAAATCCAATGACAAACTTACTTAGCTTGCAAAATCAGAACACAGGTCAGGATTGGGCATCTTCTCCAAGTGTTTCTAGGATCACATGTGGAAAAGGGACTAGGGTGGATCAAATAGAGTCCCTCCAAAATTCGTGTCCATCCAGAATTTCAGAATGTGACCTTATTTGGAAACAGGGCCTTTACAGACGTGATTAGTTGAGAATCTTGAGATGAAGTTATCCTGGACATAGGGTAGGTCCTAAATCCAGTAACAGGTGTCCTTCTAAGAAGAGGACAAACAGACACAGAAAGAAGGTGTCCATGTGCAGATGGAGGCGTGTCTGCAAACCAAGGAACACCAAGAATGGCTGGCAACCACCAGAAGCTAGGAGAGAGGTATGCGACAGTTTTTCCCACAGAGTCTCCAGAGGGAGCCAGTCCTGCTGACACCTTGATTTCAGACTTCCGGACTCCTGAACTATAAGAGACTATACTTCTATTTCTTAAACCACTCAGTATGTGGTAGTCTGTTACAGCTGCCCCCCACAAAACTAATACATAGACCTATTTAGGAGAAACCTGAGGGTACCACTGCCTCGACCTCACCTTTTTTTGGTGACAGCAGAGCCAGAGTCCACAAAAAAACTCTCTGTCAATTATGAGGGAGGAGGGCATTACACCCACGCGTGACAATTTGAATCTGCCCTCCCAAGAAAGGTAAGTCACGCCCACCAGCAGGGGCCATGGGGAGTACATCTCTGCCCTAAATGGTCAAATGACACCTGTTTTGAGGTGAGGAATGAGGAGGACAAAGCCACCTGTAAGGAGAAGCAACCCAAATGTGACACAAGGATTCAAGTTCTGATAAAACACATGATGAAAGTAAGGCCAGGGCAGGCTCCTGCCTAATACAATCTGAGATACTGAGAAATACTTTTCCCCTATGGAAAAGCCCTTTTACTGGTGTCTGCTTCCATGCCTACAACTGTCTGCCCTCACTGCAGATCATCTGTGGGCCATGCCTGGCCCATGAGTTACCTGACTTAGTCCTCATGTCAATCTTATCACAGGTCCCAGCCACTCTTCCACAGATAAGGAAACCAAGGCTCAGAAATATTAAGCATCCACAATCAAACAGCACTAGGGAGTGGTAAATGGAGAACCCATGTCTTGCCCTTCCTATTCACTGCTCTAACACCTTCAACTGCAACTGTGTCATCTTCTTCCTTCCCATAAGAAAAAAAAAAAATTGGAGAAAGGAGAGGACTAAGGCCCCCATGAGAAGAAGGTATGTCTTCACCTTTTCTGATGTTGCAGCAAAGATGCAAAAATGACAAGCCAGATCTTCCTGGTGCAAATTTGAAATGGTGCAGCTGCTTTGAGGACAGCCTGGCAGCTCCACAAATGATTAAACATAACATTACCAGACTGGATGTGATGGCTCACACCTGTCTGGGAGGCCGAGGCAGGTGGATCACCTGAGGTGAGGAGTTCAAGACCAGCCTGGCCAACATGGCAAAACCCCGTCTCTACCAAAAACACAAAAATTAGCTGGGCATGGTGGCACATGCCTTTAATCCCAGCTACTTCAGAGGCTGAGACACAAGAATCCCTTGAACCTGGGAGGCGGAGGTTGCAGTGGGCCAAGATCATAACATTGCACTCCAGCCTGGGTGACAAGAGTGAAACTCCATCTCAAAAATAAATAAATAAATAAACATAGCGTTACTGTATGACCCAGCAATTCCGCTCCTTAGTATATGCCCAAGAGAAATTAAAACCTATGTCCACCCAAAAACTTTTACACAAGTGTTCATGGCAGCAACAGCCAAAAAATGGAACAACCAAAATATGCATCAATAGACAAATGGATAAACAAAATGCAGTATATCCATAAACAGAATATCATTCAACTGTAAAAAGGAACGAGGTACTGACCCATGCTGCAGCAAGGATGAACCTTGAAAGCGTTATGCTAAGTGAAAGAAGCAAGACACAAAATGCCACACAGTACAGGCTGGGTATCCTTTATCTAAAATGCTTGGAACCAGAAGTGTTTCAGATTTCAAATGTTTTTGGATCTTGGAATGTTTGCATTACATTCAATAGTTCAGCATCTCTAATTCAAAAATCCAAAATCTGAAAGCCTCCACTGTGCATTTCCCTTGAGCATCATGTCAGCACTCAAAAAGTTTCAGATTTTTTAGAATTCTGGATTTCAGATTTTCAGATTAGGGATCTTCAACCTGTATTTGAGTCTATCCATATGAAAGTCCATAATAGGAAATCTGTAGAGACAGCAGGTAAATTAGTGGTTGCATAGAGTCAGGGGAGATGGAGGGAGTGATGGCTAAAGGGTATGAGGTTTCTTTTTGAGGTGATAAAAACACTCTAAAATTGGCTGTGGTGATTGGTGTACATATCTGTGAATATACTAAAATCCATTGAATTGCACCATTTTAAATGAGTGAATTATATGGTATCTGAATTATATCTCAATAAAGCTGTCAAAAAATGACAGGCCAGAGAGATCCCTAAGCCAAGAGTCTGAATACAAAAATGACTTGAAATAAACCCACGTGTCCAAGAATGTGCGCCTGCCCACCATTCCCACTGCTTCGTTCCTCATCTAATTCCACAGGCCTCAGGTCACCTACAGTTGACCACTGGAAAAGGATTTAACAGTATTTTACGTTGCTGATTGCTAAAATTAATTTAACTTCAGAGGAAACTAATTACAAATATAACCCCGAATGTTTCTGCAAGTTCTCCGTCCCTGTATATAGCTATTAGCCAGAGAGCACCAGGGTTCACAATACAATTTGGCATTCCCTCTAAATAGCTTTAAAATTGGAAGGAAAAAAACAGCCTTCGTCTATATGGAGCTGGAATATAATTTACACACAATTATACAACATAGTCAGGGCACAACGTTACCTCTGATTGAAACAACAGAAGCTCACCCAAAGGAGAACGTGGTCTTGTCATGGGATGATCAGGATGCTTCGGCAGGGAGCTGAGGCTCCCTACCCTCATCTCAGAGCCCTCTGCCTGACTCCCTCCCAGGCTAATTTAAAAAATACTACTTCCTCTTACCCTGGGGAAAAAGCTACAGCCGCAGGGGTGACCTGTCCACAGATGAGTATCAGAGAGTAATATCCTAAACAGTAGCACTGACTCCTATTGGGGGCTGGGGGAGGTAACAGAAAAAGGTAGAGAGATGAGGGCTGCCTTGGAAAGCACAGGAAATTAAGGATCATGATCCATGCATCAACCGCTGCGGAGCGAGAGGTGGCTGGCTAGCTGTCATTCCAATCAAAGGCACCCAGGCTCCTCTGCATCCACAGGCAGTTTCTCCAACACTCCATCCCTCTCGGAGCCCCTCCACCCCGCCCCCGAGCCCAGTGCTCACCACATGGTGTTTCAGACCTGCTATGGGGAGGACCCCAAAGACTTTCTCAAGTGTTTGAATGATTACCAATACACTGATGCAATTAAAACCCATAATCTTTTACAGCAGTGGTATTAAGCAAAATTAAGTAAGAAACCTTCGCTGTTGTTGAATCTGTGAGGAAGTTGTGCATTTCTGAATACAAACGAGGCCCTCCAAAGCCCCAGCATGGGAAAGGCAGCCAAAGCAGATTCTTAATAAACCTTAGAAAGAGGTGGGAAAGAAAGAGCCAGACAGGATGGCAGGGCTGGGATGAACTCAGTCTTTCCATCTGTGCCTGTCACTCCAGCAGTGGGAGTCCGAGTCACCCACCCAGGGTGGACTTCATCTGAAAACCCATAGGAGGACTCACAGTGAGGGGTAGGGCCCTAGAAACGGTGGCAAGATGGTCTCAAGCACAGGCTCAAGGCCATTTTGCCTACAGAAATGATCCAAATAAAACAATAGTAAGTTTACATTTTCCAGCATATCTATACTGAGACACGCTAAATAACTGGCCCTGGTTTCTCAGATGAGGTTGGGTCAAGTCTCTTAACAGTTCTGAGCCTCACTTTCTCCCTTCTATAAAATGGGCCTAGGACCCTGGCTGAAATAACGTAAGCTGAAACAACAAATGTGAAATTGTAACCTCAGAGAATACCATCCACGAGAGGGTTCTGTCTCCTCCAGCACAAACCTTTCTCTGAGTTTCTCCTCCTGGCTGGAATCTCCTCAATGCCTATTTCCAGGCTGGGAAATGTCTAAGGTTCTTCTCACCCACTGTGCTCAGGGTAAAAGAAGCCAGCCCAAGTACAGGCTGCAGGATTTAGGAACACGCAACCTTGGTTATAAGCTCGGGCCTTCCCTTCCCAACTCCCAAATCGCTCTTTTCCCAAAACATTTCAGTTTATCTGGGTAGCAACTACCAGGGAAAATGGTTTCCACACCAAAGTTGAGCATCTCATAGTTCGCTGGAAACAGAAGTAAATAGTCACCCCTTGACTTATCATCCTGGGGAACCTCTGAGTCCTTCACCATGACATTTGGGAAACATCACAGACAGGCGGCGAAGCCACGTTAGAAGGAATGGCCAAGACTACAGACCCTCAGATATCTGGAAAACCAAGCTTCAGAGGGAAGCCAGCCCAAGAGAGGATTTCCTGAGCCCATCACTCGGTAAACTGGGAACCACCTGCCAGAACCAGGCCTGTTCTCATCAGCACCAATCTGACCTGCTGTTCTTAGGAGAGGGTGCATAAAAACTTTGCTGGTAGGCAAGTTCTAAAGCCAAGTTACCCCATCCCCCAAACCCTTCAGTTGATTTCATGAAAAGAACAAATGGCAGCCTCAACCCTTAGCCTTGATTACCTTCATTACCATATTTTAGAGGTACATGGCAATCAGTTTCTGATGAGCAAAGTTTTACCTAATCCACACACTGACACTCCTGTAGTGCAGAGTTCTCAATTCTGGCTGCACATTCGCATGGCCTGGGGGATTGTTAAAACTTACTCATACCTGGGCCCCACCCTCAGGGATCTCACTGGTTCAAGAAGAGGCCTGGGCATCAGTATTTTTAAACACTCCCCAGAACATTCTAATATGCAGCCAGGGCTCTCTAAGGAGCTGCTTCTGCCATCTAACAGGAGAAAAGGCAAGGATGGAGGCCTCAACAAAAGCCAAGATTTTTGTTTTCTTGTTTTGTTTTTTGAGACAGGATCTCGCTGTGTGGCCCAGGCCAGAGGCCAGTGGCATGATTATAGCGCACTGCAGCCTTAACTCCTAAGCTCCAGTAATCCTCCCATCTCAGCTTTCTGAGAAGAGACTACAAGAACACACCACCACATCTGGCTAATATTGTGTGTGTGTTAAGACAGGGTCTGGCTATATTACCCAGGCTGATCTCAAGCTCCTGGCTTCAAGTGATCCTCCTGCCTCACCTTCCCAAAGAGCTGGGATTACAGGAGTAAACCAACATGCCTGGCCTTCAGATTCTTTTTCATTATAACCCTTCCTAAGTACAAGGGGAGAAGAGCCACAGAAGAGCATAAGGAGCCTGGGATTTGAGTGAAAAACTGCTGGATTCTAGCTGGGTAATTTTAGGCAAACTATGCATAAAGTGGAGGCAATACCTATATGTCACAGAGCTGCTGTCAGCATCAAAGTGTCTTAATGTACCTGGCACATAGTAGGTACTCAAAAAAGGTTTGCTGAGTCCTGAGAAAGACCAAGAGGATAAGAAAAGAAATGGCAGCAGAGTGTCTCCAGTGGCCAGCCATGTTCATTAATCCACCCTCTCATCAAACATGTTGTGAGGACCCACTATGTGCCAAGCACTGCATGAGATCTCATCTCTGCTCCAAAGATGTTTACATTCAAGTAACAACCTGTGTTATTTCTAGGATAGTAGAGCTGTAAGGTCACAGGGCTGGGCATGACCTGCAGCTTAAAGGATAGCAGGGGAGAGCCAGGAAGAAAGGGGAGAAGGGCCTTCCCAGCCTGTCTGGCAGACGGACTGTTAGTGGTCCCAAAAGACTGCAGCACAAGGCATTGCGGGATGTGAGGAGGGTAGGCTAGGTCCGATGGGAAGACTGAACCTCTGTGGAGTTTAAACAGGAGAGTGACTTTTCAATCCAGCTATTAAAAAGAAGAGCAGGGGCCAGGCGTGGTAACTCATGTCTATAATCTCAACATTCCAGGAGACTGAGGCGGGTCGATAACCTGAGGTCGGGAGTTCAAGACCAGCCTGACCAACATGGAGAAACCGCATCTCCATGTTGTCAAATCAGACGCTTGGCCCAGCATGCCTGTAATCCCAGCTACTCAGGAGGCTGAGGCAGGAGAACTGCTTAAACCCAGGGGGCAGAGGTTGCAGTGAGCTGATATTGTGCCACTACAGGAGAACTGCTTAAACCCAGGAGACAGAGTGAGACTCCATATCAAAAAAAAAAAAAAAAAAAAAAATTTAGCCATGTGTGGTGGTACACATCTGTAATCCCATCTACTCAGAAGGCTGAGGCACGAGAATCACTTGAACCCGGGAGGCAGACATTGCAGTGAGCTGAGGTGGCGCCATTGCACTCCAGCCTGGGTGACACAGTGAGACGTCTCAAATAAAAAAATTAAAATAAAAGAGCAGGGCCACTGGGTGGGGAGGCTGGGTGATCTTAACACTTAGATGTGGACAAGAAAGTGGAGAAAAAGGCATGAACCAGCAAGGCACCTAGATAGCAGCCCTAGCAACCAGCATGTGGGCTGGGATCAGCTTCCCCACCAGCAGGTCCCTTCTTGCCCAGCTATTCTACTGTTCCAGAAGCACCCCAGGAGCAGGAGAGCAGGTGGGGGCAGGTGAGGCAGGCATAAGAAGTGACAGGCATATTGCCTCCTGGGTATGGTGGTCTTTGGAAACATACTCAGCTATCTGTTAAGCCATAAATTTTCCCTTTCAAGAAAAAAAGTCAAATTCCCCCAGTCCAGATACACTGATCTGGCCCCTTCCATCATCCAGAAGAAACTTCCTTTGAGAGAAAAGGGGGAGACCCAAAGAAGGTTTTGCAGTAAAAGAGAGAGGCCAGAATCATTATGAGCAAGTCTCTCTGCCTTTTATTGAATGGCTCACCCCTCTAAAGATGAAAGATGATTTCTAAACTCAAGAGGGAATAGAAGCAGAAAAAAGCACCAGATTTGAAGATTTTGGGGATGGGAAGGCCATCATCCTCTTTCCACTCTACCTTTTGGCCTACTCAGTACTCAAACCCAGTGCCAAGTAGGCCAAAAGATAGAGTGGAAAGAGGACAAATTCCAGCACCCTGATCCTGTCATTTATTTTACTAGGTGATTACTGCAAGGGACTGAACTTCTCTAAACTTGTTCTTTCTTCTACAAAATGGGATTTAAAGAGCTAACACATGAAACTTGCTTATTTGGAATGGACAGGAATGACAGGCACATAATTAAGTCCATCTTTCCCCTCCCCACCACTTTCCCTTCCCCACCAGTGACTTCATCTCTGTTCATCTGTGAATGGGGATCAAACCTTCCCTGCCTGCTTCATAGCAGGGAACGGTAGGCATTCAAGAAATATGGGTTGGACAACAACAGAAGGAAAAGTACTAAGAAAACGCATGACACATACTCGGTAAATTAAATACTAATTATTATGAATTCTGCTACCCTTGATTTCTCAGACACCACCCTGAATCAACCCCTCTCCAGCCCATCAACTTCCAGTGGTTAAAGATGTTCCAGCAAAAATGATACGCAATCTCAATGCAGGCAGTGTCTCTATCTGCCTTAACCTAGGTAACTCCTGACCCTTCTAACGAACAACGGACTGTTGGACATTAGGAAGATCACTCTGTATGAGATAAAGCTGGCCATGCCTCAGAGGTAATATTTCTCTGCTGCACCAATATCCTAATATATCCGTGCTCTCCACATGCCAGGAACATATTTCTATAAATCCTCACATAAAAGAAAACTTTTATTTTCCAGAGGGATAAACAGAAGAGAAAAGGAAACAACGGTCGCAGCAAAAATATCACCAAACAGAATTCAGTCCGCCAGGAACTTTACTAAATGTGTAGTGTTACAGATGTTTTATAGCCATGATGTCTGTTCTATTTAAAACACTTGCACTAGGCCAACCAAACAATGAAAAAGAAAAAAGGAAAAGATATATTCCCCAATGCGTCCAACCCAGCTAACTGGTCTGGGCTGGCTGTTTATTGAGGCAAAGAGGCAACTGGGGACCTGTAGCTGTCAGCCAGAACATGGAGGGCTCATTTTATAGTTCACCCTGGAGGGCTGTCAAATCAGACGGTTGGCCCAGCAAATGGCGTGTGGCTCTCTCTAAAGGGCACTTCTGCCTGGAAGCCCAGAGTCTTCTAAGGGGAAATTGCCCTGCACCTGCCAAGCACTTAACAAAATCTGGTTCCCTTCCCTCAAGGAAGAAAAATCTGTACAGTTAAACCTAATTTGTCCAACAACACTTAATCATTCCCTCCACAAACATTTGTTAAGTGTCTCCTATGTACAAGGTACTGGGCTAGGGACTCATAGTCAAATCAGCTGCTGTCAGGATGCCCCTTGGAAGGCATGCTTCAGAAGGGAGAGCAGTCGTGGTCAACACACCCTCCAGAACCGAAGCTTCAGAAGGGAGGACCATGGTCAATGCACCCTCCAGAATAAAAGTGAAGGACTTGCATCTGTTTGGCGCACCCCTGTATTCCCAGCAGCTAAAAGAATGCCTGGCACACGGTAGGCATTCAATAAATATGGGTTGGACAAATGATGGATGAATGTTCCGGCCCTGAATTACTCTGTAGATCGTTCTAGGTTCCCGGACACCCTACTTGCCTCCTCTCTTTCCTCTCAGGTAATCCCAAACCCTCCTGGCTGCTAAGCTGGGCACAAGCCCTAAGAAAATAAAAGTCATTGTTCCTATGAAGAACAGCTGCCCAAGTTGTGTTCAGCAGCCACTGAGGACACAAGCACAAAGTGCCACAATCAGAAGATGCAGTTAGATGAAGTCAGACAAATCTTTCCCAGCTACTTGGACATACGTAGCTGGTGATTCAACACGGGCATCTTTATATATAAAAAAGACCACTGGTGACTCTTGATAAGAAATCAGTCAAAAGGTCAAGTAAAATAGGGAAGGGCCTGAAACCACCAGCATTCATAGATTCAAGGACAACTTCCGATGACTGTATCACCTACCCCAATCCATTCCAATCAACTGTTAATGAGCACCTAACAGGCACTGGGACCCCAAACTACAAGATTTCATTCTCTGCCCTCAAAGATCTCCCAGAGGCCCGATATACACCATGGCATGGGTGTGCAAAAGAGACAGAGGGAACTGTGATGAGCTCTGTCAGTAGAGTCAGGGCAGGCTTGAAAGAGGAGATGAAGCACTCCTCTCCCTGGCCACAGACCCTGTTCTACAAGCCTGCTTGGTCTGCCACCCTGTTCCTGCTGTTCACAGGCCCTATCTTCCCCAAACCTTCTCTGTGTCCCACAGTGGATCCAGGGCTGAACATGTTCAGACACAGGGACTGAGCCACCTGGGACATAGCAAAGTACTCATTCTGCACAAAGAGAGGCCCAGAAATAGACTAAAAGCCAGTGGTACAATTACCCAAAGGAGAGACCTGATCTTGCTAGACTTTTGCTTTCTCATTGGCTAGGGTTTTCAATGATGAGCAGGAGTTTTTGTGTTTTGAGATGGAGTTTTGCTCTTGTTGCCCAGGCTGGAGTGCAGTGGCACAATCTCGGCTCACTACAACCTCCACCTGCCAGGTTCAAGCGATTATCCTGCCTCAGCCTCCCAAGTAGCTGGGATTACAGGCATGTGCCACCATGCCTAATATTTTTGTATTTTTAGTAGAGATGGGGTTTCACCATGTTGGCCAGGCTGGTCTTGAATGAGCAGTTTCTCAGGAAGACAAGAGAGAAGGGTAGGCAGAGTCACAGCAGCATGGAATATCATTGCTTATTTCAGGCTCTAAACTTTTGGATTGCTAGAAATCAAGTGAAAAGGACGGTCTGAGGGGAGATGAGGATGGAGACATGAACAAGGGTTATATCACAAGGAGTCTTGCAGACCATCACAAAGAAGACTGGACTTCATCCTGTAGACAAAGAGTAACCACTCATTGATTTTAAGCTGGGGAATAACATGACCAGCTTTGTGTGTTAGATAGGTTATTCTGTAGAGGATGGATCTGAGAGGTTGAAAATAGAGCCTATAGGAACAGTTAGGAGCTTATCACAATCGTTCAAGATGAAGGGACCCTGAACTAAAGTAAGGATCATTTGCATAACAAAGAGGGAAAAGATTTAAGGGAGAGTAGGAGACAAAATTATCAGGACTGGGTAAATGGCCAAAGGCAGAAAGGAGGCAGAGGGAGGGGTCTTAAGTTTAGTGGGTTGCTGACGGTGGTGTCACCAGTTGAGATAGGGGATGCAGAAGTGGCAGGCTTGTAGAGGAAAGATAAATGTGTTCACTTTGAGTATGTTAAATTTTCAGTGTCTGTAGGGCAATCTGTGTATTTGCTCTGGAACTCAAGAGAAAGACCAGACTAAATTCACCAGCGTCTAGTGGTTACTGAAATTATGGGAGTGGATGCGACGATGAGGTAGAGTAAAAGCAAGGGCAAGAACAGTTTTAGGAGTTAGCCCAGCATCTTTTGGAAACTTAAAGCACCACCCACTGAACTAGGGGAGAAGCAAGAAAAACCACTTTGCCAACTGCAGCACATGGTCCCTTCGTCTCTATCCCTCCCCTTGAGTCTTAATGAGCATCTGACTACTTCAATCAACAAAGGACAGCAGAAGGGATGGTACATTAATTTCAATGCTGAGTCATAAAAAGATGCTGCAGCTTCCAGCTTGTTCACTTGGAGCCCCAAGCCACCAAGCAAGAAGTCCCACTCCTCTGAAGCTGCCATATTGTAAGGAAGCCCAACCACACAGACCACATGTAGGAGCTCTATTCTTTGAATCATCCTAGTTCAGAAGTCAGACATATGAGTGAACAAGCCTTCAGATAATTCCAGCCCCTTGCCATCATGTCTCCCATGATTTCAAGTCTTCCCAGCTGAGGTCCTAGACAGGGTGAAAAAGAAACCAGCTGTCCTTGCTATGTCCCATCCAAGTTTCTGACCTAAGATTCCATGAGCATAACAAAATGATTACCTGAAGCTGCCGAATTTGAGGGTAATTCGTTCCACAGCAACGATAACTAAAACCAGGAAGTCAGGCCATTTCAAATAGAAAGAAATGGTCAACAGTTTTCAGTATCACAAAGATGTTTAGTAGGATGAAGGGGTAGTTTTTAGTTTCACTGGGTCCAGATCTCAGCCATGTACTTCCCAAGATGGATCTGGGTGCTTGCTGTCTGTGTGCTGTAGTCTATGTGCAGCTATCGGCAAACTGAGCTGCCACGTGAGCAGTTCTCCCAGACTGGCCCATGGGTGCACTAAGCCATGGAGGGACTTAGCAGTCTCTGGTTGGTTGTGAGTATTCACTGGGGGTAAACCTCACTGCTGATGGCAACTGGCCTTTAAAGATTTATCCATAAATATGATAACCACCCCCAAGGCACACCACCATTAGCTTGCGGTGGTCAACTTTGCCTTTAGAAAGGTAGAAGCCTAAAAAGTCAGATTTTTTTCTGGGTAGAAATGATTTTTACTTTATACTCATTTTATTTTATTTTAGACAGAGTCTTACTTTGTTGCCTGAGCTGAAGTGCAGTGATGCAATCTTGGTTCACTGCAACCTTCACCTCCTGGGTTCAAGTGATTCTCCTTGCCTCAGCCTCCCGAGTAGCTGGAATTACAGGCACACGCCACCATGCCTGGCTAATTCTTATTTTGTATTTTTAGTGGAGATGGGGTTTCACCATATTGGTCAGGCTGGTCTCAAACTCCTGATCTCAGGTGATCCGCCCGCCTTGGCCTCCCAAAGTGCTGGGGTTACAGGCGTGAGCCACCACGCCCAGCCTATAAATGGTTTTTATATCTATTATTATTATTGTAAATGTCAGTAGTTCCAAACAGCCACCTTAAAAGAGGCTGATGGGCAATGTATTTTAAGAGGACTTTCTTGCTCTTGGCAAAGGGCGTCCCCCTCTTCCTAGGCAATATCTAAATTCTTAAAACTCAGGGCACATCTAAAACTATGATAATCTTACATTGTTGTCCTCCAAGTGGCATCTGTAGCTCAGGACAACTCATTTCCTGTCCAGCCATTAAGTCTCTGGGTCTCTGTCCTTGCTGGGAACATTCCCTGGCCACAGATCCTGTTCTACAAGCCTGCCTCATCTTCTACCCTGTTCCTGCTGTTCACAGGCCCTTTCCTTCCCAAACCTCCTCTGTGTCCCAAAGTGGATCCAGAGCAAACGAGCATGTTCAAACACAGGGACTGAGCCACCTGGGACACAGCAGAGTCTTCAGTCTACACAAACAGAGGCCTAGAAATAGACTAAGAGCCAGTGTTACAATTACCCAAAGGAGAGACCTGATCTTACTACCCTTTTGCTTTCTCAAAATCTCATCACAAGAAATTTGGCTTAGTTTTAACTGTCCTTTAAGCAACATGATTTCTAAGCAACTACTTGAAATGAATCCCTGTGGGGAGAACAGAAGTAATAACTGGGACCACTGTCTTCAGGGGTGGAGGAGCTAATATTTTAATCAGGGAGGCAGGACATCTGCAGAGACATCAAAAATTGTTCGCATCGTTTTCTAGCCCTTGGCTATCAGTTTCCCAGCTACCACTGAAGCTTCTCTTCCTTTTCTGTCTACCTCTATACTCCAGTCACGTGGCTCTGACCATTGCTCATACTTCCGCACCCCAGACCTTCATTCAAGCTGTCCCCTCACCCAGGAATATCCTCCCACCTGTCTTTACCTCTTATCATGATTCTCAGACTGATTCTCAGTCCAAATGTCTGTGCTCAAAGACCACTGTCTCCACTAGGCCTTCCTTGACCATTGAAAGCTTCACTTCTACCCACACCTCAGCACTCCCTAGACCTTCTCCCGGCTTCTCAACTTCTAACACACCCTATAATTGGCTTATTTCTCGTCTGTCCCCCTCCTACCAGAAAGTAAGCTTTGTGAGGTCAGGAATTTTGCCTGTTTTGTCCACAGATGTATTCCCAGTACCTGGGCCATTCCGTGACATCCAATAAATATTTGCTGAATGAATGAATGAATGACCATCCTAAAGCATCCCCTCCACACCTCTCAGTCACATACACAATTCTTTCCTCTCCACCTGCACAGGATGTAAACTACTCCTAACAGTGGTGTTTCCTTTCATTCGCTTCCTATTATCACTAAGTATTTACCCATTAGGTTTAAGTTCCTGAAAGCCGGAGACCAGGTCTTTTCATCTTTGCACCCCCCCAAAGCACTGGTGGTGCATCGAGTATATAGCCTATTGAATTTAACTTAAAAATCAAATCGAGTGGAAAACAGGCAAAGAATGCACAAGCTCACATGACTCTAACCTTTCTCAAGCCTTTCCTTGTGAGCAGAGCACAGTGCCAGGGCCTCTGATAATACAAAGATGAGCAAGATGCACACAGAACAGCACCAGCCACACGTGGCTACTGAAGTTAACCATGAAATGAATTAAAATGAAGTGCCATTACCGATTCAGCTCATGGTCACCCTAGCCACATTCCGTGTGCTCAGTGCCCACGTGCATCAGCATTCCCTCCATCACAGAAAGTTCTCGACAGCAGTGACACAGACAGTCTTGCCCTCAATATGCAACCTGCTATTGGGGCATACAGGACAACAACAAGAAGGACTGGGGGAACAATGAGATAACAGGTCCTAAAAGAACCAGCAGAGGCCAGAGGGCTGGGAGGAGGAAGGGTCACTGCCTGGGGGAGGGAAGAAAGCAGAAGAGGCTTCAAGGAAGGGGAGATATTTGAGATGACCCATTTTAAAATGGGTGGGTTTGGCCAGGCATGGTGGCTCACGCCTACAATCCCAGCACTCTGTGAGGCTGAGGCAGGCAGATCACTTGAATCCAGGAGTTCAAGATCAGCCTCAGCACCGTAGTGAAACCCCATCTCTACTAAAAATACAAAAATTAGCCAGGCATGGTGGTATACCTGTAGTCCCAGCTACTCGGGAGGCTGAAGTGGGGGGATCGTTTGCATTCAGGAGGTTGAGGCTGCAGTGAGCCATGATCGTGCCACTATATCCAGCCTGGGCAACAAAGTGAGACCCAGTCTCAAAATAAAAATAAAATTGTAAAGTAAATGGGTGTGGTTTTTCCAGCAAAAGAAAGGGAGGTCAGGCCAAGGAAGAGCCACTGGTGTGGGAGCTAGGGGTATGTGTGAGATGGGGTTGGGGGAGCCAGAATTCCAGGCCAGGACTGCTATAGACCCCCTGAGAACCTGGATGGGAGAGCAGAGACAACCCACCAGAGAGAAAGCCAAAGGGTAACTCAATGCCAAGATCTCCATGGGTAAACAGGGACATCAAGCAGCACACACAGAAGCAAGAGAAGGGACACAGCTGGCGGTGTCAGGTACAGGATTAGCCAATTAGTTTACCCTTGGTGGTAGGGGTAACAGATGTCCAAATTCAAAGCACCCAGGTGCTCATGAAAGCAGAATCCCCCTGCCCTCTTAGACTGTTAGTATCTAGAAGGCAAACCCACATCCACTTGGTTGTTTGGGGGTCGGGGGGAGCCGAAGGACTAACCGTTTAGGCCAGCCATTTCTTTCTTTCTTTTTTTTGAGATGGAGTCTCACTCTGTCACCCAGGCTGGAGTGCAGTGGTGCGATCTCTGCTCACTGCAACCTCGGCCTCCTAGGTTCAGGTGATTCTCCTGCCTCAGCTTCCCAAGTAGCTGGAACTACAGGTGCATACCGCCCCACCCAGCTAATTTTTTGGATTTTTAGTAGAGACGGGGTTTCACCATGTTTTCCAGGCTGGTCTTGAACCCCTGAGCTCAGGCAGTCCACCAGCCTTGGCCTCCCAGAGTGCAAAGATTACAGGTGTGAGCCACCACACCTTGCTGTAGGCCGGCACATTTCACCAAGGAAAAGTCTAAAACCACTTTGAATAAACCCCGCTTGCCCCCACTTCACTCTCCCTGTTAGAAAGCCAGAATGATGGAGGGGCCTTCAAGTTTCTGACTTGCTGACAAGCACTGCCCCTAACCAAAATGGAAGTCTGGGTGGCTCTGCCTCAGCAGCCGCTTAGAAACCCAGGGCACACACCGAGCTCAAGTTCAGCAGGCCTGCCTTCCACGGTCCCGCCCAGGCCGCCCGCTGCGGGCTAAACACTTGATTTATGCACACTCTGGGGGCTCAGCATGGACTGATTCCGGACGTGGAAGGAGGACTTAACCAGGTGCTTAAGATGCAGGGCACAGCCTGGTTAATGCTATTGTTGGTGGTGGCTCCACAAAGACTCAGGCACATTTCAGCAAACAGCTAATAGTAAGAGCGGGAAGAGGGGAGAGGTGGAAAAAGTCAACCTGACATTGGCTGGGGTTCATCCTCCTCCCAGCCCCGGCACGGGCACCTCTGTGACAACTTGCTTCTATCTCCAATTAGCCTGTTTTCAGCAGCCAATACCCAATATGCTGCTATTCAACAGCCTTTATCTAACATGCACATACTTCGCAGGAAAGAAAAAGGAAAAGAAAAAAAAAAAAAAGAAAGACAAGGAAAGAAAGGATTTCTAAAGTGGCCAGGCCAAAAAAACAAAGAGAAGTTGGGAGGGGTGGGGAGTCACCGTATTCAAGAACAAAGAAAACTCTGGAAACGCCTAGAAGAGCCCTGCCCGCCTCTTCCTATTCAACAATCAAGAGCTGACCGGGGGTGCTGGACACACAGCCACTGAGGAGGGTTAAGAGGGCGAGGGGCCACTCCAGGGACCCCACTTCTCTCCCCACAGTGCCCAGCAGGCCCCTTATCGCCAGCCTGCAGGACAGCAGGGGCCTCTGCCTGTTTCAAGAGGGGGCCGTGGTGAGAGGTAAAAGGGAGAAGCCAATCCGAGAAATAACTTCCTGACAGCCGACAGCTGACATTCTTAACTGAACACAGGATATGCCAAGAAAGTATCAGGCCTGGCTTTTCTCTCCCTGATAGATGACAAAGCAAAAAAAAAAAAGAAAGAAAGCAAAAAAACAACCGCAGCCACACACGTCTCATAAATCACGGCTTTTATTGAAGGCTTCGCCACATAACAGCAACAGTCAAATTGAATAAAGACACCCTTCCGTAAAGTACCAGTGAGAGACCACATCTCCCCCAGCCCAGGGTGGGCGGGAGGAAAACTTCAACCTTGACTCAGAGAAGGGATTGGGGAAAGCAGATCGAGTAGTAGAGACAGGTGGTGTCTCTACTGGAATAATTTTTCCAGATTATTCCCCAAACATGCGGACTCGGCAGCCAAGAGGAGTGGGGTGAGCCGAGGGCAGGGCCGCAGGAGATCACAACAAATGCATGAGGGAGGATGGCAGGGTTTTGTTCCTGAGGGGTCAGGGGTGGGTGAGTTTGACACAGGGATGGGGAGTGAAATAACAACTTCCAATGGGTCTGCAGAACACATGCAACAGAGCAAAAGCAAGATGGACCCAGGGTGGCGACCGATCCCCGTCAGAGGACTGCAGATGCCAGGCGCAGGCTGGTGGCTCACACATAAACCCAGCCACGTAGCACAGGCAGCATTTTGGGCCTACGTCGCTGTGAGAAGCATGCAGCTTCCACTCATTTACTGTCCCGCTCACTCCACATCTGGTGCAGAGTCAGTTTGGGGTAAGCCCTTCCTCATGAGTGGCTGGTTCACTCTGGAACCTTCTCTCCAGTGGACCACACTCAAAGCCTGGTATGCCAACACCCCAAAACGTGGCCAAACTAAGTAAGACATTAAGGAAATAAATAAGAAATGGGCCAGGCATGGTGGCTCACTCCCATAATCCCAGCATTTTGGGAGGCTGAGGCCAGAGTTTGAGATCAGCCTGGCCAAGATGGGGAAACCCTGCCTCTACTAAAAATACAAAAATTAGCCAGGCATGGAGGTACACACCTGTAATCCCAGCTACTTGGGAAGCTGAGGCAGGAGAATCGCTTGAACCCAGGAGGCAGAAGCTACAGTGAGCCAAGATTGTGCCATTGTACTCCAGCCTGGGAAGCGACAGAGGGAAATTCTGTCTCAAAAAAAAAAAAAAAAAGAATGCCCATAAGGACTTCACCTCTGAAGTGGGATGGAGTGAGCAGATGAGAGGTTCTATCTAGTTCTATCCTCCTTCTTGTCTGCTACTCATCAAAACAAAATTGTGTGTTTTTTTTTTAAAGTACTGAAGAGCAAGGGGAACAAGTAAATGCATGTCTTTCCAAATCCTGCCAATTGTAGAATCTAGATAAATATATTTAGGGTCAAATATATTTGAAGTCCTTGTCGTAAAGATGACAACTTCCATAGGGCAAGTCACTGCCAAGGTGAAGGTGCACGAACCTCTGAGCACAGGAGGCCCGCTTCCAAAAACCCTTGGACTGAACTGTGGAGAAGCCCTGCTCACCCAGGCACGGCCCCAGATTCCCTGCCCTTTCCCCAACACAGAATTCCAACTGTGTAGCCAGCCACAGTGATGCAACACAAGAGGTGATGCAACAGGGCACAAGGATATCTAAGGAAATGTTGGGAAGCAGTAGATGCCCTGATTCAAGTCAGAGTTAAAGAACAGCAACAAAAATTAGCCGGGCATGGTGGTGCACACCTGTAGTCCCAGCTACTGGGGAGGCTGAGGCAGGAGGATAGCTCAAACCCAGGAGATGGAGGTTGCAGTGAGCCAAGATCACACCACTGCATTCTACAACCTGGATGACAAAGTGAGACTTCCTCTCAAAAAAAAGAAAAGAAAAGAAAAGATTAGCAGACTCATACCTGAGGGAGGTCAGGCTTGGCTCATTCCCTCCTTCTGAACTGACTCTATCCCAAGTACCTTAAAAAAGGTATTATGTGTCAATGTAACACCCAGAATGACCATGTTCTTCCTCTTTCCTTGGATGGGGGTAGGAGGAGCCCAGGAAGAGGTGGGATCTTATTCACATGCAGGTTGTGGCAACAAATGTTGCCCAAAGGCAAAGAGCAGAAATTCTCGATTCCAGAAAGCAACTGAGATGCCACATTCTCCCCAAAGAGGAAGACGCAGTTTCTGAAAGGTTAAGGTTTAGCCCATCACCTGCTTATAAACAGAAAGCTCTTCAAAGAAGTGAGGAGGACCATGGTGGGCCTCAGAATTCTAATTTCTGCTGTCTAACTTTAGGAGAACAGAAAAATCACAACCGAAAACCCAGATCTCCAGTCAATCTAGAAGCTTCTCCATCTCCAGAACACGGGGTCATGAGAAGTCAGGGCCTCACATGCCACGCTTGACTCATTTGACTGGGTGCCTTTCAGGGACTCCCTACCTAGGAGAGAAGGGATTTGAGCGATGAAAACCAAGTCCAAGTGGACACCAGTTTGCACTGGAGGAGAGGGCAATGAACTGGATCCAGTCCTGGACGGGGTTCCCAGACCCGCTACCTGCTGGTTACTTGGCCCTGGGCAAGACATTTCATCCCTTTGAGCCTTAGTTTCCGCATCTAAGAAATGAGACAATATTTCCAAAGTATCGTATACGTTTTCCCCAGGGATCAAATCGGATTCTACGTGAATGTGCTCTGTCAACCTGAAAAGGCACTGGAGGTTTCAGTCTTGACAACCTGCCAAGCAACTCACCCATCGCCTGTTCAAACATGTGATTTTCCTATCTCAGACATCCTGTAACAGGGCCTGAGGGGAACTGGAGAGCAGGAACTCTAATCCCATGTTGGCGTCAATAGCCGATCACCTAAAGACAGAAATCTTCTCTCAGGAAGATAAGGGAACCCACATATCATCTAATTAAAGCAAGCAGCTGCACACAAGTTCAAAGGCGGGATGGGCTGACTCAGCCTGCCGTTCCTGGGCGGTCAGAGTGAGCATCAGCTAACGTGGCCTGGGGTGCCTTGGCTACGGGAACAGGCATCTAACTGTAAGGGCCACACGCATGAAAGGAGAAGGAAGAGGGCAGTGGAGTCTCACCATCCTTCACCTCTAAATTTACCTCCTATTTGTACTCAACACCACTCCCCATTCCCCCAAGTGGTTGTATCTCAGAGTCCCCCAAATAGGTTCACTCAGAGTGGCCTCTGTGACTCCACTCTTGCTGGGCAGGCCTTAAATCCACTGCCTGAAGTCATTATTGAATTCTTAAGTAGGAAGGTGTGATCATGTTACATCATCATTGCCTCTTCCTCCTCCTCGACTATTCCAAGAAGCTCTGGCTAGCTTCACAGCCCCGCTCCCCACCCCGTGAGCCCATGGTTTCCATGCTACCTGACATACAATCCTCCCTATTCCACCACCATTTCTACTGGCTCAGAAATTGTTTCCTGGCAAGGCTTCGCCCACCTGCATAGAAAGGTGAACGCGTCTGGAGACAGAACTGCATCTCTGCCCTCTTGAGTTTCCTCTCCTCGGCTCCTGGCTCTACACCATGAAGCAGAATGTTTTGCACACAGCCACTTGGGAAGCGCCACTGACCTACTTGACTAGCTGGAGGCCTGGGAAGGCTGCTGACCACCGCTTGCCAGAGGCTTAAATTTGCTGAGCACTATACTTGATGCCATCTCTCGCTCCATTTTTGACCCCTAAGTTCTCTCTTCCTTCTTCTCCCACAGTCTGATTTTCAATTGCTGGATGTTCGTGGCTAAGCCTCCCCATTTAGTAAAGATGCTACATTAACCCAGCCACATCCAAACTCAGAGCTGTGTGAACGCTAGGCACTTGGCCATCACACCAACAAGCTGGCAATAACCAGAAAGAGCAAATAAGAATGTTTCATCTGTAGGAGGAATGTTCAGGGGTGTCCCGAAGTCTCATGAGAGATGCTGAAGAGACGGAAACCAAGATGATCATTCCCACAGCAGGCAAGACTAGTGCTCTGGCTGCCGTCTTGCCTAAAGCACATCCCTAATGTCAGCTGTACATGGAATAAATGCTAAGTGGCTTCCTTGCTAGATCAAAGATAAGCATGTTTTTATTTTTATTTCTTTGTTTTTTTTGTTTTTGTTTTTGTTTTTTTTTTGAGATGGAGTTTCGCTCTTGTTACCCAGGCTGGAGTGCAATGGCACGATCTCAGCTCACTGCAATCTCCGCCTCCTGGGTTCAGGCAATTATCCTGCCTCAGCCTCCAGAGTAGCTGGGATTATAGGCATGCGCCACCATGCCCAGCTAATTTTTTGTATTTTTAGTAGAGACGGGGTTTCACCATGTTGACCAGGATGGTTTCGATCTCTTGACCTCGTGATCCACCTGCCTCGGCCTCCCAAAGTGCTGGGATTACAGGCTTGAGCCAACGCGCCCAGCTTCTCTGTTTATTTTTGACATGGAGTCTCATTTTGCTGCCCAGGCTGCAGTGCAGTGGCACAATCTCAGCTCACTGCAACCTCTGCCTCCTGGGTTCAAGTGATTCTCCTGCCTCAGCCTCACAAGTAGCTGGGACTACAGGCATGTGCCATCATGGCTGGTGAACTTCTGTATCATTAGTATAGACTGGATTTCAGTATGTTGGCCAGGCTTGTCTCAAACTCCTGACCTCAAGTGATCTTCCTGCCTTGGCCTCACAAAGTGCTGGTATTACATGTGTGAGCCACTGTGCCTGGCAATCATCTATTTAAATTTTGGATTTTGAGGGAAAATGTAGGGTTCCTTAATAGTATGAAGTAAATAAAACCAGGAAAAGGACAAGAAAAAATATTGAGGAAGTTAAAGTTTTAAGGACAAATATCAGGATACAAGTTCAAGGGCTAGAGAGGGAGCCTTCAATACTCAAGTTGGAAATGGATTTGAATTGAATTGAAGTCACATTAAGTATAAATTACCACATACCACTTATGCCTAGGGTTGCAAAAATGCAACATGACTTCAAATGCTGTATCTTAAAACAATAC
The DNA here is from genome assembly GCF_049354715.1 of Callithrix jacchus. Taxonomy (NCBI): domain Eukaryota; kingdom Metazoa; phylum Chordata; class Mammalia; order Primates; family Cebidae; genus Callithrix; species Callithrix jacchus. Next base: position 108,965,427 of record NC_133506.1, read on the forward strand.
AATGTAGTGCTGCAACCTTATTGACGCTATGTTTCTGCATAGAGCTTCTGTCTTTGTCTGTCTTAAATTCTGTTTTCTACTTGTCTGGCTACTTTTGTTTTTTGCTTCTCTGCCAGTCTACCTGACATGGCCGTAACACAGAACTAGTCTATTTCCTACCATTTGATCTGTTTACTACTGTAGGCATGGTAATTTGGTCACCATCCTCCAGTCCAACCTCCTCCCCATAAACCCTTCTGTTATACAGGATCTGGAAAATGAAGGATTAATATTCTAGATTCCCTTGCAGCTAGGTATGAAAGGGAAAGTAGTATATTCTGTATTTTAACTGTTTCTCCTGGCAACATGGCCAGGGAGGGGTTTGGTCATTCTGCAGCAGCATCCTGTGTGAATAGCCATGGAGAACCTATTTTGCTGGAGATCACAGCAGGACAGTGGCAGCCATGGAGGCCTTTGGATGGGGACAGTGTGGCAGTGGTTCTGAACCTGGCAGCTATAGCATCATCTTCCCCATCTGGTAGGGACTTACAGATGACAGAAGCAGCAGTAGCTATATGAAGACCCAGATCTGCTGCATAACTCTGAGGGCTGTTCCCAAAAACACAACCTAGAGGTATCTATGTATCTCCTGATGATTTCTGAAAGCTTTTTCCCACCCTCGAACAAATTCCTTTCTGCTTAAACAAGATGGGAGTGGATTCAGTTCTCTGTAACTGAAACTAGACTAACACATGGCCTTTGTTCTTGTTTTTAAAAATAGATCAATATCTTCATTTAAAAAAAAAAGACATAAACTAGAACCTGAAATCTGGGTTTTGTTCCTAACTGGCTGATTGACCTGGGGCAAGGCAATTACTGTTTGTTGGGCCTCAGTTTTCTTATCTATAAAATGAGAGGGTGAAATTTGATCTCCCAGGAATCTAATATACCTAATATTTGGTAATTTGGTGGTTTTATGTTGTTGTTTTTTGTTTGTTTTTTTTGAGATGGAGTCTCATGTCACCCAAGCTAGAGTGCAGTGGCACAATCTCAGCTCACTGCAACCTCCGCCTCCTGGGGTTCAAGTATGCCTCAGCTTCCCAAGTAGCTGGGACTACAGGCACACACCACTCCACCCCCCAGCTAATTTTTGTATGTTTTGGTAGAGACAGATATGTCTCTACCACTATATTGGCTAGGCTGGTCTCGAACTCCTGACCTAAGGTTATCTACTCACCTTGGCTTCACAAAGTGCTCAGATTACAGGCGTAAGCCACTGTGCTGGGCCATAGTTGGTTAATTTTAAATCTAGATGTCCTTTACTTTCATAATTCTGAATTTATTTTTGCAATCAATTAATCAATACAACTGATGTCTCTTGGTAGGAAAAAAAAAACTGGCCTCCTTCTCATTGGGGTAGCAGATTTCAAATCACACTCAGAAACACCAGATTGCCAGGTGAGAAAACTTCGTTTTCAACTGGAGCTAGACATTTCCTTTGAAGAAACAGGTTTGCAGTGGTAGGAGGGGGTGAATAGGGACAATGAACAGTACACCCCTTTACAGTTTCTTTCAGAAAGCGGAACACTACTATTATATATATATATATATATATATATATATATTTTTTTTTTTTTTTTTTTTTTGACGGAGTTTCGCTGTTGTTACCCAGACTGGAGTGCAATGGCACGATCTCGGCTCACCGCAACCTCCACTTCCTGGGTTCAAGCAATTCTCCTGCCTCAGCCTCCGAAGTAGCTGGGACTACAGGTGCGCACCACCATGCCCAGCTAATTTTTGTATTTTTAGTAGAGACGGGGTTTCACCTTGTTGACTAGGATGGTCTTGATCTCTTGACTTCATGATCCACCCGCCTCGGCCTCCCTCATTTAATGAATTTTTTACATCAGAAAGTATTCATTGATAATAAACTGTATAACAAAAGAAACAGAAAATAGGCACAGCTTGTTTTCAAACTTCTGTTCATCTGTAACTCTTCCCTAAAAAATAAAATATATCAATATGTTGACCATGATTATTTCTGTGTGGTGAGAGCTCAGGTTTCATTTTATTTTTCCTACTTTTTGACATTTTCCAAATTTGCCACACTTACAAACCCAAGCAATAAAAAGACAGCAGGAATCTTCCTCCTTCTCTCCCCTCTTCCCACATTGGTGGTGGTGGTTTCTTGGAACGGTTACACTGAAAGTTCTGATTCAGAGGAAAACTATTTCCATCTTCAAACTTGGATAAATGTTAACCAAATAAGATACACAGGTGGGTAGGTCAGTGTGTTGAAGATAAGTAGATAAGTAAACAAATAAACCCAAAAGAGAGAGCTTTGCCAAACTACACTGAAGAGGGCTATTCAAAATAAGAAATTTAGTCCAAATTGATCCAAGAAACCCCAATCTTTTAAAAATTAAGCCTTCCCCTTCAGCACAAATAAAAATGTTTACCATAAACACATTTTTACAAAAACAGTAATTTTTTAAAATTAAGTTAATCTCTCAAATTTTTGATGAGGTTAGAAAATAGCACCATTCTCCTTATGTGGGGAGGGCAATATAAGATAAAAAATTAGGAATTATATTTAAGTATATATATAAAATAAATATTTCGTATTTTAAAGAAGAGTGTGTGTGTGTATATATAAAATCTCCTTCAAAATATCCATAGCCTTTGGCCCCAAAATTCCACTTCTAGGTATATATATATATAAAGGAAGTGATCAGAGATGTTGCTTAGGGGTTATGTACAAGGATAGTCCACAATGTTACTTATAATAATAATAATAATAAATCATTAACCAGCTAACTATTCAATAACAGGCTTTGGTCAAATAAAGTATAATCATAAGTCAAAATACCACGTAGACAAGAAAAACCACAGCATAAAAACAGTGAATGAGGAAAATATGATAAAGTTATAAAGGCAGGTTAGCGAATGATGTGTGTGTGAGGGGGGGTGGGGGGGTGGGGGTGGGGGGGTGTGGGGGTGTGTCTATATGTAATTTTTTGCCTTTTATTTTTTGCCATGGAAAAGGATAGGAAAAAATGTACCAAAATGTTCATAGCAGTTATCTCTGAATGGTAAATAGTGGGGTTGAGGGGATTTTTACTTAGTTCTTGCAGTTTTCCAAAATTTTCCCAAGTGTTTGTGATTGGAGGAGCATGGCTGAAGCAGTTACTAATGTTCTAAATAAACAAACTGCCCAAGTCTCTCCTTTCTGTAAATGTCCACATCGAAGTTAAAAACACTTTTATCACAGACCAATCTCATAACTTTACCCCATGAACTGGCTGAATGGAATAAACATTACATCCTTGCCGTGTTTTGTGGCTGGAGTGGTGTTTTATGCCGTTTTTTTAATTAAATTAATTTGAGTCACGAGCATTTGAGATGTGTCTATTTTACGGGACTGAAATTTACATTTATCTCCTTTTTAAAAGCCCATTTAGCAAATTAACAAGAAAACAGCAACACTCAGGGAAGAACTGAGCCTACTGCATGCGTCATATATAAAATAGCAACTATATAATTGACCTTACAGGATTCTCCTGCGGATCAAATCAGATTGTCTTGTAAGGAACTCTGGAAAAAATAAAATGCTATATAAGTCACAGTGAAATATGAACATTGTCATTTAAAGTCCAGCTGTTGGGTGACTTCAACACAGTGTTTCTTTACTCTAATGAGGCCATTCAGGTCTGAGCACCAGAGACCTGTGCCTCCTGACCCTCAGTGCAAAGCTGTGTGTGGCTGTATTGTAGGGCAACTCTCTGGGTAAAGGGTCCATAACTTTCTCAGCATGATCCCTGGGCCCAGACAGGTTAGAAACACAGCTCTCAGAGGTTAAATCCATCACCAGATGCAGAGGAGTGTTATCTAGTCATCAAAGCAGGTCTAGCAGGATGTCAACTTAAAACCTAACAGAAACATCTTGCAGTCAACTGGCCATCACTGAATATCCCAAGAGTCTCATTCCAGTCATAGGACTAACTCCTGTTAACACCCCCGGACCTGGTCTCTGGGCAGAAAAGAGAGACCAGGAGAGAGCAACATAAGAGAGCAACAGAGGAGCAGATGGGACAGCAGCCTCGGGTCAAATGCTGGCAGGCAAAAGGCCTTTCCAAGGGGCCCTTTCTTGCTACCAGGACTCTGTGATACGGCAAAACAGAAAGGCATTTCTTCTGTTTGGAAAGATACATGTAATCCTACTCTTTGCCGATTCACACTGTCCTTTTCCACAACCTAGCTGAATTGCGGAGGTTCTGCCTAAACATTTAAGATATTTTGATTAAAAACGTAAACAGCAGCAACAATCACAAGATCTTAGGCACCCGGGCAGGCCTGGGCAGGAAAGAGCACACAGATTCCCCTTCCGCTAACCTCAGCGTTCACGGATGTACCCAAACCAGTGGCTTGAAATTAACTCACTCAGTTAATCATTGAAACCCATGGGCTGGGCAAGTTTTAACATTTCAATGTTGGTTTACAATTAACCCAGCTACAGTGTTTTAAGGTGTTTGATTTTTAATTAGTCTATTGATTTGCCAGTCTGGTTAAGAATCTTTGATTCCTGTGCCCTTTATTCTATCTTCTATTCCTGTGAAGAAATGAAGCGTGGAGGATACTCTGGCTCTTTTCTCCTGGAAACCACCCCAGACGATGGCCCCTTCCTTCCCCAGGGACACAACACATGGAGTTAAGAACAGAAGGCATGAGGCCTGAACACTAGGATTCTGTGTGACCTTGGGCAAATTAAGGTAACTTCTCTGTGCCTCTGTTTCTTCATCTGTAAAATGGGATGATAGCTTTTACTCACAGAAACAGTGTGATCATTAAAAGATAGGACTCATAAAAAAAATCCTCCGATCAGCACCTAATGCATATGTGGGCCCTGGGCCCCTCTTTTTCCTTCCTTAGTGGTTCAGAAGCTTTATGAATTCTTAATCAGAACATGTATCTTCCTTTGCAAAACCAAGAGCAGCTGAGAAAGTGTATGCCTCATGGAATACTTTCTAGGAACAAAACCAGAATGAATTATTCATCAACAGGAGGGTCCCTTTCTCTGGCAGATTTAGGCATGTCTATTAAATAAGGTCTGTCCAACCTGCTTTATTCCCAGGAGAGCAAACAGGCTCAGAGACTCTAGACCCTTCCCAAGGTCACGCTGCTTAGAATCCAAGGTCCCTGAACTTCAACTGGCTGCCCCTCTCCTTATGCTGTGTTCTTGCCCCTTTCCCTACCACAGGTTGACAGATGGTGTAAAGAAGGAATGGCATGTGTCCCGTGACACCTGCTGCCGTTCTGACATAGCTGACAGGGTGGCATAACCCTGGCTTGCTGCAGGACAACTGTGATGTCACTCTCCACAAAAGAACCAAAAATGGTACAAAGAGCACCCTGTCATTCCCACCACCAGAGGTAAACAGTGCTACCAACCATCAGTGGAGCAAAACATGCCCGGGAACTAACTTCACCAGTATTTCCATAAGCCTCATCAAATAACTCTGAGATGCAGTCTATTTTGGAAATCCCTGGTAGAAAAAAATCCCGTGATGAGGCCAGGATGACCCTATTTCTGCTCCCACAGACTGGGGAAGAAAAGCTGACACACTGATATTTCCTGCTTGCTGTTCCTTCCTTCTAGAATGTTTTTTCCTTCCTTGTCTCTTTGGTAAACTTCTATTCATCCTTCAAAGCCCAGGTAAGAAAACCACTTGTCTTGAAAGCCTTCCCTGACATTCTCCTCTCCAGCTCACTCACAAGCACCTGTTATCTACCCCTAGACCTCTGCCTGTCTCGGTACCTAGCATATAACTTCAATTTGCCACTCATCTGCCTATATTTTAATTCTGCGGTTCTGAAAATTTTTGGTGTCATGACACCTTTACGCTCTTAAAGTGACAACCACCAAAGCGATTTGTGTGTTAGATCTCTCAATATTTATATTAGAAATTACAATTGAGACTTTGTTTTTCTTTCTTTCTTTTTTTCTTTTTTGGAGTCACCATCTCGTTCTGTCGTCCAGGCTGTAACACAGTGGCAAGATCTCGGCTCACTACAACGTCTGCCTCATAGGTTCAAGCGATTCTCTTGCATCAGCCTCCCGAGTGGCTGGGATTACAGGTGCCTGCCACCATGACCAGCTAATTTTTGTATTTTTAATAGAGACAGAGTTTCGGCATTTTGGCCAGGCTGCTCTCAAACTCCTGACCACAAGCGATCCTCAGCCTCCCAAAATGCTGGGATTACAGGTGTGAGCCACCACGTGCAGCCAAAATTGAGATATTTTTAAACACAGAAATACACATAGTCCATTAGCCAACTGAACTATGATGTCAATAGAGGTCATGTAGCCTGTGAAAAATTCTACTATATATTCATAAATGAGTAAGAATGAAAAAAACAAATTCTTAAAATTATTATTTTAAAAGCTTAATCACAGACTGTTTGAAAGGTTATCAGGAATGCCCAGGGGTCCCGAACCACAATTTGGGTACCACTGTTCTAGTTCATTCATTTGGCTGCTTGAGGACTGGGTCTATATCTTTTTTTTTTTGAAACAGAGTCTCACTCTATCACCCAGGCTGGAGTGCAGTGGCACAATCTCGGCTCACTACAACCTCCACCCCTCTGGTTCAAGGAATTCTCCTGCCTCAGCCTCCCAAGTAGCTAGGATTACAGGCACGTGCCACCACGCCCAGCTAATTTTTTTGTATTTTTAATAGAGACAGGGTTTCACCATGTTGGCCAGACTGGTCTCGAACTCTTGACCTCAGGCAATCCGCCCTCCTCAGCCTCCCAAGGTCTATATCTTACTATGTCTGTGAACTGCTTTTGAACACTACCTAAAACCCGGGAACCCTACAAAACCACCTGTGGCTCCCTATCACTGGAGGAGAACTTGCAGCACACTCCATCTGCTACCCAGGCCCCCAGAATGCCACAGAGCTGCGGGAGGGATGGCCTGGTGGGGGATGGTACCTCGCTGCACAGGCCCACACAATGGCAACTCCAACCCTGTCTCCCAGAGTGAAGCATCTCTGCAGATTAACTTCCACTTGGGGAATGAGCACTCATGACATTCATTTACAAAAGGCTCCTCCCAGGAGATTAAGAGTCCCTTGAAGGTAGGGATTTAAGATGCTCTGGTTTTCTTTCTACTGATCCCCCTTAACAAGCCTCCAGGGAGGGGCCCAGGAGCTGGGTCTGCTGTTCCTAAGTTACAGGAAAAGCCTGAGGCAGCTTTGAGGAAAGGGGCTGTTCCGGCCCAATGGGGCAGGCCATGGAAGCAAAGGCCTCTCTAAGGCCCAAGACTCTTCCTGAATCCTCAGCCAAGACAACAACATCACAGGGACCAACTGTACATTAACTGCTCACAACATACACCTCATTCCGTTCAGCTGAGATCCCCTCAAAAGGGAAGCAGATGGGAGACACTCCAGACCTCACCCATCCACTGAGTTAATATTCCACTCGTATCTCCTGATACAACTTAAAATTTGGAAAAAAAATTTAATCACAATTCAGAAAAACACACCCACGCATCTTGTTCACCAAGTGTGAAGCCATTCCCCTCATCGTAGCTTCGTCTGTGCTCTCCAGCAGATAGCGGAGGAGAAAGAAATGTCATTTTCATACCAAAATGCTGCCTCATTCTTCCCCTACAGGGCCCCTACCTGGGTGTGTGTTTGCAAGTCTAATTTAGATATCACTATTTGAATATACTTTCGAGCTTGGAAAACAAGCCAATAGTTCAGAGAAGCCAAGGCAAACTCGATCTGACAGCCACAGCCCTGACCGCTGCCAAGTCTGATTGACTAGTTGGATATATTTAGATAGGAGAGAGGAGGGGGCTCAAACACTGTTGTGCCTCTGAACTCAAGAATACTGTGTTGGTAACGACAGACTAGCAAATAAACAGCCAACAGTCATTCAGCCACATCATCTGGTATCCCAGGCACAGGATCCTCGCCGTCGTAAATTACGTGGAATTTCAAAAGCCACCCACGCTATCGCAAAAAAATAAATAAACAAATAACAGGCAATTAGAAAGGGTTCTGCCGTGGCATTCCCTACCATTACTTGTTAGAAGTAAACAAACAAATAAGTAAATATGATCTGTTCCTTGGCTATCCCCAGCTCCTCCCCCTTGCTTTCCTGTTCCAGGATAAACCCTAGGAAGCAAAGACAAGGCCAAGGGTACCCAGTGCGGTCCTAAGCCCTGGCTGCTGCTTTTTTTTCTTTTTTTGAGACAGAGTCTTGCTCTGTCACCCAGTCTGGAGTGTAGTGGTGAGATCTTGGCTCACTGCAACTCCACCTCCCAGGTTCAAGCGATTCCCCTGCCTCAGCCTCCCAAGTGGCTGAGACTCCAGGTGCGTGTCACCATGCCCTGCTAACTTTTTGTATTTTAGTAGAGGCGGGGTTTCACCATGTTGGCCAGGATGGTCTCGATCTCCAGACATCGTGATGAACCCGCCTAAGCCTCCCAAAGTGCTGGGGTTACAGGTGTGAGCCACTGTGCCTGGCCAGCTACTGCTTTTGCAGTTTCTGTTGTAAACTTGGCCCTCTCCACCTCTAACTACTACATTTGTAAAAATAAAAAGTTAGGGATTGTCTCTCACTTCTTTCTTTCAAGGGGTGGAAGCTTAAGAGTAGGACATGATCAGAGCTATGAATTACAGAATATGTCTCCAAGCCTCCATGTCATTCAAACATGTGATCCCTTCAGGGGAGGGAAGAGGTATGAGAAGGGCCCAAGGTGGGGGAGACAAATGCTCTGCAGCACAAAACCCCAACTCACCAGTGGTCTTGGACCTGGGGCCAGCAGATTGACCTTCAGTCCACCTCAACTTCCCCAACTGAAAAGTGGGGACAGTAATGGCCAACACCAAGCGTGTGGCTCATGCTTGTAATCCCAGCATTTTGGGAGGCAGAGACGGGTGGGACTGCTTGAGCTCAGGAGTTCAAGAGCAGTCTGGGCAACATAGCAAGACTATGTCTCTACTAAAAATACAAGAAAATGGGCTGGCATAGTGCACAACGGTGGTCCCAGCTATTTGGGAGGTTGGGTGGGAGGATCCCTTGAGCTCAGGGAGGCAGAGGTTGAAGTGAGCCAATTATCACGGCCACTGCATCCAGCATGGGTGAGAGTGAGACCTTGTCTCAAAAAAAAAAAAAAAAAAAAAAAAATCCAATATTGGGAAGATTCATTGACTGAGACTCCACTATGTGCCACAATCTGTAGGAGACGCTGAGATACGTCTAGGAATAAAGTAAGAGTTACATGAGATGGGCTGCGTACGGGTCTGAAGAGCACCAGGAATACTGTATATTAAGTGTACAACTGTGGAAGCTCGTCTCCCAGGACAACAGCTTCTGTTTGCTAGTTGCCAGCCTTTCTCATGCTATCTCCTCCCTGACGTGGCCTCCCATTGGGTGTTCTAGTACACAGAGCCGTGAGCTCACGATCCCCTCTGCCAAGAAGGCTTCTCCCATCCCTCCTGATTTAACCCAGCTCATGCTAAGTCATTTCTCAGAGAACTGAGAAATGTGTCTTTCCCAGTAGACACTCCCAGGTCACCCTCTACCCTGCCTCCAGAACACCCATCCCAAGTTGTACTGATACAGCTACTCATGGAAACAGGGCAGTATCTGTTCCCCCCACTTTCCCGTGAGCTCACACAGGCAGGAATAGAGTCTTCCTTCACCACTGAATTTCCCCTTAGCATTTAGAAAAGCTAAGGTACCTAATGCATATTTGTTGATGAAACAAATGAATGGATGAAATAACCATTTACAGGAGGTAGCCCAGATGTGCTCAACAGCCTGTCCTCCAGCTTTAGAAACATCCTGTATCACAGAACTAGTCCCAAAGCAAGGCATGTTAAAAAAAAAAAAAAAGCACTGTCCCTCAGTTTTCTCATCTGCAAAATGACATCCTGGTACACGCTCAAGATCTTCAGATTTTCTTTAAAATGAAATCTCAACACAGGATGCATTTCTCTGCACGTTGGAGACAGCAGATATTTTCTTATGAAATATAAGTAAGTTAGCTGGGTATCTACTATTAACAGACAGGAAGCCAGGTTTTTTTGTTGAGTGTGGCTTTTATTTTTGTAAAGGATAAATAAATTGAGACTTTTGTGTTGGGTAAAAATCCTGTGCCATGGAGGAAGAAAGCCAGCAATGCTAAAAAGGAAAATGAAAAAAAAATGAATAAATAAATAACCCAGCCATCTCTGAGCAACACATCCGGGTTAGCAGAGCAGAAAAGGACACATGGGCCTAAAGAAATGCTATTGTTTCTGTATTTAGGACAAGACTCAATCCCAAAAGGGAGCTTTGGGATCACAGGAAAAGGAGCCGAAGGTCTTTCCCGCTAAACATTCAGAAGCCAACCCTAGGCTTCCAGAATGTCATCTGGAAGAGTGATGTCACTTTCTTCTTACAGAGATGCACGAGCTGGAGAGGGGAAAGGGGCCATCCTGGAGGTGATGGTTACTGTATGGCTTGAAGGCAAGCCCATTAGAGAAGCAGAACCTTAATTTATCAATTAGACGCCATCTGTGGATTGTGTTCTCTGAAATAATTGTTGAATTTGACAATGCATTGCAGCTTTACAAAGTTTCTGCCATCCTTGATACCGTTTAATTAAATTTCTGCACTTAACTTTGATTGCACTGAAAGCACTGATGCCTTCCACAGATTGAGTTCCTCGGCCACCTGCTGTGTTGGAGCCAAGTGCATTTCCAGAGCAGGGGGGAAAATATGTATTTTATTTTATTCGAAGCCATGTCTTTTCTCAGCCTTCACCCATAGGGAATCAAAACTCGTGCTGCGCAGGAGAGACTGTGTCTCCAAACCCAGCCAGCCCAGCCTTCCAGCCCCTCACCACCTACATGAGGTCTTTCTGTTCTTTTATTGTGTCTCACAGAGAGGGCTAACAAAACAATCCCAGACGGTTACCAAACGCCGAGGAGTGGCTTAAAATAGAACACAATAATTATCACATAAAGCAACCAAGAACACGGGTTTCAGGTGGGAGCTGCTTCTAGGCCTGAAAATCCTCAGATAGAAGGAAAACGCAGGTCAGCACAGGCATGCAGCCCATACCCAGGAGGCGGCCTGGGACCTGAGGACCACATTAGCAGGCTAATACTGACACATCAGCCTGGGCAGTGCTATATTTTTCAAAGGACATCTAAGATGAGGGCAGTTCTCACCTGTCTGGCTAAAGAGAGATATTAACCCCACCCACAGAAAGCTTTCCATCAGCCTTCATTTATTGTGTTTGGTTGTTTGAGACAGAATCTCACTCTGTCACCCAGGCTGGAGTGCAGTGGTGCCAGCTTAGCTCACTGTAACCACCTCCCAGGTTCAAGTGATTCTCATGCCTCAGCCTCCTGAGTAGCTGGGATTACGAGCGTAAGCCACCATACCCGGCTAATTTTTGTATTTTTTAGTAGAGACAGGGTTTCTCCACGCTGGCCACACTGGTCTTGAACTCCTGATCTCAAGTGACCTGCCCACCTCAGCCTCCCAAAGGGCTGGGATTACAGGCGTGAGTCGCCATGCCCAGCCTATTATGTTTTTACAGTGGTAAAACATACAGTAACATAAAAAAAGCCACTCTTTCTGTCACAGAGCTCTTTCTTTGTCATATAGCTCCCTACCCCCTTGTGACGTCACTCACACAAAGAAAGGTGCTAAGTGACATCACAAGGGGGTGGGGAGCCCTATGGATTTGACTACTCTAGAAACCTCATACAGGCGGAGTCATAATCTCCTTTGTAACAAACAGGCTGGTTTCACTTAGCACATCTTCCAGGTCCATCCATATTGTAGCATGTATCAGAATCTCCTTCCTTTTTTAGGCTGATACTATTTGATTGTATGTCTATCACATTTTGGTGATCCATTCCTGTGTCAATGGACATCTGGGTTATTTCCACCTTTTGGCTATTGTGAATAATGCTGCAATGCATGTGGGTATACATACATCTGTTGAAGTCCCTGCCTTCAAATCTCTCACATATATAACAGAAGTAGAACTGCTGATCATCCAGTACATCTATGTTTGATTTCCTGAGGAACTGCCACAGTGCTTCGTACAGCAGCGACACCATTTTACATTCCCATCAGCAACACATAAGGTTTCAACAGACTTCATTTGGAAATGGAAACTTTAGAATCATAATTCATGCACTTGGGTCGAACATAGCGTCTCCTGACTTTCCTTTCATACAAATACTCCATGAGTGGCATTATATGAAGACAAGCACTTTGGTATGGATGTTTTTTTCAAGTAGAAAATATCAGAGGGGTGGCATGTAAAAAAAAAAAAGAAAAAGAGGGAAAGACACAGCTCACAGACATAAAGAATAAATCTGGTACTTTTTTTTTCCCTAGAACCACATGTCTCCTCCAACTCAAAGCCTCAAGTTCAAAAGATTTATGGACTAAAACTTCAGAACTACAAAATAAAATTCTCAGAAAATGCTGTTGCAACAGCCGATGGATCATTACAACGGCCACTTAACAAGCCATAAACTCACTGGGCAAACAGAATTGGGTCAGATATAATTTCCACAATGGGAGGGTAACTAGAGACAAGTTACTTCACCATCTCTCCCTTCTCTGATCCTCTGGTGAGCCTGCATTGCAGGAACGCCAGAGGATCCTTCATTTAGGAAATGAAGCCGGCACTTCCCTCAAATCTAAGCAAAGACAAGATTTCCCATACTCAACACTATCACAGAACAAAATGGAAGTGTAAATAGAAATATATGTTTAATTTAAATGTCTGGGCCCAGCTCTGTTTCTACAAACTGCAATTTGGTTCCACATTCACTCCCTGGCAACTGGAAGCCAACCTCATTTTGTTTACAAAGATAGTGCCCACCGCTGGGTTCCATGCAGTCCCATGACCCATTCACACAGTTCTCAGTTCCAGAAGGAAAAGTCAAGGTAGTATACCAAGGCCAACAAGGTATACCCCTTTCTAACAGCCAATTATCCCAGTCCCAGAGACAAGTTCTGGCTTTTCCAGATCTCAGGTTTATGGATGTTCTAGATTTTGACCATGATAATTTGTAGAAATGTGTAAGGAAATACAATTCCATTGTTCTATCTCTGTAAGCCTGACCATATACCTATATAAAACCATCCAGGACAGCGCTTTTATGTTAGATCATGTGTTCCAATTGTGAGTTCAAAAAGTACAGTTGATCCTTGAACAACACAAGTATAAACCATGCCAGTCCACTTATACGTGGATTTCCTTTCCACCTCTGCACCCCTGAGACAGCAAAACCCTTCCTCTTCTTCCTCATCAGCCTACTCAATGTGAAGATAGTAAGTATGAAGTCCTTTATGATAATCCACTTCCACTTAAAGAATTGTAAATATGTTTTCTCTTACTTATGATTTTCCTTTTTCTTTTCTTTGAAACAGGGTCTTGCTCTGTCGCCCAGGCTAGAGTGCAGTGGCATAATCTTGCTCACTGCAACTCCTGCATCCCGGATTATAGTCATCCCCCCACCTCAGTCTCCTGAGTAGCTGGGACAACAGGCACGAGCCACCATGTCCAGCTAATTTTTGTGTGTGTGTGTAGAAACAGAGTTTCCCCATGTTACTACAAAACTGGTCTCGAACTCCTGAGCTCAGCCCATCTGCCCGCCTTGGACTCCCAAAGTCCTGGGTTTACAGGCATGAGCTACTGCGCTCAACCACGATGTTCTTAACAACATTTTCTTTTCCCTAGCTTACTTTGTTGTAAAAATGCAGTACATAATACATATAGAAAGCACGTGTTAATCAACCGTTGATGTTATCAGTGGGCTCTAGTCAATGGTAGGCTAAGTAGTTAGATTTGGGGGCAGTCAAAAGTTATACTCAGAGTTTCGACTGCATGGTGGGGGGCTAACCCTTGAGTTGTTCAAGGGTTAACTATATATTAACTGTGCACAGCATACACCCCATTCAGCTAGGATCCCTTCAGAAAGAAAGCAGATGAGAGAGACTCCTGACCTCCCCATATTCCGAGTTAATATGCCACTTGTTACAATCCATAACAAATTTTATGGACAAGTTTTAACAGTCACAATTAAGCAGCTCACACAGAAATCTGCATCTTCACCTTAACCCTGTGGCACCCAAGCATCCTGTCATTAGCCTCTGCTGAACGAATATTAAGTCGTATGGAGGTATGAAGGGTCGATTATATCAGCAAATGACGAAAAGAGAAGACGCTCATCTTGGCCTCTGGTTCTGTCTTAAATTAACTTTTAATATTGAACAAAATGTTATATTCACTCTTCCCATATTCTAAAAATTTTTCTTCTGTGGAAGCAGTAAGATATTTTTAAAATTTAATGGAACTAAGAAACTGTAGAAAAATCACTCCATGGGCATAACACCTAGTTCTAACATTTTCTCTTCATGGGTTCACATGAACATTCGGAAACAGTGCCCACCTCGGTGCTACCAGATTAAACTAGTTGAGATGCTGTGGCCCTCATGGGCCAGGAGAGCATCTGGGGACAAGAGACAAGTCAGCTGTGCGTCTAAAAGTGGAACTTGGAGCCCTTGGGCAGCCCCAGTGAAGCCAAAACCCTACTCAGCAGGGGAGGGACCCTAAACCAATGGCTGAGTAGCCTCTCCTGAAGCTCAGAGGCTCGGAGAAGTTAGGAAGAGGCAAAACTGTTCAAGAGAAAAAGTTTCACCCATTATGCCCTGGGGCCTCAAGCCCTCTGTGAAGTGAGGCAGGGTATAAAATCCACCCATATACAAATGAAACACACAAGCACTAGCATGTGGCCACAGCCCAGCTCCTTCCCTAAATCCTAAAACTGTAGTCTAAGAAAGACCCAGGCTCCAAGTAGCTGCAGACATCTGGCTTCTAAAGCCCTCATCATAACAAAACATGGGTGCAATCCCCAGTGCCTCCTTGCCTGCTTAGGGCAGCCACTCCCTCACCATGTGTGAAAGCACAGAGCTTTCTGGAACACAGGGTCTACGGGACTTCTCTAGTGCCAAACCCCAGGACACCTGAGGATTTTGTGAGAATAAGCTAGAGGGCCAGGCTCCCTGAGTTGCCTGTGAAGAGTTTCCCAGAGTACCCTGCATCACAAATAAAGGTGCTGAGTGACATCACAAGGGGTGGGGAGCTCAGCATAGTGGGTAACAGGCTAAGGCAGCAAATAGAATAATACTCATAAAGAAATGAAAAACTATATTTATTACAAAAGAAAGCAGAGTGAGCCAACCATAAAGGAAATGGTAACAAGGTCACCAAGGGCTCACAGGGTTTCAGCCAGGCCCTCAACAACTGGGATTTCCCAAAGGGAAACAGCAATGCCTGCTATAGCTGCCAGGACCCTCTGGGTTGGGGTGTCATCATTTGACCTCAGCCATTGGATGGCAGATGCAATGCCATCCCAGTCTACCCATGACTGAGCATAAACTTTGCCATCAAGTGCTACTAATAATGCCACTACCAGCGTTTACTCAGGGCTCCCTCACACAGCCTTGGCAGGGAAGCAGTACTGGGACATTCATTTTGTAGATGAAGAAACTGAGACTCCAACACGTAAGTCTTCGCCCCAGAATTACAGACATTGGTACTGGACGTGGAACCCTCGTCTTTCTGACTTTAAGACCCATGCTCTTAACTATCAGTCAGCCTATTCTATCTCCCTTGCAGCTGAATTCAATAATACGATTTAAATGCCCACACTGAACAAAGATGTGCCACCATGAGACCCGGACAGCTTGACGGGCTGGCTCTCAGCAGGGATGTGCCCCACCCCTTCCCCCCAAGTAGTGGGACCTAAGGGATTTGGGGAACCAGGAAGAGTAGATAAGATGGAAGACCATTCCTCCAGGAATGGCTGGAGAAAGCAGCAGCAGCTGCCGCTGGGATGGCAGGGCCGCCTGCGCACCTGCTCTGCCCAAGTTTCCGTTCTCCCACCCAAGTTCTGCCTGACAATGGCCTCAAAAGACTTTGTGGGTGAACAGAGCTGCCCTCTATAAACCAATCTCTAAGTATGAGGAATACCCCTCAAAAGGCCCTAGCAACGTTTCATCTTTGATTTCATCTACAATCTTCTTGACCATATTTACCTTTCAACATGTGCAACACTTCAGGTACAGTCACTTCTATAAAACTGTTAGAAGTGCAATGAAAATCAGCACTTCTTTTATTTGTCCTAAAATTATTTTCCTTAAACCTTGTACTTGTGGTTTTCATGGAATCCGCGTGACCTTCTGTCTTTTAACCGCACTGGGCTGTTTCATCTGCACAATGAGAGCTTTGATCTTATCAAATCTCCAAGGCCCCCTCCAAACATTAATGATTAGGATCCTACATCCCATATTCACCTTTCTAATACATCACTTTGATACTCTACCCTCTCCAATATCACTTTTCCCAAAGATCCTTATACTAGAGGTGACTTTCTGGGACACCATTAGTCCCTAAGACGCCTTTGCGTGAATTAGAAAAAGATGCTTCCTTCCTTCCTTCAAATGCACACAGCCTGGCCTCAGAGCCTTGAGTCATTCAATGTGTTACCTGGCAAGCCCTTAACCTTAAACACCATTGCAATATTTAGAAGCGCCAACCAACTTCAGCCCATGACTGCAACCACCCCGGAGAAAAATGCCTGAAGGAGTCATTCTGGTTTTGCAGGTACAAATGCTGTTCATAAACACACACACACACACACACACACACACACACACACAGAGAGAGAGAGAGAGAGAGAGAGAGAGAAACCCACAAAGATCTTTCTCTTCTTCCCTCTGCCCTCAATTTTTCACTGATGCTTTTCTTCAGGGGCAAACAGTTGCCAAGGTCTATAACTGCAAGCTTTGCAACTCCCCTTGGGAGCCAAGCCTGCCAAGTGTGGGTGCCTCAAATAGCATCCCCCAAAGCTATGGGGTTCACTGAGTATGATTCAAGACAGAAGCAGGAAAGCATGCGTGTGACCACAAGACCTCAGAGAGGAGATGGGGCTGCCAGGGGTCCTGGCTGCATGATGAAGTCACTGAGGTCAAAGGTAAGGCAAACCAAGACTCCGTCAAGAGAAACAACCGAGCACCTTCGCTCATCCGATAAGAACAAGATTAATTTATTCCTCGGAACAGTAAGCATTTCTCCCTTGAGTATTTTCTCTTCCTATTTACTGATCAAATCTTTGTGAATGAAAGCACAATCCTCTTACTGGATCAAGAAAGACACATACACAAAAGCCCCTCAACCGAAAAATCAAGTCGGGCAGGTCACGATTTCACCTTTATATGAACAGGATGCAGCCACAACAGCCTGGATAGGGAGCTGGTGGCGCAGCTCCCACCAGCGTCATCGTTAATAAGTAAGCAGCAGCAGCCTGTGGAAAGCTCTCCTCGCCCTGGCAAGCACACTGACCAGGGCTGAGCAGGCACAACCCGCCGGTGCCAAGAAAGCACAAGGTGTAGGGCAGGGCAGGGGGAGGGGTCTGTGTGCTGCTGAATGAAACTCAAGTGGCTGGGTCCAGCTCTGAAGGCCAGAAGCTCTAACCAGCCCCTTCTACACCACACCCCCAACTTCCTAATGTTGCTTTTCCCACCGGCGGTAGACCTTGACTCTGGGTGGCCTTGGGGGTCCCGGAGCTTAAGACCATGCAGAAGCTGTCACTCGGGAGGCCAGAAGTTCAGAAGCAGGGGCTGCAGCTGCCTGGGTCTGCAGTTCTTGGCTGCCCCGAGAGGCAGTTCCTCTACTTGGGGAGAAAGCAGGGTCTTTGTGGCAGTGAACAAGGCTGTCCTCAAGGAGAAACGGGGCCAGGCCTGCTTTGTTTTCTCAGGAAAGCCTGAATCATTAGGGAGAGAGCAAGCTCTCCAGCACACAAGATGAAAACAAATCAGCCCCGAAAACTGGGGAAGGGTCTACTGAATGGGCCCTGGGCAGCTGGCCCGGGAGGTGCAATGCTGGAGCGCCTCAACGGGTCCAGAATAACCACGCCAATTTGCACACGAATAAGCAAACACAAAACCCCAAAGCAAGGACATTCAAAACCGAAAGCAGCTGCTAATCACCTGTTTTAATTTTTTTTTCTTAAATTAGCTGCAAGTAAGAATTTTCAAACTCTCAAGTACAATACACAGCTTAACATTTTCATACACCTGTAAAACCAGTAAGTTAAATCCCATTACAAAAGACTCCGACTTAGAAAGGAGCAGTTCAAATACAGTTCTTATCAAATATAAACAATGGAAAATGATTTAGGCATAGAACATCAGTCACTGGAAATTAACATTTGAAAAAAAATTTTTACATAAAAACCATCTGTGTATTGAGATGGTGCACTCTGCTAAACCACAGGCCTAATTAGGGAACTAGGAACCAAAGCACCACAGAGCAATGCATTAAGTTTTGTGTGGTTTTTTTCCTTTGGGGGAGGGGGGATTTGCTGAAATCTTATCAATACAGTGTTGTTCTTTCTTCTCTGTAAATCTAAAATGATGTCTATGTCAAATTGCTAAGAGTGCTTTTGGCTGACAGACAAAACACAACTTGTCTTCATCTGGGGTGGTTCTCCCTGCTGGCGTCCCCACCCAAACATATCTGCTTAAGAGTCCAACCAGGGCATCAAAGTTTTCAAGAAGATAAAAATGAAGAAACACGCCTACCAAAAAAGAGGTTATGCAAAGAGGCGCGATTTGTTACGTATGGGTAGCGAGGTCCAGAATTAAATAAAACATCTTTCTTTCCCCGTCATTCTCTTCCCTAAGCAAAAGATTTTTAAAAGGCCAATTAGTGGCTTTCATCTAATGCCACATTACATCTTTCAAAGTACTTGGTGGATCTCTGAGTTGATGCACCCAGCAACTCAGTGACGTAAAGATAAGGAAACTAAGTCTTAGAAAGGTTGAGTGGCACATCCAGGGTCACAAAGCAAGTTATTAAGAGGCAAGCCAGAACCTGGAACCCAGCCAGGCCCTGCCTGCCCCATGGCCTCTCAAAATAGCATTGCCAGAACAAGGGAGGGGGTTTGGCCCAGCCCTCAGAGCAAAAGAATCACGGGGTCTGATCAATGGTAACCACGGAAATCAGCATGTGATTGTAATTCTTCAGGAGTCTGTGCTGGGAGCGTAAAGACACAGGTTCCATTTGAGTTTTGGCATGCATCCCTAACAGAAAGGCCCAAAGCAATAAAGGAAGAGAAAAATAAAGGAGACTAAAGAGGACAGACCAACACTGGACCCACACTGTTCTGTCTTGCTTAGCACCCCTGTCTTCAGAGAACCTACACAGTTCCAAAGGACTCTCAATCAGAGACTGGTCCAAGTGCTGGACCTGTGACCTAAGCAAGGCCAGTCATGGAACTTCCCTGACAGTGATATGCAAATGCTGAAAGAAAGCAGTACTGTTCCATGGGAGCTGCCAAGCTCGTGTGTGCATCCAGGATCCTGACGGCCACTTCTCCAACTCATGGAAAACATTTACATGCAAATGCAGTGAAAGAGGCCAACCCACAGAGGAAAGGAGAGGAGAGATGAGGGACAGAGGAGAGCCATGTTGCCATCACTGGAGCCCTGGAAACAGCTGTGACAAAGCCAGGGCAACTCCTGGACTTTACAGTTATGTGGGCCAAGGTATGCTCTTTTCTCCTTGGGCTCTTTTGAGTGCGGTCATTTGAAACCAAAAGGATCCTGGCTTATGACACAGAAGACAATCTTAAAAGTATGCTAGTCACAGACTTCACAGACTCCACACTCAGTTTTCTGGCCCCATAAAACCACCTCCACTCTTGCCTTCTAGAATCATACTCTCTGCTTAGCAGCTAGAGAGATCATCTCCAGCAGTTAATCACACAGCATCATTCTCTGGCTGCTCGAATCCTTCCAAAAATGTCCCATCACAAGCTCCTCTGTATTAATACAAGCTTCCAGGCTCCTCATATGTGGCCCCTGCCTCCCTCCTCAAACTCCTCTCCCGCCCCTTTCTCATCACACCTTCTCTGCTCTCACCTGCATTTCCTGCGGGTTCACAGTCATCAAGCCTGCTCCTGCCTCAAGACATTGCATCTGCTGCTGCCTCACCTAAAGTTCTGGTGTCTATTCCCGCCCTTAGTTCAGATCTCTACCCAAATATCACCTCCCAGACAGACAGACCTTAAACACCCCTCCCCCACCTGGAATCAATTTTATATTTACCTATCATTTATCTTAGAATGTAAGCTCTCCTAAGGCACTGACCTTGACCATCCTGTTCACTTCTTCCCCTCCCCCTTCCCCTGCCCCGAGACGGAGTCTCGCTCTGTTGACCAGGCTGGAGTACATAGCAGGATCTCAGCTCACTGCAACCTCTGTCTCCCAGGATTCTCCTGCCTCAGCCTCCTGAGTAGCTGGGATTACAGGCACACGCCACCACACCCAGTATTTTTAGTAGAGATAGGGTTTTACCACATTGACCAGGCTGGTCTCAAACTCCTGACCTTGTGATCCACCCACCTCAACCTCCCAAAGTGCTAGGACTGCAGGCGTGAGCCACCACACCCAGCCCATCCTGTTCACTTCTGTATCTCTACTGCCTAGCCTTTCTACCACTATTTATTAAATAAACAAAATTGCAGTGTTGTGGCATTCAAACACCTCCCCAGTCATTCAAGGAACAACAAGGGGTCCTGGGCCATTCCATGTCCTTACGCTTTCCACACCAAAACTAACATCACCAGAGCTATGCTACTGACCAGGGATTGGCAAACTGCGGCATGTGGACCACATCAGTTCTGCTGCTTGTTTTTCTCTTACCTGCAAACTAAGAATGGTTTTACTGATGAACATCTATAACTGATCTGATAATAGACAACAGTAACTTTGAATTCCAGTTCAGCCAAATGTTATGCCCCCCAACAATATCCATTCTTCTCATTAGCAAATGTTTATTTGAAACATTGTACTCAATAATCGTCCTTATATTTTTAATTTCATCATTAAAAATTCCTTGTAAACTTGTTTTCTCTCTTGTTATGTTAAGTACCTATACAAAATCCTCAATATTGCATCCTGGCCCCCAAAAGCCTAAAATATTTACTCTGTGGACCCTTTACACACACAAAAAGAGTTTGCTGATCTCCGTGACAGACTTACTACTACTCATGGGGGAGAAAGGAGACTTAATAGGTCAGTCCAACCCCTGGATCCTCCAGGACCAAAATTAATGAGGAGACAACAGAACCGGGTCTTAAATTGCTCTTAATGTTCTGAGACTCAGGGAAAAAATAACAATCAGATTAAATCTTCGATCTACAGGAAGCTCTTAAATTCAAAGACCCTCCAGAGGAAATAGATACTTTGACTCAGCAAATGCTCCTATAGGAGAAATGGCATTACTAGCACCACCTACATCTCCACCAACTACTCCCTAAAGAAATAACAAAGGAAATCAGAGTCTATGATCTGCTTTAGCATATCTTAGGTAAATGTCTTAGGGGCTCCTCCACTATCTATCCCTTACTGAACCATGTATCAGTGCACCAAGTCCACCTTTAGCCGTGTGGCCTCAGGGCATAGAAGTCCTTAGTACAACCCCAAGAAAACCCAGCAGCACTCTGGAATCACATCAGATCAATCAAGCCTCCATCCAATGTGGAAGTCACAGCCAAACCATTGCTCTACGCCTACCCACAGTTGGTCCAAGGATGACATAAACAGGAGCAGTGGGCACATGTGAAAACCCACTCCCATCTTGCTCAGTACAACTCCAATACTGATCTGGGGAAACACGGGAGGCCAGGCTCTACTTGAGTTGCCAGAATACTAAAGGAATGAAAAGTGTACTTCTCCGGAGGAGAGTACATTTCTGGGAGCTATCTGGGGAAGGATGGGCCAGTGAACTGTTGATATTCAAATCATCATTAAATGACTCAACTTTCCAGAAATAAAAGGCGTCACAGTGGGAAATTCTCCATCTTGACTTTTCTTTCTGGTTTCAACAGTATAAAGCTGCAGAGCAGAGAACCAATTAATTTTTAAACATTTCTTTAAAATTACAAGAGCCACCCTCACCCAGTCTAGTCATTACTAATTTCCTGCTCTCCACACCCTGATCCTTAACAGCACCCTGTGAAATTGCTCAGTGCCCAGCAGGGCTGAAGCAGCAGAGGAGGAGGCCAGGAGGAGCCCTTCTGGCCAAGGCAAACTGGTAGCCAGGGGGATTCCATCCAAGTTAAATCCACATGGACCAAGAAGAGACCAAGAAGCTTAAATGCAACAAATTGGCTCCTTCAAGACTCAAAACCCGAAAGTGACAGTTATTCAGGGACTGGCTGACATTTATCCCCCGACCCTTCCCTTTATGTTTTTTCCAGGGTCCCTCAATATCTCCTCCTAAAGTCGTAGACTTTTGTGAGCATGGAACAGCAAGAAGAAACCCAGAGCTGCTCAGTGTGTGAGTCGGAACAAACCAGTTCCCATTTAGGAATCAGGGTTCCACCCTCCTTCCCTAAGAGCTCCTCTTCATCTACCTCCGTTCTGTTTTCCACCAAGGTCTTAGCGTTCTATTTCCTCACCTACTTCCTTTCTAAAAGGAACAAACATAGAGTCCTCTATTCAGACATCTAAGTTCCAGAAATCAAAAGAATAAATAGGAAGGGCGGCCACAGAGTTCCTACTTGAGAAAAATACCAAAATGGTCCTAGGTCCCAAAAGAGAGATGGTTGCCCAAGACTTTACACACTGGTGAACCTCAGAGTATACTGTTAAACAAGAAACCATCCAGGTTCATGACTTAACATCCAGATTCATCTATGTGACATATACTTGTTGAGTGCCTACTATGTGCAGACACTCACTGTGCTGGAAGTCAACAGCAAACGGAAGAGACAGGAAAGGCCAACCTTCTTGGGACTTATATCCAGTACCTCTATACCTTATGAATATGAAAGGGAGCCAAAGAATGAGAAGCTGACCTGCATCACACCTTCCTCTCAGTGCTTCTTCACATGATATATGTTCTCATCCATTCATTGTCTCACTCATCCATTCATTCATTCATTCCATCAAGTATACACTGCACACAAACTCTGTGTGTGTGTGTGTGTGTGTGTGTGTGTGTGTGTGTGTGTAATCACAGTGGTGCAATCTCGGCTCATTGCAACCTCCACTTCCTGGGTTCAAGCGATTCTCCTGCCTCAGCCTCCCAACTAGCTGGGATTAGCTAATTTTTGTATTTTTAGTGGAGATGAGGTTTCACCATGTTGGCCAGGCTGGTTTCAAACTCCTGACCTCAGATGATCTGCACACCTCGGCTTCCCAAACTGCTGGGGTTACAGGTGTGAGCCATTTGCACCCAGCCATGCACACAAACTCTGGATCAGGCACTGAGCTAGGTAGGTGGAGGCTCCAGAATTTATGTAGAGGAGGGGCTTAAGAGTAGCACCCTTCTAAGTGAGAAGGGGCAGAGAGTTGAGGATTTGTCTTAAAGCTATACAAGCAATCAGTTTTGGCTTAGATGGCATATTTATTTGTGGTGGCTGGGAGATGTTGATGAGAACTGGGGAGGGAAACTAAGCCCTAATCCCAGCACCCCACTATGATGGGCCCTGGGAATACCGGAATGACATGGCTGGTGCCCTTACTGAAGCCTACGTTCACACAGGAGAAGGTGGGTGTGCTAGTTATTCTCTGCTTGACCCTACAGAACCATCATCTGCTCTTTTCCTCCCTGCTTGTGCCTTACAAGACTGACCTCTATAGAATGGTCTCCTGGTTTCTGGTTAGGTTTGGCCAATGGAAGACACCATCAAGAGAAGGAGGGAAGAGAGAAGTTGAGGCAATGATGGCTCGATCCCTGCTTGATGGGCCGCCCTCCTCCTCCTCAGCCACAGCTCTAGCTGGGAACTCCAACAACAGCTGAACTCCAACCTGCTCCCTCCTCTTACCCCGTCAGGCCTAGGGGTGGTACCTGCTTAGCATCGCTGATAACCCTAAGGAGTTTCATCCTCCCTTGCTGAACCTTTAACCCAGTCTGCACCTCTGTAAACAATCCCCTTGTTCAATCTTTTCAAATACCCCCTTCCATGAGGCGTCTGTTTCCTACAGAGACCCTAGCTGATATGATTACAGTGGCGAACAAAAAGTCTAGAACGTGCTGTAGGTACTGATAGAGAGGAGCTCAGCCTAGCGGGCTCAGGAGGAGGAGGAAGAGGGGATCTGGAGGTGCTCAGCCGAATTGACAAGGTGGAGGTGAGCACTTTCCCGGCCAGGGGTCCCCTGTGCAAAGGCAGGGAAGCATAAACAGCCAATATGATCAGGCCACTGCCAGTGGCTCAGCATGGGGGATTTTAAGAGGGAGAAGTGACGGTGCTGGGGAGGAGGGAGGAACATAGGACAGCCGCCCTCTAGGCAGAGTGAAGGCGCTTGGACTTTATCCTGAGGCAATGGGCGGTCTCCAAAGACCAATCACACGGAGAGGCCATCCAGCACTCCAAGTATTTCCAGACACATCCTTTCCTTGGACAAACCGAAAATTGGCATTCGTGTAGGACAGATAAACATACTCCCTAAAACAGCTATTCCAGAGCACTGTGTCTGGACTCTAAGGCAAAAAAATAAAAGCTTTTAGCCCTTGAAATATGGTCCACGGTAACATCCTTCTATGAGAAAACACACACACACACACACACTGTTAACGATAGGCTTTGGGGCCGAGAGCGGTGGCTCATGCCTGTAATCCCAGCACTTTGGGAGACCAAGGCAGGCAGATCACCTGAGGTCAGGAGTTCAAGACCAGCCTGACCAACATGGAGAAACCCCATCTCTACTAAAAATACAAAATTAGCTGGGCATGGTGGCGCATGCCTGTAATCCCAGCTACTTGGGAGGCTGAGGCAGGAGGATCACTTGAACCCGGGAGGCAGAGAGCGTGGTGAGCCAAGATCGTGCCATTGCACTCCAGCCTGAGCAATAAGAGCAAAACTCTGTCTCAAACAAACAAACAAACAAAAACAATAGGCTTTGGAGCATTACAACCTCAGGTGAAAACACACCAGTCATTAACAACAGATTTTGAGAAGATTACAACCTAAATAACTATCACTGGAACACATAAGTTACTTAATATAACGTGGTTCCATATGGTTCATTTATAATTCACACAGCGCCAGGCAGCAAGAACCCATCAGATGACATCTACTGGAGTCACCAGATATGCTTTAATCCTTCCGAAAGGGCAGCACAGGAGGATGTGTTTGAGAGATTTTTCAGACACTACTGCGTTCTAGAATATTCTTAGAGTAAAATAATTTCTTGGCTTCCCACCTCTCACCCCTCCTTTGGGTTTTTCAGTATATATGTTCCTGAAATTGGCTTTAAAAAACTTCAAGGAGAAAAAATTTCAAAGTTTATCTGCTTGCTAAGCTCACCAGGACCAGTGTTAACTCTCTTTCCCTCCTGTGTGGCTCCTGGTTGTGAGCAGACAGGCTGGACCGAAGCACACACGTGCAGTGCACCACCATGAGTCCTGCCATAAGACTGATAAAAGGTGATCTGTTCATGTCCTTACACACTCACAGCACTATTATTCATGACATGGTACTTAGACACAGATTACACAATTCTAAAGCAGATCATTCAAGTATTTCAATTTTCCTCTTCTTCCCCCCCCCCCAGTATACATAATGGACACACACCTATGTTGACAGCTTTCCTATATTTCTGTAATCACCATCAGGATCACTCATAAATGTTAAGTAAGAAGAAGATTTAAATGTTACTTCCCAGCTGTGACAAACGGAGAACCTTTGGGCTTACCACACGCTTTTGATGAGTGTTCATTCTCCAGGTCTGCTCCCCTATGCTCCCTCTAGTGAGCTCAGGGGCGGAAGAATATGTGTGTGTGTGCGCGCACACACACGCACACAGAAAATCCCTGGGCTGTTGGGCCAGGAGTCAGGCAGCAGTGACCATCAAAGGGGGCAGTGAGCAGAGGAGAATCCCAGTAATAGGAGAGGAAAGGGCTCCAGGACGAGAGCCTGGAGTCCTCATCCCAGACTTCCAAGCTCGAGGCAGAAGAAAAGAGTGGTTAGGCAAGAACCATGGAGGAGGGCAACCTGAGACTGCTCTGATTTCAGGAACTTCAAAAAGCCTTCTCAGTGCCCCTAAATATCTCCTTGGTCTACTGGCCAGGACTTGAAGCCTTTAAACCAGAGATCCACAATTTCAGTCCACAATTTTGAGATGAAAGGCTCAGGCAGCAGCTCAGAGAGTTAACAGGCATGAGTGTAAATAATATCAAATCTTTCCTAATTCAGAAAGTAACAGAAAACTAAGAAGCCAGAACACTGTTTATTTGGCTCACAGTTCTACAGGCTGTACGAGCCTGGTGCCCGCATCTTGCTTGGCTTCCAGCGAGGGCTTCAGGAAGCTTCTAATCATGGGGGAGGAGAACTGATGTATCACATGGCAAGAAAGGGAGCAAGAAAGAGAGGGAAGAGATGCCAAGCTTTTTAAACAACCAGCTCTCATGAGAACTCACCAAGTGAGAACTCACTCATCACTAAGGGGATAGCACTAAGTCATTCCTGAGGGCTCTGCCCCTTGATCTAACACCTCCCACTAGGCCCTGCCTCCAACACTGCAAATCACATTTCAACATGAGCTCTGGAGAAGACACATATCCGAACTACATAAGTCGTCTTCCCTGGGTAAACACTGGAACTTCTGAAACTAAGTGGTAGCCTCATGTCCCAAAGGACAACCCAGATGTCCATCACTCCCTGCCTGTCTCCTGTGACTCCCAACTCAACCCCCAGTCTAACTACCCTCAACCTCCTTAGACTACCATAGGTAGTGAGATGTATCACAAGCAACACGTACCACTAGGAAGGTGCCAAAGCATGCAAAGAACTTAGCATTTCAGAAGGCAGCGCAGATTCTAGTCTTCCTACAGTCACGTCACCTTCTCTCCAATTCTATTGCAATGTGTGCATCCACGAGCAGCTAAGAAAGCCTGGATGCACAACATAGCACAAGGGTATTGGCAGCACAACTGTGCAGATGACCTGTGAGGTCCTGGAGGCAGAGACCAAATGCACTCATCTTGCTCATCACTCTATCGCCATAGCCAGCCCAGGGCCTGACAAAGGGCATAGCTTCTGAATAAGAAAGAAGAAACAGATATGCGGAAACCCGACATCCTGAAAAAGACTGAAGGATCACTGAGATGACTTCAGAAGGAATGGCTAATATCATCAACTCCAGCCAATTCCACGGAAGCAGGTATTGTGGAGAACCTAGAGACAAACCCACTCTACCTAGAGAAACCAGGACAAAATCTCCATTTCCTTGCTTCCAGCGGGATAGAAACCCCAGGGAGTGACCTCACTGAACATCATATGTACAACTGTGAAGACAGAACAACTCCAGTATAAGTGCCATGCATTTCAACACGCATAATGCTGAGCAAGAAACTCAAGACAGGAGCGCGTACAGCTGTACTCCGACAATGCCTACACGGGGAGGTTTCAACACACAGGGATGGGGCTGGAAAGCAACAAGACCCACAGTCAGGATGACGGGTAAATGTGTTTCTTTTCTTCACTTAAAATTTGAAAAGTAACACTATAATGCCAAACTCATTATTTTGAAATAACGTTAGTTAAGATCATTTTAAAAAAGAGCTATTTAGGAATACAGGTCTCATAATTCAAATCTTGGTAAGATGGTACACTGCTCTGATAATTCCCACTTCTTTCTACAGTGCTAGTCCAAAACATGCTGCATCCTTATCTGTGGCAACCTAAGGGCCAGGACTCCTAGAATTCATTTCCAGGAACACTGGTGAGGAGGAATATTAACTAATAGCTGCTTAATTACGAAGTTGCTACAGTAGAGAGCTGGGAAATTTTCTATATGGAACTCTATGAAAAGATATAAGCATAACTGATATGTGTTTGATCTGCCTAAGATGTAGCCCTCAGTCTTGAAGGCATTACCTTAAAGATAACCAGGGTAAATTTACAGTGTGCACACACACAAATATATATATATATATGTTTAGCCTTCTCTGTTCGGTTACCTATTTTGTTTAGGTTTTGTGAAAATGGTACACTTTGGCTGGGTACGGTGGCTCACGCTTGTATTCCCAGCACTTTGGGAGGCCGGGGCAGGTGGATTGCTTGAGCTCAGGAGTTTGAGACCAGCCTGGACAACATGGCAAAACCCCATCTCTACAAAAAATAGAAAGTTAGCCAAGGATGGTGGCATGCACCTGTAGTTCCAGCTACACAAGATGCTGAGGTGGGAGGATCTCTAGAGCCCAGGAGTGATGAGGCTACAATGAGCCACGATCATGCCACTGCGTTCCAGCCTGGGTCTCAAAAAAATAAAAAATAAAAAAAGACACTTTGCAAAATGTTCTGTTAATGACTTAAACAACAACAAAAGAATATTTATTGTTCTTAAAAGCATTTAACTCATCCAGCTGGGACTACAGTTATTCACATTTTTATTTTATTTATCCATAAGACTCAGCTCTTTCTCAAACTCCTAGAAGGCCCGGCCTCAATTTATTGCTCATTATCAGATAAAGGTGGTGGATCAATGAATTCATGGTTTACATCTTCATTAGGAAAGTAATCAGGCCCCTACCATGTGTTATTTACATGTCTAAAGTCCTGTTAAAAATAAGGATGAGAAGGAGTTACTTCACTGTTAAACTTCTTAAACTTTAAAAAGGCTGCAATTTCTATGCAATTCTCAAGAAATACAAGGGAGCAAGTGATTTCTCATTTATAATAATGATGTAAAGTTTCCTTATAAAATGTTATTACGATCATAAAATAAATCAACAAAAAGATAATACATGTAGCATGAAGCTATGGGGAAAATCACAGAAGTGATAAATAACAACATTTGCAGGACATGGACCTACCATTTTTCATCTCTCGCCTTTGACCTTCCTCTTTCTCCTTCTCCTTCAACCACTACTTATCTATTGATACATTTCAAAAAATAAGGTGTGATTGTCACAGCCAAGAGGAGCCTAAGGCAACAGGACTACTAAATGTAAATGGTGTCCTAGTATAGAAAAGGGACAGTAAGGAAAAACTAGGGAAATTGGGATAACGTCAGACTTTAGTTATTTATTTATTTGAGACTAAGTTTCACTCTTGTTACCCAGGCTGGAGTGCAATGGCACAATCTCGGCTCACTGCAACCTCCGCCTTCTGGGTTCAAACAATTCTCCTGCCTCAGCCTCCCGAGTAGCTGAGACTACAGGCGCGCACCATCATGCCCAGCTAATTTTTTTTTTTTTTTTTTTTGAGACGGAGTTTCGCTCTTGTTACCCAGGCTGGAGTGCAATGGCGCGATCTCGGCTCACCGCAACCTCCGCCTCCTGGGTTCAGGCAATTCTCCTGCCTCAGCCTCCTGAGTAGCTGGGATTACAGGCACGCGCCACCGTGCCCAGCTAATTTTTTGTATTTTTAGTAGAGACGGGGTTTCACCTTGTTGACCAAGATGGTCTCGATCTCTTGACCTCGTGATCCACCCGCCTCGGCCTCCCAAAGTGCTGGGATTATAGGCATGAGCCACCGCTTCTGGCCTATTTTTTTTTTTATTTATTTATTGAGACAGAGTCCTACTCTGTCACCCAGGCTGGAGGGCAGAGGTATGATCTCAGCTCACTGCAACCTCTACCTCCCGGGTTCAAGCGATTCTCCTGCCTCAGCCTCCTGAGTTGCTGGGATTAAAGGCATGCACCACCATGCCCAGCTAATTGTTTTATTTTTAGTAGAGCCAGGGTTTCACCATGTTGGCCAGGCTGGTCTTGAACTCCTGACCTCAGAGTGATCCACCCGCCTCAGCTTCCCAAAGTGCTGGGATTACAGGCATGAGCCACCACATCTGGCCAGACTTCAGTTAACTTTTAAAAATAATAAGATGCTTTAAAGAGTATATACTACATTCCCTTTTATATAAGAAAAGAAGGGGAAATAAGAATATGCATGTATCTGTTTATCTGTACCAAAAGAAACACAAGACCAACCAGAAAAGAGCGAGGCTGGTTACCTCTCAGGGTAGGGAAACAGGAAATGTGATATAGATACGGCAGTAGGGCCGCTCTCAGGAACCTTTTACACACACATTACTGTCCCACATGTTAAATAAAATTAAATTAACAGGATGGGAAGGGAAGAGGAAGACAACCCTGAAACTGAAAGCAAACTATAACCGCAGTGCAGGTGGGAGGGAGGGAAAAGAGGGACTAAACGGCTGAGGAACACACAGCTGACCTATGCAGAACTATGCACCCTCGGTCTTTAGATGGGATGGGGGCGGGGGGTGGATGTGAGAGAAATGCAAACAAGATCCGAAACCTTTTAATTGGCCAGTCTTCTGTAGCAGAGTGGGCAAGCCACTCTGGTTCTATTTTAATGTATTCAGGATTGAGCAAACTAGTAACTGTGCTGATGTTGAGAGCCAGGCTTGTGACCATGGAAGGGTGGTACAGAGAGGGAACAGGGGCAGCAACAAAGAACCCTGTGCAGATGAGCTGCCATTGGAGGTGTGCAGTGAACCCATGATTTCCAAAATATGTATGCATATGATGCGTGGACATGCCCACATATCTGTGTGTATGTGTACACTCATGTTTCCTAGAACTCTCCAACGAAATGGACTAGAAGCGAAGACACTCCAGTACCAATGAGTACAGACTTTCTAGTGACCCTCATATCTTGGTCTCTAAATCCAACTCCCACCACAAGAACCCAGCTCCTTAGAGTAGTTACTAACTCCAGGTTTGGGGCAGGGGAGACACAAGATAAGCTTGGAACATCTTGTTTTGCCAGAAAGTAAAGAAGTCTTGAAAAAAAAAAAAACCCGGGGCAGGATCATGCTGTCGGGAATCAGAATGAAGGGCCTCCACTTCAAGTTGGGGCCAATTTGAGCACCAAAATTGTTACGTATGCTAATGATTATAAGCCACTGAAATACAAGTCTCCATGAGTCCATATCTATAAGAAATAGATTTTAAAATTAATGAGTAAGAAGGAAGGGCTCTTGCTTACCTTAGATGCCAAGGGCCAAGTGGTAAACAAAGACAGGACGTAGGAGTCAGAAAGGAATTTTGTAACCATTATTGTAAAGATCTGATCAGGCAAGAATCATCAGTGAATGCTAGCTCTCAGAGGAAACAAGGAACATCTTAAAGTCTAGCCCCACAGACCGCTTCTTTGTTGCAAGAGAAGACATAATAACTACAAAGTGGAGAAATCTAATAACACCTTGACCAGGTGATCAAAAGAGAGGCCGATGGACATCAGGTGCTCCAGATGCAACACCCTGAGAAGGACACAGAAACATTTACGTGGTGTTCTGGCCAGGAAAGCATAACTTGAATCCAGTCATGAGGAAATACTAGACAAGAATGTTCTATTGGGAAAAGTGGGGGAGAATTGCATTCTTTATAAATGGCAATGTCATAAAAGGCAAAGAAAGGCTATGGAAATATTCCAGGTTAAAGCAGACAAAAGAGACATCAAAAAAAAAAAAAAAAAACCTAAATGTTATGCCTGATCCTCCATTATATCTTGTACTTTATGGAAAAAGAATTCTGTAAAAGACAGATTGGGGTAATTGACAAAACTGAAATGCACATGGTAGATTACATAAAAGTACTGTAACAATGCAAAATTTCTGAAGTTCATAACTGGACTGAAGCTGGTAAGGGAATATCCCCATTGGGAACACTGATGTATTTAGGAGTGGAGGGTCACGACTCGTACAATTATTCCCTAATGACTCAAGGACAAAACCCTAGTAGAGAAAAAGAGAGCAGCTGATTGAGCAAAGAGGGTAAAATGCTGATAAAGGATATATGTGAGTGGAGCGTATATGGATGTTCTTTGAACTTATCCTTAAAAATGTTCCTGTAAGTTTTAAATTACCTCCAAACAAACAAAAAGCAAAAAGGAGAGAAGGAAAGACAGTGACTTGGTAGATAAAGCTGGGGACTGCATCTCCTGGCTTAGAACTTTGCTCATCTCAGCTCACGTCCTCCTCCTAAGCTTTGCATTTCCTCATTGCAAAGTGGGTCAAGAGGGTTTAACCATTCCCCACCTCACAGGTTGTGCAAAAAGATAAAGTAACAAACAAGCGTACAGAGAGTGAAATCGATTACAGTCACATTTTCTGAGAGAAGTCATGATGACCGTATCTCTTTTTTAAAAAATCTGGTATCCGATTTTGTAAGATTATTACTGAACTTTTGCAAAGTTGGGTGACCTCAGAAAAGAAATCAAGGTCACAGAACGATTTAACTGGTATTATTAAATAAATATTTGCTTAAACATAATCCCCAAAGTAATCAATGACCATTTCAAAATGTGTGTGTAAGTAAGAATTATAATGGCAAAAGACGGGGTAATATTAATACCCTAAAATCAAAAACAGCTGTTATTTAGAGTGATGTGATTATAACTCATTTTCCCCTTCAATATTTCAAAGTTCATGGAGTGGTATTTCAGTTTCTAATTTTTTAAGATAGTTTTGTGGTCACTGAAACATTACTGAAAGTCTTCAAAAATTCACTTAATTTTCACAAAAAGACATGATATCACGCCGGTTAACTCCAGAAGAAGGAGACTGTAACTGTGAGATGACAAAGTGATCTCTGCATATGAAATGAAGAACAGACAGTCTGGAAGTTTTCAACTAATACCCTCTCTCAATTTTCTGGTCCAGATTTAGACCTCCCTCTGACCAACAGGGAAAGTCATTCTTCAACTTCATGTCTTTGCTAAAATAGACGAGAAGTCAAATCATGAGCTACAAACTTTTCTACTAAACTTTATCCTCCAGTGCTCCCCAGCTTTCTTCATCCTGGCACAGACCAACATGAAGATTTGGAGAAAGATCAAAATCTCAGGGGTGGCCTCTCAGAACATTGAACTAGGAAGGTAAACAGCGTTCCAAGCCCGCCTCTCCTACCCATCCTCCTGCTGATGGAGAGACAGGACGGCCATGTCCCAAAGAGGTGTTTTGCCAACATCCCCCAGATCCACATCAAATATAATTTTCAAACCAATTAGCTCAAAAAGCATCACAACTAAAGCCGTATCTCCCACATTCTCATTACGGGGCCATCCTATTCAATTCCTAATGAGAGGAGAGACAAAGGCAGTAGATGCAATAGGGTCTACTTCAAAAATTCTTTTTCTTTTGGAAAACAGATCCTCTTTTGTTCTGGTTAAACACCAATTACTCTGCTCTCTCTAACATGCAAATCAGCCGAAAATAGGGCGATAGTAGCTCACTGTGGTTCCATGACAAGTTAGAAGGAAGAAACGAGAAAAAGGATGGGAGGAAGAGGGAGAGGAAGAAAAGAAAGAGGAAGAAAAAAGAGGGAGAGAGAAAAGATGAGCAATAAAGGCAAATCCCTGGAGGTCTTCAATTCCAAGTACTCTGTGCTGACATAAAGCTCTTTTCAAATGGCTTTTTGTATTATCTGTAGCAGTGCCCACAAGTGGTGATTTTGCCATTATCCAAAAAAATAAAGCAAGAAAAAACATACTAAGGCGTACAATATAAGCAAGAAAAGCAAACGTAGCCAACAAAGCTATTTACCTAGAGCTACCACTTGCTACAAACACTCTCCAGGAAAGTAATGTTATCAGCAGAACGTACCAGGGAGTGAAAGAGGAGGGCTCATTTTGGCAGAGTGGCCGACAGACTGGCAACAGGAACCTGGTCATACATGGGATGTCCTGGACTTAAATGGTGCAGGGTCCCCAGCCAGGTGGCGGTGTGAGGACCCCACTTCTCAATCAGGCCCATTTGGCTTTCCCCCACTTTAGTTCCACTTAACTCACTTCAATCTTCTAAATACACGATTACCTTTCTTTTAAATGCATGCAGGGGGTAGATAGATAGAAGGGCACGTCCCAGTTCTTCTCAGCCCCGAAGGAAGTGAAAGGCAGTGCTTCTCAGACTTTCCCTCTGTATACACACCACTGGGAACTGGATAGGATGCAGATTCTGACTCCAAGGTCTGGGTGCAGTCTGAGCTTCTGCATTTCCCACATGCTCCAAGGTGATGCTGGGGCCACACTGAGCAGCCAACATCCTTCCCAGCTCTGTCCAGATTTGACCTCCTTCCCTGACCCACCCCAGTCCTGGTTCTGACTGGGGAGCCTCTCCACTCTCATATCATCCATGTTCTAAAAGAAGAGAGCTGGGGAAAGGTCCAGCAGCTCTCTCACACCAGCCCTGGGGCAGCACCTGAATTTCTCCACATGAACCCACACTTGAGCACAACCCAAGACAGAATGGATACTGGTGGAGCAATGCAGATCCCGGGTCGGAAGTGAACCTGTATTCCTGCTGAGGTTCCCTCCAGGTGCGAATGGCAGGGCTTCAAGCCAAGGAGTAGCAGCGAAGATGGGAACAGTGACGAGGGACTGGGCTTCCCTGCTGCTGGGCTCAGATGCACTGATGACAATGTCTGGCACATTGGAAATCGGCAGAGAGTGGACTTGCTCAGTCCCCATGGCCCAATTCCACGTCTACCCCACAGCTGAAAGGTCAAGTACCCAATCTCCACCCCAATCAAGACTCAAGTATCTACCTGAGAGCGTTTCTCAGTGTCACACCACCCTCACCCCCCAGAAACACAGGCCATTGCTGGGGAGGCTTCTGTGGTAAAATGACACAGCCACAATACGGGGATCCCCTCCATTTTCCCTTCCTGGCCCTGCTCTCTTTACAATCAAGGCTGCCAGGCAGGACATCAAGGTCCCTCTATTTCTCATGCCCCACCCTTTGTTCCAGGGCGACAAAAGAAAGGAAAGAACACCTGTTAGTGCCAGGACTTGATCCATTATGATTCATCTCATTTTAGCCTCCAAAAAGCCCTGCAGTGCTGATACTGTCCCTTCACTCTGCAGATGGGGAAGTAGAGGCTCTGGGAAATGAACCTTTGGCTGTACTGGCAAAAGTTACGGCACAGGGTTAAGGCAGTGAGGTGTAGTGGCTGGGAAGAGGTGTGTCTGGAGGCTGACACCATGGGCTTGCACAATGGCCCATCATTTACTAGCTCCATGGATTGGAGCCTCTTTGAAGCCCAGGAAGGTAAGAATTATAGCTTTCTCAAGGGGCCACTGTGAGGACTGTGAGACATCATGGAGTTAAGGTAAGCCAAGCTAGGGCAAATGGTCAAGAAACGCTAGTCATTATCACTCAAAGTCCACAAGCTAGGAGGGGCTGGAACCCACACTCGAGCCCAGGTGGGCTGAGTTCCGACACCTCTGCTGCCCAGTTTTGGGCAGGCTCATGACTTCATAGCAATCGATTCCATTCCCAGTCACTGACAAACTTCTGGGCCACCACCACACTGGAGGCCAGGGACCTTGGGGAATCCATCTCAGCTGGGAAAATGGCTTTCCAGAAGGCCATGGCCCAGAATACACCCTGAGCACAGACCATGGGAAGCTGGAAAAGTTTCCAGGAGTCATGAGACCAAAGGTCTTCAACCGGTGATGGAGACTCATGGATGGAGACACATATGCATCCCTACCGATGACTGAGTGCAGGAAGGCAGCAGTTCCCCTCTTGTGCATGCACGTGAGCATCTTTCCTTGTAGGAAAATGTCCCAAAGAGGAAAAAATGGACACACTGGCATCATGGCAGGGTGTAAAGTGAAAGGCTAAGAAGTTAGAAACCCTGGGAGCAGGGCAATTGTACTCAACCCCCTGCACACAGACCATCAGCCATGACAGTGGGGCAAGTCCAGGCCACAGGAAGGGGGCAAGAGGGAGGGAGGTAGGGAGGAGCATACCACACCAACTGTCCCAGTTCTTCAACCAGAAGAGAAAGCACCACACACGCGGAGGCAGGAGGTGAAGGCTGGTCAGTGCAGATGGAACAGAAGAACATGGAAATGGCTTTGACTTTCTTAAACGTGCATGCAAGAATGAAATATTTGGAAACCGAGTTGACTTTTGAGACAATCCTGAATCAATTCGTGAGACAATGATCTAAATGTGCAAGCCCCTGGAGGCTGCCCAAATGCGGAGCCACCACTTGGCCTCCACTCAGTGGAACTGGCTGGTGCCTCCTGAGCCGCTTGCCTTTCCCAGGAGCTCCTGTGTGATGGACAGTTCTGAGGAATACCCTATAATCTGCATTTATGCCATTTGTCTCTTTGATACATAAAATACAGATATTTGCATCATTTATTTTAACGTGTGATTTTCTTCTAAAAGCCACAAAGAGAAAGAAGGTCTGATCCCCTTTCCCCCCACCCTTCTTTAGAAGCTTGAAAACTTAAGCCTAGCACCCCTGACAAGCCAAATTGATCTGGAAAGCCTCTTCAGAGGCCAGTTGCATTAAAAGAACAAATAAAGGACTCTCGTTGCAAAGGAGACAAGGAAGACAAAGGGAAGCTCAGGGATGGGGCCCTTCCCCATCTCGGCAGCTCCTGGAGGTGGAGGCAGGGCAGTCCCTGTGTGAACTGCTCGTGCCATATTATCTGCTTTGTGGTAGAACTCAAACCACAGCCTTGAATAAAAAGCCATAGCAGGGGCCAAAATGAGGAAGAGAGGTTTTCAGCACCGACAACATGGAGAGGCTAATGGGCAGACGCAGCTTCTGGGTCGGTGGATTACCTACCACTAGCCCGCTCCTCCAGGCAGAGGCCGGGCTATGAGTTATACAGCCTTCAGGGTCCCCAAGCAACTGGGACGTAACAAGTCTGCGTGGGGCCTGCCAAGCTCCTTATTCTTTCTTTATGGTCTCATGGACAGAGCCTGCAAAGATTATGGTCTCAAGCAGACACTGCAGTGAGCCTAGATCCTGCCATTGCACTCCAGCCTTGGGCGACAGAGCAAGACTGTCTCAAAAAAATAAAATAAAATAGGCCAGGTGCAGTGGCTCACGCCTGTAATCCCAGCACTTTGGGAGGCCAAGGTGGGTGGGTCATTTGAGGTCAGGAGTTCAGGACCAGCCTGGCCATCGCTACTAAAAATACAGATATTTAGCTGGGCATGGTGGTACATGCCTGTAATCCCAGCTACTCAGGAGGCTGAGGCAGGAGGATTTCCTGAACCCAGGAGGCGGAGGTTGCAGTGAGCTGAGATCATGCCACTGCACTCCAGCCTGGGCAACAGAGCAAGATTCTGTCTCAAAAATAAATGAAAAACAAAATAAAACCCATCCAAATCTTGTCCTTGGCAGTAAGGTGTACTTAAAATGTATCTATATTTTGCATTGAGATGACAGAATGTGACACACCAATTAAAAATCCTATTTTTACAACCATCTGGTAACACGTGACAATTATTACTAAGTACTAGGAAATGCAAAAGCACACACGCATGCATGCACCACAGCATGATTCTAATTCCCGGTTCTTTTCCAATTCTGTTTTTAAATATATATGCACACAAAAATGATACTACCACAAAACATTCATTGATTTGCACTTTTCTATATGTTCTGAACCTTCTGTAAGGATCATGCATTCATTTTCTAATTAAAAAAATAAATATGAACAACCTTTCCTTCTGAAAAGAAAGCAGCCACTGTTTTGGCTTGGCAAAAGACCAGTTCGTGATGTGAATGAAGTAGGGGCCCCCAACCCAAGTCACCGTCCAACTAAGGACTCAGCAGTGGTGCCAACAGCAGTGCTTGTTGCCAAGGTGGTAAACACAACAGGGACAGCCGCCAGGGATTCTCACTGCCCCTGAGCCCCAGGCTAGTCGGCGACACAGAGACAACGGCCTTCCCAGAGGACAGAGCCCAGCCTCTAAGACACCCCAGTCTTCACGGCTAGAGCCTGAGAAACTGGAGAGAAAATGCATCTCAGAGACAATCAGATGGTTTTAAATCTGTGAGTATCAGCATGGACCACACCAACTCCATCAGACAGTGGAAGTGAAATGTAATGACCCGAAAAGGGTTCCTGGGGTCAATCCTAGATTGCAGCATTTGAGAAACATGAGCCCCCCTTTGGGGTCATGGAAAAGAAAACAAGGGTTTTCTGGTCAGGCTGATCAGGGACTGGGCCCTAGTCTAATACTAGCTTTTGTAACTTGGGGAGAAAGAAGCTAACCAACTTCCTTGAGCTTCAGTTTCCATCATCTGGAAACCTGGGTTAAAATCCCGGCTGGGCGCAGTGGCTCACGCCTATAATCTCAGCACTCTGGGAGGCCGAGGCGGGTGGATCACGAGGTCAAGAGATCGAGACCATCCTGGTCAACAAGATGAAACCCCGTCTCTAATAAAAATGCAAAAATTAGCTGGGCATGGTGGTGCATGCCTGTAGTCCCAGCTACTCGGGAGGCTGAGGCAGGAGAATTGCTTGTACCCAGGAGGCGGAGGTTGCGGTGAGCCACGATCGTGCCATGGCACTCCAGTCTGGGTAACAACAATGAAACTCCATCTCAAAAAAAAAAAAAAAAAAAAAAAAAATCCCAAGCCTAGGCCAGGCTCAATGGCTCATGCCTGTAATACCAGCACTTTGGGAGGCCGAGGCGGGTGGATCATGAGGTCAGGAGATCAAGACCATCCTAACAGGGTGAAAGCCCTTCTCTACTAAAAATAGAAAAATTAGCTGGGCATGGTGGCACATGCCTGTAGTCCCAGCTGCTTGGGAGGCTGAAGCAGATGAGTTACTTGAATCCGGGAAGCAGAGGTTACAGTGAGCCAAGATTGCACCACTGCACTCCAGCCTGGGTGACAGAGCGAGACTCAGTCAAAAAAAAAAAACTCAACCCTAAAGAGAATTTTAAGAGCCAAAGGAAATAGCAGTGATCAAGCTCAGGAGGAGACAGTTACAATGCTGCATGGACACAGGTAGCCTCTGGAAGGCCCCACATGGAGAGGGGCTGAGACCTGCAGCAAACAACCCTGCAAGGGAGCCTGGAAGAAGGAGGTGCTCCTGCTAGGCCAAGCCTTCAGATGACTGCAGTCCAGAACAACTCCTCAACTTCAACCACATGAGAGACCCTGAGTGGATCCACCCAGCTAATAAACCCACTCCAGATTCCTGACCCTCAGATACTGTGAGATGATAAACGTTTGCTATTTTAAGTTGCTAAATTCTGGGGTAATTTGTTACGCGGCAGTAGATAAATAACATACTTGGTAGTTCCCGGCACAAAAGATCTCAATATATAATGCCTACAATATTTCTTTAATTCCTGTCTAACAACCATAAGATGTAACACCAATTAATAAGACCCTTTTCAAGAATGAAATGCCATCATATTAAATATGTATATTATTTAAATGCATCCAGATTTTACAAACATTAAAATATGAACAAGAACTATGTCTCAGAATGAAGGAAGGCAGGTTACCTATATATATTTCCTGACTGAGTAATACAGGTTTGGTTTAGATTCCTATCTGTAACACAGGTGATTTAACTACTACATAAGTCCTGTATTAGCCCCAAAAAAGAAACAGTAAAGTAGATGGAGTAATTCCTCCAACTCTTTCCCAAAGAAAATGAGTAAGAGAAGACAGCAGCTTGGGAACATGGAAAGGTTTCCAAATGCTGATTTTCACCTCCAAAGCTCTTCCTCCCAGTCTTCTCCCA
Organism: Callithrix jacchus; assembly: GCF_049354715.1. Lineage (NCBI taxonomy): Eukaryota > Metazoa > Chordata > Mammalia > Primates > Cebidae > Callithrix > Callithrix jacchus. The sequence goes on from NC_133506.1 coordinate 109,005,005, forward strand.
TCAGAGGAAAAGGCTTTTATTTGCTCAGGCCAAAAGTCCTGGCCTTACTCTTAATTGTCCCTTCCCAGAAATTCCTACATCCCAATCTTCAGCAGATCCCATAGCTCATCCTTCAAGACATAGCTGGAATCTAACCACTTCTCGCCACCACGCTCACCACCACCCTGGCCTTGGATAAGTACAGCAGCTCCCACCTGCCCTCTTCACCATCACCCGTGCCCTCTGCTATCTCTATGCCATGCAGCAACTGGTGGGCCTCTTAGATAGAAGTCCTCTCTGCTCAGAACCCCACTGTGGCTTCCCGTTGCACACAGAATGAATGCCCAAGTCCTTACCAGAGTCTTCCTGCCTGCCCAGCCTCAGCTCCTTCCACTAGCCCTGAACAGTCTACCTGGACCTCCCTGCTACTCCTCACACATGCCAGCTTCTGCCTCCAGGCCTTTGCCATTCCTATGCCCACGACCAGGAGCACTGTCCCTGGAGAGCACTCCCAAGGGCCTTGTCTGCCAATTCTACCTAAAATAACACCCCCGCTTTCACTCTGTTTCAGTCTCCATGCCTTCACTGTTTTATTTATTCACAGCACTTATCACTAATTGACCTGTTTACACATCTCAGCCCTTTGTTAAGTATACTGCTGCATCCCCAGTGCCTAAAACAGTGCCTGGCACACAGTAGGCTCATTATGTATGACAGAAGTCAGCATCCTTTGCTACCAATGGCCAGGTAGTCAACGCTCAGCTCTGCATCTCTTATAACCTCTGTCACAACTCCTTGACTCTGCTGTTATAACAAAAAATCTGCCATAGACCATACATAAACGAATGTGTATAGCTGGGTTCCAATAAAACTTTATTTGTGAAAATGGGTGGTGGGCCAGATTTGGCCTGCCCATTTCAGAGCTAGCTGTTGTAAAGGCAGGTGGTAAGTCAGCTCACTTCTGTCATAGTCTTGAGGATTGCAAGGCAGGTATGGTCTAGGATTCCAGCACACCCCACAGGTGCTAGAAGAACATCAACCAGTTATTACATTATCTACTTCAGAGGAAGAGCTAACAATTCATACTTGCTGGCTTCTCAAAAAAATGCCAGGCAGGGGTGGTGGGGGCTGGGAGGTTTGGGAAGACACCAACAGAACCAAAATATGTCTAGAGACAAAATATCCTGGCACTGATGCATTCCTGTTCAATGCACAAGAATAGCCATGAACGTCAATATATGCAATTCCAGCAGGACAGCCAGCTAGTAGGCAAAGATTATGCTTATTATAAATTAACTACCAAGAACAAAGGATAACTACAGGGGGAAAAAAAGTCACTTGCTCAAGTCTTTCCGCTTTAATTGCCGCTAAATTCATACTTCAGTGTATCCTACCAAACTTAGCTTGTCTCTCTTCCCGCACCATTTTCCTCTAGCTCAGTCCACTAGAGGAAGCCTTTTTTTTTTTTTTTTTGAGATGGAGTCTCACTCTGTTGCCCAGGCTGGAGTGCAATGGCACAATCTCAGTTCACTGCAACCTCCACCTCCTGGGTTCAAGCGATTTCTTGTCTCAGCCTCCTGAGTAGCTGGGATTACAGGCGCCCACCACCACACCTGGCTAATTTTCATATTTTTAATAGATATGGGGTTTTACCATGTTGGCCAGGCTGGCCTCAAACTCCTGACTTCAGGAGATCCGCCCACCTCGGCCTCCCAAAGTGCTGGGATCACAGGCGTGAGCCACCGCATCCAGCCAGAGGAAGCACTTTAATGAGATCTTGGGGAGTGCTGCTTTCAAAGACGTTCCCTAACTGCCCTGCCAGTCCTCAGCCAACCCCTAATGCCAAGCCTCTTTGCGCATCCACTTCAGCAACATCTCAGACGGCCCTCCAAAGGAAGCTGTGAGCCTTGCCATTTTTAATCACCACCTACCCAGATGGCAGAGGGCCCTGATGAGCTGTTTCATTTCATCCAACCCTCAGATTTTATCGCATTTTGCCACCATCAAAGAGTAGGGAAGAGACAGGAATCAAAAACCCTTCCATTCAAGGAAACTTTTTCTAAACCTAGTCTCACTTTGGTTATCTTATTTCAAACTCAGAAGAAATACACAAGGCAGCCAAGCAAAGACATAAATCTCCATTCATCCATGTGCTCAGCAAATGTCTACTGAGTAGCCCCTGGTTGGGGCTTGGGGGAGGAGAGGAGGAGATAGAACCCCTGTTTTCCTGGAGATAACAATGGAGTGGAACAGATCACCAAGGTAATGTAGGGAAACTAAGGCACAAAAAAGCAAAGTAGTCTTCCGAGATGACACACTGGGGTAAAGGCCTCATCACCAAACCATGCAGATGGACTTGGGCCAGGCACGACACGCTGTAGCTTGAGACAGGAGAAAGTATTTCATCTTTTCCTTGATCCTCTACTGTGGATCCTAGAGGGCAAATCTTTCTCTTTCCTTCGTATTAAAATAAAAAAAAAAAAAAAACTTTTAAAAGGTACAAACCTTGCCAGGCAAGGTGGCTCATGCCTGTAATCCCAGCACTTTGGGAGTCCAAGATGAGTCGATCACCGGAGGTCAGGAGTTTAAGACCAGGCTGGCCAACATGGCGAAACCAAGTCTCTATAAACTATAACAACAACAAATGAGCTGGGTGTGGTGGCACATGTCTATAATCCCAGCTATTTAGGAGGCTGATGCAGGAGAATCACTTGAATCTGGGAGGCAGAGGTTGCAGTGAGCTGAGATCACGCCATTGTACTCCAGCCTGGGCAACAGAGCAAGACTCTATCAAATGAATGAATGAATGAATGGTACAAACCACACCAGGAGAAAGCTGGCTTGGTAGATTAAGAATTTATCTCTAAAAAAGTCAGAGTTGGGAGAAAGGGAGAGAAGAAGGAGAGCTCAAATGCCACTGGGAAATTTCCAGGCTAGAAAAAATAATTCCAAAAAGTAGTTATTTGCTAGCAATAGATAAAGCCTACAGACTGCTTACATGCTTTTAGACACTCTTAGGGTCTTTGGTATTAACTAACCCATCTGATTCTCATAGCAACCCTATGAGGAGGGAGGAGCTATCATCTTCATTTTACAGATGTGGAAACTGAGGAACAAAAAGGTTTAATACCTTGTCCAGGTCACACAGCCACTAAAGCGAGACAGCCAGGATTCGAGCCTTGGCAGTCTGACTCTCGCGTCTGTACTCTTAAATACCATGCTAATCAGCCTCGCTCTCTTTCTCTCTCTCTAGAGAAGCAAGTTTTCATATTCTAAAGCTTTGCTAACAGCATGAAATCCTTGCTCTTTCTCTTTGCGTGTTTGTTTTTAAAGTATTCTTAACCCAGTTCTTTGCACAAAGGCTCTGAAATGACTAACAAGAAGAAGCATAAAACCAACAGTAAAATTACAATTACAGAAAATCATGTCCATGGAAAGGGAGTATTATAAATACAATAACTGGACCAACAGGTGATGACTCTCACTGGGCTCTAAGCTTCCTGGCAGCCCAGATAAAAATGGCAATACAGGCCAGGCGGTGGCTCGTGCCTGTAACACCAGCACTTTGGGATGCTGAGGTGGGCAGATCACTTGAGATCAGGAGTTCGAGACCAGCCTGGCCAACATGGAGAAATCTCATCTCTACTAAAAATACAAAAATTAGCCAGGTGTAGTGTTGCACGCCTGTAATCCCACCTACTCAGGAGGCTGAGGCAGGAGAATCATTTGAACCCGGTAGGTGGAGGTTGCAGTAAACCAACATCAAGCCGCTCTACTCCAACCTGGGTGACAGAGTAAGATGCTATCTCAAAAAAACAAAAGGCAACATGATCAATGACAAACTTTTCTTCATCCAAATGAGAAAAGCTCATGAGTGCCTGAGAGAGGATCAAACTTTTCTAAACTTTCCATACCATTTGCTCACTTAGTGTAAGATAAGACTACAATGAGGCGGTGAATCAATGTCCTCACTGGTATCTTTTAGTACAATTTTAAAAATCAAGGTTGTAACATTAAAAGCAACTCGAGAGGAGCAATTCTGTAAAAAGCTTGGGTCACCGTGTGTGCACCCTCCAGCTTTAGTGGTGTAAAGTTACAAAATGGAGAGAATTCGTTAAAAAAAATGTTCTTAGTAAACAGGTAGATCCTTGGAGTGGCTGACAGGCCTTCACTGTTCTAAGGCAGTCCCTAGAAACCCAGAACACTGACGTAGGTGAATACGAAGGAAGGTTACATGCCAGGCACCTCCCAGTCACACGAAATGTGGCTTCAGGAATCTGCTGGGGCTTCCATGCACATCAATACTGTATAGATGCGTCTTAGTCTTCAAAAGTTTCAGGTCTTGCTCAGGAGGGGCAGAAGGAAAAAAACAGCTGTTCAGATGATCAGCCCTAACATGGCTCACCCATGGTCCTCACCAGGGTGACAGTCTGACTCATCTCCCACATTCCCTTTCTCAACATCTCTGCTCTCCTCCGCTTACTCAGCTTCCGGAGAAGCTACTGAAAACCCAAGCTCCCACTCCCTCACCCTGACCCTTCCCAGCTCAGAGGCCTCAAAGAAGAGGTCTGCATTGGGTTGCAGGTTCATCAAGGAACCACGTGGAAACACAGAAGACTGGACAGTGTGTCCTGGGCCAATTCTTCAAGAAGTTTTTTTATGTAATTTAAACTGCTCTGAGTCACAAAAGAACAAAACTACTTTGAGCAAGGCCAGGAATATAATACAATCCCTCATTTTATCAAGAACAGAAACTGAAGTCTTGTTCAAGGTCACATGTACTAGAAACTTGAACCCCAGGCACCACCCCCACTGTGGTGCTCATTCTACCACTGCATGATGCTTCCTTGAAACAGACAGAATGAAACCCAGGTGGTTTTCTTGAAACCATCCACCCACTTCAACGCTCTGTTAGAATAATGGCCAAGGGCCTATGGATGCAGAACACCTGAGAGACAAAAGTCTTCACAGGATCCGAATCATGCAGGTGCCCTTTACAAGTTAGGAATTAATTAGAGGAGGCCAGACGCAGTGGCTTTCACCTGTAATCCCAGCACTTCAGGAGGCCGAGGCGGACAGACCATCTGAGGTCAGGAGTTCAAAACCAGCCTGGTCAACGTGGCGAAACCCTATCTCTACTAAAAATACAAAAATTAGCTGGGCATGGTAGCAGGCACCCATAATCCCAGTTACTCAGGAGGCTGAGGCAGGAGAATCACTTGAACCCAGGAGGCAGAGTTTCCGGTGAGCCAAGATCGAGCCACTGCACTCCATCCTGGGCGATCTCAAAAAAAAAAAAAAAAAAAAAAATAGAGGCTTTTGGAGGTAAAAACTGGGAGGAGAAGGACAATCAAGACAGAGAGGCACAATGTACTGAACATCCACTAAACCCAGGACCACAGTAAAAACAGCAGCAGTGCTGAACGCTCAGGCATATGGCTTTCCTTCGGACTAGATGCCGTCTGTCCAGTTTGCTGACTGAAAGAAGTTGGAAACTCTACCATCCGCCCTCCCAAGTCATCATTCAACAACAAACAAGAGCTATATTTAGAACTTTTTCCATGAAGGCACCATAGGCAAAGGCCACCAACCTCTGAGACACATAAAGGTTAAATAAGGCTATCTGACCAAAAAAAAAAAAAAAACTTTAATAGGCAAGTTCCATTTCATATTCATCTGTTCAACATAGCTTCTAATTTTATAAATGGACCTTAAAATTAACAGGAGGACAGGCAGTTTTTCCCAAGAGCCTCTGTGTCCGTTCTGCAAAATTACGTAACTCAGAAAACGAGGGTTCTGATTTGATTATGCTTTAAAGAGCCTGCTGGCTGAGACGAATTCATTGTGCACATCAGCTCCTCGCAAGGGACTCCAATGCCAGGGAAGGAGGGAGAGAAGGACAAACCCTTTTTCTCTAACTCGTGTAAATAAGTCTTTGAGAAAACCTCTATATACCCTCAGTGACACACACCCCCCACACTTACATCCTAGTAAAATCCCACTATGGGTTTCTGGCCCACCCAGATGGGTAAGAAATTACACATTTCTGAGCTTTGGTTTACCATGTTGTTTGCCCTTAATGGAAGTTTATACATGCCTCCCACACAGGGGTATTGTTGGAAGGAATCAAATAATTTACTGTTGAACACTGTGACTTTAAAGAACAGAACACGCTCTTGGGAATGCAAAATATTACCATGTACCTTTTTAAAAAAAAAATTATTTACTTGTCTTTTACAACCAAGCCAAAAGAAACACAGTGTTTTCCAAATGTAATTGGAGGTGCTGAAAACCTCCTCTAATAATCCTACTTCTACAAAATGTCGAGTTGTTTTGCAAGGAGAAATTAAAAGAAACCCCTGGAATGTGTCCTTGCAAGGTGAAGCAACACATTCCCAGTGTCTTCTAGGTCATCACTGAGTGCTACGGCCCCAACACCATCTCATGGCACATACCAGCTAAGGTATCCACTCCCCCACAGCCTACAACAGATCTACTTTCTTAATCATTCACAAATATTAAAATAAGTTCATATTCCCATCAGGAGGCTCCAAAACCTAACGACTGAGTAATCAGCAAGACAACTAAAATTCAGCCACATAAACCACCAAAGTGCATCCAAAGTCCCCGCTCTGCCAGCCCCAACCCAAACCAAACGAACAAACTTTAACCCAGCTATTCCATATAGATGAATGTCTCCTCAGGCAATATCAAACAAGTGGGTTAAAAAAAAAAAGGCTATTCAAGGATGTTCATTGTCACACTGTTTATACGGGCAAAGCTGAGCCACCCAGCTGTCCAACCACAGAGGATTACTTAAATTAGGTTATATCTATACAATGGAGCATTCTGCTGCTGTTGAAAATGTTGCTGTTGATGTGCATACACTGGTGAAAACTGCACTGGGAGCGACTTACAAAACATGTCTTCTGTAATGGGGTCTAATTCTATAATGTAATCTAAATGTATAATGCAATCTAATTTTTTTAAAAGGAGAAATACATACAAAGTTATGTCTGTATTTACATCGGAAATTATAAAAGGAAAGAAAGAAAGAATTCATCAGATGGATGGACAAGATGGATGGATAGATGGATGCATGTGTGGGTAGATGGATGGATGAAGGATGGATGGATGCATGGATGCACGGATGGGTGGATAGATGGATGGACAGATAGATGGAGGCATGGATGGATGCATGGATGGGCGGGCAGACAGAAGGACAAAGAGACAGACAGGAGCCAACACTGGCATTTTGGGATATTTTGCCATAAAGAAGTAGTTACCTTTGAGTCTGGTTATTTTGCTATTAGAACATGAACCTTGTTGAGACAAACAGATAGTTAAGGAAATTAATAAAAAGAAAGAAACCTGTGTCCCCTCCTCACTCCTCCCAACAGTAGTGCCTTTGCATACTAAATTCTAGGGGGTGAAGCCAAAAACATCTGAGCCATTCATGGGAAAGGCAACTCACCCATACCAGATGGAGGGGGAAAGAAGTATCAAACTGAGACCAGATTTACGGCCTGCCCGACAAGGGGCTCCCAAGTACAAAAGTGGTCACAGGCAAATGTCTCACCCTTAACAGAAAGATGAGCCTACAAGTCCCTCATACCCCGGCTTTACTCACAAACTAGGGCCCCTGTAGCACAACCCCATCAGTCAATGACCTTGGAGGCATTTCACAGTGGCTTGGTTTTTGCGACAAGATTGTAAAAGCAGTCATCACACTAACTGGTGTAAGAGCTACCATCAATCCTGTTTTGTCTACCCAAAGCTCAGAGAGAGGAGCAAAGGATTGGGGCCCCCTGCACATCAGATTCCCCCTTGATAACACAAAGAAGGGACGTGTTGAATAGAACACTTCTTATGTTCTAACAGTTTGTCTGACACCAATTCACAAGTCATAAGGTCAGCTAGAAAATGCTACCAAGAGTAGAGTTTCCACAATTCTGGGCTGAAAACCACAGAACTCAGCACTCATTCCAGGTACACTGCTGAAGCAAGAAAAAAGGCACCCACTATATCAGATCTGGGTCCCTGCAATGTACACTGGCTGTGTGGCCTCAGATGAGTCACGTGACCTCTCCAGGCTTCAGATTCGTCAACTTTTTCTTTTTTAATTTTTTAGAGATGGGGTGTCCCTCTGTCACCCAGGCTGGAGCGCAGTGGCACAATCATAGGTCGCTGCAACCTCAGACTCCTAAGTTCAAGTGATTCTCCTGCCTCAACTTCCCAAGTTCCTTGGATTACTGGTGTGAGCCACTGTGTCCAGCCCTATAGTTTGTCATCTTTTTAGACGTTGGACAAGATGATCATGAAGACAGCTATTACTTCTAGCGGATGGCCTGTTTCTATAAGTACCCAGCTCCATTTGGTACTCAGTAAAACATTCAATAACCATTGGAGGTTTTTTTCCTTCTTAACTCTCATGTGCCATCATTTTATCACCCTTTCAAAAATGCCCTCAGATGAGCAGTTCTATTCCAACTCTGCGACAGCCAGAAAGCACAAACCCTGCAGTGGGACAAGGCATATCCTTCCAATTGCTACTAGTCCGTGGTTAAAAATCAGGCTTCCTAAATCCGCGTCTCCCTCTCTACTTCCAAGCCATGTGACCTTGAGCAAGCTACCTCAACGGAAGTTGCCTTGGTTTTTCCATCTATCAAACAGGGGTAAGATGAGTAACTTCTCATAGGGCTAGTGTGAAGATCAAATGAGTGGAAATAAGTAAAGCATTTAGAACACAGCCTGGTACACAGTGAGAGCTTCATAAATATTAGCTACTATTATCCATTCACCAAGAGAGTCTCACTGGGTATTTACTCTCACAGTGCTAATCATGAGGCCTCTAAGGAAACACAAAGATATTGACTAGGACATAGTCCAAGGCCTTACAGTTTAACAGAAAGAGGCCAACTTGCAACAAGGAATACAGACCTATGATCTCTTATCCCAAGCCCTTGGGCCAAATAGTTTTGGATGTAGGCAGTTCCTGCCTGCAGACAGGTAACAAGTCACGTATCATATAACCTACAGCACCCACCTCCTCTCCCCCAGGGCTTGAAACAGCACCTGTGATCAAACCCGCTGGGACTTCTTAAGCAAAATTGTATAGTGTCTCAAGACAGTTCAGATTTTGTAGCCAAATGAGTTTTTAAAAAATTGGCTTTTAAATTTTGGAGGATATGAGAATTGCAGCTAATGGTCTGTAACCTGCAGCATACAGCACCATACAGCAACAAAGTAACACCTACCGTACAGCAACAAAGTAACCCGCACCATATAGCAATAAAGTGTTAGAGGCAACAAGAGCAGCAGCAGCAAACAACCTAACAGGGGTGACTGGTAAGGCTCTGCCAAACAGGCACAGTTTAAGCTGCGGCTTGAAGGAGAAACAGGAGCCTAACTCAACTAGGCAGAATGGGTATTCTGACAGAGGAACTGGCAGATGCAAAGGCGGGAGGTAGAAATCAATAAAGAATGTTCAGGAAACATAACAGGTCATGGAGTGCAGCCTAAGATGTGTGTGCAGGAGTAGCAAAAGGAGAGGCTGGAAAATGAGGCCGGGGCGGACCCTAAATTGTGCATAAACCATGCTGAAGTATCACACTTGGAACAGCAGCCTTGGTACAGGGAGCCCATTAAGAATTGATGAGATCCACATTTTCCTAAAATCTCCCTGGGTAAGGGCCTGGTAAATGGACAGGCAGAGGAACAGTGGAAGGAGGTGGCCAGCTGGAGATGGGTCGAATGGTCAGGGAAGAGATGATGACAACAGCAACTCAGACAGCAAAGAGGAATTAAAAGAAAAAAAAAAAAAGGCTCAGCCTCTTAACAGTGCCGAGGGACAATCAGCATGAGAAGACAGCCCACACTCAATCGCCCTATGTTCAGGATGCAAAGAGGCCCCTTTTCTAGACTCCACTTTCTTTTTTGTTTGTTTTTAATCCTATTTGTATTTCAATAGCTTTGGGGGTATAAGTGGTTTTGGTTACATGGATGAATTGTACAGTGAAGCCTGAGATTTCAATGCACCTGTCAGCTGAGTAGTGCACACTGCATCCAATATGTAGTGTTTTATCCTTCACCCTCTCCCACTCTCCCTCCTTTTGAGCATCCAATGTGCATTAAACCACTCTGTGCCTTGGCATACTCACGGCTTAGCTCCCACTTGTAAGTGAGAACACGTGATACTTGGTGTTCCATTCCTGAGTTACCTCACTTAGAATAACGGCCTCCAGCTCCAGCCAAGTTGCTGCAAAAGACGTTATTTCGTTGTGTTTTCTATGGCTGAGTAGTATTCCAGTGTATATACCACATTTTCTTTATCCACTCCTCAGTTGATGGGCAGTTAGGTTGGTTCCACATCTTTGCAATTGGGAATTGCTGTGATAAATATAGGTAGATACCACTTTCTGATGTACCAAATGACAAAGTGATGATTTGGGGAGCACCGGGCTCTGAGCTGTGGCAACTCAACCCTCCTCTTCTGTATGCCTGCCTTGCTATCCTCCAGGTCACAAGCAGGTTGGCAAAGTACAGCAGTCAGGTGCATGTGGCCTGGTCAGTCCCTGCCTCAGTGGCTCAAATAAGCAAGAGGAGAGGCTGGAAGAAAGTGGAGGAGAAGGTACAGGATGAAATGGAGTTGGCCTCTGCTGGTTCAGGAAGAGGATCTACAGCCATCCATCTCTGAAATGGACACTGCTCCCTTATTAAAGACAAACCAAACTAAAACAAAATACCTTCGGAGGTAGGCAGAAGAGTGGTGTCAGCTGGTGAGATAGATGCAAGTCTCCATGGGCCAACTCGAACAGCCACTTGGGAGACAAGGGGGAAAGACATGCTTTTCCCCATCTTACCTGCCGGCTCCTTCAGGAACTGAAAAGCCAAAAGGGAAGTGTCACTGAATGTCCCATCAGAGGACAGAGATATCTGTGACTGATCAGGTAATATATGACCTGGGTAAGATGAGGAAAAGGCTGGGTGTGGTGGCTCATGCCTGTAATCCCAGCACTTTGGGAGGCCAAGGTGGGCAGATCACCTAAGGTCAGGAATTCAAGACCAGCCTGGCCAACGTGGTGAAACCCCATCTCTACTAAAAATACAAAAATTATCTAGGCGCATGCCTGTAATCCCAGCTACTCGAGAGGCTGAAGCAGGAGAATTGCTTGAACCTGGGAGGCGGAGGTTGCAGTGAGCCAAGATCGCACCACTGTATTCCATCCTGGGAGACAAGAGCGGAAACTCCGTCACAAAAAAAAAAAAAAGAAGAAGAAGAAAGAAGAAAGAAGGAAGAAGAAGAGGAGGAGGAGGAGAAGGAGGAGGAGGAGGAGAAGGAGGAGGAGGAGGAGGAGGAGGAGGAGGAAGAAAAGCTGCCTCCTGTCTCAGCAGCCACCTCATGCAGTACCCCTCCTTGGTCAGGCACGCCTGCATCCCTGGCCGGACCAGGGTTTGGGCTCCAGGATCAGCCCATGTTGTGTTGCTCAGATACTCCACCAGCTACCCCTCCTCCCAGGCCTCAGACTCCACCTGCAAAACCAGGGAAATAAATGTAATTTCTTTTATAGACATGGTCTTGCTATGTTACCCAGGCTGGTCTTGAACTCCGGGCCTCAAGTGACCCTCACACCTCAGTTTCCATGGTGTTGGGATCACAGGCATGAGCCACCACACCTGGCCTTATTTTTGTGTGTGTGATCCTTAAGGATGGGGGCAACCTGGTCCTCCTTTTACCGTCACCTAACATAACAGCTGCATAACCTGGGAAATCAAACCATCACCAAAAAGAAAACCATCTCAGAACCTGTGGGAAGAAAGCTCCTCATACAGCAGGAACAAATGAGGGTGATGGGGAAATAATGAGTTTGTGCAAGAATTCAAGACCCAGATGTCATTCACATCAGTGAATGTTTATGCCACACACGGCTACCCTGTGACCCACCCAAAACGCCTCTCTTGACACGCACAGGAGCAAGCAGTGTGTTTGCTCCATCTCCTCTTCTCTTCTCTGCCCATCCTGGCAACTGAGACAAGTCTCCCCTAGTGAGGCCACAGGACAGTGACCTGGGCAACGGCCCCTCCATGGAGCTTGGCAGCACAGTCTGGGTTGATGCAGCCCCTCTGGAGCCCAAACCCGGGCCCTGCCAGGGACGGAGGAGCGCCTGTCCCAGGGAGGCAGCACCAAACAAGGAGGCCACAAGGACAGGAGAGCGCAGGCTTCCACTGGAATGGGGACCCTGGATCTTTGGGAGGGCCCAAGTGCCCAAAGGACCCCCGCATTTCCCTGGAGATCCACTGAGCTCAGTCAAACTTGGGAGCAGGGAAAACCCAACGTGCCTTCTGAGGCGTGGATGTCCAGAAGTCCATGAGAAAACGTACTCTCAGTCAAAACTTGGAGAAAAAAAAAAAAATCAGACTCACCTTTTTTTTCTCCACTTTTCTGCAGGATTTGGACCTGGGTCTTTGCAGACTCAAAACAGATGGGGAAACAGACCTACACCTGACCTGATTCAAGGGGGTAATGTGGGGGCGGGGATCTTGGGGTCAGCTGCTGCTTTTCTTTCTGGCTTTTGATCTTTCTTTCTGGCTTCTGACCTTTGCAAACTTTCACAAAAGTAATGAGATTGAGAGAATGAACCCCGGGTACCATCACTCAGGGTCATTCATGGCCAACACGGCCCCTCTTCCACGACCAATATACCCCCGCCCCTACAGTCACTAGATTATTCTCAGCAGCTGCTTTTTTCTCAACCTGTTTCTCACCAACACAGCACAGAACTCCCACGTGGGCTCTGCTCCCTGCCCTGCCGCCCTCATCTTCACCTTGGAACTCTCCAGGTGTCAAACTAATCCAAAGACCTGCAGTCGCCACAGCTGAGCTTTCTGGCTTGAAAATTGCACGGGAGAAAGGAAGGGAGGCACAGGTCGGTGACCAGAGGCTCTGAGAAGCTGTCTGCTGTCAACAAGAGCCTTTCAGGAGAAGAGAGAAAACCCAGTACTTGTCCCTTAGCAGTCAAGACCTTGTGGGTGGCACGTCACTCCAACAGCCAAGCACAAACCTAATGGCGGGGGATGCAGCTCCCAGTTTGTTATGTTCAATGAAGGGTTGATTTATGCTTCCTTGGGGAGTTTTTGTTTCTATGCTGTTATTTCACCCCTAAAATTTACAATGACTGAATTCTTCTGTCCTGTTTGAGTCAACCCCGACTCCCCTCCCTAGTGTGCAAATGGCCAGAAATAGTTTCCATTGTCATTGACTTACATTTCCATTTTGATTATGGGAATAAATATTTTTACTGCCCTTTCCTGAAACAGGAATAAATTTTTCCATTCAAGTTCTCTTGATCGGACTCTGAGGACCAAACCCTGACCACAAAGTACAGAGGACACCCAAACAGACAAGACAAGGTATGTCTGCCGCCTGCTCTCAGGACCAACGAAGTTGGCCTCAGCTCCTGCTTGATGACTACCACACACTGGATCCATTTCCCAATTCAGCTTTCACAAATACTTCCTGAGCTCTGGTCTCAGTACTGCGGGGACAGCTATAAACATGACATGCCCTGCCCCTACCCTCATGGACCTTAAAATTTAAACCCAAGGGCCAGGCGCCATGGCTCATGCCTATAATCACAGCACTTTGCGAGGCTGAGGCAGGTCAGGAGTTCAAGACCAGCCTGGCCAACATGGCGAAACCTTGTCTCCACTAAAAATACAAAAATTAGCAGGACGTGGTGGCATGTGTCTGTAATCCCAGCTACTCAGGAGGCTGAGGCAGGAGAATCACTTGAACCCAGGAGGTGGAGGTTGCAGTGAGCCGAGATCGTGCCACTGCACACCCGAGCAACAGAGTGAGACTCTGCCAAAAGAAAAAGAAAAAGGAAAAAAAAAGTCAGCCAGGTGCAGTGGCTCACACCTGTAATTCCAGCACTTTGGGAGGCCAAAGCGGGCAGATCATGAGGTCAGGAGATCGAGACCATCCTGGCTAACACAATGAAACCCCGTCTCTATTAAAAATACAAAGAAGTAGCTGGGCATGGTGGCATGAGCCTGTAGTCCCAGCTACTCAGGAGGCTGAGGCAAGAGAATTGTTTGAACCCAGAAGGCAGAGGTTGCAGTGAGCTGAGATTGCGCCACAGCACTCCAGCCTGAGCAACAGAGTGAGACTCCATCTTAAAAAAATAAAATAAAAATTTAACCCAAGGCAAAGTTGCCCAGCCCAACACAAAAGGATTTCTTTGGAGGCTGTTTCCCAAGACTGAAAAATTAAGAACATCCAACAGCAGGGGCCTTCCTAATTTGACCACATCTCCCTTTCCAGCTCACCCTTGTCCCCAGGCACCTCTTTATCCCAAATTCAATGGCTCCTCAGGTGAGCAGGCACAAGCTAGAAGACAAATTGGCTGCAGGGAGCTCTTCTGGCCTAGTCCAAGAGAAAGCTCAGCATGGATTCTGGTGCAACAGAGCTCCCTTGTGCTCCTGCTTCCAGAGAAGCTGAGACATTTCCATAACTATGATTTGGGATGGAGGGCTAGAGTGCTAGGATATCACAGGGGTTGGCAGGGGAGGGGGCTTCCTTTGATCACTTTTTTCTCCTTCTCTAATTCTGATCTAATGTTCTCAGTCACCTTGCCATGTGAAGCGAACGGCAGCTCCCAAAGCAGTTATAATTACCGTCCCTATCTGCTTGGCGGTGCACAGTAATAACTTGGAGATTAGGCCTGGAAGCCACGGTGGGAGGCTCAACGAGAACACAGCAGTCTCAGAAGCTGGAATAAGAGACTCTGGTCACTTTCCCAGCCTGTCTGGCCAAGCCACATTTGGAGGAGTTAGGGGTACTCAGAGTCCATAGGAGGCAGCTAGACCATTCCAGGCACCCAAATCCACCCCCCTACTCCCAATTATAGCCCAGAGTAAGAGAACCAGTGGTATAAACCCTCCTCGCCTAGCTCCAGGTGGGTGGCATGGTACAGAATCTGGAGAGCTGGACAACAGGTGGGAGGGAACAAGGAGGGGTAAAGGGGCCCAGATGGAAGGAAGGCAGCATGGCAGGGAGCAGGCTGCAGGAGGCCAAGACATCCATTCTCATCTCTAGGAAATGACCGCATATATGGTTCAGACAGTTGCAAGAGCCTTTTGTATCCATGTCTCTTCCTTCTCCCTTCCTGGCCCACCCTCTGCAGGACCCCTTTGCTTGGCTGCAAAGACAGCAAGAGCCCGCTTAGTGTTTCTTTCTATATGTACCTTAAGATGGGGCTAGGGGCATCCCTCAACCAGCCTGCCTATTTCAACAAGAAGAAAGGAAGAGGAAAGCTTAGGACTCCAAATTCTGGAAGAATTATTCATCCCCTTTGGGCATCACTCAGCCCTTTGATGAGACTCTAAGGGTAGAAACCTCTGACCCTTCCCAACTGTCTTAAAACATTACCTCCAAGCACTCTGCAAACTAGGAGGAACATCTGACAGTGCCTCCCCTTCTGGGGTTCTCTCTTGAGGATTCTCCAAAACAACCCCAGCATAACTAACAATCCTCCCTATTATCTTTCTACAAACTGGCTTGCACCTGAAAGAGGTGAGATGTCACCTCTGCCCTGGATTCAAGTCCCCACATTCACACCTAAATAAAAATAACTCTCCTCCCTCTCCAAGAGAGGCAAAAAGCAGACAATCCCTTTCCCTGTGATAGAGCCAATCCTCATATAGATCATCCTCCACCCAAAGATGCCTTTCCAGCCCTCTCAGGAGAGACACTCCAAGCAAGTATTGAACAAGAAGGCGACTGCAAGTGCTCACAATCGCCCTCAAGTCTCAGAGAGTAATTGTGTTTCTTTCGATCGGAACACAGTTCAGCAGCAAGTGTCCAGAAAACTCACAGGCAGTAGCCTGGTGACTACTCGAAGGAAGAAAGCACTGTCATTCCAGAGAAGCTGAGAGTGAGATGATGCACAGGGAAGGGCCAGGTGGGAGGGACGGGGGACTCACAGCCTCACTCATTTGAGGCTGGCAATGAGAAACAATAAAGTATCTGAGAGCTGCAGTCCCCCCACCTCGTTCCACTTTGCCAACTGACCAGCAAAAAATCCCTACTCGGCTGGGCGCAGTGGTTCATGCCTGTAATCCTAGCACTTTGGGAGGGTGTGTGGGCAGATCGCATGAGCCTAGGAGTTTGACACCAGCCTGGATAACATGGCAAGTCCCTATCCCTACAAAAAAAAAAAAAAAAAAAAAAATTAGCCAGGCGTGGTGGCATGTGCCTATAGTCCCAGCTGCTTGGGAGGCTGAGGTGGAAGAATTGCTCAAGCCTCAGAGGTCAAGGCTACAGTGAGCCATGATTGTGTCTCTGCACTCCAGCCTGGGCAACAGAGTGAGACCCTGTCTCAAAAACAAACAAACCCAGAGGATTTTGTTTTGTTCAGGATTAAAATGAGCAATGTGCCCATTACCAGCCATAAAGCTGCTCTCAATCAAAAGTCTCCACCATATTTGATTGAATCTAAGACTGTGTGGATCATAAGATTCACCATTCTGACATGATGCCATCCATTTATAAGATGCACTGGATTTTCAAGTGCAAATGTGAACTAAAATGCATTCTAAATTAAAGAAATGTGGTGTTTCCAGTGGGAATGTGGGCATTCATGTTCCTGTCCTGGCCATGCCGCAGAACCACTTGTGCGATCTTGAGAAGGTCACCTCGCTTCTCTAAGTCTCAGCTTCCTTGGAATGAAGGAATGGAAATGATAATGATTCAGCCCTAGAAAATGCTAACAAGCATCCCCAATCACCAGTGACACAGGCTTCGCCCCTGTCACACTATTTCTGAACACCTTCTTCACAACCATCTAAGCAATTGTCTCAGCCCGCCCAGAGTCAGAAGGCCCTGCTCTGCATAATCACCGGCTGCTCCCCATTACCAGCTCAGAGGAGAGCAAGACCACGGCCACAGCTCCCCACACACTCTTTCCCATGGACACAAAAGGTGTCCTTTTGGGGAGGGCCCATACACCTAAAGGCAGGGGGCCTCGGCTGGCCCTGGAGCCACAGGTACCAATATTAAGTTGAATGGAGAAGGATGTTTCCCTAGCCTGCTTCTCTGCTTCTCTCCCTCAACAGCTCCATAACCTACATTAGGAAATTTACATGTAACAAATCAGCTATGGAATCCTAAGGAGCACAGATGTTCCTGCAGCGAGGCATCTTCTTTGCACTTAACAGGAGAAACAACACAAGAAAATTAAAAAGGGGAGTCTTGCCACACAGACACTCCTTGGACTCCCAAGTCCTGGATTCAGGAATGTGCTGTACGTGCTTCTATGTCAGCTACCTTTTCTCCCCAAGATTCTCACCACCACCACCACCCCTCCCCCCACACCAGGCACCTTTTCAGACCTGGGTTTCAGACAGAAGGTCCCAGCACCCTCTGCCTTCAAGCTGCTGCTGCTTTTGTTGTTGTTGTTGTTGAGACAGAGTCTTGCTCTGTTGACTAGGCTGGAGTGCAGTGACACGATCTCAGCTCATTGCAACCTCCGCCTCCCAGACTCAAGCAATTCTCCTGCCTCAGCCTCCTGAGTAGCTGGGATTACAAGCATGCACCATCACACTCAGCTGATTTTTGTATTTTTAGTAGAGACAGGGTTTCACCATGTTGGGCAGGCTGGTCTCAAACTCCTGACCTCAGGTAATCTGCCTGCCTCAGCTTCCCAAAGTGCTGGGATTACAGGCAGGAGCTACCTCGCCCTGCCCTTCAAGCTGCTTATGAGCAGCCCATGATTTCTCTGGCCCATTCCCAGTCCTCTGTGATACTGTGGCCACACTCTCTAAACAGGCGAAGAAAATGAAAACTGCAGCAGTCTCCCAAAGCCAGAGCCCAGGGGCAACCTCAGAAGTAAGGCAAGAGCCTTCAGCCTGGCATTCAGGACACTGTCCCGTGAGGAAGACACAGGAAAAACTAGTGAAGAATCCAGAAGAGGGGAAAAGGCTCCAATGAAAGAGCACCCAGAGCAGAGAGCTGCCCATCAACAGTGAAAACCCTCCCCAGGCCTCCTCTTCCAGGACATGGTCACCCCTGCCCACCTGCCACATTCTACATTATTTTATTTCATTTTTGAGACAGAGTCTCTCTCTGTCACCCAGGCTGGAATGCAGTGGCACAATCTCAACTCACTGCAACCTCTGCCTCCCAGGCTCAAGCGATTCTCCTGCCTCAGCCTGAGTAGCTGGGATTACAAGCATGTGCTACCACACCTGGCTAATTGTATTTTTAATAGAGACGAGATTTCACCATGTTGGCCAGGCTGGTCTCAAGCTCCTGGCCTCATGTGATCCTCCCTCCTCGGCCTCCCAAAGTGCAGGGATTATAGGCATGAGTCACTGACTCTGCTTTCAATTATTTCCTGGAGCACACTTCCCAAGAGGCATATTCTGAGGCTGGGGCACCCCTACCCCAAATGCACATTATCCTGGGCTCTGTGTGTGCTGGCTGTGTGACTTCAGGAAATAAGTCCCTGTCTCAATGTCCTGGCTTCTTTCTCTGCCTTATACATTCATTTCTGTCCTATCTATTCCATGTGCCAAACTATACCACAGAGTCCCAGCTACATGGGGGGCTGAGGCAGGAGGATCACTTGAGCCCAGGAGATGTAGGCTACAGTGAGCCAAGATCATAGCACTGCATTCCAGCCTGGGAGACAAAGTGAGACCCTGTCTCAAAAAACAAACAAAAAACTATAACATGGGGTAGAGTATGATGATGGTTATTACTAAATTATGCTAATAATGCTAATTGAGATTATTGAGACTCTTTAGGTATTCAGGCCTCTTGGTACATACATTCTGCCTTCCTGATAGGGCTATAATTTTCCCAAAGAGAGAAGTTGTGTCTCCTTTTTTCAAAATGCCTGAAATAAGATTCTCCAGGCATCATCACCATCTCAGTTGGTGGTATAGACTAAAGAGATGGCAAGAGACAGCAAGCATGCTGCTACCTCCACGCCCTGGCCATGGCAGGCATGGCTAATCGAGTGCATATGCCCACCCACTGTACTCCAGCAGGCAAGCTGCTTCCAACCTACCAGACATCGCAAAGAGGTAAAAGGCCACCTAGTCTAGGTGTCATGCATGGCCTCTGACATGCACAGATACTAACTATTGACAGGGCCTCTGAAAACACAGCCCACCTCCACGGATGGCTTTTGAGCACTCCTGTGAGCAGTGGAGACAAAGCCTGGTTCGATCTCGCTAGGTCCTCCCCTGCCCTTTTTTTCCTACCTCAAAGTCTTTTGAGAAGATCAGCAGGATGTAAATTATTAAATTATAATTCCTAGTGCCCTATCACCAACAGAGTCTGTAATTTCTGACACAGGAGAAGGGGAACAAAGGACAGAATGTGTGGTGAATCCACAAAACCGGACCCCAAGCCTTCACTCAGGTCCCGTAGTCACCTCCCAAATATATCCATGCAGTCAGATTCATCTCCCTCTGCTCCTCCCTTGTATCCAAAGACCAGGGGGAAGGGAGTGAGTACACATGGAAAAGGAAGGAAAAGCACAGGATTTCCCAAACTCAAAAGTAGGAACAGAATGGGAGCAGCAGCTCACGCCTGTAATCCCAGCACTTCAGGAGGCTGAGGCAGGAGGATCACTTGAGTCCAGGAGTTTGAGACCAGCCTGGACAACATAGCAAGACCCTGTCTACACAAAAATATTAAAAAATTAGTCCAGTGTGGTGGCATGTACCTGTGGTCACAGCTACTTGGGAGGCTGAGGCAAGAGGACTGCTTGAGCCCGAGAGGTCAGGGGTATAGTGAGCCATGATCGTGCCACTGTACTCCAGCCTGGATGAAAGAGATGACAGATGACCTTGTCTCCAAATCAAAAGAAAGAAAAGTAGGAATAGGCCAGGTGCAGGGGCTCACACCTGTAATACCAGCACTCTGGGAGGCCGAGGTGGGTGGATCATGAGGTCAGGAATTCCAAACCAGCCTGCCCAATATGGTGAAACCCCATCTCTACTGAAAATACAAAAATTAGCCAGGTGTGCACTTGTAGTCCCAGCTACTCCGGAGGCTGAGGCAGAAAAATCACTCGAACCTGGGAGGCGGAGGTTGCAGTGAGCTGAGATCGTGCCATTGCACTCCAGCCTGGGTGACAGAGCGAGACTGTGTCTCAAAAAAAAAAAAAGGTATGAATAACCCTAGGCCTCAGATTCCTGTGCTTGTAAAGTGAGGGGCTGGCTAAGATAGCTCCTAAGGTCCCTCTCAGCCCTAAAAAGCTTAGTGATTATAAATGTATTACTTAGCAGTATCTACTGCTTTGTACCCTCCAAACAGATTTCCCTTCTCCTTCCTGCTATGGCCCTGGGTTAACAGTACAGGAAGACACTTCATTGTATTTCAAGAGATATATAACAAGACCAGGTATACTCACATGATGCCCTTTCTCTGAAGAACACCTCTGTTCTCTCGGTGGGACCTCAGTTATTCCATAATAATGATGATGATGACAATTGTGATTTCAAAGCCCTCTCCTGTTTACTGTCTAATGGTCTCTCAATACCCCACGTGAGTCTATATTCACGCAGCCCATGTACACCCTCCGCCATAGCAAAGACCTAATTTAGACAGAGGCAAATTAGCTCTGTGGGGTGAAATGCATTAACCAAGTCTCCCAAACAGCACAAATCTAATTAACTGAAAAATCAAAATTGCAAAGCTGCTGAAAAAGATTTCCACGGAAGAAGTCTCCCAAGGATTGAAGGAAAGTTGTGGGCCATGTGACCTGCCTAATCCAAGTCTCGCCGCTAAACTGGGATAAACGCAGTTTGGGTGTTTGGGTTTGTTTGCTTTTTCACTGATGTTTGTTTTCTCTGGATCACCTTTATCACCAGTGGGCTTTAGAGAGCTTATCTAGTACATGCAACAGCCACAAAAAGCATCCTTTCCGAGGAATGGGCCCAGCCTTCAAGAACCTTTGGTGCTATGGGAAATAAGAATACGTACCATTTCCAGAAAACCTGGCCGGGAACTCCTCCCTTCCTCCCACATATCTGCCCTGCCTCCCCCAACACAGGCTCCCCTCCAACCGACCTGCCAGCAATGGAGTCAAACGTCCCCCATCTGTGGTCCTTGAGTTGACAGAGACACACTCAAATCAGAGCCCTTACCCCAATGACAGGCAGGTTAGCTGGGCCTGGGTTTGTCCTTTACTCCCCTGACCTGCCCCAGGCAAAGGACACCAGGACAAGCCATTGGTATCCAGCAGGGCTGCTTTTGGCTCCAGAGACCATGAGCTCTTGCTCTTGGTCAAGAGAGGACAGAAGACAGTTTCTATACTTTCCACCCCACACTGCATCCCTGCTTTAAACTCTTCCTGGCCCCCCTCCCGCTGACCCAAACAGCGGTTCTGAACCCTGGATGCACAGAAAAAAATCACCTAGTGAGCTTTTACAAACTCCCAAAGCCCAATCCACACCCCCAACCAAGTAAATGAGGGTTTCAGAGACATGAGCATCTCTGCTCTTGTCTCTACCCTGATTCTACCCTGCAGCCAAGACTGAGAACCACAGCTCTGGACTCACGTTTCTCAAACTTCCCAGTGCACACCATTTACTTGGGTCTACTAAACATGCAGTTTCCTGACTGAGCCAGTGGACACATAGGATCTTGCCCTGTATTTTCCCTCTTCCATCTCTTGCCAATGCCCACTCATATACTCCACCATGCATTCAGCTCCCCAATGCACGATGCTTTACTTTGACTGGCAGCTGTGCCCCTGCCTTTCCCTTTGGCAGGAAACTCCCTCCCCACAATTACTCTATCTCCTGGAAAAACTCCTACTGTCATCTATCTATTATGAGCCAAACTGTGTCCCCTACAAAAATTCTTATGTTGAAGGCCTAAGCCCTGGCACTTCAAAATGTGACCATACTTAGAAATACGGTCTTGACAGAGGTTAATTAAGTTAAAATAGGATCATGAGGGCCCATGGCCATCCTAGAGGGTGGGCCCTAAGCCAAAATGACCAGTGTCCTTGAGGAAATCTGGGCACAATTTGTACATGTATACCCATACAAAGGGCCTGCATACAAGGCACTGGGAGAAAACACTAACTAGAATAAGTTCCATCTAGACCTTCAATGGACCCTTCCTTCCCTCCGAGTCCTCAGACGGAGCCAACCGTATCAAAACTTCCACCTTGAACTTCCCAGCCTCCAGAACTGGGAAGCAAAAAAACAATTCTATTGTAGAAGCCGCCTAGTCCATGGCACTTTGTTACAGTAGCCCTAGTGAACAAATACTCATTTTTCAAGACACAATCCCAGGTACAGCCTCCTGTGGGGCAATGCCCCGACCTACTCCGGCAGGCCCACCTCTGTGGTCATCCTTGGAGCCTCCAGGGTTTTCCAGCCTGCTTATCTGACAACCAACTGCTTGTGAGCTCAAGGCAGAACCCTGTCTCACCTGTGTCTCTGTGCCTGGCACCTCACACAGTGCACACAGAAGGCGTGGATAAACATGAACCGGACTGAACTGAAAGTGGAGCTCACCTTGCAAGCAGGAACTTCTCAGCAAGTTCCCCTGCCTGCGCCAGGGCCCACTGAGCCTCCCTACTCTTGTTTCCCACTAGGCAGCCAAGAATAATCATTGTTTTGAGCTGGGTTTTGTTTTTCTGGTGTGTGTGAGTTTTCTTTAAGCCACCATATTGAAATGCAAACTGCCAGGTGTTAGAAATGCTGCCCCCAGCCCAAAGAGGCAGCTGCTTTCCACAGACTAGCATTTATCATATTTGCAGTAAATACACAAAAGGTCTTCAATTCAAAACCAGGAAGAGAAAGTAATTCCTTTGTCAAAAGGCAGTGGTGACTAAACGCTGGGCAGGGAGTGAAAGCCGATTTGGACTGCTGCTTTACCACCTTCCTATTGTGGACGGACGTGTTTTATGCTGGAGAAGGGACACCAGACTCAGACCAACACATTCTGGATGCATACTCCAGGGACAAGTATGTGCACAAACCCCCGGGCTTTAAACTTCGCTACAGTCCTAAGAGGAGCAGAGAAAGCCTAGATGAGACATCAAAAAACGAATGCCAGCCCGGCGCGGTGGCTCAGGCCTGTAACCCCAGCACTGTGGGAGGCCGAGGCAGGCAGATCATGAGGTCAAGAGATTGAGACCATCCTGGCCAACATGGTGAAACCCCATCCCCACTAAAAATACAAAAATTAGCTGGGCATAGCGGCACACACCTGTAATCCCCGCTACTCAGGAGGCTGGGGAGGAGAATCGCTTGAACCCAGGAGGCAGAAGTTGCAATGATCTGAGATTGCGCCACTGCACTCCAGTCTGGCGACAGAGCAAAACTGTCTCAAAAACAAACAAACAAACAAAAAAAGAATGCTCACCTTTGCAAAGGGGAAATCTTAACACCCCCTTGGAACTAAACGGTACCCTGGACATCTGTGTTCTAAGGAAGTAAGATCCCAGACAGGCCTGTTAATCATATACATACAAAATCCTGAAATCCTTCACGTGCAAAGAGCAGAGAGGAGGGAGTCAAGTTAAAAGTTATGATGGCCTCCAAGCCTGTAGAAAAAAAAAAAAAAAGCCCAGGCATCTTCACAGAATTTTCTTTTCCTTTTCACATAGGACCTGAAATATGAAAGGGTCACTTTCTCTTCGGGGTCAATTTATACTCTGGAAGACTGCAGGGTTTGCTTTTTTGAAGGTTATGAGGCTGGTCAGCCTTGAAACTGCAGCAGGGTGCTTTCTCTCTCATCAGGCACCTCCCCAGGGGAGCTGTCCCCATGTGGGCCCCAGGGAGCCTGCAGCCTTGAAGCCAGAGGTCAGCACCCATGCAGAGCCTCTCAACCACCACCACACCAGGTTTCCTCCTCTTGGCAGTTTTGAAAAAGAAAAATTGGGAAGGAAGTACAGAAAGTAGGCAGAAATTGCTATACAACCCAACACAGCCTTAAGATTTAAGGCCTTTTCCTTCCTGCAAAGTTGCCTTCAGGCATCAAGAAACAATACAATAATGTAGTTCTCTCTGCATCACACTCTCCATAACTCTCTGACAGCAAGGCCAAGGGCCTCTCCCTGCATGCCCAATACCCCGGCTGATGGGTCAGCTGCTGGGACTGTGCTCTGACCCCTACCTCAACACAACAACCGCCTTTCCAGGCCTGCGTCCCGCGGCTTGTCTACAGAGAAAGCAGGTATCCAAAGGTTAATACCCAGCTGGATGCCACAGCTCACACCAGTAATTCCAGCACTTTGGGAGTCCAAGGCGAGAGGATCACTTGATCCCAGGAGTTCTAGACTAGACTACAGAGGACCCCCCGCCATAAGCCATAAAATAAGTCAGGTGTGGTCACGTTAGTCCCAGCTACTTGGGAGACTAAGGTGGGAGTATCACTTAAGGCCAGGAATTTGAAACTAGTCTGGGCAATATAGCAAGACCTCATCTCTACAAAAAAAAATTTTTTTAAATGACAGGGCACAGTGGCCTATGCTTACAGTCTCAGCTACTTTGGCAGCTAAGGTGGGAAGGATCACTTAAGCCCAAGAGTAGGAGGCTGCAATGAGCAATGTGCACACCACACTCCAGCCTGGGCAACAGAACCAGGCTGTGTTTAAATATATATATGTAGGCAATACTATGGCTCCCATTCTGTCCTTTCAGCCTTCCCACTTCCCCCAAGCCAAAGGTGTTACAGCACCAACTCCCAGCATAAAGGGTCCCTTTCAGGCACCTCTCCAAGAAACTCCTTGAACAGGGAGGAGTCTTTTACCTCATGTAGAATTGCTAGGGTTTCTCTCTTTTATTTTTATCCTTGGCAAAATGGGATTTCCAAATCCAGGGAACCCTGCTTCTGGCAAAGAAGCACCTCCATCCTAGAGCTGTTCAAGAAAAACCCAGCACCCCTTTATCATCTGCTGAGAAGTCACCAGAGAACCTATGTGTCCTACGCACCCATGACTGGTCTCAACAGCTAAAGGTTTCCTGCAGTTTCACTGAATACCAAAAACTCCTGGGCACAAACTACCAGGAGGATGGACCTGAAAAGCCCAATTTTCTACAAACAACACTGATGACAGTAAGAAGAGCCACCACATACTGAGCACCCACTGAGTCCTGGGCACTTCAGGAATTTGACACAAGTTGCAGAGAAACCCATCAGATTTTCGCAACAACGTTGTCAAATGATTATAACCATTCCATTCAAAAAAATGTTATTATGTCTTTTAAATTGACAAGAAAACTGAGGCTGAGGAAGAACAGGCCGTATGCCCAGGGACTCCAGTAAGAGGCAGAAAAGGATTTGAAGCCAGGTCTGTCTGATGCCAAGGCTCTCTGTGGTGCTGCCATACCAACTGTGAAGGTTCTTGGGCCTCTCTGTGACCACCTCTATCTGCACAGCATCCATGTGGGAGAAAGAGTCAAGTGAGGCACTCATGAATAGCCCCATGGCACAAGTACGTAAACTGAGGCCCAGTGAAGAAGCAAAGTGTCTCTAACCGTTCACGAGGAAAAGATAAGTTCCTTCCTATGCTGCAAGTACAAAATGACATGGTGGGCCAGGCACGGTGGCTCATGCCTGTAATCCCAGAACTTTGGGAGGCCAAAGCTGGCAGGTTCACTTGAGGTCAGAAGTTCAAGACCAGCCTGGCCAGCACAGTGAAACCCCATCTCTACTAAGCTGGACATGGTGCCACTTGCCTGTAGTCCCAGCTATTTGGGAGGCTGAGGCAGAAGAATCACTTGAAACCAGTTGGCAGAAGTTGCAGTGAGTCAAGATCATGCCCTTACGCTCCAGCCTGGGTGACAGAGCAAGACTCTGTCTTGGAAAAAAAGAAGACACAGTCTTCAGGGGTCCAGACTCTCTACTGAGCTCTGTTCTTGGGCCCATTGTCATTCCCAGGTGCCCTGTGCCCCGATGCCTTCAGGAAGACAGGCAATGTGCTAGCTGCCCCCAGGCCCACCCCAGCAGCAGCTCCTCAGGCGGCAGCACAGTGATTCCCAGTCCAGGATGCAGAAGCAGGACAGAGGTCCAGGCAGGCCTGCTGTGCTGGAAAGAGGAAGAATACAGTACCAGGAAGGCCTGCTGGGCCAGAAAGAAGAAGAATATGGTACCAGGAAGGGCTTGACTTGCCCTCTCCCACCTGGACTTCCAGGCCAGCGGGTCTGAACTGACACATAAATGCTAGTTCATTAACTCATCAAAGCCCAAACCCTTCATACTTCCCAGCCCCTGTACCCCCATTATCACTGTCTGGCAGGAGAAAAACTGAAGCCCAGGGACAGAGACCAATGCTGCCAGCTTCTCATGGCAGACCCAGGCTGCTTCTGAATCTATTGATTAATAATAGCACTCCACTAGGGCCTCGAGAACCCTTCTGCCACCAAGTCGTGCCTCCCTCTCTCCTCCCCTCTGGCTGTGTCACCCATAGAGACTCCCCAAGTAGGGCCCTCTCTGCCTCCTCTTCCCCAACAGCTCCTTCCCAAGCAGGATCTCAGGAAACTGGCACGTGACCATCTGGTGCCAACACCTGCCTTCCTGAGAAGGAATTCCCCTCAAGGACAATCAAGTCACAGAGACTAAATCCTGTTCATCTGTGCAAATATGTCCCAGTATTTATGGCGTGCACCTCTCTTTCACCATTATACACCTACACAGTATGTTCAACACGTACAAATGCCCTGCACATATATTCATGTGTTATTACACCCGTTTCCCCACGGTAGGGATATATAACAAGTGGGCAACGGAGGATTAAAGCCACTTATTTTGCAAGCCCATCCTGGAAGCTGACTGGTGGCAGAGGGGGAATATGAGCTGTCAGAAAGCCCAAAGCAATTTCAGAATAAAGCTGGCACCAGGGGCATGATCCAAGTAACAAGAGGAGCTTGCTCTGAACAGTTTCCAGCTCATGGGTAAGACAGAAATGCTTAAAAGTTCCTTAGCCCCAAACTTGAGGCAAAAATCCCCTATGATGATTAAGCCCAATAGAATAGATGATCTATAGAACTGCCTATGTTCAAAGATTCTTCTACAGTGTATTTTCACTTATTAAAGAGTATTAGCATTTCTTTCCAAAGGCTTTTTCCAGTCCACAGAAAACCTCGGTTGATACTGCAAAGATTCCGTGGTAGCTTGTACCATCACACAGGCTAGTAGCTGAGGAGGTGCTATCCCCCCATGCTGATGAGAATACAGGCAGCCCTCAACCCGGGAAACCTGCCAGGTGACAGCTCTGTGGCCTTGCACAAGTAACGGAACTCAGTTTCCTCAATGGTACCACAGACAACTGGAATACCCCAACCGTACCCTAGCCTGTGTCATCACTGAAATTTCTGCTTTCAATGATGAACAATAAAACTCAACAGGAAAAACAGCTCCTCCTCAAGGACAATGTGGAAGTGGAAACTAGGGGGCTTGCACCTTCTCAGGAGCCAGTCTCAAAGAAGACTCCAGGGCTGGAGTGGCAGTGCTAGAGAAAGAGAGAGTAGGCTGGGTCCCCGGCGCCACACAAAGGAAGCAAAGGAAAGCCAGCTAAGGAACCGAGCGCTCACCTGTGTAGGGAAGTATATGCCTATCTATACCCAGTGAAAGCTGATGGTAATGAAATGACATGGTTGGGGGAAACCAGGGTCAAAAATCACACGTTGGCTGGGTGCAGTGGCTCACACTTGTAATCTCAGCACTATGGGAGGCCAAGACGGGCAGATCACGAGGTCAGGAGTTCAAGAACAGTCTGGCCAAAATGGCGAAACCCCATCTCCACTAAAACTACAAAAATTAGCTGAGTGTGGTGGCAGATGCCTGTAGTCCCTGCTACTCAGGAGGCTGAGGCAGAAAAATATCTTGAACCCAGGAGGTGGAGGTTGCAGTGAGCCTAGATCGCACCACTGCACGCCAGCCTGGGTGACAGAGCGAGACTTCGTCTCAGAAAAAAAAAAGAAAACCACATGCCAAAACAACATGCCAAAGAGGAAATCCCAACCATTAAGTAGGCACACAATAAAGCATTTTGCTTATTGAATGCTGGTTAAGTCACTTAAGTTCCAGGCTTTTGCTTTTCAGCATTAGCATCGGGGCAATTAAAATTGCTTCATGGGACTTAAATAGATATTACACATTTAACATACACATGAAAGAGCCTGGTACTTAGAAGAGAACTAGCACTTATGATCCCCTATTATGTGCTAGGAATGTTCTAGCCATCATCTCCTTTAATCCTCAAAACAACCTTGGGAGAAATGGTAGCGGCAGTGGTATCAGGAGTAGCTTACGTTTGATTTACCTTGCATAAATTACTACATGCTGGACACGTCATCTCATTTAATCCTTACGACCAATTGGGAAGCAGATATTCTTCTTCCTCCTCTGTGACAAATGAGGAAATTGTGATCCAACAGCTAATAAATGGTGGGGCCAGGACTCCAACTCAGATCTGTCTGACCACAAAGGGTCAAAACTCCACTGCCTCTCAGTGAACACAAAAGCCTTCATTCATTCTTCATGCATTGACTGAGCATTGTCTGTGTGTCAGGCTCTATGGAAGGCACTTGGAATAGAGCAGAGAACAAGACACTGTCCCAGTTCTCATACAGGTTATGGTCCGAGAGAGAAAAAGATAAATAAGCAACTGCTATGATAGGGAATGTATTCATCAGGGCTCTCCAGAGACATCGAAACAACAGGAGAGACAGAGAAAGAGGGAGTGAAATTTATCTGGAAGGAATTGGCTTGGGATTGAAGAGGGTTGGCAAGTCTGAAAATCCTAGGGCAGGCCAGGAGCAGTGGTGGCTCATGCCTGTAATCCCAAGGAGGCCAAGGCGAGTGGATCGCCTGAGGTCAGGAGTTTGAGACCAGCCTGGCCAACATGGTGCAACCCACCTCTACTAAAAAGCACAAAACAAAAACTAGCCCAGTGTGGTGGCAGGTACCTGTAATCCCAGCTACTCAGGAGACTGAGGCAAGAACATTGCTTAAGCCTGGGAGGCAGAGGTTGCTGAGAGCTAAGATTGTGCCACTGCACTCCAGCCTGGGCAACAGAGTGAGACTCTATCTCAAAAAAAAAAAAAAAAAAAAAATCCTAGGGCAGGCCAGGAGGCTGGAAATTCAGGTAGGGTTTCTATGCTGCAGGCCAGAGGCAGAATCACTTCTTCTTGGGAAAACCTTGGTCTTTGTTCTTAAGGCCTTCAACAGATTAGGTGAGTCCTGTCCACATCATGAAAGGTAATCTGCTTTACTTAAAGTCAACTGATTAGAAATGTTAATCACATCCACAAATTATTTCACAGCAATATGTACTGAGATTTCACCAAACAATTGGGCACCATAGGCCTAGCCAAGTAGACATGTAGAATTCATCACAGGGTATTGCATAGAGTGTTAGGAAACAGAGGAAAAACTCCTAAGGGCTTAGGAAATGTTGGAAGGCCAAAGGAATAAGCAGGCATCGAAGCACAAAATGTTCCTCAAAAACTGCAGATGTATCAAAGACCAGGTCCTCATGTAAACATACTGGGGACCCTCTAGTTTAGCAGTCCCAGTGAAGCTTTCTGAACACCAAATAATTACTCAGCCCATCACTCTGCTTTTTAATATGATATGGGTATCCTCATGCCACATTTTCATGAGGGCAGACACTGCATACACTAAGGAATATTAAAACTGGCAGGAGGTCGCAGTGAGCCAAGATGGCGCCATTGCACTCCAGCCTGGGCGACAAGAACGAAACTCCACCTCAAAAATTTAAATAAAATAAAATAGGCAGCAGAGCATGTGAACAGTCATGACGTGTACACATATAACTGTCACCAGGTATACCCCCAGTCCCTGGGAACAGGAGGGGTAACAGAATCTCTTTCCTGCCCCTCCATTTAGGACAAATGACAGTGTCACACCTTTGAATCTTCCAACCTCATCCTTATTTGAGCCAGTTGCAGAACCTAGATGGGAACTCCAGAATCTACACCGAGGAGTGGGAGGACAATGGGGGGAAGGTGTCTACAAAGGACGCCGACATAAAGAGGCAGACAGGACTTCATTTTGTTACTTAAGCACTATAAGGTCATCTGTTTGGTGAAACTGCAGATGAGTCTAACTTTTTAACAAGCAGATCTCAGTGGGAAGCTCTCTCTCTCTCTCTCATTAGCAGGAAGGAAGGGTTCTACTCCATAGGCAGCAGTGAACTCCCAGCCCCAGAAGGTCTGCAGGTGGTAAGGCATAAGCAGAAGCAAACACAAGAGGCAGCCAGATCAGCTCTTCTTCATCAGCCAGAGGAGCCAGTGGGACCTGATCCAGTGTCCCCAGAGGCTCCTGGTGCTTCCCCAACCCCCAGAGTAAGCAAAAGCCAAGCTTCTCTCTTCTCTGTGTGGCTGGGCAGAAGGAAAGCCCCAACAGGTCCAGGGTCCTTGTCAATTTTATTCACTGACATGTCCTAGGGTCACGTAGCAGGCGTTCAATAAATATGTGTTGAATGAATTAGTATATCTAGACTTTAATAAAGTATGGGCATTAGACCCTCTTTAAATATAGATCAAGCAGATGGTCTGAAATGCTCTTCTAGTAAGTGACGGTTTACAAAGAGCATTTCACACTGTCTTGTGGGTCACGCTACCTATTGTAAATAAGTGGAAGAAAAGGATCAAGGGAAAGCCAGCCCAGTGGTAGAGAAGGAACAGAATACGCAGCCCTAGCATCCAGGGATTCAAAGCTCTGACCTTAAGCCAGTCGACTGTATCCTGTGTATCAGGCTCCTCATCTGTACAATGGGACTAGCTCCTGCAGGGTTGCTGTGAGAGCTAGATTAACACACTTTGTCTTCCTTCAACCCACCTGAACCTCCCAATATCAAAGGCACGGAGTTGGCTGCCTAAAACCTCGCCAGCAGTAACGCACGGTAATCAGCCTGTGTTTTGACTACATTGGCCAAGTCTCTGGCCCTGGCTGCTAGAGGCCTTGCTGGAGCACAGCAGATTCTTTTCCCAGAAGATTAATTTATTAATTTATTAACTTTTCCTGAAAGCTGTTGGTTTGCAAGAACGCACAACTGGCTCCAGGTGAGTGTGTGTTCCTAAGAAAAAACGGTCCCAGAGAACAAAGCGGCTCTTACCCATCCTTAACGTCAGAGGATCAGAGACGCCTGGCTTTCCCCGAGACCCTGGCTGAACGGTCACCCATACCAGTCAGTAAGGTCCCTCCTCTGGGCAATGAGAAGGTACCACTAGACAGATGCTCGGTCCCTTCTGCAGCTCCCACTGTGGGATTCTGCACCCCTACATATCCTCATTCTGAATCCCAACTGAGGGGGCCTTTCCCAAAGACAAGGGCCATCTACCACTCTTCCCAAGCATCTGGTCTACCAGCTAATAACACTCACCTGCCTGAAATCGTCTCTTCGGTGTCTCTCCTTTCATTTAGACTATAAGCTCTTTGAGGGCAAAGACCTGGCTTGTCCTATGTTTACTGTATCCCCATGCCCCACAAAAACACCTGGCACTCAGTAGACGCTGGATACATATTTGCTACACTGAATTGGAACCCCAGGAATGGGCTGTGGGGAGTCTTCCTTATGCAAAACCCTCTGTGGGGAGCTTCCTGTGGTTCTAAGGGCATTTTTCTTAGGACAGGGTCCACAGGTTTCACCCTATGCTTCAAGAGGACCTGCCAAAAAATAGCTTAACACTAATGACAAATAATGAATCTCAGGCAGGAATTCTGGGTGAACTCTTCATAGTTACTCCTGGCCAGGTGTGGTGGCTCATACCTATAATCCCAACACTTTGGGAGGCCAAGGGGGGGATGATCACCTGAGGTGAGGGGTTCAAGACCAGCCTGACCAACATAGTGAAACCCCATCTCTACTCAAAATACAAAAATTAGCCGGGCGTGGTGGTGGGTGCCTGTAATCCCAGCTATTCTGGAGGCAGAGGCAGGAGATTTGCTTGAACTCAAGAGGCGGAGGTTGCAGTGAGCCAAGATCTTGTCACTACACTCCAGCCTGGGAAACAGAGCGAGACTCCATCTCAAAAGAAAAAAAAAAGTTACTCCTCCTTATCCTGATACTCAATGGGTTTTGGGGGGTTTTCTGTTTGTTTTTGAGACGGAGTCTCATTCTGTCACCAAGCTAGAGTGCAGTATCAGAATCTCAGCTCACTGCAACCTCCGCCGCCCCGGTTCAAGCAATTCTCCTGCCTCAGCCTCACAAGTAGCTGGGACTACAGGTGCATACCACCATGCCCAGCTAATTTTTTGTATTTTTAGTAGAGATGAGGTTTTACCATGTTGGCCAGGATGGCCCGATCTCCTGACCTCATGATCCGCCTGCTTCGACCTCCCGAAGCACTGGGATTACAGGCATGAGCCACCATGCCTGGCCATCAGTGGGTTCTTAATATGGCCCCCCAATTATCTTTCTGGGCCTTCCCCTCTGGATAAAGCTCTCCCTCCCTGCTCCCACCCTCTGAGACTCCCTTCCCATCTCCCTCTAGTAATTCAGGTCCTCTCTTGCTTCAGGAACTCTCTCAAGGCCACCTCTTCTGAGAAGTCCTCCTGAAAGCCCCCAACAAGAGCCTGTACTATTATCTATTTCCTTTGACAATTAACCGCATGACACCTTGTGTGGTAGCCCATTACTCTACTAAACTATTATTTACATTTTGGGTATTTACAGTCTAGCATCCCACAAGAGTTTGTAAGTTTCTGGAGGCAGGACCAGTGTCTTCTTCCTCAAAGGGCCCATCATATTAGAAACTCAATATATAAATATGCTGACAGGTATTCTGAGTTGTGTAACAAAGTGGCAGACTGCTGAAGTCAGGCTTATTTGAGTAAAGACTTTTTCTTGTACAATAATAATAATACAAAAATTTTTTAAACACCCATTATCCCACCACACAAAGGAAATCAACTATTATGTTTCCCTGTTCCCTCCTGGACCTTGTCCACAGGCACAGGTAATAGTTATATAGTTGTATTCATAACAGAAACACAACGTTAGTCTCTGATATTTTTTCCCCTTCACACTGTGTTTCTAAACATGCTTTCTCACTTGGGAATGAAAGCCTGTGTTGTGTCCTGCGATTCTTCTCATGGGGTTACTAGAACAACCAACCCGGCATATGTCAAGCTGTGCAATTCCATTCCTTTGCAACAGAACTTTTTTTTTCCCCTTCCATAGGCAGCTTCTCTCCCCAAGTGTTAAAGCAGATTTTCCAGAACATCAAAGGTCTATTTTCACATGAAAGCACTCAGCTGAACACGTAGTAAAACAGACCGCCCCGCCAAAGCTACAGCCTTGGAAAGAACGCTCCCTGGCCAATGGGTCCCTCATTGAGATTTGGGGACTTCCCTGTGAACACCCAACAGGGACTTCTGTGCTCCAGCAGTCCCGCCCAACGCCGCTCAGCCTCTGATCACTGGTGGCACCTGGTCCCTTTTCCTCATCCCTCCCTATGAAAAGCATGTTGCTGTTTTTCCCTCTCCTCTTCCTCCTCACTCGGCCAGTTTCTACCTTGGGGTTTCTACCTTGGGTGTTGATGTTTGCCTGGGGCTGTCCCCCAACTGCTCCCCAAAGCCACTCCCTTGCCCAGGATCTGCCGCCACCAAACACCCAGGGACCCTACTCAAGTCCCATTTATTTGTCTATTTACATGAAAAGTAACAAAATGCTCCCATCAAAAGAGGATGTGGCCCACTTGCTGTCATTCAGGGCCTTCAGCAGGACCAGGCATCAGCTGGGTTCTCAGAATGTAATACACAGAATCCAAGAAAAGTGCTGCACGCTGACAGACACTCCCAAAATTCTCATAATAAGTGAAAAGATTTGTCTGAATCCATCCCTAGACAAGAAAACAGCACTAGGGAGGACATGTCTTACAAAGCAGCCATTTGTGTCATATAAACATATTTAAGTGTGCCTGGATTCCTTTCCCCAAATAATAGGCAAGAACAAAAATACACTCGGGAAGAAGGAATGGGTCTTAGTGTTCAATAATATAGTCAAGTAACTATAGTTAACACTAATTTACTGTGCATTTCAAAATAGCTAGGCCGGGTACACCGTGGCATGAACCTATTATCCCAGCTACTCGGAAGGCAAAAGTGGGGGGATCTACTGAGTCTAGGAATTCAGGTCCAGCCTGGGCAACACAGCAAGACCCTGTCTCAGAAACAAATAAATAAAGGTAT
Source organism: Callithrix jacchus (assembly GCF_049354715.1). Lineage (NCBI taxonomy): Eukaryota > Metazoa > Chordata > Mammalia > Primates > Cebidae > Callithrix > Callithrix jacchus. The sequence continues at coordinate 109,039,182 of NC_133506.1, forward strand.
TTCAAAATAGCTGGAAGAATTAAAATGTCCTCAACACAAAGAAAAATGTTTGAGGTGACAAATGTCTCAATGAGCCTGATTTGATCATTACAGACTGTATACACATATCGAAATATCATATGTACCCTCAAAATATGTAAAACAATCACACATCAATCAGTCAGTCCATCCATAATAAGCATGAGATTCAACCTCATTAGTGATTTGGGAAATGCCAATTAAAACCACAACGAGATTCCACAAGATTGGCAAAAATTTTTTAAGTCTGATAATACCAACCGTCTATGAGGATGCAGAGCAATGGAAACTACGATGTATCACAAAAGGTGCAACTGCAGAAAGAAGGGGATCTTTGCATTGCCGTTTCTAGTCCACCTAAAGTTGTAGATACCCTGCGGCTCAGCAATTCCACTCCTAGATGCATATTCTGGTAAACTCATGTATAAACACCAGAAGATATATACAAGAATATTCACAGTGAAAACAAAAACAACAACAACAACAAAATGAATATTCACTGCAGCACTGTCTGAGCTAGCCAAAAACTTAAACTCGGCAACTCAAATATTCCTTAAAAGGAGAAAGACAAGGGGTGGCCCTTTCATTCACTGAACACAATACAGTACTGAAAACAAGTAAGCTGCAGTTACCTGCATCGACATGAATAAACACCACGAACATCACATGAATGGAAAAAAGTGTTCTAATACAAGAGTGAAAAGCAGGCAAACCCGAACATGGTAAAAAGGCAGCCAGGTAAAACTGGGAAGAAACAGACAGCAGCCTCAAAGGTACTGGTGATATTCTTCTACTTCTAAGCCAAATGGTGACTATGTGAGTATTCCTATCTTACATGGAGATCTCACAGGTTTCTGTATATATTCAATATTTTGTATGTGGGGAACGAAAACTCAACTAAACTCAGGATACACTCCTCTCAGCACCATCACTGTCCGCCCGGGACTGCGCATCCTCTCTAAAGAAATCTACTTGCTAGGGTTCTTGGTACTTACTACCACCTTTTTCCCTCCAGTCAAGTCAAACTTCTATCAAGGAGACACAAAACCAAAAGAGAAATGAATACATCCATACCACAAAGCAAGATTTATTCTAGAAAAATCTCTGTATCCACCCCACATCAGTAACTGGGGTTGTAACAGCACAGATAAAGCTTTCAGAATGTTTCATTAAATAGGAAGGTCTCCTTGCCTAAGAACTCCTCACAGTCCCACCTTTCCCAGAGAAGAAACAGGAGCTTACAAAGACTTCCTAGAATCCAGTAAGTCAGAAATACACTCTGTCCCCTGCCTCATTGATATGGTTTGGCTGTGTCCCCACCCAAATCTCATCTTGAATTGTAGCTCTTATAATTAACTACATGTTGTGGGAGGGACCCAGTGGGAGACAACTGAATTGTGGGGGTGGTTTCCCCCATACTGTTCTGGTGGTAGTGAGTAAGTTTCACGAGATCTGATGGTTTTATAAGAAGTTTCCCTTCTCACTCATTCTCTCTTGTCTGCCCTTATTCTCTCTTGTCTGCCACCATGTAAGATGTGCCTTTCACCTTCCACCATGATTGTGAGGCTCCCCAAGCAACATGGAACTGTGAGTCCATTAAAACTATTTTTATTTATAACTTACCCAGTCTCAGGTATGTCTTTATCAGCAGTGTGAAAATGAACAAAAACACCCATAAATACATCATCTTAAAAGTGGCACTCAGCATTTCCTTCAACAAGCTTCTCTCATGAGGCATTCCCAGTGGAAGGTGCAAAATGGTATGTTTAATAGGACCTCATATTTGTAAATCATGTTTGTAGAATATGCAGAAAAAATACAGAGAAATACATTCTAACTCATTAACAGTGGTGGTAGTGGAAAGGCAGCCCTAGGGAAACCTTTACTTTTGATGCTGTAAATTCTCTAATATTTGCTTATTATATACATGCATTATTTACATAATTGGGAACGTTTTAAAAATGGATTTTAAAAGAAAGCAAGCAAGACTAAAATTCCAACCCTCAGGAAGCTTCCAATCCGGCTGCTAAAGTAAAAGTTAAGATACCTTGAACAAGAGCAAACAAGACGGTATTTTTTTTTTAAATCCCACTACCTGGTCCTAAGAGGAGAATGAGAGCACGTCGTTACCAAAGTCCCGCCACCCATCTCAGGCAAGGAGGGCCAATGGATTTAGGAGAGATCAGCTGGCTCCAGTTTCAGGAGGGTATGTAGGTAGGAAAGCTGTGTGTGGGGCCATGGTGCTGTGTGGGGAAGGGCAGGGATGAACAGAGCGAAGGAAGTGACAGGCCAGGAGCCAGGGCCTTCCTACATCCCCGCAGGCCTTAGTTTCCCAGCCTCCAAAGCAGCAATGAAATTATCTGCCCTCCCTAGAGGTGCATCACTATGAATGCCCATAAACCAAAGGTAGGCACCCTCATTTTATTGTGCCTTGCTTTACTGGGCTGTGCTAATATTGTGTTTTTTACTAATTGTAAGTTGGTGGCAATCCCAGGTTGAGTAAGTCTATCAGCATCATTTTTCCAATCACGTGTGCTAACTTCATGTCTCTGTGTCACATTTCAAAATATTTCAAACTTTGTATTATTATATCTGTAATGATGATCTGTGATCTTTGATGTAATTGTTTTGGGGTGCCACAAATTATACCCATTTAAGATGGCAAACTTGATCAATAAATGTTGTGTGTGTTCGGACTGCTCCACTGTCAGGCCATTCCCCTTCATCTCTTCCCCTTCCCTCAGGCCTGTAGACACAATATTGAAATTAGCCCAATCAATAACCCTATAATGGCCAATATGTGTTCAAGTGAAAGGAGGAGTTACATGTCTCACTTTAAATCAAAAGCTAGGAAGGCTCAAACTTAGTGAGCAAGGCATTTCAAAAGATGAATGCCTCGCCAGGCCTCTTACACCATACAGCCAAGATGTTAATGCACAGGAAAAGTTCTTGAAGGAAATTAAAAGTGCTACTCTAGTGAACGCATGAATGATAAGAAAGCAAGACAGCCTTATTGCTGATATGGAGAAAGTCTGAGTCATCTGGATAGAAGATCAAACCAGCCACAGCATTCCCTTAAGCCAAAGCCGAACCCAGAGCAAGACCCTAGCTCTTCAATTCTATGAGAGCTGAGAGATGCAGAAGAAAAACTGGAAGCAGCAGAAATTGGTTGATGAGATTTAAGGAAAGAAGCCATTTGTTTAACATAAAAGTGCAAAGTAATACAGCAAGTGCTGATGTAGAAGCTACACAGCAAGTTATCCAGAAGATCTAGCCGAGATCACTGATGAAGGTGGCTACATTCAACAACAGATATTCTCATGTACACAAAAGTCTTTTATTGGAAGAAAATGCCATCTAAGACTTTGATAGCTGGAGGGAAGAAGCCAATGTCTGGCTTCAAAGCTTTAAAGGACGGTCTGTCTTGTTAGGAGCTAATGCAGCTGGTGACTTTAAGTTGAAGGCAATCCTCATTTATCACTCTGAAATTCCTAGGGCCCTTAAGAATTATGCTAAATCTACTCTGCCTGTGCTCTATAAATTTGAAAAACAAAGCCTGAATGATAGCACATCTCTTTTATTTATTTATTTATTTTTTTGAGACAGAGTCTTGCTCTGTTGCCTAGGCTAGAGTGCAGTGGTAGGATCTCAGCTTACTGCAGCCTCCACCTCCCAGGCTCAGGCAATTCTCCTGCCTCAGTCTCCCAAGTAGCTGGGATTACAGGCATGCGCCACCACACCAGTGGGGTTTCATCATGTTGGCCAGGCTGGTGTCAAACTCCCACCTTGGCTTCGCAAAGTGCTAAGATTACAAGAGCAAGCCACCACACCTGGCCGATAACACATCTCTTTATAGTATGGTTTACTGAATATTTTAAGCCCACTGTTGAGACCTACTGCTGAGAAAAAAAGATTGCTTTCAAAACATTACAGCTCACTGACAACACACCTAGTCACCCAAGAGCTCTGAAGGAGGTATACAAGAAGATTAATGTTGTTTTCATGCCTTCTAACTAATATTTTGCAACCATAGATCAGGGATGATTTCAATTAATTTAAGAAACACATTTTGTAAGCTATACCTGCCATAGATAGTAAGTGATTCTTCTTATAAATCTGGACATAGTAAATGGAAACCCTTCTAAAAAGGATTTACCACTCTATATGCCATTAAAAAATTTGTGACTTAGGGAGAAAGTAAAAAAAAAAAAAAATCAACATTAACAGGAGATTAGAAGAAGTTGATGCCAAGCCTTATGCATGATTTTGAGGGGTTCAAGACTTCAGTGCAGGAAATAACTGCAGATGTGGTGGAAAGAGCAAGGGAACTAGAAGCCAAGCCTAAGATGTGATTGAATTGCGGCAATCTCATGATAAAACTTGAAGGATGAGTTGCTTCTTATGGATGAGCAAAGCAAGTAATTTCTAAGACGGAATCTACTCCTGGGCAAAGATGTGCATGTTGTTGGAAAGATAACAAAGGATTAAGAATTTTACCTAAAATTAGGTGATAAAGCAGCTACAGGGTTTGAGAAGACTGACCTCAATCTTGAAAGAAGTTCTACGGTGGGTAAAATGCTATCAAACAGCATCACATGCTGCAGAGAAATATTCTGTGACAGGAAGAGTCAATCAATGCAGTAAACATCATCGTTGTCTTATTTTAAAGAAATTGCCACAACCACCCCAACCGTCTGTAACCACCACCCTGATCAGTGAGCAGCCATCACCATCGAGGCAAGACCCTCCACCAGCAAAAAAGACTATGCCTTGCTAAAGGCTCAGATTTTTGTCAGCATTTTTTTTTTTAGCAAAAGTTGTTTTTAACTGAGGCATGCACATTGTGTTTTTAGGCATAATGTATTGCACATTTAATAGACTACAGGGTAGTGTAAACATAACTTTTATATGCACTGAGATACAAAAAAATCTGATTAGCTTTATTGCAATATTCACTTTATTGCAATGATCTGAAACTGAACCTGCAATATCTCCAAGGTATGCCTGTATAATCTCAACCAAGTCAAAAGCAATATTACAAATATAGTTAAAAAAAAAAAAAAAAAACTGGGCCAGGCGCGGTAGCTCTCACCTGTAATCCCAACACTGTGGGAGGCCAAGGAGGGCAGATCACGAGGTTAAGAGTTCAAGACCAGCCTGATCAATGTGTGAAACCCAGTCTCTACTAAAAATACAAAAATTAGCTGGTCGTGATGGCAAGCGCCTGTAGTCCCAGCTACTCAGGAGGCTGAGACAGGAGAATCACTTGAATCTGGGAGACGGAGGTTGCAGTAAGCAGAGATCACGCCACTGCACTCCAGCCTGGGCGACAGAGCGAGATTCCATCTCAAAAAAAAAAAACAAAAACCCTTAATATTTCAAAATAATTTTTGAATGACAGAAGAAATGCAAAGATAGCTTAGAGTTCCCCCATACCCTTCATGCAGCTTTCCCTAATGTTCATATCTTACATAACTATGATGCATTGACCAAACTGAGAAATTAACACTGATTCAGACTATTAACTAAACTACATGTTTTATTGGGATTTCATCAACGTTTTTTACTGATGTCTTTTTTTCATTCCAGGATCCAATCCAGGACATGTATTGCATTTTAATATTATTTGTTTTTAAATATGCAAACATTCTATGATTATTTATTCTTCCTTAGTAAGTACTGGTACTCTGGGCAAAGACTTAATCCTTTTCCCTATCATCAAAGAAAGCAATCTCTGACATGATCTTCTGGCCTCCAAAGGGAACAGAATTTGATCTACAGTGAGATAAAAACCCAGACAATGACCAAACCTCTTAACCCACCATAAGCAGCTACTACCCTGGCCTCTCTCCACAGCAACTAACTGGTATTTAAAAGTAATTTATGTTAATTGCAATCGGCCATATATGAACACTACAAAGCCAGCCGGCTTCAAACAAAAATGCTCAAGAGAGGAGCCTAACAAAAAATTAATTTTGTAAAAGACCTATTTCTATTCCAACTTGTTTTTAAATATATGTTCTAAGTCACACACCATTAACTGTCTCAATTTATTAATAATCTCAGGGCAACCAACTTTCTCAGATCGTGCAATGATGAAATCTTGCATAAAAAAAGAAAATGAAATATCTACATGCAAACATTAAGCAGGTAGTCAGCTGTGATGACCAGAGAGGATTATTATTATTTTTTTAAACCAGAACATGTAGTAAAGCAGAAAAAAAAAAAAGGGAACGCTACATGGCTACATGAACTGATAACTCAAACTTTGTAAAGAAAATTCTTCTCCTCTGAGCATGAGATTCTTTTAGAAAGATTAGTTCAAAGAAAACTTCTATGGAATTCCTTCCTCCTCTCCCCCATCGCAAAGATTTGTGATGGGAGCAGAAAGCCCCATATTCTCAAAGACCCTTCTTTTTGCTGAGGAAATGACAGTGCTGTTTTGGCATTTTAAAGCAAGAACAAATACTTTAGCTATAAAATCCACTTTGTAGATTGAATCAGCAAGACAGCTGTTTATACAGAAACCCTTTCCTTTCTCCCTCCCAGCCCCTCAAGTGATTCATATCAGCAATAAAACATTGGCTAGAACAAAGAAAAACGGAGTTTAAAGAAGAGAGACACATGGCACATCCACCACCTTAATGGCTATTAGTCTATTCCTTAACAGATAGAATCTATTTCAACTTAGCCTATTTCCATGAACAATGCTTCTCAACCTACCCCACTTGCCAAAAAAAAAAAAAATCCCCAAAAGCTGACCAACTTTTTGCTGCAGAGTCAGAAACTGGGTTATTTGTGTAAAATGCTCAGTGGGTGTGACACGAGTGACACCACCCACCTTTGATATGCTCTGGGCTTTGAAGTATGCTCTCTTTTTAGCCATAGGGAACCTGATGACTCACCAGCACCCTTCAAGCTCCGCTCCTTGCCAACTGTCAGCCATCTCCTAAGCAAGCAGGGCTGCAGGGCCACCAGATGCTAGGCAGGAGGTTTATGAATTCTCTTGAGTGACAGAGGCTTGGGGAAAGAAGTGACGCCGCACAGAAAGACACATGACCATCCATCAACAGACACAAAAACCCCAGGACCCAGTTTGCCCTGGATGGTGGGCACATTCCCTCCCAACCCCAATTCTTTCCTGTTCACTCTTCAAGGCCCAAGCCAAATGTCACTTCCTCTATGAAGCCTTCCCTGGCTCTCCCCAGCACTGACTCCCCGCTTGGTTTTCCTGTAACACCGTCAGCATCCTTCACCTGCTGATCACATGCGCCTCCCCAAACAGATGCACACTCAAAGGCAAATGAGGCCCTTTCCCCATCTCTGTAACCCTAGCCCCCTGGCCTGCACCCAACCCAGAGCAGGGGATCAACAAATGTTTGTTCAATGAATGAACCCAACTCAACTACCCCAGAAACCACATTACTAAATGCTAATTACCTCTAGCTGCATGAATAATGGATGAGGAAATGAACTAACAAATGTGTCCTTGTTAGCCAAGTCGCCAAGTCCTTCGGGAGCACAAAGACAGGATCGACTGACTTGTGGCTGTTGTAGGATGGGTCAGAGACAAGACGACTCATCTTAAAGGGGTGAGAGGCAGGGAAGGAGGAGAACCGCACTGGTCCAGAAGCTGGCACTACCCTGAGAGGTTACCAATCAAGTTCTAGACAATTCAAACTCACGTCTTCAACTCCCCTTGGAGTTGATCTTTGCATAACATCAGCAGGAAGGCAAAGAGTTGCCCAAGAACAAGCTCAACTCCTTCTTCTCCCGTAAAACTCACCCCCAACAGCACCACGCCTGCTTTTGCCATATCTAGTTCATCTGCCATGGCCCCCTGAGATATGCCTGCCCCTGCACCTGCCAGCACTTAAAAATGAAAGCCAGATGCTCAAACAGCACCCAAATGAAGTGCTGTACTGGAGCAAACAACAAGGCAAGATTTATGATAAAGGAGGCACCGGATCTCTTCCCACTGACTAGAATAAAAAGGTCAAACAAATATCCAGTTTGTGGCTGGTCAGAGCCAGGTCCTCCCGTGTCCAAGATTCATTCTGTAAAAATTAAACACGTCCACCACCCCCGGAAGCCTTGTGCAGGAACATCTGCAGGGTCCCCTCCAGCCCCCCTCCTCTAAATCCCACACTACCCTGGAGAGACAGTAACACAGAGATGCACAAACACACTCAAAGGTGACACAGGAACTTTTTTCAGTTCCCTGAAAAGCCTCAGAAAAAGTAAACACGCATTGCCTATCCAACTACAACATCTAACATCCCCTATTCCTTTAAGAAAAAATAAAAATACAAGCCAAATGCAGTAATCCCAGCACTTTGGGAGGCTGAGGCAAGCAGATCACCTGAGGTAAGGAGTTCGAGATCAGCCTTACCAACATGGAGAAACCCCGTCTCTACTAAACATACAAAATTCGCTGGGCATGGTGGCACATGCCTGCAATTCCAGTTAGTCGGGAGGCTGAGGCAGGAGAATCACTTGAACCCAGGAGGGGAAGGTTGCAGTGAGCTGAGATCGCACCATTGCACTCCAGCCTGGGCAAGAAGAGCAAAACTCCATCTCAAAAAAAAAAAGGCAATAAAAGCACTGATTACATATTCAGAGGATGTGCTATATATCCAGGAAAAAATTAAGATCAGATAATTGAGCCTTTTCTAATTCTGCAAATAAGTAATGGCAAGGTACAGCCAAAGCTGTGTTGCAGTGTGAGGAGGAGGCGGAGCTGGAAGGAAGCGCTCCACGTCAGGACTGCAGTGCCCAGGAGTTCGGGGCAGGCCTCAACCCGACGGCCCCACGGGTCCAGGAGCACCCCTGCCTCCCATGCTGGAATGCAAGCTGCACATACCTCTTGGTGGTTTCATACACCAAGCCGGAAGCAGGACAAGTCATGTGAAGGCCGTTCCAACAGTAGTGCCCTGAGTCTCTCCCCAGCCTCACCTGTGACCCCAGGCTCTGGAGCAAACACCATTCTCAGTTCACCCGGGGGGTGGCTATGAAAACCATGGGCACTGGGTACTGCTAACCTAGTAGACTGACTTTTTTTTTAACCTTAATGAGCCAATGCAGTAAATTCTTCAAATGTTCTCAGTTTTACAACAGATGACCTCTACAAAAGAAAAAAAACACTATCTTATTTATTGGTTCAGAAGATCAGCTTACTACTTAAAAGGGTCTTTTTCTGACACCTTTGATACTAGGAAGAATTCTCTCTCCTTGACATATCTTACTCCAGAAGTCAGGTTTTCGTCTAGCGGGTGGAGCATACCTGTGAAAGAGGGAGGGCCTCGGAGGGTCACTGGACATTTGTACTTCCTTCGGCAACCAAAGTCTTAAGCCCCGAAAGCAACTCACCGAAAGGCTGCAGAACTCTTCCATCCACCCTGGCCCCAAATAGGCTCCTTGCCCTCCTAACACTTTTTGAAATGACTCGCTGGCTCCCAAAGCACCGTGGAGCTGCCTCTCCAGGTGAGACCAAGGTTCCCAGGCCTCAGCATCCTCTGGGGACCTGGTTACAGTCATAGATGTCCAGGCACCCTATCAACTGGTTGGGACCCCCCCACCAACCTCCATTTCTAACAAGTACCCCTGAGGGGTTCTGATGGAAACACTGGACTGCTCACGAATCCAACCTTCTTCCTCCAAGTACCCCCACGACTCCACCCCACTGGAGTCACCAGGTCTAAAACACATGAGAGATTTTACCTCTCACCCCTCCCCCTTTCAAACTCACTCTGCCCCTGCTCTTGCCCAGGCCCTGTTCTCTCAGCTACCTGGTCTCCCCCAGTCCATGATCCACAACACTGCCAAAAATGTTCTCTCTAAAATATAAATGTAATTCTGCCCTAGCTCCTAAGCTGCCAGGATTCCAGACTGCCTTCAGGCAGTTTCTATCTCTTGAGCGGAATGTAAAACTTTTCCTGCTCTTGCCCCTAAACCACCTGGCCAGCCTCCCCTCCCCTTCTAGCCCCTTCCCCCAAGCAGCTGTCCAAGGGTCTCCCCAGCCACCAATCCACTGGACCTTCTCCGTGAATGCATCCCCCCCTCTATCATCCTGCATTTTCACGCAGATCTTGCCCAAGAGCCCTCTTGAGGAGTGGGACTGCCTAGCTTTTGTTTTCATCCCTGTCTCCCCAGCTCCAACACAGCACTCTGCCTATGGTAAAGGCTCAATCGATGAGTTCACTCCATGAACAAACCCTCTCCTGCCTGGGCTGTTTCGTTAGAATGGCAGGGGAGAATGAGGCTGAGGTCTTCAGACAAGATCAGGCACTTTCGGGGTGGTCTGGCCGTAGACGGTGGGGTCTTCAGTTCCAGCTCCCCCATTCTTCACTCAGAAAAAACCTATTCAACAGCCAGCCACTTAACTTCCGGTCACAACAGGGACAAGGCCAGGTCATACTGACAGCTCAACACAATCCAGTCCTACTATAGGGAAAACAATTCAAGTGTGGGCCCTGCTGACAACAGGTCAGGTGTGTCATCTCCACACATAAGAAAAAGCAGCAGAGTCGATCCATCTTTCAGCATCCCCTAATGGTACTAAGCAGCATGTCTAGCTGGTATTTCAATAAGCCTTATTAAGACCCAATTTTCTTGGGTCTTCTTTCAGATTCTGCAACATTAAAAGCCTCGCTGCTTAATTACATTAGGAGCACCTGTATATATTATGTGCAATAAATCAACTTTAATTTACCACCACACAAGGCTATTCATCTTCTCTGGGTTATTTATTGCTCGGTATTATTGGTGCTGAATTGTATCCTCTCTGCTGTAAGGAAGAACAGTTGGAGTAAGAAAAGCCAAAGCTGTATTTCAGAACGCTCCGGGATGCTGATCACACATGTACACAGCGAAAAGGAAAGAGAAAGAAACATATAAGCGAATCTTGGCAATCTGCTCCTTGCTATTTTCCTAAAACACTCCCCAAACATTTTGATGTTTTCTTTTGCACGCATGCACACACACACCAGTTACCCACTGAAACGGCACAACCTGCAAAACAGGCCCACAGCTCTCGCCAGCAGAACTGAGTATGGGATACACCTCACAGGCGTCTACACCCAGCACACTGACGCAGGGCCCAAATCAGGCACCCCAGCATGGGTAGAGCTGTTTCCCAGATAATCCAAGGTGGAAGACACTTCTCCCTGTGATGGCACTGGGGCCCTTCATTCTTTAAGAATCTGATAGGTACTGGGCCCAGTAGCTCACGCCTGTAATCCCAGCACTTTAGGAGGCCGAGGCAGGAGGATCACCTGAGGTCAGAAGTTCAAGACCAGCCTGGCCAACATGGTGAAACCCTGTCTCTACTAAAAACACAAAAAATTAGCCGGGCGTTGTGGCGCTAGCCTGTAATTGCAGCTACTCGGGAAGCTGAAGCAGGAGAGTTACTTGAACCCAGGAGGTGGAGGCTGCAGTAAGCTGAGATCACACCATTGCATTCCAGCCTGGGTGACAGAGTAACATTTGGTCTCAAAAAAAAAAAAAAAGAATCTGAACAACACTGCCATTGAAGGAGTCACCAGGTTATATGCAGGCTCCATGCAATATTACCACCTGAGACATTCAACACTGAGTCCCAGGCCCCACAACTGAGACTCCGATTTCAACATGCCCAGAAATGGGTTCACCTGATTTTTCTGAATAGTCAAGTCTGAGAACCACTTTCCCAAAGCCTCAGGAACCAGGCTAACCATCCATTATAGAATAATATAACCAGGCCAGGGACAATAGTTCACACTCGTAATCCCAACATTTGAGAGGCCAAGGCAGGAGGATCACTTGGAGCTAGGAATTGGAGACCTACACCTGGGCAACATAGCAAGACCCCATCTCTAAAAAAATTTTAAAATGAGATGGGCATGGTGGCATATGCCCACAGTGCCAGCTACTTGGGAGGCTGAAGTGGGAGGACTGCTTGAGTCTAAGGATTGGAGGGTACAGTGAGTTATGATCACATCACTGCACTTCAGCCTGGGTGCCAGAGGGAGACTCCATCTCTAAAAAGAAAAACTAAAAAAATTAAAAAGAATAGTATAACCAATGATAATATAATTAAGAACGACTTCCTTACCCCTGGCCAGGCTCTAGGCTCAGCCCTTTTCTTCCACTAATTTCTCAAAACAATCCCAGAGTTAGTATTATTATTCTCATCCCCATGTTACAGATGAGAAAACTGAGGCCCAGAGAGATTAAATAACTAGCCCACATCCCATCTCTGTAAGTGGCAAGGCAGTCTGGTCCCTGCCTTCATGCGCTCAACTGGGCTATACTGCCTCTCCGAGGCCAGACTCCCCACCCCTCTCCAACTGGACAGCCACCATCTTTGGTCCTAAGCAAAAGAGAGGGAAAAGTCACCAAGACATCATGGGCTCCACTTCTAGCCTATAAAGCCATCTGCTTCTAAGTCCCACATCTAAAACTACTTCGTGCCAACTTGCTGGCAATAGGTAGCTTCTGTCTCTGAGCTTCTCACTGATCCGATCCAGTGAGCTTCTCACAAGAGCAGGGAGCACAGGGTTGTCAGGCAGCACTCCCGCAGCAGGGGAGCCAAATCGCCGGGAGCCGAACTAGCATCACTGAGTGTTTCATGGCCTCCTCCTTCTCACCAAGGGAGCTGTGATGGACTTTATGGCACACAACTGACTTTTACAAGCACAGCAGTAACCTCCAACTTTCAGCTGATAATTTACCTTTAATCAGGGCCTAGAAAAAAATCCGTGGCCAACTAATCCCCCCAGACGGCTCCTTCCAGGCTCGTCTTACAGACGAGAGAGAGAAATAAAAGGGAAGAGAGAGGACACCAGAGTCCTGGCAAGAGAAACTTTTTTTTTTTAATGAATTCATTTCAAATAAAAGTCCATTCAGTCCATGCAGAAAAGCTAGTTCCTCTGAGTGACACATTTGTGTGTGCCGGGGATGGGAGAGTTGATCATACTTGTGAGCTTGCAACCAAGCTCCCAGAGGCCCAAACACAGGACGGCCAAGAGCCCAGGAGTGCAGAGTCATTCTGCTGAAAGAAGCTCCCACTCTGAAAAGCTCCATAGAGACAGTGGCCTGGGTGGAAATGTCCCTTCTCCCTGCCCTTTCACTTAACCGAAAAAGAAGACCAGCAGGGACCATGGAAATCAAACCCAGGCCATGGGGCTAGCCACCTGTAGGAGGCTGGAGCCTGGACCAGGTGATCTCTCCAGGCACTTTCCTGCTCTTGAATTTCATGAATATTTCATTGTCCAGGTTCCAATCCATGCGGAACAGAACCTCAGAACACACACAAATATTTCCCCTTCTTATAGAGAAGTGACCTACAGTGCTAGACCAATGACCCTCATCTAAGGGTGACTGTGTCCCCCAAGAGACATGTGGCAATTGCTAGTAGTCACAACCAGAGAGGGATTGCTACTGGCATCTAGTGGGTAGAAGACAGGGATGCCGCTAAACATCCCACCAAGATACAATGCACTCCAATGCACCCCACTTCCCCAACCTCCACCCCCGTTAACAGAGAATGATCTGGCCCCAAATGTCAGCAGTGCCAAGGTTGTGAACCCCTGGCCTAGAGCACCGAAGGTAATCAAATGCTCACACTCACAGAGCCTTCCCACGGCCTCCGTTCCCTCCAACACCACTCGCTTCCAGCACCTCTCTAAATTAAGCAAGAATTAGAAACCAAAGCGGCACCATCTATCATCTAGACGCTGGGATCCACCCTCAGCGAAGAGCCAAGGGTCTGCGCTGATGACAGTCAACCTCCCTTGGTCTCTGGTGCACGGTGCTCTCAGGCAGAAACCAGAGGAAAGAAAGACAACCCAGGAGAAGCTGGGACTCTCAGTTCAGCAGACACCAGGGGGGGTTAGGGGGAAGATTCTGTAGAGAAAGACAGGAGGGTACAACTAACCTTTCAGAGCCTGGAAGACTAAAGGGCACACTGGGCCTCTCCGTCCAAAGCAGCAAAATCAATGGTGTAGGGTTTGGTAACCGCACAACCTCCTCCCTGTCCCAGCGACAACAGCTGGGTCCAGGCTGGCTTCATAATCAACACTGACTAAGCACCTAATAGATGCCAGGAATTGTGCTACATGCTCTACAGAAAGTTCTGTCTGTTCCCAGAGCCGCCACCCAAGTCTTACTATCCCCATTTTACAGATGATACACATGAGGCTCTCCAGAAGCTATGTCACTTGGCCAGGTCACACAGCCAGAAGTCAATCCCAGAACTGTCTCCAAAGAACAGGCCTATCTAGCACACCACATTGCCTCTCTCCTCCCAAACATCCCACCCCAGGCAGAATGAAGGAGAAGGAGGCCCAGAATCCTCCCAGAGCTCCTCCTGCTCTTCCTGGTGTCACCCCAGCCCGCTCTCCCACACTCTTCACTACTGCTGTCTGCAGATCATCCAACCACATCTGTCTAGAGGGGCTCTCTGGTAAGATGGCCCAGTGCGTTCCTTCCACTCCTTATGCACAATGGCACTGCCACCACAGGACCCTGATTTCATTCATGACCAGCCAAAACAGACATCCTGCTGCCCTCTAGGCAGGGGCTGCAATGGAATCCATTTGACTGCCAGGCTGGCTAGGTGTGCAGATGCAAAGGTTTCAACAAGGCAGGAAAAGGGCTTTCCAATGCCCCATGCAGGAGCCGAAAGGCAGAGAAGCACCACAGGCCTTTTCCCTGAGCTAAAGTCCCAGCACCCAAAGCAAACCAGAAACCAAACACCCAACACAAACTAACGACCACAGGGAAAAAGCACACGGCCAACCAAGCCCCGGACAGGCAACATTCAGGATTCCAAGACCGAGTCAGGGTGGTCAGCCCCGGCAGTCCTCTGCCCACACATGCAGGCGGCCCCTAACACACACTACTCTCCTGTCCCCACCACACCCCTTCCCCAAGGCTGCCCAAGAGGGACCCATGGAAGGGGTGCCAGGCCAGCAAATCAGATGGTACCCAAACTCAGGCCCAACAGGGCTTCCAAGACGCACAGGGCAGCACTGCCAGGCTTGGTGTTCACTGAGGGAAGCAGTTTGACACTTCCTTTCCTTGGGCCTGCATGCATTTCCCACACTAACACTGCGAAGAGGCATTCCTGGGCTCTTGGGGCCCTCAGAAAGGGTCCTATCACAAAGGTTTAGCAAAAAAAAAAAAAAAAAAAAAAAAAAGCTTTTTGAGACCATTTATTTGTAGGGTACTACAGAGTTGATGAATATGGAACAAAAGGGGTTGCTTTCTTTTTTCTTTTTAAACATCCAATGAAGCAGAATGTGGCTTCAAAACTCTGCTGTGCAAGGCAGTGGCCCCCAGGCCAGCCTCTCTCCAGGCTTTGCTTTGTGTCTGGGCATCACACTCTGGCCAGCAGGATCCGCACTTTGCAATCAGGTTAAACCTACCTCGGCATTTCCATAAGCCGACTGCCACCTCCTCCTGCTCTCTACTGGAAGAATACACCTTTCCTAATTCTGTTTGTTCACCAGAAAAATAAATAAATAATAATGGGGGCGGGGGGGGGGGGGCGGGTTTACAGGAAGGTCATTTTGCCTTAGGAAAGGAACAAATTAAGTCGAGGCCCACAGTGAGCCAGGAAATACATTCTCCATCAGACAAGCGACCTTGGGGCCTTCGGTTTTAGGCGGGAAAGGTCACTGGTAAGGCAGCCCCTCGTTTATGGAGCCCGGATACCAGTGACGCGGTCACCTCCTAGAAGCACAATCACCAGGAGTGGCACGCCAAACTCTTTTATTGGTTACCTCTTAAACACTCCAGAAATCCGTCCAATTCCTTGCAGAACAGCAGAAAACAAAAGTGCTCTCAGCAGGAGGGGGAAGCCAGGACTCGATTATGAGCAATTAGTGAATCAGTGACGCTCGGAGACACTGATTTAGACCAGCAGTTCTTATTAGCAACCGTCGAGGAAAATGCAAGGGCACACAGCTTCCAGGAGAGACAAAAGCTTTAAAGACAATTTTTTTTTAAATCACCACAAACCACCTTCAGAGCCTCCCCCTAAAACACTAAAAGTGTGTGCTCAGTCTGAGGAAAAAAAAAAAAAAACCTATTTGTTGTTTCCTTAATGTCAAAAAACAAGTGAAACTACAACCACCAGTTCTGTCAGTGCACATGAAAATTATTCTCAAAATCCCGGAAATGAGATCAGGAATTAGGTATTAGGCAAAAGAAAGAAAGAAGGGAGGGAGGGAAAGAGAGAAAGAGAGGCTGGCTAGCTAAAACGAACAGCATGAACTTTTTCTTACCGCCGTCAGATCGTAGTTACATAAAACAGACTGGGTCTCCACTCCCACTCCATCCATGTTGAATAAAAAGGTATTGATTCACGTGATAAGGCATATTCTTTAGCATTTTTTAACATAACATAACCCCTCATCATCCAAACATCTATTCAGAAAATCAGAACTACACAACAGAAAGTGAGTGGTAGGAGGCTCGGCTGACGGGCAAGAAAAGAAAACACTTCTAAAAATATAATGATGCTTGATAGGAAAATAGAGTTCCACGTACACAGAAATTCTCAGGAATCCCTATTTGGGGAGATGTTCCTGTAACTGTTTTTAAACGTTCAGTTTCATCCCATGGATTTCAAAACACCTACTAAGAACACAGAAGCTTCCCAGACATGACCGTAGGGGCCCGAACCTTCCAGAAACTTTATTTGAAGCCTGCTAATAACACACAGCTGGGCATACTTTCCCGGCACCCCAGCCTCTCCTGAAAAATGCCCCCTCCCACCCACCTTCCTTTCTGATTTTGTGAATACCAGCGAACCCTGAGACAATGCAGTTCAACGTGAAAAGGGAAAACCGCAAGCTGGCCTACTCGGCGGCAGCCAGCCCCCAGCCTAGGGCCCTCTGCGACTTCCCCTTTACTTGTTCCCTGGTTTGGTTTCTGCTGGGTTGCTAATCTATTTGCTCGAAGCTATTGGAAGAAGTCGGCAAAAGAAAACAAAAAGGCTTTCTTCCTAGCAGGGGGAAAAATGGGTAACCTTGAACCCGAAGAACCCTCCCTCCCCTGAAACACTGGCTACTCTGAAAGTCTGTTGCTATCTAACCTTGAAATGTATGTGCCTCAGGGTACCCTCTGCACTGGGCTCTAACAGGGATGTTGATGGATGCTTATCTAAGAGGAGGGATGCAAACAATTTTTTTTAAGGTGAAAAGAAGAAAATTCTAAGAAACCCGAAGCCAATCTACGCACAGAAGAACCGCCCCTTTCCTCCTACAAGGCTTCCAGAAAGGGGAGGGGTTAAAGAAAGAGAAAATCTGAAAACTAATCACTGCTGAGCTCCATAGTTTTGAGAAATTGTTACCAACGTTTCTTCCCAGGTAAAAAAAAAAAAAAAGGTCATTTTAATTCTAGCTGATGAGGGCACAGGATAAACCCCTGGCCAACTAAACTCCCATCCCCAGCAGATGAGGCTGAGGTTGATCCAGAGGCTACCTGTGCCAACGAGCCCTCCTGCCTTGGGGGCAGACAACACCATTAGGCCCCAAGCTTCTCATCTCCATAGTAACCACCAAAAAAAGTAAAAAGAAAATCAACCCTACACTAGGAGACACAAGAATCCCATCAACTCGGAAACTTTATTCTTCTCGGTAACAGTCTCCTACAGTATTTTAATGAAATACTTTTTAAAAAATCGGGGTCAGAGTGTTTTATGTGGGATTACAGTCAAACCACATTTCCCCATCTCTTCATACTTACTCACTTAAAAATATATATATATGCTGCAGATTTCAAAGTGCGCTGTGACTGCACAGCTGCAGGGAATGAACTTGTCAAGAGAAAAAAGACACAGGCACACCTCTAAAACACATACATAAAGCACACAGGTTTATTTTTTGTTTGGAGTGAGAGACACATCAGTTTGAGTTCTGGGCCAGCAGCTGCACTGCAAACGTTCTGGGAGGTGGCGGGTGCGGGGTGAAAGGCGGGGTGGGGGGAACACAGGAGTGAGCCTCAAGGACAGCTGAAATGAGGGCCACCTTTGAAACCCTGCAGCCAGGCGTCCCCAGGACAACCACCACTGGGTGGAGGACCCAGCACAGCCAACTCAGCTGACTCTTTTATTAAAGAGGGGAAAAAAATTCAACAGGGATGAAAAGAAACCAATACTTGGGCAATGCTCAACACAGCGGGCCCCTTTTGGGAATTAAAAAGGAAAATAAATCTGGGGCCATGTCGATCCAGAAAATCAGAGCAATGGGCTTCCCTATTGAGAGGACACTTACTCCCCTGAAGTTGGCTATTTGTGTTGGCCCTGGATCCCTTAAAGATTGTTTACAAATACAAAGCAATCAATATTTCCTAACCCAAGGGTCTTCTGGATAGAAACACAGGCCTGCTGGGCACAACGTGAGTGCTCCCTCTGCGTCCTCACCCACCTGCTACCCTCAGCTCCGAGCCTGAGATACACGTGCCCCTGGACCCGGGAGGCCCCACCTGAAACACTTCTGGGAGCGCACGTGCGTCTTCCGACTCCTTCAACCTCCTTCACTGGGCTGTTCATCCCAGACGAAGCACCAACTTGGCTGACTTTGGAGCCAAATTTTCTCCTCCCATGCTTTCTCAGGGCCTGGATGGAGATTTTTTTTCCCATGTGTTATCATTTCAGGATTGTTTCTGGTTTGGGGGATTTGGAAGTGGCTATTTCTTTCCTCGTCCTCTCTCTTCCTTTCTTTCCTTTGTATCTACACACATTTTCACATGCTCCTCAAGTGGCTTCAGGTTTGGCATCCATCTCAAACACATCTATAATGGATCAGGAGCCCAAAATCTGTTTCTGATTATAACAGACAAATCAAGCCCCCCCTGAAGCTGGAGGCAGGGAATGGGGAGAAAAAGTTATGGACTCTTTAATGGGTCAGAGTTACAAAGGGCCTCTGGGTTCTGCCCACAAAGGAAGCACTTCAGCCCCGGGGGCTGACATTACTGACTGACCCAGCCCGGCCTCTGCTTAGAAACTTCCCAGCACTCACTCTGAGACTTTACTGGCCAGATTCCCCCATTAGCAAAATAGCAAATTCACGAAGTCCCAGTGAGTTTGAAAGGGAAAAGAAAGGGAGTGGAGAGGAGGCACAGAAGCCCCCTCCTCTTCCAAAAATGCCAAGCCCCCACACAGAGAACACAGCTGCGGGAAGATTAAAAACATTTGATTGTTTAAAGAGGTACAGGGGGTTACTGGACATGGGCAATTTGAAATTAAATACAACTCTCGTCACAGCCGTTTGCTGTTAAATGTGAACATGGTTATTTTAAAAGCAAAATCGCCCTGCCAGAGGACGGCCATTCAGCGAGGGGCCCAGATCCCGCCTCAGTGATTAGAGTCATAAGCTGGCCACTGAGCTGCCCTGAGAGCAAGTCTCTCCTAAAGACATATTTCCCTGAAAAAACAAGTCTTGCCCCTCCCCACCCCGAGCATAAAGTAAATGCTTTAGAGAAAGTGAATAACATCTTGTCGCGGAGGTAAAAGACTCAATTATAAAACCTTCAGAAAGATTCTCAAGGAACATCTACCTACGGTGACAGAGACTTACACAAAACCAAAAGACAAGCTAAAATATTTCTCCTCTATCCACCCCTACCTACTCCTACCCCTAACAAAACAGAAGAAGGAGGAGAGGAAGCAGGGGAACGGGGGAGAGACTGCCATAAGATAATGATCTCGAGGCCAGGGCACTTATCTGACATAAAGCAACCTCCTCCAATCCTGAAAGCCAAGCCTGCCACACACACACTCCTTTATCATCTCAGTACGAATAATGGCTCGAGAGGCCAGCACTAATTTTAGTATCAGATTTATTATACAGCAGGGGGCAGGAATTCTTCAGGCCCGTGCCTTGTCTCTCCATGCAGGACTAAACTGCCTCAGGATGGCTCCTTGGAGGAGCAGCAAGGCTAACAAATAGAAACTTCTGGATTCCTGGATTCCGGAATCCTTGGAAAATACGGGACTGGCCCTCCAAGCTGCTTCCCAGTCTTTTTAAGAGCTCCCACTCTGAATAAAAGACCACAACATACATGTCACTTCTTGTCTGAAATGAACCCGTCACCCCAAGCAAAGACAAGAAACTCCAAGGTCATAAAGCAAGGGTACCCCAGCATAGCCTGAAACTGAAGCCGGCAGTGACAACTCCTAGTCTCTCCGCTTTGATCTCATGGGAGATAAAGCTCGGGAAGTCAAAGCGACAAATTTAAAATGTTGACATCCTCAGCCAGCCCCGCCAACCTCAGTCCCCGCAAAGTCCTAAATGGATGGAAGACACATTTTCAGGCTGTTTGATCTCACTCAGGCTTCCCCACCTCCAGTTTCTGGACATCCTTTTGTCTGTTTTGGCCCTGATTTTTCTCCAAGTTATCCCACAGAGCAGCACTGTGCCTCGGCAGTTGTCAGTCAGCCTGATTGCTTTACTCCAGAAGGTCCTTTTTACACAAAAGGCCTCACTGAGGCAGAACGGGCTCACCTTTGATTTGCTCACCTCTCACATGTAAAAGCAGCTCGTACGCCTCTCCCAAGCACGGCTGCACTCGTGGAAAACTGAAACGCAGTATATTGGGAAACAAGGCTTTTTAAAGCATTCTCTGGAAGGCAGGATTCTAGCTTGGGTTCTGCTCGAAGAAAGAGCTAAATGGAGCGAGCTGGAACGGAATTAGCCTCCGAGAACCCAGGGACGGAGGGAGAGCGGCGATACCAATTTGCTAGAAGGGATTTGGAGAGTGAACGAAGAGAAACGTTTGGATTTCAAAGATAGAAACAATTCACTTTGCATCATTTTCAGTCTTTGGAGTTCAGTAGGGAAGTATTATTATCAATCCACCAGAAAAAAGGAGAAGAGTAGCCCACACGGGCTCAGAATTGGCTGCTGATGGCATTGCAAGTAGTGGAGGTGCTGAGAACGGGCACTGTATCCCCACATGATGCTCTCTACAGATCTGGCTCTCCCTGGCTAAGTACAGCCTTCAGCCCTCTAGACAGGAACCTGCTGGACCACAGGGGAGCAGGCCTTGCCACTTCTTCCCGTGGGTTGAGCACACACAAACTAGCAAACATCAAACACCAATAAGCCCTCACACACCTGTTACGATATTGCCAATATCACTTCTGGGGGGATAGTAATTATGCCACAATTTCACGTCCCTGACTTACCAGGCCACACATGACAAGACTGCATGGGCACCTCTCCCTTGGGTCCCTGGCCTGGGCAGAACTCACCGGAGAGACCCTGGATTGCAGAGTGCTCTTTCCCCAACACCCATCTGACTGGCCATCGCCACCCTAAAACTCATTAAGGGCTCCCCATGGCCTAAAGCAATGGTCCCCATGGTAAAGTTTGGGAAAAAAAAGATGAAAATTTTTATGGGTGCTTAGCTTTTTTTCTCATCCTATTTTGTTTTTAATTATTTGCCTGATTAGGAGGATGCTATTTTAGTACAGAAGTATATATATATATATATATCATTTATAAATAAATACCTACACAGTGCAAGCTCAAAAACAAGTTTACCAATAGGGGCCCATCATTAAGAGTAGGCCAATCTCCAGCCAAGGGGCTACACTCAACCCCCTGAGCCAGTCACACCTGCCCTGTCTCCTTCATGGGCCAACACTCCCAATCTCAGGAGGTGGGGGTTGGGGGCTCTGCCCACACCAATGAGAAATCAAATTTGCCTCTCACCTTTAACACTTCCTACTCCTCAGCTAACCAACTACCAAGCTGATGCTCCAATTCTCAGATGCATCCCAAACCCATCTGCTGGTCTCCATCACCACCTCCAAGAACTCAACCAAGCAGCCATCCTTCCTCAAGCAGATCGCTGCAACGATCTGATTCCCCCATAGCTACCTGGGGTACCCACAGCCACTCTCCATGTAGACTCCCAGAGATATTTTCAAAACGCAAACCTGATCATTTCTCATCCCTTAAACTCTTAAACAGATGGGTTCCCCAATCCTCCTAGGATAGGAATTTTTATCCCCCCCAATGCAACTGTGGCCTCACCTCTCCCCTCTGTCCCCTTCACTCTCTGCATTCCAGCCACCTTCTCTTTCCTCAGCACATGAAATGCACCATGCCATTTCCCTCTCTACGTCAAGCTCAGCCTCTGTGCTATTTCTCCAGGAAGTCTTCCCAAAACCCAAAGGAAATCTGGTTTTTTTGTTGTGATCTCTTTAACCTCCAATGCATCTTTGCAGCATTTATGGTAATCACACTTTCATCATGAATCAGTCCAGGCACTGTGGCTCCCACCTGTAGTCCCAACACTTTGGAAGCCCAATGCAAGAGGATCACCTGAGCTCAGTAGTTCAACCAGCCCGGGCAACAAAGCGAGCTACCCATCTCTACAAAAAATTTTTAAAAAACTAGCTAGGCATAGCGATGTGTGCCTGTGGTCCTAGCTACCTGGAAGGCTGAGGCAGGAGAGCTGCTGGAGCCTGAGAATTCAAGGCTGCAGTAAGCTTTGATTGTGCCACTGCACTCCAGCCTGGGAAACAGAGCAAGACCTTGGAAAAAAAAAAAAAAAAAAAAAAGAAAGAAAGAAAGAGAGAGAGAGAAAAGAAAAGAGAAAAGTAGTGAATCATGCAGTAAGTTGTTTAATGAACGTGCCATTGCCAGCCACCAACTCCACAAGGGCAGCAGGGACTGAGTTGCCATTCCCCAGCTTTGGGCCTGGTTCAGGACTGGAGCTCCAGATGTTTGTTGCATAATGAGCAAATCAATCTTCCCTCTGCTCTCCTCTGCACATTACACCCCAGCCTATAAGGAACAATGTGCTACACCCATCAAAAGCCAAGCTAACTGCTCCCATAGTTCCCTCAACTTGGAGGATCTCCTCCTCTCTCTCAAGATTCAGCTCATGAGGCCTCCTCTGCGAAGCCTGCCCTGCTTGCTCCACCCTCTGTGCCCCTCCTGTGCACGGCCACAGTCCCCTCTAGCTCACATCCTGGTTTGTACACCTGCCTCCCTGCTAGCCTGAGAGCAGCAAGAGGACAGGCTAATATCTGATTCTGTCTTCTCCAGGCCTAAGAGCATGCCGAGCAACCTTGCGGGTATCTATACACGGCCTGTGTTGTGCTCATTGGCATAGATTCCCCCTTCCACCTTCCCTTCCAGAGAGTAACGATAATAGTTCACAAGTGCTAAGGCTTTTCCCACCTAGAATGCCTATAGGTCTGCCTGAAAAGAAAGCTGAGATACAGCCGATGGACACCGGCTCTCCACACAAGCACTGGCATCCACAGCTCCAAGTCCCCAGTGGCCAAAGGGCCTGCACCTGCCCCCAGTTCAGAGTTCCTCCTGCACACACAAGGCATGAGAAACAGGTGCTGGTGCCGACTTAAAACCATGTCACCGGGAGGGAGAGCATCATGATCAACAGTGAATGCATGAGGGCTTCATACCTGGATGATGGGTTGAAAGGTGCAGCAAACCACCATGGCACATGTTTACCTTGTAACAAACCTGCAGATCCTGCACGTGTATCCCGGAACTTAAAATAAAATTAAAAAAAAAAATCTCACCAAGGGGTGGGAGGCTGTGGGGGGACAGACGACTTAGTGGGAAAGGAAGCAATAAAAAGACAGAACTGTCTGCCAAACACACATAGGAACACTCTGAAACAGCAAACGGCCTTTGATCTGCTCTGCCTCAGTCAAGCAAGACTTAAATTTCAGATAGTACCAGGCGTGCATTCCAAAACCTAATGTGGGTCTCCGTGTTCCTTGGGGATCGGTCCTCCTCTTGTCCCTCCTTCCCGTCTCCTGCAGTGAAGTGGTTAATGTCAAGCAAGGGGAAACCCCAGTCCCCATCTCCTCGAAGCTGGATGGTGCAGGGCACTTCATCGCCTAAGTTCCAGACCATGCATTTGGGCAGGCCTTGCCTCTTTTGCAGCAATTCTCCCTCTGTGGGAAACTGTTCAAATCTGAATGTCAACCTGTGGAGCTCAAATGTTTTCTTTATTTTTCTTTAAGAGGCAGGTCTTGCCCTGTTGCCCAGGCTGGAGTACAGTGACGTGATAATAGCTCCCTGCAGCCTCAACCTCCTGGGCTCAAGAGATCCTCCCACTTCAACCTCCTGAGTAGCTAGGACGACAGGCATGTACCACCTCACCTAGCTAATTTTTGGATTTTCTGTAGAGACAGGGTCTCACTATGTTGCCCAGGCTGGTATCCAACTCCTGGCCTCAATCAGTCCTCCCACCTCCACCTCTCAGAGGGCAGGCGTGAGCCACCACATCTAGCCTCAAATGTTTTCTTGATGAGGCCCCATCTAGTCCGAGACTCAGTTCAACTCTCAGAACCCACTGGTCAAATCACTATGGAGTTCTTAACAGTAAAAGTAGCACCCAGGAATAAAGTGCTAGCCACCTCCCAGACACTGTGCTCAGTACTTTATGAACACTGTCTACTGTAAATATTACAACAATCCTGTCAGGTAGATGCTCATATCGTATCATCCCATTTTACATATCAGGAGATTGAGAACTAGCAAAGTTAAGTGAACTCCCCAAGGTCAAGCAGCTAGGAAATTATTAGGCCAGAAAGAAACCCTAAGACTGCCTGCCTCCTAAGCCTCATCTCTTAAGCCCTAATCACCACTGCTTTCCCCAACATGCCCTCATTCTTCCCCCCATCTTTGGGGAAATTGAAACAAGGAGCTGCAAGGCAATGTGCCTGGGGTCACGTTCAGCACATCAGCACTGGGCTAAGAGACCAGGAGGCAGAAGTCACTTCTAGGCTGGGCCTGGAACGTTCATACCCATGGTCTGCTGTATACTGCCTCATGCCCCAAACCACCCTGTCAAAATGAAAACCAGGCCAGGTGCAGTGGCTTATGCCTATAATCCTTTTGGGAGGTTGAGGTGGGTGGGTCACTTGAGGTCAGGAGTTCGAGACCAGCCTGACCAACAAGTGAAACCCCACCTCTACTAAAAATACAAAAAAATCAGCTGGGCATGGTGTAGGGCGCCTGTAATCCTAGCCACTCAGAAGGCTGAGGCAAGAGAATCACTTGAACCCAGGAGGCAGAGGTTGCAGGGTGTCCAGATTGTGCCACTGCACTCCAACCTGGGCTGGAGAGAAATTGCATCTCAAAAAAAAAAAAAAAGAAAGAAAGAAAAGAAAACCAACCCAAAACCCCAGTCCACAGAAAAAAGATCCCTAACATGATGCAAGCTAAGAACAGGTCCCTTCATCTCCAGGTCTCCTTTCTCCTGACTGTGCGGTGGGGCTCATTCACTCTCTCTGGCCTCATCCTTTCTGCCACAGTCCCCCAGGAGACCGGGTCAGCTCTGGGAAAACACAGGAGCCAGGGAACCTTGAGCCTCAGCACAAAAATGAGGTGCCTTCATTACCTGGCATTCATCAGGGACTTGCCTCAGAGAAATTCAAGCATCACCCAATTTGGAAACCAAGGAAGTGAGTCATGCCCCTTTTAGGAAGCTAGAGAGATGACCTTCCCTTACAACAAAGGAAACTAAGGCAAACAGCAGCGGCCGCAAGCTGGGGAAGGTAGCAGCTCAGAACCCACACCCACCCAGGCTCTCATTCCTCCCTCAAGTTCTAGGAGAATGCTTTGCACTTCTTTGGTAATTGGTCCCTCCTCTATCTTTCTCTGCATATTTCTTCTTTCGGCTTTTAAATCCAGAAACTTTCACCAAAAGCAGACACATGCAAAAAGGAGCCAGCCACATTCGTGACAACAGTTGAAGCTACCTCATCAAGCAACCGAGGTCTAAACTGGCTCCTAATTAATATTAACCCTCCAAATCAGAGTCATGCTCAGAAAACCTTGGATGAAGAGACGCCGGGCGGGAGGGGAATCTCCAATTTTCTTTTTACTTCATCTGGAAAATTAAGAGCACTGCTGATTTGAACAAGAAATCATCAAGGAAAGCAATCACAACTCCGTACGGCCCATAACTCGATGGACTTGGATGTGTAACCTGCCACTTTCATGTGCTGAAATTAAAATGATTGTGGCAAGAATAGCAATGATGACACGGGTTTGTCCCTCCTCCTTCAGCCTTAGAAAACGTAAAAACCCCTGCAGAAGCTTCTGAAAGAGATCAGGTAAAAGATCATCCTTCCTTGTCAAAATAAACCAGACGAAAACTGGCCAAAGACTGTGTTATGCAGCCCTTCCCAAAAAGATGGTCCCCCAAGACTCTGTCTCTCTGGGGGATAATGAATTTGAGGGAGGGGAGGGGGACAGTGAGCCCAGAGAACTGAAGGAGGGAGGGGCTCCTGGAGACCCTCCACTCCAAACTCAACACTTATTTGCTGTTTCTGCATTAATTACAATAAACTGCTTCATAGCCTAGTGATCCCTTAATGGAGCAGCAAATATGGCTTTTTCCCTATAATTAGTCAATGTAATCTACTGCTATTTCCCTCCTCCCCGCCACCCCTTCTATCCTTCCCTTTCCACCCTCTATACACTAACGTTCACACGCTCCACATCCCCTGCCCAGGATCCACTTATAATCATGATTTTGTTCCCTGTTCCCAGCAATACCTGGTAAACTCCACCCAACAGACATGAAGTGAAGGGGACCCACACACAGGGGATGCCCTAAGGTGTCTGGGGGCTTTCCTAGCCCTGAGGATAGGTCTGAGCATCAGCATCTCCCAGGCCAACGGCTGGGAACAGTGTTCATTTCCTGAGCTCTACCAATCTTATTCCCACTCACAGGACAGGGCTCATGGGTTTGTAGTTCAAAACCTAATACTCTGTATGCCCAAGCAAAAGGTTCTATGAAAAAGTAACCCTTGCCCCCAATCCCAAGGTTCTCCCTCACTCCCTCCTAGCTGGGGCTCTTTCATGTCTGTGAAGTTACTCCCTCCTCTTGGACCATCCAGCCCTGTGTTCCCAGTTCTCACCAAGTGTCAAAGGAACAAAGGCATCTTCAAAGGCTGGGGACACCATCTAAGGTTCCTGACTAACTGAAATGATTTCCCTGCCCTCGAAAATGTGGGTTTTGTGAAATGAAGCTTGCTAAAACAGCCCTTTGGCGTGGAGATGAAGGATAACAACATACTCTTTCATGGTCTGCTTTTTCTCTACTCAGCCCTCTAAGGACTTATCAACTAACTTCAGCTATTCTCATCACCAGCAAGAACAGAACACGTTGTATCTTTCCCATGTTCAAGATGGCTTTAAAAATTCTCTTTTGCGGGTTACAAAGAAAAGAATTCACATTTGGTCAGTATCCACCATACGCCAGGTGCCTTATTTATAGTGGCTCATTTAATCCCCACAATTCTATTATTCCTCCTTTTTTTAAGTGCAGAATTAAAGCCTAGAAAGGCTGGGGCACCTTCTTGAAGTCACAGAGTTTGTGGCAGTTGTCAGCTTTCAAAAGTAGGTCCCTCTGAGTCCAAAGCCTGTGCTGCCAACAAACCACACACTTTGTTACAACACACACGTGTCTGAATCCGAATCACACCATAATTGTACCCAAGTCACGTATACTCATATGCATAAACACGCAACCATGTGTGTGTCTTCTTTGGCATGTCTCAAACATGACCTAAGGAAAAAGATGAGGCAGAAGACAGCAGTACTTACAGTTCTCCAACTACAACGTAAGGCAGACATGGAGCATTTACCCCAACCTGCCACAGGACGCAACCCTTTCTAACCACACCGCAATTTACACACCCATACACTTCCTTATGCTGCAGACACCGTTCTAAGCACTTTAAGATGTGAACTCCCATAATCCTTGTGACAACCCCAGGAAGGTGAGACCGTCATCACCTCCATTGTACAGATGATGAAACCAAGGCCGAGAATATTTAGATAGCTTGCTCAAGGTCACCCAGCTGCAGTGGCAGAGCAAGAATTCAAAGTCTGGTTCCAGAGGCCATGTTCTTAAACCCTCAGCTAGAATACCTGCAGAGAAAGTAATAAAAATAACGACAGTCAGTGAGTAAAATGCAGGGTGATGGGGCTGGGTGGGATCCAGCCTGTATTTGCAGCTTTGTTTTCCCATATTCTCAGGCCCCCACCTGTATGACATCACGTCACTCACAAGCTGGTTTTATGATTTCTCTATTGTGAACGAATTCTTCTATTTGAATCTCTCCTGTCAATATCTGAGACAAGACCCAGAAGGCCCAAAGAGCAGGTCACTAGGAAGCTTTTTCGAGCCCCACATAGGGGTAGATGTTTGAAAATGCTAAAGTTCAAATTCTCAAAGCACTTCCTCCGACACTTGGGAGTTTTGTCTGGGTAGCCCTGAAAAAAAACAGTCATCTCCCATTAACACAATCAGTCCTTCTCTTGGGATACCCAGGGGGTCTGATCATTCTCACTCTACCATCTCTTTATGACTTGGGGAAAGACCCAGGTGACTGTTTCCATGGTACCTTCTACTCTAATCCACTGGGGTCATGCTGCAGAGCGGCAGCTTGGAGGGCTAATGCCATGAACGCGCAGGCTTTGAGCAAACAGGATGACGTGGCGATAAAGGCAATCACAACATGCTAACGTGACGGCCTGCCAAACACAAGCTGCCCAGGCAGGACTTGTGCTCAGAAGAACTTCAACTGCATTCTTTCAGCAAGTGCAGCAGAAAAATTCATAATGAGGTCCCACCCACCCACACCCCCACAATGTCAGTCTGTTCTGCAGTTGTGCGAATCCAGTAAAAAAAAAAAAATTTTTTTTAATAATTTTTAACAAGAATATGGGATGTGTATGGATGTTAACCTGAACATCGTGTACTGCAGGGAAAAACAATGATCACGTCCAAGGATTTTTATTTTCAAAGCAATTTAAGTAAGGCATTCTGCCATAATCAGCTTTACTACCCCTATTAGTACAGGAAAACAAGTTCTGAACCTGGCTCCCTAGTGAAAAATGCAAAATTTGTATAATTAAAATTATACTTGTGAAATTCAAACACACTTTAATTTCCTAAGGGCCCCCTAATCAAGTCAGAAGTTCTTACTAAAACCAATTATCTGCTTTGGAAAACAGAAGAGGCAACATATACACGTAGCAATCTTGTGGAGACTCACAACCCAATTTTTCCTAGGTGCAAGCATCCTAATTTGATCCTTTTTCCCCAGGTAGGAGAGATGGTGAATCCACTAGTTAGTTTTTATTAAGTAGTATATCTGAAAGTTGAAACATTTTTTGTTTGTTTGTTTGCCTCGAGCTATAAAAAGGACATATTTGAGAGATATCCCAGAGGGAACCGAGTTGAAAGGGATTAAAGAAAATAGACTGTATCAGGAAATACACACACTGTTCCACACACTCCACTGTACCCCAGGCCCCATCTGGCTATTTTTCTTAAGATGTCAAGTAGTTTTTCAAAACCCTTGCCTAGTACTGTTTAGAATGGTCACTCTAATGGCACGGTGAAAAATGGAATGAAAATACTCGCTTCCTTGGTGAAACCAGTTTGCAACTGAGCCAGGTCCTCTCAAGGTCCTTCCTAGCCAGGAAATCGGCAAGACCCAGGTCTCTCACCTTCTGCCCGCAACGTTGCAGCTTTTCTTGAGTAACTGGAAATTCTTGCACAAGAGCAACATGGAAATACGGATTACTTTCCAAGACACTAAAATATTTAAGAAGCAGTTGTTGCAATGTTTCATTTATGCCACCAATACGAAGTGCCATCGATCGAGGGCCTTTGGAGGGGCAGGATCTGTACACCCACAGGTTTTCTTTCCCGTCTCCCTGGAATTCATTTCAGAAATGAGAATATTGACTTTTCATACTCATGGTTTGGTGTTCCAGCAGTGCCCAGCTCTGTGACGCTGGCCTGACATGCCGCCCAGCCAGGCTCCAGCAGGTATCCAGAAAGCAAAAATAAAATGCCTCTAAGTTGAAAACTTTACTTTTCAGCAGGGGGGAATAAAGGACAAAACTCAGCACACGCGGCCATTCTAGGGTGGCGAACACCACAGTGAGCCTGAACAGGGTTTGGTGGTAAAAAATTCCATCTGAAGACTTAGGAAACACAACTTGTGCATGCACAAACACACAGCGGTGCCCACGCCAGCATGCAGAAGGAAACAGTGAGCTGAGAGCGAGTCATGGGAACTGCTATTTGGCTGGTTCCTTGCCTCCCTCCCACCAGAGCGGTCACCTCATTAATGTCACTCAGCATCACATTTTGCTACACTAGGTCTTTCTGCGCCCTGCTCCCCTAGGCAGCCCAAAAGCCCACTTCCATTGTCAACTTCTCTGCTTTAGGAAATTATCAAAAGCTTTGATGGGAGAAAAGAAAAAACTTTTATAGAGCCTCCCTCCTCACTCTTTTCCCTCCTCCAGTTTCTTTTCTTTGGTGCTTTATTCAACATCACTACACACACAAATCATGCTCTGAAAGTCGTTTACAATATGTCAGCTTAAAAAAAAAAAAAAAAAAGATTGCAGTGGCCCGTCTATTTTGCAATTGCCCAAAGAGAATAATTCATTTCAGTGCAGGGTATGGATGAAGCCCTGAATACATTCCTACACCATTTTCTGCCCTTCAAAACAATAAAAATGTAAAAACCCAGACGAAGGAAGGCCCAAGGTGGCAGGAACGAGAATCTCTTGACCCCCAAGGAATTTATTCTCCTAGATCTTCTGAAGCACTCTCTCCCCAGAATGCATCATCAAGACCATTTTATTAGATTTTTCTAAACCCTTGAAATTGTCACATAATTGAAACAGAAACAGCAATTTAGAGCTCTTGAATGGATTTCTTAAAAAGAAGACTCTGCGCTTGCCCAACATCCCCCCTCCTTGGCTGCCCATACCCCTAACCTAAATTTAAGGTCCTTGCACACAAAACCCTATTTATCTTATAAATCCTCTCCTGCCATAAAAGTTACACATTCCCCTAATGCCTTAGATTTCAGGACGTTTGAGAGAAACTCATCCCAGACAACAGGCTAAAAAAAGAATCCATTAGCATTAACTTGCCTGTCACAGCCAGTGACAAATAAATGAATGTGATGCTTTCAGATCAGTCATTGGTAGAGCTACCCCCAGGCAGATAAAGACCAGTACTGGGAGAGAGAAGACTCATGCCGAGACCTCTCACACAGCAGTGTCTCAGCTGTTCCCTAGCTGCTCCCAGGGACTTTACTCTCAGAGGCAGCAAAAACACAGGCATCAGATACAGAAAAGGAAATGAATTCCTAATGCCCATCAAGCCTCCCCAAGATAAAGGCTGCACGCTATCTCGCCTTGAGAGCCAGGACCCCACGAGCAGGCCAAGCCACTGACACGGAATTTTCCAATCTCAATGTGCTGTTCTATCCCTCACCCTAGAAAGGAGCAACAGTGCTAATCAACGCATGAGCTGCTGGGTTAGAAGGTCCTCTGATGATGGGGGCTGTGCCATCTTTTGGGGACAGCTACAGATGAGGAATGCTTATACTGTAACACAATGTGCAGCTATCACTCTAGGCCATTCATATGCATTAACTTAGTCCATCTGACCCTTAGCAATTCTACAATGGAGGGACTGTTGCTATCCCATTTAACAGGTAAAAGTCGAGGCACAAAACCACTAAATGACTTGTCTAAAACGCCATAGCTGGTAAGTGGCACTTACCCATGCTAAACAGGCTCTCAGAAAATAGGTAATCAAAATTAACCTGAAGCTTTCCAGCTAGACTATCACAAACTCTATTCCTCAGCCTGAGCATTTCATAACCATCAGGCCAAATGGTCACCTAAACTCTACACACTCATGTTGGATGCAGCAAGGCTTAGCACAGAGGAGAACAAGGTCTGGGGATTCAGAGACTTTGGTCCAAAGGCCAACCTTGACCCTCACTAGTTCTATGGTCCCAGGAAAGCTGTTTGCCCACTCAGGCTGCAGTTTACCCACCTGTCAAAAGGAGATACCGACTATTTCAAAGGATTGTTGTAAGGATTAAAGGATATTAAGTATACAGTCTCGGTACTATGCCCATAACATAAAAACTCACAAGAAATGACAGTCACAATTTACCCATGTAACTAACCTGCACATGTACCCACCGATCCTAAAAGTCAAAAAAGTTAAAATAAAATAAAATAAATAAAAAATAAAAAAAAGAAATGACAGTCATTATTCCGAATTAGGATTTTTCTTTTTTAAGTATTCAAAATCTCACAGCTAAAATAAAGAAGGATAGCAGCGAGGCATCCACCCTAAGGCTAACATTCCAGATGGTTAGAAGCTTGGTGCTATCTTCAAAAGAAAGGGAGAATGGAAGATATCTTATTCTACTCCATATGCAGCTGGACCGACCAAGTGAGGCCGCTGCTACAACATATCATAGAGTGCTCTGCCCCAAGACCACACCTGCTCACTCCACATCACACAGAAAGCAGAGATCCTGATTTAAAAAAAAAAACATATTCTTCTCCAAGCAGCCACTCAGCCAAAGGCGACCCCAAGCAGATACCACCCATGAAGTCAAAGGTCAGACTGCTCTGAGCCACAGGACACACAACTGGCATTACACAAGCAATCTGTGATGTCCACATCAAGAAATATCTCACTGTCTACACATGGTGAGGTCACGATCACAGCTGAAATGAGGATAAAGTACAGGACTTTGAAATTGTGTCTCTATCATGGTCTCTTGTTAAGGAGGAAGAGGAGAAGTTAGAAGGTAGAAACAAGAGAATGAGAGAGCTCTTTGTAAGCAGCCACACATCTCAGCAGTGGAGGTGGCACCTGCCAAGAGCATCACTCCTGAAGAAGAAGAGTCTATAGCAAGAGAGACTCTGACCAGAGAGAACACAGTCTGAATTAAGCTGAAGCCACAAGCCCAGGATGGAAGTTCTCCAGGCAACTGCACCAACCACTGTCCTATCAGTGACCCCAGCTTCTATACAGATCCAAATGAGCTCAGCGCATCCCACAGAGCATCTCCATATACCCGCACAGACACACAACAGGTTCCCCAGCACCTATCAGTTTGCTTTGCCTGGCCCTCAAGGCCTTCTACAATCTGGCCCCAAGCTACTTTGCAAGCCTCATGCCAGACTACTCTGTAGCACACACCCTTTGCAACACCTGCACACCCTGACCTTTCTTAGTTCCCAGCAGGAAGAAAGAACTGCATTCCTGCCATAATTCCTTCCTACCTGATCTTCAAGATCTGGGGCAAAGACCACCTCTTCCTAGAAGCTTAGATCGCCCTTCCTCAAAATGCTGTTCCCACCTTTTTTACTGTGCTTATCCCATCCTCTCCCGTATCACAGGGCGCCCCCTCCTCCTAACCTGAAGCTAATGTCCTTAAAGACAAGAACTGTGTTTCCTCTGTCATTCTTCATTCCCTCTATTTAAATGGAAGTCCATGATGTACAAAGGTGCAGGAGTAAGGGCTAAGGATGGGGGCGGGGAGGGTTATTAGTAAAATATGCCTGTGTCCAATGGAAGAGATGAGGCATGAACCTAAATATCATAAAACTCAGAACAAAGTGCCTGACACCGTCCCAGGTGCTGAGCAGAAGCTTGGTAACTTCTGAAAGTGACACCTGACTGTACGACAAGATAGGGTCCACCTCACTCTTGCCATCGCTCTTCCCTGGCTTTGGTGACCACACCTGACAGCATGTTACATACTTACCTGTTTGCTCACTGCCTATTTGCCCCACTAGAGCAAAAGTTTGGTGAGAGCAGGCACTTTGTCATGGTCTCCACACTATCCCCAGAACTTTGCACAGTATCTGGCATACAGTCGGTGCTTGTTTGGTGAATAAATGAAAGAGTGAATGCCTAGCACAACACGCAACAGATGTATGTGCTCCTTAAGTTTTTGCTAATTTATTTTTGGAAGGGGCTTATCCAAAGAAAAGGAAAGTGCTGTGGAAATCCAAAGAAGTATTACTGCTTCCACAAAGAAGCAGGGTCAGCTTCATGATGATGATGAAGCTGCTTTCAAAGAGGGGTCTGCTGTGTACAAAGAAGGGAAGGGCAGTGCAGAGAGGGAAATCTGCGAAAGGACGAGTTTCTCAGGGAAGGGTGAGCGTTCAGTTTCAAGGCAGCAAAAACTAGAAGAATTGAGAGATAAGGTAGAAAAGACCCCGGGGTGCAGATTTTGAAGGACATTAAGTATCAAGCTAAGACATTGAGACTGTGTTCCGTGTGCATCAGGAGCACTGAGGGTTTCCTGAATCCCTGCAAAAGTGGGTGCACGCACAGAGTTGGTGATTAACAAGGATTAACCCAGCTCTTGTTAAATGAACACACTAGATCAAATGGGAAGAGAGAGATGACGAACTACATCTCCCCTGTGTTCTTGGGGCTCTTGGCCGAAGATTGTTCGGGTTTAAAAATACAAAATAGGACACGAAGAATGGATGCCACCCCAAGAGGCACTCTAGATGGTCAGCTGGTTCCTCCGAGACTGCCTTCTCCTCCCTTCCTGGGTGGCAGAGGAGGCTCACCTGTCTGCCAAAAATCATCTGACACAGAACACAGGAGCTTCGTCGTCCTAGGAGACTGACCTTAACAATGAAATGAAAGCATGTGAGGAATGGCCAAATCCAGGGAAAGGACATTTGTAGGACAAGGTGCCCCTCCTCCTTGAGCTGACACCTGCTACTGACTTGGAACACAGGAAGGAGCGGTGCTCACCGACAAGAGAGAAGCTAAGCCACTAATCCTCCCAGGTCCTCGCTGTTGTGGAAAAGGGCTGCAGACACACCATCGCATCTTCGCTGGGAATGAGAAAACCCACTGGCAGGCCGGTTCACGGTGGCTGCGGAGATGACAGCTGCAGATCATCCAAGATGGCAAGATGCTAGAATGACCTGACCCACAGCAGCAAGGGAAGGCCAGATGCTGAAAACTCACCTTTCGCCCTTGAGAAGCTGCCAAGAAACCACTCCCCCAGAGCATGAGGTGTGCATGTACATGCTCAGGCTGCCACTGCACCCATCTGGACGCATGATCAGCAGAGAACCTTCCAGGGCCCTGAAGCCACATCAGAGGACACGATGGAAACAGGAAAACCTGGCTGCTAGCTCAGCCCTCTTACAACCTAACTGTGAACCTGAAGCAACCAACGTAACCTTACTGGGTAGCAGCCGCCTCCATGGTGAAGAAGGCAGGCCGGATTTGGTTCGTTCATTTAGTTACTAAACACCAGCCACCAACAGTTCCCTGCCCTCAGAGAGCTTACATTCCAATTAAGATTTTTCTTCAGTCATTTCACCATTGTACTTTTTTTTCATTCTATTAAAATAATTCTATGCCCCGGCATGGTGGCTCATGCCTGCAATCCCAGCACTTTGGAAAGCCGAGGTGGGCGGATCACCTGAAGTCAGGAGTTTGAGACTAGCCTGGCCAACATGATGAAACCCTGTCTCTACGAAAAATACAAAAATTAGCTGGGCATGATGGCAGGTGCCTGTAATCCCAGCTACTCGGGAGGCTGAGGCGGGAGAATTGTGTGAACCTGGGAGACGGAGGCTACAGTGAGCCAAGATCTCACTACTGCACTCCAGCCTGCATAACAGAGCGAGACTCCATCTTTTAAAAAAATAATAATAAAAATAATGATTCTGTGATAATAAGATCAACAGACATTTTGGGGTGCTATTTTATGCCAGGCTCCCAGTGAAGAATTTTGCATTTATCCTCCAAACAATTCCAGGTGGTGAGTACTATATTCTCCCTCTTTACAGAGGAAACTGAGGCTTGGGGAGGCTTAAGTGACTCGCCCTTGGCCACCCCGCTGCGACTGAAGGCAACTAGAAACAGGTTAAAGAAGTGAGATCTCCCTGGATCAACAGATGAGGTTTTGGCCTCTAAATGTTAAGGAACAAAATGACAATTCGGAAAAGGTGGAAATGTTTTCTTATACACAAAGATAATTAAGACAGATGGTGAGTAGATCCAGACCTCGCTCTTGCTGAAAGATGTTAAGGAGACTCTTGGTTCCTCGACACACAAGAAAAGAACCCACGAGCTCAAGCAAAACTCTTCCAGGCAGCCAACACTCCAGTCCAAAGGGAGCAAAGAAAGAACAGGGAGTGACGGATCCCCATCATCCTCGTGTCTCCAAAGGCTTCAAATTAAGTCATCTTTTTAGAGGAGCATGATCATTTTAATTTTTAAAAAGATAAGGAGGGGAATCTTACATATTTTACAAAATGAAATAATCATCCAGAGAAATAGGAGGATATAGAATGAACCAGTCTTCTTCCCCTGATCAAAATACACTTCACTAATTAACGGCCTCTAGTCTCCAAAGAGTCACCCCACTCTACTTCACTTGAGATGTGAACATTTACATCGCAAAGGGGGATAAATAAACTGCAGGATTCAAAACCTTCCTTTGGTGGCTCATTAAAATTCTGGCCTAAACAGATTTTTATTTATATGATACATTAGAGAATATTATGACAGTACTAATATGAAATCTGTTCTTCACTGCCATGGATTTTCTTTCGTTTTAAGTTACAGTTTCTTTCCACTAGTCTTGTTTTAACACCTCCACGGAGTATCTCTCTGGCGAGCGTTAGCAAGGAGGGACAGCCAGAAAGCAGAGAAACGCATTTGAACTGAAACACACACTGACATATCATTTACAAGCTCCTTGCCTGGCCCACAGGGAGGGGCAGGGTTCCCTCTGCCACTGTGACCTGAACACAAAAATGCAGAAGTTTTATTGGAGGGAGACAAACAATAAATAAATCACACTCAACTTAAAGTTCTATGCTCCTGCCAGCCGGGTTTTGGCCCCCAACACTAACTCCGGTCTGAAATCCTGATGGCCAAGCTCAAATTCTGTTGGAAAATCACCGTAGACAGGGAAGACACTTTCTCCCCACCCAGTTCCAATTCCCAACCACCATACAACCTTGGCAATTACTCTGTTGTCTCACTGGGGTTAAGCAACTCCAGAACCATCTGTAAAGATGGCCTGAGGAGTCAGATGGAAAGATACAAGACAGTGTCTCACACTGGGATAACATGACGGGGCAAGGCAAATCACCCAGGCCCAGGAACGTGGAACTTCAAAGTCCTAGGCCTCTGGCTATGGTGCCCTCAGCACAGCCCACTGACCTCTGAGCCCATCTCCTGTTGCAGAACAGAGGGGCCATCCCTGGAGGTACCGCAACGGCGTGGCACATTGGTGAAGGGCCCAGTTCCACAGCCGGGTTGCCTGTGTATGGTTCCTAGACATCCATCTGTGCCTCAGTTTCCTCATTTATAAAATGAGCTAATACTAGTAGTCTCCTCATAGGGCTGTGTGAGGATTCAGTGGATCAAGAAAGTCCCTGCAATAGTGCCTGGCATATACATTCAACTAATATCATTATTATTACTCAACCTCTCACAGGATTCATGTGAGGACCTAATAAAAATGACTGTAAAAAGTAGCTGGTTGGCCAGGCACACACCTATAATCCCAGCACTTTGGGAGGCAGAGGTGGGAGGATAGCTTGAGCCCAGGAGTTCAAGACCAGTCTGGGCAACATAGTGAGCTACCATCTCAAAAAATGAAACAGCAGGTTAATGCTTCTATAGCATTACCATGCAACGTGTCTTTTTTTTTTTTTTTAAGTCCCTTTACCTTTATTTATTTAATCTGCAGAAAAACTCTATGAGATGGTGAAGCTAAGGTTCAAGGAAGTTAAATGATCTGTTCCAATTCACACAGCTAAGGAGTGGCACCATCAGCATCTGAACCCAGGCTGTCCCACTTGCAAACACCAACCAGAACAATGAAGAGGAAACCGACAATAAAAACAATGGCAATGACAGAAACTTTTGCCGGAGACCATGCTCTTTTACTCTTCCCAAAAACCTTCTGAGAGAGCTATTGTCATCCCTCCTGTTTTACAGATGGGCACACTGAGACTGAGAGAAGGTCAGGGGCAACAGCCAAATGCCCCAGGAGATGGAATTCAGATGAAGTTCATGAATAGCAGAGTCCTTTGTAAAGTGAAGTATGTCATACACAGTAAGGTGTTATTATTAAATCCCTAGAATTCATGGAAAGATGTTCTTCCCCAACTGGTTTCATGTTAATTCACCCACTGACATTCCAGATGTGGAGCTGGGGGTTGGGAAAGGAATGCACACTTCGACAAGTTTGAAAACTATTCTGCCTCTTTTTCAAGTTGAATGCACCACTGCAGAGTATATTAAAGTGAAATACTGTTTTCTGCGTTTAAAAACAAAGTTAAGGAAGGGGGACCACCGGGGGAGAGGAAAACAGGTCAAACCCATGGTTTTACCAAGTAAGGGATTTTTCCAGCTTCCCTCTTGGGTAATCTGATACAAGCTCTGAGTGATCAAATGACTAACCTGGAAATTGAAAGATTCACACTTATGGAAGAAACAGCAGTTCTTCCAAACCCAGGAAGTACTGCTAACTCTGGGAAGCCCTCTGAAATGTGAAGGATCACAGACAGTTTGGGAAGTAACTAAAACAATCACGACAATTCCAAAGTTTGTGCTAAGCAGAGAAATAACCTAATCTCTTTAGTTCATTCATTCCTATCATTTGCTTAAGCATTAGAGGAAAGAAAAAAAAAAGCCTTAAGAAAATATTTCATAGTATTCTAAAAAGTTGTGTTTCCTTATTTAAAAAAGGGAGAAGAAAGAGAACAACGAGGGAAGGAGAGAAAGAAGGAAAGAATCAATCAATTAATCAAGTGGCAGCCTCCAGACCTGAAATTCTCAAAGTATCCTCACAATCACCAACCTTTTCTATGTTAATGCACAAAACCATTCCTCCCTTTAAACAATTAAAAGGTTCCACTTCTGGGAGACTATGTTTAAAGAAATAAACCGGTTTGCTAAAGCCACAACCCCTTCCCTTTACGACTTAAAATCAGAAGCTTCAACTTATTCTCTTTCCCTAAAAGAATGAGAAATTCAGAAGGTACATAGAAGCATTTCTTCCAGTGCTACATGGGGAAGAAAAAAAGTATAACTAAAGTATCAATGTAACATGTAAGCCATAAGCCTTTCCAATTTAACCTTCCTGCTTCATGCAGCTGTGTTCTCACAGCCACACCTGGCAAGCTCAGTGAAAACTATGTTAACTACACACTTCTAAAAAAGTGAAGCCCTATCTCGATTCTCTAAGCAAGTCTTGTAGTACCACTCCTACAAGGTTACAACATTTTCAGGACTCCTCCACCCAGGCACCAGCACTTGCACAAATGAGAAGCACTGTTTGTTTCAAGTATGCCCTGACCTAACCAACCAACCTGAAACCAAGATATCCACTGCTACCTCTCTCAGATTTAAGGCTTTACAGGTTTAAGAAGTTGTTTTTTTCCAACAAACGATCAGTTGTTTACTTAAACTCTACTCCTCTCCATAAATTCCAAGTTGTAAAGCCTCAAAAGAGTACCCTCCAAAGAGTCACAAGGAAATGTTCAACTTTTCCTGATATGATTTTGACAAGGCTCAAAAAACAAATCGAATACT
Source organism: Callithrix jacchus (assembly GCF_049354715.1). NCBI lineage: Eukaryota > Metazoa > Chordata > Mammalia > Primates > Cebidae > Callithrix > Callithrix jacchus. The sequence continues at coordinate 109,078,635 of NC_133506.1, forward strand.
TGCAAAAAATACTGCAGTGGATGGAGCCACGTCCTCCTGCTAAGCATCAGACTTGTCCCTGCTCCCAGGGGGGATGTTCAGAAGCCACCTTGGGATGGCTAACTTAGAGACGCATGGTTATCTCACAGGACTACTTGCCCAGCCTGTTGCCATCATTTGCTGATACCCCAAAGGAACAGTGAATACCAGGCTTCAACAGTTCATTGCCAATACTGTTTGAAACTTGAAATTCTTGACAATCATCTCTGAGTGCTAAAATCCTACTGTTGATTCTCCTACTTACCTTGGGTTGCGCTCGACGAGGAAATGCAACTTTGGGGTCAATCTGGGAAAAAAACAGAAAAGCAGGAATCAATAAAGTACTTTAAGAACAGGAAAAAATATATGATTAATCACCTAATTATTAATCACTCATTTCTCAGGCTTATAATCCAGCTTTTGTAACTTCTCAGGCAACTCGAAAGTTTCTTAAACTATGATCTCAACTTCATCCTTTCCTCCAATACATCTTATAACTAACATAGCTAGCTAGGGTTTCTGAAATGACCCGCCATGCATTTCAGTGTGCGATGCTCTTAATAAACCAGATCTCATGTATTCTTATTTAAGCAAGGGCTTCTTCTTCCAGACACTGAATATTAAATGGTATCTGCATCTAATTTGCTATGCGTGGATGGAAGAAAAGATGGGAGCATCATTATCATTGGGGAAAAAATCATAACCTGAAAATTAAATGTAACTATTCTCTAGCAGTAGGTAATTGGATGGTATTTCTTCTCCCTGATGATAACTCAGCAACGCAGGAGGAGAAGGAGATTCCAAAAATTTTTTAAATCAACAACATCCAAAAACTCCCCATAGACAACTAACACAATGCTCTGCTTGAGTTAATTAATTCATTTTAGCAAAAGTAAAGTTACCCAGGATTAATCAAAAAGATCTGTTCTGTAGTTACACCTCAAAAGATTAAAAAATAATTTTTTTTAAGTAAAGAAAATGAAGTAAAATCCACTTGGATTTTAAAAACGACAGGGGGTAAAAATCTATGTGCAACCTAAACCCAAATTAGAAAAGACAGCCCAACTTGGGGAGGGCACAAAAGAAAAAAAAAAGTAACTGAACAAAAGTAGTAGTCAGAATCTAGTGCAACAAGTAGGGGATTCCCCTTCCCCAACCTCAATCCGAATGGAAAAACATCCTCCAGTCCAAATCAGACATTTGCAGAACACCTGATGCTCAATCAGGGTCTGGCTGTACCACTCAGAGCAATTCTCCCGGAAGCATGTGAATCTAGCAGGCTGATGTGAGGCAGGAAAAAAGTGACTGCGTAGATGAAAAGAAGAGGAAAGAAATTTGAAAACAGCCCCATTGTGAGTTTTCATTCCATTTCTAAATGCCACAGATCTTTGGGCAAAAATGTAACACAGAGAGTAGTATATAAACGTTGCTACTAGTTATTTATTTCTAGACTTTGGCTTTCATATTTAAATTGTTTCCTTTTAAAAAGTAAATCTGAGCTATGTTTTCACTTCTGCCCTAAGAGAGGGGAAAAGAAAGAGTAATGCCTTGGAGGAAAGTATGGAGGTGAAGGCGGGGGTGGGAAACAAGGATAGTTCATTTGTTCCTTGACTTACATCACCTAAGGTCCCAGCCAGAAAGACACACGAGGATTTACTGCTGTTATTACGGTGGCTTAAAGACCTCATGAAATCTGCATTGTGTTTCCTACCTTTAACCATCACCTGAGAAATGAGAGATTACTTTTCAAAAACTAAAGGAGACAAAAATCTCTGATCTAGAAAACTACCCTTTCGTAAAGATTAACATTACTGTATCTACAGGTGTGTCCAGCGCTGACTAGCGCTTGTCTAAGAGAGAAATACAACAGGTGTGGATTTTCCATTCTGTTGACCAAACGTAAGACAGAAGTGTCTTATCATAAACACTCCCCAGGGGATTTTTTTTTAGTTGACCGGCACACGATTACAATCAGAAATCACCTTGTTTATGGGGTAACAGGTGTGGGGGATGTCGAGGGAGGTGCCAGGAGCTGGAAGAAGTCTGGTGCAATGAAGAAAGTGAAGTATTAAAAAATAAAAAATTTAAATCGCAAAATGAAAAAGCCAATTCAGAACTCCTGGATGTTGTGTGGCCGTATCAGTGCATTGTATCACGATCCGAGTCCTCAGTGTGCAAACTTTGCACGCTGAAGGAGAGGAAGGGTCAAGCATGGCAAATCCCAACCTTTTGCACATCCCTGGCAACTATTTTAAAAAAAAAAAACAAAAAAGAAAACTACCAAAAATTAAAACATTAGTTAGTTAGGTACAGCTCTACTTACTGTATCTACAAGTCCTCTAGGAAAAGACTAGGGTACTAATTTGGATGTGAATGGCCGTTACCTAAACAAAGCTTTTAAGGTAACAGTAAACAAGATCCTCGTTTCCATGTCAATAAACCAACCGCTTCTGCCTCCTGCACTGAACGTTGAAACAAAGTCAAAAGCTAGGTTACACTAAATAATAGTGACCAAAACACGTCTACAAACAATAGGGAGGGAAACTGCAGGCTTTGCCCACATACAGAGGAATAGGACCCACCAGCCAGCACAGAAACCAAATACTGTTTCTCCCACCCAGGTAGCAAGAGGGGGTGGATGATAAATTCCCAAATTTGCCTTGAAAAGATTTTCCTCTTTAATTTCACTAGCTTTTTGAAATGTCTAGCCAAGAAATCAAGGAGAGAAAAACTCTTCAGACATCCTCTATCATCCTACAAATGATTTCTGAAATTAAATTACCTAAAAGTACAAAAAGGCTGGGCTGCATGCAAGCTGTGACAAGTCCAGTACAATTAATAAAGCAACTAAGAGTGTAGGTGGGTTTCTTTCTTGGGAGAAGGCATGCACACCTGATCTCTTTGATCAGAGAAAGAGGGTGAATTTGCAAAATCAATTCAAGTGCACCGAAGGTTACCAGGATTCTTCTTTTCTTTCCTTCTCTTCCATTCAGTGTTAAAGCCAAAAGGGACTTGAAAGATCACCTGGGTCCACTTCTTTTACAGAAGAGGAAATTGAGACCCAGAGGTAACAACTGTTCCGGTTCATAAGCAGCGGATGGAGGTAGAACCCCATCTCTGGCCTTGTCCCGCTACGGCAACACAGAGGAGTGAAGTTCCTGCAACCCAGCACTACAGCCCACTGTCATCTTAAGGCCTCTGCTTCGGGCAGATATATATTAATAAAAGCCATGGGGAAACTCTGGTAGACATAAAGGGAAGGGAGGAGAGGCAGGAAGCCCACACAGGGGCTAAATAAAACACTGCAAACTCCCCCTCCCATTAAATGTATTGTTATATACAGACACTCTTCCCTTTCCCTTCTGACCTCTGCCTGGAAACTTTTCCCCCTTCTACTCTCAATTTTTAAAACTTCTAATGTACAAAAGTACTCACACTCAAATGAAAGGATCTGAGAAAGAAAAAGAAGGAAAAAAAATCACTTTGAAACCCCCAGGCCTTATCAGTTTTAGATTTCACGCCATCTGGAGTCACCCCAGTGGATGCCCACCCAGCTCAGCTCTGCCAGCGTCCCCTTCCCTTCCCAAACCACCTTCCAAATCCCAAGTGCCGCAAGAGGAACCTGTTGCCTGGACCTGTAATTAGCGCCCTCTCCCCTCCTTCCCACTGCTGTCCCCCTCGGCCACGAAGCGGCTGTGCCTTCTCAAAACCGATCCCCACAGCCACAGTTGGTAACGCGTGCTGGGGCTTGGCTGACAAAGAAAAGTTGCATTTGCTCTCTGGTGGAGTTTCTCTGCACAGTCCCCAGGCCGGAAAGGCAGACTCTCCCGGAGCCGAACCCCCTCCTCCCCAAGCCTAACCTTGGCAGCATCTGAAGCGGCATTGGGACAGGCTCTAAAAAGAAAACCCCAAGGCCAGCCACAGCAGCAAACTTTTGAGCCAACTCACTAGCTCAGTTTAAAACTACCCAGTTCTAGCACAGAAGCAAAAGAAGGCGCTGTCCCTTTAAATGGGGCTGTCAATGCCCAGATCGTTCCTGAAAAGGGGCGAACAACAACAACAAAAAGCAACCTACCGTCTTGGAATCTAACTCATGGTGGGGCTGACCTAATACTTTATCTACACTTGCTGGGTCTGCGAACGTGACGAAACCGAAGCCTCTGAAAGGAGACAAAGAGGGAGAAAAACAAATAAGAAAATGTGACACCACTGAAAGCAACAAGGAGTGAGACCAACGGCTGAATGAAGACCAAAAGTTGCCCCCACGCACCCCCACCCCACTTCCCTCCTCCAATTCGCCTCCTGCCTACAGCCCTCCACCTCGCAAGAAAAAGCAGCCAGGTTAGTGGGGGAGGTGGAACGGGGGCAGGGCGGGTGGAGGTAACTTGGAAAATGCTGGTGCCTCCACTCTTTGGCCACCTCAGTTTCCTCTCCTCCTCCTCTTCCCTTTCTTAACGCTTTGTTTTATTCCGAAGAAAGCCCGGCACTTAGAAGAGATTCACCACCATCTTTCTAAGAGGGAACTTAAGAGTTAGGGGAGCTGGGAGTGTGGGGAAACATACATTAAGACTGAAAAAAAAAAACTGTGAAAAGTAAATGAAGCTGAATGTCATTTTAAACAGAGAAAAAGAAGCGACGGGAAAATGACTTAAAGCAGAGAGATGGGTATCTCTGTATCCAGAGTTCAGCTCCAATTAACAATAACCTCTAGGGTGACTGGGGGGCGGTGGGGGTGGTAGAGAGCGCCGTTCGAGATCAGCCACGCGCCTGAGCCCCATTCTAATCCGCTTAGCTACTTCCGAAGACACCTCCAAAAATAAAACTTAAACTTTGTTCTAAAATAAAGACAAAATCCAGAAGGCAATGGTTTACCTGGAGCGTTTCGTAGTGGGATCTCTCATGACCATACATTCTCTAATTTCTCCAAATTTGCTAAAATAGTCTCTAAGGCTATCTGTAGAGAGAAAGAGAGAGATGGTGGGGGGGGGGGAAAGAAGGTGTGGGAAAAAAAGCAATGCAAATTTTGACCAAGGACAAAATCCAAAAGTAGTTTTCTGTTGCTATTCTGTTTTGTTTTTTCATTTTTTGCACACGCGGGGGAAATCGGCAACAGAGGTCGCGTAGAGGGCTCAGAAAGGATTTGCTATTTAAAAAAAATAACCTTGCACAGGAGAAGTGGGAGCCAATGGCGGGGGGGGTGGCTCCTACACCGGGATAACAAAGAGCAATAAAGAAGCCTAGAAGGGGGGGACCCAGGCGTCCCCCCCTCCCTCCCTTACCTGGTGAGGTCTGCCAGCTTAGTCCACCGATAAACATTTTACTAGAGGGAGAAAACATAACAGAAGTGAGCACCGATGTCAGATCGGCCATTTTGACGTGTAACTTACAAAAGCTAAAAGGAAAGCGGGGGGGAGCGAGCGAGCGAGAGCCGGGAGGTGGGGTGGGGGAGAAGGTGACGGCGAAATGCAATCCAAAGGTGTGTAACTTCCACGGGGGGGGCGCGCGGGAGGAGCGGGGGGGCGCGGGAGATGCCCGGCTGCGCGCACCGCCGTCCCCGCCGCTGCAAGGAGAGCGAGCCCGAGGCGGCGCGGTGGGCAGCGGCTGGAAACTTACCCGGGGTCGTGCTGGGAGTCGTTGGCGCTGCCCGAGGTGCCTTGGCTCCCATTTGCCTCCATATCTGAGCCCCCCCGCCCCCCCACCCCCAAAAAACCGAGCCCCACAGCGATCGGAGCGGAGCGGCGGCCGGCTCCGAGCCCCGAGATCTCCGCTCCCTCCTCCCCCTCCTCCTCCCCCCCGCCCGGGCTCCTCCGAATCTCTCTGCGAGCGGCGGAGCCGGGGCAGCGGCGAGAGCCGTCACACGTGGGCTCGGCTTAGCTCAGCCCCGCTGCCTCGCACACCCCCCGTCCCCGCCCCCCCGGCCCATCCCCACCTCTCCCCCTCCTCCTCCCCACCCCCATCTCCTCCTCCTCCTCCCCCTCCTCCCCGGCGCACGTGGGGCGGAGTTCTAGAACGTCGTGTAACCAATGCCGGTGACGTCACGCACCCCCGTGCGGCCCCCGCCTGCCCGCGCGCGCACACTCGGCCCCCCGCGGCCAGACCCACACGGGTGGCGCGCGAACCCCGCGGGCCGAGGGGACCCCGCCTCCGGGCCGGCCGGGCGCAGGGCGACAGGGAGCGCACCCCGACTTCCCTGGATCACATGGGCTGCGGGGGGCGGGTGGATCGGGGGAGGGGAGGCGCGGGGAGCTTGCTGCGGCTCCTCAACCGGACCGGGGTGAAGACGCCCCCCCCCACCCTCTCTAGTTCGCCCTCTCTATTCAAGTTTGCCGGCCCCTGCAGCCGAGATCCAGGGATGGCACCAGCCGCCCGCCCTGCGCTGCGCCCTGTTTCCAGCCACCGCTCAGAAATTTAGGTCAAGGACGTCGGGAGCAAACCCATACTCCGGCGCTACTCTGGCGGCCCCCGAGACCCCCCAGGATCGAGGGACTTAAGGATGGCGGAGACCCTCCTGCACAAACACCAGCCACAAGTTTTATTTTCCTTTTGCGCTGGAAGTTCTCTCTGGCTCTCGCTCCACACCGGCACGTCTTGCGCGGCTCCCCGCCCTTCCCCAGCAGAGGTACCAATCCGTGCCCGGGAAAGGTTATTTTGGAACTTTGAGAAACTGACGCGATTCCAGTGGCGAGAAAGTGCCGAAGAAAGGGTTTCCGCGTTAATCATAGAGTGTTGTAACAATATAATATGATAGGTTATAGGGGTCAAGGTCACATGATTGAGGTTCAAAGCAAATGTTTGTATATAATGAGAAGTACTTTTGGAGTGTCTCTGGGATGGCTGGGATGGGTGGTTATTTCAGGAAACCCCTGTGTAATCCGTTCGTTATATTTTTTTATTTCTCGAATTACCCAGCCGTATGCCAGGATAATAAAATGCATGATACTGAAATAGCCCAAGACCCCTCACGAACTGCGGAGGTAGCTGGGGTGGCAGAAGGCTTCACAATCACCCCCACCTTAGGAGCAGCAGTATTGTGCAGCACGGTTCTGGCATACAGTAGGTGCTTATTAAATGCTGGTTTCATACCTTTGTGCACTGAAAACTCCAAAAAGATGATTTCTATAGCCTTCCAAAGACATCGCACATTTCTCCAGAAGATTCCAGGCTGGCAAAATTCCGACTGGTTTCAATTTATAAACGATATGGATACAATTATCCATATTGTTTTAAATTATTGCAATAAACTTAGTTAATATGGCATGAGGGGTAAAAAAGTTGTGGGTCATCAAATACTGAGATTAATGTTAGGCATGAATTGATGCCCAAATAACACTTTTTCATTAATTTTCATAGGATTGGGAGACAAAGGAATACACTCAACACCAAAACTGAACCAAATCCACTGTGGGTTTTGGAAAAATGGAATACTTGGAAAATCTGAACGCCAGCCATAGCCTTGAGTGACCAGACTCTCAATCTCCCTGTTCCCTAAATTGTAGTAATTCCTCCTTGACAGGATTGATGGGGTGAAGGTGAGAGGCTGAAGTGAACCAATGTTGTAAAAGTTCCTTTTTCACTGTAAACCTGAGGAGTGTTTATCATCAATTACTACTCAATATAATCATACTGAGAAGGTGCTCCCTCACGTTTCCTGTCATTCCAAGCTCCTTCCCAAATCATCTGGGGTCTCAAGTCTGGAATAGTTAGTTGTTATGATGATTGTTTATTATGAGTGATTATTCTCAACAAAATGCAGACAACAGAACTAATTGTATTGTGTTTGGAATTTTTACGGTAGAAACACAGGCCATCCTAGGTAGAAAGGCCTTTCCTAATCTAATCCCCTCATTTTACATCAGGGTCTCAGAGGTACCAAACTCACCAGGCTACACCCCACCCCGAGCTTCTGGCCATCAGTCCAGTGCCATTTGGCCTCTGCTGCCTACATGTTTATTCTGTCCCTCGAAAGGCAAGAGTTGGGGGCCCTTCTCTGGTATAGACCTCCACAGGCTGACACAGAACTGATTCAAAATCTAGAGGGGGCTAGTGCTGCAGTTACAAAGTCAGTGGCTGAGCAAGAACTAGATTGTAAGTCTCTATTACTACATTGTTTTTACTCATTTAGTTTTAATTTATATGCAGTAACATTTACCCTTTTTGGACTGTAATTCTATGAGTTTTTGACATATGCATAGAGTCATGTAACCACCACCGCAATCAAGATGCAGAACAATTTGATTGTCCAAAAAAAGTCCCTCTTGCTGCCCTTTTGCACTACATTATTTGTAATAGCTCATTATTATTATTATTTTATGCATTTTTTTCTCGTTTACTCAATGTAGCCCCTGCATCAGGTGAATTCAAGCAGCACAGTATCATTCCTCAACCCTCTTAAAAAGTCTCAACAGCCCAAGACCATGTTGGACAATTCCTTCTTCAAACTCAATCTTCCAGGATGGGTTTAAACACATGTTGATGCCACTCAAATTGAAATCTCCAGCCCCATCTTTCCTGAAGAGTTCCAGGCTCTGGCCAATTTCCTATTCAGCGTCTCCACTTAGCCTTTCTAAAGGCAGCCCGAGCTCAAATCCATCTTTCTTGCTACTGCATCCCAGATCTCCCACCTGAGTCCCTGCAACAGCCTACAAAACAGTCTCTCCACATCCACCGTTACTCCACTTACGTGCCTGGAAATCTTTCCCAGACCTCTGTGACAGGGTCGAATGCCCCTTGATATGCAGTTACCCTACTGTAACTGTGTAAATAACATACCGTAAATAACATACTCTGTGTATTTACTCTGTATGATCATTTGCTTTATTGCCCATCTCCTCTAAGCCATAAGCTCCTGGACCTTTCTGCTCTCCATGTACCACACACTGCCTGCTCGAGCACGGTTGATGCTCAATAATGATTGACTGAATAAATGGATGAATGAATGAATGATGGTCAACATTATTTTCATTCTAGGATTCTTTTTGTGTTTTTGTTCACAAGTCAAACTGGCAACAGTTTTTTGTCTGCTTATACTGATCTCCTAAAATGAACTGGTAAATTTTCCTTCTTTTTTCATTTTCTGGAACACAGTGTGTATAAGATTGGAATTGTGTGTTCCTTGAATGTTTGGTAGAACTTGCCGGTAAATTGTCTGGGTCTGGGATAGACATTTCGTGGGTTGATTTTTAACTACTGATTCCATTTCTTTAATGCTTATAGATCTCCTCAGGTTTTCTGTTTTCTTCTTGAATCTATTTTTATACACTATATTTTTCAAGGAAATTATCCATACCATCTAGGTTTTCAAATATGTTGACAAAATGCTGTTCATAGTTATCTCTTAATGTATTTTAATCTCTGCTGTATCTATCCATAATGTTTATTTTTTCATTCCAAATATCATTTTATATGTATCTTTTCTTATCTGGATCAGTTGTGCCAGAGATTTTTTTTTTTTTTTTTTTGTTAGTGTTTTCTTTCTACTTTCTGTTACTGTTTTCAAAGACCCAGACTTCGGTTTTGTTTCTTTTTCTGCTCTAGCAATTTTTGTCTTTATACATTATCATATATGATATTCTTATATGTGGCACAGTAGAATATATTATATACTATTATATATGAGAATATAATACATAATGTAACATTAATATATATCATATAGTGTTCCTTCTGCTTCTGCTCTTTTTGGATTTATTCTGTTGCTTTTTTTTTTGAATTGGTGCCTTAGGTAATTAATTTTTAGCCATCTGTTTTCTGATTTTAACATTTAAGATTATAGATTTCACTTTAAGTACCACTCAAGCTATATTTCACAAGATATATAGACTTTTTGTTATCATTGAGGTTAGAAAAAAATGTTTAGATTTTAGGCTGGGCGCAATGGCTCATGCCTATAATCCCAGCACTTTGGGAAGCCAAGGTGGGAGGATCACTTGACCCCAGGAGTTTGAGACCAGCCTAAACAACATAGTCAGGCCCCTTCTCTGCAAAAGAAAACTTTTCTAGAAACTAGCCAAGTGTGGTAACATGCACCTATAGGCCCAGCTACTCAGGAGGCTGAAGTGGGAGAATCACTTGACCCTGGGAAGTTGAGGCTGTAGTGACCCATGATCACGTCGCTACTCCAGCCTGGATGACAGAGCAAGATCCTGTTTCAAACAAAAACAAATCATATTTCAGATATGAGTTCTTCCTTGATCCGTGAATCAATACAGGTGTATTTGAGGGGTATTTGAGGTTATTCTTTAGTTATTAATGTCTAACTTAACTGAATTAAGGTTAAATAAGGTGATCTATATGAAGCAGATTCTTTGTTATTTATTAAAATTTGCTTTGGTGCAGTCAATTTTTATAAATATTTTATATAGTTTTTAAAAGAATGTATATGCCTTAATGTTTAAGTATAGCATTTTATATGGGTCTATTAGATCAGACTTATTAATTATATTATCTAGATTTCCTGTAGCCTTATGAATATTTTGTCTGCTTGACCTATTGCTTTTTATAGAAGTACATTAAAATTTCTATATGACTAGATTTTCCAGTTTATCCTGTATTCTCAAAAACTTTGCTGTTTTTAAAAGTATGTTGTCAGGCACATGAAAAAGAACGGTTAAAATTTCCCACTGTAATTGTGCATTTTCTACTTCTTATACTTTTTGCTTTGTGTATTTTAAGACTTTGTTATTAGGTGCATCCAAGCAGCTGGGATTACAGGCACCCACCACCACGCCCAGCTAATTTTTGTATTTTTAGTAGAGATGGGGTTTCACCATGTTGACCAGGCTGGTCTTGAACTCCTGACCTCAATTGTTTCACCTGCCTTGGCCTCCCAAAGTGTTAGTATTATAGGCGTGAGCCACTGCACCTAGCCAGAAGTTGTAATTCTACTTATACTCTTTCGGTTATTAAAATTTTAACCTGTTCATGTGATCTAAAATAAATCAAATGCCCTAGAACTATCCAGTAAGCTAAGAATGACTCAACTGCAGTTACATCCTCTCCTCTTATGTTTTATTGTTGCTTGTTATTTTAGATCCATCTAGTTTTTATACCCCTAATTTTAATCTCTATTGTAATTTTATATGCAGCCAATTCATCATTTAGATTTGCCAATATTTACCAATTTCCTTCTAGATATAGACCTTTCCCCTGAAACATAACCTTTAATAGTTTTTTAGTGAGATTGTGTGAGTAATATGCTCTCTCCACTAATACAAACATGTCATATTTCACTCTCATTCCTGAATGATGATTTCTCTAGGTGTAATACTCTAGATTGGCAGTTATTTTACCCCAGCACTTTTTTGTATATTCAAAGAAGTGTCTTCTTATTCTTTATTTCTGAAACATTTGCTATGAGTCTAATTGTCATTCCTTGGGTGGTAATCTGTCTTGTCTCTCTGGTTTTAAGGCTTTTTCCTTGTCTTTGGCTTCCTGCATTTTTGCTCTGCTGTGTCCAAGTATGAATTTCTTATCTGGTTCGGTACTCATTGTACATGCACAATCTTGGCATTCTAAATGAAGTCTCCCTCTCATTGTCTTCTGGTGCTTATGTGAAATGTGTAACACATCTTGTCCTTCTATCCGGCATACTCTGAATCTGTCAGACTTTCCTTCACTTTGTCTTTGCTGCTTCCTGAGCAATCTTCTCAGATCCATCTGCAGTTCTTTCTTCAAGTCTGTCCAATCTGCTGTTTAACTCATCACTGAGCTTTTCATTTTGGTGGCTATATTTGTCATTTCTAGAAATTCTATTTTGTTCCATTTAAACTTTATCCTTTTTAGAGCGTTATGTTATTTTCTCCTGGTTTCAAAGGTTCCTTTGTGTTTTTAATAATTTGAAGCTTACTTATGTTATAGCCTGTCTGATAGTTCTGTTACCTGAGGTTTTTGGGATCTTTGTGACGGCTACATCTTGCTTGTGGAGGATTATAGCCATGTGCATTGTATAGTTTGACATTGGGTCTGCATTTCTGTATTCATTCAAAGCTTTAGGGTTCCTGGACCATACCACATTGTAATCCCAAATTCTCAGTAAAACCCTTTTTTCCCCACCCTCAACCCATGCCAAGACAGGCACATTTTCTTGTGACACTGGGGAGATTATTTTTTCCTGTGATTATTTCTCTAGTGACACAGGAGAGTCTAACTTTATGAGGTTCCAGCATAATGGGTATTCTCAGTTCCATTTCCCAACTTTCAATGGACCTGAAGCAGTCTCCTTCCTATTTTGATGCTCAAACCTCAGGTTCCCAACACCAGCAAACCTGCCCAAGACTGGCTTAACCCCAACTTACCTGCATACCATGCTATCATCTTTCTCTTCTTTCTGACACTGAGAACCTTTGCTTACTATTCCAAGAGCTCATTTAAATGGGTATTGACTACATTCTGACCAGTTTTATATGTGGTTTATCATAGGAGGGTTTTCAGGTTACTTAGTCTGCCATAGTGCCAGAAATGGAACTTCCTTCCATTTAATTTTTAAATCTTTTATTTCAAAATTATAATATCTTTCACTTTAAATGCATTTTTTTTCTTGGAGTACTGCAGCGTCTAAATCTTGGGATTTTTTTCTGAATAATCCTTTATAGGTGAATTAGAATTATCTCAAATGTGACATACAGGTCAGTGTGGCTGTATGTTGTACTCACCTGGGGAACTTTAAAAAATACTGATGCACCAGGCATGCTGGCTCACACCTGTAATCCCAGCAGTTTGGGAGGCCGAGGCAGGCAGATCACCTGAGGTCGGGAGTTTGAGATCAGCCTGACCAACATGCAGAAAACCCATCTCTACTAAAAATTCAAAATTAGCCGGGCATGGTAGCTGAGGCAGGAGAATCATTTGAACCTGGGAAGGGGAGGTTGCGGTGAGCCAAGACCGCGCCATTGCACTCCAGGCTGGGCAACAAGAGGGAAACTGTATCTCAAACAAAAAAAAAAAATTGCTGATGCTTGGTTTCGCCCATGAGATTGTAACTGAATTCACGTGAAGGACAGGCTGGGCAGTGGGCTTTCTTTTAAGCTCCCCAGGTGATTCTAATGTGCTGCCAAGGTTGAACATGGTTAGTTTTAAATGTACTGATGGAAACAAGCAAACAACTAGTGATGGTGCCTGAGCTCCACCCCAGAATGATTTATTTTGCCTAGGGAGGGCTCTAGGTATCATATATTTTTTAAAAATTCTGCTCATGATTGTAGTGAAGATGGAGAACAATTTAGACACAAGCATACCCAGTCTGATGGGAAAAGTTAAAATAATGTTGGCTGCGCATGATAGCTCATGTCTGTAATCCCAGCACTTTGGGAGGCTGAGATGGGCAGATCACTTGAGATCAGGAGTTCGAGACCAACATGGCCAACATGGTGAAACCCTGTCTCTACTAAAATACAAAAAAAAAAAAAAAAAAAAAAATTAACCAGCCATGGTGGCAGGTGCCTGTAATCCCAGCTACTTAGGAGGCTGAGGCAAGAGAATTGCTCGAACTCAGGAGGTGTGGGTTGCCAAAATTGTGCCACTGCACTCCAGCCTGGATGACAGAGAGACTCAGTCTCAAAAATAAATAAATAAAATAATGTTAAAAGTGCAAGCATGAGAAATCATCTAGCCCAGTAGTTCCTACTGTCTATAAAACAGCCCACCAGGGTCCTGAGGAGCTTTTTCAGTGGTACAGATTCCTGGACATTGTGGATTTAACACAAGATCAGTGAGTCTTTAATTCCCCAAAGGACCTTAAAGGCCACCAAATTTGGAAATCATTTGGCTAGCCCATCTTATTTCACAAAGGAGGAAACCATCCCTCAGAAAAGTGTTTTTGTTCTCAGGATCCCAGAGCTGATTAAGAGGAAACCTGACTCTTAAATCAAAGGCTGACCCTTCCAGTCTTGTGTTCATCTCATCCATTTCCAGACAGAAAGCATGCTGCCACTTTTAGAAGATCTTGGACATTTTAAAGAGGCAGATTTGGGATTTGGATGTAGTTATTTCAGGAAGGTGGGTTTTCTGTTTTGCTCTATAATAAACAAAGCCTGCTTCCCTCCATGTGGAGTCTTACCAATAGTTCGTTGACCTTGAGGAGGTAAGCCACCATCATTCTGAACTGCCCTTATGTAAATAGGGGATTGTGGTGGCTTTAAAATATGTTCACAAATTCTTTAGACTCCTCCAAGAGGTGGAGTCGAACTGCCTTCCCCTGGAGTATGGGCTGTACTTAGTAACTGGCTTCTAAGGAAAAGAATGTGAAGGAAGTGATGGTGGGTGAAATCTGAGATGAGCTCATGAAAAGATATTGAAGCTTCCGTCTTGCTTTGTCTCATAGATTGTTTGCTCTGGGGGAAGCCAGCTGCCACGTCATAAAGATGCTCAGGCGGCTCTGTGGCGAGGCCAGTGTAGAAAAGAATTGAGGTTTACTGTCAACATCTCAAACTAACTTGCTGGGATTGTGAGTTAGACACCTTATGAGTGGATCTGCCAGTGCTCATCAAGTCTTCAAATTATTGTTAATCTGGCCAGTGCCTTGACTACAACCTCATTAGAGCCTTTGAATTAGAACCTCCCAGCTAAGCCATTTCTGATTGATGTTGAGATAATATTTGTTGTTTGAAGCTGCTAAGTTTTGGGATAATTTGTTACATAGCATAGATAACTAATACAGAGATACTTTAATATGCACCAAAATAGAGCTGCTTAGTTTGTAGGTTTGCAAGGGGAGTCATATGTTAACATTTATTGAATGCTTTAGTTAGACTCCAACCAAATGAACTGCATATTAGATATAAAGAAGCGATCACATATTATTATCAGATTGCAACACATTTCATGTTCAATTAACTGAAATGCTTTTTCTACAGCAAGTCTTTGTTCATCTTCTTATCCCCACTGTACACTTATAAAAGGTCACTGTCAAGATAGAAAAGTATATATACGATTTAGATGTCTGACTCAGTTACTAACGACCATGAGCATGTTTTTCAAATAGGAAAAGCAAGGTTCATTTCAACTTGCTCTTTTTCACACGATGCTCTTTGTTTACTTTTTGGTATTGCATTTCACCGCCATGCCGGACGCGTCTCTTATTAAAGAGGCTGTTTACTTATCTCTCTCCCACGGTCTCATAAGCCTTACTTTTAAAAACAGCCGTGGCAGACTTTGCACCAAAAAAGCAAGCCGTGTTTCTACTAGGAAACATTTAGGGAAACGGGTTTTTTTTCCTTCATGAAAATTTCACCAAGTATAAATTAACATGTCTCAAACTAATGGGCCCTTTATATTGATTTAAATAAATAGCCTCCTTTCTCAAAAATCACGACTTCTGAGCATGTTCTTAAATTCAACACTAGTTATTTTTTTTCCTAAAACATATGAAATAATCATGTGCATAGAGATCCTAAGTTGGTCTTTCTTCTGGATCTGTATGATGTCGGAAAGCCAAGATGGTATCTTTATTTGCTTGTTTGTTTTTGAGACAGTCTGGCTCTGTCACCCAGCTAGAGTGCAATGGCACTATCTTGGCTCACTGCAACCTCTACCTCCCGGCTTCAAACAGTTCTCCTGCCTCAGCCTCCTGAGTAGCTGGGATTACAGGAATATGCTAATTTTTATATTTTTAGTAGAAATGGGGTTTCACCATATTGGTCAGGCTGGTCTCAAACTCCTGACACAGGTGATTCCCTCGCCTCAGCTTCCCAAAGTGCTGGGATTATAGGCGTGAGTCACCTCACACAGAAATTATATTTTTCAAACAGCCTTTACTGATCTAACAAGTATCTTTATGTATAATTTATTTACTCCTAACATTGTTTGATGTCTTATATTTAGAGACATAAAGGTCTCTTTTATTCAAATGATAGAGAATTTTGTTTTCTTTCATTTTTCTTTTTCCAAATTGGGGAGGAAAATGCAAAGAGCTCCCAAATGGAGGCAAAAACAAACCTAAAGTGTGTTTAAGCAAATTTTTTCCCCCATTTTCTCTTTCCATTTTCATGTCGGGCATAGCTGAAATCTAGTGTGGTGGTTGAAAAGTTTTACTCCCTTTCATCCCCTCCTCCCTCCTTGTTCCCAACTCAAAATTATTACACCCAAGCAGGGCATAGGGTACCTATTAGTCTAGATGAATAAGAAAGAGCTAGATTCCGGCCAGGCGCCATGGCTCACGCCCATAATCCCAGCACTTTGGGAGGCCGAGGCAGGCAGATCACGAGGTCTGGAGTTCAAGACCAGCCTGGCTAACATAGCAAAACCCCGTCTCAACTAAAAATATAAAAATTAGCTGAGTGTGGTGGCACACGCCTCTAGTTCCAGCTACTTGGGAGGCTGAGGCAGGAGAATCGCTTGAACCTGGGAGGCAGAGGTTGCAGTGAGCTGAGACCACGCCACTGCACTCCAGCCTGGGTGACAGAGTGAGACTCTGTCTCAAAAAAAAAAAAAAAAAAAAAAAAAGAACGAGCTAGATTCCTAATTAATAAATATCATTTATTGAATGACCACAACAGAGGACCCTTCTAGGTGTGGTGGGGGCAGGGATCAGAAAGCTGTAATCTTCAGGAGTTGCAAACGGTAGGCAGTAGCTTGGGGTTGGGAGTGAGGCTGGCTGTAACCTCTCCATGTGGCAGCTTCCTGCAGGGGGCACTGTAGACCAATCTGGTGAGCCTCCTCCCCAATCATGGGAGATAGGTTGTGATATCAGTGTGGGTATGGTAGGCACAAGAGACAAGTCTCGGGTATTAAACAGGAAGCGGCCATTCTCATTAAAAATTTCCCAGGGCTGCTCTCCCATCTACCCTAAAGCTGTTTCACCAGTTTGTCATGCTGTCATCATTATTCTCAAACGTGTAGGTAAATATTTTATTAAACATCTTCACTGCTTGGCAGTTAGGGAGTCCTTTGCCTCCCAGACTTGGCTGTCGCCCAGTGCTGCCTGGAAGGGTGGGAGTACAGTGGCCCCTGGAACGCTCCACGGAGTTTGCAGTCGCAGCACTAGAGAGCGATTCTGTCAAGCCATTTCCACCTGGAAACCATTTTCTCCTTTGGCCTCTCGAGCTTAATTTTTTCCATCTTCTTTTTAAACCAGTCACCAACTTCGTCTTGATGAAAGGTGCCGCGGCCCCCAGAAGAAAATGGTTACACCTTGCGACTCCACCTGGAAGCAGTTGACACAGGGCCACAGTCACCTTCCCTTCCGCCTCTCTACCACCCTTGCGACTTGCCCCTTCTCCACTGTGACCTGCCTTGCCAAACCGAAATCTAAGTATCATAGCTGCAGATATGCAGGCTCCGTGCACCCGGCCCCACGCACTCTACAAGTTATGTCTGTGAACTTCCAACGTTCTCATCATCACTTCCACGCCTTGCCTCGGAGTCCCATCTGCTCGCGAATTTGCCAGCAGCAAACACATAGACCCACAGGCCACACATGAGCTTGGGCAACGTGGGGCCTGCTTTTTAATAAGTCTTTGCGTTGGGCCATTTACACAGCCTAGGAGGCGGTCAGAGCAACAATCGGCAGAACAGCTGTAATGTCATCCCATCCTACGTTTGGGTTACAAGTAGCCCAACCCGACAAGATCTGCTCTTGGGTCAGAAATCCCAATTTTGGAGGACTGTGGGTATGAGCGCCCTCGTCTGGCGAACAGAGGAAACGCCTTCTTGTGCCCCACATTTCAGTTCCCTCTACCGGCCGAGCAAAGAGAAGCGTTGGCTTATGTTACAGCCCCAGATTCCAGAGTTCAGGGTGGTACTATCAGATTCTGAAACCAGAGCCCTCCAGATTCAGAGGTTTTCTGGAGTTGACACTGAGACCCACCACAGTAGCCCACGTTGCAATTTCTACAATTACCCATCAGCTAATTCCAAGTGACTGAAAAAAATTAATTGAAGGGAAGGAAGGAGAGGGAGAACGGACTGTCATCTGTGAAGGGACAATTCAAATAGGTCAAAATCAAATCTATTTAGCCAAATGTGGTATTGACGCCTAGAAAGACAGAGGGAAAAAAGCAAAGTATTAGATGTGAAGACAATAGGGGATATGGACTGTACAGCCGATTTCTGAGCAAGATATTCATGCTAAAAATACTACTACTGTTTGTAAAGGGCATGAGAAATCAGATTGTGTCTGTGTCCATGGGTGGGAGGAAGCAGAGGCTGTGCATACAAACCCCCAACATTAGAACAAGACCGAGAAAGGACCCTAATCCCAGAGGAGTAGGGATGAACATAAGAATAATTTGAAGTGAACCAGAAAATTAATTTCACCATCATCCTCTTACTTTTGTGGGTCCAATGATGCTGGTGGCCCCCAGTGGCTGGCCACACCTCTGGGTTCTCAAAAGGACCCCCAAGACCCCATCACCCGCTCAGCAAAATGCCACATGAGAAAGGAGGGCATGATCTGGTGTTGTACCTTCTAGTCTAAGTCACAAATAATCATGAGCATTCAAAAACATTCATTGCCCAAGTGGCTGCTGGGGAGGCCTGGCCTGACAGAAGGCGTTCATGAGAAAGACCCGGGGGGTTAGCTGATCACCAGCTTGATGTGAACCTACAGCGCAAGGAGGCTGTTGAGAACCCTAATGCAATCTGAGGCTCTATTAATAGCACAGCAGAGTGTGGAAGGAGGGAAGCAATACTCCCAGCGCGTGCTGGCAGGTCAGGCCACATGCAGTTTTATGCTCAGTCCTGCGGGCTGTATTTTAAGAGAGGCACTGGAAAATTCAAGTCTGCTCAGAAGAGCATGAAAGGATTGGACATTGGTATTTAGACAGCATCTCTATTAGCTTTACAGTCCTTTTGCAATTGGCAATACCAGAAAGATCATTACACGGAGTCTCCGTAGCCAGTTGCAGGAATCACGTTCCTAATATTTACTTAACCTCCTGAGTGTTGGGGTCCCCTCTCTGTATAATGGGGTCAGTAATTTCTGCCCAATCTACCACTTCCGAGCATAATTTGAGGATGGGTCAGTTGGGCTGGTGTGTATGGAGCATTCACTGAGTGCCCAGCTCCGTGCCAGGTACAAAAAGAAACACAGCGAGGGATCTGTTTTTGAGGAGCTTGAAGTCTAGCTGGACAGACGGGTCCATAAGCGGATACTTTGCTTATAATGTGACAGAGGATGATAAAAATACATGCATTGATTTGAAATGAGATACAATTAATTTCTCATAAAGAGTGACAAGACAGCAAAGCAGAGTCCCTGTGGAATATGGACTTTCAAGTGCAGAAACAGGAAAATAAGTCATTGGAGGTCAGGGTAGAGAGGCCATCAGGGAGAGAAGATTCGAATCAGAAAAGTTCAGAGTCAGAAGACAACTGAAGTGTCTCAGCAGTGTCAGGCGCCGTTATGACTTCAAGGAGGAGGAAGGCTAAAACATTTCTAAACCACTCACTGGATATGGAGATGAGGAGTTCATCCTTCATGGTCAAGAGAGATCTTTCAGGAAAATGATGAAGGAAGAGATAGACTTCACTTAGGAAGTGTGTGAATGATACCTTTATTGAGCACCTACTGCATACCTAGCCTGGTGCTACTCACTTCGGACCTTCAAAGAGCAAAAGATTTTGTTCCAGCCTACCACACTATTGGTTGGTGCGTTAGACTAACACCTGTATGTCCATTAAGGACTAGTGGAAGATCATTATATGAACTGTTCGACCGGGTGAGGCAGACAGCATCGTGGTTTAAATGACCGGTGGGCCTGACCCAGGACAGTGTTCCATATAGTCACATGCATACCAGAAGAAAAAAGAATTGGTGGTAGTGCCCTCCAAATATGACCTACCTTCGTCCCCTTTCCCTTGATTCTTGGAGTTTCAATTCCCAGAAGCATTCAGAAACACAAGTCTTGTCTTAACATCCCACATGTTTGGTCCCATTTTATTTGCCAGTGAAATTAATATTACTCTTTACCCTGCTCACATCTAGATCCAACATGCGTTTTTTTTCATCAGTGGGTTTGTGTTTGGTTGATTAGTTATTCATGTATAATGTAAGATGACAAGAGCTGTAATACAAAGAAGTGATTGTGGAGAATGCAGGCGTACAAGCTCTGGGGTTGGCTTTTTTTTTTGTAGGGGTGTGGATGGGTAGGCAGGTTAGGAGAAGCATGTGGATTACTTGCAGATGGTTGAACCTCTCCCCTTACCAAGCTGGTGACTCAAGCAAAATAGGGGGAATGAAAATGAATGGCATGTGCTTGCTCATCTCGTCTCCTCGACCTGCATCCTGGGCCCCTCATCAGCTTCTGGATCTGCCCCATGCAATCGCCTAACTCATTCAACATCTGGACTTGAGATCCCACCTTCCGGCTGCTTCCGGAAGTCTGGATCGCTTCCAATGTATCTTTTGTACGTTGTCTTCTTTCATAGGTTGAATTTGCACAAAGGTGATCCACTTTATAGATTAGCTCTTCCTCTACCTTGACTTCTAGAACCTCCACCAAAATGTCTGTTTACCTCACAGTAGCCAGAGAGGTCTTTATGGGGTGCAAGTCAGATCCCTCCAACGGCTTCCTACTACATTGAAGCCCCTTGCTGCCACCTGAAAGACTCGATGTTGTGTTCTAGGCCTGCTTTTCCAACCTCGTATTATATAATCAGCCTCTATCATTTCTTTCATTGATTTTTTTTTTTTTTTTTTTGAGACGGAGTCTCGCTCTGTTGCCCAAGCTGGAGTGCACTGGCACGATCTTGGCTCGCTGCAACCCCCGCCTCCTAGACTCTAGCAATTCTCCTGCCTCAGCGTCCCGAGTAGTTGGGACTACAGGCACACGCTGCCACACCCAGCTCATTTTTTGTATTTTAGGAGAGACGGGTTTCACCAGGTTGCCCAGGCTGGTCTTGAACTCCTGAGCTCAGGCAATCCACCCACCTCAGCCTCCCAAAGTGTTAGGATTACAGGCGTGAACCACAGTGCCCGGCCTCATTTATTTCTATTTATTTATTTATTTATTTAGAGACCGGTTCTTACTCTGTCATCCAGGCTGGAGTACAGTAGCATGATCACGGCTCACCACAGCCTTGACCTCCTGGGCTCAGGTGATCCTCCCACCTCAGCCTCCTGAGTAGCTGGGACTATAGGTGTATGCCACCAAGCCCAGCTAATTTTGTCAGGCTGGTCTCAAACTCCTAGGCTCAAGAAATCTTCCTGGCTCAACCTCCCAAAGTGCATAGGCATGAGTCACCACGCCCAGCCTCTATCAGTTTTTAAACCAAACAAGCCATTTCCTTCTTCAAGCCCTTTGCGTATGCCATTTGTTCCTTTTGACTGGGTTGTTCTTTCTCCACTCACTATGTTGGTATCTGCTTATCCTTCTTTTAAAAAAGTTGTTTGCTAACCCTTTTTATTTTTATTTTTATTGTTGAGACGGATGCTTGATCTGTCATCCAGGCTAGACTGCAGTGGCACTATCTCGGCTCACTGCAACCTCCACCTCCCTGGTTCAAGTGATTCTCTTGCCTCAGCCTCCTGAGTAGCTGGGATTACAGGGACCCACCACTGCACCCAGCTAATTTTTGTTATTTTTAGTAGAGACAGGGTTTCACCATCTTGGCCAGGCTGGTCTCAAACTCCTGACCTCGTGATCAACCGGCCTCAGCTTCCCAAAGTGCTGGGATTAGAGGTGTGAGCCACCACGCCCAGTGTTTGCTAACTTAAGAAAAAATTTTAGTTTATGTATGTAAATGTATGAGTTACATGTGTAATTTTGTTACATGCATAGATCTCATAGTGGTAAAGTCAGAGTTTTGAGGTTATTCATCACTCAAGTCCATTGTATCCATTAAGTAATTGCTCATCATGCACTTCCCCCATCCCCTCACCCTTTCCTTATTTTTTCCTCTCTCTCTTTTTTTCTGAGACTGAGTTTAGCTCTTGTCACCCAGGCTGGAGTGCAGTGGTGTTATCTCGGTTCACTGCAACCTCCGCCTCCCAGGTTCAAGCAATTCTCCTGCTTCAGCCTCCCGAGTAGCTGGGATTACAGGTGTGCACCACCACACCCGGCTAATTTTTGTATCTGTAGTAGAGATGGGGTTTCATCATATTGGCAGGCTGGTCTCGATCTCCTGACCTCAGGGGATCCACCACCTCGGCCTCCCAAAGTGCTGGGATTACAGGCGTGAGCCACCATGCCTGGCCCCTCACCCTTTCAAGCCTCCATTGTCTGTTACTCCACACCCTACATCCATATGTACACATAATTGAGCTCCCACTTGTAAGTGAAAATATGCAGTGTTTGTCTTTCTGTCTGTGGCTTGTTTCACCTAGGGTAATGTCTTAGAAGACATTTGGTTTTTTTAACTGAGTAGTGCTTTATCGTGTGTATGTACCACATTTTCTTTATCAAGTCCTCTGTTGATGGACACTTAAGTTGATTCCATATCTTTGCTATTGTGAATAGTGCTACAATAAACATATGAATGTGGGTATCTTTTTGATATACCGATTTCTTTTCCTTTGGGTATACACTGTTAACGGTTACCAGTAGCGTGTTTGCTGGACCAAATGGTAGTTCTAGTTTTAGTTCTTTGAGAAATCTCCATACTGTTTTCTATAAAGGCTGTGTTAATTTACATTCCCACCAATAATGTATGAGTTCCCCTTTCTCCGTATCTTTATCCTTCTTCAACTCTTAGTTCAAATACCACCTCCTCACCAAGGTCTTTTCTGATCAATCTCTCTAAAGCTGCCTCCCCACCCATTGCTTTATTTATTTCCTGCATATCACCAACGCCATGTGAAGTTATCCTGTTTCTTTCTTTCTAGAGAATTGTCTGGAAACTCCACTGGAACAAGACTTCATCTGTTTCACCTCCAGCACCTAGAACAATGCCAACCTGTGGTAGGAGATCACCAGGTATTCGTTGAATGAATAAACTTTAAATTTCTATAATTCTTTTCCAAAAACCGGCTCTATTTTTAGAAAGCTCAACATCCAAATATCAACTAAGAGACCTATTAAAGAGGCGATTATTTAAATTACAAGGTGGACGCATTGATGTACAAAAGTTTCCCTCTGTCTTCAACAACTGTCGTAAAGCCTGGGGAGAACAGAAGCTTAACACCAAAATCTAAAATATTTTCTGCCTATTCCCAAATCAGTTTCTATCACATTATTCGATTTTTCTTCTTTCTAGTGCTTCTCACTCTGAAATTATTGTGCTAATTTCTGTTTCCTTGCTAATTGCTGCTTCTCACCCCCACCCAAGAGAGGAGACCTTGCTTGTCTTATTTGCGGCACAAGCCTGGCACAAAGTAAGTGCCCAGAAGACATTTGTTGAATAAGTGAATTTTAAATGCTTAGAAATAAAGAGAAAGAAGCAATTAAATGAAATGCAATGAAACACACAAATATCCACATGTTCACAAAAAAATCAGGCCCCAGAGACTGTTTTAGCAAGAGAGCTGCAACCGGAGGGTGAAGAGCTGACCACACAGTGAGCCAGGCATGAATTAGATCCCATTTGTGACCCACTCCCCATCATCTGTCAGAACTCATCACAGAGTTGGACTGGGAAGTGGTGGCTCAGACACAGGGACCCGGGACACATAGGGGACCTTGCAGGTGGCCAGGATCAGAAGACAAAGCTGGACCTTCAGGGAAGCAGGCTGTGCCTGGATGTCTCAGGTCACCAACAGGATGATGTTGGTTACAATTCCCTGAGGTCTACCATGAGCTGCCAGAAGGGTGGGAGCAGCAGCAAGATTGTCCTGTGACTGGGAGGGCTTTGGTTGCTTTACCTGCTCCAGAGCCTGCAGCTGAAGATGATCTTGATTTAACCCAATTCAAACCAGCACCTGTTATATGGAAAACAGTGCACTAGGTGCAACAGGGGTGAAGGAAGAGGTGTGCCACCTGTGCCCATGCTGAGGACAGCCACAGACAGATCAGGCCAGAGCAAAGGTGTCTATCAAACAGGATGAGGGGTGAAGTGGCAGGGGAAAGGGTACCAGCAGCCTGGAGTGATGACAAGAGAGGCAGAAAGACTTCCCAGAGGGACCAGCGCTGGAGGCGGCTGGCAAGGAGGGCCTTCCAGGGGCAGGCGAGCTAGGGCATGTGTGGGGAGCCTGGAGAGACCTATTGGGCCGAAGGCAGGAAGATTCTGCAGGTAGGTGCAAGGTAGGTGCAATTTATTACCAAAAGTTCCAGTAAAGTCCCTCAGGGCCAATCCCTGAAGCCTGTGAGCAAAGGAAAGTGGTTTTCCAAGTAAATGCCTGGAGAGCAGCTGCAAGGCTTTGCCAGGAAGGGGAAGGCAGGCAGAACCACAGGCAGCGCTGCAGTGATGAACGATACATCAGAAAGGTATCTGGGGCATGTCGGGATTGAACGAGATAATGAATGATCATAGGGAGGCATGAGGGGAGACTGGGGAAGAGAGCGGGTAATTATAAAAGCAATGGAAGAATGTTTAGTTTGGTCCTGGACAAACTGACTCTGAAATTAATCTGGAGTACAGCAGTGTTCATAGCAGCATTACTCATAATAGCCAAACAGTGGAAACAATGCAAGACTCAAGTGTCCATCAACAGATGACCTGATAAACGAATATATATAGGTGGTGCATACATACAGTGTCATATTATTCAGCCATAAAAAGGAATAAACGAGTGATATATGCATGCCATAATGTAGATGAGCCTTGAAGACATTATGCTAAGTGAAAGAAGCCAGATATAAAAAGATAAGTATTATACGATTCCACTTACAGGATCTACCCAGAGTCTTCAAATTCCGGCAGACAGAATGGTGTCTGCCAGGGACTTGGGGAAGGGGACAATGGAGTTAGTGTTTAATGGGTGTAGGATTTCAGGTCGGAATGATTAAAAAAAAAAGTTTTGCACTAGATCATAGCCAAAAGACTGAGAAGTGATGATTTTTAAAAAGTTCTGAGAGGCCGGGTGCGGTGGCTCACGCCTGTAATCCCAGCACTTTGGGAGGCTGAGGCAGGTGGATCACGAGGTCAAGAGATCGAGACCATTCTGGTCAACATGGTCAAACCCCGTCTCTACTAAAAATACAAAAAATTAGCTGGGCACGGTGGCGCGTGCCTGTAATCCCAGCTACTCAGGAGGCTGAGGCAGGAGAATTGTCTGAACCCAGGAGGCGGAGGTTGCAGTGAGCCGAGATCGCGCCATTGCACTCCAGCCTAGGTGAAAAGAGCGAAACTCCGTCTCAAAAAAAAAAAAAAAAAAAAAAAAGTTCTGAGAATACAGTTGTTTTTTTTGAGACGAAGTCTTGCTTTGTCACCCAGGCTGGAGTGTAATGGAGCGATCTCTGCTCATCGCAACGTCTGCCTCCCAAGTTCAAGTGATCCTTCTGCCTCCGCCTCCCAAATAGCTGGGATTACAGGCACCTACCACTATGCTTGGCTAATTTTTGTATTTTTAGTACAGACAGGGTTTCACCATGTTGGCCAGGCTGGTCTCGAACTCCTGACCTCAAGTGATCCACCCACCTCGGCCTTCCAAAGTGCTGGGATTACAGGCGTGAGCCACCGTACCCAGCCTGGAAATAGACTTAAATGTGGCGGAAATGCATAGCGGTGATGGTAGTGCAACAATGAGTGGAGCTAATGTCACGGAACTGACACTGCAACATGGTTAAAGTGGCAAATTGTATAGTGTGTATTCTGCCACCGTAAACAATAAAGTGAGTGTGGAAAAATAAACAAGCCAAGGATATCCAGGATATTTCTGGAAGGGGGAAGTAATGAACAGATAAAACTCTACCAGATATTAGCATGGATTATAAAACCTCAGGAATTAAGAGTATGGCACTGGCGCTTGATGACACAGACAGAACAAGGAAACTGAAAGGAAGTCCAGCAATAGGCCCAAATCAGCCGGCTGCGGTAGCTCATGCCTGTAATCCCAGCACTTTGGGAGGCTCAGGTGGGTGGATCACTTGAGGTTGGCAGTTCGAGACCAGCCTGACCAACGTGAAGAAACCCTGTCTCTACTGAAAAGATACAAAATTAGCTGGGTGTGGTAACACATGCCTGTATTCCCAGCTACTTGGGAGGCCGAGGCAGGAGAATTGCTTGAACCTGAGGGGTGGAGGTTGCAGTGAGCCGAGATTGTGCCATTGCACTCCAGCCTGGGCGACAAGAGCAAAACTCTGTCTCAAAAAAAAAAAAATAGGCCCAAATCCTTCAAGACTTTCATGTGTGGGAAAGGTGGCATCCAGAGACAGTGGGGAAATGGTTCTGGGAAGAACAGGAGCAGTCAAGGAAAAACAACATAGGATCCTTATCTCATAGTCACTGCAGGAAGAATTCCAAATGGAGAAAAGATTTAAATGTACAGCACAACCCATCCAAGTACTAGAAGGAACCAGCAGAGATTTCTTTCTTAATCTCAGAGGGTGAGCACATACCAGCTGTGACTGTGGGTCAGTATATTTATCTCTCTGTGCCTGTCTCACAGGGTGTTGTGAGCACTGGAGGAATTAATATCGTACATGCAAATGCTTAGAACAATGCCTGGAACACAAGTGACAATGGTCACTTACTAATCCTTTATGATGCCACACTAAGACTGTCGCTGCCATCATCATCATCATCATCATCATCAAAAAGAATGAGGACTTAAAAAAATATTTTTATGTTTTAAGGAGCAGGGAGTTTAATAGGCAAAAAAGAAAGGGGAAGAAAGAAAGAAGCAGCTTCCTGTTCAGAGACAAAGAGGGGTGGGCTCCAAAGCTGAGAGAGGGAATCCCCAAAATGAAGACATTTTATAAACTGGTGTCAAATGAGTATGAAATATATTACTAGGTGAAAAAACATTAGATGCAGAGCATGGTATATACTATGCTAATTTTGGTTGAGAAAAAGGGGGCGGTAGAAAAAATGCACATATATATCTCTACATATATTTATAAGTGTATAGACACACGCACACACACACACACACACCTTTGGTGAGACTGCTGCATTACACAACTCCAAAGGGCGCAATTCCATTGTATTCTATGTCAATGGCATCCCAGGAGCTCGATATAAACGATGTCCCTTGGAGTTGTGCAACACAGTGGTGGCCCTGCTAATGTGGCTGCAGGTGGGTAACATACCTCTGGAAGGATACAGAAGTGGAATAACATCGGTTGCCTGTAGGGAAGGGACAGAGGTGGCTTGGTACATAGGTGGGAAGGAGACTTTTCACAATTCAGACTTTGTGTTCTTTCAATTTGGAACTATGTGAATGTGTTATAGAAAATTCCTCCTCCCAGAAAATAAATCAAAGAAGTTGTAAAAATAAATACATATACCTAAGAGTAATATATACAAATAACAGAACATGTAAGAAAATTTGGGAAATCCAGAAAAGTATAATGGAAAAAGAACTACGATTAAGCATGATTTTTTTCCTGGTCTCTGGTTGTGTCTGCATGTATGTGTGTGTTGAATGCTTTGAAAGGTAGCATCATGCTCATAGGGCAGGAGTGGGCAAACTATAGCCCCAAGCCAAATCTGGTCCATCACCTGTTTTTGTAAATAAAGTTTTATGTAACACAGCCCCACACATTCAGTTATGCATTATCTATGGTTGTTCTGCTACAATAGGATCATTAAGTAGTTGTAAAAGATACCTTATGATCCTCAAGCCAAAAATGTTTACTATCTGGCCCCTTACTGAGATGGCCTGCCAATTCCCAGTGTAGGGGACAAGCATGGGTTTTGAAATGGGCTGAATCTGGGTTCAAGCCTCAGCTCCATTGCTGACCAGCTGATGTGGTCAGGGGAAATTATTAACAATATATATTAAACATTGATCTGGTTTGGCTCTGTGTCCCTACCCAAACCTCATGTTGAATTGTAATCCCTGATGTTGGAGGAAGGACCTAGTGGGAGGTGATTGGATCATGGGGGCGGATTTCTTCCTTGCTGTTCTTGTTACAGTGAGTGAGTTCTCACAAAATCTGATTGTTTGAAAGTGTGTAGAATGTCCCCCTTTGGTCTCTCTTCCTTCTGCTCCGGCCATGTCAGATGTACCTCCTTCCTCTCCACCTTCCACCATGATTGTACATTTCCTGAGGCCTCCCCAGCCATGCTTCCCATACAGCCAGCCTGTGGAACCGTAAACCAATTAAACCTCTTGTCTTTATAAGCTACCCAGTGTCCGGTAGTTTTTTATAGCAGTGTGAGAACAGTCTAATACCAACATCATCCCCAGGCCCTGACCCTTGGGGAGTGTGTCATAACTTGTACCTATTGATTTTTAAAACAATGTTAAGGCCATATTGTATACTACTGCCAACTATATATAAAATTTTTATTCTTTTATTTAACATTATATCACAGTATTTTTCTATATCATTAAAATTATTTATAAACTTTTTTCTTTTTCTCTTTTTTCTTTGTACTTTTTATTATGGAAATTCTTAAACATATAGAAGCAGGATAATGAACACCTCCATACCCATCTCGTACATAAGAACTGTTAACATTTGGTGTATTGACTTCATCTACTTTGTTGCTGAAGTATTTTTAAGTAGATTGTAGACATGATGACATTTTAGTTCTAAACACATCCGTATACATCCCAAAAAGGAATATTTTCCTGTATATCTCATAACTTCAAAATTCACAATAATTTCTTCTCCTTCTTTTTTGAGACAGAGTCTCACTCCGTCACCCAGGCTGAAATGCAGTGGCATGACCTTAGCTCACTGCAACTTCTGTCTCCCAGGTTCAAGCGATTCTTGTGCCTCAGCCTCCCAAGTAGCTGGGATTACAGGTATGAGCCACCACGCATGGCTGATTTTTATATTTTTAGTAGAGATGGGGTTTTGCTATGTTGTCCAGGCTGGTCTTGAACTCCTGACCTCAAGTGATCTGCGCACCTCAGCTTCCCAAGGTGTTGGGATTACAGGAGTGAGCCACCATACTTAGCCCACAATAATTTCTTAATATCATCTAATACTTGCTCCATATACAAATTTCTACTTGTTTTCCAAAATTCCTTTTACAGGTGGTTTATTCAAACCAAGATCCAATCAAGAACCATGCATTGCAATGGACTGTGTCTCTGAAGTCCCTTTGAGGCTGTAACAGTATCTTGTTCCAGCCCCAGCCAACCTCTCTCACTCCTCAGTTTCTTTGTGTTTAACCTTGACGTGTTAATGAAATGAGGCTTAATGAATAGTATGCTAAGTAGCTGAATGTAGCATAACTGTGCACTCATTTTCTTATTTCTGGATATTTCTGTGGATTCTAATGCTTCCCTAGCATCAATGATGTGGCAAAGAACATCCTTAAGTCTTAGTTTGTCATAAAAGTACAAAATTATTTGCCATCTGGTGTGTTATTGTGCTAACCTGCCTGCTTCCTCATCCTCTCTTTGATGTATATCTGGTGACCTATGATATCAACTTGGATGCTTGTCTTACAGTCATTCTGTTCTCAGGAATTTGATTATGTCACAGTCTAAGCTGGGTGCTCCAGGCAAACTGGTCTATCTGCCTTTGCTTACACAAAATGAGTTATGCCCAATTTTCTCCTCCTCAGTCCATCTGCCCCTCCTCACCCTGTCCAATTTCCACCCATCCCAAAGCCTCCAGCCAATTTATTTCTTCCGTGCCTGCCTCCTTCCTAGGTCTCTTCAGCAGAAGTGGCCTCCTGCTTTTGTGCCACTCTGATGACAGTGATGCTGCTGGGTTGTACTTGGCCTCTGGGCTTCCAGCAAATCTTCTTTCCCCTCTAGTGAGTGGGGACTGTGATTTATGTATCTCTGCCTTCTCCACAGCACCCAGCACTATCCCCTGCTCGCAACTGCACCATGCATACTCACTGACAGAATAAATGGACATTTTGTGATACATCAGTGATGGGATGCAGGGTGGCAGCCACCTTGGAATCAAGCCTAATTAAAGATCTCAGTGACCTTGGACAAGTCACTTTGTAAGCCTAAGTCTCCTCCCCTATCAAAAAATAAATAAAAGTATCTACCCGATAGAGTTTTTAGAAGAATGAAAGGAAATATGAATGTCTGTGTTCTTAACCCTATTAGACCCTATCAGACCTAATTTTTTTTCTTTTGGAAATGGGATCTCACTCTGTTGCCCAGGCTCGATTGCAGTGGCACTATCTCAGCTCACTGCAACATCTGCCTCCCAAGTAGATGGGACTGCAGGTGCCCACCATAACACCTGGCTAATTTTTGTATTTTTATATATGTATTTATTTATTTTTATTTTTTGAGATGTAATCTCACTCTGTCACACAGGCTGGAGTGCAGTGGTGTGATCTCGGCTCACTGCGACCTCCGCCTCCTAGGTTCAGGTGATTCTTCTGCCTCAGCCTCCTGAGTAGCTGGGATTACACGTGCCCACCACAATGCCTGGCTAATTTTTGTACTTTTAGGAGAGACAAGGTTTCCCCATGTTGGCCAGGCTGGTCTTGAACTCCTGACCTCAAGTGATCTGCCAACCTCAGTCTCCCAAAGTGGTAGGATTAGAGGCATGAGCCATGGTGCTCCCCAAGCAGTAAGATTACAGGCAGGAGCCACGGCGCCTGGCCAGACCTAATTTCTAAACAAATATTCTGTAAAGGCCTCTTTCACTATTCTGAAATAAAATTCAGAGACAATATACCTACAAACATAGTTCCTCCAAAAATGATGTCCAAGGTATAGTATAAAGGGTAGATAGATACATACAAATTTGTGTTTCAACCTGGGACTGCCTTGGCATGACTCCATTAGAAGACACATTGAAGGAGTGAAATGACAGCAGCTAGTTATAATGAACATATGAGCTTGGATTTAGAACTTAAGGAAATCAAGGAGCAGAGGTACAGGTGTTCACCACAATGACCCTGTTAAGATAAATGAAAACAAACCAGGCTTGTTTGCATATGATAAGAAACAAGAGAGATATCATCTTAATTGAAGTAAGAATAACATGCCAAGACAAATTAAAATTTATCAAGGTGGAAAAATTGAGGAAGAAAAAGATCTCACAAATAAATTGGTCCTTATTAAGAAGAGAAGCATGGCCAGGCACGGTGCCTCACGCTTGTAATCCCAGCACTTTGGGGAACCGAGGTAGGAGAATTACTTGAGCCCAGGAGTTCAAGACCAGTCTGAGCAACATAGTGAGACCCCCATCTCTACAAAATATGTATATTTTAATTAGCTGATCATGGTAGCACTTGTCTATAATCCTAGCTACTTGGAGGCTGAGGTGGGAGGATTGCATGAGTCCAGGAGTTTGAGGCTGCAGTGAGCTTTGATCTCTCTGTCACCATACCACTGCACTCCAGCTTGGTGACAGAGAGAGACCCTGTCTCTAAAAAAACATAAAACAAAATAGGCCAGGTGCAGTGGCACAAGCCTGTAATCCCAGCACTTTGGGAGGCTAAAGCAGGCAGGTGGATCACCTGAGGTTGGGAGTTCAAGACCAGCCTGACCAACATGGAGAAATCCTGTCTTTACTAAAAATATAAAATATTAACTGGGCATGGTGATGCATGCCTATAATCCTAGCTACTCAGGAGGCTGAGGCAGGAGAATTACTTGAATCCAGAAGGCAGAGGTTGTGGTGAGTTGAGATCATGCCATTGCACTCCAGCCTGAGCAATAAGAATGAAACTCCGTCTCAAAAAATATATATATTTAAAAAGAAGAGTTAAAATAAGCCCCTATGCTATGACACAGGACAGGGTATGATATTCAGTCCCTGAATGACCAGGGGCATACTGAAAAGTCATAGGAGACATAGAACAACTATTATTTGGGCAGGACTGACCTAGGCATTGTAGGAGTCTAGCATCCTTGGCTCCCCACTAAATGCTGATAATGGCTCCCATCCATAATGACAATCTCAACAACTCCTTCAAATTTTCAAAACTTCTGTGAAGGGCACTGCCACCCCCCTTGAGAACCACAGATACATGTGAAAGCAATTTGAAAAGTTAAAAGAATTTTTCAAATACTCAGTATGATTAATCCACTAAAATCGCAGTGGATTTTCAGTGGACACTGTATATTGGTTCTATTTAAATGACGACTGTTGAATTATAAAACATGAGTCTTTTTTTAAAATAAAACTGATTTCCATTTCTAGAAACATGGCAAGTGAATCCATATACTTATTGAAAATAACTAAAAATTCTGGATTAAAAACAATTTAAGAGCATCAGTGAATAAGCAGAAAAATGAGCAATTCTTAGTCCAGGGATTTAGTGGAATCGTTTTGAGATGTAGGTAGAGCACTGTGTCCCAAGAGCATTTGCTAAGCCTGCTGAATTTGAGCTTTGGTATTGGAGACCTCACATGACTGTGAAAAGGAGACAAAGCCCACCGTCTGACCAAGCTGAGGAATTTAATAAGTGGTCTTCCAGCATAAAGCTGGGATGCTTCCAAAAGCTATGCCCTGGGTGTAAAGGGGAATTTAGAAACATTTCCCACATTCAGACCGGGCGCAGTGGCTCATGCCTGTAATCCCAGCACTTTGGGAGGTCGAGGCAGGTGGATCATGAGGTCAGGAGTTTGAGATCAGCCTGACCAACATGGTGAAACCTCATCTCTATAAAAATACAAAAAAAGTAGCTGGGTGTAGTGGCAGGTGCCTGTAATCCCAGCTACTCAGGAGGCCGAGGCAAGAGAATCACTTAAACCTGGGAGACAGAGGTTGCCGTGAGCCTAGATAGCGCCATAGCACTCCAGCCTGGGCAATAAGAGGGAAACTCTGTCTCAAAAAAAAAAAGAGAGAAATATTTTCCACATTATTCTGAAGACTGCAGGGAAAAATCTGCCTCACACTTGCATGGAAGAGGGTAAGATGTATGTGTATGTGTCTTTGTGTGTGTTTTTGTTTGTATGTAGATACATATGCCAAAAATCATCACTAAACATTCAAAATACGAGCTGTCCATGACACGGTTTATAGCAAAAAATCCACACTCTGGGTGGTCTGGATAGGCCAAGTGGAGAATGTAACTGGAGTGATCCCAGAAATAGTAATGCCTCCAGAACCTGGCAGAAGCGAAAGTGAATCCTTCATAGAGGAAGCCAAATTTATCCCTGACTTCAAAGTGTTCCCACACATGTCAAGGAAAATGAACAGTTTAAAGTTAAATGACAGAGAGAGAAAGAGAGAGAGAAACTAACAACACAATAAAACAGGCTATTTAAGAACTAAGTACAAGAGGCAGCAGATAGCTGGAACAAAACTGAAAAACTTCTGATCCTGAAATAATAAGACAAAGACTTAAATAATCGTGTTTAATAAAAATAAAACTCATGCATGAAAATGTATACAAGAAAAAGAAACAGAAAACGATTAATTGATTTTGAAAAAGAACCTAAAGAACTTCTAGAAAAAAAAGAACTCAGGGCACAGATTTACTAGAATAATAACACGAGAAGATATACAGATCTATCTAACTGTTTAGCAAGCTAGCATTTATCTCTATCATATGAAGTTGCAAAGCACCAAAGACAAAGAGAATATCTTAACAGTGAAAGAGAAAAGACAGATTATTTTTAAAAGAGTTTCAATTTACTACTCATTAGCGGCAACGGAAATCAAAAGACAATGTATGATATCTTCAATGTGCTAACAGAAGATGATTATTTTCAACTCTATATTCATAATTGAGGAAAAGTCATTTTGGACAAACAAAAGCTGAGACACATGAACAAACCTTCCGTTCTGGCAGAAGAAACATTAGTTCAGATGGAAGGTGTAGGAAAGAAGAGGAAATAAAACATACAAAAGTGAAAAACAGTTGAAATGTTGACTATATAAAGCAATAATCATGGACTTGCGGGGCTTTGAAAGGAACGTTTATAGAATTAAATGCACAACAGCAGCAGCATATACATCAGGAAGGCATACGTGGAAGCTGTAAGTTTTCATATTTTTCAGAAAAAGAGGAGAATTGCTAAGTAACTTTGATTTTGCTAAGTTATTTGCTGCTATTTCTAGAGACTCCATTTACAGAATAGAAATAGTTCCCAAATCGGTAGAGGGAAAAAATGGAAATGGAAAAAACAACAAATCAATCTAAAAGAGGGCAACACAGCAGAGAAAGAGAATGGAACTTGTGGGAAAATAGCAGTGAAACAAGGTCTAATAGCTATAAATCCAGAAATACAAATAATTAGGACGAATGTAAACAAATTAGATGCTTCACCTAAAATACAAAGCTTGTCAGAATGAACTTTTTAAAAATCGAACTCTATGCTGTGTATAAGAAACATATCTCAAACAAGAGTATACAGGGAGTCTGAAAGGGAAAGGGTGAAAAAAAATGTGCTAAGAAAATGTGTACTGGGTTTAGCTGTGTTAGTCAGCAAAGTAGACTTAAAGCAAAAAGCACTGCTAGAGAAGATGTCACTTCAAGACATTAAACAATTCAGTTCAACGCAAAGACTATTTTACATTTACATACTCAGTAACTTTCGAAATATATTAAGCAAAACTTCTGCATAGGGGATGAGGTCTGAAATAATATAAAAAATACATTTATATTATAAAGCAAAAATCTGTCGTTACCAAGAAAAATAAACAAATCAGGAACCATGGTGGGGCATTTAACACACCTCTTCTAGTAACTGGTTTAATAAACAGAACAAACAGGAAAAAAAAATCAGTATGGATACAGAAGATGTGAACAACACGTGTAATACACCTGACCAAAGGGACGTTGTATCAATCCAGGAAACAGATGCCAAGATGGGATTAGACATGCCAGAAGTGTCTTAGGGAAACCACCTGTGAGGGATAAAGGAGAGGAAGCAGTAGCAGGCGAGAGAGCCTTCTGCCCACAATACCAATCTGAAAGGAGCAGGAAAAGGAAGAACACTTGAGTAGGCAGAGTCTCAGACTACAGTGCAATTCTACAAATGGCATGGCCAGGTTGATGGGCTGCCTTTGACTCAAAGTTGCCCATTTAAAATGTCTCAAATCCCACAGGAATGGGCCTACACTAGTAACCATGACAAGCTCAGCTCCACAAGCTGGAAGCAGCTCAGAGGAAGAGTGGTCTCAGCACAAATGCATTGCTGGATCCAAGGGAATAGCAGTTAGGGCTGGCAGGCAACTGTGTACCCCATAGCGGGAGAGCTGAGTTGCACAGGTTCATGACCACTATATGCATATTTAGCAGACAAGCTGAGTGACGCATTTTCATTGCCATCACAGACATATTTAGAACACCATACCCAACAACTGCAGAAACACATGCCTTTCAAGCACACATGGAATATTTACAAACGTTGCCCATATACCAGGTCATGAGGCAAATCTCAATATACTTTTAAAGTATTGAAATCATACAGAGTACATTCTCTACAACAATGAAGCGAGGCTAGAAATCAGTAACAGATAGTTAACAGCAAACCCATATATGCTTATAAATTAAGAAACCCATGTTTAAATAACCAGGGGCTCAAAGAAGAAAACATTGAGTATGGAACTGTAACGAAAATATGCAGCAAAACTTTTGGGATAGATTAAACAATTCTGAGAGAAATTTATGGACTAAAAGGCTATGTTTAGAAAAAAGAAAAGGAAAGAAAAACTAAACACGAATGAACTAAACATCCATTTTATGAAGCTAGAAACACATCAGCAAAATAAGAAAGGAAAAGAAGTAAGAGAAGCATAGAAATTAATGAAATGGAAAATAAACACAATAGAGAAGATTAGCAAAGCCAAACATTCCTCTGAAAAGACTCATAAAAATGACCAACCTCTGGTAAAACTGACCAAGAAATAAAGAAAGCATAAATAAACAAGATCAAGAATGAAATACTGATATAAATATAAAGGCTCTGATATCGAAACAAAATAATAAGAGGACATTGTTGAACATTTTTATGTCACTAAATTTGAAATCTTGTAAGAAGCAGACCCACTCTCAGGAAAATCTAACAGACTAACAGAGAAACCCCAAACAATCCTATAATCATGAAAGAAATTGAATGTGTAAATTAAAACCTTCCCACATATTAAACTCCAGGGCCCGTTGGCATCACCAGCAAGTTCCAGACACTCAAAGAATAAATAATTATAATTGTATACAAGCGATTTCAAAGCATGAAAAAAAGAGGCCTAATTCCCTCAACTCACTTTATAAACGAGCATTAACTTGGCGCCAAACCTAACAGTGCAAAAAATAAAAGTTTCGGCCAGGCGTGGTGGCTCATGCTACAGGCAGTTTGGGAGGTCAAGGTGGGTAGATTGCTTGAGCGCAGGAGTTTGAGAGCAGTTTGGGCAACAAGGTGAAGCCCCATCTCTACAAATAAATATAGCCGGTACGGTGGCACACGCCTATAGTCTCAGCTACTTGGGAGGCTGAAGCAGGAGAATCACTTGAGCCCAGGAGGTAGAGGTTGCAGTGAGCCAAGATCGCACCGCTGCACTCCAGCCTGAGCAACACAGTGAGACCCTGTCTCAAAAAAAAAAAGGAAAATTTCAGGTAAACTTCACCCATGAACATGGATTCAAAAACCATAAACAAAATACTGGCAATCTTATTCAGCAATGTAAGAAAAAGATAATGTATCCTGTAGTATTCCTCCCTTATCTGTGGTTTCACTTTCCATGGTTTAGTGACTTTCCTGCAGTGAACTGTGGTCCAAAAATATGAAAAGGAAATAAACAAATAGTTTATTTCCAGCACTAAACAATTCATGGTTTTTGTTTGTTGTTTTCTTTAGATGGAGTCTCACTCTGTCACCCAGGCTGGAATGCAATGGTGTTATCTCGGCTCACTGCCACCTCCGCCTTCAGGGTTCAAGGGATTCTCCTGCCTTAGCCTCCCAAGTAGCTGGTATTACAGGCACATGCCATCGTACCTGGCTAATTTTTGTATTCTTAGTATAGATGGGATTTCACCATGTTGGCCAGGCTGGTCTTGACCTCCTGACCTCAGGTGGTCCTCCCACCTCAGCCTCCCAAAGTGCTGGGATTACAGGTGTGAACCACTGTACCTGGTCAACAATTCATGTTTTAAATTGCATATTGTTCTGAGTAGTATGATGACCATGCACCATCCTACTCCAGCACTTCATCTTATCACGTAGGCATTGTCTCATCTCACTTGTTACAAGACGGGTGAGTATAATACAGTAAGACATATTGAGAGAGACCACACTTACATAATTTTTATTATAGTATATTGTTGTAATTGTTCTATGTTATTAATTATTGTTATTAGTCTCTCACTGTGCCTGATTTATAAATTAAAATTTATCATGGGTATGTAGTCATAGAAAAATACATAGTATACATAGGGTTTGCAGTTATTCATAGTGTACGTAGGGTTCGCAGTTATACATAGTGTACGTAGGGTTCGCAGTTATACATAGTGTACGTAGGGTTCGCAGTTATACATAGTGTACGTAGGGTTCGCAGTTATACATAGTGTACGTAGGGTTCGCAGGTATACATAGTGTACGTAGGGTTCGCAGTTATACATAGTGTACGTAGGGTTCGCAGTTATACATAGTGTACGTAGGGTTCGCAGTTATACATAGTGTACGTAGGGTTCGCAGTTATACATAGTGTACGTAGGGTTCGCAGTTATACATAGTCTACATAGGGTTTGTATACTGTTTGCAGTTTCAAGTATCCATTGGGGGGGTCTTGGAATATATTCCCCACAGATAAGTGGGGACTACTGTACATCATGAGAAAGCAAGATTAGTTTAACATATAAAATCAATGAGTAATTTATTATATATTTTAAAAATAAATAAATAAGAAAATTAGAATCTATACAAAGGAATAAAAAGTGCCATGAGTGGTAAATGTATAGGAAAACCTAACAAAACCAGTTAGCCTTAAATTCCATAGCCAACAAAAATATATTTCAAAAATAGAGAACAAATAAAGACTTTCTCTGATAATAAAAAGCTGACAGAATTCATCACAAGCAAACCTGCATTACAAGAAATATTAAAAGAGGTTCTTCAGGCAGAAGAAAATGATACTAGCTGAAAATTAGTATCAGCTGGGAGTGGTGATTTGCACCTGTAGTCCCTGCACTTTATTTCTTTTATGAATTGCATCATCGGCGTTTTATCTAAAAAGTCATTGACATACCCAAGGTCATCTATGTTTTCTCCTATGGAATTTTACAGCTTTGCATTTTACATTTAGGTCCATACACCATTT
Organism: Callithrix jacchus; assembly: GCF_049354715.1. Taxonomy (NCBI): domain Eukaryota; kingdom Metazoa; phylum Chordata; class Mammalia; order Primates; family Cebidae; genus Callithrix; species Callithrix jacchus. The sequence continues at coordinate 109,116,770 of NC_133506.1, forward strand.
TCAATTAACTTTTGTGCAGAGTATAAAGTGAGTCCAGATTCATTTTTCGTATGTGGATGTCCAGTTGTTCCAGTACCATGTGCTGAAAAGACGATCCTTGTTCCATTGTATTGCCTTTGCTACTTTATTTATTTATTTATTTATTTATTTATTTATTTATTTATTTATTTGAGAGGGAGTTTCGCTGTTGTTACCCAGACTGGAGTGCAATGGCACGATCTTGGCTCACCGCAACCTCCGCCTTCTGGGTTCAAGCAATTCTCCTGCCTCAGCCTCCCGAGTAGCTGGGACTACAGGCGTGCACCACCATGCCCAGCTAATTTTTGTATTTTTAGTAGAGACGGGCTTTCATCTTGTTGACCAGGATAGTCTCCATCTCTTGACCTTGTGATCCACCCGCCTCGGCCTCCCAAAGTGCTGGGATTATAGGCGTGAGCCACCGTGCCTGGCCTGCCTTTGCTACTTTAAGACAAGTTGACTGTATCTATTTCTGGGGTGTCTATTCTGTTCCATTGAACCACTTGTTTACTTTTTCTCCAATACCACACTGCCTTGATTACTGTAGCTTCATGGTAAGTAAATGACACAGTTTATACTAAGTCTTGAAGTTGGGTAAGAACTCTGTTCTTTGTCAATATTGAGTTGACTGTTCTGAATCATTTGTCTCTCTATATACACTTGAGAACCAATTTGTTTATATCCATAAAATAACATGCTGGAATTTCCATTGGGATTGCCTTGACAATCTTCCCTACTATATCAAGTAGGGAAGAATTAACATCTTGACAATATTGAGGTTTTCTATTCATAAACATAGAAAATAACAACTTTAGTGACACTAGTGTTATTAAGTCTGATAACTCAGTACCATCAGACCAACCTAAAGTTTTGCAGTTTTAATAATCTTATACATATTTTGTTAGATTTATACCCAAGTTCAATTGCCCCTCGGTATCCATGGAGGATTTGTTCCAGGATCCTCAGAGATACCAGTGTCCTAGGATGCTCAAGCTCCTTATATAATATGGTATAGTATTTGTATAACCTATACAACATCCTCCATTATATATTTGTGCAAACCTACACATATCCTCCACTATACTTTATCTCTAGATCACTTATAACACCTAACACAATGTAAATACTAAGTAAATAGTTGTTACACTCTATTGTTTAGAAAATAATAGCAAGAAAAAAATTTGTACATGTTCACTACAGGCACATCCATTTTTTTTTTCAAGTATTTTTGACCCACAGTTGGTTGAATCCATGGACAGAATTCAGGAATATGGACTTTCTCAGGCAAACAAAAATTGAGGAAATCTGTTGGCAGTAGACCTGCCTTGAAGAAGTGTTAAAAGAGGGTCTCACAGAAAAGAAAAATTATATAGGCCAGAAACTTGAATCTACATAAGGGAAGAGTATCAAAGAAGGTGTAAATGAAAAAAAATAAATGTTTTATTTTTCTTATTAGTTGATCTAACAGATAGTAATTTGTTTAAAATAATAATAACTGCAATGTGTTTGTGTATATACATATATGCTTATGTATAAGTGAAATGAATGACAGGAAGGACACAAAGGATTACAGGAAGGAATTAGGAATATTTTCCTGTTATAAGGTATATATACTAACCATAAAACAGTATAATGGTAATAAAAGTGACTTGGGCTGGGCACAGTGGCTGGCCTGTAATCCCAGGACTGTGGGAGGCCAAGACAGGCAGATCACTTGAGGTCAGGAGTTCGAGACCAGCCTGGCCAACATGGTGAAACCCCATCTCCATTTGCCATTTGTGGTCGTGCGCGCCTGTAGTCCTAGCTAATCAGGAGGCAGAAGAATTGCTTGAACCTGGGAGGTGGAACTTGCAGTGAGCCAAGATCATGCCACTGCACTCTGGATGACAGAGTGAGACTCTGTCTCAAAATAAATAAGTAAATAAGACTTGGCTTAGTTGTGAATATATATTGCAAACTCTAGAGCAACACTGAAGAAAAGTTTAAAAAAAGAAATAAAATTGATGACTAAGAAAGAAGAGAAAATGGAATCATGTAAAATGCTCAATTAATACCACAAAAGGCAGAGAAGGTGTGGAAGACAAAAATTCCCATTATGTATGTTACTCCTCTTTTTAGTGGTCCCACAGCTCATCACGGATATTCCATTGTGGTTTTGTCTTTTTTCTCTTTGCTTTTCCCTTTTGGAAGTTCCTATTGTCATGTCTTCAAGCGCAGAGAATCATTCTTTAGCCACGTGTTTAGCCGTAGTGAGTTCACCAAAATCATCCTTCATTTCTGTTACAGTTCTTTGATCTCTAACACTTTTTCTTAATTCTGTCTTAGAATGTTCATTTCTCTGCTTACATTATTCGTTTGTTCTTTAATGTTGTCTTTTTTCATTAAAGCCCTCAGCATATTCATCATCATTTAAAAAAATTATTTGTGTGATAATTTCAGTGTTCCCGCCATATCTGATTCTGGTTCTGATGCTTGTTTAGTCTCTTCAAAGGATGGGTTTTTTGTTTGTTTGTTTTTTGTCTTTTAGTATGCCTTATTACTGTTGTTTTGTTTTGCTTGTTTTGAGACAGGGTCTCTGTCACTTAGGCTGAAGTGCAGTGGCACAATCTTGGCTCACTGCAACCTCCAACTCCTGGGTTCAAGTGGTCCTTTTACTTCAGCCTCCCAAGTAGCTGGGACTACAGGTGCACACACCTCACCCAGCTAATTTTTGACCTCAAGTGATCCACCCACCTTGGCCTTCCAAAGTACTGGCATTCCAGGCATGAGCCACCATGCCCAGCATACTGTGCCTTGTAATTTTTTTTGTTGGAAGGTGTACTGGGTAAAAGAAACTGCACTAAATAGGCGTTTAGCAATATAGAGGTGAGCCGAGCATGGTGGCTCACACTTTAATCCCAGTGTTTTGGGAGGCTGAGGTGGGAGGATTGCTTGAGGTCAGAAATTGGAGACTCAGCTGGGCAACATAGCAAGACCCTGTTTCTACAAAAAAATTTAAAATTAGGCATGGTGGCATGCACCTGTAGTCCTACTACTTGGGAGGCTGAGGCAGGAGGATCCCTTGAGCCCAGGAGTTCAAGATTGCAATGACCTATGATTACACCACTGTACTCTATCCTGGGTGACAGAGCAAGACCCTAACTAAAATTAAAAAATAAAATAAAATATTTTAAAAGTAATATAGAAGTACGGTAGGGGGGAAGGAGGGGAACACTTCTATAATTTTATAATTAGGGCTTTGTCTTTTGGTGAGCCTTTACCCCTGGACTGTGAATTTCACCATTGTTTCTCAGATGTCCCCAACCTCCACTCCTTATGTGGGACAAAATGGCTAGATGGGGCTGGAATTGGGTATTTCCCTTCTGCCATGTAGAAAGCTAAAGGAAGCTGGAGTTGGGTGTTTTCCTTTCTCCAGGTAGGTTCAGCTCTGACACATCCCAGCAGGTTAGGCTCTAGTAAAATAGTTACTTCTAAGGGTAGGCCTTGTTAGGAAAAACAGAACATTCTGTAGGTCTGGATCTGAAAGGAACAAAACATACACACACGCGCGTGCACGCCGGCACATTTCAACATGGTTCCTTTCTCCTTCTCCTGCCAGAAGCTTGAGACAGTTTTTGTCCAATATTGACTATGAGGTCTGGGTGGTATTCCTGCAGATAAAGCTACAAAAGCAGGGGGGGTTCCTCTATCACTGGGTCCCCTGGAGTTTTTAACTTTCAGATCTGTCCATACTGACCCTCCAAGAATTTGTCAATTACAATTTAGTTTTTCCTACCCTAGTGCTGGCTCCTGATGGTTTCTGCTCTGGTAGGTTGTGATTCTCTGTATCTGTTTGTCTGTCTCTCTAATTTTGGGGATAGCAGTTTGCCTTAGGACATTACTTCTTTGACAGATCTAGAAGACTTGATTTTTCAATTTGTAAAGCTTTTACTTGCTGTCTAGGATGGAGTGCTGATTTCTAAGCTCCTTGCATGCCAGACCAGCCATTCAATATATTTCTCATTTCAGATGTTTAAAATTTATATTTTTAAAAGTTCCATTTGGTTGCTTTACATCTATTTTTATTTTTTAAATTGTTTCAGAGATGGGGTCTTTATACCTCCCATTCTCTCCCCATTATGCTCATGTTCTCCTCCACATTTTTTAATGTCTGGAGCAAATTTATACAGTAGTCTTCCCTCATCCAGAGTTCCATTTTCCATGGTTTCAGTTACTCATGATCTCTTGCAGTTCTAAAATATTAAATGGAAAATCCCAGAAATAAACAATTCATAAATTTTAAGGTACACGCTATTCTGAGTAGTGTGATAAAATCTCACACCACCCTGCTCTGTCCCGGCCAGGACGTGAATCATTGCTTTGTCCAGCGTATCCATGCCATCTACACTACCCACCCTGCCTGTCACTTAGTAGCCTGCTCGGTTATCAGATCCACTGTCAGGTATAGGTGTGGCAGTTCTCATGTTCAAGGAACTCTTATTTTACTTAATAATGGCCCCAAAGTGCAAGAGGAGTGCTGCTAGCAATTCAAATATGCCAAAGAGAAGTATAAAGTGCTTCCTTTGAGCAAAAAAGATGAAAGTTCTTGACTTAATAAGGGAAGAAAAAAATTTTATGCTGAGGTTGCTAAGACCTACGGTAAGAATGAATCTTCTATCCATGAAATTGTGAAGAAGGAAAAAGAGATTCATGCTAGTTTTGCTGTTGCACCTCACATTACAAAAGTTATGGCCATAGTGCATGGGAAGTGCTTAGTTAAGATGAAAAGGAATTGGCCGGGTGCGGTGGCTCAAGCCTGTAATCCCAGCACTTTGGGAGGCTGAGGCGGGTGGATCACGAGGTCAAGAGATGGAGACCATTCTGGTCAACATGGTGAAACCCCATCTCTATTAAAAATACAAAAAATTAGCTGGGCATGGTGGTGCGTGCCTGTAATCCCAGCTACTCAGGAGGCTGAGGCAGGAGAATGGCTTGAACCCAGGAGGCGGAAGTTGCAGTGAGCCGAGATTGCGCCATTGCACTCCAGCCTGGGTAACAAGAGCGAAACTCCGTTTCAAAAAAAAAAAAAGATGAAAAGGAATTAAATTTGTGGGAGGAAGACATGAACAGAAACATGTTCTGATTGATGGTAACATGTTGCAGCAGAAAGCATTGAGTTCACACAAAGACTTCAGCAAGAGATCCCCTGAAATGAGTGACACCAAGCCATTTACTGCAAGTGAGGGATGGTTAAACAGATCCAGGAATAGGTTTGGACTGAAAAATATAAATATTACTAGAGAGGCTGCATCTGCCAATGAAGACGTTGCTGCCACATTTCTGGCAAAGTTGAAAAAGTCATCAAGGAGAAAGGACACCCTCCAACGCAATGAAACCTGGCTTTTCTGGGAGAAGATGTGCAATAGAACCTACACTCATAAAAATGCAAAGAAGCACCAGGGCATAAAACATGGAAGGACAAGGCTGGGCGCGGTGGCTCACACCTATAATCCCAGCACTTTGGGAGGCCGAGGCGGGTGGATCACAAGGTCAAGAGATCCAGACCATCCTGGTCAACAAAGTGAAACCCTGGCTCTACTAAAAATACAAAAATTAGCTGGGCATGGTGGCCCGTGCCTGTATTCCCAGCTATTCGGGAGGCTGAGGCAGGAGAATTGCTTGAACCCAGAAGGCAGAGGTTGCAGTGAGCCGAGATCGCGCCATTGCACTCCAGTCTGGGTAACAACAGCAAAACTCCATCTCAAAAAAAAAAGGCCTGGCGCGGTGGCCCAAGCCTGTAATCCCAGCACTTTGGGAGGCCGAGGCGGGTGGATCACGAGGTCACAAGATCAAGGCCATCCCAGTCAACATGGTGAAACCCCGTCTCTACTAAAAATACAAAAAAAATTAGCTGGGCATGGTGGCACGTGCCTGTAATCCCAGCTACTCAGGAGGCTGAGGCAGGAGAATTGCCTGAAGCCAGGAGGCGGAGGTTGCGGTGAGCCGAGATCACGCCATTGCACTCCAGCCTGGGTGAAAAGAGCGAAACTCAGTCTCAAAAAAAAAAAAAAAAAAAAAAAAAACACGGAAGGACAGATAGTTCTGTTGTTATGGTGCAATACTGAAGGGCATGTGATATAACCAGGTGTAGTGTACATAGCAGAGAACACACATGCTCTCAAAAACAAAATCAACAAGTATCTGCCTTTGCTTGATACTATCCGTGATTTCAGGCATCCACTTTGGTCTTGGAACTTATCCCCTATGAATAAGGGGGGCTAACATAATTACTGTTTAACGTCCTCATCTGCTAATTCGATCATTTGTTATTTACACATCTGTTTCTATTGGTTACTTTTTCAACGATTTGTGAAGACCCCTCTGCAAATCTCTGGTTGGTAGTCACTTGGGTCTCACCTCGTTATTATTCTTTAGGATGTAGTTACATGTTTCATTCATTCATCTGAATTTCTGACATATTTCAAAATAACAAAAGAAAATGAACCTAAATTCTCTATATTGTTTCTTTATAGTGAGAGATAACTTGATGATTTCAAGGTTTTGAGTGTCCTTATCAATCCATTCCACAGCCATTTATTGCATATTTCCTATGTGTTGGGCATTATACTAGACACCAGAAATATAGCGATTTCTTCCATTTATTAGATTAGTTTATTATCTATCAGGGAGCTTTCATAATAAGAACAATAGCTAATGTTATTATTGTAACATATGACAATTAACTGAGTGTTTACTGTTTGCATTAAGCACTTTACATCAATCACCTCATTTAATCTTATGAACTACTATTTCCCTGATTTTAAAAACAAGGAAATTGGCCAGGCATGGTGGCTCACACCCATAATCCCAGCACTTTGGGAGGCCAAGACAGGCAGATAACTTAAGCCCAGAAGTTCGAGACCAGCCTGGACAACGTCGTGAGACCATGTCTCTACAAAAACAAAAAAAATTAGCCCAGTGTGGTGGTACACATCTGTAATCCCAGATACTCAGGAGGCTGAGGTGAGAGGATCACCCGAGTCCAAGAGGTTGAGGCTGCAGTGAGCTGTGATTGTGCCATTGTGCTCCAGCCCTGGCAACAGAGTGAGACCCTGCCTCAAAAATTAAAAATTAAAAAAAAGGAAATTGAGCACAGCAACATTTAATAACTTGCCCAGGCTTACAGAGCTCAGACAAGCAGAGCCAAGATTTGCTCTTAATAATTGTGATTTTCTGTCCAGCATTCACTCCCTTCCTTTTAATGACAAAACCTGGATTTTCCTTCGGGGAACCACCCTTCTCACATTCGGTCCCTTTAGTTTAGCTGGAACTGACTACCCACACCTAGTCCGAGGACTGAGAGGTTGACCCCAGCCACTTAAGCTCCTGGATGTGCTGATTGGCTCAGACATGAGCATGTGACTCATAAGAGACCAATAGTATTTAAGTCTGAAGAGGTTTGTGTGTGTGTGTGTGTGTGTGTGTGTGTGTGTGTGTGTGTGTGTGTGTGTGTGTGGTTTTTTTGTTTTGTTTTTTGTTTTTTGTCCCTTTTGGGGAAAGTGAGCTGCCTTAGCACTTGAATCGAACCACTGGCTATAGAAATAAAGTAATCTTGGAGATTTGGGAGGATCATCTGTTACAGAGAATGATACCAACCAGAAGCAGAATGAGGAAAATTGGAGACTGTGTCCTGATGCCATGATTTGAACCCTTGGATCTAGCCATGACTGAAGCTTTCTCACTGTGTGGTCTTTTCAGTTACATAAGCCTCAACTTGGCTTCTCACACTTGTAAAAACGAGTCCTAGCTAACACAAGGGTTTAGGCACCTAACCCAGTAGGTGCACCAGGTGAGTGATGAGGGCTGAAACAAATGTGGAGGGGCCAGGCACAGTGGCTCACACCAGTAATTCCAGCACTTTGGGAGGCCGAGGGAGGAGGATCACTTAAGCCCAGGAATTCAAGGCCAGCCTGGGCAACATAGCAAGACTCCATCTCTACAAAAAAAAAATAATCAACCAGGCATGGTGGTCACGACTGTTGCTTCAGCTACTCAGGAGGCTGAAGCAGGAGGCTGAAGCAGGAGGATCACTTGAGCCCAGGAGTTTGAGACTGCAGTGGGCTAGGATAGTACCACTGTACTCCAGCCTACATGACAGAGCAAGATCTCATTTCTAAAAATAATAATAATAAATAAAATTAAATTAAAATAATACAGTAGATGTGGGTAGTTAGGGTGCACTTAAATGTACTCAGCATATGTGTGAAGTGAGATGTTTTTCACTTTCTTGCCTTTCCCATCCTAGGTCTGAAGCTAAATCTCAGGAGAGATATATGTACACTAAGAGAGAGTCATGGATTACCTTCATGCTGACACAGGCCAAACCAGTCATCCTTCACTGGGGGGTTGGGCAGCGCTACCCAGTGTCATGAAAGATTATCACAAAAGACCTGATCTCAGGGATAAAAACAGCAGCAAGAGTTATTTAGTTTCTGGAATACATTTCATCTGAGGTTTACAAAGCCCTTGACAGCAAAATTAAATCTGACATCACTCCCCAGGTTAACAAAGCACTGTTGCAGTCTTCTCAGTGGAGTGAGCTCAGACACTGGAGGGCCCTCTCTCTCTGAGGGCTGTAGCCACCTGTTTCGGCTGGGCTCATGATGCCCCAGACACCTCCAAGAGTGACTTGTCATGAGGGGGTAATGCAACCCTTGGAGCAAAAGGAATAACATACACGGGACCTCAACCGAGCCATGGGCTCCATCAAACCATGCTTGGGTTTCACTCCTTGGTCACAGGACAATCTCATCCTTACCCCTCCCCAAGCAGGTCAGAAAGAACTTTACTACCTCACGGTCTTGTGAAGGTCAGACTTCAGAATCAGCAGGTAAGTTAATTAGACCACCAACATCCATTGAAAGGAATGTAACAGCTGGCATTAAGATCATCACAAAGGGTATATATATTTTTTCTCTATTGGAGAGGACAATTCCCATGTTCAGGCAGCAGAGTCATGAGAGCATTAGCATTCACTACCAACTCCAGAAGTATGTAAATAACCACACTGTTTAGCACCCTGGCCCATAGGCGGTTCACCCTCTTCCATGATTAAAGGTGACCATCACACTTAGTGTTTGTACTGCTGAGCATGGTGAGGTCATATTTCCCCTCCAGAGATGGAGACAAAAAGGGGGAAAAAAACCCACCACTTTTTCTCCTTGATAAATTTCAAGCTGTAATAAATCAGAATTTAGATCTTTGGTGAATAATTCATATTTATCTAAAGGAAAAAAATAATGACTTTCATTATATTTCATCTTCCTTTTAACTGAGTTTTGGAAACTGATTCCCTGGACTGGAGCTTCCAGAAATCCATAGGAGGTTTGCCTGATGGCTCACCCTTGGGGGTGCCTCCTGGGACCTCCACCCTTCTTGCCTGGCTCTCTTTGGCTCCCCTGGGTTTATGGGGGATGGGAGCAGTGCAGGAAGAGTCTGGGCTGACCGTGGTACTGGCTGAGTCAGGTACCTAGAGCTGACTCTTCTCTCAGGGCTAGCATGGGATCCTGGGCCCTACAACTGCATCCTTTGACCCAGGTAGTAGTAGGTCTCCCAGGCTAACTGCTACCATCTCCCTCCGCTTCAGTCAGGCACTGGACAGCATGCCCTCCACCTTTTTCTGCTGAAATCTCCTTGCCCCATGCAAGAATTTCAATGGGCAGGGTTCCTTTAAAGCAACCCCACCTTTCCTGAGTTATTTGGAAGAGCATATTTTGACCTTTGTAGTAGTGCAACGATGGCTCAAACACAGTGATTTCTGCTGCCACAGTGGGGTGCAGCCAGCCTCTCCTTCACTAAAGACTTTTCCTTCTCTTCCAAGCTTGAGCTACGGTTCCAACCCCTCTCTTCTCCCCATCACATAGGGCACATATTGAACTCACTTAGTGAGTGGTCTATTCAGTGCTTCTCTCATTAGGCTTGAGCTGAGGAAAAACCATGCCCTCCTTTCTCCCGAGAGGAGAATGGGACTCCCATCATACCACAATTCTCTCCAAAGAAATCTGTAATAATTCCCAGTGTTTGGCCTTTTCATTGTCAACCCTCCAATGCCCATCTCTTTTTTTCTTTTACGTTCAACTATGCTTATTTTAATTGATGCACATTTCACATACGGTAAAATTCGCCTTATTAATATACAGTTCTATGAGCTTTGAAAAATAAATACAGTAATACAACCACCTACACCATCAAGATACAGAATAGTTTCATCCTTGCCTGGTATTTCTTCGCCTCTCTTTGTAATCAGCTGCTTCCCTCTTCCTAGGCCCTGGCAGCCACTGTTCTCTTATTTGTCCCTAAAGGTTAGCCTTTTCCAGAATATTATATAAATGGATTCATTCAACATGCAGCCTTTGAGACTGACTTCTTGCACTTAACATAACACTTTTGCGATTCACCCATGTTGTCAGGATTAGTCATTCGCTCCTTTTTATTGCTCAGGTGTACTGCCTTGTATGGATGTACCATAGTTTGCTTATCTGTTCATTAATTGATGGGATTTTGGGTTGTTTCTGGTTTTTGACGATTATGAATAAAGCCACTATAAAAAATCATTTTATAGGTTTCTGTGTGAACACAAGTTTTCATTTCACTTGGGTAAATACCTAGGAATGAGATAGTAGGATTGCTGGATAATGGCCAGGTGCAGCCCTCCCAGCACTTTGGGAAGCTGAGGCGGGTGGGTCACTTGAGGCCAGGATTTTGAGATCACTCTAGCCAGCATGGTGAAACCCTGTCTCTACTGAAAATACAAAAATTAGCCAGGCATGGTGGTGTGCACCTGTAGTCTCAGCTACTTAGGAGGCTGAGGCATGAGAATCACTTGAACCCAGGAGGTGGTGGTTGCAGTGAGCTGAGGTTGTACCACTGCACTCTAGCCTGGGTGACAGAGTGAGGATCTGTCTCAAAAAAAAAAAACGATTGCTGGATAGTATCATAAGAAACTGCCAAACTGTCTTCCACAGCAGCTGTAGCTGTACCATTTTGCATCCACCAGCACAATGTGAAAGTTCCTGCTGTCTCACATCTTTTCCAGCACTTAGTATTGCTGAACTTTTTTATTTTAGCCAATCTAATAAATGTAGAGCTATATCTTATAGTTTTAATGTGCATTTCCCTAATAACTAATGACATTGAGCATGTCTTTATCTATTTATTTGCTATCCATATATTATCTTTGATAAAGCATCAGTTCAAATATTTGCCTACTTTTAAATTATGTAATTATGTTTTTTTAATTAATGAGTTTTGAGAGGTTTTTTTTTTTTTTTTTGACAGAATCTCGCTCTGTCACCCAGGCGGGAGTGCAGTGGCACGTTCCTGGCTCACTGCAACCTCCGCCTCCCAGGTTTAAGCAATTCTCCTGCCTCAGCCTCCCAAGTAGCTGGGACTACAGATGCGCGTCACTACACCTGGCTAATTTTTTCGTATTTTTAGTAGAGACGGGATTTCACTGTGTTAGCCAGGATGGTCTCCATCTCCTGACCTTGTGATCTGCCCACCTCAGCCTCTCAAACTGCTGAGATTACAGGGGTGAGCCACCACACCTGGCTGAGAGTTTTATATATGCAGATAAGTGTTCTGCAAATATCTTCTCCCAGTCCATAGTTTGTCTATTCATTCTCGTAACAGTGCCTTTTAAAGAGCAGAGGTTTTCAACTCTGATGTAGTCTAACATAGCAATCTTATCTTTTATGAATCATGCTTTCAGTTTTGTAACTACAGAATCTGCCTAACCCAAGATCACAATGATTTTCTCCTACATTTTCTTCTAAAGGTTTTACATATTGGGCTTTACATGAAAGTTTATAACCCACTGAGTTAATTTTTGTACATGGTGCAACAAATAGAACAAGGTTCACTTTTGCATATAGATGTCTAGTTGTTTTAGCACCATTTGTTGTAAAACTATTCTTTCTCCATTGACTTGCCTATATCTTTGTTGAAAATCAATTGATTATATATATATATGTCTGTTTCTGGACTTCTATTTGATTTCTTTGATCTGTGTATTTTGTTTTGACAATGTCACATTCTCTTGGTTAATCTAGGTTTAGAGTAAGCCTTTAAATCAGATAGTGTGAGTCCTCAAATTTTGACCTTTTTCAAAATTATTCCTTTGCCTTTCCATATAAATTTTAGAATCAACTTGTCTATTGCTACAAAAAAAATCCTGCTGCGTTGGAATTGCAATGGAATGGAATCAATAGTTAATTTTGAGAAGAATTGCCATCTTGACAATTCTGAGTCTTCCAGTCTGACCATCACCTTATTTAGGTTCTCTGTTATTTCATCAGTGTTTTATAGCTTTCAACATCTAGATTTTATACATATTGTATTATATTTATAACTAAATATCTCAGGTCTTTGGATGTTATTGTTAAGAAAATACTTTAAAAAAAATTAGTTCCCCATTAATTATCAGTATATAAAAATACAATTGATTTTTGGTTTTAGACCTGGTATCTTGCAATCTTACTAATCTCATTTATTGGCTCGCATAGCTTTCTTTGCAGATTCTCTGAGATTTTCTGTGTAGAAAATTATGTCATCCTTGAATAGAAATAGTTGTATTTCTTCTTTTACAATGCATATGCCTTTTACTTCTTTTTTCTTGCCTTATTGCACTGGCTGCAACCTTCAATAAAATGTTAGATAGGAGTAGTGAAGCAAACATCCTTATCTTATTCCTAATTTTAGGAATTAGGGTTTCTTTGGAGCTTTCTCACTAAATTTGTAGTGAAAGGAAAACATTTCTTAGCTCTCCCCCAAGGAAAGAATAAAACTCCTATCTCACTGACAACTCTTTCCAAGAAATCTAATGTCAACTTCTGGACTTTACGACTTCAGCCTGGGTCATACCTTTGAGGCAGACAGAGCTACAGGTCACAGAACTGGTTCCAGGATGCCTCTCTGTAAGTCTTGCAAACGTATTCTAGTAAATTATCTTTTGCAAAAGGAGAAAGCTTGCCACTTAGTTTTTTTTCTCAGTATTTTGGGGCCTCAGCCAAAATCAAGACATCCATCTACAGATGTTATTATTGCTTTTATTTTATAAATGAGGGATGTTAGGCTCAGAGAGTTTAAATACCTTGCCCAAGGTCATATAGTTACTAAGTGACATAATTCAAATTCAGCTTTGTCAGGGCCAGAGGAGATGTTATTTCCACTAGGCCACATCAGTACAGCTAGAAAAATTCAGACAGCATTTATCATCCCCCCAACTCACACGTAAATGCAAAATGGCTAAGGTATCTCTAAACTTCATTTAGTCATTCTAGAAGACCATACTATGCCTAATGAAGTTTGTCCTCCAAATGGCCGTGGAATGATAATCATCTGAAATCCTGAAGCAGGTGCTGAGGTCAGAAGCTGAGAGTCTCTAATTATCAACACTGGTCCCCTCAGGCTTTCCTTGAATAACCCAGACAGGAAATCAGGACAGACATTATGGACTCTATTTTGGTCAAGAAATTTGACCATATGTCTCTAGATCAAGGAGTCCATGCCAATCTGCTTCTGTGGCCACTTCAACAAACTCAGGCCCCAGCTGGAGATCACTTCTTGCAGATCAGAGTCAGCCAGGCCCTGAGCAAAAGCTGAGGGTTGAAACTGATCCCAGTGAAATCACAAACTGAAATAAATATCTCCCCTATCATTCATAACCCCACAGCAAGTGAACAAAACATTTGTATAAGTTTTCCAAAAAAATGAATTTTCCTGGGAGGGAAAAGATTTAAATTAAAAAGAAGAGTCTCAGCAATTTTACTCCTGGGCATATACCTTAAAGAATTGAAAACAGCTGTTTAAGCAAAAACTTGTACATGAATGTTCACAGTAGCACAGACTGTTAACAATAGTCAAAAGGCAGAAACAGTCTGAATGTTTATCAACTGAAGAATGGATAAATGAAATATGGTATATCCATACAATGGAATATTATTCAGCCATAAAAAGGAATGAAGTAACTGATTTGTGCTACAACACAGATGAATCTTGCAAACATTATCCTCAGTGAAAGAATCCAGACACAAAAGGCCCCCCATATTGTATAATTCTAATTATATGAAGTATTCAGAGTAGGCAAATCTATAGAAACAGAAAGCAGCCTGATGATTGCTAGCGGGTGAGGGAGAGGGGAATAGGGAGCGACTGCTTCATAAGTACGGAGTTTCCTTTCAGGGTAATGAAAATATTCTGGAACAAGATAGCGGTGATAGTTGTACAACTCTGAATGTACCAAATGTAACTGCTTTATACACTGAAAGACTGGTTAAAGGGTATATTTTATGTGTATTTAATTATTTTTAAAAGAGGGGTCTTTGCTTGAGAGCCCCTGTCATTTTGCTGTTATGTTATGGTTGTCTGTCCAGATCGCTTCCTGATAAACCTCTCCTGCTTAGCTGTTTTTTGTCATACGCCACTTAGATTTTCACAGTAGCCTCCTCACTGGTCCTCTGTTGCCAGTTTTACTCATCTTCCATGAACTCTCTACAGTGTCAAAATGAGCATGACGTTCCTTTCTTTAAAATCTTTCAAGGGTCCCTGAGCTCCTACTGCAGAAAGTTCGCATTCCCTTGCACAGTGTTGGAAGACACTTCCTGATTTGGCACCCAGTGGCTCCTCTCCCTGTGCAGGCCTCATCGTGAGTGTGCCCTGAGAGGGCAGGGCCCATGGTACTCTCCAGGACTATTCTGTCCCAAGCAGAGAGAACGGTCCCTGGTGCATAGCAGGTGCTCAATAAATATTTGTGAATGCAGTAATCAGGTTTCAGCTAACCTATGTAGCTCCAGCTCTTGCTATTTCCCCAAATACCCGGTATTCTAGCCAAACCAAATTGTCCAATAAGTTAGGCCAATCCACGCATCTGAGCCTTTGCTGAACTGCTCTCTCCATTTGGAATGTTTCCTGACCATCCGTAAATCTGAGCAAAGGAGTTCATCCTTTACGACAATTCAAGCAGTTTCTTTTGCGACTGTCAGTCACTTGTTTCTTGGTGTTCCCATAGCACGTTGAACAGCCCTTTGTGGCAGCTTTAGTATGTCTTGTTTTGGGATCATTTGTCTACATCGTGAGTCTCTTGCCGGACTATGTGGACTGAGTAGCTCATCTTAACTCCTCCTGCATCCCCTCTTGTGATTAACCTATTAGAGGTGGTATCGGGGAATAAACAACACAAAAAGTAACTAAATGATCCTTCCTGAAAGATCAACCTGGGAACCAGGCGCGGAGGTTCATGCC
The DNA here is from genome assembly GCF_049354715.1 of Callithrix jacchus. Lineage (NCBI taxonomy): Eukaryota > Metazoa > Chordata > Mammalia > Primates > Cebidae > Callithrix > Callithrix jacchus. The sequence goes on from NC_133506.1 coordinate 109,132,067, forward strand.
TGTAATCCTGGCACTTTGGGAGGCCAAGGCGGGCAGATCACTTGGAGTCAGGAGTTCGAGACCAGCCTGGCCAACACGGTGAAACTCCACCTCTACTAAAAATATAAAAATAAGTGAGCATGGTAGCGGGGGCCTATAATCCCAACTATTCGGGAGGCTGAGGCAGGAGAATCACTTGAACCCCGGAAGCAAAGATTGCAGTGAGCTGAGATCACGCCAGTAAGCTCCAGCCTGGGCAACAGAGTGAGACTGTTTCAAAAGAAAGAAAGAAAGAAAGAAAGATCAACCTTGAGATTTTTTTTTTTTCCTCACAGAAAACAATCTGAATTAAACTGGAAATTGAGGACAATCATCACTGAATCTCAGTCTTTCTACATACTTGGCTGTGGTAAAAGGCAAGAGAAGGAGACAGAAGTAGAGGCAAGTGGAAAGGGCAGGAAACTGTAGCAGCATAATGGATGTTGCCCTTTCACAGAGCACCTCTCTTTCTGAAGGATCCCACCAGGGACTTGCTGAACAGATCGGAAAGTGAACGGCAACCATCACTTTGTTTCCAGGAAGAGAGGAGCGGCCATGTACTCTGGGTATTACATTCGGTACGAGTGTAACTTCCCACCAAGCCTGAGTAATTAAGAACCAACCGTGAAAATGAAATTCCAGTTTTCCTTTACATCATTTTCCCTTTATTGCTTCATCCGCTCTTGCCCACTGACGTCAGGAGTATATTCCATTCTGCCTCTTCCTAATCATGTTTGTCTCTCCAGCTTGGGCAGAATGTGCTGTGCCGTCTGTGCCCTCTTCAGCAACTTGTGCGCTCCGTGTGCTTGTCTTGTGCTTTGTTTTTCCTTGTCTGCTGCTGGGTCCTTTTGGTTAATGTCACCCTCCCTTCCCCAGCATACAAGAGAGCGGCCACTCAGAAAGGCTTGGCTGTGGAGTCAGACTCTGCAGCCAAGAGGATGCCTCTCTGGCTTTTTCTCAGCCTTGCAAGGCACTTTGAATCCTGCATTTCAAAGATAAGAGGAGAAGGAGAAATTTAGGAAGAGGTAGGGGCCGAAGAACATAAGGGAAAAGAATTGATAATGCTTTTGTGTATCTGCTGAGATCTCACTTAATTCTCTCTTCCCGATGAGATTGTATTATAAGTTGACAGATGAGGAAACAGAGATGAAATAACTTCCCCAAGACCACTCAGCTGGTCAGTGTCAGAGCCAAGATACAAACCCAGAAATGTCTACTCCAGCATCGGGCCCTCGCCTCCCCCACCCGCCTCTGGCTGTGGGATTAGGCTGCCCAGTGGGCTTTGGGGAAAGAGAGGCAGGAGACATTTTGAATGTACATCTGATTGAGGCTGGTGTCCGAGGCCACAGGGGTCCGATTTGGCCAAGAGATTGCCTGATGCTTTTCACACCAAGTGGATGTTTTAGAGCTGATGCAGGGAAGCCACGGGAAGCCTCCAGAAGAAAGGGGTTGATGAGGAGTTGGGCAAAGGCTGGGCCCTAAACAGGAAATGGAGGTGGACTAGGACCAGGCTCCCATTCCTGGAAATGGAGGTAGAAATAAAGCCATCAGATGGGACACTGCAGTGCGGATTCGGGAAAGGCCTCAGTCTGGGACCCAGGCACATAGAAGACATCTCCAGCAGGTGGGGCTGCTAATACCCACCTTGCTTCACTAGGATGAAGCTGGATGCCATTGGATACAAGACTCTTGTTTTCCAGTTTCCTACTAATTTTTTGGTGCCTCTACTTGCACGTACCCACTTTACCTGCAGTAACTCAGTGCCGGCCAGTTGTGGTGCCATGCTTACTTGTGCAAAGCCACAGGTTAAATTCCTATATTCATTGGTTGATTGATTGATTCATTCATTCATGTATTCATACAGCAAACATTTGAGGGACTATGGGCTAGGTGCTGGGGAAAAGCAAATGAATAAAACACAATCCCTCCAGCGCAGAAGTCACAGGTATCCAGGGAGCAGATGTACATGTGAATATTTACAGCATAAGTCATCAGCAACAGAGGTGTGTTGAGGTACCCAGAAAGGTATGTGTTTCTGTTGGGTGTGGAGGTAGGACAAAGCACCCCAGTGGAGAGGGCAGTCTGAATGTCAAATTCTTACCTCTCATGGCTCATCAAAATGCCCTCTCTTGCCTGTGCTGGTGACAAGGCAGGGCTGCGATCAGCCTAGAGAGCTGTGGGATAACCTTGATGGTGCAGTAAGGGTTAAAGCACAGAGGGGCGGAAGTAAGAAATCATTTCCATGATAAGGCAGATCCTGAGGTCTGTGCCTCTGTGAGGTGCAGGCCTCTCTTGGACAACAACAAAAAGGTATAAAATATAGCAAGGCTGCTCCTCTGAAGTAACAAATCCCTTCCCTTGTGTAAGCTGCTGAGATTGCCAACTTCAGGCTGGCTTCTGTGAGGTCCAGGCTTCTCTGTGAGGCCCAGGCCTCTGTGAGGTACTGACACCCCATTGTGAGGTACAGATCAGCATGAGGGAGCTGCCTTCTTTCATGCCATTATATATGCTTGATTTCATTATTCTCCTTTGCACTGCTTATGTATAGGTTAGGGGGTAAAACCAAATGAAAGTTAGCAACAGGGGCAGGGTGGTTATTCTCTCTAAGCCTTGAACTTGGACCAGCCACATTGCTGGCCTAGTGTAGATGACAGTGTCGATGCTCTGCACAGATGCCTTTTTTTTTTTTTTTTAATTGAGATGGACTCTCACTCTGTCACCCAGCTGGAGGGCAGTGGTGTGATCTTGGCTCACTGCAACCTCTACCTCCTGGATTCAAGCAATTCTCCTGCCTCAGCCTCGCAAGTAGCTGGGACTACTGAGTAGCTGTCATCTACACTAGGCCAGAAACATAGCTGGTCCAAGTTCAAGGCTTAGAGGTGCACACCACCACGCCCAGCTAATTTTTCTATTTTTAGTAGAGATGGGATTTCGCCATGCTGGTCAGGATGGTCTCAATCTCTGGACCTCATGATTTGCCTGCCTCGGCCTCCCAGAGTGCTGGGATTACTGCCCTGACTCTTCCCTCACTCTCCTACTTGTCCTCCCTGAAAGCACCTCTTTAGAAAAAATTACTTGCACATAAATCCTCATCTCAGGGTCTGTTTCCTAAACATTTACCTTAAAGAATGCGAGAGAGAAGGCTGCAACTGTAGTTCATGCCAGCTAGGGCCACATTATGATTTCCTGCAGGACTGCCAGATTTAGCAAATAAAAAAATACACGATGCCCAGTTCATTTGAATTTTAGATAAACAACAATTTTTTTCTTAGTATGAATATGCCCCATGCAATTTTTGCAAAATATTTATACTAAGGTGTTATTCATTGTTCATCTGAAATGCAAATTTAACTGGACCTTCTGTATTTTATGGCAATCCTTAGAAAGGCAATCCTTTTACTTTGTGGGCCCCTTTTTGCATTAAAAAGAAAAGGGTTATTTTTACAACTGCATTGGTATAAAGATGAATATAGGCTGGGTATGGTGGCTTGTGCTTGTAGTGCCATCACTTTGGAAGGCCAAGGCAAGAGGACTGTTTGAAGCCAGGAGTTCAAGGCTAGCCTGGGCAAGGTCTTGAGCTAGCGAGATTCATTCTCTCTCTCTCTCTCTCTCTTTTCTGAGCCTGAATTTCACTCTGTCACCCAGGCTGAAGCACAGTGGCTCAATCTCAGCTCACCACAATCTCCACCTCCTAGGGTCAACCCATTCTCCTGCCTCAGCCTCTGAATAGCTGGGATTACAGGCTTGTACCACCATGTCTGGCTAATTTTTTTGTATTTTTAGTAAAGACAGGGTATTACCATGTTGGCCAGGCTGGTCTTGAATTCCTGAACTCAAGTGATCTGCCCACGTCACCTCCAGAATTGCTGAGATTCCAGGGATGAGCCACTGCATTCAGCCACAAGATCCTGACACTACCAAAAATTTAAAAAATTAGCCAGACATAGTGATGCATGCCTGTGGTCCCAGCTACTCAGGAGGCTGTAGCAAGAGGATCACCTGAGCCCAGGAGTCCAAGGCTGCAATGAGCTATGATCATGCCACTGCCCTTCAGCCTGGGTCACAGAGAAAGACTCTGTCTCTAAAAAAAATTTTTTTAATTAAAAAAAGAATATAGGCTGGGCATGGTGGCTCACACCTGTAATCCCAGCACTTTGGGAGTTTGAGGTGGGCAGATTGCCTGAGATCAGAAGTTTGAGACCAGCCTGGCCAACACAGTGAAACTCCATCTCTATTAAAAATGCAAAAATTAGCTGGATGTGGTGGTGGGCACCTGTAATCCCAGCTATTTGGGAGGCTGAGGCAGGAGAATCACTTGAACCTGGGTGGCAGAGGTTGCAGTGAGCCAAGATTGGGCCACTGCACTCTAGCCTGGGTGACAAAGCAAAACTCAAACTCAAAAAAAAAAAAAAAAAAAAGAGAGAGAGAGGGAATATAACCCAGCCTGGATTCATAATTATATACTCATTCTTACTATTATTATACTCATTTTCTTCTACTTTAAAGAAAATTAAAATTAAACCATGCTCGAGGGCCCTGAAAAGCATCATGGACCCCAACTTCTATACCTACTGTGTCTAATAGATAAGTCAGCCCTGGGGCCAGCTTATAAAGAGCCTTGAATGCTGTGATTAGACATGATGGACTTTCTTCATCAACACAAGAGTTTTGTGACCAAACAATTCAGAAAGTTAGCCCTAGTTGAGAGTGTGAAGAAGAGACCAAATAATGAAATATTTGGTTAGGAAGACGATGGTCACCATGACTGAGATGAGACATTCAGGGCCTTAATAACAAGGGCAGCTGGCAAGCTCATTAATTTGAGGGCTTACACCCTGTAATACTCACCGGGTCTCCATTGCGCAAAGGTGTGTCCTGGGGCACAGGTAGGGTGGTGGTACGTTCTTGCCTAAGTGGATCTGAGCCATTGCTGGGCTCACCCCCTCATGAGGGCAGATAGGATGCCATCTTGCAGAAAACCAAGATGTGAGCCTCCAAAGTGAAGCACCGAGAGATGCCCTGAGCCAGGGACCAAGCCTCACTGCCCAGTTTTGCACATAGCTTTACTGAACACAGTCATGCCCATTCAAATCCATATTGCCTATGGCCACTTCCGTGCAGAGTTGAGCAGTTTCAGCAAAGACCAAAGGTCCCACAAAGCCTAAGCTATTTACTATCTGGCACTTTACAGAAAGTTTGCCAACTGCTCCTCCTCCATGCTATGGGGGAGATTGACAAGAGGGGACTTTTTCAGAAATGGATGTTTCTGAGTATGTGAAATTTAAAACAAAGCCCTGCCTCTCCATCATAACTGGCTGTATATAGTACAGTATGTGTATCCCCTACCCCATGCCCACCGATGGAAACAGGAACGCTACACATTATCTCCAAGCGGATGGAAAATGGTTTCTCTCTTTGGGTTGTAGGGGAAATGCAGCAGAAAAACATGTCCAAATGATAGATATGAATTCAAATGAAAAACCCACCCTTCAAAGACCAGGGTGTGTTCCTGGTGGGAGCCACACAGGCTTAGAGAGAAGGAGAGGAGAGAGATTTGGAAGGAAGTGTGGCAATGCTATTCGGAAATTCCTACCTGCCCTTTTGCAATCATTTAAATAATCTGTGGTGCTCAATGGGGACTTTACCTGACCTAGTTAAGAATCGGATTGCTATTTTAACTGAGAAAAATGGTACTTTCAATCGGTTTAGAAAGAAGAAAAGAATAAACATTATCAAGACCATCTCTTAGAAGATTAGGACAAAAAAATCCAGGAGAAGCTTCAAAGCTGTTTTTGTTTTTCTTGGCTTTGAAATACATAGACAGTCCTGATAATTTTATCTTCCTCAAAACACAACAAATAAAGTCTATTTACTACTCCCGGGCAATTCCATACATAAATTAAAATAAAACACACACACACACACACAACACAAAGCACTTTAAACGAATCCTCCTGCGGGTCTCAAATCCATCATTTCTCTTCCTGTGGTGAGGGTTTTATGCCACAGATCAATGCAATTTGAAAGTTTTGGAGGTGATTTTGTTTTTCATACCTTGCTATTTGATGAGTTTTTAGATGGCCATCTAAAGAACAGCTTACACGCTGTCTCTCACGGATCTCAGGGAGGCCTCAAATGAGCTGACATGTTGAAAGATGGTTAGCAGAGATAGAAATATATTTTATCTAGTTTCTCGAAGTCAGCTTTTAAAGTTGGTGCAAACACACTACTTAGTGAATTCATGAAAAATCTTTTTTAACCCTGAGAATGATATTTCCATTTCTTCTCACCATATTTAGTAGGAGAGTTGCTTTAGAAAACATCATCTTTCCCATTTAAAAAAGGCTTTCTAGGCACAAAGTGTGCCATGAAAAGCATGTGGAAAGATGGGCTGATTCCCTTTGATTGTATTTCTGAATGTGTTGGTTTTAAAATGGGGTAAGACGTTCCAACATCCCTAATTAGAACTTTTTTTAGCTAGCCACATAGGCAGGTTCTTCTGTGTCCATAAAAAATTGTCTTGTCTTGGTAGAACATGCATTTTATAATAATTTCATATGCGATTCATTTTTTTTTTCTTTCAACAAATCATCTATTAAGCACCCTATGTGGGCCAGATACCTCACTAAACCTGTGGATACAGAGATTGAAGATATCACTCTTGCCATTAAATTGCTCACAGTCTAACAGGGAAGATGGACACAGGAAAAAAAATAATTACAATGCAAAGCAAGGAGTGTGCCCGTAGACCCTCTCCCCGAAGTCTCCTCATGTTACTGATGGCATGCATCAACAAGATTGATTGGTTGACTGGCTGACTGATGGCTACCCAAGCCTCATTCCTAAAAAAAAAAGTTATCATTGTGGCTAATCAAATGGTATAGCAAAAGAGCAAATGGACAGATTAGGTAGAAGTTAGCTAAATCTCCTACATTCTGCCAGAGAGGATAAATTTCTATCTCAACTCTTCCATGAAGAGCAGATACAGTACACTGATAGAGCTACAATAGCTTCCTTTTCCAGGCCACAGATATTAGATAGTTTGCCTTTATCCTCCTACCACCACCTGATGTATAAAATAAACACAGAAAGACAGTTTTGCTACCTAACAATGGGTAGGGGGTGGGAGTGGTGGTGAGGAAGGAATAAGACAGACGCTAAGAGGGCTGCGGTCCCCTCAAAGCCGTGCAAGTAAAGACCCTGCAGATGCAGTTCAGATGGGACTGGGTTCCATGAACCTGAACTACATAGTTAGAAAGCTTTTTGCTGCAAGTAACTGAATATCCACTTAAGTGGGGGTTTTTTTAAGTGTTTCTTTTCATTTCCTTCCAATAAATCCAGAGGCACTGGTTCCAACCAAGGGGTGTTCAAAATACTTAACAACCAATCTGGCACAGGGATTGACAAATCAGAACCAACGCCTGACCCATCAGAACAAAGCCTAGCCTTAAACCATTGCTGCTGCATCAGACATCTGGCTACACTCCATCCCTGCCTGGTTCCAGGCTGGGTCAGCAGCACCTCAGGGTTTGGGTCAATTTCTGAGAGGTTTTCTCAGCCACATTTCTAAATATCAATTTTCTTCATCTTAAAATATGGTGTAAAAGCAGCAAGGAAGGGATGAAGGTTTCTCTGTCCGCTTCTCTTTTTTATCAAGGAGAAATTTTTCCAGAAGCCCCTGGCAGATGCCCTCTTAGTACTATTGGCCAGAATTCGGTCACATGACCACCCTGAAACCAATTATTACCATAGGAAAAAGGGATACAGTGGTTACTTTGGACCAGTCACGGTTCATTCTCTGGGGCTATGGAGAGTCCTATCTTGCCAAATATGTTGCTAACTGTACTGACTTGCCAAATTAGGGTTCTGTTAGCCTGGAAGAAAGGAAAGTGTTGGGGGCCAGTAAGAAAGAGCTATTGGGTAGGCAACCAGCAATATTTGCCACATTGACTTTTCAGTAAGAAGAGACTTTTTTTTTTTTTTTTTGAGACACGGTCTCACTTTGTCACCCAGGATGGAGTGTAGTGGTGTGAGAGCTCACTTCAGCCTTGACCTCCCAGGTTCAAGCGATCCTCCTGCCTCAGCCCCTCAAGTAGCTGGTGCACACCACCACACCCATCTCATTTTTGTATTTTTTTGTAGACGGGATTTCGCCATGTTGCCCAAGCTAGTCTCAAACTCCTGAGCTCCAGCGATCCACCGGCCTCAGCCTCCTAAGACGCAAGGATTATAGGCACAAGCCACCGTGCCCAGCCCAAGAAGCAGCTTTTCAATTTTTCATTGTATCACTATGGGATGGGGTGGGATGATCAGGGAATCTGGCCACTTCACAAATGCTGCTTCTTTTCTTCCAGAGATGGCAGCATCATGGGTCCGCGTAGGCAGCTCTAGGGATATTCAAGGACGTGATTCCAGACCAGCTCATACAGCCAAGTTGAATGCTTGAGAGCCTTGCTCTCAATAACCAGATGGGGCACCATAGTTCACTACTGTCCTTAGTAGTTCACATTTGTGTCCTAGTTTTATAATATTTGATTTATAGCCTTTAAACCACAAAGCGTGGCTTACTCTTCCTACCTCTTCCATGTGTGAAGTACCTTAGGAAGTCAGCGGGAATCAGTGCAACTTTAGAGTAGAAATACTGCAGTCAGGTGTTTCCAAAGAAGAGTGTTTGATTGGCTTAAACCTTGTTTCAAAAAGAAACATATGTCAAAAAAAAAAAAAGCCCCAAACCTTTTTTTGTGGTCCCCCTTACTGCAAAATGCAGAAAACACTCACAAGGGTAGTGAGAGAAGAAATCCTAGGTAATATTTTGAAATGGGAAGCCCTTTGGCCCTACAGTTGCTGGCTTAGGGACACAGACCCATTGAGGTTAGGGCTGTGTGTCTGATTCCTCTATGATACACTCGTTTCATACAGAGATGGCCTCAGTTCCAGGTCACACATTGTACCCCTGGCCTGGGTCAGCCATCTCAAAAATACAGCCAACCTGTTTGTGTAGACTGACTACAAATAGGGCTCTAATGCTCCAAACCTGCCTTTACCCACACCATTAAGGATGTGATTTTGCAGCTCCTTCCATCAAGAGATGGAATTTATTTGCCCGGTCCTTGAATTCATGCTGACCTTATGGATTGCTTTGGCTGATGGAAGGGAGGTAAAAGTGACACTGAGCCAGTTCCGAGGCCAGGCTTCATACTTCTACTCATTCTCTGGGAACGCTGCCACCACCAAGAGAACAAGTCTTAGCTAGCCTGCTGGATGAGGAGAGATTCATGACTCAGTCACTGCCATTGCTGCAGCCAACAGCCAGCCAATTACCAAACATGAGTGAAGCCAACCAAGACCAACCAGCCCCCAGCCAGCCTGCCAGCAGGTAAAAAAGGCATGAGCCAGCCACGCCGTAAACAACCTAGTCTATCCCAGACCAGAAGAAACCACAATTGTTCCATCGACGACCTGTGAGGAGTAAGAAATGGTTCCTTTTATAAGCCATGAAGTTTGGGGGTGTTTTGTTACACAACAATAACTAACTGATATATGTTATTAGTTACAGAGGTGACTTGAGCCTCTACTTAATCCATTCTCACTTTGAGAGAAAGTGCCTTAGATACAGGGAGCTGAGCACATCATCTTCATTTCAGGACAGCATGTGGTAATGAGTGATCCTAAAAGTCTTGCAGATGATCTTGAGGTTTCTGATGCCTTTATGAAGTCCACAAGTTATTTGGAAATCCATGCTTCCAACCTGAACTTCTTGCTTTTTTTTGAGACGGGGTCTCATTCTGTCACCCAGGCTGGAGTACAGTGGTGCAATGTTGGCTCACTGCAACCTCCAACTCCTCGGTTAAAGCAATTCTCATGCCTCAGCCTCCCAAATAGCTGGGAATCACCGGCATGCACTACCATGCCCGGAAATTTTTTTGTATTTTAGTAGAGTTGAAACCCAACAGGGTTTCACCGTGTTGGCCAGGCTTGTCTCAAACTCCTGGTCCCAAGCTACTCACCCACCTCGGCCTCCCAAAGTGCTGGGATTATAGGTGTGAGCCACTGGGCCCCACTTGGATCAACTTCTTACTGCCAGTGAACACCGTTCTATTAAATCTGTTTATGGGCATCTTGTTAGGATCAAAGTTTGAACATGAAGAGAGAAATCCTTGAGTTCAGGATCATGTGCTGTCCAGGTGGAAAAAATTTCACTCCTCTAGGACTCTGTGATCTATCTTGATGTCAAGACTCTAGATAGGCTGGGTGTGGCGGCTCACACTTGTAATTCCAGCACTTTGAGAGGCTGAGGTGGGTGAATTGCTTGAGCTCAGGAGTTTGAGACCAGCCTGGGCAACATGGCAAAACCCTGTCTCTACAAAAAATACAAAAATTAGCCAGGTGTGGTGGTGTATGCCTGTAGTTCCAGCTACTCGGGAGGCAGAGGTGGGGGGATGGCTTGAGCCCAGGAGGTGGAGGTTGCAGTAAGCCGAGATTGTGCCACTGCACTCCAGCCTGAGCAACACAGCAAAACCCTGTCTCAAAAAAAAAAAAAAAGACTCTAGATACCTCTTAGCATCAGACTTTTCAAGCCATCTGAGAAATCTTGCTCCAAGTCCAAACCAAGATATGATACCCCACCAGTCTCTGGCATCCATCTTTCCCATGGGCATGGCTGTAATACTCCCTTGTCCACAATTCAGACAGCAAACCAAATGCTCCAATATACCCAGCACCTCTAGGTGCTTCCACAGCCCATCCTTGGTACACTCTTATTTTACTGATTCCATGCAACAAATCTCTCTCTCTGTTCTTTGTGCCAGGCCTTTTCCCAGGTTGAGGGATGGTGGTCCCTAACTTGTACAACTCAGAACAGGCATAAGGCTTGGGAAGAGCCTTGGTTCAAAAGTGACACAAGGCCTCTTTCAAAGTGAACTTCTGAGAGGGGCAGGAGGCAATCAGTCAGCTTTTTGAGAAGTGGAGTGCTTAGGTCCAAACCCGTTTTTGTCATCATTAAATATTACATAAATTACGGCCAGGAGATCCAAAAGCCCACTTGCATAAAAGCTCAGGTAGGAAAAACGTCAACATAAAGTTGGAAAGTTTAGTCTGTGGAACTTCCAATGATTTTCACGGCTCTCCCAACCCCCACCATCAACTGATAAGTGCACCATTTTCTTGTTTATGTCCAGATTTGTGCAATCAAATTCCAAGAGTTCTTTCTTCTCTCTTCTTCTTCCCATCTCCTCTCTTTTTCTCCTTAAAGTCTTATTTAAAAATCTGTAAGAGGACCGTGAATAGTTTGGTTTTTGCTGGTGTAAGGTTTTTGGATGATTTCCTTTTTTTTCTCCTCGTGAAAGGGGCCCTTGAATACTTTTCCTCTCTCCCAGGGAGACGGCTGGGGACCTCCTGAGTTTCCTGAGGAAGGTGACCATTCTACCAAACTCAGAATGTGAAGCAGAAAAAGTCATCGAGTCCCAGACTCCCGCATAATGGGGACCCTGTTCTCCTAAGTACACACCCCTGAGATTTGAATCCAGCCAGAAGCCTAGAATCACCACACAAAAATGAAACTGAGGATGACCTCCTCCAGTTCATGAAACTGATTATTCAGGCCTCAGATTCAGAAGGTATGGAACACTTACACTGAACATTCATTTTTAGGCCCGTTTGGCAGTGGGAGTTGGACATTGACAGCTATGTTTTTCTTCCCTTATTTTATTTATTCTTTTGAGGCAGAGTCTCACTCTGTCACCCAGGTAGGAGTGCAATGGTAGGATCACAGCTGATTGTAGCCTTGACCTCCTGGGTTCAAGTGATCCTCCTCCCTCATTTTTTGTAGAGCTGTGATCTCATTATGTTGCCCAGGCTGGTCTCAAACTCCTAGGCTAAAGCAATCCTCCTCCCTCAGCCTCCCAAAGTATTGGGATTACAGGCATGAGCCATGGTGCCCGGCCATTATTATTGTTCTTTAGAGACAAGGGTCTCCCTCACTCTTGTCACCCAGTGTGGAGTGCAGTGGCACAATCTCTGCTCACTGCAGCTTTGAACTTCTGGACTCAAACTATTCTTCTACCTCAGCCTCCCAAGTAGCTGGGAATACAGGCACACACCACCATGCCTGGCTCCTTTTTATTTTTTATTTTTTTAAAGCAAGATAAGTTTGGGGGCTAGAAGATCTTTATTATGTGATAAGTCAATCAGACTCCACGGATAACAGCCAGCAACCTATCACCATGTGCCATTCTAGCTAAAAGTGGAATCAAATGAGAAAACCCAAGCAGAAACCACAGTCCTTCATTCACTTCTTTTGTGATTTCAGTGAGGCTGCTACCATTTCCCCTGTGGCAGCTTTTTGCCGTAAAATGAGCAAGAGATTTAGTCTTTGGAGTTTGAAATCTGGCTCTGCTCCCATTACTGGCTGTGCTGTTCTGGGAAAGTGACCTAATCTTCCTCTGTCCCCATCACTGCCTTGGAAAATAGGGTTAATTATAAGTGGTGATTAAATATTAGATGACATGATGCATTGTTAAATAAAACGCATTTTAGGCAGCAACACAAGGACTGGGTTACGTGTGTTCACAAATGATACGAAAAATCTCAAGGATTTCAAGATTTATTTCTTGCTCACGTAACTGATCCGTTGTGGTGGGGTAACTACTTTGATCCAAGTGCTATTTACTTTGGGACCTGGGTTGTCAGAGTGTCTCTGACCTGGGGCATTGCTGGGCTCAGAGCATAGAAAAAGAGAAAATGGTGGAACCACACAGATGTTCTCAAAGCTTCTGCTTAGAAGTGGCCCGGGCCACCTCTGCTAAATTTTCATTGGCCCAAACCAGTCACATGGGAGTCTGTCCTCAATAAAGCAGGTTTACATAATCCTCCCACCCAGGAAGAGATAGCAATGTCTTGATCAATAGAATCTATCATTGCTGCATGTAATAGAAAACCTCATATTCCAAAGGCAAATATGGAAGCTGCTCTTCTCTCTTGTAAAATAAGCCTTCAATAGGCAATCTTGGGTTTACACGAAAGCTCCCGGTCACCGGGGACCCACACCTGTCCTTTTCTGTTGTTCTTAGTTGCCATGTTACTTCTGAATAATAGTAAAGAATTGTGCGTTCTTTAGCGAATGGGAGAAAAGTGAGTCCTGGTTAAATGAAAAGTGCAGTAGTATTCCTTAGCTGAGAGGTGAGAAGCAGAATGAACAGGAATTTGATCCAACTGGTCAAAGGAAGGGAACTGAAAAAGAAGAAACAATGTACAAATAATCAACATGAAATTGAAGCAATAAAAGCACATGTATGGAGTTTTACACCGAAAGGGTCCCACATGATGAGGATGCAGACTAGAGCTGCCATGCTTATAATGGACCTGGAACCTGAATGAGATCACACCTTTCCTGCTCGAGCTGGCAAGATGAGGGCGTTGCTTCATCGTCCTATGTCCTGAGGTCTCTGAGGATTCATTGGTTGTTTTGTCAGTCTTTCTCAAGTAGTTTTCACAGACAGGATGTGAGTGATATGCTCTGAGTTTTTATGCTTCTGCACACACCGTTGTTTTGTGCTTCTCCTGAGTCGTCTTTTTTTTTTTTTTTTTTGAGACGGAGTTTCGATCTTGTTACCCAGGCTGGAGTGCAATGGCGCAAGCTTGGCTCACCGCAACCTCCGCCTCCTGTGTTCAAGCAATTCTCCTGCCTCAGCCTCCCGAGTAGCTGGGACTACAGGCATGCGCCACCATGCCCAGCTAATTTTTGTATTTTTAGTAGAGATGGGGTTTCGCCTTGTTGACCAGGATGGTCTCGATCTCTTGACCTCGTGATCCACCCGCCTCAGCCTCCCCAAGTGCTGGGATTATAGGCGTGAGCCACCACGCCCAGCCCTCCTGAGTCTTCTTGAGTGTGCTTATTACCTTTTGGCTAATGCAGATGCTTTTGTCTTTTTCATTTGGCAGAAATTCTGTTGGTTTTGTTTGTTTGTTTTTAGACTCGGTCACCCAGGCTGAAGTGCAATAGCACTGTCTCGGCTCCACCTCTTGGGTTCAAGTGATTTTCTCACCTCAGCCTCCTGAGTAGCTGGGACTACAGGTACATGCCACCACGCCTGAATAATTTTTGTACTTTTTGGTAGAGATGGGATCTCACTGTGTTGGCCAGGCTGGTCTTGAATTCCTCACCTCAGTGATTTACTGAACTCTACCTCCCCAAAGTGCTGAGATGACAGGTGTGAGCCACTGCACCTGGCCAAATTCTGTTGGTCTGAGTCATCTATCCATGAGGATCCAGGACCCAGCTCCTGTCTGGAGTTTGGCCTTCATGTGCAAACAGCAGCCCAGGGATCCTGGGGTTTCTGAGGGCCAAACACCAGAGCTGGGGTACTGCTCCTCCCCTTAGGCTCTCTGAGGCTGATCTCCTGCCGCTCACCCATCCCACAGAGAAGAAAATCTTCCATTCCTCCCAAAGCCTCACCTACCACTGATTCTCCATCTCCAAAAAAAAAAATCCTGGCTCAGGAAGGCAGACTAGAGCTGGACACAGCAGGATGAGAGCTTGCCCAGCTAACATCTCCTCAAAAGATCTTTCTTTTTTTTTTTTTTTTTTTAGAAAGGGTCTCTCTGTGTTGCCCAGGCTGGAGAGCAATGGCATGATCACTGGTCACTGAAGCCTCAAACTCCTGGGCTCAAGCTATCCTCCCACCTCAGCCTCCCAAGTAGCTGGAACTATAGGCCTGTACCAACAAGCCAAGCTAATTTTTAAATTTTTTGTAATGATGAGGTCTCCCTTCACACCATAAGGAAGAGTTCATAAAAATAAATTAATACATAAATAAAAATAAGAGATGAGGGTCTCCCTATGTTGCCCAGGCTGGTCTTGAACTCCTAGACTCAATCGATCCTCCTGACTCAGCCTCCCCAATGCCGAGATCACAGGCATGAGCCACAGCCCCTTGGGAAAAGACATTTCTGAACAGGCAAGTTTTTTGTCCCTTTCAGTTACCAGTAGGACTGAATGCTGTGTGGATCCTATAAGAGAAGAATCAGTAGCTGTTCTGACTTCCTGAGACAGCTTGCTGAGAAACACAATTGCCACCCCAAGGCCCAGCCGGCCAAGTCCCCAACCCAGCCACAGCCTGTGCCTGGGTGTTCCTTCCTCTACTATGGAAAGCGTGATGAGTAGAGGTAATCCCACAGGCCACCAGGAAAATGCCAGCTCTGCCTGGAGGGGAGGCCTACTCTGGGTGGTCTCTTGTGTGGCTTTCAGCCTCTCGTGGTAACTAGTGAAGGAGTCCAGTGTCCCTGGTCGCTGGGCAGAGACTGGAAATACCTTTTTAAATGACCTCCTATGGCTGTCCTTGTTAGACAAGGCTCTGCACAGGTCTGATTGCACACACACGGTCAACAAGAAAGGGGAACCTTCCACTTTTCTTAGTCCCGAAACATAGGGCTACATTTTATTTTTGCAGAATTATGCAGGCAGCCCTGTCTCGTGGTATTGACGTTTTACTGCCATGCTCAACGAAATAGATAAACTGAAAGTATCCTACAGATGCAGTGCCATTCCAGCTGCGTGTGGCTGGTGGGCCACACTTTAAATTCCAGCACCAAAGTCAAGGTGAATTGCACCTTAGAAGCCCACCACTAACTTAATTAAACACCATAATTGGCCAGGCATGGTGGCTCATGCCTGCAATCACAGCACTTTGGGAGGCCGAAGCGGGTGGATAACTGAGACCAGGAGTTTGAGACCACCCAGGGCAACATGGCAAAACCCCATCTCTACTAAAAATACAAAAATTAGCTGGTTGCAGTGGCGCAGGCCTGTAGTCCCAGCCACTTGGGAGGCTGAGGCATGAGAATCACTTAAACCTGGGAGGTGGAGGCTGCAGTGAGCTGAGATTGTGCCACCGCACTCCAGCCTCAGTGACAGAGCGAGACTTTGTCTCAAAAAAAACCCAAAACCCACTAAAATTATATAACTATAGATTCAGATCTCAAAATACTCCCATTCCTACTCCATGGTATCATTGGGGCACATTTCTGCTAGAAGCAATCCTCAGATGATAGCTTTAATCCTAATCCCAATCTCTGTGTGCCTATAACTGCCGCAAGGCAGGAGGGCTTCATATGCTTCTTGCTGGTCCTTCTTTCACATAGAGCGTTGACTGTGTCTGGGTTCCCTACTTCTCTGCCTCCTGGTCAGAAAGGAGCCCAGGAGTCCCTTGCTCTGTTCATTTTCCAAGAAAGTAGGCTGGAACTCCCCTAAGTGAGAAGGGGAAACTCTCTAGGAGGACCCGTGCACAGAGCACAGGAGTTATAATAACAAGAGTTATAATAACTCACACGAATAACAATAACCCACCGTGGATTTTTTAGGTTTAATGATAAATCTTTGCTCTGGACATTGGCTCATGGAGAGCTGTACTCTCCTGGCTGGGCCCCTTCCTGAATGACTTATAATGGGAGCTCCGTGGTTCTGCTCATGCCTTGATGTGCAAAACTGTTCTGAAGGATGCTTGGAGACCTAACTCAGTGCTAACCTCTCACCTCATGGTGTTCCCGTGCCAGGACACATACCCAATGCTCAGGACATCCTAATTATTTCTTTTGGAAATTCTGGAAACGAGATTTTTATTTCTCAGGGAAGTAAACAATATTTTTCTAGTTATTTTCATTTTTTCAAAGAACAGCTGCACTGCCTCTGGAACTTGAAGGGGCAGGTGTTTTGAGACTCATGGGCTTGGGGAAAAAACACACACACAAGCCATCTTGCTTTATTTCAAAGGAAATGATCCTTCAATAATATCCAAGAGAACCAGCAGGGTGATAGTCATCAGTTCTTTGGGAATCCGTAGGCAGCTCTATCGTGAGAAAGGGCAAGGGTCTATGGTCTACTTAGCTTTCCATTTGGGGAAATTTTCTCTAAAGGATTTCCTTTAGATCCTGAAGGCCCTATGTTTATGAGGCATGGAGCTACATGCCAAATAAACCGGGACACACAGTTGATGACTGAAGCTGGGGTTTCTGACTAGAGAACCACAGCTCTCCCCTTCCTTTATTCTCTCGTTCAACATGTGCAACGGGCTCTTCTCTTGTTCCAGGCTGTGTGCCAGCCTTTGGAAACAGGACCACGAGGCCGTGATGGAAATAAACATGGCCTCTGTCCTACTAGTTCACCATCACAGGAGACAGACAGGCAATTCCCAATATGGTGTGACAACAGGTAAACGTGGGATCACACAGAGCACTGGACAAATGCAGAGGAGGAAGGGCCACCCCACTCAGCTTGAAAGAGGGACTGGAAGGAGATGACGGGGCAGGGGAGGGGAGGGGAGTGGAGTCTGAGACAGGATTCCTGGCAGAGGGAGTGACGAGCTGTGAAAAGTCTCTACGGCACGAGAAAGCTAGGTGTTCCAGGAACTAGAGGAAGTTCTGAGCAGCGAGGGAACAGAGATGGTGGGGGCAGCATGGGAATCCAGGGGAGGGGTGGCAGAGGGGTAGGCAGGACTCTCCTCACAGCCCCCCTGGAATAGTGACCTGCACTGCAGCCTCTGGAAAAGCCATGAGAAAAGGCCATCTGGCAACTGTGAACAGCCTTTGGTTGAAGGTTAAGGCTAAAGTTAAATTGGAAAGCAGAAAATTCCCTCATTTTTCATCAAGTTTTTTATTAAAAATCTTTATTTTCTTTACTTTTTTGTTTTTGTTTTGAGATAGGGTTTCTGTCTCTGTCTGCTCGGCTCCGTCACCCTGGCTGGAGTGCACCATCACAGCTCACTCCAGCCTCAGCCTCCCAGGCTCAAGCCATCCTCCTACCTCAGCCTCCCAGGCTCAAGCCATCCTCCTACCATGCACCATGCCCAGCTAATTTTTTAATTAAAATCTGAGGCCAAGGCGGGTGGTTCACAAGGTCAAGAGATCGAGACCATCCTGGTCAACATGGTGAAACCCCATCTCTACTAAAAATACAAAAATTAGCTGGGCATGGTGGTGCACGCCTGTAGTCCCAGCTACTTGGGAGGCTGAGGCAGGAGAATTGCTTGAACCCAGGAGGCAGACGTTGCAGTGAGCCAAGATTGCGCCATTGCACTCCAGCCTGCGTAACAAGATCGAAACTCCGTCTCAAAAAAAAAAAAAATTAAAATCTTTATTTTCTAATATACACTTGTTTTAGCAACTTCAAATACAAAACCGCATCCCTTTTTTTAAGTGTCCCCATTCCTCCCCATTGCTGTTCTCTGGTGGTATTTCCCGCTAACAATTGACTTTCCTTACAGACAACTCTGCTATGCATATAACCAGCCTGGGTAATGAGACCCCATCTCTTTTTTCTTTTTTTTGAGACAGAGCCTTGCTCTGTTGCCAAGACTGGAGTGCAATGGCACCATGTCAGCTCACTGCAACCTCCACCTCCCAGGTGCAAGTGCTTTTCCTGTCTCAGCCTCCCAAGTAGCTGGGATTACAAGCACATGCCACCACACCTGGCTAATTTTTCTATTTTTAGTAAAGATGGGGTTTCATCATGTTGGCCAGGCTGGTCTCGAACTCCTGACCTCAGGCGATTTGCCTGCCCCCGCCTCCCAAAGTGCTGGGATTACAGGCATCAGCCACAATGCCCAGGCAACCCCATCTCTTAAAATAAAAAAACAAAACAAAGAAGAAGGAATGAAGTACTAACACATGCTACAATGTGGATGAGCCTCAAGAGCATTATGCTTGAAAGAAGCCAGACACAAAAGACCGTATGCTGTAGAACTCCACTTATGTGAATTATCAAGAACAGGTAAATTCATAGAAATAGAAGATTGGTGGTTGGTCAGGGCTGCTTAATTTATACAGGTCTCATTTGGGAGTGATGAAAATGCTTTAGAAGTAGACAGAGGGGATGATGGCTACACAACATTGTGACTGTATTGAACACCACTGAATTGTTCACTTTAAAATGGTTGATTTTATGTTATGTGAATGTTACCTCACCAAAAATAAATAAAAATATATCCTGGATTTTCCAGTTTTAGCCATGACTCAGCATCTGGTCTCAACCTCAACTGTAAATAACCATAAACATGAACAAAAGATAGGAAGCCACTGATTTCAGGCATTGGGTAAGTGCTGAGCTGTGTATTTGTACAATGGCAACCCCATGCTCGCCCTGGCTTTCTGCCTGGGAGGGTGGTTTCCAGGCTGCAGTGGAGGCAGCAGAGCCCAAGCATGGTGCAGTATTGCACTGGGCAGAAAAGCAGGGACATGGTGGAAGAGACAGATCAGAGTTCAGGGCTCTAAAATGGCTGGAACTTGTGGACTATGGAGCAGAAGGAACTACAGAAAAGGAACCCCAGAAATCTGTGAAGCAGTTCCCTTCAAGCACGCAGACAAATCCCGAGCTGCCTGTGCCCAGGGTGGTAATTCACGAGGTCTGGGAAAGAACAGCAGCCGAAGGGCTGACAGTTGAACAGAGATTTCAGGGATTGAAATTCCGGGGTGCTGTGGCTCACACCTGTAATCCCAGCACTTTGGGAGGCCGAGATGGATGGATTGCTTGAGGCCAGGAGTTCAAGACCAGCTGGCTAACATGGTGAAACCCCATCTCTACTAAAAATACAAAAAGCAGCCAGGTGTGGTGCAGGCACCTGTAATCCCAGCTACTTGGGAGGCTGAGGCAAGAGAATTGTTTGAACCCAGGTGATGGAGGTTGCAGTGAGCTGAGATTGGGCCACTGCACTCAAGCCTGGGCAACAAAGCAAGACTCTTTCTCAAAAAAAAAAAAAGAACATTGGCAAGACTTTGGAATTCTGACCCAGCCAGAGCCAAGACATGCAGGGCCTTCAGTGGAGACCCCTCAGAAAGACCTCATTTTAGAAATAAGGACCATGTCCTAGGAGTAGTGCTTGCCCTAGGTATACGGGAAAACTAAAATAGACCCACCTTAACAAAACCAAAACCAAACCTCAACAAGATTGAGGTGACCCATCAAAAATGTAACTGCGGCCGGGCGCGGTGGCTCACGCCTGTAATCCCAGCACTTTGGGAGGCCAAGGTGGGCGGATCACGAGGTCAACAGATCGAGACCATCCTGGCCATGGTGAAACCCCGTCTCTACTAAAAATACAAAAATTAGCCAGGCGTGGTGGCACACGCCTGTGGTCCCAGCTACTTGGGAGGCTGAGGCGGAAGAAACGCTTGAACCCAGGCGGAGGTTGCAGTGAGCCGAGATTGCGCCACTGCACTCCAGCCTGGCGACAGAGTAAGACTCCGTCTCAAAAAAAAAAAAAAAAAAAAAAATGTAAATACCTGCCCCCACCAAAAAGAATTCAGCGCTCTTTAGAAAAACATGTAATCTGGTTCCTGTTACTCCATCTTGACTGTATCTTACAACAATAAATTCAATTACTTAGAGGAAATGAAAACATTTTTTGAAAAACAAAACTTTCTGAAACTGACCCAAGAAGGAATAAAAAATGTGAATCACCCTGTATCTGTTAAAAATTGAATCCATCAGCCGAGCATGGTGGCTCATGCCTGTCCTCCCAACACCTTGGGAGGCTGAGGTAAAAGAATCACCTAAAGTCAGGAGTTTGAGACCAGCCTAGCTGACATGGGGAAACCCCATCTCTACTAAAAATATATTATTGGGGAAACCCCATCTCTACTAAAAATACAAAAATTTGCAGAGTGTGGTGGTGTACACTTGTAATCCCAGCTACTTGGGAAGCTGGGGCAGTAGAATTGCTTGAACCTGGGAAGCAGAGGTTTCAGTGAGCCAAGATTGTGCCATTGCACTCCAGCCTGGGTGACAAGAGTGAAACTCTGTCTCAAAAAAAAGAAAACTACAGGTCCATATATGCCTTCACTAGTGAATCCTGTTAAAATTTTTTAAAATAAATAATACTAATGTTATACAAATGTTTTCAGAGAACCGAGGAAGAGAAAACAATACCCAACTCAGCAGAAATCTGATATCAAATTCTCACAAGGCCATTATAAGAAAATTTTAAATCAAAATCATTTATGAATATAGACAAAAATTCTAAACAAAGGCCAGGCACAGTGGCTCCTGTCTATAATTCTAGTACTTTAGGAGGCCAAGGCAAGAGGGTTGCTTGAGCTCAGGAGTTTGAGACCCACCTGGGGAATATACTGAGACTTTGTCTCTACTAAAAATAAAAATTAAAAAATTAGCCAGGCATGGTGGTGCACATTTGTAGTCCCAGCTACTGGGGAGGCTGAGGTGGGAGGATCGCTTGAGCCTGGGAAATGGAGACTGCAATGAACTATGATCACACCATTGTACCACTCCACTTCAGCCTGAGTGACAGCAAGACTCTGTCTGAAAAAAATCTAAAATCTAAACAAAATATTAGCAAATTAAATCTATCAATACATTAAAAAAATGCATATGACTAAATGTGGTTTATCCCAGGAATGCAAGGCAGGGTTCCTATTTAAAAATCAGTCAACTTGGCTGGGCACAGTGGCTCATGCCTGTAATCTCAGCACTTTGGGAGGCCAAGGTGTGACTCACTTGAGCTCAGGCATTTGAGACCAGCCTGGGCAACATGGTGAAACCCCATCTCTACAAAAAAAAAACAAAAATAAGCTGGACATGGTGGTGCACACTGCAGCCCCAGCTACTCAAAGCTCTGAGGCAGGAGGATTGCTTGCACCTGGGAGGTGGAGGCTGCAGTGAGCCATCAGTACACCATTGCACTCCAGCCAGGGCAAAAGAGTGTGTGAGACTCTATCTCAAAAAAAAAAAAAAAAAAAAAAAAAAATCAATGTAATTCATCATTACAAAGGATAACAACCATATGATCATCTCCATAGATGCACAAGATGTATATAACAAAACTCAAAGTGATTCATGATTTAAAAAAGAAAAAGAAAGAAAACTCTCAGCAAACAAGGGCTAACATGAAGTTTTCTCAACCTAATAAAGGGCATTTATGAAAACCAACAGCTAACATCACAGTGGTGAAAGACTGAACACTTTCCCTTAAAATTGGGAACAAAACAAAGATGTACATTCTTACTACATGTGTTCAGCATCATTCTGGAAGTCCTTGCCAGTGCAATGAGAAAAAGACACACAGTATATATGTATAAATATTGAAAATGAATAAAACTGTCTCTATTTGCAGATAACATGATTTAATACATAGAAAATCCAAAAGAATCTATGAAACCAGTACTAGAACTACTAAGAGAATTTGCAAGATAAAAAGTCAATGTATAAAAATCAATCGCATTTCTATAGAGTAGCAATGAAGACTTTAAAAATAAAATTGAAAAATAATATTGACATTTGGGAGGCTGAGGCAGGAGGATCCTTTGAGCTGAGGAGTTCAAGATCAGCCTTGACAACATAGTGAGACCTGTCTCTACAAAAGTAAAAATAAAATAATAATCTTTACAAAAATACCAAAAACATCAAATACTTAGGGAAAATTTCAATGCAATATAGTCAAAATATATACATTAAAAACTATAAAACATTGCTGAGTGGAATTTTAAAAGATCTAAATAATTGCAAAGATATACCATGTTCATTGATTGGAAGACTCAATATTGTTAACATATCAATTCTTCCACAGATTGATCTATTCACTGCAATCCTAATTAAAGTTCTAGCAGGGTTTTGGGGTTGGTTTTGTTGTTGTTGTTGTTGTTTGGTAGAAATAGACATCTAAGTTTCCAAAATTTACATGGAAATGCAAATGACATAAAATAGTCAAAACATTTTGAAAAAACAACAAACTCAGAAGCCTTACATAATCTGCTTTCAAGACTTACTATGGTATTGACATGAAGACAAAAAATCAATGAGAACAAAATAGAGTCTAGAAGTAGACAAATGCACATAGAGCTTCAGTTGAAGTGGGATAAAGTTCCAAAGCTAATTTAATGGGGAAGAGACAATCTTTTCAACATATGGTGCTATAACAACTGGATATCCGGATGCAAAATAATAAACTTCTCCCCATACCTTACAGCATACATGAAAATCAACTCAAATGGATTAGAGACCTAATATGAAAGCTAAAACTATAAAGCCCCTAGAATAAACAGGCAAATATAACCTTGGGGTAAGCAAAGATTCCTTCCTTCCTTTCCCCCCTCTTTCTCCCCCTTCTTGTCTCCCTTTCTTTCTTTCTTTCTTTTTTTTTTTTTTGACAGAGTCTCACTCTGTTGCTCAGGCTGGAGTGCAGTGGTATGATCTCCACTCACTGCAGCCTCTGCCTCCTGGGTTCGAGCAATTCTCCTGCCTCAGCCTCCCAAGTAGCTGGGATTACAGGCATGTGCCACCATGTCCAGCTAATTTTTGTATTTTTAGTAGAGACAGGACTTCACCATATCGGCCAGGCTGGTCTCAAATTCCTGGCCTTAAGCAATTTACTTAACTTGGCCTCTCAAAATGCAGGGTGGCTCACAGGCGTGAGCCACCACACCCGGTGACAAAGATTTCTTAAGACACAAAAAGTACTAACAATAAAAGAAAAATAAATAAGTGGCACTTCAAAATTAAAAACTTATTTTTCAAAATGTGTAATTTTAAAAAATGAAAAGACAAATCAGACTAGAAGAAAATATATGCAATACATATGCCTGACAAATGATTCATATCCAGAATACAGTCACCCCTCAGCATCTGTGGGGACTTGGTTCTAGGAACCCCTGTGGACACCAAAACCCATGGATGCTTAAGTCTCTTGTATAAAACAGTGT
Organism: Callithrix jacchus; assembly: GCF_049354715.1. NCBI lineage: Eukaryota > Metazoa > Chordata > Mammalia > Primates > Cebidae > Callithrix > Callithrix jacchus. The sequence continues at coordinate 109,155,785 of NC_133506.1, forward strand.
GGTATTTGCATATATCCTATGCATATCCTCTTGTATACTTAACTCATATGTAGATTACTTATAATAACTAATACAATGTAAATGCTATGCAAATAATTGTTATACTGCATTTTTAAAATTTGTATTATTTGTATTGTTGTATTGTTATTTTTTTTTAAAAACTTTTTCATCTGTGATTGGTTGAATCTGTGAACACAGAACCCAAAGATATGGAGGGCTGTTTATCAAAACTTCTAGAAACGGCCAGGTGTGGTGGCTCATACCTGTAATCCCAACACTTTGGGAAGCTGAGGCAGGGTGACCATGAGGTCAGGAGTTTGAAACCAGCCTGAACAACATGGTGAAACCCTGTCTCTAAAAAAAAAAAAAAAAGTACAAAAATTAGCTGGGTGCAGTGGTGTGCCTGTAGTCCCAGCTACTCAGGAGGCCGAGGCAGGAGAATCACTTGAACTCAGGAAGTAGAGGTTGCAGTGAGCCGAGATTGTGCCACTGCACTCTAGCCTGGGTGACAGAGTGAGACTCTGTCTCAAAAGAAAAAAAAAAAATTCTACAAACTAAAAAGAAAAAATACAATGCAGTAAAAAAAAATCGACTTTTAAAAACATTTCAAAGTAAGATATTTGAATACCCAATAATCATATGAAAGTGTGTCCCACATCATTTGTCATTAGCTAAATATAAATTAAAATCACAAAATAGACTATTATACTAAATGGCTAAAATTTAAAAGATTGAAAATACTCAATGTAGGCAAGAATATGGATCGACTGGAACTTTCATATATTCTGGTAGAAGTATGAAATAGTACTACTATGAAAACTGCCTGGCAGTTTTTAATGAAGTTAAACATTCATCATCTGACACAGCAATTCTTTTTTTGTTGCTTTGGTTTTTTTAAGAGATGTGGTCTCGTCATGTTGCCCAGGCTGGTCTTGACCTCATGAGCTCAAGTGATCTGCCTGCTGCAGCCTCCCAAAGTGCTGGGATTACAGACACGGGCCACTGCACCCAGCCTGACACAGCAATTCAATTCCTAGGTGTATAGCCAAGAGAAATGATATATACACATATACACAAAAGACTTGTACAAGAATGGTCACACTTTTATATAATGGCCAAAAGCTGAAACAGCCCAAATGTCCATCTACTGGGAATAAACAGACCATGGTATACAAATGAGTAATGGCATACTACTCTGCAACTCTATTAGTCTGCTCGGGCTGCCATAGCAAAATACCACAGTTCTGAAGGCGAGGAAGTCCAAGCTAATGTGTCCAAAAAGTGATGGTGGTGGGGGTGGGCCAATCTTAATTAAGTAATTTAATCTTAATTACTTCCTTGGAGGCCCCGTCTCCAAATACAGCCACACTGAGGAATTAAGGCTTCACTATATGAATTTGCGGGGGTGGGGGGGGATGTAAAGTGTCCAAAACAGCAACAGAAAGGAAACTACTGATAGTTGCAACATAACTGAGTAAAGACCTATAATTCAAAAACTATGAAGTTTAAGAACAGAGAAGTGATCTATGATGTTATAAATCAAAACAGTGGTTGCCTCTGTGTGGGCATAAGGGAAATTGTCAGTGATGGGAATGTTTTTTCTCTTGATCAGGGTGTTATTGACACATGTGAATACAGTTGTAAAAATGCATAGAGACTCATCCTCAGAATACGAAAATTATGGCTCATTAAAGTACATTTCTCTGTATCAGCTCATATGGACTTACCTCTGAGTAAATTCACCTTTTTAGCAGCTGTATAGTCTTCTGTTGTATGAATGTACCATAATTTATCAAACTGTTTACCCATTGATGACATTTAGATTTTAGATTTAGATTTCTCTCAAGTTTTTGCTCTTATAAGCAATGCCATAGTCCACATCCTTGAAGGATAGATTTAAGTTGGATTGTTACAGCTGTTTCCCTGAAAAGATGAAGAGTCTGAAGCCCAGATATAAGAATTGTCTTCCCAAGGCCTATGGTAATTACCCACTGTGAGATAGGGAACTGAAGAGGCTTGTGTCGTTACATAGATATATGGATGAGGGGAGATACTGGGTTTCCAAGCAGAATAATGGGAATCGTTTAGAATGATTCCACTTCCTATTTTGTGTAACTGCTATATCCTGTGAGTATTAACACCTTTGGCTGCCTTGATTTAACATTATGCTAAGTTAATTCCTGGGATTCCATAGTACCCTGGACTTAATTACAACTGTTCCCAGCAACGTGTTAACATTTTATATGCATTATCTCATTTGACCATTGTAACTTCATTAGGTATGCCTATTTTATAGATGGAAAAACTGAGGCTTAGACCACTTAAGTAACTTTTCTAAGGTTGCACAGGTAATAAGAGGTTCAGACAGGTTTCAACCCAGATCCCAGTACAAAAAGCCTTACTTTTTTTTTCAGAGTCGAGGTCTCACTCTGTTGCCCATCCTGGAGTGCAGTGGCACTATCTTGGCTCACTGCAGCCTCAGACTCCTGGGCTCCAGTGATCCTCCAGTGTGCCTCAGCCTCCCAAGCAGCTGCGACTACAGGTGGAGCTGCCACACTCGGCTAGCAAAGGCCTTACTCTTAACCATTGTATTACACTTCCTTCAAGCATAATGCTTCCCAAGGTTGTTATGAGGGTTTCAGAAACTGGTTGCAATGTTGATCACTGGTCTCTACTCCTTGAAGACTGTGATTACTTCTTTCTCTTTCTAAAATCTGGCACACAGTGGAGGTTAAAGGGCTCAGCACTGTGCCTGACATACAGCATGCACTCAGTGAGTGCTAGTCATTATTCCTATTGTTGGAACTACCAAACATTTTTTGAGTAAGTAAACATTTGCATGAATAACTAATTACCTAAATTATTCCTTTAGCAAATAAACAATGAACATAGGGACAACAGGCGACAGTTCTCCTCTCCTGCCAAACATCTCATTTAGAGGCAGCTGAACCATGAAGGAATTGCCAGCCCTCCTCTGGGCACATGTCTGCTCCCCTGCAGGACACAGAAACAGGAAGGGCATCCAATTCAGTGTTGGGGCTCCAGCCCACACTCTGTGCTGGCACGTGAGGGGCAGACCCTCCACACACGTGTGAAGAAAAGAACGAGTTGGTGTGGTGGTGGTGATGGGGTGTGTGTGTGTGTGTGTGTGTGTGTACTGCCTTTTATTCCTTCACAGTGAAACCTGACTGCAAATGGCACAGGGTTGCAGGGGTGCTTTGGGCAATATAAGAGCACACACAAAGGATGAACATAGGCTTAAGGGTAAATCACATGTGCAGGGTCCCAGAACATCAAAAAGGCCCTTGAACCTCTGTTGTAACCTGTGACTCTGCCACCTCATCTTCATTGGAAGAAGACCCTGTGGCCTGGAGGTAGAAGGCATAGGCTGGGGAAGAGTTTTCTCAATCCCACAGGCTGGGAGAGTGCTGCTTCTCTTGACCCACAATGGCCTTGGGTGCCCGTCAGTATTCAAAGCCTCTGTCCACGTATTAGCCGCCCCTGTTGTTCACTCGAGCTGAGCCCTCAGCCCTTGTCTGAGCCTAATTCTTCATTTGCCTGCCAGGCTCCTGCCTCATCCTGCCTAGTGCATAGATGGGTTTGTCTCCTTATTAGGAAGACCCCCAGAACTCTCAGTCCAGCTGCCTTGCTCAGAGAAGACCCTATCACAGATGGGATTTTACTTTTTCAGCCCCTCTGCCTGACTGGCTGACATTACCCACATCTTGGCGGGGTGGGGAGCAGGGGACAGCATGCCCACCAGCTTCTTGACTTAAGGCAGCACCTGTAAGCACTTGCTAAGCTGACATTTTCCCCTGAGTTGGCTCCTGCCTCACCTGGCATAGTTACCGCAATCCTTCTTTTATGCCTCTAAAAGCCCTTACTCTCATTTTGTAGTTAAGTTTTCAGAGCCTTGCTCATTTAAGGCAATTTTGGTTTCTCTTTTATGGTAATTCTTAAACCGTTAAGTGAAACTTGTTTGAAATGTCTGTCACTCTGTTATTACAGAAACAATATAACAAGAAATACATTTCCATGTAAGACTCTGCATAGCAGCCAGAAAAGATAAATTGTTCTCACACTTAAATATTTGAATTTGAAAATATCAAGACAAAGAGATGGAAAAAAATGAGCCAATAGATAAGGGGTATAGAGGATCAAATTGTGATTCAACCAATATGAGTTTCCGAAAAAAGAGGACAGGAAAAGCAGGAGAGGAAATTATCAAAGAACTAATACAGGAAAATTTCTCAGAGGTGAAAGACACAAGAGCTGAGGTTAAGAGACCTCAGGATGGCCTGGCGCGGTGGCTCACACCTATAATCCCAGCACTTTGGGAGGCCGAGGCAGGTGGATCATGAGGTCAAGAAATCGAGACCATCCTGGTCAACATGATGAAACCCCATCTCTACTAAAAATACAAAAAGTAGCTGGGCATGGTGGTTCACACCTGTAGTCTCAGCTACTCGGGAGGCTGAGGCAGGAGAATTGCTTGAACCCAGGAGGCGGAAGTTGCAGTGAGCCAAGATTGCACCATTGCACTCCAGCCTGGGTAACAAGAGCGAAGAAACTCTGTCTCAAAAAAAAAAGGAGAGCGGGACCTCAAGACAATGAATGAAACAAGACCCACACCTAAAAGCTACATTGTAAAATAAAAGGTCACCAAGGATAAAGAGAGTACCCTAAAACTTCCACAAAAGGTCAGATTCCTTATGAAGCAATAAGAATGACAATGAATCCAGGTTTTGTTTTGTTTTTTAATTTTGTGGGCAGCTGAAGTGCAGTGGCATGATCTTGGTTCACTACAACCTCCACCTCCCAGGTTCAAGCAATTCTCCCGTTTCAGCCTCCTGAGTAGCTGAGATTACAAGTGTGTGCTACCATACCTGGCTAATTTTTGTATTTTTAGTAGAGACTAGTATTTTTGCCAGGCTGGTCTCAAACTTCTGACCTCATGTAATCCTCTTGCCTTGGCCTCCCAAAGTGCTGAGATTACAAGCATGAGCCACCATGCCCAGCCCAAATATTTTTTCTTTTCTTCTGGCTAGTATGCAAAGCAAGAATCAGGATTTTTCAATAGGAAAATCAATATGGAGGGTAATAAATCAGTGCCTTCAAAGTTTTAAGGGAATTTTATTTACAACTGAGGATTCAATGCCCAGCCCCATTATCGGTCAAGTAGAAAGGCAGAATAAGTAAATTTCTAATCATAAAGGATTCAGAATTTTTACCTACTACACACTTCTGTGTAGGATGTCACTCAGTGGTATGCTCTGGCAAAATAAAGAAAAATCCAAATGGCAACCTAAGCTTCAAACTGTGTCTGAACCCAGGAAAGCATGGAGTGAAGTCCCCAAATGATGACTGTCCAGACTTCAGGGGGAGGACAGGGCTATAGAAGGTAGACCTTGGGAAGGGCAAAACTCAACAGAATGCCCACTGGGATGGAAAGTCAGGGGAACCTGGGAATATGATAAAGTCAAATCATGCAAGAAAAAAAAGAAAAGCATTTTGAAATTCCAGATCAGGGCAGAGAGCGATGGCTCATGCCTGTAATCCCAGCACTTTGGGAGGCCGAGGCAGGCAGATCACAAGATTAGGAGATCAAGATCATCCTGGCTAACACGGTGAAACCGTGTCTCTACTAAAAATACAAAAAAATAGCTGGATGTGGCGACACGCACCTGTAGTCCTAGCTACTCAGGAGGCTGAGGCAGGAGAATTGCTTGAATCTGGGAGGCAGAGGTTGCAGTGAGCTGAGATCACACCACTCCACTCCAGCCTGGGCAACACAGTGAGACTCTATCTCAAAAAAAGGAAAAAAAAGAAATTCCAGGTCAAAGAAAAGTTTCACAAGAAAATCCAGACAGATATAATACTAGCTGGATGAAGAACCATAGGTGTATGATTTCAATAATGTAAGCATTGTATATTGATCTTATGATCAATCTATAAGCAAAGCATGGAAGAAATAATTAGAATTATGAAACAGAATGAGGAAGCTCTCAGTCAGTAGAATGTAAAAGTATATATGACAGAGGCCTGGAGAGAAAAGGTAGGAAAAGAGGGAGCGCTGAGGCACCAGCCACCTCTTACAAAGCACTGGTGGGTGGTGTCAGGAGATTCTAGTAGATGAACAAGAGATAATCTAAGCCTATTTCTGAAGGTGACAATTGTAGCCAAAATAGTGATATAGCTGTGTTGGGAGGATGAAAGGAAGGGAGATGGAGGAGGGGTGTAAGTGAGCTAATTTTCCAATGTAACAGTAAGTCAATGAATATGCATTTAAAATGTGAAATAAAAAATCAACAGTATTTACTTAGAGACATGCAGAAAACATTCAGAGAAAAACATCTAAAAAGGTGAGAAGTGGTTGCTCTGGGGATTGAAGAACAGGGGACTCTGCTATTTTACTTAAAAATGCATCTTAAAGCACAGTTATATTCCATATGTTCTATTTTTGAAGGGATATAAGCCTGTAATAAATTGGAGATTTCTCAAATATAGCTAGGGGTTGGAACAAAAAGGCAGCTGGCTTCGGTGGCAGTTAGCTGCATTGATGTGGAGCCCCTCTTCCCTCTGCAGCTAAGGTCAGAGCAGTGACCCCCATATTTTTTTGGTGGGATGCAGGGGGTTGGGTTTTCCCACATCTATTTCATTCTATCCTTTTCCCAACTCCATGAGTTGGGAATGTGAGGGAAGGGGTGATGTCTCCTCATTTTATATGTGGGATCCGGGCTTACGCGGGTAACTTGTCAGAATGTGAAATGGCCCACTTCTGCAGTGGTGGTGCTAGAAAGGTGGTTGGTCCATCTTTTATTGAGATCTGTGAGCCCTGAAATCAGCAGGGGAAGAGCGGGTGGTACTGGGAACATGACGGACAGGGAAGGCTGGGCAGGGCTCTACAGGGGCAACTCTTACTGTGGTTTCATTCCCAAGAGCACACAAAGCCAAAATTCAAATGCAGGCTGTCTCCAGACGACCCCCTGCCACATCTATTTTTTTAAATCATATTCTTATTGTCAAAACAATATAATGACTTTAAAGAAATGTGTTTAAATCACCCATAATCCTCCCCATGCCTGTGCACAATAATTAGATTTTTTTGTGATCCTTTTCTAGTCTTTTTCTGCAATATACATAATTCTACACAGCTCTGATCCTCGTGTACATATAATTTGGTAAGCATTCTATCTCTTACAAATGGTGTTGCTTGTGTCTACAGTCTGCATGATTATTTGTTTAATGGCTATACATCATGCAGAATCATTTTTGATTAACTACAATACCCTGGGTTAACAGTTCATTATGGTGCCAAGGATTATCTTTATTCTTTAACCCTTTTCTTGCTTTTATATAAAGCTGTTCCATTTACAGAAAACATTCATATCTAGCTCACAACTTCAGAGCGTGTAACAGAGGCTGGCGTAATCATCTCCACTATGCAGATGAAAAAACTGAGGTCCAGTGTGATCAAGCAACTTGCCCAACATCAGACACACAGCAAGGATGGGACAGAGCAGAAACCTTCCTCCAGGACTTTCTCTCCAATGCCAGTGTTCCTGAGCCACACATCTTCCTAAGAATTTTTACAGGTGAGGGAGCTGGGGCCCAGAGATGCAAGGTAACTTGCCTGAGGTCACGTAGTAGAACCAGAAGTCAAATTCAGGCACACTAACTCCAAAGCCAGATCTCTCTCTCTTTTTTTTTTTTTTTTTTTGAGACAGAGTTTTACTCGTTACCCAGGCTGGAGTGCAATGGCGTGATCTCGGCTCACTGCAACCTCCGCTTCCTGGGTTCAGGCAATTCTCCTGCCTCAGCCTCCTGAGTACCTGGGGATTACAGGCACGTGCCACTATGCCCAGCTAATTTTTTGTATTTTTAGTAGAGACGGGGTTTCACCATGTTGAGCAGGATGGTCTTGATCTCTTGACCTTGTGATCCACCCGCCTCGGCCTCCCAAAGTGCTGGGATTATAGGCGTGAGCCACTGCGCCTGGCACCAGATCTCTTTCAAACAATCTACATGGCCTCCCCAGACCCCTTCCTCTCAGAGCGCTTCCCTTGTGTTTCTGCATTCTCATCCCTTCCACTAGTTGCTCTCAGTCTTGGCAGGTGGCAGCCCTCAGGTCAGTGCTGGGCCGTCCACATTCAGAGGAACCCACAGGTTCAACCCAGAGCGAGCTGCAGGGGAAGCATGCTTCTTGGGCAGAGTCCATGGGTGACTTGGGTTATTTTTTTTCTTTTCAGTTTTATTTGGTTAATTGATACTAGTGGTAAGATTTACCATTTTAACTTTTTTTTTTTTTTGAGACAGTCTCCATCACCCAGTTTGGAGTACAGTGGTACGATCTTGGTTCATTATAGTCTCTGCCTCCCAGGTTCAAGCAATTCTCCTGTCTCAGCCTTCTGAGCAGATGGGATTACATGGGATTATACTGCACCCAGCTAATTGTTTTCAGTAGAGACAGGATCTAACCATGTTGGCCAGGCTGGTTCTTTTTGAGACGGAGTCTCCATTACCCAGGCTGGAGTGCAGTGGCATGATCTCGGCTCACTGCAACCTCTGCCTCCCAGGTTCAAGCAATTCTCTTGCCTCAGCCTCCCAAGAAGCCAGGACTACAAGCGCCTGCCACCATGCCCAGCTAATTTTTGTATATTTTTAGTCGAGACAGGGTTTTGCTGCTGGCCAGGCTGCTCTCAAACTTCTGACCTCAGGTGATCCACTCGCTTCGGCATCTCAAAGTGCTGGGATTACAGGCATGAGCCACCAAGCCCCGACCCCATCTTAATCATTGTTAAGTGTACAGCTCAGTAGCATTAAGTATGATCACTTTTACATCTGTTGAGACAGCCTTTCTCTGTCGCCCAGGCTAGAGTGCAGTGGTGCCATCTCAGCTCACCGCAGCCTCTGCCTCCTGGGTTCTAGCGATTCTCCTGCATCAGCCTCCCAAGTAGCTGCGATCACAAGCACTCACCACCACACCCGGCTAATTTTTTGCATTTTTAGTAGATACAGGGTTTTGCAGCGTTGCCCAGTATAGTCTCAAACTCCTGAGCTCAGGTGATCCACCGGCCTTGGCCTCCCAAAATGCTGGGATTACAGGAATGAGCCAATGCCAGTACATTCACGTTGACATATGACCATTGCCACCCTCCAATTCTAGAACTTTTGCCACCTTCTGCAACTGGAACTCTATAACCATTAAACAGTTCTCCATTCCCCCTTCCCTCCCCACCAGCCCAACAACCACCATTCTACTTTGTCTCTAGGAATTTGACTACTCTAAGTACTTAATATAAGTAGAATCATACAATATTTCTCCTTTGTGTCTGGCTTATTTCACTTAGTATGAAGTCCTCAAGGTTTATCTATGCTGTAGTGTGTGTCAGAATCTTTTTATTTTATTATTTGAGAAAGTCTTACTCTGTTGCCCAGGCTGGAGTGCAGTGGTATGATGTTGGCTCACGGCAGTCTCTGCCCCATATCCTGGGTTCAAGTGATCCTCCCACCTCAGCGTCCAAGTAGTTGGGACCACAGGGGCACACCACCAAGCCTGGCTATGTTTTTGTACTTTTGGTGGAGACAGGGTTCCACCTTGTTGCCCAGGCTGGTCTCAAACTCCTGAGCTCAGGTGATCCGCCTGCCTCAGCCTCCCAATGTGCTGGGATTACAGGTGTGAGCCACTGTGCCAGGCTCATTAAGTGGAATAATATTCTATGATCTCTATATACTACATTTTGCTTATCCTTTCATCCATTAATGGTCATTTGAGTTGTTTCCCCTTTTGGCTATTGTGAATAATGCTACTATGAACATTGGTATACAGATATCTTCTATATGTGAGTCTCTGCGTTCAATTCTTGGGGGTATGATATGGTTTGGTTCTATATCCCCAACCAAGATGTCCTTCAGTAGGTGAACAGAGAAATAAACTGTGGTATATTGTGGTGAATTGTGATCCCAAGTGTTGGAGGTGTGGCCTGGTGAGGGGTGATTGGATCATGGAGGTGGTTTCTAATGATTTAGCATCATCTCCCTAGGGCTGTCTCCTGATAGAGTTCTCACGAGATCTGGTTCACAAGTATGCAGCACTTCCTCCTTCACTCTCTCTCTCCTGCTGCCGTGTGAAGATGTCCTGGCTTCCCCTTTACCTTCCATCATGATTGTAAGTTTCCTGAGGTCTCCCCAGCATTGCTTCCTGTATAGCCTATTGATCTATAAGCCAATTAAACCTCTTTTCTTAATAACTTACCCAGTCTCAAAGTAGTTCTTTATAGCAGTATGAGAACATACTAATACAGTTTATATATCCAGAAGTAGATGAGTTTTTAAAAACAAATCAAAACCATCCTGCTGTGTTTCCAGCTTTGCAGGGGGCAGGGATGGGGAGGAGAGCACTGTAAGAGTGGATGGTGGGAGACAATATTTGCAAACCATATATCTGATAAGAGACTTGTATCCAGAATATAGAAGGAAAAAAAATTCTCACAACTCAATAATAAAAAGACAAATAACCCAATTAAAAAATGGGCAAAGGATCTGAATAGACATTTCTCCAAGGATGATATGCAAATGGATAATAAGCATATGAAAAGCTGCTCTGTGTCATTAGTCATCAGGGAAATGCAAAACATAACCACAGTGAGATACCACTTCACACCCACTAGGATGGCTAGAATAAACAAGTCAGACAAGCATGTGGAGGAATCAGAACCTTCATGTACTGCTGGTGGTAATGTGAAATGATACACTCGCTTTAAAAAACAGTCTGGCAGTTCATCTCATGGTTAAATATAGAGTTACCATATGACCGAGCAACTGCTCTCCTAGGTACACGCCCAAAAGAACTAAAAACAATATTTGTTTGAAAACAGGCTCAGTTTGTTCATAACAGCACTGTTCACAATAGCCAAAAGGTGGAAAACACCTAAATGCCTATCAACTATAAGTAGATAAACAAAATATTACATCCATGGATTATTCAACCAAGAAAAGAAAGAAAGTATAGCAGCTGTATTGATAACTGCCCAAACTTGGAAGCAACCGAGATGTCCTTCAGTAGGTGAACGGAGAGAGAATCTGTGGTATATCTAGACAATGAAATATTATTGACATGCTACTAAGTGAAAGAAGCTGATCTGAAAAGGCTACATACTCCATGATTCTAACTATATGACATTCCAGAAAATGCAAAACTATGGAGACAGCAAAAATATCAACGGTGACTTCAGGAGAGGGATGAATAGCAGAACACAGAGGCTTTCTGGGCCAGTGAAACTATGCTGTAAAAGACGGTAATGGTGGATACCTGCCAATGCCATTACGTACTTTTCAATATCCACAGAATGTCCACCAACAGGGAATCCTAACATAAACTAGGGACTTTAGGTGGTAATAACGTGTCCATACAGTTTCACCACTTCTAACACATGTACCACTCTCAAGCCACTGTTGACAGTGGAGTGGGCTATGCATGTGTGGGGTTGGGGAAATTCTCTGTACTTTCCGCTCATTTTTGCTGTGAACCTAAACTGCTCTACAAAATTAAATCTAAAAAAATGGAATTAAGTGTTGAAAAATGCTACAACTTAGATAAATCCTGAAACCATCATGCTATGTGAAAAAAGCCAGTCATAAAAGGCCACATATTATATGATTCCGTTTATATGAAATGTCCAGAATAGGGAAATCATAGAGACAGACACATGGCTGCCAGGAGGGTGTGGAATGAAAGGGGAAGTGACAGCTAAAAGATATGGGTTTCTCTTTGAGGTGATGAAGACGTTCTAAAATTGACTGCGGTGAGAGGTGCATGTATTTGTGAACATGTTAGTACTAAAAATCACTAAATTGTACAATTTAAATGGGTGAATTATATGGTATGTAAATTACATCTCAATGAAGCTGTTTTTTTAAAAAAAATGGTGGGGTGGCAGTGGGCACAGTGGTACATGCTTGTAATCCCAGCACTTGGGGAGGCTGAGGCAGGAGGATTGCTTGAGCCTAGGAGTTTGAGACTAGCCTGGGCAACACAGCAAGACTCCATCTCTTAAAAAAAAATACAAAAATTACCTGGGCATGGTAGTACAAACCTGTAGTCCCAGCTACTCAGGAAGCTGAGACAGGAGGATCAGCTGAGCCTGAGAGATCAAGACTGCGGTGAGCTGTGATTATACCACTGCACTCCAACCTGGGCAACAGAGATCCTGTCTCAAAAACAAAAACAAAATTAGTAGGACTGCAGCCTCCCAGAAGTTCCTGCTGATTAGCTCCACCTGTGGCTAAGGAGCTGACCCCCTTCCCATCACCCCACCACCTTTGACCACTTTGACTCTCTGTTGAAGGGTGGGGGTGAGGTTTCTGCTGGGAAGGCTCGTCAGTATAAACACAGCTCAGCTTAGCTGCATAACAGGTGCTCTCACATGGGCACCTAGACAAGCTACACCCTCTGTCATAACATTGTGACAGAGATCATTACAGATGAGACACCGCTGACCTATTGCCATTGAATCAGCAAAATGGGCAGCCTGAGAGAGAGGCAGACAGCTCTCGTGCAGCAAACGATCCATAAGACTTTCACCTCCTTTTCCAGCCAGAAGGAGCCAACCTTGCAGTCCTCTTCCCTCAGCCTTGAGGCAAGTGCAGGCCAGGGCCAATTCCTGGGGCCCTAGAGCCTATAACTGGACCTTAGAGTTAAGACAGAAAAGTTGTAAAAGTTTAGGCTGGAAAAGTCCTTGGATGTCAGCCAGATAGTGGCTTCTAGATTTTTAGGTTTCACATCCCATATCATTCTAAAATACCTAGGGACACTGACATGGGACATTATTGAATCATTAAACATCATTATTGGATTTTTTATTTAAAGAACAATTGAAAGGATGGAATGTCAGAATAAAAGAAAGCCATTTAAATGGAACAATTTGGCATTATGAAAATCTCATTATCTTTCTCCTTTCCCCTCCCCACTGCTCCTCTTTTCCCAGTAGCGAAAACTAGCCAAATGCTAGTGAAAACTTTATCCCTGAAACGGATGGCTTATGGATCCAGGCTTTGTGTATCACTCTCGTTTAGCATGTGGATCTCCTGGAAACCAGCTTCTAGATCAGCAGGATATTAATGCCAGTCAGACCTAGGTTCAAATCCTGCTTCTGTAATTTACTGGCTAGGTAGGGATTTTTGCAAGTTTCTTACGGTCTCTGAATTTCAGTTCTCTTATCTGTAATTTTTTTTTTTTTTTTTTTTTTGAGATGGAGTTTTGCTCTTGTTGTCTAAGCTGGAGTGCAGTGGCACAATCTTGGCTCACTGCAGCCTCTGCCTCCTGGGTTCGAGCAATTCTCCTGCCTCAGCCTCCCAAGTAACTGGGTTTACAGGCGCATGCCATCACACCCGGCTAATTTTTGTATTTTTAGTAGAGACAGGGTTTCACCATGTTGTCCAGCTGGTTTCAAACTCCTGACCTCATGATCCACCCACCTTGGCCTCCTGAAGTGCTGGGATTACAGGCACGAGCCACTGCACCCTACCTAAAACAGCAAGATTTTAGTGCCAGGCCTGAGTTCAAATCCGGCCCCTGCAATTTACTGGCTAGATACAGATTTTTACAAGTTTCTTATCTTCTCTGAATTTCAGTTCCCTTATCTGTAGAATAATTCTTATCCCAAAAATGTGTGTGTGAGAATTACCACAAAATAAAAGAAAAAATATGAGAGTCCTTGGCACATAGTAGGCACTAATCATCATTTCTATGCCTCCTGGTGGTGAAAGACAATGTCTGAGATAAGTCATTTCATTTTCCTGACATTTTAGTTGATAAAAAGTTCTTCCCTAGTATGGCTGAAGCTGTGTCCCTGTATCTGCTCATGGATCTCAGACATCTACTTTGGGGTTACATGGAGCAAATCTCATGTGTCATGTGACACATTTTACATCCCTTTCTTAGGTTTCTTTTTTTCTTCCATTCTCCACACTACTTATGCTTTCTCTGTCAATCATTTCTTAGAGAAGTCCTCACTGTTCTGCACGTATAAGTCAGATATTGGCAGAATAATGCTATGTAACAGAAATTCAACAGAAAGAAACAAAAACTCAATGGAAAAACCAAAGAGCTCAATGGCATAGTATCTTAACGTGGGTTTGGTGGAGCTTGACTCTGGGCTTCCTGTTGGATCCAGGTCTACTCCAGATGTCTGTCATTCCCCCAAAACATGTCCTTTTAATGGCAAAAGGCAGGAGCACGCAGGGATATTCCCAGCTGCATAAGCACATTTCCAGCCCTTGTCACCTTCACATACTTTTAGCAAAAGCAAAGTTACAAGGTCGAGCCCAAAGTCAACAGGCCATGGTAGAAGAATGGATGTAGAATTTGAGGGAGTAAAAAAATTAATTGACCCTTTTCTATTGGACGCACTCTTGCAAAGTCTCATGGGTTAGTGGGGAGTAGGAGGCTTCTTGTTCCATTGAAAGGAACAAGGCCTTGCAATGGTCTGGCTCTGGCTACCATTCTTCCTATTCATGCATTAGCTATACTATGTGCTTTTTTTTTTTTTAGGCACAGTCTTGCTCTGTCACCCAGGCTGGAGTGCAGTGGCACGATCTTGGCTCACTGCAACCTCTGCCTCCCAAGTTCAAGTGCTTCTTGTGCCTCAGCATCCCAAGTAGCTGGGACCATAGGCATGTTCCACCATACCCAGCTAATTTTTGTATTTTTAGTAGAAACAGGGTTTCACTATATTGGCCAGGTTGGCCTCAAACTCCTGAGCACAGGTGATCTGCCCACCTTGGCCTCCCACAGCGCTGGGATTACAGTCATGAGCCACCACACCCAGCCAGTGTCTTCCATTTTTTGAAGGCCCTAATCTACTTGCTGCCCCAGGCCTTTGCATGTGCCGTTCCTTTGTGCTTTAGAATATGCTTTGCATGGAAAATTCTCCTTCCCCTAACCACGTTCCCTGCCTCAAGATGGTCTCCTTCTCAGGTTAAAAACCGGACAACTTAACTGCTGCATCCTCAAAAAGATTTCTTTATGTACATGGAATCCAAGGAAGTCTTAGTGTTCTCTGGCTAAGGGTCCTGTTTATTTTCCTACGGGCTCTTTACCTTATTTGTAATTATTTGTTTATTTTATTTCTTTTTCTATTAGACTCCAGCTTCGTGAAGGCAAAGATGGTGTCTGGTTTGCTTACTGTTGCATCCTGAGTGCTCAGCACAGACCCCAGTAGATGCTTAATACAGTTTGTTGTTGTTGTTGTTTTGAGATGGCGTCTTGTTCTGTCACCTAAGCTGGAGTGCAATGGTGAAATTTCAGCTCACTGCAAACTCTGCCTCCCAGATTCAAGCGATTCTCCTGCCTCAGCCTCCGAGGTAGCTGGAATTATAGGCACATACCACCATGCCTGGCTAATTTTTGCACTTTTAGTAGAGATGGGTTTCACACCATGTTGGCCAGGCTGGTCTCGAACTCCTGACCTCAAGTGATCCACCTGCTTCAGCCTCCCAAAGTGCTGGGATTACAGGTGTGAGCCACCGTGCCCAGCCAATGCATGGTTATTGAGTGAAGGAATACAGAAATAAATGAAAAGAATAGGTGAATGGACAAATTTAATCAGATCTCATTCTCTTTCCCTTTATTCAATGATAGAATGGGAAAGAGCAAAGGTAACATAAAGCTGCTCTCTTCACAAAGCTACTGCTCTCTCTTCTTCATACACGACCAGTTACCAGCTGGTTGTAACGACAGGAGCATGGCTTGGAGAAGGCTCTTCATCTTTTCCAGGGTGCCTGACCTTTGCCACCACTGCTTGACTATTTTTTTAATAAGGATTTTGCTTCCATGACCTATTCTGCGTAGAGACCTACTCAGAGGAAGTCACACTCTCTGACCGCAATGCCTACTGTCTAGGTAGATGACTAGATGTGCACCAGGTGGTTTGGGATCAAAAACACATCACCAATAATTCACCAGGGGGATAATTGACAAGGCTCGGTGTAGGGGAACTACAAATAAATGAAGGCCAGTGACACAAGCCACTGCTGGAGAGGTGGCAATGTTCAGTATTTGATGACAGTATCACTGTATCTGCCAGCAATGCCCATTCCAATCCCCTCTTCAAAATTCTTTGCTCTCCTCCCTCACAGTCCTTCAATCAGGCTTTGCCTCACCCCCACAAGCCGCTGAAGTTTTTGTCTTTTGTGTCTGTGGCCCTTTGATGGTTCTAGACCTATTTAATGACATCGTCTGTAGCCTATAAGCCCAGAGAAACTAGCACTACTGAGTCCCATCTCTCTCTCTCTGTCCCTTGCCAACTGGATGACACAGGCAGGTGACTTAACTTCTTCGAACCTCAGGTTCCTCCTCTGACAAATGCACATAGCCAAACATATTTACTGAACAATGATCGGGATTCACTTAGACAGGACAACATCAAATGCTTACTAAACTACAAAAGACAATTGAAATGTTAGCAGTATGATCTCTTCAGTCAAGTAGGGCTGTGCTATGGAGCACAAAGGGTTAAAGATTCTGGACCAGAAAACCCTCCCTGCAACGAAAGGAGAGAGAAAATAATGCCCACTTCCGGAAGCACTTGAAGGACAGATTGCTTAGGATGGGATTGCAATTGGGTCTCCAAGTGGGAGAAATGATTGCTGCCCTCATCAATATTACTGCCAGCTAAATCTACATGGGATGCGATCAGGTAATTGAGGTCCCAAATTTAGTTTTTATCCAGACGCCAAGATTAATAGGAATGGCTTCTTGGAATTAACTCTTTGTAGCTTTCTATTGCACAATGCACTTAGGAGTTGACATTAACATTTTAGGTCTGAACATTTGGAAGGTAAAGATCTGTTGTCTGATTTAGCTAGTCCAAATGTTAAAACGGTCAAGGTCACAGGATTTCTGTATAGTTGTCAGCTCTAGTTTAACTCCAGAAACGGCTCACCTGTATGAACCCCTGGGCAGCCATTTCCAAGAGTTTGTGACAAATCAGGTACACTGAGATATAAGCCAGTGATGACTACGGGCAATTCACCTTAGATGCTGTAGAAACACCACCACCAATTAACCACACATACACAAAACATTCAGCAATACTCTGTTGTTAGGCAGCGGCATTTGTGTCATTAATGCAATAAATATTTACTGAATTTTCCAATCATGTACCTTGCCCAATGCGTGTCTTTCATTTGGCTATTCCTGAGTTGCATGTTTTACAACAAACTGGAAATACTAAGTGTTTTCCTGAGTTCTGAGAGTCATTCTATTCAATTATTGAACCTGGGGAGGGGTGATTGGAAAATTATCCCAAAATTGTGGTAGCCTGGGCACTCCATGTATGGCTTGTGTCTGAAGTGGGAGCAGGCAGTCTTATGGGACTGAGATTTTAACCTGTGAGGACTGGGCTAACTTTGGAGAGCTCGTATCAGATTGAACTGAATTATTGGCCATGCAGTTGATGTCAAATAATTTGAGAAGTGGTATTGGAAAAGATACCATGTTGGCCGGGTGTGATGGGTCACACCTGTAATCCCAGAACTTTGGGAAGCCCAGACGGGCAGATCACGAAGTCAGGGATTCAAGACCAGCCTGGCCAACATGGTGAAACCCTGTCTTTACTTAAAAATACAAAAAAATTAGCTAGGTGTGGTGGCAGGCACCTGTAATCCCAGCTACTCGGTAGGCTGAGGCATAAAACTTGCTTGAACTCAGAAGGCAGAGGTTGCAGTGAGCCAAGATTGCGCCATTGTACTCCAGCCTGGGCAACAGAGCGAGACTCTGTCTTGGGGAAAAAAAAAGATACCATATATTTGGTGTCAAGAAGAAAAAATTGTCATATATTAATAAAGAAACAATATATGGCGATGTCAATAGACACAGAAATATTTTTCAAAATTCAACACCCTTTCATGATGAAAAGACTCAACATTCTTTTTTTTTTTTTTTTTTTTTGAGATGGCATTTAACTCTTGTTGCCCAGGCTGGAGTGCAGTGGTATGATCTTGGCTCACTGCAACCTCTGCCTTCCAGTTTCAAGTGATTCTCCTGCCTCAGCCTCCCAAGTAGCTGGGATACCAGTGTCTGCCTCCATGCTCGGCTAATTTTTTGTATTTTTAGTAGAGATGGAGTTTCACGATGTTGGCCAGGCTGGTCTTAAACTCCTGACCTCATGATCCGTCCGCCTCAGCCTCCCAAAGTGCTAGGATTACAGGCATGAGCCACCACACCCAGCCAGACTCAACACTCTTTCATGATGAAAACACTCTTAGTAGAAGGAAACCTTCATTAGCCTTGATAAGGGTATCTATGAGAGTGCCTCTACCCTCATCATACTTAATAGCAAAAGACTGAAGGCTTTCTCTTTAAAGATCAGGAAGTGGACAAGCACTTCCACTCTTGCCATTTCTATTCAACATTGTACTAGAGGTTCCAGCCAGGGCAATTAAATGGGGGTAGGGGAAGTGGGGGTGTGGCACAACTAGGTTGGACACAACTAAATTACAAAGCTATAATAATCCAACCAGTTTGATACTAACATAAGGACTAATGATAAAAATAGAATTGAGAGTTCAGAAATAAATCCACACATCTATTGTCAATTGATTTTTGCCAAAAGTGCCAAGACCATGCAATGGTAAAAGAACAGTCTTTCCAATAAATGTTGCCAAGACAACTAGACACCACATGCAAAAAAATAAAGTTGGATCCCTACCTCACACCAAACAAACATTAATTCAAAATGGATCAAAGACTTAAATGTAAGAACCCAGTTCTTAGAATGAAAAGTAAGTGTAAATTTATGTGACCTTAGATTAAGCAAAGTTTTCTTAGATAGAACCCCAAAAGCACAAATGACAAAAGGAAACATAAATTGGATTTCATCAAAATTTAAAACTTTTGTGCCTCAAAGGACACTATCAAGAAAGTGAAAAGACAGTTTACAGAATGAGAGAAAATATTTACAAACCATAGATGAGTTCAGAACATACAAAGAATCTAGAATATATAAAGACCTCTTACAAGTCAACAACAAAAAGACAAACAGGCCAGACACAGTGGCTCACATCTGTAATCCCAATCCTCTGGGAGGCTGAGGCTTGAGGATCACTTGAAACCAGGAGTTGGAGACCAGCCTGGGCAACAAAGCAAGACCCTGTCTCTACAAAAATATTAAAAATGAGCTGGGCATGGTAGCATGCACCTCTAGTCCTAGCTACTTGGGAGCACAAGGTGGGAAAATCACTTCAGCCCACAGTTTGAGGCTGCAGTGAGCTATTATCATACCACTGCACTCCAGCCTGGGTGACAAAGCAAGAGCCTATCTATAAAAAAGAAAAAAAAAACCCAATGAAAAATGAACAAAGAACTTGAATAGACATTCCTCCAAAGAGCATATACAAATACATATATAGCATATACAAATAGCCAACAAGCATATAAAAAGATGCTCAGCGTCACTAGCCATCAGGGAAATGAAAATTAAAACTACAATAAGATACCACTTCACACCCACAAGGATGGCTATAACAAAAAAGACAATGACAAGTGTTGGTGAGAACGAGGAGAAATTGCAACCCTCATAAACTGCCGGTAGGAATGTATAATGGTTCAGCCACTGTGAAAAACAGCTTGGCAGTTCCTCGAAAAGTTAAACATGGAATTACCACATGACCCAGCAATTCACCTCCTAGATGTATACCTGAAAAGAGCTGAAACAAGTGCTCAAACAAAACTGTGTACACAGATGTTCATAGGCTCACTACTCACAGTAGCCAAAAGGTGGAAACAACCCCTATGCCCATCAAGTGATGAATGGATGAACAGAATTTAGTATATCCGTACAATAGAACATTATTCAGCTATAAAAAGCAATGATGTATTGATACATACTACAACATGGATGAACCCTGCAAACACGATGTTAAGCGAATGAAGTCAGAAAAGGCCACATACTGCATGATTCCGTTTTTCTGAAATGTCTAGAAGGGGCAAATCCCGAGAGGTAGAAAGTAGATTATTGTTTGCCAAGAGCTAGGGGTGAGAGAAATGAGGAGTGAGTATGGGGTTTTTGGGGGGTATAAGAAACATGTTTGGAAATTAGATCATAGTAATCGTTACATGGCATTAATGCTAAAAAAAAAAAAGTCACTGAACTCTATTCTTGAAAGTGGTTAAAATTGTGATTTTTATGTTACATATCTTTTTTTTTTTTTTTTTTTTTTTTGAGATGGAGTCCTGCTCTGTTATCCAGGCTGGAGTGTGTGGCACAATCTCAGCTCACTGCAGCCTCCACCCCTGGGTTCAAGTGATTCCTTTCCCAGCCTCCTGAGTAGCTGGGATTACAGGCACATACCACCCCACCTGGCTTTTTTTTTTTTTTTTTAATAGAGACGGAGTTTCTCCATGTTGGCCAGGCTGGTCTCAAACTCGTGACCTCAGGTGATCCACTTGCCTTGGCCTCCCAAAGTGCTGGGATTAAAGCATGACTGCACCTGGCCCATTTAAATTTTTTTAATTTAAAAGAAATAAAAAATAAATGGCAGGTCGAGATTTGTTTGCTTGTAGAATCAGTTTTCCTAACAATAAAAGGAATGGAACTCTTGACGCCCCACCGTAAGACCCCTGCTAAAGCCCTGGTTCTGCTTTGTAATCGTGTTGTTGTTGCAGTTGGAAAATGTTGTATTTAACCATGTCGTGACTTCTGTGGCAGTCCGTTCTCACGCTGTTTTGAAGGCATATCCAAGACTGGGTACCTTATAAGGGAAAGAGGTTTAACTGACTCACAGTTTTGCATGGCTGGCTTCCCCACACATAAAACACAGAAAAACAATCTGGAGTCCTCTTTTAAGGCATCAGGACTGAAAAAGAAAACCTCCCTGATCAGGTGCAATGAATGCCAAGGTTACTGAAGGGAAATCATGTTGATTTTTGAAAGGTGAAGACTCATCCACTCAGAGCACTGGGAGCTCTTAAAAGCAGAAGGAGCCATTTCCATGAAAGAATCAGGCAGCCTTTCAGGGTTTATGATGACAGAGCTTGGAATGCTGATTTCAGAGCAAGTAGGAAATAAACAAAAGCCAAAACTATACTTCACCATCTGATATGTCACCCTTTCCTCAGGCTTGGCTAAGCCCCACTCTCAGATTGCGACACTTAACTCATCTGTTTCCCTCACCACTGTGAAAATACATCTTGGGGCATGGGCTTCAGTTTTAGCCATATCAGAATCTCCCAATCACTCAGAGTCTCCGTGGTGTTCAGCCTGTGACCTTTCAGTTCTATGCCCGGATTCAGTCCTACAGCTGACTGCAGTTCTTCAACCATTCATGTCCTTGGGTGTTTGCAAAACATCACTGTTGCACTTGGCTAACTCCTATTCCTCTGTCAAGACTCAGCTGAGAATTCCTCCCTGGAGAGAAGTCCTTCCTCATCCCCTGGCCAGATGAAACCATCACTTCGTTGTTAACTGCATTCTAGAGGCCACTCCATCATAGTCTACCTCTATTTCCTACCTTTTCCCCACACGCGACTATGAACACCTTGGAGGCTAAGGACCACTGAGTGGACTGCCTTTATTTAAATCAATAAACCCTCTAGGGCATGTTTCTTCTCTGTAAAATAAGGGGGTTGGGCAAGATCATTGATAAGATCTAAATAAAGCTCACAGAATATGGGATTTATTTAAGAAAGCTTTTTTTTTTTTCTTTTAAGAGACAAGGTCCTGGCTGGGTACGATGACTCATGCCTGTAATCCCAGCACTTTGGGAGGTGGAGGTAAGCAGATCACTTGAGGCCAAGAGTTTGAGACCAGCCTAGCAAATGTGGTAAAACCCTGTCTTTACTAAAGATACAAAAAAATTAGCCAGGTATGGTGGTGCATATCTATAGTCCCAGCTACTTGAGAGGCTAAGGCAGGAGAATCGCTTGAAGACAGGAGGTGGAGGTTGCAGTGAGCCAAGCTCACGCCACTGCACTGCAGCCTGAGTGACAGAGTGAGATTCCATCTCAAAAAAAAAAAAAAAAAAGAGAGAGAGAGATAAGATCTTGCTCTGTTGCCCAGGCTGGAGTACAGTGGTGCTATCATAGTAACTCACTGTACCCTTGAACTTCTGGGCTTGATATCCTCCTACCTCCACCTCCTGAGTAGCTGGGACTATAGTCATAAGTCATCATGCCTGGCTTTTTAATATAATTTTTTGTAGAGATGGGATTTTGCTATATTGCTCAGGCTGGTCTCAAACATCTGGCCTCAATCAGTCCTCCCATGTCAGCCTCCCAAAGTGCTGGGATTACAGGCATGAGCCACCATGCCGGGCTTAAGTGAGCATTTTTT
The DNA here is from genome assembly GCF_049354715.1 of Callithrix jacchus. Classification (NCBI taxonomy): domain Eukaryota; kingdom Metazoa; phylum Chordata; class Mammalia; order Primates; family Cebidae; genus Callithrix; species Callithrix jacchus. Next base: position 109,178,116 of record NC_133506.1, read on the forward strand.
TTTTCTGACAGAGTTTCGCTCTTGTCACCCAGGCTGGAGTGCAGTTGCCCCATCTCCACTCACTGCAACCTTTGCTTCCCAGGTTCAAGCGATTCTCCTCTCTCAGCCTCCCAAGTAACTGGGATTACAGGTGCCCAAAACCACACCTGGCTAATTTTTGTATTTCTAATAGAGATGGGGTGTTTGCCATGTTCCCAGGCTGGTCTTGAACTCCTGACCTCAAATGATCCATCTGCCTCAGCCTCCCAAAGTGCTGAGACTACTGGCGTAAGCCACCACACCCAGTCTAAGTAAGCACTTTAAATTGGGAAAGTTTATTTTAAAATCTTGAATTCTAGGCTGGGCTCTGTGGCTCATGCATGTAATCCCAGTGCTTTGGAAGGCCAACATGAGTGGACTGCTTTGAGCTCAGGAGTTTGAAACCAGCCTGGCCAACAGGGCAAAACCCCATCTCAACAAAAATTAGCCAGGCCTTGGTAGCTCACACCTGTGGTCCTAGCTACTAAGGAGATGAAGCAAGAGAATTGCCTGAACCCCGGAAGCAAAGGTTGCAGTGAGCCGAGATCACACCGCTGCACTCCAGCCTGGGTGACAGAGGCCCTGTCTCAAAACAAAAGAAAAATCTTGAATTCTGTCTTCTCTTGAAAACTCAGAGAAATTTGGTGGCATGTGGCCCACACTCAAGGATGGAACAGCTGGCTGCTCCTTTTGAAAGGGGCACATGCTGGCCCTTCGCTCATTTAGACTTCTGTAGGCATTAGACTTGAGCTTCCTAGCTAGATGCCTTCTTCAGCTCCAAGTCTGCAGGTCTCCCACCCCGTGATTCCAGCTTCTCTTCCTCCTCCTCTATCCAGACCACAGCCTCACCGTTTTTGTTTCTGTATTGATAACAGTCAGTGAACTAAGGTATTCAACTTTTCTTGTTTGGGCTTTTTTGGTTTTGTTTTTATTTTCCTTATACTTTCAGGCAATAGCCACAGTCTCCCTTGCCTAGTTCCTAAACAATTAATCACCAGATAAGATTTAATCATCCTTACAAAGAATTAATGCCAGCCTTCTAAATGCATTATTGCTTTTAGGTTATACAAAATACTCTGTTTCTCAGTCATAAACTAGGAACAGCAAACTCCAATTTCAAAAGCACATTTTAATGGTAATCCAACTGCATGTGGACTTTTAAAAAGTATACATCAAATGCTTGAGCAAATCCTACCTATATATAACCATTTGAGCAATTTCAAATACATTTCCGTTGCAGAATTATGCAAGGACTGTGGTCATAAAACATGCTGCCGCAAACTTAAGTGAAATCACCGCAGATGATTATTTGCAAGAAAAATGCCCAGTTGCAAGGTAGACCTGTCATCAGCTTCTCAATGGATTTCCATCTTGTCATTTCCCACCAACCAGTTGGCCCCAATCAGTCCACACTCAGGTTGTTGAAAAAGCCACAGAGAACAAGACCCAGCCCAGAGAGGAAACTCAATTAGCATCTAGCTGGGGCTGAACAGATTGGCTCGTAACGCTGAGGATTTTGAGCTTGAAAGCAGAAGTCATTACGCTTCTGTATTTTAGGGAAAAGGGACCATTATTTACCTTCAGGAACCTGCTACTCCTTCTACACTCCCTATTGACAGCGTTTAGAGGAGTGGTCCTCATTCCTGGCTGCACATTAGAAACACTCAGGGGCCTTTTTAAAACAATGCCAATGCCTGGACTCCACTGCGGACCAATTCCATCAGACTTTCAGAGATGGGAGCTGGCATCAGAAGTATTTTGTTTTGTTTTGTTTTTGAGATGGAGTTTTGCTCTTGTTGACCAGGCTGGAGTGCAATGGCACGATCTTGGCTCCGCCTCCTAGGTTCAAGTGATTTTTCTGCCTCAGCTCCCCAAGTAGCTGGGATTACAGGCATGTACCACCACACCTGGCTAATTTTTTTTTTATTTTTAGTAGAACGGGGTTTCACCATGTTTGGCCAGGTTGATCTTGAACTCCTGACCTCAGGTGATCCGCCCGCCTCGGACTCCCAAAGTACTGGGATTACAGGCATGAGCCACCACGCCCGGCTGGCATCAGAATTTTTAAGTGCTCAGGTGATTGCAATGTACAGCCAGAGCTGAGAATCACTAGAATACTACAACGCATTGGTTCCCAAAGTGGGGTCCCTGAATCAACAGCATCAGCATCACCTGGGAACTTGTTAGAAAAGCAGATTCTTTGGCCTCACCCAAGAGGCCAAAATCTAAACCCCTGGAAGTAGGACCCAGCAATCTGTATTTTAACAAGCATCCCAGGATTCCAATAAATGCGTTAATGTGAGAATCAATGAAATCTTGGGTCTCAGCAGGCCTGGATTTCCATGCCAAATAGACCAATTACTAGCTCCATAGCTACGTTTCTAGTCTCAGCCTTTGTGCAGAATCTGTACCTCTCTCAAATGCTTGGACTGCTAGGTAGTGGTGGAAAGAAAGGGGAAGAAGGGAGGAAATATTAAGGGTGTAAGATGAATAGACTGGATGAAGGATTGCATGTGGGGGTGATGAGAAAGCAAAATGGAGGATAACTTCCTGGTTGGACAGCTGGATAATATTAGCCAACTTTTAATTGAGTGCTGATTTTATGTCAGATAGTATATTAAGCGCACTTAATATATGTGTATGTATCATTGTGTTTAATTCCGCGTTATCCCCACTTTTAGATGCTTTCCCAGCTGAGACTTAGTTTTCACATCTATAAAATGGGGCTGAAACTAGGAACACAATAAGAAAGAAAAAAAGACAAGCAGAGGAGGAGAGGGCCCTCCCTAGGACATGACACTATGAAGCCACCAGAGGCAGAGCCTCTTCTGAGGCAGAGGGTGAGCCCCTGCTGGTCAACTGTGCCAATGTTTCTTTTCTCCTGGGATTTCATGCTGTGTGACAAGGTTGGCCCTGAAATTTTGAGGAAAGCATTTAGATGGCAGACTTGCCATCCCTGTGGTTAAGTCTTGAAGCTTCCTGCATCATTTACTGGAGCTCAAGGAATCCTTGACACTTATGAAAATGTCCCTGATCTATCCTCAGGGCTACCACGCAGAAAATGAGAATGCCACATCAGGGGCCTTGGCTAGGAGCCTCTGTTCCCTAATGAAGCCTGATCTGTGTATTCATTAAGCAGCATTGTCAGATAACTCAAGCTGGAGGGGAAACTGGAGAATGCCTGGGTCCTCTGTCTTCTCTGGGAAGGGCATGAGTGCCCACCTCAAGAAACAGCTCATTTGTCCTGCTCCTCTGCAGGTGGCTATTCCCAAATGGTCCCTCCAGGCAACAGTCACATGGCTGGAATATGCGAGAAAAGCATATCAGAATACAGAGACTTGGGGACACATGAAACATGGCCTCATCACTGCCACACTTCATCCCTGCCAATGGCCCCTCACTCTACCTCATGTGCCTCAGTCACATTCTTGCCCTCAGGCATCTCTGCCAGCCACCACCTCTGCCTGGCTATGTGTCCCCCAGAGGAGGCAACCTGCTCATGTTATTCACAGCTTTGCCCAAAGGGAAGCCTTCACAGAGCCCCTCCTTGACCATCCCATTTAAACTGCAGACTCCCCATCTCCCCCCCACTCTGCTCTGCACTTTTTATCTGTGTTACCTTTCAGCTCATTGCTTCTCAAATCTGAGTTCCATTAGAATCATGTGGAGGGATTGTTAAAGCACCGAATGTTGAACCCACCCCCCAGGGTGTGATTCTAACAGGTTTTCTGGCTGCAGATCCAGGGACCTCATTTTAAGGGCCGGAGCACTTGCACACCACACACCCTTGCGAGAGTGCAAGCCCCATGAGGGTAGGAACTTTATTTTGCTCACTGATGAATCCTAAGAGCCTAGGAGAGTATCAGCCTTAGAGCAGATGCTCAATGCCTATACTTTTATTTTCACAGAAGAGAGACAGGGTTTTGCTATGTTGCTAAGTCTAGTCCTAAATTCCTGGCCTCAAGCAATCCTTGGCCTCCCAAAATGCTGGGATTACTGGTGTGAGGCCCTGTGCCCGGCCTCAGTATATTCACTTTTCTGAATGAAATGCACCATGATGGTGAGTTTGGTCTTAAACACAGGGCTGTCTGACTCCCAAGTGCAAAATCCACCATTTCCTGGCTATGACCTTGGGCAGGTTACGTAACCTTTTGGAGCCTCAGTTTTCTCATTTATAAAGTGGGTATAATCATGACCTGCTACCAAATTTATGCAGTCCAGTGCAAGATAGAAATGCGGTGTTAGTTCATTGTCACACTGCTATAACAATATACCTGAGACTGGGTGATTTATAAAGGAAAGAGGTCTAATTGACTCACAGTTCTGCATGGCTGAGGAGGCCTCAGGAAACTTACAGTCATGGCAGAAGGCAAAGGGGGAAGCACGCACCTTCTTCAGGAGGCAGCAGGCGAGAGAGAGCAAACAAGGGAGATAATGCCACACTTTAAAACCATTAGATCTTGTGATAACTCACTATTATGAGCACAGCAAGGGGAGAACCGCCCCCATGATCCAATCACCTCCCACCAGGCCCCTCCCTTGACACGTGGGGATTATAATTCGAGATGAGATGTGGGTGGGGACACAGCGCCAACCCACATCATGGTGACAACAGGGCATTAAACAGTACAAGTGTCCTTCTGAGCATAGGACTCCCCATGAACACACTGGTTGCAGGCCAGCAATGCGGGGCCATGATTTATAATATATAGTATTTTTCATGGGACTGCTGTGAAGAGCAAACAAGATAAGGCTTCTGGAAGCACCTTACACAGTTCCCAGCACATTGTAGGTACTGAAAAACTACGAACTCCCTCCATTCATCTAACCATCTTCCACCCTTCTGTCACCTCTCAGAGCAACACATTTTCATAGCTCCGGAAGCTCTAGTACCTGCCTTTTTTTTTTTTTTTTTTTGAGACAGAGTCTTGCTTAGTCGCCCAGGCTGGAGTGCAGTGGTGCAATCCTGGCTCACTGCAACCTCCGCCTTCTCCGGTTCAAACGATTCTGCCTCAGCCTCCTGAGTAGCTGGGACCACAAATATGCACCACCACACCCAGCTAATTTTTGTATTTTCAGTAGAGATGGGGTTTCACCATGTTGGCCGGCTGGTCTCTAACTCCTGACCTCAAGTGATCTGCCTGCCGTGGCCTCCCAGAGTGCTGGGATTAAAGGCATGAGCCACCGCGCCTGGCCGTCCAGTGCCTGCCTTTACGGCTGGCCCTGCTGCCAAATTTATGCAGTCCAGTGCAAGATACACTAGTGTGTATTAGTTCATTGTCACAATGCTGTAACAATATACCTGAGACTGGTGATTTCTAAAGGAAAGAGGCTTAATTAACTCACAGCAGTGGGCTCCAGCGATCCTCCTGCCTCAGCCTCCTAAAGTGCTGGGATTACAGGTGTGAGCCACTGTGCCCAGCTCAGAAAAACCCTTTGTGGCCACAAAGTCTGGTTTTTCTAGGGAGGAGCAGGCTGGGCAGTGGGAGTTGGAGGAGCCCCTTCCCACACAAGGTAGCTAGTCAGCTACAGCAGGGAAGCAGAGGGTTCCCCCACACCACACGCATCAGGACTGGCCAACAACTGACATCAGGTGATGGTCAAGTAGTTGTTAACTGTTTAGCTAAAATAATAATTGGTCACAGCTGGTGCCAGGGAACGGCAGTCTCCTAATAGACAGAAAACACCTGAAATGGATCAGCAGCTTCCCAATGAGATCTTCAGAGTGGGAAGAAGTAACGCAAGAGCGCGGAAGTAAGCCGGCATATAAAGCCCCAAGTCAAGCGGTCAAGCTGTGCATTTGGTCTCTCAAGTCGCCCAGCTGCTCCCTTTGCCAAGCGTACTTTCCTTCCTTTCCTTACTGCTCTAAAGCTTTTTAATAAACTTTAACTCCTGCTCTAAAACTTGCCTCAGTCTCTTCTTCTTTCTTATGCCCTTCAGTCAAATTCTTTCTTCTGAGGAGGCAAGAACTGAGGCTGCTGCAGACCCATAGTGCTGACTACCACGGGTGACAGTGTCCCTGCCCCAGAGCAGTACAGCTGGCACCAAGACTGTTCCCCTTAGACGACTGAGTGACCACGGTGACCAGCCATAGAATGAGCACGTCCCATCCAGAGCTCATGATTGCTCCTCTCACCCATCTGAGGGGACAAACAGAAAAAAATTTTTTTTTGAGCTAGAGTCTCACTCTGTTGCTCAGGCTGGAGTGCAATGGTGCCATCTCGGCTCACTGCAACCTCTGCCTCCAGGGTTCAAACAATTCTCCTGCCTCAGCCTCCTGAGTAGCTGGGATTACAGGCTCCCACCACTACACCCATCTAATTTTTGTATTTTTAGTAGAGATGGGGTTTCACCATATTGGTCAGGCGGGTCTCGAACTCCCTACCTCAGATGATCCACCCACCTCAGCCTCTTAAAGTGCTGGGATTACAGACATGAGCCACTGAGCCTAGCAGAACAATTATTTTTGGAACTGCAGGCCATCCCTTTCTATGACTTTACTAGCTGTGTTAGCTTGCTTCACAGACTCTGAAATAAACAGACCTGGCAGAAATGACTGGCCCCTCCACAGGGGTTGGGGTGGGAAGTAAGGAGAGAAGAGGAGCCTGCCTCTCATGCGTGAACCTGAATCCTGTGGGCTGTGGACACCTCCCACCCCTATCTGGCCAAAGCAAAGAGCTAGAGTCAGGGGCCCTGCCCACTTCAGGGTCTCTGTAAACCAAGCTAGGACACCGAGCCTCTTGCAATGTATGCATGCTGGCACCACAGTGGTAGGGAGGCAGCGGGGAGTGGGTCCACCAAGTCCCAACTATAAAATACACACAGAAGATATGGTCACATTTCCCAAAGGCCTCTCCCTATGTCTCCTTTTAGATCTTTTTTTAAAGAGTCAGCTCCCCTGGTAAGTCATGTTGCAAAACATCCATTTGTGCGTAGCCTTTCAGATGAGCAACGCCGGTGCCCGGAAGTTGTGTTCACTCTCATTCACCTGTGAAACATGTACACAGGTCACACATCATGGGAGCAAATAACTTCTGATGACAGAGGCTCCACATGTCGGGTACCAGAAGGCTTCCCCCACTGTGCCAGGCAGGGCCTGCTGAGTCTTAGGATGGCACTTTCTGGCCATGTGATCCTGTGCAAGCGACTTCATCTTTCTGCTCTCCCTTGTTCTCTTTTGTCCATGAAAGAATCATGAAGATTAGAGATAATGAATATTAATGAGATGTCTGACACAGAGGAAGTTCTAATAATAGTGAATTTGCAAGGTTGTTGGAATGGTTGCATGAAGCAGCCAATGTGCCTGGACCATGGGAGCTGCCCAAAAAGTGAAGGCAGTTGAGGGTCCTGGGTTAGATATTCACACGGCTTTCCCAAGATCCCACGGGACTATGTCATGTGGGACAACTTCCTTCCCCCTCTTTTTTCCCCTCTGGCTCTTTCTTTCTTGGTCCTTCCACGACCTCATTAATAGAGCTGGTTGGACTGGAGGCATTGTACCCCCAAAGCCCCTGCCCTGGAGGCTGGAGAGTAATGTGCAGGAGATGGGGTACAGTGGCTCCTAAGAAAAAGCAGTGCCTTGGTGTTTTCCTATCTGATGTGGTCCCAGTGGGACACCAGGGGGCTCCCCAGCAACCTATTTAAACTTGGACATCTCTGCAAAGTGCTGCATTCACAGAGGGACACCAAACAGATTGAAAGAAAAGGAAATTCATCCTACAGTTTTAAGTGTATATTCCCTCTCATGCATTGCTATGCAAGTGATAACTGGTACAACCACTTCAGAAAACTGAACATAGGCGTACCCTAGCCAAGAGAAATGTGTGCATAGCTCCTCAAAAAAGAGCGTTCGAGAACGCTGATAGCATTTTCCTCCTAATAGCCCCAAACTGGATGCAACCCAAATGCCCATTTCAGCAGGAGAATGGGTAATATATTGTGGAATATTCACATAATGGAATGCTACACAAGAATAAAAAGAATAAACCACTGCCACATGCAGAAACGGGGGATTTCATAGAATTATGTTCAGAGAAAGAAACCAAGCACAAAAGAATATACACTGTACTCGTCCATTTATAGGAAATTCAAGAACAGGTAAAACCAACCAATGGTTGAAACCGTAATGGCACTTACCTCTTCAAGGGTACTAAATTTGAAGTGGGGTGAGAGAAACTTTTAGGTGCTGTAAATATCCTGATGTAGGTAGTGGTTACAGGATCATATACATATATAAAAAACAAGTGGAACACCTCAGTGCACTTTCTACATACTTTGTGTATTATATCTCAATAAAAACTAAAAAATATATTATGTAGGGAAAAACTCTCACCAGCCACATTATTCCTTGGCTCTCACACCACAGCAATCAACACAGAAATTTTGTGATCAAAAGTTGGTGTGTGTTTTCCCCATACACCAAGCAGCGGACACCAGGGGGGTGTCCTCTAATTCAGTTCAGACACTATGATAGTGTCAGCTCCCACAGGCTGAGGGCTTAGTCCCCAGACTGCCTCCCAAGCACACACCAGAGGCAAGTTCAGGCCTCTGAAACTTCTGACCCATTGGCTTCACAGTTGTTCCCACGACTCTCTTTGGGTTCAATTAATTTGCTGGAGCAGCTCACAGAACTCAGGGAAATGCTCCCATTTATTATGAAGGATATCGCAGCAGGGCCAGTGGCTCACACCTGTAATCCTAGCACTTTGGGAGACTGAGGTGGGCAGAGTACTCGAGGCCAGTAATTTGAGACCGGTCTGGCCAACATGGTAAAACCTCGTCTCTACAAAAACACAAAAATTAGCCAGGCATGATGGCGCATGCCTGTAGTCTCAGCTACTCAAGAGGCTGAGGTGGGAGGATGGCTTGAGCCTGGGAGGTGGAGAGTGCAGTGAGCCAGGACCGCACCACTGCACTCCAGCCTGGGCAACAGAGCAAGACTATCTCCAAAAAAAAAAAAAAGACACACAGATGAAGAGATGCATAGGGTATAGGAGAAAGGGCACGGAGCTTCTATGCCCTCCCTGGGTGCCACGCTTCACATCTTCAGCTATCCAGGAGCTCCCTCAACCCAGTCCTCTTGGGTATTTATGGAAGTTTCCTGGCATTTTCTCTCGAGGGTATAAGGTGTGACCCTCTTTGAAGAGAGCCTTAAGACCCACAATCAGAAAAGTAGGGGAAGTTGAGGCCGGGCACAGTGGCTCATGCCAGTAATCTCAACACTTTGGGAGGCTGAGGCGGGCAGATCATCTGAGATCTAGAGTTCAAGACTAGATCTAGCCTAGCCAACGTGGTGAAACCCCGTCTCTACTAAAAATACAAAAATTAGCCAGGCCTGGTGATGGGCACCTGTAATTCCAGCTACTCAGGAAGCTGAGGCAGGAGAATCACTTAAACCCAAGAAGCAAAGGTTGGAGTGAGCCAAGATTATGCCACTGCACTCCAGTCTGGGCAACAAAGCGGGACTCCATCTCAAACAAAAAAGGTAAAAAAGATAAGAGTCCTATCTTGAGGTAGGTGAATGGAAGGCAGGAGAGAGATTCTGTTTCCTGAAGCCTGCCCCTGAGGCCTAATACACTCAACATTATAACCAAAGACCGTAACAGGAGCTATGGTAGGTATGAAGCAGGAGCCATAGACAAAGCCCATTTATATCTTAACGCCACGTATTCCTTTCCCGGGTTCTACTGTGAATGTGAGCTGTGAATGAATAAATGCAGTAACTGTCTTGGGAAAAGCACATTTATATTACATTTTATTTGTTTTTGTAAAATGGCCTTAACTTTAAACATGCACTCATTTGAAGCACACCACAATTTTTATAATACGTTTTGACATTTCTCCATTGTTTAATAAAGCAAAGCTTAAAGAAAGGACAACGTTCTGACCCTCTCTGAACCTCCAGGAGGCCCCATCACGAACACAGCCACAGGATGAGCAGGGACAGGGAGGAATCCAGATGGGCTACATTCTCCGCACTCCCAAGACACAGCCTGGAGATGGGGCGGGGTTTGGCCAAGTGCCAGCCCTTGGGGGCACTGATGAGGCAGAAGGTGGGATGGGGGCAACCAGTCCTGGCTTGAGCCCTCTCCGCCTGCCACTCAGAAGGAAACTGCAGCAGCCCAAACTTTCTAAAGCTCAGGTTGTGCTGGTCTTTTTCATAGCTGTCAGGGTGGAATAAGGTGTATTTCCTGGGCCAAAGTGCTTTCGCCCCCTGGAAAAGAGGCCTGGGAGCTGGGAGATAGCCAGGAAACTGTCCAAAGGGGTAGTCAGGGCCAGCTTCCCGGTCATCTGTCCTGTGCAGCCACACACAAGGCCTCATACTGAGAAGGGCCCCACAGTTAGTTAATACTCTGCCATCACACATCACAGTCTTAACATTTTTTTGAGACAGATTCTCTTGTCGCCCAGGCTGGAGTGCAATGTTGCCATCTTGGCTCACTGCAATCTCCACCTCCTGGGTTCAAGTGATTCTCCTGCCTCAGCCTTCTGAGTAGCTGGGATTACAGGCATGTGCTACCAGTCCCAGCTAACTTTTGTATTTTTAGTAGAGATGGGATTTCACCATGTTGGTTAGGCTGGTCTCGAACTCGACCTCAGGTGATCCACCTGCTTCGGCCTCCCAAAGTGCTGGGATTACAGGCGTGAGCCACCGTGCATGGCGTACATTCTTTTTATTTTTTAGTTTTTAGTTTTCTATATTTATTTAAAAGATAGAGATGGGATCTTATTATGTTGTCCAGGCTGGTCTTGTTCAAGACCTCACCTGGGCTCAAGTGATCCTCCATCCTCCCACTTCAGCATCCCAAAGTGCTGAGATTACAGGCTTCAGCCACTGCACCCAGAAAGTCTTAATCTTGGTTGAACAAGAGGCCCTGCAGTTTCATTCCCCTCCTATTCCCAACAAATGTAATGGTCAGTCCTAGAGTAGCACATGGTGGTACTAATAGCCTGCATCTGGAGTCAGGGTTCTATTCCCAGCTCTGCCCCTTGCTAGCCGGGGCATCTTGGTCAAGCCATTTAAACTCGGTGCCTCAGTGCCTTATCTTTAATGGGGGTGGGTTATAAGAGCTATGCCCGTTCAGAAGATGTTGGGAGAATCAAATCAGCCTTCAGCTCCCAGCCTGGCACATTACAAAGTGCTCAATGAAGCTTGGTGATTAACGCTAAGATGATTGAGGGTGGATTATAGAGGCAGCACTCTTGCCTGGACCTGCCTCAGAAATGCCTTTTCTAAAGGCAGGAGCAAAAGAAAGAAGCTTTGGGATTAACTCTTCCAAAATAGCAAATGTTCTCTCTTCAGCATTAGGGCTAACACCAGTGGCATTATTATACCCCAGGAAAAATGTGTCCTCATCAAGTGACAAAAGCCTGGTTTCAGAACACAGAGAGAACAACAAAACGCCTGAAATGCTGAAAAAGCCAAGAGCATCAGCTACACGGTATCCAGCCCATCTTTGATTTGGGAGTTCACTGAAGCATGGCTGACACATGGTTATCTTGGGCCCTATATGTCTCTTCTGCAAATAGACTTTTGTTAAAAGAAAAAAAAATTGACTGAGTTGGAAAAACAGAAAGAAACACAAGGAGCAGCGAGACTTTTTCCCTCTCCACAAAACTGACAGGTCTGAGAACTCCCGGGATCCTGGCTATTCACAGATTAATTAACCTCCTGTATAGCCTCAGTTTCTGCCCTTGTAAATGGGGAGTATGCAGGAGTGATGAGGAACACAGATTCTGGAGACAGACTCCCAGGGGCGTCTTAGCAATCCCACTTACCAGCTGTGTGGCCTGGGATATACGCTAGGCTTCTGTGCTTCTTCGTCTTCATCTATAAATGGGGACTATAACAGTACCTACCTCCTGGGGTCATTGTGAGGGTGAAGCAGGCTATTACACATAAAGTGTAAGGAATGGTACCTGGCCCAGAGTAAGTCCTCAGTAAATGTTAGCTGCAGACCATGAGCCTAAATCACCCAGCCAAGGTTGTGCCGAATAATGCGAGAAGCTGTCGCAGCAGTTGTTAGTATTGTTATTTAAAAGGGACCTCTGATCTTGTGACTTCAGCTTCCTTCTGCATCCGCCTCCAGGATGTAGAAGACCCTTAAGGAGCACCAGTGATTGGTCAAGGTCTAGGGATAAGCTAAACTCACATGAGATCTTCCCAGCCTTCCCCTCCTGAGAACCATGACCATAGGCCTCAGAGTAATTTTAATGTCAGATCAGAAAAGAACCAGCAGAGCGCAGTGGCTCATGCCTGTAATCCCAACGCTTTGGGAGCACAAGGCAGGCAGATCGCTTGAGCCCAGGAGTTCAAGACTAGCCTGGGTAACATGGCAAAACCCTGTCTCTACAAAAAAAAAAAAAAAGCAAAAATTAGACAGGCATGGTGGTACATGCCTGTGTGGTCCCAGATGGGAGGATTACCTGAGCCCAGGAGGTCGAGGCTGCAGTGAGTCACTGTACTGCAGCCTGGGAGACAGAGTGAGACCCTATCTCCAAAAAAAGAAAAGAAAAGAAACTTGTAGGTCAGCAAGTCCACATTCCTCATTTACAGGTGAGGAATGAAGGCTCAGAGAAGGCAAGTGATCCGCTCAAGGTCACACAGAACAGGAGCTGAGCTGGGAAGACACCTCAGAGTTCACGACTTTGCACATCCATTTTCTTCTTTTTCCTCCTACAGCTCATTCTGTCGGAGTCCCTGGCTCCTCACAAGGTCCCCGGACCTCTCTGTCTCCTGGGTGAGTGTCTGTGAGGTTATGGACTTATCTCATTCTTGGCCACATCCTACTCGAGACCCATTTTTCTTACTGAATCAGGCCACCATTAGGTCCTGAAAGCCCCATAAGTCTTCTATGGATGAGCAGATCCTTTAATCTATTATTCCCGAGTCCTATTTATATATATTTGTCCATATGGCTATATAAATAGGGCTCTGAGACGTATACGTGGCAGGTTATTGCTGTAGCATAGCTGTTCTCCCCAAGAGGAAAACAAAAATGATGTATGGCAGAAGCTCTTTTCCATGCAGAAAGCTCCCGTCTGATTTATGAAGAGTTAGGTTGTAGCCACATGCTCTGAAGTAGTGAATCTATTGCAAAGTTATCTAAGAGCAGGACACTCTCAGCTCCAGACGCCAAAACAGCAAGTCTGGGGTGCGGCGAGAGCTCGAAGAATCTTACAGCAGTCACTCATTAGGCACCTGCCACGTCCTGCAGCATTAACTAGGATTGCTTTGGTTGCAAGTTTAAGCAAAAAAGGGAAGCTTGTTTTAAGGCTCTTGGGTGTCTCCAGGAACTCAAGGAAAGGCATGGGGCTGGGTCTCAAAGTGGCTGCAACTGCCTCTCTCGCACATCTCTGCCTCTCTCTGGGCCTTGGCTCCATTCTTCTTTCGCGCTCCAGATTGACATTCTCCATATGGAAGAAAACATGGCAGCCCACAGCTCCCAAGTTTTGCCTCTTACAGTTTCCATAGACTGACTTTGTACTTTCTCCGTTCCCGAGTCCATGGAATGGAACCCAAATTCCCCAAGTGGCTCAAAGGTTAGGAGCAGGATCACGAGCCCAGAGCAGCCGCTGCAGGAAACATGCAGTGGACTGGGTGTGGAAAGGAGCAGTTCCCAGTGTGTCAACAGACAAGCAACCAGAATGCTTGTTCTCTATACTCACTGTCAACTTGGAAAAGACACTTAGCCTCTCTGGGTTTCAGCCTCCTACAGTGTAAAATTGGGATAATGGTGTGCTCCATAAAGGGAGTGATTTTTTATTTCGTTCATTGGCATATCCCCAGTGCCTAATCAACGCCTGGAATGCGTTTATGTTCAATAAATATCTATTGAATAAATAAACGAATGCGCTGGGTACAGTGGCTCATGCCTATAATCCCAGCACCTGCTTGTTGGGAGGCCGAAACAGGAGAATCATTTGAGCCCAGAAGTTCAAGAGCAACCTAGTCAACATGGCCAGACTGCATCTCTACAAAAAATTTAAAAATTAGCCTGGTGTAATGGAGCATGGCTGTGGTCCCAGCTGCTCCAGAAGCTGAAGTGGGAGGTTTGCTTGAACCTGGGAGATCAAGGTTGTGGTGAGCCCTGTCTCTACCACTGAACTCCAGCCTGGGTGACAGAGACAGACCCTGTCTCAATAAATAAATAAATAAATGATAGATCGTTAGGAGGATTCACTGAAATAATAAAAATAGCTAACATTTAAAGAACACTTAGGTGCTAGGAGCTGTTCTGAGTATACAATGTTAATATATATAAGACACTTCAAACAGTGCCTGACGCATGTGTGCCCATGTAAGAGAAAACTGGGGTTCAGGAAGCATTAGCGAGCAAATGGCAGAAGCGGAATTCAAACCCAGGGCTTTCTGAAACCACTATGCTCCCTTCCCTCTTGATTGACATTCTCTAGTCCAGTATTTTCCAACCTTGGGTTGTGACTGTGGCTGGCAAGGGAGGGGCGGTGAATAAACATGGAGTATGGAGTATGCGTCCATTTGTGTAAAAAGCATTGTGAATGATATACTGATCACAGATACATGCAGGGCCATTTCAAAATGTCTTACATGTTATAGTGTTTAATGAAATACAAATTAATAATGTAAACTATTACTAAACTCAGAGTCACTTAGAATCATGTATCTTCTCACTCAGCAAATACTACAAGTATATCTGCTATAATGGAGGAGGTTTGAGAAATTGTAATTTTGAATAAAAACACTCAAAGGGTTGGGTGCAGTGGCTCACACCTGTAATCCCAGCACTCTGGGAGGCCAAGGTGGGTGGATCACCTGAGGTCAGGAGTTCAAGACCAGCCTGACCAACATAGTAAAACTCCGTCTCTACTAAAAATACAAAAATTAGCTGGGAGTGGCGGCGTGTGCCTGTCATCCCAGCTACTAGGGAGGCTGAGGCAGGAGAATTGCTTGAACCCAGGAGGGGGAGGTTGCAGTGAACCAAGATTGCACCATTGCACTCTAGCCTGGGTAACAAGAGCGAAACTCCATGTCAAAAAAAAAAAAAAAAAACTCAAATTATGAACCTCTGAGCTACGCCTACCACCTCACATCACAGATAAGGAGAGTCAGAGCCACTCAAGGTCATGCAGTGAGTGAGAGCAGACGCAGGGCGAGAACCCAGGTCCTGGGACCATCAAGGCTTCTAGGGTTGCAGGGGAAACTTCCTCCTTCCATTCTGACAGTGTTAAGCACTGGTGAGGATGTGGAGCCACTGGGAGCCACACTCTGCTTTGGAGGGGAGATGGAATTCTCACAAGCTCTTGGACAACCATTTGACATTTTATAGTGAAGTTGAGGGTGTATACATCCAAAAACTCAGCAACAGCACTTTTTAAATTATGCCCTAGACATGTAAACAAGGAAATCTGTTCAAGATTGTTCATTGCTCTGTTGGAACTGCCTTTTAAAGAAAAAAGAAAGAAAGAAAGAAAGAAAAGAAAAAAAAAACAGATTATTCACTGGAGCTTTAAAAAATGGTGCTAACTAAATGACCCTCAAGAGAACAGACAGTCTTTTAAATGCGTGCTTTCTATCTAAGCATTTAGGAAAAGTAACCAGTTCTATCCATCCATTGGAATGACTCTCATGGTGGAAATACGACAATCTGGGCTTATCCTCTACCCATGAGCACTCAGTCCTTTATCTTTTCCAGATCCCAGTTTTCTTATCTGCAAAATGGGAACTGAGGAAGAGACCAGAGGTTTTCAGACTGTGTTTGCCAAAGTCCTAGTGATAATTCACAGGGTCTGTAAATGTTTAATCTAAATGTCATCTTTCAAAATATTTTGAACTATTTTAAAACCAAAGGCAACAACGCACATACTCCAATGTGCTTTGTTCAAAATGATAACCCTGGCAGACCAGCACTGCACTCACGCGGACTGTCTGCTTCCCCAATTCTTCTAGAGAACTCGAAATGAGCCTCTCTTGCCTTCTCCGTTTAATTGGAGCATATCCTACGACCGCAAGGCGAGCAGCTGTCGAAATCTGTTGCCATTTTGGACTGCTTAGCTGAGAGAATCAAGATTTTTTTCAATATTGTATCACCAAAGCAAAACATGGCAATCATTTATATGTTGTGGAAGATGCAAATTGTCATCCATAACCATAATTTCAAATGTGTATTTTTTTTTTTTTTTTGAGACGGAGTTTCGCTCTTGTTACCCAGGCTGGAGTGCAATGGCGCGATCTCGGCTCACCACAACCTCCACCTCCTGGGCTCAGGCAATTCTCCTGCCTCAGCCTCCTGAGTAGCTGGGATTACAGGCACGTGCCACTGTGCCCAGCTAATTTTTTGTATTTTTAGTAGAGACGGGGTTTCACCATGTTGACCAGGATGGTCTTGATCTCTTGACCTCGTGATCCACCCGCCTCGGCCTCCCAAAGTGCTGGGATTACAGGTGTGAGCCACCGCGCCCGGCCTCAAATGTGTATTTTTTGTTTGTTAAATCTATTTACTAATGCAATAAGAAATTTTTTTTTTCTTCCCCTGACCGGCAAACAAACTTGGGTGGCAACAGGGAGACAGGTACCACATCCTAACCACTAAACTGCCAGGGAGGCAATACACATTTTTAAATACACTTTCTCTTTAGGCCAGCAAGGTGGCTCATGCCTGTAATCCCAGCATTTTGGGAGGCTGAAGTGGGTGGATCACCTGAGGTCAGGAGTTTAAGACCAGCTTGGCCAACATGGTGAAACACCATCTCTATTAAAAATACAAAAAAAATTAGGTGGGTGAGGTGGTGGGCCCCTGTAATCCCAGCTACTTGGGAGGCTGAGACAGAAGAATTGCTTGATCCCGGGAGGCGGAGGTTGCAGTGAGCCAAGATCGTGTCACTGCACTCCAGCCTGGGTGACAGAGGGGGACTCTGTCTCAAAAACCCAAATAAATAAAATAAAAAATAAACTTTCAGGCTGGGCACGGTGGCTTATGCCTATAATCCCAGGACTTTGGGAGGCCGAGGCAGGTGGATCACGAGGTCAAGAGATCGAGACCATCCTGGTCAACAAGGTGAAACCCCGTCTCTACTAAAAATACAAAATTCAACATGGTGAAACCCCATCTCTACTAAAAATATTTAAAAAATTAGCTGGGCATGGTGGTATGTGCCTGTAATCCTAGCTACTCAGGAGGCTGAGGCAAGAGAATTGCCTGAACCCAGGAGGCGGAGGTTGCGTTGAGCCGAGATCGCACCATTGCACTCCAGCCTGGGTAACAAGAGCGAAACTCTGTCTCAAAAAAAAAAAAAAATACAAAAATTAGCTGGGCATGGTGGTGCGTGCCTGTAGTCCCAGCTACTCAGGAGGCTGAGGCAGGAGAATTGCTTGAACCCAGGAGGAGGAGGTTGTGGTGAGCCGAGATTGTGCCATTGCACTCCCGCCTGGGTAACATCAGTGAAACTCCATCTTAAATAAATAAATAAATAATAAAATAAACTTTCTTTTTGGGAATAATTTTATATTCATAGAAAACTTGTAAAGATAGCGCCAACAGTTCCTAAATACGCCTCCCCCACTTTCACTTTCTCTTGGTATTACTAACGTCCATTACCATTTGTCAAAACTAAGAAACTAACAGGGGTATGTCACTTTTAAGTGCACTGTAGAGTTTCTTCAGATCTCACTGGTTTTTCCACGGGTGTCCTTTTTCTGTTGCACAATCCAATCCAATATCACTTCGCATGTAGTCAGCTTTGTATTTTCGTCAATCTCGATGTCCTGATTTAGTGAGTAAATACTATAAATGTGAGCATGTAGTTTCATACTAACAAAACATTCCATTTATATGTTCCATACTAATGGAATAAAATGTTCCATTTTATATACGTTCTATATAATGAAATTTCAGGAAGATTTCTTTGAGGAAAAACAGAGGGAATCCACTATATATATTTTTAAGTTTGCAAACAACTAGAGGTGTTGTTCCTTCAGACCAGGGGAGACTCTGACAGCCGTGTGATTCAGTGTCAGCACAGGGTCAGGTTCCATCAGGACTTCCTAAGTAAGCTAAATGTGCTCAGCTCTCAGCATGGAAATTACACATCCTGTTCAGATTGAAATTGCCCTTGGCTATTCATCCTGGAGGGATAGGGATGCTCTTTTCCAATAGAATGAACATGGAACAAATGTCCATTTAGCCACTCATTCTTTCGACAAGTATTTAAGCACCTGCTATGTGCCAGGTCCTCTAGGAGTGGGGAATAGTGATGTACAAAGTAGTCTGCTTGCTGCCCTCAGAGGGCTTACAGTCCAATGGGGATGGAAAATACAAACCAGAGAGAAGTAAACCATGACTTTTGATGGTGACGCCTGGCAAGGAAAAACGTCGGCATGGGAAAGGGAAAAGTAAAGGATGGCGGGGTGAAATTTTATTTTATGTATTTTAATTTTAGAGTCAGGGTCTCACTCTGTCACCCAGGCTGGAGTGCAGTGGTGTAATCATAGCTCCCTGCAGCCTCGATCTCCAGGGGCTCAGGCAATCCTCCCAACTCAGCCACTATGCCCAGCTAATTTTTTTTTTTTCTTTTGAAGAGAAAGCTCTTGCTATGTTGCCCAGGCTGGTCTTGAACTCCTGGGCTCAAATGATCCCGTCACCTCAGCCTCCCAAAGCACTGGGATTACAGGCATGAGCCACTGCGCCCAGCAGAAATTTTAGGTATAAGGGGTCCAGAGCAGGCTTTTGATTAAAGGCCTAAAGAAAGTGAAGGAGGGAGAAGCATTCTGGGCAGAGGGAAGGGCACATGCAAAGGCCCTGGGGCAGGAGTCCGCCTATGGGCTTCAGGAGCAGTGAAGGGGCCAGTGTGGATGCAGGGGATTGAAGGAGAGGAAGAGTCTAGTCAGGAGGCAGGGATGGAAGCATGAGAGACTGCGATGAGAAGAGCCTCCTTGGAACAGCTGGGAGGCTTGTGTGGCAGCAGCAGGGCTGTGGGGCAGCAGCCGGGGCTAAGCCTTTGCAGTGCCTGGGAGTATGGCCACGTGTGCACGTGTGTACCCCTGGGGAGGACCAGAATGTGCCCTGACCTAGTGGAGAGGCACAGCTGTGTCTGCTTGGAGCAAGCTGGGAGAGTAGGAGTAGGACTTGGCTGGGCTCCTGACCAGATCCCTCAGGCACAAGAGAAGCCTGCCTCCTATGCCCACGCTGCCCTGCGAGGGGCTGATGGGGCAGAGCAGTGAGGAGCCTGGCCCAGGGCAGGAGACGGAGCAGCTCACCTGTGCTGGTAGCAGGTCTTAAACTTACTGGTCCAGGGAGAAATCAACTGTGCAGCCCTTGGGGCACTCCAGAAATGAGTAGAAATTGGGGAAAAGAAGGGAACTTCTTACATCTCACGATATGGGAGGTGGGAGGCATTTTCATTTAAATGTTAAACCCAAATGTCCTTCAGCAGGTGGCTGGATTAACAAAGTGTGGTGCAACCATTCAGTGGAACTAAGCAGAAAAAAGGAAAGAACTATTTTTTTTTTTTTTTTTTTTTTTTTGAGATGGAGTTTTGCTCTTGTTACCCAGGCTGGAGTGCAATGGCTCGATCTCGGCTCTCTGCAACCTTCACCTCCTGGATTCAGGCAATTCTCCTGCCTCAGCCTCCTGAGTAGCTGGGATTACAGGCACGCACCACCGTGCCCAGCTAACTTTTTGTATTTTTAGTAGAGATGGGGTTTCACCATGTTGACCAGGATGGTCTCCATCTCTTGACCTTGTGATCCACCCGCCTTGGCCTCCAAAGTGCTGGGATTACAGGTGTGAGCCACCGCGCCCCGCCGGAAAAGAACTATTGGCATGAAAAGCAAAGAGATAAGTCTCAAAAAGTTATGCCGGGTGAAAGAAGCCAAGCAGAATCATACTGCCTGATCCCATTCATTTAATTCCAGAAAATGCAAACGAATCTCCTGCGATGTAAAGCCGATTATTGGTTGTCTGGGAATGGGTGGGAGGGGCAGGAAGGATTACCTAGAAAAAAGTAAACTTTGGGAGTGATAGATATGTTCATTATCTTGATTTTGGTGATGAGTTCATGGATGTGTACACAGATCCAAACTTATAACGCTGTATGGCCGGGGGCGGTGGCTCACACCTGTAATCCCAGCACTTTGGAAGGCCGAGGTGGGTGGATCACTTGACGTCAGGAGTTCAAGACTAGCCTGGCCAACATGGTGAAACCCCGTCTCTACTAAAAATACAAAAAATTAGCTGGGCATGGTGCAACGCACCTGTAATCCCAGCTACACGGGGGGCTGAGGTAGCAGAATCACTTGAACCTGGGAGGCAGAGGTTGCAGTGAGCCGAGATCGCACCACTGCCTTCCAGCCTGGGTGACACAGTGAGACTCGGTCTCAAAAAAAAAAAAAAAAAAACTTTTAAAGTTGTATACTTTAAATATGCACAGCTTATTTTATGCCAATTATGCATCAATAAACTTTAAAAATGTAAATGGCCTAAACACTTCAAATACACGTTAGAGGTGATCAGAATGGGGAAAGTAAAAGACGTGACTTTATGTTGTGTCCCAAGATATCACTTACAGACATCAAAGACATGATTATGTATTCTACATCATATGTATAATTATATACATGATTACATACTAAAATGTAATTTATATTACATAAAGCCATTTGACTTTCTAATTTGTATCTCTTTCATACGATTTCATACGTTTATAAATGTCTCCTGTTGTATGTCATATATAATAGCTTGTATGCATTTTTAAGTTAAGAAAATACCAAGGGGTAGTGTTTATATAGAGAATCCTAGATGTCAGCTGGGTCTCCTGGCCCCACAAGGTGGGTAGCATTCATTGGACCCCCCCGTTTCTGTTTCCACAGTCCAAAACCATCTCCAAAGTTTCTCAAAATTCTAGAGAGCTGAAGTTCTAGACTTCCAGCCTCCCCAAATCCTGCTCAGCCCTGGGTCTCCCAGCTGTAGCTTTATCTCCACCCTGGTTAAGCATTCATACATGAAACATCTCTTCCTTTCCCTCATCCTTTCCTGGCCCTGAACAAACCCCCTCCCCCTCCAGCCCCACCTCCAAGCAACTCAAATACAAGGCTGATACCTGGAACCCAAATCAGCACCACAGGGCAAACACCTTAAAATGGCCCAGTATTTCTCAGGCCGCCCAGGCTGGAACTTCCTCGTCTGCAGCCACCCACCCCAGCCGTCCCTCCCTCCCCATCTCCCCATCCAGCCCCCTCTCTCCTCTTTGTTCCTCCCTGTGGGATCCCTTTCTCGTCTGCCCCAAATTCTTCCCTTTTCAGAGCAGGGCAATTCTGCTGGCCCAGAACCTCCTCCCGAACTCTCAGATGCTTGGCAGAACAGAAAGCCCACAGAGAGATCGCTGCGGCTGCCAAGAGCTATTTTTTCTGCCTTTCGCATCTGTAGGATTGTGACTCTACGCGTCTTTGTAGCCATGTGTATCTGTACACACACTTACACTTACACTGGGAGGAACTACCCCAAGATGCTAACCCAAAAAGCAGAGCCTGGGAATTGGCAGGCCACCCCTCTTGGGCTCCCTCCTCCCCTCCCCATGCCCACGTTCCAGGGCCCGCAGGACTCCTGCCTTGCCCCCTCACTCTCTGAAGTGTCTTTCCTTCCTGTCCTAAACTGTTGCTCTGCCGTCCCACTCTGCCCCAAAGGGCTGCCTTTCCTGAGCGAGTAGCAAGCCAGCCAGTATAAAGGCTGAATAAACAGTCGGTGGAAATTAACTTGAACGTTCAGGGAGAAGAACAAAGACTTGGGATGTGAGCTGGGGAAGGAATCATAATTGCCAGAGACAGAGGGGCGGCCCAGGCGCCCGGTTGCATGGGACGTGAGAAGCAGGGCTGTTGACAGTGGCGGAGACAGCCGGCACGATGCTGATGTGATAAGTGGAAGGGCGAGAATTCTAATGTAATGATGCTAATGGAGAGAGCACTGAGGACTCAGAGGGGAGAGGCAGGTGAGGGGTCCCTAAGGCAGCCAGCTGAGGTCGCTGTGCCTGAGCAGGGGATCTCAGCTTCACACCCTGAGAGCAGGGACTGGGTGGCAGGTGTTCTGATGGCAGCTGCTCCCTGGGGTTGTAATTACAGCCAAGGAGCATCTCATGGTGGTTCCAGGGGAAAGCCGAGGAAGGACTGGCAATTGGGTCTCCAGGGTGGGGGAAATGATGGGCCCCTCTGGACCTAGAGAGATGGGGTAGCCCCCACTCTAGAAGAGCCCATAGAAGCAGACAAAGCTGGCCTGCTTGAGATTTCTTTCTCTTTTTTTTTTAGATGGCATTTCCCTCTTGTTGCCCAGGCTGGAGTGCAGTGGCGCAACCTAGCCTCATTGCAACCTCCACCCCGTAGGTTCAAGCGATTCTCCTGTCTCAGTTTCCCTAGTATCTAGGATTACAGGCAGTTGCCACAACGTCCAGCTAAGTTTTGTATTTTTAGTAGAAAAGGGGTTGCACCATGTTGGTCAAGGCTGGTTTCTAACTCCTGACCTCAGGTGACCTGCCTGCCCAAAGTGCTGGGATTACAGGCGTTAGCCACCGCCACCGGGCCCAGACTACAAAGCTGGCCTGCTTGAGATTTCTACAGAGAAGCATCAGCAGGTCTTGCTGTCTTCAGGCCACCACTAAGGGACATAAATAATAAAATATACATTGAGTGCAACCGGGATGCCAGCGCCTTCATGTTTAAGTCCTACGATCACCTTTTGAGGTGGCACTATTATCGACCCTAGTTTACAGAGGAGCAAACTGAGGCCCAGAGAAGTGGAGTAACTTCCCCAAGATCACACAGCTCTTAACAGGCATAGCCAACCCAGAACTCTCCAGGCATGCACACGGCCTTTGCAAGTCGGGAGGTTTCAGCCTTAGTGACACATCAACGTGATCAGAGACATGTTCACGGGTCTAAAGGCTGGCAGGATCTGGCTTTTTCTTCATATCACTCACAAGTACCCTGACCGGCTTAGTCTGCATCCACCAGAGGCTAAGATGGCACCACCTATCCGAAACCTTCCACCAGTCACAGGGTGGAAAGGAGGCTCCCCGCCGCCGGCGTGAGCCACTCACTGGGTACTCTGCACTCATTTTCTCATCTAACCTCATCAGACCTTACCTGACCCCAAAGTGGGGTGCTTAGAAGGAATATAAGGAAGCACCTTCCAAAGACTCCTGAGACGCTGGAACACACAAGCCGAGGACATAGTCACAGAATTCCGTTTTGGGTATTTCATCCTCTGTTACTTGTGCCTCTCTGTATCTGCTTGGAGGCAAATGGACTCCCAAATTGTTTATTCCTTAGTAGTATCTGCTTGGGGGCAGATTCTACTCCCAATTGTTTATTCGTTCAACAAAATATTTTTGAGAGTGGATGATGTTCTGGGTCCTGTTTTATATGCAGGGGTTACATAATAAAAAACTAGGCCCTGCTCTGGAGGGGTCCACAGTACCAGCAGCTGAATCACAGCAGGCCAAAGTGGGGGGGGGGGGCGGAGGGAGGGCCAGGGTGAGGGCTCAGAAATACTTCCTGGAGGAGGGAGCCTCAGAGTGAGTGGAGAGTGTGTTAGGGGAAGGGCAATGGGTGGAGGGGGGAGAGGACACAGACTTCCTGCAGTTGAGCAGACTAGAGGTGGGGGTTGGTGAGCCAGGAGGCTCTGGTGTCCTTGGGGTTCTGGGAGCCTTTCTGGATGGTACTGGAAGCCTCTGTTGAGGGCTCTAAGAATGGCTGGTGCCTCTGATCCAGCCGGAAATGGGGATAAAAGAAAGATTCCAGGCTGGGCGCAGTGACTGACACCTTTAATCTCAGGACTTTGGGAGCCGGAGGCAGGTGGATCACTTGAGGTTACGAGTTCAAGACTAGCCTGGCCAACATGGTGAAACCCCATCTCTACTAAAAATACAAAAACTAGCGAGGCATGGTGGCACGAACCTGTAATCCAAGCTACTCGGGAGACTGAGGCAGGAGAATTGCTTGAATCCAGGAGGCAGAGGCTGCAGTGAGCCAAGACTGTGCCACTGTACTTCAGCCTGGGCTCCAAGAGCAGACAAGAAAGAAAGAGAAAGGGAAGGAAGGAAGGGAGGGAGGGAGGGAGGGAGAGAAAGAGAGAGAGAGAACGAAGAAGAAAGAAAAAAAAATTCCAGAGTGTTTCTCTTCCTGCAAGAAATGGAGGAGACTCCCCAGGACCCTTGCTGGGTATCGTGGGGCTGTACTGCCAGGATCTAAACATGGGAACCAGCATCTTTGGGATAGAGGCCATGCCAGGCCACTTCCATACCTCCCGGGAACTGACAGGAAGGACGCTCAGGGTCTCCGTTGCTCTCTGAGTCACACGATGTTCTATATGTTCGTGGCCTGAGGACATGCTATAAATATTCATGGCTGGAAACAGAAGGCTAGAGTAGCTGTGCTCCAGAAGAAACCACGGAGGGCAACCGGCCTGCATCGGGCAACTTCGCTTCCCACCTTAAATGCTAGGTCAAAGCCCGAGGAAGAACTACACCTTCTAAAACCCAGTTTCCTTAATTTGTTTAACAAAAGACATCTCCATGCTCTGTGGCCTCTTAATTTCCGTAGATGTTAAAGTGCAGAGAATTAAAGAATCAATGGACAATTAAGGAGACGCTGGCAGGTTCTGGCCAAGAGCATATTATTTATTTATTCAGCCAGCCACACTCATTTTTAAAGCGCTAACTTTCCATTTTGTTTCTGACATCAAAAATAAATCAAACTAAACTATACACGTCATAGCTGAAAAAAATTATTTGCATGATACATTGCCCCTTTGAAGCCTCAGTAGCCACCTGCAGAAGGAATTTTTGTCAGTGTCAAAACAGCAACAACAAAAAGATACGAATTCATTCCAGCCAGCACCAGCCTTTTCTTCAGATACAGACAGGATTGAAAAAAACAGAAATAAGGTTTAATTCGCTAGTGATTTTTCCACACAGTCTCAAGCTTCTTTTTGATTTCTGAGCATCCATTTTCCTGGGTCATCTAGAGAGGGCTGCAAGACTTTAGTCAATTAACAGAGTGGTAGTTTGGTGAAATCTCAACAGGCAGAGACAAGCAGCCAGAGTGGGGACAGGAAGGCAGAGACAAGCAGCCAGAGTGGGGACAGGAAGGGCTCCCTGCTGCACTCAGCCAGCCCCTGTGTTTCTGCTCCTGGCCCAAGACCTCGCCCCTAAATTGTGGGTCACCTAGTAGCCCCGACTTTCCTTCTATCCAGCTGACAGCATTGGATATGTCTTACCTAAAGAGGAAAATGCAAAATCGCCATCCAGTATCTTGTTCCTGCACTTGTGACCTTCACTCAGCAGCCCTCCCCCAGCCTTCTCACCATCACCCCCTCCAGCCCTCCCACCCTCACCCCCTCCAGCCCACCCACCCTCATTCCCTCCAGCACATCCTCTATTTCACAACTACCTGTTCGCTTCTTCCTAAGTTTCCCAGAGGCTGATTCTAGGACTGTGATTCTCAAACTTAAGTGTACATCAGGATGGTGTTTTGGACAGTTTTGGATTCAGGAGTTCTGGGGGAAGGCCTGAGAATGTGCATTTCTATTAAATTCTAATAATACTGCTTGGAGAATGGCTGTTCTGAGACAACTGGTGTTGGGGAGGAGGTGGGAGAGAGAGGACACTTCCAGTAGCTTGTGCTGTGGCGCCATCTAGTGGTCTAAGACATAGTAGCAGCAATCTGTGCTGTGTGCATTGAGTAATCCTGAAAATCAGCCCTCCCCAAGCGCCTTCCCCTTTATCATCTCTATTTTTTTAAGTAAGTATTTTATTGAAGTTAAATGATCACTTTTCAAACTCTGAACAACCACAGGAGAATGGGAGCCTTACAGACTGTGTCCTGCCTAAAGTTCCACAGTGGCAGAACTGAGACTGGAAGATGAGAGTTTAAAGGCTAGAAACTAAACTGTGCAAATAGACTGGTGTTTGTCCTCAGATACTTCCAGCTTAAGGCAAGACAACGATAGCATAGTGGCAGACAGCGAAACAGTCATCCAGGTTACACAATAATTAAACCCTAACTTAACCAAAAACTTCGTCTCCAACATGTCCTGGCAGCCAAGTCAACGCAGGAAACAGGATTCCACCCATTCACAACCTAAAGCAAGGGAACATGCCTGTTTATGAGTAAAATCAAACGGCCCCAAGTTATAGAAGCAGTGGCATGAGAGTAGCCTGGGGCGGGGGACGGCTATCGAAAATGCAGAGTCCGGGTCCCAGCACTTTGCATTTTTTTTTTTTTTTGAGACGGAGTTTCGCTGTTGTTACCCAGACTGGAGTGCAATGGCACAATCTTGGCTCACTGCAACCTCCACCTCCTGGGTTCAAGCAATTCTCCTGCCTCAGCCTCCTGAGTAGCTGGGACTACAGGCGCGCACCACCATGACCAGCTAATTTTTTGTATTTTTAGTACGGACGGGGTTTCACCATGTTGACCAGGATGGTCTCAATCTCTTGACCTCAAGATCCACCCGCCTCAGCCTCCCAAAGTGCTGGGATTATAGGCATGAGCCACCACACCCGGCCCCACTTTGCATTTTCAACAAGCACTCCAGGTAAACTGAGGCTAATGACCTGAACCCCCTCATTTGAGACACACTGTCTGAAAGGTTGTGACCTCCTATAATCATGCTCCTCCACCCTGTGCCACCCTTTTCCACCAGGAAAGAGGCACACATGGGATCTGAGTATGTCCACTAGCCACCCTTAAAAAGACAAGTGCAAACCTGACAAAAACAAGTAATGGGGAAAGGATTCCCTGTTTAATAAATGGTGTTGGGAAAACTGGCTAGCCATGTGCAGAAAGCAGAAACTGGACCCCTTCCTGACACCTTACACTAAAATTAACTCCAGATGGATTAAAGAGTTAAACATAAGACCTGGCACCATAAAAACCCTAGAAGAAAATCTAGGCAAAACCATTCAGGACATAGGAGTAGGCAAGGACTTCATGACCTAAACACCAATAGCATTGGCAACAAAAGCCAGAATAGACAAATGGGATCTAATCAAACTCCATGGCTTCTGCACAGCAAAAGAAACAGTCATTAGAGTGAATCGGCAACCAACAGAATGGGAAAAAATTTTTGCAGTTTACCCACCTGACAAAGGGCTGATATCCAGAATTTACAAAGAACTCAAACAGATTTACAAGAAAAAAACAAACAAGCCCATTCAAAAGTGGGCAAAGGGTATGAACAGACACTTTACAAAAGAAGACATACATGAGGCCAACAAACATATGAAAAAATGCTCATCATCACTGGTCATTAGAGAGATGCAAATCAAAACTACATTGAGATATCATCTCATGCCAGTTAGAATGGCTATCATTAAAAAATCTGGAGACAGCAGATGCTGGAGAGGATGTGGAGAAATAGGAACACTTTTACACTGCTGGTGGGAGTGTAAATTAGTTCAACCATTGTGGAAGACAGTGAGGCAATTCCTCAAGGCCTTAGAAATAGAAATTCCATTTGACCCAGCAATCCCATTACTGGGTATATATCCAAAGGACTATAAATCGTTCTACTATAAAGACCCATGCACATGAATGTTCATTGCAGCACTGTTTACAATAGAAAAGACCTGGAACCAACCCAAATGCCCATCGATGATAGCCTGGATTGGGAAAATGTGGCACATATACACCATGGAATATTATGCAGCAATCAGAAATGATGAGTTCGTGTCCTTTGTAGGGACATGGTTGAATCTGGAGAACATCATTCTCAGCAAACTGACACAAGAACAGAAAATGAAATACCACATATTCTCACTCATAGGTGGGTGATGAAAAATGAGAACACATGGACACAGGGAAAGGGAGTACCAAACACTGGGGTCTATTGGGGGGAAGAGCGGAGGGACAGCGGCAGGGGGAGCTGGGGAGGGATAGCCTGGGGAGAAATGCCAAATATGGGTGAAGGGGAGGAAGGCAGAAAAACACACTGCCATGTGTGTACCTATGCAACTGTCTTGCACGTTCTGCACATGTACTCCAAAACCTAAAATGCAATAAAAAGACAAGTGCAACTGTTGTATTTAACCCTCTATGACCAAAATGATATTTCAATGTTATCATTCTTTTTCTTATAAAGTGTATATTTTACATTTATAACACATCTCAATTCAGACAAGTCACAGCTCAAATGCTCAACAGCCCCAGATGGCCAACAGCTGCCATCTAGGAGAGGACATCTCTAGGTGGAGTGCAGTCCATTAAAACTTTGGGTGGCGATGGAAATCACCTGCATTCAGGCATCACTGATTAAGTAATTTCTATATACCAGGCCTCGTGGTAAGAGCTTTACATGCTCTAGGCCATTTCCACCTCACATCAACCCTGTATCAGTAGTCTCAACATACAGAGGGTGCTGTGAATCTCCGCCTCCCACTACCACGTTCATATATGCATATGGCTGTATTCAAAATGACCCAGAGAACACAGAAGAAAGAACTTGGTCAAGAGTCTGGGCTAGGCGGCCGCAGACACTGAGGGCTCTGGCAGGGAGATAACAGGTTGAGACTGAAATCCAGTCCACAGCGATAATGAGGAAGAAATGTCAACACTGAGGGCCGGTGGGAGTTGTACTGGAACCATGTGTCTGGTTGGACAGGGCTCATTGGTGGCAAGCAACAGAAATAGATTAGGGATTTATTGGAAGGCTACCAGAGAGACTCATAGAACAGCTGCTGGAAAAGCTCAACCACTGCCCTCAGAGCAGCACTCGGCAGCAGGGGTTGAGAGCCATCTCTCTAGAGCAAGGATTCTTCTTCTTTTTTTTTTTTTTTTTTTGAGATGGAGTTTTACTATTTCACCCAGGCCGGAGTGAAGTGGTACAATCTCTGCTCACTCCAATCTTCACCTTCTGGGTTCAATTGATTCTCCTACCTCATCCTCCCAGGTAGCTGGGATTATCAGCACCCGCCACCATGCCAGCTAATTTTTGTAATTTTAGTAGAAATGGGGTTTTACCAAGTTGGCCAGGCTGGTCTCGAACTGCTGACCTCAGGTGATCTGCCCGCCTCAGCCTCCCAAAGTGCTGGGACTACAGGCATGAGCCACTGCAACCAGCCAAGAACAGGGATTCTTTATTCCAGCAGCAAATCAATCACCTCGTGAGCTTTGAAAGTCTAAATACATAGATGGGCACAGTAGCTCCCACCTGTAATGCAAGTACTTTAGGAAATTTAGGTAGGTGGATTATTTGAGTCCAGGAGTTCTAGACCATTCTGGTCAACATGGTAAAACCCCATCTCTACAAAAATTAGCCAGGCATGGTGGCACGAGCCTGTAGTTCCAGCTAGTCGGGAGACTGAGGTGGGATGATCCCTTGGGCCCGGGAGGCAGAGGTTGCAGTGAGCCAAGATTGTGCCACTGCACTCTGGCCTGGGCAACAGAATGAGAATGTCTCAAAAAAACAAAACAAACAAACAAAAAACAACCCAAATCCCCAAACACAAATAATTACTGGAGCTAAACATGTTCCTGCTCTGCGGTGTGTGCCCCTCACAGGTGTGAGCCCAAGAGAAATGAATACAGCGTCCACTAAACATACAAGAATGAAGGATAAGAGCTTTATGCATAACCTTGGCCTAATATCAGAAACCTCAATGAACATCAAAGAATGGGTGAACCGATTGTAGTATATTCATGCAGTGGAATGCATACAGGCGAGCCGAGGCACACACCATCTCAGGCATGGTGAGTGGAAACACCAAGACACCGGAGTGCAGACTGCAGAGCCCCACTGAATACGAAGTTCCGGAGCAGGCAAAATTAACCTTCTGGCAATGAAATAACAGTTCCCTAGGGGACAAGGTACTGATTACACAACGGCATGAGGTCAACTCCTGGGGTCCTAGGAATGTTCCTTTAAATTCCTCTGGTGATGGTTACCCAGATGCACACTTAAGTGAAAATGCACCATGATCTACACTCAAGATCTGTGCACTTTGTGTGCTTTGGTGCACATGGCACACTCCAAAGGTAATGATTTTTCTAAATCTCTCTCCATGCCTAGGCTGTAGCCCACACCAATTAAATCTGCGTCTCTGAAAACAGGTCTTAGACATCGAGTCGTTTAAACCTTTTTTTAAAAAAAAAATTTGTTTTTAGCAATAACTTAAGCATGGCCTGCAAAGGCATCAGTAGTTTTCAAAGTGATCCCACTATCATCATAAGGAACCTGAGATTCTGCAATTTTCAAAATCTAAAGAACTCATGGTTGGCCCAGTGCTGTGGTTCATGCCTGTAATCCCAGCACTTTGGGAGGCAGAGGCAGGTGGATCGCTTGAACTCAATACAAAAATTAGCTGGGTATAGTGGCGCACACCTGTAACCCCAGCTACTCATGAGGCTGAGCCAGGAGAATCGCTTGAACCCTGGAGGTGGAGGTTGCAGTGAGCCGGCATTGTGCCACTGCACTCCAGCCTGGGCGACAGAGCCAAGACTGTCTCAAAGAAAAACAGAACCAACAAAACTCATGGTTGGAAAGAGGCAACTAAATAGCAAAGCTGCATTTAAGTTTGATTAAGTGGAAAGTGAGGGTAAGAATTGCACATGAGTGTTTTCAGCAAGGCCAGCAAGCTTTCTGTAAAAGATGCTATTTTTGGCTATGCAGGGCATCCACTTTTGTAGGTACCTATCTCTGTGGCTGCAGCACAAACACAGCCATAGGCAATATGTGAACAAATGGTCATGCCTGTTCCAACAAAACTTTATTGACAAACCCGGGCCTCGTGTGTGGCCCTCAGTTTATGTTATGCTATCATCTGTGAAAGTTGGGTGTGCAGGGATTGAACTTCTGGCAGGAAACATAAAAAACTAGATCTAGTGTCCCCCAGAGAGAAAATGTGGGTGTCTGGGGGAAACAGGATTTCCTTCTTTCTGGTTATCCTTAAGTATCTTCGGAATCATGTATTACGTGCTTATTACCTATTAGAAGATTAAAAAGACAGGACTTCTATCGATGGTTTTTCAGACAGCTTCCTGTGATGATGTCATGCTCACTTTTTTTTTTTTCGAGACAGGGTCACTTTGTTGTCCACGCTAGAGTGCAGTGTGTGATCACAGCTCAACTACAGCCTCCACCTCTTGCCTCAGCCTCCCAAGTAGCTGGGACTATAAGCGTGCACCACCAACACCTGGCTAATTTTTGTATTTTTAGTAGAGATGGGGTTTCACCATATTGCCCAAGCTGGTCTCCAACTCCTGGGCTCAAGCGATCTTCCCACCTTGGCCTCCCAAAGTGCTGGGATTACAGGTGTGAGCCACCACACCTAGCTCTTTCACCATCTCCCTTTCCAAGTGTCCATGAGCCAGATCTACAGGACCCGCCCCAATCTCAGCAGGAAGTGCCTCCCATCATAGCAATGACCTGGCCATGCAGCTTCTCCTCACCTGCCACGCCACTCTGTCTGGCTTCCTCTTCCTTCAAAGCCTGGAGGAGGCCAGCTCTGGAGAGCCCTCCCGCCTGTCACCTCATTCATCCTTCTTGTCAACATGTCCCTTGGGTTCTCGGGCCATCATAAAGAAGCAGAGGCATCACATGAAAGCAAAGACAGAGTCTGGAGTGCAGAAGACCCGGGTTCAAGTCTGGCTCTGCTGATTTGAAGCCTGTTTCCTTCCTACCTCACCAGCAATTGCCAGGATCCCATTAGAAAGTGGGAGAAGGCACCCAGTCGGCAAAGCACCATCTGCATCGAGATCATCAAACCCTGCTCCCA
The DNA here is from genome assembly GCF_049354715.1 of Callithrix jacchus. Classification (NCBI taxonomy): domain Eukaryota; kingdom Metazoa; phylum Chordata; class Mammalia; order Primates; family Cebidae; genus Callithrix; species Callithrix jacchus. The sequence continues at coordinate 109,209,871 of NC_133506.1, forward strand.
AAACAGAGAAGCTTCCTAAAGGCTCAATATTCGTTTCATCTTTGAAACCCCCAGCAGGATGCTTGGCATACAGCAGGTGCTCAATGGAGACAAAGAAATCAGTGGGTACAGTCAGAGCTCCTGCCTGTCACCAAGCCAGGGAGGCTGGGGAAAGACAAGAAATCCATCCCAGCTCTGGGTAGGAGGTATCCGCCTTCCTTGCCCAGAGCATCAGGGCTTCTCAAATACCGTCTGTCCCCACCAGATGTCAGCTGGGCCTGTTTCTAGCAAGAAACAGCCAAGATCTCTTAGATGACTTGCTTTGTAAAATACAAGTCAGCCTCATTAAGAGGAATCTTTAGGAAGGCCCTTATTCACACATCAGTCAAAAGTCAAACCTGGCAAGCATGTCAGCACTCACCTAATTCACCCCCAGTGTTTACAGACGGGGTTATGGGAACAGAGAGGGCAAGGAGCTAGTCCCCAGTCAGGCACAAGAATATGGTACCCTGGCAGCATCTGTGGCCAGAGCTCCGAGCCCTTGGAGGAAAGATCTGGGACCCTAGAATGACAAGCCATGAGGAACACACAAGCCCCAAACCTCAGAGGCTCGTGTTAGATGTTTCACAAACCACACATCCATTGAGGGCTGGCTGCAGCCTGTTCCATGTCATCTTTGCACTGGGACCCAGGTGGGTGGATGGGTGTCTACCTGGAATGTGGGCAGCACTAGTGCACAAATGGAGAAGACAAGTGAGCTACATATCGCCCAAGGCTCAAGGTGTTTGCCTCAGTGACTCGTGCCACCTTTACCCACCTTCCACTGACCAGGATAAGTCCATGCCTGAGTCTAACATAAAACTAGGATGTACAATCCTACTGTGAGGAAGACAGAATTTTTGGCAAGGAGACAGTCTATCAGAGATGCCCAGCCAAACTGCAAAAAGATAAATATATTAATGTACAAGGTCTCATACATCCTGTGACAACAGCAAAAATTTCAGGGCTGGGTGCAGTGGCTTGTGTCTGTAATTCCAGCACTTTAGGGGGCTGAGGCAGCGGGGATCACTTGAGGCCAGGAGTTCAAGACCAGCCTGGGCAACATGGCAAGACCCTATCTCTACCAAAAAGTGAAAAAACAAATTAGTTGGGTGTGGTGGCATACACCTGTGCTCCCAGCTACTCAGGAGGCTGAGGAGGGAGGATTGCCTGAATCAGGGAGTTCAAGGCTGCAATGAGCTGACTGTACACTATACTCCAGTCTGACGCCTGGGCAGCAGGTTGAGACCCTGCATTTAAAGAAAAAAAAAAAAAAACAGCAGGGAAGGAGAAGGCAAGAAAAGAAAACAATAAATTCAAGTATTTTACACACCCAATTTCATAGATTATACATAACTTTATACCAATTTGATAATGTGCATTATTTTTAAATACAAACAGAATACTTAATATGGTCCCTTGCCTGCAAAATGATTCTGAAGTTCATCTGGAAAATTAAAAGTGCAAAAGAACCTACAACTTGGCTAGGCGTGGTCGCTCACACCTTTAATCCCAGCACTTTGGGAGGCCGAGGTAGGTAGGCAGATCATGAGGTCAGGAGTTCAAGACCAGACTGGCCAACATGGTGAAACCCCGCCTCCACTAGAAAATTAAAAAATTAGCTGGGTATGGTGGCTTGTGCCTGTAATCCCAGCTACTTGGGAGGCTGAGGTAGGAGAATTGCTTGAACCGGGACCAGGGAGGCAGAGGCTGCAGTGAGCCGAGATGGCGCCATTGCACTCCGGCCTAGGCTAGAGTGAGACTCCATCTCAGAAAAAGGAACCTACAACTTTTTGAATAAGGAAGAACAAAAATAAGGCTGTCAGTATCAGTGTGATGGTAATCAACGGAATAGTCTAGGCCATAAAAGCAAAATCATTGATCTCTCCTGTCACAGTATTTTTTCCTACTAAGTTCCAAAGCTTTTCCACGAACTGACCATTTCATCACTATGGCAGCTGTTTTGGGATATGGACTGGGGCAAGATGAATCTACGCTGCTTTAGGAATGGCGGCGAAGAGCACCTGGCCTGAGCTGACAGCCTGGTTTTCAGTCAGCTCTGCTCTAACAACAAACCACTTTCCAAAGTCACCATCTTCTATCTCTTGGGTCTGCTCACCTACGAATGAGTCCCTGGCCTCCCCAGGTTGTGTCAAGTCCTGTTAACCTGTAAAAGAGCACAGCGTGACACACAATACATACTCCCTAACTCCAGCTACAACTCTCATTTTATCTTAGAACTGACATCAGTTGGCCAGGCTCGGTAGCTCACACCTGTAATCCCAGCATTTTCGGAGGCCAAGGCGGGCAGATCATGAGGTCAGGAGATAAAGACCATTCTGGCCAACATGGTAAAACCCCAACTCTACTAAAAAAATACAGAACATTAGCTGCGTGGCACGCACCTGTAATCCCAGCTACTCCGGAGGCTGAGGGACGAGAATCACTTGAACCCAGGAGGCAGAGTTTGCAGTGAGCCGAGTTTGTGCCACTGCACCCAGCCTGGAGACAGGCTTGAGACTCTGACTCAAAAAAAAAAAAAAGAGAACGAACTGACATCAGTTATCACCTGGCAGATGTGATGTTTACAAGTGGCATACCTGAAGTTGTATGAAGCATAGCAGTAACCGTAGAACCCACCCTCCGTGGTGACGCCCCAGAGACCAGAAGGGCAGTACTGACACCAACACCTGCAGTGGAAGCTCCAGCCTCCTGCATCCAGCATTCCGCCCCTCTCCCCAACACCCTGGGCAGATTACACGTCTCTCGCCAACACTGGCTTCTCCCATGAGAAGAACCATGTCCCATGGTTCTAATACACACCAAGACATCCCCTGGATGCCCCACAGGTAATTCAAAGAGGGCATCACAAATGCACTTGCCCAGAAAGCTGACTTGCAGAGTGATGGCGTGAGGACCTCCATAAATCTGCTCCTCCTTAAGAGCAATGAGATTTCTGGCAAAGCGGTTATAAGTCAAGTTTTTCAGAACTCTGGAAATCAATCAAAGGCCTGTAACAACCTGAGAAGCATTTATTTGAGGAGTACAAGTCTTTCACCAGCCTCCGGTTTGCTCTTCCTCTGGCATTCCAAACAGAGTCTAATGGAGGCACCCTTGCAGGGTAGGACTCTAAGGCCTGGGAGTCCTGGGTAGCAGCCCATCCACTCATTAAAGCCTAAGGGGCTTTATCTGAGGATCCCGACTTCGTCATATCTTATCTGTCCCAGGCTCCATCCCAGAGGAATCCCTTTTACCTGGTTATGACTACCCTAGCTTCAGTGTCTACACCTCCACCTCACCCATACTTCTCCTTGCACCAGAATCATGTTATAATGTTTGAAACCTCTCAATGGTTCCCTGGAGAGAAAAGCTAAATCTGCACAAGAGGCTCTGTGAGCTCTCCCTAAGCTAGCTGGAGGCTTCTGTAGACCCTTTCATGCTCCAGCAATGCTGGGTTATAGAGGAAAAGCTTAGACATGGGTCTAAGTGTATGGTGACTCTGGCCAAAGTCACACCCAATTCCTGCCAGGACTTAGAGGCTAAGGCTAAGACTGCAGGAGAGCTACCTGGGACCAAGCCCTGTAGAAGCAGAGGGCACTGCTATAATTAAACTGCCTATGAGGTTGATACCATTATCTTACAGATGAGGGAATCAGAAGCTGTTTAACCACACAGGTAAGAACCTGGACTGAGGGGAAGATGGGCACCTGACAATGGCCACAGCTCAGGCTCATGGGGCTGCAGCCTTTGGCCAGGACAGAGAGGTTGGAACTGGGAGGAGCTCCCAGGAGTGTGGGGTGGGGAGGATACCTCCAGTTTGAATGACCCTCAGGCTATCTCACCTCTCTAGAGACGAGTTCAAGCACAACAGCCCTGAAGACAGAGGCCTTAAACGCAGGGAGACCAGGGAGGGGAAGTGGTGAGGGGCACTGGGGGTAGGCCTGGGCCGCAGTGATCAGAGACTCCTTTAAGACAAGGAGCCGTCAAATTGAGGCAGTATCTTTTCCCATAACCTGTATTTTTTACATCAATTCTCATCACCATAGTAGATTAAATAACCTCATAGATCTATTAAGAATGTACAACCAAAGAAAACCAGCGCTTTAAACTGAGTCTGGGTAGCTGATTCGCAGTGAAGGAAGTCAGAGGACGCTTGGCTGCCACCTGGTGGGACAAGGAGATGAAAAGGCCAGACAGAAATTTCTGGTCAAACTGTCTTCAAAAAACGGTGAGTCTCCTATAGAGGTGGTTGTGTGGGGCCTGTGATCCAGCTCGCCACACTTACCACCTCATTCTTCACTCTCCACCCCCCAATTCTTCACCACTGGAAAAAAATGGACTCAAAGCTATAGTTCATACAATTGAAGATTTATGTAAGTTACTTAAGTCACTTATTTTTCAGCTGCACAATGCTGAAGCCAGTCTAAAAAAGAATCAAACACACCACTGCAAGTTAATTCAATGAGTTCCTTTTTTTTTTTTTTTCTTTAACAGATTTGTACAGCAAAATATTCCCAGATCACAGTCTCTGCCCTATAGTCACCTGTCCAATGCTCAGGAAACCACAGGGGCCCCGGCCACAGGAACCAAGGTTGGCAGCTGACTGCAGAATTGACTTCTACTTACAGGTGACATGTGGCTGGAAAAATCTTGAGTTCCCTTTGTTCTCCAGTGTATCTTGTACAAAATATTACATTTGTTTAAACACATATTTACAGAGTTTGCACAAATAGAAAATGGTTACAAATTACAACCAGGCTTGGCAGGATACCAGTTCCCCTCCCCACTGACCAAGGTCGGAGGTGTGATGACCATTTCATATTTACATTTGCAGTTTAAAAAGTCTGTGTTTTGAGACCTAGATGGAGTTTATAAAAACCAGTTAAAATGTCATCAATTAATGTATGTAAGCTGTACAAGTAGTGGATACCAATTAGTCCATTCATGTCTTGCTCCCTGAAGAAAGATTGTGAAGTAGAAGAAACCCTCTCAAGCAAGCAACATACATCCCTGGCCTGTGTGCCAGTTTGTTTGGTTTTTGCTGGGGAAGGATATAGAAGGAAGAAGAAGAGAATGGAACAGGGGGAATAGGACAATTTGGTGAGACCGTTTCTATTCCTTTTGTTTTTTTAAACAGCTGAGAACAAGGATCAGCCAGCTGGCTTGTTAAACACTATCCTTTGGCTTTGAGAAGAACCCAGAGTTCCATGCTTTTCTCTCAGAGATGAAACGCTTCTCGATAAGACTACATATGGAGGAAGAAAGGACTTTCTGGAGAGGACAATGTTTGTTATTCTGATGTTAATCTTTGACTTGAGTGCCAAGCCTAATTTCAACAGTGCAAAAAAGACTCTCAGGAAGCAGCTTGGGGAACCGGGGGTCAAAGGCTTGCGTAGTAGCTGTCTACCCACTGGGCAAGGCCTCGCTCCACCAGGGACCGGTTTATCAACACCACCTGGAAAAGAAAGTTTCCTTAAAGCTTTGTCCATGGCACCTTGGGGCCATCTCCCAAGCCAACTTGAGTTCTCCCCTCTCCAATCACCAATGCAGGCAAGACGTACAAGAGTAACAGGGTAGACTGGGTGTGGTGGCTCATGCCTGTAATCCCAGCACGATGGAAGGCTGAAGCAGGTGGATCACCTGAGGTCAGGAGTTCGAGACCAACCTGGCCAACATGGTGAAATCCCGTCTCTTTCAGGGCATGGTGGCAGGCGCCTGTAATCCCAGCTACTGAGGCTGAGGCAGAATCGCTTGAACTCGAGGCGGAAGTTGCAGTGAGCAAAGATCATCCCATTGCACTTCAGCATGGGCAATAACAGCGAGGCTCTGTCTCAAAAAAAAAAGAGTGGGGGACACGGCTTATGCTCTAGCCAACAGGGACATTTACGTGTTCTGTTGCCTGCTGTGGCATGGGAATACACTTTTTTTGAGATGGGGTCTTTCCTTGTCACCCAGGCTGGAATGCAGTGGTACAATCTTGGTTCACTGCAACCTCTGTCTTCCAGATTCAAGTGATTCTCCTGCCTCAGCCTCCCAAGCAGCTGGGATTACAGGTGTGCATCACTATACCCAGCCGATTTTTGTGTTTTTAGTGGAGATGGGGTTTCGCCATGTTGGCCAGGCTGGTCTCAAACTCCTAAACTCAAGTGATCTGACCTCCTCGGCCTCCCAAAGTACTGAGGTTACAGGCATAAGCCACCGCACCTGGCCAGGACAGGCTTTTTAATATGCTGAAGAAATTTAAGCTTTCATACCATAAGATTAAGGATAGAAAAACCCAACAGATGGAAAGTCCCAGAAGGTCTCGCACAGGGTTTCTCCACCTCAGCACTACTGGCCTCGATCCACTAGAGGACACTGACATCACCACCCCCAATCAGGATATCCAAAGTGTCCCCTGGGAGGTGCTGGTCTACAGTCATAGCCTCTAATTAACTCAAGAGGAAACAAATCCCAGAACCAGCTCCAAATCAATCCACTACTTTGGGCCAGGAACACAGAAAGAAAAGAAGGGCAGAACTTACTTCATCTCCAACCACACTCCACAGCTGAATCAGAGGAAGACCAGTTGGACTGTAACTTGTCACCTGAAGAAGAGGCGGAAAAAGTATTGATATGGTTTTGTGTCCCCACTCAAATATCATCTTGAAGTGTAATCTTCATAATCCCCATGTGTCCAGGAAAACACCTGGTGTGAGGTGATTGGATCACGGGGTGGTATCCCCATGCTGTTCTTGTGATAGTGAGTTCTCATGAGATCTGATGGTTTTATAAATATGTGACAGTTCCTCCTTCGCATACTCAGTGTCTCTTGCCTGCTACCATGTAAGCTGTGCCTCTTCCCTTTCTGCCATGATTGTAAGTTTCCTGAGGTCTCACCAGGCCTGCAGAACTATCAGTCAATAAAACCTCTTTCCTTTATAGATAACCCAGTCTCGGGTATTTCTTTATAGCAATATGAGAACAGACCAATATCAAGTATTAGCTATTTCATGCACCTTTCCTGAAATACTGTTGGTCAATCCAGGGCCAAGCCATAAGAGAAGGCATTTAAAGGTCAGTTCTCAGGAACCTAGCCAACCTGCCTCCCCACACCCCCGCCACCCACACACCTGAGCCAGCAGTGCTGTATTCCCAGTCATCTCGCTCATGGCGGCATCTGCTTCCGGTGAAAAGTGGTCATCATCTTCAGGAAGAAAAGGAAAAGTGGCATTTTAGACTCTCACTAAGGCAAAGCACCCTTGTCACGTACACAAGTTTCCGGAACATTCCAAGTAGAATGCTTCAGATGCTATGGGATTTGAGAACCGCACTGGGGAGATCCACCCACATCAGGGACAGAGCCTAGGCCTCCATATGACTCCCCATGGATAAACTCAGGGCCGCCGTTGCATGCTGCCCACTAGAGTACAGACAACAGATGGACAGAAATGCTTGCCTTCACCACTACCACTACTAATACCAGCAGCAGCAGCACCACCGCCACCAACTCGGGTGCGGGCAGTAGATGGCATGTAGTATGTGTTCTTCCACCAAATTAGTAACACCAAGTGCTATCCCCACTTTATAGGAGAGAACACTCAGGCAAAGGTTGATTCCCGAAGGTCAACCAGCTCCCAAGTGGGAAGGTGTGAATGAAACCCAGGCAGTTGGCCACACAGCTCAATAAGGGCAGCTACTCAGTGGGCAAAGCACTGCGGCAGCATTCAGCTTTGCTGGATTACAGATGTTACATAGAACAACATATCCAAGGCAAGCGGTGGTAAGGATGGGAGACAGGGGTTTATCAAAGAAGATCTGGGAAAATCTTAAGGAGAGTTTCAGCTGGGTCTGGACAGATCGCTTAGATGGACAGAAACAGAGAGAAAGGGGAGGCAACAGCAATAAAAGAAGCAAGACAAAGATCTTGCCCCTGTGCTTCCTCTGACCCGACTCTAGCTAGACTGTAGAGTCTCCAACGCGTGCAATGGCTTAAGACAAGCAAAAAGAAAATCAGAAGGGGCAAACCTGGGGAGGCAGTGGGATGGGATGAACTGACTATCACCTACAAATAGAAAATTCCTAGCCATAAACAGCTGCCATTTCACTACCCTCTAGACACCAGATCCTGGGTTTATGTAATTCTCATAGCCAGCATGAAAGACAGGTACCATTCCCATGTTCTGGGGTGAAAACTGAGGCTAAGTAATTTGGCCAAGATTTTGCCAATCCTCTTCCCTCTGTCAATGCTTTTGCAGTCTAAGACACCAGATAGGATGTCCCCACTGTGCCCCTATGGAGCTATGGCCTGGCTGAGCCATTTCAGTGACCAGCACACCCTTGAACACCAGGGCTAAGACTCTGGGTCTTGGCCAGGCACGGTGGCTCACGACTATAATCCCAACACTTTGGGAGGCCAAGGCGGGTGGATCACGAGGTCAAGAGATCAAGACCATCCTGGTCAACAAGGTGAAACCCCGTCTTTACTAAAAATACAAAATTAGCTGGGCATGGTGGTGCACGCCTGTAGTCCCAGCTACTCGGGAGGCTGAGGCAGGAGATTTGCTTGAACCCAGAAGGCAGAGGTTGCAGTGAGCCGAGATTGTGCCATTGCACTCCAGTCTGGGTAACAACAGTGAAATTCCGTCTCAAAAAAAAAAAAAAAAAAAAAAAAGACTCTGGGTCTGGACCACGATCTGGAAAGTGCCTTTGCTGGAAGCCCCTCAATGCCTGAGGTCTGAATACAGACTAGAGCAGTGGACCTCAAAGGCTGTTTCACAGATCGGCAGCACTGGTCTCCCCTGGGAACTTGACAGCAACGTAAGTTCCCAGGCCTGAGCCCAGACCTATTCAATCAGAAACTCTCGAGTGGCAGCCACCTATGTTAGCCTAAGTCCTCCGGGTGAGAACAGAAGCTCTAAGAGAGAAAGGCCTATTCTCAACAACTGTCCTTCACAATCCCCCAAGCCAGAGGCCCCAGCTGTTACCTGACAGGGGCATCACGCTGTCCAGAAGGACTTCTGCTCCCTGAAACGGCAGGGTGACAAAGTCAGACCTGGAAAGGAAAGAGAGGAACAAGTTTAACATGGACATGAAGGCTGATTCCACTCCAAGCCAGTATTTACCTTTGTACAGCGACACCTATAACCTAGGATGCAGCAGAGCAGAGACTTTATACTTTGCAGCAGGCCACGGCTCACAGCACACCCAAACACAGGCAGCCAGCCCTGCTGCAAGCCTGACCTCAGAGGGACTTCCTACGGCAAATTCCTAAAAAGAAGCCCACTTCACTTTTTTCCTTTTTTTTTTTGGTTGTAGAGATGAGGTCTTGCTATAGTGCCCAGGCTGGTCTTGAACTCCCTCAAGCGACCTTCCCAAAGTGCTGGGACTATAGGCATGAGCCATCACACCTGGCCCAGCTTCACTTCTGAAGGATGATGCTGGGGATTCTTCCATAACACGGGCCTTCTAGCTCAGTTTGGCTGAGGCAAGTAATCAAGTTTGTTTCTATCAGACTCTGCCAAAACACAGTAGGCAGCAGGAGGGAAGAATTAACCCTCACCCAAGGCCTGGCACAACTAAGCCAGACACGTAGAGATGGCACATCCCAGAATGAGCAGGGCGTAGGCCTGTCTGAGGTGGCTCCACTCACCTGATTTGCCGGAGCACGTCTACCTTCACCCTCTTATATCCGCCATAGTCCACATATCGAATCTCCACTTCGTTGGTCTCCTCGTAGGAGGCAACCACTTGGGCTCGCCACCAGGCCCCATCTGCACCAGGGGCGGCACAGATGACCGTTACTGCAGGGCAGAGAGAGGAGTGTGTGGAACACCCGGTCCAGGGCAGGGCACCAAGGGCCACGTGGCTGCTACCCACCTCCCTGCGTTACCTCTCAGAGGCCTCTGCAGTACAGGGGTCAGGAACAGCAATGGGCCCCCAGCAAAGCCTCCCTAGAGCCCAAGACCAGCCAAGCGAAGAACCTGGATGTGAGAAGTTCAGCCTAGCAAGTGTGCCACCCCCGAAGCCATGCAGACTGAAAAGCGCTCAGTCTAGATCTGTTACTCTGAACTTACTGGGACCCAAGAGGGACACAGATAAATAGGAATAAACCAAGGAAATACAGCACTCAGGAATGGGGGCCAGGGCCAGCCTTACATTTAAGAAAAAGTCCCTGAAGAAACCAAGTGCCGCAGATCTCAGGATCCTCGTACCTAGGGTCTGCTCCAGCCCACAACTCAGATGGAGAGCTTGACCAGAAGGGGCCTCCTGGGCCTAAAGCCCCTTCTTCTACCCTTGGCCTCTGGAAAGTCCTGAGAGCACCTGGGCAGCCACCCAGCATCAAGAGGTCACTAACCCACTGTGGGGAAGAGGCAGATGAGACCATGGAGTAAAGGTTCCTAGCAGAACCCCAAAAGCTGCCCCAGGCTAGCCGGGATGAGAACCTGTGACATGAGGCTGACTGTGCTGGGTCCTGACCCTTACAGAGAGCCCCTGGCAGTTACCCCTCAGGCTCTGGTTCAGTCTTTACTGCTGGGTTAAGGCAACTTTAGAGAAGCTGATGAAAACTAAGTCCTTATCCTTCCAAAAGGAAAAAATACACACAAAAAGCTACAGATCACTTCAAAAGATTTTCTAATGAACTGAGGGACCCCATCCTCCTCTGGTGAGGAATGGGTGATGTTCTGACATTCCATCCTAAGGGCAACAAAGGTAATAATGACAAAGGCTGGGCTCAGACCCAAGATCCTGCTCACAGAGGCAAGTCACTTGATATCCAAGGCTCAGTGTTCTCATCTGTTAAATGGAGATGACTCAATCCACTGCATAGTCTTGCTGGACTTAGGGATTTTTTAATGATAACCAGTATATGCATCAGGTGCTTTATATGTAACACATACAGTATTCAACACTAATTCCTGGAACAAGTGGGTATCACCCCCTTTAACAGATAATAAATAGGTGGGAGAAACTATGACACTAGTTTTAAGGGGAAAAAAAATAAAAAATAATAAGTGGCAGAACTGGGATCTGAATCCCTATGTCAAAACTCTACTCCAACACCCATCACTCCACCAGCCAGTGGACACCCCAGCTCTGCCTACCCAGGAAACCCACCCCAGCTCCATAACAAGGGCAAGAATTCAGATATGCAGCTTCCATGAAGGACCCCAGAACAGCCTCCTCCTGATCAGGAGCCAGGGCAGAACAGGCAACTCCAGGGCCCCCCTTTCCAGCTCCTTAGAGCACTGCTTACTTTCCACCGGCGTGGGCAAGGTGGGGATTCCAGGCTGAGAGTAGCAGAGGTACATCTGCTGGTCGAGGCTGCGCAGAGCGTGGAAGGTAGGGTGTGTGTGCTGCTGCACAAACAGGTGTCCGGCGTTGACCTGGTTGACCACAATGACCTCCACAGTAATGCCATCAGGCAGCATGAGCTGTAGAGGGGAAGGAGCAGCAGTCACTGAAATAATCCTTCTCATCTCATGTTTGAGTAAGTCCCGAGGCCCAAGGGCAAGTGGCAAGTCTCTGGGCTGGCATATCTTTGAAAAGGGCAACTCAAGGCAACATGGCACCCAGAAGGCAGAGGCTGAAGGACTACTTTCACAATACAAAGTGTTCGACACCCCTGTGGCTGTGTCCTGCAATACCAAGAGCAGCCATTAGGGGCAGCCTCACCTCAGGGCCAGGCAGAGAAGGTCTCAGATACTGGGCAACCAAGAAGCAACTGCAGAGGCAGTGCTGGGCCTTGCACAGGCCTGGGCAGGGTCAACCTGCCAGTGTTGCCCTCCCTCCCACTTTTGTTGATAAATCTCTAAGACCCAGGGAGGGCAAACACAGGAATGAGGTGGCCACTGAGAACAAGACTCCTGAAAATTAGTAGGCAGGCCATCAGGCCTTTCAGCCAACTCCTGTGGTCTGGCAGCTGGCCCCAGGAGCCTGTGGTCTGACAGCATCTATGCTGCCTTCCCAAGAGAAAGCAGTGGCCTCAGGTCAGGTCCATGGTCAAGGTCTAGTAGAGTCTGCATCCTGTTTGCTCTCCCTCCTACTGCTTTATCCTCTGTTGTTCCAAGTCCTGGTCCTATTCTCAACATTCCATAGGCACCCCCAACTCATTCCACTTTGGGACTTGGAATGCAGGTTTCTTCAGTGGCCAGACTCCATATTAAAGGTCCTAGAAGAGGCCACCACTATTCTCTAAAAGACTTGTCCTTAACACTGGCTCCCCAATGCCAAGCTATAGGCAACATCTAAGGGCTCCAGACAGTCGGGCATCTATTCTACCTTCCAGACAGGTGGTCACAAAGGGGAAGAGCTTCTGGCTAAGAGTCCTGGCCCTGTCCCCAGAGGTTCGAAGGTATCTGGAATCATCAGTCCAGTCCCACTGAGCCAAGCAGAGTACCAAGAAAGAAATCATCTGTACAAACCAATCTATTTAAAAAAGAGAGTGAGGGGCTGGGCACAGTACCTCACACCTGTAATCCCAGCATTTTGGGAGGCCAAGGCAGGTGGATCACGTGAGGTCAGGAGTTCGAGACCAGCCTGGCCAACGTGGTGAAACTATGTCTCTAATAAAAATACAAAACTTAGTCAGGTGTGGTAGTGCACGCCTGTAATCCCAGATACTCAGGAGGCTGGGGCAGGAGAATCGCTTGAACCTGGTAGGCGGAGGTTGCAGTGAGTCAAGATTGTGCCACTGTACTCCAGCCTGGGCAACAGAGTGAGACTGTCTCAAAAATAAAAAGAGCTGAGTCTAGGACCAAGCCTCCTGGGAAGAAACTCTTGATTCAGGAGTAAAGCATAAAGTGGGGTTCAGCCCACTCTCAAATATCCACAGGAAAAAGACATCCCAATCCTCTCCCTCCAGCACAATGGTCTTTGGAAAGGGGAAAATACAAAACCGAACTGCCTACCATCCTTAAAAAACAAATAATAATAATAAAAGCCCAGGAGGGCAATTCCCTTGGAGAAGCACAGTCAGCCCATCTGTGTAAAATGCAGTCCATAGTCTTTGGTCCACAGAACTCTGTAATTATACTCTCAGTGAGAGGAGGCCCAACTGGGGCCAGAGACACGCTGCAGGATATGGGTGACAGCCCTGAGAGACCCTGCAGCCAGCAGCACATAGGGGCCCTGGAGATGGTAGCTCTTCCCTCTGCCAAACTCCTGGGGCAACCTCTGAGTCACTGGATTTCTGGGCCTGGTGGGGAGTACTGACTCCTCTCTATAATTTAGGTACTTCCTGGGTGGGGGAAGGGCAAAGAGATCCTTCACTACAGCCACTGCTAAGGCCTGACTCAATGAGAAGAAAGAACAGCACCGTCCAAACCCATGATTCTACTCCCACCCAAGTCTCAGGTGCTGAATGGCAACCCTGGACACAGCCAATCTCCTGGCTGAACTACATCACCCTTTCTAAGCAAATGCCTAGAAAATGTAAAAGGTGCCCAGGCAGCAGAGCCAGGGAAAGTGGTCCTCCCATGTGGGGACCAAGAGGCCTCTGGTTTCCTATCAGCACTACCACCACCTAACTCTTGTCCCCAGAAAACAGGCCCATAGCAGAAGCAACCAGTGGAGGCCAGAGGGGAGAGGGCACAGGCACTCACGTACACTTAGCCTTCTTAGCCTGAGTCTGGCAAGTTTCTTGTTTGGGGTACATCTGGGGGGAAGAGGCAAGAAGTCCAGGAGCATGCTCACCCAGGAGGTCATCGGCAAAGAAGGCAGTGCCAGCGAAGGCAATGGGGGAGCGTAGATATTCGTGAGGTTCAGCTCCTTGAACTTCTTTCCAATCAAAGTCAGTGCTTTGTCTACATGATGCTGAGAGCCTAAGCAGGAGACGGGGCAGGACACACAATCACTGTAAGAGGAGAGTCACACACACACTCGCAAAAACTCAGCCACATATCCCACTCCACAGGACTGTGCATAGAGTTCATGTGCATCTTTGAGGTACCAAAACTCTTAAGCTCTGCTTTATGAAGAAAGGCATCTAAATCTTTCAAATGATACCTCTGCCATTATGGTCCATGCTTTCAATGCAACAGGAAGAGGCAGGCCGCTTGGAAAAGGCCAAAGGGGAACAGCACACAGGGTGTGCAATCTGAGAGAAGCCCTCATGGGGTGGTGGGCACTATGAACCCAGGACCCCGGCCCCACCCAACCAAACACCCTTACTTCTCCTGGCCAAAGACCAGAGTAGGGAGGGACCCGAGTCTCCTGTGGGCACCTGAACTGGGGGAAAAGCTGTAAGTAAGACACCAAATGCTCCCTTCCCTGGGATAAGAAGCAGGGTTTCCTACTCCAAAAGGATAGCAATTGAAACTCAGATGCTATTGACTTCTATTTAATATTTTAGGGAAGAGGCAATACAAGCAGCAGATGCCACTGACCTTCTATGTGGCAGATCTGGACACTCTGGGTGTAAGGCAGGGTTGAGATATAGATCTTGGCACCAGATGTTTGCTTCAGAAAACTCACATACCGCCCCTGCTTGCCTATTAGCCGACCAACTAAATGCTTCCAGAAAGAGAAAAGGAGATGAGAGGGTTAATGGAAAACCAATTCCCTGGACACCCAAAGACCTACTTCTGTTTTACACACGATCATACTCAAACATATTAGCTGTTACCAAGTCAGCATTTATTTTCCAGGACTATTCTAAGCACTTACATTTACTCATAGTACCTATGAAACAGGTAACTTTACCACCATTCTGTAGTTGAGGAAACAAGCCCAGAGAAGCTAAGAACTACTTAAGATCACACAGCTGCTAACCAAGCAGTCTGGCTCCAGGACCCAGGAGTCCCCCTTCATCCCAACAATGTGGCCCAGACCCAGAAAGCTACAAAGGCAGCAGTGTCTTCTCCTCTAAAACCCACGCTGAGAAGTTGCACCAGCACACAATTTCTCACACCCCTTTCCCTCAAGTCTACTCAGATTCAAAGATAAAGGGGCTCCATTTGAAAATGGAAGGTTTGACAGGCACGGTGGCTCACACCTGTAATCCCATCACTTTGGGAGGCTGAGGTGGGTGGATCATGAGGTCAGGAGTTCAAGGCCAACCTGGCCAAAATGGTGAAACCTTGTCTCTACTAAAAATACAAAAAAATTAGCTGGGCATGGTGGCGGGCACCTGTAATCTCAGCCACTCGAGAGGCTGAGGCAGAGAATTGTTCGAACCTGGGAAGCAGAGGTTGCAGTGAGCCGAGATTACGCCACTGCACTCCAGCCTGGACGACAGAGTGAGACTCCATCTCCAAAAAAGAAAGAAAGAAAAAAGAAGGTCTAAAAACCCCCTTTTTTTTTTTGAGATGAGCACAAGGCATGCAGAAATGCCCAGTGCACCAGAGTTCAAGGCAGACAGAAGCAGCCAAACTTAGCCCTTAAGATGAGCTCCCACATAATCCCCAATGACCCCTCCCCAGCAGAGCTACTGGGGACATGGTCCCCTCCTCAGGCACAGCCTGTCATCATGCCCTTTGTAACCACTGAAGGAAAAGCAGGCAGGAGAGGTAATAGGGTCCCCCAGAGAGGAAAGCACCAAGAAAGCCTGCAACCCAGAGTCAAAACAGCCACTCTGACCCAGAGTTCAGACCAAGCCAAGTCTCCACCTGAGCACAGAGCTGAGGGCTGTGGGAGAATGTGGTCTGACAATTATTTCTGAGCCCCAGAGATAAACATCAAGATCAAGCTAATACGTTGTAAATTCTAACAGCAAGAAGCCCAAAACCACTTAAGCACTCAGGAATGGGGGACTGATGAAGTAAACTGACATTCACACAATGAATAATGCAGTTAAAATTACATTTTCAAAGAATAACACATGAAAATTAAATTGTTAAATATTTAAAGTATTAATTAAAGCGACATAATCTCAGTTTTGTTTAAAAACCACAGGGTGCAAGATGAGAAGGAAATAAAAGTCGTTCACAGTCACTCTCAGGGGTAGGATTAGAGCTGATTTTTATTTTCTGCATATATTTCTATACTTTTCAAGTTCTCTAAAATATGGATTTATGCTTTGCTCAATTATAAAATATACTTTACATTGGAGCACTTGAGCAGAGCTCAGTGAAGGGATTCTGGCTGGCCCCCACGGCCTCAGTGTGTTTTTTTTCCAAATAAATCTGAGCTCCAGAATATCCAAGAACCACTCCCAAGGGAGATACACAGGCCTGCAAATTTGAGAAGTACAAGAATAAGCAGCTCCTGGAGGCAGCTGGAGGAATTCCACATTGCAGGAAGCTCTCTGAGCCTTGGCAAAGTGTAGTGTGTCCTTTCCCTATAGCCTCTGGCTGACCTGGGGCCCCTTCTGGCTTACTGTCCCTCTCCTGGCCTCCTCCCCCAGGTCTAACGGCCCTGGCCCCAGGGAGCTTTGAGCTTACCACGGAACCAGCCTGGGGGACGCTGCCCCTACCTTTGGCACCTCGATCTCCCAGATGATGAGGTCGACCTTCTTAGGGTTGGAGCCTGCCTGGGCATTCTGGACGCTCTCAGTCTTCTTGAGACCACAACAGCTATCCACGGAATCCATGCTGTTCCTGTCAGAACCTGCAGGGGAGGGAGCAGCAGGCGTGCGCACACACAGACCCCAGCTCACAGCAGCCAATAACCCAGAACTTCCCAAACTCACATTCCCAGAGGCACTGCCCCACACCCGCTCCTCAAGCTTGGCAGGTGACTGTCAACTTACAGTCTAGAAGGCTCAGAACAACCCCAATGAAAGGAGGACTGGGGGTGTCGATACACCTAATTTTAGCCTGTCACTTACAGTCCCACTTGCTTAATTGGCAGCCGCACCCAGCCACAGCTGCTGGAGCAGAGACACAAGTGGTGAACTGGGAAGACATAGACTGCGCCCAGGGAAGGGGAGCCCACCGGGCAGAGGAGGAGGCATGCTTGAGGTCCTCATGATCCTAGGAGTCAGACCGATGACCACGAACACCTTGACACCCTAACCCAGCCCCTCAGACCAAGGGTCGGTCTCCTGTCCCCAAGGCCCAGGTCACAGGCACTGGCCTTCAGCCAAGCAGAGCTAGACAAAGTCCTCGCTGGCCTGCCTGAGGGCCCCATTCTTATATTTAGCAGGGACCTGCTTGTTCCTTTGCTAGATGTGGACAAAAGAGTGTACAACTCTAAACACTCTTCTGGCTCAAATAATCTCTTGGTCAAAAGACTGGGACAAAGCTCATGCCCAAGAAATCCCAATGGGAACAGGGTTCTGGTCCTGACTTGGGCTCAAGAGTATGCTAAAGGGACTGTCACAAAAAAGAGGGTCCAGACCAGCTCAAGAGAAGTGGCCCTGGCTTAAATATGGACAACTCAATTAACAGAAACAGATCCCTCCTGAGAGTCTGCCAATTAGGTTTCTACATGGTTTCTCCAAACCCTGGGCAGAATCCTTTGCCAAGCAACCCACACACTGGATGCAGAGAACTAAGGCCCAAGAGATTCTGCTCGCAGCTAAGGAAGAATCACCTTCAAAGTTAACTTCCCCCATCACACTAGGGGCTTAGAACAGGATTCATGCAGGGAAAAGTAGCCCTTCTGGGGGAAGACTGCTTGGCCAGCCTGCTGGAAGCACAACAGACTGATGAGGGTTGGGGAAGGGGCCGGGACCTCTGCTTACTCACAGCTGTCAGCCTCTGTCCCACAGAATGGGACTGGCTAACACCTGCCATTCCAAGGGCTCCCAGCAGTGGCTCAGAATCACACCAGGGCTTTCAGGCTGCACTCAAAGGCCAGCTTCCAGCTCCCTCAGTGGGGTGGTCCCTGGACACTTCTCAGCTTCAACTTCTTCACACACAAAGCAGGGCTGACGTGAGGGTGCACATAAGGCACCAACCTGGTCTTGGCACCCACTGCGTGCTTGTGGACAGTATTATCTGACTTCTGCCCACCATCCCCAAACCTCCCTGCCCAACACCATGGCTAGGTTCGAGCCTAAACTCAGAAGACTTCAACAGGTCTAGGTAGCTACTACTGTCCATCTAGCATTGGCAGGCAAGGCTGCAGGGCTTGTTAATTCAGCCGAGGGGCAATAAGCAAAGGGAAACTCCTTCCTTCTTAAATAAAATAAAAATCACCCATTTTAAGATGCACTATTTTAAGAAACATTTTAACATCCCTAGATTAGGATGCATCGTATAGTATCTTGCCTTCTACAATCATGACTGCCAGTACTTTTTTCTTTCCAAGGTACATAAAAACACTAGTGTCTTAACTGCATCTTTGAGGTGACAAAATGTAGTGTGTGGTACAAACCAGATGAAGCTGAAAGTAGTAAAATTCCCAGTAAAGATTCCCAAACTTCCTGGAGCTGAAATGGGAGAGAATGGCTCTAGGACAGACAAGTCAGAGAGAGCCACTTGGGATATTCGTGGCCTCTCCCCATGAGATAAATGAAAACACCCCAGGGTAGCTGTAGAAGCAGGGCCAGGAGCTGCTGACCTGTAAGTTAGCAGTCTGAGCTGTCTACGCTGGGGTCAGCACTTGAAAACCCCAGGACACCTTGTTATCAAAGGTCCCCACTTTCTCGGGGGTGGAGCTGCAGCTGCACAGAAAGAAAATGGCTGAGGTCTCTGCAAAGGTGACAGCAACAACTAAGGAAGCTCGAGCCTCCCACAAGTGTTCAAAGCTGCGGCCATTCTTTGGGCACTGACCCTGTAAGAGCTTCTGGAGAAGGAAAGCAGGTAAAGACATGGGAACAAGCACATGATTAAAAGGAAACAAACCATTCAAAACACTCACACCCATACTTGGTATTCGAGGGAAGTAAAGCTAAGGAGGCCTCTCCATTAACACACACGCACGCGCGCACACACACACACACACACACACACAGACGCACACAAAGAGGGTAGTGTTTAAAAAAGAAAAAAAAACAAAGGGCTGGGTGCGGTGGCTCACACCTATAATCCCAGCACTTTGGGAGGCCAAGGGCAGAAGGATCACTTGAGCCCAGGAGTGCAAGATCAGCCTGAGCAACACAGAAGACTCCATCTCCATCTCCACTAGTATAATGATAACTTAAAGAAAAGAAAAGAAAAAAAGGCACACTAATGTTAATCAGTGAGCCCAGCTTCAAGCTAGTTCCTTGGGAAGGTCACTGGCTGGGGAACCAAGTTACAGCTGCTGTGACTTTGAGTTTCAGGGCAATCTAACTTCTCAGTTACCCACCAGCTCCATAGTGTGCCCGGCTCTCTGCAGGTTGAGACAAAGAGCTGAACAGCACCTTGACTTTGCTGCACAATTAGCAGAAGGGAGAGGCAGATGTGCAGCCTTTCTCCAAGAAATACTGGGAGCTCCCCATCCTCTGCATGAGCCCGAGACCCTCCTACCTCCTGAATGATCTGCTTCTGCATCCACGGTCCATCCATCCTCAGCCCCCAAGTCTGACAACTCCTCTTTCAGCACCCCATTGCTGAAGGGCACAGTACTTTCTGGCAGTGGCGGGGTGATGGCTTTGTCCCTGGGGCTTGAGCTGGTCTCTGTGCAAGAGTCTTCAATCCCTGAAGTGCTGAGAGAATCTGAGCAGTGTCCTGGGGAAGCCACCAAAGGGACATCTTGGCTACTGTCTGACATGCAGGAGACACAGGTGGCATCTTCCACCAGAATGCTCACCCCATCCAGCGACTCTCCACCGGGGGTGGTCGGTGGCGGGCAGGGGGCCAGGGAGATGTGGTGTGCGGAATTCTTTGGCTTACTGTCCTTGGTGGGGCTGGACAGAGGGCTGTTCAGACAGCTCACATAGGTCTTTGGTGGTGGTGAGCCCTCTGCCCGGAGGCCTGGTGATGGGAGGGCAGCATCTGACAGGGCAGCAGCTGCCTCTGCTGTGGCAGGCTCTGCAGTGTTTGGGCCCAAGACAGTTTTCTGGTGAGTTGGGACACAGCTCTCTTCCTTCTGTCCTTGGAGTTGACTGGCCGAGGCTTGATGCACATGACCTGAAACCTCGCTCACCGCTGTGGTGAGCACCTGTTCAGTTGCTTCTGAGATCACTTGGGAGATTATCTGGAAGGCAGCCTGCTCAATCTCCTCATTTCTATCCAAGCTATCCTCATTGCCCAGTTCTCCCTCGACATCTCTGTCCTGGACTTTGCTGTCTGTGACTGGGGGTGCCGGCACCTCATCACCCTTCGCCAGCCCTGTGTGAGCCAACTTGATGAGGCTACTTGGCAACTTCTCTACTACATACTCTTCCTTACACATCAGCCCCACCACCTGGGGTGGGCTGCTCTTCCCCTTCTCTTCTTCCCCTGCTAAAGGGGCCAGGCTAGGGGCCTTGCTGTTCTCCAATTCTAAGACATGCTCCCGAGACAACAGACCTTCTTCAAGCACAGTTTCCCCCAACACAGCATCACCAGTCCCTTCGGCCCCACCGGTCTCTCTTGCCCTCTCCCCAGAGCCATGCTTCTCTGCAGGGGCTGCAGCGTAGCCTGGCTGGCCCCTCCCTGGCACCCTGCTGAATGGGGACTCTTGCTTACATGCCTCAGTTGCTTCGTGAGGAAATAGCAGACCCTTCGCAGATGAAAGGGGGCACTCTAGAGGAATTGACTTGGCTTCGCCACCTGTCAGGGCTAGCTCCAGCTTTGCACTGTCGTCTCTGCGTGTTCCTGGTCTCAACCTCATGTCTGCGGTGTTAGGAAGGCTGCCTGAGGACTCTGATTTTTGGCAAGGTGGGTGTGTCCGCAGCAATGCTGGGGGCTCTGCAGGCAGTTTGTTCAAGGTGGACAGCTCCTTTTCTGGTGGCTGTGTGACACTGGGGGTTGTGGATGCTACTTCAGGATGGACATCTTCCATGGGGAGAGGTTCCCGGATGGCAGGGTCAGCCCTCAGCTGCACAGCACCGGCCTCCACCTGCTCATCATGGCTGCTGACGTGGCCTTTTTTACGAGAGAAAAACCACCACCAGCCGAGGAGCACCAGCATCCCAGGCAACGCCAAGGGGAAGAGTGAACGGAACTGGATTGCCATGCTGGAGGTCTGAAGTAACTACACCTGGGGAGAGCAAGAGAGCGGGGAAGAGGGATGTTATAGAGCCAGGTAAGGGGATACTGGTGACCACACATGCAAGACAGTCAACAGGGTAAGGCTGGAGCCATCTCCCCCACCTTCCCTGCCCTCCAGGAGGAGCACACCTCTCAGGCTGTACAAGTCCACCCTCTGTGTGAACCACTGGGGGTGAGTGGCCAGGAAGAGACATCTTCCCCTGCCTGCTCCCCCAACTCATGCACCCTCCTGAAACAAACAGAACATTTTGTTCTTTAACCCAAATCCCTCCCTTCCTCACTTCATGATGCCAAATTCTTCCTATGTTCCCCAAAGGGGTTGGCTCTGCCCAGTGTGGCTCCCTTCTCTAAACTCGCAGAACATTTTTATCTATCAAGTGGCATCCGAGCATTTCAAACCCCCATGGAATCCACATGTACATGGGTCCCTCACATCTACCCTCAAAATTGCGAGTCAATGAACTGGCACTCTGTTACTCAGCAATTAGAGATGGTGAGAACGAAAGAGGAATAAAATTTCAAATGGCTAAGGAGATGGGTGAGGGACCAACACAACACACTGCATGCAGCACGAAGGTCCAGGTCAGACTTGGAAGACTGAAGTACAGGCGGTCCCTGATCTTCCATGGCTCAACTTAACAACTTCACAATGGTGTGAAAGCGATATCCATTCAGTGGAAACTGTACTTTCAGTTCTGGATTCTGATCTTTTCCTGGACTAGCCATACGCGATGTGACACTCTCTCATGATGCTAGCTCCCAGTTGGCCACTTGGTCACAAGGGTGCACAGCTCATAATCCAGAGTGAACTGTGTTGCTAGGTGATTCTGCCCAACTGTGGAATAATGTGAGTGTTCTCCACTCGTTTAAAGTAGGTGAGGCTAAATTATGGTGTTCATAGGTTGGATGCATTCCATGTATTTATTTTCGATTGATGATATTTTCAGCTTACAATGGGTCTACCAGGATATGACCCCACTGTAAGCCGAGGAGCATCTATGGTGTCGTGGGGTCAGTGAGGGTGTCCTAGGGCCCCACACTGTGTAGTCTGGACTTTATCCTGTAGACAGCAGAGAACCAGCATAGGTCTGCAAGGCATTCACACCAAATGGTTTCTAGAAGGCAATTCTGGGAGCAGGATAAAAAGTGTACAGAGGCCAGGTGCAATGGCTCAGTTTGTAATCTGAGAACTTTGAGAGGCCGAGGTGGGCCAATCACCTGAGGTCAGGAGTTCAAGACCAGCCTGGGTAACACGGTGAAACTCCATCTCTACTAAAAATATAAAAATCAAGGTGGTGGCAGACGCCTGTAATCCCAGCTGCTCAGGAGGCTGAGGGAGGAGAATCACTTGAACCCGAGAGGTGGAGGTTGCAGTGAGCCAAGATCACTGCACTCCAGCCTGGGCGACAGAGCAAGACTCCATCTCAAAGAAAAAGAAAAAGACAAGTATATCAAGCAGAAGGAACCTAGAAACCTAAGTCAGTTAGGTCTGAGAAATGGTAAGGGCCTAGAAGAAGGCAACAGACATGTAAAGGGGATAGAAAACTCAATTTTTCCTCATCTGTAAGATGGGGACACAGCTCTTAATGGATGGTTGGTATAAGGATAAGCTGAGAAATATAAAGTTCTTTGCAAAGCAGGGTTAATGCTCATTGAAGGTATATGACAGGCTTATTCTAGAACACTAAACTCAATGCTTCCTATGCCAGCAAACTTTAAATCTCTCTGCCAACGTAATGCCTTTTTAAAACCGAAAGTCCTTTAACTGA
Source organism: Callithrix jacchus (assembly GCF_049354715.1). Classification (NCBI taxonomy): domain Eukaryota; kingdom Metazoa; phylum Chordata; class Mammalia; order Primates; family Cebidae; genus Callithrix; species Callithrix jacchus. The sequence continues at coordinate 109,232,642 of NC_133506.1, forward strand.
CAAGCTGAATTACACCTTATTTGGGTTTGTTTTCTTTTAGAAATAACAAATGTACATGTTTTTACAACTCACATTGGTTTAACTGACTTATGTTAATGTTTTCTGGCAGAACCAGAGCATCGATACTTTTAAAAGCTCCCTGAGTGGTTGTAATTTCCAGCCAAGGCTGAGAACCACTACTCTAGGCCTGCTTCTGAAAGTGCGATTCATGTACCAGAGATCCTGAATATCAACCAGGGACCTTGCAGATACTTCAGTCTCACCTCAGACCTGCATTTTAACAAGACCCCTAGAGGATTCAGAAGGGCCTTACAGTTGTGAAGGAACACTAGGAGGTGTCTTCTGCCCCCAAACTGAAGTGGGAGGGAGTGGTAGTGAGAAGGTCACCTTCATTTGAAAATCCCTTGGTCTATAAACAAACTTTCTTGCTGATATTTGAAGCAGCAGCAATGCAGGGCTAGGCAGTGGTCAGGGGTAAGACTTTGTATCAATTCCTCAGGGAGGAAACTTAGGCAATGCTACCATATTGTTTCAAATTCAAATACAGAACCTTGCTAGATTCTTTCCCTTGTATCACTTAATCCTCAACCACCTGTTTGGAATGTATTACTATACATTTTTTTTGAGACAGAGTCTCACTGTAGTTCAGGCTGGAGTACAGTGGCGCGATCTCAGCTCACCGAAACCTCCACCTCCAGGTTCAAGTGATTCTCCTGCCTCAGCCTCCAGAGTAGCTGGGTCTATAGGTGCCTGCTGCCACACCTAGCTAATCTTTGTATTTTTAGTAGAGACTGGGTTTCGTCATGTTGGCCAGGCTGGAACTCCCGACCTCAGGTGATCTGCCAGCCAGCCTCCAAAGTGCTGGGACGACAGACCACATGCCCAAGCAAAGATATTAACTATCTTAAAGGTTAAAACAGCTCAAGGCATACAGGGATAGGTACCTAAATTCTCTTCCACATTAAATCTGGAACCCATTATTTTAGAACTGTGGGGAAGAGGCATTATTTTGGCCAAGAGAAGGGAAGTTTGTATTACCTTTCTGGAGAGCCTTATTAATAGCTCTTAAAAGCACATAACCACACCCTACAATTCAGAAATCGCATTCTTGGAATCTTTAAATTAAAAAAACAAAACCACAGCAAAGAAAAATCCACAAAGCCAAATGCCTGTGACCCCAGCTCCTTGAGCCAAATGCCTGTGACCCCAGGTCCTTGAGCCAAATGCCTGTGACCCCAGCTCCTTGAGCCAAATGCCTGTGACCCCAGGTCCTTGAGCCAAATGCCTGTGACCCCAGGTCCTTGAGCCAAGTGCCTGTGACCCCAGGTCCTTGAGCCAAATGCCTGTGACCCCAGCTCCTTGAGAGGCTGAGACAGGAGGATCGGTGGAGTCCAGGAGTTTGAGACCATCCTGGGCAACAAAGTGAGGCTAGTCCCTTAAAAAAAATTTTTTTTAAACCATACCTCTGCATAAGTAAAGGTGCCCACTGAGGCATTATTTGAAACAAAATTGGGATTAACATAGCAGGAGAATCACTGCTAGGTGGATTGTGGAATCCATGTACATACCAGTGTCACAGAAAGAAGTCGATCTCATGTGCCGACATGGAAAACAAAAAAGTACAGACCATGATGTGTGTGGAATGTCTATGTTCACAAAATCCCATGGAAAAACTGGGAAGGACACACAACAAGCCATTCCATTGTAGGAGAGGGAAGTTTCTGAACACTGATCTTGTATCCTGCAACTTGCTGAACTCACTAATTCTAACCATTTAGATTTCCTTGGGATTTCTTACCCACAGATAAAGAGTCTTACTTCCCCCTTTTGAGAAAAGATTTTTAATTTCTTTCACAATGGTTCTCCAACTTGGCTTTACATTAGCATCATCTGGTAAGCTTTTAAAAGACCAAGACCAAGGCAGCACCCAGCCCCATTAAATCAGAATCAGAATCTTCCAGCACCAGGGTTTTTTTTTTAAACCCAGGTGATTACAATGTGCAGTCAAGTTCAAGAATCACTGTTCTGAGGCCAGGTGTGGTGGCTCATGCCCATAATCCCAGCACTTAGGGAGGCTGGGGTTGGGGGTGGTGGAGTGGGCTGCAAATCACTTGAGGCCGGAAGTTTGAGACCAGCCAGGGCAACATGTGAAACCCTGTCTCTTAAAAAAAGAAAAGAAAAGAAAATTAGTCCCAGCTATGCTCCAGAGGCTGAGGCCGGAGGATCACTTAAGCCCGGGAGGTGGAAGCTGCAGTGAGCTGACATCATGCCACTGTGCTCGCTCCGATCATGTCACTGTACTTGCTACAGAGTGAGACCCCATCCCAGAAAAAAACAAAAAAAGAATCGCTGCTCTCTAAACAACGTGCACACACCCAAAAAAAGTGGTAATGATGGGAGATTTGCTTTGAATTTGCTTTGTTTTCAATGTCTTTCAAATAAAAGAGTAAAAACAGGGAAGTCTCTCTAAATCTATTCTGCTTTGGGGCCTACCCAGTAAAATAATTTATTAAAAAAGAATAAGGACAATTTGAGACAGGACAGTGTCTACAGGAAAGGCTGCACTGGATAGGGGAGTGTGCCCAAGGTCTGCTGTCCAGAGATCAAGTCTTACCCAACAGGGTACATGCCAGCAGGAAGTGGAGCTGAGGTCTAAACCCAGGTTTTCATCTGGTCAGTAAATTTATTTATTTGAGACAGTCTCACTCTGTCGCCCAAACTACAGCGTGGCTCAATCTCGGCTTACGGCCACCTCCTCCTCCCAGGTTCAAGTGATTCTCCCACCTCAGCCTCCTGAGTAGCTGGGATTACAGGCACAGGCCACCAAGCCTGGCTAATTTTTGTGTGTGGTTTTTTTTTTTTTTTTTTTTTTTTTTTTAGTAGGGACGAGGTTTCACCATGTTGGCCAGGCTGGTCTCGAACTCCTGATCTAAAGTGATCCACTGGTCTCAGCTTCCCACAGTGCTGGGATTACAGGCGTGAGCCACATGCCTGGCCACATCAGTAAATTTAGATTATGATTCCTTATTAACTAGGCAATCCCATTTCACCCAGATTTATAGCTGTGACTCTCCTAGCAATTATCTGATCTCAGGAAAAAGATTAAATAGAATAGGGTAGAGAGGAAGAAAAAGAATCCTAACCACCACCCTACCAGGGGACAGTTCTCCTTATTTTACATATCAAGAGCCCAAGGCCACAGATTCTAATTGGCTGTCTTCCCAGAATACCAACCACCTCTCAAGATGGCTGGGAGAAGCCCCACCCCTTTAGAACTAAAAGTTGATCCCAAGGGGTCCTGCCTGTCTCCAGCAGGTAGTTGCTGGTCTCACACCACACCACCATGCCCAGCCTCTAAAATCCCATAAGGGGGCTATACTACAGTGAGCCAACACTAAAAGCATGGACTGCCTGCTGTGGCTTTGGTCCTGTACCCTGGGCTACCCATACCCAGTCCCCAGTGCCTCCGGTCACTAGGTTCCCTGTGCTTCATCTGCCCTGTTCTGGATCCTCAGACAGAATGCACAGAATCACCACCACGGGCCACAACACGCACCCCTGCCTGCTGCTCTGTAGCTTACTGGGACACCACTACCACTAGCCCTCCCAGACCAGCTTGTTCCCCAGAGACTTAAGGCTCTAAGCCCTCAGACCACCATCTTTAGGGTCACCCCTACAGTCCACTGGAGCTACTGAAGAATTATTGCCCAGGAAACATAGTTTCTACATTTCCAAGTCAGGGAAGGCCTCCTAGAAGGCACTGAATACTGCCACCCTGAAGCCATGTCACCCAACCCACAGAACCCAGAATGTCCCACCTAAATTCCCAGTGCCCATCACTTCCCAGCCTCTGCCCACCTCACTCAGAGACCCAAGGCTGAGCAATCAGGAACCAGGTGTCACTGCTTCTATGCAGGGAGGGGCTCAAGATAAAGCCCTTCTCTACACCATTGCTTCCAGGAACAGGTACTACCCGGCTTGAGGCGCTTCACCAGCACTTGAGAACAAAGATTAGAAGATCCCCAAAGAGCAGAGTGGAAGACATGTCTTTTTCCTTGCTACCAGGGAATTGCGCTTAGAGATATGAACCATCTTCCAACAAGAACAAAGCCAAGAGCCTTCGGGATCAGCAGGCCTTGGCTGGGTCTCATAAAGGGTGCCCATTGCCAGGAGACACCTCACAGATGCCCCTCCACCAGCCCTCACTTCCCACTAGTCAAGAAATCAGCGAGCCCCTCACTCCCTCACCCCTGAGCCAATATTGCCTCAATCAAATAGGCTTCTTGGGAACTGGTAAGATGCCATTTTGCCCAATTTAAGTGGTCAGATAGGCCTACAAGAGGTGGTATAAAATGCATCAGCTAGCTGGGCACGATGGCTCATGCCTGTAATCCCAGCACTTTGGGAGGCCAAGACGGGTGGATCACGAGGTCAGGAGTTTGAGATCAGCCTGGCTAACATGGAGAAATCCCATCTCTACTAAAAATACAAAAATTAGCCGGGCATGATGGCGTGTGCCTTGTAGTCCCAGCTACTCGAGAGGCTAAGGCAGGAGAATCGCTTGAACCTGGGAGGTGGCGGCTGTAACGAGCTGAGATGGTACCACTGCACTCCTGCCTGGGCAACAGAGCAAGACTCTGTCTCATTTAAAAAAAAAAAAAAAAAAAAAAAGACATCAGCCTTTCCTGAATACTGCCACCTTCTCACACAGACACACACCCCTTCAACCTTAAAAGGCTTTTCTACTATCTTCCTTTGTTGGGCCAGACTGTTTTCAGTTGCTCTCTTTGCCCTGAGGTTTTTTTTTTTTTTTTTAAACCTGAACTTCTCAGCGTTTAAGTGGTATCACAGTAGTCCCCAAAGCCTTCATACTCACAAGCTAATCAAAGTCTGGCTTCTCCCCAAACCCAGGACTAAGAGCAGATCTGTCTGTAGTCAGAGAAAAGCCTCCCAGAAGGATGCTGCAGAGCCCTGCCCTAGGGTTGGTGGGGAGGACACTCTGTCATTTTGAATCTGTTGGAATTAAATAGCTGCCTGCTTATTTTTAGCAGGTCCATTTGCCTGGGAATAGATGCACGCTGGCTAGTTGCCAAGTGGACACACAGAGCTGAGGGCAGGCACGTGCTACAGCCACAGGCCTCAGCATTCATCTGCTCATTCCAGGTTCCGAAAAGATCTCTTTTTTCTCCAGGGAGGTACCGGCAGATTCTCAAGAACTGCCCTCAGAAAAGTAATGGCCTCACTCTCAACTCAGCTGACAAACTGGTAACTGTAAGCTAGAGTCTTCTGCTAAAGAAAAAAACAAATCTCTGGCAATAATACAAAGAGTGTTGGTCCCAGTGGCTAAGCCAATTTGGCTGCAGTTTCTGCAAAAAAGAGCCGCATGTAACTGATGGGAAAGTCCATGATAAAAACATCTTAGGAGCCAAGTGCCCAACAAGCCCAGTTTGGGTCTGATTAGTGATGCCACATCCACTTTGTGTTCTGAATGAACATTTACATGGGAATTTGAACATTTCTTCCATTATTCCAGTGTTCGCACTGCCAAAGACTGTCCGCAGGTGTTCACCAATAGGAAGGCGTCTGCTCAAGACACTGCACCCTCCAGAGTGCCTAGCTCATTAAGTTCCTGCTGAGGGACTCTTTCCCTTGAAGGGGTCTTCCAAGGGCAGGGAATCAGAACCTAAAGCACAGCATTTCAACCACTGCATTCAGAGAAGGACAGCAGACTATGGCCAGGCGGAGGCATACTCCCTTCCATGGGAGTTTGGTGGAGGAAAATCACAAACCTGGAGTTCTCTGCAAGATTCCAAGAGTGCCTCTTGGCTTGTATCAGATGCATTTACCTATTTCCTCATCAGGTCAGTCATTCACCTTGTTCATACATTTAAATATATTTAAATTGCTATAAGCAGCAGATTCTGATCACCAGCAGCTCACAATTCTGATGGAAGAATCAATTCTTATACTCACTCACACACCCCTGTACCACAAGCAGCCACACTGAGCAGTGGGCAAAGGGAGCCCAGGAAGGCTTTCTCAAAAGGCCGCAATGGGTAGGGAGGGGGCAAGGACACAAACTGAGGTTTTAATACCTTTGGGCATGGGAGGGAATAGCGAGTCCCAGAGTAAAACAGGAACAAATCCTAGGAGCCGAAGTGCTGGTAGGGCCAGACAAAAAGAGTCTGACCTTTGCCACAGGAGCCATAGTTGTGGCAGTTGCAACATGGTCAAAGTAGAGCAGGTCACAAGCGGCAAAGGTCTGGGTGACCCTCAAGGGTGAGTGCTATCCAATATTGGCAGCCACTTAGTCATGGGAAGTTACTGAATACTTGAAATGTGACCAGTGTGACTAGGGCACTGAATTTTACAATATGTTAATTTAATTTGAACTCTCCGCCTGCAGCTGGCAGTTACCTACTGGACAACTCAGCTCTAGAGGGTGTTCCCAGAAGACCTCAACAAACAGGAGGTATGGATAAATGCTGCAGTGGCCAACACCTACCTTGCTCGGTAGTGCTCGGTTCTGCCACCAAGGGTGGGGGCGATGGTAGGCATGGGCTGTGTACCCTCAGCAGCATGGCTGGGCCAGGAATCACAGTACTGGAGCCATGCCCTCAGGTGTTGGTCCCAGCCCCAGTGCTCACAGGACTGTTACCTTCATCCTCAGGGGCCTGTGTAAGTCACAGTAAGCTGTGACTTCATGTGGGTACCCTAGAGATCCCAAATTAGCTCACAGTGGGGGCTGTAAGGTCCTATCCAGGACTGTCCCCCATGCTCCATTGTGATGGCCCAGAGCAGCCAGGGGAGCCAGAGCAGCCAGACCAGCAACTTTTGGGGGTGCTTCTACCCTTCCATGAAGAGCAGCTGTCAGGAACTTATGGGACACTTTCCCAGCCCGATTCACTGAAGGAAGGCCAGAAGCTTAACCCAGTAGTTTCTGAGTACCTGCTTGGTGAAGCCTTCTCTAGCCAAAACGGAAACCCTGAATCCACTACCAAGAGCTCCAGGTAAGACGAGCCAGAGCCAGAAATCCCATCTCTGAACATGGCCTCAAATTAAGAGCTACTCCAGTCCAACTAAAAGTTAAACTAACTCCTGGTCTGGAAAACTTAGAAATGTAAGGGTGAACTGCCCAGCCTCCTCCCTGCTCTGCTGGCTAAACCCACAGGAGGGCCAAGTCACATGCCTCTTTACATGAAGGAAAAATCATCAGCACCTCCTACAAAGGTCTTTCCAATCACTTCATGTCGGGGGATAAGGGTGTGGATTTTAAAACCTTGAAGATTATGTCACACCCACCTTGCCCCTCACCTCTGGTCTCAACAACCATCTTGCTTTACAAATGAATTCCAACAGGTTTCTAAAGATGGTCACAACACAGGCGCCAGGAATGCCTTCCTGGGTACATGGAGTTCCTGCCCACGACCACAGAAGACATTGCACAGGACTGCCCAAAAGATATGAAATGGCAATCTGACAACAAGCTTACTTAAAAGCCAATAAAGAAATCAGGAAACATGCCGGTGTGCAGCAGAAGACCCTTCACACCACCACCTCACATGGGCAAAAGAGGTAAGACCCTGATCTTCCTAATGGCAGACAGTGAAATACGACTGCCCCAGAAATCACATAAAAGCATAGAAGGTAATTTCTATTCAACAAATAATTACTGGCACTTACAGGGAAAAGCATGGAGGAACACAATCAGGCAAGGCATTGACCTCAAGCCCCTTTCAGTCTGGGCGGGGAGTGGGGAAGATGGGTTGGGGGGAGCCCAAACAGGCCAGCATGGTAGCTCACGTCTGTAATTCCCAACACTTTGTGAGGACTGCTTGAGGCCAGGAGCTCAAGACAAGCCTAGGCAATATAGTGGGACCTTGTCTCTACAAAAAAATTTTTTTTAAAAAATTAGCCAGGCATAGTGGCCCACATTTGTAGTCTCAACTACTCAGGAGGCTGAGGTGGGAGAATCGCTTGAACCCAGGAGTTCAAGGTTGCAGTGAGCTGAGATTGTGCCACTGCACTCCAGCCTGGGCGACAGAGCGAGACCTTGTCACCCAGGTCTCACTTTTCTCCAGTGCTCTTGTTACTGCCACTCTCTGCTACTGACCAACTCAAAGTTTTGTTCACAGGACAGAGAAGTGTCCTGTTAAAGGTGAAGGTGGAACAGAAAATGGGGTACCAGTGTCCTCAAATTAGAATGTTCTAATATCTTCTGGCAGGAATGAGAGGACTTAGTCTGAATGCTAGCATTATGGGAGCCAAGGAGAGTTGGGATGTCCCATTCAATATATAGACTTTCATTCAAGACCCATCTTCAGCCAGGCATGATGGCTCACACCTATAATCCCAACCCTTTGAGAAGAGGGAGGATTACTTGAGCTCAGGAGTTCAAGACTAGCCTGGCAACATGGTGAGACCTCATGTCTACAAATAAATAAATAAAAGAATTAGGCCAGGCACAGTGGCTCATACCTGTAATCCCAGCACTTTTAGGAGGCTGAGGCGGGCGGATCACCTGAGGTAAGGAGTTTGAGACCAGCCTGACCAACATGGAGAAATCCCATCTCTACTAAAAATACAAAATTAGCTGGGCACGGTGGTGCATGACTGTTAATCCCAGCTACTTGGGGGGCTGAGGCAGGAGAATCACTTGAACCTGGCGGAGGTTGTGGTGAGCAGAGATCGCACCACTGCACTCCAGCCTGGGAAACAAAGACAAAACTCCGTCTCAAAAACAAAAAAAGAATTAGTCAGGCATAGTAGCATATGCCTCTTGTCCCAGCTACTCAGCAGGCTGAGGTGGGAGGATCATTTGAGCCCAGGAAATCAAGGCTGCAGTGAGCTATGATGGCATCATTGCACTCCAGCCTGGGAGACAATAATAAGACCTGTCCAAAAAAAAAAAAAAAAAAGGACCCATTTTCACCACTACCTGGTACTTAAGTCCAGATCCCGAGATTTATAACTTCTCTAAAAAGTGAAGCCAGCCCATCTGCTGGCCTGGCCTGGCAGGAGGGCTCCACAGGCCTACCTGTCTGCTGACTTCAGCCACACAGGCCCAATCCATGCCTTCAAAGGTGCCTGTCCCAAGACAAAGGACTAAACCAAGAAAGCAGGGGCACTGGATCCAGAAAAGAGACAAGAGAAAGGGGACAGAATTCCAAGAGTGAAGGGGAACCAGAGCCAAGGAAAAGGGATGCATCCAAGAGCAACGTGGAACTGTTGCGAGTACTCAGTACCTGGAGCACAAGAGCCACTTCCCGCCAATGACAGGTGTTCTATAGCAGCGGTGGATGGAGGTTGGGGGAGTCGGGGAACTGGTGAGAGACACAGAAAACTAAGCAAAAGAAACTAAGGAAATCAGGAGAAAAGCAGGGAAGACAAGAAATATGGGAAACTAAAAACCTTGCAGCCATAAACAAGGTTTGCATTATAATAATGTATATTCTGAATAGCAACTTGACCAAAACTTGGGCTATCTCTCCACTGGGATGATGAGGGAAGAAAAAAGCATAGGAACAAGCTAAGTCCTATCTCCCACAGCAGAAAAACAAATCAGAACTAATCCTTAAGAAGAAAGAAAAAGACTACTACTGACAAAGGGAGAGGTGCATGGCAGTGGGGACAGCTGGAAGAATTGAAAGCAGCTGTCTACAGAAGCTGGTGGGGGTGGAGGGCAGCGGGCAAAGGACTGCACTTTCAAGCCTTGAACACAGTCAAAAGCCAAATCTTTCTACAAGTAATGTTTTGATAGAAAACACATTATAAAGCTACATACAAGTAGCAATGTGTGCTCTATTACCACGCAGCTTAACCATCCTAAATTTGCATTAGTTTCATTTATGTACAAACTTGCAATGCTTTATTTTCCCATAACAATCAATGCCAATTTTGTTTCAGAGACCCCCAACTGCCCAGCTAACATAATAGTAATATCAAAGAGAGCATGCTTTATTGACAGACCCCTCTGGAAGCAAGGCACTGACTGAGGGCTAGTGAGCATCAATTCAGATGGCTGGACCTCTCAGGGCTATTTATTTAACAGAGTTTAACATGCACTGTGAGCCAAGTTTGCTGGGCACACAAGGGAAAGAGAGCCCTTAGGAAGCAAAGGTGGAAGGAAGGGTAGCAAGTCAAATGATACGTAAGACACTGCAAAGAAGATTCAGCAACTTAAATGTAAAGACCACAGCCTCTCTCAACTGATTGAGCCCTAAGGCAGCCCTTGCACGAGGTGAATTACCGATATCCCTGTGCATGTAGCAGGGTACCAGCTGAGAGGGTTAAGGAACGGTCACTCAGTCCTTCTCTGTGTGCTGTGGTTGAGATGAGAAAAGGCTGGATGGAGCGCTTGGGAAGGGAAGCTGCAGAGAGAATGGGGAGGGAATGCCTCTTGGAAGAGGTGGCATCAGAACTGGAACACTCGAGAGCTGTGCCAAGATCTGGGGGGAGGCAGGAGGAGAGGGGGAAGAAAGTTCCAGGCAGGAAGAACATGTGCCAAAGTCCTAAGGCAGGAACAAGCTTGGCTGACTCAAGAGGTAGCAAGAGCGGAGGTGAAGATGAGGTCAGAGCATGGCTCTAAGAGAGAGAGCGAGCTCTCCAACATCACTGTGCAGAAGGCCAGTTGGACTCACAAGGACCCCAAGGGATGCAGTCCACCAAACTTTTTCCAGAGGGGAAACTGATGTGCCTGAAGAGCCAAGGGGCTTTAGTTCTTAATTAACAAGGAGAAGCTGCTTCTAGACTTGATTCCTGAAACAGGATGCCTCTGAGGCTGGCAGCATGACAGGTACACTGTATAGGTGAACAGCGGCTTGCTTTTACCTTCAAGTTCTCAGTGAATACACTTGCCAGGAGGCCTGCGGCCACACCACACATTAGCCTTAGAGAATCACCACTAAGGGTAAGGGGTAGTAAGCCCCCCTTACTCTCAGGCTCCCTCAAAGGAACCTGTTCCAATAACGCAGTCCAGCCTCAGGAGGCAGACACACAGTCTACATAAGCCCTTGCCACTTCTTTGAATCAGACATTGCCAAAACAATCTTGCTCTCCAGCCAACATAAACCATAGGCAACAGAGGGCCTTATATGGCTTGAAGTTTTCTTAATCAGAAACAGATAGATGGGCTGGAGTTAGCAGCTCCAAGTTAGAGGGAAGGAGGAACTGAAAAGGAGAGAAGAAAGGGTGGCCTGGGGAACCAGCAAGCTTGCTTGTCAAACTGCTTGTTCCTCTCTCTTCAGCTTCTGCGGCATCCCAGTAAAGAACTCTGACCAGGGCTCTACAGCATGCCTCCTTTCGTGTTTGCAATGTGGGTTAAGCCAGAGAACACCAGGAACCAGACTGCCCACCAATCCAAATTATTAGAGAGTTTTTAGTGTCCATGTAGTGGCCAGCCTTGAGGCTGGGCAACTTCACATGAAAATGGAGTTATGGGCCAGGCACAGTGGCTCACACCTATAATCTCAGCACTTTGGGAGACCAACATGGAATGATGCTTTGAGCCCAGGAGTCTTAAGATTGATCTGGGCAAGTTGGTGAGACTCCATCTCTACAAAAAAAAAAAAAAAAAAATTTAAATTAGCCAGGTATGATGATGTGTGCCTATAGTCCCAGCTATTTGGGAGGCTGAGGCAACAGCCAATGAGCATGATGATCGTGCCACAGTACTCTAGCGTGGATGACAAAGCAAGACCTCGCCTCTAAAAAATTAAATAAATATATATATTTTTTTAATGAGGTTATGTGATTTCCTGAGAAACTGGCTGCTGGGGCAACAAGGGGTCCTCACTCCCCAGGCAGCAGTCCTGACCCCTAGCTCCCTGGGCTGCCTCAGTCACATGCCTGCCTGCACCAGGAGGCATGCTGGGCCCCTGCCACAGTTCCAGAATAGAAAAGGCAGCCCTGGAGACCTCTTAAGCAACCACCCCCTCCACACACCCCTTGGCAGCTTCTAGGGTGGCTTTATTCTCCTCTCTCTCCTGACAAGGCGGTGGCAGCAGAGACAGCAGCGGCTCTGGCACCAGAACTTGTCCCGTACACTGCAGCCACATGCACTTGGCGCTCCTAAAGGATGCCACCTGCCAAAAATAGTACCAGCACATGCTTGGCCAGGTGAGCCACACCAAAGTCAAAGGACAAAGCAGGGGGTTATTTGCAGCACGGCCTTTTCTCCCAGAGACAGCTCAAGGCACAGCTGAGTGTGGGTCTGCCTGCAAGGCAGTTCAGGAAAGTGAGAATCACTCCCCATCCTTTTTCTTGGGAGGGACAGAAGGGGGAGGGGTGGGGCAAGAAGGACAGAAGACAGAACTGTCCCCTTGAGATCCCTCGCCAACCCAACCTCACAAAGGCACACCCAGGCAGGGCCAGAGAAGGGCTGGGGGCTGGACTGTAACTGAACTGATCTTACTGCCTTCTCTAACCAGGAGGCCAGCCACTGCCAGGTGACATCTTTTGAAGGGCCAGGGCATTTCGGGACTTTTTCAACCAGCTCAGTTTTCAGACCCTTTCCCTGAGCCCTCAGGCAGAGCTTTTTTTTATTCATAGTCAGTACTTGGGCATTTCAAAAGCACCTGATAGTTGCATAATTCTGATGATAAAATATGGCTTTGGAGAGACAAGAGAGTTAAGAGTAGGATCCTGTACTTCAGTTTCCCATACAATGAAGATGTCCTGTGGTATGGAATAAGAATAGCTCCCTCATAGAGTTGTACCGAGGCTAAATGACTGAAAACACTTAATAGACTCCATCTGTGGGATAAATGGTTTTAATCTTTCTTTTTCTTTTAAGGTGGGGTTTCACCATCATGGCCAGGCTGGTCTTGAACTCCTGACCTCAGGTGATCCACCCACCTCAGCCTCCCAAAGTGCTAGGATTACAGGCGTGAGCCACCCTGCCCCACTGGTTTTAATCTCTCTAAAACCCAGTTTAGTTTCCGGAATGAGGATGGAATGATAAAGGAGCAGGAAATAAGCCACAGCCAATGAGCGTGGGGGCAGGGAGGGGCAGAAGAGGAGGGAGGAGCACGCCCTGACTCAGGTCCAGAGCCAGTCCAGCCCTCCCCACGTCCTGGGACCAGCTTCCCCTGCTTGGGTCGTTTCTTCATCCACAAACTAGATCACTGTACTAACCTCACAGGGCTGAGAGAGAATAAAAATGACATAGGGAAAAAAAAGGCCACTAATATGCCAGTAGGTACTCATCAATAGTGTCTTTTATGCTGTCCAGCTCACTTTATAGCAGGGTTCAAACAAAGCACACCCAGGATTAGAAGACAGGCATCTGGAAATGAAGAGCCCCCCACCCCTGCCGCAACAGAACACATCGGCACTGCACTGTGGCCTCTCTCTCCCCCAAAGCCTTCTGTGAAGAATGTCCCCTAACACTTAGGTAGACTGGAAAGAGCAGAATGAAAACACAACCTGGTTTAAGAGAAGGGCCACACTGAGATCTGTAGAAAGTCATCATGTGGGTGAAGGACCAAGTAACATTTGACATCTGACATTTGGAGACGAAGGACAAACCAGCAAGGACCTTTATGATGGTAAACAGGCTCTCAAACTAAAAGGGCTTAGCATCTGGCCCTCTGCTCCACATTCCTATCCCCCGGTCCTTTCTGAGGGTCCTCTCTCAGACTGATAACTAATCATCCACGCCCAACTGGCAGACTAGAACTCACTTGTAGTATGCCATGGAGACAACCAGTAGATGATTTGTCACCAAGCTGCTGGGTTTATGGACTCTGGAAGACTAAGCTCAAACATGTTATGCTTTAGAGGTTTACAAGTTGAGGCAATTAAGCTTTTACAGTTGGAGGAAAAAAAAAAACTTTCTAGGCCAGCACTGTCCAATCAAAACTTTCCTTGATTCTGGAAAATGTTCTTGACCTGCACTGACCAGGACGGCAGCCAGTAGCTACATGACGACACTGAGAACCTTAAAATGTGCTAATATCACTGAGAAACTTTTGTTTTGTTTTGTTTTTTTTAATGCTTTCAAAAGTTTAGTCACACAGCTAGTAGATAAGGCAGCTCTATAGACAAGGCAACTCTAAATTCCCCCTACCCAGGACAGATTTAGGCAAATAGAACTATCTTTAAAAATAGAAAATATTTAGAACAGTAGCACCTTAGCGCTAAGAACTTGAGATGAAGTGATTTTTCTTCAGTTACATGTACTACCACTGAGCTGTGCTTCCCAGTCCAAACACCTCACTCCAGTCGCCCAGGGCACGCACGTTTGGTCCAACTCCAAGGCTCCCAGGACCATAATCTGAATACTGATAATTCCGACCAACCCTCTTTTAGCTACTGAATAAACCAAGACCTGGAAGGCCAACTGGCCTGCCTAGAATCACAGGCAGGCTTCAGCTCTGAGAGCTGCACCAAGTCCCAGGCTCTTGTCAGCTAAGCCCAGCAGTGAAAAGCCTCATCAGTCCTGAGTTATACATACTTTTACTTCCAGAACTCACCTTGGGGCCCTTCTTTGCTCCCAAGTGCAACTGGACCTTAGTGACACAGGGCTCAGTGAACACAGCCAGCCAGCATTACAGGAGAGTGAACAGAACGTTTACCACTGACTGCTGCAAACTATCAAACCAAGCTGAAAACAGCCAACCAGATGACGAAGACCCAGATAGAATGTGGACAGGGCTGCACCATTTAGTAAAAGAAAAAGTTAAGGCAAAGGACACCTTGAAAGCTATTTATTGCTGGAAAGCCAGTTCTCAGAATGCTGACTGATAACACACACAACGTTAACAATCTACTTAGAAAGCAGCAGAAAGATTAGGAGGAAAAGCCCATGGATTTAAAAATATTCCTTGGTTCTTCTCACAAAAGCCATCTAGAGGACCTAGTTTTAAGTCCACACCCATACTTCCTAGTTCCTTTGCCCCTCAATTTGAATTGTGTGACAGCCACTGAAACAATCTGGAATGGCCTCCAGCTTCACCCTCACTGCACTCAGAAGTGTGAAGATTAAAGGATTAAGGAAGCCTTTGCTCAGAACTCACCTAGCACCATTAACTATCGAGAAGGAGGCATCCTCCGGAGTTTAGTTCCACGCCCCCACTACCTGTTTCTCTAGCCAGACTCTGTCCTACTCCAAACACACTCATTGATCATGTTTTTCACAGCCCAAGCTTAGAATCAGGTACCAAGGCCAGCAGCTTCCTTCAGTGGGATGCTTCATAGAATCATTAATGTTAAATGATCATAAAACCAAAAACTCCTGAGGTATCACACCAGGAAGGAACATGGAAGAAGCAAGATTTAGGACTAAAATACACCCCTCACCATAAAGATGAGCAACTCTCAAACAGTATGAGATGATTTCAATGGGACATGATGCCCACAGCATCCACTACCACCCCATAGTGGAGGAAAACGCCTGAGAATGACAAGCTGAAGGTATTAACTCCTACTCGAAACAACTGACTTCCCCACAAAAGGAAAACAGACCAAGCTACAGAGAGGCCCAATCATTCTAGACTCACAGGTAAGATTAGGAAGGAGTGACCTAGGGGAACTCTAGGGCCAGCTCTCCAGGTACAGCTCTCCAGTACAAGCTGCCTACTCTTCAAAGCCCTGAAATGCACACACAATCAAGTCATGCTGCAGGCGAGGACCAGGGGGCTAGCCGGCAAAGCTTAGGAAAACCAATTTGTTTTTCCTCCCAAACAAGTTTCTGGGTCAGAGACGGGGAGAGGGGTGCTTTTAATAGAATTCAAGTCACTCAAGTAATTCAAGAAAAACAAAGTCAGGCTCAGGGCTTGTTTAGGAAGAAGAGGAGAAGAGCAATGCTTAAGCACCTATTGCAGTCCCCACTATCACAAATATGATCTCTATTTGTCTTTAGGACAGGAAAAGGGAACACTGTAGAGGCTAACACCAGCCTTCCCCGAAAATACGGCGGCCACCCAGCCTATGTCCAATGCCCAAGAATAATTTGGGTTACCAGGTAGCCAGATAAATTGTTTTTAAGTATTGATGTTCAGCAACTTTACACTGGAGACATTATCGACTTCAGCACCTGAGCAGTGACTTGATATTCATATGATTCCTCTATTACAACTGACACCTCCACTGTCACCCTGCAGTGGCCAAGTGAGAATGCATTTCCTAGAAACAGCTGGGAGATGGGAGAGATATTCCTACGAGGAATTCCACCTAGACGCAGATCCATTAGGCCTGTCTCACTTACTGGCTAGGATCTGTTACCTGCAATTTCTGGGCCAGCATCTAACAACAGGCATGAAGACAGAGCCTAGTAATCCAGTAATGGACTCAGGCTTTAGTGATTTGCATACCTATCGGATCCTCCTCTAACCTAGGGCCATATTTCAAAGAGAATACACCCAGGAATTCTGTAGAACCTACAAAATTAGTTAGGGGTTAAAGAGGAAAGGTTCAACACGTCAAAAGGCTCCCAAAACATAACTTCACGTGCTTCCAGTGCTTAGGGTCTTAAATAATCATCAGGTGAAGCACTTGAATGCCAAGAACAGAGGAATCATATAAACGATCAAGTCAGGCTGACCTCTTCATTTCAAAGATGTTCTGTACCTTTAAGAGCCAAGTGGATGGGTGGTGCTAAGAGTCTAAGCTTTGCTTTCTAAATAAAGAGTTAAAAAAAAAAAAGGTACTAATTTGGGAAGGACTTAGCAGTTACATGAGCATGTAAGGTTACTAGCTGCCAGAATTAATAGCTTTTTGTGAACGGTGTTCCTTGATCAGTAACTAACAGATACTGTTGCACCAGTTCCAGGAGCCTAGATTTCACTGGAGACAAATTTAAACATTAAGTAACCCGCACTACAGTAGGGGAAAGATACCAGTTTAACCTCACTAATTGCCCTGCGCATACACCCTACCCAGCTTGAGAGGACTCGACTTGCACCTGGAGCCAAGTCCACCGGGTTTGTGTTAACGGCAGGAAGGCGCAGCCACCCTGGACATCCTCCAGGAGAGGGAAGATCCAAAAACGCCCAGGGCTCTCATGCCGTTCCGAGTCGCCTCAGCACCGCCCACCACGATCAACACCTTCCGTCTTCTATCGCTCCCAGGAGGGAAACGGGAAGAACCTTCAGCAAGGGCACAAAAGAGTTGAACGCCAGAAATCCCGCGTTCGAGGCGTCCAGCCACTGACTCTGCCAGCCCACCGTAACCCTGAAACGAACAGGGTCCCTCCAGATCATGGATTGGGACACTGGGCCGCAGGCGGGGCCGAACACGTGACACTTGCCGGCCCCGGCGTGAGGTCGGTGGACACCCGGGGCTGGACGGTCTCCGCCCCTCCGGACATGCCTGTGGGGACTACGAATGCGAATTCCCCCGAGACACCCCTCAGCCTCCAACCTCCAGACCCCAACTCGGTTCGAATGGTCCCTTCGCCCGGAACACAGCTGGATCACAACTGGCGGTGTCCCGGCCCACAGTCCCGGTTCCGCTGGCTCCCCGCACGGAACTCTCAGGGACTGCGCCGCCGGCTCCGGTCGGCCTCTGTCGCCGGCCTCGGCGGGGCGCAGCCCGGGGCGACCCGAGGGTGAGAAGTTGGGTGAGGCTCCAGAAGTGAAGGGGCAGCTCCGGGCTCAGACTGTGTACACACGACCTTTGAAAAGTAAACGCCCGCGGGGCTGGGCGACCTTGGGTGGGACGCGCTCGGGTCCGCCTCGAAGGCGGGTGTGCGCGCTCTGGTAAAGTTGAGCCGCAGAAAGGAGCCCCGGGCGTCGCGCCCTCGTCCCCCGCCCCAGAGGGCAGTGACGCGCGTGGGGTGGACCGCGCGGCCGCAGAGCGCCGCCCAGAGCCGCGCACACGCGATCTGACAGTAGCCCGCGGGCAGACAAGCGGCGGGGGAGGGGGAGAGGGGACGCAGGCGAGGGAGGGAAAGACGGGCCTGCCTGACAGCGCGCGGCGGCCGGGAGCCCCCAGGACACCTTGGCGTCCGGAGCGTCTCGTCCCTGGGGTACCTACAGCGCGCGTCGCACCCTGCACCTGCACCCCAAGCTCCCCATCGCCCAGACCGCGCCGCCTTTGGGGCTCCGACAGGGGGTCCCCGGCGCAGCCGCCCCCGACCTACCAGCTCTCGGCGACTGTCGGGGTGCGGGGTCCGGAGTCCGCGCGCCGCCGCCGGCCCCCGGCTCTGCCCCGCGGCCCGGCCCACAGAGCCCGGCTTCCGCAGCTCCCCCACGTGCTTGCCCAGGCAGGTGGAACACAGAGACATTAAATACTGAGGACGCGCGGCGACGTGCCCGCGGCGCGACGCAGGCCCCGCCCCTCGCCCTCGTGCCCCCGCGCCCCCGCACCCCCGAGCCCTCCTCGCTCACCAGCGCGTGCGCGCCGCCGGCCTCTCCCGGCAGCGCCTCCGCCGCGCCTCTCCCAGCTGCGCCAAAGGGGCGCGGTCTAAAGTGCTCGGCGAACATCCCGCCGCCGCCCCGAGCGGGGTTCTGCTCGCGCTCTCGCGAGAGGAGCCATCATCTCCTTGATGCCCGGGAGAGGGGCCGGGCGGGAAGGTCCAGAACTCGGAGGACCCTCAGTATCCTGCATCGCAAGCCTAGCACTGGTTCTGCCGCCTTTGCTCTGGGCAGGCTCGAAGGGTCAGCCAGGTCATCTCCTGCCTCGACGGAGAGCGCCCTGGAAAAGACAGAGGGGCCGGTGAGAAGCAGAGCTTCCCTTGCTTCGGGGCTTTGAGCTTCCCTGTGACCGTCATTTCACTGTAACTTATAATTGGGTTGGCCATTCATAATTGCTCAATAACTGCATAATGGTGAAACCTGGTACCACTCAAATGCAGATTTCTTGCCCGTTTTCACAGCTTGATGTTATCGAAATGAAGCACTTTTCTCTGAATGGGTTGGGTTTTGGAGTGATTCTTGCAGAGATGGTCACTGTGAGTCACTATCTCTTCTAGGAATTTGGGAAAATAAATTCCCCCCAAATAAATGGACAGGGTGGGGTTTTGGCTGGCCAGCCAGAAAACAAAGTGACTTTAAATGAGCATTTGTTTAGCCAAAATATAGAAAAGAAATCAGGCTAAGAAAACTAACAATTACTTGGGAAAATGCTTAATCTTCACCAGTAACCAAATGCAAATTTAAATGACAGATACCATCTACTATACCTAATGAGATTTAAGTCTAATTCACGTATATATGAATCCCAGTTGCATGCCTGGCATCCTGGTAGATGCCAGGAAGGAAACAAATAGGAAACTGATATAGGAAAGAAAGAAAAAGAGCCCTGTTTCAGTTCCTGTGGTCAGAAAAGGCCTAAAGTGAAATTCAAACTGAAACTTACTGGATGAGAAGGAACCAGCCTTGCAAATTATATGCGGGCATAAGGATTGAAGGAGTATTCCTAGCTAATGCACAACACAAGAAAAAGGAAGAAACAACCCCTGGTAAACTGGAAGACCAGTGTGGAAGGAATGTAGTGAGGGAGGGAGTGACAGGAAAGAAGATTGGAGCTAAAGAGGATCGTTTCTTGTCTTTGTTTTTTGGAGTGAATAGGGGCCTGGGCTGCCCTTAGTAAATACTTAATATTTACCATAGTAAATAGTGAAGCTTGGATTTTATTCTACTCTGCTCAGTCCCAAAGCCAGCTGTGACTCTACCTCAGGGCCTCCTCCACATGGAATATTCTGCAAAACTCACTCTCTCACCTCTTTCAAGTCCTTTGCTCAAAGGTCACCTACTCAGACTCGGTTAAGTCTTCCCTGGACTTGCTATTTTATTTTTTATTTTTTGAGACAGAGTCTCACTCTGTCACCCATGCTGGAGTGCAGTGGTGCACTCTCAGCTCACTGCAACCTCTGCCTCCCGGGTTCAAGTGATTCTCCTCCTCAGCCACCTGAGTAGTCCCACTACAGGAACGTGCCAACATACCCAGGTAAATTTTTTTGTATTTTTAGTTGAGACGGAATTTCACCATGTTGGTCAGGCTGGTCTGACATCAGGTGATCCGGATCCGCCTGCCTCAGCCTCCTGAAGTGCTGGGATTACAGGTGTGAGCCACCACACCAGGCCTGCATGCTGTATTATAAACTGTAACCACATACACACACAAATTCCCCATTCCTCATCCCTTCTTTTTTTCATAACCCTTACCCCTATCCTTCATTTATTTCATGAGGGCAGGGATTTTGGGGGGTCTGGTACAGAGAGGGTGTGCAGTAAACATGTTTTGTGAATGAATAGGAAGCTATTAAAGAGAGTTAAGCAGAGAGTGACATAATGTAATTTCTGTTTTTAAAAGCAAGCTGTAGCTGCTGTGGGAAGAACAGATTAGAGGGAGACCAATGTCGAATCAGGGAGAGTAGTTAAGAGGATGCTGGATGTGGTTCAGGTGAGAAATGATGCTGGTCTGACCTAAGGATCAGGCTCTGGGGATGAAGGCACTGCTTTAGACTCAAGATATATTTTGGAAGTAGAGCAGCACGCTTACTCATGTTGTTGCTGGTAAAGAAAAAGGAACAATGCATGATGATTCCTCTGGCTTGAGTTACTATGTGAACTGGGGTGCAATTTTCTGAGAAGGAGAAAGCTGGGGGCAGAGAAGTGTTGGTTTTATTTTTGATCCATTGTTGTGACATGAAAGTGCAAATAGTAATTAGGTTGAATACACAACTGTGGAGCTCAGAGGAGTGGTCTGAATGGAAAATACAAATATGGGCTGAAAATCATGTTTAAAAATATATTTTAAAGAAAGACAATGCTAGGTTGGGCATGGTGGCTCACATCTGTAATCCCAACACTTTGGAAGGCCAAGGCTGGTAGATCAGGTGATCAGGAGTTCAAGACTAGCCTAGCCAACATGGTGAAATCCTGTCCCTACTAAAAATACAAAAATTAGCCAGTGTGGTATGCACCTGTAATCCCAGCTACTTGGGAGGCTGAGGCAGGAGAATCACCTGAACCCCTGGGGGCAGAGGTTCCAGTGAGCTGAGATCGCACCACTGCACTCCAGCCTGGGCAACAGAGCAAGACTGTCTCAAAAATAAAAAAGAAAGACAATACTTAGAAGTAGTGGAGACAGGCATATAAAGAAGCTGAGAAAATGATGTTCATGGATTTAAGCTCTGGAAACATTGATAGGAAAGAAAAAGAGGGAGACAGAAGGAGTAAAAGAGGGAGATGGGGCTATGAATATGGCTATGAAAAGGAAGGACAAAGACCAGGGGTGAAAGCATATGTCAGTTCCACCCAATTCAAGGGGACATGGGCACAGCCTGCCAGAAAAAAGGAATGAGGGAAAAACAGAGGAGTGTGTTGATTGGAATACTAGAGAAAGTGCAAGATACAAGTCAAAGGGAAAAAGGTGAGAAAATAGGATTCACTGCAATCACCATTAGACCTCAACCCAGTACCTGTGGCTGAGGAAGTAACCACAAGGTCTGAGCAGTTCCAGTGTCACAGAGGTGGCCCTAATATAAGATCAGAAAGTGGAGGAATGAGAAGAGAAGTGAGGGTGGAAGGTGATCCTAAGAACTTGGCCATGAGGAAAATAAGATGATGTTGTTAGGCTTCAGCTTTCTCAGCTCAAAAATGCGCCAAGTCTGCTTAAGGCAGGAATTTTAACTGAGGATGCATAGGAATTTAACCTGGGACATCAAGGATGTCCACAATCCCCTGAAATCATTCGCATGTTTTTTTGTTTTGAGACAGAGTTTCGCTCTTGTCGCCCAGGCTAGAGAGCAATGGCCGCATCTTGGCTCACTGCGACCTCCACCTTCCAGAATCAAGCTATTCTCCTGCCTCAGCCTCCCCTAGCTGGGATTACAGGTGGGCACTACCATGCCTGGCTAATTTTGTATTTTTAGTAGAGATGAGATTTCACCATGTTGGTCAGGCTGGTCTCAAACTCCTGACCTCAGATAATCTGCCCGCCTCAGCCTCCCAAAGTTCTGGGATTACAGGCGTGAGCCACCACACCTCCTACATGGTCTTATAAATATGACGTCTTTCTGCACAGATTAGTCATGGATCATTTCTATCAGACTCTAATCCTAACCTTAACAACAACAAAAAATTAGAATCTGGTGAATAGAGCAAAACACTTAATCCAAAAAGAAATATGTCAGAATAAGAAGGTAAAAAATAAAATTATTCAAAGGAGACCAAAGAAAAAAAAATAGAAGAAATAGTAAGTGTCCATGAAAGGAAGAAGGTATCCAATGCCATTTCATCAGGAAGCCTGGCTGTCTGAGAAGTCAAACCGGTCAGAGCTGAACCCAGTGCTTTTTTATTCATTTAAATTCTATGACCCAAGCCCCTCACTCTGACTCTGTATCCACCCAGCAGCCTTCTGATCATTCTCACTAAGGAGAGAAGCTATGATGGGACCTATGAAAGGCAGTGGTTCCCCAATGACATTTTTATCATTGTAAATTACATAACCTGCCCTCTCGTTTTCTGTATCTTGTACATTATGTGAATATTTTTAGTATGAGTCAGCTTTCAGTTCTG
Source organism: Callithrix jacchus (assembly GCF_049354715.1). Lineage (NCBI taxonomy): Eukaryota > Metazoa > Chordata > Mammalia > Primates > Cebidae > Callithrix > Callithrix jacchus. Next base: position 109,255,108 of record NC_133506.1, read on the forward strand.
GGACTTGAGCATGGTGAAGTTTCTGAACCTGTTTTAAAGCTTAGTGAGGGCTTGACACAGGACCATGGAGAAAATGCATCGAGGTAAATGTCACCTTGTGAGGCATTTTTAAAAAGTTAGCTAATTCTGGGGGAGGGGGCAGAAAAATAAAAATAAGTTAGCTAATTCTTATGCATGTAATCCCAGCACTTTCAGAGACCGAGGCAGGAGGATTGCTTGAGCCCAGGAGTTCAATACCAGCTTAGGCAACATAGTAAAACCTGTTAGCCGGGCATGGTGGCACTCGCCTGTAGTCCCAGCTCCTCAGGAGTCTGAGGCAGGAGGATCTGCTTGAGTTCAGGAGATTGAGGCTATAGTGAACTATGATTGTGTCTGCATAGCAGCCTGGGCAACAGAGTGAGACCCTGTCTCAAAAAAAAAAAAAAAAATTAGCTGGATGTGGTAGCACACTCCTGTAGTCCTAGCTGCTCAGGAGACTAAGGTGAAGGATGGCTTGAGCCCAGGATTTCAAGGTTGCAGTGAGCTATGATCACACCACCGCGCTCCAGCCTGGGAAACATAGCAAGACTCAAAAAAAAAAAAAAAAAAAATCAGTTGGTTTTATTCTCTTGGCAGTCCCTCCGACTTCAGGGGCACATGTTTGAGAAATGCCCTACTTTTCTATTGGAAGCATCTACAGAAAGAACTTTTTTAGTGCTAATAAATATGAACTGCCTCCTTTATAGGTATACACTGAAGATGCCCTCCCACACTCCACCCCACTTCCAGTTCTCTTAAAATGGAGATGCATTTGTTATGCCCCAGGACCATGTGTGTCTGCCGGGAAGAATAAATAACCCACTCCTAGAAAAGTCAACGGAAAGAGTTGGGGAATAACAATACTAATGGCACTGAAGTAACTAACACTTAATGAGCACTTAGTGCCCAGCACCATGCAAAGTACTTTATCCTAATCTTCCACCAACCTTAAATACTAGATATTCTTGTAATCTGTATTTATTTCTGCATCACAGCAATCTGTATCATTGTATTTCTGTTTCACAGACTTTAGTCACACAGCAGCAATGGGAAGATTTTCGCTCAAGCAATCTGACTTGGAGCCCATGGATTAACCAACTCACTATACTGCCACTAGAGGCAAGTCCAGAGACCTTGGGAGCAGTTTATACAGAAACAGATCTGTTATGGGTAGAATCGTGTCTCTTCAGAAAGAATGTTGAGGGCCAGGCGCCGTGGCTCACACCTGTAATCCCAGCACTTTGGGAGGCCAAGGTAGGCAGATCACCTGAGTTCGGGAGTTCGAGATCAGCCTGACCAACATGGAAACCCTGTCTTTACTAAAAATATAAAACTTAGCTGGGCATGGTGGCACATGCCTGTAATCCCAGCTACTCAGAAGCCTAAGGCAGGGGAATCACTTGAACCCGGGAGGTAGAGGTTGCAGTGAGCCGAGATCATGCCATTGCACTCCAGCCTGGGCAACAAGAGCAAAACTCTATCTCAAAAAAAAAAAAAAAAAGGTAAAACCCTAACCTTCTGCCCCCAGTACCTCAGAATGTGACCTTATGTGGGAACAGAGCTATTGAAGATGTAACTAGTTAAGCTGAGGTCATCCTGGAATAGATTAGACCACTACTCCAATGTGACTGGCATCCTTATAAGAAGACAACCATGTGAAGGCAGGGAGACACAGAGATAGCACCATGTGAAGACAGAGAATTGGGTTAATGTATTATAAGTCAAAGACTGCCAAATCACCAGCAAACCACCAGAAGCAAGAAAAAGGCAAGGAACCCCTACGGTTTCAGAGCGGGAGCATGGCCCCGCTGCCACCTTGATTTGGACTTCTTCCCACTAGAACTGTGATACAGTAAATTTCTCCTTTCCTTTCTTTGGTGTCCTTATATTTTGTGAAAAGAAGAAAAAATAAAAAAGTAAAAAAAGTAAATTTCTCCTGTCTTAAGCCACTCAGTTTGCAGTATTTTGTTAGAGGCCCTAGGAAATTAACACAGTGCATTTCTTTCTTGAACCATGGACAGCATTGGTAAAAGGGAATGTGATATCATTCAAAACGTGATAAAAGAGGACTGTTTCCGGCCTCCCTGCTGAACCTCAGGTGCCCTGGCTTACCAGGGCAGGAGCCCCATCCAAGGGGTTGTGATGAAGGGGCCTGCTACCCAGGCACCATCACCCCCACATATTACTTGGGAGTTTTTTAGCTAGTTATTTAAGATTGTGATTCTGGTCCTGTTTAATGCGTGGCTGTCAGGAATATGGTTGGCCATATTTCTCAGCTTCCCGGAGCCCCCTCCACTCTTCCCAGCTTCTTCCAATTGCAGTTTAGTTTAGAAATGGAGCCTAAGAAACTCTGCAGACTCCTTCAGGTAGGGTGAAGTTCTACCTAAACAGCCAGTTTAGGTCCTTTAATTACAGCAAGGTCCATGCATGTAATTAAATTACCAGAAGCAATTAAATCACCAAAAACTGTTACTTAACCTCATTTGATTCCATGGGAGAGATACCTTCTGGTCCAACTATTGAGATTCTCCAGGAGGCCACCCTACCATGCTGGACGCCTGTGTATGGGCGTTTGAATTGCTTGAATCTGTAGGGAAACTGCAGTGGACCCTCTCTGGGTGAGGTTTGTAATCTCATCTACCATGTTTATTTTGTTAGTTTTCATACCCTTAGGCACACAGTTAAAGCTGAGATGGTCTGAAACAGCAAGACCCAGAAGTCTGACAGAATTGCAGGGAGACAGTTGCCTGGGATGAGACATTTGGCCAAGGTGACCCACTCCCAGGAGTGATGGGCAGAGTACATAGCAATATGGGAGCTTGGACACCACCCAAATTTTCCATTGCTGCTAACCTCCACACACGCCCTGCTATTTCTCTGGGACCATATTCTGGCTCTGCCTATTCTAAAACCTAGTAAATTTCTTAATAACACCTGTCTCCCATTTGATCAGGCACACCAATTTGCCAAAGATGAATGCATTCTACCCAGGACTGCCACGAGCCTATTTAGTGGCATTATGCAAATTAGGCAACAGGTGTTCCATTCCCTAGACAGGCACAGCCCTGTGCCAGTCTCCATGGTGAGTAAAGTACAGAGGCCCAGCCTAGATTTCAGCCCTTACTTAACCTTGGGTTGGATGCCCATACGCAGCGTTTGACCTGCATGATTCTGAGACATTTTTGTAGTTGAGGTGAGTCCTAACAGAGCTAGTGCTATCTACCATCACACATCCAGCCAACCAACCAACCAACCAGACCTCTTAGGGTTTTGTGCACACACTGCAATGGCTTCATTCGTTTAATTGCTGCAAAAGCCTAAAGTATTATCTCGCCCAGCACAGACACTAAAAACACTTGTATGACGATAACCCTAGAACTAGTATCAAGATTATGGCCTATGGTTGGGTGCAGTGTCTCATGCCTATATTCTTTGGGAACACTTTGGGAGGCTGAGGTGGGAAGATTACTTGAACTCAGGAGTTCGAGACCAGCCTGGACAACATAGCAAAACCTCATCTCTACTAAAAATAAAAATAAAACAAATTAGTCGGAAATGATGGCATGCGCCTGTAGTCCCAGCTACTTGGGAGGCTGAAGTGAGAGGATCACTTCAGGCTGGGAGAACAAAGCTGCGGTGAGCTATGATTGCACCGCTGTACTCTAGCCAGGACAATAGAGTGAGACCCTGTCTCAAAAAAAAAAAAAAAAAAAAAGCATAATGTTTAAGAGACTGGGCTCTGGGAATATTAGTACAACCACTTCGCACAATTTGGAAAAAATCTAGTAGAGCCAAAGATGTATGTAAACTGTAATCCAGCAACTACACTCCTAGGTGGAAACTGTTACTGATCTGTTTAGGGAGACGTGTCTACAAATGTCCATCGAAACATTGTAACAGCAACAAAAACATTCTTTTTGGAAACAATGTCCATCAACAGGTGAATGACTAATAAATTATGGTGTAGTTCTACAGTGAAATATATAGTACCCAAAGGTTACATATATTAACATGGATAAATCTAAACAATGTATTTATTGACTGAGAAAAAGCCATTTCTGGCACAGAGGAATGAAACAGTATGATTCCTTCTTTTTTTTTTTTTTTTTTTTTTTTTTTTTGAGACTGAGTTTTGCTCTTGTTGCCCAGGCTGGAGTGCAGTGGTGCAATCTCGGCTCACTGCAACCTCTGCCTCCTGGGCTCAAGGGATTCTCCTGCCTCAGCCTCCCGAGTAGCTGGGATTATAGGCATGCGCCACTACACCCAGCTAATTTTGTATTTTTAGTAGAGATGGGGGTTTTTCATGTTGGTCAGGCTGGTCTCGAACTCCCAACCTCAGGTGATCTGCCCGCCTTGGCCTCCCAAAGTGCTGGGATTACAGGCGTGAGCCACTGTGCCCAGCCTACAATATGATTCCTTTTATGTAGTTTTTTAAAAACCCACAAAACATTGCCTATGACTCCATGCATATGTTGAAAAAACAAAAACAGGCATGAGTTAAAAACACCAGATTCATGTTGGTGGTTATCTTGGGATCAAGGATGAAGGAGGAAGAGAAGGATACAGATCAGTTGAAGTTCACTGTGTACCCTCCCAATGACAAGGAACTTAAGCCGAATCTGCAGCATTTTATTGTTAAAAGCAGTGACTTTGGGGAAGCAGAAGTAAAATGGTGTGTGTTATATTCATCTCTATAGTTATTTGTGTGATTGAAATGTTTCATAATAAAAGTTTTCCTTTTTGCAAAGTGGGGTTTGAATCTGTGCAGGCTCCTAGCAGCGTGACTTCAAGCAAGCTACTTAGCCTCTTAGTTTCCTCATCTGTAAAATGAAGATAATCATTGGGCCTATTTCATGGGATCGTTGTGAAGATTAAATGAAATAATCTAGATAAAATACTTTGCACAATGCTCAGCACAATAAATAAAAGCTGTTATTCCATTTCAAGTGCTTTCATCAATCAACCAAGAGCAAGTCAAAATTCATTCAACAAATATATATTCAGCTACTCTTTTGTGCCAGGCCTTGCAGAAAAGGCTGTGGTTACCAAGGTAATTTATACCTAATCTGGTAGGGAAGGCAGCCATGTACATAAGTTAAGGCTGTGTGCAGCAGAGTCAGTGTCATGAGAGAGGTTAAGTGCTAGGTGGCATGAGAGGTCATAAATGTCAGTGAGCTTTATTCTGCTTGTGTGAGGGTTAGGGAAGACCGCACATACTGCTGGTACTCTTTCTGCACTTGGTTTTCACCAAAGTAAACCCTATTACTTCAGTTCTTTTTGTTGCATAACAAAGCACCTCAATATGTAACAGCATTTAAAACAACAGCTGATTCTTAGCTCATCGGGGATGGTTTGTTTCTGTTCCACATGTTGTGGAACAGCTGGGTGATTTAAGTGAGGATAGAGGATCCAAGATGGTGACAATCATATCTAGAGCCTCAGCTGTGATGGCTGAAAAAGCTGGGCTGGCCACGCATTTATTTCTTCTGGTTGCTCTAGAAAGACTGGTCCTGTTTACATAGTGGCTTGGGGCTCCAGGAGAGCGTGAGCACTGAAGCTGTCAGATCTAAGTCTGGTGTGATGTGGTAATGCATTCTATTGGTCAAAAAAAGTCACAGGTCAGCCTGACTTGAGGGGGAGGGTCAATAGACCGCCTCTTGATGGGAACAGTAGCAGGATATTGTGGACATCTTGAACCCAATGCATCTATTGTATCACACTCCATTTTACAGCCAATTTAGGAATTAAGAGGCACCTAGTTGGTGAGACTCTGGGACTGCTTTAGGAATCAATGGTGTGAAACTTATTAGGTTGGTGCAAAAGTAATTACAGATTTTGCCATTGAAAGTAAACTGTAAGGCTTGAGCATGGTGCCTCATGCCTGTAATCCCAGCACTTTCAGAGGCTGAGGTGGGCAGATCACTTGAGGTCAGGAGTTCATACCAGCCTGGCCAACATGGACTCTTTAGAAACCCCATATCTGGCCGGGCATGGTGGCTCAAGCCTGTAATCCCAGCACTATGGGAGGCCGAGGCGTGTGAATCACGAGGTCAAGAGATTGAGACCATCCTGGTCAACAAGGTGAAACCCCATCTCTACTAAAAATACAAAAAATTAGCTGGGCATGGTGGCGCATGCCTATAATCCCAGCTACATGGGAGGCTGAGGCAGGAGAATTGCCTGAACCCAGAAGGTGGAGGTTGTGGTGAGCTGAGATTGCGCCATTGCACTTTAGCCTGGGTAACAAGAGCGAAACTCCATCTCAAAAAAAAAAAAAAGTAAACTGTAATGGCAAAACCCACAATTACTTTTGCACCAACCTAATAGCATAGCAGCAGTTGTAAAACACAGGGTTCATTCTGATTCAACCAGCTGGGTGTGGTGGCTCACACCTGTAATCCCAGCACTTTGGGAGGCCGAGGTGGGAGGATCATGAGGTCATGAGTTTGAGACCAGCCTGGCCAGCATGGTGAAACCCCATCTCTACTAAAGAAACAAAAAATTAGGTGGGTGTGGTGTCACGTGCCTGTAATCCCAGGTACTCGGGAGGCTGAGGCAGGAGAATTGCTTGAGCCCAGGAGGTGGAGGTTGCAGTGAGCCAAGATCATGCCATTACACTACAGCCTGGGCAACAGGGCAAGACTCCATCTAAAAAAAAAAAGATGAAGTAATAAAATTTAAAGCCCAACCATAGAGGGTTCAAATCCACATTACAATACTAACTGTATAACCCTGGGGCAAGGGATTAAACCTCTCTTCCCACCCTTGCCTCATCTGTGAACTGAGAAGCAGTAAGATCTAAATTCCTAGGGTTGAGAATTATAGAATATGTATTAGAATTATACAATAGAAGGAATGCAAGGAAAGTGCTGGCCCATAGTGGGTGAGATGGTCGAGCAGTGCCATAATACTGTTATTATTAGGTCCCTTGCCTTTCTTCTTAGGTAAGGTAATACGACTTGTATATTTGTAGTCATTTCTTTATTTGTCATGGGAAAACTCAACAGACCTCTAGAATTGCCTGCCCCTCCCTGAAAACCTCAGCAATTGTGCATGGGGTTGGGACGTGCCTTTGTGAATTTGTTCAACCTTTTGGAAAGCAATTTAGTAATCATTAACAAAGGTCATTAAAAAAAAAAGTTCATATCCTCTGACCCAATAACCAGACTTCCAGAAAATTATCCCAAGAGAATTGGTTCAAAACAAAAGCAAAATCCATACACATCAAGCTCCTTAGGGCAACTTAAAATAGAGAAATAGCTTAAATGTCTGATAATAGAGAAATGGTTAGCTAAGTTATGATACAAATAAAAACATGTTGGAATATCATGCAATTGCTAAAAATGACAGTCACTGTATGGTAGCATGGAAAATTTTAAAAATAAAATGCTAAATGACAAATTCAGAATTCCAAAATTTCTCTGTATGAACACGGATCAGAGCCAGATGTGGAAAAAAACATTTGTTTGTGTTTGGAAGGTTGTTCTGTTCTGCTTTGTTCTGTTTTGTTTTGGGTTGGCTGAAGTGCAATGGTGCATTCATGGCTCACTGTAGCCTCAACCTCCTGGGCGCAAGTGATTCTTCAACCTCAGCCTCCTGAGTAGCTGTACAGGCATGAGCTATCACAGTAGGCTTTTTTTTTTTTTTTTTTTTTTTGGTCGAGACATAGTCTCCCAATGTTGCCCAGGCAAGTCTTGAACTCCTGGGCTTAAGTTATCCTCATGCCTTGGCCTGGGATTACTGGCATGAGCTGTCACTTCTGGCCTGAATTGATTTTTTTTTCTTTAAAAATATTCTTTATTGGCCAGGCACGGTGGCTCAAGCCTGTAATCTCAGCACTTTGGGAGGCCGAGGCGGGTGGATCTTGAGGTCAAGAGATTGAGATCATCCTGGTCAACATGGTGAAACCCAGTCTCTACTAAAAATACAAAAAATTAGCTGGGCTTGGTGGCGCATGCCTGTAATCCCAGCTCTCAGGAGGCTGAGGCAGGATAATTGCCTGAACCCAGGAGGCGGAGGTTGCAGTGAGCCGAGATTGCGCCATTGCACTCCAGCCTGGGTAACAAGAGCGAAACTCCATCTCAAAAAAAATAAAAATAAAAAATAAATATTCCTTATTGTGCTTTATTAGGCAAAACAAAAGAAAAAAAGTAAAAAAGAAAATATTCTTCATTGTTATTTTAAATTGAAGTCAGGAAAAAAATGTAGGCAAGACCATATTGAAAGATGATTTACTTAAAAAGAAAGGCTACCTAATAAATGCCAGAGAACGAACTCCAGAGCATTTAAAAATACAAGTGCTTAAGCTTCTCACTAGAGATTCTAAAGCAGAGGGTCCCAGGTCGGGGAAAACCCTGTATTTTTTCTGAACTCCTCAAGTAAGTTCGATGCGGGACCCATTAAGGTAGACACTCATCATTATCCTTTCAGATAATGTAATAAGCATCCTGATCAGAAATAGCAATCCAAGGAATACTTACATAACCACAGCTTTTTTCTCCCCCAATAAAATATGTCCCTACTATGGGGCTTTTACATTTCCATTTATTTAGTTGTACTCTGTCAAATTTTAGCCTTTGTACATAATACAGAACAGGGAAAGGACAGCTTTTGATAAACACTTGTGATCCTGTATAATGTAGGGAAAAACACAGGGCATGAGAGCTGATGGCCTGGGGTTTAGCAGGAAGGGAAATAGAAACAGAAGAAATGTGATCTCAACATTGGTTAAAAGATATTGATAGGAACTGCAAGGACAATCTCCCACTGCGACCAGCTGTTACCCTTTCCTGAGGAACGGACATACTGAGTAGCCTCATGAGACCTAATGTGCATATTTTTCTTTCTTTTAGATGCCAACATTAACCCACAGGGAGTTATTGTTACAGACTGAAGAATAGAAAAAGAAAAAGCCAAATAGAGCCTTATTCCACCCAGCTTAGCTTCCACAGAACATTGTGAATGAGAGAGCAGACTCTTGAGAAAATCCTGGGGTTATCCAGTTTTCATGACTTCTTTCATTAGACCATCATTTACCAAAGTGTGTTCTTTATAAAAAGTAGTTCTTCAGGGAAGGGGAGGAGAGAAAAAATAATAATCATACTTTTTTAAAAAGTAGTTCTTCAGAAGGCTTAAAAGTATTATTTGGAAAGGGGTTCCATGATGAAGTCAGTTTGGAATGCAGGGTTTACCCAATTTTGAGACGTTTCTTTGCAGGACTTCTCAGGACCTTTTTGAACCTTCAAGAAAAGAATATAGTGTGAAATATGAAAACTTTCTCCCAGCTGACGAAACACACTTTGCAAAGCACTCGCATAGACCAGTATGATTTTCAGTAAGAGCTAAATCAATTTTGTTAGTTGTTAAGGCATAAAACGCTAATACAGGATATTATAATCCTAGGCCTATATTATTTAATTTGGACTTTTCGCCTAAGAAAAATTAGCTTTAATGTGAAAAATTAGGAGACAATATAGAGAAAATTCAAGAGCTTCTCCAGATAAATTCTTAGAACTAATGATAAAGTTCACTAAAGTTTCTGGATATAAGATGTCTGGGGGTGGGGGAGGATACTTCCTTATATATTAATAGCAAACAATTAAAATATTTAATTTTTAAAATACCATTTGTAATAGTACCAAAATCTATAAAGTATCTGGGAATAAGTCTAATAAAATATGGCCAAATCATTCATGGAGATAACTTAGAACCTTTATTTAAAGACATAAAATAATTCTTAAACAAATGGAGACATTATTATATATCATGTTAATGGATAGAGAGACTCAATGTAGTAAAGATGTAGTCTTCTCCATCTTTCACTTCCTTTGCTTCCTAATTAAGACTTATATTGCTCTTGGCTGGGCACAGTGGCTCACACCTGTAATCCCAGCACTTTGGGAGGCCAAGGCTAGCAGATGACATCAGGCCAGGAGTTCAAGACCAGCCTGGCCAATAAGGTGAACCCTCATCTCTACTAAAAAAAAAAAAAAATACAAAAATTAGCTCGATGTGGTGGCACATGCCTGTTGTCCCAGCTATTTGGGAGGCTGAGGAAGGAGAATCACTTGAACCTGGGTGGTGGAGGCTGACATGAGCCGAGATTGTGCCTCTGCACTCCAGCCTGGGCAACAGACTAACACTCTGTCTTAAAAAAAAAAAAAAAAAGAAAGAAAGACTTTATATTGCTCTTCTTGCTCTTCTTTTACTGTCAAGAAAGTGTCTTCTACCCATCTTAGCAAGCCTCTAGTGAGACACATTTTGGAGCTCCATCTAAAGATCCTCAATAATAAACTGATGTTTGTAAGGTTTCCAGTAAAGTACAAAAAGCTCTCAAAGCATTTTAGTGTAATATCAGATTCTTTTTCTTTTTTCTTTTTTTGAAATACAGTTTTGCCCTTGTCAGCCAGATGAGTGCAATGGTGTCATCTCAGCTCACTGCAACCTCTGCCTCCCGGTTCAAGCAATGCTTCTGCCTCAGCCTCTCAAGTAGCTGCAATTATAGGCATGCATCACCACACCCAGCTAATTTTTGTATTATTAGTAAAGACAGGGCTTCACCATGTTGGCCAGGATGGTCTTGAACTCCTGACGTCAGATGATCCACCCACCTTGGCCTCCCAAAATGCCAGGATTACAGGTGTGAACCACTGCGCCTGGCCTGTAACATCAGATTCTGTAAAGGGCATGTGCAACTTATTTGTGTCCTCCTACTACTATGTCTTTAAATGCCTTAGCTAGAAATGGCGTTTGTTATGCTCAAAATTGCCCAGTTGAATTTTACTAAAAGTAGTGTAGTAGATGTAACTGGAGGTAGTTTCCTGGTTTACAATCCTCTGAACAGCCACATTTATGTTACCTTTTTTTCTAATAATAGGCTCAATCCCATATCATGGAGGTGGGCAAGTGAGCCAGGTGGATCCACTGTAATGCCTCATTCCTTTAGCCTGTGATCAGTCCACGTGGTAGACATATGACCCAAGCTAGGCTGGTTGGCCTTTCCCCATGTAGGGAAGAATAAAGCTAACAGGAAAAGAGCGGCAGAGATAAGAGACTGACAGTTTTTAAACTCCTGGCTCTAGTCACCCCAGCACTTCCACGGTTGGAGAACATCAGCCAATTAAAGAGCCCCTTTTTTGCTTAAATTAGTTCAGCATGGCTTTCTGTTTCTTGGAACCAAATAATCCTTACAGTAAGTAAGCAGCTGCCTGGATTTTTATACTAGCCTGCCTAGTATAGAGTCAGAGGTTATTCAGGGAAGCAGAACTACTACTTACGGGATAGGAAATGTATTCTAGGACAAGATCTTACACATTTTAAGGGGGAGGGCACAAGAAAGTGAAGGTCCAGGAGAAAAGTTGGGGATCAGAGAAGAGATTACTATTTGGTCAATCTGAGAAGCTAAGCACATCCAGCCCCAAAATAGAATGGCAAAACAAGCTCATGGGAGGTCAGTGGAAAGCCATTTCTCTGTGTAGCTACTGTGTTTGTGCCTCACTGTCAAGTATCTGGCAGTGAGTCAGGGGGTCACCATTGGGCTGGGCGCAGTGGCTCACACCTGTAATCCCAGCACTTTGGGAGGCCAAGGCAGTTGGATCACTTGAGGCTAGGAGCTTGAGACCAGCCTGGCCAATATGGCTAAACTAAGTCTCCACTAAAAATTAAAAACTTAGCTGGACATGGTGGCACATGCCTGTAGTCCTAGCTACTTGGGAGGCTGAGGTACAAGAATTGCTTGAACCTGGGCGGGGGGGCAGAGGTTGCAGTGAGCCAAGATCACACCATTGCACTCCAATCTGGGCAACAGAACAAGACTGTGTCTCAAAAAAAAAAAAAAAGCCACCGTTGTTCTATAGTATCAGCAGTTGGTAAGAAGAGGTAGATTGGGAGCAGAAGACAGCAAGAAAAAAACTGGAGCTCACACCTGGAACCAGAGGTCTCAGTGGTTTATAGGCACCTCTACATCTGTCTATAATCACTTCTAATCATGATAGCCTACAAAGGGTAAGGACTGCTACTTCACCTCTGCCTGCCTAATATCCTGTAAATTCTGCTTTTGGCCAACTCACTCTCAAAATCATATAGGGAACGGGATTCTGGGAAATGTAGATCCCAACTTATTCAAGTTGACACAGTACAAATTGCCCTAGCCTTAAGCCAGGCAGCCACAAATTGAGGACTTTTTTTTTTTTTTTTTTTTTTTTTTAGACAGAGTTTCGCTCCTGTTACCCAGGCTGGAGTGCAATGGCGTGATCTCTGCTCACTGCAACCTTCACCTCCTGGGTTCAGGCAATTCTCCTGCCTCAGCCTCCTGAGTAGCTGGGATTACAGGCATGCGCCACCATGCCCAGCTAATTTTTTGTCTTTTTATTAGAGACAGGGTTTCACCATGTTGACCAGGATGGTCTCCATCTCTTGACCTTGTGATCCACCCACTTCGGCCTCCCAAAGTGCTGGGATTACAGACTTGAGCCACCGCGCCTGGCAGAGGCCTTATTTTATTTAAAGTTTCCCCAGCAAAGAGGGAGAACCAGATGTTACATCATTTGACCTATCCAGGAGCTCTGCAGTCGTCTGCCCCTGCTCTTCTCATTCAGAAAATGTCCTCACACCCTTCCTAGTTCCTAGCCTTTTTAGCCCTCTTCTCCATATCTCAGATTTCTTGAACCCCTTCAAACCTGTAGGCTCAGCCCTGCCACAATTTTTAGGACTGATCCTGATCACAGAAAGGAAGACTAGGGGCCGGGCACCGTGGCTCATGACTGTAATCCCAGCACACTGGGAGGCCAAGGCGGGTGGATCACGAGGTCAAGAGATCAAGACCATGGTGATGTGATGTAGCTAGCCTAGAGTTAGAACCTGTACACTGCCATTTTATAAAGGACAAAGCTGATTCCATACTCCTCACAATGAATGCTAACCTTGGCCTCTGTGAAACTGCTAAAAGGTAAAGCTGCATACTTTCTATTATCTGTAACTGCCAGAATTGCTGGCCTTTGATCACCAGTAATAGCCAGAGTAAGTACCCCCGGAGAATTCCATTCTGGCACCAAGTAACTCCTACCCAGACGATGTGTAAGCAAATGGTTATCTTAAATTCTGTAAAAGTATCAAGCACATCCCCTAGACCTTGGAATGTCCGGAGCCCATCACCCTCCTCTCTACCCAGGAGGTGATTTACAGCCTACCGAAATATCTGAAGACTTTCATCTCATCTCTGCTTCTTACCCCCACTCCCAAAGTGGTTTAGTGGGTATAAAAAGGTCTTGTCTCTCTTCTTTCCGGGCCACGGGTTGGAGAGACGTGAGTCCTCCATGGTCGCTGGCAATAAACCCCGCAATTTGGCATACTTTTGTCTTGGTATTGACTTTCTGTGCTCGGTCCAATACAACAGTGAAACCCCATCTCTACTAAAAGATACAAAAATTAGCTGGGCGTGGTGGTGCATGCCTGTGGTCCCAGCTACTCGGGAGGCTGAGACAGGAGAATTGCTTGAACCCGGGAGGCAGAGGTTGCAGTGAGCTGAGATCGTGCCATTGCACTCCAGCCTGGTGCCTGGCAACAGAGCAAGACTCTGTCTCCAAAAAAAAAAAAAAAGGAAAGAAAGAAAAAAGAAAGGAAAGGAAGAGTAGGATGCTAGGCTTGGTACTGAGGAACACAACACAAAGTAAGTTTGCTGTGGGTTCAGCTTGGACTTCCAGCCTGTCCTAGGTTCTGTTGGCTAGCTTCTGTCTCACTCCTGGCGCCAAAAGTCCTCCTCCAACCCCAAATTTATTTTTTTTTAAGATACGGGGTCTCACCGTGCCACCCAGGCTGCAGTGCCGAGTGTAGTGGTGTGATTATGATGATTCCCTGAGCTCTCCCTCCAGGCCTTCCAGGACTAAGTCCCTCCCCATGCTCCACCCAAGTCCTTCCTCACAACTCCAGCCAGGGGCAATGTTGCTGCTTACCTGCTGACGGGCTTTCCCAACAACAGCTCCCACAAGCTTGATTTCTGATTACAGCCAACCCATGACATGCTTGAGCAACACTTTCCCAAGCCTTTTTGAATCTCTGTGTTGTTTATGCACATGCCTCTTGTTCTCCAGAATCAAAGGCTCGCTGTTTCGTGTGCATAGCCTCACGTAGCTTATTAAACTCCTTTTCAAGTTTCCCTAAAGTGTAACTCTCTTTTGATGACCATTTTTTTGGGTTATATTCAAACAGCTTCTTCAATGTCTTATACTCTTTTGTATAGAGTATAAGCGGGGGCCGGGGCAGTGGCTCACTCCAGTAATCCAGCACTTTGGCATGCCGAGGCAAGAGTTAGAGGCTGTAGTGTTCACACCATTGCGTTCCAGCTTGGGTGACAGAGGGAGACTCTGGGAAAGAAAGAAAGAAAGAGAGAGAGAGAGAGAGAAAGGGAAAGAGAGGAAGGATGGAAGAAAGGAAGGGAGGGAGGGAGGGAGGGAGGGAGGGAAAGAGAAAGAGAAAGAATGAAAAATAAAAGAGAAGGAAGAAAGAAAGAGAGAAAGAGAGGGAAAAAGAGAGAAAGAGCAGGCAGGGAGGAAGGGAAGAGAACACAAGTGCTAATCCTGTCTAGTCCAGCACAGCTGAGTTTCACATTCAGTTATATTTCATTTTCTGGCTGAATTTCTCTTCAGTTTAATACCAGTAAGAAGCAGCTGCCTTTTTTTTTTTTTTTCCAAAGAAAAACCCATTGTGGTTGTTTTTATTTTTTTAATTACCAAAGGAAAACTTCTGCATCCCCAGCCATGAACAAAGAACCACAAAGTCAGGAGCCACGGTTGCTCAGGCCAGTTGTCCTGCTGCTTGAGAGGCAAGGCTATGAGTTCATAGGCCAACCTGGGCAATGTAAGAACCTCTCATTCATTAAAAAAAAAAGAACCACAAAGTTATGGTGAGATGGGATGCCAGCCATCCACTCAGGTGGCTCTTAGGTCCTCAGGTGTTTAAGATCCTTGTCCTGGCAAAATGACAAATGACTACAGGTCATGGATCTCTGGGGTCACTCCAAAATATTTTAAATGGTGACTTGTATCCAAGAATGCCAAGGGTGTTCATTAAATACCTGATCTGTTGCAACCCTCTGTCCACCTCTTGTTATACCAGATCACTCTGAGGCCTCCCATTTTACTATAAAATGGTTAATTATCACGCCTGTAATCCCAGCACTTTGGGAAGCTAAGGCAGGCGGATCACGAGGTCAGGAGATCGAGACCATCCTGGCTAACATGGTGAACCCCCATCTCCACTAAAAATACAAAAAATTAGCCAGGTGTGGTGGCACGTGCCTGTAGTCCCAGCTACTTGGGAGGCTGAGGCAGGAAAATCACTTGAACCCTGGGAGGCGGAGGTTGCAGTGAGCCGAGATTAAACCACTGCACTCCAGCCTGGGCAACAGAGTGAGAATCCATCTCAAAAAAAAAAAAGTTAATTATCAGCTTCTTGCACCCCAAGTTCCGAGTTCTGTCTGCCATACCTGGCACCCACACTCATGGGCTTCCCTCCCAGGGCATGTCCCACCCAGTGGGTGGGTGTGTCACATGCCAGGCATCCACCCCTCCCATGTGCCCTGTTTCCTCAGTACTCTGGACCCAGTTGGCTAGAAGGACTGTCATTACCAATAGCACATTAAGCACCCAATGTACTGATTCATTTTTGGAAATTGTTTTAAATACCTCTGCTTGCTCTCCAGGGAAACAGATCGAGAGAAAATAAGGGCATCTGTGAGACGTTTTGGATCGTTAAATCGTCTCCTCTGAGCCATGCTAAGGTCTAACAAGTTCAGCAAGATTGTAATTGACCACATGACAGCCATCAAATTAGGCTTGGATTCAAGTGTATGATCCAATGGTACTTTTATGTGCTCTACAGTTCACTGGACTCCCTGTGTAATCACTGTGTAGAGTGATACAAAGCCCATTTTATGGAAGTTGGAGTGGCACACGTTTATTGTGTTAGGTGATTACAGATTTTATAATCTTTTAAGATGTATTTTTGGCGGGGTGCGGTGGCTCACGCCTGTAATCCCAGCACTTTGGGAGGCCAAGTCAGATGGATCACGAGGTCAAGAGATCGAGACCATCCTGGTCAACATGGTGAAACCCTGTCTCTACTAAAAATACAACAAATTAGCTGGGCATCGTAGCGCATGCCTGTAATCCCAGATACTCAGGAGGCTGAGGCAGGAGAATTGCCTGAACCCAGCAGGCGGAGGTTGCCATGAGCCGAGATCGTGCCATTGCACTCCAGCCTGGGTAACAAGAGCAAAACTCCGTCTCAAAAAAAAAAAAAAAGATGTATTTTTGTCTTATTTAGCGCTGAGTCCTTGGTCAGAAGTATGCGGTCCCATTTTACTGGTTTTCCTGTGGTAAAATGCAATATACCTATTTTTTTCATCCCGTGAATATTTTAATGTTTAAACGATCCTCTCTACACTAAGCTCATCTTGAGAGTTCTGCCGCTGACTTGCGCACTGAGGTTATGGGCATGTGTGGCACAGGATAGTGTGGATGGTATGGGCCTGAAACTGCATGAAATAAATATGACCTTTGGTCTGGATGCGGTGGCTCATACCTGTAATCCCAGCCCTCTGAGAGGCCAAGGTGGGCGGACCACTTGAGACCAGGAATTTGAGACCTGACTGGCCAACATGGTGAAACTCTGTCTCTACTAAAAATACAAAAATTAGCTGGGCGTGGTGGTGCACGCCTGTAATCCCAGCTACTCGAGAGGCTGAGACAGGAGAATAGCTTGAACCTGGGAGGAGGCGGTTGCAGTGAGCCAAGATCCTGCCATTGCACTCCAGCCTGGGTGAAAGAACTAGACTGTGTCTCAAAAAAAATGTGTATATATATATATAAATATATGTATATATTTTTAATGTTTCCTAAATAGCAATAAATAAATAGAATAGGAACACTGCTGCTTGGTTCGGATGGGCCTTGGCCAGGTTTTCTCTTATCTTAGTTCATTTTCAGTTCTTTATAACAGAACACCTGAAACTGGGTAATTTGTAAACAAAAGAAATGTATTTCTTATAATTATGGAAGCTGAGAAATCCCGCATCAACGGTTTGCATCTGCAGAGGGCCATCTTACTGGTGGGGTCTCTCTGGAGCGTCCTGAAGGCAGCTCAGGGCATCACAGGGCAAGGTGCTGAGTGTGCTAGCAGAAGTCTCTCTTTTTCTTCTTGTAAAGCCATCAGTCCTGCTCCTGAGATACCTCATTAATCCATGAGTCCATTAACCCTTTAATCCATGAATGCTCTAATCCATTCATGAGGGTTCTGCCCTCATGACCCAATCACCTCTCAAATGTGCTGCCTCTCAACACGGCCACATTAGGAATTAGATTTCAACACAAGTTTTGGGGGAGACAAATATTCAAACCATAGGTCCCCCTTAGACTCAACACCTTCAGCTTCTCCTAGTTTTCTCCTATGGAATTTCAGCTCATTCAACTCTTAACTCTGGACAAAATGGAGTAATTCCTTTTTCCCTAGCCCTATTTCGCCTACAGGCCTGAGCACTCTTCCTCTGTGACCCTAGCCCCTTCTAAGCACCTATTGAAGGCCAAATCATGGCCCCCGCCAAAGACCTCAATCCCCAGAACCTGTGAGTATGCTACCTTACACCATACAGGTGTCATCAAGGTAAGGATCTTGAGCTATGGGGTGATGATCCTGGATTATCTGTATGGGCTCACTGTAAACATAGAGGTCCTCACAGGAGGGTCAGAGTCAGAGGAGATGTGACTATGGAAGCAGAAGTCAAAGCAGTGTGGAGCCACGAGCCAAGGAATGTGGGCAGCCTCTGGAAGCTGAAAAAGGCAAGGAACAGAGTCTCCAGGAGAAAGATAGCTTGATCACCATCTTTATTTTAGCCCCTGTGAGACCCATTTTGGATTTCTGATCTTCAAAACTGTAAGAGAATAAATGTGTGCCATTTTATGCCACCAAGTTCAGGGTGATTCATTCTACCAGCATCCCAGCTTGCACTGATGGGAAGGTAGAAGCAGAGGTGGAGCCATATTCCCAGTATGGTAGCCACCTGCCACACATAGCAATTGAGCGGTTGAAACGGGGTTAATATGAATTGAGATGTGCTGTAAGTATAAAATACACACCAGGCCTGGTGTGGTGGCTCACGTCTATAATCCCAGCATTTTGGGAGGCCGAGGTGGGTGGATCACTTGGGGTCAGGGGTTTGAGACCAGCCTGACCAACATGCAGAAACCCCATCTCTACTAAAATACAAAAATTAGCTGGACATGGTGGCGGGTGCCTGTAATCCCAGCTACTCAGGAGGCTGAGGCAGGAGAATTGCTCGCACCCAGGAGGCGGAGGTTGCAGTGAGCCAGGATCACGCCACTACACTCCAGCCTGGATGACAGAACAAGACTCTGTCTCAAACAAAACAAACAGATTTTAAGGACTTAGTTAATATGTTAGATACAAGGAGTTTAATAAAATATTAAAATTACTTTCATCTGTTTGTTTTTACTTATTTAAACGTGGCCACTAGAAAATTCAGAATCATACATGTAACTTGCATTATATTTCTGTTGATCAGGGCTGCTCTAGATGAATCTCACTACTGCAGTTTCTTATTTTTCTTTTTGCTTTTTTGAGATAGTCTCACTCTGTTACCCAGTCTAGAGTGCACTGGTGTGATCCCAGCTCACTACAACCTCTGCCTCCTGGGCTCAAGCAATCCTCCCACTTCAGCCTCCTGAGTAGTTGGGATTACAGGTACATGGCACCACACCCGACTAATTTTTTTTTTTTGCTTTTTTGAGATAGTCTCACTCTGTTACCCAGGCTGGAGTGCAATGGCGCGATCTCGGTTCACTGCAACCTCCGCCTCCTGGGTTCAGGCAATTCTCCTGCCTCAGCCTCCTGAGTAGCTGGGATTACAGGCACGTGCCACCATGCCCAGCTAATTTTTTGTATTTTTAGTAGAGATGGGGTTTCACCATGTTGACCAGGATATTTTCGATCTCTTGACCTCGTGATCCACCCGCCTCGGCCTCCCAAAGTGCTGGGATTACAGGCTTGAGCCACTGTGCCTGGCAAAATTTTTTTTTTTGTTAATCAATGAGAGCATGTGACATTGCTCAGGTTGGCCTTGAACTCATGGCCTCGCCTCCTCAAGCACCAGGACAACTGGCCAGAGGCACCGTGGCCCTCGAATTTTTGTAGAAATAAGATTTTTCATGTTGCCCATGACAAAACTAGACTCAAGGCATCCACCCACCTTAGTCTCCCAGAGTGCTGGGACTACGGGTGTGAGCCACCACACCCCGCCTCACCGCTGCAGTTGCAGAAGTCACTCTAAAACCCTATTGGATTGGCCCAGACCTTCTACTCCCAGCTCATATGCCTTTGGTTCCTGTTGAGTATTCCAGGACACTGCTAGAAGAGGACCCTGCCCTGAGCTACCCTGAACCTGTCTGGTTTGGGCTCTGATATCCTCCCTTAAGTTTTTCAAACTTCACTTTTATGAGTTGGGGACATCTTCAAAAAAAAGAACACAAAATCAAGAAAGAGCCAGAACCTTGGAGCAATCTGTACAAAGGAGGGAGCTTGAAACTTAAGCTTCATTTGCCTCATGGTAAATCTGCCTCTGCTCTGTCTCCCAAATCTCGCCTAGGTGGCTCCTTTCCCCTTTCTATTCTGCTGAAGATACCACTCTCCAGAGATCTTTCACTAGTTCCTAAGACAATATCCAAAGTGACCGCCATCTTTAACCCAGGCAAGCAGGGAACTTGAGCTTTGGAGGACCTCACATAGAACAAACACAACACATTTGTATATTAAGAAATGTATGGCTGGGCGCGGTGGCTCATGCCTGTAATCTCAGCACTTTGGGAGGCCAAGGTGGGTGGATCACCTGAGGTCAGGAGTTCAAGACAAGCCTGGACATCATGGTGAAACCCCATCTTTAAAAAAAAAAGGAATGTATGGATATCTGCAACTTGATATTTGCCCCTTAGTGCTGGCATGGCACAACCCGTATACCCCATCCATCTGTTCTCATGACTTACACTGTTTCAGGGTCCAAGAAATTCCTTCTTTACACTCTAGCCCTATATGTCCTTGAAATTAAAAAAAAGTGGGGGGGGGGATGAATTGGAATGCCATGAAGATTTGTGAGTTGTGCCACTGCTAACATAGAGCTAGACTTCCTCCCGCTGCTTCAGAGCTCAGGGAGGAAAAGGCATTAATAAAAAAAAGACAAATTAATGAACTTGTCAAATCTTCTCAGCACAAACGCAATAGATTCTTGTATAACAGGGTACCATTTGTCAGTGATGCATGCTTCTGGTATTCACAACAGCTGCAAGTGACAGCTGAATATTTTGTAACATTAAATAATTGTTATTATTCTTATATTTCTATATAGTCAGATATAGAGACAACATTCATGAAACAGTATAAATTGGCAACTACATGGACAAATACAATGACAACCAAATTGACAATGCTAGAATTATGAATTTTTACAAAAATTAATATTTCCTTACATTTAAATATGAATTCAGCTTTATTTAAATAATTTTAAATAATTTAATATTTATTTAAAATATTTAATAATTATTTAAAAATAAGTATAATTTAATAAGTATAAATAAATAATTTATACTTAAGTATAAATCAAGATCGGAAGTGGACCGGGAACAGTGGCTCTCGCCTGTAATCCAAGCACTTTGGGAGGCCGAGGTGGGCAGATCACTTGAGGTCAGGAGTTTGAGATCGACCTGGACAACATAGTGAAACCCCATCTCTACTAATAATACAAAAACAATTAGCTGGGCATGGTGGCACATGCCTATAGTCCCAGCTACTTGGGAGACTGAGGCAGGAAATTTGCTTGAACTCGGGCGGCAGAGGTTGCAGTGAGCCAAGATTGCCCACTTCACTCCATCCTTGGCAACAGAGTGAAACTGTCTCAAAAAAAAAAAAGAAAGAAAAGAAAAGAAAATACAGATGTGAAGCTCAGAGAACAAAAAGCCTGAAAGAAGAGAAAATAGAAAGCAGTTTGCCTAAATTTCTAAAAACTGGAAACAATGAAAGTGAACTGATGTCTGCTGAGCATGACTCACATAAAATTTGCGTACAGGACTTGTACAAATTCCTTACCTAATAAGATTTAATTACTAATCATATGAAAATGAACAAAAAATATCTTCAAACCCATAATTTGAAAAGATCAGATGAAATCCCTACAACTTCATATTCTTCATTAAAAGAATACTGAATTATTGATCAAAGCAAGAACAAGAAAAGAATTATTTGTAACAAATGTATAACTCAAAAAGCCAAATGCAACTCCAATGTGTCCATTACTATGAGAAGAAAAATGCATTTATAAAAGCTGCAATTGAATGTGAAAAAATCTCTGGGGCTTTATTATGCTTTTTGGATGATGATCCTAAAAAATGGTGATCACATCCTTCTAATAGCAGAAAGATGTTTCTAGCAAAATGGAATTCAATTCAAATTAATGAGCCAGGCATGGTGGCTCACACCTGTAATACTAGTACTTTGGGAGGCGAAGGAAGGTGGATCACCTGAGGTCAGGAGTTTGAGACCAGCCTGGTCTACTAAAAATACAAAAGTTAGCCAAGCGTGGTGGCACATACCTGTAACCCCAGCTACTTGGGAGGCTGAGGCAGGAGAATCACTTGAACCCAGGAGGCAGAGGTTGCAGTGAGATGAGATCATGCCATTGCACTCCAGCCTAGGCAACAGAGTGAGACTCCATTTCAAAAACAAACAAACAAAACAACAACAACAACAAAAAAAAACCCCACAAATTAATGATTACAACTTTCCATTCCATGAACATGGCAGATAATTGATTATTTAATTTTATACCAAAATTATTGTAGCTGGAGAAAGAAATTGCAGAAATTGCTGTTACGTGTTTTTTTTATATATCCTAAGTACAAAATATTTTGTTACTATTATGATAGAGTTTTACAACCAATTCTGGGCTACAGAGAAATACCCTCTCTCGATAAACAAATAAAGGCAATATTGCAAAAAAAAAAAAAAAAAGCATTTAAAAAATCAAGCATAGGCCGGGCAGCACTTTTGGAGGCCGAGGCAGGCAGATCACTTGAAGTCAGGAGTTCGAGACCAACCTAGACAACATGGCAAGACCCCGTCTTTATTAAAAATACAAAAATTAGCCGGGTATGGTGGTGCATGCCTGTAATCCCAGCAATTTGAGAGGCTGAGGCAGGAGAATTGTTTGAACTCAGGAGGTGGAGGTTGCAGTGAGCCAAGATCATGCCACTGCATTCCAGCCTGGGCAATAGAGTAAAACTCCATCTCAAAAACAAAACAAAACAAGAAACTACTGATAGTTTAGATTCCCTCATGTTTTGAACTACTGTTTATTTCATTATTACAGATTCTTAACAGTAGCTGTAGGTCAGATGTGGTGGTTCATGCTTGTCATTCCAGAACTTTGGGAGGTGGGAGAATTGCTTGGACCCAGGAGTTCAAAATTAGCCTGGGAAACATAGTGAGACCTCATCTCTACAAAATAAATAAATAAAATAGAGTGAAAATAAAAATTAGCTGGGCACGATAGCACACGCCCAGTCCCAGCTACTTGGCAGGCTGAGGTGGGAGGATCGTTTGAGCCCACAAAGTCCAGGTTGCAGTGTGCTGTAATCATGCCACTGCACTCTAGCCTGGGTGACCAAGTGAGACCTGTCAAGAAAGAAAGAAAAGAGAGGAAAGGAAGGAAGGAAGAGAGGGAGGTGGCAAGTTGTGTCCACATCTAGGGATAGACCCAACGAAGCTGAGTCTGTGTCAGGATTTTCCTGAGAGCAGCACTTTTCATCCAAGACAGATCAGGAAAGTGAAAAACTGAAACCAGACAAAAAGCAAAAACCAATCAAACAAAAAACACAGTAGAATGACTGAACACTTCCAAGAGAGGCTGGTACTTTTTCCATCTCAGGGCATCTGAGACTTAGCATTGCTAAGTCTTCTGTTTCCAGAAGTATTCACTGTTACTCTTTCTTTTATAATGACATGTTCTCTTATTATTATATAAACAGTGGCTATGTACAAACTATAATTGCAGTGAATGAGCAAAGTAAAATATAGCAAGAAAAAAATCACCTGTAACTCTACCCATACTAATGTTAAACTTTGGTCTATAACCTTCCAGTCCTGCGTGTATGTGTTTAACTAAACATGAGATCATATTGAAATGACTTTTTCAGAAAAATATGAGAAGTGACTTCCCTTTCATAGTTGATGGGAAATAAATGTGAAGCTGCCAAAGGCCATTTTTGTTATGACTTGGGGAGACATCCACTGAGAGCAAAGGCCAAACAAAGGACAGATGGATGATTGATGACATATTTCAGTACCTGGATCCAATGGTGTCTGAAGCCAACAACCCCTAGATTTAGGTGAGCCAGTAAATAAATTCCCTTTTCTGCTTAAGCTGGTTTTAATTTAATTTTTTCCATCTGCAACTGAAAGAGACCTATAATATTCACCAGGCTCATCACAAATATTCTCTTTCTTTTTGCGAACATGCAGTTGGCGTGTACTTCCGTGCTCTCTTTGAAGTGAGGTATGGCCATGAGACTTGCTTTGACCAACGACATGAGAGCCGATATGTGAGGAGTCAGAGCATCCATGACCAGCCACTTACCTCTCTCCATCTGTTTTTAAATTTTTTTTTTTTTTTTTTTTTGAGATGGAGTTTTGCTGTTGTTACCCAGACTGGAGTGCAATGGCACGATCTCGGCTCACCGCAACCTCCACCTTCTGGGTTCAAACAATTCTCCTGCCTCAGCCTCCCGAGTAGCTGGGACTACAGGCGCACACCACCATGCCCAGCTAAATTTTTGTATTTTTAGTAGAGACGGGGTTTCACCATGTTGACCAGGATGGTCTCGATCTCTTGACCTCGTGATCCACTCACCTCGGCCTCCCAAAGTGCTGGGATTATAGGCGTGAGCCACTGCGCCCGGCCTTCCTTTTTTTTTTTTTTTTTTTTTTTTTAATTGAGATGGAGTTTCACTCTTGTTGCCCAGGCTGGAGTGCAATGGTGCGATCTCAGCTCACTGCAACCTCCACCTTCCAGGTTCAAGTGATTCTCCTGCCTCAGCCTCCCAAGTAGCTGGGATTATAGGCACTCGCCACTATGCCCAGCTAATTTTGTATTTTTTAGCAGAGATAGAGTTTCTCCATGTTGGTCAGGCTTGTTTTGAACTCCTGACCCCAGATGATCCACCTGCGTCAGCCTCCCAAAGTGCTGGAATTACAGGTGTGAGGCACTGCACCCGGACTCCATCCCTTTTTTTCTCTCTGCCATAGCAACCAGCAATATTCCAGATAGTATCTTTTCCATTGTCTGGGTCCCAGCGTGAGGATAAGGTGGAATAAACCCTCCAGCTGACCTGTGATGGACATATATCATAAGCAATAAATGAATGCACAAGTAAGAAACAAATTCCTATTTTTCAAGTTACTAAGCCTTTGGACTTTTCTGTTAGTACAGCAAAACATAGCCCATCCTGACGGATAATGTTAATAATACTGATGAATTTAGAGAGGAAAGGGATTCTTGCTTTCTTAATCTGTGTATCTTTTTTTTTTTTTTTTTTTTTTTAGGCAGGGTCTCATGTTGTTGCCCAGGGTGCAGTGCAGTGGCACGAACACAGCTCACTGCAGCCTCAACCTCCCGGGCTCAAGAGATCCTCTCACCTCAACTTCCTGAGTAGCAGGGACCACAAGCGCACTGCACCATGCCTGTCTAATTTTTCATATATTTTTGTAGAGATGGGGTTTCACCATGTTTCCAGGCTGATCTCAGACTTCTGAACTCAAGCCATCCACCTGCCTCAGCCTCCCCAAGTCCTGGGATCATAGGCATGCACCACCATGCTTGTCCTCTGTGTACCATTTAAAAAATCAGCAGCAGCCGGGTGCAGAGACCGAGGCAGGGGCTCACACCTGTAATCCCTTTGGGATGCTGAGGTAGATCACCTGAGGTCAGGATTTCAAGATCAGCCTGGCCAAGACGGTGAAACCCATCTCTACTAAAAACACAAAAATTAGTTGGGTGTGGTGGCAGGTGTCTGTAATCCAGCTACTAGAGAGGCTGAGGTCGGAGAATCGCTTGAACCTGGGAGGCAGAGGTTGCAGTGAGTTGAGGTCACGCCACTGCACTCCAGCCTGGGCGACAAGAGCATAACTCTGTCTCAAAAAAAAAAAAAAAAATCAGCAGCATGCATAGCTATGTGAATATACTTAATGCTGCTGAACTGTACACCTACACTTGGTTTAAAAAGTAATTTTTATGTTATCTATAGTTTACCAAAATAAAACAATTATACCAGCAGTCAATCATATATTTATTAGGGCCCTAGGGTTAATTCCATGTAAATGGCTCTGATAGCCAGTAACTGTTCTTGCAATCATTCACCAAACCTTCATTGAGCACCTATTATGTGCCCATCACTATGCTAGGCACTAGGGGTAAAGAGGCTATACTTCCAACTTTAAAAAGCTTCCTGCAAGCAAAAGAACATTCATCATAGCAGTTTGCCATCCTGGGACCCTGTTAAAGAAAAAATAGTAGATCCTTTTGTAGTTCATGAGCGTGATGATTGAGTGTTCATGCTCATGTGAGATGTGGCCACCCACCTTGTTACCACGGCAGCACATTACCCATCTGGCATGAAAAGAAAAAGGAAAAAACAGCAGGCCCCAAACAAGGCCAAATTCCATGCTTCCAAATCAAAACCAAAGTTGTTTACTTGTAAGATCTGATCTTCAAGAAATCAAGAGAGAAATGATAACCAAATCCCATTAAGCCAACAAGATTTCACTTACATTCTTACAAGGAAAATAATCTTGAAATGACCAATCTACCATTTGTTCATTGTTCCTGCTTTCTTCTGTCTCTTTCTGCCTATAAACATACCCATTCTGTCTAGTTAGTTGGAACTCCTTTCTATTTTGTAGATTGGATGCTGTGTGGTTCGTGAATTGCTGATAAAAGTGAATCAGATTTTTGAAACTGAATTCATTGATTCTTTGTTCTTTGATGACCACCCCACTCCCCAATTTGAGGTTCTTTTTCTTTCTTCATCAATAGACCTATCTATAGTTATCATTAAGCAGTAATGGGTAAAAGCCATTATAGCCATTTGAGAAGCACTTTCTTTCTCTAATCTTTTTGGCTTGCTCCTTACTAGCATAATATTTAAGAGGACAGATTCTGGAGTCCAGCAAGCCAGACTCAGATCCGAGCTCTATCACATACTAGTTCTGTGACCTGAGCCAGTTAGTTAATTTCTGTGTGCCTCCATTGTCTTGTCTCTAGAATGGGGACACAAATAGTACCTGCTTTTTACGATTGTTGAGAAGATTGAATGAGCTATTTCACATAAACACTTAGCCCAATGCCTGGTACAGAGTAAGTGCTGAATAAATGTCAGCTATCATTTATTAGTGCCTTATTAGTGCTTTCTTATTCTAAGCTTCAGCTTACCCTGTGATGCTGGCATTTCTGGCCCACCAGTGTAAGTTATAGTCAAGAAGTCTGTATCACAAAATAGAACTACTATACAATCTGGCACTCTCACTTCTGGGTGTACAGTCATCCCTGCTATCTGTGGGGATTGGCTCTGGGAACTTCCATTGACACCAAAATCCACAGATGCTCAAGTCCCTAATATGAAATGTTGTAGGCCGGGCGTGGTGGCTCATGCCTGTAATCCAAGCACTTTGGAGGCCAAGGCGGGTGGATCATCTAAGGTCGGGAGTTCAAGACCAGCCTGACCAACATGGCTAAACCCCGTCTTTAAAAAGAAAAAAAATAAAAATAAAAATAAATGTTGTAGTATTTTAGCCAGGCTTGGTAGCATGCACCTGTAGTCCCAATTGAGGCTAAGATGTGAGATCAGGAGATCAAGGCTGCAGTAAGCCATGATGGTGCCACTGTACTCCAGCTTGGGTAATGGTGTGAGACACTGTCTCAAAAAAAAGTTGTAGTATTTGCATGTGACCTGTGCACATTCTCCTATATACTTGAAATCATCTCTAGATTACCTACAATACCTAATACAATGTAAATGCTATGTAAATCATTTTTGTCACTCAGGCTGGAGTGCAGTGGCACAACACGGCTCACTGCAGCCTCCCTCTCCTAGGCTCAATGCCTCCTTCTGCCTCATCCTCCTGAGTAGCTGAGACTGCAGGTATGCACCACTGTGCTAGGCTATTTTGTACTTTTCTTTCTTTTTTTTTTTTTTTTTTGAGATGGAGTCTCACTCTGTCACCCAGGGTATGGTCCACCCAGGCTGGAATGCAGTGGCATGATGTTGAATCACTGCAACCTCCACCCAGGTTCAAGTGATACTTCCACCTCAGCCTCCCAAGTAGCTGGGACTACAGGCACACGCCACCATGCCTAGCTAATATATATGTATTTTTGTATTTTTTAGTGGAGATGGGGTTTTGACTTGTTGACCAGGCTGGTCTTAAACTCCTGATCTCAGATGATCCTCCCACCTCAGCCTCCCAAACTGCTGAGATTACAGGCTTGAACAACCATGCCTGGCTAATTTTTCTACTTTTTGTAGAAACAGGGCAACCCTATGTTGCCCAGGTTGGTCTTGAACTTCTGGACTCAAGTGATCCTCCCATCTTGGCCTCTCAAAGTGCTGAGGTTATAGGCATAAGCCACTGCCCATGGCCTAAATAGTTGTTATACTCTGTTGTTTGTTAGTTTATTTTGAGACAGAGTTTTGCTCTTGTTCCCCAGGCTGGAGTGCAGTGGCTCACCACAACTGTCTAATTTACATGAAATTTGAGAGGGGAACAGAATTTAAATGACCTCACCCCACCACACACACACAATGGTAACAATAATGATGACAGGTTTGTTGTTGTTTTTTTTTTCAGGTGTGACTCCAGACAGGATCCAAAGAGGAGATTTCCAGTCTCTTCTCTGGGTTTTATAGAGACTTACTTTACCCTTCTGTGTTAGCCTCTTAAAGCACTGGGTCAACCTTAAAAGGGCACAGGAAAGGGCAGATGACAGGTATTTTAATTAATTTGATTGTAATGATCATTATATAATGTCAAATCATGTTGTGCAATTGAATATATACAATTTTTATCTGTAAATTAAACATTAATTAAAAAATATTGACTGCTGCAAGCTCAAGAGACTGAAAGGAAAAATAAAATGATTCTGTGTCTCAGACATCTCCCGGTTCTTCATTTACCTGTAGCTTTACTCACGCTTCTTGCCTCTCCCTGCAAGGGACCCATGCTGGTTCACAGCCACTTGGGAGCACCCTTGAGTTAGGGCTGATCTGTTCTTCCTCCTGACAGGTGCTTCAGATCCCAGCCAGCAAGGATCACTTTCAGAAACTTTCACTTTCATATCTAGCCAGAAGTGGAAACTGGGCATGCCCTTCCAAACACTTGGCAGGAAGCTGGTTCCCAACCCCTAAGAAGCAATAAAACCAAGGTCACTCCTGCAGAAGAAGGCTTCTAACAGCACAGGATTCAAGCTCTATGGAGGTAACTTTCAGCCACAGTAGCAGTGTTTGTAAGTGTGGCTGGATCAGTATTTATCAGAGCTCCCCTTCACTCTCCTCACATTCCCTGAGGACCCCCTTGCACACCTCACCTTTTGTGACTGAGTCACCCGACTGCAGAACTAGAAAACAAAGAAGGTGGGCCGGACACGGTGGCTAATGCCTGTAATCTCAGCATTTTGGGAGGCCAAGGCGGGCAGATCACTTGAGGTGGGGAGTTAGAGATCAGCCTGACCAACATGGAGAAACCCTGTCTCTACTAAAAATCCAAAAAAATAAAAAAGTTAGCCAGGTGTGGTGGCACATGCCTATAATCCCAGCTACTTGGGAGGCTGAGGCAGGAGAAGCACTTGAACCTGATAGGCAGAGGTTTCGGTGAGCTGAGATCATGCCATTGCACTCCAGCCTGTGCAACAAGAGCGAAACTCCATCTCAAAAAATAAAAAAAAGAAAACAAAGAAGATGAATTCAGGACAGTTACATGCAAAAATGCTACTAGGTAGGGTCAAGACAAAGATTGGAGGATACACTGGCAGAGAAATATGACTTTTTTTTTTGAGACAGAGTCTTCCTCTGTTGCCCAGGCTAGAGTGCAATGGCGCGATCTCAGCTCACTACAGTCTCCACCTCCCTGGTTCAAGCCATTCTCCTACTTCAGCCTCCCGAGTAGCTGGGATTACAGGCATGCACTACCACGCCTGGCTAATTTTTGTATTTTTAGTAGAGATAGGTTTTCACCATCTTGGCCAGGCTGGTCTCAAACTCCTGACCTCAAGTGATCCACCTGCCTCGGCCTCCCAAAGTGCTGGAATTACAGGCATGTGCTACAGCGCCCAGCCTGATTGTGTATTTTTGACTGTCTTTAAATTTTTTTCATTAATCTGTAATGAAAACTTGGAGACATTTGGAGAAAATCTGAATGTAGAATCTTTTCTAGTAAGAACAGTTTTCTTCTGGTCATTCATAGTCATTTCAACCTAATCCTTATTTCAACGATTTTTTTTTTTTAGCAATTATCCCTTCTTGAGAAATTCCAAGAAATCTAATATAGATCTTTCTTCTTTTCTTCTTATCTTTTAAAAAAATTAATAGACTTTTTCTTTTGGAGCAGTTTCAGGGTTACAGAAACATTGGGCAGAAAGTACAGAGTTTCTACATACCTCCTCTTCCCAGGCACACCTTTTCCTCTGCTATTAACCTCTTGCGATGTTAGTTACTACTAATTAGTGTGCTACATTTGTTACAATTGACAGATCAGTACTGATACATTATTACTAACTCAGGTTCGTAGTTTATATTAGGGCTCCTTCTTTGTGTTGTACAGTTCTATGAGTTTTGACAAATGCATAATATCATGTCCAGTATCAGAATCGTTTCACTGCTCTAAAAGTGCCCTGTGCTCCATCTATTCATCCCTCCTTCCCTTCTAATCCCTGGCAACCACTGATCGTTTTACTGTCTCTATAGTTTTACCTTTTCCAGATTATTATCAGAGTGTGGTGGTTCATGCCTGTAATCCCAGCATTCTGGGAGGCCAAGGCAGGTGGATCCCCTGAGGTCAGGAGTTAGGGATCAGCCTGGCCAACACTGGTGAAACTCTGTCTCTACTAAAAACTACCAAAATTAGTTGGGCATGGTGGTGGCACGCACCTGTAGTCTCAGCTACTCGGGAGGCTGAGGCATGAGAACCTCTTGAACCCAGGAGGCGGAGGTTGCAGTGAGCCAAGATCACGCCATTGTACTCCAGCCTGGGCTACAGAGCCAGACTCTGTCTCAAAAAATAATAATAATAAATAGAATATATAGAGAGAGTCACACAATATGTATCATTTTTCAGATTGGCTTCTTACATTTAGCAATATGAATTTAAGTTTCCTCCATGTCTTTTTCGTTTTGTTTTTTGATTTTTGAGATGGGGGTTTCAATGTTTTTCCCAGGCTAGTTACAAACCTCCATGTTTTTTCCTGGCTTGATGGCTCATTCTCCACCTCCCCGCCCCCAATTTTTTTTTATTGTGATAAAATACACACAACATAAAATTTACCGTTGTAAACTTTTTTTGGTGTGGGGGAATGGAGTCTTGTTCTGTCACCCAAGTTGGAGTGCAATGGCATGATCTTGGCTCACTGCAACCTCTGACTCCCAGGTTCAAGCAATTCTCATGCCTTAGCCTCCAGAGTAGCCGGGATTATGGGGACACACCATCGCATCCAGCTAATTTTTGTATTTTTAGTAGAGACATTGGCCATGTTGGCCAGGCTGGTCTCAAACTCTTAACCTCAGGTGATACATTCGGCTTGACCTCCCAGAATGCTGGGATTACAGTCATGAGCCACTACACCCAGCCCACTGGAACAGTTTTTAGGTGTACAGTTTAGTGATTTTAAATACATTCATAATGTTCTGGTACTATAACCAGTATTCAGCTCTAGAACGCTTTTCATCTTGCAAAACAGAAACTCTATATCCATTAAGTAATAAAATTCTCCTTCCTCCTTGTTTTTTAGAGATATGATCTCACTTTGTCCCCCAGGCTACAACGCAGTGGCACAATCATAGCTCACTGTAGCCTCGAACTCCTGGTCTCAAGGGATCCTTCTGCTTTAGCCTTCCAAGTAGCTGGGATTACAGGTGCGAGCTGCTGCACCTGGCTTGCTTTTCTGACAGGTTCTTGAAGGGACTCCATTAAATCCTAATGAATCGGAGGCATCCCAGGAGTGAGCTTTCCTTCACCCTTTTGTATAAAGCTTCTCTTTGCTTTGTGGCAAAGATCTGAGTGGCTATTGTTACAAAGAGAATCAGGTTTCACTCTTAAGCAGTGGGTTCAGAAATAGAAGAAACACCAACTTGCTCAGACATGTGTATCAAATGGCAAGATGATCTCACCAAGCACTGTCTTCCTCAGAATTTATTTTGGGTGCAACACACATTAAGGACATAGTGGTAAACCAGGCTTTGAAGCCATCTGTGTGAGTGATTTGCCAGAGGCATGAAGACATCGTATCCCCAGTGTCTCTGAAAAGGAGAGCTCTTTGCCTCACCACAGGCATGGGCAAGTAGCCTGCAAATTGCTTCCCACTCAATACAGTAGTTCTTGTTGCTATTTTATTTGTAAGCTATGTCATACATGCAGAGGAGTAATGAAAACATATACGTGTAGTTCAATTGTCAGTATAAATTGAACACCCATAAAACAACTACCAGGTCTAGAGTAGCATTCAGCCGCCTCCCAGCAGCCCCTGTGTGTCCCCCTATTCCATCCCCTTCCCTCCCCCAGAGGTGGCCACTATCCTAACTTATGGAACCATTTTCTTGCTTTTCTCTTTAGTGTTACAACTAAGTTTGTAACACTTAGTTGGTTAGAAGCATCAGTTGGTGAATGTCATATAAATGGAATTAGACCAGGTGTGGAGGTTCACACCTGTAATCTCAGCACTGAGGTCAGGAGTTTAAGACCAGCCTGGCCAATGTGGTGAAACCCCGTCTCTATGAAAAAAATAAAAAACTAGCTGGGCGTGGTGGTGGGCACCTGTAATCTCAGTTTCTTGGGAGGCTGAGGCAGAAGAATTGCTTAAACTCAGGAGGTGGAGGTTGCAATGAGCCAAGATTGTGCCACTGCACTCCAGCCTGGGCAACAGAGGGAGACTCTGTCTCAAAAAAAAAAAAAAAAAAAGGGAATGAAATTGTGACTTGTTTATTCCTCACAATTGTACTTGGACAAGGCATGAAAAAGGCCTTTTTGGTGCTTCCTGATGTTTGCGGGGATGGTAGACTCAGGAGTATGCTGTCTTCACAAACATTTCTGGCCTCAAAGTCACACTGAGCAGCTTGGGCCTCCTCACTCAGCCACTTACTGTGTGATCTTTCTTGTCCTCCTTTGTAAAATCACAACGGATTATTCCTGTAGACATGAGCACCTCAAGAGCAGGAAGTGTTCCTCATTTGCCATTCTGTTCTCAAGAACTCGCAGTGCCTGGTGCCTGATGAATCCTGAGTGAACACAGGAGACATGGTGAGATCATGTATGTAAGGGCCTGATGCCACCCCTAATTTATAGCAACTGCTCAATACATGGGAGCCAATCTTCTTATTGCCATGGTGTTATTTATTTGACTATGTGCCTGCCTGTGGGAGGCAGCCTCTCAGATGGCCGCCCAGGAGTCTCACCTCCTGGTATTCTTATATTTGTACATCCCTTGACTGTACGCTGGATATATTCACTCACTCCTAAGAAATAGGATGCAGCAGAAGGGATGGAATGTCACTTCCAAAATTATAAAAGACCATGGCTTTTATTTTGGGTCCTGTTTCTCAGTGAGGTCTCTTGGATTGCTCACCCTGGAGGAAGCCAGCTGCCATGTCCTGAGGCAGCCCTGTGGGGAGGCTCAACTGATGAGGGGACTGAGTCCTGTAGACAACCACGAATATGAGCTTGGGAGTGGATTCTCCATCCAGCTGAGCCTTTGGATGAGGCTGTGGTCTCTGCTGACAGCTTGACTGCAACCTTAGGAAAGACCTTCAGCCAGAGGCACCCAGCTAAGCTATGCCTGGATTCCTGAGCCACAGAAACTGTGAGATAACAAATTGTTGTTTTCCACAACTACATTTTGTGGCAACTAGTTACATAGTAATACAGTAAAAAAAGTACCAGTGCAGTACCTTTTATTTTTTGAGACGGAGTCTCACTCTGTCACCCAGGTTGGAGTACAGTGGTACTATCTGGGCTCACTGCAACTTCTGCCTCCCGAGTTCAAGCGATTCTCTTGCCTCTGCCTCCTGAGTAGCTGGGACTACATGCGTGTGCCACCACGCCCAACTAATTTTTTGCATTTTTTAGTAGAGACAGGGTTTCACTGTGTTAGCCAAGATGGTCTCGATCTCCTGACCTCGTGATTCACTTGCCTCAGTCTCCCAAAGTGCTGGGATTGCAAGCATGAGTCACTGCAACCAGCCAACTAATGCAGTGCCTTTTTTTTTTTTTGAGACGGAGTTTCGCTCTTGTTACCCAGGCTGGAGTGCAATGGCGCGATCTCGGCTCACTGCAACCTCCTCCTCCTGGGTTCAGGCAATTCTCCTGCCTCAGCCTCCTGAGTAGCTGGGATTACAGGCACGTGCCACCATGCCCAGCTAATTTTTTGTATTTTTAGTAGAGACGGGGTTTCACCATGTTGACCAGGATGGTCTCAAGCTCTTGACCTCTTGATCCACCCGCCTCGGCCTCCCAAAGTGCTGGGATTACAGGCATGAGCCACCGGGCCCGGTGCCTTTTCTTGGGTGAAAAGAATGCTGGCAATTTTTAGAGCATGTGGCAGACAAGGAGATGTACTGTTCAGATCCCCATTTAAGTGTGGACTCATTGCCCTGAACTCTGAGGAGTTCAGTTCGTTGACAGCCTTCAAGTCCAGCTCAGCTTTCCAGCTCAGATCAAGCTCTTCTTGGGACATTCTCCCTAGCCTGGGCAAGGGGATGGAACAAGGGCCTAGCCATCTCTGCTCAATGCTGGACCCCCTCCAATGGATAGTTTTTGCTTCAGAGCTTCATGTTTGGCTGGCAGAGACATTGACAGGTCTCCTTTCAT
The DNA here is from genome assembly GCF_049354715.1 of Callithrix jacchus. Lineage (NCBI taxonomy): Eukaryota > Metazoa > Chordata > Mammalia > Primates > Cebidae > Callithrix > Callithrix jacchus. Next base: position 109,289,302 of record NC_133506.1, read on the forward strand.
GGATGTTGCTCCCCAGCATTTTCCATCCCCATCATAGCTTCTGCTTCCAGAGAATCCATTCTGTAATGAAATATCTACTACACAAAAACTCAAGCTTTCAGCCAGGTGCAGAATTTCTCACCTGTAATCCCAGCACTTTGGGAGGCCAAGGCAGGAGGATCACTTGAGCTCAGGAGTTCAAGACCGGCCTGGCCAATGTAGTGAGACCCTGTCTCTGACACACACACATACAGACACACACACACTAGCCAGGCATGATGGTGCATGTCTATAGTCCTATCAGGAGACTGAGGCAGAAGAATCACCTGAGCCTAGGAGGTCTAGGCTGCAGCGAGCCATGATCGTACCTCTACTCCAGCCTGGGTCACAGAGTGAGAGCCTGCCTCTAACAAACAAACAAATAAAGGCTCAAGCTTTGTAGTCAGCCCAGACCTGAGTCCAAACACAGACTCCCTCTTGCTAGCTCTGCGACCCCGGGCAAATTACTTAACTTTTCTGAGCCTTGATTTTCTCATGTGTGGAATGGATGACAAATAATGTAAGAGATGAAATGGGATATTTATAGTGTAAAACAGAGTGCTCAGCTTCTAATAAGTACTAGTTAAAGCAGAACATTTTTTGTTTGTTTTTCGAGACAGTGTCTCGCTCTGTCACCCAGGCTGGAGTGCAGTGGCGCAATCTTGGCTCACTGCAACCTCTACCTCCTGGGTTCAAGAGATTCTTGTGCCTCAGCCCCCTAAGTAGCTGAGATTACAGATGTGCGCCACCACGCCTGGCTAATTTTTGTATTTTTAGTTGAGATAGCGGGGGTGTCTCACCAGGTTGGCCAGGCTGGTCTTGAATTCCTGACCTCAAGTGGTACACCCGTCTCGGCCTCCCAAAGTGTTGGGATTACAGTCATGAGCCGCCATTCCGAGCCAGGAGAACTATTATCTATCCACAGACTACACACCAACCAACCCCTTTACATTTTCCCTAAAATGTTACTGGCAATTAGTTCAATACATTGCCTATTAAATCTATAGTAGACCTTTGACATTTGTGAGGATTATACCCTTTACCTTTATGAAAACTCAAACTACCAAATACCACTGTAGTGCATATTGTCACCTATAAAACAAAATAAAGTACAACTCAAAAATACACAATACTCGTGTGTGTGTGTGTGTGTGTGTGTTTTGAGACAGGGTCTCACTCTATCACTCAGCACCCAGGCTAGAGTACAGTGGCATGATCACAGCTCACTGTGGCCTCGAACTCCTGGGCTCAGACAATTCTCCCGCCTCAGCCTCCCAAGTAGCTGGAACCACAGGCACACATCACCACAGCTGGCTAATTTTTATTTTATTTTTATTTTCGTAAAGAGAGGTCCTCGTTATATTACCCAGGCTGGTCTTGAACTCGGGCTCCAGGGATCCTCCTGCCTCAGTGCTAAGTGCTGGGATTACAGGTGTGAGCCACCACACCCAGCCTTCATTACTCTTTTAGGTCCTTAGCAGTTCTGTAAGTACGGAACTAAAGCTGTATAAAGCTATTAACAGTAAGTATGGCTTCAGTAATGCCAAAGCAATCTGGAGGACTGTTTTTCTTGTTGGCACTGAACCTTATCACATCAGAGGGCTGAGCCACTGCTGAATGCCACCCTTTCGCAGACATCTGAAATTTAACAGGTCAAAACCTGTTTCTCCTATAGTCAGTCACCTCAAGCGAGAATTCCAAACCAGAAAACAGGAAGCCATCAGTGATACCTCCCTCTTATCCCTACCACCAATCCAACATCATGTCTTGTCTATTCATTTTCCTTCAAAATGGCCTAAATCCACTCATCCTTTTCTATCCTCATTGGTCCCACCCCCACTTCTTCTCTTTCAAGAGCCTCCTCACTTGCTCTCCTCCAGTTTATTCTCCATGCTGTAGCCAGGCAGCTCTTTTTAAAATGCAAGCGATTATGAATTTCCACAATTCCCCATGTATTTAGAATAAAGACTATACTCTTTACCAAGATTTCTAAGGCTCTGCACAAGCTACCCCCACTCCCTCGCCACAATCCGACCTGCATTCCCCAAACATGCCCTTCCAGGAGTCAATTCCTCTCTTGTCTTAGATCCAACCCATAAGCATTCTCTGTGTCTGGAGCTCTCTTCTACCCACTCTGCACTGCAGGCTCCTTTTTCTCTGTGAGGTCTGAGCCAAAACATCACCTCCACAGGGAAGCCTTTATTAAGCATCCTCTGAAATAGGTTCCATCGCACACAGCTTCTTCCTATTATTCACAAACACAGCACCACGCCATTTCTTTCTTTGCACACACCCCAGTCGGTCACCACACGCTTACTGGTTTGTTGGAGGTTTCCCTCCATTTGTTGTAGTTTCTTTGAGTGCAGAGGTCTTATTCCTTTTGTTCATCCAGAGCCAATCCCAGTGCTGACCATAATACAGACTAGATAAATACAGTAAATTCAATAACTCCCCTTTACCCATGGGCATGCGTTCCAAGACGCCCGGTAGGTGCCTAAAATCGCACATAGTACCAAACCTTTTTTTTCTCTCTCTCTTTGTAAGTAATATATTTTAAATAGTTTTCAAGATACACATATTTTTTCCTTTAAAAACCTCTGTTGGAGAGGTTTTGTTCTTGAATTTTGCTGGTCATCCTCATGGTTCCGAGCCCCCGAACTCCGGGTGGTGGAGGCAGCCGAGGGGGAGCCTGGGGGCCCACGTGGCCTGTCCTGGCGGCGATCGCAACCTGTGGAGCAGCTGTGCCCCGTCTTGCCACAGATCATTCATGGCTGCCATGTGAGCTAAAACATCGATTTATTTCAAAGCAGTAATAATTTAAAATTATAAAAATCTTTCCACCGCTGAACTTTTAGAGGGTGAGGTTAGACAAAGGGGGGGTGTTGGGGGACGCCCTAGAGGGGACCATGTGGCTCATGCTTTCTGGAGCCAGGGGGCCAGTGGGCTGTATAAAGATATTGTTAAAGCTACTAAAGCTGCATAAAGCTATTAAAAATAAGTATGGTCTCAGTCATGCCAAAGCAATTGGAGGATTGTTTCTCTTGTTGGCACTGAACTTTACACATCAGAGGGTTGAGCCGCTCACATCCTGGCTGGTGAGTGCTGCCGGCCCCCGCCTGTTCCACGGGTCCTGCCTGCCACGAGTGCCGGCCCACAGGGGCTCAGGAGTTACTTGTGGCGTTCTAGTTGCCTAGTTGCTGGGCGAGCTGGAGGAGGAGGACGACCGGGAGGAAAAGCTCATCCCAGCCAGGCCCAGGGGGTTCGTGACTGTGTTCTGTCCGGTGAGGCTGTTTCGGCAGACTGGGCAGCTGTCGCGCTGCTCCAGCCAGGGCACGATGCAGCTGCTGTGGAACAGGTGGCTGCAGGGCAGCTGGCGCACGCCCTCGCCCAGCGCGTAGTCGTCCTTGCACACGGGGCACTGGAGCCCGGAGCGCACATGCTCCTCGGTGACCGGGACGGTGGGGAGGGCCTGGATTTTCTCTTTATCTGCCGGTGGGGGACCCGTGCTTTCAAACTGATGGAGGAGCTGCGTGATGGCGTCCAGGCTGTCGGCTCCCCAGGCCTGGTCCCCCAGGACCAAGGCCGGGGATGGTGGCCGGCGTGGTGAGGCCGACGCGGGGCTGCCAGGCGCTTCGCGGAGCCCGGACTGATGCTCTCCCTCCCGCCGACTCTCAGGGTCCTGGCCGTCGTCAGCCTGCGCCCCAGGAGGGAACGTGGGGATCTCCATGCCGTAGTCAAAGATGCCCAAAGCAAACTGCCCGGAGCACTGCGGCCGCTTCCACAGGTGCTGGTCCAGGTTCTCCAGCGGCTGCTGGCTCTGGTCCGTGGGGGCTGCGAGGGGGCAGAAGCGTTTTCTGTGCTCCTGGTCTCTTCCGGAAGCTCCTTGATAAAACCAAACTCGCGTCTCGGGCAGATATAATCCGGCAGGCACGGGATGATCTCCACGGAGCAGCGGTGGCAGATGTACCGTCCCGAGCGCCGCGACGCCTCCTCCAAGGTCACCGCCCACCGCTCCGCGCCGTCCGACCCCGCGCCGCACTGGCCGCTGGCCGTTTGCTGCTCCCGCCCAAACCTTTTATATACTATGTTTTTTCCTACCTACTTATCTATGATCAAGTTTAATTTACAAAATAGGCTCAGTAAGCGATAAACAAAGATAACAAATAACAAATGGGTCAATTGAGTCAAATGAAGGTTACTTGAACACAAGCACTGATCCCATGGATTGGTCTGATAACCAACAGCTGCTAAGAGAGTGGTGGACAAGTAGCATCTACAGTGCAGATACTGGACACACGGAGGATTCACAAGCGGAGAGGGATGAAGCAACACGGCGTGAGATTTCCTCTTGCCACTCAGAATGGCAAGCAATTGAAAACATGAATTATTTCTGGAATTTTCCATTTAATTTTTTTGTTCTTTGTTATTTAAGATGGAGTCTCTCTCTGTCGCCCAGGCTGGAGTGCAGTGGTGCAATCCCGGCTCACTGCAATTTCCGCCTCCCAGGTTCAAGCGATTCTCTTGCCTGAGCCTCACGAGTAGCTGGGATTACAGGCGCCTGCCACCATGCGGCTAATTTTTTGCATTTTTAGCAGAGACAGGGTTTCGCCATCTCGGCCAGACTGGTTCAGCTTTCTGTGGTTGCCTGTTCTTTGACAGCCAAATAAAATGTCTTGGTCCCATGCCACACGCTGAGGGACATCAAGTCTTCTGGTAGTTTTCCAGTCCCTGGTTCAGCTGAATTCCCACATCCATTTCCTAACATGTCTGTCTGCTCTCTTCTCTGTTTTGTCCCTGCACCCTCTACTTTGTCTCCATCTATCTCCTCCTTTGTCCCCAAAAGTCACCAAGCACTAAGTGGATAACAGATTCTTCTTTTTTTTCGTTGTTTTTTTTAGTGTCGCTCTGTTGCCCAGGCTGGAGTGCAGTGGCCTGATCTTGGCTCACTGCAACCTCCACCTCCTGGGTTCAAGTGATTCTCCTGCCTTAGCCTCCCAAGTAGCTGGGGCTACAGGTGCGCGCCACCATGCCCAGCTAATTTTTTGTATTTTTAGTAGAGACGGGGTTTCACTGTGTTAGCCAGGATGGTCTTGCTCTCTTGACCTCATGATCCACCTGCCTAGGCCTCCCAAAGTGCTGAGATTACAGGCGTGATCCACCAAGCCCGGCCTGGGAACAGATTCTTCTGTACTGGAGTTCGGGATCAAGAAGGTGAGCCCAGCCAAGCAGAAAGTGAGAGACGACATAAGGTTCAGCGCTGGCCATTGCTGCCAGCGATGGAGATGTCTCGTGGACTTCTTCGTCCAAGGTCCTGGCCTTCTGCCGTCTTGGTCTTCTCCCTTCCACCTCTAACAAGGTCTTTCTCCACTTTGCTACACACGTCAGGACCCTAAAAATAGTCTTTCTGACCTATCAGAGAGAAAGATCAGATTCCTGGCACTTCTGTTGTGCAGAACAGCTTAGCTCATCTATGCATCTATACTTATCTCTCCTGATAGAGCATGTCCAGGTACGTGCTCTTTCACATTGGTGGGAAGGGGTGAGAGTGGGGTAAGGATGGAGACAAAAAAAAAAAAAGAGAGAGAGAGAGAGATCAAGAGGTTTTGCAAAACTAAGAAACAAGATGTCACAGGGCCCTAAGACCACCCTCTGGTTCAATGCTTCATTTGAAGGGCTCACAGACCTCAAAAGAATGGTTAGACTCATAGTTTAGTTCATTGCATTGAAAGAATACAGATTTACATCCTGATCTAGTTGGAATGAAGAAAGAAAGAAGGAAAGAAGGAAAGGAAGGAAGGAAGGAAGGAGAAGGGAAGAGAGGGGAGGAGAGGGGAGGGGAAGGGAGGGGAGAGGAGGGGAGGGGAAAGAAACAAAAGGGAGGAAAGAATACTGATTACCAACCAGCCTAAGCAATGTGGCAAAACCCGTTGCTACCAAAGAAGAAAAAAAAATTAGCTGGGTGTGGTGGGGTGCCTGTAGTCCCAGCTACTGGGGAGGCTGAGGTTGAAGGATCACCTGAGCCTGGGAGGTAGAGGTTGCAATGAGCCAAAATCATACCACTGCACTCCAGCCTGGCAGACAGAGACCCTGTCTCAAGGAAAAAAAGAAAGAAAGAAAGAAAATACCATCATTCGCTTAACTGATCCCATATTATTAGACATTAACTTATTTTCATTTTTCACTGTAATAGCTAACACTTTAACAAATAGCACTGTAATCATGATGGTTGTGCTTTGTCCAGAGCTGTTATGACTCAAAGAGAAATTCCCACATGATTACTTCCTAGTTCACCTTACGAGGAGAGAGAGCTCCCCTCAGGCTAAATCCTAACACATCTGTCTAGGGGGCCTTATAAGCGTTGTGGCCCCAGGATAGTTACAGGGGGGCTGTTTACAGACAATGGGACAATGGGAAGCTGTCTGCCTTGACTCCCTGCCCCATCCTCCAAATGGAAGGTGCCTCTCTCTAGAGTCCATCTTGAGGGCTCTGAATTCCTCCTCCTCATTCTCCTCTTCCTCTGTTGTCCCGCCCCTTGCCCACCCCTCCCTCAGCCCAGGTGCTTCTCACCTTGGAGATCTGCTGTGTCTCAGTCCAGAAACTGCTTTTACAGAGCTGTAAGGAAAGAGGAACGCAAACCAAACCTTAGGGTGCAGTAAATGAACAAGAGAAGGAGAGGAATACATCAAAAATACTCATTGTGAGCTGGACACGGTGGCTCCTGCCTCTAATCTCAACACTTTGGGAGGTCAGGGCAGATGGATTGCTTGAGCCCAGGAGGTTGAGACCAGTCTAGGCAACACAGTGAGACCCCATCTGTACAAAATATCAAAAAATTAGCCAAGTATGGTGGCATGCACCAGTAGTCTCAGCTACTTGGAAGGCTGAGGTGGAAGGATCGCCTGAACCCAGGAGGTTGGTGCTGCTCTAAGCTGTGATCTAGCCACCACACTCCAGCCTGGGTCACAGAGAAAATACGCATTGTAACATTTGGAGCTAGAACTCTGCCACAAAACAAAAGCAGCACCTTCATCTTTCATTCAATAGTTCCTTAAGATAGGTTACAATGTATTAGGCATTGATAATGGTTTGGCTGTGTCCCCACCCAAATCTCATTGAATTGTAGCTCCCATAATTCCTAAGTGTTGTGGGAGAAACTCGGTGGGAGGTAATTGAATCATGGGGGTGGCTCCCCTGACACTGTTCTTGTGGTGAATAAGTCTCACAACATCTGATGTTTTTATAAGGGATTTCCCCTTTCTCTTGGGTCTCAGTTCTCTCTTGCCTGCTGCCACGTGGTATGTGCCTTTCTCCTTCCACCATAATTGTGGAGCCTCCAAGGCATGTGGCACTGTGAGTTCATTGACCCTCTTTTCCTTTGTAAAATGCCCAGTCTTGGGTATGTCTTTGTCAGCAGTGTGAAAGCAGACTAATCCAGGTATTGATTGTTACAAATGCTTTCCAAATATTAACTTAATTTTCCTAGTATCCTATGAGCTTAGGAACTGTTACTATCCCTACATTACAGATGTGGAAATTGAGGCATGAGGATGTTGAGTAATTTACTCAAGGTCATGCAGCTATAACTGGCAGAGATGAGATTCCAAACTAGGCTGTCTGCCTCTCTGTTTGCTATGTGGCCTTGCCTTGGGAGTGAAATTGAAAAGAATGCAAGCATTTCAAGAGTTTCAAAACAGTTGCCCTCCTGAAGGTTTTTATCTATTTTAAACTTCTGTGTAAACAGAACTCTATTCCTTCAATAGTTATTTGTGGAGTGCTTACTATGTGCCAGATCCTGAGGCCACATGGATGTAAGCCTACTGTCAAGGAGTTTCTAGAAAACAGGACAAACACCATTATTGGTTGTCTGTGCTGTGGTATAGACAAAAGCAGGTGCCCCGGAGCAGTCAGAGCCATACTTAGTTTTGTTTGAGGGTTAGAAAAGAGTTCCTGGGCCCAAGTGCAGTGGCTCATGCCTGTAATCTCAGCCTTTTGGAAGGCCAAGGCAGGAGGACTGCTTGAGTCCAGAAGTTCAAGACCAACCTGGGCAACACAGTGAGATCCTGTCTCTACAAAATTTAAAAATTAGCCAAATATGGTGGTGGACACATGTGGTCCCAGCTACTTGGGAGGCTGAGGTGAGAGGATTGCTTGACCCTGGGAGGTCAAGGCTGCAATGAGCCATCTCTGCACTCCAGCCTGGGTGACAGAGACCCTGTCTCATAAAAAAAAAAGAAAAGAAAGAAAGAAAAGACTTCCTGCAGGGCAGGATTTATTAACTAAGAGCTGGACTGATAAGGAAGAGTTAGCCCGGAGAGGGGGGGACCTTGGAAATGTAAACGAGAGGGCTACATTACAGCTTTTGAGGGCCCTAGGCATTTCACTTTGATGGCCCCTCCCTCCATTAAACAAATATATTAAAAGGCATATTTTATGGCCGTGTTGGTATAAACATATAAATTACTATTATATATTAAAACACTTGCTGAGTGAGGTGGCTCACACCTATAATACCAGCACTTTGGGAGGCCGAAGCTGGTGGATCACAAGGTCAGGAAGTTTCGAGAACTGCCTGGCCAACATGGTGAAACCCTGTCTCTCCTAAAAGTATGAAAATTAGCTGGGCGTGGTGGTGGGCACCTGTAAGCCCAGCTACTCGGGATGCTGAGGCAGGAGAATCACTTGAACCTGGGTGATGGAGGGTGCAGTGAGCTGAGGCCACACCATTGCACTCCAGCCTGGTGACAGAGCAAGACTCCATCTCAAACAAAACAAAACAAAACACTTTTTATGATTTAAAAGTCTATTGCTTTTCTTTCTGATTGTAAAGAAATTAAAACATGTTCATAGGTCCCTAAAAATACTGTTCAAAACACTTTTTATGATTTAAAAGTCTATTGCTTTTCTTTCTGATTGTAAAGAAATTAAAACATGTTCATAGGTCCCTAAGTGGTGTGCCTTTGGGAGTCAGCAGAAATCGAGCCTGGAGGTGGCAGATGCAGGTAAGAAAGACCTTTGTCAGCCAAGAAAAGGGTTTAGATGTGATCCTGAAAGTTCTATGAGCTACATATGGGTCTTAAGGAGGGCAATGTGAATGGGTTCATTTCAGAAAGATCCTGTAGCTTCAGTGTAGAGCAAGGCTGGGAGGGCAGGCTGGAGGTGGAGTCATGGGCTCTGAGTGTGTCAGAGGATCCAGGGGAGATCTGAGGCCACACACAACAAAGGAAGGAGCCCAGGGAAGGGGGGCAGACAAACTTAGAGACTAATGAGGTAAAACCAACAGGGCTTGGCAATTGGTCAAATGCAGGGGTTGGTGGGGGCATCCAAGGAGAGTCCCAGGTCTGTGACTTGGGCACCTGAGTAGAGTCATTTGTTACACTGGGGATGAAAAGAAAAGGAACAGATTGGAGGGCACAGTAGGGAAAAATAGTTAAGCTTTTATTTGTTAGCAATATTGAGTTTGTGATGCCTTTGATACATCCATGAGAAGAGATTTTTCAGAGGTAATGGGTCAAATGATTCTTTAAAAATTGCAGTAATTTAAAAAGCATTGGCTGGGCATGGTGGCTCACACCTGTAATCCCAGCACTCTGAGAGGCTGAGGCAGGCAGATAACAAGGTCAGGAGATCGAGACCATCCTGGCCAACATGGTGTTAGAGACAGAATGCTTGCTCCTAGGCACTACAAGAAAAAATTAGCACTCAGACAAAAAGTTTTCTCAGCAAGGCAATTTTACTTTCTGCAGAAAGTGTGCTCCCATTAGCCATCTTGCCATAAGAATACAATGAACAAAGAACAGGCAGGCGTATTTATTCCTAACGCATTGGGTCTTTACTGCTGTGTTCAATCTCCATTGGTTGGAGCCAGACCTCACAATCTAAACTGGCCCCAATTGGCTAAAAACTTATAACTTTTCTAAATAGGTAAAGGCAACAGACAACAAAGGAAAAGAGGAAGTCCAAATAAGGAAGGGAGAGGAAGTTGCTTGGGAAAGGACTTAAAATGTACCACGTGCCTGTGAGCACATCCAGCACAAATATCTTGGTTAAAGTACAAGGGCATAGAATGCACTTATTCCCTTATATCTAATAGCTACATAGGACAGGGCTTAAAAAAGACTTACTAGCAAAATGCAAGAAGGCTTTGAAGAAAGTTAGTCTTTAAAAGAAACTATTGCCAGGCACGGTGGCTCATGCCTGTAATCCCAGCACTTTGGGAGGCCAAGGTGGGTGGATCACGAGGTCAAGAGATTGAAACCATCCTGGTCAACATGGTGAAACCCCGTCTCTACTAAAAATACAAAAAATCAGCTGGGCATAGTGGCGCGTGCCTGTAATCCCAGCTACTCAGGAGGCTGAGGCAGGAGAATTGCCTGAACCCAGGAGGTGGAGGTTGCAGTGAGCCAAGATCGTGCCATTGCACTCCAGCCTGGGTAACAAGAGCAAAACTCTGTCTCAAAAAAAATAATAATAATAAAAGAAAAGAAACTATTATTTCTAACATTTATTATTATTATTCTTTAACAAGAAGGGAAATTTTGAAGAGGAGCTTTTTACTTTCTACATGTGGTAAAAACCCTGTCTCTACTAAAATACAAAAACTTAGCCAAGTGTGGTGGGATACACCTGTAGTCCCAGCTACTTGAGAGGCTGAGGCAGGGGAATCTCTTGAACCTGGGAGACGGAGGTTACAGTGAGCTGAAATTGTGCTACTCCACTCCAACCTGGTGACAAAGCAAGACTTCATCTCAAAAAAAAAAGTTTATTCCATGTTAGCCAATTTAAGTTTCCCAGTTCTCAGAGCTACTCCCATTGCTGACCTGACACTGTGCAGCTCTAGTGAGGGTTCAGCCAACCCGCATAGCAAGACACTAAGATGAGGTCAACTGCTTCCCAGATAACACAGAAGGAACAAATCCCAGAGTTTCATTCCAGCCAAACTTAACCAAATGTAGGAAAAATCTGATGTTCCTACGAGGCCTGAGAGCTGTTGAGAATATGTATATAGTAAAGTAGACTAGGGCAGGGGAGTTACCAGGTCACCTCGTGATCAAACAAGTGAACAGGACTTTGCCAGGCACTTTTCGAGTTAGTTCACCCTCCCAACAATCCCACTACAAAGTGTTATTCACCTCTTTAACAGAAAAGTTAAACAATTTTCCTGCAGTGACCCAGCCAGGAAGTGGGATTGGAGCTGGGTCTGTTTTACTCTAGGACCTGAACTCTTTCTGTGGATCAAAAAGATGGATAGGCCAGGTGCAGTGGCTCATGCCTGTAATCCCAACACTGGGAGGCAGAGGTGGGAAAATTGCTTGAGCCCAGGAGTTCGAGACCGGCCTGGGCAACATGGTGAGACTCCATCTCAAAAAAAGTAAAAATAAAAAATTAGTCAGGCGTGGTGGCGCATGCCTGTCTTCTCAGCTACTTGGGGAGTTAAGGCCGGAGGATCACTTGAGCCTAGGAAGTTGAGACTGCAGTGAGCTGTGTTTGCAACACTACGCTCCTGCCTGGGCAACTGAGCAAAACCTTATCTTGAAAGAAAAATTAAAAAGATGGATAGCAGTGCTGAGCTTTGGGGCTGTTCATGGCACTGTTCTGGGTTGTTAGCAAATAATTACAACAATGAATATTTATTGCCCTGTGCTAAGACTCTTATGTATATAATTTCATTTGCTTCCCCTAGTAACCCTATAGAGAAGGTACTATTATTGCCTTGCTTTTGCAGATGAGATTAAGGTACAGAGAATCTGAATAATGTGTCCAAGTTCACACACCTCATAAATGGCAGAGCTGGGGCTCAAGCCCAGGGAGTGTCCAGAACCCATACATTCATGCCACATGCTGTGCTCCTACCAGAAACAGGAACCAGCAGCTCTTGGCACTGACCCTAACCCCAACAGTTCTAAAGTCCTGTTCAGGGCAGGAGGAGGGATATGCCTGTCCAAATCGTTCCTGCATGAGCTTCGAAACCAGGCAGCACTAAATTCACAGGGAGCCAAGTAACTCACCGTGAGGACTGCTTCTCAGCTTGGCCTCCAGCCTCCTCTTCTCCAGCTGTCACTGCCTGCTCCTTTCTGCCATTTTCCAGGATTGTGCTGTGAATACACAGGGAAACAAAAGTGCTACAACCACTTCTGTGACCAGCCCCTTTCTCTCTTGCTTTCTGCCTAACATCAATAGACCACAGCACCCCTAAAGTTTCCCTGGAAAGAGGCTGCTTATTACAACAGTAGTGAATAACCTGAAATTTACTGAAAGTTTCAAGGCAGAGCTGGGGAAGAGGATCTACTGAAAACAATGTCATTTTTATTCTTCCATACTTTTTTTTCAGCCTGCCACCCATTTCTTGCCACACCTCCACAACAACCACCTGGCTTTTCTTTCCACACATCCCCTGCCAGGGTCGGGTGGTGACCCAGAGGGGACTTCTCTCTTCTCCATGTCTTGCTCTTCCCTGTGGTTTTTCTTGGACCCCTGCTCCAGTTAACCACCACCTTTTCTTTTTTCTTTCTTTCTTTCTTTTTTTTTTTTTTTATGAGACAGAGTTTCGCTCTTGTTACCCAAGCTGGAGTGCAATGGTGCGATCTCGGCTCACGGCAACCTCCGCCTCCTAGGTTCAAGCAATTCTCCTGCTTCAGCCTCCTGAGTAGCTGGGACTACAGGCACGCGCCACCACGAATAGCTAATTTTTTATATTTATAGTAGAGACGAGGTTTCACCATATTGACCAGGATGGTCTCGAGCTCTAGACCTCGTGATCCACCCGCCTCGGCCTCCCAAAGTGCTGGGATTACAGGCTTGAGCCACCGAGCCCGGCCAACCACCACCTTTTCTTATGCCTCCCTCCAGCCCAGGTGGTTTGTTCAAGTGTTTCTTCTGAGTAAGTGCCATTCTCTCCCTGCAAGGGGCTTCCTTGGCCAGTGCCCCTTTGCTGGAAGCTCTTTTTTTTTTTTTTTTTGAGTTGGAGTCTCGCTCTTTCGCCAGGCTGGAGTGCGGTAGCACAACCGTGGCTCACAGCAACCTCCGCCCCGCCCCCCCCCCCCCCTCGGTTTAAGCAATTCTCCTGACTCAGCCTCCCGGGTAGCTAGGACTACAGGCACCTGCCACCATGCCTGGCTAATTTTTTTTGTATTTTAGTAGAGATGGGGTTTCACCATGTTGGCCATGATGGTCTCGATTTCCTAACCTCCTAATCCAACAGCCTAGGCCTCCCGAAGTGCTGAGATTACAGCCATGAGCCACCGCGCCCAGCAGGGATAACATTAACAGAAGAGGAAGTTAAAGAAATTTCCTAGAAGGCAGAGCAAAAAGACAAAGAAGACCAGTTCAAGAGGTTCAGAATCCATGGATTCTATCAAACATTTAAGAGAGAAAGCATGCTAATTTTACACAAACCCTTTCAGAAAATAAAGAAGGAAATAACACTTCTCAATTCATTTTGATGAAGACAGCATGACCCTGACAGCAAATTCTGACAAAGACATTACAAGAAAATTTTAGACTACCAACCCTCATGAACACAGATGCCAACACCCTTAACAAAACACCAACAAATCAAATCCATCAATTTTTGTATTTTTAGTAGAGACTAGGTTTCACCATGTTGGCCAGGTTGGTCTCGAGCTCCTGACCACAAGTAATCCACCCACCTCGGCCTCCCAAAGTGCTGGGATTACAGGCATGAGCCACCATGTCCAGCCTGCTGAAGCTCTTTAGTAAAAGGACAACAATAAAAATGTTCATCACAGCCGGAGCTGCTGTGCTTATCTGGGGAGGCGAAGCACGACTGCCTTTGCCTGCACTGGCCTTTCCCCTACTTCCTCCATTTCCAAAGGTCACTGGTTTCAAAGGTTTCAGCAAGTCTGTCCTGAGCTCCTCTTTTCCCATCTGTGGGTTTCTGGCTCCTCCTAATAGCAAGAGGGATTTGTCTCTGAAGGTAGTGGCAAGAACCTCACAAAGAGCAATTACCTTGAAGGGTCCTCCCTGGAGAACAGGCTCTTTCTCTTCCAAACTGAAAAATCCTCACATTGTGCCAATTAGTCCAGAGGGCATTGGAACTTTACCAGCCAAAACACTCAGAACTCTTAAAGGGAAAGTGAGCAAGGAACAAAAGCAACCTTCAAGGGGCCACGGCAGGAGCCAGGTGGCTTTTAAAGAAAAAGCACAAGGTAAGAACAAGCTGTGACTCTCATGGAACACAGCGTTAAATCCATCTCAGAAACAGCCATCACTGAATAAAGCTAAATTCAGGATTTTTTTTTCTGCCCAGAAAGTATAGATTTCATTGCCAAGTACTACAGCCAACCCCAGTGCCCTGGAGGTGAAATGTCTATTTTGAAAAAGATATAACATCAGAAACATCCTGATGCCCATAGGTAAAGGGATGATATGAACCACTTAAGGTTACTTATTTATTATAGTAACAGAATAGCCCCAGCCTGGACAACATGGAGAGACCCTGTATCTCTCAAAAATTTAAAAAGTGGCTAGGTATGGTAGTGTTTGCCTGTGACCAAGCTACTTGGGAGGTTGGGAGGATGAGGTAGGAGGATCGCTTGAGCCCAGGGGGTCGAGGCTGCAAGGAGCTGTGATCCTACTTTAGCCTGAGTAACAGAGCAAGACCCTGCCTCAAAAAAAAAAAAAAAAAAAAAAAGAATGGCTATCCTGGCATGGCACCGTGGCTCACATCTGTAATCCTAGCCCTTTGGGAGGTCGAGGCCAGTGGATTGTTTGAGCTCAGAAGTTTGAGATTGGCCTGGACAACATAGTGAAACCCAATTTCTACAAAAATACAAAAAATTAGTTGGATGTGGTGACTCACGCCTGTACTCCCAGCTACTTGGAGGCTGAGGTGGGAGGATCCCTTGAGAGGCAGAGGTTGAAGTGAGCCAAGATTGTGCCACTGTGTGCCAGCCTGGGCGACAGAGTGAGACAAAAATGGCAAACGTGGCTACATGTTTCTTTTTAACCATATTGGCTTTGGGATGCAGTTTAAGATTTATTTTGACATATATTTGCTGCCTTTCTTATACTTTTCCAAAGACAACAACCATCTTTGTCTGCTGTCCCCAGGTGAACAGAGATGACTGTTTGGAGGAGTCTGAAGGTGTGCAGACTGGCAGAAGGAAACATCTTGCCATATGTAGTCACAAATTGAATGGCCCCTTTTCAGCTTGGTTGAGAGCAAGCTCCTGAAGCTTCAATCTGGGGTCAGTTTGGCAAAAAGAAGAAATCTTACAGAAACTGGCCAGGACACATCACACATAGGTTGGAAGATGACATCGATGGGGGCAGTCTAGTCCAGAGTGAGCTCTATAGGCCAGAGGACACCAGACCGAGGCATGTCACTGATGATGCTCTTTAATTCCAGAAGGAGTCCGTTGGATGCAGCTCTAGCTTTTTAGTCTGACCCTAATGTTCTCTGCTAACAAATTCCTTCATTTTCTTTTGAGGCAGGGTCCCACTGTCACCCAGGCTGAAGTGCAGTGGTGCCATCACGGCTCAGGTGGTCCTTCTACCTCAGCCTCCCAAGTAGTTAGGACTACAGGCATGCACCACCATACCTGGCTAATTTTTTTTTTTTTTTTTTTTTTTGTAGAGACAGGGTTTCACCATGTTGCCCAGGCTGGTGTATAACTTCTTGGCTCAAGTGATCCTCCCACCTTAGCCTCCCAAAGGGCTGGGATTACAGGCATGAGCTTCCATGCCCAGCTCAACTGACAAATTCTAATGGCAGAAAAGATCAAATACCAGGATTGCTTGTATACATCACAGCAAAATATTGCACTTACTTCACTGCCCCCTGAAGTGACCACATTTTTGTTCTGTTTTGTTTTGAGACAGGGTCTCACTCTGTCACCCAGGTAGGAGTGCAGTGGCATGATCATAGCTCACTGCAGCCTCAACTTCCTGGGCTCAAGTGATCCTCCCACTTCACCCTCTTAAGTAACTGGAACTACAGGCACACACCACCATGCCTGGCTATTTTTTTTTTTTTTTAATTTTTATTTTTATCTGTAGAGATAGGATCTCACTATATATCTGTTTCTTGAGGCTGCTCCTACTACAGTCCCACCTCAGCCTCCCAAGCTGGTCTAGAACTCCTGGGCGCAAATTATCTTCCTGAGGAAGAAGACCCAGGCATCTGAGATTACCTCCCTCTTCTATCTTCTGCAGTGCATTTCAATAGAAGAAAGAGCAGGCCAGCGGGTGCCTCCTGCATCTCCTTCCTGTAAATAACATGCTTGGTATTGGGGAAACTCTCTGGAAGACACTGTTTTTACTTAAAACAAGATCAAAGCCCCACCCCACTCCTCCATCTGGAGACCAAACCTTTTCACATGTGATTCCTAAAACTGTAAACCCAAAACCCTTTCCTATGTGATTTCTAAGCCTGTAAACCTAAGATTCTTCCACGTGTAATATCTAGAGTGTACGCCTATATAAAGGCAGAACCTCCCTTTGTTAGACGAGCTGGGTTTCGACAAAGTACCCCTCAGCTCCTGGCAGAATTATAATAAACCCTTTCCTTCTCCATTAGCATTCGAGAGCTCTGTTTCTTGAGGCTGCTCCTACTACAGTCCCTCCTCAGCCTCCCAAAGTGCTGAGATCACATGTCTGAGTCATTGCACCTAGCCAGTGACCACTTTTGAGAAACAAAAAAACAAATCCCCAATCCTAACATATCATAGATCTGAGCCCCAAAGCATCTGTATCTTCACCGGATTTGATTTACTTTAAGTACATTTAAAAAAAAATAAATCAATAGGCCAGGTGTGGTGGCTCATGCCTATAATCCCAGCACTTTGGGAAGCCAAGGCAGGCAGATCACCTGAGGTTGGGAGTTTGAGACCAGCCCGACCAACATGGAGAAATCCTGTCACTACTAAAAATACAAAATTAGTCAGGCGTCATGGCGTGTGCCTATAATCCCAGCTACTGGTGAGGCTGAGGAAGGAGAATCACTTGAACCCCAGAGGCGGAGGTTGCGGTGAGCCGAGATCGGGCCATCACACTCCAGCCTGGGTGCGAAGAATGAAACTCTGTCTTAAAAATAAAATAAAATAAAATAAATAGAGAGAGGTTCTCCCTATGTTGCCCAGGCTGGTCTTGAACTCCTGAGCTCAAGCGATCCTCCATGTTGGCCTCCCAAAGGGTTGGCATTACAGGTGCTAGCCATTGCATCTGGCTTTAACCAAGTACACTCTAATCCAACTTCTTTGGATTTAGGGTTTTGGGGTTTGCTTTGCTTTGCTTTGCTTTTTTACATTGGTGTATTTATTTTTAAATATTTTCTCATCAGCTTCTTTTTCCTAATCCAGAGAAAAACAGTGCCTGACGTGGGCTTTAGAAAATTAAAACAGGTTATGCTTCTACGAGCAGAGTTAAATGTGTTCCCAGAGAGTTGCCAGTGCCACTTTATTTTTGGTTATAGTTCTCTCAAGAGGACCTTTTAATAGCTCTGGAAGTAGGGGCAATAATCCTTGGAAACAAGACAAACCAATTTTCTTCCCTCTACCCCACAATTCCCTTTTCCCTTTACACTTGAGGCAACTCAATTAGAAGTTGGATGTCATGAATCTTATATTTTTACTGGAAATTTCCTGCTGCTGACACTCATGTTTTCTTTTTTGTTAGAATCAAAACACTTAAAAAGTCAAACCTCCTCATGATCTGATCTCAAAGTACATTTGAAATGATTTTTTTGTTGTTTTTTTTCCGAGACGGAGTTTTGCTCTTGTTGCCCAGGCTGGAGTGCAATGGTGCGATCTCAGCTTACTGCAACCTCCGCCTCCCGGGTTCAAGTGATTCTCCTGCCTCAGCCTCCCAATTAGCTGGGAGGCATCTGCTGCCACACCCAGCTAATTTTTGTATTTTTAGTAGAGACGGGGTTTCACCATATTGGCCAGGCTGTTCTCAAACTCCTGACCTCAGGTGATCTGCCCACCTTGGCTTCCCAAAGGGCTGGGATTACAGGCATGAGCCACCACTCTCAGCCTGAACTGCTTTTTTTTCTTTTCCTCCCTGTGACAGCAATTCTCAACTACTCTGGGCTTAGAAAGAGGAGTATTTGGGTTGGTTCCACGTCTTTGCTATTGTAAACAGTGCCGAAATAAACATTTGTGCATGTGTCTTTATAATAGAATGATTTATAATCCTTTGGGTATATACCCAGTAATGGGATTGCTGGGTCAAATGGTATTTCTATTTCTAGATCCTTGCCCATCAGTGATAGACTGGATAAAGAAAACATGGCATATATATATACCATGGAATACTATGCAGCCATAAAAAGGATGAGTTTCTGTCCTTTGCAGGGACATAGATGAAGCTGGAAACCATCACTCTCAGCAAACTGACACAAAAACAGAAAACCAAACACTGCATGTTCTCACTCATAAGTGGGTGTTGAACAATGAGAACATATGGACACAGGGAGGGGACCATCACACACCGGGGCCTGTTATAGGGTGAGGGGGCTAGGGGAGGGATAACAGGGGGTGGGGGGATTGAGGAGGGATAACATTAGAAGAAACACCTAATGTAGATGATGTGGCCATGGATGCAGCAAATCACCATGGCACGTGTATACCTATGTAACAAACCTGCAGGTTCTGCATATGTACCTCAGAACTTAAAAGTATAATAAAAAAAATTTTTTAAACCCCCCAAAAAATGAAAGAGGAGTATAACAGTGCCTTTCTCGTATCCTAAAACCATATTGTATTTAGTTCGAATTAGGCTTGGCTGTAAGTGGTAGAAAACCCAAACCAAAAGTAGCTTAAGGCAGACATTTCTTTCTCTTGCATGTGAAAAGAGAAAAGGAGTACAGAGTTGGAATGGCAGCTCCAGTCCTCAGAATCGTCAGGGACCTCGGCTCATTCTAGTATATCTTCCTACCATGATCCCAAATGGTCGCATTCACGTTCCAGCCAGCAAAGTAAAAGAGGAGGGGAAAGGGAACAAAAGGCACACCAGAGGGGATGGTTTCCAGCTGCTGCCAGAAGAACCTTCTGTTTATATCCCAGTGGCCAGAACTTAGTCACGTGGCCACACTTAACTGCTGGGAAATGTAGTATTTTATTTTTCTGGATGGCTGTGTGCCCCAGTTAAAAATTCTACCTCTATGCTATACACCCAGGGGCCTATGGTCTTAAAATTTACCAATTTCTATCAACTGTACCTTGAGAATTTGAAACATGTCTTGAGATTACTAAATAGCAATATAAGGTGGCATAAAATCAGTATCAGAAATACCCCCAGCATTTATAATATTCATACATTTTACCAGAATTTTGCTTTTGGGAGTCCATCATAATTAAATAACTCTAAAACCAGAAAAAGCTTTAAACAAAACAATGTGTTGAAAATGCACGCTTTGAATGAAGAGATCCCCCAAACAGGCTTTGTGTGAGCAACATGGCTGTTTATTCACCTGTGTGCAGGTGGGCTAAGTCCAAAAAGGGCATTAGCAAAGGGCAGTGGGATAGGAGTTGGCTTTATAAGTTTGGGTGAGCAGTGGAAAGTTATAGAGTAAGGTCAGTTACAGTGGTGTGGGTAGGGGCAAGGGGTATCTATTACCATAAGTGGTTACAATGGCGGGTGCGGTAAGAGTATTATCATAATAACTGTTAAGATGGCAGGGTGGGCTGAGGGGCTTGTCGGGGGAAGCTCTGCTGGGTGCTTAGGGACCATGGCGAATGCAGGGGTGGGAGACAATCAGCAGAGGCAAGCAGAACTTCAGACTTTCAGGCTCCATGCTTGCATATGGGGACCTGATACAATGTTCACTGTTATTTATAATCAGAAAAAGTGAAATTACACTTTGGGAGACCCAGGGGGCAATTGCTAGAGCCCAGGAGTTTGAGACCAGCCTGGGCAACATGGTGAAACCCTGTCTCTACAAAAAATTCTAAAAAATAAGTTAGGCATGGTGGTGCACACTTGTAATCCCAGCTACTCTGGAGGCTGAGGTGAGTGGATCACATGAGCTTGGGGTGCTGAGGTTGCAGTGAGCCAAGATCCCACCACTGCACTCCAGCTTGGTGACAGAATGAGACCTTGTCTGGAAAAAAAAAAGAAAAAGTGAAATTTGAATAAATGTCAAAATATGGAGGACTGGTCAGGTAACTGTAGAACATTTTCTTAATGGAATATTATGTGTCTGTTAAAAATGATGTTTACAAGGCCAGGCATAGTGGCTCAGGCCTGTAACCCCAGCACTTCAGGAGGCCAAGGCAGGAGGGTCCCTTGAGGCCAGGGGTTCAAGACCTCTGGGCAACAAAATGAGATTTTGTCTCTACAAAAAATAGAAAAATAAGTGGGATGTGGTGGTGGCAGCTATAGTCCCAGCTACTCGGGAGGGTGAGGCAGGAGGATCACTTGAGCCCAGGAGTTCAAGGCTGCTGTGAGCTATGATCACACCACTGCACTCTACTCTCCAGCTTGGGTGACAGAACAAGACCTTGTCTCTTTAAAAAAAATTATTTTGACAAAGAACCCACAGTAACATAGGTAAGTTCTTATAATGCTCCATTACATAAAAATATAGGGATATGAATTAAGCCAAATGGCTCTTTTGGGTAATGAGACTTTTCTTCGAGACAGAGTTTTACTCTTGTTGCCCAGGCTGGAATTCAATAGCTCAATCTCAGCTCACCGCGACCTCTGCCTCCTGGGTTCAAGTGATTCTCTTGCCTCAGCCTCCCAAGTAGCTGGGATTACAGTCATGGACCACGACACCTGGCTAATTTTTTGTTTTTAGTAGAGACGGGGTTTCTCCATGTTGGTCAGGCTGATCTCAAACTCCCGATCTCAGGTGACCAGCCTGCCTTGGCCTCCCAAAGTGCTGGGATTACAGGCCTGAGCCACCGCGCCTGGCCAATGAGACTTTTTTTTTTTGAGACAGAGTTTTGCTGTTGTTATCCAGACTGGAGTGCAATGGCACAATCTCAGCTCACCGCAACCTCCGTCTTCTGGGTTCAAGCAATTCTCCTGCCTCAGCCTCCCGAGTAGCTGGGACTAGAGGCGTGCACCATCATGCCCAGCTAATTTTTGCATTTTTAGTAGAGATGGGGTTTCACCTTGTTGACCAGGATGGTCTCGATCTCTTGACCTCGTGATCCACCTGCCTTGGCCTCCCAAAGTGCTGGGATTATAGGCGTGAGCCATCGCGCCTGGCCTGAGACTTTTAATAACTATATTTTTTCCACATTTCTTCATTTTCTAAATTTTGTTACTATTACACTTATTTTATTAGAAATAAAAAATATCATACCCTCTACCCCCTGTATACTTTACCCATCTCTAGATACCTATAATCTATCCATCTCATAGGGCTCAGTTTAATCTGACCTCCGGTCTAAAACCTTTTCTGGCTATTCCCTCTCTTCTGCATTATTGCTAACACCACTTGTAATGAGAAGTCATTACTTTGTTTTTTTCGTTTGAGACAGAGCCTCAGTTGGTTGTCCAGGCTGGAGTTACTGGTGGCAGGATCATGGCTCACCAACTCGACCTCCTAGGCTCAAGTGACGCTCCTACCTCAGACTCCTTGAGTAGCTGAGACTATAGCACCATGATGCCTGACTAATTTTTAAATTTTTTTGCAGAAATGGGGTCTCCCTATGTTGCCTAGGCTGGTCTTGAACGCCTAGAGTCAAGCAATCCTCCTGCTTCAGCCTTCCAAATGTTGGGATTACAGATGTGAGCCGCTGCGCCTGCCAAAAGTTTTTCTGTCTTTTTTGGACTTGCCAGCATCAGGGGGAATCCTCTGATGAGAAGCTATTGAGGCCTCAAGGAGGTTAGATCTTTCTCTCCTTCTTGGTAGATACAGTGTAGTCCTGTATGCCCACTTATCAGATGCTCCAGCCCAGGACTTTGAATTGGTGGAAATGATTTTGTAGACTATGTGGGCTTTGGATATTTAAATACTATTAAGACTTTTTTTTTCTGAGACGGGGTTTTGCTCTTGTTCCCCAGGCTAGAGTGCAATGGCACAATCTCAGCTCATCATAGTCTCTGCCTCCTGAGTTCAAGCAATTCTGCCTCAGCCTCCTGAATAGCTTAGATTACAGGTGTATGCCACCTCGCCCGACTAATTTTTTGTATTTTTTTTTTTTTATTAGAAATGGGTTTTCTCCATGTTGGTCAGGCTGGTCTCAAACTCCTGACCTCAAGTGATCTGCCCACCTCGGCCTCTGAAAGTGCTGGGATTACAGGCATGAGCCACCAGGCCTGGCTGGTATGAAGACATTTTTAACTTGTTGGGGGTGGTAGGGAGTGATAATGGTATTATGGTTGTTTTTAAATTTTATTATTAAAATGTAGTGTCCAAGCCCAGCATAAATACTATGTCTCCCCAGATGCTGGAGCCTAATTGCCTACAGGATAGCACTGAAGCAGCAAGCCTGGCACGAGTGCCTCATGCCTGTAATCCCGGTGCTTTGTGCGGCCGAGATAGGAGGACTGCATGAAGCCAGGAATTGGAGGCCAGCCTAGTCAAAATAGTGAGACCCTGTCTCTACACAAAAATAATTAAAGAAAACAAAAGCAGAAGAAGTAGGGTCTTTAGGAGTGATTAGGTCATAGAAGTAGAATCCTCACAAATGGGCTCTCACCAGACACCAAACCTGCTGGCATCTTGGTTCTGCACTTTCCAAACTCCAGATCTGTGAGGAACAAATTTCTGTTGCTTATAAATGCCCTAGTCTAAGGTGATTTTGTTACAGCAGCAGGAAAGGACTAAGACATTGTGTAGCTTCAATGACATTAGACACAAGGCGTTTTCTGAAAGACGGTGGTTCTCTTCTTTACAACTAAAAGAAAAACTCACTATTACACTTGTAACACCAGATGTGTGTGTGTGTGTAGCAGGGATTCCTATACCAAGCAATTCTCCAATTCTCTGTGGACACCAGCTGGGTATCCTACAATTCAACTCAGTTCTGACATGATATATCTGAAGTTAGTACTGACCCCACAGTCAGTTGCCAGTCAAAAGTTCAGGTTGTCACCTGGTGTTTCTGACAGGCTATGAGTCAGAGGGTCCCCTGCTTCCCTCCTTGAGTTTAATCATTTGCTAGAAGAGCTGACAGAACTGATGAAATGTTTGTTAGTCCATTCTCACATTGCTATAAAGAAATACCTGGGCCAGGCACGGTGACTCAAGCCTGTAATCCCAGCACTTTGGGAGGCCGAGGCGGGTGGATCACAGGGTCAAGAGATCGAGACCATCCTGGTCAACATGGTGAAACCCCGTCTCTACTAAAAATACAAAAAATTAGCTGGGCATGGTGTGGCGTGCCTGTAATCCCAGATACTCGGGAGGCTGAGGGAGGAGAATTGCCTGAACCCAGGAGGCAGAGGTTGCACCATTGCATTCCAGCCTGGGTAACAAGAGCAAAACTCCGTCTCAAAAAGAAAAAAAAAAAAGAAAGAAAGAAAGAAATACCTGAGACAAGGTAATTTGTAAAGAAAAGAGTTTTAATTGGCTCATAGTTCTGCACATCATACAGGAAGCATGATGCTGGCATCTGCTCAGCTTCTTGGGAGGCCTCAGGAAATTTACAATTGTGGTGAAGGTGAAGGGGGAACAGGCACATCACATGGCCAGAGCAGGAGCAAGTCCATCTTGAATAGGGACTGGGTGAAATAAGGCTGAGACTTACCGGGCTGCATTCCCAGGAGGTTAAGGCATTCTTAGTCAGAGGATGAGATAGAAGGTCAACACAAGACACAGGTCGTAAAGACCTTGCTGATAAAACAGGTTGAATTACTGAAGCCAGTAATTCAATTAAGAAACTGGCAAATGAAAAATCTTACAATTACTGAATCTTCTTCTGTCTTTGCATTTAGATGTGTTATGTGTGTCATGTTTCTATATGAAAGAACTTTGATTAATTGGCTAAAAATAATAAGTACTTAAATCAAATATTTTGTCAGAAAAATTAAAACTGCAATGCCTTTTGGTTCACATGACCTTAATAAGCTTTGGGAAACACAGGTTTAAATATTATTAGTAAAACAAAAATGTTTTCAAAATTTAGGCATTTGGTTTAAATTATGCAGGTCAGACATTAGGTTTGCTAAAGGCTTTAAGGTCATAAACTGCTTCTTTGACTTTTGATCGTTGTTTAATTTACCTGCTTTGGAGCATTAAACCCTAGATAAGGCCTGCGGACATGTGGAGCTAGCCATACCCCTAGCTTTGCTGAAAAAAAGTCAGATTTTATATGTACTTCTGCTTGGGTCCTAGGCTCTACACACACCTGCTACATAATTAAAATCACTTACTAACCATGTTTTTCACCAAAAGTGAAAGTTAAGAGTTAACATTGTAACATGTAATTGAGGCTACTGAAGAAACAGTTTTGCATGTAAGTTTTATAAGGAAAGTACAATGTACTACTGGCAAAAAAATTATAAGAAGGCATGGGAATGTGGATTCTTTTGCCTAGATTAAAGGGTTAAAGGATTGTATTAAGTTAGGATAAATCTAAAGGTTTGGGCAAGTTGTGGAAGGTTTGTGAAAAATTATTCTTGTAAAAGAATTTCTATGTGTGAAAATATCGGCTAAAGTTAAAAGGATATTATTCCCTTTTTCCATAAATTGAACATGAAAATAAAAGCACAATAAGGTTTTTTTTTTTTTTTTTTTTTTTTTTTTGAGACGGAGTTTCACTGTTGTTACCCAGACTGGAGTGAAATGGCATGATCTCGGCTCACCGCAACCTCCGCCTTCTGGGTTCAGGCAATTCTCCTACCTCAGCCTCCCGAGAAGCTGGGACTACAGGTGCGCACCACCTTGCCCAGCTAATTTTTGTATCTTTAGTAGAGACGGGGTTTCACCTCGTTGACCAGGATGGTCTCAATCTCTTGACCTCGTGATCCACCCGCCTCGGCCTCCCAAAGTGCTGGGATTATAGGCGTGAGCCACCGTGCCCAGCCCTATTCTTTAATAAAGATTGTAAAGGTTATAAAAAAGATCTATGAGAATCTTACTTTATGGTCAGACATTAAAATTGGATAGATTTGACTATAAGGTTTTATTGAGAATTGGGTTTGACATCAAGAATGCACTAATGCAGTGGTAAAATGTGGCTCATTTGGTATAAAAACCATGCAGGAAACATTGTCAACTATGAAATGGTGTTTGGCTTTCTTTGGGCTGTATATGTATAAATATGTTATTGGTATGTGTTCAAAAAGTATGCAATTGTAATATAACAGTGTATGTTATTAATAGTTACAATTGTTATGTAAGATTGTTGGATGCCACAGAAGTAACCAAAATTTCCTAGTCAACTGTGGCTTTAATAGTGGCTATCCTAAGATGTTTTGTTATCCACAAACAATTATGGTCTTGTTTTGATTCTCTTTAAAAGGTGGTTTATAATCAGCTATAGGACTCTAACAGGTGTTCTTGAATGCAAGTTTTTGATAACTTTGGAGATTGTGACATTAGAATAGAGAAAAAACATTCAGTGTTCATGGAGAGCTGAAATGTTCATGAATATTAAGTAGAACAGAAGTTAAGTGCATGCACTGAACTAATAGAAGACTGAAGTAATCTTTTTTGACTTTTTGTTTAAAATGTTGCTGATCCTTTATTTCTCAGAGTTAAGGAAACTTTTCTTGGGAGCTATTTACAGCTTTTAACAATTGAGTAAAGTATATACCTGTGAATAAAATTTGGAGCATATTTGTTTCTCTGTACCTGATTTATTCAGAATTTAGAAACTATTTGTTGAGTATTCCTAATTTATGGCAATGTAGTTATTTGCATAAGTGCAATAAGAATTCATTTTCTTTTTTAACAGGACACAATTGGAGATACGGTTATTTTACCAACACTTTGACTAGAATGGTATACGTTCCTTTAAGGAATCAAACGTGACTTATAAAGCCAATAAAAGCCCCTTGGGAAAACTGGGCTCATACCTTGTCTACACAGTCCCTGTAGAGGGTTCTTGACCTGTGATAAGTAAAGACTGTCACTTTCTTACAGGCCCAGGGGCCCCAAGTTATCTTGAGACCTCAAGAGGAGAGGAATTCACCCAACTCCTAAGTATTTGAGGGTATAAACACATGGCTGGGCTTGGCTTTTTAAAAAGTTTTATCTGAGATTCCTTTTGGAACAGAGTCCATCAAAGCCAATTTTAGGCCAGGCGCCATGACTCACACCTGTAATTCCACACTTTGGGAGGCCAAGGCAGGTGAGTCACCTAAGGTCAGGAGTTGACCAGCCTGGCCAACATGGTGAAACCCTGCCTCTACTTAAAATGCAAAAATTAGGCCGGGTGCAGTGGCTCACACCTATAATCCCAGCACTTTGGGAGGCCAAGAAGGGTAGATCACGAGGTCAAGAGATCGAGACCCTCCTGGTCAACAAGGTGAAATCCCGTCTCTACTAAAAATACAAAAATTAGTTGGGCATGGTGGTGCACGCCTGTAGTCCCAGCTACTTGGGAGGCTAAGGCAGGAGAATTGCTTGAACCCAGGAGGCAGAGGTTGCGGCGAGCTGAGATCTCGCCATTGCACTCCAGTCTGGGTAACAACAGCGAAACTCTGTCTCAAAAAAAAAAAAAAAATGCAAAAATTAGCCAGGCATGGTAGCAGGTGCCTATAATCCCAGCTACTTAGAAGCTGAGGCAGGAAAATCACTTGAACCTGGAAGGTGGAGGTTGCAGTGAGCCAAGATCACGCCATTGCACTCCAGTGTGGGCAATGGAGAGAGATCTTGTCTCAAAAAAAAAAAGGCGGGGGGGGGGGGCAATTTTTAAAAGCCTATGTGAAAAATAATTATTCTTGCTCCACTTTATAGAAATAATCAGGCCAAGTATAATTGGTCTTACCATGATTTGTTTTTAATAAAAATGGGAAACTAAAGAGAGAGAAATCGTTTTTAAAAACTATGGTAGTATACTTGTTCTTAGATTCTAGTCTCATTAGTTATTTTTGAGGTTTTTTCTGCAATTTAGATGAACCCTGCTTATTTCTGTGAATCAACCAGTGATCTCTGGCTGCAGCTCAGAATAAACAAGAGGGATGAGTAATGTAAAAATCTGGATCAATATTCTAATTCTCATCACATATTGGAATCAGCTCGTGTTCCCATATCAGCTTGGTTTCGTCAGTTGCCCAGTTCATAGAAAGCCTTCTTATTTAGTTTACTTGGGATAATTTTACTTATTTTGCTTTGCTGTTGTGGGATATATTGTGGTTGTGCTCTTTGTGTAGCGATGCAGCATAAGCTTACTTAATGTTTTCTTAAATGGAAGCAAACACTTATCGATTGTCCAGATACCACCTTTTCTCAGAGTTATGCATGGTCCTCACCATGGTTACGCTTTTTGACCGAGCTCCTCTCTACCCTGAATGCAAAAGACCCTAATAGTCAGGAATATCATTGACTCTCTTCATTCTTAAGAAGTTACACTCAAGCCTGTAATCCCAGCACTTTGGGAGGCTGAGGCGGGTGGATCACGAGGTCAACAGATCGAGACCATCCTGGTCAACATGGTGAAACCCCGTCTCTACTAAAAATACAAAAAATTAGCTGGGCACGGTGGTGCATGCCTGTAATCCCAGCTACTCAGGAGGCTGAGGCAGGAGAATTGCCTGAACCCAGGAGGCGGAGGCTGCGGTGAGCCGAGATAGCGCCATTGCACTCCAGCCTGGGTAACAAGAGCGAAACTCCGTCTCAAAAAAAAAAAAAGAAGTTACAGAAAATAAATCTTTATTTCTCTACAACGCTTAGGATTAAGGGTTCTCTTATAAAAGGGAGGAGGAAAATACGTCAGAGCCATTTGAACCAGAGTGACTCTGTCTTGAATAGGGGCTGGGTAAAATAAGGTTGAGACCTACTGGGCTGCGTTTCCAGGAGGTTAAGGCATTCTAAGTCACAGGATGAGAGAGGAGGTCAGCATGAGATACAGATCATAAAGGCCTTGTTGATAAAACAGGTTGCAGCAAAGAAGCCTGCCAAACCCACCAAAACTAAGATGGTGACGACAGTGACCTCTGGTTGTCCTACAGCCCCATGGTGCTACACTCCCATCAGCACCATGCCAGTTTACAAATGCCATGACAATATCCAAAAGTTACCCTGTTTGGTCTGAAAAGGGGAGAAACCCTCAGTTCTGGGAGTTGCCCACACCTTTCCCAGAAATCTCAAGAATAATCGACCCCCTTGTTAGCATATAATCAAGAAATAACCATTAAAAGGTCAACCAGGGCCAGGCATGGTGGCTCACGCCTATAATCCCAACACTTTGGGAGGTGGAGGTGGATGGATCACCTGAGGTCAGGAGTTCCAGACCAGCCTGACCAACATGGAGATACCCCATCTCTACTAAAAATACGAAATTAGCCAGGCATGGAGGCCCATGCATGTAATCCCAGCTACTTGGGAGGCTGAGGCAGGAGAATCACTTGAATCTGGGAGGTGGATGTTGTAATGAGCCTAGATCTCACCATTGCACTCCAGCCTGGGCAACGAGAGCATAACTCCATCTCAAAAAAATAAAAAAAGGGCAACTATCAGCCCTTGGGGCTGCTCTGTACCCCAAATTCTTCCTTTTTTTCCTTTTCTTTCTTTCTTTTTTTTTTTTGGAGATAGAGTGAGCACCATCTCTTCTCATTGCTCATTGCAACCTCCACCTCTTGGGGCTTAAGCAATCCTCCCACCTCAGCCTCCCAAGTAGCTGGGATTATAGGCATGTGCCACCACACCTGGTTAATTTTTATTTTTAATTTTAGTAGAGATGGGGTTTTGCCATGTTGGCCAGGCTGGTCTCAAACTCCTAGGCTCAAGCAATATTCCCTCAGCCTCCCAAAGTGCTGGGATTACAGGCCATGAGCCACTGCACCTGGCCTCGCCCCAAATTATTTTTTGCAGATTCAAGATCCCTCTTTTGGGGTGCAGGTGGGGACCTCTTTCCAGTAACAGTGCCACTCAGTTTTCAGTAGCCAGATCTTGTGACAAGCCAGTCACTATGATGAGGACAACAACAAGGGGTTGGTGCTAAACCATTTATGAGAAATCAGCCCCCATGATCCAATTACCTCCTGCCAGGCCTAATCTCCAGTACCAGAGATTACAATTCAACATGACATTTTGGGAGGGACACATATCCAAACGATATCACACTTCATTTACTAGATTACCAGATTGTTACAAAAGGATACAACTCAGAAACAGCCAGAGGAAAGAGAAGTATGGGGCAAGATACGTGGGAAGGGGTGTGGGGCTTCCATGCCCTCTGCAGGCATACTACTGTCTCAGCACCTCCACATCCTCACCAATCTGGAAGCTCTCAGAATCTGATCCTTCTGGGTTTTTATGGAGGTGTTACTATGTAGACATGACTGATTAAACAACCGGCCATTGACAGTAACCTAATCTCCAGCTCTCATCGTCTCCCCCCCTCCCCCACCCCAGATAGGGGTGGGGTGTGGGGCTGAAAGTTGTAACCCTCTAATGACTTGGTTGGCTTCCCTGGCAACCAGTTTCCCACCTATAGTGGCTTTCCAAAAGTCACCTAATTAACATAAACTTTAATGTGGTTGAAAGGGGCTTGGTAGGAAAAACAAAATGATTTTTTCACTCTTAGCACTTAGGAAACTGCCAGGGTTGTAGGAGCTCTGTGTCAGAAATGGGGATGAAGTTCAAGTATATATTTCCTATTATAAATCACAATAGCACACAAGGCAATTCAGAATACATTCTAATAAAAGCATTGCTGACTTTCCACTGCTTGTTTTGTCAATAGCTTCAGGATTTGCATTGTGCTGTGGTTTGGATGTAGCCCCAAAAAGCATGTGTTACAAATGTAATCTCCCAATGCAACAGTGTTGAGGGTTGGGGCCTAATAAGAGGTAACAAGGCCAGGAGGAATCTGCCCTCATGAATGGACTAATGCGGGAGTGGGCTTCACATAATGGGATGAGTTCAGTCACTTTTTTGCATTCTCTGTCTCTCACTGTCTCTTCTTCTGTCACAGGCTGACACAGCAAGAAAGCCCTCACCAGACGCTGATCCCTCAGTCTTGGACTTCTCAGCCTCCAGAACCATGAGCCAATACATTTCTGTCAAATGTAAATGACACAGTCTCAGGTATTCCATTATGGCAGGACAGACTAGGTGCTATTGAAACAACATGACTAAGAGAAGTTATTTTTCCTGCTTTAATAGAACTATTTATCAAGACTCTAAAGAGGCCAGACACAGTGCCTCATGCCTGTAATCCCAGCACTTTGGGAGGCCAAGGTGGTCAGATCACTGGAGGTCCAGGAGTTCAAGACCAGCCTGGCCAACATGGTGAAATCCTGTCTCTACTAAAAATACAAAAATTAGCCAGGCATGTTGGCATACACCTGTAATCCCAGGTACTTGGGAGGCTGAGGCAGGAGAATTGCTTGAATCTGGGAGGCAGAGGTTGCAGTGAGCCAAGATCACACCACTGCACTCCAGTCTCAGTGTCAGAGCAAGATTCCATCTCAAAAAAAAAAAATGTAACCCAAGATTTTCAAGTTAGTCAATGCCAATGTCTAATAGACATAACTCTTTAGATGATACCATGAATATGCTGCAAGAGTTCATCTAATGTCTCAGAGTGATGCAGAAGACAAGTGGACCATTATTTATTAAGACAGGCTCATCAATGTCTGTGTGGATTGCATGGTGAAAGGGATATCTCATATCATTTAAGTCTGAAAGGAAACTAGATGGAAACCATGAACTGGAAATGTATTTCTCAATGTCTTAGGTAGACTCTAGAGTCTCAATGTGATTCTCCCAATTTAGTTCAGTTCGACAAATATTTACCCAATGCTCTCTATGTGGTAGGCACTGGACTACGTGCTAGGGATGGAAAGCTGAGTAAGACACATTTTGTTCTTTAAACCAAACTGCCTAAGGCCAGTTCCTGGAATTCTTTAAGTGAAAGGCATGACTCAAACATTACGGCATCAGTGAAGCAGTGGTATAAGTTTTGTGATCAGTGAGGATGCATGAAATAATGCTCTAGTGGGGGTGAGCTGAAGCCCAGCCCCGTTTCTACTCTGTCTCATTCACCACTGAGAGATTTCACCCTCCTTATTCTTAAGGAGAAAGGGCCAAAGATGTCATCTTCTGAAGCTACTTCCTGCTGAAGTTTCTTCCTGCCTAATCTTGAAGGGCCTGGAAATCTCCTCCTGGCTGTTCTAAAGACCTATAAAGACTAGGCACTTTTGAAACCTGGTAGATATAAACTTTAACCTCCTGTTGAATATAACAAATAATTATTTCAAAAAAAAAATACCCAGTGGTAATAACATGCCTAATCTCAGTTTAATAATTCTTACAAGAAGAGATGGGATGCCATTAATTTAAGTGAATACGCTGGAAAACCATTCTCCTGTGGCCTGAAATATAAAGCAGACAGACTTTTAATAAGAGGCACTTCCAAGAAATGGAAGAAACAGGAGGAAAACAAAGGCTAATGGCATAATCTATCTAGATGTTAGACTCAGAGTATCTTAGTAACAGAGGATGAAGGCAGTGACAATTTGATATGTTCTTCTCACATGTATCACAAGGAATAAGCTTTAGCTTGCATGATCTTGGGGAAAAGGTAGTAGCAATTCTACTGAGTTTGTAAACCAAAAAGTATCTGAGAAAGGTCTCAATCAATTTAAAAGTTTATTTTGCCAAGGTTAAGGATGTGCCCAGAAGGGAGGTCTGTGCCTTTCTCCAAAGATGATTTTAAGGGTTTCAATATTTAAAAGGAAAAAGCAGACTGGAAGGGCAAGAGGGAGGATATGGTCACATTACTGAATCACACGTTGCAAGGGAAAAGGAGCAGGTAGGAGAATAGTAAAATAGGTATGCGTCTCGCACTCAGTAAGACAGCACTTTACAGAAGACAAGGTGAACATAAGAGTAGCGACCTGTGGAGACACTTCACCTTTTATCTGTAGCTCTCTGCTTAGGAACAAAAGGAAAGGTAGTTTTTTGAATGACTCAGCTTTCAGCTTAACTTTGTCCTTTTGGCATAGTAAATTGGGGTCCCAAGTTTTTATTTTCTTTTCACAAGTTTGAGTTAGAAAAATAGAAGAAAAATTTGCAAACATTAGTTGGGAGACATGTAGCCCAGAAAAGATTTAAGATTCAGTCTATGTTGTAAAAGCAATATTTTTAAAACTCAAAAGTAGGCCGGATGCGGTGGCTCAGGCCTGTAATCCTAGCACTTTGGGAGGCCGAGGTGGGTGGATCACCTGAGGTCAGGAGTTCAAGACCAGCCTGACCATCATGGTGAAACCCCATTAAAAAAAAAACACTCAAAAATAACAGACAAGACCAGAACCTAATAGCAAGTGTATTACAATATTTTTTTCTCCAGTCTTTCATTTTTAATCAAAGACAAGTCATAGTAGGACCAATTTGTTTGCAAAATAAGTTTTAGTCCTGTTAAATTTGGCCTGATTATTTGCATCAAGTGTGTCAAGAATAATTATTGGTCATATGAGCTCTTTTTAAATTGGCTTTGCTGGAACTTTGTTCCATAGGAATCTTGGATTAGATTTTTAAAGCCTGGAGACCAACCATGGATTTATCTCTGCCTGCAAATGCCTGTATGAATTGGGTGAATTCTTATCCTCCAGAGGTCCCAAGATAACTTGGAACCCCCACACTCAGTTCCCATTGGGACACTGCCCAGTGGAGCTGTGAAATGAGAACCACCATCCTCCAGACCCCAGAATGGTAGATCCACCAAGAGCTTGCACCAGGTGCCTGGAAAAGCCCCAGGCACTCAACTCCTGCCCATGAGAGCAGCTGTGGGGGCTGGACCCTGCAGAGCCACAGGGGTAGAGCTGCCCAAGGCTGTAGGAGCCCACCCCTTGCATCAGCATGAGCTGGATGTGAGCCATGGAGTCAAAGAAGACTACATTACATCTAGATATTACATACCAATGCTAAAAAGTTTGTCATAATGCAAGGTAATTTTTGATGCCCCCAAAAGTCAAGATGATCAGGTAATGCAATGTAAAATGAGTAAAACCTTAGATTTTGAGAGGGATCTGTCAAATTGTAATTTTGGGGGTTCTGTTAGGGAAATAGGAGCATAGAAGAGCCAGCGTGATGCCATTTCAAGTTCAACTCGTCTTGGGACTAACAAGGCGCATTCCATGCTTGTCACAACCAACAGTCATAATATGTTTACAGTTCAGGAAACAGCTTGAAGACGCCTGCAAAAGACACATTCCTACAATGACAGAAAGTCCATATGTCCCAATATTCACAACAACACATGCTTTTAAGATTGTTATAGTCATGCTTTGGCTGGGTGCGGTGGCTCAAGCCTGTAATCCCAACACTTTGGGAGGTCAAGGCAGGTGACCTTGACCTCAAGTGAGGTCAGGAGTTCGAGACCAGCCCAGCCAACATGGTGAAACCCCATCTCTATCAAAAAATGCAAAAATTAGCCAGGTGTGGTGGTGTGTACCTGTATTCCCAGCTAGTCAGGAGGCTGAAGCATGAGAATTGCTTGAACCTGGGAGGCAGAGGTTGCAGTGAGTCAAGATTGCGCCACTGCCCTCCAGCATGGGTGAGCAAGACTCAATCTCAAAAAAAGAAAAAGATTGTTATAGTCATGCTTTGATGTACTCATGCACAAAAATGCCAAAGACAATTTTCTTTATATTAACAAAGTACTAAGTTTTATCACACTTCAGCCCATCTGCAAGTAGACATAGCTTAGCTTTTATGTAGATGAGACTCCTATACAAGAAGGGTTGAAAACAAAGACAACGCATTCCTCTTCTTGCTTTCTGAGGACGCCCTACTCTGTATCTGCACAGCCTTCAATAAACCATCTCTTCTCACTGTAGTCTGCTACTCACCTTGAATTTCTTCCTGTGTGAGATCCAAGAAACCTCTCTTGGGGTCTGGATCAAGATCCCTTTTTCTAGCAACAGTTCCATGAGGAAAACAGAAGTTTTTCCCAAAATGGGGTCTGTGGAACCTCCTCTGTTTATTCCAAGGAGTCTCAGATTGTCAGTAATTACATTAGGTTTTCTTATGGGGACATCAAAAGTGGCAAGAAGGCAGACTAGAGAAACAATTCATTTGACTTAGGAGAAAAAAAAAAAAAAAAAAAAAAACTTTTTCTCAAAAAACAAGATCCAAGAAGGGAAAAAGCATGAAGGCATGTATGTTTAGCTTGTAAATCTCCTTTTAATTAAGATGACTTTTAACCATGGAGCTTTGAAAAGAATCCTTTTAAATTTTTTATTGTCAGACTTTTGCTGGGACAAAGAGCTGACACCTCTGGCTTTTAAGCACTTGTTTTTTTTTTACCTCAAAGGTATTTTCCCAAGTGAAACCCATAACCTTAACCAAGGTTGTAACTTAATCATGGATGCACAAGGTATCACCAAATAGTATTTTGGTGGTTTTTACAGGATCTAGAATTGCCCCAAAGGTAGCTCAGAGAAAGAAAATTCAAGACAGGAAGTCAGAAATTGTTCAGGGAGGAGAAAATAATAAATGGCAAAGGTCACACAAATATCAAACCAGAAAGGACCCATTCCCTAAGCCAGAGGCTGCCGTTGTGAAAGGGCAAAGCCTTGGCTATGAGCTACGACATGAAGCAATTGCCATTGTTCTTTCCAGAAGGAGTCTAGAGCCATCATTTTGAGCTTTCAAAGGATTTTAACTGCTTAAGGTACTTTTTTTTTGTCTGAGATGGAATATTGCTCTGTTGCCCAGGCTGGAGTGCAATGGTGCAATCTTGGCTCACTACAACCTCCACCTCCCAGGTTCAAGTGATTCTTCTGCCTCGGCCTCCCAAGTAGTGCCTGGGACTATAGGCACATACCACCGCGCCCAGCTAAGTTTTGTATTTTTAGTAGAGACAGGGTTTCACCATATTGGTAAGGCTGGTCTTAAACTCCTGGCCTTGTGATCCACCTACCTCCACTCCCCTAAATGCTGGGATTACAGGTGTGAGCCACTGCACCCGGCCTCAAGGTACATTTTATGGTTAACCATGAAATTATTACTTATCCTTCTTTTAAACATTTTTAAAAATTATTAAGAATAAAATATTTCTAAAGTATTTTCTATTTTAATGACATATTTCGTTCCAATAGCAACTCAATCCAAAAGGGTTTTGTTTTTGTTTTAGTTTTTGCTCTTTTGAGACAGGGTCTCACTCTGTCATCCAGGCTGAAGCAAGGCTCAATCATGGCTCACTGCAGCCTCAATCTCCAGGGCTCAAGTGATCCTCCCACCTCAGACTCCTGAGTAGCTGAGACCACAGGTGTGTGCCACCACGCCTGGCTAATTTTTGAAATTTTTGTAGAGATGGAGTCTCCCTATGTTGCCAAGGCTGGTCTCTAACTCCTGGGCTCAAGCAATCCTCCCTCTTAAGCCTCCCCAATTGCTGAGATTACAGGTTTAACTATTGCACCTGGCTCCAGATGGTAATGTTTTAGGTTTTTTTAAAAATTACGCAGCCTGGCACAGTGGTTCACGCCTGTAATCCCAGAACTTTGGGAGGCCAAGGCGGGCAGATCACGAGTTCAAGAGATCGAGACTATCCTAGCCAACATGGTAAAACCCTGTCTCTACTAAAACACAAAAATTAGCCAAGCATGGTGGCAGGTGCCTGTAATGGTACTCGGAAGGCTGAGGTGGGAGTATCGCTTGAAACTGGGAGTTGAAGGTTGCAATGAGCCAAGATTGTACCATTGCTCTCCAGCCTGGGCAACAAGAGCAAAACACCATCTAAAAAAAAAAAAAGGAAAGAAATAGGCTGAGTGCAGTAGCTCATGCCTGTAATTCCAGTACATTGGGAGTACCAAGGTGGGTGAATTGCTTGAGCCTAGGAGTTCAAGACCAGCCTAGGTCACATAGTGAGACCCCCCCCAACTCTACAAAAAATTTTAAAAATTAGCTGGGCTTGGTGGTGCAGTCCTAACAATTTGGGTAAGTGAGGTAGGAAGTTCATTTGAGCCAATGATTGTGCCACTGTACTCCAGCCTGGGCAACAGTCTCAAAATAAATAAACAAACAAAAACAACATAAAGGAATAAAAGGGTGGCTACCCATAGACAGACTAGTCAAGCATGGGCTTGACTACTCAAAAAATAAAATAAAATACCATAAGTATAGTCAGTCAAGCACGGGCTGCTTGACAGACTATTTATGGTATTTTATTTTATTTTTTGAGATGGGGTCTCACTCTGTCACTCTGGCTAGAGTGCAGTGGAGCATTCTCAGCTCACTACAACCTCTACACCTCCTGAGTAAAAGGGATTCTTGGCCGGGCATGGTGGCTCAAGCCTGTAATCCCAGCACTCTGGGAGGCCAAGGTGGGCAGATCACGAGGTCAAGAGATCGAGACCATCCTGGCCAACATAGTGAAACCCCGTCTCTACTAAAAATACAAAAATTAGCTGGGCATGGTGGTGTGCGCCTGTAGTCCCAGCTACTCAGGAGGCTGAGGCAGGAGAATTGATTGAATCTGGGAGGCGGAGGTTATAGTGAGCCGAGATTGTGCTACTGCACTCCAGCCTGGCGCCTGGCGCCTGGCTACAGAGTGAGACTGTCCCTCCCCCCCCCCAAAAAAAAGCGATTATTGAACTCAGGCATAGAGTTCTTGAGCTGGGTGTAGAGAACTTGATTGGACATAGCTGCAGCTGCCCAGTGATTCTCCTGCCTCAGCAGCCTGAGTAACTGGGATTACAGGTGCATGCCACCACACCCGGCCAGTTTTTGTATTTTTAGTACAAACAGGGTTTCACCTTGTTGGCCAAGCTGGTCTTGAACTCCTGACCTCAAGTGGTCCACCCCTCTTCACCTCCCAAAGTGCTGGGATTACAGGCATGAGCCATCATGCCCAGCCAGTTATTTCCTGATTATGTACTAAACAAGGGGTGAATTGTTCATGAGTTTTCTGGGGAAAGAGTGGGGAGCGTCTGGAACTGAGGGTTCCTCCCCCTTTCAGACCATATAGGGTAACTTGTGGACATTGCCCTGGCATTTGTAAATTTCATGGTGCTGGTGGGTGTTTCCATTAGTTTGCCAGTGTGGTACATAATTAGCATACATTGAGTAGCAACGGTAACCAGAGGTTACTTCCATTGCCATCTCAGCTTTGGCCAGCTTCTCTACTCCATCATGATTTATCCATGGGGCTCCGTGGCCCGTGTCTTGGGAAATTAGTCCCAGCAAACTTTTATTGATGGCAGCGGCCACTTCAGATGTCTTGCCACTACCATCACACCAGCTGCACACTCCATGGAACCAGTGGCAGCCCCACCCCTTCCAAGTCAGGGTGGGAGCGTAATTGTGCAATCTCAGCTTACTGCAACCTCCACCTCCCGGGTTCAAGCGATTCTCTTGGCTCAGCCTCCCGAGTAGCCGGGACTACAGGTGCACGCCACCATGCCCAGCTAATTTTTTGTATTTTTAGTAGAGAAAAAAACAAAGCCAAGTACAATGGTGGAGATTGAGGCTGCAGTGAGCCATGATTGCAACACTGCACAGCAGCCTGGTGACAGAGCAAGACCCTGTCTTTAAAAAGAAAAAAGGCCAGGTGCAGTGGCTCTCGCCTGTAATCCCAGCACTTTGGGAGGCCGAGGCAGGCAGATCACAAGGTCAGAAAATTGAGACCATCCTGGCCAACCTGGTGAAACCTTGTTTCTACTAAAAATACAAAAAAAAAATTAGCTGGGCGTGATGGCACACACCTTTAGTCCCAGCTACTCAGGAGGTTGAGGCAGGAGAATCTCTTGAACCCAGAAGGCAGAGGCTGAAGTGAGCTGAGATTGTGCCACCACACTCCAGCCAGGGCAGTAGAGCTAGACTCTGTCTCAAAAAAAAAGAAAAAGAAAAAAAGGTTAGATACTATTAGCGCATCAGAGATGATAAAGGAATGAGAGATAAAAACAAAAATATTTGGTTCACTAGGTGCAGTGGTGGCTTACACCTGTAATCCAGCATTTTGGGAGGCAGAGGCAGGCAGATCACTTGAGCCCAGGAGTTTCAGACTAGCCTGGGCAACATGGTAAAACTTCATCTCTACCAAAAATACAGAAATTACCTGGACATGGTGGTGCATGCCTATAGTCACAGCTACTGGGGAGGCTGAGATAGGAGGATCACTTGAGCCTGGGGTGGTCAAGGCTGCAGTGAGCCGTGATTGTGCCACTGCACTTCAGCCCGGGTAACAGAGCAAAACCCTGTCTCAAAAAAAATTTTGTGAATATTTATTAAAATCGATTCACATCAAAAGAAGAAAATACTCATAACTATTACAGTCCTCTTTTCTACAGCGGGTCACGAGATCATAGTATTTACGACCGCCCGCATCTATGATTTATTCCATGTATCTTTTGCCCTTACCAAGCGCTTCAGTTGGTCACGGATTTTGCCTGATGGAATGATGACTTAAATCTTCTTTTGTGAAGGATCTGGGCCATTAGCTGTCTTAATTGGGTTGTTGTAGCTCTCCGCTGACCTTAATCAGAGGATATGGCCGTACTAGCGCCAAAGGATCTCCTGCATTCTCCCTCCTTAGGTCCATCGTGTGTCCGATCACCACAGACAGCACTTTGCCTCTTGATGCAGTGCCCAAAGAGGCCAGATGGTGGCTTCAAGCTCCAGGTTCATGGATTATCTGCTGTGTCTCCTAGGGAAAACATTTCTCCCTTTGTGACTAAGACCTCTAGACCAGCAAAACCTAAAGTTGGAGGGATGCGAAGCAAACATTCTACCACTGGATCATTAGGGTTAACAGTGAGAGGAGTCACTTTCATTTTTATCCCTTGATTACTGGACTCATGAATCCTGGGTATGGGAGCAACGAGGATGTTGATGTAGAGCATGTACCACATACCGGAGGGCAATGCACCAGCTGTGCAATCTATCCCCACCTCGCTGGCACTGTCACTGAATTTTCAGTCATTCAACCATCTGTCAAGGCAGTCGCTTTAAGATTATGGGAACATGGTGAGACCAGTGAATTCCACATGTATAAATTCACTGCTGCCTTTCATTTGCCGTGAATACCATGGTCATGGATAAGGCACTCCATGGGTCCACAGATGCTAGTTTTGGCAGAAGTGTTGTGGGAAAGGAAGGCACATCTATGTCCAGAGCAAGTGTTAATTCCATTGAAAACACAGTGCTGCCTGCCTCATAATAAAAGTGGTTCAATGTAATCAGCCTAACACTAGGTAGCTGGCTGATCTCTTCAGCAGTGATGCCAAATTAGGGGCTCAGTGTTGTTTCTTGTGCTGGCAGATGGGGTACTCAGCAGTGGCTGTGACCAGGTTGGCCTTAGTGAGTGAAAGTCCATGTTGCCAAGCCCATGCATAGCCTACATCCCCACCACCATGGCCGCTTTGTTCATGAGTCTACAGGAGTGGCTGAAGGAGGCTGACTGAGAACCACAGAATGGGTTATCCACACACCTGATTATGAAAATCCTCCCTTGCCCTAAGTTGAGTATTCAGATGGAACACAATGATCTTCATACTCTGCCATTCAGAGATCTAGCCTTATACATCTTCCTCAGAGCTTGTCATCAATTTTCTAATCAAGTTTCTTTTTTTTCTTTTTGAGACAAGGTCTCACCCTGTCACTCAGGGTGGAGTAAAAATATGGCTCTCTGTAGCCTCAACCCCCAACCTCCTGGGCTCAAGTGATTCTCCTACTTCAGCCTCCCATGTAGCTGAAGCCACAGGGATGCACTACCATGTTTAGTTAATTTTTATTTTATTTTTTTGTAGATACAGGGTCTTACCAACTTGCCTCAGCTGGTCTTGAACTAGACTCAAGGGATTCTCCCACCTCAGCCTCCCAAAGTGCTGGTATTATAGGCATGAGCCACTATGCCCAACCTTCTAATCAAGTTTCTTCCAAGTCCCTGAATACCCAGCTAAACCATGAACTGGGTGCAGACTTATTCTTCTGTCCATTTCCCCTTTCAGGGAAAATGAATAACCAAGTGTACTGTTCCAAGTTCTGTCCACTGGGAGGATTTCCCTTCACACCATATTTCAGAGCTGTCCTGGAGTGGGGCTATGGTGCTATAGCCATGCGTTCAGGTGATGCATGCATACTGTGGAGCACTGTCTGTAAATCAAGCCTGAGAGTTGTCTTCCTTTTGTCAGCTGATCACAGGGATTCCCTAGGAAGACAGGGGTGTGGGTTGAGGGAGAATGTTATACAGCAGGAATAAGAGCCATGGGCAAGCCTAGGAATTTACTATAGGATCTTAGAGCAAGACAGGATTAACCTGCTCAGGTAGCAATGGAAGGGCTGCTGCTTTTTTTTTTTTTTTTTTGAGATAGAGTTTTGCTCTTGTTGCCCAGGCTAGAGTGCAGTGGCACCATCTTGGTTCACAACAGCCTCCGCCTCCCAGGTTCAAGCAATTCTCCTGCCTCAGCCTCCTGAGTAACTGGATTACAGGCATGCACCACCATGCCCGGCTAATTTTGTATTTTAAGTAGAGACGGGGTTTTGCCATGTTTGACAGGCTGGTTTCGAACTCCTGACCTCAAGTGATCCACCCACCTCAGCCTCCCAAAGTGCTGGGATTACAAGCATGAGCCACTGTGACCGACCAGGGCTGCCTCTAATGGCTAAGAAGGTTTGAGTTCCCCTCACTTCACTGAAATCTGCCCAGGTGACTCATCTCAATGGTCAGAATTACATTTCTTCCCAACCAATGCACTAACTTTTAACAGAAGAGATTCTGTGAGGTTGGGAATTCAACTTGTTTCATAATTCACTGCTTTGTTGGGTGGTTCACCGTGACTCACAAGGCTCAGAGGCAGGTTATACTGATAGCTAACTTTTTTTGTAAGAAAGGATGCACATCAAAAGCAGCAGGTAAAAAGGATACACATTGGTGACGTCCAGGGGTATCCAGCACAGGCTTCTAAGGTTCTTCTTCCCATGGGCACACTGGAGTTCTGGCTCACAGTGAACCCCAGGGACATGTGTAGTCTCTGCCCCAGGAGCCTGATTTTAGTCTCAGGGTCTGAAGAGGCTGGTCATGTAGACATAACCTGCTGTCAACTCTTTCCTCACAGTGTGCAGGGATAAGCTTTGGGTTTTTTTAAATCTCAGCCCTCAGCCAGGCTCAGTGACTCACGCCTGTAATCCCAGCACTTTCTGAGCCCAAGGCAGGTAGATTTCTAGAGCCTGGGAGTTGGAGAGCAGCCTGGGCAACACAATGAGACCCCAACTCTACAACAACATTTTAAAAACTAGCTGGGCATGGTGGTGCACACCCGTGGTACTAGCTACTCGGGAGGCTGGGGCAGGAGGATCACTTGAGCCATGATTGTGCCAATGCAGTCTAGCCTGGGTCACAGAGTGAGACCCTATCTCAAATAAGTAAACAAACAAATAAAATCTCAGCCCTGCAACTACAAGAGGTAGTTCTTTTAGTCCTAGAAGCTATCGGACTGATCTGAGACCCTACACAGATCTTTTCTTTCTTTCTCTTTCCTTCCTTCCTTCCTTCCTTTCTTCTTTCTTTCTTTATTTTTTTGAGACAGGGTCTCTCTGTCACCCAGGCTGGAGTGAGTGGCTTGATCATGGCTCACTGAAACCTCAAGCTCCTTGGCTCAAGTGATCCTCCTGCTTCAGCCTCCCAAATAGCTGGGTAGCTGGGACTACAGGTGTGTGCCACAATGCCCGGCTAATGTTTTAATTTTTTTTGTATAAATGGGGTCTCCCTATGTTGTCCAGGCTGTTCCTGAACTCCTGGGTTCAAGTGTTCCTCTCAGATCGACCTCCCAAACTGCTAGGTTCACAGGTGTGAGCCACGGCATTGAGCTTCCTTACGCAGATCTTGAGCTATGAATAAAAAGTTAAAAGTCCTGAGCTAATTATTTTGATTCTAAGGAAATGTGACAATCCTCTGACTAAATAATTACGCTTTTATGAATTAATATAAGAAAACAAGGAAGTACATAAAAATCTAACTATCAGGATGAAACAACAGAGCACTGTGCATAGTAGCAACAAACTAGAAATTATACTTGTCGGAAACAACTGGGAATTTTGTGAATAAACTATAGTATGCCATAAAGTAGAATGCTCCACAGCCATTAAAA
Organism: Callithrix jacchus; assembly: GCF_049354715.1. Lineage (NCBI taxonomy): Eukaryota > Metazoa > Chordata > Mammalia > Primates > Cebidae > Callithrix > Callithrix jacchus. The sequence goes on from NC_133506.1 coordinate 109,331,440, forward strand.
ATGTTACAGAACAACATTTATTGACATCGAAAGGTGTTTAGGATATACTGATGGGTCAAACAAATAGTAAAACAACATACAGTGATGATTCATTTTTGTAAAAAATATATATGTATATATATTGCAAAGAAAATCCGCAAGGACGTATGTTAAATTGGTGATAGTGCTTACCCCTGGGAAGGAAGTATACAGGTGTTTATTTATTCTTTGTGCACCTGTAATTCCAAGTTTTTCTATAAATCCCATCATTTGCTTCTATAATAAGAAAAGGTAATAATCTATTATCATCCTCCATTTTGATTAAAACAAATCCATTTTTTAAAAAAATCTTAGGTTTTTTTAAGAAGCAGAAACAATTTTCAAATTGCCTCCAGAGTCAATGATTTTATCCTCTGTGGAAGCCGGTCAGAATCTTCATGATCACAGCCCCATTAGATACATAGAAGAATGGCGCTTCCTACAGCTTCAGGGCCTCAGCTCAGCTCTGTGCCCCAAGGCCACACCAGCTCATCTCCAGCCCCATCCATCCTATTCTTGCTGCGTTACCAGTCTCATCATCTTCAGAGCCATGTCCCCTTGGTCAGAAGGAACCTACAAGCAAGCAACATCTGAGTCAGTGCTTCTGGTGCTATTCCTGGGGCTGGGGTCAGAGGCAACATCCTGAAACCTTGCTCCCAGAAGGGAGCCAGCTCTGTGACAGCAACCGGTGCAGACACCTGGGCACATCCCTGAGAGAGAGAATCCTTCCTGGAAATGACTCCTGCACTCCTAGAAGAAAGCTCTTCTAGGCACCGACTGGGCTGGGTAGCAGGGACCTGGAGAGGTCAGCATTTAGGCAAGAACCTTCTACTCCATTTGAGACTGATCTACCGATTTCTTGGTAAGGCGCATGCTCATGATACTGAGACCTAGGCTGCTCAAGGAAGAAGGAGGATTCTCAACATTTTCAAGGAGTCTGTCTAGCAGGGATCCCAGACTGAAAATGGAGAAATGGCTGAGAAGGAAGCTCACAGGAGACAGCTGCAAACAATACAAACAGCGCCCTTTAAATGGCATCTGATTGTCACATTGTTATTCAACTTTCTTTTGTTTTCTCTCAGATTTTTAGAACAAGCCCTTTAAAATTTCCATCCCACACACCATCAAAAGGGGAAGGGCAGAGGCCTCAGTTTTCTCCTGGACAGGAGTGGAGTATATGGTCTCCCCATTCTGCAGTTCCCTGGCCCCATGATTCTCTATGCACACCTATCCTTGACTCTTCTGCCAAGAGTCCCCAGGAGGCACAGGCACAGTGGGACATTCTAAAATGACATTTAATCAACCAAAGGGGAAGTGGTTTGGGGATGATTTAATAACAGTCTCTGAGGGCTATTTTAAGCCTGTCCCCAGCTGATCTGTTGTTCTATATGTGGCAAACCAAGAGGAAATGGGCCTGAACTCTAGTACCCGAGCGTGTGGTTGGCTTGTCCCATGCCCTCCTACCAGCCTCAGCAGGGACTTCTCTCTAGTGCAGGCTAAGCATTCCTCATTGAAAAAGCCAAAATCCTCCACAGTTCTTTTTTTTTGGTAAAATTGGTCTTGGAAGATGGAGGCTGGATGGCCCTCGCTCCACAATTCTAACCTTTCTGAGTACCACCATGAGGCCGCAAGTGGAACATTTCACACCTGGCCCCATCAGGGGCTGCATTCAAAATGCAGGCGTACAACACACAGTTTATTTCCGCATCCCCAAGGGGGTTACAGTACAGTACAGTAACCTTTTCATCAAAACACAGCATCGTAGGCAGAGACCAAAAGCTGCTGGTGTTTGCTGCTGCTGTTGTCTAGCAGCTGACACGGTATTCTGGCGATGCTACTGTGCTGCTCAGTTACGACGAACACACATTTTTCCGCTGTATTAATAGTATGTTGTATTTCTTACTGGAAGTACTTTTGTGTGACTACGTACAAGAAAATGATTGCTTATTGGCAACATATAAATTTGGAGTCAGAAATAATGTGATGTCCAATAACCACAGATCGGTTGAAGTGGCTATTTTAGCCACCCTTTGCCCTCTAATAATTCAATGCACACAAACTTTGCTTCATGCACAAAATTATTTAAAATATTGTACAAAAGTACCTTCAGTTTATGTGTATAAGGTGTACAGGAAACATAATAAATGAATTCTTAAGAGCAATGGACGGGAATGATCACCCAGATTATCACTTCAGGGAGAATGTTCCTCCCCTTCCATCTCCCTTCTCAGCCACGCGGGCTCCGTTAGCTATGACCCCATTTAATACAGCCAGGGGCAGTCCTGCAGCCCTGAAATTTGCAGGTGAAGGTGCTCACATTTTATTATCCAAAAATGTCTCTTGCAACTCTTAATTATGACAATTTCCTAGACTTAACTTGATGGCAATTGAGTAAGTCTATGGTGGAGCCTGGGAATTTTCATGTTTAACAAACAACTCAGATGTTTAATATAGATGGAGCAGAGTTTGAGGGGAAAAATATATATAGATTTTTTTCTGGAAAAAAAATGCTTAATTTTAATTTTTATTTTAATAGTTTTTAGGGTACAGGTGGTATTTGGTTCCATCAATCAATTCTTTCGTGATTTCTGAGGTTTTTGTGCACCTATCACCTGATCAGTTTATACTATACCCCACGTGTAGTCTTTTCTCTCTCACCCACTTCCAACCTTCCCCCTGGAGTACCCCCAAGGTCCATTATATCATTCTTGAGACTTTATATCCTCATAGCTTAAATCCCTCTTGTAAGTGAGAACATACAATATTTGGTTTTCCATGTTTGAGTTACATTAAAATAATGGCCTCCAGCTCCACCTAAATTGCTGCAAAAGACATTATTTTGTTCTTTTTTATGGTTGAGTAGTACTCCATGGTGTATATATACCATAAGTGTAGAAATCCCAGAAGAGGCAAGAAAAATAAATAAATAAATAAATAAATAAAATGAATTCTTGTCTAGACTTGGGTCCCATCCCCAAGATATCTCATTATGCATATGCAAATTTCCCAAAACTGAAACACAACAGGTCCCAAACATTTCAGATAAGGGGTGCTCAACCTGTAATAGTGCTTTGCTCTAAGACTTCCTGTTTTGTTTTTTTAGTCAATGTTGAAGGTACTCAGATGCTGAGAGATGCCCTCTCCCTCTCTGTGCCCTGCTGTCTTGTTTATTCTCCCTTTAGAACAAATAGATTAAGTCTATTTATTTATTTATTGATACGGAGTCTTGCTCTGTTATCGAAACCTGAGTGTAGTGGCACAATCTTGGCTCACTGCAACCTCCACCTCCCAGGTTTAAACAATTCTCCTGACTCATCTCCCAAGTAGCTGGGGTTACAGGCACTTGCCACCACGCACGGCTAATTTTGTATTTTTAGTAGAGACAGTTTTGCCATGTTAGCCAGGCTGGTCTGAAACTCCTGACCTCGGGTGGTCCACCCACGTTGGCCTTCCAAAGTGCTGGGATTACAGGTGTGAGCCACTGCACCCGGCCTAGATTAAGTATCTTTAAAGAGTGGGCTGCTTTATCTGGCTTCTTAAAGGAAGTTGCTGTCTTCTCATTACTCATTCATTTTCTCCAGCCTTTCCATTCTGGCTTCTGACCTTGCTTTACCAAATCCATCTCACTGACACAGGTGCCAAGGACATTGGTGTAAGCACATCATCATGCACGTTCCAGCCTTTCCTGAGTTCTCCCTTGGCACTGTGGGCCCTCCCTACTTTGTGGATGCCACGCATCCTGGTCTCCCTTCTCACTTGTCTGGCTGCTCCTTTCTTGGTCTCATCTGTAGGCTCTTCTTCTGCCTTCTGTTCTATAGGCAATTCAAACTCAGCTTGTGCAAACTGCCTCCATCCCAAACTACAATGCGGAGCAGAAACCTGGAAGCTACCTTTCAGTTCCTTTCTGCCCCAAATGATTACCAAGTCCTGCCAATTTTCCCTTCTTTACACTTTACCAAATCCATACACTTTCCTCCTTTCTGGATTTTCCTGACAGCTTCATTGACTGGTTTGACCCCAGGCTTGCCTCATGCCCTCTACTGCTAGAACAGTATTTCTTGGACAGATCTGTTAATTTCACTCCTTTGCTTAAAACCCCCCCTTGGTGCCCTACTGTATGAACTCCTTAGTGTGGTATGCAAATTCCCCTTCTGCAGCCACCTCCCACCAGTATCCATTCCAAGGCCTCACCATCTGAGGCTCCTCCGGACCTTGTATTCACTGATCTCCATGCTCCCCACCTCCTCCTCCTCCTCTTTCCCTAACTCACTCCTATGCATCACGTGGGCACCTTCCAGATCTGCAAGCCTGGGCAGGCCAAGCCCCCTGTTAGCATTGCTCACCCCAGGCTGTTGACAGTCTCCTTGCCTGTCTGTCTCTAGAGCATGAGCTCCTTGAGGACAGGGGCTGGGCACCACTCACCCTTGTGTTCGTAGTGTCTAGTACTAATAGCAGAATTTTGTTAGGGAACTCAAAACACTCCCAAGCCCTAAGTATTTCTTTTTTCTTTGAGACAGGGTCTCGCTCTGTCACCCAGGCTGGAGTGCAGTGGTGTGATCTTGGCTCACTACAGCTTCTAACTTTCAGGTTCAATCAATCCTCCCACCTCAGCCTCCTGAGTAGCTGAGACCACAGGCATGCGCCACCACGCCCAGCTAATTTTCATTTTTTTCTGAGACAGAGTCTCACTCTGTTGCCCAGGATAGAGTGTAGTGGCGCTATCTCGTCTCACCACAACCTTCACCTCCTGGGTTCAAGTGATTCTTGTACTTCAGCCTCCCAAGTAATTGGGATTGTAGGTGTATGGCCACCGCGTCTGGCAAATTTTTGTATTTTTAGTAGAGATGGGTTTCACCATGTTGCCAAGGTTGGTCTTGAACTCTTGAGCTCAAGCAATCCAGCCATCTCAGCCTCCCAAGTGCTGGGATTACAGGCATGAGCCTCTGCATCTGGCCTAATTTTCATATTTTTTGTAGAGACAAGGGTTCACCATGTGGCCCAGGTTGGTCTCAAACTCCTGGGCTCTACCTTGGCCTCCCAAAGTGTTGGGATTATAAGGCATGAGCCACCACACCCAGCCCTTGTACTTCTTACAAGACCTGCCTGGGTAGTAGACAGAGGCATAACTGCCTGTGGCTTCCCTCTCAGGATGATTTCAAGTCTGGAACAAAAGCTCTCTCTTACCATGTGCCCAGCCTTCAGAATCCAGTAGAAAGCCAGGTTCTTGTAGGATTTGACAAAAGCAGAAGTTTCTAAAGATTTAGGGTCACTGTACAGGGCCTTCCACTTCAGCTGATTGAATTTAGGCAGTTCTGACCACCTCAGCTTCCGTACCCAGGCCTCCTGACCTGGTAAGAAAGGCACAGCATTAACAGTTGGGTAAAGTAGGAAAAAAGTCTAGGTCCAAAATGTTGGTGCTTCCCAAACTGTAATAGGCATGATCTCACTCAGGATCTTGTTAAAACGCAAATTCTGATTCAGAAGATCAGGGTGGGGTCTGAGCATCTGTACTTCTGACTCCCAGTGAAACCTATGTTGCTGGGAGAAACCTAACAGCTGCAAAGCCTGACTTGTTTTTGCCTCTGCCTCTCCCACTGCCACCTGCTCTTTAGGAAGGGAACTGGGGGGACCTCACAGGCCTGTGAGGAGGACTGAGAGATGTCAGGAATGAGACAGTGTCACCCGGGCTGTTCATGGAAAAAATGCAGCAGCTCTCCAAATGGTCCTGGAGGTCCCTTGCTTACCAGTCACAAAAATATTCAATTCTTCTTGTTTCACGAGTGCGTCACATCCGCCAGACCTTGTGCCTCAATTAAACTGGCGGTTCAGAGAACCTGTCTCAGAACTTCTACCAGCCCCTATTTAATTTGGAAGTGAGCAAATTAAACATGTGGTAGGTGATAGGGCAGTAGCTGGGAATCCACAAAGACTGCTTCCCCTGGCTCTTCAGGGTTAGTCATTAGGGTTGAGTTTTAATTCACTTTGCAGTGGTTGACATCAACTGTGATGTCATACAAACATAAGCTCTCCCTTAATTAAATAGTGCATTTGCCCAGTAGCCAGAAAAACGTCTTTTTAAGTTTTGTGGTAGAGACAGGTGTTGTTCTTTTCTTTAATTCTACCTAAGGGCCCTAAAACTTGGATAGGCCCAGGCTTCTGAGGGGTCACAGCCCTGTGTAGCTCCCCGCTCTCTGGAGAATCAAGGTCAGGGGTAGATGGATATAATGGGAAATGGCCTTCCTCCTGGCATTTCAATATTACCCACCCCAAGACTGCCATGTCCAAGCCCAGTTCCCTTCCAGCTGAACCCATAATACTGCCTCTGTGTGTCCTTCAGAGTCAATTCCTACCCATGGTATCTACGATGAGATCAAGCTGTCCATTATACACAGTTACGTTGATCCCTGCCTCCAGCAACTCGTCCACAATGCTTATGACTGGCTTCATGAAGTCCCCCTCCATGTTCATGAAGACATTGGTCGCCTGGCCTGCACATGGGGAGGGAGAGAGAGGAAGGAGCTTGGAATCTGCCAGAACAAGAGGTCCCTTTCAGCCCAGAGCATCTTGCACTTCAGCACCAAACGATGACTGAATGCACCGATGCTTCACAAACAGGGAGAAACCAGCCCAGAAATCTGTGCCCACTGCTCAGGTGTAAGGCACACATAAACAGCACATGTGGTCCATTCTCTTGAGAGCTTGTGATGACAGCAGGCACCACTTTAAAAGAGGAATTGACACCTGGAATAGGCTACCATCCATGGAAACAGTGAGGCAGAGGCGGGGAAATACTCGTTGGGCTGGTACACTTAGGGAATGAATCGTGCTTTGGGCCAATATCAGTTTTCCTGTTTTCTTAAGTAACACCAGCACCAAGTTTCAAGTCCTGAACAATTGGGCCTGCCTTCTGATAAATCAGATCAAACCTAAACCAATTCAGAGCTGGCCCTCAGGAAAGTCAAATGAATAACAAGCACCAAGCAAGAAGCTAGTGCTAGCTCCTGCCCATCAGCATTATCGTGACACTGAACAACCACAGTAACAGTGCCAGCCAGCATTATCTGCTTGTCACTGCTAAGGAGGCATTTCACAAGCAACATCCCATTTCTTCTTCATTACTATCCTGGGAGATCAGAAGTCTTTAAAAAAAAAATTAAATAGTTAATTAATTTTTTTTTTGAGACACAGTCTCACCCTGTCACCCAGGCTGGAGTGCAGGGGTACAATCTCAGCTCACTGCAGCCTCTACCTTCCAGGTTTAAGCAATCCTCCAACCTCAGCCTCCCAAGTAGCTCAGACTATAGGTGCACACCACCACGCCCAGCTTTTTTTTTTTTTTCAGATGGAGTTTTGCTTTTGTTGCCCAGGCTGGAGTATCACAGCACGATCTTGGCTCACCACAACCTCTGCCTCCCAGGTTCAAGTAATCTGCCTCAGCCTCCCGAGTAGCTGGGATTACAAGCATGCACCACCACACCAGGCTAATTTTGTATTTTTAGTAGAGACAGGGTTTCTCCCAACCTCAGGTGATCCTCCTGCCTTGGCCTCCCAAAGTGCTAAGATTACAGGCATGTGCCACTGTGCCAGGCCATGCCCAGCTCTTTTTATTTGAGCTAACTAATTTTTGTTCATTTCTAAAATTCTCTCAGCAGTCAGGGGTAATGAAAAAACCAGGGACAGAATGAACCCTCTGGTGACTGCAGGTTGGGAGAAGAGGCCCATGTCCCCTGAGAAAGCTCCTAGCAGCAGCAAATCACAGGCTCCCAGCAGCCGCGGGACCACTGACCCCATATCCTTGGGTTATCTTGGACACACATGAAACATAACCCTCTTCAGCTTGGAGTGTTTTCCCTTCAGAAACCTGGGATCTCTGCTTGCTCAAGGCCTCCCTGTAGGACTAAGTAGGAACTTATCCAAGATTTCTACCTGGCCCTGGTCTCTAAGAATTTCATTATTTCCTCACCACAGCCTTGAGTCCAGAATGCAGTACTGCTCGGCCACATCCAGCATCAAGATGCCTGGGGAGGCCAGCGAGAGAGCTGGTCAAAATCTGCCCAACCACGTGGGCATGTATGACATCCTGCAAGAAGGATCTTTGGCATAAAATCTCATCTGCAACCAACCGTGGCCTTGGATGTTGCCTTATCTTAATTTTTTATTATGGAAAATTTCAAATGGATACAAAAGAGAAGCGTACAATGCTCCAATGTACCCATACCAGGTTTCAACAATTATTAGCTCTCAACCAATTATGCATTATTTCTCTCCCCACCCAGCTCCCTACCAACCCTTTATTTTGAACCAATTTTGACAAATCTTTTTTTTCCCCCTTTTGAAGAGACAGGGTTTCACTCTGTTGGCCAGGCTGGTGTGCAGTAGCACAACCATAACTCAGTGTAGCCTCAAACTCCTGGGTTCAAGCAATTCTCCCTCCTCAGCCTCCCTAGTAGTTAGGACTACATGCCACATACCACCATGCCCAGCCATGTGGTTAATTGTGGTGTCAAGCAATCCTCTCAACTCAGTCTCCCATAGTGGTGGGATTATAGGCATGAGCTACTGCATCCAGCCCTGACAAGTCATTTACTGTCTTCTGTATCTATTTGCTCACCTACAACATGTGGATAGTAACATTGTTTACCTATAACCTATCATCACCACCACCAGCAAAACCCATCCTACAAATTCAGGTCTCTGAATTTGCACATCTTTTCTCCCCATAACTCTACAAACAGCACTTAATTGGGTCGCATAAGTACCTCCCCAGGTTTGATCCTCCGGAATGATTTTGAGCTTCTTTCTGATGGGGCCATTCATGAGCCGGCTTAAGGCATCTCGTTGTAGGTGTCTCACATGGCGCTGACAAAGACGAACTAAAACCAAACTGGTACATGGTGAGTCAAAGGACTGGAAGTAAGACGAAGAGGACACCTTTACCAAGCTGCTGGGGACACTGTACAGCAAGAATGAGGGTTTCAGATTCAGCTGGAAAAGGAAAAGCATCACCTTGATTCACCCCTAGTGGGAGAAAGGAAGTCAGAAACACAATGAAAGTGGAGAGGCTTTCTTATTAGGTTGGTCCAAAAGTAAATGCGGTTTTTGCCATTAAAAGTAATAGCAAGGTAGGGCGCGGTGGCTCACACCTGTAATCCCAGCACTTTGGGAGGCTGAGGTTGGTGGATCATGAGGTCAAGATCAACACCATCTTGGCCAACCTGGTGAAACCCCATCTCTACTAAAAATAAAAAAATTAGCTGGGCGTGGTAGCATGTGCCTGTAGTCCCACCTACTCAGGAGCCTGAGGGAGGAGAATCACTTGAACCTGGGAGGCAGAGATGGCAGTGAGCTGAGATAGTGCCACTGCATGCCAGTCTGGTGACAGAATGAGACTCTGTCTCAAAAAAAAAAAGAAACAGAAAGCAGATGAGTGGTTGCCAGGGAGAAGTGACTGCAAGCAGACACATGGGATCTCTTTGGGGCGATGAAAATGTCCTGAAATTGGATTGTGACGATGACTGCACAACTCTGGGAATATCCTGAAAACCATTTACAATGAGTTAATTTTATGGTATGCAAATTATATGTTAACAAAGGTTTTTTTAATAAACAGGTTTCTTTTTGCATGGAGGCTGAGGCAGGGTCTAAAAACTTCAAGATTCACTCACCTAGGTGGCTCTGTGTGAATTCTAGACTCGACTCCATTGTAGATGTTGGAGGACTTTTAGTCAAGATGTTATAGAAGTTCACCCCATCTGTGTTCTGGAATACAAAAGTTTGTTTGGTTGTTTCGTTTTTCTATCATCAGAACTGCCAAACAGAAAAAACAAGGGTCTTTACCTAAGGACAGCTTTAACTTTGTCAATCTGCTTGGATCAGAAAGTAATACAGCTGTGGCTGGCAGTGTTGGCTCACACCTGTAATCCCAGCACTTCCGGAGGCTGAGGCGGTGGATCACTTGAGCCTAGGAGTTCAAGACCAGCCTGGTCAACTTGGTGAAACCCCTCTGAACTAAAAACACAAAAATCGGCCAGGCGTGGTGGTGCTCACCTGTAGACCCAACTACTCTGGAGGCTGAGACATGAGAATCACTTGAACCCAGGAGGCAGAGGTTTCAGTGAGCTGAGATTGGGCCACTGCACTACAGCCGGGGTGACAGAGCCAGACTTGGTCTCAAAAAAGAAAGAAAGAAATGCAGCTCTAAAGGCTCAGAAACCAGCTGTGTTAGCCCAGCCCCCTCTCCCAGGAGTGGTGAGCAGCTCATATGAGCAGTGATCAGGCCCCTGCACGGAAAACACCAAGGGCCTCAGTGTTAACTTACAGAAAGAACAGAGCTGCAGAGGGTCCTACACTCCCAGTCCTTGGCCAGTGCATCCTTTGCTTCTGGCTCTCTGGAGTCAGAAAGTTACTTGGCAAGGGCTCCAATAAGGGAATGTGTTGTCTCCAAACTAAACACTCACCTCTGCAAGACAATCTTTGTTTTTTAATAGAATCTGTACATTTAGTGAAGGACAAGCAAGTCTTGTAGGCCTGGGTGGCTTTCTGTCTTGCAGATTCTGACTCTGTAAGGAGCCAGGACATCACTGCTCAGACCCGACAGATTTATTGTCTAGCATGCAATCATTTGCAGATACCTGGGGAGGCTCAGGATAGACCCCAAGTTTGACAACACCAACCACAGGCCCTGTACCCACCAGAAAAGGCAACTAGGCTGGCCCCTAAGTGTGTCCCCTTTTTACCTGTTCAATGATCATTTCTGCTTTCCCCCACAGCGCCGTGGCCTCTCTGTAGAGCTCCTTATTTATGGCATTCAGGACTTGCTCTGCAACTTTAGACACCTCTGCCAGACCTTTGTCTTCAAGAAGAGACTGGAATATAAACCAAGAGCAAAAAGACCCACTTTACTGGGGAACATCAATCTGATATTGCTGCAGTGAGGGAGGGGTAGGGGAAAGAGGGGAAGGAAGGAGAATGGGAGCTTACATAGGAAAGCATATTGTTACAAGCACATGTTCATTGGCGGAAACACAGCAAATTGTTAACTGAATCTAAGTAGGTATTCACAGTGATCTTTCAACGTTCCTGCATATTCGAAAATTTTTATAATAAAAATTTAGGGAATTGAAAAAACGTGTTGCTTAGCCAGGCGCAGTGACTCACACCTGTAATTCCAGCACTTTGGGAAGCTGTGGTGGGTGGATCCCCTGAGGTCAGGAGTTTGAGACCAGCCTGCCCAACATAGCAAAACCCTGTCTCTACTGAAAATACAAAAAATTAGCTGGGCATGGTGGTAGGCGCCTATAATCCCAGCTACTCGGGAGGCTGAGGCAGGAGAATTGCTTGAACCTAGGAGGTGGAGGTTGCAGTGAGCCAAGATCACGCCACTGCACTCCAGCCTAGGTGATGAGAGCGAAACTCCGTCTCAAAAAAAAAGAAAAAATGTGTTTCTTATATCTGGAAAAAAGTGATGTGTGCTGATTTTCTTTCAGTTTGTCTCTGTGACTAGTTTTTGCTTTGAATGTCCAACTTCATATGGATAAACAGTCCCTAAAAAGCTGTGCCAAGCACATAGGCAAACTCATCCAGCATCTCTCTTCCTGGGGTCAGAGCCAGAAGAGATTGGCTGGGCATTTACCCAGAGGGCACAGATGTGCATCTACTCACCATGCTGTACAGGTAAGGTCCCCAGGAGAGCACAGAATCTAAAGGAAACCACATATGTACAAGTCAAGTATGTCACACCTCTGTCTTTCCAAAGACAAACCTAACTGGCTTCTCTCCAAAGAAGAAAGAGAGAGAAGCAAGAAACCCAGTGGCTTTGGATTGGAAGGCTCTTCAACTCACCTGTACCCATGCAGGAGGCGGACTGACATCTCAATGGCTAGAAGGTGGGATGAGGGTGTGGGGGCTTTTCTGCTGACTCTTAAGACTAATGGCACATTAATTTGGCCTGATACTGGCCCAGCAAGTGAGTCATTGCCAGTGACGGCATCCCCACAGGCAGGCTATAGGTATGCAGGTGGAGGCTCTTATCTGTGGACCTCTAGGCCTTCTGACAGCTTAAAATATTTCCTCACCCTCAGATTTCTGCTCTGCGTATTTGCTCCTCCAGTTTGGAGATACTAACTTCTGCCAAGGAACTAAATAAGGGAGATGACTAATGAGTTTGCAACAACACAGTGGCTACATTGCCAATTGGCTCATTCCCATCCCACAGACATACTGAAAATTTACTAAGGATCTGGAGGCAGCAAAGAGCATGAGAACATACAAATGTAAGTAACGTGACTTACTTACATTTGTGATAGAAGTGCAGTGATAGAAGGTCAAAGAGAACAGTAGTTGCCCTTGGTTTAGACAAGCTCACAACGATTAAATACTGTATCACTAGATAAGACAAGCACTACTGAAAGAAATGCGAACAAAGAATCAAAGACCTCCACTTATAAAGCACATGTGATTATGTCTCTCCTTAGCTTAAAAGCATTCAACGGCTCCTTAAGGCAAAAGTATCTCAAAGCAGGTTTCGAATAATCTTAGTTCTCCAGGAACTAACTCCATGTTGCCCAGTCTGGTCTTGAACTTTTCGGGTTACGCAATCTGCCTGCTTTGGTCTCCCAAAGTGCTGTGTTTACAGGTGTGAGCCACCATGCCCAGCCGCAGTGGTATTCTTTAGAGCACACTCTGAGAAACGCAGGCACACCAGGACTTCCGTGGCCTAGCTGTTAATCACCTCTCCGGCTTAACCTTGAAACTTGTGTCTTAGCTGAAGGCACAGTTCTTGAAACACAGGATTGGTTGCAGTTCTCCAATGCATCCCATTTCCTGCTTAATCTGGGCCAGAGATTGGTAAGCTTCCTGTAAAGGGACAGACAGGAAATAATTTGGGCCCTGTAGCCCAGACTATCTTGGTTGCCGGTACTCAACTCTGTTCTTCCAGCCTCCAAACAGCCATAGACAGTATGTAAATGAACAGGCATGGCTGCATTCCAATAAAACACTTATTTACCAGAGCAGGCGGCGGGGCAGACTTGACCCGTGGGCCCTTGTTTACCAATCTTTAAAGCATGTCTGCATGGTCCAATAGAACTTTCTGCAGTGATAGAAGTGCTCTATATCTGTGCAGTCCAAAATGCTAGCCAGTAGCCACATGTGTCTATGGAGCACATGAAGTGTGGAGAGTGCCATTGAAAAACTGAAATTGTATTTTAAAATTATAATTAAATGTATATAGTCACATGTGACAAGTGGTTACCACACTGAGCTGGTCGTATGCGCTTAGTGACAGAGCAGATCAAGACCTTTTTGAAGTCCAGGGGCGTATCTGGGTATCTTTGCTTACCACCTAGCCTGGTATCTACTACCTAGCAAGCAATTAACAATTGTTCATGGAAATTAACAATACTTCTCCCTCAAAAACCAATGTTTCTGGGATAGACAGCCAATACTTTAAGTGGATTGGAAAAGATGGATTACAATCCAGACAAACAGTTTCATAATGTAAAGTGGGTCATGGCAAGGAGAAAAAGGTAGATTCCAAACAGGATGAGGATGAATAACACTTGCAAAGCCAGGAAGCAAAACTTACTGATCTTGGAGACAGAGTGTAACAAGGTGGTTAGGTTGCTTGAATTCCAGTACCTGCTGCCTGGATTTGAATCCCAGCTCTACCATTTAGCTGGGTGACCCTAAGAAAGTTGCTTAACCTCTCAGAGTCTCAGTTTACACAATTAGGATAACAATAGCATCTGTCCCATGGAGTTGTTGTAAGGATTACATGAAATTAGCACATGTAAAGTACTTAGTGCTATTGTGAACCTGAAGAGCCCCATGAGGAAGTGAGAGGGCCAGCATTCTGAGTCATAAACAAACTCTCATCCGTGCTCTCAATAAGGATGCTCAGTTATGAAATGGCAACCTCTGGGTTGCAAGACCTAATAGAGACTTTGTCTTGCCATCAACATGAACAAAAGAGCAATATCTGACAAGGTATTATCATGTTTCTGATCTAGGCTTCTGCCGTTTTTATGATGTCCTACAATACATCCAGGAAGGAAAAACAAATAAGCAAATAGTAGCCCTCCTCTTCGTGCTGACTCAGTTTTATTCTATGTCAGTCCTACCCTGCAGATGATGGCCAGAAATAACCATTCCAAGTCATATCAGAATATCCTGAATTCACTGGGAACATGGCTCTGTAACAAGCAAATTCCTACTTTTTAGGGAGATATATTACCTTTTATTATTTTTAAAAAACTAAGCCAGCCGGGTGCGGTGGCTCACCTATAATGCCAGCACTTTGGGAGGCTGAGGCAGGTGGATCACCTGAGGTCAGGAGTTCAAGACCAGCCTGACCAACATGGTAAAACCCCATCTCTACTAAAAATACAGAAATTTAGCCAGGTGTGGTGGTGGGTGCCTGTAATCCCAGCTACTCGGGAGGCTGAGGCAGGAGAATCACCTGAACCCAGGAGGCAGAGGTTGTAGGCACTCCAGCCTGGGAGACAAGAGCGAAACGGTCTCAAAAAAAAAAAAGCAAAAAAAACACTGAGCCATAATCACAAATCACAAGTGTACCTTTAGAAGAGTTCTGATAAACACATATGCCCATGTAACCACCCCCAGCAATCAACATATAGTTCCTCATGTCCTTTTCCAGCTTATTCCCCTCCCTTGGCCCTAGGCAGCCTCTGTTCTGCTGGGAAAAATCACATTTTGTTAGGTTAGAAAAATGGTTCTCAATCAGGGATGGTTTTGTCCCCCAGGGAGACATTCCTGGTTGTCACATGGGCGGTGCTACTAGCATCTCTTGAGTACAGGCCAAGAATGCCACTGATAATATCCTACACTGTATAGGACAGCCTCCCGCAAAAAGAACTACATAACCCGCAGTGTCAAATGTGCTGAGAACCCCTAGTTAGAGTGCACGCCACCAGGATGATTGTCTCAGATATCTGAAGTCACACCCTGGATGCCTGCAACATGAATAACACGGGTGCTCAGTGATGAAACTGCACACCTCTGAGTTGCAAGACCAGATGATAACCTTGTCTTGCCGTCAACAGGCGTAACAGATGGGCCCCAAACACTTATGTCAGCATCAGGGAAGGAGAGGGGCAGGAGGACAAAACAGAGTTGCCTTTGTACAGAGCCACAAAGACCTGGATTTAAATCCTAACCAGGCCACTCATCCTGTGTGGCAGAGGGCACATTTCATGACCTTTCTGAGTCTTCAGAATGCCTCCAATTATAACATTTGATCCTTTCATTGTGAGAATCAAACTAAGAAAACTCAGTTCAGCCCTGAGTGGTCCATGGTAGGTACTCTGTCCCTATAGTTCTTGGATGCAGCAAACACTTCCGCTAAGGGCCCAGAACATTCTGCTGCTTAGCTCTTTGATCTGGACAACACAGCCCCAGGCCCCAGGAAAGGATGGGCAAAAGGGAAATGAAGAAATGCCTGAAAATGCCATACTTACCAACAGGGGAGATCCAGGAATCACCCAAAGCAACCCCAGCAAAGTTGCATTTGATGGTCCCTTGCTGAATGGCCTGAAAGAGGAAACAAGAAACAGCGTCAGGCCAGGTGTGGTGGCTCCTGCTGTAATCCCAACACTTTGGAAAGCAGGAGGACTGCTTGAGCCCAGGAGGCAGAGGCTGCAGTGAGCCAAGATCATGCCACTGTACTCCAGCCAGGGCAACAGAGCAAGACCCTGTCTCTCAAAAAAAAAAAAAAAAGTCTGAATATTTGAGATGAAAATTTACAGAAATGGAAAGTTGAGAACTTCTGATTGAAGAAAGCGGGTTGAAGACAGTATGTATAATATGATCCCATTCAGCTGAATAATTATTTATAAATGTGCACAAAAATAGAAAGCTATAAGGCTGGACATGGTGGCTCATGCTTGTAATCCCAGCACTTTGGGAGGCCGATGCAGGCAGTTCACGAGGTCAGGAGATTGAGACCATCCTGGTCAACATGGTAAAACCCCATCTCTACTAAAAATACAAAAATCAGCAGAGTGTAGTGGCACATGCCTGTAATCCCAGCTACTTGGGAAGCTGAGGCAGGAGAATCACTTGAACCCAGGAGGCGGAAGTTGCAGTGAGCTGAGACCGTGCCACTGCACTCCAGCCTGACTACAGAGCAGGACTCTGTCTCAAAAAAAAAAAAAAAAAAAGATACTCAGGTGCTAACTATAGTGATCTCCATCAGGTGGGAAGTTGAAGCTTTCTTAATTTATGCTTGCTATAGTTTCTAATATTCTATAGTATACATATGCTTTAAAAAAATGAATAAAACTTTTTTTTAAAAAAAACCCTCATTTAAGCTCACTGATATTCAAACATAGGAGATAGAAGAAAATGTGAAAGTCTTTTACTTTGCCTCACCTGTGCCCTCACACTCACCGACTGCCGTTAAGTGTGTCATGTATCCTTCCAACACTTTTGGTTGCCTTCACAGCATGCATGTGTATCTCCACATATGGAACTGTTTTTGATTTACAAAGTATCTCATAGTGTTCCATAACTTAATACCCAAAGGACAACTTTCCACACTCAGTAGTACAGCTCTCTGTATTCTTTCTCGTAGAGACAGGGGTCTCACTATGCTGTCCAGGCTGATCTCTTAACTCCTGATCTCAAGCAATCCTCCCACCTCAGCCTCCCAAAGTGCTGGGATCCATTCCTTTTTTTTAGAAAGAGTTTCATTCTAGGCCGGGTGCGGTGGCTCACGCCTATAATCCCAGCACTTTGGGAGGCCGAGGCGGGTGAATCACAAGGTCAAGAGATCGAGACCATCCTGGTCAACATGGTGAAACCCCATCTCTACTAAAAATACAAAAATTAGCTGGGCACGGCGGTGCGTGCCTGTAGTCCCAGCTACTCGGGAAGCTGAGGCAGGAGAATTGCCTGAACCCAGGAGGTGGAGGTTGCGGTGAGCCAAGATCGTGCCATTGCAATCCAGCCTGGGTAACAAGAGCGAAACTCCATCTCAAAAAAAAAAAAAGAAAAGAGTCTCATTCTAAACATTCTCTGATGTGGGTAATGCCCCCCATGGGCACCAAGGAAGGAGAACTGTCCAGATCCCAGGCACAATTAATGCCTGAAGAATATCTTAGTTTATAGTATTATTACTCAGCTATTTCCTTTATATAATCCTTTATATATAATCATATATTAGTTTATAGAATTAGTGCCTGAAGTATAACTTAGTGCTTACATATATCTAGCTTATATAATCATACTTAATACTTATATCTATCATACTTAGTTCTATAGAATCTTTCTATATAATCATATAGGTATCATAGTCACAGCTGTACTAACACATTTAGTGCTGATTTATAGATTCCTTCCATATAACCATATAGTTTGGAGTAGGAAGAATGCCTAGAGCAGTCACAGAACAGAAGCAGTACATGGGAAAACAGCCAGACCAGCACAAGAACCAAAGACCCAGGCAGTGGCATCCCTGCCTCAAAGGACATATGCTGTATGGCAGGTTTGGAGCAAGAGCCTCTCCTCTTGATAAAGGAGTTATAGTACCTTGCATCCAGTTCCTGTGGAAAGTAGGCCTCAGGCCTGAGATCCTGGAAATAACCAAGGGAGAAGAACCCCTCTGGTGTGAGCAGTCACTGTGGCTGTACACCCTGTCAGTCTTTTCTCACTTCTGTGCTAGCTCAAATCATCCTCCCATAAATATCTTAAGAGAAGAGCACAAGTCTGTTAGCTCCCACTGCATTGGCTTACAGCATCCTCTATTAGAAATCCTTTGAAGTCTCCAGCCCCCAGATAAGAAGTGTTGCGCATGACACCTGTTGCACATAGCCCACCTCCTTGCCTCGGTGACCTATTGGGGGTGGATCCCTTTTCTGTACACGACCCTCTACTACTGCGTACAGCATGGTCCCCTACTGCACACGGCCCACCTCTTTGCCCAAGTGACATAATGGGGTGGCCCCCTCACTTGCGACTCATGTGATTATGTATGCCCTATTACTAAGCCTACAGATGATGACCTCACTCATGACCCTGCCCCCTGCCTGTACCTAATAAATACAGATATTCTGGGCATTTAGGGCTCCCGCTGATCTCCGCTCACAGGTGGCATGGTCCCCTGAGTCCAGATGCTCTTCAACAGTTCTTTAGTGTCCTCTCTCTTTCCTTCTTAGATCTTGCACCCTCAGCACAACATAAGGCCCCATGACCCTGTGGGGCCCAACAGCCCTATACTCTGACATATACATATGTGTAAGTATTCCCACAGGACATTCGGTCAAACGGTACATACATTTAAAAAATTGACAGACATTGTCAAATTGCTCTTTTAAATTTACCAGTTTGTATTCCCAACAAAAGTGTAGGAGAGCACTTATTTCCCTGACTTCTTACCAAAACAGGGTGCTATCAGTCTTTTAGATATTTACAAATCTCATGGACTTGGCTTACTAATAAAAGTAGAAGATTTTTCTCATGTCCAAAGGCTGTTTATATTTCTTCTATAAATTGCTTGTCCACATTTGTCTTTGTCCATTTTTCTACTAGGACACTGTCTTTCCCAGACTGCAGTGCAGTGGCATGATCACAGCTCACTGAATCTTCAACTTCTTGAGATCAAGCAATCCTCCCGCTTCATCCTCCCAGGTAGCTGGGATTACAGCCAGAAGTCACTGTGGCCAGCTAATTTCTTTTCTTTTCTTTTTCTTTTTTTTTTTTTTTTTTTTTTTGCAGAATCAGGGTCTCTCTCTGTTGCCCAGGCTGGTGTGGAACTCCTGGCCACAAGCAGTCCTCCTCCCTTGGCTTCCCAAAGTGCTGGGATTATAGGCGTGAACCACTGCACCCTGCCTTAATTTTGACTTTTATGTTTAGATTTGAATCTATCCAGAATTAATGTTTCACCCAAGGCAAGAATACAACTTTTCTATTTTCCAAAGTGATAGACATTTGTCTCCATAACATTTATTGACATTCTATCCATGCCCCAATCATTTGAAATGTCATCTTATATTTGTGTATGATCATATACACATATGATACAAACCTACAATACACATATAGACATGTGTGTGTGTTTCTGGATTCTGTATCCTGTTGCAGTTCATCTCTTTGTCGCTATGTCAGTACCACTTTCTTTTACTCACTCGTGCTTTATATCTTGTTCCAGATCTAGTAGGGCAATCTCCAGTCTCCTTTTAAAAACTTTCCATGGTTACTAATACAGATTTAATATTACTATGCATATACCCGGCCCTATTCAAAGTATATTTTATATCATGTGAGTATATAGAAGTAACATAATTGATTTTCTGTCCAAAACCATAACAACAAAGTTATTTTCCATTACCTTATAAAGTTCTAGACCAATGCCAGCTGCCATTTTTCCTCCATAGGACTCTGAGAAAATGTAGAATGGAACTGTCTAGCAAGAAAAGGAATTTACACAGAATTAACAATATTGATTGTTTTTTGAGTCACACAAATTAATTTCAAATTTCTCCTGCACGTAATGGCCAGAAAAAAATAAATCTGCTTTGTCTTCCTTCCCCGCCACTCCGTATCTGATTATTCCATCTGATTAGAACTCCAAGGTCATTCTTTCAAATTAAATATCAACGTTAGAGATGACAGAAACAAAATTCCACAACCCAGTATTGGGAATAAAAAGGTTTTCTCTTAAATCAGCTAGGCACTAAACTCCAGAGCAAGTTCACGTTTGTGCTGATAGATGCAGAGTTGCTATTGCCAGCCCTTTACTTAGCTGTTCCTGAGTGTTTGCTTACCTGGAATTCTTTGTGGCAACTGAAGAAGGCCTTCAGGAGAACCATCATGTCTGAAGCCACCATAGCCAGGTCCTTGGCATATGCACCACTACCATTCACATAACTGAACCCAGTGCCCACAGGATTATCCACAAATAGGAGACTGGCGGCCTGGAGCTATGTGCCACAGAGGAAAATGAAATGTTGCAATCAGCCATTTGGTCACCAGTTATCTTTGGATCAATTTATATTAGCTCAGCAAAAGCACATATGAGGATAGCAGAGTGTGATAATATCCTCGCTGCTAAGAGATTTTTTTAAAAAAATAAGGGACAGGAACATAGAAAAAACAAAAGGAGAGGCAAGAAGGAAAAATTAACACACACCTGGGGATCAAAAAATCTGGGCTGTTGCTTGTCACACAACACAAATGTACTGAATGTAATACACTAGTGCAAACAGAAGCATGCAGGGACAGTCTATGCACTAACTCGAAGAAGCCAGGTACACTCAAAGTCTGAACACGCATCAGTGTACTTGGAAATGAATCCATTTCCACATTTGCCTGGCTTCCCTGTACACTGCAAGAACAGAATTTATTCCAATACCTTTTCCAAAGAGGTTGAGAATTATAAAATTTACATATGAGAAGATGAGAAGATCCTTAATAATGACACAGTCCAGGCATGTCCCTTGCTGATGAGGAAATTAAAACCCAGAAAGAGCCCAAGATGTGTCCAAGGTCAAAATCGAACAGGCAGTGGCAGCATCAGGACTGGGACTGTGGTCTCCTCAGTCATGTGGCCTCTTTAGTTCTACGAGGTGGGGATAAGCAGGGGGTGAAGGTGGAGGCAGGGCATGACTGCAACTACTCCTGGAAGTGAGACTTCTGTTTGGACCTAGTACAGGAAAGGCCCAGGCCAGGAGGACAGTGTGTACAAAGACCCTGAGGTGAGAGTAGGAAGCACTTAAGACCAGAGGCTGGGCGCGGTGGCTCACGCCTGTAATCCCAGCACTTTGGGAGGCCGAGGCGGGTGGATCACGAGGTCAAGAGATGGAGACCATCCTGGTCAACATGGTGAAACCCCGTCTCTACTAAAAATACAAAAAATTAGCTGGGTACGGTGGTGTGTGCCTGTAATCCCAGCTACTCAGGAGGCTGAGGCAGGAGAATTGCCTGCACCCAGGAGGCGGAGGTTGTGGTGAGCCGAGATTGCGCCATTGCACTCCAGCCTGGGTAACAAGAGCAAAACTCCATCTCAAAAAAAAGGAAGAGAGAAAGAAAGAAAGACCAGAAAGCTTAGCTCCTGATGTGAGAGGGAGGCTGGAGGAGGAGCACTGAGGAAGAGGAGAACATTCATAGCAATAGGTGCAGCCAGGAGAGCCGCAGCACAGAGAGAGGAACGGCCGAAAGCTCTGAGCGGGGCCCACAATGTGCAGCAGCCCTAGGGTGGGCACACAGTTCTGCCCATTGGCAGCCTGGGCGTTGGGGCTGAGCAGGTGGACGGCGGAACTGACCCAAGGCTGGGTTTGGCAAGGTTGCAAAGGGAGAGGATAAGGGAGCTGACCACAGAGGGGTGAGGGAAGGAAGAGACACTGAGAAAGAGGGGAGGTGTGAGAAGGAGAGCAAGAGAGACATCAAAAGGGGAAGTTAAGATACAAGTAGGAGGAGAGGGGAGACAGAGAAAAGGACTGGAGGCCTGGCGTCTGAGATGCAGACATGGCCAGCGTGGGTAACACAGGGGCCTGCTGTAGTAAGTTTTTAAAGCAGCTAGAGAGAGGAGTTGCCTTGGAGAAGGCGAGACAGACTGGTGTAGGATAAGCTGTTCTGAGAAATGGGAGAAGCTGGGCCAGAAAGGAGGCCTTTGGGTGAGTGTCACTGGCCTCAGTATTCACAGGAAGAGGAAAAGGGCGGGGAGGGATTGCTACATTTGTGGTCCCTCCCAGAGTTGGGCAGGGCCTCTGAGAGGCCACCAGGCAAGGTTTAGCTCAGGGCCATCCTCACGGTACCCAGGTGGTTTTCCGCGGTTTGAGATTACTGTCAAGGGGTCCAATTTCCTCAAAGTTTCCAAATCCAGTGCTAGAACCACCTGGACCACCCTGTGGAAGAGAAAAGAAACAAAAATTTTAGTCAAATCTTAGTCTTTACAATGAATGAGCACCTTTGCTATAGACGGTTTATGAGTTAGTGATGGCTGGGTCCATTTGCACAAATGACACAATTTCTCCAGTGAACCAGGGGCTTCCACATTAACAAAGCTCCCCTAGTAACTGCTGAGGTCCTTCTCTTTGAAACAAGCAGAGAGCTGAGCTAAGAGGTCCTCAATGGAATGTTCCTGCCTCCTGATTTTCTTTTCTTTTTTTAAGACAGGGTCTCACTTTGCCACCCAAGCTGGAGTATAGTCGTGCAATCTCGGCTCACATGGAGCTTCTACTTCTGGGGTTCAAGTGATCCTCCCGCCTCAGCCCCCACCCCAAGTAGCTCCAACTACAGGCGCACACCACCACACACAGCCTGGCTAATTTTTTTTTTTTTTGTAGAGATGGGGGTTTCACCATGTTGCCCAGACTGTTCTTGAACTCCTGGGCCTAAGAAATCCTCCTGCCTCAGCCTCCCAAAGTGCTAGGATTACAGGTGTGAGCCATCACACCCAGCTGCCTCCTGATTTTCTGAGCTGGAGCCTTGCTGACCTGAAGGAGCTCCACCAGGACTAGACGCTGGGCCTTGTGACTCTCCCTGAATCACCCTCTCCCCAGGAGATGGGAGACTCTTCAGAGTCCCTGTGGACTGATAAGGGACCCAGACTCAGGAGCAGTTTGATCAAGCAGATGCTCTGGATATAATGTAGCAAATTCCAAAGTCCCAGGACAGGGAGGATTTGATACTATGAGCATCCATGGGAGAGGGAAAGGCAGGATTCTGAACTGCAGGTTGGTGCTGGGGGCAGTTCTGTGGGCTCTGAAGGCTTCAGAGAGAAAAGACACTCAGAGGCAAATAGGACAGGTTGGGTGGGCACTCTAATTTAGACAGGAGGAGGCTCTTTTGGAGGTGGTCAGGGGAAAGGATGGTCAGTGCTTTTCTGGACAAATCCAGGGTCCGATGGAGGTGGGGAGCTATGAGGAAGGCCTTGTCAGCTGAGGTGAGGGAAAGGGCTCAGGATGTAGTATAAAAGGATACGACCTCTCTGTGCACTAGCAGGATGCGTAGGAAAGGGGATATGAAAAGACAAAAGGGAGGCCGGGCACAGTAGCTCAGGCCTGTAATCCCAGCACTTCACGAGGCCAAAGCAGGAAGACTGCCTGAGGTCAGGAGTTTGTGACCAGTCTGGCCAACATGGTGAAACCCCATCTCTACTAAAAACAGAAAATTAGTCAGCTGTGGTGGCGTGCACCTGCAGTCCCAGCTACTTGGGGGGGCTGAGGCACAAGAATCACTTGCGCCTTGGCAAAAGGTGGAGGTTGCGCTGAGCCAAGATCACGCCTCTGCCCTCTAGCCTGGGTGACAGAGCAAGCCCTCATCTCAAAAGAGAAAAAAAGAAAAGAAAACATGACAGGGAATAGCTTGGGCAAAACAAAAGCCAGGGCAATTCGTGTAGGGAAATGTAAAGAATAAAAAAGAAAAGGACAAGACCAGATAGAGTCAGGGTTAAAGGGTAACGAGCAACAGCGAGAGGGCCCCAAAAGGTAAAGACTTTACAATACGAACGTTCTGAACCCATACCAACCTAACTCTGATCAAATTAGAAGGCGATCAACCCCCCTGATCGTATACACTTGGTATCTAAGATTTCCTAACACAGCAGTGAAAGGTTCACAAACCAGATGAAAATGTTCATTGCAGTCCTATCCATCGTAACACAGAAGTAATGTCCCCCAGTAGGGGAACAGGTTAGGCAGCCACAGCACATTTACAGCATGGAATGCTACACTGCCACTTAGGATCATGAACTATGAAAAACGATGTGGCAACACTGAAAAATACTTATATTAAGGCAGGGCGCGGCGGCTCACGCCTGTAATCCCAGAACTTCGGGAGGCTGAGGCGGGTGGATCACGAGGTCAAGAGATCAAGACCATCCTGGCCACAGTGAAGCCCTGTCTCTACTAAAATACAAAAAAATTAGCTGGGCGTGGTGGCATGTGCCTGTAGTCCCAACTACTCGGGAGGCTGAGGCAGGAGAATTGCTTGAACCCAGGAGGTGGAGGTTGCAGTGAGCTGAGATTGAGCCACTACACTCCAGCCTGGTGCCTGGCGACAGAGCAAAACTCTTGGTCTCAAAAAAAAAAAAAAGAAAGAAAGAAAGAAAAATACTTATATTGCAATATGCAACAAATTAATGCCAGAGATCTACCGTCCAATAAAAGCTGTGTTCCCTTTTCCTCGTGGACTTATTAGGATGAGGTAGGATCAAAGTGAACGGAAAAAAAGCTGGAAATCTTAGGGGCTGGGTCTTTGTGGGAGAAATCTCAGTTCTCTTCTGCTTCTGGTAAGCCATGGAGACAGCAGAAGATGACCGCTCCCTCTCCCCTCTCCTCTTCCCCTCTCCTCAAAAGGCAGTGAGACACTGGCTGGAGGAAACGTGTTCTACATAACTATATCCTATTGTAAAATCTCTTTTTTGGCTAGAGCTTTGGGATAGGGTGCTAGCTTGGCCCAGGGCTATCTGAAACTCTGAGACAGTGTGTCAGTAGACCAAGTGAAATGCTTCAATGACTTGAAAGTGTCCCTAACATTTAGCCACTCAGAAGACATGGCTTCGATTCTCAAAGATTCCCCCCGGAGAAGTCAGTACACATGTCCTCAGCAGGCTGCTAAAATAGATCCCCTTTTCATCTAAATTAATTATTTCTTTTGTAAGCATAATCTTTTTCCTTCTTTCTTGGGCCCCCGGGGTGAGTGGAGAAGAGCAATTTATTCTCTTCAGTTGATAAACTTCAAATAGCATCTCAGCTCAAAGGGTTAACCCAACCAAAGGTCACAAACCTCATGGCCTCCAGAAGCTCAGCAGAGGCTGTGGAGCAGAGCAAATGGAGGGTGGCAGAGGGGCCCCTCCTCCAGCAGCTCCCACCCTCTAGGAAAAGAGGCTACCACCGTACAGCTTTGGGGACAGTGGGTTCAGGCCCCAAATTGCTGTATCTCATGACTTTTGGAAAGAGGGAGCAAATGTCCTAATCTTCAAATGTTAGCAACCAATTTAACAATCCCACTCTGCCAGCAACCAAAGGGACAGCGTGCAACTTCTGAAATTCAGTGTTTGTTTCAAACTGTTTTTCTAACAGCCCAGAAAGGATCCCTGGGACAAAGAAGAAGCCCCAGCCTCAGCACTTCTGCTTTTGTCTGCTTTGTCTTCCATACATAAGCTTTCATTTGGGGGTTAAAAAAAAAAAAAAGTTCTGCTGATTAACCAAAAGTTTAAAAACCACCAAAATCCCCCAGATTAGACAGCCAAAGCCCAGAGAAGGAAGTATCTTGCCATGGTTCTACGTGTCAGGTAGGCACCGAAAACCCAGGGCCCCTGACGGCAGGCCTGAGCTTTCCCATGACCCATCTCCCTGCCCACTGTGCCCCACCTTTGTCTCCAGCCACTGGAGGTGAACACAGCTCCCCGGGCTGACACACAGGAGTTCTTCCTCTGCAGCATTATCATATCTCCACCTGGGGCTGAGCCTTGGCTCTAGTCCTCAGAGGTGGCACAAGTGATAATTCCAAAAGAGAAAGGCCCCTCCCTGAAAACTGCTCATTTTCTCTCTATCGCACCAGAAAGTCTGCATTGACCATCCTGGGAGGCAAAGCCCAGGCACTGGGAGGCTGCTTATAAATACTGGCATTGTTGGAAGATGTCCCAGTAGCATCCTATGGAGGTGAGCACCAGGGTCCCTATTTACTGATGAGGAACCCAGAGTTCCAGCTGGGCCGTGCTCACATTTTCCAGAGACAAGACCATGTTCCTTAATTCCTCCCTGGAGAGTGGTCTTCCAGGCGGGGGCCATCTCTGGACAGATATTTCAGAAACACCAGGAAAGAGCCTCTGCCTATCTCTAAAAATCTTTCAACCAGCTCCCTGCCTTCCATCCTACAATCAGAGCTCAAGGTTAAAATGCAAACACACTCAGGAAAGGGGGAGGGCGCAATGGTCACACAAAGGTGCAGAAGGCTGGTAACAGTCCCTTTAAAAGTTCAGCTTTTGGCCGGTGCAGTGGCTCATGCCAGTAATCCCAGCACTTTGAGAGGCTGAGGTGGGCAGATCACCTGAGGTCAGGAGTTCAAGAACAGCCTGGCCAACATGGTGAAACCCCGTCTCTACAAAAATACAAAAGAACAACAACAACAAAAAGTTAGCTGGGCATGATGGATGGTGCCTGTAATCCCAGCTACTAGGGAGGCTGAGGCAGGATAATCACTTGAACCTGGGAGACAGAGGATGCAGTGAGCCAAGATCATGCCACTGCACTCCAGCCTGGGCGACAGAGCAAGACTTCATCTCAAAAAAAAAAAAAAAAGATCAGCTTTTCTAGGAGCAAGAAGTTAAGGTTCAGGAAAGGATGATTGTGGGGAAAGGAAGGGAGGGTCAGGGAAGGGAGGGTCTTTGCTTTGGAGTCTTCCATAACACTTTCTTTTTTTGTTGTTTTTTTGAGATAGGGTCTCTGTCACCTAGGCTGGAGTACAGTGGCACAATTTCAGCTCACTGCTACCTCTGCCTCTCAGGTCCAAATAATTCTTATGTCTGAACCACCTGGGATTATAGGTATGTGCTACCACACCTGGCTAATTTGTGTATTAAATATTTTTAGTAGAGACAGGGTTTCGCCATGTTGGCCAGGCTGGTCTTGAACTCCTGGCCTTGTGTGATCCACCCGCCTCGGCCTCCCAAAGTGCTGGGATTACAGGCGTGAGCCACTGTGCCTGGCCTCACAATACTTTCTATCGCTATATAATCAAATGTATCACCAAGAGTTTTCAGTGAGCCTTCCTGCAATCATCTGGAAATATAAAGAGGCTCAGGAAAAAGGATAGAACCCCGTCGCCCTCTGATTTAGCCTTCTTGGCTATACCATCACCTCAGCCTGCCTTAGAAGCACCCGGAACTCCCAGGCCACACTGCTGGACCAAATCCACCCTTCACTGCTGAGACATGAACCCAAAACGCAAGCAAAGAGCCACATAGGGGAGACTTGGCCTTGCCCTCAGGCCAGGCTGGGAAGCTACTTTACCTGAAGCCACATGACCAGGGGCAGTTCTGAGAAGTTCTTGCAGGGGTTGGTGGCATAATAGAGCCACCAGAACATGTAGGCATCCTTGCGGACGGTCACATAATTCCACACTTCCTTGCCCTCTTCTGCGGGCCTTTCAATGACAGCTCCTGAAACAGAAGCGCAATTTCACTTTCCAAAAGAGTACCTAATGTACAGGTAAATTCCAAGCCTGGCAGAGACAGCCATGCTATACTAGAGATGGTTTGTTTTATGGTTTCGTAATTTATCCACCCCAATACATTGCAAGAATAAGGAAAAAAAACCTCGGCTATGAAAAAAACAAACATTTAACAGTGGGATAGGAGGTCAGGGGCTTTCATTTACACCTTTCTGTAATGTTTGGATTTTTAACAATAACCATGAAACACTTTTATAATTCTGTAAAAACAAGAGAGATATTCATATTTTGAGGAAAAAAGTAAAAATCCCAAAATGCAATATACTGGTTTTTATATCGTATTTAATACATGAATAAGAGGCCAGGCTTGATGGCTCACTCCTGTAGTCCCAACACTTTAGGAGGCCAAGACAGGCTGATAGCTTCTGCACAGGAGTTCAAAACCAATCTAAGCAACATAGCAAAACCCCATCTCTACAAAAAAATAAAAAATTAGTTGGGTGTCATGGCATATGCCTGTGGTCCCAGCTACTCAGGAGACTGAGGTAGGAGAAATCACTTGAGCCTGGTAGGTCGAGGCTGCAGTGAGCTATGATCACACCACTGCACTCCAGTCTCGGTTACAATGTCTCAAAAAAACAAACAAACAAACAAAAAATATCAGTAAAGAAGCATGGCAAATTAGTGGGGCTGAGACTATTTAATGTATCACCTTTTTTGGAGAAAAAAAGAGAAATTTAGGTCCTCTCGACACTATAAACAAAATAAGTTCCACGTGGATCAAGTATTTACATTTTAAAATTTAAACATTAAAAATAATACAAAAATATAGTTAAATATTTTTCTGATGTCTGGATGAGGAAAGAATCTAAGCAAACCCCAGAGACTGTAAAAAAGAAATTTCGGCTGGGCGCCGTGGCTCACGCCTGTAATCCCAGCACTTTGGGAGGCCAAGGCGGGTGGATCACGAGGTCGAGATCAAGACCATCCTGGTCAACATGGTGAAACCCCGTCTCTACTGAAAATACAAAAAAAAAAAAAAAAAAAAAAAAAAACAATTAGCTGGGCACTGTGGCGCGTGCCTGTAATCCCAGCTACTCAGGAGGCTGAGGCAGGAGAATTGCCTGAACCCAGGAGGCAGAGGTTGCGGTGAGCCGAGATCGCGCCATTGCACTCCAGCCTGGGTAACAAGAGTGAAACTCCGTCTAAAAAAAGAAAAAGGAATTTCGATGGTGGTGAGAACAGAAACCTGTTAAATTACTATACAACAAAAATCTATACATCAAAAATAAAAAGGCAAACTGCAAAGAAAGAGCTATAACAAATATGAAAAACGGCAATATTCCTAACTCAGGTAGGTAAATTTTTTAAATTGAAGGATATATGTGTGTGTATGTGTGTTCGAATATAAGTATCCTATAATCTCCCAATTCCAATTTTCTTTAGTTAATGTTTCTAGCATCTACAAAATATGTATTAGAAAAGAGTAGGCTAAATCCATTTTCCTTGTCACTTTTTGTTAAAGTAACAATTTCCAGCTGGGCACAGTGGCTCACGCCTATAATCCCAGCATTTTGGGAGGCCGAGGCGGGTGGATCACAAGGTCAAGAGATCGAGACCATCCTGGTCAACAAGGTGAAACACCATCTTTACTAAAAATACAAAAATTAGCTGGGCATGGTGGCGCACGACTGTATTACCAACTACTCCAGAGGCTGAGGCAAGAGAGTTGTTTGAACCCAGGAGGTGGAGGTTGCGGTGAGCCCAGATGGTGCCATTACACTCCAGCCTGGGTAACAAGAGCGAAACTCCGTCTCAAAAAAAAAAAAAAGTAACAATTTCCAAGTTACAGCATCTTTTTTTTTTTCCTCCGGAGGCAGGAGAAAAAAATGTAGAAAAAAAAAGTAGGGGGGCTGATGTTAAAAGATGATGGGAGGGATCCCCTCAGTGACTGGAGTTTTCTGCTTTCTACTTCCTCCCTTCTCAAATTTCAAGCCCCACTGGTTTTTATATCGTAAAACCAGTGGCTCTGGGAACACTGGTCCCAACAGCCAAGAGACAGGAGTAGAGAAGAAGTCAATGAAACAACGTCTTGTAAATAAGAAAGAGCCAGGGTGGTGGCCTGTGTCTGCAGTTCCAGCTACTTGGGATGCTGAGGTAGGAAGATCACTTGAGTCAGGAAGTTCCAGACCAGCCTGGGCAACATAGCGAGACCCTGACTCAAAACAAAACAAGAATGCAGATTAAGAAAACCATGAGGTGTCTCCTGAGAAGAAAACACATGGCTAAAACATTACAGACTTAGCTACAAGGTTCTGTGTACAAGTAACACACTGTTACATTCTCCTTGACAGTAACAGATAAGGCTGGGCTCCCTTGAGAATAACAGATAATAATAGGGAGAGAAAAAAAAAAAAAAGGGAGAATAACAGATAAGGTGCAGGTCCCTTTTGACCTCAGCCCAGGCACTTCTCCCTTCCCTGGCAGTAACTGCTGGTAAAAGTGGCAGAGCAACTTATTTTACAACAACTCCCAGACACTCGACAAAGGACCAGATGATCCCCATTTTACAAACGGGAAAACAAAACTGTTCAACAACTTGCCTAAGGTCACAAGGCAAATTCTAATTCTCAGTTCTTGCTTCAGACTAGGAGAGGTTTTGCTGAACGAATGAAAATCAATTTGCAAGTCATCTTTTTAAACACAAATCTGTTTTTCTGCCAAAAGGAGATCTCTGTGGGGGAAGATGTTATCTTGTTTGTTTTGATCAAGAGGAGAAGAAAGGGCCTTATCTTAATGAAATGTCACATTCGTGGTAGAATTTAAGGGTACTTCTGACCGCAGATTTCAGCTCAAAATAAAAAGACCTTGTGTCTTCACTTAGCAGCCAATCGCGACAGGAAAAGGGAGGAGGCCTTTGAATCGAGGAAACCTCACTGACCAGCAGTTTCCCCAAATCACATTTCTGCACACTGCTTCTATCTAGGCATAGGAGAGAACGCAGGCACTCAGACCACCCAGAGCCAGAAAAGGGTAGAAAAAGCAGTTTGACTTTTTTAGAGAAACAAAAAAGAGATTCAAATATAATTACACAAGGTAAGAACCGGGAAAACAGATGTTGTTTTAAAAGCACAAACCCACTAACAAACTCTCACGCCTGGAGTAAAAAGAGGCACGGCAGCTGGTGCGCTTCTGGCTCGAACCTACCTGCGCTCAGGTCCAGCAGCAACGGCAGCAGCAGTAGGGGCAGCCACCGCGGGACGGGAGAGCTCCGCAGCGCCAGATCCATGACGAGCACCGCCCGGTAGCATCAGCAACAGGCTGGACCCGGCGCCCGGTCACGTGACGGCGGCGGCCGGGGCGGGGCCGGGCCGGGGCGAAGCCGAGAGGGCGGAGGGCGGGGCCTCAATGGCCGGGGGCGGGGCCTGGCGGACCCGGCAGCTCCCTGAGACCCGCACGCCCTCTATCTGCGTGGCAAGCCCACCAGGACCCCTGCAAATGCGCTGGGGCCTTTCTGTCCGCCGGGCCAGGTTGTCATTTTAGGGAGAGGATTTCGGAAAGGAGACATTTGATGCAGATGTTGGATTTAGGTTTGTGACCGGATAGAAAGACTGGGGAATAACCACCGCCCTTTCTACCTCTCCCAGCTCTTCCTTCCCTCAATAAAGGACTGATGTTTTCAAAACTGCTACAACTGCGAAAAATCAGATTAAGCCAGAATCAGCTGGCCGTTGGAAACAGTGGGGTTTCATTTTCAGACACGTGTTTTCAAAATTATTTTTCTCTTAAAATGATGTATGTCATAGGGCCGGGTGCGGTGGCTCACGCCTGTAATCCCAGCACTTTGGGAGGCTGAGGCAGGTGGATCACGAGGTCAAGAGATCGAGACCATCCTGGTCAACATGGTGAAACCCCGTCTCTACTAAAAACACAAAAAATTAGCTGGGCGTGGTGGCGCGTGCCTGTAATCCCAGCTATTCAGAAGGCTGAGGCAGGAGAATTGCCTAAACCCAGGAGGCGGGGGTTGTGGTGAGCCGAGATCACGCCATTGCACTCCAGCCTGGGTAACAAGAGCGAAACTCCGTCTCAAAAAAACAAAAAAAATTATGTATGTTATAAATGTCCCTAATGCATAAAATCCATAATGCCTGGGCAACATATTGAGACCCCGTCTCTACAAAAAATGAGAAAAATTAGCTGGTGTGGTGACACGCGCCTGCAGTCCCAGCTACTCTGGAGGCTGAGGTGGGAGGATCACCTGAGCCTGAGTTCCAGGCTGCAGTGATCCATGTTCCATGCCATTAGGAAGATACCTAAAAGTTACATGCTTAGTTAAAAATAAATAACCGTGCAGCAAACACTATCCTAAGATTTTCCTGTCTGAAGCTTCCAAGTTGGTCTGTATTACTACGGCTTGAAATATACGTACCCCTCCACTGCAGTTAGAATTTTAGGGTTTCCATTTTTTTTGCCAGAAAAATAACACTACAGCCCAGGCACTGTGGCTCCCACCTGTAATCCCAGCACTTTGGGAGGCCGAGGAGGGCAGATCACTTGAGGTCAGGAGTTTGACACTACCCTGGCCAATGCAGCAAAACCCCACCTCTACAAAAATACAAAAATTAGCCAGGTGTGGTGGCACTCGCCTATGGTCTCAGCTACTTGGGAGGCTGAGGCATGAGAATCGTTTGAACCCAGGAGGTGGAGGTTGCAGTGAGATGAGATGGTGCCACTGCACTCCAGCCTGGGTGACAGAGTAAGACCCCATCTAAAAAAAAAAAATTCATAATATGCTAAAATGACTTCAAAAGGAAAAAATATAAATAAAAGGTCACCTCTAGTTAATGATATTCCTATTGAAGTGTTTAGGGGGAGGTGTACCAAGGTACACAATTTACTTGGAAATGTATCCAGAGGCTGGCACAGTGACTCATGCTTGTAATCCCAGCTCTGTGGGAGACCAAGGTGGGATGATTGATTGAGCCCAGAAGTTTGAGACCAGCCTGAACAATATAGTGAGGTCATGTCTCTTAAAAAAAAAAAAAAAAGTATCCAGAATATAGGATGGATACATGGATAAATACATGATAAAGCAAGTGTTACAGTAACTTTTTTTTTCTGTTACAGTTTATAATCAAAGAACAAAACAAACAAAAACCACACGTAGAAACCAGATTAAAGCTTGTTATCCATACAGGCAGTGGCGAAATTCCAGTCTTCGGGATTGGAGTGGTCTTTGTTTAAGAAAAATATGTCCTTGGTTCATTGAAGTTAAAAGTTGGGAGCTGTTGGTATAGGAGCTGCAGCAAGGCAACAAAAGATAGTTGCCAAACTGTGCTGCCCAGGACAGTAATTGCCAAGCTGTGCTGCCCAGGAGAAATTTCGTTTTGCTTCTAGGAGAGGAAAGAAGAGAGAAAGATGAAAAGAAGTGAAGGCTGTATAGAGAGAAAGACTAGCCAAAGAGAGTTGAGGCTGGAAGAAGAGCCACTGGAAATTTCTCTGATGAGCAGTGGCTATATATAATCCCCAGTGAGTTCTTTTTGCCTGCTGTCCAGGTAGAGCCAGCCAATTTATGAAGGCAGGAGAATTGCAGTGGGGAAAGAGTTTAATTCATGCAGAGCTGGCTGAAAGGGGGACAGTTTTATAATTACTCAAATCAGTCTCTGAGGATTTGGGGGCTAAGATTTTTCAAAGATCGTTTAGGGGTGGGTACTTGCTGCTGATTGGTTGGGTTGGAGATGAAATCATAGGGAGTTGAAGCTGTCCTCTTGCGCAGAATTGCTTCTGGGTGGGGCTGCAGGAGCAGTTGGTAGGTCCAGGTGGAGCCAGGTGTCAGACATGCAAAAAAAAACCTGAAAAGGTATTTCAAAAGGCCAACCTTAGGTTCTACAATAGTGATGGTATCCGTAGGAGTAACTGGAGAAGTTGCATATTTTGTGACCTCAGGAATAATGGCTGGCAATCCTTAGCAGAATTCAGCCTCCACTATTCACTTAGCTTGGTGGTCTCTCATTTAGAGTAATATCTGGGGAAGATTAGGTTACAGGTTAATTATCACTTAACCTGTAACCTAAATGCCTCCTAATCTTAGCTTGGCCTGAAAGTCCAGGAATAATTAAAGGCAGCTTGAAGGCTAAAGGCAAGAGAGGGGTTGGTGAGATCAGACCTCTCCCTCTGACATAACTTTCTCATTGATACAATTTATGCAAAGGCTATCAGCCACAGAACTTTTTTTTTTTTTTTTTTTAGATGGAGTTTCCCTCTTGTTTACCCAGGCTGGAGTGCAATGGCGCCATCTCGGCTCACCGCAACCTCCGTCTCCTGGGTTCAGGCAATTCTCCTGCCTCAGCCTCCCGAGTAGCTGGGATTACAGGCATGCACCACCATGTCCAGCTAATTTTTTGTATTTTTAGTAGAGACGGGGTTTCACCATGTTGACCAGGATGGTCTCGATCTCTTGACCTCGTGATCCACCCGCCTCGGCCTCCCAAAGTGCTGGGATTACAGGCGTGAGCCACCGCGCCCGGCCCCACAGAACATTTTTTGAAAGGTATGCTTTTGGTGCATTTGAACTGAATTGCATTTCTACAATGTAAACTTGTCCTCTTGGGGCAGCTAAAAAGTATAATAGGGCTATAAGAGAGGCAATAGGACTAGAAGAAAGATACTGGGTACTTAACCTCAAAACTGTTTTTAAAATTTTATGTTTGGCCAGGTGCGATGGCTCACGCCTGTAATCCCAGCACTTTGGAGACAGAGACTACTGGATCATGAGGTCAGGAGTTCGAGACCAGCTGGACAACATGATAAAACCCTGTCTCTACTAAAAATATAAAAATTAGCCAGGTGTGGTGGCAGGTACCTATAATCCCAGCTACTCAGGAGGCTGAGGCAGGAGAATTGCTTGAACCCAGAAGGCAGAGGTTGCAGTGAGCTGAGATTATGCCACTGCACTCTAGTCTGGGCGACAGAGCAAGAATCCATCTCAAAAATAAAAAAAGAAATTATATGTTTATTCTGGGAAGGGTTTGGGAAATTAATGGAGATTGATTGAGAGCTCCTAAAAGCCCATCCAGCGAACTCTTGGTAAGATGCTTGTGGTAAGCCTTGTGTTACATGACCATCTTCTCATGTGTCTTCACATCATCTTTTCTTTGAGCATTATCAGTCTCTGTGCACCTGTGTCAGGCATCCTAGCCAGAGTGACTCCATCTTGAATAAAGGCCAGAAAAAGCCAAACCTGCTGGGTTACATTCCCAGGGTGTTGGGCACTCTTGGTCACAAGATGTTTATGGTTGAGGGAACTAGTTAATAATGTTAACTAACAGCCTTTTCCCTAAACAAATCCCCTTCTTGCCTGGAGACTAGACTGCCTTTACAGGACTAACAAATTAGCCACAGATTATAAATTTTAGGAGTCATCTAGAGGCTGAAAGCTTCTGAGCCTTCCCAAATTGCTCCTGGGGATAACATCACTATAGTAAATCCTAAGATCAGTGCTTGAGCTATTTTGCAGACCCTGCACTTGATAGATCAGCTGGTACCATCCAGATCAATAAACTGGCTTATCTGATCTGGTGGCCCTACCCAGGAACTGACTCAGCACAAGAGGACAGCTTAGATTCCCGATGATTTCATCTCCAACCTGACCAATCAGCACTCCTGATTTACTGGCACTCCACCCACCAAATTATCCTTAAAAATGCTCATCCTTGAATGCTCAGGAAGACTGATTTGAGTAATAATAAAACTCCTGTCTCCTGAGCAGCCAGCTATGCATGAATTATTCTTTTGGTATTGCAATTCCCCTGTCTGGATAAATCAGTTCTGTCTAGTCAGTGGGTAAGGTGAATCCATTGGGCAGTTACATCCATGGGACTCTACTTGATATAAATGCAAACATTCTTTTTATTTTTTATTTTTTATTTTTGAGACGGAGTTTTCACTCTCGTTACCCAGGCTGGAGTACAATGGCGCGATTTTGCCTCACCGCAACCTCCACCTCCTGGGTTCAGGCAATTCTCCTGCCTCAGCCTCCTGAGTAGCTGGGATTACAGGCATGCGCCACCCTGCCTAGCTAATTTTTTGTATTTTTAGTAGAGACGGGGTTTCACCATGTTGACCAGGTTGGTCTCGATCTCTTGACCTCGTGTTCCACCCGCCTCGGCCTCCCAAAGTGCTGGGATTACAGGCGTGAGCCACCGCGCCCGGCCAGATGCAAACATTCTTAATAGAATATTAGCAAATAGAATTCGGCATTCCATAAAAATAATTAATTCACTATAACCATATAGTATTTATTGTAGGGGTACACAGATGGTTCAATATTTGATAATGAATCAATAAGATCCACTACATTAAAAGGATAAAGAAGAAAAATCATATAATCGTATAAATCAATGCAGAAAAAAACACTTGAAAAATATTAACATCACAAGTTTAACACACAGTTTTTAACTTTCTTATTTAAAAAATTCAGAAGGAGGACTCAAGATGGCGCTGTGAGAACAACCCAGGATTGAGGCTCTCGCTGGATGCGTGGAGAGGGTGAGTCGGGGACGCATTTCCAGACGGACCTTTGTTGCCCACAGAATGGGGAAATTCCCAGATATAAAACAAACGCGGGACGCCAGCCAGAGATCTTGACTGGTGTAGCCAGCAGCCGGTGCGGCTGCAGCCCACGCCGGAGCGCAGAGGCGCTCCACAGAGTTCCGCACAAAAGCGCACTGTTCCGGGTGCCCTGTTGAACTGGCAACCTGAGACCTGAGAGGGCTGAACTTGAGACTGAATGGGACTTGAACAGTGAGCCAGCCCAGGACAAAGCGTTAGGGGTAGCGCAGTGCGACAAACAAAACGGCGATTCCAAACGCTCGCTGTTAGGAGGTTCCCTTAAAGCGCAGCTCCGTGTGGGAGGGGCGTCCGCCAGTACCTAGGCAATCAGCCCCTACTGAGGTACACGCCCACTGCTGATGCAGCCTGCCATTGCCGAGGCAACCCGGTACAACAGAGAGACTCCGCCTGCGGAGCCCGCGGCTGCAGGGCGGAGACCGCAGCAGAAGGGCAGAGCCTGCAGAAACAGGGCGAACCTCACACGAGCAGGGCGGAGCCTCGGCAGGACAAGACTGCCTCCTAGCTGGGCAGGACAACCCGGCGGACACTCAAAAATAAAGCCCCAACCCCTTCAGAAAGAGCAGCTGAGAAAAAAAGCGCTTTTTTTTATGAGTTCTGTTGCAGTAGAATTAAACATAGCAGCCTAACAACCCTGAATGAACATCAGAGCTCACAGCTCAGCACTTGAGTTCCTATAAAGTACAGACTGTCTCCTCAAGCAGCTCCCTGACCCCTCTATATCCAAAAGACTGACATTTGGCAGGCATCATTCTGGGACAAAGATAGCAGAAAAAGAAACTGGTAGCATCCCTACTGTTCCGCAGCTGCTATAGGTGTACCCCAGACAAGCAGGGCCTGGAGTGGACCTCTGCAGTCGTACAGCAAAGGGGCTAGACTGGTAGAAGGAAAACCAAGTAACAGAAATACTTCATCATCAACAATCTGGGTGTCCACCCAGAGACCCAATCGAAAAGTCAGCAACTACACAGACAACAGGTGGATAAATCCACAAAGATGGGAAGAAACCAGCACAAAAAGGAGGAAAACACCCGAAACCAGAACACCTCGCCTCCTAGAAAGGACCAAAACTCCTCACCAGCAAGGGAACAAAGCTGGATGGAGAATGACTGTGACGAAATGACAGAATTAGACTTCAGAAGCTGGATAATGAGAAACTTTTGTGAGCTAAAAGAACATGTTTCAAATCAATGCAAAGAAACTAAGAACCTTGAAAAAAGATTCGAGGAAATGATAACAAGAATGGATAACTTAGAGAAAAATATGAATGAATTAAAAGAGATGAAAAACACAATACGAGAACTTCGCGAAGCATGCACAAGTTTCAATAGCCGAATTGACCAAGCAGAAGAAAGAATTTCAGAAGTCGAAGATCAACTCAATGAAATAAAACGAGAAACCAAGATCAGAGAAAAAATCCCAAAAAGGAATGAACAAAGTCTCCAAGAAATGTGGGACTATGTGAAGAGACCTAACCTACGTTTGATAGGTGTACCAGAATGTGACGAAGAGAATGAATCCAAGCTGGAAAATACTCTTCAGGACATTATCCAGGAAAATTTCCCCCACCTAGCAAGACAGGCCAACACTCAATTGCAGGAAATACAGAGAACATCACAAAGATATTCCGCAAGAAGAGCAACCCCAAGGCACATAATCGTCAGATTCAACAGGGTTGAAATAAAGGAGAAAATACTAAGGGCAGCCAGAAAGAAAGGTCGGGTCACCCACAAAGGGAAGCCCATCAGACTCACAGCAGATCTCTTGGCAGAAACTCTGCAAGCCAGAAGAGAGTGGGGGCCAATATTCAACATCCTTAAAGAAAAGAACTTTCAACCCAGAATTTCATATCCAGCCAAACTGAGCTTCAGAAGTGAAGGAAAAATAAAATCCTTTGTGAACAAGCAAGTACTCAGAGATTTTTGTCACCACCAGGCCTGCTTTACAAGAGCTCCTGAAAGAGGCACTACACATAGAAAGGAACAACCAGTACCAGCCATTCCAAAATCACACTAATTGCTAAAGAGCATCAACATAATGAAGAGAATCTACAACTAATGGGCAAAACAGCCAGCTAGCATCAAAATGGCAGTATCAAATTCACACATAACAATACTAACCCTAAATGTAAATGGACTAAATGCACCAATCAAAAGACACAGACTGGCAAATTGGATAAAAATCCAAAACCCATCAGTGTGCTGTATCCAGGAAACCCATCTCACATGCAAGGATACACAAAGGCTCAAAATAAAGGGATGGAGGAAGATTTACCAAGCAAATGGAGAGCAAAAAAAAGCAGGAGTTGCAATTCTCATCTCCGATAAAATAGACTTTAAAGCAACAAAGATCAAAAGAGACAAAGAAGGCCATTACACAATGGTAAAAGGATCGATACAACAAGAAGAGCTGATGATCCTAAACATATATGGACCCAACACAGGAGCACCCAGATACATAAGGCAAGTTCTTAAAGACTTACAAAGAGACTTAGACTCCCACACAATTATAGTGGGAGACTTTAACACCCCACTGTCAATATTAGACAGATCAAACAGACAGAAAATCAACAAGGATATCCAGGGCTTGAACTCAGACCTGGAGCAAGCAAACCTGATAGACATCTACAGAACTCTCCACCCCAAATCCACAGAATATACATTCTTCTCAGCACCACATCACACCTACTCTAAAATTGACCACATAATTGGAAGTAAAGCACTGCTCAGCAAATGCAAAACAACTGAAATTATAACAAACAGCCTCTCAGACGATAGTGTGAT